>NC_088391.1:97227500-100142500 GCF_037993035.2 Macaca fascicularis | reverse complement strand
CTTTGAGTCTCGTATAACCTTGATATTAAAATAAAACAAATAAAGTATGGAAAACTGAAAACCATGAGCTGGTGTCATTCAGGAACAGATAGATGTAAGATGCTTAGACCTGTGAAAATAATAACAACGATAACAATAGCAGTAACTATTGACTAATCCAATTTGCATGTGGCTTCTTGGTTGCAGTGAGTCGGCCTTCATACCTGTGCTTCCTGGTCCCTGGCCCTCACCTTTCTCCCTGAACACTGTGAAGTGTGTTGAAGAGTGAAGGGAGAAGATCTAGCCGACTTAGGGCCTCTGTGTGAGCCGGTGTGGAGGGATGTGAGGAAGGCAGGCAGGTGGGGCCGGTCCACAGGGATTGGCCACTGGGAGCTGGCCACGGGCATAGGCTCAGTGCTGTGGGTCCCTGCCTTTGTCTTCCGGGCTGTGAGTCTTTGCTCGGCACCAGCCAGTGCTGGCTTGGTTTGCAACGGTCGTGATTCAGGGCAGAAGGTCTTGGTCCTTATCCTTGAGAAGCTTCCAGTCTTCTGAGAAAGATACACATTCATCCAAAAATTAAACAAATAAATGCAAATGTGCAACCTGTGATAAGAAGGAAGGACATGCAGTTCTGTGGAGCTCTAGAAGAGTCCGTAATGGGGATGCAGTCTTTTCTGATGATGAGAAGGCTGCTCTGAGGAAACACCATTTGATCTGAGCTTAAAGACACACGAAGATTCAGCCGGTCAAAGAAAGAAAGAGAAGACAGATCTGGGCAGGGGCAACAGCAAGTAAGTCTACCGGCCCAGCACAGGAGGGATCTCGTCCTACTGAGGAACTGGAGCCCAGTGAGGATAGAGAGAGAAGCTCAGAGGGAGGCTAAAAGTCGCAGGGCTCAGTCAACCAGGTCCAGAGCCCACAGGAGGAGTGGACTTGAATGGAGAAGGTCCTTGAATGGCTTTAAAAAAGGAAGGACACAGCCAAGATAGTCATTATCTAAAACTCTTTCTGACTGTGGTGTAAAGAATAGAACAGAGCAGGAGACCTTTGCATCAGTCCAGGTGAGAGATGACTGTAGCTTAGACAAGGGTAGTGGTGGAGGTGGAGATACATGGGGGAGTGTTGGTGAGATTTACGAAGAAAAAGGACAGGGCTTGATTATTAAATATGAGATGTAAGGGAAACAAAGAAATCAAAGATGAGTTATCAGACAGTTGGAGAGGCCATTCACAAATAGAAACTAGTGGAGAAGGGCCAAATTAGGAGTGAAGTGAAGAAAAGATAAAACTCTATTCAACATTATCTGCTTCTGAGACAGTCAGATGGAGATTTTCTTTTTTAAATACAATATTTCTTACAGTTCTAGAGGCTGAGAAGTCCAGACCAAATTGCCAGCAGATTTATCACTGTCTGGTGAAGGCCTGTTTCTTCATTTGCAGGTGGTTTCCTTCTTTCTATATCCCCATGCAGTGAAGAGAATGATATCTCATGTCTCTTCTTTTTTATAAGGGCATAAATATCATCATAAGAGCCTAACCCGGATGGAGATTTTGAGTGGGAAACACATGTCTGGAGCTCAGAGATGAGTTCCGTGTTCAAGAAACGAATTTAGAAGTCCTCTGTGCATAGCTGAAAATTTCTTTTCTTTTTTCTTAGGCAGCGTCTCACTCTGTTGCCCAGGCTGAGTGCAGTGGCACGACCTTGGCTCACTGCAACATCTACCTCCCGGGTTCAAGAGATCTTGTGCCTCAGCCTCCGGAGTAGTTGGGATTACAAGCATGCACCACCATGCCCGGCTAACTTTTGTATTTTTAGTAGAGATGGGATTTCGCCATGTTGGCCAGGCTGGTCTCAAACTCCTGGCCTCATGTGATCTGCCCACCTTGGCCTCCCAAAGTGCTAGGATATAGGCATGAGCCACCACGCCTGGCCTCATAGCTGAAAATTTTAATCACATCAATTGTAGATGTTGACAAATAGGAAGAGACTACAGAGAAGTCAGAGAAAAGAGTTTAGGATTAACCTTTGAGGAACTCCAACACTTAGAGTTTGGATGGAAGACTGTAGAAATAGAAGGAAAACCGGAAGAAGGTGGTGTCATGGAGAACAAAGGGAAGAACATGCTTCAAGAAGGAAGCTGTGATCACCAGGGTTACATGCTATTATTGGATGAAGTAATTAGAGAAATGAAGCATTCCTGTTGCACCTAGTGATCTGTGTGACAGTGATGTTAACGGGGTCTGTTCTGGAGCCAGGTTGGAGTAGGGCAGGAAAACGTGGATTGAGGGAAATTGGAGAGTCCTTTGGCCAACCCTGATATCGGTGCTATTGATGCCACATGCCACTTGCCACTACATGTGCCAACGCATTTACCCTTCCAGGCAAGAGAATTGGTCCCCTGGACAAAAAGGGAACCATTCCTTTCCTACCTCTTTTACATATAGTTTCTTTGCTTTCAGTTGAGAAGGAAATTCAGGGTTGAAGAAAAACATGTATCACTGAATGCATCGTGCCAGCTACCATGCTACAGAAAATCTATAATGAGCCAGTCAAGAGAATAAATCATTGGGGTTTTATCCACTTTGGTTTTAAAACAAGAAAGTATTATACCATCACTACACTACTTGCCTCGAGTGATCAGAGATGGGTTCTCAGACATAGTATCATCTTCTGTGCTGGCATTGCTATTGTTTCAAGTTAGTCTCATAAACATTATATCCTAGTGTTTTTTATGCTGTAGTTTCCCTGTGATATAATTAATATTCAGTCACTTGTCTGCTGGAAATTTCATCAACTCATTTTAGCATCTCCAAGTTGGTGGGAATGTGTGTTACGGAGCCCCTCTTAAGTCCGCATTCCCCTTAGGGCATTCACCTCATAGACAGAGCTTTTCACAACAAACATTCAGTTCTTTGTTCTCTCATGTAGTCTCTTACATGAGACTAACCAGTGAAAAGGGTTAGTCTCATGTAAGGAGATATTTATATCTGGCACTAAAAAATTTGAAGAAAACAGTAAAAATGCCACAAAAATTGCAAAAAAAAAATTATTCAGTCACTTGTTCATTGAGCATCATAATGATTAAAAATGTGTTAAAATGCAGTTTCCCAGTTCGTAAGCCTTTAAATTCTCATTTATTGGTTCTTTGGTCTAACTCTGAACCATTTCTCCAAGCTTTGCCAATGTAGCTGGTCCAGGGACCAGTTTGATAAAACACTGCTCTATATGTGATCCTATCATATTTGAGGGTCAGAATAATTAACGTCATTATATGAATATTCAGCATTAAGCAAGAAACTCAATCATATTCTTTTTTTTTTTTTTGCTTATTAAGATAGGGCACATTTTAGAAAGACTTTCACCAGTCTGAGAAAACAAGATATATCTTGCCAGGTTTCAGCCGGCCAGTAAACAAACGTGACTGCATCTCTGTGTGTATGAAGAGTTCACTGCCTCTCTGGAGGCTGTTCCCACCTGGGGTTAGAGATATCCTTTGGGAAGCAGGGAGTTCTTGCCCCTCTTTTCAGAGGCGCCCCAGCAGAAGGTTGTCACTTCTTTCTCCTAGGGTAACCCTGCAAGGGCTGCCCTTTAAGAGTAATCACAAGTAATATCCGTAAACCAAGGGCCTAGAATTGAGTTTATATTCTTAAGGGGTCAAAGAAGAAAGAGATAAAGAACTAAGGTGCTTTGTAATTTAGATTTTTTGTTTCCTCAAATCTTTGAGATACCAGGCCAAATGATAGTTGAAAAAAATGAAAAGTAAAAAAAGGGGACTGCATGTTCGAAATTCTATATTTAAGTTGTTCATAATGTGATTACTTTTGCTGGTTCTATTAATCTTCAGAAGAGTAGCTAAATGCAAATGTAAGCATTTTAAGGCATTAAAATTATGCAGAAAAATCTGAGTAGAATTCTAAGAATATGTATGTACATGTAATATATAAATTATAATTTAAGAACCTTTCCAAGAACATTTGCTTAATAAATAGAAATGAGAACGAAAATTTTTGCAATGCTAATTATTATACTACTATCTCTCTCCAGCTCTTACAAGATGGTAAGGGATATGTTACAGGTGTTCATTTGAAAAAGAAATAGTTTTAACCTCTCTTTTATGAGAATAATAGAAGATTAAAGAAAGTCAAAGTGAGTGGTTTAGAAAGGGTGTTCCAGAATATTGTAATTATTAACGAGTGCTTGTGTATCAATGGAAAGAAAACATCTTTACTCAAAGGCAATAAAGGTCTTCATAGTCCAGGTCCAGGAAATGAGTCGGAATAAGCCCATGCATCAGTTTAAAAGTAGAAGATGGAGAGGCGTGGTTTCAACCAGGATTGCCTAAACTACCTTTTCATTAGGGAAGAGGTTATGATAATAGAAGTGCAGGCTTACTAAGTTACCTCATGAGTATTTACACTAATAGACTAATAAAGTTCTCAAGTGATATTCTGGCATGCACTGGCCTCAGGTCAGCTCCTCAGCATGTACAGAGGTCAGGTAGGAGCTCAGGAATGCAAGCGACAGTCTCACTGCCTCCAAATCTGCACAGTCTGTACCATCCCAGAGTCCCTCCAATTACTGTCCCTTCAATTACTGTCTTCAGTCCTCTTCTTTCTTCAGGCAAAGGCAGGTTTCAGCTACTTCCATAGCCAATGGTCAAAACCTTGGAAAACAATTACCAATGGTTCAGAACCAGAAATAAAAACCAAACTTCCTGAACAATGCTGGGTGTTGCTAGGCAAAGTGGATGAAGGTCTCTCCTCCTAGTTAAAAATATTTACCATTTACCCACAATTTGTGCCTCTGTCTTGTTGCCATTCTTTTGTGCTGGGCTTGGATTTTCATGGTGTTGAACACATAGATGTGCCCAATAAATTCTAAGTAACTGGAATATGAGCTATGAAAAACTCCAAACGTGGGCCCAGTGTTGCCATTTAGCAAGGATGCTGTCTGCCCTGAAAATCCTGTGTAGGTAGAAAGGACTGGTTTTTCCACATTGCATACTGGGACATGATGTACCTAGCAACTGAATTACTTATTTAAACCTGCCCTAATAAGCAGCTATCACTCAAGAGTGTTGTCCTGGGATATGGTTGCAATGATACAGGGTACCCATTGCATAAAGCTTGTGCAAAGTTCAGCTCTGTGAAGCAAAGGTATCACAAACACAAGCAAATCATTACACCAGTCTTATAACTCTTGTTTTCCTTCAAAGGTAGTAGACTATACCAAGCTTTATTTAAATGGAAAAGGAAATGAAAAATGATTGTCTAGGCACATACCCTAATCATCCTAGTGAAGATGAAGAACTACTTTATGAGTCACAGCTGGGAAGCGACCCTAATCTCTGTGATCAGATCCTGAGACACCATCACAGATTCACAGATGTTTTACTCGGGGGGGGGGGGGGGGGAAGAGTACTCAGCTTTGGTTTAAATATCAGAAATGAGGATAAAAATGCTTCAAGCTTTCCTGAAGGTGCTGCATCTCTTTTTGTTTGAAACTCTGGATATGGGTTTACAATCACCAGTGGTTGTGCATTTAGTGGGGAGTGTGCATTCACCAGTGCCATTAAAGTGGCCTAAATTGAAACTGAATCAACAAGTAGCCAATTTATTTTTTATTTTTCTTTCTTCTATATTGCTTTTCCCTCCTCTTTCTTTCCTTCCTTTTCTCCTTGCTTCTCTCCTTCCTTCCCACCTCTTGGGCCACTTGAGGCCTCTGCACATCCTAAGAACTATCAGAGATTACTGGGGTAAAGTCGGAAAGATGCAAGTCAACTTGAATAAATTCCCCTTGACCAATGGTCAATAAGAACATCAACAATAATAACTACACTGAAATACATAAGATGCATTTAAGCCCATTGGTTCTTGATGATGTTGAAAAACAAAAGGATGCCTCATTTGCCTTCTTGTTCTTTGGGAAGAGGTGAGAGAAGCAACTAATTATTTGGTAACTGGTAAAGAAAGGAAAAGAAGCTGGGCACAGTGGCTCACACTTGTTATCCCAGTACTTGGGAGGCCAAGGTGGGCAATTACCTGAGGTGAGGAGTTCAAGACCAGCCTGCCCAAGATGGTAAAACCCCCATCTCTACTAAAAATACAAAAAATTAGCCGGGTGTGGTAGTGGGCACCTGTAATTCCAGCTACTCAGGAGACTGAGGCAGAAGAATTGCTTGAACCTGGGAGGCAGAGGTTGCAGTGAGCTGAGGTCATGTCACTGCACTCAAGCCTGGGTGACAAGAGTGAAAATCTGTCCCCCCCAAAAAAAGGGGGGATTCTGTTCCAAGATGGCTGAATGGGAACAGCTCCGGTCTGCAGCTCCCAGTGTGATTGACGCAGAAGACGGGTCATTTCTGCATTTCCAACTGAGGTGCCTGATTCATCTCATTGGGACTGATTGGACAGTGGGTGCAGCCCACGGAGGGCAAGCCAAAGCAGGGCGGGGCATCGCATCACCCAGGAAGCACAAGGGGTTGGGGGATTTCCCTTTCCTAGCCAAGGGAAGTCATGACAGATGGTACCTGGAAAAACGGGACACTCCCACCCAAATACTGTGCTTTTCCAAGATCTTAGCAAACAGCCCACCAGGAGACTATATCCCACGCCTGGCTCAGTGGGTCACATGCCCACGGAGCCTTCCTCACTGCTAGCACATCAGTCTGAGATCGACCTGCGAGGCAGCAGCCTGGTAGGGAGAGGGATGTCTGCCATTACTGAGGCTTGAGTAGGTAAACAAAGCAGCCAGGAAGCTCAAACTCGGTGAACCCACTGCAGCTCAGCAAGGCCTGCTGCCTCTGTAAACTCCACCTCTGGGGGCAGGGCATAGCTGAACAAAAGGCAGTAGAAACTTCTGCAGACTTAAATGTCCCTGTCTGACAGCTCTGAAGAGAGCAGTGGTTCTCCCAGCACCATGTTTGAGCTCTGAGAACGGACAGACTGCCTCCTTATGTGGGTCCCTGACCCCCATGTAGCCTAACTGGGAGACACCTCCCAATAGGGGCCGACTGACACCCATATAGGAGGCTGCCCCTCTGGGACGAAGCTTCCAGAGGAAGGATCGGGCAGCAATATTTCCTGTTCTGCAATACTTGCTGTTCTGCAGCTTCCGTTGGTGATACCCAGGCAAACAGGGTCTGGAGTAGACCTCCAGTCAACTCCAACAGACCTGCAGCTGAAAGACCTGACTGTTAGAAGGAAAACTAACAAACAGAAAGGAATATTATCAACATCAACAAAAAGAACATCCACACCAAAACCCCATCTGTAAGTCACCAACATCAAAGACCAAAGGCAGATAAAACCACAAAGATGGGGAGAAACCAGAACAGAAAAGCTGAAAATTCTAAAAACCAGAGTGCCTCTTCTCGTCCAAAGGATTGCCACTCCTCGCCAGGAATGGAACAAAGCTGGAGGGAGAATGACATTGATGAGCTGACAGAAGTAGGCTTCAGAAGGTCAGTAGTAAGAAACTTCTCTGAACTAAGGAGGATGTTTGAACCCATTGCAAGGAAGCTAAAAACCTTGAAAAAAAGATTAGACGAGCAGCTAACTAGAATAAACTGTGTAGAGACAGAGAAGACCTTAAATGACCTGATGGAAGTGAAAACCATGGCACTAGAACTACATGACACAGGCACAAGCTTCAATAGCCAATTTGATCAAGTGGAAGAAAGGGTATCAGTGATTGAAGATCAAATTAATGAAATAAAGTGAGAAGAGAAGTTTAGAGAAAAAAGAATAAAAAGAAATGCACAAAGCCTCCAAGAAATATGGGACTACATGCAAAGACCAAATCTATGTTTGATTGGTGGGCCTGAAAGTGACAAGGAGAATGGAACCAAGTTGGAAAACACTCTTCAGGATATTATCCAGGATAACTTCCCCAATCTAGCAAGGCAGGCCAACATTCAAATTCAGGAAATACAGAGAACACCACAAAGATACTCCTCGAGAAGAACAATCCCAAGACATAATTGTCATTCACCAAGGTTGAAATGAAGGAAAAAATGTTAAGGGCAGCCAGACAGAAAGATCTGGTTACCCACAAAGGGAAGCCCATCAGACTAACAGCAGATATCTTGGCAGAAACTACAAGCCAGAAGAGAGTGGGGGCCAATATTCAACATTCTTAAAGAAAAGAATTTTCAGCACGGAATTTCATATCCAGCCAAACTAAGCTTCATAAGTGAAGAGATTTTGTCACCACCAAGCCTGCCTTACAAGAGCTCCTGAAGGAAGCACTAAACATGGAGAGGAACAAACGGTACCAGCCACTGCAAAAACATGCCAAATTGTAAAAACCACTGATGCTAGGAAAAAACTGCATCAACTAATGGGCAAAATAACCAGCTAACATCATAATGATAGGATCAAATTCACTCATAACAATATTGACCTTAAATGTAAATAGGCTAAATGCTCCAATTAAAAGACACAGACTGGCAAATTGGATAAAAAGTCAAGACCCATCAGTGTGCTGTATTCAGGAGACCCATCTCATGTGTAGGGACACACATGGGCTCAAAATAAAGGAATGAAGGAAGATCTACCAAGCAAATGGAAAGGAAAAAAAAGCAGGGGTTGCAATCTTAGTCTCTGATAAAATAGACTTTCAACCAACAAAGATCAAAAGAGACAAAGAAGGCCCTTACGTAATGGTAAAGGGATCAATTCAACAAGAAGAGCTAACTATCCTAAATATATATGCACCCAATACAGGAGCACCCAGATTCATAAAGCAAGTCCTTAGAGACCTACAAAGAGACTTAGACTCATACACAATAATAATGGAAGAGTTTAACACCCCACTGTCAATATTAGACAGGTCAATGAGACAGAAGTTTAACAAGGATATCCAGGACTTGAACTCAGCTCTGCACCAAGCAGACCTAATAGACATCTACAGAACTCTCTACCCAAAATCAACAGAATATACATTCTTCTCAGGACCACATCACACTGATTCCAAAACTGACCACGTAGTTGCAAGTAAAGCAGTCTTCATCAAATGTAAAATAACAGAAATCACAACGAACTGGCTCTCAGATCACAGTGCAATCAAATTAGAACTCAGGATTAAGAAACTCACTCAAAAACCACACAACTACATGGAAACTGAGCAACCTGCTCCTGTATTACTACTAGGTAAATAACAAAATGAAAGCAGAAATAAAGATGTTATTTGAAACCAATGAGAACCAAGACACAACGTACTAGAATCCCTGGGACACATTTAAAGCCGTGTGTAGAGGGAAATGTATAGCACTAAATGCCCACAAGAGAAAGCAGGGAAGATCTAAAATCGACATCCTAACATCACAATTAAAATAACTAGAAAAGCAAGAGCAAACAAATTCAAAAGCTAGCAGAAGGCAAGAAATAACCAAGATCACAGCAGAACTGAAGGAGATAGAGACACAAAAAACTCTTCAAAAAATCAATGAATCTAGGAGTTGCTTTTTGGAAAAGATCAACAAAAATTGACAGAATGCTAGCAAGACTAATAAAGAAAAAAAGAGAAAAGAATAAAATACACGCAATAAAAGATGATAAAGGGGATATCACCACCAATCCCACAGAAACACAAACCACCATCACAGAATACTATAAACACCGCTATGCAAATCAACTAGAAAATTTAGAAGAAATGGATAAATTCCTAGACAAATACAGTCTCCCAAGACTAAACCAGAAAGAAGTTGAATCTCTCAGTAGACCAATAACAGGCTCTGAAATTGAGGCAATAATTAATAGCCTACCAACCAAAAAAAGTCCAGGACCAAATGGATTCACAGCTGAAGTCTACTAGAGGTAGAAAGAGGAGCTGGTACCATTCCTTCTGAAACTATTCCAATCAATAGAAAAAGAGGGAATCCTCCCAACTCATTTTATGAGACCAGCATCATCCTGAAACCAAAGCCTGGCAGAGACACAACAAAAAAAGAGAATTTTAGACCTGTATCCCTGATGAACATTGACGTGAAAATCCTCAGTAAAATACTGGCAAACCAAATCCAGCAGCACATCAAAAAGCTTATCCACTATGATCAAGTGGGCTTCACCCCTGGGATGCAAGGCTGGTTCAACATACACAAATTGACAAACATAATCCATCACATAAACAGAACTAACAACAAAAACCACGATTATCTCAATAGATGCAGAAAAGGTCTTTGACAAAATTCAACAGCCCTTCATGCTAAAAACTCTCAATAAACTAGGTATTCATGGAACGTATCTCAAAATAATAACAGCTATTTATGACAGACCCACAGCCAATATCATACTGAGTGGGCAAAAACTGGAAGCATTCCCTTTGAAAACTGACACAAGACAGGGATGCCCTCTCTCACCACTCCTATTCAACATAGTGTTAGAAGTTCTGGACAGGGCAATCAGGCAAGAGAAAGAAATAAAGGTATTCAATTAGGAAAAGAGGAAGTCAAATTGTCCCTGTTTGCAGATGACATGATTGTATATTTAGAAAACCCCATCATCTCAGCCCAAAATCTCCTTAAGATGATAAGCAACTTCAGCAAATCTCAGGACACAAAATCAATGTGCAAAAATCACAAGCATTCCTATACACGAAGAACAGACAACAGAGAGCCAAATCATGAGTGAGCTCCCATTCACAATTGCTACAAAGAGAATAAAATGCCTAGGAATCCAACTTACAAGGGATGTGAAGGACATCCTGAAGGAGAACTACAAACCACTGCTCAATGAAATAAAAGAGGACATAAACAAATGGAAGAACATTCCTTGCTCATGGATAGGAAGAGTCAATATTGTGAAAATGGCCATACTGCCCAAGGTAATTTATAGATTCAACACCATCCCTATCAAACTACCAATGACTTTCTTCACATAATTGGAAAAAACTACTTTAAAGTTCATATAGAACCGAAAAAGGGCCCGTATTGCCAAGTCAATCCTAAGCAAAAAGAACAAAGCTGGAGGCATCGTGCTACTTGACTTCAAACTATGCTACAAGGCTATTGTAACCAAAACAGCATGGTACTGGTACCAAAACAGAGATATAGACCAATGGAACAGGGCAGAGGCCTCAGAAATGACACCACAGATCTACAACCATCTGATCTTTGACAAACCTGACAAAAACAAGAAATGGGGAAAGGATTCCCTATTTAATAAATGGTGCTGGGAAAACTGGCTAGCCATATGTGGAAAGTTGTAACTGGATCCCTTCCTTACACCATATACAAAAGTTAATTTGAGATGGATTAAAGACTTAAATGTTAGACCTAAAACCATAAAAACTCTAGAAGAAAACCTAGGCAGTACCATTCAGGATATAGGCATGGGCAAGAACTTCATCACTAAAACACCAAAAGCAATGGCAACAAAAGCCAAAGTACACAAATGGGATCTAATTAAACTAAAGAGTTTCTGCACAGCAAAAGAAACTACCATCAGAGTGAACAGGCAACCTACAAAATGGGAGAAAATGTTTGCAATCTACCCATCTGACAAAGGGCTAATATCCAGAATCTACAAAAAACTTAAACAAATTTAGAAGAAAAAAACAAACGACCCCATCAAAAAGTAGGCAAAGGATATGAACAGGCACTTCTGAAAAGAAGACATCTATGCAGCCAACAGACACATGAAGAAATGCTCACTATCACTGGTCATCAAAGAAATGCAAATCAAAGCCACAATGAGATACCATCTGACACCAGTTAGAATGGCACTCATTAAAAAGTCAGGAAACAACAGGTGCTGGAGAGGATGTGGAGAAATAGGAACAGTTTTACACTGTTGGTGGGAGTGTAAACTAGTTCAACCATTGTGGAAGACAGTGTGGCGATTCCTCAAGGATCTAGAGTTATAAATACCATTTGACCCAGCAATCCCCATTACTGGGTATATACCCAAAGGGTTATAAATCATGCTACTATAAAGACACATGCACACATATGTTTACTGTGGCACTATTCACAATAGCAAAGACTTGGAACCAACCCAAATGTCCATCAGTGATAGACTGGATTAAGAAAATGTGGCACATATACACCATGGAATACTATGCAGCCATTAAAAAGGGTGAGTTCATGTCCTTTGCAGGGACATGGATGCAGCTGGAAGCCATCATTCTGAGCAAACTGTTGCAAGGACAGAAAACCAAACACTGCATGTTCTCACTCATAGGTGGGAACTGAACAATGAGAGCACTTGGACACTGGGCGGGGAGCATCACAGAAAGGAAAAGACTCAAAGACTCAAGCATTTATCCTGCATTTCCTAAAGGGACACAATGTAATCAGAGTTGATGAGGTGAAGTTTCATTTCATAACATTTTCTGGCTTAGCAATGAAAAAAGAATAATGATAGAATTAGAATATCATCATTTTATCACCCATAATGAAATAATCGATTAGTTAACATCACAGTTAACACCAGCTTTTAGCAAATTTAAGTGGAAGAAAAACACATTAAACATTACCATAGAAATGCAATCAGCAAAATTTTTCCAACAATAAATAGCAGAAAAGTGGGGAGGCAGATCATTTAAAATTTAAAAGAGCCTTAGAAGATATAATCAAACATCACAATATCTGTTTTGTTTTAAATTCTGATTTTAGAGAACCAACATAGGTAGGTAGGTAGGTAGGTAGGTAGGTAGGTAGGTAGGTAGATAGATAGATAGATAGATAGATAGATAGATAGATAGATAGATAGATAAGGACATTTAAGCATTGACTGATATTTAATAAAATAGGAAATTACTATTTTGATTTTTTTGGACTGTGATAATTAAATTGTGGTGATTTGATTTTTAAGAGCCATTATCTTTTAGTCATTTTAATAAAATAGTTACAAATGAAATGATATGAAGACTTCAAAATAATTTCCTGATGGCAGTGGGGGTGGGTGAGCATAGACCGGGATATAAATGGAACAAGATCGGTCATGAGTTGACATTTATTAAAGCTGAGTAAATGGGTGCATTTGAGTTCATTATACTATTATGTCCACTTGGCATATATTACAAATTTTTTATAATAAGACTTTTTAAAACATTTATAACATATATTTTCTTTTTCTATTCATAAATATATGCATGTAGGTATATATTCTCTACATGACAGACATTCTTTTATTATTTATTTATTTTTTAATAGTCTACATTTTTCTATGTTATTAAACACAACATGACATAATGACAGTTTATGAACATGTCATAATTTTTTGACATTTAAATTATTTCCAGGTTTTCAGTGTTATGAAGAGGACTGCTCCAATTACCATGATAGATAAATCTTTGTGCAGATCCCTGTTTATTTTATTAAGAAAATTTTCTAGAAATATAATTGCTGGATATGATATGCACCAATTTCTAGTATTTGTATACTGACTGCCAAAATACCCTTCACAAAGTCTCTACATTGTTAATGGCTATTTCAAAGTGGACTCTCACCAATACAGGTTGCATATTTTTTCATTTTGCCATTTTGATAGGCAGACATGGATATCTCATTTTTACTTATACGTATTTCCTATGGCTTATGGTCACAGGCCTAAATGGAGAACAATCAGGACTCCAAATCTGGAATCTTCAAAACCAATTTAGGACTGAATGCATAGTTTTAAAGAAAAGTTCCATATTTCATATTGATCATCACTGAAATCTCAGTCTCATGATATGAGGCATTTTGCCACTTTCACATCTGTAAGAATATATATCTTTGTATATAATATCCCTGATAATGGTCTGTATTCAAATAAAATAACTGATGTAATTTCTGAAATCCTGTTTTTAAAAAGTACCAAACTAAAAAGATAAATGCATGGAAAAGCAACACAATTCATTAATTTATCTTATTGACTCCTCCATACATTTATTGCACATACATGTTATGTATCCTTCTTAATATTAACATGTTTAAAAATATCTATAGCAGTAGTCTCCTTCTCTTTGGTGATGCGTGCCCTCCAATGACAAAGCTGTTTACTTTCCTTCGATCCTGACATATCCTAAACCTTCTTTTTCTAAAAGCAAAGACTTTGATGTTCCCCCAACACAAGTCCAGGTCAAATCTTCTTTGCCAGGCAGTTCCTGGGGATAATCAGGGCAAGTCCGGTCTTCCCTGCCTTGCAGCTGTCTCTGCTTTTGTCTCACAGCTCACAGTTCACAGCTCACAGCTCACACCCCCACTCCTCTGCCCCTGGTGGCTGCTTGCCTAGAAAGATGGAGAGTTATCTGCCTGGTGCTGCCTGGCTTCGTGGCTGTCCTTTCTCCCATCCCCATCCTGCTTCCGTCCACAAACTGTGCTGCTGTGTGCAGACGCTGATGTGACCTGGTGAATCTATCTTGAGAGCACCACCCCTAGGGTGTCTATGTTTCTTACAACTGCCTACTTTAATGCCTATGTAAAAAGCCCTGCAGAAGCGAAGTGTGCTTGTGTGGCCTTGAGAAGACACCTGGACTTTTCCTCTTATTTGTGATGAGCAATTGATCACACTGTGAATAAGAAAACCCCACTGGGTTATTTTAGATGACTTGATTAAGAAAGTTTGAATGATTCCCCTATAATCCTTCCAGTCACTGAAATTCTGAACATTATTACCTTATTCCACCTTGTAAATGTTACTGATTTCCATAAGAGCAACATGAATCCAACAGAGGGGACTTCCTTTCCCAAGTGCACCATCCTCCTGCTTTCCTGCTCTTTGAGATCTGTTTGGAGCAATTCTATCTGCAGGGATTTAAAAACTCAAATTCAAGATGATCCTAAATGCAGATTGTAGAGTAAGCAAAAAACAATAATTAAAAAGTGAAATATGAACTTTCTCATTCTTCCAAAGTACAGAGCACCTCCATGCCAGAAGTTTACGTTTTCTTCACTCGAGGCCTTTGCAGCTTCTGTTGATTTTCCCTAGCCTAGAGCCACCCCTTCTTCAACGTATTAATGTATTAATTTCTTTTCCATTTAAAGTCCAGTCCATTTCAGAGAAGTCGTTCCAGACTCTACTTTTAGCCGACCCACTGTGTTCTGGATTTTCAGTGCCCTGCCTTACCTAATTTATGATTGTTAATAGACAAGCTTAACCTGTGTCAACTGCAAGCTCCCTGCAGGCAAGATTGGGGTCATCTTGTTCAGTTCTGTGTCCAGCACCTGCCCCTCCTGTCCATGGATAGCAGAGTTTCGTGACATTTTGCTGAAGCAAACCAAGTTAAATTCTCCATCCCAAATACCCATCGAATCTTCTCCGCATCCTTGTTTCCCAGTCATCAAGGTATCTGAACAGGGAGGTCCTGCCTTCCTACCACACATCTTAGAGCCAGCAGCACACTGGCCTCAGTGGGCAGTTCCCCCGGCCTCTCCAAACATCACATACTGAGCGAAGGCAGGGTGCTCGGAAGCTGTGGGTCTGGACAGGTTCACACCTTGCTTTCCAGAACCCCCACATGGGCACACACTGCCCTCCTGCACAGGATGGATGAGATGGGAGGGAACTCTGGGGCATGAGGCCAGCCCTTTGCTGTTCCTGCCATGGCTGTCTCTGTGCTGACCTCTCAGAACCACCAGCTCTGACCCACCTAGTCTTGAGGCCACTCTTTTGAGAAGTGCATATGAGTCCCAAATCTGATATTAAATATGGTATATAGAGTCATGGAATCCTAGACTCTAACCTAAAGGAGGGTAGAGATTTTATCTTCTCCTTCTCCGTTACCTCTCATAGCACCTCCCGAATGACTACAAGTACTGTCATTGTTTAATATTTGAAAAATAATGGACAAAGTGATCCAAAACTTTTTTGCCTTTTGCCATTTGTGATGAAAACGTTTTACTGAAATCAGGCAAATCTTGCGGAAACTACTTTTTTTAATGGTTTCAATTTGTTTCCTTCACCAATAAACAGATCAACTAATAACTACGGACACAGAGTGTGATTCCATCACCCCGTAAGACTTCCTGGTGCCTTAGGTGAAAACAAGCTCTTTCAATACCGTCTGGCCATTCCCAGGCGTTTATGAACTCTGCCTGTTAGATCATATGGGTTGAGTGTTATATACAGTCGATCCTCATTACTCGTGGATTCTGTATTTGTGAATTTGCCTACTCACCAAAGTTTATTTGTAAACACCCAAATTAATACTCTTGGTGCTTTTGTAGTTCTTCAGGGCGAAGAAGAAAGTAGCCAACACTTGGAGACCCCCAGCCCGCACGTTCCCAGCTGTGGTGCACAGGGGCTCAGCTTCCCTGTTTCAGCCCATACTGTGAACCGCTGTCCTTGCCATGGTCTACTGGGTGCCTTGTGTTTCACATTTTCAAGTTTTTGTTGGTGATTTTTCTGTTTAAAATGGCCTCTGTGCACTGTGCTGAATTGCTACCGAACGTTCAGAAGACCAAGGAGGCTGCGATGCATCTCACAGAGAGAACCGGCTTGTGAGACAAACTGTGGCAGGGCGTGAGTGACGGTGCTGTTCGGTGTGGTCCAGGGCTAATGAGCCAGCAACATAAACTAAGTGAGGTGTCTTTAAACAGGCACACACATAAAACCAGGTTATGTATTGATCAGTTGATAAAAACGTGATCAGAGGCTCACAGAAACCTAACCCTGTACTTATCAGGGAGCAAAGCTTCAGTGTCCACTAGCTCTGCTTTTGCCTGACTCTGTAGAATGCAACTACTGTGAATAACAAGAGTGGATTGGGCCTCATGTTTGACTCTCCCATCCCCACACTGCCTTATAATATTTGTATTTGTTCCTAGATTCAAATGACTTTCCTGGGACAACCAAGATAAATTCATAGCAGCTGTTATCCAACCTGGAGGGGCAAGACCTTGAGCCTGAACTGCCCCAGCGTGGAGACAGAGAAGAAGCTGTCACTGACTCAGTGGCACTCTCCACCAAGCCCTGTGTGGAGGAACCACGGGTGCAATACTCCCCACGTGCTCACAAAGACCTTACATGGTGGAAACCTCTCTCCCGCTGATCTGTGTTTGTAAACACCAAAGCTTTGCAGCGTATGCTAACTTGTCTGGTTTGACACAGTGAGAAAGAATCAAAGTTGGATTTTAAACCCTGATCTGTGTGACTTCAAAGCCTACCACCCTAAACCACCCATACTCCTCTCCAAGAGCTAAAGAATTAGAACAATTTTTCTCTTGGGAATATTCCCACCACCATGCCACCAGCTCCAACTTGAAAAACTAGAAACATTTCATATAGTTATTATTTCAACCATTTTCAGCTTGCTTAATGGCTTGAAGCCTGTTAAGGTTTTATGTGGTGTGTGTGTGTGTGAAAGAGAGAGAGAGACAGACAGAGGCAGACACAGAAAACGACAGATGTTTTCTCCTTTCCTTCTCACTTTCTCGGCTTTCATTTTTATCCTCATTTATTTTTCAAATGTATACAAATTGTCCACATTTATTTTCTCTCAGATTTTGGGTACCGAATAAGCCAAGAGGGCATACTCCTCACGGTGCCACCTCACATCCAGACTCAGGTTGATAGGAATTCATGCGACACTCTCCACAGGTCCCCAGACACATGGTTCTTTAATAAGTTAGCCCTAGCTGGACCACTCTTGGGTTTTTCTTGTTCTGAACATCCTCCTGCCCCCTGTGAAGCTCTCCTTACTTCAGTCCAAAAGCATGGAATAAATATCCAGCAACGTTTAATTATTAAAACAGGAACAATAACATCGAGACTTTTCCCTGTAACACTGAAGACGTAATTGAAACCAACTGTGCCCTAGAAGCTTAGGTAACTTTCACAATGCATTCCTTATATGATATGTCAAAAGAAAACTTTCTGTCTTTTATCTTTTTTCAGAGGCAGAGAGAGAACAAAGATATTAGGCTCACAAAATCCACTTCTGTGAGTGGGGTACTTCATGTTTTTATGGAGGATCTAGTGTTACCATTTAGAAAGTTCAAATGGTAGAGGGCAAGCCTGCAGTTGTACACGTGTGCTTCCAAGAAACCCATCAGGATGGGGTCAGGAGAGGAAGAGCGTTTTTGTGAAGCGCATTCTACAAGCTTATAGATAGTCCAAGCCGCGGCACCCTTTGCCACGGGAGCACGGCCACATCAGTGTTACGCTGTATTGTCCTCTTCCGAGTCCTTGCCGCTCTTTGAATTGACCCCGAGGATTATTCACTCATTTACTGTTGGGAGAGGCCCTTCCTTTTGTGGCCAAGTGGAATGTAAGCTCTAAGAGAACTTGATTCTTTACTACAGTTCTGCTTCTCTCTAATGTTTGGGACATAATAGATGCTCCTTAAGTAAAGGCTGAATGAATGATAAGCAGAAACAATTTGAGTGCTGGGGTCCTTTAGAGCACACACTAGAAGAAATAATAAAGTCCAGCTTGCCAATCAGCTTGCTATTAAACCGCCACCAGTCCATTAATTTCTGTAAGCTGCAGCCCGTCTGAACATAAAATAACTCATTTCATAATTTAGCCCCATATACCTCAAAAGAGAAGTATGAGAAAAATGTAATTGGTCTGGAAACTTACCTGCAGGAACTTCAGTTCATTTATTGCAATGGCTGGGGTGAGAAATTCTGGAAAATTGGTGCATAATTTTATACCAATTCACCTATGATTAATTCAGACTCACATAATCTCATGAAGAAATATGAGGGAAAATAGATTAAACTGTCATCAGCCAATGAATTGGCTTAATTATATTATTATATATTAATCATATTAGTTATTATAGTATGTATGGGGAATAATTAATGAGAAGCAGTGACTTCTTTAGAGGGAACAACACTCCATAATCCATTGTGTACTTTGTTATTGCCCTGGTTACATACTCTTTTAAAATAAATCATACATATTAAATTATTTTATAAGGCCTGCACTAAAATGAGATGCATTTATTACAAACATTGGTAACATTATTCTGCTTTGCAATGTGTGATACAATATTTGCCTCCCCTCCCCACACAGCATGAGTAAAGACAAGTTGAAGGACAAAGATAAAATCACCTCAGATTCTATGCTCTCCCCTTTACCCTGCAGGAGAAGTCTAAGTTCTCAAAACGAATGTTTCTCCAATAAAATAACATTTTTTGCAAGGTGAGCAGACATCACTAATGCACTATGAACACCCCATTGGCAATAAATTAGTTTTATGCTAGCTTTTAATGTTTGTGACTAAAATCAAGTTGATATTTCTTCACAAATACAGTACTTTATATCCTCAGCTTTATGAGCTAACTGACGTCAATCTACTGTGATTAATAGCCGGAGATTAAAAATAAATTGTTTTTGAATACTGTGCCATCATAGCATCTAAAATATCCCCAGAAATCATAAACAGGGGCGGCCAGGGCCAGTCTCTGTCTGCATCTGCGATGAGACATCCCTTTGTCACCCTTTCCGGTCTGTAAAGCCTTCTAGAAAACACAACTTCTGTGAAATCTAGGTTGTCAGCATGAAAAGCAAATTGGCAGAACACAGGGTTCCGTTGCTAAGCGATCCCTGGCAAATACGATACGTGTACATTATGACACTTGATGACACCATGAGGAGAGGAGAACACAGGTCTCCAGCTTGATGGAAAAGTGCAGTTTCTGAGAGACGAGGGGCAGCAGGGAGAGCGGGGCGGGAGGCTCAGGCCTGCTTGTCTGAGGGGCCAGGTCTGGGGCTGCGGTGGTTCTATTTTGTGATTGTTCACCGCAATTGGGAAGTAGGTGGACATTGTATTTAATCTTTAGAGTCTCAGTACTCTCTGCTTGTGTCTAGGCTTGCCTCATTTTTGAAAGAGAGAGTGATGATTCTGCTGTTTCCATTCACGAGTGCGTCAGAAGGGCGATTTAGTCATAGCCATGTGCCCAGGTGAGCAGCAGTTTACAGGGATTCTTGAGAGCAAAACAAAAGGGGAAACGTATTTAACACCACTGCATTTGCTGGAGGAAGCATCTGGTAAAATGCCAGGGATGTGGTGAATTTCAGTCCCAAATTCTATCCAATTAAAGAGCTGCAAGAGGCTCTGAGACCAACTGGCCCAATCTCAGTTTGCAGATGGGGAAACCAAGGGGCAGAGAGGTTAAATGGTGGCCCAAGGTCACACAGATGACTCATGGTCCACTGCCACCCAAGTCCAGTTTTATTTATTTATTTATTTATTTATTTATTTATTTATTTATTTATTTATTTTCAGATGGAGTCCCACTCTGTGGCCCAGGCTGGAGTGCAGGGGCACGATCTTGGCTCACTGCAAGCTCCGCCTCCCGGGTTCACGCCATTCTCCTGCCTCAGCCTCCCAAGCAGCTGGGACTACAGGCGCAGCCATCATGCCCAGCTAATTTTTAAAAATTTTTTAGTAGAGACAGGGTTTCACCATGTTAGCCAGGATGGTCTCGATCTCCTGACCTTGTGATCAGGTCGCCTCGGCCTCCCAAAGTGCTGGGATTACAGGCGTGAGCCACTGCGCCCGGCCAAATCCTGCCTTTAACTCCTTCCAGGTCATCCTGGGTGACATGGTGATGTCTCTGTGAGTAAGCTACACGATAGAATAGACACGGTGACCTTCGAGAACTGTAGAACCTTCATTTATCATCCCTTTAATGTCAAGTAAGGTTACCCTTAGTGATACAACACAGACACAAATTAAGAGAAATTAACACAAAATCACATGAAAGATTTGACTGCAGTATTGCCAGCTGTGATTAGGTGGAGTTGTCTCAACCACTTTTGTGTGCTCTCTTCTCTCCATTGGCTTGGCTGTGGATATTGTCCCTTGCTTTTAACTAAATCAGTCATATTTTCTGGGCCATAATTCCAAAATAGAATGGACACTTTCATCCAGGTATTGCAATGCTTCAACCTGACAGGTATGCCCATGACGGCAGAAGGTCTCTTGCTCCATTTTTACTTACTAATTTTACATTCTTAGTTACATATGCCTCTGTGTAACTGTTGAATGATCAGGCTATGAGAAGTTCCCCAGGATGGTCAGTAGTTAGGACATTTGACAAGGATAATCAGAAATTTACAATACTGATGGAGAAAACATTTCAGAATAATATATTATTCTGAAATTGAGACATTCTGTAGTATAACAAAAGGGCCCTGACAGTTAAAAATTGATTGGATGAAGGATGTGTGTCCAACATTCATATCATTTCAATGGGGAATACTTTACCAGATGTAAAAAAGCAAACAAACAAACAAAAAAAACCCCCAGCATATTAGAAAGCCTCATATAGTTTTTAATACTCCATAATTGACACCTAAATTTGTCTTGTTAAATGACTTACTGTGTTTAAAGTGCTTAGTACAATAAATATTTATTATTTCTTCATCTGTAAAATTAGGATAATAAGAACTACCTCCAAGGGTTGTTGTGATAATGAAATGAAATCTGTAGGTAAAGTGAATATGCACGGTAATAATTAGCTAATATGATGCTGATGCTGGTAATGGCCTTTCATTTAGTAAACTAAGAGGGATTATGGAGTCTATATTAATATCAGATAAATCATCAATCACCCCATCCTCACTAGTTTCTTGTTAATCCTGATTATCCCTTTTATTAAAAAAAGAGAAGATTTCTAGAAGAAAAGTGTGCCTAACTTGCAGATATACATTCAGCAGACTCCAGCCTGGGGGCCTTCTGTTCCTTCCTGAGTCCCTCAGACCTGTTTATTCATCAGTCACATTTGACCTAAATCTCTGTGACCATATCACATAGTTATACATTTTATGTCAATAAAAACGTTTATCATAAGCCTAATAGCATTTTCTATCTCCTATGAGCAGGTAAATAGGAACCATTGCACACTTTAGCTTTCAAGTCAAATAGTTTATGTCAGCAATGGAAAACTGTAATGGGATCAATTAATTTGCCACTATTTTCCATTTACATAATGTGCATTATCAAATCTCATGAAGATTGCTTGGCTGTAATCACAATCTTCGACTGAAACAACTAGGTTCTACCATCACAAAGATCATTGGCTTGGTGTTTTCATGCACAGGACCCAGCTATAAGCTTAAGCCTCAGTTACCACTGGTGATTTAAAATTTCATGACTAAGATTTGAAAAACCATAAGAATTTAGTGGAGTTAATATTTGTAAATAATAATAATTATTATTTTCTGTACTTTGCACAAAGACCTCATAAAAAGGAGTTTCTCTGCTTGAAAATGCTATTGGTTTAGAATAATTGTATAAATGTTTACTCACAAAGTGTGAGGAAGACAGACAAGACGAGAGCGAGAGGGAGGTGTGGCCTTAGGAGAGGAAGTCATGTTTAGCCATTAACTTTTTCAGATCTGTCGAGTGACAGATTTTCATTGTTGCCCTGGTCACAAGGGAATTAAGTCCAAAATTAATTTTAAAGATAGAAAACGAACAAACAAAACCATGACTGCATATAATTACATATATTTACCAGACAAACAAAACCAAAACAAAAATCTCAACCGTAGGATAAAATCAAAACCAAAATGTTATAATATATGAAAAATAGAGATACTAGAACACTCTACATCAGAATCTGTGCCACACAGCAAAAACAACACTCAAAGGGTGATTAATAGCCTTAAGTATTTATATAAATAAGAGTCAAAACGAAGGTAATAAACACACAATTAAATAAATTGAAAAATAAGAAATATCACCTAACACAGCAATGGAAGGTACTAATAAAAATGGAAATTTGTCAATCAGAAAAGAAAAAAGTTCTATACGTGATTGTTAAGAAACAATAATCTTAACAGAAACAGAAAGACAAAAAATGGATGAATTAGATGAGATTATTTTGCTTAAACTTGTGCACATAAATTTGAGAATCAGGATAAATGATTTAGTAACATTAACAAAATTGATCCCAGATGACAAGAACAAACAAAGCAGATAAATTATTGGAGCAAGAAAAAACAAAAGTTGACTAAGTGCTAATTCCCACAATGCAGCAACTTAAAGAAGTTCATAGGGGAAGCCCAGCAATCTTCCAATATTCAGGTAACTTCAATGCTATCTAAACTGCTTGAAAGTGCAGAAAAAGAATTGCAAATTCTGTTTATAATTCTTGCATAGATAGTTAAAAGAAAAAGAAATCAAAATTACAGATCAATCTTATTTATGAATAATGATGCAAAAATGCTAAATAAAATATTTTATAAAATCCAAACCTCTATTTTAATAAACACCCTATGAAGAAGTACGATGGTCTACTTTTAGAATACAAAGATGACTCAATATTAGAAAATTCTATAATTTTTATGTGAAAATAGTAAAAGAAATCACAAGCTTGTCTCTATTGAAGCTGAAAACTTAGCATCTATTTATTTAAATTAAGCATCTATTTCCAATTTAACAAAATAATTACCAAAATAGGAATAAGTAGATAGTAGCAAAATACAAATATTTCTATGTATCAACTCAAAATCCAATATTATATGATGCTTAAAAGGCAAACATGAGGCAGTGTTCCTGGTAAGATCAGTCACAGGCAGTAGTGTTTACTATCATCACCATATGTGATGTTTCGGAGAAGCTATCTGCACTGTTAGGTAAGAGAAAGGAATAGGGATGCAAATTTAGAAAAAGAGAGAAAAAATAAATAATTCAGGAACATATTTATCACATACAAGATTTCTGTATGTGATAAAGATGGCATTTATAATCATTTGAGAAAAATGGTTTGATTATTTAATAAATCATGTTGGAACAATTGCAAATGACTATCATCTGCAGGAAAAAAAATAATGAAGTGAGATTCCCCTCCTCTCAGCCAACATCAGAAAAACTTTAGCTGCATTAAATACTTAAACGTTAAAAAGAACAACAAAAATAACCCCGACAAACATACAGATAAAGCAGGTTTTCATGAGGATTTGTTTCTTGATAACTTAGACGGGAGAAAGCTTTTCTAATAATGCTCAAAAATCAGAAAACTCAAAAGGACTGATGTATTTATCACATTATACTCATTCAAACACTTCATTAATAAAAACACCAAAAAATAAAGATATGATATATTTGGAAAAAAATATTTAAAATACAAATTCCAATGCTATAAATTGAAAACATTAGTCTAGTTAACCTTTAAAATTCCTACAGGCTCTAAATTTCCATTAACTTAATGTATTTAATAATTCACATTTATTGAGCCATACACACTAGACTTACCCTAAGTGAACATAAAACAGAAGATTTGTGTTAAATTCCTCACCCCTAAAAGAATCCAGAATGTGGTTCAGGCAGCGAGATAAATCTATGAGCTAATTAAAATTTTGACTTTGAAAAACGAGCACCAGGAGTTCTGAAAGGATGGTGTTGGTGGTGCCAGCATAGTTTGGGATGTTCCTGAATCCCTCTATAAAAAGAGCCATTAGATTTCTCTCTCCCCCCCAAAAAAGTCAATCGACAACATCAACATTTACAATAAAATAAAACAATAAGATATCCCCTGAAAGATGACTTACAAGTCTCCCGAGCAAGCCAGCAACACCCACAAGGCCATGTGTTGCCAGCACCTACATGGAAAGGAATGTCAGAGAGCACTAGGTATGCAGACAGAAGGACCCCCGGGGATGCAGACATGACACAAGGACCCCCAGGGAGGTGGACACAAGAGCCCCCAAAGAGCCAACAGACAGAGCAAGGGAGACGTGCCAATTTGGGGGGACAAACTCAAACTGAGAGGATTTTTCTGAGTCTGCGTGCAAGGGGTCTGTGGTAAGGTCGGAAGAGGCTGGGTCTGGACCCTATTAACTGCTGAAACTAGTCTTCCAGGGCATCCTTCCAGGGTAGAGTGCTGGAATGAGGAAAATTGCTTAGAGCAGCAGTCCCCAAACTTTTTGGTACCAGGGACCAGTTTCGTGGAGAGGATGGTTTCAGGATGAAGCTATTCCACCTCAGATCATCAGGCCTTAGATTCTCATAAGCAGCACAAAACCTCGAATGTATAGTTTACAACAGGGTTCCTGCTTGTGTAAGAATTGAATGCCACTGATCTGACAGGAGGCGGAGCTCAGGCGGTCATGTTCTCTGGGATCCCACAGGAGGCGGAGCACAGGTGGTCATTGAGCTCTCTGGTCTGACGCTCACCTCCTGCTGTGCGCCCAGTTCCTATCAGGACACAGACCAGTACCAGTCCGCCGCCTGGGGATTGGGGACCCCAACTTAGAGGATTATAACTGAGCGAGAAAATGACCATGGAAAAGAAAGAAAGAGAAAGTGGAGGAGAGGAATAGGGACATGACATGTCAAAAAGCAAACTGCTATATCTTTAAAAATGATACAAAACAACATAAAAGAGAGTTCTTTACAAGATAATAAAAAAGCTATCTGAAGCAAGCCTCCTTCTAAAAATCCAGGAAAATTAAATTTACATAAAATCAACAGGAAAGCATGGAGTTCAAATTCCATACAAAGTTACTTTAAGAAAAAAGAGAATAAGAAGTAGAATAACATCTTGGTAGACAATGAAAACAAGATAAAAAGACATCCTGAGAAAACAGCAAAATTGTAAAGTATAATTTCAGAATGAGATAAAAGGTTTAAAAAAGATGTGAGACATAAAAGAACATAAATCATAATTACAAACATTTTAGCAATGAGGTGAAAAATTTAAGAAATAATATAAATACAAAATAAAAGTTTTAGAAATACAGTCTTAAAAAAAAGATTGAATGGACACAACTTATGTTACCTTAGGAGAAGCAGAAGGTGAAAAAGGAAAAAAAATTAAAAAGACAATGAAGATAACTGAAAGCATGAAAGTGGCAAACATTGAAAACGGATAAAGACAACTGAATAGGAGACTGATGTGTGAAGCCAAAACAACAGATAATGACAAATACTAAAATTTGCGATCAATAACTTTCTTTCAATTAAAAAATAGATTTGAAGCTATGAATCAAAATAACTCATTATAAACCAGGAAATATAAAGGAAACAACTAAACTAAGACATACATTAGTAAAATTACTAAATTTTACAGAAAAAGAGCAATAATAATTTGATTACTATCTAGGCAAAATAAGACATGGCTTATATAGAAAAGAAAATTAGATTATCATCAGCTTTTCTTTAAGACACCAATATTTTATGCCAGAAGAAAATGGAGTAACATGTTTAAAATACCCAAGGTAAAGAAAAATGTGAGCCAAGAATTTTATAGCTAGCAAAACTGGCATTCAAGTACACAAACCCCAGACAAACAATTGTCAATGTTTAATAATCTAGGGAATTTTCTTTCCTGACTTCTTCCTACAGAATTATCGAGAGAGCAAACTTCAGAAAGCCAAAATGACTGCAGACAAACTGACATTATTCTAAATAGAGTGAAATAAATGTATACTTACTGATGGGACTAAGACTAAATGGATAAAACAGACAGCATAGTATGAAATGGTTATGAGACATGACAATGTAGAAAAGTACAAGATAAAAATTGGAGAGAGAATGAGCATACATACATATATTTAAACTATTCTTAGCAATCAAACTCAGTGTTGGTAGCCTAGTACTGTTATTCTGAGACTTATTTGTGCAATGTGGGAAAGCAATGAACCCTTTGGAGACATTATAAATTATCATCTGTGTCTTTGAGAGCCAGGATTCTTCGTATTAAAGAACGAATATAGAGATTTAATTAGAAGAAGAGAAATATGAATGCTTTAGACTTGAAGTTTAAATCAAAAGCATTGGTAGGTCCTCAAGAAGTATTTTATCTTTAAATAGATAATTAAATTACATATCTACCTGTCTATTATTCCTAGCTTTTTCTACTGAAAAGGCCTAACAATGATGACTAACCAGACAGCAATGAACATCCTTAATGCCAAGACTGTGGCCTTGAATTATCATTTTCCATTAAAAGAAACAGAGTCGGAACATCTTGACATACCAGATAATAAGGAAGCTATCAAAGATTTGTAGACTCACTTCAAAAGACTCAGGAGTTTATTTTAAAAGGCCCCTTTGGCCAAATATGGGACAATTTGAGCTTTGAAAGGGATAAAAATTATAATGAATTGAAACCCAACAGATAGGTTTAAATTCATAAGTTCATAATGATATTAAAAATTAACAACTGGTTGCATTTTGAAGATGACAGGAAAAAAATCATTGTCTTGAGAACTAGGTAAATGCAAGAAAAGAATCGAGCACTTGTACTTACTTTTAAAATGCAAAATGTAGCATTAGATAATTAAAAAAAGAGATAACAGAAATTATTTTCTTTTAAAAATTATTCCAGACAGCTTTTAAAAAGATAGAATTAGGATATTCCTTTGCAACCCTTGTGAAAGAATAGGTGTAGGCTTTGACCATAAACAGCAGCTACCACCAAAAATGAATGAAATTTCAATATTTTGTGCTTTCTGATGAAACAATAGAGTGACACCCATACTCTTGCCAAAGGGATCAAACCTGAGTCTCATCAACTCTTGCCAAAGGGATCAAACCTGAGTCTCATCAACTCTTGCCAAAGGGATCAAACCTGAGTCTCATCAAGTCTCTGGATACAGCTGTCAATCTGCAGGAAAAACAAAAGGTAGAGAGGTGAGTTGAGCTGCACAAGGAACATACAATCAGCAAAATGCAGGCTGAAGGAGATGGTACTGTCAGATACTATGTCCAGAATTTTCAGCAGATAAATTATCAGGCAAATAAAGGGCTGTGGAAGGGAATGTAAGTAAAAGAGACTTGCCCCAAGTCTAGTGTATTAGTTCATTCTCACACTGCTATAAAGAGCAAACTGAAACTGGGTAATATATGAAGAAAAGAGGTTTAATTGACTCACAGTTCTGCAGTCTGTACAAGAAGCATGGCTGGAAGGCCTCAGGAAACTCACAATCACGGCAGAAGGTGAAGGAGAAGACGGTATATCCTACGTGGCTGGAGCAAGAGGGCTAGAAAGCAGGGGCGGTGCTAGACACTTTTAAACAACCAAATATCGTGAGAACTCACTCACTATCGCAGGAACAGCAAGGCGGAAGTCTGTCCCCGTGATCCAAGCGTCTCACCCAGCCGCTCCCTCCTCCGACACTGGGCATTACCATTCAACATGCAGTTTGGGCGGGTACACAGAGCCAAATCATATCATTTAGTGTTTTTTTATGTTTTATTTTTTGAGACGGAGTCTCGCTCTTTCACCCAGGCTGGAGTGCGGTGGCGCGATGTCGGCTCACTGCAAGCTCCGCCTCCCGGGTTCACGCCATTCTCCTGCCTCAGCCTCCCGAGCCGCTGGGACTACAGGCGCCGCCACCATGTCCGGGTGATTTTTTTGTAGTTTTAGTAGAGACGGGGTTTCACCGTGTTATGGTCTTGATCTCCTGACCGTGACCTCGTGATCCGCCGGCCTCGGCCTCCCAAAGTGCTGGGATTACAGGCGTGAGCCACTGCGCCCGGCCCATATCATCTAGTTTTTAAAAACATTTTTAGTGAGCAACCGTAAACAGTAGCTTGTAGTGACCCAGGCTTGGGTGATTAAACCATAAAGAAATTCAAGGAAGTGACTACCACGAAAATGAGGATGTGGAAGGGATCTTTGGGAGGTTTCCAAAGGCCCCAGGGCAGTGCTTCTGAGGGCTCTGTCAAAGTTCTGTCTCCACACCCGGATGGGGAATGTCCCCCTTGTGATGTTTCACTCAGCCATACCTTTGTGCTGGGTGTTTTTCTGTATGTATGTTTTATGTTACCATAAAAATCTGTAATGTAAATAATAAAAAAGGATATTATCAAAAATAATTTACGTTAATCTGTGTGTGTATTTGGCAAGTATATACTGAGCAGTTAGGATGTGCTGGGCACTGGCTCTATGCCAGGCGGAGCTGGACATTGCCCCCCTGATAGAATGTCAAAGGGAGCCAGAAGGTGAAGAATGAGACAAATGTTCGAGAAATTTCAGGAACCTGGGGTCTCGTCCAGTTAAAGAATTTTCTGAACCTTGTTCATTATTCCAACCAATTTGAAAATGAGAGAAGGTGCTCAAAGGTGTTTATCCCTGAAGCAAAGACCTGAGTGTTAAGTTCTGCTATTGCAAGGGTAACGAAACCCATCCTGAGAGCGCCCCATCACCTGTGAGGCAGAGAACAGGGTGGCGGGGGGCACCCTGTTATACTCTCACGTCACATAGGTTTTTGGCCAGTCAAAGCTCAAGTCAAAATTTAAAAACAAAACGATAGAAAATGGCTGAAAGTTTAGCTAGGACGTTTCCTAACAGCAATGGCAAAAGAGAAAACTTTATAAGAGAGCCTTGAATCAAATCTAGATGCTTCAAATATGTATCATGAATTAGTAAGCAAAGTGGCTTGCAGTGTTTTAAGGCAAATAACAAAAGTAAAATCTCTGCATGGTTATAGCTTGCATCCATGATATAAGACCAAAGATTATCCTTCAGAACAGATTTTAAAGGACATGTAACTGTTGGCAAAGGATTTGGGTGCTGGGAAGATATCTTTAGTTAGCAGCACTTGTTCTCTTTGTTTGAAGCTATTTTATATTGCATTTGTGTGTGAGAAAGAAAAGTTTCTAAGCGACCGTGTTGTGTGCCGATTGTCTAATCCCAGTAAAATCAGAGTGTTTTTTTTTTTCTTCAGGAAAAGGACACATATTTATTTCTTATAAGCAGAATCCTTTAAGTGTATGTTGCTTAGTTATCACAACTGTTTGGAAATTGATAATGTTTTTGACATCAAAGTTTCCAGGTGAGAGCAAAGATAAAGACAAACAGGGTAACAGACAGAGACTAGATAGTTTTCTCTTTGCCTGCAAAGAAAATGCCTCCAGCTTATTCCCGTTTAATCTTCAACATTGCTGACAAATAAAAAAATCAAATGAGTTTTCTGCTTTCACTCAACACGCTGCTTGATGGATATGGTGGTAAACTTAGGGAGCTTATGGTCTCCAGTGGCAATGACTGAGTTGGAGCTGTACAACCCGTGTCTCCAGCAGGGAAGAGGTTTCCTTAAAACAAGGCAGTACAGCCAATGTCTGTCATTTGCCCTACACTCCTTAATGTAATGAACAAAGCATTATTCTTAAGGCTTTCACTGAAGCTGGTTTTATCCTTTGGCTTGGGGAGTTAATTTAGATTATTGTGTGTTTTCCTATGGTCTGTACCTGAAGGATAGTGTCTAGTTGTCTTTGATATAACAGTATTTAATTCATTATATTATACTTACAAAGCAACATTCTGGGACAATAATTATAAGACCAATACTCAACAGTGGCTCTTTTCTTAGCTCCTTAGAGCTCCTTAAATGCTGAGAGGGTGTGTTTTTGTAGCTAAGCAAGCGGGTCGGCAGCCACGTGGGATTCACGTCTCGAACCTGCCACTTGCTGCTTGTGTTTATGGGCAAAGTTGTTAACCTCTTTGTCTCTTCATTTTTTTCTTACAAAATGGAGCTAATAGCATCTATCTTATATTGTGAAGCAAATTTATGGGAAATTCTGTGCTTAGCACAACAGCTTTGCCACAAAATAGATATTTATATCAAATCAATAATGTGCTAAGGGTTTTATTTCTAGAGTTCCCTTACTTATATATATATGCAAAGGCTAGCAAATTCAAGCATGTCTAACCTCTATTTGGGAATCAGTCTTCAATCTTATTAAAGTTTTTTGGGGATCATCTATTTTGAGAAAAATTTAGAGAATAAAAATCTTAGGTCCCTACTTCGTTTTTTTGTGGGTGACTTGATTATATATTTTTGTGGCCAGTGATACAGAAAAATTAGTTTGTATTTGGTATGAACAAAAACAAACTCTACTTTGCATCTGCACATGGTGGAGAGATAGCAGCTCTGTCCTGAGCAGAGCAGGAAGTGAGGGGAACTTTGCTTTTTGTCAACATCCTTTCCCAGGCTGGCTCTGCGTCACCTCACTCTTCTCTCAACAGAACTTTCTCCACCAGGAGGGGAAGTAGCCAAGGAAATACCAGGACAGAATACTAAATAGAAAATGGCCAAGGGATTCAACTCTGGGTTCACTGCCAGGTCAGCTGGAAGTGGGGACAGAGAAAAAGAATCCAAGAGAATAATGAAGCTGGAAAGTGTGGGACCCAGAGCACAGACAGCCCTTCCGTGGCTGCGTGCCAGAGCCTCGTGTGCCCTTGTGCATGTGTGAGCTCCCAGGAGAAGGGCAGAGAGTAGAGATCTCACTGCTGTCGAGTGCCCCCTGCAGAACGCATGACTGTGAAGCTCTCCCTGGGATGCTGTCCTTCATCTCCATGTATGTCAGTGTTTTGAACTTTGGCAGAGCAAGACGTAGCCTTGGGGAGACTGAAGGAAAGGCCTCCTTTAGTACCTGTTATGCACCCATGAAATGCACAGGGCAGGTGTTGCACACCTTCTCCTTGGACAGAGGAGGAGCGGGGAAGGGGATGGGAGTGAGCAGGAAGGAGACGTACCTCTGACCTAGAAAAGGAGGGGAAGAAGCTCCAAGGCCCAACCCCATCCTCCACTTGCTCTAGCTCAGTCTTGAGTCCTAGGAGGACCGGAGTGACCTACGCCTCCTTGAAGAACCCTGGAGTATTGCCATGTCTTTTGCCTTTGCCTGGAGCACAAGGAAAAGCACACTGGAGCAAGATCTGCAGAATGTCCATGAGGGTAGAGCAAAGGTGGGAGAAGCGTAGGGAAGGAGAGAAAGCTTGCCCTGCTTGCTCAGCCACTCAGGGCCCCAGGTGGCCCTCTTGCCTGCCCCCTCCACCAGAATCACTCCATCCTTGGGTGGTCCTGCTCTTGGCGTCAGTTAGTACCGATGGATCGAAGTGGAAGCTCTCGCAGGAAGAGAATCTTGGGTTTGGGGATCCCTATTCACCGTGTCCTCTCAGCTGCAGCATTGGAACCTGGAATCCATTGTGGGGGCCAGGTCTCCCCACTGACCCGGCCCCCTGCTTCTCTCTCCCTCTCCCCCTTTTCTTCCCTCACCAATACCCAGAGTTCCTGGATCTGAAATCCCCTCAGGGTCCGCCTCTGCTCTTGAGGACTGAGGCCCCATACACCCAGTTCCTCTCCAGTAAAGGCCCAGGGCTGGAAGGACTTGCCAGCTCCAGGCGTCATATTGGCTGCGTGTGTGTTCAGCACTGCTTGAAACCCAGTGCGTGGTTGTGGAATTGCTTCAGTTGGTCATCACCATTAGGTTTTTAATTGAATTAAATAGAATGGAAAAGAAATGTTGATCACATTTTATAAATACAGGTGTTCCTTAATGAAACTTTTGTTCCAGTGGGGTGCGTGTGTGTGTGTTTGTGTATGTGTGTGCCCACACATGATTTTGTAGTGGAAAATGCATCTCTTATAAGAGGTCGTTGTCTAAAATGTAGGAAATCACAGAGAGAGAGTAGATGCTCCATGAGGCCAGGGGCTGCCTGTGTGTGACTCCCCCCGTGGACCCGTGACTTGGACAGATGAGAGGTTGAATGGTTTAGACACTACAATATAGCGTTGCCCACCACTCTCCTTAAATAAGTCACCATTGGCTTCAGACACAGCAAATTCAGTGCCCTTTCTTCAATTCTCATTTTATTTTGTTCAGTACTTGATAAACTCCTTATTTCTGATTCTTTTCTCTTGGCTTCCCTACTTGGTATGGGCCATTCCTTTTGTCCTTTGGTCGTTGTTGCTGATCCCATGATCCCATCAACTGAATCATTTCCCAGGTCCCTTGGGGAGCTCCTTCTCTCATAGCAATCCGGAACGTGATTATACATGGATCAGACTCACTGTCAGACGGTCTGTTTATAGTGCTACATTTCGATTATGTTGTTATAGTCTTCTCTTATTTAGTATGGCCCGCTGGCAATATAATCAGTGGACACGTTGTATGTGGCTATGTAGTATATATAGTGTATCTGTGTGCTACATACAGAGAGAGTGTGTATGTGTCAGAGACGGGGAGAGAGAGATGCAGAGAGAGAGAGGTGGGGAGCGCAGTTCCTGATATTCTCATCAGTTTGAAAAAAAAATTGTATTGTAAGCCACTTTGCATATACACAGTTATGTGCTGATGCACTCTTTGTGATTATTAATAGTAACAGTGAAGTTACAACAGCAATAATGGTGGGCCTTCAGAACAGAGTCCCATCGCCAGTCGGGGAAAGCTCTGAACCAGTGGAAGTTGCTGGAATGGGTGGTGAGTCAGCCTGAGGCTCTACCCCAGTGGGCTGATGGTGTCTGCCAAGGGACTTCCGAATGCATCGATGTAGTTTTATGCAATGGCTGTGGAGGACAATGAAAACATCTCCATGCAGCGTGCTCTGTTTTCAAAATGATCCACAACATGACGTCCTCTCTAAGTCAGCCCTTCCTGTAGACTTCATTCAGTGATTTTCTATGCAGCTTGTTGTTCCTAATCCCATAGCTAAATTGATCTTCAGCGTCACATTTGAAAGAGAGAAATGAAGCTTTTAAACTTGCTGCCAATTCAGAGAGCTCCTCTCCTGGGTGTTGTCTATGGCCTCAGCAATTATACTTTTTTATCTAAGACATTTTTATGTGAATAAAATAATCTCGATTTCTTAAATGAGACAATTAAACTCCATTTTACCTGGCTTCCCCAGGGCTGTGAGGTCTTTAAACTGAAAGAACATCTTTGTTCAATCCTCTGACAGAATGGCTTTCATTCTTTTATTGACTGACATCTGTGTTCTGAATTTCTCACACTTGTGTTACACGGACAGGACAAGGTGGGGTTGAGCTGCCACCCTGGGGATGCCAGTCTGAATTGCTTAGACTTGCATGCTATTTGCCCATCAGAAACTGAGGGTCTCACTCCATTTTTACATGATGATATGGTCTTTGGTGTCAGTAGCTCTTTTACTCCAGCCTGTACCCTGCTGGGGACAACAATAACTTAGCTGCTCCACTGCCAATTCTTGTAATCCAGGATATACTCTAACATTTCCTTCTACGTGCAAGGCTACATAGCTTGCAACTCTGCTTATCTCTGCGAGGCCCCAAGGCTGAGTAGTTAAAGTCACAAGTGAAGTCTGTTGCAATGGGGAAATTCCTTACTCCTCACGGTAGATTTTATTATTGCTCTAGATACTCACCCTCCTTCCCTAGAGCATATCAGTCTTGGCCATGGGGCTGCACTATCCTTCCTGATGGGAGAATTGGGAGGGTCCCCTAAGCTGAGGACCCACTTTGCTGAGTGGCATGCCACTTGTGTGTCCAGCGTAACATGAGAAAGAATAACCTGCGTCATCTTTGAGCAGACGTGTCAAGAGCCGGCTCGTGAGTCCCCTTATCTTGCCTTGCTTTGAAGACTGGCAGTGTCCCAGATAGTGACTCCATCAGACTTGCTCATAAATTGAACAGAATGTTGAGCAGAGCCAAACCCCAGACAGATCTGTAACACGAGGGAGACAGAAATGTGCGCTGCCGCAGCCTCTGCAATTTGACAGATGTTTGTTAGTGAATAGTGTACTCTCGATTGCCTGGATGATATTTTCTCACCTGTGGGTGTTTCCTAACGTGTCGCCATTAATTGGCACCTGGAGCATCTCTAGCTCTTGTGTCCCTCAAATTATAGGATCTTGGTTCTATTTCTCCTTCTGAGGAAATGCTGTGCTGTATACATTTTTGTTACAAAAGCTGCACAGTGGGCTCTTCAAGAAAGGCCTCTGGTCCAGGGATGTTGCCCCAGGTGATGGAGGACACGTGAGGGAGGAGGGTGGCAGGAATGACCTGAAGGAGATGCAAGACTGAGAAGGGCCTGACCTGCCCCGGGAGGAGGCTGCACACTGTAGGCACAGGTTCTGTGTTAGCTCAGAGCACCAGCAGAGGCACTGCAGGATCCTCAAACATGAAAGCCACAAACAGCTTGCCCTTGTACATCCTTCCACAAGCTTCCATCCCATGTGCTACTAGGGCCTGTACACGTTTATATCAAATCTTAAAAGACAGGGAATGGTAAAGGAAATCCATCCGTACCACTATACTGGTATGATGTGGCTTTCACAGGTCCTATGCAACAGTGCCAGAGATGGATGGTGAAAAAGTTGGATGGGTGAATTTCAATCATTTAAGAACTTACCCCTACTTGAAATTCATGGGTACATGATATGTATCTATGTGTTTATATAGTGGAGTATGTTCATTTTGACAGGTTCATTGAGCACAGACATATCAGAAAATAACAAAGGAAACAGGATACTTTTTGTCGGTGGTATTGTCTAAAACATGAGAACACTTCAAGACCAAGATGGGGGTGTCTGGCTTATGGTCTTCAGAGAAGCAGAAAGTCATGTGCGTGCAGAGGATGAGGGTCACACAGCAAGCTGTGATTACATAGCAGTACAGAGTTGTGTTTGTTCCAGACTGCACTGGCCTTGAGGAAAAGACAAGGGTGTGCCCAGTAGTGATGATGAGACTGAATATCTAACAAAGCTAGTAGGGTTTATCTTAATGTCCTTCCTTAAGGTTCCTGCAGCTTCTGCTTTGTTCTGAGTAGCTTTTGTGAGTCCCATCTCTAAACTCATCTCTAAACCCGACGTAACTGACCTGGGTCCTCTCCCAGCTCTGGAAAATTGCACTTTCTTGGACAATTAACTTTATATCTTTCTTTCTTACGTTTTTTGAAAAATATATATGGTGAAGGTTTTGAAAGTACCTACTTCAAATAATTGTTTAGAGTAATAAGTAAAATAATTCATACATTTAGAATAGTGCCAAGTACTCTGAAGCCATTAATAAATATTAGCGACTCTTCTGGTTGTTTTATGTTATTTAATTTTTCATTATTGGATGCAGTTTGTGACCGATTCTCTGCTCCATCTAGCTTTACTTCTTGCACTTACCTAAGGTAATAACTTAAGTTTAATAACTAATAATCTAAGTTTAATAATCTAAGCTTAATAACTTCAGAAAAGTAGATCTTGGTTATTTCAATTCTTCTTCTTACCAATATAAAGTTACAGTGAATGGATTTCCCCCCATCTGAAACAACTAAAGACACAGTCAGAACTATGAAATGGGTTTTCTGACACTGGGCATCAGCCAGCACAGGACAATGACAGTTGGAGGTGGGAAACAGCATCAGCTCTGGAAGCACCGCCACCTCCTGCCAGGAGAGTGTATCCAGGCTGCTGTGCAGCGGGGGTTCCCCAGGAGGACCTGGCTCATCCTTGCACTGAGGAGGTGGGGCTGAGACCCCATAGAGGCCAAGTGGATAGAGTATCCCAGGAGGGTACCCAGGAGGAGAGAGCTGCACAGAGAGAGGGAACTTCGAAAGTCACAGGGGCCTCCCTCAAGTCTTTAGCTGAAGTACATCATGGGAGGACCAGGAAACTACCCTTGGCTGGGGAAAGAACCACTCAAAAAGGCCTGGAGGAATAGCCCTGGAGCTGACACAAGGCAAGAAACATCATGTGTTCCCACCAACCAGAGAGAAAAGTGCTTGTAATTCATGGGACATCATCAGGGCACACAGAAGGGTATTGCCTCAGCAGGAGGCACACGCAGCCCTCAACTAAAGCTGTTTCAGCCCCACCTAACAAACAACAAAATGTCTGTCTGTCTGTCTATCTATCTATCTATCTATCTATCTATCTATCTATCTATCTATCATGAAAAGAAGGAGATAAACAGATCTCCCAAGACAGATCTAAATATATAGATACAGATGATAGAATTAGTGAATAAGGACATTATAATGGGAATTAAAGCTATATTCCACATGATCAAAAAACTGTAGGAAGAAAATGAGCCTGTTATCAGCAGAGACTTAGAAAATATAAAAATAACTCAAATCAAACATCTAGTGTTGAAGGTGACAGTGGCAAAGGTGAAAATACACTAGGTGAAGTCATTAGCAGATGAGACCTTGCAGAGGAAAAGATTAGTGAACTTGAAAACATAGAAAACTATCCAAAATGAAACACACAGAGAAAAAAAGACAAGAAATGAACAGTGTGGTGATTGGTGGCACAAGTTCAAGTGGCCTCTGATTATACTCTGTGTATAATTAGAGTTTCTGAAGGAGAGAAGAAAGGAGAAGCAGAAGAGATATATTTGAAAAGTGATGTTCCAAAATGTCTCAAATTAAAGAAAAATATACACTCGCTGATCCCAGCAGCTCAACCACTCCAAGCATGTGCATGCACACATCACACACCACACACACAGACACACACACACACACACACACACACGAAGACAAAGATGTTGAGGCATGTCATAAACAAGTTGCACAAAGAATCCCTCTTAGCATGACTTTCGAAAGTTTGGCATGGAAGCCGGTGTTTTAATTTTGCTCCCAAAAGTCACCTGGCTGTCTTTGTTCCAGCCCACTGTGAGGACTGTGGGGCAGACGCCCAGGACTTGGTCTGGAGGGTCACCATATGACACCGCCTTGCGTGGCTTATTGCCCTTGCTGCTCTTTGGGCTGAACACAGACTACTGCCCCCAACTTGTCTCCAGGCACTTCAGGTCTCTGCCCCCTTTATCTGGGGCTTTGGGGCTCCCTAGGCCACACCATCTTCTTTGACTTTCCTCCCCCTGCCTGGACACCCTAGTGACGGTCTCAATTTGGATGCCCACTACAGAATCTCTGAGGACCTGCTCTAATGTTCTGTGTGCCTGTGCCGGGCAAAGTGTACACACCAACCCTTCCTGTCTGCCCCCCGCAGAAATTTAATCGTTGCTTTCACTTTACTGTTCCTGACTGACACCTAATTCTTATGGCCACTGATGGACATAATCATGATTAAACCTGTAGTCTGTAGCCAATTTAACCGTACTCCATGTAGGGGTTGTGGAGATCATCATTATCCCCGTGGACATGATATGGTTTATTTCATGAGCAGACTTTGCACTTGCTTTTCCCTCATCTGGAAACATTTCCCTTTGCCCTTCACCAGGCTTTGGGCTTTCCACTCCTCACGTCTCAGCCCAAATGCTCTCACAATATCACACAGATTTCACTGCTGTTTCCTATCACAGCGCCATTTCTTTCCTTTGAAAACCTGATCACATCTCATAGTGGAGCTCATTTTGATAGAGTGCTCTCTTTCTCTCTGATTCATAAAAATGGCAGGGGCATCAGAAAGATAGGGAAGAAGATACTTTAGTCATGAACCCAGAATGCTGCGTCTCAGTGCACGGATTCACGCTGTCCACCGACATTGCCCCACTGGCCCTGGGAGGGAAAGCTGAAAAAACTGCTTTCCTCGCACCTTCTGAAGCATAAAATGGAAACCTCCAGTTGATTACACAGCTCACTGTCAAACCTCTACCTCATATTTTACCCTAGACACAAACTTGGTTAATATTTTATGAATTGCTCATCAGTATGCACAGCAATAAGGGCTGTGGCAAAAGGCTGAGGCTGTCGCTTGTGCCCTTTTGAGGATTTTATAAGTAAATAAAGTCGCTTGAAAAATAAAAAGAGCATAATTGCTTGCAGGGTATGCCACATATAGAATGAATGCGTATGTGAGTGAAATGGAAGAGACATAATATTCTTGGATAAGAATGGGGTGTGTTTTAGTCTAAGAAAGGAGAATATACCCTTGTCACAGTGTCATAAATAAATTAAGTTTTAGCCTGACTGATAAAGATATAGAAATTTTAGTCTTGTAGAACATACAGAAAAAATATGAGAATTGGTAAACTTACAAAAATACTGTCAGTGAAAGACATTTTCATATAACTATAATTTTAAAACACAATAAAGAATGATTGGGTTATGAGATGCAGGTAATTTGGAAATTATAGAACGTGTTAGGTGGGTGATTTATTTTGCATTAATTAGAAGTTAGGGATTATAAAAAGATATTATAAACAAAGTATGATTTAAAATATCTCAGTCATATAATTTATTACTTAACTACAGTTTAGGAAGTATTTTCACTGCACTTACGTGTTCCTGTACACAGATGGTAGATATATTTTTGGCTTCAGGAATTTTATTAGAATATTTTATTCATCAATTCTGTTTTATCTTCAACATATACAAATACATTGAAGACTATATATTCAAACAGTCTGCTGTTAGACATTACGTTTTCTGTGAGGAACATTTAAATGTGTTTTCTCTCCTTCCTTCCTTCAATCTCCGTCTCTCAAGCAAATTTGCCCTCCTCTGTATTGAAATAATAGGAAATACTTAGATAATTTAAAAAACATAAAAACACTGTAGTTTGGAAGGCGACATATGAAAACACAGTTTTCCCTACGCTGAGGAATTCTTTGGAATAGAAAATACAATTCCAAGAGTGAAAAGGGATCTTTATAACAACAAATTTAATCAAGAATAAAGATCCATGGTGGTGAGTATAATAAAGGACAAAGAACTTGTTGGTTACAATTTACAAAACTACAACAGATGAAGCATATTAATAAGACTGCTAGAAAAATAACACCGAAAAACCATGAAAGAGACTTTCAAATCCTTTGAAATCCCTAATTGGTTAATCCCTGGGAGTTTAGAGTTATTTTCCCCATTTATATAGATGAGGAAATTGAGGGATTCTATGGCTTAAGACCATGAAATGAGCAAATAAAAGAGTAAGGCTGGAAATCAACAGCTCTGCGTTCATGCCACAGAGAAGAGACAGCTCCCAGTTTACAGAAAACAAAACGAAGCGGATCCATTCCTGTTTACTGAATAACGGGTTCCGTTGACGTATATACAGATTTGCAACAGACAAAATCTGTTTCTGCTCACTGTCGTTTCCCCTACACAAAGCACAGTGCTTGGTACAATGAACCTTTGTTAAATAAATGGATGTGAGACAAACAAACAAACAAAACAGATAAACACACAGGCTTCTGAGACAATGCCCACAGTGTGTCATGTAATCTCTGTTATCAAATGTTCTACCACCATGTTTCCGAAGTGAACCTGAACACGCAGGCAACATTGATGAGCACCATGGCCCATTCAAATGGCCACTTTTGACACTAGCTCAGAAGCGCCCAAGGATTACTTTGGAAAGGCAGAGTGCCTGTGAAGCCATGAGCAAAGGGTTGATTCTGGGCTTCTCAGTCTCGTCCCACCCTACTTACTAAAAGGTCATTTTATTTGTGTTTTTGGACTGGACAATATACTGTTTCAGAGCTAACATTTCCCATGTATGTCTTCTTTTCAACTCTTGAAATGGTACTGGCAGCGGTTACTCACTGCTTGGACCTCTGAGTTTTTCATTGAGATTGTGATCCATGAAAATGTATGTGAATAGCAAAGGCTTAATCATTGAATGTGCTGCTTCCCTGTCCCCTTTGCCTGACCTTCCTGTTGACTGTGTAACGTGGCCAACTACCCTGACTGCTACCATTTCATACAAAATTATTTTGTCAACTTAGCAATGGTTCAGAAGCGGCAGCACCCAGATCCCCACATCTCTGTCTTCATATACTACGGTAAATCTGACCAACTCCATCTTGTGTTCGTTCTTCAAGTAGAATTAGCTGCTGAATTAGAATTGAATAAAACCAGATGAAATGCGACTGAACAGAGGTGTGCCAGATGTAACAACTGACAGAACGGTTTAGCCTCAGAGGAGTGAGGCCAAGCAATTGCTAGAAAAGCATTTTCCCCCTTAACATCTCAGCGTGAAATACTTTGGATAAGGAGGCCCGTCTGGTTGGTTCCAAGTTAGAAAATATATACAGACATTAACAGAAAAGCAAATAGCAGGCCATAGAAATTATGAAACAATGTCAGAAAGCTGCCAAAAATTTGATATCCAACGGTTAGATCAGAAAACCTCCCATGCCAGGGTTGTCTTCTGGAAAGACGGACAAAGAGAGACACACTTCAGTCAAGGTAATGCTTTTATTGACAGTTACCAGAGGCTGGGAGGGGTGAAGAGAGGTTGGTTAATGGGTAAAAACATAGAATTAGATGGAAAAAATAAGTTCCAGTGTTTGATAACACAGTAGGGTGACTATAGTCAACAATAATTTATTATATATTTTAAAATAGAGGACAAGATTTTAAATGCTCCCAGCGCAAAGAAATGATAAATGTTTTAGGTGATAAGTACCCTGATTTGGTCATTACACATTGTATGTGAATATCAAAATATCACACTTACCCCATCAATAGGTTCAGTTATGTATCAATACAGATTTTAAAATACAGTGCAAAGCTACTGATGGTGTTTAGCTTTATTTACAAAATTTTTCAAATGTGGGTAAAAATTTTTCAGCCTACCAGCTAAATTTTTTTCTATTTATTCACAGCAGCATTAAATTGGTACATTAGTGATTTCCATTCTTGCTTTGTGATAGCAAAGTACATTTGTAATTATATTTATTGTAAACATTTCAATCTATTATCACCAAAATGTATTTTAATGCACTTTAATTTAAAAAACAAATCCACTCAGCCATGGTGAAAAATGTTTATGCAAGGAAGGGAGAATGCTGCAGAGCTGAACACTGACACTGAAACACAGCTCCAAAAGGCATGACCATCACAGCCCAGAATCCTCCTCCTGAAACTTCCTTCAGTCTTGTCTCTTCACTCATTGGCCCCATTCTCAGAAACATGCCATCAGCAATGATAAGAACAGCTTAAAAACGTGTTTAGAGTTTCAGCATCCCTCCAAGTTACCCCAGCATTTCTCCTTTGAGACTCCACATACAAGACTGGGCTTCCGTTTCTTGAGTTCATTTGGTGAACTGGGCCAGCTCCAGCACAGCACAAGGCTGCCTATCCAGGCTTAACAAGCGCTGGGTTCTCACTGCACCTCCTTTAGATGGAGCTAAGCATGGTAGCCTCCATTTCATGTCGGGTGTCACATTTGGTAAACATGGGTTTGAGTGTTGACTCTCAGTTCTTTCCTAGCTTCAGACAAATTCCATCTACCACTAATGATCATCGGGCATACCTCAGCCTGCTGTCTTCGGGTCCCTCACTTTTCTAGGCAGAGGGTGTCCGAGGTTTCTGTCTTTCTACTTCTTTGAACAGGCGCTGGCTGTCTTCATCCCGTGCTTGTCAGACATGTTGCTGAGGGCTATGGCCTATTTCTGAACATGTCCCTCATATTAGAGAGTGTCATGGGCAAATGGAAGTCTAACAAGACGCTCCTTCCCCCTTCTTCTTTTTTCTTATTAATTAATTAATTAATTTCTGTCCTGTTCTGACCATCTGAGCATGAAATTGGATTCAGGTCTGACTGTCTGCCTTGGATCTGTGCATTAGAGATTCGTAGTCCTCCTTGGATCCACAGAGGGAAAGGCTACCATTCTCACCATGGACTCCCTGAAGGCCGGCGGTCCTCCTCTTCCCCGGTCTTGCCCTTGTGAGACTCCATCATGACTCTAGATGTGTGGTTTTTGAGCAAAGTTATATTATAAAAAATATAATCTCAATGGTGGCTGCAATCATTGAATTTGGGTAGCATGTGTGAATAGGCCTAGGACAGGCCTGGTAAACACACAACAATGGTTTTCTTATTTTCTTTCTGAGGATGAATTTTCTAATTTTTAAAATACTTAAATGCTAGACATGACAAAATTTGGCTTGTAGACACTAGAGTATCAAAGGTGATTTTTTTTTTTTAAAGAATGCTTGTCTCAGCCTGAACCATGGCTTAAAGGACCACGAGTAAAATACATTGTCTCCCTTTTATAGAAATATAGAGGGCACGATTGTGTCAAGAGCCTCAGCCACAGGCCAGCTTAACTGGATCTTAAACGTTTCGAAGTTTTCTGTAAACGGCTGTGGTCTCGGGATATCTTTAACCTGGTTTCAATTCTATGCACTATTAAAATTCTTTCAACACCAGGCTCAGAGGAAGAGAAATAAGAGATACTAGTATACCCTGGGCTACAGAAACAGAACATTGGATGAATATATAAGACAGATACCATCTGTGTATTCAACACATAGGCTCAGGAATTTCTGTCTGTTTTGTTTGATGCTGTAATGCCAACATCTATCATGGTAACTAGCATAACAGATAAAGATGCGCTGAGTGAGTGATTTGCATTTGAGAAGGGGGCAACTAAAACTTGAAGGACATTTTTTAAAAGCAGGATTCAATATTGCCTGAGTTTGATCTCCGGTTACAATGCATTCGTTATTCAAAAACATTATTAAATCTTAAATACAAGCAAACAAAAACTGATATTTCAATTTTCTTTTTACAGTTTTTATTTTCATTTTCCATTTTAGCTTTTGTAACATTATCTGAATGAAGTCACCATCACATTTAAAGTGCAAGGTCAGCTGAGCCGAGAAAATAGAACAAACAAAACAGAACAATTTTTTTAGAAGGAAATGGCGGTATTCATATTCATAAAAGCAAATTTTAATCCAACAGTGATAAAGGGAGTTAGAAATACAATGGATATATGTTGGGTAATGAATAATTCTTATTGCCATTCTTTGCTGAAAAATTTCATGGATGCATTCATCAGTTTCTTCTCTCAAAAATGAAAGCAGTAAAACAAATGAGAGACCTAATTTTTAGTTCAAATAGATGAAAAGAAATGGGCCGAGATCCACTTCATTCCCTGAGAAAAAGAAAGAATACAAATGAGGTTTATTATGAGGCATTTGGAGACTAATGATCTCAAGTCAGCTGCAGGAATGCACTTTTTGTCAGTGTCTTTATTAGAAAGCTCAGGCTTGTGTTGAAGCTCAACTTCTTCTAAAAGGATGTACTTTTGGTGCATGAAGTTTCAGCTACATGTGGCCTAACCTGGCCCCCATTCACATCTGTTTCTAAAGCATAACTTTGCAAACAGCTCTGAGCCACCATTTTGGTGCAGTCAGCTCATCCATGAATGAAGTTCAACGTTCCCTTGGGTCAGGCATGTGTACTTCCGTAAGCACAGACTGTACCCTGTATATCATTCACCTTCTTTTAAATACATACATGTCCTCACAAGGTCATGTGTGTAAGAGTCTGGGCATGGTGTATAAGATTCTAGGAAAGTACCAGCAAATATAAAGAAATTAACAAATGAAAGGATACGACTTAAGAATGTCAGACTACTGTTGTCATCTTTGACTTCCATCTAGGGTCCAGATGAGAAGTGAGCTGTATGTTTTCATGTTTACAATTTCACTTCTCTCTAGCCGCCCCTCTGTATGACCAGACAGAGATTTATCTAACAGTGGTTGTGGGGAAATCTTGTTATTAAAGATTAGATTCCTTACTAGATAGCATTTTGTAGAATGATCATGTTGTGTACAAGGAGAAACTGTCCCAGATTCATGTGCCATTCATATGGAGACAATGTTAATTTGAAGGACATCATGCAGTCCCTTGCAAAAGGGGACCCTTGAGGCCCACAGGTGGTCACAAATACACCATAATCTGTGGGAAGACTGTACACTCACCTTGCTAGATTCCCAGGTATCACTTCGCAGGGGCTGATCTCACTGTGCCCCCATCCTGTTCATGATACTGTTTCACACACACAATACCTCAGTACTTTGGATGAGCTATAATAATTCTGAATTAGAATGAGCTGGACTAAAGTTTATCCTTAACTAGATATGTTTAAAAAGTTATTATGTAGCAAAGAGGAATGGAGAGAAAATTATTTAAATTCATCATATATATCATATGTCAAAAGAAAATTTGGCTAAAAACTAAAAAAAAAAACTAAAAATTCTTGAAAAACCAGGAACAACATTTTAAAAAGAATTTCTCACAATGTTGGGAGAAGTATGCCAAAGAAGTAATGAAATTATGAAAAAAAATTCTCTGTCAGTTCAGCCTACTGTAACAAATTACCACAGACTGGGTTGCTTCAACAACAAACACTTACTGCTCACAGTTCTGGAGGCTGGGAAGTCCAAGATCCAGGCCCCAGCAAATCTGGTGTCTGGCTTCCTGGTGTACAGATGGCCGTCTTCTCATTGTGTCCTCATGTGGCAGAAAGCAGAGGGATGAAGTTCTCATGTCTCTTCTTATAAAGCCACTAATCCCATTCAGAGGGTTGCACTCTCAGGACCTAATCAGCTCCCAAAGGCTTCACCTCCTAACACCATCACCCTATGAATTAGGATTTCTGCACATGAATTTTGGGAAACACACTTAGTCCATAACACAAATGGTTGACAGATCTTTTACCATAAGATGTTAACCATATAGAATGTGAAAAGCAATAGATATGAAATGAGTAAGAGAGCAGGAAGAAGAAGACATTTGCACCCCATATATGAGATAGAGGATAAATACCTATTATCAGTAAATTTATTTGCAGATGTGAGAACATTACCAAGATCACAATAAATGAAAGAGCTCAGGAAATGAATGGAAAATTAACAATAGGATATAAATAATAAAGAGAAATGTCTACCTTCCTAGCTACCAAAGAAATGCAAATTAAAGCAAGACCAGAAGCCACTTCATTCCTGGTGAAATGTTTTAAAAAGGATAAAATTCCATACCATTGACGATTATATGGAACATACAATATTCCATAATAATTGGTAGTATAAACTAATAATGTTCTTTCTCAGTTAAAGCAATTGAATAATGTTTCAGTGCCAACAGTTTTCATTCAACCTGTCTTCCATTCAAGAATTATTTGTTGAGCTTCTACAATTTGTCAATGACTCTACCCTACGCTGGGAATTCAATGATGAACAAGATAAATATAGTACCTTCATGATTCTTACAGTTGCTCTAAGGAAACTTATATTAACAAATAAGATAATACATATTTTAAATAGTTGAGATCATGTCTAGAAGGAACAAATACTATTTTAAATACTTGGGATGGCCGTCTTCTCATTGTAACTCATAACTCCTGTAAAACACAAATACAGAATATATTATGAGGCTTCTGGAAACTGAACTGGATTATATATTCTGTGCCTACATTTTCCACCTCCAACTGGCGTTACAGGTCGGGAGCAGAAGGCTTAGGTTAGCAAAGAAGGGGCAGTAAGCAGACTACTGGTGGACACCTGGACAGCCCAGACAAACCAGGACACATGGTCACCTTCGTTATAGAAGATTTACTCTCTCTTATTTGGGAAAGTTTCCCAGGAAAGTAAAATTCTAGTTGATGAGTTGAAGTTTGATTAGAGCACAGCTGGGTGAAGGGAATGGAAGGAGGGGAGGACACTCCAGAAGAAAGGCAGTGAGAGGGAAGGTGCTGGGCAGAAGGGAAAGAGCTGAAGTCCAGGACGCCCCACCCTGGTGAGTGCAGGAGGCTGCAGAGCCCAGAGGGCTGGACCATGCAAGGCTGGTGCTTCCTGCTGGGAATGGCTTCAGTCTCCTAAGGAAGTTGCCTTGAGAAAAGTATCAAGGAGGCATGATTTCAGTTTATAAAGTGTCACTGGCCACAGTAACCATAACATTGGAGCTAAAGAGGTGGCATGGAAAAGTGCACACCAGAATTCCAGTAAGGATAAAGCCATGATATTCTAAGTGTGAATGGATGATGAGTGGGGGGAGTCTTAAGCTGAAGTACAAATACCCTTGCATAGGGCTTGGCTGTGGTATTGGGGTAAATGGGTGGCTTTAAGAAAATTTGTTTCAAGATGCTTGAATTCCTTAAGTAATCCTTTCTAAAATGTACCGGACTGAAGGCAAACCTATAGTAACCTGCTTCTCCTTTATTACCATCTGCTCAGCCAATACCATTTCTGAGAAGAACTTGGCTGGGAAAACTCCTGGCAGGTGGGGAAATGAGTGCCTCCATCTTGAAGGGAGAGCCTGAGGACCCGCTGCCCCCACTGCAGTCCCCTGCTGGCACCACTCAGATCTGCTTTCTTAGTCTTAACTCATTTACCCTACTGGGAACAGGTCTTCCAATATGCTGTTTTGTCTTTGCCCTGGGAATCCATTAAATGTAAAGTCAGTGTTACAAAACACAGAACACAACAACTGGTTATAGGGCTTCAAATGGTCCATATCATCTCCTTTTTTTACTGCCCATTCTAGATTCCTCCTAATCTTGACTAGCATCTCTGCCAATCTATGTAGCTTACTGGTGCACCCAGACCATCATCCCTAAGGGACTCAAGTTTCTGGTCAGTGTTCCTTTCTCAGGCTATGCATTTGTTCAGTCATCATCAAAATCAGATAGGGGCCTATAAATGGATGCCCTAGTGGAGCACCTGGGTGTCAAATACATTTTTTTACTTACTCCCCATTTGTGATAGGAGCTCTGGTTTCTCTTCATGATCATGGTTAATTCACTTTGCCGGGATGGGTGGCTCTTCTCCTTGCTGCTGCTGTCTTGGCAAAAGGAGCTTGAAGTGACTGAGCAGGAGGCATAACTGAAAGTTAACAGGACTCTTGCTGTGTATCTTTGTGGATATATTTTGCCTATAGATCCACAGAGTCTCAAATTGTAGTTACAAGAAAAATACATTTTCCAGGTGAATCACTAGGGGATTGGCAGAGCCACTCCAATTTCCACACCATTATTCATGGCCCCATGCATTCTACCTATTGAGGGCACAGCATCATATAGTGGTGTTTGATTTGGGGTACATGACATATAGTGGAGGATGGCACCCATTATCACATGGTATCACAAGCTTACACCTTAGGTCTGCCTTCAAAAGGCCACCCTGTTGCTCTATCAGTCCAGCAGCCTTGTGGGAGCTGTGGTATGTGAGAGAACCCATGAATCCCACAGTTGCATGGTCGCTGCCTCTGCAGCTACGCTGTAATGTGGGTCATTTGGTTCAACACAATGTACATGAAATGCCAAGTGAGATAACTCAACTTCTGTAAGTCCTCCGAGAATGGTGTGGGCTAACATTTTACAAGATAGGAAAGGTAACCTGATGGCCAGAATATATATCAATTCTAGGCAAGATGAATTACTGTTACTTCCAAGAAAATTTACTTCCCACCATGAAGCTAGTTCGCCTCCTCAAAGGTTGGTGCCATTTTGGGGAGCTCGCCCTCGGTCCTCATTGCTCTCAGGTCAAATACTCTGCCGTAGCAGTACTCAAACAGCCATGGAAAAGAGAAGATCTTGCTTCTGGGGCTCCAAACACTCTTGATTCTTGACATAATGGTAGTTCTTCTCAGGTGCTCATTGTGCCAGAGTTAGGGTAGCCAGTGAAGAGGCTGGCTGATGTCACCTGGCCACACCTTTCTCTCTACATGGTATCTCTGTATTTCCTCCATGGTAAATAATATCTGATGGACATTAACGTGCAATAAGAAGATTTGCTTACTAGTGACTGTCCCCATAGATATATCTTTACATCGTCGCTGGACATTTTGTATGTAATATGCAGTAGCCAAGTCATTGGTCACTACCAATGAGTCGCTTTAAATTCTTACCTTGCCACTTTTTTCCATACAATGTGGATAAACAGGTGAAAATGCTGAAACTCTGCCCACTGGGAAAGTTTCTCCTCGCCATTGACTTCTGGTGGCATCCTGATGGAGCTACATTTCAGTAGTGGTTCTTTTCCAGCTTGGACCCACCTATAGAGTTGGCCCATTTTCCTCCCAAAGAAGTGATATAATACATGCTTCCAATATTTACTTATTAAAGGTACTTTGTTGGCCAATTCCTTGTTACCTTTAATTATTGTGTGTTTATTGGACTATGATAAAATTTTATTTCTTGAAAATTCTATAATTCATATTTTGAACATAAGTTTTTATTATTCATCAGAGATCCTGCATTCTATTCAGATGTGACGTCTTTTGATGAACTTATGGGAAGCAAAGCGAGTTCCCACAGATCTGTCTATATGCAAATTCCAAGACAGGATTAGACAAGAGAGATTGATTGGGGTGGGTGCAGAACACAGTGCAGAGTTCATTCAGACCTTGACACAAGCCTATGCCTATGAAAGGAGAGAAGAAAGGAAAATCGATTCAGTAGCAAGAGTCTTGCACTACAGCACAGTTTTAAGTGAGGCTCAGCCAGTTCAGTGAAGTGGTCCTTGGAGGCAAGTGACTCAGCAGGAGTCTTACATCTTTATAGAAACTACCTGTCATGTTTAGTTGTTGGCTGGGAACAGCTTTCGAGGATCATCACTGCTGAGTAATTGTGATAGTGGGTCCAGAGTGGTAGTGCCTACAGCATCAGCTATTTATGATCCCTGTGGCAGGATAGCTGAGTGATGCAATTCATGGCAACCACACCTACCTTCTTGTGCTTTTCTGTAGCATACACATGGAGAAACAGCTGTACTGAAGTCAGGAATCAAAATCAGATAAGCCAAGGCTTCATAACTGACAGTAATGCTCTCTTCTTCTCACCAAAACATTGAACAAAGGACTGTAAAATTTTATTTTAATGAATTTAAGACGCTAGGAACAATTTTTGCAAAACCGTGTGATCAGAACATGGTACCATAACTTCTAGGTAATTATAGGCAACATCAGCATAAACTTTTAATTTATGGCAGATTTCCAGCTTTCATGAATTATTTGTGTAAACCCACATCTGCTGTAAATAAATAAAGAATTTGCTGGTCTTTGCAATGTCCAGTCCCAGATTCTCTTTCTGACAGCTGATCAAAGCATCCTAGGATTGGAGGAAGTGGATGTTCTGCTTGTTGTTGACTGCGATAGGGTACAATTTTACTCTAATCACTGTGATGTCTGTTAAAGGTTCACTGTAAGTAAACACTCATCAATGTACCTATGTGTATAACTTGCCATTTTTATCCTAAACTGAATTTGTATTATTTTCTCCTCTTTTTCATTTTCTTTTCTTTTTCCTTCCTTCTCTCCTTCCCTCTTTCCTTCCTTTTTTCTTTCTTTCTGTCTCTCTCTTTCTCTTTCTTCCCTTTATTTGGGAATAGAAACTTTTCCACTCTGCTACACACATTTTAAACATAAAAATGATTTTGTAATCAATTGTTCATTTAGAAAAGGGCAGGATTTCTCATGGACTTATTTGGGTGGTTTGAAGCTTCATATGTTTTGCTTTAGGGCATCTGTTTTGTGCTTATAAAGTCTGCTATTGCTTTGCTCACAGTCTTTTAGTTGATGTTAATGGGAAGTCTTCCTATATTTTAAGTGGAGACTAAGTGCTTCCTCTGAATAGATAATCACAGTGTAGATTGGAAGGAAGAATTTATACTCACAATAAAACAGTAATAAGTCACAGGAACTATTTGCCATTGATCTTTTCAAGCTTTTTTTTTTTTTTGCATCAAATACCTAGAGGCAAGGGTATACATTTTAAGCTTGAATTACAAATAATAACAAAACTACAGTTTTACAAACATACTTAGGAAAATCAGCATAAATTCAAACATATTTAGAAAAGTCAGCAAAAATTCAAATCCAAAAATATGCAGAACACAAAAATAAATGGATAAACTAGCCCCAAACTGAGGTTTCTTTATTCAAAGTTTTAACATCTAGCTGAAATAGTACATTTGGTAAATGCTAAAAAATTAGCTGTGGAATGAAAATCCTGGCACTTTTCTAATTCTTCTTAGGAATTGTAACCAACACTTAAAATAGTAATACATTCTTGTAGAGAATCACAGGTAGACTAAATAGTGAAGGTCTTATTCTTGCCAGAGAATACCTATAAAAGCCAGAAAATATGGCTTTCTCCAAAAATATGCAAACATCAGTGCAAGAAAATAAGGATTACAAAGACTTGGGAAATTATGACAACTCCAAAAACAAACAAACAAACAAACAAAAACTAACACAGCTCCAACACTGGACCCTAAAAAAAGAAAGATTTATGAATGACAGAAACACAAATTCAGAAAAATTATCTTATAAAAGTTCAGTGAACTTTAACCTACTTATTTAAATAAAGAATTCAATAAAATTTGGGGAACAATGCACAAGCAAAATAAGAAATTTGACAAAGAAACAGAAACAGTAAAATAAATAAATAAATCCTAGAGATAAAGAGGACAATGACTGAACTGAAAAATGCAAAAGAAAACATCAATAGCAGGCTTTATTAACGTGAAGAAAGACTCGGTGAGCTTGAATACAGAACATTTAAAATCAACCAATTAGGAAAGCAACAAGAAAAAAATAATTAAACAATGAAGACAGTCTGCAGTAATTATGGACACTATTAAGAGACCCAACCTACACATAATGGGAATTCAAGGAGAAGAAAGATTTAAAAGGCCAGAAAGTCCTTAGAAAACAATCACTGCAAAGCTTCCAATCTGAGGAAACAAGCCAATATCTAGGTACAGGAAGCACAGAAGTCTCAAATTAAATTCAACCCAAAGAAGAGTTTGCCATGATACATAATAACAAAAGTACCAAAATCCAAAGACAGAAAAAATTCTGAGAACAGTAAGAGATAAGAAATACATCACATAACAGAAAGTCCGAATGTAAGTATCAGCATATTTCTCAGAAGAAACTCTGAAGGTCAGGAAAAAGTGGGATGATATATTAAAAATGCTGAAGAGAAACGAACCCTGACAATTAAGAATAATTTACTCAGCAAACCTGTATTTCAGAAATGGGAGAAAAGTAAAATCTTCCTCAGACAAACAAAAGCTAAAGAAGTACATACCACTAAGTCTGCTTTACAGGATTTGGTAAAGAAGCTGTTTAAACTAAAACTAAAGGCTGATAACCGATAGCATAAAACTTAGAAACCACAAAATGTGTAAGTAATGTATAAGTAATACAGAGCAATATATAGAGAACTCTAGGAGTATAATGGTGGTGTATAAAGTTATTTTATTCCTAGTATGAGGCTTAAAGGATAGAATTATTAATAACAACTATAGCTAAATAAGCTGGAAGGGATACATGTTACAAAATGATATAAGTTTAGACATCAAAAACACACATGATGTGGGGGAAATAAAGGTGTAGAGTTGTTGTATGCAATCAAAGTTAAGTTGTTATCAGAAAACTGTTATAAGAGTGAGATATTTCATGTAATCTTTATTAATCAAAAGCAAAATCTATAGGAGACACACACACACACACAAAATAAAAAGGTTTTAAACATACCACACTATGAAAAACCATATTAGGCCACAAAACAAGTCATAACTAATTTTTAAAAATTGATATTATATCAAGTATCTTTTCCAACCACAAAGAGACCAGCAATCAGTAATAAGAATTTTGAAAAATTCACAAATATGTGGAAATTAAACATGTTTCTACATAAACAAAGGATATAGGAAGAAATTAAAAGACAGATTTTAAAATGTCTTGGAATAAATAAAAATAGTAATACAATATACCAAACTTATGAAATGCACCAAAAGCACGTCTAAGAGGGAAGTTTATAGCAATAAACACCTACATCAAAAAAGAAGAAAGATCCCAAATAAACAACCTATGTTACAACTCAAGGAACTAACAAAAGTAGAACAAACTAAGTAAAAGAAAGAAAACAATAAAGATCAGAGCAGAAGTAAATATATTAGAGCCAAGCTAAGCAGTAGAAAAGATGAACAAAACTAAGAGTTTGTTTTTTTGAAAAGATAAACAAAACTGATATTATCTAGACTAAGAAAAAAATGAGGGAAGATTCAAATTAATAAAATCAGAAGTGAAAGAAGAGATACTATAACTGATATTACAGAAATGCGAGAAACCATGAGACTACTATGTACAATTATTCATCAACAAGTTGAATAACCTAGATGAAACGGATAAATTCCTAAACCCGTGCAATCTACCAAAATTAAATCATGAAGAAATAGAAAACCTAAACATACTAATAAGGCATAAAAAAATTAAATCCATAATAAAATGTCTCATCAAAGAAAAGCTCAGGACCTGATGGCTTAGCTACTGAATTCTACCAAACACTGAAAAAAGAACTATTAATAATACCAGTTCTCAACTAACTTTTCCAGAAAGTCAAAGATGAGGGAATACTTTCAAACTCCTTCAATGAGGCCAGCATTACACTAATATGAAAGCCTGAATAGGACATCAAAAATAAAAGAAAACTATAGGCTATTATCCTTGATGACCATAGATAAAAAAATTCTCAACAAAATTCTAGCAGAATGAATTTGACAACGTGTGAAAAGGGTTACTCACCATGATCAAGTGGGATTTATCACTGGGATGCAAGGATGCTTTAACATTTGAAAATCAATAAATGTTATATACAATTAATACATTAACAGAATGAAAGACAAAAATCATATAATCATCTCATTAGATACAGAAGAAATATTTGACAAAATGTAACATTATTTTGTCAAGAAAACATTCAACAGATTAGGTATACAAGTAATGAAGTTCTATGCAATAAAGGTAATAAAGGCCACATATAATAAGCCCACTGCGAACATTACACTTAATAGTAAAAGAATTGGAACCCTTTTAAAAGAACCCCTTGTAAGAGTTGGAACAACAAAAGGATGCCTACTCTAATCACTTTAATTCAATATAGTATTGGAAGTGCCTTCTAGAGTAATAAGGCAAGAGAAAGAAATATAAACCATCCAAGTGTGAAAGAAAGAAGTGAAACTGTTGCTGTGTGCTGATGATATGACCTTATGTATAGAAAACCATAAAGATTTGACCAAAGAACTGTAAAACTGATAAATTTAGTAAAATTGCAGGATACAAAACTAAAACAAAAAGTCAGTAATGTTTCATTACACTAGCAACAGGCCAATCTGATAAATAAATTAAAACAATCCCATTCATAATAGCTATAGAAAATATACTTAGGAAAAAAACAACCAAAAAGATGAGAGATCCTACACTTAAAACTGTAAAATATTAATGAAACACATTGAAGAAGACATAAATAAATAGACAGGTATGCTGTGTTCATAGACTGGAAGAAATAACATTATTAAAATGTATATACTACCCAAAGTGATCTACAGGTTCCATGCAATTTCTATCAAAATTTTAATGTCATATTTCATTAATATAGAAAATTTTCTAAAATTTATATGGACCTATAAAAAAATCCCAAATAACCAAGACAATCATGAGCAAAAAGAACAAAGCTAGAGACTTTACACTACCTGATTTTAAAGTATACTACAGAGTGATAGTAATTAAAATGCCATAGTACTGACATAAACATAGACACAGAAGGATAAGGACAGTGCCTTCGGTAAGTGGTATTGGAAAACCTGGATATTTATATGCAAAAGAATGTAATTAGACCCATATCTCATACCATATAAGAAAATCCATTTAAAATGAATTAAGACTTAAACATAAGACATGAAATTGTAAAACTACTGGAAAAAGATAAATGAAAAAAACTGCATCACATCAGTCTATGCAATTATGTTTTTAGATTTGACCCCAAAAGCATAGGTGTCAAAAGCAAAAATAGGCAAATGAGATTAAATCAAAATAAAACCCTCTGCATAACAAAAGAAGCAATTAACACAGTGAAGAGACACTGTGTGTGGATTGGGAGAAAATATTTGCAAGCCTTGTATCTGATGAAGGATTAATATCTAAAATATATAAGGAAATGAAACAACTCTACAGAAAGAAAAATAATCTGATTAAGAAATTGGTAAGATACTTGAATAGATATCTCCAAAGAATGACATGTGAATGGCTAACAGGCACATTTTAAAAATGCTCAGCATCACTAATCACTGGGGAGATGCAAAGTAAAACTCCAACGAGTTAACACCTCACACTTCTTAGAACAAGACTATTATCAAAAAGACAAAAGATAATAAGTGTTGGCAAGGATGTGAAGACAAGGGAATTCTTGTGCACTGTAGGAACGTAAATTAGCACAGCCATTGTGGAAAATAGTTTGGCACTTCCTCAAAAAACTAAAAATAGAATTACCATATGATCCAGCAATTCCATCTCTGGGTAATTACCTGGAGGGTTTGATACCAGTGCGTGGAAGAGATGTTTGTACTTCCATGTTTACTGCAGCACTATGCACAATAGCCAAGTGAAGGAATCGACCTAAATGTCCATCAATGGATGAATCAATAAGGAAAATGTCGTGTATGTACACAATAGAATCCCATTCAGCCTTTAAAAAGGAAGATACTCTGTCATTTTCAGCAAATGGATGAAATTCGTGATTATGCTAAGTGAAAAATCCAGGCACAGAAAGACAAAAACTGCTTGTTCTCAGTTATGTGTGGAATCTAAAACAATTGCTCTCATAGTATCAGATAGTTGAATGGTGGCTACCAGACGTTGTTGTGAGAGGGGGTGGGGGAAGACAAAGGGCACAAAACCCTAATTAGATAAAAGGAATAACTTTGTTTGGTTTTTTTTTTTGAGATCTATTGCACAACATGGTGAAAATAGCTAATAATTGAATACTGTGCACTTTAAATGTGCTAAGAGAGTACATTTCAAATGTTCTTATCACAAAAATATTAAATATTTGAGGTGATGAATATGTTAATTAGTTTAATTGAATTATTCCGTGTTATATTTTAAAATTATAGCATCACTTGTATCCCATAAATACATATAACTGTAGTTTGATGATATATAATAAAAATGTTTAAAAACCCTAAATTCTTTTTTTTTTTTTTAACTTTAATTTCTGGGACACATGTGCAGAACATGCAGGTTTGTTACGTAGGTATACATGTGGTATACATGTGGCATGTGTGGTTTGCTGCATCTATTGACCTGTCCTCTAAGTTCCCTCCCCTCGCCCCTATCCCCCAACAGGGCATGGTGTGTGTTGTTCCCCTCCCTGTGTCCATGTGTTCTCATTGTTCACCTCCCATTTATGAGTGAGGATATGCTGTGTCTGGTTTACTGTTCCTGTGTAGTTTGCTGAGGATGATGGCTTCCAGCTTCATCCATGTCCCTGTAAAGGATTTGATCCCATCAAAAAGTAGGCCAAGGGTATGAACAGACACTTCTCAACAGAAGACATTTACGTGGCCAACAAACATATGAAAAAAAGCTCAACATCAGTCCCAGCACTTTGGGAGGCTGAGGCTGGCGGATCACGAGGTCAGGCGATTGAGACCATCCTGGCTAACATGGTGAAACTCCATCTCTACTAAAAATACAAAAAACATTAGCTGGGCGTGGTGCCTGTAGTGCCAGTTACTCAGGAGGTGGAGACAGGAGAATGGCGTGAACCTAGGAGGCAGAGCTTGCAGTGAGCCGAGATCGCGCCACTGCACTCCAGCCTGGGCGACAGAGTGAAACTCTGTCCCCCACAACAAAAAAAAAAAAAAACAAAAAAACTTCAACATCACAATGAGATACCATCTCATGCCAGTCAGAATAACAATTATTAAAAAGGCAAGAAACAATAGATGCTAGCAAGGCTGTGGAGAAATAGGAATGCTTTTACACTGTTGGTGGGAATGTCAATTAGTTAAACCATTGTGGAAAACAGCATGGCAATTCTTCAATGATCTAGAACCAGAAATACCATTTGACCCAGCAATCCCATGACTGGGTATATACCCAAAGGTATATAAATCATTCCACTATGAAGACACATGCACACATATGTTTATTGCAGCACTATCTACAATAGCAAAGTCATGGAACAAACCCAAATGCCCATCAATAATAGACTGGATAAAGAAAATGTGGTATATATACACTATGGAATACTATGCAGCCATAAAAAGGAATAACCTTAAATTCTGGTGGATGTTGTGCCATCCAAATACAAAGGAGGCCACCTTCAATCATCCAGACGGAGAAGTTGGTGTGATGAAAGCATCAACTCATCTTTTTCTAAGGGACTACAGTATTCTTTCAGTTGTTTCTTATCTATATTATAACTTACACTTATGAAATCCTTTGTGCCAGAAACTGTGGGTTGCCTGCCTGTTCACCACAGCCAGTTCTCCAAAGAAAGTAAAGTTCTCTTTCATTAGCCACAGCTTTAGGGCAACCAGAGTCCAACTGCAGTTCTTGGGTGGACCTGGCTTAGCTTAAGTCCATCCTGGAGGCTGATCATCCTCTTTAAAATTGGGTTTAGGTAAAGGCACATGGTTCAATTTTTACCAGTGATGTTAAAGAACAGGTTTGCTGGGAGATTTGCGAAATATTTCTTTGCACTTACAAAAATCCATAAAGGGAGTCAAAGACAATGATTGTCATGCCTGTGATGCTTGAAATCATGTCAGTTACCTGGTACTATGAGGAACAGTGAAAAGCACAAGAAAGAAATGCAACAGTAGGGATGGTACTTGGGTTCTTCTTGACCCTGAAGAACTTATTAGACTGCTGAGCTATGGCTTTCATAGCAGGAATGAGAACCAACAGTATAGACCAATGAGCTGGATTTGAATCATTCCCACTTCAGAAGACTCTACAAATAACTCCCCCTGTGGGGAGGCACCACTAAATCCTGATGGTAGAACATCCCGAGGGGAACCCCAAGATCCTGTTAGGGATTTTGAGAGTTCAAAACTACTTCCATAATAATACTGAGGCATCATTTGCCTTTTCACTTTCTTTATCTCATGAGGGCACAGGTGGAGCTTCCCAAGGCTGTATAACTTATGATAGCAAAACAGATGAAGTGTAGAAGCAGGTCTAAGAATTCAGCTTTCTTCTATTCAGCCAGACATCTAAGCGATTTTTTAAATGTCAAACAATGCCATTCTGTTGTAAATGTTTTTGGTTTTGAGTTATTTCTTAATAAACATATTATTTGTGTTACTATGTGATGGGTTTGTTATCAATTGTAAATAAGTTATTAACTATTTAAATTTCTTTCTAAGCCCTACTTTATAATACAATAAATTCAGTAGATATAACCTATATGAACAAAAGCTTTGTGGAATCCTCAATAATTTTTTAAGAAGGTAAAGTGATCCTGAGACCAAATTACTTGAGAACTGCAAACAAAGACATATACTTTTTAAATGAAAAAAAGTCTTAGAGGTGATTGATAACAGCTCAAAATCTTCATTTAACAAAAATTTTAGCACCACAATGAAGGCATTGGTACAAGTTCCCATGGCCACTACTGCTGTGTGGGATCCCAGCTGTCTGCTGCAAATTTCCAGTCTCTCTTCCTCCAGGTCCCTTTCCTGTTTGTGGCAAAGGCATTGGCTTTTGTAGTCTGCTGTAGTTTGGGGTGGCATTGGCAGAATTTTTTCTAATATTCTGAGCATTTCTGGATTCTGCTATGTCTTTGCCCTGACATGTAAGGATCATTGCTGTTTCTAATGACCTTCAAATCTACAGGGATGCTGATAATTGACTTGATTTCCCTTGCATTCTCGGAATTTGATGATGATAGTCTTTTCACTAAACTTTAGCTTCTAGATCTGACCCAATTCTATTTCAAACATTTGAGGCTGCTTCAAAGATGACAGCTTTCAAAAGAAAGGAGGCATGTAATTGCTAGCCCTGACTTCTTTCTGGAACTAAAATTGACCTGTAACTAGCATCATTACAAAATTTGTATTAATTTGTTTCTAGTACATTGAGCTGTAATTTGAATAATGAGTTGCCTGTTATTAATTAAACTAATTAATGTGATTATTACATTCAGTCAAAAATATCTTTTAATTTCATAACACTGTGATTTCCTATAGATTTGGAAGAAAAGAAAGAAGAAAATGAGTAACACATAGAAAAGGCATTAGAAGGGAAAATGAAACACCAGTCTTCCTTTGATTCCTTTTCTAGACTTATGCATAGATACCCTGGTAACCCCTCATTCTCCTTCTAATCATCCGTTTAGCTCTGTATCAAGAACATAGCAGATATTCAAGAAATATTTTTGAGAGAATAAACAAATGCTTGTGGCAGGCGGAATAATGGTCCCCCTCTCCAAAGAGGTCCACATCCTGATCTCCAGAACTTGTGTATGTTCTACCTTAGTGGCAAATGGACTTAACTGATGTGATTAAGTTAAAAGTTAAAGATGGAGAGAATCTCCCAGGTTATCCAGGTGGGACCAAGGTCACCACAAGGGTCTTAATCAGAGGGAGAAGAAGGCAGGAGGTGAGAGTCTTGGGGAGATGTGGGGATGGAAGAGGTCACAGTGACGCGATCACAGAATGTGAATTAAGCAATGTGAGGAGGACTCCATTTGCTGTTGCTGGCTTTCAAAATGGCGAAAGGGACCATAGCCATGGAACATGGTGGCCTCTAGAAGCTGAAAACCAAAAGGAATAGACTCTCCCCTGGAGCCTTCAGGAGGGACCTTGATTCTAGCCCAGTGAGGCCATGTTAGACTTCTGACCCTCAGAACCACATGATAATGAATTTGTGCTGTTTCAAGCCACTAAATTGGTGGTAACTCTCTAAAGCAGCACAGAAAATGAATGCAGTTCACCATAAATATTTATTGAAATTGTACCAAAAGAACTTACAATACAGTAAGTATACATGGAGAGAGAAAAATGTGAACACTAGAGATTCCAGCCATCAAATTCTCAAATTTCTTGTTTCAGAGTATGGACAAGCGATAGGATTTGATTCAAGATTCAGAAAGGAAAAAATTTTTCGATTATGAGACCATTACATGCAAGTCTAAGAAACATTATATATCAACTTCTTTGAAGTATCTCCTGGAACAGTGTTTGGAAAAGACAAAATACTAGACAGGACATAAAAATTATTATATTTCCATCGCTCTAATTTTTTTGAACTATCATTTCTGCAGCACATCAAAATGTGATTTAGATACCATTAGGTAGCTTTTCTTTTTTGTAATGTATTCCTTCAGAATCTTCACTTCCCTTTCTTGGATTGTAACTGTTTGACTAGGTAAATTTCTGCTTCCAAGAGTTCTTCATGAAGGGCCAGGGACAGTGGCTCGCTCCTGTAATCCCAGCACTTTGGGAGGCCGAGATGGGGGGATCACCTGAGACCAGGAATTCAAGACCAACCTGGCCAACACAGCAAGACCCTATCATCTCTATTAAAAAAATAAGGAAGAGTTATTTATGAGAAATAATGATTTCCTTTAATAAGAAATACTTTGTAAAGTAGAAGGCATAAAAGTCTTCCCAACTTATGTGTTTAAAAAATTATTAAGGATACTGTATCTTTTTATTTCCAAGATAATTTGTATGGATCAAATTCTATACATGATTTTGGAGACTCCATTTGATTGTGAAATCTATATTATTGTAAGTGCTTCCTTTAAATTGCCAAGGACAGTATATTACTAAAACCCCCCTTTTTTTCCTTATAGTCATATAGATGTGCTGCTCTACAACTAGATTTGGAAAAATGTTACAATTCTTCCTCTTCTGGAAAAAAAAGTATTTTCCTTTATTATCCTTTAGTGTCTAAAAATAGGCTGGAATTAAATGTCATGTACCTTTGGAATTCATTTTATAAATACACTTGGTAACTAGGAAACTCACATTGTCATTATTTATAATCTAGGAATTCTTTCCATGGTAACTGTTAGAAGGTCACAATTATTGAGTCACAACAGTGGCTAAGAGGCTATTTAAGAATTCACCAAAATAAGGCGATTGACAGGAGGAGGTAATGTCTGATTTTCTGATCACCCAAATTAACGAGGTGAGGTCTTATGTTGAAGCAGTGGCTGCACCTTCAGTTCAGCTACATCTTTCCTGCCATGGCCCTTCTTTCAGCCAAGCAATCATGCCAGCATTACCAACCCTTTCCCTCACAGCCCTTGGAGACTCTGTGCCATGAACTTGGATACCATTTATAGTGCTTTCTCTGTCTTGTGACATCACGTGTAGGTTGATTACATTGGCACACAATAGGGTTTCCAAAGCTCAAGATTCAGCTGAGAAGTGGGAGGCAGCCTCTGTCTGGGACTGAGTCTCACACAAGCTCACAGAAAGCTCTCACTGTGTCCCAGAGTCATGCTTGGGGGAGCCTGGGAACAGGCATGCAGGAGGAGGTCCTTGGTAGCCACCTGTCACTAAGTCTCACAGTAGTGGAGGTTGGCTCTTAAGCAGCCGCGTAAATCAAATATACTTGAAATGCCTTCATTTGTTCATTATAATAAACAAGACCTCTTGTCACTAAGCCCGACATCTTATTAATACCTACAGTGCCAGCATCTGCCCTAACACCTCCAAGACATTGAGATAATGTTGAATGGACTATGTGGTAATAGAGACGGCAGCTTAATGGAGGCCAGATACCCAAACGTGAGCTAAGAGTTTGCCTTCACTCATTATCAGATTTGTGAAAAAGGATGTGACCCCAAATTTTAAACAGTATTTTGCAATAGTATGCAGAGACATTGGTGTAATCAAACATACACAAGTGTGTGATGTGAATGAAGCATTTTGAGAATAAAAGTAGTTAAAATAAATCTGTAATCAATGCCAAAAAAATCCGTACAGCTTCAGAAACGTTTCTTGGGGGTGAATTACATTGCCCATGAGCTTCTTGCTTAGATTAACTCACCATAATTCAATAGCATCAGCAGTAGCTACCAGGCCCAGCTTGACCCCACTAAAGTTTATTATTTAAAGGATATGAACAAACAGTTCAAATATATGCCAATATGAAGAAAAAGAAAGAAGCATAATCTTATGCATAATTAAATAATCACAAATTGAAATGAGATGCTATTTTTTAAAACCTATCAGATTGGCAAAGATTGGAAAGTTGATCTTTCACAGTGTGCACAGGATGTGGGCCAACAGATGGTCTCATTTGCTGTTGGTGTGAGTGTAAGTTGGTGGAATCTCTTTGGAGAGCATTTTTCCAATGTCTGTCAAAATGCAATGCATATTTACTTTGGTCTTCCAATTTTACTTTGGGAAATTTACCTTACAGGTATATTACCATGTCTACATGAAGGCCTGCACAGAATTTTCCTTGTAGCATTATTTGAAACACTAAAAAAACACTGAAAACAATATAAGTGTCCATCAATAGGCATATTAGTCTGTTTCCATGCTGCTGATAAAGACATACCCAAGAGTGGGAAGAAAAATAGGTGTAATGGACTTACAGTTCCACATGGCTGGGGAGGTCTCACAATCATGGCAGAAGGCAAAAGGCACTTCTTACATGGTGGTGACAAGAAAGAATGAGAGCTTGTGCAGGGAAACTCCCGTTTTGAAAACCACCCAATCTCGTGAAACTTATTCACTATCATGAGAATAGTTGGGAAAGACTTGACCCCATGATGCAATTACCTCCCACTGGGTCCCTCCCACAACACGTGGGAATTCACTATGAGATTTTGGTGGGGACACAACCAAACCATATCAACAGGAAACGTATTAATTAAATTATGGTGCCTGTAATAAGAATAATTTACAAGCTTTTTAAAATGTGATAGCTATGTTTGTGCTAATATAAAAATTTATTCAATGTATTTTGTTACTTTTTAAAAATTGCACAACAATGCAAAAATATATTTCCATTTGTATGAAAAAACAAAGAAAGGAGGAAAACTGCATATTGGAATGTTTAGAACTAGAAAATTTTGAAATATACAGAAGAAAACTATTAATATTGCTTTTTTCTTTCTAAAGATGATGAGTATTGATCCAGAAGAAAAATTTCTGTTTCATTATAGTTCTGCTTTACTCCTTCGGAAAAAATGTAGTTTACATGTATTTATTTTCATTATGATTAAAAAGTAATCATTTAAAATTGCCTGTTTACTGTTGAAGCAAGCCAGGGTACAGCTGAAAGAATAGTACAAATAGGAGACAAATTTCAAAAATTGTACATCTTGACTCAGCATTATTACTTTCAATAGATACTGAAAGAAAATTATTTGAGGTGTCCGTAGAGATAGAGCTATAGAGCTATATGTATGTCCACTGAAGATTTACTTTTCATGGCAAATTCATTTTACAAAAAAAGCAAGAAGGTAACTTTCGAATGTGATAAAGTAACTGGTACTAGACTAGCCGTCCCTTGGTGTAAGTAACTACAAAACTACCCAAAATATAGGAAGCAACTATTTTCAGGTGTCAGACAAGAAGCAGAGGATTATGTTCCTGGAGAGAAGAGAAATGCACACGGTTCGCCCCATAATCTTCCAGGTGTTCTGCTATAGGCCCTTTGTGGACCAAGAGGCAGGAATGTGGAGCCCAAGTGAGGCAGGATTGGAGGCTTCTGGAGTGGCTGGAATTCTAGTGCAGCGTGTTGGAGAGGAGAAAGCTGTGCAGTGAAGAGACAAAAAAAAAAATGTGCAGAGTTTTCTCAAGTCTTTAGCCAAGTGCTAAGCTGTGCATGTGTAGGTAGGGTGGAATCCCTGGGGCCTGGAAAAGCACAGCTCTGGGAAGCTGTAAGTTGCAGGGGATGCTGGCGCCACAGGGAGCTAGAAGACAGAAATTCCAGCCAGCCAGAAAGAAGACACCTCCCAGAATATCCAGGGCATTTAATCACAACCTAAGAGAGAACACGTTTTAGGAGATGGGCTACTCTAGTTCTGCCCAAATTTCAGAGCAAAGAGTAAAAGGATAAAGGCACGAGGAAATATCAAAAAGTAGGGATTTGACTGTACCAATTATGGTTATTCATGTAATGTATTACTATAAAACCATTAAAAAATATACTAAATAAAATGTGTGTCTGTGTGTGTGTGAGGGAGATCTAGAAAGATATAATCTGAAATGCTAATAATATTTACATACATATTTTCTATACAATCACAAGAAATTTCAAAAAACACTCCTTTTATGCTTTAGGGTCTTCAAAAATGTTATTCTTTCTTCTTGGAATGTTGTGTCCTCATTAGTTACTTGGAAATGCACATTCAAACCATACTATAATACAACCCCATGACCACTAGCTAAAGTTGAAAAGCCCATTAACAGTGATTGACTGTGAGATTGTTGATTCCCCGAAATGCTCATGAGCTCCTGGCATGAGCATCAAACGGTATAGCCACTGTGGAAATTGGTTTGGTAGCTGCTTAACAAGTCGAACATACACCTACTCTGTGATGCAACCATTCTACTCCCCAAAGCAATGACATACATGCCCAGAACAAGACATATGAAAAGATGTTTGTAGAAGCTTGACTCAGTAGCACAAACCTAGAAACAATGCAAATATCCAACAAGAGAATGGATAACAAATGGCTGTATACTCAAATGATAAGACATCCCTTATCATTAAATAAAAGTATTAATTAGATGACATAGATGAATCCCACAGCAAAACCCAACATTGTGCTGAACAAAGCCAGAAAAAAAAAGATACATTCTCTATGGTTTCCATGTATTTGACGTGCTAGAACAGGCAGAACTAATCTGGGGTGAAAGAAATCAGAATAGTGGCCATTTTTGGGAAATGAGTAGGAACTTTCTGGAATGACAAAAATGGTCTGTGTCTTGACAAGAACATGGGTTCCACGGGTGTGAACATTTGTAAAACTCCACGAACAAGAACCCTCAGATCTGAGTATTTCATTGTATGTAAAATTATCTAAATAAAAATATTAAAAGGCAAAACAAGATCACCTTAAATAGTCAATAATAAGAGATGGGCTAAATTAATGATGGTACAGTCATAGAATACTCTGTCCCCATTAAAAACAAATTGATAAATCTGTATGGGCTGATATAAAAAGGTCATTAGGTAAAAATATCAAGATATATATTGATTTCTAAAATATTATCTCATTTATGTAAAAAAATGCACACACATGCACGTATTTGTGTACACATAAAACATTTCTGGAGAAACATACCAGAAATTGCCTCCAGGAGGGAGACACTGAGCCGGGGAGTGCTGGGAGCAGAAGGCAAGAAGGAATCTTATCTTTTTTGAACTATTAAAATTGTTTACTGCATGCACATATTTAATTTGAAATTATTAACTAAATAGAAGTTTTGGTTGGGCACGGTGATTCCCACTTGTCATCTCAGCACTTTGGGAGGCTGAGGCGGATGGATCACTTGAGGTTAGGAGTTCGAGACCAGCCTGGCCAACATGGTGAAAGAGTCTCCATCAAAAGTACAAAAATTATCCAGTTGTGGTGGCGGGCACGTGTGGTCTCAGCTACTTGGGAAGCTGAGGCATGAGAATCAGTCAAGCCTGGGGAGGTGGAGGTTGCAGTGAGCCGAGATCATGCCACTGCACTCCAGCCTGGGCAACAGAGCAAGACTCTGTCTCAAATATATATATATATATCTCCCACAATATCACAATATGATGAAGCATACCAGGGTTCAAGTGGGAGGAATTTTACAATTTTATATTAAATACTACGTTTCAAAGCCAATGTTTGATTCTCCTTGAATTGGCAAATTCACGTTTAGAAATTTATTTGAAGGAAATGAGAATGTTCTGTAGGGAACTATTTATAATAGCAAAAGAGTAGAGGTGATTTAAGTATCCAAAAATAGGAGTTTGTATCAATCATAGCATATTCATACAGGTATTATCATAGCCATTAAAATAATGTGGAAGAAAATGTAACAACACAAAACAGTATTCACCGATAATTTTAAACAAAATGTGTGTGTGTGTGTGTGTGTGTGTGTGTGCGCGCACGCGCGCGCGTGGCCTGGAAGGTTATATCATTAAATGCTAATAATGTCTACGTTTTCATCTTCTGTCAGAAAAATGTAAGAAATTTCCAAAAAGCCTTCCTCGTGTCTGCCTTAGTGAGTTCTCCTTGGAGAGCTGTGTGCTCATCACTCTTCCCACGACGGGCTCTTCCGTGTTGCCCCAGTCCCAGCCTCCTTCCTCCGCAGCCAGGTCTTTTCTGGAATGGTCCCACCCTGCACCGTCCCCAGTATTATCCTCAGTCTCAGCCCTGCGACTTTTACTCACACTACTTCTCTCCATTTCTAATTCTGCAATTGGTGATTTAATGTTATATTTCCTCCATACTCTCTGAAGACTAACAGTAGTGATGGTGTCTATTTTGATCACCACTTGTATACCCAAGGGGCCATGTAATTAAAATACAGCATGTACTCGTCCACGGTGAATGAAGATACAAAAAGCTGTGTTGGCTCATTTCTGTAATCCTAACAATTTGGGAGGCTGAGACAGGAGGATCACTTGAGCCCAGAAGTCTGAGACCAGCCTGGGCAGCATAGAGAGATCCCATCTCTAATATATATATATAAAATGTGTATAATATATATTTTATATATAATTTATATATATAGTGTTTTATATATATTATATATAAATAAATAATATATGTATATAATTTTTTAAGTGGAGTTAAGGGTGGGTGGTCACACAATTACCCACACTGAAACCCAAATACGCTAAAAAAAAAAAAAAGCAAAACCTCATTATTTTATCTGTAGCCAATCTGTCTTTCTTACACATTCTTACCATTTTAGATAGAAGGAGAGATAACTGCAATGAGATTTGTCATCCTCAGTGTGATCTTACCATTTGAACAGTGTCTTTAGGTCGCCCAGTAAAGGCACCTAAAACGGTGCCTAACACACTTAGTAAATGTTTGTTGAAGAACAGAAATTCATCTGCTTTGAGGTTTCCTCTTGCCCTTGTTAAATTCCCAGACGACGATGTGGTGAGTGAGGTGGTGGCTATGAGCCTGGCAGTGTTTGCTGATGGGTAGGGGGCATGGGTCTTGGCACTATCTCTTGTCCACAGTGGCGTCCCTTGTCCCCATGGGTGATGGGCGTCTGCTGAAACCTGTGACTGGCGGTTCCAGATTCAGCCTCTGGCAGTGCTGGGGCCAGGCCTTGCACAATGATTTATCCCATAGTGACCCTTGCTAGGTCCCCAGCCTCCTTGAGGATCTATAATGTCCTGCGTGGAGTTTCAGGCTGGAAACCTACAGCTTCAGGCTTATCTCCCTTCAGGGAAGCAGGGAAGGCTGTTGAGTCTGCCCATCATTTCCAACATGTCTTGGGAGTAACTCGGGAGTTCTGGTCCCTTCCTTTCTTGGGATTGCTTGTCTGGTCTCAGTCTCTGGCAACCACATTAGCACAGGGGTACCCAGCAGCCTCATCTTCTCATCGTGTCCCATGCCTCTGCCCAGTGGCCTTTCCCCAATCCCCAGATGTATAACTGGGATTGACGTGTTTGCTAGTTTGCAAAATCCCACCTTGGGTCCTTGTCCTGCAGGATGAGGACTATCACAGTTGGGATAATCCTGTACAAGCCTCTGAAAGTGTCTCAATAATACATCAATGATAGACTGGATTAAGAAAATGTGACATGTATACACCATGCAGTACTATGCAGTCATAAAAACGGATGAGTTCATGTCCTTTGTAGGGACATGGATGAAGCTAGAAACCATCATTCTCAGCAAACTATTGCAAGGATGGAAAACCAAACACCGCATGTTCTCACTCATAGGTGGGAATTGAACAATGAGATCACTTGAACACAGGGTGGGGAACATCACACACTGGCACGTGTTGTGGGGTGGGGAGGGGGAGGCGGGGGAGGGATAGCATTAGGAGATATACCTAATGTAAATGATGAATTAACGGGTGCAGCACACCAACATGGCACATGTATACATATGTAACAAACCTGCACGTTGTGCACATGTACCCTAGAACTTAAAGTATAATAGTAATAAAAAATAAAAAAGAAAGAAAAAGGGCTCTCCAGGATCCGGGAGTCACTGCTTAACAAACTTACATGGAAAAGAGGACCCAAGGGACACAGGGGCAGACCATGGGGAATGCAGAGGGGACCCTTTTAGTTCCCTATTCAAGGAAGAACTTGTTGCCACAGCAGCCGGGAATGTGGTCACCAGACAATCCTATCTCCCAGCTGTCAGCCTCTGCCCAGTATGCCTCAGCTCCAGAGCTGCCTCACCTAAGAGTCCACCTCTCCTAGGACAATGGACATCCATTAGTTGAGTGCAGCAGGGGAATAACTGCCTGGCTAGTTTGGCTCAATCCAGGAAGATGCCAACATACCATCTACATCTCCATTCCCTGTGAGATTGGTTGATGCCTCGGTGGCCCTGTTCTGAAGTTCGACATCTCTCTGTCCAATTCTGCTTCTCCCTGACTCTCTTCCACAGTTGTTGATCTCTAATAAATATCTTGCATCCCAAATTCCATCTCAGCATCTGCTTCTAGAGAACCCAAATTATGAACCTCAATCAGGAAGTAAGGCACATGACATCTGCTTCCAACTTCCTTTGCCCCATCCCCTCTACGCTGAGGCTCCAGAGAAGTTGGGACACCAGCATCTTGTCACCTACTTTCCTCATCTGTTGACTCCTTTCTTCCTTCATCCCCTGGGAAGCTCTCAGAGATCAGTTCTTCTCGCTCTGCCTGTGCCTCTGATACATCCTCTGTGCCATATCTTCCCTCTTTCTGAAGTGACATTAGCCACCTTCTCCTTTCTCCGACTGTTCTTTGTGGGCCTCTCATGCTTCTGTGCATTGTATGACAGAGCCACTCTTAGCTCTATTCTGAACTCACTTCACAGATGTTTCCATAGCAAAAAGCCTTGGAAGAGAGAGATGGTATTTCCTTGCAGAGAAAAGAGAAGGTTTGCTAACAGCCTTGCAAAGCAGTGAGAATGTCTCTTTGGAGCAGAGTGCAGAGTGGCTTAATGTCCATAAAATATATGTGGATTCTTCTCCTGTAAGGGAACCTGCTGCATGTGCCTGTCTGTGTTGCCCTGTGGGACTTGAGGGCCAAGGATATTGATGCAAATAGGTGAATGCTTAGCTGTTTGCTGCGCTATGAATAATAAAGTCTTGTTTTTGTTTTTTGAGCCAGAGTCTGTTGCTGTCACCTAGGTCGGAGTGCACTCATGTGATCTGGACTCGCTGCAACCTCTGCCTCCTGGGCTCACGCGACCCTCACACCCCAGTCTCTCAAGTAGCTGGAATCACAGGCATGTGCCATCACACCCAGCTAATTTTTGTATTTTTGTGTAGAGGCGGGGTTTCGCCATGGTGTCCAGGCTGGTCTTGAACTCCTGGGCTTTCAAGTGATCTACAGGCCTCGGCCTCCCAAAGTGCTGGGATTACAGGTGTGAGTCTCTGCATCTGGCTAACAAAGTCTTTGGTTTCTGACCCAGGAATCTTGTGTCTTCTGCTACCATCCATGCAACTGTGACAGTTTAACTTGTCAGGTTGTACATAGGGCAGGATCTCAGAGCCCTCACGTTCTGGACAACTCTGATGGATGCCCAGATTCTCAGCATTTTTGGACATAAGCACTGAGCACCTGCTTCACCAAGTGTGGACACACTGTTCTTCTCAATTTCTTCAGTCTTGCACTTCATTTTATTTATTATGCTTCTATTTAACCCCTCACTTGAGCGTGCAGTCGTCATTTTATGGTATCTGGTACTGAATGTTGGTCTCAATTTTTCTCTCTCTTAGCTCAAGGAGTCTTCGTATTTGTTAGGGGCAAACTGCCATTCCAGGATGGACGTCACTTGTGCGTGACTCTTGCAGGCAGCACTCCACCTGAGGGCTTCAGTCAAATAGTAGCATTTCAGAGGAGGATTATGCTGAGGGGAAACAATGGCAGCTCTGTCAGCTCCTTGATCCAGTAATAAATCCAACAGTGTTTTCAGGACTCTGCCAGCATTGGTCAAAAGGAGAATATCTCAAAAGGATGTAGAGTCTAGGAGGATTTGTCTGAATCTCATAATTAGAACATGCTCACTAAGAAGTTACTGAATTAATAAGTATACCAAAGCCAAGTATTGGTCTTTAGAAATAAAACAATTATAGTCTCAACAATTTCCTAGTGTATAAACAGAAAAAAATAAAGGCAGTTCTAAAGGAAAATCAAACTTCAGTCTAAAAGCGTGTGTAAATTGACAAATAATCAATGAACTCTAGGATAACTGTAAGGGAAAATAAAGATACAACTAATCTGTGTTGTCTCATAAAGCACTAAAAAGTTATAACAACACCTGGGCTGCCATTGGTTTCTGTTTCTTTTTTACCTTCTGTTTCTTTAATCGTATTGAAAATTGTATCATTTTTATTTTATGTTAACACTAGTAGTTTGACTTTTAATGACATGTCTTTTAAGTAATCAAAAATGATCATAAATTAATGGATTATATGGATGTGTTTCTGAATATTTTTGTAGTGAGAAGTTTTTATTAAGTTGTGGGATTAGACTGGCTAGTGAAAGAACTGTGTATAGAAATCAGCTTTAAAAATAAATACAATGAAGGAAGAAGGGGAATGGTTATTATATTTTACTTAAAAATGAACTATTATAACACACAAACTTTCTAGCATGAAATGTATTGTTGATGATACAATTGGGACCTAATTACCTTATCTGTGACTGAACAGTTTTCTTTTGTAAACCTTTCCTGCTTAACAGCTTTTCCAAAGGCTGTTTCTTGGAGAACACTCTTTAGATAGAGGGTATGTTTTTTCCCAATCCCTGGCAAAAGGGGTATAGTGTTTTAGAAGATAAAATCCCCCACAGTAATCCATATTCAACCTACAGAGGAGAAGAGATGCAATAGATGCATTGAACAAAGGAGAAACAGATGTTAGAACATTTACTTTCCTTTTCCATTAAGTTATGTGTTCAGACACAGGTTAGAAGTCATACATGCAGTACCAATTCTCATGGCATGAAAGCTGTGCTAGGTCAAGTCTTTATCTCCAGGCACCTCTGTGTAGCTTGGTTTCTCTTAGATAAACCGAGTGGAAGAAGAGCTGAACTGTGTGTGTGCGTGCGTGTGTGTGTGTGTGTGTGTGTGTGTGTGTGTGTGTCTGTGAGAGTGCTGAGGTGTGGAGGGATCTTCCCCACAGATATGAAACCAGATGGAAGGACTCTTTCATATGATCACTTTTTAAAGCATTCTTCTGTGAAGAAATGAAGGGGCACATGAGTACCCCTTTCAAAATCACCTGAGTACAAAATACCAAACAGCAGAAAAATGAAAGTTATCCAACAAGCCAGTCACTACTGCCAAAAAGTAAAATAGTAATAATAATAATAATAATAAAAGGTCAAAAAGGTCAATTAGCATGGATCTCACAAGTAAACCCCAAATTCTAATTAAATTTATGAGTTTAACATATAATAGGTCAAAATTCTTGAAAAATTAAAGTAGGTATGGTGCTGCCCTTGAGAGGTGCCTGGCTGCTTTATTTAATCAACATATCAAATGAAAGTGAAGAACTATGGAACACAGAGGTGATAGAAGCCCTGGTGGTCAGCCAAGCAAGGGGATCTTCCCATGTGCTCTTGTGCACGAAACCCAGCTCCCTCCCACAAGGTCCAAGCAGCCTGATTTCCCACCGCCACCTCTGCTTGCTGGGATGAGTAAGTTAGACAGGGAGGATGTGTATGCAACGCCAAGATGAAAGAAAAAGATAGTAGTGTTTCTTATGTTGTCTCTTCTATACTTTCATTGTAGCTTCTCTCTCTCTCCCCCACATCTCATTGGTAAACATGCACATACATGCATATGTATGTATGTATGTAGGTATGTATATAAGTATGCACACAGAGATTTATAGTAATGTAGTATCTATACTATATATAAATATGGTGTACCTGGGCTTTTCAGTTACAAAATATTTTCACATGCTTAAAAAATACATTTCTGCAGACACTTGATTGGGAAAATAATTCAGATACTAGTTTATTTGCTATTTATAATTTGCCTGCTAATAAGAGCAAAAAACACACGAGCATGTTACACAGCATAAAATACTTTGCAATAAGTCTGAAAATAATAAGACAGAATGAAAGGAAGAGGAAAATTTGTATCAGATAAACAGGACTAGGGATGTAAAAAAGATTGAGTACAAAATTTAATTGCCAAGTATTCTAAGGTTTTAAAATTCTCAGTGCCTAATGAAAGGAAATCATGGGAAATAATTGGTTATAATTTCCAGACAGAGAACTGAGACACAGGATGATTAAGAGATATTTTAAGATCACATGACCAGAAGGTATGCGACTCAACTCAAATGTGAGTCTCCAGATTGCTAAATTTGTGCCTTTTCCACCATAACTCGGTAAGATAGTACTCAATGCTCAACAACTAACTACTAGTTTAGATGAGTCTAGTCCACTAAAAAGAGCAACCAGCTCAGTTTAGCACAATCATTCCAGTCAATTAGAATACCTTCTAGCTCAAAGACAATCTTTATACAATCGAGTTGGCCAGAGTAATTGGTATTGATTATAACAGTGGCCAAAATAGTCATTGGGTTGGCACAGCCACATTTTGATTAGTGATTGGTGAATAAACAAAGACAATATATCTACACTGAGGAACATTTAAGTGTTGTTTAATGTCAAGAAATGCTTCACCTCTCAGCTTTTCAGATGACCAGACATCTACTGAAACATTCATTACCAGGAAAGGCCAGTCAACTCCAGCCACCTGCCTAGTAGACAGATGATTGTCTCCCAAGAGCGCCACTAAATGTGGTTAGTACAACATAGATGCACTGGCGTACCCATGCATAGAGAACATCCTATTGTGGCATGCAAGTCCATTGTGCTGAGACTGTTAAACTATGAGTGATAGGCACCTGCCGGTGCCAAACACATCAGGATGCCACTTGGGCATGGCCTGACATGCTTTGGCTTGGAAAACCAAAGCACAAAAGACTTAACTCATTTGCCGAAAGGCCAAAAACATTTTTTTCTGAGATGAACAACACCAAGGTAGGCTTCAGGCTCATTCTCTTCTACACCAATCACTGCACAAACCACACACTCTCTCCATAGCTTGTGACAGGTTTCCACCAGGGATGATTTATCACTGACAACACTCATTCTCCAGTTCTCAAAGTACTTCCCTAGGCTTGTAACAGACAACCAACTTCGTATTCGCACTCCTAACTCAACTATCTTTCTATGTCTCTCCATATCTTTCAATTAACTCTAGCTGAACTCCTCCCAGAGGAACTGGCTTAAACTGATGTGGGAGAGAACCATTTTTTCCCTTAAAGTATGTGTTTATTCCTAGCTCACTAGAAGTCAATTCTTATTTGGTTTATTATTTTGTTTATCACAGACTGGAAGGAGTCCTTACATGTATGAAACCAATTTCTCCTGGACGTGGAAACCATCCTTTTTAAGTGGCAGCTACCATAAAGAGTTTCAGCTGCCATCATTATTCTGACTGGGAGTTCAGTTTGTTTTAAAACTTTTTTCTTTTCATCTTTTAGGAATGTAATGATTTTTATAATCTACAGGAATACTTCGACTCATTCATTGTGCACTTTTTTATTGATGTTATTTATAATACTGAAAGTCCAATTCTATTCCTCTTTTATCTTAAAAATAATTCAAATTTATTTTTGTAGTATATATTAAAAACACTGAAAAATGATTATTTTAATACATGAAAGGTTTACTTCAAGAGGCTATTTATGTTTTAAATTAGTAATAGTTTATTTAATAATCTTGTGTTAACTTTATTAAAAAATAAATTCCACGTCCCTGCGAAGGACATTAACTCATCCTTTTTTATGCTATTCCATGGTGTATATATGCCACATTTTCTTTAGCCAAGTCTTTGCTATTGTGAATAGTGTTGCAATAAACATACATGTGCAAATGTCTTTAAAATAGAATGATTTATAATCCTTTGGGAATATATCCAGTAAGGAGATTGCTGGGTCAAATAATATTTGTGGTTCTAGATCCTTGAGGAATTGACACACTGTCTTCCACAATGGTTGACCTAATTTACACTCCCACCAACAGTGTAAAAGCATTCCTATTTCTTTATATCTCCAGAAACTGTCATTTCCTGACTTTTTAATGATCACCATTCTGACTGGCATGAGATGGTATCTCACTGTGGTTTTGATTTGCATTTCTCTAATGACCAGTGATGATTAGCTTTTTTTCATATGTTTATTGGCCATGTAAGTGTCTTCTTTTGAGAAGTGTCTGTTCATACCATTCACCTACTCTCTGAGGTTTTTTTTTTCTTGTAAATTTGTTCAAGTTCCCTGTAGTTTCAGAATATTAGCCCTTTGTCAGATGGATAGATTGCAAACATTTTCTCCATGGATGAAGCTGGAAACCATAATTCCCAGCAAACTAACACAGAAACAGAAAACCAAACATCTCATGCTCTCACTCATAAGTGGAAGTTGAACAATGAGAACACATTGACACAGGAAGGGTAACATCACACAACAGGGCCTGTCAGGGGGTGGGGGATTAGGGGAGGGATAGCATTAGGAGAAATACATAATGTAGATGATAGTTTGATGGGTGCAGCAAACCACCATGGCACGTGTATACCTATGTAACAAACCTGCACGTTCTACACACATACTCCAGAACTTAAAGAATAATAATTTAAAAAACTCTATTGTTAAAGTACTTATACCAATTTACCCAGTAATTCTTGCTCTCTCTTTCTCTCTCAATATGCCTTTACTTCTCTCTCCTAATCTGTCTCTCTCAGTCCCTCTCTGCCTGTCTCTCCCAATCTCTCTCTGCCTGCCTCCCTCTCTCTTCCTGCCTAAATCTCTCTCTCTCTCAATACATCTTTATCTCTCTTTCTTAATGTATGCCTCAGTGTTTCTTTCTCTTTCAGTATTTGTCTCTCTGTGTTTCTCTCTCCTCTCTCTGTCTCCATGTTCTCTATTTCCGGAGCAATATTGAGTTTCCTGCACAGAGAAGCACGTTTGCAACTTCTCTCCTGACAGGTCTGGAAGGTGTAGTTGTGGGCATCGTTCTTGGAAGTTTTGGCTCCACGCTTCACCTTAAAGCTATTTCAGTGACTCTGAAAACTACACAATACTATTCTAATAAATGTATTTATTTTGCAGAAGTCGTCAGAATCAGCATCTATTGCTTGCCAATAAGGACTCTAACCAGTAATTCCTTCTTTAGAGAAGAGGTTCCTAAACTCTCTGACTCTCAGTGCCTCAGTTGTTTTGTTTTTTTTTCCCCTAGCATGCCCAGGCCAAAACAACTACCTAACGGCATATTTTATTAAATACTTATTTGTACTTAATACTTGATAAAGTTTGACTGTGTGTCACTCAAATCTCATCTTGAATTGCAGCCCCCAAATCCCCATGTGTTGTGGGAGGGACCTGATGTGAGGTAACTGAATCATGAGGATGGGTCTTTCCCATGCTGTTCTCATGGTAGTGAATAAGTCTCACAAGATCTGATGGTTTTATAAAGGAAAGTTCCCCTACACATGCCCTCTTGCCTGCTGCCAGGTAAGATGTGCCTTTGCTCTTCCTTTGTCTTTTGACATAATTGTGAGACCCCACCAATCATGTGGAGCTGTGAGTCCTTTAAAATGCTTTCCTTTATAAATTACCCGGTCTTGGGTATGTCTTTATGAGCAGCATGAGAACTGACGAATACAGTAAATTGGTACCGGGTAGTGGGGTACTGCTATAAAGATACCTGAAAATGTGGAAGCGACTCTGGAACTGGGTAACAGACAGTGGCTGGAACAGTTTAGAGGGCTCAGAAGAAGATAGGAAAATGTGGGAAATTGTGGAACTTCCTAGAGACTTGTTGAATGGCTTTGATCAAAATACTCACGAAGCGCTTTCCATGTACCAAACATAAGCTCCATAGCATGACCTAATTCAGTCCTCACCACAGCCTTGAGTTGGCACCCTCATTACATGCATGAAAGATGACATTGCTGGATTTGTGTACTGTTGTAATCTCAGCATCCGGTGGAGGGCCTGGCACATAGTAGATGCTTAGTATTTCTTGAAAGAAAAAATAAATAACTTTTACAAACAAAGCAACTGTGGCCGTAGAGAGATCAAATAATTGCCAAAGATCATGAAACTGGTAAGTAGAAGAGCATCTCAGCCTTCCCTCTGCAAAGCTGCTGGTAAAAATGTCTTTGATTGAGCTTCTCCATGTTGGTTGTGGGCCACCCACTTGACTTGTTCTAAGCTTTCAAGGTCACTGCTTCCATTTTTAAGGCTGAGTACCCCTTTTATGAGGTGTTTTAGGATTTCACCTACAGTCTCACTCCCACCTCCATGTATTGTAGAAGATCAATCCTGCTCTTTGTAAGTGACATTAGGGCAATTGATCCAGAACCAAAGGTTTATTTGAACTGCTGAGTCAAGTGCTGCCATCTTCAGGAAGAGAAACCAAACCCACCTGTCTCCCATCTTCCTCTTTTGTTCTTTCTTAAGAATTCTGGGAACAATAATTCAAGGAAATCATTTCTTATTTTTTTACTGATTTTAGCCTTTTCACAGGTAACAGATTATTTCCTTGGACTATCAGTTGCAAGATTCTTGAAAAAAGAGCAAATATTCACATGTATCTGGGAGTGCCGTTGGGTAATATTTGTGAAATGACTGTGTTGAGGGACGTTTCATGTGTACTTGAAAACATAAACATGTGGACAATCCTGCTTTCCATACATGTCTTGCAAACATTAACTCCTTGTTAAAATGTTCACCGCTGAGATTAAAGATTCCTTGTTATTTAAAAGAATTACAGCCCCCTTTCACCCAGATAATGAAAGCACATCACCTCATAAGCCTGTTAAAAATGATATAGACAAAGTATTGAAAATGCTCTGCAGGGAATGGCCTTATGCTGGCCCCTTTAGGGATGATCGAGATGAACTAATAGGTTTCTTTTATGTCTAATTTATATGATTCTAATTATGGCTTCCTTTTCATTCCTGTGGTTGTTCTCATCTGCCCACACAAATGTGCTGCACTTGTGACCCAGCGAATCTTCCTCCACTCCACCATAGCAACTTTCTCTGGGGACTTTTCTCAGTGTTTGATGTCAACCCTTTCAGGAAACTACTTGTAAACTGCAGACTTCTCTGAAGCATCGTTGTACATGTAACAGAGAAGGAAGAAAGCCCAGGTAGAACTCTTTTTCTGTGATGTACATTTAAAACCGTATTATGGGTAAATAGAGGGAATGATACAGAACCTAGGGCCAAAGGAATGTGTTGATTTCTCCATGGAATCCATGATTCTCTTCATTGGTCCTGACTGGATGTGATGTATCACATTCACATGAATGTTTATGAAATCATCTATTATTATTGCAGCAAGGATGGAATATATGCTGGATCTAAGACATTTGGTGGCCTTTTGCCTCCTATTGAAATTCATGAAACTTCAAAATGATTTGAAGAATGGTGCCAGAAAGAACCACACAAACCACAGTGTTCTCTGGCTTGTGCATGGATTGGGGCAAGTGTGTGGGGAAATCATGGGCAAATTTGAAATTCTCTTAGGGTAGAGAAGCTCAGCCCAAGATACCACACTTGGAAGAGAGCTTCTCAGGCTTGGGCACTTCACTTTTCACTTCTCTGTAATCAAACAGCAAGAAGAGAACAGAGCGGACAGATAAAAAAGCTGACATCAGGTTGCACCCTTCCCAGGTGTGCAATGTCCCAGACACCAGATCCCTGGAAATGTGTTTCTCTGCGCTCTCCAGGGCCTTGTGGGAAAGCCATGATGTAGGAGGAAGGAAGGAAGGAAGGAAGGAAGGAAGGAAGGAAGGAAGGAAGGAAGGAAGGAAGGAAGGAAGGAAGAAAGGAAGGAAGGAAGAGGACGAAGGAAGGAAGGAAGGAAGGAAGGGAAGAAGGAAGAAAGGAAGAAAGCAAGGAAGGAAGGAAGGGAAGAAGGAAGGAAGGAAGGAAGGAAAGAAAGAAGGAAGGAAGGAAGGAAGGAAGGAAGGAAGGAAGGAAGGAAGGAAGGAAGGAAGGAAGGATGGAAGGAAGGAAGGAAGGGGCAGGGACTGAGCGAAGTGGTGCACATTCTAGCAGTGGGTTCACCTTGTCATTGTCCCATGTTTAACTCAGTGGAGTTTTAAAATCCATTGTTAAGGTGGCCACATGTATCTTTTACCTGCATTGTCTTTGTTTTTATTTATCCTGTATAGTACTGTTTCCTTTATTTTCTCCTCAGAGATTCCATCATGTCTTACTGTGTTTGATTTTCTCGAAAGATTTGAGTAGTGAGGGTGGTGGTGGTGGGCTGGCAGAAACAAGTATACAGCCTTGAAAATCCACACTAATCAAACAATTTTCCTATGTTGTTTGCATTTTTTGGTTAATAGCAGATGAAATGGTCTCACCAGGAAATCTTTACATGCACTATTTCATCACTGAAGATTTTTAAAATACTCTCCTGAATGATGTACATTTTATTACATAAGGACTCTACATCCAAATGGATATTTTTGTGTAAAGCATACCCTGACTTATTGAAAAAAGAAAGGAAACAAAACGCTCCCGCAAAATATTAAGTGTGTTTTAAGTGTGGCCTGGTTGCTTTGCCCATTAAAGCAGTCTGTCTCAGCAACAAAAGATGGAATCAACACAGAATAGAATTGGAATTATGCATGTCATTTATAATGAACCTCATTATACAAGGAGGTTTAATTCTATTATGAAGTGCTGCAGTTTGCAATCTTATTGCTATTCAGCTTTGAACAATGACAAAGAAAAAAATTCCCCACCCCATGTCAGAGCTAATCCTTTTTAATGCTCACCATTTTGTATTGTTTATATATTTTCCTTAAAGAGAATTTTCCTGCCATGTTTATTCCAGTCAGCAGTGTGCCCCCTTCACCTTACCCATGTGCAGTGTCTCATTTTCAGTTTTCTTAAGAAAAACTAAAGGATTCCATACATTGTTTTGCTTCTGAGAAGTAATGACACAATGGCTACCACCACAGTTTAATCTGACATTATATTTATAAACAAGAAGGTATATTTACCATCCTGTATAAGCCTCTAATTCCATCAGGGGCGTTTATGTGTCCCTTCTTGACAGAATTATAGCTCAGTGGGCATTATTTGGCCCAATGCTCCATCGTGGCTGTGTGCATGGCTCCTAGGTTTAATAAGACTATTTACCATCAAATCCTTTTTCTACACATTTTTATTACTCAACAATAAATACAGAGGTGAGGTTCTGTTTGGTGTGTGCATATTTTGAGGCATTTTGGGGCCATTATTTTTAAGCACCGACTCATAAATTCAGAATATTGTTTTAAATGCTTGAGCATTTCATCCTGGTGTGGCCGTCATTTTCAATATAACACCCTGGAGACTACACATGTCTACTCAGAATTGTTTACCTCGGGTGTTTGTTAATGTCATTTGTTTATCTGCACCAAGAAGAGTGCTATATTAGGGCTTGTGAAAACATTGAAGAGATATAGAAAAAATAATCTTTGTTCTAGAAGGTAAATTTGTTGGTTGTGTGTTTAAGGAAATAAAGTATTTGTATGTAAATCTAATGCAAGAAGACTTCAAAAGCCACAATTACCTGGGGGTTAATAGATGAACAGTGAACCAGATTTCTCCTGTTCTTTCTCTCACGTTTTCTTCCCTTCTTGCCTTCTCCCTTTTTTTCTTCCTTCCACAAAGTCTGTGAGAGATGGGTTGAGATTCCAGCTCCATCATTTACTAGCTGTGTTTGACTTTGGACAAGGTATTTAAAACCTCTAAGCTTCATTCTCTTCAGCTGTGGAATAAAGACAGTAATAGTTCCTACTTCCTGTGTATGTTGTTACAATTTCATTTATATGAGCTGTGTATATAAATCACAGTGCTTGGTGCATAATAACCACTCAATAAATGTTAGCTATTATTTACATTACCTCTTTTTCCACTGATTTTCATTTTAATGAAATAAATAAAGGTATTGAATTGAATCCTGTATTTCTGATAAACAAAAAAAGGAAACAATGTGTTACAGAGTTTGTATCTGAACCATTTTGCAACAGTCAACAGAGACAAATTAGAGGCCAGTTTGGAGGCTAGCCAACAATAGCTGATCTACTGTAACCTTTGCAACCACCGCCCCCCTGAAAAAATGTATAAAAGCACTGAAGTATATTAGGTAATAAAAAGAAATGAATTACGAACACATGCCACAACATGTGTGAACCTTGAACACATTATGCTGAGTGAAAGAAGCCAGTCACAAAAGGTCACAGATTGTATGATCCCATTTATGTGAAATGCCTAGAATAGGCAAATTCACAGGCAGAAAGTAGATTCTTGGTTGCCAAGGGATGAGGGAGAGGGCATTTGCAGAGTGACTGGTAGGGGTACGGATTTTATTGATGTGGTGATGAAAATTAGACAGTTGTGATGGTTACATGACTCTGAATATACTAGGAACCACAAATTGTGCACTTAAAAAGAGTGAATTTTATGGCACATGAATTATATCTCAATAAAGCTGTTATAGAAAATACATATCAGACAGAACAGGGTCAAGTTCAGAATTCTGAGACTCTCACCAGAGATTTTACCATGGTTGGATAACTAATGAATTATTTAATGCTATTTTGTGGGATTTATTCAACAGAAATAAATCCAAATAAGCATCCAACACAAACACACATGCATGCCCAAAGACTCACAAGGATATGTGATGTGGTGATATTTCTGAAAATGCAGAATGTATCTGATGACCCAAGGCTGATGTCACTGGAGTAGAGCAGTGAACTCAGCTGAGGAGTGGCCAACGATTCCTGCTCACCCTTCTCTCAGAAACTACCTTTCACCTGCATTTGCTAGTGAAAAGCTCCCTATAAAGCAAGATATCTAAATATAATTACAATCATGATGGGTTAGTGCATTTTGAGATGTGAATTATCCTCGTAAAGTGCTGAGGATGGTGGTAAATGAGAAGCAGCAGCAAAGGTACCTATGAGCCCACTTCTGAAAAAAAGTACTGGTTAGTGCCACAGGAAAACAAAAGGAAATTAAAGGTCAAATAAAATTGGAAAGAAAAGAGCAACATTGGCCAGGCGTGGGGGCTCACTCCTGTAATCCCAGCACTTTGGGAGGCCGAGGCGGGTGGATCACTTGAGGTCAGGAGTTCTAGACCAGCCTTGCCAACATAGTGAAACCCTGTCTCTATTAAACATACAAAAATTAGCCAGGCGTCGTGGTGCATGCCTGTAATCCCAGCTACTCAGGAGGCTGAGGCAGAAACACCTCTTGAACCCAGAAGGTGGAGGTTGCAGTGAACTGAGATTGTGCCACTGCACTCTAGCCTGGGTGATAGGGTGAGATTCCATCCCCCTCCCCCCAAAAAAGAACAACATTATCGTGATTGACAAACGATATGAATATCTACATAGAAAATCCTTAATAAATATAAAACTTTTCAGATTCACGGGAGAGTCTACAAGTTTCCCAGGTATAATTTCAAAATACAGCAACACCAAAATTTTACACAACGAAATTTAAAAGATGTTTTAAATGACACCCAGAATATAAATTATTCAGTCTTATGGGCTGAATGGTGTCCCTAGAAAAATTCCCATATGGAAGACCTAAACCCAGTATCTCAGCATGTGACTTTGTTTAGAGATAAGACCTTTAGAGAGGTGATTCAGTTAGAGTGAAGGTTATTAGCATGGCCCCTAATGCAATACTACCGACGTCCTTACAAGAAGAGGAAACTGTAACACACCCAGACAGAGGGAAGATGACGTGAAGACACAGAGAAAACACAGCCACCTGCAAGCCAAGGGGAGAGATCCAAAACAGATCTTTCCCTCAGCCTCAGAAGGAACCAGTTCTGCTGACACCTTGATCTTTCAGACTCCGGCGCGGTGAGATGATCAGCATCTGTGGTTGAAGCCTCCTGGTCTATGTGGTTTTGCTATGGCAGCTCTAGCAAATGAATACACTAAGAAAAAAACTTAAATGTGCAAGTCCTTTGTGCAGAAAATAATATTTTATTAAAACACGTAAGAATACACCATGACCATAGAGAGGACTTTTAAAGATATTCAAGACACTGATCCTAAAATGTACAGTCCATTAAAGGGTTGAAAACTAGCAAGAACACAAGAAGGGCTCACTGGTGGGGTGCTTTCATCTATAAAAACACTTAAAAACCCAGGAGGAATTGGTGACAATATTTAAATAATTGTGAACGTTCCTTTTAAATATAATGAACTTAAATAATCTAGATTGCAAAAACCAATTTAAAAAGACATTTATTTAATAATGAAATGTCACCGCAAACATCTGTTGATAGTGTGTAAAAACCTGAACAGCCCAGGATGTCTTTTGACGGCACAAGAATCAACATAAATAATTTGCATTTGTAAAGGAAAAGCAATGAATGTTTTCAACAACAAAATAATGTGTGCCTTATTATGACTTCTGGTATAAATATTAAATGCAAATGTTGTTCACAACTTTTATCATTAAAAGTAGGACATGCCAAATTTTTATTTATTTCATCATAACATCACATACAGTTTATTTTTATGGTTCAAATAAAGAATACTTATAATCAATAAGGTGAAAATTAAGATAACATTATGAATCATTTAGTTCTTATAAAGCATTTGAAAAACAAAAATTCTTGAAAACCAAAAGGGTGCTGATGAAGCAAAAGAAAATACTTAGAATGTGCCACCATAATTTTAAACACTGTTCAATATTTAGCAAATATTGAGCATTTTATAATGGACACTGGGGGCAGGGAGGGGGGCCAGAGGGCTGAGGGTTGGGAGGTTTCATATTGGATACAGTGTTCAATATTTGAGTGATGGCTACACTGAGACCAGTCCCCATCATCGTGCAAAATACCTGTGCAACAAATATGCAAAAGTACCCCTGAATTTACAATACAAATAAATAAATAAAAAAGAAAATATTGAGCATTTTGGACACTAAATATTAAACAGAACTTTAAAAAGATTAACGTCACACTGGACATTATTTTGAAAATTAGATTTTTGAGTATCACAAGAATTTTATCTATTCAAATAAAATAGTAACTTTTTGAAAAAACTTAAAAATCAGGGCACTAAAATTTCAATTACTATTTTTGATAAGTATTTCACATCAAGATGTTTTAATAATTCACTGGAAAGTTAAAATGCCATATTTCCGAAGTTAGCAATGTATTTTGATGATCTCAGGGAGCTGAAAGGAATGTCATATGAAAAACATTAGACCTTATTTTTGGTATATGAGAAAAATATTTTATTTTCTATTCTATTTGAAACTTAGGGGATTATATAGTAGGTGAATATATCTAGAAAAAAGTATTTTAAAGAGAAAGATTTACAATGAAATCTGGTTAGGTTTTGCGCAAATTACATTAGGATAAATCTGTGGAGAAAGTCTGAAGTTTTAGTCAAAATTTAGAAATATTTGTACATATTTAAATGTGGCAACATCTAAGTCATGATACCCACCTATGGGTGTGCTATAAACAATATAAATTGAGTAAAACACTTTACCCTTTAGATAGATGATGGAAGGATAGATAGACAGAGGATAGATAGATAATAGATGTATAGATGATAAATAGAAAGGTAGATAGAAAACAGATAGATACGATAGATAAGAGATGGATAGGTAATAGATAGATAGATAATAGAGGGAGGGATCGATTGACAGATGGACAGATGATAGGTGGAGAGAAAGGGATAGACAACATGATAGCTGGATAGATGATAGTTGGAGAGATGAAAAGATTATGGCTAGATAAGAAATAAAAAGAGACAGATAGATGATAGATGGATAGATGATAGATGGAGAGATTGATAAACAGATGTTAGGCAGATAGATGAGACAGAGACAGATGACGGATAGATGATAGATGGATAGATAGAAGATGGATAGATGTCAGATGGAGAGATAAACAGATTAACGGAGAGATGGATAGACAGGTGATAGACAGATGACAGATGGAGAGACAGACAGACAGACAGACAGAGCCACATCACACTGCCCTGGGAGTTGAGGAACCAGGAGAGCTGAGACTGAAAGTTGAGTCCCTGGTGGCCTGAGTTCGGTCTTTTGATTTCTTCACTAGGTCAAGTTGACTTTGCACACAGATTTCTCCCAAAAGGTTCACTCAGGAAGGTGGACAAGGGTCTTCTTTCTGCCTTTGGTGTTCCCTCACTTTTGTGTTACACTGCCCTGTCTTAGGGGTTTGCATTTTGTAGGGGAAATTGGGACTCGCATGTCACTCTGTGTCAGCCGAGATCGCCCCCAGGAAACAAACGGCTTACTCACAAACGACCGTCGTGTGGAAAGTGGGTGGGGGGCTAGCGACTGCAGAACGCCTCCACGGTCCCTGGACGGGCAGGTGAAGAGGAGGCGTGGCTTCCAGCACCTGAGGAGGGCAACTCTCTAGAGGCTGAGAGGAGCCGGGGTCTGCAGTGAAGGCCAACCAGGAGTGGCAGGTGAGGAGCCAGGAACTCCTCCTCCAGTCTCGCCCCGCCCTCTCTGATCGCCTGATCTTCATTGGCTGAATCAACGGGCAAGCTCATTTTTACCTGTGAAGGGAAGAGATGGTGGGATTTACAAAACCCTTTCCCAGCTCAAAACAATTACGAAAATGTTCCATGAACCGAGAAGTGTGAATGACTGACACCTCTGAGCCTGAGATCCAAACAAACCAAATCCTTGTCTTTTGCAGCCGTGTCTTCTGGGGGAATAACACCTATTTTGAATGTCAGAAGCGGAATATTTCTCTGGGCATCTCTGAGATAAAATCTTAATTTCCTCAAGGCAGTTGTGTATTTGAGATGACTACAGAGACCATCTCATAAATGACAATGAAAAGAACGCAACACGTTTGTATTCATGTATTTTTCAATATATTTCTCCTATTTCCCTTGCACAGGAGAAAACCGAGCTAGAAATAAATAAGACAAATTAACATCAGTTTCATCCAGGTAATGGTGTTGTGGGAAGTTCTTACTTTTGTCTTTCATATTTTTCTTTCTTTCTAAAATGTTCACAATAATTATTATTTGCTTTTATAATAAGGAAAAAAATCCCAGCCTTTTCCCAAAGTTGTCATAATCATATGGGGTGAAAGAAAACTAGAGTTGGAGAAGTTATACTTGGGAAAAATGAGGTAAGCCTAAGAGCCACATTACGCATCACTACCCTAGATACTCAGAATTTTTTTTCCTTGATACATTTTTATCTTTAGATGCACATAATTATATTAGATTAGCTTTATGCAGAATCACATTTTTAAAATTCTGTTATAGCCTTACCTTTTATTGAATGTTGTTACTCTTAGACAATTTATGAGACTTCACATGCATATGTTAAAAGATACCTTATAAAATAAAATTACTCTTTTCTTAGAACATCTGTCTCCCTTATGTGGCAGTTATTGGGCAATTTCCTGGGAAATGTTTTATTAAAACAGGGGGAAGAAAAGAAATCTCAAGATAAACTGTGGAAATTATGGCGTATAAGGCATGATTAAGAGATGGTGTCCCCTGTAACAGGCAGATTCTGAAGTGACTTTTTCTTTAAGTTTCCATGCCTTTATGCAAATAACTAGAGCCCACTTTTTGCCTCAGTTTCTCAGGATGTGAGATTAAGTTGAGTACAACATGTTCTAAGACAGTCATGAGCATGAGCTAATATTTGGAAATTTTAAAACGTTATGATATCCACTTTCCTTCAAAAACTGTCAGTTAAATTGATATTTTCTTCAAGACAGCATAAGAGGTGCCAAATTGAAAGTCGGTTTCTGCAAGAAACGGCTCTGGATCCTCCAGCTTTCATGCTATTTGACAGGAATTAGAGCAGCGACCCAGAAGCTCAGCATTTGGGGGAACCAAGTGGCCTGGGCTGCAGCTGTTGTTAAATACTCTTTCTTTTTCTCAATTTCCCCCCAGCATCCTACTTTTTCTTTTAACTTGTATTTTAAGTTCAGGGATACAAGTGCAGGTTTGTTACACAGAAAAACTCGTGTCATGGGGGTTTGTTGTACAGATTATTTCATCACCCAGGTATTCAGCCCAGTACCCATTAGTTATTTTTCCTGATTTTCTCCCTCCTCCCACCCCAGCAGACACATAGACCCATGGAACAGAATAGACAACCCAGAAATAAGACTGCGCACCTACAACCATCTGATCGTCAATAAATCTGACGAAAACAAGCAATGGGGAAAGGATTCCCTATTAAATAAATGGTGCTGGGAGAAGTGGTGAGCCACATACAGAAGGTTGAAGCTGGAACCTTTCCTTATACCATATACAAAATTAACTCAAGATGGATTAAAGACTTAAATGTAAAACCCAAAACTATAAAAACCGTGGAAGACAACCTCGGGCAATACCATTCAGGACGTAGACACAGGCAAATATTTCATCATAAAGATGCCGAGAGCAATTGCAACAAAAGCACAAATTGACAAATGGGATCCAATTAAACTAAAGAGCTTGTTCTCATTCTTTTTGTCTTTTTTTTTTCTCTTCCTCTTGCTTTACTTTTTATTTATTATTACAATTTAATGACATCAAAGTGCAAAATAATTATAGTATTTAATATGCCTATTTTTCAGATTTGTTAGAAACAAGAATGCTTAATAAGTTTAGAGTCTGAACAAAAAAGCAAAATTTTTTCCTATTATTCCTCACATGCTATGTGATCTTGAGTACTAGCCATATCTTCTCCGTAGTAATATTATTAGTAGGAGGAGTGGGAGGAGGAGGAGGAGTATTTTAATCAGTCAGACGGAAGCCAAAAAATCAAATGACTTCACTTTAATGTCTGTAAGGATCAAATATTTAATAAACCTAGAATATTTTATCAAACCTCTGGTGACTCACTTAAAGTATGTGCAGGGGACAAGCTGAGATGAGAAAACTGGCAGGACCAACAGCAGGAGGACTTCCTACTACTGAGAAGCACGTGGGGTATTAAAACATATCCACATGGACTCCAAACCGGGCCAGTATCAGTCTGAATTTTCCAAATTAGTTTTGCAAATGTAGAAGAGAAATTCGATGCACTAGAACAGACTGCACCCAGCTTTTTCTATTTTCCTGACATAAAATGATATTGTTGCCTTCTTTTTCCTGAACAAATAAATAAGACAATTTTTTAAGATGTATATTTTGAGAGAAGAAATGAGGTCTATGCTGTCGGGGTTTTAGTTCAGTATGAGCTATAGTAAGACTCCTTTACAAACAAATGCAAAAGATCTCTTCAAAGCATACCTTTTAGGGAATAGTAGTTCTATGACAAAGAAACTTAGGACAAGTTCAAAGTGAATAGGCAACTTCTTCCTTTTACCGATGGTTCCTTTAAAACGTCTCAGAAATGGAGTTCTGGATTTTTGTCTACATACAATGAAAAACAGAATAAAACCTCTTACACTAGGTGCAGTTGAAAGTGCAAAAGTTATTTGTCCCATGGTGTCTGATCTGTAAAATCTGTTAGCCATGCGGCGTTTTAGTTCTTTGAAGATTTCATTATGGCAAGTAGAATAACACTTAACGTAAAGAATGCATGTACAATATGGAAAACATGCAGCATATAAACTTTTATTGAACTAATTCCCTTCATTAAATATTAGGACTACCTTTGAACTACTGGGCTAACACCTGCATAGTAATAAGCTTTGTGTGGATTATGATATTTCTATTTGATGTTTAATATTTCTTGGAATCGCCCTGCACATCTAAGCTTTTGCCTTTGGAGGTTAAAGCCTGCGCATTTACAGCCAGCCTAATTGGGAGCTGTGAACTGCTGAGCTCTTCTAAACCAGCAGCGTTTTAAACCCAGCTCTGCATGTTTGTGTGGCCAGGCTCACTCCGCTTCCCAACTAGGCAGAATTGTGTTCATCGTTTGCAAGCAAAAGGGCCCTGGTGCACAGATAACTGCAGCGGCTGCAGCCACTCGCCACGGGGGAGGGCAGACTGCTCTGCGGAATCAAGGAGGAGATGCATTGCTGTTGAATCAGGGTTTGACCTTCCAGGGTTTCTGCAACAAGCGCTTGTGGAATTAAAATTTTTAAAAAGGGAGTCTCAGCAAAGGGTTTTAGAGAGGTGCTTTTGGTGTTGATAATAACAACCAAAACATATGGTCCCTCCCTGTCTAGACAGAATGGTACTGTCCCAGACAGAAAGGTCTCCACAGGCCAGACAGTCCATGTAGCACCACGCTGCTGAGGGCTCTAAGACACCCCAGTGTGAGGGAGGGGAACAGGGAAGTGACTGCAACCGCCAGGGATAATTAGCGGGACGGATGAGCAGTAGTGTCTGCTGCGTGTGCGTGCACGCGCTTCACATGCATGTATGTGTGTGCACACAAGTGTGCAGTTCTCTGTATGAGACGAATGAGGCTTAGGTTCTTGACCTCAAATTTAGACACAAGCTCAATACAACAACACGCCACCTAGATTTTTTTAATGACACAACTGCAAATAGTAAGTTATTTTGACCCTGACATTGCTTGTCATAGAAGGCAAAATTCTGTTTTGATATTTTATTTTAAAATCAGTTTTCAACCTCAGAATTCAAAAATGCAAAAACTCAGAATTTAAACAATTATGTAGGCCACACCTAAATTTCCATGGATTTTGGGTTCCAAAGAAAGCATACAAAATGTTATCAGGAGGGTGCAGGGTTTTAAAACTTGGTAAATTTGACAGTTTTAAAACATTTCTCTTCATTTTTCAACCTGAGTTCACAGCTACAAAAGATGGTGATGTGGCTTCCCTGCTCAGGGTGCCTGGCTCTCCTTCTACCTTGTCTGACAGGAGAACACATTTGTTGTTCTAAGTAGCTGTTGGTGGTTATTAGATGCAAAACTACAACCTGTGTTAATTTTGGGTGCATTTACTTTTGAAGAATCCTAATTTGCTCCTGGATACATCCCTTGTTGAAGACTGCAGGGAAAGTAATATTGTGCCTTTTTTGGTATGATTTATTCTGCTCCAAGTGACATAGCAAAATGTACCTGGCTAAGAACAACTTGTACCCTGTGCTGATTTGCACATGGAGAAAAAACGCCTCAGTGTATCTCAGGGTTCATTCCAGTTGGTGCCTATTAAGGGATGAAAACTGTTCCCTCTGCTTACAGACTAGTGCAATTAATTGCCTTTGTCTAGAGATGACACAGATTTGAGAAACATTGTCTGAGATATGGCTATGGAATTTAGCCAGCATCTTGAAGATGTTCACTGCTTCACTCAAAGCATGGCAGAATTTTAAAATACAAGAATGTGGCTATTTCTGCCACTGTGATTTCAAGGTTCAATTAAAAAACTTAATGGGTATGGGAGTTTTCTGAAAGATACCGCACAGGAAATTCTTCAGAACTTGTCCTTACTTAAAAGAGTTATACCTCTGGCGAAGAAGGTGTGAGCAGCAGCAGAGGTGGGCATTGTGCCATTCTGCTGCCCAGTTCTTCAGTCTATGGAAACAGACAGAGTCATGTTCTGTGGGAAACAGACAGAGTCATGTTCTGTGGGCAGGTGATCTCCACCCTCTCGACAGTCTTGGAGCCTGCAAATGAACTCACCTTCAGACACACGGAGGCCACACGGAGGCAACACGGTGCAAAACATGGAGGAGCTGGCAGGAGTTGGAAAGTCAAGCTGGGCCTACCTTTATCCCTGGGCCCGGTCCTGTTCCCCTGTCCTTACAGAGCCCGGCCAAGGAAAAGTCAAAGGTTTGCTCCTACGCAGCCAAACACACCAAAGGTTGCCCAAGCCGCAGATGGCCATGGACAGCGCATCTATTTTAGTCTATTTTTGTAGACTCTGGACATATGGGCCAGCACTTGGTTTTATGCCTGACATATTATCTAAAATTGTCTTTAATCAAAATCCTGGAGGTAAGTCACTAGAATGGGGAAAATGTGAAAACAAAATAATCAAAACAATGAAAGACCCCAAATAGTAGGTACTTTGCACAAAGCACAAGAAAAAACAATTGTACTGAAATGAATCCTTCAAATACTGCTTAGAGTAGTATAAACCTGAGTTTAAAAAGCTACAAAACTCAGATCTGTGTTCACCTGCCCCCAAAAACTCCCTTGAGCACCCCCAAGTGAGTTATGAGCCTATGCAGGGTGAATGCCATTTCCTTTAGCCACCGCTTTCTGCTCTACTTCTTGAACTCTCATAGGCGGGCATGATTTTCACTCATTGAGGTATTCTCAATGCTCTGCATGGCACCGGGCATTCTGGTATTCTCAGTGCTCTGCATGGCACCGGGCACATAGTACATGCTCAAAAAATGTTTCTTAAGAGAATGAATGTATAGGGGCCCCTCCGTTAATGTTTATGACTATGTATAAGCAGATTTTTGAACCATTAAGGTACCAGAAATAATTCCTCATTGTGACATTTAGGTTATGCTATATTTTTTTGTAATGTAGCAAAAATGTGTACCCTATTTAAAGAGGCTCAGGCCTAAGAAAATAAATGATTAAAAAATGCAAATAAATTTAGATGGAATTGTTGGACAGGGAAGTCCCCCAGTGAATGGCAATGAACAGGTCTTGAGAGTGACACAAGCCTGGACTCAAGTTGCAGCCTTGACTGACTTTATGACATCAATCAGATCATTCTCTCAGTCTGTTTCTTTATCCAAAACACATGCTTGCAAGTTTTATCTATCAAATGCCTACCTTAGCCAGGTATGGTGGCTCACACCTGTAATCGCAGCACTCTGGGAGGCCAAGGCAGGTGGATCACCTGAGGTCAGGAGTTCCTGACCAGCCTGGCCAACATGGCGAAACACTGACTCTACTGAAAATACAAAAATTAGCTGGGCGTGGTGGCCAGCACCTGTAATCCCAGCTACTCGGGAGGTTGAGGTAGGAGAATTGCTTGAACCTAGGAGGCAGAGGTTGCAGTGAGCCGCCACTGCACTCCAGTCTGGGCCACACAGTGAGACTCTGTCTCAAAAAAAAAAAAAAAAAAAGTCTAACTTATATGGCCATCTCTTTGGGTGGGGGCATGGAGTGCTTCAAAGAAGTCAGCATCTGATTGTATCTATTCTCAGCATTGAAATTTATCATTTCTTTTTTTAATTTTTTTTATTTTTGAGACGGAGTCTCACTCTACTGCCCAGGCTAGAGGTGCAGTGGCACAATCTCACCTCACTATAAGCTCTGCCCGAAGTTCACGCCATTTGAAATTTCTCATTTCTAATCAGTGTTAAATTCATTGGGTCTCGGCTTCCCTTCCAGATTCTCAATTTCACCAAACATGTTTTGTTGGGTGTTATTCTTCAAACAGCAAACCACATTTTTGTCGTCTTACCTTTTCTTAGTTACTAAATCTGGCGTAGTTTTAGATTGTTACAGTGTTTCATTTTGTTCACTTAATATTAATTATCTGTGGTGCCTAAAGAAACATTGTGAAACTAAATCAGTGTTTAGAGCAGTAACCAAGAATATTGAACCAGTGTCCATCTCTTAGCATCTTAATATTCACTGAAATGGTCACCATATATATAGGCAAGGTCTCAATCTAACAATTTAACATTTTGTTTCCTTTGAGGCTATCTACTATATATAGATTTAATTACCAGTAAGTGCCCACCAGGTATACTATTATAATAAATAAATATCAATAATTAGTAATTGTGTAAGACAGTTTAATTTTTTTCTTTGCAGAGATTTATTTCTAATTGTTTCTCTAGTGTGTAGCAGTTGAAATATTAGATAATGGATTTTTATTGATTTTTAGCTGAACATTGAAGATGTACCAAATACATTTCCATAATTTTGATGATCATGAGTTTCAGAATGTATTGATTGGATTGATGTATTCGTCTGTTTGTTTAGAATATTAACATCATGAGAAGAGCAAATGTATTCCAGCAGGTAGATGTGATGTGCTGAAGAACTGCCTGAGCTCTAATGCCAGCCATCAGCCTGATTTCCAGTGTGGTTCCAGGAAACACTCATGCCCTGTACTGTGTGCCATGAGACTCTTTGCACCCAGCTTGCCTCGCGCAATGCTGAGTAGCCCCAGCTTTCTTCCCTCTTCAATGCGTTAGATCATAAAGTAGCAATCGCCTCCTAATGTGTTTGTGGAGAGAGGGCCGAGAAAAACACAAGATAAAGCTCTCATTTTCACAACAATTAGGCAAGTGACGCTTTTTCATCAGGGTCACTTTCAGAGAAATTATTCTTTGCAGTGTGTTGCAAAAGGGGTCCCAGAGGCCGAGTTATGTATGGGATCTTCTTTTCTCGCAGAGATGTCTGAGAAGTTCATTCAGATGCAGATGGTGTTAGTGACAAATGCAGTGTTAATTTATTTATCAGAGAGACATTACAGGCTAGATAATTCATTCCTAGGGACTGTCTTTATATCGGGAATAACTGGACCACAGCAGAATCAATCCAGTTACTGTAGCCATTTTAGAAAATAAATCAGATTGGATATACCCCATCCATTCGGTTGCCTGCCTATCGATCTGGAGGACTGGAAGCACAAAATTAATGGTGCCCAGCCAATGGGACTGCCAGTGATAGTCTTAGAGAAAGTAGGTTTGGAGCTAAATCCTAGTGAATAATCATCACCTGTTTCCCTTGCTACATGCCTGTGGAATAGTCAAAGGACATTGCTGTTGGAGTGAGATAAGATGGGAGTTTGAATCCTGTCTCTGCCATTTATGAACTGTGTGACCATGGGTAAATGACTTTATTTCTGTTATTATCATTTTATTATTTTCATCTATAAAATGGGAATGCAAAGATACAGCTCACAGGGTATATAAGTACATACATATCCATATCTATAGAGAGAGATGTATGTGAAAGCATATATGATTGATGTCCAATACCTGATGGCTTCTGCCTCCTTCTTTCCTACTCAGGGACTCTTTTTTGGTTTGCTATTATACACTCTTTTTTTCAGGAAGGGCCACTGTCTTTTGAGAGGGGGTGTGCTGATTATAATTTAAAAATTATTTTTAGGTAATTAATTTGGAAGACTTGAAAAGTGAACAAACATATCATGACCCATACTTCACATTAAATATAAATATCGATTCCTGATGGATAATATATCGTAATTTAAAAGGTGAAACGAAGCACTTTTTAGAGTAAAACATAGAATATCTTTATGACTTTGAGTAGAAAACCATTTCTTAAATAGGATCCCCAAAACACGAATCTTTATAAAAAAATGATAAATTGGACTGCATTAAAATGAATAAATTCAGTTCATCAAAATAGACCAGTAAGAGGGTGAAATGGCAAGCCACAGAGAACAAGTAACTTGCAAGTACCCATATTATACGAAAGACTTGTATCTGGAAGATGTAAACAAGATCTACAAATCAGTAAGACACAGACAACCAAGTCAATCAAATGATTGGTTTAAAACAAAACAAAAAAAAACACAGGGTCAGGTCTGTAATCCCAGCACTTTGGGAGGCTGAGGCGGGTGGATCACGAGGTCAGCAGTTCGAGACCAGCCTGACCAACATGGTGAAACCCCGTCTCTACTAAAAATATTAAAAAATTAGCTGGGTGTGCTGGTGGGTGCCTGTAATCCCAGTGACTTGGGAGGCTGAGGCAGGAGAATCGCTTGAAACCGGAAGGTGGAGGTTGCAATGAGCTGAGATTGTGCCACTGCACTCTAGCCTGGGCAATAAGAGCAAAAACTCCATCTCAAAACAAAACAAAACAAAACTTCAAGTCACATTACAAAAGATAACAGCCACATAGTCATTAACCATATTGTTATGGGATGTTTGGGGTGTCAGTTTTTCTGGCTGGAAACCTCTGTGGCCACAGCACCTTTACCCAAGCTCCTGTCCTGTGTCCAGGAAGAAGGAGGTATGCAGACAAGTGAAGGGTGCGCAAGATGAACTTCACTGCCTGTTAGAATCGCTCAGAGGAGACTTGCAGTGGGTAGCTCCTCTCTGCAGGCAGGCCATCTGTTGAGCATTCAGTTCTCAGCAGAGAGGAGGCCCTGGAGACGGTGGCTTCTCTCTGCCCGCAGCAGCTGTCATCAGAGATGGTAGCTGCTCTCTGCAACTGGTTGTCACGTCATCTCCAACTATCAGCAGAGAGGGTACTCCTCTCTGCAGTTGGTTGTCTCCTCCTCTCTCTGCCCCCTTGGTCCTCTGGCCATCCTCTGCCCTGCTCTGGCTGAGCCCAGGGCTTTTATGGACCTCAGAGGGGTGGAAATCTGTGCTGACTGGTCCATGGGCAGCCATGGGTGGGGCTGGAAGAGGCACCATGAATCCCCACTCCAGCCTTTAGCCCCTCCCTACCCTGAAGGGGGGCCTTCATGGGGACCTGCCCATTTCCATTCAGGAATCAATCTGCCTCCCACTGCCATTCATGGCTGGTGGGGCTTGGCCCCAATCCCCACTCAGAGATGGGAGCAGGTTCGTGGCATGAAGAGAGGCCAGGCAGTGGGAGCAGATACTCCTGACCCTGCAGGGACATGGGGGGGTTCCTTTCTGGGGCCCCCAAGGGTGCAGGCTGCAGAGACGCCTGGGTCCTGTGCCTGGGCTGCACCCAGGAGCTCCCTACCCTCACCAACTCTAAAGGGGCAGGGCTCCTGCTTGTCCCCAGCTCCTGCTTACTCTGTAGAGCAGGAGGCCTGGGTCTGCAGCTGCCATTTGGGTGGCTGCAGCAGCACCCAGGGAGTTCCCGCCCCAACTCAGAAGGGGCAGGGTCCCACTGGCTCCATGGAGCGTGCAGCCCTAGCTGTGCCTCCCTGCTGCAACTGGTATGATGGCCACTGCCATTAATATGAAAAGGTGCATAACGTCATTTGTCATGAGGAAATTGCAAATTGAAATCACACTACAATCCCATTACACACCCACCAGACAAAGCAAAATGAACGCAGGTGTCTGTAAAAATGTCGAGCAACTGGTACTCACCTGCATGGTTAGCAATGGTGTAATGTGGTAGAATCATTTTGAAAAACTCTGAAAATCTTATTAAAGTGGAGCACTTACATTAACTGGGCCCAGCTAGTCATGGCGGGAACAATCTCAATGCAGCATGTTCATACAATGGAGTGTGAAGTAGCAAAGAGAAGGAAACATGATTGCCGCATGCAAGAACATGGGAGAATCCTCATAAGCACAGTGCTGGTATAAATCAGCTACGTGCCAAAGGGTAGACACTGCACTGCACTCCACTTACATAAACTTCAGAGACAGGCAAACCATTCGTGGCATCAGAAGTTATCTTTGCAGAGCCCGAAGCTTCTGGAAAGGGTGGTAATATTCTCCTAGGTAGACCCGGGCACTGGCTACATCATGGGTTGACTCTGGGACCTTGTCAAGCTATAAAATTTTCATTTGTGCACTTTTTAAATGCATATTTCAGTAGAAAGGCTTTTTCTTAAGTTTCCGGTGACATCTTCCTGGAGAAAAAATATCCCTGAATATATGAAACAATGTGTGTTTATTTAAAAAAAATGGGGAAAATAGAAGAAAGCTAAAATCATGTATAAGTCTGCTACTCTGTATTTTGATATAATCTTTTCCTGTGTTTTTCTATTTATACACTGGGTGCATACATGTGAAAACACAATGTCCACTATACAGCATATCAACTTTATAGCCTTCTTTAAAAACTGAACAGTGTGTCCAAAGCACCCTCTCTTGCCATTAACTATTCTTCAATGCACTTTAAAAGGCTCTCTTCTCCAGACACAGGCCACTGCTGCATTTAGCTCATGGCCTTGGCCATATGTACTTTCATCTTAGCGCTGCCTCAGCAACGCATCTGCTGAAGCCTGGAGCTGAAACTGAGTCATTAAAAAACAGATCAATTTAGACCTAACAGGATCTTACCAACAGTATTTTGCAATGGGTGGCCCTGAACCCAGGGTTACTTAATGTTTTCATTGTTGGCCTGGGTTAGGAAACCCTACCAGCATCATGAACAGTAAGAAGCAGCCTTGCTTGCGTGCAGATGAGGGGTCAGTCTAGCTGCCTGCTGGCAGTGTAGCACGAGGGCAGTTGTGTGCACAAGACTCCGGGCTCAGGGTACCCAAGTCAAGGCACCAGCTCTACAGCTGCCAGATGTGTGTCTCTGGGCAAGGGCCGAAGAGGTAGGGACTCAGTTTCTCAGCAGTAAAATGAGGATAATACGCCCCAGTGTGCAGCTCAATGTATGGGAAGTATTTATAATAGTACTGGGCAGAGTAGGCTCACCATAATGATAAGGCACCACACCTTTGCAGAAGTAAATGATAAGTCACTTCCTTGCTCACAAACCTTAGAGTGATCTCCTGCACATGACTGGGGAGGAGTCTCCATGTGTGTATGTCTAGCCCCATCTCTTACTGGTCTATAACTTCATACCTGTGCCCCATCCACACACAACAGTTTGTAGCTTCTTGAAGACAAAATGGCTCACACCTGTTTTCTACCTGGAAGCCATGTTTTCCTCATTGCGTAGCCCTGATCCCTGATCTCTAATCCTCATTCATTTACCTTACTAATTTACACTCTTCTGTGTGTTTTCATCCAGATATGTGTCTCTTCATAGAAACTTTCTCCAGTGCTCACCTGCCCACAGGCCTGGTTAGAGGCCCCTCTTTTTATGGCCCCCTGGACTTAACCATGTCACAGAAATCATCACATTGAGTTGAGCCTCCTGGGTTTCTTTGGACTGGAAGCTCCCTGAGGGTAGGGGCTATCTTGTTCATCCTTTTATCCCCAGGGCGTGGCATAAGATCTGGTCAACAGCTGCTGCACACTAAAGCTTTGCTAATTGAATAACTGTGTGTTATTTCTTAAATTCAATGAGAAATCACTTTACAAAGTCCAGCAGACTGAAAGTCACAACAACCGAGCTTTCTCTCCCCTGGGCACTTACACGGGAAACCCAATCACAGCTGGAAGAGGTCTCGAAGACCTGCAGGAGTTAGAAGAATCCAGCATCTCCTGGGCACTGGCTGGGGCTTCTGCATCTGACAATAGAGATGACTTTGCTCAGGGGAAGAATACTTTGGAGCCTGTGAAGAGAGCTCTGACTCCATGAGCACTGGGTAAGCAACGTCCACCTTGGTGGTTCTTGCTGTAATTTGTCTGTGTGTTCAGACCCAGTCCTTCCCTCCCAAACTGCTGACAGCGGTTTTCTTCGGTTATGCTAACATCTCCCACTACATTCAAGTTGAGTTTTGCGGACATGCCAGCTGCTCTGTTTCTTCACGTTGATTTTCTAGCTCTGCAATAATACGTGCTCATTTCATAGGTGGACTCTCTACAATCAATTTTTTCATTTTAAAAATGTTCACGTTATTGAGGGACACCTTCCTGAGAGGCGTCCATTATAAACTACAGCTTAACACTGATACGATCCTATGAAAGCTATTGTTGTAGGACTTTCTCTGTAGGGCGCTTGTCACACGGCCATGAGAGATTAGGGTCACAGACATTTTGAAGGGTGAGAAAAAATGGACTTTATTGGGCCAAAAGGAAAAAAAGGGAAACGGGGACTCTCAGCAAAGCAACAGTCCTGCTGGCCGGTTTTCCCGCCTCAGCGACAGAACCCCAGGTACTACCCAGGATCAGTAGAGGCGACGCTTCTCTCCTCTGCAAAGCGCGTGAACTTCCGCGACTCCACCCCATTTTCCCAGCGCGCAGGCGGGTCGGAGTTTCTCCGGGATCCCCTTTACACTTGGCTATTCACTGTGATGATATGGTTCCAGGGCTGAAGAACTTGCAATCTGATTAAGATCTGAATGCATGAATTACAAAAAAATAAAAATAAAAATAAATTTTGGTAATTTAACGTAACAGTCTTGAAGCAAGGGGTTATCACAAGGGTGCTTATGACAGCGTTAGTTGTATTAGTAAAATATAGAAATAACCAATACTCGAATTTTTAAATTACAATGAATTCTTTTGCTGCTACTGAAATTATACTTTCAAAGATAATTAATGTTTCTAAGGATAGTTCATTTAGAAGGGGAAAGTAAAGAGCTCAAATTCCAAATAAAAGGTCATGATTTGAAATCACCGTGGGAGAAAATGGTATAGATATGGGAAAAGAAAGTGTTTTTAAGGCAGCGACGTTTTGCTTCAAGCTAATCACAGATAACTTCTAATTTTATTATCCTTATCAGGGTTTATCTTGTATCATTAATAGTGAGCGTTTGCCTCGCCTATTATATCTAATTCTGAGTTCTGTGGCTTAAGGTAACGTCAAGCATTTGGAACGGATTCAGATAAGGGCCAGCCTGGCTGGTGCCAGAGCAGGGCACCGAGCCTGTTTCCTACCGATCCTGGATCCTGACAGGGTGACTCCACGTGCGGCTTCTCCCTGCCACGGTCTTAGAGTTGATCCTGTCTCAGTGTATGGACAGCGAGAAGGATTCATTCCAGGTCTGTTTATGAATATTTTCTAAGAAAAAGTGTTTCCTAGGCAACTTCTAGAAGGCACTCAACAATAATGGATTTTAGTTTTTCAAGAAACCTTGGAGATCTAGGACAGTCTGTCTTTACCAACGGAGACACCAAGGCACAGAGATTCCAGGGGATGTGACGGCAGAACCATTTCCCTGTTCTTGTCGGCTCGCCTTCTGCTGGCTGTGGCTTCCTTTGTGTCTAGCATATAACCCTGCGTGCCGATTCAGGATTACGGGAGGCCAAGTTCTGCCTCCTGGCTGGTGATTGCCGGGAGGCCCAGGAGAAAGCGGTAGCTGGTGAGGGAAACGCACAGCAGATTTACAGCTGGGCGGAGCAGGGCAGGCCTCCCGGAGCACATTTCTGCACAGAGAACTAGGAAGCAATAAAACAAACTTCATGGAAAATGGATCTTATCCTAAAAATAACAGGTTGAATGCTGACATGCCTACCTTTTGATGACTTACATTTGTTTTTGAGAATTATGATTGCTAATTTGAAAGCAGCTAGGAAATAATCTAATAAGGATGAAAATAATAAAAATACATTTAAAAACATAAATTGACATAATATTATCATGTTTTAGTCAATTCAGATGAATTTTCCAAGGAATTCAGTGTATAATTAAATTTAGGAAAGAATAGTACCCTAAACCTTTTTTTTCTTTTTCTTTTCTTTTTTTTTTTTTTTTTGAGACTGGGTCTCACTTTGTTGCCCAGGCTGGAGTGCAGTGGCATAACATAGTTCACTTCAGCCTCAACTTCTGGGCCCCAGAAGAAACCCTCACCTTAGTCCTCTACCCCCAAGTAGCCAGACTACAGGCACAGGCCATCACACCCTGCAATTTTTTTTTTTTTTTTGAGACAGAGTTTTGTCATGTTACCCAGGCTGGTCTAAAACTCCTGAGATCAAGCAATTTGCCAGACTCAGCCTCCCAAAATGCTGGGATTACAGGAGTAAGCTACCATATCTGGTACCCTAAACGTTTTTGATGGGCTAGGGGATATAATATTGAGAGGCAAAGCCAGCTGGACTTCCTGGGTGGAGTGGGGGCTTGGAGAACTTTTCTGTCTAGCTAAAGGATTGTAAACACACCAATCAGCACTCTGTGTCTAGCTAAAGGTTTGTAAACGTGCCAATCAGCACTCTGTGTCTAGCTAAAAGTTTGTAAATGCACCAATCAACACACTATAAAAACGCACCAATCAGTTCTCTGTAAAATGGAGCAATCAACAGGACGTGGGCAGGGCCAAATAAGGGAATAAAAGTTGGCCACCCGAGCCAGCAGTGGCAACCCACTCGGGTCCCCTTCCACGCTGTGGAAGCTTTGTTCTTTTGCTCTTCACAATAAATCTTGCTGCTGCTCACTCTTTGGGTCCGCACCACCCTTAAGAGCTGTAACACTCACTGCAAAGGTCTGCGGCTTCACTCCTGAAGTCAGCAAGACCACAGACCCACCAGAAGGAAGAAATTCTGGACACATCTGAACATTTGAAGGAACAAACTCTGGACACACCATCTTTAAGAACTGTAACTCTCAATGCAAGGGTCTGCGGCTTCATTCTTGTAGTCAGCGAGACCAAGAACCCACCGGAAGGAACCAACTCCAGACACAATATGATGGATGGTTTTTAGTTGTTGTTGCTGACTTATTTTTAAAATTATTATTATAGTTTAAGTTCTGGGATACATGTGCAGAATGTGCAGGTTTGTTACATAGGTATACACGTGCCATGGTGGTTTGCTGTGCCTATCAACCTGTCATCTACATTAGGTATTTCTCTTAATGCTATTCTTCCCCTCAACAGGCCCGGGTGTGTGATGTTCCCCTCCCTGTTTCCATGTGTTCTCATTGTTCAACTCTTGCTTATGAGTGAGAACATGCAGTGTTTGGTTTTCTGTTCCTGTGTTAGTTTACTGAGAATGATGGTTTCCAGCTTCATACATGTTCCTGCAAAGGACATAAACTTATCTGTTTTTATGGCTGCATAGTATTCTATGGTGTTAAAGACTTAAACATAAGACCTAAAACCATAAAAACCCTAGAAGAAAACCTAGGCAATACCTTTCAGGACACAGGAACAGGCAAAGATTATACTATTAAAACACCAAAAGTAATGGCAATAAAAACCAAAATTGACAAATGGGATCTAATTAAAAAGAGCTTCTGCACAGCAAAAGGAACTATCGTCAGAGTGAACAGGCAACCTGCAGAATGGGAGAAAATTTTTGCAATCTATCCATCTGACAAAGGGCTAATATCCAGAATCTACAAGGAACTTAAACAAATTTACAAAAAAAACACAACCCCATCAAAAAGTGGACAAAGGATGTGAACAGACACTTCTCAAAAGAAGACATTTATGCGGCCAACAAACATATGAAAAAAAGCTCATCATCACTGGTCATTAGAGAAATGCAAATCAAAACCACAATGAGATACCATCTCACGCCAGTTAGAATGGCGATCATTAAAAAGTCAGGAAACAACAGATGCTGGAGAGGATGTGGAGAAATAGGAATGTGTTGACATTGTTGGTGGGAGTGTAAATTAGGTCAACCATTGTGGAAGACAATATGATGATTGTTAAGACAATTCTACCAAAGGAAAACTGTCTCTGCTTTGCATTAAATATCTTACATTTGCTGTTTTTCCTTAAGATTTCGTACATCAAATTGTACATCATAAAACAGGCCTAATAATTGGCTGGGCAAGGCGGTTCACACTGTAATCCCAGCAGCACTTTGGGAGGCCAAGGTGGGCGGATCACCTGAGGTCAGACCTGCTTGGCCAACATGGTGAAACCCCGCCTCTACTAAAAACACAAAAAAATTAGCCAGTGTGGTGGTGCGTGCCTGTAATCCCAGCTACTCAGGCGGCTGAGGCAGGAGAATAGCTTGAACCCAGGAGGCAGAGGTTGCAGTGAGCTGAGATCGCACCATTGCACTCCAGCCTGGGCAACAGAGTGAGACTCAGTCTCAAAAACAAAACAAAACAAAACAAAAACAAACAAACAGCAACAACAACAACAACAAACAAACAGGCATAATAGTACTCTCCCACATTCCCTGTGTTCTTTGCTGACAAAATAAAACACAGTGTCAATTCTCTGACCTTCAAAGGTCAGGTGTGGATATTGGGTGAAACTGAATGTCATGTTACTTGTGGGAGAAAATTGCCATTTTCTTCAAGGAAACTTGGCCAGGACCTCTGTCCTGTCCTTCCCTGACTCAGCTGATTGCAACTTGCAGGACTCCTCCCTGTAGTGCTTCTGCCAGGACAACTACACCAGGTACCCTGTTGCAGACTTCCCTTTCTCCACACTTGTTTTTGAGGAGTTCAGGTAGCCAGTATTCACCAAGGCTCCAAGAAAGCAATACAGATGTAATTTCCCCTTTACTATTGCTGTGAAAGGACTATGTGCTCATCTGCATATCAAGTGGAAAGGGCCCATATGCATTTAGCTTAGACCATTCAGATTTTTAAAAATATATGTTAAGTGTTTCCCTTTGCCTTTCTTCTATTTCATATTTAAGGAGCCGAAGAATCAGTAGAGCTGAGGGCAGCAAGATGGAATTATAACTCATCCACCCCCCTTTACTGTACGCAAGATATAATATTCCTTGACCCCTCTACATCTGCTTTGCAATTTTCTATCCTTGATCATCAATGCTTTGTTTAGGTGACTTCCCCTCCTGTCACTCTATGATCCATGTATTTGTAAAATGTCTGTTGTTTTATAACTGAGTTGACCTTAGTGAATAATCAGAAAACAAGTTGTCGGTTAATATATTCTCAGGATAAACTGAAGATCATGCCTGGAGAGGCCTGTCCATGGTGCAGCTGAGACGTCTCGTATCTTCTTTTTTTGTTTTGTTTTGTTTTTTTGTTTTCTTGAGACGGAATCTCGCTCTGTCTCCCAGGCTGGAGTGCAGTAGCGCGACCTCAGCTCACTGCAAGCTCAGCCTCCTGGGTTCACGCCATTCCCTTGCCTCAGCCTCCCAAGTAGCTGGGACTACAGGCGCCCACCACCATGCCCGGCTAATTTTTTGTATTTTTTTAAGTAGAGACGGGGTTTCACCGTGTTAGCCAGGATGGTCTCGATCTCCCAACCTCATGATCCACCTGCCTCGGCCTCCCAGAGTGCTGGAATTACAGGCGTGAGCCACCGCGCCCGGCCATCTCCTATCTTCTTGTCTGTGTGTGTGTGAATCTTTCACGCAGAGACAGAGTTGTATGAATGAATCATTCTGAACCTGATGTTCTTTCTACAATGCAGACACATGCAATGGTTTGTTTGCCCTCCTGCCCTGTGGTCACAGCAGTGGCCTATTTACAGGGATGTTTACTGTTCCAGAGGCTGGCCGTTTCCTACGCTAATGTTTTTACTCCATCTTTTTCAGTGAACTTAAGTTTGTTTACTACATACTAGTATGTTCCTCCGCTAGTAATTTCATTGTAACATCGTTTCAAAATGTTTCACCATATCCTTTGTCTTTCTTTTCTCTGTTCATCTTGTTTCTAATTTCCTTTCCCAAAATTTCCATGATGCCCAGAACAATCCTGGTTTTCTATCTGTTGTCCTATTGTCAACAGTAGCCGATTTCACCCTGAAAAGTAACTGCATTGAAATGAAAATTGTATTTGCCTATTTACCCATAAAGTAATCACTTCTCTAAGATTTTATACCGACTTTCTGAGAAACTTTATTCCAGGAAAAGACTAATTAGGTAGGTCAATTAATGTAGATCAACCTGCCCCTATCACGTTTCAAATCATAAAACAAGGCCTACGTCCATTTGGGTGCTATAACAAAATCCCATAAGCTGGGTCGTTTCTAACAACAGAAGTTGATTCCTCAGAGTTCTGGAGTTTGGGATGTCCAGGAGAAAATCACCGACAGACTCAGTGTCTGGTGAGAGCCCGCTTCCCGATTCACAGAGGGCTGTCTTCTCACTGTGTCTTTACATGGTGGAAGAGGCAAGTGAGCTTCTTGGGGCTCTTTCATAAGCTCACGAACCCCTTTCATGAGACCTCCCCCCTCATGGCCTTATCACTTTCCACAGGTGCCACCTGCATTACCTGGAGGACAGCATTTCAACATGAGATTTCATGATGTGTTTGCTTCCGGAGCACGTGTTCTCAAATTGGAACGAGATTTCAGGAGCCCTCCTCCTTCATGACCTAATCACCTCCCACAGGTTCCACCTCCATATAACGTCACTTCAGGGATAAACATTGAGCCCATTGCAGGGGCAGACCCTGAGCATAACACCAACCAGTAAGTGGGTCCTAACAGGATGAATCTAAATGACAGGCAGGGAGGGAGAGACATTTAAAAGTCCTCTAAACTTTTCTGGTCATTGGTATTTACTCAGAATCTGTGGCTAATTCTGCACTTGCCAGCAATCATCACTGTCCTCGTTGTTGTCTTCATTTCTCCAGCACATACTGCACACGTTTGTACAAGCTTTGTACCAAGCATGGTGCTGTATGTGAGGCTGGTCAGCGAGCACATCAGATAAATTCCTGCCACCTTGGTGCTTACCCTGGGGAGGGAGGCAGACTCACAAAAGGGGAAATTAAATAAACAAAAAACCAGATAATGTTGAGTCTTGTTTAAAAAAAAATAGTGGGACAAAACCTGAGTTTTTACAAAGTAACTTAGAATGAAAACCCGAGAACGTCCTCTCAAAGGGGGAGACATTTGTGAAAAGAAATAAACGATAAGTCAGTTCCAGTCATGCAGGATGTATGGAAAAAACATCTCAGGTAGAGGAAACAGTGAAAGCAAGTGTCCTAAGGAGAAAGCACGGAAAGAGGGAAGTGAGGCTGGTTGTTGGGAAAGAAGACAAGTCAATATGCAAAGGTCAGAGACATGGATGCGGCCAGGTGATCATGAGTAGTGGACTCAGCCAAGGGTTCAGAAGGGCCTGTAAGTGGGGTATGCGGCACGGGATACTGACATGCAGTGATGTACATTAAAAACCATCCTCGCTATGATGTGCAGAAAATAGCAAGAAAGGCAAATAAAGAAGCAGAGAGCCCAGTAGATATCTCTTACACAGGCCAAGAGTAAAATGATAGCGGCTGTGGCTGGGTTGATGTAGCAGAGAGGGAGAAGGGAACGTCTCTGGGATGCCTTTGGGTGTAGTCATTATGACCTGCCAATCAACTGGGTGGAGAAGGTCAGTAAAGACAATGAATAGAGGATCCATCGGAAGAATGGGCTGGAACACCCGGGTAGACTGTAGGGTCGTCTAACAGGCAGATAATGTTGGGTAAAAAATGAAAAGTTTTGTGTTGTCAGGTTAAGTTTAGAAGCCTATTAGATTTCCAAGGGGAAATGACAAATGAGGAACTGCATGTTTGGTGTACAGGCCAGGAATTCAGGGTAGAAGTCACAGCTATAGATATGAACGAGAGGGCTATTGGTATACAGACTCTGTTTAAAGCTACTGGATAAAAATGGACAATCTAGAACATACAGCAGAGGAATCCCATCCAGACCCACCATTTAGGGTTCAGTAAAGAAGACTGTGATGTAGAAAAAGCATGAGCATGGGGTCCATGGAAGCTGAGAGAAAACGTGTCCCGGGGAGGTGATGTGTATCCATGGGTGCTAAGTGCTGCTGGGAGGACTGGAGAGGCGAGAGGGAGGTGAGATCCGGGTCTGGTAGCCACTTTCCAAGTGAGTTGGAAGAGAACGGCTTCGGTTTCTGGAGAATGAAGTGGGAAGAGCCTGGTGAGAGAGAGTGAGGGACAGAGTAAGAGGACAGGACGCAGAGGCTGTGGCTTCAGATGCTTTCAAGAATATCTGTCATCCAGAGGATCAAAGAAACAAGGCATTTATTGCATAGAAATAGGAAATCAAGGCTGGGCATGGTGGCTCATGCCTGTAATCCCAGCACTTTGGGAGGCTAAGGTGGGCAGATTGCCTGAGCTCAGGAGTTCAAGACCAGCCTGGGCAACATGGTGAAACCCCGTCTCTACTAAAAATACAAAAATTAGCCAGGTGCACCTGTAGTCCCTGCAACTCAGGAGGCTGAGGCAGAAGAATTGCTTGAACCCAGGAGGCGGAGGTTGCGGCGAGCTGAGATCGCACCACTGCACTCCAGCCTGGGTGACAGAGCAAGACTCCATCTCCAAAGGAAGGAAGGAAGGAAGGAAGGAAGGAAAGAAAGAAAGAAAGAAAGAAAGAAAGAAAGAAAGAAAGAAAGAAAGAAAGAAAGAAAGAAAGAAAGAAAGAAAGAAAGAAAGGAAGGAAGGAAGGAAGGAAGGAAGGAAGGAAGGAAGGAAGGAAGGAAGGAAGGAAGGAAGGAAGGAAGGAAGGGAAAGAAAGAAAATAAATAGGAAATCAAAAACAGCATTGCTTTAAGAAAATAAAGCCTATCCCAGAGCATGCTCGTATGCAGATAGAAATGGCCCAGTAGAGGGAGAGGGTGGTGTGGAAGACATAGGTAATAACTCTATGAGGAGAGAGGTGATAGGAGCAGAGCAGAAATGCTTGGTTGATCTTTGATAGGAAAAAGGACACACCATCCTCTGAAACCTCCGGCAAAGCTGAGATCTAGGAAAACCCCACAGCTGTTAGGCTGGTAGAGCTGGTGGCAGTCAGATGGGTTCCTCTCCATTTCTTTCTATTGTCTTAACCTGGGATGAGGCAAGATGAACAGATGCAACAGTTAGGAGGTGCTGTGTGGTAGTGTGGTGGACTCTACAGGGACTATTTTGATTGGCTGTGATCTGTACATCCTAAGATGTCTATATTCCAGAACTGATGGGACAAGTGGCCCTGCATGCTGTGCTGTCATCATGAGAGCCACTGATGGTCACTGAGCTTAGCGGTGCTTTACCCAAATGTTAATGTGCTCACTTAATTATGCTCTGCAGTTTCAGCCCCATCTACAATTCTGACATTTTCTCATATTTCTCCACTTTGCCCTTCCGACCTTCCTTCCTTCCTTCCTTCCTTCCTTCCTTCCTTCCTTCTTTCTTTCTTTCTCTTTTTTAGACAGGGTCTCACTCTGTCACACAGGCTGGAGTGCAGTGGTGTGATCTCAGCTTACTGCAGCCTCTACCTCCTGGGTTCAAAAGACTCTTCTGCTTCATCTTCCAAGTTGCTGGGATTACAGGTGTGCACAACCACACCCAGCTAGGTTTTTATTTTTAGTAGAGACAGGGTTTCGCCATGTTGGCCAGGCTGGTCTCAAACTCCTGACCTCAAGTGATCTGCCTGCTCCCATCTCGCAAAGTGTTGGGATTACAGGCATGAGACACAGCGCCCGGCCCTCCGTGGCTCTCTTACTGCTCTCCAGTCTTCTCTGGAGCTTCACTCTTCCCGGGCCAGTGCTCACAACATTTTTCTGGCAGGAATATTCACATCCCACTTCCACATGGGAAATAAGCCAATTCTTTTCACCCAGTTCAAATTATACCTTTAAAATGACACATTTCTGATGACTTCCTTCACCGGCCTCCATTTGGAATGTTCTCTCTAGGGATGCCCATGGAACATTGATTCATTCATTCATCCCCTTGCTTATTCAGCAGGTTTTTATAGATTATCTACAATGTGCTGGGTGTAGGCATATAGGTTCCAGGAATACGGTGGTGAGCAAATTGACATGGGCCTTGCCTACAAGCAGTCACCACCTAGAACAAGCACTGTGGCAGAGATGGTACTGCCAGGAGTAACTCCACTCTCTTCGTTCCACTATTTTAAGCTGGACAATGACCACCTATCATAGACTACATTTTTCGACCTTTTTTGCAGCTAGATGTGGCATGTGATTAAGTGTTAACCAACAGCTTGTGAGTTGAAATGTCATGTACCGTTTACGAGATGTAGTCTTGAAGTGAGGAGAAATGCCTTTAAAGTTTTTTTGTTTTGTTTTGGTTTTCAATTTCCTTATCCTGCCATTTGGAATGCAGCTTTCGCTGCTGGATGGGGCTGAATTAGTCATTGTGGACAGTGCAGTGGAAGCCAAATCTGAGTCTGATTCAAGTGAGATCCTAGAAGGACCCTGGGTTCCTGGCACCTTCCGAGCCCATGTGGCTCTACTCAGACCTGCTCTTTTTAAATAAGAAAGTAGAGCCTTGTTGTTTTAAGCCACTGGTATTTCAAGTATCCTGTTATGCACATTTGGTCTAACTAAAATAAAGGCGATCAGCCGAAAAATGGAGGGGGCTCTAAGAATGTGTAATATGATTCAGTCAAGGGACTTAGAGGAGGTTTTCCAGAGTAGTAGACTTCAGGTTTAGATCATAGGGAAGGTTTGGAGTTCAATAAAGTCATAGAAGGAGGGAACAGTAAAGTCCAGGTGGAGGGAACAGTATGTCAAAGACCCTAAAATGGGAGAATACAGCACTTTGAGATCACAAGACTGTGGCTTCAGCAGAGTGAAGTAGGAAAAGAGTGGCCCAGCATATGTCTAGAGAGGCAGGCAGGGGCCAGATTACCTATGACACTGCAGACCAAGGTGGGAACGTTGTTCTTTATTCTACAAAAAAATAGAGGTGAATGTAGTGGCTCATACCTGTAATCCCAGCAGTTTGGGAGGCTGAGGTGGGCAGATCACCTGAGGTCAGGAGTTCGAGACAAGCCTGGCCAACATGGTGAAACCCTGTTTCTACCAAAAATACAAAAATTAGCTGGGTGTGGCGGCGCGCGCCTGTAATCCCAGCTATTCAGGAGGTTGAGGCAGGAGAATTGCTTGAACCTGGGAAGCGGAGTGCAGTGAGCTAAGATCATGCCACTGCACTCCAGCCTGGGTGACAGAGTGAAACTCTGTCTCAAAGAAAAGTAATAATAATAATAATATAAAAATAAAAATAAATGGAAAGCGATTGAAGAATTTTATGCAGGTGTTTCAGTGATCAGGTCTGGGCTTTTAAAACATCTTGCTTATTGCAGTAGGGAGAACTTATTGCAAGTGGACAAGAGTAGATACAGGAAGGCTCTCAAGAAGGTTAGCCAAGGTTAGCCCAGTGCCAGTTGCTCCAGCAGGGAGGAGGAATGTCAAGAATTAGGCAAGCTTAAGATCTACCTGGGAGGTGGAGCCTGTCTTTCCTGCTTTGAGTTCTGCATGGGCGATAAGGAAAGGTGGGGCTTCTGGTTTCATTTAGATTTGCTTAGATGTAATTTACCTTCTCCTATATGTTTTATATACTTGCATACATAATTTACCTTCTGTAGTACAGTTAAACGCCGAAGCAGTAGGACTGTATTTTACACATCACCATGTCTTCTTCCCCACCCAACACAGCACCTTACTCACAGTTGGTGCTCAATACAGATTCATTGATTGGGTTAACGGGGTAGATGGATAAACAACAGTTGCATAATTCTTCCCAAAGGAATCCAATGATGCTAGCAGAACTTGCTGGAAGGCTCCTTTGAGAATTGTTGATTTGCTGACTTTGTTGATGTGTGTAGCTAAGGCAGCGTAGGCCGGAAGGGTAGGTCTGATTTTGCAAATTCATTTGCCTATGAAAACAGCCCATATCATGGAGTTACAAGTATGAGCAACAGGAATGGTGCAATCTACGTTCTCTGGCAAATATAGTGTCTGAAAAAAAATTACAACTTTCACCCACTTGCTCTTTTGTAATCATGTGGCAATAACTGTCAAAGGGTAGTGGGTTTTTCTTCTGTGTAATAATGCAGGCTTGAGTAACATGTTTTGAGTAACAAATGATTTCACTATGTTTGGTTAATTATTATGGGTGGTTTATCAATTGATTTAGTGCTCTTTATAAGTATCAGGAAATGAACATAGAAACAGAAAAAGAACTCCATTACAAATTACGGGACCTGATGGTGGCTGGTCAAATCAGATGTTTTAAGCTTAACTAAGTAATAACTGAGGACTAGACTCCATTCCAGGTGACACATTCCATGGTGGTTCGGAAGCCCAGGGGAAGAGAGGTCTATAGTCAGAAAACCACGCGGCTCCACTGTCTGCAAGGCCTGTGTGACAAACAGAAACACAAATGCATTCAGGCCACCATAAATGGGCTGCTGGGAACAATGTTCCCTCAAGAATTCATAATTTATTCCTAATTTCAAGTGCTCACTCAGCAGTTTGAATAGTGACATTCTCAGGAACAAAAGCCACCTTCGTCAAGCAATGGAGAAAGCCCGCAAGCTCACTACAGGTCTACAGTGAACATGAAATTATGAATCAGTTGTAGTACGCAGAGCCAGTGGACTTTAAAGATACAGGAAGCGGTGTCCTGAGAGGTGTGGAAAGATTCCATTTTATTCCATTAGGTCGCTTTATTTTTCACTTACATATGACTGTTGATAGCCCATCACAAATCAATTTGCCTTAAAAGTTTCCTGGAACATGGTAAAATACATGATTTTAAAAAACACATAAATGTATGCATTCTCTCTCTCTCTCTCTCACCTCTCCCCAACCCCACACTTTCAAACAAACGAATTTTGGAAAGCCAAAACTCTTTTGCCATTAAGTTCCTGTTTATTAATCAGCAAATTTAAGTAACTCAACAATAATCAGAATAACTGTGTCATTCAATAAAACTAATAACAACTACTTCTGTGAAAAATAGGTCAATTTAGAGGTTATATTATATTCTACCTCCCCACATGATTACTTTATTTTTCCATCTCATTTTGTGGATGCCAGGATTAACTATTTGCCATTTTAAGAAAAGTTGTGACTATCTTTTTTTTTTTTTTGACATGGAGTTTCACTCTTATTGCCCAGACTGGAGTGCAATGGCGCAATCTCGGCTCACTGCAACCTCCGCCTCCTGGGTTCAAGCAATTCTCCTGCCTCAGCCTTCTGAGTAGCTTGGATTACAGGCATATACCACCACACCTGACTAATTTTGTATTTATAGTAGAGACAGGGTTTCACCATGTTGGTCAGGCTGGTCTCGAACTCCCGACCTCAGGTGATCTGCCCATGTCGGCCTCCCAAAGTGCTGGGATTACAGGAGTGAGCCACCGTGCCTGGCCTAAGTTGTGACTATTCAGATATCAGTTTCCCTCCTATCTGTAAATAAGCTTGTTTCAATTAATAATGCATCCTAAACTCACTGCAGAAAATGTAGAATATACATAAGGATATGAAAATAAATTTACCTGAACTACTATATGAAGATTTTGTTTCATATGCTAGATTTTTTCTCGTGCACAGATGTAGATTATTTGAAATAATAGCACTGACTGAACACCCTGTACTGGCACTGTGGTACATTTTGAAATTTCATTATCTGATTTCTACATTTAATTCTCATGACAACTTTACATAAATTGTGCAATTTTTTATTGTATTCCTTTAGCATCCTACTGTATGTTCTTCTCCATATCATTAAAATTCTTAGTAAATGTTATTTTTAATGCCTGCATGTTTTGTGGGATGGATGTTGCATTTCAGGTTTATGTAACTCAACAACAATTGGATGTTTCCAATTTTTTATTAGCACAAATAATGTAAATATTTTCACTTTAATTGTCTTATAAATTCTGCTATAATTATGAAATTATAAACAGCTATATCTTTGATACAAATCCTCATATGTGTTTTTGGTTGTAGAGTTAAAATACATTCTCAGAAGTGAAATGCAGGGATAAAGTCTGGGAGCATTTTATGTAGACAGTATTTTCTGAAGAATTTTCATAGCAGAAGATGTTTTACTTAGACCAGATTTGCCTTTCTTTAACTTGCATTCATGGACATGCAAGTTAAGAACTAAAATTGGTTCATTATACAGACTTCTCCCCAAACAGGCAAGCCGAGTGATGTGGAGCCCTTAGTCAATTGGATATTTGCCTCTAGTCCTGTTTGGGTTTTATTTAAGTTCCCTCTGGAAAGTGAAAAAGACTACAGAGGGTGCTCATCATTCTGGCCATCTCCGATGTCCAAGGCTGACCACGGCTGTCTCTTGCCCTGTGGAGTGGGAAGGCAGTAGGCTGAGTCTTCCTCGGTCAGTGGCCGTTTTGGTGGCACTAATGCCGCAGAAGGTTTCATCAGATCCCTGCAGACAGGAAGCTGTGCACAAACCCTGCATGGGGATCTGGAAGCCACGCTGGGGCTGCTGAGTGCCTGAAAATGCTGCACTTACCACACGGGAGGACAGTTTTTCCAGGCCCGTTCCCATTAGAGCAACCAACGCTGGCAGCGTTCAGTCAACATCTGAGAGAATCTTTCTGACTTGAGAATGCCTTCAACGTAAGGAGAGCTGGTTTGGGGGCCACATGTAAAGCCCTTGACTTAGTAGGTTGCTAACAACATTGTCTTCCTTCTTTCTTGAAGGTAAGCACTTGAGTGTTTAACATGGGAATGTGTTATAAATTTAACTACATGCTATAGCTAAGCTTCCATTTGAGAAACCAAAAAGAAGGAAATTAGACTTCATGAGAAAACCTAGAAAATAGTCTTTATCATTTTATCCCACTTCACACTTATGAAAAGTACCTAAAATATTGAGTAAACTTGAGGATATATCACTGAATCCTGAATTAAGCATTTACAACATCAATGAAGAAAAAGTGGTTCAATGATGTGGAACCCACGAAAGGGCACAAGGAGAAGTAGGAGAAAATTCACTCTGATTTGAAAGTGAAGTGGTAGGAAAAAATCTTGGCAAGATTGTAAGTTTGGTAAAATATTTTTAAACCGCTTCATCGAGGATTGATTGACATGGAAAGCTGTACATATTTAATATATACAACTCTCTGAGTTTGGGGATAACTAACCATCTGTGAGGCCAATTTGGCAAAATATTTTGAGTATTTGGAGAAATATTCAAACCATGAGGGTATGTCAACACCCAACCCATTCTATGAGAAGAAAAACATAGATTTACTTTTTAACAGGTTGATTGAAGTATGAATTATATATAATAAATGGCACATAACCAGGGTGTGCAAGTGGATAAGCTTTGGCATATGTGCACACCAATAAGCCCCTCTGCATTTAAGGAAATGCATAACCCAGTCTCCCAGCTGTTCCTCTCACCCCTTTGTAATCGCTCCTGCTCTGCCTCTGCTCAACCCCCTCCCCAGGCAATTACTATTCAGCTTTCTGTCACCACTGATTACTTTGCATGTTCTAGAATTATATATAAATGGAATAATGTCATGCATGGTCAGTTTTGCCTGGCTGCTTTTCCCCACGGAATTATTTTAAGATCCATTCATGTTTTTGTGGCGAACAATCATTCATTCCCTGTCATCGCTGAGTAGTATTCCACCAAAGTGATTTAATTTTTAAACAGATATTGTGGCTCTTAAATTCATATTTATTAAGGCTCCATAAGAGAAAAAAAGTGATTCCTGTAACAGTATGAGCTCTCTTCTCCCTCCACCAAGTCAATGAATTTTCCTGTGACATCTTTGCTCCTTATGATTTGAAGAAGTGCTATTTACAGCACATCTTACTCTTAAAGCTGAGATGCCACAAGGAAGGCAAAGCACAAGCACTAATCCACCGCTGGCCTTTAATTTATGCTACTTTCCATGATGTGCACAGTTTATCCCAGGCTGAGCCTCTCTGTCTTCCCTTGTGGGGCCAGTGAGAAATGCGTAACACTATGGGTGAGGCGCTGGCATCATCATAACCACAGGCAATGGACGTGAAACGTGTCTTAGCCAGAATTAATAGCAGCAACAGCCAAATCAAATATGGAAGAATGTTTATGGCTAGAAAATGGTAAGATAATAAGAGCTGGTCTTTATTAAACCCTATGTATCTGGTATTACGCTATCTAATTTGTGTGCAGTAGTTATTTTTCACTCGACTCTCCCAACACTGTACACGCTACTTCCAAGTTTACATCGGGGTTTTTTCCCTTAACATAGAGTGTGTGCATTTTCAGTGTCCCTAACAAATTCTTAGTAATCATTATTTATAATAGAGACAACACTTACAGCCAGGAAAAAGAAAAGGATACATTAAAAGAATTTTAGTTTCTATGAAATCCCCTGTGACATACGTTATGATTCCAGAAACCATTCTGGGGAGATTTGACCCAGGGAAGCTGAGCCAGGGAGTGCAGAAGGCCACATACATTAGAGGAGCCCACTCTGGTCCTGGACCGAGGCGGTGCATGTGATCTGCACATTTGCAACAGTTACAGGGTCCAGAGCAGTGAAGAATACAGGAGCTGCCGACCGCCATTATACACTGTGTGGTTCCCCAGCATCCTGGGAACTTGGCTGACTGGTAGCAATTGCTCGCCCGGAATGAGACCATGAGGCCCCCACTTCCCATGGCCTGAATAGTTCAGGCTACCTTGGGTTTGTGGGTGTTTGCATCCGGCAGATATCCGGTCCTCCTCTATTATGTCATTAAACGCTCCCAGGAACTGAAGGAATGCTATCGATTTGGATCACCTACTCCCCCGCAGGAGTCTCAAAACTTACTATGAGGCCACAAAGGAATCTATATAGAAATTCATTTGGCCACCTGAGGGAAGCACAAATTACAATACTATCCTGCAGCTTGACCTTTTCTGTAAGAGGGAAGGCAAATAGAGTGAAAAACCTTATGTCCAAACTTTCTTTTCATTGAAGGAGAATACACAACTACTATGCAAAGCTTGCAATTTACGTCCCACAGGAGGACCTTTCAGCTCACCCCCATATCCTAGCCTCCCTATAGCTCCCCTTCCTATTAATGATAATCCTCCTCTAATCTCCCCCACCCAGAAGGAAATAAGCAAAGAAATCTCCAAAGGACCACAAAAATCCCCAGGCTATCAGTTATGTCCCCTTTAAGCTGTAGGGGGAGTGGAATTTGGCCCAACTCGGGTACATGTCCCCTTCTCCCTCTCTGATTTAAAGCAGATCAAGGCAGACCTGGGGAAGTTTTCAGATGATCCTGATAGGTACATAGATGTCCTACAGGGTCTAGGGCAAACCTTCAATCTCACTTGGAGAGATGTCATGCTATTGTTAGATTAAACCCTGGCCTTTAATGAAAAGAATGCGGCTTTAGCTGCAGCCCAAGAGTTTGGAGATACCTGGTATCTTAGTCAAGTAAATGACAGAATGATAGCCAAAGAAAGGGACAAATTCCCTACTGGTCAGCAAGCCATCCCCAGTATGGATCCCCACTGGGACCTTGACTCAGATCATGGGGACTGGAGTCATAAACATCTGTTGACCTGTGTTCTAGAAAGACTAAGGAGAATTGGGAAAAAGCCCCTGAATTATTCAGTGATGTCCATCATAACTCAGGGAAAGGAAGAAAATCATTCTGCCTTCCTCGAGCATCTATGGGAGGCCTTAAGAAAATATACTCCCCTGTCACCCAAATCACTAGATGGTCAATTGATTCTAAAACATAAGTTTATTACCCAATCAGCTGCAGGTATCAGGAGAAAGCTCCAAAAGCAAGCCCTGGGCCCTGAACAGAATCTGGAGGCATTATTAAACCTGGCAACCTCGGTGTTCTATAATAGGGACCAAGAGGAATAGGCCCAAAAGGAAAAGTGAGATCAGAGAAAGGCCACAGCCTTAGCCACGGCCCTCAGACAAACAGATCTTGGTGATTCAGAGAGGACAGAAAATGGAGCAGGCCAATCACCCAGTAGGGCTTGTTATCAGTGTGGTTTACAAGGACACTTTAAAAATGATTGTCCAACGAGAAACAAGCCACCCCCTCGTCCATGTCAGCTATGCTGAGGCAATCACTGGAAGGTGCACTGCCCCAGAGGACAAAGGTTCTCTGGGTCAGAAGCCCCCAACCAGATGATCTGACAACAGGACTGAGGGTGCCTGGGGCAAGCGCCAGCTCATGTCATCACCCTTACTGAGCCCTAGGTACATTTAACCACTGAGGGCCAGGAAATTGACTTCCTCCTGGACACTGGTGCGGCCTTCTCAGTGCTAATCTCCTGTCCTGGACAACTGTCCTCAAGGTCCATTATTATCGGAGGAATCCTAGGACAGCCTGTAACCAGGTATTTCTCCCACCTCCTCAGTTGTAATTGGGAGACATTGCTCTTTTCACATGCCTTTCTTGTTATGCCTGAAAGTCCCATACCCTTATTAGGGAGGGATATATTAGCCAAAGCTGGAGCTGTTATCTACATGAATATGGGGAACAAGTTACCCATTTGTTGTCCTCTACTTCAGGAGGGAATCAACCCTGAGGTCTGGGGATTGGAAGGACAATTTGGAAGGGCAAAATCAAGCTAAAAGACCCACCACTTTTCCTTATCAAAGGCAATATCCCTCAAGGCCTGACACTCATAAAGGATTACAGGATATTGTTAAACATTTAAAAGCTCAAGGCTTAGTAAGGAAATGCAGCAGTCCCTGCAACACCCCAATTCCAGAAGTAGAAAAACCGAACTGTCAGTGGAGACTAGTGCAAGATCTTAGGCTCATAATGAGGCAGTAATTCCTCTATATCCAGTTGTACCCAACCTCTATACCCTGCTCTCTCAAATACCAGAGGAAGCAGAATGGTTCACTGTTCTGGACCTCAAGGGTGCCTTCTTCTGTATTCCCCTGCACTCTGATCCCAGTTTCTCTTTGCCTTTGAGGATCCCACAGACCACACGTCCCAACTTATGTGGGTGGTCTTGCCCCAAGGGTTTAGGGATAGCCCTCATCCGTTTGATCAAGCACTGGCCCAAGATCTAGGTCACTTGTCAAGTCCAGGCACTCTGGTCCTTCAGTATGTGGATGATTTACTTTTGGCTACCAGTTCAGAAGCCTCGTGCCAGAAGGCTACTCTAGATCTCTTGAACTTTCTAGCTAATCAAGGGTACAAGGGGTCTAGGTTGAAGGCCCAGCTTTGCCTAAAGCAGGTCAAATATCTAGGCCTAATATTAGCCAGAGGGACCAGGGCCCTCAGCAAGGAACGAATACAGCCTATACTGGCTTATCCTCGCCCTAAGACATTAAAACAGCTGCAGGGGTTCCTTGGAATCACCGGCTTTTGCCGACTATGGATCTCCATCTCCAAATACAGTGAGATAGCCAGACCCCTCTATACTCTAATCAAGGAAACCCAGAGGGCAAATACTCATCTAGTAGAACGGGAACAAGGGGCAGAAACAGCCTTCAAAACCTTAAAGCAGGACCTAGTACAATCTCCAGCTTTAAGCCTTCCCACAGGACAAAACTTCTCTTTATATGTCACAGAGAGAGCAGGGATAGCTCTTGGAGTCCTTACTTGGACTCATGGGACAACCCCACAACCAGTGGCATACCTAAATAAGGAAACTGATGTAGTAGCAAAAGGCTGGCCTCATAGTTTACGGGTAGTTGCGGCAGTGCCGTCTTAGTGTCAGAGGCTATCAAAATAATACAAGGAAAGGATCTCACTGTCTGGACTACTCATGATGTAAATGGCATACTAGGTGCCAAAGGAAGTTTATGGCTATCAGACAACTGCCTACTTAGATACCAGGCACTACTCCTTGAGGGACCAGTGCTTCAAATACGTACGTGTGTGACCCTCAACCCTGCTGCTTTTCTCCCAGAGGATCGGTAACCAATCGAGCATGACTGCCAACAAGTTATAGTCCAGACTTATGCTGCCCGAGATGATCTCTTAGAAGTCCCCTCGGCTAATCCTGACCTTAATCTATATGCCGATGGAGGTTCGTTTATGGAGAATGGGATACAAAGGGCAGGTTATGCCATAGTGATGTAACCATACTTGAAAGTAAGCCTCTTCCCCAAGGGACCAGCACCCAGTTAGCAGAACTAGTGGCATTTATCTGAGCCTTAGAACTGGGAAAAGGAAAAAGAATAAATGTGTATACAGATAGCAAGTATGTTTAATCCTACATGCCCATGCTGCAATATGGAAAGAAAGGGAGTTCCTAACCTCTGGGGGAACCCCCATTAAATACCACAAGAAAATTATGGAGTTATTGCACTCAGTGCAAAAACCCAAAGAGGTGGCAGTCTTACACTGCCAAAGCCATCAAAAAGGGGAAGGAGACGGAAGAACAGCAGCATAAGTGGCCGACAGAGGCAGGGAAAGACCAGCAGAGAGAAAGAGAGAGACAAAGTCAAAGAAGGAAAGAGAGAAGGAGACAGAAAGTCAGAGAGAGTGAGAAAGAGAGAGAGAGAAAGATAGGAAGTCAAAGAGAAGGAGAGAGGAAGAGACAGAGACAAAAAGCCAAAGAAAGACACAGAGAGAGGAAAGAACAGATAAAATCAAAGAGAGAAAGAAAGAGACAGAGACAAAGAGGGAGTCAGAAAGAGAGAGGCAAAGAAGAAGTCAAAGAGAGAGAGAGAGACAGAAATAGTAAAGAAAAAACAGTGTACCCTATTCCTTTAAAAGCCAGGGTAAATTTAAAACCTGTAATTGATAATTGATGGTCTTCTCTGTAACCCTATAACACTCCAATACGCCCTTTTTGTCAGTGTAAACAAGGGCACAGCCCAAAAGCACTGAGGCCACTGACAACCCGTAACCTTCTTATCAAAAATCCTTAACCCAGCAGGTTGCCTAACAGGGGATCTAAATCTTAATTAATTACCATACAAAGGTCCGACCAGACATGGGAGAAACTCCCTTCAGGATAGGATGATAGATGGTTCCTCCTGGGCGATTAAGGAAAAAGACACAATGGATATTCAGTAAGTGATAAGGAAACTCTTATAGAAGCAGAATTAGGAGAATTGCCTAACAATTGTTCTGCTCAAACATGTGAGTTGTTTGCACTCAGCCAAATCTTAAAGTACTTGCAGAATTAGGAAGGAGAAATCTATACCGATTCTAAGTTAATATGGACTGAATGAGATTGTATTAATAGCAAAGAAAAATTAAAATCCCAAACTTACAAGGTTTTCAACAAAAGTAAAGTTTGCTAAGAAAGTTAACAGCGTAACATGTATTATCCTAACTTCTATTCTTATGGAAATCAGACCCTATCTGTGCCCCTGAAATCTCAATTCTGTCAGTGCAGGGCCATACAACTAATACCACTACTTATAGGGTTAGGAATGGCTACTGCTACAGGAACCTGAATAGCCAGTTTATCTACTTCATTATCCTACTACCACACACTCTCAAAGGATTTCTCAGACAGTTTGCAAGAAATAACGAAATCTATTCTTACTCTACAACCCCAAATAGAGTCTTTGGCAGCAATGACTCTCCAAAACTGCCAACGCCAAGACCTCCTCACTGCTGAGAAAGGAGGACTCTGCACCTTCTTAGGGGAAGAGTGTTGTTTTTACACTAACCAGTCAGGGATAGTTTGAGATGCCACCTGGCTTTTACAGGAAAAGGCTTCTGAAATCAGACAACGCCTTTCAAACTCTTATACCAACCTCTGGAGTTGAACAACATGGCTCCTCTGCTTTCTAGGTCCTGTGGCAGCCATCTTGCTGTGACTCGCCTTTGGGACCTGTATTTTTAACCTACTTGTCAAATTTGCTTCCTCTAGAATCGAGGCCATGAAGCTACAGATGGTCTTACAAATGGAACCCCAAATGAGTTCAGCTAACAACTTCTGCTGAGGACCCCTGGACTGACCCACTGGCCCTTCCACTGGCCTAAAGAGCTCCCCTCTAGAGGACACTACAACTGCAGGGCCGCTTCTTCGCCCCTATCCAGCAGGAAGTAGCTAGAGTGGTTATTGGCCAAATTCCCAATAGCAGTTGGGGTGTCCTGTTTAGAGGGGGGATTGAGAGGTGAAGCTGGCTGAGCTTCTGGGTCAGGTGGGGACTTGGAGAACTTTTCTGTCTAGCTAAGGGATGGTAAATGCACCAATCAGCGCTCTGTCTAGCTAAAGGTTTGTAAACACACCAGTCAGCGCTGTGTCTAGCTAATCGGGTGGGGACTTTGAGAACTTTTCTGTCTAGCTAAAGGATTGTAAATGCACCAATCAGTGCTCTGTGTCTAGCTAAAGGTTTGTAAACTCACCAATCAGCTTTCTGTAAAATGGACCAATCAGCAGGATGTGGGTGGGGCCAAATAAGGGAATAAAAGCTGGCCACCCGAGCCAGCAGTGGCAACACACTCGGGTCCCCTTCCATGCTTGTTCTTTGGCTCTTTGCAATAAATCTTGCTGCTGCTCACTCTTTGGGTTCATGCTGCCTTTATGAGCTGTAACACTCACTGCAAAGGTCTGCAGCTTCACTCCTTCTGAAGTCAGTGAAACCACGAACCCACTGGGAGGAATGAACAACTCTGGACATGCCACCTTTAAGAGCTGTAACACTGACTACGAAGGTCTGTGCCTTCACTCCTGAAGTGAGCGAGACCATGAACCCACCAGAAGGAAGAAACTCTGGACACATCTGAACATCAGAAGGAACAAACTCTGGACACACCATCTTTAAGAACTGTAACACTCACTGCGAGGGTCCGCGGCTTCATTCTTGAAGTCAGCAAGACCAAGAACCCAACAGAAGGAACCAATTCTGGACACAGTGCTGGCACAGCAGAGGCATTGCAGACTGTTAGAAAACTTCAAAAGCCAGGTGTGGTGGCTCACACCTGTAATTCCAGCACTTTGGGAGGCCGAAGTGGGCGGATCACCTGAGGTTAGGAGTTCAAGACCAGCCTGACCAACATGGCGAAACCCTGTCTCTACTAAAAATACACCTGGCACCTGGCACCTGTAGTCCCAGCTACTTGGGAGGCTGAGGCAGGAGAATCACTTGAACCTGAGAGGTAGAGGTTGCAGTGAGCCGAGATTGCAACATTGCATTCCAGCCCGAGTGACAGAGTGAAACTCTGTCTCAAAGAAAAAAAAAGTAAAGAAAAGAAAACTTCAGACAAGTTAAATTTGATGGAGTTTAATTGAGAAAAAAAAAAAGAAGAAATGATTCACGAGTCAGGCAGCTTCCAGAGTCACAACAGATGTGGAGAGACTCCAGGAGTGCTTTGTGGTCAGAACAAATTTATAGACAAAAAAAGTGAAGTGACGTACAGGGATTGGCAGTGAGGTACAGAAACAATGAGTTTGGTTGCACCTTGCCCATTTACCTTATTTGAAGACAGTTTGAACACTCAGCCGTCTGTGAGTAGTTGAAGTTTGGCCACTGGGATTGGCCAACACTCAGCTATTGTTACAAGTGCATACTATTATGTTAGATTTTCAATATTGTCTGCCTATTAAGCTAGGTTACTGTTCCATCATGAGGACTCAAATATAGAGGTAGGAGTCCTTCTCAGTTTGCTTTAACAAGACAAATCCTCACATGGACTGGAGTCTGCAAATGGCACCAGGTACCTCTGAGGCCCAGGTCAGGCTTCCATCAAAAGGGAAAAAGTCTCAGGTCTACTTTATTCCAATATGTGCTCCAAGGAAATAATACTCCAAGCTGTATCCAAGGCTTCAATTGCCTCTACCTCTTCCTTGCAAATTATTTGAACTGCTTATCTTAATCCCTGAATCGTGAATTTACTAGCTCTGATAACAGATCGCTTCCACATGTAGAGAGTTGAGTTTAGCCCCAAGGTCCTTGCTGCAGTTGTACTTATTTGTTTGTTTTTGTCTTGTTTTATCTTTAGCTAGACTCCACCTGCCTAGAATTGCCACCCATTGGTCTAGGTTTTATGCCTTTGGGTTATATAAAATGTGTGTGGTCTAACTTCTTGCTTCATTATTAGGCTATGCATTCTGGGTCTCACTTCCCACTGCCACAGTTCTGTTTCCTTTCAGTATATGAGTCACTTCTTCCTGAAATCACCTGGGGTTTTCTAACATATCTTTGGAATGTGATGTCCTGCGTTGTATGCTCCAGCAGAGAGAGGTGTCCCTCTGTTACCGCCCAGGTGAGAAATGGGTGCATTCCAGAGTCTGCGGTAAGACTCATCCTATCCTATGAGACAGGTACTTCCCACCATCATCTACCCAACCCTCCCAACCATCCTATGAGATAGGTACTGTCATTTTTTCTTTAGCAGCAGTGATGCTGAGGCCACATGATTTGTTTAAGTGCAACAGTGTTGAGCCTGGCTTTCTGATTCTCCAGCCAATGCTACAACCTCTCTTACAGTTCTTCTCTTTCTTGTTATCCTTTTTCTTGTATTTTCTCCTTTCTAATGGATTCTTTACTCAGCTTTCCACTTTTAGTCACATTTTGTTAACAATCATCTTCTCTACTCTTTTTCTTTCTGGTCTCCCAGAAATATGAAAAGATGTCCATTTTTCACACCTCTACTCCACAGTCCATGGCGATGACTTACAATATTTATTTATTTATTTATTTATTTATTTATTATTTATTGAGACAGAGTCTCACTCTATTGCCAAGGAGTGCAGTGGTGCAATCTTGACTGACTGCAACCTCCACCTCATGAATCCAAGTGATTCTCCTGCCTCAGCCTCCCAAGTAGCTGAGACTACAGGTGTGCACCACCATGCCCAGCTAATTTTTGTAGTTTTAGTAGAGATGGGGTTTCACCATGTTGGCCAGGATGGTCTCGATCTCTTGACCTCGTTATCCGCCTGCCTTGGCCTCACTAAGTGCTGGGATTACAGGCGTGAGCCACCGCGCCCAGCCTACACTTTTTTGCAGTGAATGGAAACTTCAGCCAACTCAGGCACTGCCCTGTTTGTCTCAGCAGGTCTTGTCCCCAACTTACAGGAGTTTGCATTACAAGGTTGCTTAGGCCAAGGGGTGGGGAAGAGTTGCAGGGAGTGAAGAGCAAAGTCAGATGTTATGGGCTTTTGGGGGCAGAAAAAAGGATATTCTGTACCTAACGAGGGGTGCCTTTTCCTGGGACAGGGAGTGGTTTTTGATTTACAGAGGGAAACGTTGAAAAAAGACTGCATTCTTCTGGTTGCATAGGCATACTTTAAAGCCCACATTCAGTTCTTACCACAGCCACCCAAGCAATCTGGAATCCCACACAAACGTGCCTTCTAGACAGGAAGTTTTTATGAACATTTTAGAGAAGACAACAAAAACAAGAACAAAAATGAGAACGGCTGGCTGAGTCAGAATCTCAAAAATCTCAAGATTCTCATGCATTTTGAGAACTTGTTAAACAATATGCATATTCTCCTTGGTAAGTCAATTAGAAAAACTCACTCTTTTGAACAATAATGCTCTGTTTTTCTCAAGTTGAGAAACTGAAATAATGGAGGAAATCTCTGCTCTTAATTTCTCTAACCAGATGGAATTTAAAAAGCATGTGGTTCGAGTCATCATTGGGAAAACATGACAAGGATTATGGAACACACATGAATTCCAACTTGCTGGGCACCCACACATTTTCCTTCATTCTTTGAAGAATTGCTAAAATCAGCCATCAAGAACAGTAAACACCAATACTTTGCCTTGAGAGGAATTAGGGGTTTGAGCTAAAATATCTAAAAGACTTGAAATCTGTAATTAAACATAGACTTGGTCTTAAGTTTCCTAATCCTCTCTTTATCATCAACATTCTGCAATAAATTCTTTCTAAACTTCCTCACCTCAGTTTACTAGTTTAGCTCTCTGATGCAATAATTTCCACAATCATTTTTGCTCAGTTACTTTTCATTGATTTATGTTTTTTCCAGTTTTAGTCTTAACTGGAATAAATGAACATATGACTTTAATAAATGATGTATGCATTTATTTATTCTCCATCCCAAGGACCTCACCAATTTGATGAGAGAGGTTAAGCAAAATGAAACAAAATTATTCTCACTTTTTTACTGTACCTAAGCTCAATAGTTCAACAAAATAAAATGAAGAAATGATATTTTAGATAGTATTGTCTTTACTGAAAAGCCAGTTGCAGTCATATTTTGGAGAAAGAGAGTTTAAAATATATAAAAGTAGGGGGAGTTTATAATACATAAACAATTGATCAAAAGTTTTATAGTATAAATGATTCTTTTTATTACCTGTATGTTTTATAAAATCAACACAAACCCAAAATTAGCAAATACAGAACCATTTCTCCTAGGGGAAAGCCAGAGTTCATTTCCTTCAAGACTCTGGTCACAATATTTTTGTCAGCTGATCAACATGTAGACTTGTTTTATGTGTGTTTCTGTTTAAAGACACCTTGTTTAATATATATTGCATTCTTCAACGCCGAACTCAGTCAGTAGCATTCTAACTGGCGCCTGAATGAAGCCCCTCTAACAGGTGTATTTTCTGTCTCAGACACATTACAGCCTTCTTGCATTTAGACACATTAGACAACCCTTTTGCACTAGCTTGGGAGCCATTTTAAATAGCAAGATCATCAACAAAAATCACAAAAGTGGACAATGTGCCCCTAAATGGACCAAAATAAGGACACTCATTTACATTATGAGAGCTGAAACAAGAAGGCAAAGTGTCGCCTTGTTCAACCTCAGCTGGTGACTCGAATTTGGGCCACTCTGCACATGTCCGTGAATGACCTTGAAAGCACCATGAGTATTGACTTGGGGGTTACAAATACATTTTAATGAGGAGGCAAGTCTGCAGATACAGGATCTGTGAGTAATAAAGATTGATTACACTTCTGAAAGGATCATTTAAATCATTTCTATCCTGCACTAAAATATTATTTTGTCAATACCCATACTGTCACTTCTGATTATTCTCAGTCTTCCTTATGTAACTTTCTCTTTTTAGAAAAATCCTTTGAAATTTACAAAAGTTTTTCTTGGTTGACACTCTTTGTACTTACCCTTGAATTCACAAAGGATCACATGCGTTGCTGTTGTTAACATAGAAATTAAGCAATGGAAAAGAACTGTAGCAGATGCTGTCTGTACCCTGCCTACCTTCGCCCAACCCACCCTGAATAGAACTTGCAGACATGCTTGAAGCTTTCTTTGTTTTTTGGCCTGAAAACATTCTCTGTTCAAAAGAATATGCTAGACACTCCAGGGCCAACGAGAAGTGAGGCCAACTTAACGCATCAAGAGTAATTGAGTACTCCAGCTCATACCCCGCAGTGGGAAAGTTCTGAAGCAGGTTCCATGTCATCTCCCAGAAGACCCAGTAGGATCATACCCTATTGCCCACAACAGGCACCTGCTCAGTCATTCTCCACTATTGATTACCAACTTTCCTGCCTCAAAACCCCACTCTATGGATTGCCTCTCACATGCACTCTTTTTATTCAAATCATTGAATCAAGTTCTGCTTTTGTGTTCTTTAAGTTCTGGGACACATGTATGGTCCTGCACATGTATCCTGGAACTTAAAGTAAAATAAACATGTGCAGATTTGTTACATAGGTATACAGGTGCTGTGGTGGTTTGCTGAGCCTATCAGCCCGTCATCTAGGTTTTAAGCCCCTCATGCATTAGGTATTTGTCCTAATGCTCTCCCTCTCCTTGTCTCCCAACCCCCAACAGGCCCTAGTGTGTAATGTTCCCCTCCCTGTGCCCATGTGTTCTCACTGTTCAACTCCCACTTATGAGTGAGAACATGCGGTGTTTGGTTTTCTGTTCCTGTGTTTGCTGAGAATGATGGCTTCCAGCATCATCCATGTCCCTGCAAAGGACATGATCTTTTTTCTGGATAAGATGGGTTAAAGACTTAAATGTAAAACCCCAAACCATAAAAACCCTAGAAAAAAACCTAGGCAATACCATTCAGGCCATAGGCATGGGCAAGGACTTCATGACTAAAACACCAAAAGCAATGGCAACAAAAGCCAAAATTGACACATGGGATCTAATTAAACTAATTAAACTAAATAACTTCTGCACAGCAAAAGAAACTATCATCAGAATGAATATGCAACCTACAGAATGGGAGAAAATTTTTACAGTCTATCCATCTGACAATGGGCGAATATCCAGAATCTACAGGAAAAAAACAAACAATCCCATCAAAAAGTGGGCAAAGGATATGAACAGACACTTCTCAAGTTCTACTTTTACAGTAACTCAAACTAAAGTAGAAATAATTTTCTCTGGGAATCCTACTGCAACAACTTGCCATTCTAGAGATCTGTTTGAGTTTCCAGCTTGGAGACACAATAGGGCGGGCTGAAAAGGAGTCCCCTACTGGATTCCAGCCTCTGTTCTGCCATCGCTTGATTCCTAGGTGCCTGTCTTAGTTCCCGATGGATGTTAGAACAAATTACTGCAACTGGGTTGCTTAAAACAATGAAAATTTATTCTTTCACAGTTCTGAAGGCCAGAGGTCTGAAACTCAGGTGAGAGCAGAGCGGTGCTCTCTCTGAAGGCTGTGAGAGAGATTTTGTTCTTAGCCTCTGGCGTGGCCACCATGCCTTGGCATTCCTGGGCTTGTGGATGCACCACTCTAATCTGTCTGTCTCTGACATTACCTGGCACTCTCCCTGTGTGCCAGTGCCTTTAGAGCTGAGTGTCTTTTTGCCTCCACCTTTTTTTTTTGAGACAGAGTCTCGCTCTGTGGCCCACGCTGGAGTGCAGTGGCCGGATCTCAGCTGACTGCAAGCTCCACCTCCTGGATTCACACCATTCTCCTGCCTCAGCCTCCGGAGTAGCTGGGGCTACAGGTGTCTGCCACCATGCCTGGCTTATTTTTTGTATTTTTAGTAGAGACGGGGTTTCACCGTATTAGCCAGGATGGTCTTGATCTCCTGACCTCGTGATCTGCCCACCTCAGCCTCCCAAAGTGCTGGGATTGCAGGCGTGAGCCACCGCGCCCGGCTTGCCTCCACTTTTAAAGACAACAGTCATTGGATTAGGGCCCACCATATGACCTCATCTTACCTCAATAACAAATTTGAAGACTCTACTTCCTATATAGGAACATCACATATACAGGGAGCTAGGACTTGAACATATCATTTTGGGGACAGGATTCAACCAATAAGGGTGCCTTATGTCCTTGTCTACAAAATGTTAATGTTTGACAAAGAAGATGATCTCTGAGGCCCCTTTTAGCTCTGTGGTTCAACGATTCAGACTTTAAAGATGAGTGTTACTTTCAATGCTGTTCTTTTTCTTCCTAGCCTTATCTTCCTATTATCACCACAGAATAAATCCAATTATGGTTTGTCTAAAGGGAAATATACATAGCACTGCATGTTAAAACATAGAGAAAATAAACATGAATGAAATTGATGTCTCTTAAAGTAATTATATTTTCAACCCTAAGCATTTAATTTTCCAATCCAAAGTAACATACTCATTTAGCATGTATAAAATATTTTTAAATCACTGAGTAAAAGTAATAATTACCAAAGACATGAATTTCCTGCAGGACAATCACGTTGCTGAAGACACGTTGCTCAGGTGCAGTCAAATAAAATGTTAATGTAAGATTTTATCTCCCCAAGATTCCTTGTGGGTTTGCAAAGTTCAGGGTGCTTTCCGCATGGTTTAGTTTGTGTTCCCTACCAGGGAACGTGTACGGATGGGACTGATGGTATTTTTTTTTTTTTAAGCTATGCTGTATTCTGTATCACTGCAATACTGTTGACTGGAAATGAAAACAACAGATATAGATAATGCCACTCACTCTGAAGATCAAGGCTTTAGAAACCCTGCTTTCCTTCAAGGCTGTCTTCTTTCTTGTTGCTTATTTTATAAGAGTTTTATTTATAAAAAATATTCTGTGTATGCTCCAACAGCCAATGGAAATAAAGCAAACGACCCTGAGAAAGAGGTAAACAAGTTGTTTACAGTGCTGGGCAGCAGGGCTCCGGGTGCGTCTGCTGAGGCAAGAGGGACCTGGCTTCCAAGTCACTGAGGGCAACAGGGCTGGCCAGGCTGAGCCCTGGCCCCTGCAAAGCCTCTGGGCTTCAGTCACAGGAAGTCACCTACATGTGGTATCCTTTTCAGCTGCTGAGCGAGACAGATGCACCCAGATCAATATCCCTGTCTAGTATCAAAGACGTATTGTTATCTCACCGGGCATTTTCCACCAGGGCAAGAGCACGACTCTTTTCTTCCATCAGTACACGGAGGAGCCTCCAGAGTCCTTCCTCTTTTCCTGATCAAAGGGGTAAGATGAAGGCTTGGTAGGTGATTGGGATTTTATATTTGGAAACTTCCTTCAGCTAAAAGATTATGTATTATATTGTATTATGGCTATGTGGATCTGATTCTATTGCTGGTACTTATTGGTTTCAGTGGAGAGGCTATTAATGAGCTAATGACAGCAATAACTCTCCCGCCATTTTCTGCCTGTAAAGAAGAGTGAAATGGTTGATCTGTTTTAAGTACTGTTGAAGAAGCCATCATTCTCAGCAAACTATCGCAAGAACAGGAAACCAAACACCGCATGTTCTCACTCATAGGTGGGAGTTGAACAATGAGAACACTTGGACACAGGAAGGGGAACATCACACACCGGGGCCTGTTGTGGGGTAGGGGGAGGGGGGAGGGATAGCATTAGGAGATATACCTAACGTAAACAACGAGTTAATGGGTGCAGCACACCAACATGGCACATGTATACATATGTAACAAACCTGCACGTTGTGCACATGTACCCTAGAACATACAGTATAATAATAATAAAAAAAAAAGAACCCTATCAGCTTCCTACCTGTAGAATTTGTGTGCAATTTCAAAATGTCCATTACACGTTTTCTCAGGATGGACAGCTAAGTATTACTGCTCTCCATGCTGGGAATAAGGAAATTCACTCATGCACAGTCAAGTTGAGAGTTAAGGTGAACTACTCTAAAAGGAAAATTTTTTGGAAAATTTTATGAAAATTAAGAGAAAATGTTTTTCCCCTTTCTGCATTAACAGGATAAAAGGACTTATTTTTCTGCTGCACTCTGTGGGAAAATACACAGTTAGACACCTTTCACAGGTAACCTGTCCCTGGCTTTAGTATTTTTCACCGGCTACATTCACCAACTGGCCGTATATGGCATCTTCAAACAATCCAACAGGAGTGTAAGAGCCTCTCTGGTGGCTCGGATTTCATTTCCTACAGGCATTTCATCAGGTGGTTGGAAAAGGTCTTATTGCTACATGCTTGGAAAATGAAAAAGTAGCAAACAAAAAGTCTTAAAATCTAGAGATTAGGTTAGGCATACTGGCCCACACGTATAATCCCAACACTTTGGGAGGCCAAGGCAGGAGGATCAATTGACTTCAGGAGTTTAAAAGACTAGCCTGGGCAACATAGTAAGACCCTGTATCTACTAAAAATAATAATAATAAAAAAATACCTGAGCATGGTAGTGTGTGTCTGTAGGCCCAGCTACTTGGGAAGGAGGCTAAGGCAGGAGGATCACTTGAGCCTGGGAGGTAGAGGCTGCAGTGAGCCATGATACCACATTTGCACTCCAGCCAAGGTAACAGAATGAGACCCTGTCTCCAAATAAATAAATAAATAAATAAATAAATAAATAAATGCTGGTGATTAAATGAGGTTGCTGGGGTTATCCAAGGGGAAAACAGTGGAGAGTATTTGCTCAGTCCCGAGTTCACCCTACTGCCCGCACTGCAAACCAAAAAGTTAGTGTCATGACTCAACTAATGCAGACAGAGGACAGCTCACTCCTGGAGTAACTGGCTCCCAGAATGAAAAAGAGACAAGTTTTTTTCCTTATGCAATTGAAAACTTCTCAGTCACTCACATTAAGTTCCTTAATATATATCTTTTCATTGCCCACACTGTTGGCTTGTTTTGGGGAGAACAAATTCAGAAGGGTGAAAATACGCAGGAAACACTCTGAGAATCATCCTCTGTGTGCTGTGATCATGGCTGTTAGTGCCTTTCTCCTGGTACTGTCACTGAGCACAGAGGGCTCATTATCATAATGTTTTCATTTTCTTACAATAAGACCTTTTGGTAAGAGAAAACAGGCCAACAACTTATTTAATTAGTGATAAAAATACATTCTTAAGAACTTAGTTTGAGTAGTTCAAGGTCTCCAACCTAAACTATAAATCGGGCACCTGTTCGTAATGTTCCCGAAATCTAAAGCTCTACTGAACAGGTATGCACAGGGCATACATTTGGGTGCCCATTACAATATTTTAATTTCCCCAAATCTGGAGTTTAATCATTTACACATTCTGGTATCACATCGTCTGCCCAGTGATTTCTTCTTCAGAGAATCTTTTAAATGTTAATTAATTAGATAATGTGTTCATGCTGTAACTTTAAGTCCAATTCACAATTGGATCTGGCATATGGTGCCAAAAGAATCTGTCCCAAGACGCTACTGAAAGACACAGAGCACCTCAGAAGAAGCCTTCCCACGTGGTCCCATTCCCTGCAGCAAATCAGTAGAAACACACAACGGGAAACTATCCACAAATGAAAGATGCTAAAAGTGGCTCTAAGCTCAGGAGAGATTTTACAAGAGGAGAACACATGTTTTTCGTCTTTCATCATCAGCCTTTGTAAATATGGAAGGTGTTGTATTTTGCTTGAAAATCATGTTGTTAAATTGGTTCATTCACTTATTTTTAAAACAAACATAAATTGAATTGAACCAGGGCCAAGAATTTTGCTGGCAGCTGAGGAGGTTGTGGTAAGACCTGGCCTCTGCCTTCCAGGAGCACAGAGTTCAGTAAGAAAGACAGAAAAAGGAGTCCTGTAAATAGAACAGGGGGTTATTTTAGCATAGCTTATGTAACTAGATGTAGAGGAGATGGCCACCATGGTGCGCAGCCCAAATCCCCTCTCCAGGACAGGCACTCATTTCCCCGCTCCCCAGAGCACTGGCTGTTGCAGCATTACTGCAAAGTCCCTCTCTGGGACCTGCCTGAGCTGAAGGGAGCTACCATGGGCAAGACTTTGTCCTTCCTCATGGCAGCCCCATGTGGTGACTTGTTGATGCAGGCACATAAAAACCGAGCCTTTGCCTTAATTCCAACAATTATGTAAGACCATCCCAGCTCCATGCTCCCGGCAAAATCAGTGGAAGCCTCTGACTTACGGGCATTACAGTTCAACTGCTGTGCAGTCCTGCTTCCCGACTCCCAAGAGGTGCTGTTCCAGCTACCGTCCCCAGTGCCCTTTCTGTATGCAGATATACATCTCACAGTCTGCTTCCTGTGGAACTTGACCTGAAAGACCTACCGCCAAGCAGCCGGCAGAAGCAGCCAGTGGTCTAGCTGTGAGAACCATTGCTCATGCTACACAGAGAATAGATAGCCTCTGGAATGCCATAGTGTTGCAACTGTCAAAACTTCCAGGTGACCAGGGCTGAGAGGGGAGTGGAAGGGAACCCATCTGCACAGGCATTATCTGGGTGTTGCCCGCGTCACTTTCTGAGGGCTGTTGATGCAATAGAGCAACGGTTCTCACTTGGTTTTGACAGCTGAGAGGGAGAGTTGCTACTGGCATCTGGTGGGTAGAGACCAGGGATGCTGCTGAAAAACTCACAGTGCACAGGACAGTCCCCCAAACAAAGAATGTTCAGGCTCCAATTCCAATAGTGCCGTAATTGAGGAACCTTGCATTGGAGAGAGAAAATGAAAGCTGAGAGTGTTTAATGTCAGGCAAATCGGGACCTCTATTAGGGACTGAATGTTTGGTCCTCACCCCGCATCCTCCGACACACAATTCATATGTTGAAGCCCCGACCCTTAATATGATGATATTGGGAGGAGGGACCTTTGGGAGGCGACTAGGTTTAGATGAGGTCACGAAGGTGGAGACTGTGTGATGGTCAGTGCCCAGATAAAGAAGAGGAAGACACCAGAGCTCGAGCTCTCTCTCTCTTTCTCTGTCTCTCTCTCTTTCAACAGTGTGAGGACACAGCAAGAAGGTGGCTGCCCCCCACCCCCAACCAAGAAGAGGGCCGTCACCAGGAAACAAACCGGCTTCCACCTTGATTCTGGATTGCATCTGTTGTTGAAGCCACCGAGCTTACGGCAATGTGTTACAGCGGCCCGAGCTGACTAAGACACGCTGCTTGGCAAAGTCTCAAGACTATTCTCTAGTTTGACTGGAGGACAGAAGAAGCTGGGAAGTGGAGGTAATACTTTCTTGCCAGGGTTGTGGGGCCCTGGAGAAGACTGAATTCTTAACCCCAGCAAATCTGCCATGGCAAGCTCAGGTCTTTGAACACCAGGGCAGGGATACCGGGGCCAGTGAACACGGAAATCTTGACTCCCTAGATGCCCCCAACCCTCTGAGCCTATAGGAGCGGCCTGTGTGTCCCATTGAGGACTAACATTTGCATTGCTTGGAGACCTTGCAAGGTATGCCCACCACGTACACGCAGAATCCATCCCCCAACTCCTCCAGGTCATAACAGGCCCCAATTAGGAAAGGACGGCATCTGCAAAGGGAGGAAGAGACTTTACACTGAGGGAGAGACGGGACTAGCCAATCTTCACAGCAGCAGCCAGGAGGCTGGAGGTAGGGTTGGCTTCTGAGGGTGTTCAAACATATGGGGGCCGGACACCGGGTAAGAGAGGGAAGTCCACTGATAAGAGAGGCTCCTGTTGTGCAAGGTTAATGCCTTAGCAAGGACCCCGGGAAATGGTGCTGAGGCTGTCAGGGCTTGTGGATGACTAGAGAAGGTGAGGGGTCTCACTCAGTGAACTGAAAACGCTAGAACTGCCATGGCAGAGAAAGAGAGAAGAACAAAGCTTCAGGGGAGTGATGTGCTATGGAGGACCAGCCGACGACGGTCTGGGAACGGAGTGTCAGAAGTAGGAGTGGCCCCTCACCCCCCTCTTCACTGACCTGGGAAGCTATGTTCCAGGCCTGTGGCTTAGGGCTCTGGAGGTCCAGAGACTCTAAGCTCAGAGGGCTGTTTCCACTGGAACAGGCCCTAACTCCTTCTGAAGCCATGGTTTCCCCCGCAGTGCCTCATGCCAAGATTCCAGGAGGAGAGGGATCATGACCCGGCGGGGGCCTGGCCCCAGTGTTTAGCTATAGATGCCCTGACAGAGAGGTGTGCTGGGCAACTGCCACTGGAGACTGGGGGTCCTGGGGTGGGGTGGCCACCTGGACAAGGCAATGCAGGTGTAAAACCATTCCATTATTTAAAAGCATGCGGGCCTTTTGGTGGGGACAGAGGCACAGGTTACACAGCAAGTGAAAATTGGCAAATACTTGAGAAGATATTTAAGTTCAAATGTCAAATAAGTGAAAATAAACAATGAAGGGCTATGTTTTCCACTTTTCAAATATCCAAATTTTAAAAACAATAATGCTTAATACAGATGAGAGTTTTGTGAAGTAGTCCTCCCTCCCATTCATGGGAGCTTGGGTTGGTATAATTTTTTTAGGTGGCAATTTAGTAGCATCCTTCTTTGATTTCTAATTACTTTTCTGGAAATGCATCCTAATGTAATATATCTAAATATGAAGAAAAAAGCTTGATGAAGAAGCATGTTGAATAAAATTGTTTACAAGAGGAAAAAGAAAAAGAGAAGAGGAACTATTATAGCCGTATATAGATGAAGAAATATGTTCAATGGAGTTGTTTACAAGACCAAAAGGGAAAACGGTAGAGGAACTGTTATAACCACATTTATCTATTTATTCAGCATAATGCCGAGCTAACTGTTTAATGACTGTGGAAACTTTGTAATTATATGGAAATATTGGTAGAAAATACTATTGAAATAATATGGTAAATGCTTTAAATACAATGTCAAATATAAAACTTAATGCAATGTAGAGAGAATGAGTACAAGCTTGTAAAATGTTTGCTTAAAAATGGAAGGCTGTGTCAATCAATGTAGATGCAGCTCTTCTGTGACACTAGAAGCTGGAACTGTTTTATGTGCAGCATAGTTTAATATTTCCCTGTGTACAATTGGCTCCATAAAACATGGTTTCTGAAATACTTTTTCTGAATAAAATATGAGTGTAAGTTACTAAGTGTGCTACACCCTTACTATGAGATATATATATATATCACAGTCATGTGCCCTGCACAAACACTTCCAGACTGAGACTTCTTTAGGGCTCAAATCCAGCCCCGAGGGACAGCCCTGTTTCCATTTCCTCCTGCCCAGAGGGGTGAATTTTCCAAAGGGCAGATGGGCACAGCTTCCCTGGGGAGGAGTGCAGGGGTTTCAGTGGGTTATGCACTACAGAGGCCGCCTGTGTTAATTTGTTTTACAGAAGTATTTCACAGAAGAAGTGAACGTGACCCACAGAGGGCTTGAGAGTCAGACAGGTTGGCCTCTCCTGGAGCTGCAGCCTCTGGTAGCTTAATTTCTGAGTTAGCACAGGGCTGAGGGCACTTTTCCCCGCAACCCCTTTCCCCGCTAAAGACACTTCTGGTGGGTCCTCTCTGTGGCTCCTTGTCCCTCTGTCCCAGGAAAGGTCCTGCTTTTCAGGTCCTGTTCATGGGTGAATGTGAACAAGCCCTGAGTGAAAATGCTGGGGGCAGGTGCTGGGAGGCTGGCAGCATGGATTCAGCAACCATGACCCCAGAGAGCAGGACAGGAAGATGACAAAGAAAAGGAGAATGGGATACGTGGCGTGAGAGTGCATCAGCCTGCTGGAGTTTGAGGGAGAGGGTGTGCCGGAGCTGGTCTGACCGTATTTGCAGTTAGTGAGGGCTAGCTTGAACACAGCCAGTGCTCTGGAAGGCCTTTGTGAGGCACAGCTGTGATGCAGTTACAGAACACCCTGTCCCTGAGTCCTGGTGAAGATTGGAGAATGGCACACGTGGCTGGTGACAGGTTCCTGGCACCTCGCAGGTGTGTGACCTGTGTGAGTTTCCTTCCCCGCCCCCCTTCCTATGAGATGGAGGTAGAGAAGAACGAGGGGAACATGGGGGGCCTACCACTGGATCGGGAGACTGAGCGGGTGTGGAATCGAAGCGGTGTTCCCTTGGCCTCCCATTATCCTGGGAAGTGATTTTTGGAAAACAGTGGGGTGAGCACAGGAGGAAAGTGTGCATGTTGCTATAGCAGCCCCAGGAACTGGGAAATGGCCGAGGACAAGCTAAGTACAGCAGGAGACACTGTCCCTTCCCTCCAGTAACTTCCTGGATTTTCCCTGGTTTGGGGGACACACGAATAACACCACTTGGAACAGCGTGTTGGTTTCTATCTGTGCAGTGAACTCGTGGCTGCTTCTCCACTATTCTACAGGAGCTTTCTCTCTCATGAGATGACGAAGGGAGTCCTGGGCCACCTCAGGAAACTCAGATTTCTGTGCCTTTGGCCTGCAAGCTCAGGCATCACTTCAGCAGTGGGTGGCATGGTCAGGACCGAGCGCCATTCACGACACTACCGGAGGCTCATAGGCTCGCAGAGTCAAGCAGGGAGAGCACAGAAAAGGGAGAAGTTTTCCCTCTAGATTTTGGAAGGGCCGGGAATCCCCAGGAAGCCCTTTTCTGGGCCAGGAGGTGATGCATCATGGGCTCCTCTCCCTCTTGGGTGCAGGTGCCTGGAAGAGATAGGAGCCCTCGTGCCTGATAAGGCAACACACTCATTACCCTGCTTGGACCCCCAGGGCCCTGGGGAGGCTGCAGAATGAACAAGCAGGGAAAGAGTGAGTGAGCTTTCATCAGGCTGGCGGCAAGGCACAGCAGCTGCACCGAGGGGAACCCACTGGGCACAGGTGCCCGGCTTCCCACTCAGGAGGTGGAGGGCGGGGAGGGCGTGGAACTTAGTTGAATCCCTCCTTTCGGCCTGCTCCCATTTGGGAATTTTGAGACTGGTGACCCACATGCTTTGAAAGGATTTTTCTATTTTTGCCACTGCCTCTGCTGCCGCCGACAGATTCTGGCATTTTCTACTCTTTACAGCGCTTGCTGCCTGGATGGAGACAAAAACAACACACACTGGGCCAAGGCTGTGAAAATCAGGGCACCAGAGAAACTGGAACAAAGGAGAGACACATCCCTCTGCAGCATGCTATCTGCTCTCTGCCAGCCCGTGGCTCTTTGTCATGCCACTGGCAGGGGCTTCTTTACTATAAATTGGCATTCTGGTAACTTATTGCTATGACAATGATTTTAAAAAATCAGCCTGTTCTTGCCCTGAAACATCGGTTGCAGAAGTTTTACGTAAGGGACAGTGTATGAGGACAGACACACACATGCAAACACACACAGAGGCCTTTTTATTTATTTGTTTTAATTGACAAATCAAATGTTATATACTGTATTTGCGGTGTACATCATGATGTCTTGAAATATATGCCCATGAGGAAATGGCTAAATCAAGCTAATTAACGTATGTATCATCTCACATAGGTTTTGTGGTGAAAACACTCAAAATCTGCCCTGTTAGCAATTTTCAAATATGCAACACATTGTTATTAACTATAGTCTTTTTCGATGACAACTTTTAATAGGCACTAAAATTGATTTAAGAAGTTAGGGTGATGATAGATATTGATGCTTTATAGCAAAGCTTAAAGTACAACAGGGAGTAGAAAACTGAGAAATATCCGATGAGTTTGAGCAAGGTAGAGGATGAGTGAAGGTAATTTTTCAGTAGGCGAGGCGTTGGTTTTGCTGGAATTATCGAAGTCATGACGTCCAGGCTCCACTTCCTTCAGCAGACACAGGTCGGCTCCCAGCATCCAAGCAACCCTGGATCCCGAGGGAGACTCGGCGTCTTCTTGGTGTCCCGGGGCAGCTGCTCTGGAGCAAAAGCCTCTAAAAATTGAATGATTGAGGAGGCAAAAGACAAATCAGAAATACTCAACTGAGAATTTTCCAATTTTCTTGCTATCTTCAATACCTCGTACAATTATCTGGTCAAAAAATTGTGCTAAAACTATGCTTGTACAGTGAGTGAATCAATCAATCAGCACATTTCTTTGTTTTTTCTTATCTTTTTCTTGTTTTTTTTTTGTTTTCATTTTTTTTTTGAGAAGTCTTCTTTGTTTCAGTCTGTTATGATATCAATGCAAACATTTGCATGAGGTTTTCTTTTTCTCGTTTAATCTTTATTTCACTTAAGGCATGGTTAGAAGGACTGGGCGTTACCATAAATTCCTTCATGTGGGGTCATCCTAACACTAAATGTTCAGTCTAGGTAAAAAGCTGCAGGCAATATTAGAAAAGTGAGACGGTTAAAAACAAAAAACAAAAAACAAACGAACAAAAAAAAAGAGGCGCATTCAAAGGCCAAATCCTTGAAGATTTATTCTCCTTAATTCTGGGAATGAAACCACCTAATGAAATGGAGGCCCACAGCAGGCTTCTGCAGATGAGGTCTGTGAGGGAGTTAATAAAAAAGGAGGAGTCAAAGGGCTAAAGAGATTGTCCCAATATAAGTGCAGCCCTAAATTCCAGAGACACGCCCAGTGGCTGAAAGCAGAGGCGCTGATGCTCTCTGGGCTGCTGCAGCCAAAGCACCGCCCGAGGGGCCTGAGCCATAGAAGCCATTGCTTCCCAGCTCCAGAGGGCAAAAGCCCAAGAGCAAGGAGCTGCAGGAAGCACCTGTCCCACTCCCCTCACCAGCTTCGCACCTGTCCCTCTCCCCTCACCAGCTTCCGGGGGTCTGCCAGCCATCTGTGGGCTCCTTGGCTCAGGGAAGCACCGCCCTGAGCTGCGCCTCTGTTTCCACGTGCCATTCTCCCTGTGTGCATTTAGGTTCAAATTTCTCCTTCTAGAGACTCTAGTCACAAGGAGTTAGAGCCCATCCTCATGGCGTCATCTGTACTTGATCCCCTCTGCCAAGACTATTTCCAAATAAGGCCACATTTGAGGTCGTGGGGGTTAGGACTCCAGCACGCACTGGGGGGACACAAGCTACCCCACAACGGGTACTGAAGAAAGCTCTGCTTTGCCAAGTCAGGCTTTGCCTGGGTGACATGTTCTATGGAACTTGTTTATTGTCAGGAACTCCTAAGATCCCTGGACACAGCTTCCTGTATAATCAGAGAAAACTCACAAACAGCATTAAAATTAAATATTTATCCTGATCTTTCATAACCCTACTTACATGAGGGGCAGTTATTGTGATGCTAGGAGCTTTACTAGCATATAGTTCTTGGCAATAAAAGATGTTGTATATAATTAGTTCATATGAAGAGAACAATCCTGGTAAATATTAAATATTTCATAACAAATATTTAATAATTCAAACTAACTACATATCATACTTGGCCACAGAATCTACAACCCAGGGCTCAGAGTGTGCCTCTGTTAGAAAGGACGCTCAGAGCAAGCATGTGCCTGTCACTTTAATCTTAAACAGAGCAAGCTGACCTCTGGCCCTTTGCAGCAAAGCCTGCAGGGAACCCCCTGCCCCCTAAGAGGCTCCTTGCTAAGCACCCCTACAGCCTGCTGCTCACGCTTTGCTCACACACACCCGAAAGGAGGAATGACGTGCTTGCCGCTTCAAACAGGTGGCAGGTGTGAGTGTTGCCCATGCAGACCTAACCACGATTTCCAGCTTCACTCAGGGCTCCTGAGATGGGGGCAATATGTTCTGTCAAAAGTCTAATTTCTCAGAAACATTCTCTAAGAAAGTACCTTGTACATGTTCAACTGCGACACAAATGGAACTGTCATGCCATCATCATTATCATCACTGGTTTCAACACTGCAAGCAGAGCCTCCTTATCTTGTGTGTAACCTCATCCCCAGGCCGGGAGGGGCCGACGTTGTGGTGGGTGGCATTCCACAGTGAGTCCCAGGGATTCCCATCTCTGGCTATCACGGCCTTACATAATCCTCTTCTCTCCAGTGTGGGCTGGAGCTGTGACTTGCTTCTGAGGAATAGAGTGTGTGCGGCAGGAGGGATGGGTTCACTTCTGAGTTCACATCACAGAGCACTGGGACTTCTGTGTTGCTGGCTTGCCTGCCCCCTGCCTCTCTTCTCTCTTTCTCTCTCTCAGTCCTCCCCTCCACTTGTCTCTTCCCAAATGCTTGCCTTGCAAGATGCAGCTGGAAAGCTCACATGACAAAAGGATGAGGGCAGCCTCCAGGCAGTCCCCAACTGAGACCCTCAGTTCAATGCCCTCAAGAAAGTGAAGCCTGATGAAGCCACATGAGTGAGCCTGGAGGTGGCTCTCTCCAGTGCAGCACTGAGGTGACACCAGCCTGGATGACAACCTGGTCCCAGCCTGGGAAAGGCTCTGAGTCCAAGGACCACCTAAGTCATGTCCAGATTTCTGATCCATGAGAACTGAGATAATACGTGTTGTTCGAGCTGCTTTAAAGACTGAATTGTGCCCCCACCCCCCAAATTCCTATGTGGAAGCCCTACCCCCAATGGGACTGTATTTGGAGATAGTGTGTTTAAGGAGGTAGTTAAGGTTAAATGCAGTCATAAGGGTGGGGCCCTGATGCAATGGAGTTGGTGTCTTTATAAGAAGAGCAGATTAGGGTACAGATCTGTACGCAGAGCCCATGTGAGGACACAGCCAGAAGGCAGCTGTCTGTAAGCCAAGGAGAGAGTCCTCAAGAGAAGCCAAATCTGCTAACCCCTTATGTTGGACTTTCAACCTCCAAAACTGCCAGAAAATTAATTCCTGTTGTTTAAGCTGCACAATCAGTGGTATTTTGTTGTGGTAGCTCTATCAGACTAATACAAGCTGCTAAGTTTTGGGGTAATTGGTTACACAGCTATAGACAGCTAATACAGCCATCAACATGAATCAATTTTCCATTTACCCTGAGCTGGGGACAAGACAAAGTCTCTGGTCTTTAAGAATCTTACACTGAGCAGAGCATGATGGCTGACACCTGTAATCCTAGCACTTTGGGAGGCGGAGACAGGCAGATCACTTCAGGCCACGTGTTCAAGACTAGGCTAGGCCACATGGCAAAACCCCATCTCTCCAAAAAAGAACACAAAATTTAGTCGGGACTGGTGGCATGCACCTGTAGTTCCAGATACTCTGGAGGCTGAGGTGGGAGGATCCCTTGAGCCTTGGAGGTCAAGGCTGTAGTGAGCCAAGATGACACCACTGCATTCCAGCCTGGGCAACAGAGCAAGACCCTATATCAGAAAAAAGAATATTACAGTCTACAGAAGAAATCAACAAATATATTAAAGTAATGGAGCTCAAAAACAATAAAATAATCATGTTACTAGAGAGATGGACAAAACGCCACTGGAGACTTGGGGAGAGGGCAGTTCACTCAGTTCTATGGTGGGAGAAAGAGGAAGTTAACCCCATTTCTCTGAGGAACAGTGACTGAGGGGACGTTTAAAGATGAATTGAAGTTCTACAAGCTGACCAGCTAGGAGACGGCAGTCCAAATACCACCTATACCCCAATAGCTTATGGAAAAATATTTTTTTCAAAAGAAGAGCTGCTCTTGCGAAGGCATGAATGCAAGCAATAACTGCATTCATGTTATTCCTCCTTGTTGGCCATGTGCTGTGTGATGTACTAAGCAGTGTGCAGACATTGCCTTATTTGATCCTCATAACAGTCCACTGAAGCTGGCGCCATAATCATCTCCATTTTGTCATTGAATACGTGGAGGCTGAAGGAGGGAAAGTGAGTTCCCCAAGGTCATATAGCTCATAGGTTGCCAGGCCAGCAAGCTGAAAAGACAAAATGTCCTTAGAAGACACAGGCTTCAAAGAAGTCAAACACAAAGGCCTAGGAGAGAAACTGAGAAGGATCAGTGTGGGAGATAAGAGGAAAACTAATGTGATCCCAAATCTAAAGGAAGCAATTTGCTGGGTGAGAATGGTGTTGACTGCCAAAGCCAGTAGAGCATCCGGTGGATGATGGGCTTCTGGGAGATCTCCAGGGAGGAGCTCCCATGGCTTAATAAGAACAGAAACAAGATTCCTGCCAAGTGAGTGAGTGTGGTGACAATCAGGAAATGGGTTCGTAAAATGAAGCAGGGGATGGGACAATGGCTAGGTCATCTTGTGGTAAACTCGATGTGTAGAATCCTTCCTTATTTCATCCCTTCCCTGTTTGATGCTAGAAGTTTCTTCATGTCAGTTGGGCTTTAACGGGGCACACATCTTCATATGGCTGTGATTGAGCCTTCACCTTCTCTTCTTTTTTAATGGACCTGGAGTATTCTGGTGAAGCATGCCACGATACTTTGGACGTTGACCAGCCTACAGGTGGAAGAGGTGGAGAACGAATGCTTTCCTTTTCGGCTAAGGCTCAGCATGGGACATCGGAAGGCCCTATGTCAGTGGATTTGAATGTAGAGGACAAAGGAGGCAAAGGAGCCCACTAATAAGATCCTCCCAGCACCACCCAACCCTGTGAGATAATTGAACTCATGTGCCAAGAAGAAGGTTGAATTAGAAAAAACAGATGAGAATTTCTTGCCATTTTGATTTCTATAAAACCCTGTCAAGGCCTGTCTCTGAGTCAGTCCTGGCCCAGGAGACTGCTTACGTTCCATGCTGTGGAGAACACCCATGAAGCTGGCACACTTTCCTTGGGGTCTTCAAGCTAACGTGGTCTTTGTTTTTAACTGACCTTAGCTTGACACCCCAGAGGGTTGTGTTTAGAAGAGGTAATGCTTTCTGCACAGTTTTGCACGCACACACACACACACACACACACACACAGAGAGAGAGAACATAACAGACAGTGAAGGGTTGACTCTGTCTCTGAGAATGGAGCAATCACTGAGGCGGGGTCTAGGATTATAGGTCCTGCTTCTTGTCCCTTCTGTAAAGGACATGCAGATTTAGGGGATGTTGAGTTCAGATGTTAATTTTCAGTCGTATAACACGAAAATGCAGCAACATCCCAAGCAGAGTTCACACTTCCCGCAATAGAATGTGCTTGGTGGAACTGGGTTGAGCACAAGCGCAGCACAGCTGTGGGCGGGTCCTGTGGGCTGTGGAGACGGGGTCACAATGGAACTCCTTGCAATAGGGTATGTGGAATTTTGTAACACAACGTATGTGGGACCTGCAGTTTGTAAATTGTGACAATGCAAAACTAGCAAATGGCCCAGAGAAACTTAAAGAGGGGCTATGTATGCCATCCGGTGTGGAAAGCTCCAAACCTTAACCAAACCAGTCATGCTGGGATGTCCTGGCTATAGCAGCTGGCAGACTGACCTCATTGTATGAGGCTAGTCTTTTCTCTATGTGGTACTTAACATGGACTTATACTTCTCTTGTTAATTTGCATTGCTATTTATTGTCTGATGGACTGTCTGCTTGCTTTGCTTCTCTCCATCCTCCCCAAAACAGAACCTCCATGACATTGGGACCAGCATCCTCTTACTCACTCTTGTCTCTGCCAAAATTGCAACAGTGCCTGGCATTTTGGAAGTGGCTGTTCCCATTTAGAAATGCATGAGTGTATCCACCCTCCCCTGCCCTCCTTCCTGTTCCTCCAATATTGTTTCTGCTGTGCCTGTAAAAGGAGCGGGGATACTGAAGTGCAAGATCACAATCCTGTCATTAAATTTCCTGGTTCTTTTAGGTCAGTGCTACAGGTTGGATTGTGTCTTTCCCGAAGAGATAGGCTGAGGTCCTAACTACTCCCCACCCTATACCTCGGAAAGTGATCGTATTTGGAATAGGGTTGCTGCAGAGGTCATTAGTTAAGATGAGGTCATACTGGAGCAGGGTGGGTCCCTAATGCAGAATAACTGGAGTCCTTTGAAGAAGACAGCCAGGTGATGAGAGACAGCCACAGGGAAAGCTCCATGGGATGCTGAGAGCACAGGTCAGAGGGATGCAGACATTGACATCAAGTCAAGGAATGCCTGGGCCTCCTGGAAGCTGGACAAGGTGAGGAAGGATTTTCCTACAGATTTTAGAGGGAATATGCCCTGTAGACCTCTTGATTTCAGACTTCCAGCCTCTGGAACTGTGAGAGAATAGGTTTCTGTGGTTTTAAGCCACCCAGCTTGCAGTACTTTGTTATGGAAGTGCTGAGAGCTGATATACTGCAATTCTTGTGAGTTCTCCAAGCCCTAGATCCTCATCTAAAAAATGAGAATAATAAGTCCTACTTAAAAAACATTAACAAAAGTTAAAAGCAAACCCTCATTAAATTAATGTGCATTCTGCCCTATGTTTCCTTTTCTAAGCACAGGTGATTTGTTTAGTAAAACAGCAATAGATTGATCTTTGTGTCCATTTTGCAACTAACTTGTTCCTACTTTTCTCTTTATTAAAACTAGCACGGAGGCACTCACTGACTGTACTCACCTCCATTCACCCACATAAAAGCCAACAGTTCTTACATATCTCATTTATTTTTGATTGATATCCCATCTACATTCAGCATGGATTTGAGGCAGCTTAACGTCAACACATGGATACAAGTTTTATGCATTCCACGTATAAGAGCGCTGCAAAGACAAGACAGTAAAATACATGATAATATACAGTTATGTGGTGTGCTGCACGCTGAAAGGGCAATCAATTTTTGTGACTCCATGTATGAAGATGTATCTTTCTAATACTGTGTGACTCGGGTTATTTCATTTATTTATTTCATCAATTTTGTTCTTTTGTTTTCCTAGCGATTTCTAGGAATGACAAACTGATCATGGTTTAATACAAACTGTGAATCTTGTCTTCTCCTGTGTGTGACTTATGGGGTAATGAATGGCGGGGGTGGGGTAACATTTTGCGGACACTCCGGCTTTCTGTCTTCAGGCAGTGTTCTGTTCGATGAATCAGCTGCAGGTCACACATCCATTTCCGTTTAGCGGTGCGGACGGCCTGCGTAGTTCCTTGTCTGCTGGTCTACTCTCCAGCACTGCTCTGTTAAGTAACACAGAAGAAGCCCCGTAATTGAAAGTTGGACAAAAGTGTTAGGGTTTCCCTCTTTTTATTGCCCTTTTTTTCCCTACCAATCCCTTCAAGGCCAAGTTCTAGTCAAATCTCACTTATCATTTCACGTTTTTCTTTTGGCTTTGCTGATCAATATGAACAAGTGTTACGTTCTATTAGTGGAATAGTTTATAGATTATACATTACTTGGCTTAAATGTAATTATCTTTCTTGTGGTTGATTATTTCAGCTACCTGGTGAGAAAGGTAGAGCTGGAATCCTGATTTTTAACTTTCTAAGATGTTTTAAGGAGACCGCTGGCCTTTCCCAGGCTGCTCTTGCTGGAGGTACTTTTCCAGGATACCAGGTACCTGCAGGCAGATCCTAAGGACCCATCATAACGCTCACTCCAGCAGATACTCAGTGCACACGTGTTTGCTCCTCTAATCAGCGTTGTGGATAGTGTGGGGGCAAGAATGCAAAATGGAGATCTGGGCTATGCTGATTGCTCATTAGCTCCAGAGGACAACTCTGTTGATATCCCTAAAGTGAAAAACGAGCCATAATTTCATCAGTAAGATTGTCAGAAACATCGCAAATGCTTTCTGAGAAGAGAAAACAGAAGGAAACCCCAAAAAGTAGAGTGTTTGTCATGGAGAAAACTGCCATGTGAGGAACTTCGGTGGCATGAGGGAAGACAACCACTTGTTCCAGAGGACAGGAGGAATGAGACTGTGTAAGTGCTGGCTGACATTCTTCCCTTGGATGGAAGTTACAAGACTAGTGATTTGATCTTTCCTTCCCTTTTTTTCCCAAAATCAACAGAGATTTCAGCTTGTTTGCTCTCAGTTGATGCTACGAAGTGGAATGCATAGATTAAAAGTTTAAAAAGGCAGGGGATGCTGTGGCCTGTCTTCATGTTGCAACACCTTTGATTTCTGCTTTCTGCCTTGAACTCCCTACCAACCAATGGATATCTTAGTGGATAGTTCCTTGGTCTCTTGAAGGAAGTGCTAGGCATGCGTTCCCATTTCAGGCTGTGAGTGAGTGGCATTAATCTTGCTGCCACAGACCTTGGGTCTGCGCTTGGGGTAAACATGGATGCTGGTGTGTCCTTGTAGCACAAGTCCCATCCTTACCACTTTGTGTGAAATATTGACTTCATGGGTCTGAGCAGAAATAGTCCAGGGCCAGGTGAGCAAAAATTGAAACAGGGATCAGGGACAAGGCCGCAGGAAAATTAGATTTAATAAGTATGTGACAATATAGCAGATATTTTATGATAGATCCGAAACTTAAATTCCATCTATCATTACAGCATATCAATTTTTTTTTTTTTTCTGTGAGTATGTCTATATGTCATCTGGAAGTACGGAGGGCTGCCCCGAATGGCTGGGATAACTGCATTAGCTCTAATTTACTTTTCATATGTTCATTAAACCAGTTCATTTCAACTGGGTAAGTGCCTGGCACCTGGAATATGATGATCTGAACACTGTGAAGTCTGTGCCTTAAGTAATATCTTGCCTGCTGGGCATAGCTTTAGTCATTTCTTACAGTAGTTCAGGTTAGAGCTACAAATAAAGGGAAAGATTCTGATGGATCTGGGTCATGTTCATTATGTAGAAAGCAGAGTCTAAAGCTTCTATTTGAAAGTGTTAGAATTTTGTAGCCAAGTATGTAGCTTGCGTTGGAGTATTATGAGCAGGCAATGGCAAGACAGTCGATAATGAAAACTGAATTAAAGAACCAGTGGTCTCTTGTAATGATGAAGAATTATGTAAAGTAGAAATGTAAGAAGGATTATGGAAGTAATTGAATTTCTCTTTTTTAGTTTTTTTTTTGACACATCTGTATTATATGGTCATTGCACTGTTCCTCATTTATCTACCTCTGAGAGATCTGGATATACCTAAATACAGTAGCAGTATAGACATATTAACAACCTATCCATTGGCAGCTAGTGAGTGAGCCATATTTCATAGCTCTAATGCAATCAGAGGCTACGAAATTTAATCAAGGGCTACAATATTTCATGCCTGTGAGGCCGTTACTGCGAATTTTTTTTTTTTTTTTTTTTTTTTTAGCACAAGAAAAGACGAGTACTTACATTGGATTTTAAACCAGTACTATTGAAATATTCAAAAGAACTTAGATGAATCTTCAAATACTAGGCTCATATGATTGGAAATCTTCATCTTAAACCTGGAAGTATTTTTCATGTGGCAGATGAAGGGCAAAGTTGTCAACTGTTTATTTTCTCTCCTTTCTTAAATAGATCACTAGTGAACAACAAACACACAGTGCAGTGCCAAATACAAAGAGAGAGAACTATGGTAATGATAATTTTACCTTGTGAACACATTTTTTTCTGAATTGTTTTTAAAGCCAACATGTTGAATTCTAGATTTAGTATAAGTACTGAAGGATGGCAGTAGGGTGCAACACCCTTGTATGCAGTTCGGTTTGCAGCCATCTTCCAATTTAAGGCCTAAAGACTTCTTGGCTTTACGTAAGACTATACAAAGGGGTTCCATAATGAAACAATCTGGGAAAATACTATGTAGTATGTCTTATTTGCTTGTTGGAAAGTTAAAGACTGATAATTCCTATAGCAAAGAGACATTTTAAATGAAATCAGTTTAAATGAATACTGTCATATAAAAGACCAAAACTATCCATCTATTGATCTATGGATCTATCTATGGATCTATCTATCTATGTCTTTGTTCTGAAACTTGAACTGGTCCACAAACTATTGAACCTCTTTATAAAAGGAAACAAACTTTAGTGTAAGTTTTCAGAAAATGATACCTATGTTCTCATATAGAGTAGAACTAAGTAATTTGTACATATTGAAAACGATTATTGAAACAGCTTCATCACAACGTTTAAGTCTCATAGATGACCTTAAGTTGCTTTTCAAACTATTTCTCTGGTTCGTAATAAAAAACAGAATTCCTAGGTATCCCATTTCCATGGAATATGGTTTGGCACCCTTCAAAATTGGCTTCATTTTCTTTGTTGTGATATAACTGTAGATGAAAAAGCAGCACCCTTTAAACACACAGATACTAATGCACGACGGTGGGTTTATCTTTTCTTCCTGACTCATCAGAGACCCCGGTGAGCACAGAATGAAAGCAGGTTAGACCAATGCCTCACGTCAGGCCGAGGCTACTCTCCATTCATGACACTCTCAAGGGGAGTGAAGGAGAAGGGGGTGTGTAGAGAAGACACCTACACACATTTTGTGTTCCTTGGTTTCATAAGTAGTCAGCCTTATGGGTCTCATCGTGTCCTCCAAAAAGGTCTGCTCAACTCCTAAACTGTGAATACGGCCTTCTTTCTAAGTATGGGGTCGTTGCCGATGTAATCAAGATGAGGTCATCAGGCAGGGCTTAATCCAATATTACCAATGTCCTTACAGAAGAGGAAAGTGCCCTGTGAAAGTATGGACACACGGTGAACACCAAATGGTGACGGGGGCTGAGAGTGGTGTGACGCAACCATAAGCCCCAAACAACAAAGTCTCTGGTGAGCACCAGGAGCGCAGAAATAGCCTGGGCCTACAGCACCTTGATTTTGGACTTGTGGCTTCAGGAACTGAGAGGGAGTAAATTCCTGTTTTTCAAGCCATCCAGTTTGTGATCCTTTGTTTTGGCAGCACTAGGAAACTGATACAAATAGCTGGTGGTTATTCACTGATTTATTATATCTGGCAGTGTGCTGGAGCCTTTACATACCTTATTCCTGACAACCACTATGCCAGGAGGGATAGGAGGAATAGGGTCTCCCATTTTACGAAGATGGAGTTTCCATTGTCCCATGCCAGCAGCATTAGCATCAACTGGGAAATTTACAGAAATTTGAATTCTCAGACCCTCCCTAGACCTAATGAATCAGAAACTCTGCAGGTGGGCCCAACAATTGCAGTGTGACAAGTCCTCCTGGAGAAGCTAACACAGCATGAAGTGTGATCTCTGAGGATCTAGACAGACCTAGTGGGGATGGAGTTATGATGTTCATTCACATCCCTCTGGATCAAAAGCTGGGTACACACACACACACTCACACATGAACACACTCACACACAAACACACAGACTCACATCTGAACATATATATTTTTTAATAAAAAAAAAAGGAAGGAAGCCTTTTGAGATAGGCAAGGGGCAGCTTTGGGCACTGTTGCTCTCTGCATCCAAAAGCAGAAGGCCCAGGGGAGCCCTGCAAGGATCTATTACCCTCTGCAGAGTCAGGCCTTCTTCATTGCTTTGGAAGAATTTGCAGTAATAACCATTGTCTCTCCTTCCATGTATGTCAAGGCCAAATGCAAAATGACAAAGACCAAGTCACTTCTTCATTCAGAAAGGATATGAATACATTTATTTACAATCATGTGTTTGCCTTCCTCTGCTAAGTTCAAGGATCTTTATTTATTCATATGTGGACTTTATTTTGCTTAATACAGACTTTCTTTCAGAATATTTTCACCTGTGACCATATGGAATATTTCATGATACTGATTCTGACCTGCGAAATTTAAAGCATTTTCAATACAAACAGGTCCCATTTTCTAAAGATTTAGTATCAAGGCCAAGCAGTCTATTTCAGTTGTTGACAGGGAAATGGTATTGCAAGGTGGAGCACAATTTGTTACTCAAATGAGCTCTCTCTCTCTCTCTCTCTCTTTTTTTTTCCTGTGCTGAGCATTAGCTAAGAGTTTCAACTCATATATTAAAGGCTTTGATATATATAATATTGATCATACAATAATTACATCTAAAATGCCAGTTTCCTATGTTGCAAAAAGTCCTGAGCATACTAACTCAGGAATTTTCATACCATGAGATTATTGAGAGCAACCAGGGGCCCAGGGCAGCCTCAAATTTCTCTGATTTACAGGATTTCACATAATCTCTGCTTAGTTATTTGTTATCAGAAGTGAAACATTTTAATAACCCCTCTATCACATGTTTCAGTCTTTAGTGTTTTATAGTCTGTTCCCCCAATCAGGAGATTTTGAATATTGGGAGTTACACTTTCCTGGCTTTTCGCCTTGCCAAAATCTTACCCAGCCAATCCGCCACCGAAGAACTCAATTTATTTGCTCAATTTATTAGGGAGAATTCAGAAGAATTTTTTATGGGAAAAGTATTTTTGTAGAGACTTTGACACCGACACTGACCCACCTATAGTATTAAAAAAAAAAATCTTTTGATGCTGCAGTTGAATCAAAACCATGCCTGTCCCCTCCACCTCGGGGCTGTCTTCTGCAGTCTGACGTGCTTTCCAGTAGCAGGTCCCTGTAAGTGCAGAGAACAACTGTCTTTAAATAGCTGCTGATCTTCGTATCATTAATTTCCTGCTCTGAAAACTGAAATGCCTTGTAATTATCCAGCTGTAGGAACACGTAAGACAGTACTAAATTTTGCTTAAGTACAGCCTATTGCCAAAACGGAAGCCAAAATATGTAATTAGGTAGGCATTAACATTCGAGAGCCGTGCGGTTTCGGAGCAGCACAATGGCAGGGACACGCGTGAAGGGCAGGCTGTCTGGGTAATGTAGCAGAAACCCTTCTCTAATAGTGTGCCCTCCCGTGCCCCGTCATGGTGCCAGCATGCCCGTCCTATTACTGGTCTGTGGATACAGAAGGATTCCACTTTGCGAGGTCCCCGCCAAAAGATACAGCTTTCCCTGCCTCAGAAGCAAATGTGTGCGTTTGTAAAGCAAGCAGAGTAATTAGATTACAGTGTTCCAGGCTGAACCTAGTGCAAGAAAACAGTCCGTCTTGTCCATTTGCATTCATAAACGTCCCACCATTTTTACGCAGCGTTGTTCCCAGGGCAGGGGTCATGATGTTCCATAATGAATTCCAAGAGAGCTCCTCAGACAGGCAAAGAGAAGTGCCTGCTTTGACCTCTCACCTGCCTGTAACCGTGAGGAAAAGTCACTGGTGATTTTGTGACAAGTATGCTTTTCCATTCCCAGTCATGACTTCAAAAAACCTGCAATGTGCTTATGTCTGGCCAATGGGGACACTCGGGCATGAAGAAAATCAACACTTTCTGAGTAAAAGTTGCTTAAATATATGACATATTTTTAAGAAACAAAATGATGTTGCCAGTTCTTGGGGACTATAGAGCATTTAAGCTCTTTTGACCTATAAAAGGGAAGGGATCAACCGTGGTAGCTTGAGAGAAAAAAAAAAAATCCTAATTACTATTAATGAGATTCATTATAATATAGGGTCTCCCAGCAATGAATTTTAAATGTCCCCTGTCAGTTTTCTATCAACATGGCACAGAAGGAAACATCTGCTCCGGAGTGCCCATGGAGGCGCATTCTTATGAGCTCATCTGCTTCCTCTATTAACTATCGCTCTCGTCGTGTTGGTGGACAAGGGATCAATCTTTCCCCCAAATCAGGTTTTCCACCCAAAGCTGAAAGCCTTGGTGTTTGTGGGTATGTTTTAAAAATCATATATTAAAAGTAATTTAAAGGTTAAGCTCGAATTACTTTTTTCCTTCTTTTTCTATTTTTTTTTTTTCCTGTTTGAACTAATAGAAATCATTCTTGTTTCTTGTTATCAGATGGAGGGAAACCTTGCACTAGTACATTTCAGCAAAAATCAAGTTCTTTTGTGACCTATGTAATTCTAACGTTTTGTTGGGGGATTAATGAAATCGTTCTAGAAGTTCCTGCCTTGAGCAGCATTGTGCAGGACAAACAGAAGGCAAGACAGACGTGTAATTTTAAGTTTTCTAATAGCTACATTTTTAAAAGTAAAGAGAAATTTGTTCTGATAATATGTTTCAGGCCGGGCATAGTGGCTCATGCCTGAAATCCCAGCACTTTGGGAGGCCGAGGCGGGAGGTCAGGAGTTCGAGAGCAGCCTGACCCACATGGTGAAATCTTGTCTCTACTAAAAATACAAAAGAATTAGCTGGGCATGGTGGTGGGTGCCTGTAATTCCATCTACTCAGGAGGCTGAGGCAGGAGAATCGCTTGAACCCGAGAGGCTGAGGTTGCAGTGAGCCTGAGATCGCCCAACTGCACTCCAGCCTGGGTGACAGAGTGAGATTCCATCTCAAATATTTATGTATGTTTCAGTTAAAACAGTATATCCAAATAATACTCTATGAACATATAATCAACATAAATATTATTGATGACCTATTTTACTTTCTCCTTTTGTGTTTTCCACTTGCAACTCTTCACTACCCACGTTTCAAGAACTCAGTGGACCGATGGACTCGCGGCTTCCACCCTGGATGGCGCTGAACCTGGGGAAGTACTTTACTTCCATTCTCATATGAGAAACTGGAAGGCAATGATTTTAAAAGATGCAATTCTGCTTCTTTTGATAAACTGTTATTTACCGTTATACTTCTCTAAAATAGGTTAAATATGTTACTGCTTTTGAGCCTTGATTTTCTAAAGTTTGAATTAGTTGTCAGTGCTAAAATATAAACTTTTTTTAAAGAATAAGACTTATCTGAATGCATTAGGCATGAATTTTACTAAAGAAAAGGATTTCAGCACAATGGAAATACCTACATCTAGCTGAAGGTTTCCACAGATGTAAGGCAATTTAGATTTTCCATATGGAGGGATAAACTATTTTTCACTATTTATTTCTGTTGCTTATGGAAATTAAGCAACTTAGAGCAGTAAATGAAGTTTTATTCACAGTACCTTTAATTAGTCAAACATCTGGAAATAGTTTTTGTATGTAATATGACTAAATTATAAAAGATATAATTTTTTATGACTCTATATTTCCATCTAAATCTAATTTTTTATAGTATTACATGAGTACACTGCCCAGAAATCTCCTTTCTCCTGGTTTACCTGGCAATTTCACTATACCTAGTTCCTGTTGGTGACTGCCAAAGGAAGTCTTTTCAATCAATATTAAGACATTGGCTACTTCATATATGCTGGCTGCTTCACTTAGCTCTGTGGAGTCAAGGGTATGTTGTATATAACGAAAAACAAGACCGTCAACCTGGAGATATGAGGAATATGAAAAGTGGCTTTTGATGGCAGAGGCACACAATCAGTGCTGCCTTATTTTAGAGAAAAGTGCCGTCTTTTCCTACCAAGATCATTGAAAAAGATGTTTTGGAGGAAATGGGATTGTATGATGGTTAGGATTTGGCAACTTGGAGAGGAAGACAACATTCCAAGAAAGATATTTGAGAAAAACACCTGGAAAATCAGACGAAGATAAAATAGCGATTGGCATATAATTCTAATAAAAGACAAATAGTATGAAAAGGGGGTACATTTTTAAGATACAGGTTCATGAAAAAATTCTATGTAGTTATTTAAGCTGTCATATAGCAATGCGACTGGTTTCAGGATATAGTAGGGTGCTCTTTGGAAGGATGATGTGGCATTGAAAGAGTGATAAAGAGAGAAAGAGAAAAGGGAATTGCAAAGCCTGAAAATCCTTCTTCAGGCTATTCCTTTAAAGCAGGGGTCTTTTACTTGTCATTCATCTGTGAACTCTCAAAGTTCAAGACAAATATTCAATAACTCCTAGGCATTATTTTTAATCGTCAACATTGCTACTATTTTTACTTTTTATCATTTTTGTTTATTTGTTTCTTCTGTTTTTGAGACAGGGTTTGCTCTGTTGCCCAGCCTGGAGTGCAGTGGTGTGATCACAGCACAATGCAGCCTTGACCTCTCAGGTTCAAGCCTCCTGAATAGCTGTGACCACAGGTGCACACCACCATGCCCAGCAATTTTTTAAAATTTTTTGTAGAGATGAGGTCTCCGTATGTCGCCCAGGTTGGTCTTGAACTCCTGGGCTCAAGCGATCCTCCTCCCTCAGCCTCTCAAATTGTTGGGGTTATAAGTGTGAACCACTGCCCTCAGCCCATCTCCATTATTTTTAAAACAAACACATAAGGAAAGGGTGTAGTGATATAGAGTTTTTTTAGATTGGTGTATTACTCTGTTCTCATGCTGCTAATAAAGACATATCCAACACTGGGTAATTTATAAGGAAAGAAGTTTAATTGACTCACAGTTCCACATGGCTGAGGAGGCCTCACAATCATGATAGAAGGCGAAGGAGGAGCAAAGCCACATCTTACAGGGGGGCAGGCAAGAGAGTGTGTGTGGGGGAACTACCTTTTATAAAATCATCAGATACCATGAGGCTTACTCCCTATCACAAGAACAGCATGGGAAAGACCCACCCGCTGATTCAATGACCTCCCTCCAGGTCCCTCCCGTGACACATGGGAATTACAGGAGCTACAATTCAAGATGAGATTTGGGTGGGGACACAGCCAAACCCTATCAATTGGAATAGATGTCTTTTCTTAATTTATATAGATCAGTGTGGGCTCTGCAGCTGGCTGTGCCGGTTTCAATCCTAATTTTACCACGCACTTGTTGTGTGAACCCAGGGAAGATGCTGGGCATTCCCCTGCCTCATTTTACTCATCTGTGAAATGGAGATAGTGAGAGTAACTTCTCATGGTGTGTTTTGGTTTTAAATTGACTTTTTTTTTAGAGCAGCTTTATGTTCTCAGCAAAACTGAGCAAAAGGTACAGATATTTCCATACACCTCCCCACCCCCACCTCCACACACACACTGCCTCCCTCATCATTACCCCCATCCCTTGCCGGGGGTACCTTTGTTACAGTCGATTAACCTAAATTGTCTCATCATCATCACCCAAATTTCAGTTTACATTAGAGTTCACTCCTGGTGTTGCACAATCGATGGGTTTTGACAAATGTATACATATTTGCTTTTAAGATGAAAAGAAAATACTCAAAAAGCTTAGAAGAGTATATAGCACAGATGGAAAACTCAAAATGTTATTATCATTGATATTATTATTGATTATAATAGTACGTTTTAAAATAATCTTTTGAAACACAGCTTTTCTTTAAATTATAGTGGCATGTCTATAATTTATATATGTGATATATGTTGTATATTTATATAATTTGTAATAATTATATAATACTAGATATAGTAGTATATATTATATAAACTATAATATGGTATGTATACTATATAATATATACTTATTCTGTATTATATATAACACAATATATTACGTATATATAATATATATGAAGACATATATATATAGTATATATACTAAATTATTAGGTTGTTGCAAAACTAATTGCGGTTTTTGCCATTACGTTCAACAGTAAAAACCACAATAACTTTTGCACCAACCTATAATACATGTCTTCAAAAACTGATGAGCAGAATCTCTGAACTCAGCCAAACACAGAAGGATCCTAGGGAGATGGGTGATTGGTGAAATGCATGCTGCAAAACATTTCTCTTAAAAACCTCACTCTGTAAGCTGAAACTTCTAATATTCTGGCTGTCTTTGAGTGTGGTGAGCTCATATTTTGAGGTCAACAATTCGTATTCCCTTCAAATAATACGAATTGTTTGCCTCTGGACAATGATAATCTTTAACTTGGGAAGATTTAATCCTGACTGCAAGACGTCGTAGAGACAGAAGTGCTTCCAGAGACACAGACCAATATCTCCTGGAATGAAATTCCAGATAGTTAACAGGCTTTATTATGGTGGCCTACAGCAGTGTGCCAATGCATAAGAACATAAGCTGAAAAAAAAAATTGGTTCAGATCATAAAAATAAAGTGTAAGAGTTGGATTCAACATCTCTTATCATCTACCACTCCCCACAGGTATCTCATCTCTGGATCCCGATCCATTATTCTTGAACTAGGTACACACATTCAATACTCTGTAGCCCAAAGCAATGCCTACAATCTAAGTTCTAGGGCAGAGACTATCATATTCTGTTTTTTATTGTTTCTCCAAGTCAATTATTTCTTAGAAATGTATTAAATTTTCTCATGTCAGATTTTATGTGATTTAATTATGGAACACTAGAGAAAATCAGGGATTTAAAATAATTTTTCACGCCTATCAGCCATGCTCCAAGATGACTGGTTGTACGTGGTAAAGGATAGCATCTACTCGGTCCCCGTGATTTGAAGACATATGTAACCAGCACTTGCCATTTTATCATTATACCCTAGAAGGCCATCAACCAAGACTTCATTCCAGATGTCCTAACTCTCAAAGAACACCCCTTTCAACCCAATTATATTCTCTGTTCATACTCTATTATTATAGTAAATGTGAATGAACAGCAGTGTATTGACTTTTAATTATGTATAGTATATTTTTAAAATTTGTAATTACTATTCCTTTATAGGTCTCTAAAAATCCTGTAATTATGATGCTAAACACTATCACACCATTGGAAATGGCAGAACTGTTCAGATTTGCCAATATCTGGGTGATTACTCTTACTTGCAAAGGTCTTTAGAGAAATAATAATTATGTGCTTAGCATTTAAGCTATTTTCCCAAGTTTACAATTATTATTCTTTCTTTCTGCAGAGAGCACTGTAACTTACAGAGAGTAAGAAAACTAGAAACTTTGGTTTGGTTATGCCAATGTATCAGCAGCATGATTGGGACAGAATCCATGTCATGTCCCAGGAGAAAGCTACTAGTGACACCATCTCTTCCCACCCTGAACACATTTTTATTAATTCAGTGTTTGACGTGTTTGTAATTACTGATGTGTATTTATGGGTTGCAGGTGATTTTTAAAAATCTTAGAATCTCTGCCCCTTATTGAGGGTGGTCTTAACGTAATAGGACATTTATTGAAATAACTTTATGTACCAAACATGACGCCTTCTTTTTCCTCCGTGGCTTCCAGCTTCAATCTGTACTCCATGTTCCTTCCAGAGTCTGTGCTCCATCCACAGCAAACACTGCAGCTTGCTAAGCAGCCTGTACTGTTGCTTCTGGGCCTTTGCATTGGATATGGTCCCTGCTTAAGAGGCCTTTCCTAGCTCTTTGTCTGCACACAATATTCAGCTCACCCTTCAACTCAACGTAGCTTAACTCACCTTTTCTTCTCTAACAGCCTTGTCCCCTCCCCTAGAGACTTATCCCCTTTTCTTTGTGCTACACTGGTATACTAGGCATTTCTGTCATTTTTTTTTTTTTCCTGTACAACATCCTCTGAATGTAACATCTATTTAGTAGTTATCCTATTTGTGGATGGAACGTTCTTTAAAAGAATCATCAAGATATATACAACCAAAAATGGCAAAAAGAGTAACACCTACACAAGTTTGGTACAGTGCCAGAAATACATGCTTTGTTTTTCTGGTTAAATTAAAGAAATTCACTTTTGGTCACATACACTTCTATATCTGGACATTTTCATGTGGTTTCTGGGTACTTCTCTCTTCTTCATTCCTCTTGGTTTTTTTCTTGGCTTATTTTTACATTAGTGGTTCAATTTTTAAAGTTCCTGAAACAAATGCAAACAATTGCTATGGCATTATTCAAAGTATAGGATCAATTTGTAGATCTTAGGAAATTCTAATTCTGGGAGTCACTTTACTTCTTCTATATGTGTCTCTTTTATTCACTTAAACTGTTAATGTAATGAGAATTTATCTACTGAGTGATTGCACCAAGCACCATGTTCTTATTCCTTGCTGGGAAATAGTAGGAGTGAAGAATCTCCTTAGTCATTATTTTAACGTATTTTTTTTCAACTCAGTGAAGCTACAACAGTAATGACAAAGTTCAAAGCATTAAGATTACAACTTCAAACAGTGATTATACCTCAAACATGTGCTATTAAAAAATCTTCGGGAGTTAGAATGTGATAAGATTTGTCACTCATTTTCATTGATATTTGGAAGTGAAATATATTATATATATATATATTTCAAATAAAAATTTTTGCTATTAAGTGGTAATTTAACTGTGCATTTAGACTCAGATTTCTCTGGACAAACATCCTACCTACATTTTTCTTACACATAGTAGATTTTACTCTAATGAGAGTAAACACTTTAAAAGCTTTGATGGAAGAATTAGTAAGTACCAATGACTGATAGTTCTGTCTAGCATTTTTCTTCCCTCGTGCATTTTGAAGACCATTTAATGGGTTACACCACCCAAACCGCTTCATTAAAAATTTTCAAGCCAGAATAAGAAGGTAAAATTCACCCACAGTTTTTCAGGTAGATTCATGAATTAAGGCAACTACAGGAAACATCAATGGGTAAAAAAAAACCGATTCCCTTTTTATAAGTTTATAATAATTACTTATTAGGATCACTGTCCTTGAAAGTTCTAAATTTAATTGAAAAAAATTGTTAATGGTTATAGAAGAGTCAACTTGTTAAATTTATCATGTTTGTATATCAATTGCTAGAACATGAGATAAATCTAAACATGATATATTCAGTCATAATTTTTGATTTTTAAATTGGCAATTATATTTCTTGATTATTGATTTAGAAGAATTTCCTTCCTTCCTTCCTTCCTTCCTTCCTTCCTTGCTTCCTTCCTTCCTTTCTCTTTCTTTCTTTCTTTCTTTCTTTCTTTCTTTCTTTCTTTCTTTCTTTCTTTCTTTCTTTCTTTCTTTCTTTCTTTCTTCTTTCTTCACAGTCTCACTCTGTTGCCCAGGCTGGAGTGCAGTGGAACAGTCACGGCTCACTGCAGCCTTGATCTCTCAGGCTAAAGTGGACCTCCCACCTCAACCTCCCAAGTAGCTGGGACTACAGGCATGAGCCACCAGGCCCAGCTATTTTTTTAAATTATTATTATTTGTAGGAATGCGGTCTCACTGTGTTGCCCAGGCTGGTCTTGAACTTTTGGGCTCAAGCAGTCTGCCCACTGCAGTCTCCCAAAGTGCTGAGATTACAGGCATGAGCACCATGCCTGACCTAGAAAAATTTTCAATATGTTACAGAATGTTTATCAGTCTGGTAGTGCTATTAAAATAGTGTCTTGGAAATACCCATCTGGCAGCAGAGAGCAGATCTGGTGCAGGGAATATGATCAACTCACAGAAAGGGCACAAGCAAGGAAACGGTGTGAGATGGTAGCAAGAGTGATGAAGAGAACAAGGCAGATTGAACAAGTGCATGGAGGTAAAATCAGCAGAACTTGAAAGATCTGTTAGCTATGCAGAAGAATAGAAAAAAAAGAAAGTGAAACATGGCTTGGTCAACTCCACCTGAGGTCTTTCCAGAAAGGAATTCAGGGAGGACCTGGTTTGGGAAAGGCCAAAGGTGGGAGCAATGATGAAATGGGTGTAATCCATGGTCAGAGACTCTGAAAGAGGGCATCACTTTAAAACACATAATTTTCTAAAATCCTAATTATTATATCACCAGTGAAGTTGGTGAAAAAGAGAATTGGGAAGGCTGATAATAAAATGCTTTATCTAAAGGGATTTCTTGGAAGAATTCAGTTTTATTATTTCAATAGGTTTTGGGGAAACAGGTGGTGGTTGGTTACATGAATAAGTTCTTTAGTGTTGATTTCTGAAATTTTGGTGCACCCATCACCCGAGCAGTGTACACTGTACTCAATGTGTAGTCTTTTATCCCTCACCCCCCTCCAACCCTTTCCCCTGAGTCCCCGAAGTCTACTGTATAATTCTTATGCCTTTGCATCCTCATAGCTTAGCTCCCACTTATGAGTGGGAACATATGATGTTTGGTTTTCCATTCCTGAGTTACTTCACTTAGAATAATGGTCTCCAATTCCACCCAGATTGCTGTGAATGCCATTATCTCATTCCTTTTCATGGCTGAGTAGTATTCCATGTATCTATGTATATGTGTATGTATATATACACACACACACAGACACACACACACATATATATACACATACATGTGATATATATGTATATATCACATTTTCTTTATCCACTCATTGATTGATGGGCATCTGACTGGTTGCATATTTTTGCAGTTTCGAATTGTGCTGCTATAAACATGCACGTGCAGGTATCTTTTTCACACAATGACTTATTTTCCTCTGGGTAGATACACAGGAATGGGATTGCTGGATCAGATGGTAGATCTACTTTTAGTTATTTAAGGAATCTCCACACTGTTTTCCATAGTGGTTGTATTATGTTGGTGCAAAAGTAACTGCAGCTTTTGCCATTAAAAGTAATGAGTAATGAGCTTGCCTTTCAATCTGCCACAGAGAATGGTGATCACAATAAAAGACTTAATATTTCTTTTGTGCTTCCCAGGTGTCAGGCATTATATGCTTTTCTATGTGTTATCTCAGCCATTGAGAAGTCCTATCAGACAGAGCTGTGATTGTCCCCACTTACAAAAGGGTGAGATCTAGCTCCTAGAGGATTCATGATATGCCACAAGACTGATGGCCAGGAGAACCTTTCAGGACTGCTCTGAATAGGCAGCCCTAGGGAGAACTGCATAAGCCCACAATCTGGGCTCAATGAGCAGATGAGAGAGATGAGAGAGGACAAAGCTGCTCCTTTGCTCCTTCCCCCACCCCCAACTTTCTCCTTTAAGGTCAATCTTTTAGGGGCAGCAGGGAGAACAAATGGGTGCAATGGAAAGTGGGGTCCCGTAGCTCAGAGGCAATAACAGCAGCTGGCGTGCATGGGGCTGAGACTCCAGGTACGGCCAGATTTTACTCCAAAGTGTGCAGAACCCAATTTCAACTATTGTTGAAGAATCACAAAGAAAGTGAAAGGTCAAAGCCGCGGGGCCTGGAAACCTCAAATAGTCGTACTTGATGGTATTTTCTGGTAAACCTGTGGAGTGGACTATTGTGCTACAGACTTATAAGCCCTTTAGAAAAAGCAGTCATGATTTCCAGGAGTCAGCAAGGGTTCACTAACGGCGAGTCACACCTCATTTGCTTTCTGACATTTGACTGGACTGGCAGCTTGGAAGATGACATGGATGTGGGGTAGCTGGGTTCCATCAAAGCATGTGACAGAGTCTGTTTAATATTTTCATGGAAGCACAGCAGGATGACATGAATAGACTGATAGCAAAATCGGATGCAACGTAAAGCAGTGAATAACTATTTTTTTAAAAAGTGGTGATTAATGTACTGATATCAACCTGAAAGGAAGTCACTAGCAGCAAGCCAAAAGGTTCTGATATGATTAAGTCCAGTCAAATGCTTTTATCATTCACTTACTTGAAGGCATGGAAAACATGCTTCTCGAATAAGTGGGTAATCTAATGATTGTGGGATTGTCTACTACAGCAAATGACTGTATCAAGATTTAAATAATCTGGGGATGCCAGTATGAAGCATAAAAGAAGGTGTTGGAAATTTCTTCCTGAGAAATCCTTTGAAACAAGATAGATCCCTAAGCCAGAACTGGTAAGAATTTCTGCTTTTGACTTGAATTTAATTTTGAATTGAATTTGGTGAATGAAATTTGGCTTGTTTTCCTCCTCCTCTAGGAACTAACTCCAAAATAAGAAGCAAAACAAATTAACTTCATTTTTAATTTTTAAAAAGGAAAAATAAAAACAAAGGAAAGAAAGAGTAAAATAGAAGGCTAGTCTCTCAAAAGCAATGACATTCAAACATGGAAACCATCGAGGGTGGACACCTGTGGTCCTAGACCTCAGAAAAGGCCAACAAAGTCCACTTGTTCAAGGTAGATGGTAGCCATGCAGGCTAGATCTAAACTCGGGTCACAGGACAGGATGAGTTCTGTCCAGCCCTGAGAGCTTCCCCAGAGTGAGTCTGGCTCTGAGAGAAAATTGAGGAGAAGTGGCTGAGAGAGCACCATGCCAAAGTGTCTTCAGAAGGTTGTCCTTGGTGACAACATGAGGCAGCTGGTGAGGCAAGAAGTTCCCCTAAGAGCCCCCCGAATGTTGATGATCCTGCTTGGCTGAAAGGAAATGAGAGTCCAGAAGCTCATCTGTACTCCACAGTCCTGAGTCATTCTGAGAATTCCTAACATCCTGAAGCACATGCTGTCCCAGGGCCCGTATGGACTTCCTACATATAGTCAACATGTGGAGAGCTTGTCTTGTTCAAACACGATAAATATTCTAGAAATAATTTAAAAGGAATCAGCAAAATATACAAAGATTGTACAATTCTATAAATGGGAAGAAAGAACAGAAAAACTAATTTCTAGACAAAAACCTGCATTAGAAAAACACAAAGAGAGATTATGATCCAAGCTATCTTCACAAACTACCAACAAAATGAACTTATCATCTCTATAAACAAAACACACAGCAGAGACACATTAGTTCATGGGTGATATATTGGGATCTCAGAGGAAGGTGCTAGCTCAGGAAAAAATGTGAAAAATATAAATGCACAGGAAAAAATGATAGCTAAAAGGGAAGCGGCACTAAGGAGAAACACTATGAAAGTATAGCTCTGCACATAATGGACTGGACTGAGAAAAACATGCAAACTAGAAAGAAAATGAGCAAAGAGTTAATGGGATTACAGTGAAAAAGAGTTATTATGGAACAAGACAAGTAAAATCTAGAAAGTATGATAGATTTACCTAAGTAGGGTGTATTAGTCAGCGTTCTCAAGAGGGACAGAACTAATAGGATATGTATGTGTGTGTGTGTGTATATATACACACACACACACACACAGAGAGGGGGGGGGGGAGAGAGAGAGACCAGAGTTTATTAAGTATAAACTCACCTGATCACAAGGTCTCACAATAGGCTGTCTGTAAGCTGAGGGGCAAGGAAGCCCAGTCTGAGTCCCCAGACTGAAGAACTTGGGATTCTATGTTCAAGGGCATGAAGCATCCGGAATGGGAGAAAGATGTAGGCTGGGAGGCTAAGCCAATCTAGCCTTTTCACATTTTTCTGCCTGCTTAATATCCTGGCCATGCTGGCAGCTGATTAGATGGTGCCCACCCAGAATAAGGGTGGGTCTGCCTTTCCCAGCCCACTGACTCGAATGTTCATCTCTTTTGGCAACACCCTCACAGACACACCCAGGATCAATACTTTGCATCCTTCAGTCCATTCAGATTGACACTCAGTATTAACCATCACATAGGGTAGCAAAATAACAAAAGAGTCAAATATTTAAAAAATTATTTTTAAAAACTTCAAAACACAAAAACTTACATTTCCAGTTTGAGAGGGTATCTTGTGTCCCGAGGAAAATCCATGTAGAAAAGACAACCGTAAGGCATAGTTAGTAAACTTTCTGAATCTTAAAGGACCCTGAGGTTAGAAGATGTGTTTGTTTGCCATTGCCACTGTAGAAAAATACACAGACTTAGTAACGGAAAACACTGCAAATTTATGGTCTCACAGTTCTGGAGATGGGCAGTCCAATTAGTCTTCTGGGGCCCAAATCAGGGGGCTAACACACTTGCATTTCTCCTGCAGGCTCTGGAGGAGATCCACTTCCTTGCCTTACCCAGCACCTATACTTCCTTCCTCATGGCTCCTCTCTCCACCTTTAAAGCCAGCCTCATGGCATCTGCAAATCTGTCTGACCTCTGTTTCTGTCTTCACAGCTCTTTTTCTGCCTCTAATGCTCCTGCCTTTTTCTTATCAAGGCCCTTAAACACACCCAGATAATTCATAATCATCTTCCCACTCCAATATCAGTAACCAGTCCCATCTGCCGAGTACCTTCTGCCACTTTAAGGTAGCATATCCACAGTTTTCAAGTATTAGAAGAAGGACATCTTGGCTGGGCGCAGTGGCTCACTCCTGTAATCCCAGCACTTTGGGAGGCTGAGGCAGGCGGATCACGAGGTCAGGAGATCGAGACCATCCTGACTAACACGGTGACACCCCATCTCTACTAAAACTACAAAAGATTAGCCGGGTGTGGTGGCGGGTGCCTGTAGTCCCAGCTACTCGGGAGGCTGAGGCAGGAGAATGGCGTGAACCTGGGAGGCAGAGGTTACAGTGAGCCGAGATCATGCCACTGCACTCCAGCCTGGGCGACAGAGCGAGACTCTGTCTCAAAAAAAAAAAAAAGAAGGACATCTTGGAGACGGGGTGTCATTATTCTGCCAACTACAGAAGGCAAACGAAAAGTTTGTCTAGAGGGTAGAAGGAGAGAAAAACTAAACTTCTCTAGATTTTTCCGCAGTGGCAGGGAAATAATGGAAAATATTTATATTCATTATTTGTTGCTGCCTAACAAATTACTCAAAAACTTAGTGTCAACAACACACCAAAAACGACATATTATCCATATCTTTTCTGCAGGTGAAGAATTTGGGAGCAGTTTAAGGGCAGTTCCGGCTCAGGGTGCCTTATGAGGTTGCCATTGGGATGGCAGCTGACTCCAGGCGTCTGAGCCTGCCTGGGCCAGAGGGTCTGTGTCCAAGGTGCCTTCTCACAGGATGGATGGCAGTGCCAGCACCGGTGAGGCTGCTGGGGTGTCTTCTACAGTCGCAGTACGGCAATTGGCTTCCTGCAGAATGAGACCCAAGAGAACAAGAGGCGGCCTTGAAACTCATTTCATCATTCCTGCCCTGCCCTGTTTGTTAGAAGTGAGGCTCGATGGACCTCCCACTGCATTTGTATGAAATGCCCACAAGAGGCAAAGCTATAGATACAGAAAAAATCTATAGATACAGAAAGTAGATTTGTGGGTAGCTTAAGGCTGGAGAGGGCACTGGGAGGGCTGAGAGATGACAGAAGGTGTGGGTTTCTTTGGGGATAATGAAAATGTTCTGAGTGTGGTCATTGTGGTACATTTCTACAAATATATAAATTTGAAAAACAGTGAACGTGCACTGTAAATTTTATGGTACATGTAGTGTATATGAACTCTATCTCAATAAGGCTGTTACCAAAAATACATACATATTTGATTAACTATACTATATATAGTTACGGGTAAAGTTAGGCTGAAAACTAAAAAAACAAATTCAGATCGACAGAAAAAATAAATAGAAGACATGTAGTGAAATACTGGATAGTGAAAGATTTATAATAGCAAAAAAATACATAAAATGCTAGAACAGAAAGAAAGCTTTCTATGTAAAAGTGATCAATATATCTGACGTCTTAACTAGTAAAGGAAAAAGACTCAATTAGCTTGATTGGGAGAATCATTTCAGGATGTGCACATGTATCAAGTCATCATGTTTTGCACCTTAAATATATACAAATACATTTAATGATTGACAAATATATTTATTTGTCAGTCATGCCCCAATAAAACTGGGAAAAAAAACAAAGCAAGAAATTGGCACATGTATATTTAAGAGATAAACTAAAAAGTTGTAATTCAGAGATATTTAAGTTAAAATGATGAGAATGGCATACGATGAAAATGCCAAGATTGTAAAGGGTCAGAATCTTAATATGAGATAGGATTGAATTCTGGAAAAAAAAAAAAAAAACACCAAAAACAACAAAAAAAGACAAAGACAGGCATTTTACATGTTAATTGTTGCTATCCACAGTGAAGACTGAAGGCACGAAATTTTATGCATAAAATAACATATTATTAACATAGGAAAGCAAACCTTCTTCATAAAAATGAAATCCTGAGAATTATAAACAAAAAACAAGTATATAACTCTTTCAGCCTATGATAGGTTTTGCAAATAAGTAATTATATAGAATATCTCCATAGAACAATATTAGAAATTAAATTCCATTTTAGTAACTGATACATAATTAATAAATAGCAAAGACATAAACGCTTAAAACCGTACTGAGATTCCAGTTCTGGCAATGCTCATCACATTTTATAACACAATGTGTTAACAAGGGTATCATGAAGCAGATGTTTTCAGACTTTTCTTGGGGGAGAGTAGATGTGAATAACTTTTAAGGTGAACAGTCTGATCATTTATCAAAATTTGAAATGTATATGATCTTTGAGTCAATAATTCCACTTCCAGAAATTTATTCTACTAATATACGTACATGTTGACAAGATGATATGAGAAACAAAATACTTAAAGTATTGCTAGATTATAACCCAAATTTAAAATACATACCAATTTTTCTATGCTGATAGAAATGACTGACTGAATAAAGAAAGAGGGAAAATAGACAAATCTCCTATTCAGAAGAACTTCAAATAATGTATGTAGATTCTTCACTCTCAAGGAGAGGGAGCATAACTCCCCACATGCTAAGCATAGTCTGCAAATAGTGATGTCTTTCTGATTGTACAGCACCAGAGGAACGGAGCAACTTTATGGTGGAGAAATCTGACCAAGACTCCCTTAACCAGGTGATCAATGTCAACCTCCACAGGAAGAAGTAATGGTGACAGTATGCACCCAGGATATAATGTGACAGAAATGACACTTTATCTTTGTGATTTTCTTTCTAAAAAGCCATAAGCCTACTCTAATCACGAGCAATTCCATAGAGCGACATTCTCCGAAAGACCTGACCAATTGTCCTCAAAACTGTCAGAGTCATCAAAAACAAGGGCTGTCTGAGAAACTCCCAAAGCCAAGAGGAGACTAAGGAGACTTGGTGACTAAATGTAACGTGGGATCCTGGATGGGATCCTAGAACAGAAAAATACATTAGGTAAAATAAGGAAATTTGAAGAACTATGGGCATAGTTAATAATGAACCATAGTTAATAATGAATAATGAATCAACATTGGATCATCAGTTGTAACAAGTACACCACACACAATATTATAGGTGTTGATAAGGGAACTTGTTGTGTGGTGTAATGGACCTCTCTCTAGTATCTTTTCAATATTCATGTATTTCTAGCACTGTTCCAAAAATAAAATTTACTAAAATTAAGGGGATGGGAAAAAATGAAAATCATAACATAACCAAACCCCTGGGATGGAGATGAAGCAATGCTTAGAAGGAAATTTTTAGCTTTAAATGATTACATAAGAAGGGAAGGAAGATTCAAAATCAGTTATCTAAACTTCCATCCTAAGAAGATAAAAAGAAGATCAAATCAAAACCAAAATAGTAGAAATGGTAGAATAAGGAATTAAGAGAGAATGGAAATTAATAAAATACAGAATGACTAACAAATGATTTTTTCTCATTGTGCGCATATATATATATATATATGCATATACACACATAGATAGACACATCTATTTATATGTGTGGTATTCATATCCTTGCTAAGAAAACAACTCTCAGTTACTATTTCCTTGAGTGGTTTTAATCATGAATGGATGTTGAATTTTGTTAAAGACATTTTTAGCATCTATGGAGACTGCAAAGAAAAATGAGTTAAAATCCTAAACAACTTTATTAAACTAAAGGTATTTCACATATTTTAGTTGAAAAAGAATCATTAAGACAATATAACAAATGGTATTTCCTCATTTAAGAAACTATTTTTTCAAAAGTGATTTTCCAGAACTTGTGTTCCAATGGACACACTTTAAGAAACAATGAGCCTGTTGACTCCACTTTTCCTCCTGTATTTTGTATGTGAATAGAGGTATTTCTGCAAAGGTTAACACAAATGTTTGTTTGGGTTACAGTCAGAATGAAAGCCTGTACTTCATGGCCCTTATTCATGGCCATCTAGCTCTCAAAGTCATTTCAGGAATTTTAGGATGAGATTCTCTTAACAGAGTTCTCACATAACAAGCCAAGCTCATTACTCAACTGGAGACTTAAAAAATGGTAAAGATATCTTCAAAATTGAACTATTTGGAGAAGTCAGTCAATCATTATGGAGATACGGGGCATGAGCAAATGCTCACATAAAAGAAAGATTTGGCAATAAAGAGTACTGAGATTTTGTCAAATTATCTTGCGTGTGTTTTCTTTATTTCTTGTGAATAACCAAGATTTACAGAAATTAGAATATATTTGACAGATAAACTATATGGTTTGTTTTTCTTTATTTTTCTTTTCTCCATTGGTAAAGGAGGCAGTATGGAGGATGCAAAGTTCCTATTTATGAATTGAATTCTAATAACAGAATCACTGCAACTGAAATTGCTATAAAGAGAGTGAGCACATGTGAAGCAAGTGGCTCATGTTAATACCTTCACCTGGTTCTTAGCCCATGGGTGGCTCATCTTCAAGGCTAACTTTGCACAGGCTTAAATTCAACAGGTGCATTAAACCTGCGAGCACCACGATTTGCTTTTTCCTGTGAGGATTTGATTATATTGCCTTCACTCTTCAAATAGGCATAGATATTTTTATTCATGAAACCAAATCCCAGTTTTTCTCATCATCTGGTAATACGTCTCAGCTTTTATCAATTGTCTAAGAAAACACTAATAAAAAGTGCCAGACAAGGTATGCAGTAACAGGCAATCCAGAAAGAAAGCAAAGCATCCCAAATGTGATATTTTTGTTTTCTTCCTGTGTCATTGACCTTGTACTTTTATGAATGTACAAATAAATGTAGTCCAAATTTGATTTTCGTCTATTCACAATAGCACCAGGATTTTAATAATGATAATGAACAAGTATGAACAAGACCATGTTTTACACAGGCATAAAGAAAACACGTTTACCCTGTTATGGCACAGAAATTGTGCCATAACTGGGTTATTGTGGGCTTCGTTACTTTTTATTTTTTATTGTGGGCTTTGTTTTATATTTTATATGTATTTTATATTGTGGGCTTTGTTATTTTTTATTGCAGAGAAGTTAAGCATTTTGTTAAGTATCTACCTCTGTCTTCAAGGTGCAGCTCCTTATCACCTCTTCCTGGACCCACGGACAACTGCCTGCAGTCACAGAGCATTTTGCAATTGACTTAAGGTTCCACATGTTCCCCTGAAGCCTTGGACCTTGAGCTCCAATGCAGTCTCGCAGTCCTGACGCACTTCATCTTTTCAGTCCCTTTGGGTTGACTTTGACTCCTCTGTCTGCTGGCAGAGTTGTTCTAAACCTTTAGGCTTAAATGCATTTTCTCAGAAAAAAATAAGCCATAATGTTGCATTAATGAAGCTTATTCATTTAGGTTGTGCAGGGATCTTTTCTTCCTTTGATGTACATATTTAGTTCCCATTAATGGTAATAAGAGTGAATTATGTGGACATATTGACATGAAAATAGATCCCTTGGGCTCTGTGTATAGAGTATATTTTGTTAATTGGGAAGTACTTTAAAAGAAACCAAACAAATATACCCAGCACATCAGAAAAATAAAATAAAATTACTTTGAAAAAAGAGAGGAAAAATCTTTTGCTGACCTAGGGAAGGATCTGATTTGAGATGATGCCAAACTATAGTTCCCAAATATGATGGAATGCTTCTCCCAATGAGAGACATTCAGAACGAATCCTGTCATTAGCTTTCCTTGCCATAGTCTCGCCACCTAAAATTGTTCTCTTTGTAGCTGCACTGCCTGTGATGGAAACGGTAGTGTCACGTACTGGCTACAGAGCACCCTCCTAGAGACACAAATGTGACTAGCTATGGTCTCATGTCCACGGAGTCTCTTCAGTCAGAAGACTTCCCTTTGTGGCCTTGAATTGACTTTGGAGACTTTTCCAAGTGTCTTCACTAATTGAAGATGCCCTTTTTCAGTGGTTCCTAAAATTTATTAGATCTCAGCAGATCAAGCCTCCAGACTTCCTCTGGACAACTTATTATCCCGCCCTGCTCTGTCTCCTATGATGAACTTGAACTTGTGAATGATAATTTCATAATTTCACATAGCACCATCCACAGAACACAGCATCAGCTTCTGACCAGCGTCCACTTGGGCTCGTCCTGTTCCCTTGTATGGTACATTATGTCACCTTGCCCTTCACTTGCATTTCATGAACTCTTAAGTTTGGCTAAAACACAGGAGCAGCTTCCATCGTAAAATGGATAAGCACCATGAAGAACCAGCTTGCTTTAAGAATGTGCTCTTGTCCCGGAGTCTTCCTCAGGATTAGACAACCTGAACAGATGGTGTTGGCAGCTGGGGAAACCAGGTGTGGACTTGGACCAGCGTCAGCGGAGGTCTACCATATTGTCCTGCTGCTGCACTCCCTCTCCAGAGAGGGACAGGGGAAGAAGGGGGAATGCAGGAGTGCCAGCCACGCCTCTGGTCTGCTGGGTCGGCACACCCTGATGTGACCTTCATGTCACCTATACCAAAGCTTGGTTCGGTGAGCATCTCTTCCAGCCACAAGGTGTCAAAGGAGCTGTGCAAAAGTTGAAGGCTCATCAGAAGCACATGAAATAGTAAGCAAGCTCTCTCCTCCCCTCTCTCTGCCCCAGATTCAATTAGAGATGTAAATATATTCAAATGTTCTGCCTGATACCACCCTAGGGTGCTGCTGGGATTTTTCTGCCCTAGGCAAGATGGGGAAAAGAAGCCACAAACCCCCGTTGCCCCCTCACAGCTTACAGACCCTCCCGTAATAGAGTCACTAAAACATTTTACTGCCCTAGGCAACCACCTGCTCTTCCTGCCTGTAAAATCTGTCCCTGGCACAACTTAATTCATCCCTGCTGGGTGAATCCATATCACAAGTAGACAATCTAAGGTCAGGGCGGAAAAACAGTTCAAATGAATTCTAATATAAAGCAGAATATTTTTACCACCCCTCCCTCCCAAACTATACCACCTTTATGTTCTGATTCAACCATGGATATTTAGTTCTTTGTATTGCTGTGATGTTTTCTGTGGAATTACCAATTGTGGATAACTCATTAGGAAGAAGGGAAGAGAGATGCTTAAATGAGATTTTTTTTTTTACCAGGAACAATTTTTTGTTATTTTTACCTCCTTTCTGAATTCTCTCCAGATTTTCTTATTATTGTGGGCATCATGTGTCCATTCAAAGGTTAGCTGGTCAATCACTATAAAAATCCTTTTGAATTTTCAATAAGCAGATCGAAGGGTTGCATATGCAATAGTCTCTTGGTGTTCGTGTGCATCCTATGTTATATACAATGCATGTATTATATGTGTAAAGTCTGCCCCTGACACAAAGGCTAATTGAACAACACAAATGGAGCCTTCATATCATCTGTAGAAATATTACAAAGTAATAATCCAGCCAGAAAATGGTTAAACACGATATATTCTATCTACCTACCTTGACACACATATCCAGATACTGACCTAAAAGGCCAGGTTGGAGTTGACAATTCTCAGACTCCTCCAATTTCCAAGCTAGAACGTGGAGGGGCAAGGAGTGTTGGTTCTGCTTACCTGGCCCCTCTTCCCAAGCTAGGCCCTGGGTGTGCGCAGGTGGTGTCCCGGCCCTTGAGTCTGGTTTCTATTCACTACCTGACAAACTTCCACCCCTTGGCTACCTAGGACTCCGGAGTCCTCCTCAGGAAGATAGATGGGGAATCGTGCCTGCAGGCAGCGGATGTAAACTGGAGACTGTTTCCCTGGGAAGTCCAGGTCCCAGGCATGCAGCCAGGGCACTGGAAAACGAAGCATGAGATCTAGGGGGCAACGTTCCCTTGATTGTTAGAAGTGCAAGGCCAGAGGAGGACCGGAAATGGGGGCCTCTATAGCATACAGCCCAGGACAGGATTCTCCCTGACCTAGGCCAAGGAGTGAGCCCCACATGGTCAGCTCTCTCGTGTGAGGATCGCGTAGCTCTAAGAATAACTCTGGCTGCGAGGTTGCACTCTGGTCACGCCCTTCATATTTCTCTTCTCATTTCCTCCCTACAAAGCCCGCAAAGTGGGTATCATTCTGAGCAAAGAAAGAGATTGGAGGAGATAAGCAGTGTGTCCCTGCTGGTGCGGTGAGTAAGTGGCAGAGCGAGGGTTCCCAGCAGCTGCACACGAGAACAGCCCACTCCCTCCTGCTCTCTGCTGTACCTGGCAGGTCGGGTGGACTTAGTAAAAATGAAGTAAAGGCAGAAGGGGTATGACCGAAAGCCTGCTGTTGGTTCTGCTAACAGTCTTAAAGGAAGGTACAGTATGTGAGAGTCAGGATTCCTGGCGGGCATCTTCTTAGAACAGTTAAGTCACCTTGGCCAGAATGAAGGTGGTGCTCAGGCTTCACTTTTAGCTGCTGTTCTGCAAGGCCACCAGGCTCTTCTCAAAGGGCTGCTTCATCAGCAAGGGGTGGGGACTCCGCTTCACCAGACCTGTTTGCTGTTTCCAAACTCCTCTGGCCTAGACCATCAAGAGGTTTTGAAAGTAGAGGTCACACACCTGTTTTTTCAAATTATGGCTGATATAGAAAGTGTTTTTCATGGCCTCTGTAATGAGCTGATTTATACAGGAGGTTTCCAGCCCTGTCTGGAAACTTAACACCCCGCAACTCCATGCTTTCTGAAAAGCTGAAGGTCTTGTATTGTGATATGTCAGTTTAGAGTCATATTCCAAACCCTGAGCGTCAGGGGTAGAAAGACAACGTTTCCCGGTCCACAAGCCTGCTTCCCTACGCTGGTTTGGTTAGCGTTGCTATAGTAACCTCTAGCCTGTTCTATGATATGCCGGTGATTACTGAGCACATGATAGTGAAGAAAATATCAGGTTACAAGGGCAGATGCCACTGTAAAACATCCTGTGTGATGAACATCCAATTTCCCAGCAGAGAGTGTGGTTTCTGCCACTCAGGAAGGTGGGGTGGAGAAACATCACGTCACAAACAGCACCGGTTTGCAAATATTGATCGTAAACATCATCAAACAATTGTGTTGGAATTGTGCTTTTGTCTCCCCGAGGTGTGGAATCAACTCCATATTCTCCACAACTATCATCCTTAATGGTATTTGTCGGAAATAAAAAAGTACAATCTGTGAAATTATTCTTTTGTAGATAGAGGGAAAAATAGACATCACGGCTGAAAACCACCGCCTTCATTTTCCATCTGCTTCTTTGCATGACAGTTTCTAGCATACAGCCTGAAGCAGCTAACGTCGCGTCAGTTGTCCAGCTGCTGGCGTGGCTCGCAATTCCAGGGAGGTGCAGGGAGGAAATTGCTGGCGTGGCTCGCAATTCCAGGGAGGTGCAGGGAGGAAAAGCCAAGCGGAGAAAGGGGTGCTGAGCTGCGTCGATGGGCTCCACATGGCACTTTAATGGCCACACTGATATTTAGATCAAAGCAAAAGTTATGCACTACTTCTTTGAAAATTAAATTGACTCAGAAATTAAGAGCATTACACTTAGGGTTGAGCCATCCAGTACAAAAATAGATCCAGTCTTTTACTCTAAAGGACCATACGTATCCTGTCCTTGAAATATAGTATGTATTATTGTTGATTTGTAAGATATAAGGAGGAAAGGATCCTAACTAAATTTAACAAGACAATGATGACCTGTTGGTCCATGGCTTACATCAATATTACGTCAAAGTTTTTTCCATCTTGCAAGATGAACCATTTTTCTATGTATATTTTTAAACATCTAAGATCATTGTGAAACCAAAGAGATTGTTAATTCAGAGTTGAAGCAATAACAGAGATGCCGGCTTGTGACTCATCCAGGTCAAAAACAGATTATGAATCTTGAAACTATGCATTGATTATTTGATTTTGTGTGATAATGCGGCACACAGGGTTCCACCGATGCCACCCAGACAGTTCACTGTGCTTGAGTGCAAGCTGACTGGCTTGGGTTTTGGGCCACTCAACCTCCCAGGGCTTCCTTGTGCATATCACTGAAATGATGGGTTTAACATCAGTGATTTTCAACCTCCACTGCACATTAGAACCACCTGGCAAGTATTTTTTAAAACATGATGCTGGGGTCCTATGTCAGACAAACTGAATTATTAGTTTGGTGCAAAAGTCATTGTGGTTTTTGTCATTAAAAGTCATAGAACTTCTGGGAGTGAGCCCCAGGCATCTGTGCATTTTAATAAATGTGCCAGAGCCAGGTGTGGTGACTCACATCTGTAATCCCAGTACTTTGCGGGGGGGCAAGGCAAGAGGATGGCTTGAGGCCAGGAGTTCAAGATCAGCCTAGTCAATTTTTTTAAAAATTAGCTGGGCATGTTGATGTGCCCCTGTAGTCTCAACTACTTTGACAATTGAGGCAGGAGGATCCCTTGAGCCCAAGAATATGAGGCTACAGTGAGCTATGATCACACCACTTTGCTCCAGCCTGGGCAACAGAGCAAAAGCAGGTCTCTAAAAAAGTTTTTAAAATAAAAGTAATAAATGCTCCAGATAGTTCTAATTGCACCCAGGATTGATAATTACTGCACTGGATGACCTCTTAAGATTTCTTTTAGTCCTGAAATAGCATGTCCTAGGGCAGTGGTTATCACACGTGAACATGCGTGGGAATCACCTGGAGTACTCGTTAAACCACAGATCACTCAGCTCCGGCCTTTCAGAGTTTCTGATTCTGTAGGCCTCTGTTGGGACCTGAATACCTGCATTCCTAACAAGTTCTTGAGTTGTACTAATGCTACCATCCAGGGACTAGACTTTGAGAACTACTTCACTATGGTATGTTTGTACAAAAATGTACATCTTAATGTAAAACACAAATCAATTATATAATTTAATAAGAGTTTGGTACTGCAATTTTATAACCCAGTGAATTTCCACTACGGACCCCTAAATCAAATGATTGCATGTCTGTAACTGGCTGATGGTGACACAGGGCTTCCTTGTGCATATCAGTGATAATAAGGTGTTGTGAGTTCTCTCTGGAGGTATCTGGAGGGTAGGCCTTTAGCCTCCCTGTTCTACCTTTCATTTCTAGTCAACTCTGAAACATACCCATTGAGTAGCAATGTTATTCCATGTATGCCTGGAATAGTTTGAGCCCTACTGAGATGATTTGGATGCTGTAAATAAACCATTGTTAGCACTGTTTCATTGTTCTGAGTTTTTGTCCAAGGCTGAAATGATGGATTCAGGGCACTGGAATCATTTTCTCTCCCTTAGTGCTATTCAGCTGACAGCATCACCGGAAAGAGGAATTATCCACAATTGCAGAATCTGTGAATCTTTTCTACAATGCCCATGACCTGTCCACAGAGGCCCTGAGTTATTACTGCCCACGTCATAGCAAGAACTGGCAGAGACGTTTAGTTTTCTTGCCATGTTCCCCACTCTTGTCCCTAGTTCATCCTTTAGCCTACAGCACCAGCTTTGAGGCTAGGAGAAACACTCTAAAGGAAAATGATACAGCCTCATCTGTGCTATTTGCTGAATCTTCCTATTCTCCCCACATCTGAGTAACTGGAAGGATCACAATTCCTGGTTCCCATCATGGAGCAGTTCCATGTGACCAGCTCTAGCCAGTGAGTTATGGCCCGCATGTCCTTTTTGGATTGAATATTCCACTGATGTTAGGAAACTCCCGCAAGAACAAACCTCTGTTTTGCACCTTCATAAGCCACTGTCCTGCTCTCTGTGTTTCCATCATGGATGGAGATGATCTGTGAGTGGAGAGCCTCAGATGGTTGGTGAGACCAGGCCACTGGAGCCAGAAAGAAACCCTCATGTTTTTAAGGCTCAGAGGCTTTGGGGGTGTTTGTTAATGCAGCATAACTGAGTATATACCGCCCAGTGCAGATTCTATGGTGGCCAACTCTTAACTATTCCAGTCTTACAAAAGTCTAGTGCATTATCAATATCTCTGCTCTCATTTCTACTTTTGGTGTGAATTTCTGCCTTTTTAAACTAAGAGTTTGATATATGCTACTCTAGAAAACTAAATACAAATTGGAGTTTTTTAATTTTAGGAGTATTCGATGCCAACAAAAACAAAACAAAACAAAACAAAATAAAATATGCAGTTCATATACTGGTTTCTTAGTTTTCACCAGTAATTTTTCTACAAGAAAGCGTCACATAATAAATGCAGAAGAGACTTTAAGATGATTAGTGGTCTTTGATGTTAAACGTCTGCAGAAGTTTCAGTGAATTTTCAGGTTCCAATTAACCCACACTCCCAACTCAGTACAGTTCATGCTTCTTGGTGTGTGGATGTGAATATTCACTCGCTATTCTCTCACCAGCAGCTCCTTTCTATAAGGCTGCATTCCCTATTGCAGCTGCTTCTCTGATGAACTAGATTGGGAGGAAGAAGTATTTTTGTCAATGCATCAAGGAGAAAACATGTACATTTTACAATAGGTTTATCCAAATATACTGATGTAATCAGAGTTAACATTCTCCAAGTGTCTCCCATGCAGTGGGCACTGAATGGAGAGCTTCCCATGAGCCATGGAACTCTCACAATAGGCTGTGAGGCAGGAGTCAGTATGGATCTCGTTTCACAGATGAGGAAACCGGTCCTCAGTGGGGCCAGCAAGTTCCCCAAGGTTCTACAGTGGGCAAATAGGAGTGGTGGGTTTGGAATCCAGATCCATTTGAACGCAATCAGTTGCTGTTCTAAGGACCCATGTGGGAACCTGACACTTCACAGATGTGGGAAAGGGAGCTCCATCTGGAAGTCCCAACCTTCCCAAGAGTTTCTGTAGTTACCCAAAGTTACTACTAGTATCATTCTCTCCAAGCTTCCTTACCAGGAAGCTTAATTCAGCAGTAATGGCAGGAGAGGATACGACTGCGACTGGGTGGGAAGGAGAAAGTTTATCCAATTGCTTTTGTATTCAAAATGGTTTATTATATTAATAGATAATTGGTTATGGGAGTGTGCTGAATAGACCAACTACTCTATGAGGCAGACAGAACTGGTTCTTTTAAAGCATAGATGCTGAACCAAAACCTACACCACCCTACTCTGTTTCTGAATTTGAAGGTGCACATGCATAGCTGATATTCAAGCCACATTCTTATTTTTTTTCTTTCTCCAAGAGTGTTGTGTTTTACCGTGTTCCCATAAATTTACAAATAAATGGAGAATTCTTATTAAATGACAAAATCTGATTTTTGCAAGAGGTTATATCTGTGCAAAATATGGTTCTGGAATAATTTTAGACTCACGCAACGCCATTCTCAAAAATAATAGCCCATATGACTATTCTTGTTAGTGACCATCAGTGGCATGTTATTTTCCCTGAAGTCATCCTGTCTAATTCACTTTAGGCATCAGTAATGGGCACTTTCAAACTGTAGCCCAAATGGCAGTGATGCTCCTCTCAGTCATACGGTAGCGGGAACAGAACAGAGCAGCCGGCTGAAGCACAACAGCGATCTCAGCCCGTCTCTGATCCAGGGCTGATTTTCAGGGTCATGTGTCTATTTTCATTGTCTCCTGAGATAATCTCATAAGAATAAATTTCTACATTGGAGGAAAATTCTACAGTGGAGAGTGTAGAGGCCTCCAGCCCCCATCGGCCCTTGGCCCAGCTGTGTCCTAAGGATTGCTATGGAGTGGCATGCTCCATGTCCGGGCTCTGCTCTCCTGAACCTCCAATTCCTACAAAGGGGAGAATGAAGCCTGAACACTCTCTACCTCACCCCCATGCTAAACAGAGGATGCCCAGCCAATTACCAGCTGCCTTGGGACTAGTTCATTAGAGAAACAGAATGAATACTATGCTAGTGAAATTTGGGAGGCAATTTTGGTAGGTCTGTGAGGACTTGCTCATCAATATGGTTTATTGGAGAAGGCATTCATTTTTCAAGCTTGTACTCCATTTCAAAAGTGCAGGAAAGAGTCTTCAGTGAGAGAACAACATTCATTTGTGTGCCACCAGTGATAACAATTGGCATTCAGTGCTTTGAAAGAGAGAACACTGATTGCTTTACTGAGTCTCTCCTTGACTAACCAGAGGTTACATTGAGGATATACCATATTTTTCTCACGAAAATATGTTTCAATTGAAAATTATGTTTAGTGATGCAGAAGTGGGACTCAAATGAGTCTGAGCCTGGCAGTTCATGGATGAAGCGTGGGAAGCTGAACTCACTTCCAGGGGCCACTTGTCAGGTTGTCACGCATGGGCTATTTCTGCTAAATGCTATATCCTTTTTAACTGACTACCTTACCCAAGCAGAGTGATAGAAACTAAGCATGCCTTGCACCACGAGGAGAGTGACAGGGCCATGAAAGGTCCTAAGAGGGGCAGCCTGTCCTATCTGTGGAACATCCCAGGAGTCTTCTTGGCACAGGAGGCATTTGACCCGTAACGTATTCTCTCAGGACTTTTATGTTTGTGATTGTTGTGAGGAGTAAAACGTAAGCTATTTGTAAAGGGCAGGATAGGCCTGGACGACTGCACATCCTCCAGTAATGGTTGTCATTATTAATTAAACATTATTGAAACCGCTGGGAACACTTTCAGTACTAAGGTGAAAAATTTCCCACACTTCATCCTGAATATGATCCAGGGCTTTTCTCTAATGTGGAATCAGGCCTCTTTGTACTGAGTTTGCCCTCAGCAGCCTTGTGTTGTGAGGAGGGGAGATTTGCTCAATCAGAGAGGTGTGTGCAGTTTGGGCTGGTGGTTAAACATACCCTGCAGTGGTGCTCATTCCAAAGTTAACAATTATCTTAACACAATATTTACCTTATCAGGGGAAGTTGCACTGTTTGCCTGTTCCTTCAGCGAGATCTCCTACTGAGCCGAATTCAAAACAGTTAAGATAAATGTTAGCTCTTTAGAGCACACCGCTAGGGCTGGAAAATGGTGGGAACCAAGGTTGTCTCGTGCAGGGTTTTGGATCTGTACAATGACATCATCTAGCCAAGGTCCTTCAGCTGTGCGTCTGATTGATCGTTCCGCATATGCTGCTGACTACACCTGCACACTTTCTTCCAACTTATGCCAGGCAATATGGCAAAGCCAATTATTTTCTTCTTCTAAGAACAAATTAAATTTTCTGACAATATTACCAAGTAGTGACTGTACTGAGTATTGTTATTGATTGTATTGTCCAAGTATTTGCCCAACTGCTGCATAATTTAGCACAACGTAAACACAGCTCTACAACATGGGGCATATTGTAGATAACAACACAGGGTTGATATTACCAGAAAAAGTGACTGACCAAAACACAGACAGCCACAGTTGTGTCTTTAATGTTGGCTAGACAAGCAGAGTTTTATAGCTGTCATACTAAAGCAACTAGGACCTCTAGCTTTTCACCTAAAATTATTTTAAGATGAAGGAGGCCAATCATCAAATTGCTGCCATCTTTCCCTAAAATGACGTCTTTTTCTAAAATGAGATACTTTATTTGGATGCAGTATGCTAAATTAAAGACTAGAAATCTTAGGTAGATCTACAACCTGTCAGACTCCTCACTGACTCCCAGGAAAGAGAATGCCTCCCTCCCTCAGTGAGGGCCTGGTCATGGAGAACTCAAGAAAAATATGATGGCGTCATGCTTCTCTAATAGATCTTATAACCTGAATAAGAAGATTTATGGGCAAGAAGTAATTAGAGAATAATAAAATTTAGTAGTCAAGTACTTAACTGAGTATAAATATGACCAGATTTATGAAAGGAGGAGTTTATTGAGTGTTGAATAAAAGAATAGTCTTTTTAAAAAAACATAAAAATTGAATTGTATTTGAGATACCTTTATTCTGTATATATGGTAGCTCTGCCAAAACTATTTATGTACAAAATGCAACCGAATATAACATATAAAACAGTACCATGCAAGGTATTCCATTATAGACACACACACACACACACACACACCACCACCACCACCACCACCACCATGTGCTTCACTACTAAACTATTTTAGTTCTCAAAAAATGCTCTGTTGCTTCAGAGTTTTGCTATACTGATCCTCAACCTTGACAACACAGACAAATCACTGAGAGCTTTAACAATTACCAATGTGGGCAGGTGTAGTGGCTCACACCTATAATCTGAGTACTTTGGGAGACTGAGGTAGGCGGATCACGAGGTCAGAAGATCAAGACCATCCTGGCTAACATGGTGAAAACCCATCTCTACTAAAAATACAAAAAAAAAAAATTAGCTGGGCATGGTGGTGGGCACCTGTAGTCCCAGCTACTTGGAAGTTTGGAGGAGGAGAATTGCTTGAACCTGGGAGGCGGAGGTTGCAGTGAACCGAGATTGCATCACTGCACTCCAGCCTGGGTGACAGAGTGAGACTCCATCTCAAAGAAAAAAAAATTGCCAATGTGTAAAGTAATCAATCTTAGATTTTGGTGGCAGGGCTCAGGATCTACGTTTTTAGGGCTTCCTATGTGATTCTAAGGTGCAATCAGGCTTGAAACCCATAATTTTGGATAAGCACATGCTCTGCTCTGTCCCTGAAATTCCCTCCCCACAATTTTTGTCTTTTAAAGCCCCTGTTGATCCTACAAAACCCATCACAGGGTTAACCTTGCAATAAAGGTTCTGTTCCCCCCACCTCCCAAGCTGCTGGTGAGAGGGTCACTCTTCCCTCTGCATCTTGAGCTGGAGAAGGCAATACAGCATTCAGCTGCACACACCATTACCTCCAAACCAGAATACGTGACATCCTGAAGAACTTCCTGTGCAAGACCTGGGAAAACCCAGAGGCATAGTTTGTCCCCCCAAGTTTCCCAAAGGAAGCAACCTTCAGCATCACACACTTCCCTGCCTGCATTCCCATCCCTGTCCTGTTCTCTTCCTGCCTCACAAGCCCCCCATGGCAACATGCCCTTAATAAATCAAGTGCATCCAAATCATAGGCTCAGGTTCCACCCTGAAAAATCCTGCACTGCGACATACAATCATAATAAATACTAGTTATTTCAGGGTATGCTGGAGCCAGCTTTGACCAGCTCACAAAAGCTAATTGTGCACATCATGTCTTAACCCTCTTCAGTGAGGGGCATTATCTTGGTAGCTGGAAAACAGCCATGATGTGATCAGTTGCACCACAGAAATTAGCGACTGCTGCTAATCAGGGCTTCTTGATTTTCCTGGACAGCTGTTTGCCAAACATTTATCAGCACACCACTGGTTAGTGCTATGAATTTATTACCAAGGAATAACCAAATAAGTAAAGCACATTTGAACTTGGCTTCCCCAATTTTTTCTTGCCTGTTCCTGCTTTCTAAGCTTGTTCATTTCATTTTCCTTGCAGATTCTCTCCCTTCATCTCCAGCATCTCTGGGCTCTGGACTACAGTCTCTGTTCATCCACGTTGCTCCTCAGGAAATAAAAGCAGTATTAGTTCAACACCCCAGAGCATCTAGAAGCAAGTTATGCTTTGAGGATGTCTGAGCAGTGGGGGAGCAGTTCAGGCTATGAGGGAACTTGCAGGTGTTCCCAGGGCTGCATAGGCAGTGCCTCCCACACTGCCCATGGGAGTCTGTAGAGCACCAGAGGACAATGAGGGACTCCTGAAGGACGCCACTCCCCACCCACCCAGTGCAAGCATTTTAATCAGCACTACAGCAACCCAGCCCTAAGGAGGCCAATCAGTTCCTCCTCAGATTTGCTACATCTGTGAGCTAATGACCGGATCCCTAAGAGGTGAGTGTGCTCCTTTGAATGTAGGATCCTGGTGGACTGTGCATGACAAAGGGTGGATGAAAGTGCTGTGAAAGTGTCTGAAAAGTCAGTTGCATTCAAAAAGCAAAGGGTTGAGGGCCTCAGAATCCTGGAAGACCTGACAGGAGGGAGTCACATGTTTGTGCCTAGAAAAGAGTCATCTGCAGTCTCCTGCTGGTAAAGCTTTCCAGCACCTGCAACACACCCTAGGTTAGAGAGCTTCCAGAAACTTCTGCATGACCACGGGTTGTGAATGGTTGTGTGAATGGTGCAGAGAGAGTGAAGGGTCTAGATAATTAATAGGAGAAGTAGCCATGGGATCAAGTATTTGGTTAACAAATTTTATGAAGAGTTTTAAGATAATTTAGTGTCAGTGAAACAAGTGGTTTGGTCACACTTCTGGCTATAGAGGCAGGAGTAGAAACTCTGAGAACTCGGGAGATTAACTGGTGACCCCACTTTTGAGGTTGAAGGCGAAGGCCTAGCACAGAAGATCAAGACCAGAGCTGGAGAGAACTTGCATTGCAGGGAGACAGACTCAGACTTTTCAAGATGCTCAAAGGCTTAGTCAAAGGTGGGAAGGGACTTATTAAGGGCAAAATCCAGTTCATCCCCTAGGACCTTCCTATGGCTAATTAGAAGCTCATTCTTCTCCACCGTCCACTCTGCTTCTCCATGGACTCATTCTCATCACCATCTAAATGTGCAGTTATTTTCTGCATCGCACTGCTCCGGCTACTTGCTCATTTCTACTCTCACTGGACGGCAAAGCTTCCTGCACTTTGTGTTCTGTTATCTCCCATTCCCCTCCATCCCCTCTCGCACTTTCTTCTGCTCTCACCCTCCCTCTGCTGAAGCCACTCTGGACCAGTGCTGATGGTTCCCATGTTGTTGCTCACAATGAGCAATTCAAAGCCTTCTTCTCTTTGAGTTTTCATCAGTGCCTCCCATATTTAATTTGTAAATCCATGAAAAACCAAAAAGACTTTCTGTGTTTTCTTCTTCTTCTCAGTTGCTGCATCTCGGTCTCCTTTGATGATTACTCCGCATCACTCCCAACTTCCCAACACTGGAGCATGCCAGGATTCTGGGTCAGCTTCCCTTCGTTATCTGCATGAATTCCCCTGGTGACTTCAGGCACACCTTTAAATGACACCCCTATTCTGAGGACTCCCAAGTGCCTATCTTCAGTTCAAAACTCCCCTCTAAACCACAGGTGCGTATTTCCCTCAATATTTACACTTGAACGTCTAAGAGGCACCTACAGTGCAGCATGTGCAAAACAGAACCACTGCCTCTTTACATGAGCACACACACATACACACATACACACACACACAGGCACAGGCACACGCATGCATACATGTCCTTTCCTTGCTTTGGTGTTTTCTACCATCTTTCTAGTTTCTCTGATCATAATTCTTGGAGTCATCTGTGACTTTTTTTTTTCTCACATTCCCTTTCTAATCCACCAGGAAGTTGATTTGGCTCTATCTTCAAAATATATTCAGAATCTGACTTTACCAACTCCATTAGCTGGTCTCGGCCACCATAAGGGCACACAGAGATAATTGCACTCGCCTTCTAACAGGCTCCCAGCATTAATTCTCATGTTCCTACAGTGCCTTCTCAACACAGTGATCCCTCTAAATATATGTCCGCACACTTTCACCATTTATTTGCTCAAAACCCTTCAATGAGTCTCCATTCATCTCTGAAACCAAAGTTCCTGCAAAGGTCTACAATGTTTTCCTGATCTGAGCTCAGCTACTTCTCTGATATCTTCTGTCTCCTCTTGTCCCCTAAACTTCCTGGCTGCCTTGCAGTGGTTCAAGCCCAGCAGAAGTCTCCCTCTCCTAAATGCTTGCAGCTGCTTCTCTCTCCTGAGAGAGAGTTCTCCTGAACTCCTCCCGAGTATCACCTTTTCAGTGCGGCCATGCACACTATTTACAGCTGCAGTTCTCCCCTCACTGCCATGACTATCACTATCACCCCCTGCCACATCGTTTCGCTTTTCTCTCTGGCATTTATCACCATCTGAAAACCATCTGAAAAACTGAGTTTCCTTCACATCTCAGTTCTATTCGATTCCTGAGTTGGGATTCTGAGTTTGAGTAGAAGGAGACAATACATTATCCGAATCTGTTTGGTGCTGGAATTTTGGATGGCAAGTAACAAGAGTTTGGATAACAAGAGATTTATTCAAACGTGTACCTGTATGTGTTTAGTTCCCAAGTTTGAACAGCTGGAGATACTTTAAAAACTTTGCTTATTTTTTTTTATTTCTCTCCCCAGATCTGAAAAACTCATGCATGGATTATGCCTCTTTTGCTTCCTGCAATGTCCTTTAGAACAGCCTTGCACGAAGGTATCATTCAATAGGTATTTACTGGTGGACCAAAGGAAGAAAGGGAAACAATAAGAGATATAAACTGAACATTGATGGAATCAGAGGCTAGGGTGAAGATGAATCATATTCAGAATAAATGATACCTTCTATCCTTTACAACCCTAAAGTACTGAGATTCAATCATTTCAGCTCTATTATTTCCAAAAGCAAAGCGATCACATTTGTTTCCTCTGTGTGGCCCCCAGATCAGTAGAATGCACAACTGTCTGTTTGCACTGTTGGAATGCAGGAGTCATCCTTTGAACAGCACCACACACTCAGACAGACTCTTGTGTCACGAATCCTGTGTCCAGAAGGTACACGGGTTCTTCTGCTGCCCCCTTGAAGATGCGGTGTCTACACATGCCCTCGGTCCTCCATAAGAGATCATTGCTCTTGGTTTTGCAATGCTTGAAGAAAGCGTGAAGCCTCTGCAGGGGTCTCTCTTTCTCTGGGGGATGATAGAGGCTGCAGTCCCAGGTACCAGATGTGCTGGCATTGGCAGCAGCTGCAGAAATGGTGTTTCTGTGATGTGGTTCACAGCATCATTGGAAGAAGCTTAGCCGCTATCCTCTTAAGGCAGTCCTAGTGATGATCTCTTGAGCTACCTAATTTTCTTTAATACATTTTTTTTTTTTTTGTATAAAATAGCCAGAGGAGATTTTGCTCTTACTTTTCTATTTGCAGATTAATGTCCTATCTTGACGGGAGAATTTTTGTCCCCGGGTTGCTTCTTCTTTCCTCTGGTGGAAAGAAAGAGGGACAGCGCTCCTGGAAGTTAGGTATTTCCATGCTGCTTTGAAACTTTCAAAGCGGAAATGCTTTAATTTCTTTGTGAATTATTGAACTGCACAACAAGTAATCTAAATGAGGCTTTCTCAACCTCAGCATTATTGACATCTTAGGCAAATGATTCCTTGTGGTAGACTGCACTGTGCCTAGTGAGTGTTGGGCAGCATCCCCGGACTCTACCTGATGGATGCGATGAGCACCCTCCCCCATCTATGACAAACAAAAATGTCCCCAGACGCTGCCAAATGCCCCCCAGTGGACAACATCACCCCCAGTTGAGAAACACTGATCTAGAGACAGTTGAACGTGTTCTACTTGGCATTGTAGTATCAGGACAGCAACTCGGAGTAAAGAGACTGTACCAAGTGCTTTGTTCCTTAAATACGAAATTCCCGAAGAATTGCATTATATTTGCCATACATAAAAGTAAAACAAAATACTTGCTTTGAATCATAAGCATTCTAAGTTTTTCCGCTGTTTAGTTAGTCACACCTGTGTTAAAAGGGATGCCCCACTTTAAGATTATACATCATTTCTCAAAATGACTTAGTAGGCTGTCTAAAGCTAAAATCAGTAGTGATATATTTGGGAAATAAATAACTGGAACAGGCAGTTATAGTTTAGTTTTCCCACCTTCCCCAAATTAAATTCAGTGGTGTGGTTTTCTATCAACATATTCTTACTGGGATCATAACACTCTGCTGTTTTCACGTTTATGTTGTGCTTTGTGATATCGATCCCTCCACATTTCACATTCACTGCAAAGTTTTACCAAAGCCATTTATTTTTTATAATAAGGTAGATGAGCTATTTATGGCAGTCTTATTTTTGAGAACACAACACACATATTTTACAAATCTAGTAGACCACAACTAGAATTTTGATTCGTGGAACGCTTGTCATTAACAAAACAGAATTACTAATTTACGACATGGCTGCTCAGACAGGCGATGGCCACCAGCAATTTTTAAAGGTAAAAAACTTAATAAAACTATTGTTAATATTATAGATAATTGATTCTCATTTATTACAAAATAATTATCTTTAAACAATGATCACTGTTAACAAGTGATTGCTTTAAGATTATTGCTTAATTAGTATTAAACAGCACAGTACATATGGCATATGATATTCGTTGTCTATTATTATTTTTACAAGCACAGATGGCTTAGTACAATCAGGAAGAATAATGGAGAGTAATCTTTTTTTAATGTAATTACCACATGAATATGTCAAATGATTGTTTTGTTTGTTTTGCTAACATTGTAATATTATTTTAATTAAGATGCCAAGGACTGTAATTTTTCCTACCTAACTAGACCAAAAGGAAAAGAAACAGATACATTGAAGATGTCTTTAAAGCTTTATTATAAAAACATTTCTGTTTTATAAATATTTGTCACAGTACTATATCTAACCTTGCTTAAATCTTAGCTGTATAAATGCATTTAAAAACTCTTACGACTCAATGACAGTTCAGTGTCTCATAAAACTTTCATGGTTTGTAGTAAAATGACAAAACTATGTATTATAGATGTGTGTATAGTTTTGGAAGTAATGATTCTATGAAAGAGGGTAGCTGTGATGACTGACTGTGTAGAAGATAATTTAGATTTCTGTAGGTCTTTATTAGACTAATACTGATTACTCACAAAGATAACATGGTTCCACATCATCTTTACAAATACAGCACTTATAATGTACAAATACAATTGTTTTATTTTTTACAGGAGAAATGCTTTACCATTGAGAAGATAATTTAGATTTCTGTAGGTCTTTATTAGATTAATACTGATTAATCACAAAGATAATATGATTCCACATCATCTTTACAAATACAGCACTTATAATGTAGAAATACAGTTGCTTTTTTTTTTTTTTTTACAGGAGAATTTCTTTACCACTGATACCTCCCTTTCATTTTCCCTGAAACACATCTTGGATTTTCAGTGCTAAAGCCCAATATGAGCTTTGTCTAGATCCAAGCAAAGAAAATGTGGGCAGACAGTAAACCTGGGCAGGCTTGGAGTCTGGGGCTCTCAGGAGAAATCCAGACGCCCAGGAGAGCTGACTCAAAGCCGAGCCCCTCCTGAGGCCAGGCGGACTGAGGGACTTACTGCCACAATCCAGGGTAGATCTGTGCCATCTTTCACTCAAAGTGGCCTTGTGCAAGACACAAATGGTCTGCAGACTTCCTAAGGTTGGTAGGAGGGTTCGTTTGATCAAAACAGAGTCGCTGGCTGGAAGTCTGGCCCTTGCGTCTGGTCAGAATTATATTGCTTTTGGCCACAGATGGTTGCAAGATGGTGGCACATATGGTGATTTCCGAGTCTAGCACCATGAGTATTGTCATCTCCTAATAGGAGGCTCAGATCACAAGCAAACCTTTCATGGCTCCCAGAGCAGGTTCTGAACAGATGCCAGGAGCTCTCCTGGGGGAGGCACATGACACCAATCCCAGTCACACAGGAGAGGGGTCGCTCAGCGGGAGGCTGCAGTCCCAAGACTGCTGCTGCTGGAAACCAGAGCCTGATTTCCAGCTCACAGTTGCATTCTTAACACAGATTTCGGGAGCTTTTCTACCCTAGGTGTGCACATGCACTTACTGAGGCAAAGCCCGGTTGTTAATGACCCATATTCTCTGGAGGAATCTCTCATTCTCTGTTAGAGGCAAGTACATATGTCACCTTCAAAAGAGGGGAGAACGCAGGGCTGTGGTGATCCTCGTGGCCTGTTACCAGCACATGAACACCTGCATAACTCACTGCCAGTTCCCTGGAGCTAGCCACCAGCTCACCGCCAAGCCAGCTCCCGAGAGGCAGGGGCCAGGGATCCAACAAGAATCAGGGCTCTCTCACATTAGCTGAGATGGTCAAGGCTCAGCTTTTAAAACAAGGTGGAGCTCACTTCTTTTCCAATTTATGGCTTCTTCTGCCCCAAGGTTTATTTAAATTATCTCATGATTTTCGTTCAGGTTCTTGACAATAACTATAGACAAGCCACCAGAACCACCTGCTCCTGTTCCTTCCTCTGTACTACCATGAGAATAAACTTTCAAAAGTACGTCTCAAAAGGCATCATGATCCTGCCCACAGTTCTTTAGTGGATCTCTATCCTATTCCACGGTGACTCTCAATCCTGGCTGCACATTCAAATCATCCAGGGGCCTTTGAAAAACTACCTACATGCAGGTCACATGCACATTCTCACATATGTAAGGAGAGGACGACTTTCATTCTGTCCAACATTAAGCCCTACAACATATTCAGAAGATCCCACTAAATAAATAAAACTTTGTAAACTTATGACTATCAGAGAAATTAAGAAGAACTTAAAAGATAACCCATTTTCTTTTTCTGATTCAATAAATCAAAAATGAAGAAGGAAGGAGGGAATAAAGAAAGAAAAAAGGAAGAAAGAAAAGGCAAGACAGAAGGAAAGAAAAAAGCAGGAAAGAAAACAAATGAAAGAAAGAACAAATGAAAGAAAGAAAGAAAGAAAGAAAGAAAGAAAGAAAGAAAGAAAGAAAGAAAGAAAGAAAGAAAGAAGAGGGAAGGAAGGAAAAAGGAGGGAAGGAAAGAAAAAGGAGGGAGGGAAGGACAGAAGGAAGGAAGGAGGGAAGGAAGGAAGGAAGGAGGGAGGTAGGGAGGGAGAGAGGGAAGGAAGAAAGGAAGAAGAAAAAGAAAAGAAAAAAAAGGAAAGGAAAAAAAAAAAGAAAGGAAAAAATAAGCCTGCTAATGACTATAGTGTTGTTTAGACTACTCTGCCAGGGTTCATCCATTTCAATTAAGAAACTTTACTATATTCCAAAAAAAATTTATAAATTCTTAATTTCGATAATGCATAAAGGCCTTCAAATGACTGTTTTTTTGGTAATGAGAAAAAAATTATTCCCATATATCAGACCTCACCAGGCTTTGACTTTAAACTGAGAGTATATATTCTTTTCTATCCAAGTTTTTTTTTTTTTTTTTTTTTTTTTAATTTTAAGAGTTGAGGTCTCACTCTATCACCTTCCCAGTCTGGTGTGATTAACTTCACTGCTCACTGCTCACTCCTGGGCTCAGGTGATCCCCTACCTCAGCCTCCCAAGTAGCTGGGACTGCATGTGTAAACCACAGCGTCTGGCAGTTACATCCAAGTTTTCGTAGTATGCAATATAAGCTATTCACCTGATAGACATTAGCTTGCCTCAAAATGTTTCCCAGGTACTTTTGCAAGTTTGTGAGAAGTTGTTGTCATCCAGAAAGCATTCTCCATGTTTTTCCCTTCCAAGCTTTTCCTCTTGTCAGTAGCTGCTGTCTCAGTTACTGGTGGCTCTCTGAGATTGCTGGTCTGCTGTGTGTGGCTGCATGGGCTGGGGACCAGTGTTGTCCCACTGGACCTCATAAAGAGTATACTACTAATTTTGGTGACCAATGTGCATCCTTATTGCCAATATTGATTGCACTAATACATTTACAACTCAGATGTGTCCAATTAAGGCCAAAAATCTCCACAACTGTTGTCTTGGATATTGGCTGTCATGGAAGATGCTGAGCTCACAGAACTGCCTTTAGAGGCTGGACCTAGTGTCAATCACAATGGCACTGGATTCAGCACTTGCTCCTGGTCTGAATCCACAAGTTCAGGGCAAAACACTCTCATTGTTGGAATCACTCCATACTGCTCTATTTTGTACGGTCTGGGCCCATATTATAGGTCCCAATGAGAAGAGGAATTTCCTTTATTCTCATTCGACAATCTCTCTCATTTCCTACCAAAAAGTCATCAAATTTCTAGAGCCATTAAGCCAGATTCATCAACTCCAAACAACTACAGTATATCATTTGTTTGAAAAGCATTAACTTATATGTTTTCCAAAGTGTACTGGGCATTACTGGGTAGACTTTCCTGTGATAATGGAAATATCTGATTATCTGTAGTTGCAACCAGCCCTAGGTGGCTGTCCAGCACTTGAAATGTGACTACTCTGCTGGAGGACCCTTTTCTATCTTTTAAAATTTTAGTTTATTTGAATTTCAGTAGCCTTGTTGACTAGTGAGTATTATATTGACAGCATAGGTCTAAGTTATTTATCTTTTACAAAATCAGAACTATCAAATCAACCTATTATCCAAACATGTGCCATAACTATCTTTCTAAAACATGGATCTGATTATCATCTCCCTGGTCCTCATCTGTGAAGTTCAATTTCATTAGCTACATGTCAAGTGTCATGGAGGACCCAACCCCACCTCACCCACCTCACTTCCAAGGACTCATCAAAGCAACGTAATCAGCTTGAGCACAACATGACACTAACTTAAATTACTCATTAGCTGAATTGACCCCGAAAAAACAAAATAGTTTTTCACCCACCTGTTTATTGAGAGTAAAATAATATTTATTGCACTATTTATTCACGCCAGACACTGTATTGGCAATTTCACATATTTTACCTTGTAATTGCCATTGTAACTCTATAAATAATGTACTAGTCCACCCGACTACTGAGGAAATAGGTTTTCTGAGAAATACCTTTCCTATAGTTTCTAATGTTCGTTGATAGGACTGCTGGAATGTAAGGTCTCTGCCTTGTGCACTCTTTGGTCCTCATCACCTAGACTGGTACCTAGCACAGAGTGGACATTTCCATAATATTCACTCTTTGAATACATAGACCAGGTTTTATATCCAGGTCCGTCTACCTCTAGGGAACACATATGTTCTTGGGGACACTGCTGCAAAGTCAAATGTTAAATAATCATTTGGAATCTAGGCAGAAACTTCTGTCTAGGGCAGGGATTGGCAAAGTGTTTCTGTCAAGGGTTCTGTAGTAAATATGTTAAGTGGGTTTCTGTGGCAACTACTCAATTCTGCTATTGTGGTGTGAAAGCAGTTACAGACAATAGGTAAATGAATGAGGATAACTGCATTTCAGCAAAAACAAAGGCTAGAAACGACACTGACTGCAGTTTGCTGAGCCTTGCCAAGGATCAGTAAGTATTAAACTTCCATGGTTTATTCAACATAAAGCTGGCCGCATACTTTGCAAAATCACCTCCAGTAACCTCACATGGCAACTTCAGCCTAAACTTTCTCTCCTTTTTGTCATCAAAATGTCAGTATTATTTTGCATTATTTCTTTTTCATTCAGATTGCTAGAATAAGATCTTTTGTTTTCCTGAGCAATTTCCATGCAATCCTGTTAGTCATAAAACCCCCAAAGGCCTGGCTGAAAAGTCACATCCACTAATAAGGGCAATCATGTCTAATAGGAGCTCTGATTCATTTCCCAGATGCAAGCACACAAACCACAGTTCTGCTTACTCCAGATCTCAGATGCAAACGCTCAATAGATGAGATGTGTTTTGCCACTGAGAGGAATAAAACATATCCAGACTTTAGAAATGCAGAGAATCCAAAGATGACTTTAGTGTTCATTGGAAAATGAATAACAACCAAGACTTCACACTGGATACACAAGGAAGCCTATTTATCAGTATCATTCAGTGTTGAGATTCTGTCAGCTGGGCCTAAATACATAGTGCAGGCATTTCATTTTTTTTTTTTTTCATTTTCTTCCCATTGTTGGATTCATTTTGTTGAGGTCAACCTTGAACTGATGAGAACTGAGTTCAGTCTTGAAAATAAATTCCATTGTCTACTTGGTATCGTTTTAGCTCGAGGAACTCTACTGAGGCCAGTCTACATCTCTGAGCATAGGTGCAGACATTGTCTACACGTGTGAATTGTAAACTCCCGGGAGTTGTCGAATTCCCACTGGAAGGATCTCAGGTTTGGAGATAATGCTATTCCCGTCATTTATGATGGTAAGCTGCAATGTTCTTGTCAGGGTAGAGGATAGAAATGAAATATTGAACCTGTTGTCTGATGAACAGCAATGAAAGAGTGGTAAGAAACAGCAATGGCCTCAGTGTCTGGAAAAAGGAAGCAGTGGAGTCTGTGACAAATGGCAGGCTCCTTCTTCAGACAGAGTCAGTTGAGACTCAGCTTTGCCTATCATTGCTCTGAAAAAATGCCAGAGTTTTCAGATCATCTAATGTTCTAGCGCTGTTGTGAACTTTTCCAATTTGTAAATATCAGTAACTTCGACTTGTTTTTCCCTCCATAAAGAAAGGACCAGACTTCATACATATGACAGCTGCATCTGGTCTAATGGTCATCTGCTTTGTTTAGCTCTATGAGGGCTATGTTTTAGAGTTCTTCTTTCAATTATAAAGAAAATAATCTTAGGGGGAAATAAAGATATATCAACAACTATCTTAATGTAAGAGCAAGTTGAAAGGTTCTAGCAGCAAACACTGCAAACAGAGAAGTGGGAATGCTCTGCTTATAAAAGCCACCATCATCACAGACGGGCCTTGCAGGTACAGGACAAAAGTAGCAGTGAGGGCCCACATATTGTATGTTTAATAATTTCAGGTTATGTACCAAAATTTCTTTGAGTAAAAAATATTCTATCCCCCATTCCCTCCCAAAGGTACTTTCATAATCACAAAGTAAACAGCATATGCAAATATACAATATTAATGATGTCAGCAAGCTACTGAAGACAAAGTAATTTCTTTAGCACTGTGAGTGTCTGGTTGTTTGAAATGGTTTGGCTGTGTCCACACCAAAATGTCATCTTGATTTGTAGCTCCAATAATTCTAATTCCCTTGTGTTGTGGAAGGGACCCAGTGGGAGGTAATTGAATCAAGGGGGCAGGTCTTTCCCATGATGTTCTCCTGATATTGAATAAGTCTCACGAGATCTGATGGCTTTAAGAGGGAGTTCCCCTACACAAGCTATCTTGCCTGCTGCCATGTAAGACATGCCTTTGCTCCTCCTTTGCCTTCCACCATGATTGTGAGTCCTCCCTAGCCATGTGGAATTGTGAGTCCATTAAACCTCTTTCCTTTATAAATTACCCAGTCTTGGGTGTGTCTTTATTAACAGCATGAGAACAAACCAATACAGTGTTCTCTTCATGGACAGCAATATTTAGATGAGTAAAAATTAAAAATGCATAGCATATAAATTGAATAGTAATTTGTGATATTTTTTAATATTGCAAACTATTTTTCCTCTGCAGCTGTCCTCTGCAGCTGCTGGGAAGACTGGGCAAGGGTTGAGGCCCTTTAGACCCACAAAATGGAGTAGCAGGAAGAAAGACCATCAGCAGTCTTGGAGAAGAAGGCTCCGTTACGCAGGTCTGGGGCAACCTTGCAGCAGCCAGGGGCGGCTGGCTAATTTGTCAATTCTGTCACCCAAGGGCCACTTAAATTGTACTGAACATCTAAGAAAGACATATGTCTGACATGACAGGGACTCAACACAAGTTTTTTCTTCATCTGGATATGATCTCTTCTTGTTTAGAAGACATTAGGGAAAGAGATGTGGGCAAGAGTTGATTTTTGTCTGTGCAGCCTTTGTCATGAGAATGGACGTGGAGGGTCACTTCCCCAGCACAGAACGTTGGGTTTTCAGGGGTAGGGGTGCTCATGTTCTCAGGTATAACTTTGTTTGTGTGAATGTGTGTGTGTAGGGGTGTGCCTTTAGGGTTGTGTGTGTGTAGGGTTGTGAGGCAGGGGCTGTGGATTTGTGTAGGTGATGCAGTTTGGCTGTGTCCCCACCCAAATCTCATCTTGAATTCCCATGTGTTGTGGGAGGGACCTGGTGGGAGGTAATTGAATCATGGGGGCAGGTCTTTGCCTTGCTATTCTTCTGATAGTGAATAAGTCTCACAAGATTTGATTGTTTTATAAGGGAGAATTTCCCTGCACAAGCTCTCTCTCTTTGCCTGCTGCCAATCATGTAAGACATGATCTTCTCCTCCTGGAAGCAGGTCCTTCCTGTGCTGTTCTCGTGATAGTGAATAAGTCTCATGAGATCTGACGGTTTTATAGAGGAGTTTCCCTGCACAAGCTCTCTCTCTGCCTGCTGCCATCCATGTAAGACGTGACTTACTCCTTCTTGCCTTCCACCATGAAACTGTAAGCTCACTAAACCTCTCTTTCTTTTGTAAATTGCCCAGTCTCAGGTATGTCTTTATCAGCAGTGTGAAAACAGACTAATACAGTAGGTGTGTATGTATGTAGACGTGCCTGCATAGGTATGTGTGTAGATGTGTGTGTGTGTAGATGTGTATATATGTAGGGTGTATGTGTGTATGGTTGTGTGTAGGTGTGTGTGTAGGAGTGTTTGTTTTGTGTTTAGAGTTGTGCTTGTATGAGTGTGTGTATAGGGTTGTGTGTGCAGGTGCGTATGGGTGTCAGAGTGTGTATGTATGTAAATGTATTGTGTGTGTAAGGGTATTTGTGTGTGTAGGGGTGTGTAAAGTGTGTGTAAGGGCTGTGTGTAGGTGTGTATGTATGTAGATATGTTTGTGTAGGGGTGTGTGTAGGTGTGTGTGTAGGGAAGTGTGTTAGGGGAGTGTGTGTAGGTGTGTGTATAGGTGTATGTGCTTTGGGGTGTATGTCTAGGGGTGTGTGTGCATAGAGTATGTGTTAGGGAAGTGTGTGTAGGGGTGTGTGTGTGGTGTGTGTGTAGGGTGTGTGTAAGGGGACTGCATGTGTAGGGCTATGTGTGTGTGTAAGTGTGTGTATGAGCGTGTGTGTGTAGGGATGTGTGTGCATAGGGTGTGTGTTAGGGAAGAGTGTGTGTAGGGGTGTATGTAGAAGTGTGTTTGTGTGTAGGGTGTGTGTTAGGGAAGTGTGTGTGTAGGGTTGTATGTGTAGAGGTGAGTGTGTGGTGTGTGTTAGAGTGTGTGAGTGTAGGACTGTGTGTGTAGGTGTGTGTATAGGGTGTGTGTAAGTGTGTGTGTAGGGTGTGTGTTAGAGAGTGCGTGAGTGTAGGCTATGTGTGTGTGTAGGCATGTGTGTGCATAGGGTGTGTGTTAGGGGAGTATGTGTTGGTGTGTGTAGGTGTGTGTGTTAGGGTGTGTGTAGGGGTATGTGTGTGTGTAGGTGTGTGTATGGGCGTGTGTGTGTAGGGATTGTGGGCATGAGGTGTGTGTTAGGGGATTGTGTGTGTAGTGTGTGTGTAGGGGTGTAGGGTGTGTGTAGGGGTGTGTGTAGGGGATTGTGTGTGTACATGTGTATGTGTAGGGTGTGTGTCAGGGAAGTGTGTGTAGGTGGGTGTAGGGGTGTGTGTGTAGGGCTATGTGGACATAGGGTGTGTGTTAGGGGAATGTGTGTGTTGGTGTGTGTGTAGAGTGTGTGTGTAGGCGATTATGTGTGTAGGGGATTGTGTGTGTAAGTGTGTGTGTAGGGGTGTGTGTAGTGTGTGTTAGGGAAGTGTGTGTAGGTGTGTGTGTAGGTGTGTGTGTAGAGGTGTCTGTAGGGTGTGTGCTAAGGGAGTGTGTACATGTAAGGGTATCTGTGTGGGTGTAGGTGTGTATGGGGTGTGGGTGTGTGCATAGGGGTGTGTGTGTAGGGTGTGTGGTTAGGGAATGTGTGTAGGGGTGTGTGTGTATAGATGTATGTATAGGTGTGTGTGTTGGGGTATGTATGCATAAGGTATGTATTAGGGGAGTGTGTGTGTAGGGTGTGTGTAGATGTGTGTGTGTAGGGTGTGTGTTAGGATGTGTATGTGTAGGGGTATGTGTGTGTGTAGGTGTGTGTATAGGGGTGTGCATGTGTGTGATATGAGTCACTCTATAGTGCAGGACCCCAGACCAGCCTCCCCTTGCTTGCCAGAAAGAGGGGCGCTGCTGCTGGAGGATTCTAAGGGCATTTCCTGAGTCAGTGAACCTTTGTCCTGGGCCCCTGGAGGACCTCACTCCATTTCCAGGGATAGGGGAGTGTAAGGATCCAGCACACTCTGAGTCCTCGGCTTAGGGTATGAGGGTCTTCCAACACAGATGCCAGGAGACATGGCACCCACGCTTCACTGCCAATGGGAACTTGCAGGCAATGTCCACCCTGGGTTGTGTGGGGGTGGGATGCTTTCTTAACAAGCTCCTTCTAATCATAAACACTGTTGGTTAAAGTTGGGTTTACAACAAAATTCTAAATATAGCAGTTCATACTCTCACACAAAATAGTTCAATCTTTAAAACTATTTTTTTCCCCGAATGTTGATGAGACAACAGGAAATACTAAGGAGAAAATTCTAGAACTACCTTATCTGAATTAAATTGTTTCACAGGAGTTAATAAATTTTTACTGTGACTTAAAACAAAAACAGGAAGAAACAGACCATTTACAATTTGTCGTCCGTGCGTTAATGCAATAAATATTACGGCAAGGTCCAGTTAGTGCAACCATTAGTGAAAACTTCAATGTAAATGAAAGTATATTTTATATACATTTTAATGAATTTGAACAAAATATTTAAGATATGTACAAATCATTTGTGTAATTATCTGCAGTGATTTTTTTTTTTTTTTTTTTTTTTTAGTTAGCCAGTCACCAGTCCCAATCAAGGAGGACAATAAGACATTTTTTTTTTTCCTAAGATGTAGTTTCTCTTCTTGTTGCCCAAGCTGGAGTGCAATGGCAAGATCTCAGCTCACTGCAACCTCTGCCTCCCGGGTTCAAGTGATTCTCTTGCCTCAGCCTCCCGAGTAGCTGGGATTACGGGCACTACAGGCATGTGCCACAACACCCGGCTACTTTTTTGTATTTGTAGTAGAAATGGGGTTTTACCATGTTAGCCAGGCTGGTCTCAAAATCCTGACCTCAGGTGATTCACCCGCCTCGGCCTCCCAGTCTACTAGGATTACAGGCGTGAGCCACCGTGCCCTGCCGACAGTAAAATTTTTATTGATTACCTTTAATATGCATAGTGATCATGAAATTAGGAGAAGGTTTAACTAGTTGGCGTCAGATGTTGAAGGGCATGAGCTTCACGTGCCTATAGAAAACCACATTCCTTCTCCAGACCTGACGGGGCTGGGGTGCAATCGGTCTGTGTTTGCCTTTTCACTTTGCTTTAACTACTCTCTGCTTCTTTCTCTTTTTAAAAGACACATTCTTTCTTTAATAAGCTAATTCCTTCAGTTCAGGTTTGCTTTGGCCAGGGAGACCTTCCATTATCTTAAAGTAATTTTGCCTTAATTCTACTCTGATCTATAAAGTTGGCTTCTGGATTTACTCTCAAAAGGCAATCTCGACCTCACTCCTGTATTGAATTCTTAGAGCTGATACCTCAGCATGACTTTTTTGTGTATCCTGCAGTTTTCCATGCATGCAATGATATGTAGCACATCAGGAAGTCAATGTAAAGATTTTCTCTAGATTGACTTTTCCATATATTTGACCTCCTTTTCTAACCATTTTAAAAAATTAGTATTACAATCACCTTAATCTTTAAAGTCACTATTACGTAATTTTTCATCCTTAAGCAGAGATCTTGGAAGACTTGGGGGTCTTGGAAGACTCAGGCACGTCGTGTGATGCTTGTCTATAAGTTAAAACCAGAAAATGGAAAGAAAAGAAACAAAACTGACCGGGCACGGTGGCTCACACCTGTAAGCTCAGCACTTTGGGAGGCTGAGGTGCATGGATCACCTGAGGTCAGGAGTTCAAGACCAGTCTGGCCAACATGGTGAAACCCCATCTCTACAAAAATACACAAATTAGCTGGGCATGATGGTGGGTACCTGTAATCCCAGCTACATGGGAGGCAAAGGCAGGAGAATTGCTCAAACCCGGGAGGTGGAGGTTACAGTGAGCCGAGATCACATCACTGCACACCAGCCTGGGTGACAGAGCAAGATTCCTTCTCAAAAAAAAAAGAAAAAGAAAAAAGAAAAGAAACAGAACTGCAGCAATGCTCTCATCAAGAGAGTTGTCTCATCGCTGAACATATAAAGATATCTCATTGCATGGAAACTTCTGTGTTGTCCCGGGCGAATCTGATGGGAAGTCAGAGCCCAGGTATAAAGCCAGTGCTTCCACTTCGTGTCAGCTTTACTTGGATGAGTTTCATCTGATCTCTGTGAAAGTTGACATTTTGATCTGTAAAACAGAAAAATCAGTTAGGAGATTTCCCTATAGGGTTATTGTACATGTAAAGCATGTAAAGATTTTAGTGTATGAGGGACGAGTCACATAGCAAACCATCAATAAATGTGTCCTATTAGCACAGCCATCATTGTTAAGATTCTATTTACTATCACTACTATTATATTGGGGTGAACAAGTAATTGCTGTTTTCCAAAACCGCTTGAGTGCAGTGGCACCATCTTGGCTCACCGCAACCTCCGCCTTCTGGGTTCAAGAGGTTCTCCTGCCTCAGCCTCACGAGTAGCCGGGATTACAGGAGCATGCCACCACACCTGGGTAATATTTGTATTTTTAGTAGAGATGGGTTTTCACCATGTTGGCCAGGCTGGTCTCAGACTCCTGACCTCAAGTGATTTGCGCCCCTCGGCCTTCCAAAGTTCTGGGATTACAGACCCATGAATTTTAACATTGGGTTTTACCTCAGTCTTGTGCTTCCAGGAAAACAGCACCAGTGATGACTTCCACCACTTTCGTGTGCCAGGAAATGGCTCACCATATATTCCAAATGTCCCCCTCCTGTACCCCTCCTCAGTGACAGGACCCTGGTCCATCCTTCCTCCAGATTCCCATAGGACTCACGTCTCCCTGCCTGTGTGGGATTGCGGGCTCCTTTCTTTCCTTTGAGCTATTTCTGAGTCATTCTCCTGATTTCAATCACCAGAATAAAATCACCGCTTTACTCGTGCGGAGCATGTGTCTTTCACCTCTGTCTATGAATTTCCCCATCTGTAGAAGGTACTACTACTAGTACTGTGACCTTCTGTATGGGTTTGTTGTGGATTTTAGATGCACTTCAAGTGCTTAGCAAAATTCTTGACACACAATAAGGACTCGTTGGAGACGTCTAGCAGCAACGCGTGTGCGTAGTGATTCATGCTGCACGAGATAATGCTGGAGCTCACTTATTTAATCACTGCAACAATTATTCTTGAGACAGGGATTACTTATTCCCGTTTTGTAGATTAGAAAACTGAGAAAGATACTCTGGCCTGCTCAAATAACTCATCTAGCGGGTAAAGCTGAGATTTGAACCTGGACAGTTCTCCTCCACACTGTAGCTTAGCGATAGCTCTGAGGAGCAGTGAATGTCAGTTTTGGGGAGAAGATAGGACCTGATACTGGTTTCCCATCTTCCCTCTCCTACGGCATTTTAATATGGGTTTGTCCTCCCAGGAGGGGACTGTGGGAGCAGGTCATTCGACCTCTGACAACAGAATAATTTTAAAGTATCACAACAGCTGAGTTGAGGCATAATCTTTCTAGGCCACTGGAACTAGCCCTCCAAGAACTAACACTTGGAGGGCTAACTGATATTCCTAGAGTGAATCTGACTGGAACAGGAAGTCTGCCTGCCTGTGCAAAACTGACCCATCCAATCCTGGCATGTTGATGGCCACTTACTCCAGCCTTAGAAATATGCCTGGCATGTAGATTTAGTGGCAGAAATGATTAGTAATCAGAATGGATTCAAAAACTTCTTCTTATGAAACCAATTAATTTAAAGTGCTTATTTATAAGCATGTCTATATTAGCATTCTTTTAAACCACGATATCAATTTTAGTCTATTGTTAACCTAATGAGCACTAAAGAATCTACTGAATTCAGCAGACGTTTATTGACTATTTAGGTGCTGCATAGAATGACATGATGCATTTTCCTTTATTTATTTATTTATTTTTTTTTGATATGGAGTCTCGCTGTGTCACCCAGGCTGGAGTGCAATGGTGTGGTCTCGGCTTACTGCAACCTACACCTCCTGGTTTCAAGCGATTCTCCTGCCTCAGCCTCCAGAGTAGCTAGGACTACAGGCACCCATCACCACACCCAGCTAATTAGTATTTTTAGTAGAGATGGGGTTTTGCTATGTTGGCCAGGCTGGTCTCGAACTCCTGACCTCGTGATCTGCCTGCCTTGGCCTCCCAAAGTGTTGGGATCACAGGCATGAGCCATCGCGCCCGGCCAACATGATGCATTTTCAAAAAGCAAGCAATCGAGAATGGATGGTGGGGAGAATATAATTGGATAAATACACAAATCCTTTCTTCTTTCCTTCCTCTTTTCTTCCTTTCCTCCTTCCTCCCTTCCTCCCTCCCTTCCTCCCTTCCTCCCTCCCTTCCTCCTTCCTTTCCTCTTTGCTTCAACTATTGTTTAATATCTACTCTGTGGCAGACACTGAGTCTATGTTGGAAAATACATTAGCTATATTTTCTGTTTTCTAGAATTTATAATCTGGTGGAAAAGAAAAACAATAAAAAGTGAGAAACGCTTTAAAGTGCAATTTCAGAGTATTTTACATAAGGAGAAGAGTGAGTGCCTGCGAACCGTTGTTCTGTCCAGAATGCGCTCTGCATGGCCGGAGTGGGCAGTCACTTCACGTCTCCTTCACCTTTGTGAAGCAGCCTCAGATTCCTTTGCAGGCTGAAGCTTTGGCCAGGCACAAGGGTTCATTGATACGGTTTAGTTGGCACTTACTCTTACACATTCTGTTGCTTCAAACAGAAACACTAGTATCTTTCTCACCCCTTTCAGAGAGAGTGTTTTTTTTTTTTTTCCTTTTCATCTAACCTTCCAAAACATTCTATTCTGTGCAGATGTTGGTGGCAGGATGTTAGAAAATTCCCTGGCAAAAGACTGAGTCTGTCTTTCTGACAAAAATAAACAAACAGCCAAATGTGTAGGAAGGACAGAGTTGAAGATAGCTGGAGATATTAGGCTATTTAGTTTTTAATAGGATCTTGGCCTTTCTTTCATGGTGGAGTTGTCATTCTTCCATGCTGGGATATAGGTAGAATGTGGGTTTTCTTTCAGCTGTTGTAGATTTGGGAGAAGAACAACTTTGCTTTTTAGGACACCCTGCCTTCAGGGCCTCTCAGTCACCTATCAGCAGTATGAGACAGAAATGGGCACTATCTGAGAAAAAAAAAATCCTACATTTTAGATTCTATGAGGCTTTTCTTTTGGGACATTTTTCTCCACGTGATAATAACAACCTTACAAAACACAGGAACACAGAAACCAATCCAGAATAGATTTTGCAAACTGTATAAAACCAGTCTGCCAGAAATCAATCACCCCTTTCCACTTAAACAAGAAAGAGTGACACTCACAGTCTTGCCTTCAGAACATTGTACTGACTAATGAGATTCTAAGTTGTATTGGGAATGATCTGTATCTTAAATTATATAGGTTGAGGGAACCATGTGTCCATCACCTTTAATCACACACGAAAAGAACAATAATCATATCTGGTACTCATCAACTACAGTATATTTGTCAATGTTTTCGTATACAGTATTTTATAATATGGTTTGAGATAATAGTTGCACATGTCATGTTGGTGATATATATCAACAATTTGAATTCACATCATTTAACAAGAAACGTGGGCTGAATCTTACCAGACAATAGTTTCCTTTTCTTGGGGACAATTTCTCCCTCCCTCCCTTCCTTTCTCATCCTTCTTCCCTTGCTCTTTCTAACAATGGGATGACCCGCGTGAGTGAGATGATACTGTTGAACCAGGCAGGGCTTAGGGACCTGTGACTGATGCAGCCTCTCTGGACCACATAAAACTGGGAGATAAGTAAAGAGAAAATACAGTGAAGATAGACTTGACACTTTCCCAAATTAAAATCGCTTATTTTATTATAAAAGGGATAATATGATCATTTTTAAAAAGCAGACAATACTGTGAATTATAAAGAAGAAAAAAATCACTGGTAATCTCTTAGAGACCACCACCGCTACATTTTGAAATCTGTTCCCAGAATTTACTCCATGTTTACATATTTGTGTATATAATTCTGAAAAGGACAATCTGTAATTCAAAACAAAAAATATCTGAACATTAAAAAAAGTTATACCGGTAAACACAGACCTGTTTCATCATTTTTATTTTATTTTTAAATTTTATTTATTTATTTATTTAATTTTTGCGATGGAGTCTCTGTCGTCCAGGTTGGAATGCAGTAGTGCCATCTCGGTTCGCTGCAACCTCTGCCGCCCAGGTTCAAGCAATTCTCCCATCTCAGCCTTCAGAGTAGCTGGGACTACAAGCATATGCCACCACACCCAGCTAATTTTTGTATTTTTAGTAGAGACATGGTTTCACTATGTTGGCCAGGCTGGTCTTGAACTCCTGACCTCAAGGGGTCCATCCACCTGGGCCTCCCAAAGTGTAGGGATCACAAGCATGAGCCAACCACCATGCCTGGCCTTTTTCCATTGTTTTTAAATGACACGTAATGGTCTTTGCATAAATCTACAATAATTTAATAACACTCCTACCAGTGGTTAATTCAGCTTTTGATATCTCTGATTTAGCAGCGATGCTGTGGAAAGTTGAACTCAGAAGTAGAGAGTAGAATGGTGGTTAGGAAGGGCTAGGATTGGGGTGGGAGTTGGGGAGCGTTTGGTAGAAGGATATAAAATGTCAGTCAAGTGGATAACTACAAGAGATGTATTGAACAACATGGGGACTATAGATAATAACAATGTATTGTATTCTTGAAACTTGCCAAGAGAGTAGATTTTAAGTGTTCTCACCACAAAAAAAAAAAAGATGTCTGTGGAGTAATGCATATGTTAATTAGCTCAATTGAGCCATTTCACAATCTCTACATATTTCAGAACAACCTGTTGTACATGATAAATATATATAATTTTAATTTGTTAATTAAAATAAATAAGTGAATAATGTTTAAAAAAAATAAAAGCAATGCTCTGAACATTCTTACATACACACTCCTGCACTTGTCTTTTTATTTCTTTAGATCAATTTCTGCCTGTGGAGTTATTGGATCAAAAGTTGTTGACATTTGAATTTTGATTCATTTTGCCAGATGGCCATCTAAAGAGGTTGAAAAATGTGTAGTTTCACAAAGAAGAGCGTGCCTGATGTTAATCCCAGGCAGATGGGAGAAGAGAGCATTTAAAATTATACATGGTGGGGAGCTTGAGCCTCTTGAGTGTGCTTTGGATGCACTGACCCTTCTGAGCTCTCAAGAGTATCTCTGCCTTTTGCAGAGCTTCCACCCCTGGAGGAAGTACGCAATAAGTGCACCTAACTTTCTCCAGATTTCATCCTTATCAGGAGGAGGGAGCCATGAGGGCAGAAGTCTGGGTGCAGTGTGGCCTGCGAGACTGGGTAGTTTTGCCACTGGCCAGGTGAGATTTTGTCCTGGTTTTGTGTGACGTTGCTCATGACAGCTTAAACATCTTCTTGCACAATCGCTGTTTTACTCAGTGCATGCTACTTGCTTGTAAAAGCATCGCAAAAATAGTTTGGGAAGATTCGTACTAAATAAACAATGATAAAGGCCTGGACCCGGTGACGATGGCGCAGACAGAGAAGAATGGAGTGTTTTTTAAAAATTAGCTTCATGCCCTGGTTTCTTCAGATTCATTCCCTCCTAAAAATCAGTCAAAATACAACATTCATTGCTTTGTATTTTCACTCTGACTTCTGAGCAACAGCCTTGCCCTATTTTTGTTGGTCCTGAGTCCTTCCAGTCTCAGCTCAGATGCTATATGCCTTCTCTGTTTTTTCTCTGCTACCCTTGGAAGTAAACACGCCATCCTGTGAGGTCCCTCACATTAGTAAGAATGTGTTATGTGACTTCTCTTGTGTCCTCTTATTTATTATCTTGGTTGATAATGATTCATGCTCCAGTTATCTCCTTCATGACTTTACAAAACCGTGATCTCTGGGGCCATCTTTCTTCTTCCATCTTTGCACCTGCTCCATCGTAGCTGGATGTGGTGCTGCTAGGTTAGCACTTGTTCAACCAATTGGACATGGGCACTTCAAATATCAAGTTGATTGCCTGGTTTACTTGTGAGAGGAAGAAGGAGAGAGATTATCAGTGATGATTCTTAGGTGTTGATGCCTCCTTTGGAAGCATCTTCTTTGATTCTTCCTTTGGAAGACCAGAAGGCAGATGATTGTCACTGGCAATAGCAGAAGAATTTGGAATAATGGTTTATGGAGGGAAGGTATACATTTCTTTTTGACTTATGGTTGCATTTGGGAAGACTTTGACACTAAGATGAGAACTGAATTTCTGATACTGCATTGGATGACTGCAGGGAAGGGGGCCTGTGCCTTGGCAGACAGAGCATCTGGTACAGAGTCACACAGCTCACCTGCATACCCAGCGGAGGCCAGGCTAATCCCTCAACCTCTCCCAGTCTGATCTCCCTCACTCTTCCAATGGAGGTGATGGGGATGTTAAAAACAAAAAAACAAGCAAACAAAAAAACACCTTATCTCAGAAGTAGTGTAATAAAGAGGAAAGATGAGTTCGTAAAAACACCTTTAAAAGCTTTATAAGACTTAATGTATCAATAGTTATTATTATGAAATGTCCAAAAAGTGATTTCCCTTGAGGAACAGAGTGAGCTCTGAAGCCAGATGCCATGGTAGTCCGTACCTCCTAGAAGTAAGTATGTTAGTACGTGTGAAATCCTCAAGACAGTATCTGGAAGTTGAAGAGCACTCAATAAATAAGAATAAAACGCTTCCTACTATGCTCATTGTTATTTATATATGGATCGGCAAATTGGATGAGAGTATAGTAGGAGCATCATTGTATAAAGTCTTGCTGATTAAAAGAGACAAGAAACAAGATCTAATTGGGGAAATTTCCTCAATTGGGTTATGTGAGAAGAAGCAGCTCTCACGCACATGGTGTGTTTTCTTAGAGCCAGCTCTAATTAGAGCTCGAAATCACCCACTTTCCTCATATGGCTCGGGGAAATATGGCCCTGTTTTCTCCCTCTGGAGGCTAAGGGAGATGTTTTCTCAATCTACAGAAGAGACAAATAAACACAACCTGGGTGTGGCAGAAGCACTCCCTGCTTGAGTTCACCTTCCTCAGTCCCCATCCAGGAGAGAACTCAGAGGACAGGTCCTTGCTTTCTGATTTCTGATTCTGTTCTCTAGAGTTGCTTCCTTTTATACTAGGCAGGTTTCTAGGGAACTGGGCATCGGGTGTAGGTGGATGACTAGAGGGAAGCTGCGGGAAACAGGCGGGCGAAGCCAGCAGTGGGACCGGCCACCCTTCTCTGGCTCTCGACCCAGGGTGGGCAGCATGTCACCCATGGGAAGGGCCTCCACGGCCCAGCGAGGTTTCCCCAGATGCTGTCAGCATGGAACCTCTCGCCGTGAAGCAGTAAAGGAAGACCAGCTGGGAGCTCACTGTCCCCGTGAGCTCTCACCTTCAAACAGGGAAGCTGGCTGACAGTTGTTCTGCTAAATTTAGCCCTAGACTGGGAGTCCAAGCAAGTGCTTATGTGGCCAAATGAGTAAGCGTTGGCCATACGACTTGTTTTGTCTACAGTGATCTAGAGAGACTTCAAATTCTGCTTGGCTTCAGCAAGCTAAGCCCTTTCAAATTCACTATTTCTCTCACAGCCATTCTGTTGTGAGCAGGAGATAAAACAAATAGTAACCTTCACTTCCTTTCATCCAAGGATCAATGTTTTAAAAAAGGAAAAAAAGCAAAGCAAAACAAATCATCTCTAGGCAACCGGTTCAAAAAAGAAAAAAGGTTCCTGTTAGCAAGGCATATGCCCAGAGCACTTGTGCTGTTGCAGTATATGTGTTTGCTGTTTTGCTTTATGATTTAACACGTCCTTCTGTGATGAGATTCCCATGAATATGTTGTTAATTGCTTCAAATTCACCAGATTAGGGAAGCCAGCTGTCTTCCCTAATGTGTTAGTTATTTTTATGTGTCAACTTGGCTAGGCCACAGTACCCAGATAGTTGGTCAAACGATGTTTCTGTGAAGGTATTTTTAAAATTTAAGTTCAATTAAATTACATTTTAATTTTAAAATTTAAATCAGCAGACTTTGAGTAAATCAGAGTACCCTGTGTGGTGTGGGTGGGCCTCATCCAATCAGTAGAAGGCCTGAATAGAAAAAAGCCTGAATGCCATGAGAAGAGGGAATTCTGCCAGCTGACTGCCTTTGACTGTGAGCTGCAACGTCAACAATTCCCTGGTCTTCAGCCTGCCGGTACACCCTGAAGATTTCGGACTTAACAGTCCCCATAATTGCATGAGCCAATCCTTCAAATAAATCTCTCTCTCTCTCCCCCACTTTTTTTCTCTCTCTATCTTTCTCTCTCACTACACACACACACACACACACACACACGTGCACGCACACACAATGTATTCACCCTATTGATTCTGTTTCTCTAAAGAACCCTAATACACCTGCCATCTTATAATCTGCCATTTCTTGCTTTTCTTTTTAGAGACTCCAAGTAGACATCTCAGATAGAGTGGCCATACCAGATTTAGCAAATACAAATACAGGATGCCGAGTGAAGTTTGAATTTCAGATATACAAGAAATATTTTTAGCGTAAGTAAATCACATGCAATATTTGGGATATACTTATACTGAAAAAACAATCATTGTTTATCTGAAATTTAAACTGAACTGAGCATCCTGTATTTTACTTGGCAATCCTAATGCCAGTATCACTATGGAAGGAGAGGTTAGTTTTGTTCTTCTCTGTGATTCAGGCAATAGCTAAACTCAGCTCTTTTCTCCAATCTATAGTCTTCTTCTTTAGGTTCCAGCCCCGGTTAGCATGAAGCCACGACCCTTACTGTTGTTACACCTTCAACACCCTATCCCATGTTCTCTCATCACCTCAGAAGAAAGGTACTCTGAAACTGTTCATTATCTATGCTATAGATTGTGTCCTTTGCAAGATTAGGACCACTACCTTCTGACGTGATTGTGCAAAGATTGTAACCATAGCCCTAAATTTGGGGAATCCCTTTCTGATTTCAGTAGCCCTCTGGTGTATCACTTTGCCTTGTTTCTTTCCCTTTTTTTATATATTTTATTTTGAGATGAAGTCTTGCTCCATTGGCCAGGCTAGATGGCAATGGCATGATCTCGGCTCACTGAAACCTCCACCTCCCAGGTTCAAGCGATTCTCCTGTCTCAGCCTCCCAAGTAGCTGGATTATAGGTGTATGCCACCACGCCCGGCTAATTTTTTTTTTTTTTTTTAAGTAGAGATGGGGTTTCACCATGTTGACCTGACCTCAAGTGATCCACCCACCTCAGCCTCCCAAAGTGTTGGGATTACAGGCATGAGCCAGTGCGCCCAGTTAGCCTTTTGTTTCTGAATGCCTCAGTCCCGGCCCCTGTGACTGACAGCTCCTTTTCCTAACTCCTAGGAATGTCAATGGTGTTCCCCTGGGTTTCAAAGCACTGTAGTATCAAAATCATGATAAAGGAGGAATTAGGATTAAGATCGACCACTATAGCTCATCCCTTCTCATCCTTGCCACTCAATAACTGTTTATGGAATAACATACAAATGGCATTATTTAATATTGTAGGTAAAAATCTTCATACAATCTTAGGATTAAAAAGTTCTAGACAGTCTGTATTATGTCTACTTGTCTCATGTTCAGAACGCTCTCTTCCCTCCTATCCAAGTAGGATGAGAGTCATTGATGATATTTATTAATGATGACAGTTAATATCTTTTAGTGCTTACTGTGTTTGAGGCACATAGACTTTAGGAAGGAGATACCAATGTCATCATAATTGTACAGGTGACGAAACTGAGATGCACATGACTAAAGGCTTTTTCAAGGTCATTTGGCAAGATAATGGCATTGGGACCCAGGCCCCTTTAAATCCAAGTTACCATCAGGCTTCTACAGGTCATGTGCTGAGCACTTCTGGATAAGAGACTTATATATTAATAGGCATCATTTTTATTTTTAAAGTTCTTCCTGCAAAGCAATTCCCAAGTGTTTCTTGATGTATGGAACAGAGATTGGAGAGCTGGTGAAGAGTTTTCTCAGTCGTGTGCACGTAGTCAGGTGAGAGCATCCTTGAGATACAGGGTCTGTGGTATTGGCCAGTCCTGGGGCACTGAATTTACTAAGGGTCATGTTACCTGCTTAGGTCTGAGACAGGGGTGGGGTTAGAAAGTGCATGCGTGCTTCCATGCCATAAGGAACCCACAGTTGATAGAAAATGATTTTTACTCATCAGACTATTCAAAGTAATTATTGAGTACACATGATGTAGCATCAATCAGCTAAACTCTCGAGCTCTGGACCCAACCTACTTGCACTTGAGTCTTGGCTCAGCCACCTACTAGCAGTGTGCATAAGGGTTTTATGCACACCCTCTGTGATTCAGTTTCCTCCTCTGTCAATGGGGTAATAATTATACTTACCTCGGCCAGGTGTGGTGGTTCACGCCTGTAATCCCAGCACTTTGAGATGCCAAGGTGGGTGGATCACCTGAGGTCAGGAGTTCGAGACCAGCCTGGCCAACATGGTGAAACTCCATCTCTACTAAAAATATAAAAAATTAGCCAGATGTGGTGGTGCACACCTGTTGTCCCAGCTACTTGGGAGACTGAGGCAGGAGAATCACTTCAACCAGGGAGGGGGAGATTGCAGTGAGCTGAGATCATGCCCTGCACTCCAGCCTGGGGGACAAGAGTGAGACTTTGTCTCAAAAAAAAAAAAAAAAAAAAAGAAAGAAAGAAAAAGAAAGAAAGAATTATATTTACCTCATCAGATTATTGTGGGGATTAAATTAATAAAATAAAGAAAGCTTTTGGAACAGTGTGCTCCAACATAGGTGGCGTGCAAACATTTGTGGTTGACCGTGTTCTTGTTTTCCATGCAGATATACACAATGGGGACACATTCGTGTACAATATAAACAAGGTACAGACCATCATGGGATATATCTATCACTAGATCGCAGGAAAATTATTAAATAACTATGTAACTTAATTTCAGGTAATCATAAATGCTATGCAGACAAATTAAGCAAGGTGGAGGTAGAAAGGGTGATGGGCAGGTCTTCTTTTAAAAAGGTGATGAGCTAACACAGTGACTTAGCATGAAGCCCTGCAGTCAAAAATACAAACGGCCAAGAAATTCCATGCCGAGGGAGTTCCCTGGGTCACGGCAATGTCAGTGAAGGCCCTTGGGGAAGGATTTCAGTAGGGAGACAGGACGGGTCTGATCCCTTGGGAAAGGCAAGCCACTCGCTGGAAGACATTCAGGCAAGTGCATCAGGGCGTGATCATGGGGAAGACAGTGCGATGCCAAGCCCCAGTGGCCCCAGTGGGTTTGGGGAAATATTCAGAAATGCTTCTGAATAGGCAGGGCAGAGCTATGTGATGAGAAATCTGGAAAGCCAAGTACGTACGTTGTAGGTGTGTTGTGGTAGGACATAGTCAAAGTGTTGGAGGATTTTGCATGACACGGTGACGCTGTTCTTTAGAGAAGACAAGACTGAGTGGGCTGCAGTTATAGTGCCAGGCAGTGGACACTGCTGGGGAACCCGGAGCGTCCCACGGAGAGATTGGAGCCCAGAGAGGGCAGGGCTCCTTCTGAAGAACAGGCTTGGCGCTGCCTTGGGTATGTGGGAGCTGTCTTCCCTTTCCATTGTGGTTATGATGATAAATCCTGCACTTCGGATCATTCCCCAGGTTACTCCCCTGAGACAACCAAGGCTCCTGCAAGGCTGGAAGAGCAAGGTCTTCCTTACTTTAAACAAGAATGGTTGCCCCTTACCCTGCCCCTAACAACTAGCAGAGTTTGTTAGCCCAAGCCACAGAAATTCCAAGACCAGAAAGAAAGCAATATTAAACTCCAGGACAGTGTTCGTAATGTCGAAGGTAGTAATCTTGAAAAATGAGTCTTTTCTCTCTGGAGGGCACTGAGGTCTAGATACAGAATATCCACATTGTGCAGGGCATAGTGTCAGGCCCAGCATCTGCTTTTCCAGACATTGATCCATTTCAAGATCTTACTGTGTGTCTTCAAGCCGTGAGAATCAAGTGGAAATAATGGATGCCCATCCAGAAGGTAGCTACTGCCCTGTGACTAGAACTCGATACTGTGATAAGTATTCCAATACGTTGTGCAAGCCAGTGGAATGGACAGAAAGGGGGCCTAGAGGAGAAAAGATTACGCTTCTCAGCCGTGGCAGGTGCCTGGCTGAGACCCACTACATCAGAAGACAGATGCACAAGAAGAAAGCACATACATGTATTTAATGTAAGTTTTATGTAACATGGGAGACTTCAGAAATGAAGACCCAAAGAAACAGGGAAATACATGGATATTTAGGTTTGACGAAGACTTGGGCAGTCATGCAGAACTATGATTGGACAAAGTGGGTGTGACCTAATGGTTATAAAATGGGGGGAACTTAGCAAGGCCTTTGTTCAGATGCCTCTTGGTGTCTTGGTGTCTTCATTCCTTTCCTCCCAATACAGGGGGCAATCTTCTGTAATGAGAGTCTTGTGACTTATTTTAGAGAAAGGCCAGAGAATTCTTTCGTGGCCTGCTTCAGGGGAGAATGGTGGAAGAAGGTCCGAGAGACCGTCCTGCTTCAGTCTCCTTAAATGCCAGCATATCATATTCTAGGATAACGTCTTCTGAGCCCTGTTACTCGTCTTGTATTATCCTTCAAGGGGCATCTTCCTGCTTCATTTCTTAGTCCTGCTTTGTTTACGGCTTGTTCTTATCTTTCTCCCTCTTTCCTTTCTTCTTTACAAAGCAAATTCTCCTGGCAAGGTAGAATTGCAGTGCTCTTTCAAGGATTGCACGGCTGCTGCAGGATGTATGGCTTTTCATGCTTGTCATCTCTATAGAGCCATATTCAAATAGGATGACTGGGTCTGGTTAGAGATGTCAGGATTTCAGTGCACCTGCTGAAATGCACACTGGCCTGCACCACGAGAGGGACATGGAAACAGGCCTAGGGAATGTGGTACTTTTGATCTTTATCCGTACTCCTCCCTCCCTCTTATAACTCTCACAAAATTTGCCCTCAAAAGACACCTTTCACAAAAAGTCAAACATCTCACTTCCTTCTACAACTTCCCTGACTGGTTTGTATTCATCTGAGCTTCTCTTGCAAAGCTGAGCCTCGCTTTGAAAACTCTGGGATCTATTTCATTCTATGCTGCGCACTTCACATGAGTTCCTTCTGTGCAAGCTGGAGACTCCTCTGGGCTCCTTCCCTGAGTGTTATGCTGGCTTCTTCCTAGACTTCTCATTCGGCTCTGTGTGTGTGTGCGTGTGTGTGTGCATACACGTGAGCATTCACCCTGTAGCTGTGCGTGTAAGGGATGCAAGGATGGAACTTTTCCATCAGAGGATCACTGAAGGCATACTAATTAACTTGTTCTCTTTGTTTTCTCTGAAATAATTTTTGTCTTGGACAAATTGAGAAGTAAAAGATTTCATTTTTCACTGAAAAATAAGATGTCCATGTTACCAACACCCTGCTTTGGATTTCCGAAAGATATCTGAAAAGCTAGGAAGCACACTCCAGTTAGGCTTAATACTGATGGACCCAATCCTCCTTTGAACAAAGGAGCCCTCGATTTAGGCCTCTATGGCCCATTTTAGCAAGTTCAATCTTTCCATTAACCCCTGGTAACCATAATGACTTCCTAATACCAGTTAATTAACAAATACCGGGGTGCCACCAAATGCATCCCTGAAGTGCCTTTGGTGTGGTCCCCGGCCTGCCGAAACGAAGTGTGGGTCCCGCCTTTGTTCTTCCTCAGGACTGTTCTTGTGGGCTCACAGCACTTTGAATCTCAAATGAGCTGCCTAATTAATCTCCACAACTATCCTGTGAGACTTGTCCATTATCTTCACTTTGCAGATAGTAACAATTTATAGGACTTGGCTGAGGTCACAGGAAAATTAGCATCAGAGCCAGAATAAAATTCTGAGTTCCTAAACCCCTTTCCTCTTATCCTGTTCCCTAGACAACATCATTTCATCCTGTTGGTATAAAATTAGTAAGTGTGGTAGGGCCTTATTGCATCGTAATGAACTACTGTTTGGTACGTGTGACCTAGCGGCTAAGGGCTTTTTTTTTTTTTCTTAAATGCAGTCTGAAAAAGTACCAAAACAATTATTTTTGGAATATGTCTTACAGAATGGCTTTTAGACCCCACGTGCCAATTCGTCTCCATGAAAGGAATGTCATTTACACAACGCACTGAACATCTCCATGGCTCAGGTATTCCTGTGCCAGGACTTAGAGAAGACGCTGACCCTCGGGTGTTTTCTGTTTTGCTAATAAATTGTGGGTGAAATGTTTTGGACTCGGTGCATGCTGCAATAATTGCAAATGAGATTTACCTGTACATGAATTTTCTCGGTGTGATCTTGTTCGATCTTTCTCGGTGTGGTTCTGTTATGGCCGGAGACGTCTTCCTCTGCATCAGAGTATGAAACATCTTAAAGGCATTGCATGGCTGAAGTGCAGGTCTGTATCTTTTAGCACTAGCTATTTGACAGGAAAGGGTGTAAATCCACGTGGTGTTAATTCAATTCCACAAGCATTCATTGAACACGATCTAATGACAAGGCAGTGCCAGGGACCGTGAATGGGGCTGGAGGCAGACACCTTCCCAGGGTGACTTTAGGGAGGCCTCTCCCGTGTGCTCATTTGGAAAATCAGAAGGAAGGTGACACGCTCTTGATTCTCTCTGGCTCAGATGTTCAAGAACATTGTGATCACTTCAGATAATGTTTATCTTATTGATGATGTTGCACTGACACAGACTGCTAAGGCTAGATTCCCACCCTCTCTGTTAACAAGTAAACAAGTCCTTAAGCGGATTATGGGAACTAACGAATGAGTAATTAGAAGCATTTCGTAAAGTCACTAGAATGGAATCCCAGGGTGGACCCTTTGGGAGAGGGTGAGTTCTTTGACAATGCAAATACATTCTTTAGATTCCAGGTTCCAGTGTGGTTTCTGGGTGGTGAAGTGAGAGGAGCTTGCTTTGGAGAAGTGGAGCTGGCCATAGAAAGGTGTGTTTCACTCTATTGACAATTATCAATCAGGAGCTAGATCTGGGGGGACAACTAGAAACACTGACATAATTCTTTGTTATGTTGGCTTTAAGAATAAAAATTTTCACATACAGATGACTGTTCTATACTTTCAGGCTTATTATCAACCTGTAGCACTCCAAAGCTTTCAATTATTGTTAATATATTTGAGTTAAATATCAAAGTAATAGGCATTACTTACATTTAGAAAATTGCAACCAGTAAGAGGCATTTCATTTATCATGCATTTAACTTTTGAGACATAATGAATAGTTTCCTAAAACTTTTTAAAGCTGAATGTTATGGAAGAAACATTCTCACCATAACTCTTAAAAATTGCATATCCTTACAAGTGAATACCATATCAAAATATGAAAATTATTACAGACATATATTAATTACTTACAACTGACAGATGGTAAACAGAAATGTCATTTTTTTCATTAGTACAGAGAAAGCTCCCTCACTCCTCCCAAATACCTACTGTGATGAATTGGTTGATTATTTCAAACCATGTAGTTGCACAAATCGACATTAATGTGAATGATGATGGCATGTCACTTCTGAGGAATTGCATTTAGGAGGTAGGTGTATGACAGCTTACATGTAATCTTCAGGCTTGTATTTATGCCACAAGAAAATAGACTTTCTTCAATGATTCACTTCATCACAGGCGGCCTACCTGCCTGAAAGACATCTTCATGCCGAAATTGGCTGACTTTCTCATGCACAACTAATCCACATTCCCATAGGAATTGAAGAGGGATATGACTAATCAGTTGAAAACAGTTCTTTAATTTGTTTAACATGTCAAACTCAGGAACAAGCCCCAAGGTTCACTTTTTACTGAGAGACTTTTACCATAGTGCTTTTTTGACATTGAAAAGAAAAACAGAACAATAAAAAAAGAAAGTCAACAATTTTTTCAGTGAAGAGACTCACAGAGATTGAAGGTTCTCAGAAAACATTGGGCCAATGCATCATATTACATATGAGAAAACTAAAGTCCGCAGGTGACAAAATTTGGCAAATCTACATAGCTAAAATGAAAACAAACAGACTGGTAATCGTACCCGGTGCTGGAGGAGAGGCTGCAATCTGGGGAGCCTGTTACCCAAACATCCCAGCTGGTAGAGTGTGGTACTACATAGATAAAGTCACTGTGGTTAGTATCTAGCCTCAGCTTTAAAGTTCAGGAAAATTAAATTTGTCAATATTCCCATGGTTATTTAGATTTAGGGGAACTAATATAAATGCCAAAATATCAATTTATAAAAGAAAATATTGTGACTTTTCATGTTCTCTATGTAGAATGCACCCATTCTTCCATAATCATCCTTATGACATCCAGCATCCTTACAATGACTGAGAAGTGGTAAATTTGGAAGCTTAGGTGAGTGTCGAGAGGGCTGAGGAACAGAATGGTCTTGGGACATCTAGTTATCCCAATTTTACAACTGAGCTATGGACTGGTAACACCACTGTCTCTGTTCTCTAAATAAGCATGTGGCAAAACTGTGGTTTCCTGAATGTCCTTCATCAGTAATCCACGCTGGCTTTTTCACAGTTAGTGTCTAGATAAGGTTCAACAACATATGTGTGGTTTCACATGGTTGTATTTTATTTACATTTAATTCCCCCTTTCAGATCAATCACCTTGATTGAAGTTCTGACTGTTATCTTGCTAAGGATTCTTCTGGAACATGATCCCTTTTGCTTTTCTCTTCAGCTTGCTTGGCAACTTTCTACCCACTTTCCTCAAAATTCCAAGACATCAGACTCACCTCCAATTCATCTCCAGTTCATGTGACGGCTGCTGTCCCTGCTGGTGAAGTGGCTGTGCTGTCTGGGGTATACACCCTGGGGTTCGTTGTCACACGCCAAGAATTCAGGACACAGACACATGTAGGCGGGTTAGGGAGTGGAAAGTTTAATAGATAGAAGAAAGGAGAGAAGAGAGCCGCTCTTTGAGAGAGAGAGAGATCTGAAAAGTGGGGAGGCGGTGGACCAAAACAGATATAATAGGTTGGAGAAGGCGGTGTCTGATTTACATAGGATTCAAAGACTGGTTCGATCAGGTATGATATCTACGTAGTGTGCAGGGAAGACTGGTAGCCCCACCCTAATCTTATTATGCAAATAGGCTTTCCAGTTGATCAGAGCCATCTTGTCTGCTCCTTACGATATACTTGGCTGGCAGGGAAGGGAAGATGGAGCTGTCATTCTGAAAATATCTAGTTCCTAGTTCCTGCTGGCATTCACCTATGCAAGCTCCCAGCTTGCAGACTGCTCTTTGTTAGAAAATGATTTGAGGCTGCTTTTCATTAAAAAGAAAAGCCTTACCCAGGACTCCCATGCCCTTGCTATCTGCCTAAATAATTCCTTCTTAACTCCTATATCGCTGGGGAGATGGTAGGAGTGCTGCCCCTGTCCCCTTGCATGAGAGGGGACCTTGTTTGCCACTGCCCCAGGGAACCACCACCATCTTTCTCTATTGCCTGCATGACTGCAGCATGGCGATGTTCTATGTCCCTGTACCCCTTTTGACTAAGGATGCTTTCCTTCTTCCCCGTGATTTTGTTGGAGAATGAGAGGCAGAATTAAAACTTGCTGCATTTGTATTCAGATTTAAAATTTGTGTCGCTGCATAAAGTATTGCTTGTGTAGGAAGGAAAGCATATTGTTTTAGCCCACAGGGGAACTAGAAATGTGATCAGTCATCAGAATAAGGCAGATGTGTGCTAAATATTTCAGGCACTTATTAGCAGATAATTTATTGGTTTATTATCAAATGTAGCAAATATTTGTCACGTCTGCTTTGGATTAATTTTTTTAGAGTGAAGCCTTAGGCCAATTTCTGGCAACAGGGATTGAAAACACTTTGCTACTTCCCTTATTGAAATGACCTTGTTGCCTGGGTGGGTGCCCAAGTCGTTGGTCTCATAGCCGAGGAAATCGAGGATGCAGACACACCAAGGGTGAGGTCCGAGCAGAAGAAGAAGTTTAATAGGTGAAAGAAAGAGAACATCTCTCTGTTGCAGAGAGGGGTCCCAAAAAGGGTTGCCGTGCCACAGTAAAATGAAAGGGTTTTTATAAGTGAGCTAGTGGGGAGGCAGTATTTTACCTACATAGGGTATGAAAAACCAGTTAAGACCAGGTGTGCCATCTGCATAGAGTGCAAATCTCTGGCAGCCCCACTCCAGCCTTTCCTTATGGAGGCGGATCCTTTGCCTGAGCTACTCCATGTTGCTTTCCTACTGTGCATGTGCAAAAGAAAAAGAAAAAAAAAGTGGGAAGTGGAGCCCTCATGGTGGATATGCCTGGCTCCAGGTACCCCTTTCTAGTGCAGCAGCTACAGGTAACTCCCCGCTGTAAGCTTCCAGCTTCCTTATCTATGTTTGCAGCACAATCTTCCAGGCTGCTCTTTGTTAGAAGACACGTGTCTTCTTGGGCTGCTTTTTGTTAGAAAGGAAGTTCTACTGAGGAATTTTTGCCCTAGCTATCTCTTTTTACTTCCTCGCTCACTATGGGGTCCAGCCAAATCCAGTGGCATTGGGAATGGAAAGGAAGCAAGAATGGCAGATGATGTGGGAAGGTTTCCAATCAGTTAATTGGACTTAAGGGACAAGGGAGAAGTCAAAATAATGATGGAAATGATGGCCAAGAGAAGGGTCTTATTGTTAAAGGAAGCTCTGGAAAGGGAGATAATAGGTGTTTATAGCTATTTCCTGAGCAATCTCTGTTAGCAGGAAAATTCTCTGAAGCCACGTGAAGGGAGGCAGTTGCCAGTGAGGGGAGTTGGTAAGAAATGCCAAAGACCCCTGGATAATCATTAGATGAAGAAATTGTATTCTCCACAAGTTATCTTTGAAAGATGACTTAATGTACATGATTGGAAATTATATCTTGATAAGCCCCTTGGTTGTTTATGGGAGTGATTCCTTCAAGGGGAAAGCTTGGGGGATAATATATAATAGTTAAATATTCTGGTAACTTCAGGGGCTTTATTCTGCTGAGTGGGCATATGAGTGTGGGGATATCAAGGGCTTGGGACACTAAAATGATCAAAGCACTGACTCGGTGGTCTTTTAATTCCTCCATTCTGCTCTTCCCTGTTCAGTGCTTAGCTTCTCTTAATATACATTTCACAAATATGTTTACTCTGAGGAACTAAATCATTAGCCTGACCAGGTGTTCAAGTGTTTCCATAGAGGCCTTTCTTTTCCTTTATCTTTCCTATCAGAGCTTTCAAATAAATAGCAATAATCAATATTGATTGATAACAAATATCAATAAGCAAAAATACATCAAATAAATATGTAGCAGAATATGGTGCTTAAGAGTACAGGGCTGCTTGGCTGTGAATCCTGACTCCATTGCCTGCCAGTGATCCCTAAATGGTGTAATTTAGGGCATCTTAACTAACCTTTGATTGCCTCAGTATTCTCATCTATAAAAAGATGTTCATACTTGTCTCACAGCGTTGTTTGAGGATTAAATGAGTTAATGCACATGAAACCCTGCTAATAATTCCTACCACATAATAATTGCTCAATAAAATTAACTATCATCAAAAGCGTTCATTAAATAAAAACTGAGTACTTCTTACCTTCCTTTTATCCACCTCTCAACATTATGCACACAGAGAGGTTTCAGAGTTTCTATGATCACATTTCCTTGCTTTAAGAAGCAGGCAAGGGATTTGGCCCTTTTAAAATAAGAGAACAAACTGATGATCAGAAGGGTAGATACCTTGACTGAGGTGTATATGATACGGTTTTATATAATGAAGCCAAGTGATATTATTTACACTTTTTTTTTTGTTTTTTTGTTTTTTTTTTGAGACAGGGTCTCTTGCTCCGTTGCCCTGGCTGGAGTACAGTGGTGCGATGTCAACTAACTGCAACCTCCACCTCCTGGGCTCAAATGATACCCCTACCTTAGCCTCCCGAGTAGCTGGGACTACTGGCATGCACACCATGCCCAGCTAATTTTTTGTAGAGATGGGGTTTCCTCATGTTGCCCAGGCTGGCCTCAAACTTCTGGGCTCAAGCCATGAGCCTGCCTCAGTCTCCAAAAGTGCTGGGATTACAGGCATGAGCCACAGCACCCAGCTGCCACTATATTTTTAAAATAGTAGATCATTAACCCCTGTGACTATCTAATCCATAGAACTTCAGAAAGTAAAATCAAATAGGGTGAAAGAGTTCAAGTCTTGCATCATCTATAATCTTATCTTGCACCCTGTCCCTCACCAAATATTTTGAAGCAAATCCCAGACATCGTATCATTTCCTCCATAAATATTTCAATACACATCTCTGAAAGTTTAGAACTCTTTCAAAAAGTTAATTTCCATATGATTATCATACTTAAAATTAAAAATTATTCCTTAGGCCAGGCGTGGTGGCTCATGCCTGTAATCCCAGCACTTTGGGAGGCTGAGGTGGGTGGATCATGAGGTCAGGGGTTCGAGATCAGCCTGGCCAACATAATGATACCCCATCTCTACTAAAAATACAAACAATTAGCCAGGTGTGGTGGTGGGCACCTGTAATCCCAGCTACTCGGGAGGCTGAGGCAAGAGAATCACTTGGACCAGGAAGACGGAGGTTACAGTGAACTGAGATTGTACCACCTTGCAGTTGATTGATTTATCTTTTAAACCTCTTTTAAGGTGTTGGCTTTTTCCTTGCATTTTATTTGTCAAAGAAACACGTTGTTTGTCCTAAAGAGATTTTTACAGTCCAGATTGTGTTGTGTAATTCCTTTGAAACCTGGATTTCTTATAAACTAGTAAACCTAAAATTTTAGTAGGATTTGGGTTTTATTTACTGTATTTTACTTTGTATTCAAAAATCCTTATAGGCAGAATTATATTTGCTATTGTCTAGCCATCTCAGTTTTTTGTAAAGGTAGATGACTAATCTGACTAAATACATAAAATAAAAGAGAGTTGCAAAATGGTGATGACTTAATGTGATCATTTCTTTTAAATTTATTGTCTGTAGTGTATCTACAAACAATACCTTTCCATTGTATATTATATGTTTACTTTGTGGTAGAATTATTATAGGAAAAGCAATGTAAGTTCTTGGTTATATCCTCTTATCCACTAGTTTTCAAAACAATAAATTGTTCTCCTTTCACTCTCCGAAGATGATCACTGAAATTTGACTTAAGTATTTGATATGGTTTGGCTCTGTGTCCCCACCCAAATCTTATCTTGAATTGTAATAATTCCCACATGTTGTGGGAGTGACCTGGTGGGAGTTAATTGAATCATGGGAGCAAATTTTTCCCATGCTGTTCTTGTGATAGTAAGTCTCGCGACATCTGATGGTTTTATAAAGGGAAGTTTCCCTGCACATGCCCTCTTGCCTGCCACCAGGGAAGATGTGCTTTTGCTTCTCCTTTGCCTTCTGCCATGATTGTGAGGCCTCCTCAGCCATGTGTAACTGTGAGTCCATTAAACCCCTCTTCTTTATAAATAACCTAGTCTGGGGTAGGTTTTTATTAGGAGCATGAGAACAGACTATTACAGTATTATTATAAACACATGAATTTCAATTTTTAATGTAATTTATTTCATTTATTAATCTTATTTGTAGTCGAATTTGCCCATCATTGGCTAGTGAAAAACTCTTGAAAGTGGCTGTTGAATTATTTGCTTATGATTTCAATAGACTTTGTTAGCTTCTTACTTTCTGGAAAGAACAGATGTTTTAGACTCATCGTTAACATTTTCTTTCTCAAGTTGAAAGCAATTATTTCACTAAGGAATTCTGGTTCTTTGCAGTGGGAAATCATATTTAGAGACCATGATCTTTGTGCTAGTGGTGCTAATTGCTACCGAGTTAGTCACTGTTTCTAGACTTTTCTAGAGAACAAAGCTAAGAAACACACACCCACACACCCACACACAATGTATTCATAAAGATGATATACAATGTGAGTTCATATTGATTGCTAGTTTTAAATACAATTTAAGACTACAGGTTTTTATTCATCTCATCAACCTTACATCCGTATCTCATTCCTTTCATGGTGAAGACACCAATCCTCAATGATAACAGTTCATTTGATTTATCTCACAATAATTACTCATTATATACAGAAAATAATAATATATTCTCAGAATAGTTATATTACTTCTGTCACAAATAATGTGATTATTGAAAAGAGTTGAATATTGCTCTTCAGGTCTTCAGTATCTAACCCAATAGGGAGGTATAGTAAATCAATATTCTTTAAAGTTACTTGAAATTTTTCTGTTTTTGTGGATATGCTACTAACCTGATAAACAGATTTATTATTTTCAATTTGCTTTTGATTTTAATAATGGCCTTTGTAGTTTTAATTTTATTTAATATAATGTTAAGCATTTACATGAGTTATTTGTCAAATGTACAAAACAATGTATATTCAGGGAAGACTTGCTTCTATTCCTTTCTCTTGTATGTATTCAGCACTCTGTAGGTGCAATTTAAGTTATTAAAATGAAACACATTTTCTGTAGATATGTATGTATATATGCACACATACTCTTCTTAAATATTCTACACATTGAAGCTTCTAGAAGTGTTCATCTTTTATCTGTACAGCTCTATAGTACTCTGTTGTGAGGACATAGCATAGTTTATTGAAATATTGGAAAACATTGTTCTTGCACCCTTTCTATTAGTCATAATGCTGCAAGGAAAAGGCTTATACACCTTTATTTTTCGTATTTTTGACATGTACTTTTAGCATAGATCTCTGGAAATGAGATTGCTGGGTCAAAGATAAATGCCTAAGTCATCCTTTTAGGCATTTCCAAATTCCCTTTTTATAAGATAAGGTCATTTTGTATTTCTGTCAATGTGTGAGATTGTCTGTTTTTCTCCAGCCATTTTGCTTTAGTTTCCTCTTATTTTCCTAGTGTAGAGTAGGAATATGGCAGCACAAAATTATGGAGAATAAGTATCACAATATGTTGAGTTGAGAAAACTTCTCATTCTAACAGAAACTATAAATCCTCAATTGTCTCTTGCTAAGAAGACAATATGTACAGAAAGCATCCCTAAAGATTTTAACTTTTTCATCATCAGACTCTGAAAGTCACTCATTAGAAGTCTGACCTAGCAATATCTCACATGTGATCAATTAGTAATCTGGTATTATCCAGTAAAGGCAAAAGCTACTTGCCTTCACTTACAAAATATGTCTTGCAGGTAAAAACATTTTAGTTATTTTGTATGAGTCTGAATTCATTTTTTCTCATGTATGCTGTTAAGATGCCTGGAACAATCATTTGTTGGGGTTGTGTTTGGCCAGGTAGAGCTGTTCATTTATTTTAAGATGTGTTTCTGAAGTATGTCTGTCATCTGATTGGTGTACCTACTCAAATTTCTCATAATGCATACTGTTCCTTCCTGGTTGGCATTCCTCAAAGTTTACAAAAAGACAACCAATTTCGCAAAAGAGTCATGTTCTAGATTCAAGTAGGGCACATTCCACTAGAAACAAAGTAAATTGTTTTTAAAGGAGGCTTGATGTAGAAATAAAATTTCCATGTAATATGACATACAAGTGTTATATTCACATAACATTACACTTTTAAGCATTTGGAAAGTGGAGACTGGTTCTTCCAGTCATTCATTCATTTATCTGTTATTTATTTATTTTTTCAGCAAGCATTTTTAAAGTATTTTTAAATCCCAATTATGGGCCAGTGTTTTTGAAATTGTGTTAACTGAAGATACAAGACTAACCAAAGTAGACACAGTTACTACCCATATAGAGTCAAACATTAAGAAATACTATCTAGATTAAGTCATAAATAACCAAATAGCAATAATCTGGATGAAGATCTCTGCACAAGTCACTGTTCCGTCTACCTATGTCCCTTTGTTGAAGAGTTGCTTGTATGTGCTGGCTCATCACTTTCTTTCATTTATGCCTAAATCCACTGAAAATGTTTTTCCTAAGATCTCCAGTGGGCTTCTGATTCTGGCTAAAATGTAGTAACTGGTACTGAACTAGTCCTCATGACATAAAGAGCTAGAGAAACTGAAAAAGAAATGTTTTTTAGACATTAAAAATAAAGGCAGCATAGAAATAGAATCCATGGCAGGAAAACTAATGTGGTGGGCCCTAGATTCCTTGGCTTTCTGCCTGGATAGTGCTTCTGGACCAGAGCCCAGGAAGAGGCAGCCTAAGTAGAGCTTGGAGTCTCACTGAGAAGAGGTGATAGAGATCAAAGTTCAGAAAGACTGAGAATAAAGGTACTTGCACAGGAAATGCACAGATGAAATTTTGGGGGCAGGGTACTAGAGAGAAAGGGCCAAGCAGAGAAGGAGCTTCAGAATCTACTCAGAGTTTTCCCTGAGTCTTTGTCTGAATAGTAACCTGAACTTGTGTAGGGTACAGAACTATCAAGAAATGATAACTGTCATGGAACTACAAACACAAACTACTGGAGCTCATGTAGAGCTGGGAGACATTTGGGCTCCAGCTAGCCTGATTGGAAAGACCAGGGCATTCAGTAGAGGCTCCACAAAGGCCACGTCTTAAGTGTGGGGCTCGCCTAAACCTGGAACAACAGCTAGTGTAAACCTTCTCTAACGAAGTTTAAAAACATCCTAAGAAAGACTTGTAAAGGTCAAACTGATCCTCAAATACATTAATCTCCTTCCAGAACAAAGTACAGAGTATTTTAAAGGGAGACAGGAATCCAGACATTGAACAATAGTGCTGATGTCAAATATCCAATTAAAATTACTAGACATGTGGAGAAGCAAGGAAATGTGACCTTACCAAGAAAAAAAACCAGTTGATAGAAACAGAGCAGTGACTTTCTAGTTACCAAAGCTAATGATTTTAATTTAGTCGTGATTATCCTATTTGACCAATTTGGGAGGTACTTTGCTGATGATTACTCCTCCCCTGTCTTGGCATCTGTAATACAGAACATCCCTAGTTCCCTGACACTTCTACAAACCCACCTTCTCACTTCTTTATTGGCTCTTGTGTCTGTCTTATTTCTAAGTATTTGTGTTCCTTATGGCTTTTATTTTCTTTTGCTTCTTTCTGACTTATATTACAAGTTCTCTGAAGAGTCTCATTTGTTCCCATGACTTGAATTAAAAAATTTCTTTATTTAAGCTTTTGCTTGTATAATAAAAATATGTTAGTAATTATTATGATTATTATAATGTCCACATGCATTAAACTTTATCAAATATTGTTATAGACTTTCTTTTGATTCCTGTGCAACCTCTGTGTGATGAAAAATGCAGGAACTCTTACTACTATTTTTAACAAAGAAGAAGCTAAAAGTTCAGCAAGATGAAGGTACTTGTCCAAGGTCACCTGTCTGGGAAGTGGTTTGGCATGGTCTAGAATCTAGGATTTCTGACTCTTAGTGCCAGGCTGTCACCAAATCTGCAGTTTTCTATGATGTGTCCCTTGTAATCTACAAGCACTGAACACATTGTGGATTATCACACATTCAATAGTCATGATACCTGCTGTGAAAAAATTCTGAGGATCTTATTTAATTTTGTGAGAGAAATGTCTCCTTGTTGGGCAGTGATGTGTAGATGAGTTCCTTTGAATAATGTCTTTAAATGGACTGAGGCAAATTCTGTCAGGTGATTCATGCCTCACATTGACATTCCAAAGAATCAGATTGCACAATGTGCTTTTGACTTTCTCCCTCTGAGCAATTTGAACTATTTGTGCTCACATGTCCTATCATGGAGCTAACTGCCAGTGTGGATGTTCAGTTTCATCATGACTAGGATTCCTATCTGTGTGGACACAGGCAGGAAAGTCCAGGATGACTTCAGTATCAGGCTGTGGATCACTTACATTCTGAATTCATTGGTATTGTCTTCCTTTACAGAGAGGCTAGTGCCTTATATAACAAATATTTGTCAATGGTGATGATAGCTTTCCTTATATAGTTCACACTCCATCTCTCTAGTTAGGAATGTTACACACTTTTTTTCTCCTTAACCCGGGAATCCTTACTATGCCCTTTGATGTAATCCCATAGTTTTTGTTTGAGTATCGGACTTGAGAAGTCAAACAGTTGGACACAATTTTGAATTTTCTCAGTTTGCCTTAGCACATTCAAATAAAAGTCAGAAAATGCAGAGGTCCTCAGGAAACAAATATCCCCAGCCTCACCCCCAAACACACAACCAACAGCAACAACTAAAACAAAAGCAAACACATGAATTAACAAACAAACAACACCTTGAAAAATCTAAACTTTTATTAACACTCTTTTCTGTACATATCTGTTTTCTCATTTGCAATTTAAAAGTATTAAGGAAAGTTTATTTTAAAGTAATTTAATAGCAATATTTTGAATTACAGCCTCTGTTATGCTTGAGACTGTAGTACACAACTTTTTAAAAACTATTTTTAAGTTCAGGGGTACAAGTGCAGGTTTGTTACATAAGTAAATTTCTCTCATGGGGTTTTGTTTTACAGATTATTTCATCATCCAGGTATTAAGCCTAGTACCCTTTAATTATTTTTCCAGATTCTCTCCTTCCTCCCAGTCTCCCCTCTGATAGGCCCCTGTGTGTGTTGGTCCCCTCTAGTGTCCATGTGTTCTCATCATTTGGCTCCCACTTATAAGTGAGAATATGTGGGTATTTGGTTTTCTGTTCCTGTGTTAGTTTGCTAAGAATAATGGCCTCCAGCTCCATCCATGTCCATGCAGAGAACATGATTTTGTTCTTTTTTATAGCTGCATAGTATTCCATGGTGTATATTTACCACATTTGCTTTATCCAGTTGACCATTGATGGGCATTTAGGTTGATTCCATGTCTTTGCTTTGCGAATAGTAGCATTCATCATTTACACTCTTGAGAGTAGAACTCATAATTGCTTGTTAAAATTCTGCTTAATAACATGATTAAACCTGTGTTGTTTTCAAAGGAAAAACAAATTTCATGTGCATATGCAAATTTCATATCCATATGCTGTAACCTTTGTGTATCATTGCCCTTTATATGTACTATTCATTTTAGTAGGGGTGAAATAATCTTTTATAACTGTGCATTTCTTTCTATGTAAAAAATGTATGCTTGTCACTAGAAAGTGAAAGTAGAGGTTAAATGACTAAGAGTCAGAAAAAGAGTAAGTTTGTTGTGTCATTGCTGAATTCCTTTTGCCCTTATGCCAATATCATACCAATGTTTCACTGCAACGAGAGTGTTCATTTCTCCTGGTGTTTGAGTTCTGTGTTTCTTTTCTCTCACACTTCATCATACTAGGGTGTGTTTAGTGCTACACAATTTTAGATGGTTCTGTTTTCATAGCGAACAACCACATACCACATCAATAGAATGTTCATGGTGACAGGCTGTATTTTCTTTTGCAAATAGCCTAAACAAATAAAGTTCTATATGTTTCTTCCCACCTTGAAGCAATTAGGTTTAAAATGGAGTCTTAGAGCTAGTTGTGGCAATTAGGTTGGCATGAAAGCAAGATATGATTTTGTAGACTTGTGTTCCTTAAAAATATACAGTGTTGGTTTCACTAGAAAACATATTTATGTCAGTGGTATACTAAATAGGTTATTGTGGGTTTGTTTGCCAGGATGCTCAAAATTGAAAGTTGAAACTTGTAATAAATTTAGCAACGACATGTGTCCCCAAATCTTAAATTGAGATTTTCCAAGATCTTTGGTAACACAAGGCGCACACGTTATGCCTCTACTGAGTGCAGGCTCCACTGCCTTGTGGTGCCTCCCTGATGCTGAGAACTTGGTGACTGTGACACTAATTCTGCATGGGGGTATTATTTTCCCCATTTTACAAATGAGGAATCTGAGGTTCATACAGTGTAAGTAATTTTTCCAAGGTTAGAACAATAGAGATAAGATTAGAACTAAACCTTCAAAACCCATTCTCTCCATTTTAATAATCTGCCTCTCACTAGGTCTTTCTACATTTTTTTAAAAAGGTGGTTTTGGCCGGGTGCAGTGGCTCATGTCTGCAATCCCAACACTTTAGTAGGCTGAGGTAGGCAGATCACCTGACGTCAGGAGTTCAAGACCAGCCTGGCCAACATGGTGAAACCCTGTCTCTACTAAAAATACAAAAATGAGCTGGGTGTGGTGGCACGTGCCTGTAGTCCCAGCTACTCAGGAGGCTGAGGCAGGAGAATTGCTTGAACCTGGGAGGCAGAGGTTGCAGTGAGCTGAGATTGCGCCACTGCACTTCAGCCTCGGTGGCAGGGCAAGACTGTGTCGCAAAAAACAAAACAAAACAAAAAACAGGTGGTTTCTTATGTCTGTTAGTGAAAAGAATATTTGTTCCAAGTCCCAAGAATCTTCCAGTCAGGTTTGTAATAAGTCCGTTTATTTAGCATATGTAAGTTGTGTTAAAGTGAGGCTCCGTTAAAGGGAGAGGAAAAGGGTTCAGAAGCAGGAGTCAGGAAACTGGATCTAGCTGCCTGTGTCTATCACGGTCTGTGTTCTGTCCTTGGCTAAGCCCCTTAGGCTTTCTGTGAGGTAGGTTCCTTGTCTGTGAAATAAAGGAGTTAGGTCACATGATCTCTATGGCTTCCCATGCTAAAATCCTGTCACCTTATGCTGTTCCATTTGGATAAAATGCTTGTTAGCTTTTCATCTCTATTGCCTGTCTACTTGACCATCAACAAGATAGCATAGGAACAGGTTTGGTTAAATAACATAGTGGGATTTATGGAGATTGACCTGTGGTGGGCATAAGAATGGACTTTTAAAGAGTGGCCCAGAGGGCACTCCTTGTGTCTCAGAAAATCCTTTCAGGTGACAGAGAGGCCCTGGGTTATATGCACATGGACTCAAAATTCCACCACCATCGGTGACTGCTACACTTTGTCTTTCTGGTTTTTTGAAAGAACTTCTTTTGAAAAGTAGGTTCTGACTATTTCAAAGCAGTAGATTATTTGGCCAGAGACTCCTCTCAATGCTGAAAAATAATTGTATTCAAATCAAACATTTAGCTAAGATGTTTTCTTCTACGCTGAGTTGATATTAAACTGAAGGATTGGTCACTCCTATTTCCAGTATCCATTTTATTTCCTTTCAATATATTGACATCAAATAAACACTTAGATTTTAAAGTAAATGTGAAATGAAATATTTAAGTATTTTACTATTCTTAAAAAATAAAATGAATTTTAAAAAATAACTCTATAGCCTATATATGTATTGTCTATTGTCAATCTCTGTTTTTGGCTCATTTAAGTCCAAATGAGACTTATATGGAGAGTCTTACTCAAATAGGAGTTTGGAAATGTTCTCAACCAGACTGGAAGTGATGTAGTCTCTATTTCAGTCTAACAATCTTATTATTGGTTGAGATAGATGAGGCTGGACTATGCTGTGGTAACAATCCCCAGACTCAACTGCTGCAGCACAGAGCTTTACATCTCACTCCTGTTCCAGTCTGATGTGGGTCAGGCAGCTGCCTTCCTGATGTGTATTAAACACACTGATCTTACTGTCTTAACCACGTGGGAGCCAGAGTGCTGGCAAACATGCAGAGGCTTTTATAGCCAGGCTGGGACATGGCTTCTGCCCACATCCAGTGGCCAGGAGCTGGTCATATGGCATCACACTATAACGGAGGCTGGATATTGTAGACCTTGTGTGCCCATGGAGGGAAGAATGGGATGGAGTTTCATGAAAACATGGCATTGTAGCTGCCACAATACCTTATTTAAATTTAGCATGGTACTCCTCGGCAGTAACTCTCAAGAGATAATTGACAACTATATGATTTTCTTCATGGGTCCCAAAATCGAGCAAAAACAAAATAACTGAGATGATCTAACAAGACAGCAGGAATGTTGTAAAAATAATTATTCAATGACAAACAAAATTTCTCTTAAAAATGTACCACTAGTGAACTCAAAAGAGAGCAGGCACCTAAAATTCAACAATGGGGCGTTGAGATGACTTCTTCTTGGATGTACTACTTAAAAAAAAATGTCATGTTTCAGACAAAGAAAACTTTAGGAGGTACACTACTGGGTTCCTTTGAAAGATAATTTACAAGAAGAAACTAATAGAGGGAACGGACCCAATATATTATAAAACGTTTAATTGACTTATCAACTAATTGTAATTGTTGATCTTCTTTAGATTTTCACTCAAACTTTAAAACATATGGCATTTATGAGACATTTGGAAATTCGAACAGTAATTTAATATTTGATGATATTAGGAATTACCAACTTTTAGATGTGACAATTATATTATGGTCATTTCTTTTTCATAAGCTTTTATCCATTTAAGAATATTTACAACTGAAATGATATGCTGACTAGGATTTTCTTCAAAATAGTAAAGGAGAGTAGTGGGTGGGATGGGAACAAAACCAGACTCATGTTGAGTTGGTGCTTTTTGAAGCTAGGATATGGGTGTATGAGGCTTTGTTTTACTATCCTATCGATTTATGCTTGCCATTTTGTGTAATAAAAAAATTGAAAACAAAAATGTATGCTATCTTATTATCATGGAATTATTTTTATTTCTACTCTGAATTCATTGTCCCCTTTTTAATATCTATATTTCTTTTCCTGCTTATTTTACTTTTTTATATAAAGTTTCAACTTTTCACATCAGATATAGTTTCATCAAACTTATCCTCAATAATGTTGGTACAGATCAAAGATGTTGTGTCAAAACGAGTACATGCAGCAGAACATAGAGGTTTTACCCATGTTGGAACCAGCCAATGTAAAGGATCACGAATGTCCTGAGAGTCTTGGGATGTATGATTGACGTTCAGTGGATTCCCAGAACAGAAAGTGGTTAACTAAACAAACATCCCCATTCATCACTTCTGAAACTCCTTCCTTGAATTTTCATGCTTCCTCAAAAAAGATAAAGATCCCTAATAACAAAGGACCATTTTCTGGAAAAAGTATTAAATAATTTAGCTTAGCAAACAAGAGATCTCCATATTTAAGAAAAAATTCCTTTTAATCCTAACTTAGAAAATTGTGCTAATCCAATTCTGGGAGATATTCTTCTCACAGCATTTTGAATCTTGTTGCCAGTTCTGAAGCTCTTGAGACTTAGCCATGAAGATTACCTAGAAAATTCTCAGTGCAGACATTGTGATCTCCTTGACAGTAAGCTCTGTAGTCCCAGTTAGGAGAAACTATTGACTTTCTAAAGAAACAGCATTGCTATTTTTGTCTTCAGAAATCTTTATCAAAAGAATACAGCTTTGTTTTTGGTACTTTGGGTAAAGGAGAAAAAAGATTTATAAAGTTACAGTTCATAGTTTTAATCAGACTAAAAGCTACCAGTTTTCCTTTCCAAACCGAATTTGTCTCTCCCACCCCCCACTTTTAAAAATTTGATCAGTTTCCTAATAAGCAGCACTTGGTCATTGCATCATATTTCAGGTCCTTTAATTGAAAAGCAAATTATGCATTTAATATGAGAAAAACTATTTTGAATATATTTCAGTAGAGGGAATACATATTTCAATATTCTGTGATTCTTTCCAATTGGATATTCATTGTATCATGAATACGATTTAACAGAAAAAAACTAATGTTAGAGAAGAAAATACAATATGATCTGGTTATTCTGACTTTTCAGGCATTTCTTGTCACATCTTTTCTCTCATTTAAATGACCTCTCATGTGTTGCAATTACCCTATGTCTCGCAATGAGCTCATAAAATGCCCTTGTGAAGTATTAAAACTGGAATTTCAGTTGAAAAATAGTGGCAGCATTAATTCAAGGATCTTAGAAGAAACCAATTAGCTTCCTCAAATCAACCTATTTCCAAGTGGTATTCCACGGATTCTTGATATTGAACTCTTAGCAATTGATCCAGAAAACTCCCAATATTACTTTGAATAAATCTCATTGGCTCCACAGATAGGGGAGTCAAACTAAATTTGGCAACTGCTGAAACAGTAGTAAAATGAGGTTGCTCTGTAAACTCAATACACTCCTTAGAGTCTTTAGTCAATCAGTCAGACGAAAAGTATCTATTGGGCTTTCACTCTTTAAATAAATATCCCCAACAAAAGGCATATTTTGGGCCCACAGAACTATAAGCATTACTGTGTAGCATATAAAAATTACAAAGTCTTACTGTGCCTGGACACTTACATGCTAAAGGAGTGTCAGAGCTAAATTTTGAGAGAGTTGAAAATAATGGTTGATAAGAAAAGCAATTGAGTAAAAGATGTTGGATGATAATGAGATAGACAAGGTACTAACTAGATGAATGCATTTTTTTTTTTTTTTTTGAGATGGGGTCTCACTCACTCTGTCACCCAGGCTGGAGTGCAGTGGCGTGATATTGGCTCAACCTCTGCCTCCCAGGTTCAAGCAATTCTCCTGCCTCAGCCTCCTGAGTAGCTGGGACTACAAGTGCCCACCACTATGCTAATTTTTGTATTTTTAGTAGAGATGGAATTTCACCATATTGGCCAGGTTGGTCCCAAACTCCTGGCTTTGTGATCAGCCCGCCTCAGCCTCCCAAAGTGCTGGGATTACAGGGGTCAGCCACCACACCCAGCCAATGAATGCATTTTTTAAAACTTTACAAGTGAAACTAGGAATGTGTGATTAAGACCATTTTCATTACCTTTCTTTTCCTCTCCATGACAAAGGGATTACTCTCTCCTGAAAGACATCTCTATCATTAAGGGTGGAGGATTAGGGCCAGTGAGAAATTGGAGGTTTCCTATCAGTTTTTGTGGTGTCCACTCATCCTGGCTGTTTCCTGTTGGTCTTGTCCTCCCCACTCCACCTATGTTTTCCTTTCTCAACTGTCTGCTGCTGACTTCAAGCTGCAGCACCAGAAATCTGAGAAATGGTCTCTTAATAAACATTTAACCAGCCCTACAGTTGCCCAAGATTAAATACCCAAATCAAATTCTTTTTCGTATGGAGGGATTTGTTATATTATGGTGGCTCTGCTTCTTTGATAAAAAGCTGACTCATTCAGTCTCCAGGTTTCTTCTACAACCCTGCATTCACTTTCTCTCTAGCTGGCATTGTCTCATGACCTTGGATATCACCCAGAGATTAAACATTGCTTTCTTTGGTCAACCAGTCAGTTAGAAGAATTAATGTGATAATATGGATACTCTATATCCATATGGATACAAATTATCATGTGATAATATGGATACTCTACCATTTGTTTATTGTTTAACTTTTGATAGACATTTAAATTGTTTTCAGTTTTGGCCAGGGACAAATAAAGCCACTTTGAACTCTGCTAGGCACAGATATACAAAGGTGAAGGTTTTGGAAGCTTTAGTAACAAGAGAGACAGATACGTAAACAGAAATATTTACTATTAAGCTTCTAAAATTTAAGTTCTATGGCTTGTCACCTGCAATAGCTCTTTCCTAAGCCCTGTAATTAATCTTTCCCTTTCTTTTCCAAGAGCATTAATTAAATATAATTGACTTGTAATAAAGTGCATATATTTAAAGTATATCATTTGATAAGTTTTGACATGTGTATATGCCTATAACTACTAAAACAATCAAAGGTAAAAGTACATTCATCAGCCCCCAAGTTTCCTCAGGTCCCATTGTAATTCAATCCACCCTTTCCCTATCCTCAGGCTACCACTGTTCCAATTTATGTCGTTATAGATTAGTTTGCAATTTCTAAAAATGCATATAAATGGAATAATCGAGTCTGTACTGTTTCGGGTCTCTTTTCCTTCCCACAGCCTCGTTATTTTGAGAGTCACCACATGGTAGTGTGTATCAATGGTTCATTCATTTTTATTGCTGAGTAGCTCTCCATTATATGGATGGACAGCCATTTGTTTATTCATTTACCTTTTGATGGACATTTAAATTGTTTTCAGTTTTGGGCTATTACCAAAAAAAGCCACTATTAACATTCACATACAAGTCTTTGTATAGACATCTGCTTTCATTTTTCTTGGCTAAATATGAAGGAGAGGGATGATTGGATCACTTGACAGATGTATGTTTACATTTTTCAGAAACTTCTAAATTGTTTTCCAAAGTAATTTACCATTTTACACAGCTACCACCAGTGTATGAACATTTAAGTTCTTCACATTCTCACCAATAATTGATATTAACAATCTTTGTAATTTTACTCATTCAAATGGATGTATAGTGGCATCAGATTGGTGTTCTAATCTTCCTTTTCCTAAGGGCTATTGATGTTGAGTATCTTTTTTTGTGTTTATTTGCAACTTATATATCTTCTGTGGTAAAGTATCTGCTCAAATCTTTTTTCCAGTTTTTTAATTGGGCTGTTTGATTTCTTATTACTGAGTTTGAGTTCCACACATATTCTGGATGCATGTCCTTGTTAAATTAAATTTAGCCTGAAGTTGCCTCCTTACATATTTTAAGTTTGGCACTAAAGCTTACACATAGTAAGCTGCAACCTAACTGGATGTATAAACAGACTGTAACCTACTCTTGTACAATCACACAGTTTCAGCCACTCACAGGCAGCCAGCTGTTCAAAGTATATTCAAATAAGGCAAATGTCAGGAGCTATAACCAATCCAGTTGTTTCTGTACTGTGCTTCTGTTTTCTGTACATCACTTTTCTTTTTCTGTCTATAAATATTATCTGACTTTGTGGCTACCCTGGAATTGCTTTGAACCTATTCTGGTTTGGGTAGTGCCCAATTGTGAATTGTTCTTTGCTCACTTAGACTGCTAATTTGTCTAAAGTTTGTCTTTTAACACCTTTTATCAATATATAATTTGTAGCTTTTGTATATATATAATCTCATGCTATGTGCATAAACTTTTATAATTATTATTTATTCTTAATGAATTGAGCCTTGGATTAAATGACTTTCTTTATACTTGGTATTCTTTGCTCTGAAATCTACATTGTCTGATACTAATGCTGTCACTCTAGTTTTATTTTTATTGGTTATAGTATAATGTATATTTTATACTTTACATTTAAACTTTTTACTGTCTATGTTTAATGTGTGTTTGTTTTATGCAGCATAGAGTTGGGTCTTGGTTTTTTGCCTAATCTGATCATTTCCATCTTTTAATTGGGATATTTAGAGCATTTACATTTAGTGTGATTATTGGCATGGTTAGGTTTAAACTAACCATCTTGCTGCTTGTTTCTACTTGTCCCATCTGTTCTTTTTTTAATTTTTCATTTTTCTCCTGCCTTCTTTTAAATTGAGCATTTTTTTTTATAATTCTACTTTATCTGGTATGTTATATAGATATAATAATGTTATATATATAATGGCATGTGATAATATGTGTAATGCTATATAAATATAACATTTTATTTATTTTAGTGGTATATTTAGGGTGTATGGTATGCATTTTAATGTATCACAGTCTAACATCCATGATATGTTGGCACATTACACATACCAAGAGAATCTTACCATAGTATATTTCCATTTTTCCTCTCCAGTCCTATGCTAAGTATACATTCTACTTATACAGGTACTATAAATCCCACAATACCTGATAGCATTTTTTAAATTCAATTTTAAGGAGATTTTTAGAATAAATATATCTTCTAGATTTTTCCATGTAGTTATTTCCCGTGATCTCCATCTAGTTGTGTAGATTCATGTGACAATTTTGTATTATTTATCTTCTGCCTGAAGGACTTCCTTTAACATTCTGCTAGTGACAAATTATTTCAGATTATGTATGTCTAGAAAAGTATTTCTGCTTCCTTTTGAAGGGTATTTTGCTGGTTACAGAATTCTAGATTGACTTTTTTCCAGTACTTTGAAGATGTTTCCCAGCTCTTTTGTCACTTGCATTGCTTCTTATGAGAAATCTGTGATCATTTTTATCTCTGTTCCTCTACATGGAATCTTTTTCCTTTGGTTGCTATTAATTTTTTTTCTTCATGACCGTTTTTGTACAATTTGATTCTGATTTGCCTTGGTGCAGTTTTCATCATGTTTCTTGTGCTTTGAGTATGTTGAGCTTCTTGTACCTACAAGTTTCTCATTTTCATCAAATGTAGAACATTTTCAGGTATTCTATCTTCCAGTATGTCCCCTTCCCTCCCATTTAGGGGGTTAAATTTCATGTGTTTTAAACTGCTTGAAGTTTTCTCAGAACTCATGGGTACTCTTTAACATACTTTTAAAAAATTATCTTCTATATTTCATATTGAATGGTTTGTATTCCCATTTCTTAAAACTCACTAACTTTTCTTCTAAATACATAACTGCTATTAATTTCATTCAGTGTATTTTTCATCCTACATATTGCAGCTTTCATTTGTAGAATTAGGAACTGGTTCTTTTTTTATGTCTCCCATAGATCTGCTTAACTTTTTGAATGTATAGTTATAATAACTGTATTAAGGTTCTTGCCTGCTAATTGTTACCTCTGTGTCATTTCTGGATCAATGTCACTTGATTGATTTTTCTATTCTTTAATGATTATATTTTCCTGCCTGGTAATTTTTGATTGACTGTCAGATATTATGAATTGTATCTTGTTGGGTGCTATAAACTTGGGTATTTATATAAATACTCTTCATTTTGGTTCTAGTATACAGTTAATTGTCTAGGAACCTGATTCTTCCTGTTAAGAATTGTTGGGAAGGGTTGGAGTAGTACTCAGTTTAGGCTAATTATCCCCCTTCACTCAGACAAGACACTTCTATGCACTCTACCCAGTGTCCTGAGAATCAGGACATTGTCGAGTCTAGCTCAAGGGAAGAGGCATTGTTCTCTGACCTTTGTGAGTGTCAGATAATGTTACCACTAATCCTTTGGGTGATTCTTTCCCAGCCTTGGGTGGCTTTCTCACATGCAGAAACATGTCCTTAATCATCTGAGGACCCCAGGGTGCCCTCTGCAACCCTGAAGAGCTCCCTCCTCGCAGGCCTATCTTGTGAACTGTAGTCACTGTGGTCTTCCAGCTCCTCCTACTCAACTGAGAGTCCACCAGTACACAGCTCATCTCCCCTTTCCTGATCTGTGGTTTGTAAAATTTTCAGGGCCAGAAGCGGGACAGTCTTTGGAGCTTATTTCATTTGTTTTCTCTCTCGCAAGGACAGCTGCCTCATATCCTGTCTTGAAAACCATTGTTGTATATATTTTGTCATTTTCTTTATTCAGGCAAGAGGATAAATCGAGTCTTTCTACTCCATCTTGGACAGAAGCAGAAATCTCTGTCATATATCAAATTTTGCATTAATAATTTTGTATTCCTTTTCTTGAAAGTGCCCCTCCATCCTAATTGTATAATCCAGTTTTACAACACCTCCACTCACCAAAGTACAAAACAAATGAATAGATTGTAATCTCACATGCTGAGTGCAATAATTGATGCATATTGATGCACCTCACATGGTCTAGAGGTGGGGAAAAGATATGTGTCGGAAAATTACCAGAGAAGGAGAGAGTCAAATTGTTTTTAAATAGTAAACAAAATCAAAGATAGGTGAGGAAGAGGTGGTAAGAAACAAAGTGCAAACCTAGGGAGAACCTGATATCACCCTACAATAGATGATTTTCTAAGAGAAAAACAGAGTTTATTTAAAAGACATGAACATAAGAAAATAAAGAGAGTCACACATGGCCTGATATTATTGTCAGGTATAAAGGAAGATAGGAGACATAGTTCACATTAATTCAAAGTGACATTTCCTATTTGAAACAAGAAAGATCATTTTGAATTAATGATACTATGAAGCAGACGATGGCTACTTGTATGTGCAGTTAGGAAGAAGAAAGGGAAGGGAACAGAGGAAGAGAAGTGGGAGAAAGATGAAGAAAGAAAATGAGAAGGGGGAGGCCATAAACTCAGCTCAATTTCAATCAGAACAATGAAAGTATTTCATAATTCTAAGAACTGTTTTCCATGAGAGCCAACTTTCCCACAGACCCTTCTCCGATTCATGAAGCGACATTGAGTTTGCTCTCCGTAGCCTTGCCTGTCTACAGACTCATTCCGCAAATACCACCTGCCACGTGTTAGGCTGTCAGGTAAGTGTTACCTCGTCACTCCATCATGCTTCTGCTTCTCTGAGACTTTGCAGATTTTCCCTTAGCACGGAGCTGGACCCTCTGCAATAAAATAAGTTTCCATTTATTGCCAACATTCTACTCCTTACTCACTTTGCTGTAACCATTCGTAACCGTAACAGATTTTCTCTTTCTTCTTGACAGATGAATTCTTTTTGCTTTTCTGATGTTGGTTTATATGACGGTTGTTGTGTGCTTACTCCTTTTATAGAAGCAGGAACAGAAGGGAGCAGGGGAAAGCGTTGTAGGAAAGAAACCCCCAAGAGTGCATAATAACCTGCCAACCTTCCCTTTCTCTCCCTCCTCTTTTAATGGTCCTGGTCTCCTGGCATCTACAGCCCAGAGAAAATGCAAACACATGACACTAGGCCTTACTGACTTACAAAAAATCCCAGGGAGTCGCAGTGTGATAATAGGTCTTATTATTCCTTAACATTTAATAAAGCCTGCAGTGATAGATGCTGAAAATAAAATAAGCTGGTGTGGTATCTGCTTTTTGAAAAGCTGAAATTCAAAAGACAGACCAGTGTAGGCAAATCATACAGATGGACAAAGGATTGAAGAAAATAGGAAGGAAGGGAATAGAGACAGATGGCTGACTCCATGGATTTTTTTTCCCCTCCAAGATAATTCTCCTGGCTAAGGACCCCAGGACACTCCAGAAAGATTCTTTTCTTTTCGCTTTTCTTTTCCTTTTCATTTCATTTGCTTGTTTGTATTTAATCAAGGTTTGCTGTAAACAGTGAAGCCAAGCTTCTCTTAATCACGCTTGCCATTAAGGGCTTTAAATACAAAACTCCTACTTAAAATTGCAATTATACTTTGATGAAAAAATTTCCCAGCCCACTACATTTTACATTTTTCCCATTGGTTTTCTAAAATAGGACTGGAAAGTGCTAATAGAGTGTTTTGGAACTCAGAGTTCTTTGTGGTTTCATAGTCTCAAAAAAACCGGTCCTACTTATTGCCTTATCACCACTAATCAGGGCTTATGTGTGACTTGAAAATTAGAACTTTCACACGTGGCAGGCAGGAGACACAGAGGCACAGTCTCATGAAGAGATACCTAAGCATTGATGTGGCTGCTAAGGACAGCATATTCCCCTGAACCCGTGTGGTTCTGGAAGCCCTCCAAGTTATTAATAGCGACAGTGACAGGGCTGTACATCCTATTGTTTCCTCATCGACGAGAACGGAATGTTAGGAGGTGGGGATTGTGGCATGGAAAGTATGTGAGCTGGCTGTGTTGCATTTCATTTTCTCCTTTGGAGGGCTTTCTGTCCTTTGTGCTTTTTACTGCACTCGTGGCAAACGCCTTAGTGGATGATGAACAAGAAATGACCTCAAGGAAACAGTGTGGTGGTGACCCACAGCTGATTTAAAATAAGGTGGACATATTTTGATCACCCTCCCAATGTATACAGCAGGAAAGAGAGACCTGGTTTCACTGGAGTTGGGTTGATCCAGTCCTCCTATGCTGAGTCATTGGATTGAAATGCGTGTCATGTCCCAGGCTAGCCTCAGATTTCCATCTGGTCAAAAAGAAAGCATTTTTGTTGCTACTGGGGTTGGGATTAGTGCAAAAAGGGGAGTTCAGATCTGGATGAGCCAGGCCCACTTGTTCTCTCAGACAAAGCCAGGGGAGGAGCACAGAAACAAACTTGGTACCCTGAGGTGGGATTAAATGAGGAGATGGATGAAAGCCACCAAAGGTAGCTTAAAAAGCATCTGAGCTGGCACAAAATAATTCACTCCTTCATTAGTTGTTAATGCATTTCTCTAATTGCTTATTCAAAGGGACGTTATTTCTTCTTTGGTGTCTTGCACACACAGTTTTAAAATGCTTGTAGACATTTTACCTGGCTCTTTGCATTAAATTATCTCATCAGTCGTAATTCATCTCCACTTCAACGAAGTTTTCATGGCACATGGCAAACTGGGATGCACTCTTCCTCCTCCTCTGTGTTCTATCAATTATTTAATCTCATCTCCAAGCAACATGTTCTCATAATGGCTAGATTTTGATCTAAACACTAGCATTCCTGCTATTATTCTTTTACTCAACAGTCCAGATTGTTATGTGCCCATGACCTGGAGCTCTGGACTTCTTGGTTTTGTGAACCACAGGACTCCTGCAAGTCTACTGTGTTAGTCCGTTTTCACACTGTATTATAAATAAATACCTGAGACTGGGTAATTCATAAAGAAAAGAGGTTTAATTGACTCACAGTTTCACACTGTTGATAAAGCCTCAGGAAACTTACAATTGTGGACGATGGTGAGAGAGGAGCAAAGGCACGTCTTACATGGTAGCAGGTGAGAGAGAGAGAGAGCGAGCAAATGAGTAAAGGGAGAAGAGCTGCTTGTAAGACCATCAGACCTCATGAGAACTCACTCAGTATCATGAAAATAGCATGGGGGAAACCGCCCCCATGATCCAATCACCTCCCACCAGGTCCTGCCCTCAACACATGGGGATTATGAGGATTACAATTTGAGATGATATTTGGGTGGGGACACAGAGCCAAACCATATAATCTACCATATCATAAGTGCTCAAAATATGGATTAATTGATTGCATCAAGAAGCTACGTTTTTCCTTTGCAATTTATAAGTCAGCAACTCATTCACTTCAAATATTTTTTTCTTTTCTCAGAATAATCAGAGGGAAAAGGTCATTATAGATAAAACAAATGCATAACAAATAAACTTGAAAAAAGTGACATTATCTGTCTAATTAGAATGGTTTTAATGGCAGTCTGTGTATTTAAAATGTGCAATGCAGCAGCAGCTAAGGACCTTTTTAATTGCTTTGATTTCATGATTTTCCTAGATTTTATAAAGACTCATAAACCAATGTCTTAAATTTCACTTTACAGTTATTGCCTTACTTTTAGATTTCAAAGTATCTTTTTGACACCTTCACTGGTGTGGCTCTATCCTGGAAGAAATATGCATTCAGAGATTCCATACCTCCCTCTTAATACCCGACTTGGTCAGATTAGATGTTCATTTCTATTAAATCATCTTTTAAGCCTTACTTGCATTTTTAAGAAGATACTATTTTGACTTTGATAAATTCTGGCACTCTGAATTCATTGTGTTTCTTTGTCTTTTTCCTTAGGCTTGCCCTAGGCAAGGTCTAACACTGAAATCATTAGGGGGAAGACTTTATTCCCAATTTCAAATCACTTTTATTTTCATCATTCAAAAAGAAATGGCTGTCTAGGGGATAAGTGTCAGTGCATACTTTGAAGATGATGGGCATATGTTTCTATCTCAGCTGATTCTTGAAGTCACTTTTCTGGTATTTTTTTCTGTAAACTTATGTATATATTCATAAAACTTACTATTTTACTTTGAGTAAGTTTCATTCTTTCCTCTGATTAGAGACTTGTCTTCTCTACCTTTTATACTTTCTGATTGGGACAGAACAATCTTTTGGTTATTCTATCTCATTTTTTCAAAAGCATCCATTATCCCCTTATGATCCCCTTGTGATAAGAATCATAACATTTTAGAGCTATTGTTTAGAAATGTACTATACAGCCTTTCACCTCCTTGTCCCCAACTGTCTCTCTTACTCTTTCTCTCTTTCCAAAAATAGCAAGTTAACTATTAAGCCAAAAGTAGCATCCAGATTCCTATAGTTCCTGTCCACATTCACTATGGCTGAATGTATATCAGACTTCTACATTTTGCTCATGATGACTGGTCTATTAATTTTATCTTTCCTGAAGTAAAATAGGAGAGCAAATGGGATGCATATTTATTCTTTTGTCTTCTTTACCTCAGGGCTGTCTTAAATCACCTAAGAGAAGCAAAAGTTAAGTATTCTTTTGCTATTAGAGAGCCATAAATAGTTAAGTAACAAAGCAGTAGTAACTCTAGATAGAGTAATGATAATTAATGTTTGCACAGTTCACTACTTTCACCTGTACCATTTCATTTAATACTCATTTTTACTTCCTATGGCAGATATAAATATTACCCTTCATTTATTGTTGGGCATACTGAGGGTCATGTCAGTGCAATAAATTTTTCCTGCTCAAACACTCAATATATGGGGAGGAAATTATATCATGTTCTGACATTAAATTCTATTTCAGCTGTCTGTTTTCTCCTTTCACTTTCCTTCTTTTCTTTCTTCTTTTAAAAATACAATTTAAATTGCACCATCTTTTCATAAGTGAGTGATTTCTTTCTCTACTCACATTTACTGTGATTTCTTATGTGTTTGCAGAATTCTGGTATTCTCACCTTTAATCTACACTGCTCCTAAATTGTGTACATATGTTTTAATTCCTGCCTCTTTGTTATTTAGTTGGATTTGATATTCAGTTTTTAATTTTTTCTCTACTTGCTTGAAATGTAAGCTGTCAGTATCAGTTATTTTGTGTTCCTCTTAAAAATTTAATAGGAAGAGTCCTCAGTTTAGCAAATGGGAGCCCTTTCAAGCCAGCTCCTGTTTTCTGTTGACATGACTACTCCCTTGCTTTCTGATTCAACAAGATATTCCAGGCTTACCGCATATTCTTTCTGCTCCAGGGGTGAAATCTGCCATTTAGCAACCTAGCTCTGTATGCGAGGTGCATGCACTGCTGATTAAGTTTGTGATTTCCAGGTGCGTTCAGAGGCTAGAGCAAGGAATATTTTTATACTTTATTCAGAAACCTTCAAATCAAATCTGAAACCATGGGCTTCTTCCTCATCTTTCCTCATTCTATATCTGTATCTCCCTTCTCCTACAGTGAGAATGGAGATACCTAACATCAACATAGCAACTCATTTGTTGAAACCTGCAATAGATACAAAACAGTTTCAGAATAATTTTAATAATACCATGATGTCAACAAGGTGGCTAAGTTCAAGATTTATTTAAACTACATTCTAGTAAGGATGTACAGTTAGAACACTTCTTCCAAAGCTACTTGAATTTCTTTTTATTATGTGTGATATGGTTAGTAATTTGATTCAAATATTGGTTCACTTGTATTTGTTTTTATTTAGTTTTAGAGTTTACTTATTATTTTGATTTACTTGTACTTTTTAATATTAGGTGCATCAAAAGTCAAAAATTATGTAAAAAAGATACTCAGATTTCTTATTCTCAATTCTATTACTTCCACCCCATTTTCACTGATCCTCTATAATATTTCATAAGGTTTGGATTTATCATCTTTTTAGTTTTCATTTTTTCTGACGTGAAATATAGCATATGCCATATATTCTTTTCCAGTTTCCTTTATCTATAAACAATGGACGTTTGAAATCACTCCCTACCAATCTGTAGGATCTTCCTTTTGTCTTTTTAAACAGATGCGTATAATATGATACTGTGTGGAGATATCATAGTTTATTCAATCAGTTTCCTATTGTTGAATATTTAATTGTCACCAATATTTTGCTGTTGCAGACAATGCTGCAATGGTTGACCATGTGCACATGTTGTTTTAGATTTGAAAAGGTGCCCTTCAACAAAAATGAGTAGAAATGAGATTGCAGGGTCAAATGCCCATGTAATTTTGTTAGATGTGACAAAATTGCCTTACATAGTGTTTGTGGCATTTTGTGTTGGCCATCAGAACATGTTAGTGAACTTTTGAATGTTTATAAATCTGAAAGTTACGAAATTGCTATCTTTTATATTCTTAAATTTGAAGCAACAATAGTAACAACAGCATGTTCCTGTCTAAAGATCAATTCTCTTTTTCTTCAGAAAGTAGACCCAATATTTCACGAGCCTTGTAGTGCACCTATAGATGAATTTTATTCTTCTTCCATTTAAATCACAACATGATTTAATATCCTATAACCCATGAATTTGATTGTAAATATTACTGACACCTAGACTTACTCTACATCTACATAAAAGGAGTATGGGAAAGAAAATAGAAGAAATTAGGAAAGCTGTAGTTTTCCAATCTGTGTTCCAGTGTCTATTCATCTATGTACTAGCCATCATCTATCTTTCAGTCCTCTGTTTTATCCTCCTACATGTTTTGCTCTGTATTCCTCGTTATGTGCATATATGTACACACACATAGTTAAACAAGCAAACTATATGGATAGCAGCTTCCGTTCTTGTTTTGAGCTAATGTGGCACTTCTGCACTGGGGTTTATGACTTGCTTTTTCCATAATCTCTTCCATGTTCCTTTGCCCTGGGCAAAGAGGATTCTTCCCTTGTGGGAAGAATTAATTATTGTAGACCTACTGTACTCTATTATTTAATTTACACTACAGGACATGTGTTTAGTAGGATATAAACTATAGAATCCCTTTAATTCAAGCCATACGTATTCTTTCTACATTGCATTTTCCCTTGACGATAAAGACAAATGACTCTTTACACAGAATCCACTGTTGGTCTGGGGTTACGAGGGACCCATCATGAACATGCGACCTGGGTGTCAATGGAAGGACTTCTTCCTTGGATCTTAAGCCATTATATTCATAGAGCCCAATGTTGAAATCACATACATTGTGTGAGCATGCTACTCAGTGTAAGAATGAGCTGTTCTTCCCATTTCCCATCCTTGGATCCCTTACCCATCTGTTCTGGCTATGGAACAATCAGTACCGTATATTGTCTCTGTCTGAGGAAGTAAACTTCAATTTATTGGACAACACACCTTCTTCACATGGTATTGAATACCAGCTGGTCCTATAACTAGGTCTTCAGTGGGCCATGTCATCAATTTTCAAGGCCAACATGCTCCTGGGTAATGAAAGCCAGTGGATACCATGAGCATCAGTCATCAGCATCCTTCCTTCTCTATAAAATGAGGCTTTAGGTCAGAAGAATTTTATGTGATACTAAGATGGTTGTAAGGCATTCTGTAATTTTATGGATGGTATTGCTGGAAAAAGCTTGGCAGGAAGGGATGACAAATTCACAACCAGAATGTGTCAGTGCAAGTGAGGATTCATCTTCTCCTCCATGACTGCAGAGGTTGATTTTCGTTAACCTATCATGGCCAGTTAAACGTTACAGGCTGGTGCCTGTGGGTTATAACAGGTATAACCCTGAGGTCATAACAGGTATTCATTACTGATCTCATCTTTTGGAAGACTGGGCATTTAGAAGTTTCAGCAACCTCATAAGACCTTCTAGGCAGCCGTACGTATGTTAAGCCACACTTGATCTCCATCACCATTGCTATGACCACTTTGTTCAAGTCTTTTTGAGAATGTCTTTGGGGTAGCTAAAAAATGAGGCCGACTGACGTCCATAGAGTGGGCTTGGTTTGCATAACATCCTCCAAAATGAGTTCTTTTGGAGAATATTCACATGTGACTCAATTTTGAAAGCTCCAGTCTCATAATTCTTTCACAAACATCTTCCTTTCATCAGTCTTCCTATTTTGTTTTTTCCAAGTCTCAGACTATCTAGACAAAGCATTAGCCTTTGTTTGTGAATTCACCTACCTCCCTACTTCTATCTTACACAGGAGAGTAAACAAAATTTGTTTGCTCACTAGGATGGATTAGCAACCCCAGTAGAATATATTTTATATTCTACCATAGAAACATAGATGATATACTAGAAAAGCAAGCACATAAAATATATGTCAGATGGTTACAAATGTCACAGAGAAAATAATGCATAGAAGGTAAATAGGGAGTGTGGAAAAATTGTAATTATGCTTAGTTTGGCCCAAGAAGGCTATTAAGGGAAGGTAGTAAGAAATAGCGGTTGGTAGAGGATGACATAGGATCAACTGAACCCCCTCATAACAGTGATTCTCAATCTTGGCTGCATCTTGTAATTACCTGTGGAGCTATACAAATGCTGATGTCTGAGTTTCACATTCAGAGATTCTAACTTGATTAATCTGAGGTGAAGTTTGGGCACTAGAATTTTTGAAATATCTCAGGTGACTTTAATGTGCTGCCAAGGCCAAGGAGCTCTGCAGTCCTGAGAAATTCACTGAGATGAGTTTATTCTATGGTCTTTAAATAAAGCAGGAATAGGCCCACGAGAAAAGAAAGAAAGAGCATCTCTTGGTGGCTGGAGAAGTTCAAGATTTTGGAGATCTTTGGATATTCAGAGTAATTAAATTTGCCCACTAGTCCCTGCCCCAGTTCTTTGGGCCCCACATTTTTGCAACCAATGTCTTGTTTTTGTTTTTGTTTTTCTATTTTGAGATGAAGTTTTCTTCTTGTTGCCCAGGCTGGAGCTCAATAGAGCAATCTGGGCTCACTGCAACCTCCACCTCCCAGGTTCAAGTGATTCTCCTGCCTCAGCCTCCCAAGTAGCTGGGATTACAGGCACTCATCACCATGCCTGGCTAATTTTTGTATATTTAGTAGAGACAGGGTTCCACCATGTTGACCAGGCTGGTCTTGAACTTTTGACCTGAGGGTGACCCACCTGCCTCGGCCTCCCAAAGTGCTGGGATTACAGGCGTGAGCAACCACGCCCAGCCCTTTTGCAACCAATGTCTTAATCTTAAAAGCCCCATGAGTCTGCAAACTCCACACTTAGGATCAGATGCTTATTTATTTATTTATTAATTGTTTATGCTTGCCTCATAGCTATGAGAGATAAGATAGCCTTAAAGCCACAAATGTTACCTGGTCCACTGAGTATGTCATGAACTGATAATGAAAAGTCCTGAGTGTTTCATTTTCTGCCTTTAAGATTTTGAACACCGTTGAATACAGCCAGACATACTCCGCAGTCATTGTGCTTCTCATTTTTGCCATACTTGCCCTCGACAGTAGACATGTAGCCTGCTAAAGCGTTCCTTCAATGGGCACTTTATTTCCCACAAGCACAGGGGATAATGTAAGTATCTCTTTCACCACCAGATACTGTGGACTGCCAGTGTCTCATCCTTCAATGCTGGCAGAAACTTTGCTGCCTTCAAATCTAACCAGTTTGGACACATTTCAGATTCCCGTTTCCGTGAGAGTCTATTGTCTCCAGCTGCCTCAGGTACCAATTACTGCATCGAGGGAAGTTCAGGTGAAGAAACAGTCAACTCTAGCTAGTTTAGCCACTTTTTTTTTTACCCGATATTAAATGGCTTACAGAGTCTTTAAGTGGGGCTGAAGAATAGTCTCCAGACTGAGCCTTATGAAAGATCCCTGTACTACAAGCCCAGACTGCCACAAGAGATGTTGAATTGGACAAAATCAGGAAGATGCCTGCAGAACAAGGAAGCCAGCTCCAGGGCCAGCTCCTCCCCTGCCAAACTGGAAAGCTGTCACCAAAATTACTGACCACATGCTGTGTCAACAGTGTTCCGCTGCTCTAATGATGACGTTCTTTGGGCAGAATCTCATTATTGTGTTGAAGTTACTATCTTTTTTTTTTTTTCCTCCAGTACTTGGTGACCCTTGCTGGTGCTTTCATGTTTCGTACCGAGGCAGTTAGACTTTGTGCTGAATTTGTTTGTGCTGCCACCTCAGGGACGGGGTGGAATGTGCAGCCGTGGTTTCCATTTGACATTGTTTTCACTGAGAGATGGGAGGGCTGAATGTCGCCTCTTGACAAGTCTTAGTGGACAGAGGGGCCTGGATACCTGGGCACCTTAGTTCTTTGGGCCGTGTTTTCGTTCGTTTTCACACTGCTGATAAAGACATACTCGAGATTGGGAAGTAAAAGAGGTTTAATTGGACTTACAGTCCCACATGGCTTGGGAGGCCTCAGAATCATGGCAGGAGGTGAAAGGCACTTCTTACATGGTGGCAGCAAGAGAAAATGAGAAAGATGCAAAAGCGGAAACCTCTGATAAAACCAACAGATATTGTGAGATTATTCACTACCATGAGAACAGTGTGGGGGAACCACCTCCATGATTCAAATTATCTCCCACCTGGTCCCTCCCACAACACACGGGATTATGGGAGTACAATTCAAGATGAGATTTGGGTGAGGACCCAGAGCCAAACTGTATCAGCCTGCTATGACAAAATACCATAGACTGGGCAATTTGTAAGCCACACAAATGTATTGCTCAGTTCTAGAGGCTGAGAAGTCCCAGATCAAGGCACCAGCAGGTCTGGTGTCTGGTGAGAGCTCTCTGCTTTGAAGACAGTACATTCTCACTGCATCCTCATGTGGCAGGAGGGTCAAGGGACCTCATGCACGCCTTTAAGGGCACTAATGTCATTCCTGAGGGTGGAGCCCTCATGGCTTACTCGGTTCCCAAAGGTCCCATGTTTTAATATGATATTAGGTTTCAACATATGGTTTTTGGGGGACACCAACATCCAGAATATAGGACCGGGGTCCTGCCATTCTCTCTGAATGAGTCTTTTGACACGTGCTGATGCTATATATTCTGCTTAGCTAATAATGGAAAAGGGGAGATGTTTGTGTTGCACACCTGGCTTCTCCTATGAGGGTATCCCGTTAATCACCTTCAGGGGGTCCTGGGGCCCCTTTGTGTCCATGGAGTACTGTGGGATCTGCCCCGTATTGGCCATGCTCTCCTGCATGGATGTTACGCTGTGATTTCCTTTGCAATTTTATTGCCACTATATTCTACATTTAAGGGATTTTCCCCCACATTTTCTGATCCACCAAAAGTCCTGTGTAATGATTTACATGTTAAACAAATGTTTGTTACATTGTTTTTAGAGATTTGGGATAATGCGGATATCATAAGTGATGCCATAAATGTCACAGCCTGATATCTTGAAAACTCTTTAACTTGTTCTCATTCATTCATTTATGCACCCTTTAGTGTATTCATCCATTAGTAGTACATTGCTGTTCTCTGTGTGCCAAGGACTGTTCTGGAATCTGAGACATACAGTTTTCTTACATCCCTACAGTTGAGTGAGAATGACAGAAATCATGACACCAGCTGGCAGGTGCTGCAGTGAAGGTGTATGCAGAGGATTTTTGAGAACTTAGAAGGGAAGAGTCATTAGAAGAAGAGAGTACATCTGAGCTTCCCATTTCTGGGACTCTCTGCATCCAGCCTGGTAATGGAGTCTTACATTCACCTCATTTGTCACCTGCCAGTTTTCACTGATTCTTATGTCTCAGTATAAATTCCACTTTGGTAAATACTTCCATGACTCCTTTAAGCAAACCAGATTTATTCTTTAAATTTTTATTATGCCTTGTACTTTTGCCTTTATAGTGCTTGACAACACCGCTTTTTAAATGGTTATATGTGGAATTATTCTGTTTTTCTCCCTACTGTAGCATCAACATGGATTCCATGCCAAATGTGCAGAGGAGTTTCAGAAATCTATGTTTCAATGTGAATAAATGAACTTGCTCTAGGTGATCCACACATAAAGCACAAGGATATGCACAGAGAAAATTTCAGTGGGCTTCTCTGTGAATTTCGTACCAAAATATCAGTCCTATTTCTCAGTTGCAAAACGCAAGGAGAATGCATTCACTAACTTAGTCTCATTCTCACACAAATGACTAATCCACAGTGAGTGAGAGTGAAACTGCATTTATTTTCATTGCTCTCTCTTTGCCCTCTTCATCTGACTGAAGAGAGGAACAAGCAGTCCCGGCTCCATCCCAGCTACATCAGCTCCTGGCAGGCCCACCACAGATAGCCAATCAACAAGCGGGTAGGGACCCCTTCATTCAACAGCTAGCCAGTGCTGGGGCGTCACTTCTCATCCAACGAATGATCCGGGTCACAGTTCTGAGTGAGCAAACGTTTTGGATGTGTGAACGGCACTCTTGTAACAGTCATATAAAGGAGAGGATATAAAGAAGCCGTGAATAGAGGTAAAGTAAACAAACAAACAAACAAACAAAACACCCAACAGTAAACCACAGGAAACAAGAAAGCGTCCAAGAAGTAAACGTGGGTCTGATAGCTGAAAGCCAAGTACTACATTTTGGAACATTCTTTTCTTTATTTTCCAGTGGTATGCTTCTCAGGGTAAAATATCCCAATATGTTTTCTTATTTCGAGATTACAGTGAAAGAATGGGCCACATGTCAGTCGAATTCATTGGTAGAAAATTTGGTTTTACTTCATTTCACCTGACATTAATGGCTTGACAAGCCTTGGGAAGTTTTATTCTTGATTAAGCCATGGAAATTCAAACCAAGTCAACATTAGGTATAACGTAAAAACTTGTAAACAAATTTTAGATATAAATTTTGAACCGGGAATAGTTACACATGAAAATATCAGTATGACTTGAGACGAGCACAGAACAAACTATTACTGAAATTCTGCGAGTTGTGCAGAAAACAAACAAAAAAAAAGACGTGAATTTTATCTGTACAATTTCTAACCTGTAATAGTGTCACAATCCCCCAAAATTAGAGTGAAAATGGTCCAGGGAGAAGAGAAATAAATGACCTTTAGAATTCACAGCATTCTTTCTAGTGTCATTTTTAATTTATTTTCCAAAATGGATTCTCAACAAAATAAGGCAAAACTAAAACAAATGGATAACCGTCATCCCATTTATCCCTTGGAGATGGATGAAAACTTGTTGTTTTGTTTCGTTTTTGTTTTTCACCTTTGTCCTTAGGTGAGACCTCTCCAAGTCGTTTCAAGCAAGTGCAGTTTGGTATAATGTTAAGGGACATGGGGGAATTTCCACACCAGTCTTTGTAACTGGTTCCAATGAGCGTGTGCTCTGCAGTCTACAGGAAGATGAGTTGCCTCTCAGAAGGGAGCCATGGGAGGCCACACTCAGGACACTTTTGGAGGCTCATTCCGTGGCTGGCTATTCCTACCTTCCAGAATGCCAAAACCTCATGAACAGCTGACTCCTTCTAGAGATTGTCTCAACTGTCTTTTCTCCATTAGCATGATTCACCAAACAGTAATTTCCTTAGGAAACATAGAAATGATATAGATGTGCTGTTTTCAGAGAGGCTGCTAAACCTCCATGCACGGGCAGTGCTGTGAGTGCTGCCTGTGGGGCAGAGGGTTGGCAACTGGTCTTTATACAGAGAAGTGCAAAGTTTGTAAACAGAGAGCCCTGGATCCAACTTCATGCTGGGTGACCTCTGCCTTGTCTTTTCTTAGCTTCAATTTTCTCAACTATAGAAGAGGGATTAAAGCATTATGTTTGAGGGGAAGAAATGAGATAAATTCAACTAAAAAAAACTATTTTCCTGCTTTTGGCCAGACAAAAGCATATTAAGGCGCAAGTGTGGAGTGGTCAGATGCAAAGCAGTGCCCCATGCACACTAAGCCTCAGATCTGCTGCATCCAGTGACCCCTCCAAAGTACCTTTATGTTCATCCCACTGAGTTTATCATTTAGAAGGACATGCATGTTCATTTACTGTGTCTTACAGATTATGATAAGGAAGTTAATGTGGAGAAAGTTTAAAAAACTTTGCTTGTTGCTTAGAATACTTAAAGCTGAAAGAAGTGTTGAGGCAGTAAAACTGTTCATTTTATTAAGGCAGCAAAAAGAGGCAGTGACTCTTCAAAGGTCGGAAGGCTTATTGGTGACACACACGCACATGGAACTTGGCCTCCTCACTTTAAGGTTTGCAGTGTTTGCTTTACTATGTTAACATTGTTCTGTGTGTGTTTTAGGCACATTAATGGAACCTGCATCTGCTGACTGTCGTATTGCTACCCTTTTTTCTGCAAAAATTTTCCTTTACATGCTCAGTTTCAAGACTATCTTTTTTGTTCCTTCAAGTCATGATATAAACGTTTATTAACTCAATGATTAGAAAAATGACTTCTTAGAGCTGGACGCAGTGGCTCACACTTGTAATCCCAGCATTTTGGGATTTTGGGAGGCCGAGGCAGGCAGATCACATGGTTTTCTGCCTGCTTGTATTCTAGCCACTTTGGCAGTTGATTAGATTGTGCCCACTCAGCTTAAGGGTGGGTCTACCTTTCCCAGCCTACTGACTCAAATGTTAATTACCTTTGGCAACATCCTTACAGACACACCCAGGATCAATGCCTTGTATCCTTCATTCCAATCAAGTTGACACTCAATATTAACCATCACACAGGGTTTCTCCATGTTAGCCAGGCTGGTCTCGAACTCTTGACCTCAGGTGATATGCCCTCTTTAGTCTCCCAAAATGCAGGATTACAGGTGTGAGCCACCACACCCGGCCTTAACATACTTTCTATTGAGAGATGGAGCATAGTCCGCTCCTTTTGAATATAGCCTTGCCTTAGTGACTTGCTAATAACATTGATGCTGCCTGACTTCTGAGGCTGGGTCATAAAATGTGACACTGCTTTCATCTGGCCCTCTTGAGATGCTTGTCTCTGGAATCCAGATGCCATGGTGGAAAGAACTCCTGGCCACATGGAGAAGCTACAGGGAGGTGCTTCCGTCAACATTCCCCACTGAAGTCCTAGTTAACATCCCACATCAACTGCCAGCCCGGCATGTGAGGAAGCTCTGCTGTGTCACCAGCATTGGTCACCATCTGACTGTAACTGCATGAGAGGCCATGAACACCAACTCTCCTGCTGGGGCCAGTCTTCCCTAGAACTCAGGGAGTCGGGGGGGTAATTATAATAAATGACCATTGCTTTACACCAGTGCTTTAGAGTACCCCTGGGGAGCGGAACCAATAGAATACTAGTAATGTAGAATTCCTGCTCAAGTATGATTGTTCCTGGACAGTTACAATTTGACACCAGGAAAGCATTCCAGGCAGTCACTTAGAGGGGCCCAGCCTAACGGAGCTTGGGCTCCTTCGGCACACGGCTCCCATACAGAGCTCAGGCTCCTTCAGAACTCGGCCCCCATACAGCGCTCAAGCTCCTTGGGCACACGGCCCCCATGCCAGCATGACCTTCACTTCCCAGTCAGAGGAACATGGGGAGCCCTGGGAAGCACATGTGGGAGGTTTCTATGGGCCAGACCTGCAAACAACAGGCAGTAAGTTTGTCATTTCATTGGTGACAGCTAAGTCCCAGGACCACGAATAACAGGAAGGGATACTGAGAAAAATGGGTCAGACAAGACAGCCCAGGAAAAAAGAAAACGGCATTGGCTAAAGGGAGCCATTCTCTGTCACAACATTAGGAAACAAATGAAATTCTACCCTTATCATGATTGTAGGGTGAGACGGGAGAGTGTGGCAGCTTTGTTTTGTGGAGGTCTAGACCTGGCAGCTAGTGAAAAATCAGTCTTCAAACAGGAAAATACAGAAAAGAAAAAGACCTCAAATGAATGATTTCCCTTTGGAAAATATTGATGTTGAGATATTGCAAGGTATTGAGTGAAACTATCTAAAGGTTGTTGAAAACATGGATCTTGAATTCTAGAAAGAGGTCCAAGCTGTAGATAGAGACATTCAGCCAAGGATAACTCAACCTTCCTTGGCAGCAGTATGGGAGTTTCAACAGCTCTGCTGAATATCATTAAGCTGTGGCAGCGAAATCACCAGAATAAAGCCAAACCTCTTATTTCTCATGGCTTGCTGTGGTCAGCAGATAGGCATCCCTGCATTTAAACTTTTGAAGTTGCTCACATGCACTTTGAAAACCAGGAGCCACAAATAATTAGAAGACTTTGGAAACCTCTGCAAGCTTTTTTTTTTTTTTTTTTTTTTTGCTAGAAAAAACACTGCTGAGTGTCCAATTTGCCAGTAGCAGAGACCGACACTGAACCCTTGATATGGCACCATTCTTCAGGGTGATCAGCCAGTTACCTGGTGGCTGGTTGATTATATTGGACCACTTCCATCATGGAAAGGGCAGAGGTTTGTCCTCACTGGAATAGACACTTACTCTGGATATAGGTTTGCCTATCCTGCACGCAATGCTTCTGCCAAGACTCACAGAATGCCTTATCCACCATCCTGGTTTTACACACAGCATTGCCTCTAACCAAGGCACTCACTTGAGGGCTAAAGCAGTGCACCAGAGGGCTCATGCTCATGGAATTCACTGGTCTTACCACGCTCTCCATCATCATGAAGCAGCTGGATTGATAGAGTGGTGGAATGGCCTTTTGAAGTCACAATTCCAAGGCCAACTAAGTGACAATACTTTGCAGGGCTGGGGCAGAGTTCTCCAGAAGGCTGTGTATTCTCTGAATCAGTGTCCAATGTATGGCACTGTTTCTCGCAAAGCCAAGATTCATGGGTCCAGAAATCAAGGGATGGAAGTGGGAGTGGCACCACTCACCGTCACCTATAGTGATCCACTAACAAAATTTTTGCTTCCTGTTCCCACAACATTACATTCTGCTGGCCTAGTCTTAGTTCCAGGGGCAGGAATGCTGCCACCAGGAGTCACAGCAACGGTTCCATTAAACTGGAAGTTAAGATTGCCACGTGGACACTTTGGGCTTCTACTACATTTAAGTCAACAGGCAAAGAAGGGAGTTACGGTGTTGGCTGGGGTGATTGACCCGGACTATCAAGGTGAAATCAGTCTACTACTCCACAATGGAGGTAACGAAGAGTATCCATGGAATGCAGGAGATCCATTATGGTGTCTCTTAGTATTACCATGACCTGTGATTATGGTCACTAGGAAGCTACAACAGCCCAATCCAAGAAGGACTACAAATGACCCAGACCTTCAGGAATAAAGGTTTGGGGTCATTCCACCATGAAAAAATAAAAAGCATGACCTGCTGAGGTGCTTGCTGAAGGCAAGGAGAACACAGAATGGGTAGTGGAAGATGGTAGTCAACAATACCAGCTACCACCATGTGACCAGCTGCAGAAACGAGGACTGTAATTTTCATGAGTATTTCCTCCTTTTTTTGTTAAAAGTGTATACATGTTTGTGCATGTATATACTTGTACTAAGAAAATACCTTCATTTTATTTCCTTTCTCCTTCATCATGTGACATAATCTTTATTGACTTCACATCAGCATTTAAGTATTGTTAACTTTATGTAATAGTATTTGGGTTGGGGATTGGTGTGTTTCCAGTTGTAAGAAGGATAGTTGTATTATGTTAGGCAGAATTATGACCTTATTATTGTCTTTACTTGAAGATCATGTATGATCTCAGGAGCTGTGTATGGATTCAAGTTGACAAGGAGTGGACTTGTGATAGTTAATACTGAATGTCAACTTGATTGGATTGAAAGATATAAAGTATTGATCCTGGGTGTGTCTGTGAGGGTGTTGCCAAAGGAGATTACCATTTGAGTCAGTGGGCTGGGAAAGGCAGACCCACCCTTAAGCTGGATGGGCACAATCTAATCAGCTGCCAGTGCAGCTAGAATATAAGCAGGCAGAAAAATACGAAAAGAGAGACTGGCCTAGCCTCCCAGCCTACGTCTTTCTACCTTGCTGGATACTTCCTGCCCTTGAACATTGGACTCCAAGTTCTTCAGTTTTGGAACTCAGACTGGCTATCCTTGCTCCTCAGCCTGCAGATGGCCTATTGTGGGACCTTGTGATCGTGTAGGTTAATATTTAATAAACTACTCTTTGTGTGTGTGTGTGTATATATACACACACACACACACATATATACATATACACACACACATATATATATATATATTCGATTTGTTCTGTCCCTCTAGAGAACCCTGACTAATACACCCATCTCTACTAAACATAAAAAAAAATTGCCCAGGCATAGTGATGCCGCCTGTAGTCCCAGCTACTTCGAAGGCTGAGGCGGGAGAATTCCTTGAACCTGGGAGGTGGAGGCTGCAGTTAGCTGAGATCACCCCATTACACTCCAGCCTGGGTGACAGAGAGAGACTGTCTCCAAAAAAAAAAAAAAAAAGTATCAACTCTTAAGAGAGTTGCAGACATATTCTCAAGCCATCACTTATAACAACAATAATAGAACATATTGCATACATTTCTTTTAAGATTAAATGAGTTAAATGCAGACCATGTAAGTATGTGAGGAACTCCTAGCAAAATTCTTGGCACATAGTAAGCACTGAGTAAATTTTAGCTATCATATTCACCAGTATTATCATCTTTCTTGCCAGGGGCTACACTGGCATCAGCAGTAATAGTTGTATAGAAAAGAACCTTTGTCTTTAGGAAATTGTTTTCATCTTTGAGATCCTGCAGCTGACATTGGTCCTCTGTAGAAATGTTTCCAGGCTGTTTTTAGTCAGAAAACGAAGGTGGAGAGTGGCAGGAACCTTTGACTTCATCAGACACTGCATCTGCCTAGCGGAGCAATCTATCAGATTCACAGGTTTGTGATGATATTCAGGAAAGTATGGTTTCTCTGCCACACACTGCAACACGGTAGGTCTTCATGTAATACTCAACAAATACTTGACTTAAATATTGACATGTGTTTCTGTCATGGGAACTTAACTATATATTTTTTTCAGTGTAGTGGCAGCAAAATGAAAATAGAAATCTACATGTTGTATTTTAATAAATATCAATAATTAATCAAATAGAATAATGTACACACACTTAGCTAAGCGGAAAAGCACATGCTATTTCCATGGTGGCTATTGTGGAGGTGCACTCTGAGACTCTGGGAGGGAAGGAGACCTAGAATCACAGCAGAGGAGCTGCTATTTTCCTCTAAGCCCAACTCTATCCTAGAGCCCTCTTCTCCCCCAAAAGGAAGGCAGTGAGTCAGAAATCTAATTTCTTTTTCTCTGATATGGAAAGAAAGAAGGTCTCATGTCTTCTTTGTGTCTCATGTGTCTTTGTGTCTCATGTGTCTCATGTCTCATGTGTCTGTTAGAGACCACAAACTGCCCCTGTGAGCTGGGGGACAGCGCAGGGAGCCTGAGACTGCCCTGTACTGCCTGCTGGGGCTTAGTTGGGATGAGCCAGTCCTGAGACCCTTTAGCTTATGTCCTGCCCTTCTCATCTTCCTATCATTACCTCACCTTCCTCCCCAGGGAGGATGCCAACACCTCATACTGCTTCGCCCTTTGCACATTCCCAAGAGTTTTCCCACACTTAATTGTACTTTGATATTTCTAACAACCCAATGAGAGTGGTGACACCATGGATGATTGCATCTTATCTATAAGGACACGGACTCAGTGAAGTTATTCATGAGGACAGCTCAATGGGCACAATGTTTGAGCTAAAACCCAAGCCTACAGGTTTTTCAATCTTTGCTCCCCAATCCCAAGTCATTACAAGGAGTTGGAACAAAAGGAGGAACTGCCCTGAAGGAAAGCTCTCTGGTCTCTAATTAGAGTGGTGCTCGCTGGCATCTAGAGTATCAGATGTGACCATATCCCTTGATCGCATGGTAGTCAATTCTTAATTTCTATATGATTTGAATTCGTGCCCCCACCCAAATCTCATATCAAATTGCAATCCCCAGCATTGGAGCAGAGGCCTGCTGGGAGCTGACTGTATCATGGGGTCGGGCTTCTCCCTTGTTCTCATGATATGAAGTTCTCATGAGATCTGGGTGTGGAAAAGTGTGTGGCACCTCCCCCGTCTCTCTTCCTCCTGCTCTGGCCACGTGAGAAATGCCTCCTTCCTCTTCACCTTCCACCATGATTGTAAGTTTCCTGAGGCTCCCCCAGCCATGTTTCCTATGCAGCCTACAGAACCATAAGTCAATTAAATCTGTTTTTTTTTTTTTAATTACCCAGTCTCATATAGTTCTTTATAGCAGTGTTTGAACAGACTAATACAATTTCTGAACCTCTTCTCTGGAGGTTCTCTGTTGGGCACAATGCCACCAACATTTTTTTGCCCGAGCTATTTGTCTATCACTAGGAATGGACTCAAATAGAGAAATGTTCTAATCAGTAAGTTTTCATCTTAGTAGTGTCATTCTGCCAGCAAAGTGTAGAAGATGGATTCAAACCTGAGTCATGCTTTCTTTAGCTGCCACGTGACGAAAGCAGAAACTCCTCAAAGAGGCATGTTCACTGCCATTGACAGCAACTTTTTTTCAAGCTGTGTTATTAGAGTAAGACCTGTCTGAATTAGTGAAGAATTATGGGACTTTTAAATAAATTTCATATTTTATATACTTTCCAGGATATAGTTATAACAGGATATCAGATTGAGACTCTTTTTGCCTCAATTTCCATTGATTTCTAAATGATAGTGATTGGGATACCAAGGGAGTATCAGACAGGTGGCCCTGTATATGTCAGATGCAGACTTTACAAGGGGAAGGAAGGAAACTTGCTCCTATCTCTTGGGCCCTTCAGCAAGATTAAAGACACAAAAAGTGGTCAGAGAGAGGATTAGGAAAAATTGATGAAAATATTTATTTTGCCAACTGTAAGTTTCATCCTGCCCTTTCAGGAGGGGTTTGGAGAGTGCATTTGCTCTTAGTGCTGAGCCTAACGAGGGCGCTCCACCACAGCCCCCAGGGAGCACTGGAAAATGTGCTCCCTGCACTGGGGAGATCCAAAGAACTAGTATCTGGCCATGAGGAAGACTGCTGACTTGCTTTGGAGGTGGGGCTGAGAGTGCTCCTGCTCGGAGCTCAGCCTGCTCTGCAGAGCAAGCGCTGCATGAGGGCTCTCCCAACAACTGCATGTGGGCTGCTTGGTGGGTGCCACCTGGAGACCTCCAGAGCAGGGCTTCTCAAATGTCCATGTGCACGTGGCTCACCTGCAGATTTTGACTGGGCAGGTCTAGCGTTGGGACGGTGAGTTTCCCAGGCGATACCACTGCTGCTGGCCACTGGACCACAATTTGAAGGGCAGAGAGTACTGTGTGTGGGAGAGACTGAAGAGACTTCAGAAAAAGAGGACAAAGGACTCCTGATGTCCATGAATTCAGGAAGGAGCCTCAGGAGCTCTAGGAGCAGAGAGACATCTGTCTGCCCGGGGCTTGTGTGAGAGAGGACCAAGTAGATAGTCTCCAGAGCCCACTGCATCTTCTGAGAAAAGAGTCAGCTTGCTCCTCCACGAGGCTCTCCCAGCGCTCCCTGCTTGAACTGCTGCCAGACCTGGAGAAGGGAAGCCTTCCAGGGAAGTGAGGGACTCCCCTATCTCCCACCTCTCCTCCCACCCATCCTTACCTCGTTACCCTCCAGCGCTGGGTACAGGAAGACTTACAAGGGCCCACTGGGAAGGCGGGCTGGCGGCTGCTGATGTAGAGAATTTTCCGCATCTCATGATTGGCAGAAGGCTAGTGGCTCTGTGCACCTTCTGAGCCCAGAAAGAAATATAAAATTGCTTTTAGACAGTTATAGTTAGGACTTCCCTACCTCACATAGCGTGATGTATCCAGGCGGATCATCAGCCATGTCGCATCCCTTTCCCCAAGTCAAAGAGTAGGACTACTTGTCCCAGGCCCCTTCTGCCAGGTGCAGCCGCATGACTGAGTTCTGGCCCATGGAACGTGGAGGCACGTTAAGCCATTTTTAGGCAGGCCATGAATCCCTCCTGGGTCTGTTCCTTGTGCTCTAATCCGCATCTACTGGCTAAGTAAGGAGCACCGCCAAAGGCCTAGAGGAGGTTGAGCCATGAGATGGACGGACCCTTGATCTTTGAATGACTGTGTCAACTGTGACTTAAGAGAGAACACTAAAATAGAAGGACAGCTTTATTGTGTGAAACCACTAGAGCCTGTGGTTGTTAAAACAACCAACTTGAGTAACAAACATAGATAGGAGTGGGAAGTCAAGACAAGTAAGAAAACTGCCCACAAGTGCCACCTGCCAACTGTCAGGAGCAAAACTGGGAGGTACTGTGACTTGTACCTTTAATGAATTTTCTCATTGAGTCACTGTGGGCAAACTTTTGGCTTATGAAGGCTGTGGGCAGCAAGCATTATGTCTTTGTCAGGTTTGCCTTTCCTTCTGACGCTGAAAAATAAGAGTTCTTGGTATGGGATAAAAACACATCAGTAATGAGACAGTGTCACCTCTAATTTCCTAATTCCTTACCCTTGACACCCTGAGCATCTGAGGCCATGACTTGGTGGATTTCTTGTGGCCTCTTTTTCTCTTTTGCTGGGAAACTTGCTTTTAAAAATATAGACGGTCATCCTTTTATGTAACAGTTTCTAAGCCCAAGGGAATGACAATAGTTCTCCAACCACAAAATGCATGTATAATTGTCTGAAGAACTAGTTCCCCTACAAAACACGTGTATATAGATGACCTATTTGTATTAAAAAGTGTCCAAAACACTAGCTTTGTGATATTAAATGTAATTATCTTATTCAACAATAATATTGATGAAGAGTAATAGAGTGTTGGTCGGGTGGCTATGCTCTTCTTATTGCCACACAAAAGTCTAATGCAATTTATCATAAAGTTCGGAAAGAAAATCTCTCTTCAAATATGACAAAATGTATACATTTTTCAATTAATTGTTTTAGATCACGGACCTCCAACCCCTTTGTTTGTTGAAATCTTAAAAGATCAAAAACTCAAATTGAATTTGGTTTTATTCCATTTTTCTTTAGAGCTTTGATCCCCCCCTCCCTTGGAATTTATCAATAGTTTCATTCTCTTTCATTTTCTTTAGACTTCAGAAGTCAAATGGTGACATCAGGAAAATGTCATCTGAGCAGGCTCGCTGGCCTTCCTTTGAAGCAGCGCTTGTTCCCTGGGGCTACAGGGAAAGGCAAGCTGGCAGATATGCAGGGTGTCTGTCCCATGACTAATTCAAAGGAAAGAAAAGACACATTTGATACATTCCTATTATAAAGCAACAATAGAAACGAATGCATAGATTTATTCACCTTTAATTATTTTCTTATGAGAGGACATCAACATTTTCTTCTGCCATTATAATGATCCAGTAAACTACATAAAATTCAGATTATATTGTGCTGATATTGAAGCACACACAAATGATATTTAAAGTATAAGTACATTTCAAAAAGCCTGGAAAATGATCTGAGAAATTAGAACAGGTGATAGAGATGAATTATAGGCACCTATTAAGACATACCCTTTGAAAAATATCATCTTTAAAGTTTATAAAGCATCCTGGATTTTAGAGAAACTTACTGAAACCACAATAATAGAACATCCCAGGGGTTTGGAGTACTTAGGTAAAGTGAAAAAAACTACAAAGATTATTCTTCCCAGTCTGTAACTCAGCATGCTACAACCTTTCGCTATCTAATGGGTATCTTTGTAACTCACGTGGACGCCTTGCAGCAGAGAACATTGTTGGTAGTAGAATTTATTTTATAAAGTCATTGCTTATGAATAAGATGTAAAGGAAGAAAAATGGGGGTGGAGATGATATTTTTAGTTTTTTGAAAGCAGCGCTACTGTTTTGGGAACCCATGAGCATCACACAGAGCTCACTATTCCACAGTAAATAGAAATTTAATTGCTTTCATCTTCATTATATGGATTTTTATGTGCAGCTAAAAACAATTTGAAAAATGTAATAAAATTACACTAAATGTTTACTTGGAACAGAGTTTTTTTTTTTCTCTAGCTAATTTAAGAATCTTTTTTATTGAAAGTTTCCTGATGAGAAATAGAAATCAATTCCATTCATTTCTCACCAAAAACTACATTTAAATGATTAGAAAAAAATGAGCAGTTCCAAGTGATGGTCAATGGGTGAATTGTGTCCTACTGAAGAACGTTATTACTTAATACCCTCATGCCCTTTATTGTGATATGAGTTGAGTCTGATGTCTGGCTGGAAACTGACAGCAATAGAATTTTGATAGAAGTTCATCCATCCTTTCAGACTCTGGAATTCATAATATACCTTTTGTCTAAGTTGTGTAATGTTTATTTGTGAAGTCCATTCATAAATCTTAGATTTTAATTGGTTGTTGCTTTTATTGAGTAGATTTATATAAGCGTAATTCTACTAAATTAGATACCACTATTTAAGAATAGTGATGATATATTTTTCCATCCTGGAAAATACATTTTAAATCATTTTAACTCATTATAAACATTTGGATAGTGGTTTTTAGAGAGCTCTCATAAATAATTTTTTTTAAAAAAGCAATAGTAGTGGGCAGTGTTTGAACATAGGGTAATAATTCATACCAATTATATTGCTGAACATAAGGTTGAAGCCTCAATAATATATCCTAATTCATACCTTATGGTCTGATGGCGATTAAAATACCACCATTAAATATTTTGCAAACACATATAAAAGCTGAAATCTTGCTTATATGGAATAATATTCAGTGCTTTATCACCCAGAATAGTACCTCTTTATTTTCATGACAAAGTATAATCATTAGAGAGCCATTCTGAGAGTAACTTTAATCCACACAAGGCTTGGACTTCGTATTATTGTGACTATTAATACTATTACTACTGTCATGGCTATTAATGCTTTTGAGCCTCTGCTGATTTTTATATCATGTAATTAGAACAGGCACAATCAGATGGTCCTAATGTAGTGACCAACAACAGACAGCTGCAATCTCTTTCCACAGCAGAGAAACCAGACAAACACAAAAGAGCTTACTTACTGATTAAGGAGATTGTGTTTGAAAGGTCTGTCTACATTGATTTAGAAGATCGCATTTAAAGAATCTATCTACAAGTGGTTTGGCTTCTAGTGTCTGAAGGTCAATAAAACTTAAATGAGGCAGAGGGACTACTGAGAGGTTAAATATTTCATGTTCATAATGTTCATAGTAATCTAGTAGGTGACTATAAGGTTTACGTAACAACAACACAGGCCCCAATGCTTCGACTTGGGTTAATAGGGAGTTGTGTGGTTTGGATACGCATGTGGCTTGTGACTTCCTTACTTCATGTAGGGTCTCCCTGCAATGGTCATGCATCCTCATTTCAGATATATTTTGATACAGTAAGTTGGCAATTTCTGTGTATCAAATTAAAATGGCATGGGCACTGGAATCATAAAGATGAGAGTTTATATTCTGATGGGCTACTTAAAGCTGTAAGTTTCAATTTCAGTATCAATACAAAAATGATAAAGATTACCTTGCAGGCATATGTCAGTGCTGTGGACTGAATTATGTCCTCTCAGAATTCCGATGTTGAAACCCTGATCCCCAGTATGATGGAATTTGGTGGCAGGGTCTTTGGGATATGATTAGGTCATGAGGGCAGAGTCCTCGTGATGGAATTCATGCCCTTGTAAGAAGAGACACCAGAGAGGGTGCTTCCTCCCCTTCCTTTCTGAACATGCGAGGGGACGATGAGAAGATGGCCATCTGCAATCCAGGAAGCAAGCCCTCACCAGACACCGGATCTGCAGAAACTTTAATTTTGGACTTCCTAGGCTTCAGAACTGTGGGAATACATGCTTGTTGTTGAAGCTGCCCTGCCGATGGCAATTTCTTACAGCAGCCCTAACCAAAATAGCCAGTTTAGGAATCATATGGGCTGAGCAACTCACACAGTCACCACAATGCTCAGTGAACATTTAAAGCAAGTTCTTGCAATGTGCAATGCTTGAGCAGTTTATTTTTCACCCTGGCCTGAATATACTGTGGGGAGGAGAATGCAATTCAAAGTTTTCATTCAACCAAGATCATTAAGTGCCTACTATTTCCATAGCATGGCCCAAGAAGTCATGTATCAAGGGAAAGTCGGCTTCTTCCGTTGCTTCTTGGCTGGGGTTGGAAGTCAGAAGGGACAAAGGTGAAAGAGAAATAGCCAGGGAGTGGGGCTCGGCTGTCATCAGGCTGGAGGTCAGGCAGAACACTTCCTTGTCTTCGTTGGGTGGCTGCAGTAACGTTGCAGTAACTACATATTGACCATGTGCTTTTATTTGCTGTGTTCCGATGCTTTGGCATCTGGGGCCCTGCTGACCTTGGAGGAATTGCCCTTCCCAGGGTTAGCCATGTCCAAAAGATAGTGACAACTCACCCCAGAACATGATTTTCAAAGACAAGGCAATCAATCTAGAGCCCACATCGCTAGTAAGTCTCCCCTGTGGGTTCTCATAGGGCTGTCATTCCAGGCCACGCTCTGCCCACCCTAATCACCTCAAGGCCAGGTCCCAGACAGGCAGGGGTGGTTCCCGCACCCCAGAACCCACTGACATTTCTCAAAGCAGCCAGTTCTATGCCTGCTTTGTCTTTCCCAGTGTTGTGCAGACTAAAATAAAGGGCTCCCCCATGCCCTCTGCTTCCTGGCTGACCTCAGTGTGGCCCTCTGATGGTACTATGTGCCCCCTTCTCTGGGATTTCTGAGGATAACAAGCCGTCTTTTCAACGGGACTCCCTTCTGGACCTGATGGTCTCACCATACCGGAATCATCATAAAGCCTGTATTGTAAAACACATCATTGGTGTCTAAAGTTTGCACAATGCTATGGCCCCCACATTAAGGGAGTCTGGGTGAGATGACTTCATTGTCCCTACTTCTCTGACCAGAAAACACAAGACTTAATGGGAGACAATAATAACAACAACAAAAGCAATAGAAGAACACAGTTGTACCTCTTTATTGGCACAGTAACTTTTCAAAGGCTGGTATGAATAAAAAGTTCCAAGTAGCAAGACAAGGTGGTCTGGAGCCACTGCTCAGAACTTCCCACAGCCAACGAAAGCACATCAATGAACAAGGCCTTGCATTATGGGAGGGTTGAGGATATACAGCGAGGGAATCATGCAGTGGAAGTCCTGGGGGACGAACGTTGTGAGATGCAGTCCCTACTGCTCAAAACAGTACATGGGAGCGTGCTCATTTGTACTGTGTAGACCTTTGAATGAATATGACCATTTTACACCACCAGCTATGGATTTGAAGCCATACGTGTTTAACCAAGTGCTATGTGATTTCCTGTGATCTATGCTGAAGTCGGGAGGTGAAATTGAACTAAAGGGTGCACAATCCACTTATCCAGAAATACAGGGCATAGGAAAGAACAGCCTCCTCATCCATGAGTAACACCCAAAACATGGGACTCAATTCATAGTTTTGCAAGGGGTGACACAGGCGAAGCTAAACCAACAATGTAGTTTCAAGATTTCAGGTGCGTTAGGTTAAAAAAAAGGACTGTGGAGGAAAAAAAAAATCTAGAAATTATTTTTTAAAATCTGTATTTTGAAGAAAGGAAGCACCACCAATTGCATAAAGTTATAAAATTACAGTAATAAACATGTAAATAATTATCAGGTTTACAATACCAATAAAACACAAATATCTACAAAGAAATAAAATATATGTCCCGTATACTGTATTATAATAAAACCATTGGAAGTACAATAAACAGACTGTTGAACCGTAGAAAAACAACTGTACAGGGTGTGCATGGATTGCTCCTTTCCTCTGCTACTCTCCCTCTCTGGCCACGTCCACCCTTTTCCCAGCCTCTCTCTCGCTACCTAGGGGTAGCACAGAGCCATAAATGAGGAGCCTGAAAATCAGAGTGTATCACCACGAGATGGATAAGAAAGAATACACACACACGCGCGCGCGCATGCGCGCGCACACACACACACACACACACACACACACACGGGATCTCATATATTTAGTGTCTGTGTCCTGTGCTTTTTTTGTCTAAATGCGTGGAGGGAAGACCCAGCGTGTGTCAGAAGGCAGCCTTCTGTTGTTGTAGCCTGGAATCAGTAGGTAGTTCTATTTTGTGAGTCTGCAGTTCAAGCTGCATCAAATGGTGGTGTCCCAGAGCTCAGACGGCAGCCTGTTGCAGGAGGCCCCTTCCGGCTTCTTCAGAAGACTGGGCTTCTTACAAGGTGGTGGGGGAGGCACCCTGGGCTCAGCGTGGTGCAGGATCTGCTGCCAGTCTTGTCCTTCCTCACAGAGCTTTCTCCTCCAGTCCAAGAGTTCCTGCAGGGCCACACTTTCATTCTCTGAGAGCCTCAGCTGATGGATTACCTGTGGGAGGAAGAGGGGGAAAAAAAACAGGTAGCACCAAATATTGTGAATGAGTATGAAGCGTCATAGCAACACCTGGATACAAAGGGGCAGGGCTGGCGCTGAAAAAGGCAGCCTCTTTCCTCAGTCTCCATGCACTGCTGCCTCTGGAAACAGCACTGAGCTAGGGAGGCTATGAATTGCTGAGTTAAGGCGATGACTGCAACAAAACACTGGGAACTAGGTAGAGTGTTAATGTGAGCTGCACCTCCAGAGGCTGCAAGAAAGAATCAGATGTCTGCTTGACCTATGCCCTCGATTATTGTGTTCATTCTTATGGCAACTTGTACTTTCTCTTCATTTAATTTCTATCCATAATAGATGTTTTCCTATTAACAGAGCTTCCTCAAGCTTCCCTCCATCCTCGGAGCTGCTCCTCCATCTGTCCACATAGTTAATAGTCAAACATGACTATTAGGGTTACATGACCTCACTTCCGACCATAGGCATGGACCCAAAGATGCACCCCTACTCATGGGGGCCCATACATAGACAATACAGAATCACACCACACTCATGTAGAAAATGTTTTCAAGCATTAGGTGTTACAAAAGGCAGTCACTAAAATATCCAATGAGCTCATTCAAGGCAGGGTAGCTGTGCTTGAGAATATTTGAAGCCTCTTTGGGGTATGTACCTGCCTGCTCTATTTGGTGGCAGTGAGACAAAGCAATGAGCTAAATTAGCAACTGTGTACTCTCTCGGACTCTGAGCTCTCAAAGATGGGAACATTATGGGCCTTTGCAGGGAAGCATCAAAACATGTAACTGTATTGGCTACATCATCTTGCATCACTATGGCCCCTGAAGAGAGACACCCTGCAGACCAAGCTTACCCCAACTTCAGCTAGGGCACAAGACAAGCTGGCTATGTAGCTGTGGTCACCCTTCTTCTGCCAGCTGCCAGGAGTCTGTAGCAGCTGGACATTGCAGATATCAATGTTTCTGGCAATTCTAAGGAAGTATATTGGTTTTTTTTTTTTTTTTTTTTTTTAAATGAGATTCTGGAAATCCAAATGGGAATACTGGGGAGAATTCAGAGGAAATGAGATGACTCATCCTACCTCCAAAGCACCGACTACTTTATTCCAGCACTTCTTCTATCTCATCACAACCCTCTCCATTAAAATGAGAGAAAATAAAACAGAACACAAGTGGTTATGCACTTATGTAGAAAACAGTCACTTGAAAGCAGCAAAGGGAGTGAGTGTTCCAGACTCAATTCTAACACCAACACCTGAGCCTACTGTTTCCCCAAGAAAGAGGATTTTAAAGGCTGGGATCAAGGAGACGATGTTTACAGCATGAAGGTCAAACCCATATTCCGAGTCTGTAACTAGAGTCCTGGAGCTGGTTATTAGTAAAAGGAGCCTCCCCAGTTGAACTGACAGACAACCAGAGGAAAGAAGAGCTTCAGGGTAGAAAAGAGGACTATGGTTACTCAGTCCCTAAAGCAATTTCTAGACATAACAGAGAGTGAGTTGCAGAGCAGAGTGGGCCCCTTAGAAGGAATTTTTTTTTTTTTTCAGTCTTTAGGGCTGCATCAGAATGACCTGGAAATGAGAAATTCTGTTGGGCAGATTGCTTCTCCTCTCAGCGGAGGGAGCCAAGACAGGGTGGTGGGAGCGAGCATGAAATCAGGTTATTTAGTGAACACTTTGGCTACACATGTGCTAGGTGCTTTCCTAAGCACCTTCCAGGCATTAACTCGTCAGTTCTTAAGAGCCCTGTAAAGTGGGTACTCCTATTTTGCAGATGAGGAAACATGAACAGGGCAGACAGGTAATCTGCCCAAAGCCACATGGAAAATGACAGATCCTGGCAGCCTGGCCCAAGAGTCCATGTGTTTCCATTTGTTGGCATCATCTATAATTTCTTTCAAAGTGGGCTAAGGACAGGAGTAGACAATTCTCAAAAGAAGATATGCTTTTAGCTGTGAGTCTACTTTGCTTAACCCAACTATTGTCGTCTAGGATCTGATACAGGCTAAGGATTAGAGTCCTCTGTACCACGTTCCTCCTCCCTTCTTTTTCTGAATGGGACCACAGTCATCTCTCTCTGTTTGTCCAGGAGTGTGTGCCAGCTCCTCCGTCATCCTCCACCAGTGTGTGCTGTGCTGGTTACATTCCCTTCAGTCTCATTAGTGCGGACATGGAACATTCATATTTATGTTCCTTGGCACACACTTAGCATACAGTAGTGATCTCTGAAAACAATGTCACCAGATTAGGAAACAACATTTAGCTGATGGAAGAATATCGCTACCATGTCAACGGATTATTTTCCCCAAGCTTTCTTGAGACACCATCTTTCCTAAATGACACAACTTCATATTCATTTATTTAGAAAAAAACTGACGAACGTCCACTTCCAGATAGCTGTAGCACGTTATTGTTCCCGTTGTAAAAATTTCAAAAAAGAGTCATTTTTCTAAAACATCAGGAAATTCTGACAAAAGGAGAGAATTCCAGATGGAGTGAAGCTTTTTGAGGTGAACTGATAATTACCAGCTGCTTCCCCCCGCCCCCCAGGGACACTTGCCAATTCTGAGCATTTCCCCAGATCCAGAGAGTTTTTACTGGAAGAAAGAGAAACCACATAGTATTTTGGAGTTGCATGGAACTAAAGAAACAAATTGGAAACTTGTAGATCCTCAAATGCATAGCCATCGTCCACAAGGGACACTCGTTTAGCTGTTCACCTGCATGGGCGATGGGTGTCCTAGGCCAAAGTTTATAAAAAGCAGAATGAAATCTCCTACAATGACAGAGGTGCTTCAGAAGTAGAACCTGGCAGGGGTGATGATGGCGTCCAGCATGTGGCCAGTCTCATCTTAAAACTTTTTCTGGATTTTGAAATTGTGTGGGGCACAAGGTTGCAGAGCCAGGCTGGGAGCTCTGAAACACAGGGCTAGCTGCTATCATCTTTCAGTGCTGAGGAACAAAGACCTCTCAATCAAAGGCACAGGAGGATTAAGCCTGAGGATTAGGAGAGAACCAAGGGTAGACTGATTCTCCAACACAGCCCAGCGAGAACTACAGTAAGAGTGAAAGCTGATGTCTGCATGGAAACACTGGAAGCCAGAAGCCAACACGTTCCTGGTTAAATTACTGAGAGAAAAAAAAAAAAAAAAAGTCAACATAAAATTCTACACTGAATGAAAAATACCCCTCAAAAATGAAGGTGATAAGATTTTTTTTTCCTGTTAATTTGTTTGAGCTCCTTGTAGATTCTGAATATTTGTTCTTTGTCACATGTATAGATTGTGAAGATTTTCTCCCACACTGTGGGTTGTCTGTTTATGCTGCTAACTGTTCCTTTTGCCATACAAAAGTTCTTTAGTTTAATTAAATCCTACCTAATTGTCTTTGTTTTTATTGTATGTGTTTTTGGGTTCTTGGTCATAAAGTCTTTGCCTAAGCCAATGTCTAGAAGAGTTTTTCCGATGTTATCTTTTAGAATTTTTATAATTTCAGGACTTAGATTTAAGTCCTTGATCTATCTGGAGTTGATTTCTGAATAAGGTAAGAGATGAGGATCCAGTTTCATTCTCCTACATGTGGTCTGCCAGTTATCCCAGCACCGTTTGTTGAATAGGGTGTCCTTTCCCCACTTTATGTTTTTGTTTGCATTGTTGAAGATAAGTGGGCTAAGTATTTGGGTGTATTTCTGGGTTCTCTATTCTGTTCCATTGGTCTGTCTATTTTATACTACTACCATGTTGTTTGACTATGGATGGCTTTATAGTATAGTTTGAAATCAGATAACGTGATGCCTCCAGATTTTTTCTTGTTGCTTAGTCTTCCTTTGGCTATGTGGGTTTTTGGTTCCATATGAATTTTAGGATTGCTTTTTCTAGTTCTGTGAAGAATGACAGTGGTATTCTGATAGGAATCACATTGAATTTGTCGATTGCTTTTGGCAGTATGGTCATTTTCACAATATTGATTCTACCCATTAAAGAGCATGGGATGTGTTTCCATTTGTTCACATCATCTATTAATTACTTTCAAAGTGGGCTAAGGACATGAGTAGATAATTCTCAAAAGAAGATTTACAAATGCCCAACAAACACATGAAAAATGCTCCACATCACTAACGGTGAGGGAAACGAAGATACACAAATGCCCAACAAACATCTGAAAAAAATGCTCCACATCCCCTATGGTGAGGGAAACGAAGATTTACAAATGCCCAACAAACATATGAAAAAAATGCTCCACATCACTAATGGTGAGAGAAACGAAGATACACAAATGCCCCACAAACATATGAAAAAATGCTCCACATCACTAATGGTGAGAGAAACGAAGATTTACCCAACAAACATATGAAAAAATGTTCGACATCACTAATGGTGAGGGAAACGAAGATACACAAATGCCCCACAAACATATGAAAAAATGTTCCACATCACCTATGGTGAGGGAAACGATGATATACAAATGCCCAACAAACGTGTGAAAAAAATGCTCCACATCACTAATGGTGAGGGAAATGCAAATCAAAACCACAATGTGGTACCACTTTACTCCCGCAAGAATGGCCAGTATCAAAAAATCAAAAAATAATAAATGTTGGTGTAGATGCGGTGAAAAGGGTACTCTTCTACACTGCTGGTGGGTATGTAAATCAGTAAAACCACTATGGAAAACAGCATGGAAATTCCATAAGGAGCTAAAAGTAGAATTACCATTTGACCCAGCAATCCCACTGCTGAGTATCTACCCAGAGGAAAATAAGTCATTATATGAAAAAAATACATGCACATGCATGTTGATAGCAGCACAATTCACAATTGCAAAAATGTGGAGCCAGCCTAAATGCCCATCAATCAATGAGTGGATAAGGAAACTGTGGTATATGATGGTATATATGATATATATACACACACACACCCCGTATATGATCATATGTATGATCATATATATGATATATAGATATATATGGTGTGTGTGTGTGTGTGTGTGTGTGTGTGTGTGTGTGTGTATGATGGAATACTATTCTGCCATACAAAGTAATGAATTAATGGCATTTGCAGCAACTTGGATGGGATTGGAGACTATTGTTCTAAGTGAACTAACTCAGGAATGGGAAACCAAACATTGTATGTTCTCACTTATAAGTGGGAGCTAAGCTATGAGGCTGCAAAGGCACAAGAATGACAGAATGGACTTTGGGACTGGAAGGAAAGGGTTGAAGGGCATGACTGATAAAAGGCTACAAATCAGATTCAGTGTATACTGCTTGGGTGCTGGGTGCATCAAAATCTCACAAGTCACTACTAAAGAACTTACTCGTGTAACCACATACCACCTGCTCACCAAAAACTGATGGAAATAAAAGACATTTTTTTTTAAAAAGTGAAATAAAGATGTTTTCGGACAAAAGATAATGAGGGAATTTGTCATCAAACCCTCATATTAATAGAAAGAAATAGGTAAGATTTTTTTTTTTTTTTTTGGTAAAAGAAGATGATTCCAGATGGGGAAAAAATAAATGGAAATGTAAGAGGGAATTAACAACACTGGAATTAGTAAACCCATGGGTAAATATCAATTATATGCTTGGAATGTCTTATAGACTTTAAATTACATGAATAACACAAGTGCCTGCCATCAATAACTGCAAAACCTTGTTAGTGGGATTAAGTAGAGTTTCGAGGTCTTACGGTTCTAGCAGTATTAGAAAAGTGGTCAAAGTGATCAAATCTGTTAGGAAGCAATGAGTCAAGGATGCATGTTTTCTCCTTTTGTGAAACTATTAAAAGAATAATGTAATATTTAATCAAAGTTAATATAACAGTGAAATAATAAATATCCAATTAATCTAAAAATATGCATGAACTGTAGAGAAAAGGATATAAAAATAGAGACTAATTCCTAACAAGACAAAGTAAAGCATAAAAACTAGACAAACAAACAGAATCCAAATCTCTACCCAGCAGTTGGTGTTACTCTTCCATCTCCTTATGGCATATGCTGTATTTATCTCGATGCTAGTGTTTGATAGACCATACAACTCTGTGCTTACACCAAGCACAAAATACATCCACTCCAGATTTCCTCTAAATCCTAAACTCTTTTCAGCAGTTTTTCATAGTGACCAAAAATACACTAGATGTGACCCTCTGCTTAACCTTCATAATAGGAACAGACTTAAAACTTTGAGTCACTCCATAGAAGCATAGCAGCACTGCCAATCTGCTGACAGTGACTTTCAGCGGCTGCTCATCTGAATTAGGCTTGTCGGGAAGGATTTTGACAAAAAATGTCCCAAATCCCATGAATCATTGCTTCTCTTTTTGGAAAAAAATGCTCTCTTACCCTTTCAAAGCTTCTCGGTGTTTACTAAAAATATCTGAATTCCCAAGTACCTTATAAAAGGTGAAACTTATGTACATAAACCTTTTGAAAGCCCTTTCTTAATGAGGGTATTGAGTCTTGAATAATGTAGTGAGTACAGGACACCATATTTGAATCAGCAAACAAGAACTTTGCATAGTTCTTTGATAAGCAAAAATTTGACTGATGTTTGCAATAACCAATTAACATTCAGAATAAACCCCTTTATTGAGGGATTTCATGGAAATTTTCTTCTTTTCTATTACAGATAGTAATAGCTATTGAGTAAAATCTACTAGGTATATAAGAATTGCCAGAATGGCAGAAATAAGATGCTAACATCTTATATTATTTATCTTGACTTAAGATAAAACCAAATAATTTTCACAGGTTATGTTACCATGAAGGTTATAATTCTATGTAAGACTGTATGATAGGTCACTACCTTCAACTTAGCTGAGAGGGCATTTTAAAATTATCACCTGTGAGCCAAGAAACAGAAGATCAGAAGAGGAGGCCAGTACTCCTTAAAAATATTTAATCTGCTTTATTTCTATTTACTTATTCGATTCTGAAACACAAGAATTACTTTTCACGTAGAGACAAAGCTTTAAAATTTTAGAATAACAAACAAATACAATCATGAACACTATCTAAATGGCAGTCCGGTACTATGTAAACAATACAAAGTATTTAAAATGTTCGATGCTGTAAAATCATGTAAATCAATGTTTATCTATTCTTTAAACCTGATGTCCTATTGGTAACAACAAAAACACTCATGGCTTCCTTTACCATTATTTGATATTCACAGTAAATTACATATCATCATTAAAAAAGCAATAGTGACTTTGTAACAAAAGCTTTAGTTTTGATACCATTTCTTTTTGGAAAGAGAAAAAGTGCCTCTAGGGATTAAGGATGCTGCTGGCAGTGTGAGGTTGGAGTCAGCTGGCTTCACACCGAGTATAATTTATCCTGATTTGTTTGTACAATATAAAGGATGCCATAGTGGTATCTTTTAACTTAAAGCTCATTTTCCATTGCTTTAAAAGATTTATTATCTTCACCCCATATCACCACTTCAGATAACGAGTCACTTATTTATTTTCTTTTCTGGAACTTTTAATGATAGTCTTTGTCCACAGAGTCATTATCTTTTAGAACCAGAAGGCAAGTGTTATGACTGGGAAAGTACAAAGGGCTCCACATCCGCAAACCTTCGCACTTGCCTTGTACGCCTCTGCTCTAGGAGCTCCCTGCCTCATGAATGGGACAAACGCGCTGCTTTTCAAGGGCTTTTAGACAAACAAAACACATGTCTTAAAGTGTTATACATGGCACAGAGATGGAGCGGGGCAAAATGGCGGTGTATTTAAAAAAAATTTTTTTTATTAAACCATTTACTTGGGAAAGGGAGCTTTATGGAGGAAAGTCTGAGAGGGCTTCACAAGTTCATGAACCTTTGATCAGAATATTGAGAAATGAGATGGGCACCTAACCAGTTAGAAAAGGGAAGAAGAACAGGCAAGGAGAAGGGTTTCCAGTTGACAAGTGACAGCAATGACATTAAACTTCATTTTCTAACATGAAATGACAAACCCATGTGGAATTGGAGGATGATTTTGAGCACAGTCAGTGTGGCTGAAAAACCCGGCCTCTGGAGCCGGAACGCCTGGGATGGAACCCAACTTTGCCATCTACTTGTGCGATGCTGAGCAAGCGTTCACTGGCTTCCTCACCTGTAAAGTGGGACCACAAGAAATTACCTGCCTTGTAACAACTTGGTGTGGATTGTATGAGTCACATATGCAGGTGTCTTAAAAGAAAGCCTCATAAAAGCAGCGAGTGCCGTTTAAATATGAGCTGTAACGATTGTGCCATGGTCAGCTCCTTGACTCGAACGAAATCCCTAAACACTGCTGAATTATGACTATCCTGATGACTCAGTTAAATAATGCTAAATAAGCACACTTCTCATGATTTATGGCCTTTTATAAATATAACATAATTCATTCTTTTATTACTAAAAAGCGACCCAGAAACTACTGAGCAACACATTAGATTTAAAACATAACTATGATTTATATATGACTCAAAACTAAAGAAAGTTCTACAGGAAGAAAATTAGAAAACACAGCTTTTTTGAATTTTAGGGATACGATAAAAAAGAGTATAAAGAGATTTTAGTGATTTATTTAAACAGTTGTTAAATGCAATGCTTCTGAAGTGAGGGTTTGTATTTTCAGGAGTCCTCAAATTCCTTCAACAATTTAAAATGTATTTGCATTTATATACTCAAGATACCTTTTTAAAGTAATTGTGGTTTGTATCATCTTGAATATCTACATTTCAAGCTAGTACTCAATGAGATTTTTTCTGTCTTTGTATTTTATTTACAAGTAGGATGACAGAAGTAATATTATTTATAGTGTTGTAGGTTAATGAGAAAAGAGCAGATGGATTTAATATGCAATACATTTTCTTTTTCTTGCAAGAAAAGCTATGTGATATTTCAAAGTAGGGTAAGTTCAAAAGCTGGCTGTCAGTTCAAATAGAAATAGTGGTAGGGGCTTGGTTAGCCAGTGGCATAAGGTGGGAAAAATACACAAAGCTGGACGCAACTTGATGAATAGAATAGTCGGCACACATGCTTCCAACAGTCGTGTCATTTCAGCTAAACAAAATCTCATGCCTAACATCAATGTTGTGAATTTTACTTTTATTTTGCTTTTGTAGACTTTTATTCTACTCAAGTGGTCAATTTGCTTTGGTTTTATAGCTGAAATGAAAGCTCAAAGAATAAGGCGATTGTTTGTAACCCTGTATGTCTATACATTTAATTAACATTGTAAAATAATTTAAGAAACTTTAAGGGTCAAGGGGATTTTTTTTCTTTCATTTCAAAAGTATCATGTACATTACAAGAGTTGGAGTAATGTTGATCTATTGCATGTGGGTAGAATTAGTTACTGCTTCACAAGACTGTGGTGTCCTTGGAGCCTAAAGTGAGTAAATTAATCTCTACCCAGCACAAAGTATCCAGTGTACTTGCTTAGAGAGTTTAAATGGAGTAAGTGTATGAATGCATGGCCCATGTTTGAGAGAAGGGATAAACATTATCACACAGTATTAAATGTGTGGGTCCATTTAAAAAAAAATCTTGGGGGTAAATGGGCAACTCAGCTCCATCAAGTCCAGGAAATAGAACATAAGAGAGTGCCTTCAAGCAATGCCAGGCTTCCCCTGAACGCATTCTTACACGTGAGTTGTATTTCACATTCACAGATTCAGTGAAGGGTTTTTCAAACACTAGAAAGCTCTGGGAACTTATTAAAAATGCTCGGCTGCTCTGAAATCACATAGGGTGTGGGTGGTCCCATGCCCGTTTCTTGCTGTGAATTCAACATGCCTAAATAGATCTGAATGGCTAGTGGGTGGAGCCGCTGAAGGAGAGGGGGACAGTCACCACAGACTCCTGGTAGCTGAAGAACGCAGTGCCTTAGGGTTAAGCGATTAAATAAACTTAAAATGTCCAAAATTATTGTTTTGGGATGGCATGGAAAAAATCATACTGTTCTATAACAGGTACAAAACCCAGGCATTTAGAAAAGTGCACAGGCTCTCTGACAGTTTAATGTCTCTGAAAACAAAATTGTTTGGTGAATAAGCTAATAAGACGCTTGCTAGTTATTCTGTAATTTTTATTTTTAAAGTTGACATTCAAAAGAGAGCTGAAAGCTTCAAAGTTTGGGGGCCACTTGCAGTTCTGTAATGAGACAGGAAAGTCACAGTTTATAGGGAGCTAGGAAAATCTGACGTCCAAAGCAATTGACAAAGGGATCCATTCCACAAACATTGGTGGCCAAGGCACTATTACTGGAGCACTTAGGGTGAGGCCAGCATTACTCATAAACAAGCTCCTGTCAGTTTAGACCACCTAAAATGTGGCCTCGGTTAAACCTCTAACACCCCTATGTTCTCCTTTCTGCTCTTAAGAAAGGATTATGTAAGGTAAAAGCTAAGTCATTTACATTCAATAAATGTCTCTGCCTCCAAACACCAGGAAAGCATTTCAAGCTCCTAGAATGTGCAAACACATACATAAAAGTTCTTGGTCCAGATGCATTTCCCTCTGGGTTGGGATACTCACCCTCAAACAAATTCCCTTCCATTCATTACATTTTCAACGAGAAGATTCCTTCATAGCAATGGTAATTCTTAGAAAATTACAATGCTACTTAAGATACTGGTGATTACTAACTTGACAACCCAGTACGGGGCTTTAAAAAATGATTTTATTCTGTTATTGAGAAAACCTTGGTGATTTGAAATTTAGACATTCAAGACATGAATCTACTTTCCATTTCTGTACTTGTACTGTAAAGTATCTTGTGTCTTCCAACACCCAGGAGCTATCAATTAGATAAGAAGACAGAGTTTGATAAAGTGATGTAAAAACGGAGGTTATGCCAGTGTTTTCTCTAAAGTGAGACACTTGTAATTAGTTCACTTATTATCAGGCGTTACAAAACACTAAATCTCTCACAACCTGGACAAAAATACAACGTGATCTAAAGGCTTAATGAGGTTTATAGCTTATTTATATATTTAATAATTTTCAATAATTTCCTATTGGGCAATTATGAGGTCTAGGGCATGAACTAATTAAACATACGCTATAAAATTTCTTTACTTTCTATGGATATGCATTCCTGTGGATCGTATTAATAAATGTAAATTAATAATTTGCTGCTGATTTTTAACTTCAGTCTTTCCCTTCAAGGATAAAAATAGTCTTTGTTAAATAATTCATATGTAAAATCATGTTGCTGTTCATTTGTCACAGAATTGATTTTTCTATTGACTATTCACCCAAAGGTGAAAAGAGGCATTTACTGACATTTATGGAAATTAAAAGAAGGAAATGTCTTAGCTGACTGAATAGTGAATATTAGTGTTTCAAATGCAAATCCCATTTCTACTTGGTGCTAACAAGATGTAGAAGAATAAAAAATGTTCAAAAAAGAAATTTTAAAAAAACAGTCTGTAAAACCAAAGTCTACTTAAATAAATCCTAAAGATATAGCATAAAGTGTGATTTTTAAGAAGTCTTTGATTAAAAGCTTACATATATCTACACTTCTAAAATACCAAGAAAAATATCTGAAAGTCAAAACAGCACTTGTGGTTTTTTAAAAGAATTGGTCCTTCCTAATTCAGAAATGTTCATTTATATAGCAATACAATTAAATTCATTCTTGGAATTTTGTTTCCTTTGTTGCTTAAAGTTTAAACAAAGGGGAAAATATCCTTTAAAACTCACTTTTATTGGAAACAAGAGGAGCTATATCTGGACAATAGTGAGGGAGGGAAGCAAGAGAGAGGATTTGCAATTTTTACCTTATCTGGATGCTTTAATTTCCTAAAAAGAATCAACAACTATTCTTCACTTTTATAATAAATAACATTATATTAGAACACACTTAGTATAATTTAAATATAATTATTTTTGCATTTAGCAACTGATTTTAACCTCTCCACACATAGTTATGAGTAAAAATGGACTCCAATGAGAGAATGTATGTTTCCTCATACCAACTGAAAGTTAAAAAATAGAAACTTAAAATTTTACTACAAATCATGCAATATAATTAATTTGTGACATTTAGGATAAGGATTTTGTATGAACTCTGTTCTCTTGCCACTTTCTTTAGGGAGAAAAAAAAATCTGTCTATATAATTTGCTTGCTCAAAAATCTTTAATGCCACTGCTTTCCCCTAGCCTAAAGAAAGAATCAAGCCCATATGCTTTGAGAAAGTTCTGTATTTTCTGGCCACACTGAATTATTCTAGCCTCGTCATCATCCATTCTGACACAGTCTCTATATTTCAACCCAACCAGATATATGTGGAACACCCTGGAATTCTATTTTTCTTCCCTACAATCGTCCTGGTTTATACATCCGAATTAAAATTCCCTGCCGGATAGATGCCTCTTCAAGGTTTCTAGTATCATCTTCAGGATATTATTTTATACCCTTAAAGCACTTTCAAACGTTAGTACTCTAGTAGACACTCACAATCGTGTGAAATATGCAGGTTCAACATCATTAGCCTCATTTCACAGATGCAGAAAGTCACCTTTCAAGCCTAAAGTCCCTTGGCTAGAAAATGGTAGAGTCAAAATGCCATTTCAGGTGCAATTGAGTTTAGTCAACTTTTATATATATTAATTACATTGCCTTCCAAAAAAGTTTTACCCGTCAGTGAATTAATAAATGTACTTCAAAGCTTTAGGAAGATGCAAGGAACTGTGGTGGGTTCTATAGGACTAAGCCAGACCCACACTATCTGACCACCTCCATCAAGGGGCTTTCGTTCAAATTGAGCAACAAGACATAAATGCATAAAAATTATATGAATAAAGATGTTTAGACAAGACATAAGTACAAAAATTTCACAAGGCAGGATAGCATTAATTGATTAACAACTTCTGCATGTGATTACTGCTGTTGGAATACAGAGGAGAAACAATGCATTTAAAGGCAGTCTGGCCACTGGGATGTGTGATTTGATCTGGATTGAAAGGATGACTAAGACACAACAAGAAGAAAGGCCAATTGAGTTGAGTGGTATAACAAATGGTATTCATATTTTGCTTACATGTATATAATTATTATAAAACCAAGAGAGAGAAAAGCCCTGTGAGATGTGGGTACAGGACTTGACAGTAGACTTTGGAGTAACAACAGAGTTGTGAATAACTAGGAAAGGAGGTAACGCCTAGGAATAAGGGTGAGGAAAACAAGGGTCAAAATCATGGTAGCATGGCACCCATAGCCTTAAAGGAGAGAGAAGTCAAGTAGAAGAATACTTCCCCCAACCTGCTACATTAGCCTGTATCTTAATTTACATTGTTTCGCAGGACACAGTTTAACTATTCATTTAGTAATTTCTCAAAATATTTTTTCCAGAAATAATCATGTTATTTAATCGTGTGTAACAGTCTTAAATAAAATTAAATACGAATGAAGAAAATAATTTTATGAAGCTGGACTATAATAGAACCCAATTCAACTAGATTTTAAAACACTAGCTATAATTGGAAAGGGGTACAGATTATCAAATCAATGGGATCAATGAACAACTCCAAAATGCAGTGACCTGTTAGAGTCACCCACTTGAGAACTGGAGGTAAGAAAGGCACTTCTGTATCATTACTAAACGCACTCAAAGAGTTCTGAACCTATTAAAATATTTCTATTTCTCAGGGTGCCCAATTTATTACAGGGAATTCACTTCTTCCTTCAGCAAAATTAAGTTCATTTATTTTTGAAGAAGTTTTAGGAGTTACAAACTATATACACATAGAGAACACTGTGTGTGTGTGTGAGAGAGAGGGAGAGAGAAAGAGAGTATGTATAAAGGGTAGCTTGATGGAGGACCAACTGATCATTATTTTGTATTATAATTTCTTATTAATAATATTCCTATAATTCTATCACTGGAAGACATTAAGAGGCATGATTTTGGCTATCTTAAATCTTAAAGAATAAAGATTACTGAATAATGGAAGTTAAACTTAGGTACTACAAATATTAATGCCTAACAGCAACAATAAAATATTAAGCAAATAAATGATGAAGAGGTCCCAGTTATGTTACCCAAGATGCTATAACAGATAAATCATAAATATCAGTGGTTTGGCACAAAAGGAGGATATTTCTTGCTCATATTGAGGCCAGAATCTGATGAGTGGATGACCTTTTTTGTCACCATAAGTGAACCTGAGTCTTGGAGGATTCTGAGTCTTGGAGGATTCTGTATCCAGTTTTGGGTTGAGAAAGGTCATAGAAGATAGTCAAGGTTGGTTTGCATGGGCTATGTGAGGTGCCCCTCACTATGGTTCTCATTCCATTGGCTATTTTCGGTCAGATGACTACCCCTAACCACAAGGGATACTGGGACATGTAGTTTAGCTTTATGATTAAGAAAAAGAAGGCATGAATTTGGCAGGCACAGCATCTGCCACTATGACTCTGGGCTCAATTACATTGCCCTTAAGATGCTGTCAGAGCAAATAACGTGGGTACAAATGCTAGAGAAAAGAAAAACAGATGTCAGGAAGGATTAGGAAGGAAAAGAGGCAAGACTCTGCTAAAGTAGGCAAAATATAAAAGCAAATATTTTAAATTAATATTCCTTTCCAGAAACAGTAAAAATCACCTGTAAGTGTATAAAATTAATTTAAATCCATTTGGGCTTCAAAATCTAGACTTTTTATATCATTGACTGAATGACACTTCTTTCCAATATCACAGCTCATCTGTTTTAGAAACAGAGTCAGAATTACAAAATGACAGTTTCAAATAATAATGCAATCATAAAAATCAGAGAAAAATCAGGTCTACTAGGTCTACTGAGGTCATAAAACACATACCTTCATCAGTGTTAGCTGACTCTATTTCAGCATAATGGAAATCCTTCTATTCTTTTAGCCTGAATTTCGCTTTCAAAATTATCAGAAAATATGGGGCCCAGGTTCCCTGGAGTCTCTCTTCCAATTCTCTGATATCTTGAGCAGAAACAGAGCTATATGTCTAATATTTTCCTCTTACAAAAAAAAAGGCAAACATTTAACCTTTACTTATACTCTGAACAGATTAAAGAAAGTTGTAATATAATATAGTCATAATTGGTATTTTATATTTAGCCTCTTGCTGTAGTTCACAACTGGAAAGTATCTCTTTCCTAGAATTAACACTTAAAGTAATTTCGACCCTACTTGAACATCTAGTGACAAGTAGAGTAATCTCACTGCAGCCACACCGGCCTTTTTGCAATGCAGGCATGCTCCTACCTCAGGGCCTTGGCTGCTCCCTTTGCTTGGAACACTCTGCCCTGACGTCAGAACGGGTCTCTCCCTGACTTCCATGTCTTTGCTCAGGGAGGCTTTTGTTGATCCCTGATTTACAGTTGCAACTCAGCCCAACCTTCTTCCTCACCACTCTCCAGTCTGACCCTTCCAACCCTGCTTACCCTGTTCAACATTTTCTTTTTTCCATGTGATTTTTCCTTTTATATATTACACATTTTACTTAAATATTGCTTATTTTTCCATGCTAGAATTTAACTTCTATGAGGGCAAGCAAGTTTGCTTTGTAGACAAAGTATTCCACGTGCCTAGACCTGTGCCTAGTACAAGCAGAACCTCAATAAACATCTTTTGATCAATGAATGAGCCTTTGAAAATTCTTTTTTTTTTTTTTTTTTTTTGAGACGGAGTTTCGCTCTTGTCCCTTAGGCTGGAGTGCAGTGGCGCGATCTTGGCTCACTGAAAACGCCACCTCTGGGGTTCAAGTGATTCTCCTGCCTCAGCCTCCTGAGTAGCTGGAATTACAAGCGTCTGCCACCACGCCTGGCTAATTTTTGTATTTTTAGTGGAGACAGGGTTTCTCCATTTTGGCCAGGATTGTCTCAAACTCTTGACCACAGGTGATCCGCCCGCCTCGGCCTTCCAAAGTGCTAGGATTACAGACATAAGCCACCACACCCAGCCTGAAAATTCAATTTTATGCAATCCACTCACTTGGAATTCAAAATGCTAAATGTATATTATTATATGCTTTAAGTTGCTTTATGCATTGCTTATACATGGATGCATATAACTGAATGGAGTTACAAACCTTGCATATTATTCTTGATAGGTAATGTAAGGATGTTCCAGAGTCATTTTCATCATATGTCACTTTCAAATTAAATAATTTTAGAAGCCAATCACTGTATAAAATGTGACTTCACTTTAATTCCCTCCAACCAGTGAAACAACTGCCTGTGATCCTAATTACCAAGTTTATTGATACATTTTTAACATGGGATTAAATTTAAAATATCTAATAAAGTTAGGGAATAATATATCAGTCAGCTTCTCTTAATTCTTCTGGAGCTGCTACTGGTTAACAATTACACTGAGCCAGCAAATTATTGAGTGCTTTGTGTTTGGAATTCAAAAGTGATTAAGATGCATTTAATGCACTCTCTATAAGCTCACAAGTCTATGAAGGCGTGCACACACACACACAAATGATTATATTACACTGACTGATTATATGTCACTGAGTTGACATACTCAGTATTAGGAAGAAGCCAGAAGCATGGCCTAATGTTGTAAAAAGTGCAGAACAATTGTTATCTGTACAGAAAAAAATGTAAAATTACATTGCTAACTCACACCATTCTCAAAAACAAAGTCCAGGTAGCTTAAATCCCTAAATGTAAAAAAGAAACCTAAACGTTATAAAAATATAATAGAATAATATCTTTATGGCAGGCAGCAGTAAAATAATTTTTTTTCCTTAAAAAATTGTATAAGAAAGATTTTCTTAAACAGAATGACAAAAGTACAAACCCTAAAGGTAAGGATTAATCAATTTGACTATAATAACATTAAAACTTTATGTGGGATAAACACATAAACCAGTAAGCCCACTACAGACTAATTCTCTCACTGATTACAACTAAAACTTTGTATAAAATACAAAACATCTATCGAGGAATTGGGAAAGTTAAAAAAACAGCAACAACAAAACACAAACAAATCGTAGTAGGGAATCAAAACGTAGAGAACGAAGGCAGAATAATGGCATGCTCAGCTAAAGAAAACTAAGATTTCTTGGGCGTACTCTAAATGAAATGCTAAAGGGAGATCTTTAAGCTGATGTAAAATGATACCAGAAAGAAACTCAGAATTTCAGAAATGAAGGAGAGCAACAGAAATTGTAAATATTGAGTTAACATAAAAGATGATGTTTTTTCCCCCACTATTTTCTCTCTGTATGACTGTTGAAAGGAAAACTTACAACACGGCCTGGGGGGTTTCAATGTACATAGATGTAGCACATGGGTCAATTGCTAAGTAAAGATGGGTGATAGAGGGTGATGGGACCAAGACAGTTGACCAGGGTAGACTGAAATTAGATGTGCATATATTACAATTTTAATTTACCAATAGGTAATGTAAAATGGAATTTAAAAAATATCCAAATAATCTGAAAGAAGTCATGGTAAAGAAACAGAAGAATGAAAACAGCAGGGACAATCAGAAAAACACATAATAAAACTAATATACCTTGTGATGGTAAATATTGAGTGTCAACTTGATTGGATTGAAGGATGTAAAGTATTGATCCTGGGTGTGTTTGTGAGGGTGTTGCCAAAAGAGATTAACATTTGAGTCAGTGGACTCGGGAGAGGCAGATCTTCCCTTGATCTGGGTGGGTACCATCTAATCAGCTGCCAGCACTGCGAGAATAAAGCAGAAGGAAGAACATGGAAGGACCTGACTTGCTGAGTCTTCCTTCCTTTATCTTTCTCCCATGCTGGATGCTTCCTTTTTTTTTTTTTTTGACAGAGTTTTGCTCTTGTGGCCCAGCCTGAAGTACAATGGCGCTATCTCTGCTCACTGCAACCTTCGCCTCCCGGGTTCAGGCAATTCTCCTGCCTCAGGCTCCTGAATAGCTGAGATTACAGGCATGCACCACCACACCAAGCTAATTTTTGTATTTTTAATAGAGATGGGTTTTCACCATGTTGGCCAGGTGGACTTGAATTCCCAACCTCAGGTGATCCACCCACGTCGGCCTCCCAAAGTGCTGGGATTACAGGCATGAGCCACTGTGCCCGGCCCTGCTTCCTTCTTTTGAACATTGGACTCCAAGTTCTTCAGCTTTTGGACTCTTGGACTTGTATCAGTGGTTTGCCACGGGCTCTTGGGCCTTTGGTAACAGACTAAAGACTGCACTGTCAGCTTCCCGACTTTTGAGGTTTTGGAACTCAAATCTGGCTTCTTTGCTCCTCAGTTTGCAGATGGCCTATCGTGGGACTTCACCTTGTGACAGTGTGAGTCAATTCTCCTTAACAAACTCCCCTTTATATATTCATCTATCATGTTAGTTCTGCCCCGCTAGAGAACCTATCTAACACATACCTAAATCTAACCATATCAATAATCACATTAATAGAAATGGTCTCATGAAAGGTTGTCAGATTGGATAAAAATAAATAAGACTCATCTGTTATGTTGCCTACAGAAATCTCATGTCAAATATAGAAAGATGAATACATTAAAGTGAAGGGGTGAATTTTTTGTGGGGAGGAGGCAAAAAGTTCTAAAGTTAGATTGTAGAGATAGTTGCACAACATTAAGAAGTTACAAAGAAACACTGAATGTTCATAACTTAAATGCATGAGTTTTGTGGTATGTGACTTATATCTTGATAAAGCTATTTTTAAAAAGTAAAGGATGAAAAAATATACCTTGCAGACAATGAACAAAATAATGGAGTGGCTTTATTAATTTCAGACAAAGTAGACTTAAAGAAATACAAATAAAAAATGAAATTGTATAATGATGAATAGATCTTCGCCAAAAAAGATGCAATAATTTTAAGTCTTTGTATCTAAAATATAGCTTCCAAATGCATGAGGCAAAAACTGATGAAACTGAAAGGTGCGGACAAAGCCACGGTACAGCTGGAGACTTCTGTGCTCTTCTCTCAGGAATAGATGAAAAATGAACACGGAAAGCCAGCAGAGATGTGGAAGTGGACACAAGTAACCAAACAGACCTAATCCACACTTCCAGACGACTCCACACAATGGAAGTAGAATACACATTTTTGTTCCAGTGCACAGGGAAATTTCACCCAGACAGGTCATATCCTGGGCCATAAAAACATTTTAGTACATTTAAGAGAACTGAAATCATACAAGGTATGCCCTCAGATCATAGCGGAAGTAAAGGAGAATTCAGTAGCAGAAAGGTACCCGGAAAACCCCAAATACTTGGAAAGTATCAGTGTTAGCCAAACAGAAAGCCCCATGGGAAATTAGAAAATATTTTGAACTGAATGAAAATGGAAACAAAACAAATTAAGATTTGTGGGATGCAGCTATTCCAGTGTTGAGATGGAAATTTATAACTCTATTAAATGCTTTTATTAGGAGAAAAGAAACACTTCAAGTCAGTGATCTATGCTACCTATTTAAGAGAGCAGAAATAGAGACAATTAAACCCAAAGAAAGCAAAAGACAAGGAAATAAAAACAACAGAAATCAACAAAACAGGAAAACAATAGAAAAAAATCAATAAAATCAAAAGCTACTTTAAAAAAATCAATCACATTGATAAACTTCTAGCTAAACAGACCAAGAAAACACAACAAGCAAAATGTTTGCCATGCATGAAACTGGCAAGGAATATTATTCAGAATACGTAGAAAATTCCTAACATCATCAAGAAAATCATGAAAACCAGTTAGGAAATAAGAAAAGGATGTGTTTGGATTAACAAGTCTGAGAATATGTGAAAATACTGCTTGGCAACCAGGAAATATAATAAAACCACAATAAGATCCATTTTACATTGATCATATTGGCAAAAATTAAAATGAATAATTAAACCAGGCGCTTACCAGGAGAGATAGAAAACTTCACTCCCTTCTAGAAGTATATACGCTGATTTAACCTTGTAGGGGAGTAATTTGGCAATAACCACTGTGGTTGAAAAAGTCCATGAGCAGAAACTTAGTACTTCCATTTCTAGGGGAATCTTTGGCAACTTTTTTTTCCCAATTGTAAGTTAGAGGCATTCTCAGTGATGCTAATTGTAGCATGACTTGTAACCTTGATAACTTGGAAACGATTTTGATGTAAGTTTTCTACTCGCTTTGGTCAACCTGTAAACATGTTCTTAAGAAATGCCATGACCACATTTACATGGAACTTGTTCCTCAGAAAAGTTTCCAATGGAGGAGGCATGTTTGCACCTAAAAAGCAATATGATTGTGTGTGCATGTGTGGTGTGTGTGTGTCTGTGTGTTGAAAAGCTTATAGAGTCACTGGCCAGAATGTATGCTCACACCCTTGGGTGCTGTAACTTCTAGTCCTCTAGTGAAGTTGTAAACTACAAAATGACCTGCATATTGGCACTGAGCACACAGCATCATCAATCTCCCTGCATCTTTTGTGGAGATCACAGAATTAGGTTTTCTGTGGACCCCAACACAACAGACCACAGGAAAACACCATCTGTTTTGTGCTCATCTGGCCCCTCGAGGCACCAGCACCCTAGGGCCAGCAGCAGCAGGTCGTGTGACACCTGTCCTTCAGTCCCTAATGCTTTCTTCTCCTCCTGAGCTTGCTCCCTGCCATGCTTGTTGAAGGAATATGAATATAATTTTGCACTAAGTATGTGCTGGTCATCAATAGTTTCTCATTGTATCGATACCTCAGCCCTAAAGTTGTTTTTTAATTTAGTTTAGTTTTTTTTTCTTTTTTTTGAGACAAGGTCTCTGTTGCTTAGGCTGGAGTGCAATGGTGTGAAGACAGCTCAGCGTGGCCTCGATCTCCTGAGCTCAAGTGATCCTCCTGCCTCAGCCTCCCGAGAGCTGGGACTACAGGTGTCAACCCTAAAGTCTGTACATTTCACCTGGAGCTAATACTGAGAATAAAATAACAAGTGGGAGGAACATGTATCGAAAAGGAAAAAAAAAAAAAGTCCTACCGCAGCAACAATAAGAAGCGGTTTGCAGAATAATCTGTAGAAAGTGAGATTTTTTTACACTTTAAAAGCATGCATAGCATTGGTTATTACTTGTGAATATGATATGATTTGTGAGTACACCTATGCTCAGTAAAGGTGCAAACATGGATGAAGGGCTACGTGCAAACTTCATTGTGATGATTCCCTTCTGGTGTGGTAGGCAGGGATGAGACTGAGAACTAGGATACCTGTTTTTCCAAAAATGTAGCTCTAAGGTAATAATGCAAAATGTTAAGACTTACTAAAGGTGGGTGTTTCATTAATCACTGTTTCTTTCTAAGTTTATACTATTGCCTAATAAAACATGTTTTAAAAATCACACATATAATAGATTTTAACAAAATCCCAGAAAAATATTGGGTTCTCTTGATCCAATCTAATCTCTAATCTCCTACATATTTTAGATGGCATCTACAATGTTAAAATCAGAGCTGGTTTTTAGAATATTGACCATGCAAAGAAAGGAATATCATAATAACAAGAGCAAGCAAGCTTTTTGCTTTTTTTCTTTTCTTTTCTTTTTTTTTTTAGCACCTACAGTATTCCAGGCAGCACGGTAGGCATGTTACATGTATTTTCTTTAATTGACCCCCAGAGTTACCTTTTTGTGCACTTACATGATAAACAATGAATCTGGGATTCTTATCTAGTTCTTTTCTTACTTTCTTCACTTTAAAAACCAATTAAGTTAATATTGAAATTGTTACCTAGAATTTACAGTTAGCCAGATGTTTCCAATTACTTCGTTTCTCCTCCACTATACAATAATATTGCTAATTGCAGATTTCCCATCTACAAGGCGAGCTTGTAGAAATATCACAAGACTTTTTCCTCTTTAAAAACATAGTCACAGCCAGGCATGGTGGCTCACTCCTCCAATCTTAACACTTTGGCCAGGGGGCGCGGACCATTTGAGGGCAGGAGTTCGAGACCAGCCTGACCAACATGGTGAAACCCCGTCTCTACTAAAAAAAAAAAAAAAAAAAAAAAAAAAATAGGCCAGGGTGCAGTGGTTCACAACAGTAATCCCAGCGCTTTGGGAGGCCTGGGTGGGTAGATCATAAGATCAGGAGATTGAGACCATCCTGGCTAACATGATGAAACCCTGTCTCTATTAAAAAATAAAAATAAAAATTAGCTGGGCGTGGTGGCATGTCCTGTAGTCCCAGCTACTCAGGAGGCTGAGGCAGTAGAATCGCTTGAATCTGGGAGGTGCAGGTTGCAGTGAGCCAAGATTGAGCCACTGCACTCCAGGCTGGGCAACAGAGACTCTGTCTCAAAAAAAAAAAAAAAAAAATTAGCCAGGTGTGGTGGCGCATGCCTGTAATCCCAGCTACTTGGGAGACTGCGGCAGAAGACTCCCTTGAACCTGGGAGGCGGAGGTTGCAGTGAGCCGAGATCGCACCACTGAACTCCAGCCTGGGACAGAGGGAGACTCCGTCTCAAACAAACAAACAAATGAAAAAAACATAGTAACTACTCTGACTTCATATTCTCTTAAAATTTATGGCAATTAAATCCTCCTCATTGATAATAAATAGTGTCTTAATCAGAAAAATTATGCATATATGTACACTTATGTTGTATTAATAAATACAGTGCAATTTTATGACGGAAAAATACAAAATACAGGATATGTTTTTGTTTTTTATTTTCCAAATTTCTATTTATCTCTACTGGACATGACCTTTCCCTGTTGAAAATGCTGCCATTTCACACATCAACTTAATTTACTACCTTCACTGTTTGCACATAATCTGTAAGTCAGGAGTGGTGAATACGGATTCCCTGAACCTTGGCTGTGTGAAAGAGCTTTGTTTGCTAGATCTCCTTCTCTCTGTAGCTCATAGATGGTTATACAAACTATATATTTATATATGTTTCCTTATGAAAGGGTTATCTTATTTATGTTCCCTGACATATCTTTACAATTACTGTCTAATGATTAAATATTTCTACATTTCATTATTTTATCTAACACACAATTTGTTTTAATTCCATGCTATAATATATTTCAGTCTATATAACAAATACAATGAACATAGAAAGAAGGCATTGGATTTATTTAGTGCTCTGCAACTCTTAATTGTGTGGCTATGTGACATTACAAAATGGTTTATTTGATCATTCAGTAAAGCATACCACATAACAATTTGCTTTTTGATGAGAATCAATTGCGTATTGATTTGATGATGGCTTTCATCGGCAGCTATGGCAGGAGTGAGCTGGATATTTATTAAGATCTTGGGTCCTAGACTGCCATTATTTTATCAAAGACCATGAATGATTTCTTACAATGAATTCCTGAACATGATCAATATGCACAATAACTTTTTATGTTCTTTACAAAAACAAAAGAATATTTTTAAAAACTTGGCAAGAAATATGATAAATGCCCATAATGAAACTAAAAGAACATAAAGCACATGATATTACTGCAGAGAGCAGACTGCTGAGAGGAATAAGAAGGCATGAAGGAAAAGGTGGTAGAGTTAAAATAGTAACATAAATAGAGATAGTCTATGCTTAATGAAACAATTAAACATCTCATTTCTCAATGTCAAGTGTGGATCCCTAAACAGATGTGTAACTAGAAATTTTTAGGCTGAGGGCAAGCGCCAAGCATTTTTGTTTCTGCGTCCCCTTCTGCCATCATTCTGCCTTCAGGCCGTCCTCCCACCTCCCTGTGACTTTCATGCTTTTGCTCTATTTATAAATTGTGGGCTTCCTGTGTCAGGTTACCTGGCCCTCTGAGTCAGCAGAGGATTGCCATCATGGCAAAAAATGCAAAGAAGTCATTCTCGGCTGGATGACGCTCTCAGCATTTACCCCACTGCTGAGCCTCTCACCACCGAGTTACTTCTAAAGGATTGCATCACGCCAAATAGCATAAACTTAAAAAAAAAGTAAAATCTCATAAAATGGTAAGTAGATAAATGTCATATTCCTTTCATAAACGCTGTTTAATTCCAAAGCTAATTTAGAATACTTCTATAACCTACGAAATTCTAGATTTGCGTCCTGGGAACTGTCACAAAGCTCCGTCAAGGGCCAGTGTGTGGAATTCCATGAAGTCATATCTCACAGCCAGTTTTATTCATGCCCAGTGCTTGGAAAGTGCAAATGAACACAGCCTCATGCGCAGCGCAGCCAATGTCCTGGCTTTTGCTATTTTCAAACATTTTACGTAAAATTAATGTTCACTACTTTTATGTAAAGCCATTATAGTTTTCAAATTAATAAAAAGTTATAATGGAGTACAACATCAACTGCATTTTCTATATTCTTTTTCTACATAAGCCACCACCATATACTGAGGATCCAGTCCTATCAGAAAATGTTTTGCAACTATTTTGAGAACAAATGAAGAGCTTGTACACAGAGTGGGGAAAAAAAAAATACTTGTTTGGGTGTAAAACTTTATGGATAATAACAATAAAATTAAATGTGTATATTAGTCAAAATTATGATTTCTAAGCAAAGGAAACTAACTCTGGACATCTCAGGCAGGTAGAGGCTTTATTGGAAGGCTAAGGAAAGACATGAATTTCGACAAAAAGGTCTGGCGAGTAACTGAGGTGGATGCGGGGGCTGATGGCTGGCATGCTCTGAGCAAGGTTCTTCTCTGACTAATATTATTCTGCTGGTGCTGCAGAGGAGCACCTACATTGGTGCTGTAGGAGCCACTACTGCCCAATGTCACCCCATGGAGCCAGGTCAGTTGTTGTCCCTTCCATTATATGTCCCTCACTCTGCATCCATCATAGGTAGGTTAACTGAGCCCATCTTACATGTATTTGTCCAGCTGTCAAAGCAGCAGGGGAGGAAGAGGGAGTCCCTTTCCTTTATTTTCATCATGGTAGGTGCCAAACTTAAATGTGGGACTGGCAGGAAAAAGCCAAATCACAAATGTGCACTATCACTACTGAAGACTTTTATTTTTGAACCAAAAATTCTTTAAGCTTTATGAAACAGGCCAGGTGCAGTGGCTCACGCCTGTAATCCCAGCACTTTGGGAGGCCAAGGCAGGTGGATCACTGAGGTCAGGAGTTTGAGACCAGCCTAACCAATATGATGAAACTCCATCTCTACTGAAAATACAAAATTAGCCAGGTGTGGTGGTGCACACCTGTAATACCAGCTACTTGGGAGGCTGAGGTAGGAGAATCACTTGAACCCGGGAGGTGGAGGTTGCAATGAGCTGAGATCATCCCATTACACTCCAGCCTGGGCAACAAGAGTGAAACTGTCTCAAAAAAATAAAATAAAAAAATAAAAAAATTAATTAATTAATTTTATGAAACAGTTAAATGACTCCTCTGTTCCTTTTAACGGATTATGATAAGTTCATTCTCAGAAACGGAACATATGATCTTGATTTCCATTCAAACTGTGGACTCAGTGAATTTTCCATATGATCTTTGGCAAATTACTGACTCTATTTTCTCTTTTCTTTATCTACCATAATGCCCAGACATTTTATCTTCCTTGAAGGGAGTTTATTAAAACTGCTGATGAGGCTAATGAAAATATAGACATCCTTAAAGAGAAATTTCACTTTTGGTCACCATTTAATTTTGCTGCTACATGCGCAATCTGTCCAGGACTGGATTTTATAGAATTTCTATTTAATTGCATTAGTAGAAAAGCTAAAAAGCTGCTTCTCTGTATGTGTCCATACTTCTTGTATAAATGTCACATGAGAGATAAATTCTGAAAGCCATTAAACACATAGTTTCACATAACTCTTACAGCTTCTCACCAGTAAGGAATCTGTCTCATCACGTGAGTGCCCACGATTTGCATGGAAGAGAATGAGCCTGGGTTTTCAGTTTCCTTGAGAAAAAGAAAGTGCCCCAAGATGACTGGCAGTTCCTGCCTCATCAGGGATGTCTACATTTGAAAACAAGGCCTCTTTGAAATCTGAGACTGGAAAATGATTCCTGATGACCTTTCCCATCTCTCTTTGATTCTTAGCCAAACACAGAGGAAAAGTCACAAAGCAGCCTACTATATATACCTTCTTTCAAATGACTCTCTTTGTCTAAGAACCACACTGTAGGGGCAGGCCTGGAAAGGATGTCAGATGGCCTAGCGTTGTGTTGTAATGTACAGGGGCAGACCTGGAAAGGATGTCAGATGGCCCAGCGTTGTGTTATAATGTACAGGGGGCAGGCCTCTGATACGAAAATCAAACCAGTGTTCGTGACCAGGAGGTTCCCCTCTGCACCATCTCAGAGGAAGCATCTGTGATGCTTACAAGGTAAAGTAGATGCATCTCTAAGGAACAGAGGGGAGATTAGGACAATCTATTATTGCAACCAATCAGCATTTTCTTTCTATTTCAGTGCCTGGATATCAGTGCAAGTGATTTCAGAAGATTGCCTACTGTAAGATTTATTCTTAAGATTCAAATTATTGATTTTTCTCACTACCTCATCAGTGTTATTTAGAAAAATCTCCGCTGATAATATGGCTGTGCCTCTATAATGCTAAATATTCCAAGGAAAGCTGATCATTAGCTGGATACTTGATTTCATGGAAACATCTGGATACTTGGCTGAGGTTATTTTAGATTTTTATGTAGATGTTTGACATAAAAATTGTGCTGTAACTTTAGATAAAATGAGAATCCTGTTGCTAAAGCAATAGTGTGTTAATATATTGATAACAACGTCTCCTTACTTAGTGGTTTGTGCATCACTTTGAATGCAACATTACATATTTTAAAGATAATTATTTAAAGTATATTTTAAAATTCAACATAAAAGGAAAATAAAACACTATATTCTATAATATAAATTCTTTTACTTTCTAAAAGCACCAATGGGTTGTTTTTTCTTCTTCTTGAAGTGATAATCTTGTTTATTTTGGTGAAATTGTTAGGAGCAGACACATGAAACATTTACATGGAATCAGTAATACACCTCCAAACAGTTTTGTGGACTGCAATCTCACTTTGATTTTACCATGTTCTCATGATATGTCATATTTCAAATCAATGTGAATTACATGGAAGTGAATGGCATAACTGAGATAAAATGCATGCCATGAAACCACAGGTGGTTCAAGCATTTTATTCCCAGGTGTGGTCACTAACAGTCGTCCTATTTTAGCCAAGGCCAAATGCATAGCAACTTCATTCAGCAGGTTTAATACCATCTTCACCCGAGAATAATTTTAAACTACCACAACATAAATTAAATCTACGATATTTCATTTAAAACTATTATGTTTTAGTTTTTTTGGACATTATTCTTTATTTTGGAAACAGGTGGAAAATTGTAGTCAGCTGAGATGGAGAGAGAAGACCATTCAGCCCAAGGAGTGCAGGGCAGAGGTGAGAACAGCTGAGCTCTGCAGTCCACACAGAGCATCTATTGGTAACAAGTTAATGAATGTCTTGTCATAACTGAATTCCATCTGTCACTGCACATGTGAACAGATAGACGTCATTACCTGAGTGGTGTGACTGTCCCTGTGTCTCTGAAATGTCGAAGTCCCCGTGCCGCTTATAGACAACCGTGAGTATCCATCTTCTTCAGGTAAACCTATTGAGGTCAACACATATCAGGAATTAAGCAGTGTCTCCATTCCAAATAAAGTAAGTCATGCACTCATTACAATAAACTAGAGTTGTTATATTTTACAAATTGAAATGATGTTCCTTAAACACAAACTAAATACTAAATTTTGCATTGAAACATGGGCACGCACAGTATTGTGGCAGCTTCATTTAGGAAAAGAGGGCATATCCTGCCAAAGGAGATACAATGATAATAAAGAAATATGTGATAATAGCACAAAAGTGAGCAGACAAGTATTGGAGGGGAGAAGGGAAACTTCCAGATACTGAAAAGGTTTGAAGACGCTTCCGGGGTGAGTGACGGGTCCACTGAGTCGCTGGGGTGACTGCAGACAGCAGAATGTGGCTGCCATTCATAGGACTGCAGGGAGACGAGGAAGGGATTCGAAGTCAGAGCATGACTAAGCCTGTGTGTCTGATGAATTCCACTGGCTGTAGTTCATTTTGTGCACAAGGAAGCAAAGAGATTGGCTGAATTTCCACGAGGAAAAGGTGGGGAGAGCTGCTGATTCACAACACCAATTCACGAGCAACCACGTAGAGTAAGTTGTAGGTTTATGAAACTTTACATGCCCTCCAACAACATGAAGTCGCTATGAGGCACCAAATGATTTTATTAATTATCCTTTATGATCAAAGCAGTTTCCCACCCTCTGCACTATTGGCATTTTGGCCTGTATAATTCTTTGCATTGGGGTCTGCCCCATGCATTGCAGGATGTTAAATAGCATCCCTGACCTCCACGCACTAGATGCTAGCAGTGCCCCCATTTGTGGCACCCAGAAATGTTCCCAGACATTACCAAAAGTTCCCTGGAGGACAAAGTCATCCCCTCCTACACTGGCTGAGAACCACTGTGACACAGGCATCATGCATCACCGAAAGTGACTTTGATTAATAAACATGAATAGACAAAAAGAGAAACAAGAACCCAACAAAATGAATTCAACTCAGAGAACTTTAACTACTGAAGTGATTACTACTCCCCTCTGAAAGCATAATTAACTAGCACACTGTAATTGATTAAACATATACATGATTCCTAAATTAAAAATCATTAGACAATCACTGCACACCTTTCCGATTATAGGAGAGAGTTCCTCAGGGAAGTCTACACAATCCTGTCAATACATAACAAGCGCTTCCCAGTGATCTTGTTACATGTCCAGATACCTTGGTATGGAAAAGCTAACTTCATGAAGACTGGGCAGACAATGGCTGGAGAACAGATCTCAGCCACAGGCAGCAGCAGTAGCCTCAGGTGCTACGTGGGAATAGTGTCCTTAGACACTGTGGCAGCAGGACACAGGAAAGGCTCCAATCACAGTGAGTGTTGGAGCAGCCTAAAGTTCACACAGGCAGAAGGGAGCATGGCAATTCAAGATCAGGCACAATATGAAATTTCAGGAGACTAGATAAGGCAGATAGTTAGAAAAAAAAAACGTGTTTCCAGATAGTAGAGCACAACAAAGGGCTTGGGATTCATGTGAAGGACCCCCTCTTAGAGGGGAATAAAGGATGGGGTGCTGGGACGAAGGGGCTAATTGACAAGCAAGATAAACCTTAACTTCTACAGGAACTATAAAGAAACCAGTTTGCCAGGAGAAGACAATTGTGATCCATTTTTCAAAACTAAATTATAAATTAGAAGTTGGGGATGGATGCGGCGGCTCACGCCTGTAATCTCAGCACTTTGGGAGGCTGAGGTGGCAGATCACCTGAGGTCAGGAGATCGAGACCAGCCTGGCCAACATGGTGAAATCCCATCTCTACTAAAAACACAAAATTACCCGGGCCTGGTGGTGCACACCTGTAGTCCCAGCTACTCCGGGTGCTGAGGCAGGAGAATGGCTTGAACCCGGGAGGCAGAGTTGCAGTGAGCCAAGTTTGCGCCATTGTACCCCAGCCTGGGTGACAGAGTGAGACTCCATCTCAAAATAAATAAATAAATAAATAAATAAATAAATAAATAAAATTAGAAGTTGGATCTCAGAATCAAAACAGAAACTCAATTGAAAGGGTACAAGCTCAGAGCTGAATCGATAGCCTGCTGAGCACTGCAGAGAGTCAATTAAACTAAGGTTAAAAACATTTATGAGCAACCTCTGCATAAGGCACTGGGAAATACAATGAAGAATGAAGAAGTGTCCCCACCCTTGAGGAAGTCATAATTCAGTGAGAATGACACTGAAGCCAAACACACAGCAGCATGATTTCAGGATTAAGAGGAGTACAGGTCACGTTGAACGGGGTCTTGGAGAAGGCAAGCATTTATTCTGATGGAAGGGACTAGAGGAAACTTCATGGTGGTGTTGCCAAAGGACCTGGGCCTTCCAGGAGGAGGAGAATTGTGGAGGGTGAACAAAGTCGAGAAGGACATGCCTGGCTGTGAGCACCAATGTGATAAGGCAACAAAACACAAGGACGCTTCGCGGAAATGTGACCACACTTTGGAGACGAGAGGTAGCACTGCAGACTTCCCAGAAGAGACGTGCTGCCATTTTATCTACGTCATGAGTTCAAAGGTATTTCATTCGTAACTGTTGACTGAAGAAAGGATGGGTCCCAGAACCTGTGTCAGGGCTCCACAGACAGGGATGGATGCAGTGTGGGCAGGTGCTCGCGTGCAGGTGTGGAGGGCCAGGTGAGGACAGTGGGGAGGGAGGCAGGTGCGTAGGTGCTGGGGGAGACTGGCATGTGGAGGAGAGGGTGGGACAAAGGACTGAGCCCAAGAAGTCAGAGGGGAGGGGATTTTGGAAGGTTGTAGCAAACAGGCCAAGGGTCCTCATCACGGCCAACTGACCAATGTTGTGAGAAGTGGAAGGGGCAGAATGACAGCCAGGAAGCGCCAAAGGTGCAAAGGAGGTTACACGGCAGGAGGGTTTTGTTTTGTTTCGTTTTGTTTTTTTTCCAGCACAATATTTTATTTCGCTGCCATATTAGAAGCAGTACCTTTTTAAGGCAAATAATTTTAAAATGACATCAAAGGCACAACCCATGAATTAAAAAAACAGATTCATATCTCTATATAAACATTAAAAATAAACATATTGATGATGCCCTAAAAATAAAACGTGTATTTTAAAAGAACAATGTAGAACATTGAAATATATTAAATAAGAGGCTTTTTAATTCTTAAAACATCCTACAGATCAAAATAAAGGACCTTCTCCCAGATATTAAACAGTGGACAAATAATAAGTGTAGAAAATAAAGGAGAAAAAAAATGAATGACTAACAAGTAATACACATATTCAATTCCATTAAGAATTCCAAGTAATGGATATGAGACTACAGTTAACATTCATTTTATCTATCAAAATAACACAGTTTTAAAACTTTTTATTACAAACATTTCAGACATAAAGAGAATATGTAGTGAAACTCCATGCACCCATTCCAAGTCTTGGGGCTGTCAATTTTATCCATTTTTATCCATTTTTTATTCATTTTTCACTTAAATCCCAGAAATCATGTCATTTTAGCTGTAAATATTTGTACATGTGTCCCTAACTGACAAGAACTTTTTTTTTTTAAACATAGCAAGGATTTTCTCACACAGCTAACAGGAACATTGCTAAGCAAAGGCCCCCAGAAAAGTCCCACAGTCTTGTGTGGGTAGAGAATCCCATGGCGCATTTTAACCAGGGTGAAGACTCCAATCGTGTTGGAGGAACATTTAAAGTGAAGATAGAGCTCTTTATCTGTGCCTTCATTAAAGGGTGGAATTCTGTCCGTGAAGAAGCTTCTGCACATTCTGAGAAGCCTCCTCTGCTCCTCGTACTGCAGCAGTCTTCTCCCCAGACCAGGCTTGGAGTTAACAATTCCCAGCTTAGAGATTCATGTGTCCCTTGCTGAACATATTCTTTCCAGGGTCGCAACAGTGTGCTTCAAAAAGTCGAGCTTTTGGTCCATTTGATACCAAACTATTTCAAAAAGCCATTCTTGCCCAAATGACAGCAAGTCAAGGTCTTCTGAAACTGCATCCACTCTACCCTACCCTCCAGATATCCAGCTCTTCTGCTCAAAGAAAACATGCAGATGCTCAGGGAAGGAATTCCCCAAAGCTGATCTTCATGGCCTAATGGATATACTGTGGACACTCCATAGAACCTGCTGTTGTTCCTTTAAACTTGGGTGGGCAAAAGTCAAAAAGGCTTTGGCCTTGATTGAGGGTTTAGCAGGAAGAAGCAGCCTCTGATCTTCCTCTCCTCCTGAATTGGAGGCTGCTCAGAGCACTGAAAATTAAACCTTCCTCCAGGACACAAAGAGGAATGGCTTTTAGGACATCCTCATCACTGTGATGTAGACCTGGTTCCTGGAGTTCTGTGTGATTTTTTAAGTAATTTTGAAAAGTGAGAGACTCTGGGGCCAAGAGGTCTATATGCAGAGCCCAGTGGGTTCATGCAGATTCTTATAAGAAGACAAGAATGAGGGCCAGGTGTGGTGGCTCATGCCTGTAAACCCAGCACTTTGAGAGGCCGAGGCGGGCGGATCACGAGGTCAGGATATCAAGACCATTCTGGCTAACACAGTGAAACCCCGCCTCTTCTAAAAAGAATACAAAAAAAATAGCCGGAGGTGGTGGTGGGCGCCTGTAGTCCCAGCCACTCGGGAGGCTGAGGCTGAAGAATCACTTGAACCCAGAAGGTGGAAGTTGCAGTGAATCGAGATCGTGCCACTGCACTCTAGCCTGGGCGACAGAGTGAGACTTCATCTCAAAAAACAAAACAAAACAAAACAATACAAAACAAAAACCAGACAAGACAAGAATGAGACAGAGACTTTCAAGGGGGGTACGGCACTGAATTTCACATGGCTAACCAGTTGGAATCTGTTAGTCAAATCTGTCATTTTGTAGGGACCCAAACTTGTTTAGCCAATGGCAAGGTGGTTTGAATTCTCTTTTTACATCTGTCCAGCTTTCCAAGTATTCCATTACCTTTAAATCCACTCCTCTCTTGATTTCCATGAAATCGGACATCTGTCTTCTATCTCTTGAGCACCTATTGCATGTCTCCATTTCCACCCTTCTCAATGTAAATTTCTCAAAGTTTGGCGTTCTGCATTGTTTAGTGGTCATATTTCTTTTCTTATTCCTCTTTATTATTTTTCTTCTGATGCTACAAATAACCACCATGTCTCCAGCTTCTTTGAAAATTCTGGCTTTTCTCTTTCTATCCTGGAACCCTGGCCTAAACTCCAAACCTGTAATCATCATTTACGGAAAAATCATCCATAATCAGAAGTCCTTCTCTCTCGAGTTCCAAATCCACTTATGGAATTAACCTCCTTTGGGAACTGCCCTTCCCTTCTGAAGAGTGCAGTATTCTCCCATCATTTGCCTCAAATTTTTGGAGTCGTTCTTGACACCTTCCACTTCTTGACTCCTATACCAATACAGTCTAATACTCTTGCTTCATGTACAAAACCTGCCAAGGCTTAAGTGAATGAATTCAAAACTGGCACCCCCAAACTCAGTTTCCAATTCTGTTGTTCACCCTGGATAGTACAATCAGGTACACTTCTCCAAAATAGCAGACAGTACTCCCTCAAAACAATGGCAACCCTTTCAGAGACATTCTTTTTTTTTTCTCTCTCTTGTTTTTTCATTTTTAATTTTTTTCTTGTTTTATATTTTTTATTTTTTTTTGAGACGGAGTCTGGCTCTGTCGCCCAGGCTGGAGTGCAGTGGCACGATCTCGGCTCACTGCAAGCTCTGCCTCCCAGGTTCACGCCATTCTCCTGCCTCAGCCTCCCGAGTAGCTGGAACTACAGGCGCCCGCCACCACGCCTGGCTAATTTTTTGTATTTTTAGTAGAGACAGGGTTTCACCATGTTAGCCAGGATGGCCTTGATCTCCTGACCTCGTGATCCGCCTGCCTCGGCCTCCCAAAGTGCTGGGATTATAGGCGTGAGCCACCGTGCCCAGTTGAGACACTCTTTAAATTGGCATTCATGGCTCTGTAGCTCCTACATAATTGTTTCTTTCCTCTCTTATTTACTCACCTATTCTATCAGAGAAGCTGATTCACATTCGTGCCACAATACATTGTGCAGAAAATTCCTGGAAATGTGCTCCCTTCTTTTCTGATTTAAACACATTTTGAAAATCCCAACCTTCTCTATGAAGCATCCTTAGCAATCCCAGCCCACCAGAATCATCTCTTTTATCTATGCAGAAAGTAACAGACTAATCATTATTTATGGGATTCGTTTGACATTTATTGCTGACTGCCCTATTTTGCAGTCTCCTTGGTATGTATTTTCAGTGTGCTCCGTATTTTCACTGTTCACACAAAGAGGTCATCTTGTGGTGCTTAGGTATCATAGGGCTCCCATGCATAACACAAAGCCTACATGTGACAGGTGCACTTGGTGAGTGTTTTGATTGACTAATGTGCACCTCTCTCTTCACTGGGTTTCCTCTTGCCATCCTGCCCTTCATATTATTTTGAATCCTCCAACCTCAATATTAAATATCCCCTGAACTCCACCCTGATATTCCTGCTTCTATTCATCCCAGAGACTCCAAATTGTAATGTCTGTCTTTGCCCTGCATACCAGCATAAGCCATCAAAGTAACATTGTGTATTTGGCTGTACACGTGGGCATTTGTGTCTCTTTCATAAAGCACTGATCTACTATTATAGCCTGTATGGTTTCAGAGAAACGAATTCACTGCCTTGCACCTCATCTACCTCATTCATGTAATTGTTGTTTCTGTTGGATAAATCCTCATGACTCTTCTAGCTCTAAAACACGTAACACTTTATGAATAACTGTGTATGGGTAATACTTCTTGAGTATTAACTTTCTGTTAAATATTGTTGTATAAAATACAGCAATCCATGAAGTAGGTGCTTTTATTATTCCTATTTTTAAGACGAGAAAATTGAAAAGCAGAGAGGTTAAGTAACTTGCCCATGGTAGGGGAGTTAATAAGCATCGGAGCTGAGCTTCAAACCCAGGCAGGCAGAATGATGCCTTAAGCACTGGGAACAATATTCCGCAGCTAGGAAAGAGTAGAGTGAGCATTTCATTCTGTTCCTTTTCAACACTGACTTCTCAACTGCAGTGGAGAAAAGGTAATTAAATAATATCCACATTAGAAATTATTTAATGTGACTTTAAAATGCTTTTAACTAGAAGGATGAGTGGGGCAGGGCTTACTTGATGCCCCAGGAGTTTTCTTTCTTTGCAAAGGTAACTTCTATTGCTTAAAATAGATGATTTCAACATATTCCAGATTGTCAAGTGAGGCTTGCTTCCTTTTCTCTGGCTGTTAAACTTTCAGTCAGACAAGAGTATGAGTTCCAAAGAATGTGTACAATTTCCGTAAAGAAAGTGATGTTGGCGAGGCGCAGTGGCTCATGCCTGTAATCCCAGCACTTTGGGAGGCCGAGGTGGGCGGATCATGAGATCAGGAGATCAAGACCATGCTGGCTAACACGGTGAAACCCCGTCTCTACTAAATATACAAAAAATTAGCTGGGTGTGGTTGTGGGCGCCTGTAGTGTCAGCTACTGGGGAGGCTGAGGCAGGAGAATGGTGTGAACCCTGGAGGCAGAGCTTTCAGTGAGCTGAGATAGCGCCCCTGCACTCCAGCCTGGGTGACAGAGTGAGACTCCGTCTCAAAAAAAAAAAAAAAAAAAAAAAGTGATGTTGTAAAATATATATTAAAGACATTTATGGACTCCCACCAAAGGCTCCTTGACTGGTGGATTGGATTGATTTTGAGGTGTGGCTGATGGAAACCCTTCTTAGATGTTCCCAGAACTGGTGTGATTTGGTGCTCTAATGGCCTAAGTTCAACAAGGCGCCAGAGTCGATGCACAGAATGTAGATTTTCTGGTCCTGCAAATGATGCCCAACCTTTTGCCTTAGGAAGCCTGTATTCAACACAAGTAACCCTTATTGTGCATTGAGGATGAACACAATGCAAATTAAAAATACACAATTTGCACAGAATGATAAATGTAAATGCAAACGCAATGACTGTATTCTTTCATTGCCATTTTTCCTGATACCCAGCCATATTATGTATATTCAAGGAAAAAAATAATACTGATATAAAATGCCCTAGTTAGATTTTTTTATATCTGTGTCCCCACAAAATAAACATCTTTATGTTCACAATATTTTGTTTGATAAAGCTAAAATGTTCTAACACTAAAAACTGCTCTCTAATCTAATAATAAATAACCACAAGTCCAGGGAATAATTAAGTATACAAAAAAAATCCAAGCTTGCGTTCACATCAGTAAAAGGATGGCAATTAAAGTAAGTGATAGCTATAATTACCCACACATAACTATATTTCAACAAATGAACAAACAGATAATTATTTCTGGGAAGCAGAGGTAGCATGCAGATACTGGCATTCAAAAGAGAAATGTTTCCTAGAAAATAACACTGTTTCTAATTCAATTTGAACTTTAAATTATTTTAAACATTTGTTTTCATCTTGTGCCCATATTTAGAAAGTGCATTGGCCACACTTTGTAAGTTATGAACCTGTACTAATAATTGCTTTAAGAGTTATCATATTCATGTATATATCACATGCTGCACATGTGTAATGTCTGTTCAATTTCTATAATACTGATTGGGCAGTTTTTCTGACTCTGCCCTCTAGATGGGATTTACTGGTTCCTACGTAACAAACAACATTATTTCAATCAGTAAATGCTTACTGAGGGCCTAAGTATATAGAGCCTTGTGCTGGATGTTTTAAAAATCATGGGGAAAGTTCCAGGCACCCAAAAATTCACGGCGCTCACAAGAGTAGATCAGCATAAATGTGTTAAGTTGCTTTGAAAGATTGAATTTCCAATTGAAATAATTTTCCTTTTGCACATATAACTCTTGAGATTTTCAAGTGGTTTTTAATTAACGACAGCATAGAACCAACTTTATTTTAAAATCCGTAAGCATGTTAAGGGAGAACACAGCAATCTGTGTTGCAGGCTGCGGCCATACACACTATCTGTTACATGCTGAAGTTTAGAACCCTGATACTCCCAAAGAATTCATATTATTAATTTCATGGAGCCTTTTCCACAAACATCTCCATTTTGGTCTAGAGGGGTTTTGTTTGTTTCTTTCGTTTTTGGTTATGTTTTGATATTTAGAGTAACACTTGCAGTTCTTTATTATTATTAAATTTTTTAGGATCATTTCCGAAGCTGTAGTTTTTGCCTTTTGCCTCAAAACACGGAAAACTTAAATATTTTATTTAAGAGAAGTTCCCTTTCTCCATCTCTTTCTTCCTTTTTGTTTTTTTTTTTTTTTTAAATTGCAGAATTGTAGCAACTGTGTCCGGAATTGGTGGGTTCTTGGTCTTGCTGACTTCAAGAATGAAGCCGCGAACTCTCGCAGTGAGTGTAACAGTTCTTAAAGATGGTGTGTCCAGAGTTTGTTCCTTCAGACGTTCAGATGTGTCTGGAGCTTCTTCCTTCTGGTGGGTTCGTGGTCTCGCTGTCAGGAGTGAAGCTGCAGACCTTCATGGTGAGTGTTACAGCTCTTAAAGGCAGCGCGTCTGGAGTTGTTCGTTCTTCCCGGTGGGTTTGTGGTGTCGCTGGCTTCAGGAGTCAAGTGGCAGACCTTCGCAGTCAGTGTTACAGTTCGTAACAGCAGCATGAACCCAAACAGCAGCAACAAGATTTATTGCAAACAGGGAAAGACCCAAGCCTCCACAACACAGGAGAGGATCCTAGCGGGTTGCCACTACTGGCTCCGGCAGCCTGCTTTTATTCCCTTATCTGGCCACACCCACATCCTGCTGATTGGTCCATTTTACAGAGAGCTGATTGGTCCGTTTTGACAGAGTGCTGACTGGTGCCTTTACAATTCTTGAGCTAGACACAGAGTCACAGAGTGCTAGTTGGCTACAGAATTAGCTAGATACAGAGTACCAATTGGTGCGTTTACAAACCCTGAGCTAGACACAGAGTGCTGATTGGTGCATTTACAATCCTTGAGCTAGACAGAGTCACAGAGTGCTAGTCCTCCAAGTCTCCACTAGGTTAGCTAGATACAGAATACCAATTGGTGTATTCACAAACCTGGAGGTAGACACAGAGTGCTGATTGGTGTATTTACAAACACTGAGCTAGACGCAGAATGCTGATTGGTGCACATACGATCCTCCGGCTAGATATAAAAGTTCTCTAAGTCCCCAGCTGGCTTCACCCAGTGAATCATGCACCAGGGCCGCAGGCAGAGCAGCCCGTCAGTCCTGAGCTGCCCCTACACTCTTCAGCCCTTGGGCTGTCGATGGGACCGGGTGCCACTGAGCAGGGGGTGGTGCCCCTGGGGGAGGCTCAGGCAGCCTGGGAGCCCACTGCAGGGGGAGGAGCTCAGACATGGTGGGCTGCAGGTCCCGAGCCCTGTCCCGCAGGGAGGCAGCTAGGAGGCCTGTGCCAGCGGGCTGACACTGCTGGGGGACCCAGTGCAACCTCTGCAGCTGCTGGCCCGGGTGCTAAGCCCCTCACTGCCCTGGGTTGGCGGCAACTGCTGGCTGCTCCCTGTGCAGAGCCCACAGAGCCCACGCCCGCTCCCGCTGGAACTCGCACTGGCTCGCAAGCGCGGCCCGCAGCCCGGGTTCCCACCTGCACCTCTCTCTCCACACCTCCCCACAAGCAGAGGGAGGAGGCTCCGGCCTCAGCCAGCCCAGAGAGGGGCTCCCACGGTGCCGTGGCAGGCAAAGGGCTCCTCAAGCGCCGCCAGAGTGGAAGCTGAGGCAGGAGGCCGAGGAGGTGCTGAGAGTAAGGGCTGCTAGCACATTGTCACCTCTCACAACCACACAAATAAAATAAAGAAATACAACACTGGCAGCTCTGTGGAAGCTCCTGTGGTCATCTCTCCAAATAGCTGCTGGCCTTCTCCTCCGAATGAAATCGCCCTCCTCACTTTGTGGCAGTTGGTTCTCTGAGCACCTCTTCCTTGTCAGGCAGGTCTGTAATTCTAGAGTGTGTGTGGTAGCATCGTCCTGGAGTCTTAAGTTACATTTCTCTAGTTACTAACGAGGTTGGAATCCATTAAAAATGTTTTCTAAGTCGTATTCGTGTATTCTGTCCAATTTTCTTTTAAGCTGTCTTTTGTTTTTGATTTAAATAAACGTTGAATATTAGCCTTTGTTGGGTAAATGTGTTGAAAATATTTTCTCCCTATTTATGTTATTTTTTCCTTTTTCTTTATGGTTAAAACTTTTGTGTCTTGCTTAAGAAGGCCTTTCCTTTTACGAAGAAAGAAAGATGTTCTATTGTTTCTTCTATCCATTTTATTATTTGACATTTGACATACAGATCTATAATCTATCAGGAATTGTTTTGTGTGTATAGCATTAGGCAGGGTCAAGTTTCACTGTTTGCCTCACATGGATAGCAATCAATTATTCTTCCCCAGTGCCCTAACACGCCAATTTTGTCATAAATTAAGTGGCTAATTATGCAAGCTGGAGTAATATTATGTTCTTTCTCCTTCTTCCTTCCTGTTCTCTGAAAGTGTTTATGTGACATTGGAGTTATTTCATCCTTAGAATTTTGGAAAAATTTAGTGGAGAAACCATCCGATTCTGGAGCAGGAAGGCATTCAATTACAAATTGCATTAATTTAACATTTACAGTGTTATTTAGCTTTCCTACTTCTTTTGTCCATTTTCTTTAGTTCTATTTTTCCTTTTTTTGAGAATGTATTCATGTACATTTGCAAATTTATCTTGGCGTAAAACTGTTTGTAATATTCTCTTATTTTTAATTTCAGCCAGATCTGTATTGATGTCCTCTTTTCAATCTAAAATCTGTTATTTGTGTCCATTTTCTCTATTTCTCTATCCCATTGCAAGAAAATTTTCAATCTTATTAATGTTTTCAAAGATAATTTTTTAAAAGATAAACTTTCTCTTTCCTTCCTTTCTATCCCTTTACATTATTTTATTTGTTTTATATTTCAATAACTTATGTTCTTATTATCACCATCGTATCTTTCCTTCTATTTTCGTGGTATTTAGTTTTTGTTCTGTTTCTAATTTCTAGATACTTTTAACACTTGTTGTATTTGTTCTCTTGTGATGCAAATGTTTGAAGCCATACATTTCCATTTCTTAAGAGATCTTTTGTAGTAACATGGATGGAACTGGAGGCCATTATCTTAGGTGATATAACTAAGACACTGAAAGACAAATGCTGCGTGTTCTCACTTATAAGTGGGAGCTAAATAACGTGTACACTTGAGCATAGAGTGTGGAATAATAGACACTGGAGACTCAGAAGGTGGCAAGGTGGGAGGATGGGATGGAATGAAGCACATGAAATGACTTAATCAGTACAATATATATTATTCAGTTGATGTGGACACTAAAAGCCCAGCCATGGCCACAATGCCGTACAGCCACATATTGACCATACTGTCACTGCATGTAAACCCCTTCCATTCATACACAAAAGACATTAGTCATGTCCTAAAACTTCTGTTTTCATATTTGCCTTGTCATTAGTTAAAATGTTTGGGTTTTGAATTTATTTTGTGATTTCTTCTTGAATATTAGAGGTGTTTTTTTTGTTTTGTTTTGTTTTTTTTAGATGAAGTCTGGCTCTGTTGCCCAGGCTGGAGTGCAGTGGCACGATCTCAGCTCACTGCCAACTCCACCTCCTGGGATGAAGAGATTCTCCTACCTCAGTTTCCCGAGTAGCTGGGATTAAAGGCATGTACCACCACACCCAGCTGATTTTTGTATTTTTAGTAGAGATGGGGTTTCACCATGTTGGCCAGGCTGGTCTTGAACTCCTGACCTCAGTGATCTGCCTGCCTCGGCCTCCCAAAGTGCTGGGATTGCAGGCGTGAGCCACCGCGCCGGGCCTAGAGATGTAATTTTTGACGTGCAAATATATGAGCACTGTTTTTGCTGCTTTTTAAATATTTGCACGTTATATCTTTTTCTTGTCTATCCCTTTACATTTAATGTTTCAGAATCCTTATGTTTTACTGTTTTCAGAAATCTTAGTTTTTAAAATATTCTGTTAATCATTTTTCATATAAATATACATTAAATGAGTCTTTTAAAATTTATTTTAATTAAATAAGGTTTATTTTCATATGTGCTTTTATATCTACTGTCTCAGAACTTTCTACTTGCCCTATTTTTCCTATTTTACCCCTTTTTTTCATCTTTGGAGTTGACTTTTTATGATTTTATCTTTCTGTCTTTACTGGTTTGGAAATTATCTACCCCACTAATATTCTTTCAGGGGTTATCTTTGAGGTTACAACTGGCAAGGTAGGTTTATCAGTATACAATATTAAATACTATTTTACCCCTCCCATTTTTACTTGCCTTTTTAGTTATTTATTCTTTCCTTTATCTGGAAGCATTCTGAGTCTGTCAATGTTTAATTCTTTTCATTTTAATTTTTTTTCCTAAAAATATCCTTAATTCCCTTTCATTATTACAGGAATTTTTGGGGGGCAGTTATTTTATTTGAGCATGTTAACTATGTTATTTCATTGTCTTTGGACTTCAGTTGCTGCTTTTTGAAGGTAGTACATATTTTTACCTCTATTTGGTCTTTATTTTATAGGTGTTTTACTATGATACACACCTAGGAAAGTTTTATGTATCCTACTCAGGCTTTGCAAAGATTTCTGTTTCATTTCTACAACAGTTGGATTGATTATGGTGTAATTTAGAGATAGTGAGATTCACCTTTTTTAGACATACAAATCTGTGCATCTACAGAGACATGAACCTTCCCGGTTGTCTATAACAACACATGTCCTTCTGAACTTCATCTGCTGCCGTTATGCCCGGCCTCCAGCAACCACTCAGCTGTTTTCTGTCTCCACAGCTTTGCTTTTCCCCAAATGTCATATAAGCAGGATCACACTTAGTCTTTTGACTTTTTTTTTTTTTTTTACCTCAACACAATGTTTTAGCCATCCCTTTTGATGCTCGTTACAGTTGATCACTCTTATTTATTGCAGACTTCATCCATGTGCTAGTTTGGCCTGTGAGATGCTGGTGAGCTCACCTCCAGGCACTCACGGGCTCCCCACCCATTGAGTGTGGCCTGGATTTAGTGACTCCATCAAATGTGACAGAGTGCTGGGGTGTCACTTTCAAGACTGGGTTATATGAAGACTGCAGCCTCCATCTGGGGTGCTGTCTCTTGGATTGCTTGCCCAGGGGTGTGGGGAGAGCTGCCGTGCTGGGAGGCTGCCCTGTGGAGAGGCCCATGTGAGTTGACTTGGATGTGAACCTTCTGCGGCCTGCCAATAGCCATCTGAGTGACCTTGAAAATGGATCAGCCTTCAAGATGACTGTGGTCTTGGCTGACAGCTTGACTGCTGTCTCACAAGGGACCTTAAACCAAAGGCACCCTGCTAAGCCACACACAGCTTCCTGGCCCACAGAAACTATGAAATAATAACCATTTCTTACATAAGCCTCCAAGTGTTGGGAGTAATATTTTGCACAGTGATGGATCACTAATACAAGCCAGTCACCAGTTGAAAGACACTGAATTTATTTCCAGTTTTATGTGATTATGAATAATGTCACCATATGCATTTGCATACAGGTGTTTATGTGAACACTGCTGTCATTTCTCTTGGGAAGATACTGAGGAGTCAGACTGCTGGATCTCATGAAGAATGTATGTTGAACGTTATAAAAATCTGCCAACTTAAATCCATTTCCTGGTGCTCTTTCGTCAGTGTTGGGAGAGGCTCTAACATTTCTCACCAAGTCTTTCTTCTGCTCATGCACTTCCTCTTCTTTCCCTAAGACTTCAGTCATCCTTCTCATTGTCCTTTATATCTCTAAACCATTGTCCAGAGTTTCCATTCTTCTGTTTTGCTTCAGTCTGTTTCATTCTGGAGATTTTCTGAGTTATCTTCCACTTCCCCAGTTATTTTTTTGTTTGTTTTGTTTTGTTTTTCAACAACTATATCTAACTAAGTTTAACTTTATCCTCTGTTGTACTCAATTTTATTACAGCATTTTCCAATTCAGAATTTCCATTTGATGATTTCCTTATAGTTTCCCATTTCTGCTGAAATTCTCGTTTTATTTTGTGGGGGGCTCAGTAAACATACTTATTTTAAGGCATGTGTCTTTGAATTCCAATCTTTTGAATCCCTGTGGACATATTGCAATTGACATATGTCTTGGCTTGTAATTTTTCAACTTATTTTGTGTGCTCCTATGCCTGGTTATTTCTAACTGTGTTGGACTTTGCATTTGAAAAATGGTTTCTAAGAATGTTTTGAAGCCTGGTATGCTATTACTACCCTTTGGGGTAGATTTACACGTGTTTCTCCCAGGTACCTGTAGGCCTGGTTGCTTCTGGGCAACTCAACATGGCTCTTGGTTCTGGTTCACTCTGACTCTTGGGAAGAACACTTGAAGGCCCCACCCCAAGGCCTTGGTGGGGCCACGACTCAGTTTCTTGCCCTGTAATCTGAGAAGGCAGTCAGAAGCACAACTCGACTTCTTAGCTGCCTTCTCCGAACAATGTGGGCACCCCTTTGTCCCCATGAGCCAAGCCTCAAGTGTGGGCTTCCTTGCTTCAGCTCACCTTGCACCCCACTCCCAGGTCTTCAGCTGCTTCCCAGCATTTCAGCATCGTGATGGTTCTCCCATGCCTCTAATTAGACTAAACAAACATGTTTTTTCCAACCATGCAGGAGCCTCTCAGGAATAGTTGGTCTGAATCTTCCCATCAGTTATTCCCAGAAGCCTTTGTCTTCTTTTATTTGTGAGAGAAAATACTTGCATGATCCTCAGCTTTTGTACCTGCAACCAAGCCACTTTCTAAATGTGGCACTCATTGATGTAGGTAAAATACCTGAAGCCAGTCTGGCACTTATCATTTCTTTAATATTATTTTCCTTCACATTTCTTAGTTTCCAGAATAATTTTTTAATTAAAAATATTGGTAGATAATCCATTGCTGCCTTCTGCTCAGTATACTAATTTTAGACCAATTAGATTAATACTCCATAAAATTTCAGAGAAGTCAACAAAGAGTGAATACAATTCCAATTCTTTAACTGAAGCAATCACATGCTGACAACAATACCTGCAGGAGAGTTTCATGGTTTATTTTCTATTTTCCGGTTCTTAACCCTTCTTCATTTTCATATGTTAAATCCATTCCTCCTAGAAAGTTGATACAGCCTAAAACTTCTATCCATTTACTTCTGAGTTTAAAAAGTGCTTACCGTTTGAGATGGAATTTCCATTTTCAGCAGTGATAGCACTAGATAGTGAATTAGATAACTGAATTCCATGGTTATTTGCATTTCTATCTTGAGTCTCGGAAGTAATTTCTGATGTACTAGGGTCATCCCGACTACTTAGGTTCATGTTAGTTTCAAAACCTAAAATAAATTTTAGAAAACATCATTATTTTCTGATGACATGTACTGAATACACCGAATAAAACATTTGGAGAAAATAATAAAACATCAAATCAAACATTCATGACATTTAAAATAATAATAATCTTTAATCAAATTTGTGGCCTATATAATATTCACCAAATTTTGCCACAACACTGTTAAACAAAAGGGAAAGTGTTAAGTGGTACAAATAATTTGTTGCATTCAACTCTATTTATAAAGAATTTTTGATGTCACAGATCAAATAACTTGTCATTATAGTATTGCCTATCATGAGAAAGCAATAAGTTCATGTTTCAGGAGTTTTCTGAATTATTAAATTTAAATAAATGTAGGCAATCTTATAGCTTTGGAAAAAATAAGAAACACCTGAGTGAAAGAAACACTATGGTGCTATTTTCAACATCACTATAAACATTTTTAGTGTCCATATTGGAATACTAAACTTCAATACTCAACTTCTGCATTCTGCACACTAAGATAATTACTGAAATATGTAATGCGTGTCCTATATTAAGTGTTTTGAGAGGTGGGAACACAGAAGCCACTGTCCAAATTCCACTGAAGGGCCTAATGAAGACTTTTAAAAGTGACGTAGTATTAATAAAGCAAAACACAGCAAATGCTTGCTCTTTGGAGTAATATCTAACGGAGGTAGGTTTTCCCATGGTCACTGCATTACCCTTAGGCACACAATCAGACTTTGCAAATCAGGCACGACTGTCCATCAAGGGGTCAGACATCCCCCCATCACCACCTCTGCCAGGTTTCCTTTCTTAGACTGCACAGGTGCACCTGGGATTGGCTCTTGCGTCCCAAGGAACCTCAAAAAAGCTGCAACCTATTGGACACTTTTGATTCAGCATCAGGGATATGTGTGAGACTGGCTCTTTTCTGTTGGGACACAGTTGATTCTGACTGTCTTAAAGTTAGGCCTTTCTAAAGATTTAGGCTAACAAATTATTTGAATGGGACAACACGCATCATTTGCTTTGTTATACTTTAAATATGGCAGAACAGTGTTTTACCACCCCAATCCCAATCAGCAGTACTTCCATAGGCAGACATGTTATCCCTATTTTGCTGAAGAAGGAATTAGGGTTACTCAGTCATGCAGCTGAAAAGAGACAGAATGGAACTTTAACGTGTATGTTCTGATTATTATTCAGTCTTTATTTTTCATTAAAAGACTTTTCCATGCTGAAAACTTTTGGATAAACTGCTGTTGGTTACAATCTACAGAAAGAAGGTAGGAAGGAGACAAGGAGGGAAGGAGGGAGGAAGACAGGAAAACAATGGAAGGAAGGAAAAAAGGAAAGAAGGGAGGGAGGGATGGAGGGAGAGGGGAGGGAAGGAAGGAAGGAAGGAGGGAGGGAAGGAAGGAAGGAAGGAAAGAAGGAAGGAAGGAAGGAAGGAAGGAAGGAAGGAAGGAAGGAAGGAAGGAAGGAAGGAAGAAAGAAAGGGAGGCAGGCAGGCAGGCAGGCTCGCTCCAGCTCCCCAGAGCTCATCTCTCAAGGCTGGTCTTGACTTGGTCCCTCCTAACTCCTTCCTTGACATTATCCCCTCTTGCCTCCCAAGACATACCCTCAAATAGCACTACAAGCAATGCATGTTTATCCAAATTCTCCATATTGACTCCTGTTTTCTTGCTTTGGTGCACTCATGCCCTCTCCCGCATCAGCCCAGAGTCTTCCTACCCACCAGTCAGGACCTTGGTCAGATCACCCACAGGGACCTCTCCTTTACAAGCACAGAACACAGCCTGCTCTGCCCAGAAAGGAAAGCAGGTCAAGATTCATAAGCAGGAAATTCTGGATAGATGGAATAAAGGCAAAACTATCAGCACTTTGAAAACTAGGCAGAAGTGTTTATATTTAAATGATCCAGTGAGCCACTGTGCCTTCTGACTCCATTATACATAAAAAACAAAGACCTTCAGTCAAGTTAGCATGTACAAGAATGGCAACAAAAGTGAAAGTCAGGTGATCTTAACTGTTTTAGCTCTTGACAATGAGCAATTATGGAACGGGCTGAAACTGAAAGAATACTTATTCAATGTGGTCAACTCTAGTTTGGTTTTTTTTTTTTCCCTTAAGTTTCTGAATGCCAGTAAAACAGGTTCTGTTTTAAAACTGGCTGAAGATGTACTCACCTGCTTTTATGTTTCTTTCACCTATTTTATTTTTGCATTCTTTAATTCAGTTATTTATTGGGTGCCTACTATGTGCAAGATACTCACTGAGCGTGGGAGATACATAATGAATACCACTGCCTGGTACCTGGGAGCTTCTCTCCCAAAAAGGTGATTGGCAATAAACAAGCAGATGCACAAGCAGATAATTAAACATGGTGGACTTAGAGCTGCGTGGAAAACCTAGTAAGTGGAAAACACTGGTGGGCAGCCAGGCAAGGTGGGTGAGGTCCATGAGGTCGCATTTCAGCTCATGGTTTTAGAAAGGCAACCTCCACACCATGCATAAATACCCCAAGGCAGGAAAGAGCTCACCATTTTCAAGGAACCCGGTACTAATGAGTCAGGGCCTGGGAAACCACCAGAGAGGAACTGAGAGGTTTCATTCTCAGCGCAGTGAGGGCTTCCCCCAAGGCTTTGAATGAGGACAGTCCTCTTACACCTGGTGGCAATAAGCGAATCCTCTGAGACACTTGCTGACTCTCGGTTTGAATACTTCGGGCTGGCCTCCCTCACGACTGATTTCTATCTCATCAACTGATGTATTTAAATTATAGCCAAAATTCTCATTTTTGTGATTAAAGTTTAAAAGTATTTCTGTTTTTCAATTGGCAGGTTAAACTGTAGCCAAGATATGTTTTTTGGGTTTTTAAAATTTCGTTTCTTGAGACAGTGTCTCTCACTCTGCTGCCCAGGCTGGAGTGCTGTGGCACGATCTCGACTTACTGCAACCTCTGCGTCCTAGGATATTCCCCTGCCTCAGCCTCCAGAGTAGCTGTGATTACACGTGCGTGCCACCATGCCTGGCTAATTTTTGTATTTTTTAGAAGAGAGCAGGTTTCACCATGTTGGTCAGGTTGGTCTCGAACTTCAAGTGATCTGCCTTCCTTGGCCTCCCATAGTGCTGGGATTTCAGATATGAGCCACTGTGCTCAGCCACCATGATATTCTTTTAAATGGTCATATAGGTTAGGCTTAAATCCTTGAATTATCTGCTAAATTTTAATTTTTTCAATCTTAATTTATAATTATTTAAATTTTTTAAATCTTAAAAACATTTATCTACTTAAGGCTGGCTCTGGATGGGAATAAAGGAATAGGCCTTTCTTAATGTAAGGTGTAAGAATTAATGGTCAGCATGACACTTCCTCACATTGCTCTTACAATAGTTACCATCACCCGGGTGCATATTAGGTGCCAATTCCGTGCTAGATGTGGTGCTTGGTTTAGCTCTGTTCTCATGACAATTCTGAAGAGTTGTCACTACTACGCCTATTTTTGAGATAAGGTCATTGAGGCTTGGGGAGGTTAATCTCCATGTAAACATTTCACAACTCACGGCATGGCAGCCGGATTCAGACTGAGGCCCAGAGGGCTCAGCAGTCCCCCGACACTCGTTCCTTCACTCTTGGTTCCTCTATGTAAAGTTTTCCTTTACTGTTTCATTTGCTGATATAAAGGACAGGATATGACAGCTTCTTTCCTGTGACGAGTTAACCACCCAGGCCTCAGTGGTAATGAACTGAAAACTGTAGGCTGCAAAGCTGCACTCTGGCAGCTGCAATAGTGCTGCGGCTTCAGTATGACATCCCCACTTGGGGTTCTCCTCTGCTTGTAGTAGCCAGGGCATTCTACTGAATTATGCATCAGCCTCCGCTCATAAACACCCTTCTCCCAGTTAGATCCAAACACGTGAAAGCAGCCGTGCCCTGACTTGTTAATTTCTAGATTCAACACATTGAGGATCGAATGCAGAAACTCCGGATGGTTGGGTTCTCCTGTAAAGTGGTAGCTTAGCACACAAAATTCCTTGTCAAAAGCACTCCCATTACCCAGCACTTCAGCATTGAGGGAATTACAACAATCAGACATCAAGAGGACAATGGCATGAAGTCTGAAGAGGTCTTTGTTAAAAGTGCATATATATGATGCATGCTTTCAGGGGAATTTTAGAAATAATACAGTGCAAACAATGTCATCAAGCCTTTTCATGCCTTCAAGCAGTGGCTAGCAGAGTTCTGAGAATGAAGAAAAGTCGACATCGAAAGAAAATATTTGAAACTCTCAGTGAATTTAGGGAAACAATAGGGAAGTGAATACTGTAAATCCTGTATAATATTTAAAGGTGTGTCTGAGACATTTTTGTGCCTTTTCATCTGGTGAAGTCAGGGGTTGTGTAGTTCAGTGGCATCCTGTGGTTGGGTCCATGGTAACACGGGTTGGTTTGGATACCTGTAGCGTTTTCTTTTAGCCTATTAACAAGATTTCTCTGTGATCTTGGGCTTGGTGCTCTTTTTACAGGTACAAGAGAATTGAATCACATCAGGATCTGACTCAAAAATAAAGTCTTGGCCTTCGCATTAGGATATGATTATTAACTACAAGTATGCAGTGTAGGTACATTTACGTTGAATTTTAATCTAGTGAGAGCAAATCTCTAAATGTTAATACAAAAAATTTGGTTGTCTTGTGCTAGTTTCTATATAACTGAAATATCACTCCCAGTCAATGTGATTCTGTTTTAAACTGTGGCTCTTGATAGGAGGGGCTTTCTGACCCCCAGGGGACATTCAGCAATGTCTGGAGACATTTTTAGTTGTCACAGCTGGGCCAGGGGTGTGCTCCTGGCGTCTGGTAAGCAGAGGCCAGAAATGCTGCAAAACACCCTGTAGTGCACAGGACAGTCCCCAGCCTAGAATTATAGTCTCCAGCTCAGAATGTCAACTGTGCTGAGGCCGAGAAACCTTGCTTTAAACATAAGTCGGATCATGTCATTTCCAACTGCAGCCTCTCTGCTGGTTTCTGAGTTGATTCACATTAAGATCCAAAGGCTTCCTGAGGCTGAGAGGACCTTGCATGCCCTGGCTCCTGTTGGCCTTGGGCCCCCGCCCCTCTTACACGCCTTAGGCCTTGGCCTCGGTCTTGCCTTCCCAGCCCTGTCAGCCTCCCGGCCTCTCTCTCCTTCTCCGGCATCCAGCAGGGCATGGCAGCTGCACTGTGTTCAGGCCTTCTGGATGACCTTCTGAAAAACAGCACCTGTCTTCCTCGCCAGGTCAGTTCCCGTCCCCACTCCTTGCTTTCGTTTCCTACACAGTCCTTCTCCCTGCATGGCACAGAACAGCCCAGTTGTTTGTTTTCTGTCTCCTTCCTCTGGAATGTGGGCAAATACAATGTGCGTTGTATTTTCGGCGCCTAGAATACAGCCTGGCACACAGATGGTGCTCAATTAATATTTGTTGAAAAAGAAAAAAGGTGAATGAACAATAAATTAGTTTTAACAATGTTGCTATAGCAATTTTCTTTCTGAAAGGAGCTACACTTTCTGTACCTGTAAAATAGCTTGCACATTTACTAAAGGAAAATTTTATGCAAATCAGTACAGTAAAGCCATGCACCACAATGATCATTCCTCCCCATTCACGCAAGATTGACAGTTTATGGAAGCACTTTCAGTGTTAATCTACCTTTGAGTGCTGATCTTTACTTATTTAAAATTGTAAGATAAGGAAAATATCTCATTGCATGAGGTGAATATTTTCTTTTATGCAGTGGAGTGGAGCTGTTTGTTTTCTACCTAAGCTTGTTAACTTATGAGAGAAAAGACCTATGGTTGTTGAAAATTGATTCCTGACCCATGGTTTGAGAATTCAAAGACACAAGGTCCATAAATAGTTTTGTAAAATCGTACTTTACATTGCTTTACAATCTGGAATATCAGGAGATAAAAATCAATTTGATAAATGTTGGCATGCTTTGACTGTGCTGAGCGTGACTCTGGAATCGTGGTGACTGGAGTGGGCACAGTGGGTTGATCCGTAGTTAAGTGAGGGGGCTTCCATGCATCCCTCTCTTCCCCAGGCCCCTTCCAAGGCCCAGGGAGGGGCTCAAGCAATGTGCAGACAGTTAACATTTGTAATACTTTGTAAATGCATACTTTGATTTATTTTCTCATTGTGAATAAATGTCCACTTAACTCTCTACATGTTCATTTTTCATCTTTATTATTTTTTTTTAAAGAAGCTCACGTCTCCCCAATTGTATATGCTTCAATCTCTAGACAAAAACCAAAATGGGTCTCAGGCATAGAGCCTCTAGCCATAATCCACATGATGAGATCTTTACCCTTGAGTAATTCACAGGCTGGCAGGAGAAATAGGTGTGAGGTCACTGAATGAGACTACAAAGGCAATGTCACCTCTGGCTCACCTTGAAAATGTTTTATGGGAAAAGCCTAACTCCTCATACAGTAACAAGACTGTTTTATAAGTTTGCCCTGATAGAAGAGGCATGAATAAGTTAACATCAGGGATGTGTCTGGGAGAGGAGACACAGGAAGGATTTTGTGGAGGGAGGGGGAGGTAGGATGGAGGGTGAGAAGAGGAACTTCTCTTAAGGAAGAAGGCAAAAATTCTGCAGGAGTGGAGAGACATTGCTTACTGGGGAGAGAGAAATGTCCTTGAATAATTCTGGGAGAGCTGGAGAGACAGGGAGCATAATGGGGGTTGAGATGAGCCCTTGCTCCAAACCAAGAGTGACAAGAAACTTGGCAGAAAGGACAGTGCGTGGTTCACCCCTGGGAAGGCAAACAGATGCTCTTGAGTGCAGCGGCCACTCTGGGGAACATAAGAACTGAACGAAGAAGAAGGAAGAGGGGTGGGCCATGAGCAAACCATATTCCTCCCCCAAACTAGGGAGTTCTCCATAGATTCAATAGGTATTCACGTCCTACAAGGTCCAAACCTGGTGCTAAGATTTACTTTAGAACTTAAAGAAATATTCGCCTGAGAGAAACAATCCTTTGAGCGCTTACAGTTTAGAAGGGCTATGGGGCACAACAGATGACAAGAATTTATGACAACTGGGTAAGTGCAAGAAGAAAAGGTACTACCTGAGGGGTATAGAAGACTGAATAATCTGGAAGCATCACTGTGGGACTCGCATCCTGCTCGGCTAATTTTGATGGCTGTATTCATTTGTTAAAGCCTTTGACACTTATAATGCCAATCCATGTGACAGGGACATCCAGGGTGCATTCCAAGGGGTGCTTTTCCCCGGGGCTTCTCCATAGTGACTCAGCTCTAAGGGGACTGCCTTCAAGGTGCTTTGAAGGCATGTGTTAAGGTTGCAAAGGGCCACGGGCTGGGATAGGAGCTCTGCAAAATGCTCTAGGAATTCTTAGGAGAGGTCAGAGTGGGCTGGAGCAGCCAGGTGAGCCTTTGTTGTGTAGGCAGGAGGAAGAAGCAGTGGATTTTGGGTTGCGGATGGAATGTGGAGAAGGGGAGGGAAAAAGAAGGGAAAGCTGCAGAGGCAGAGGCAGAGCTGACTGCACTCCTGAGGGAGAGGAGGCTGGCTCTGCCCACACCTCCCCATCGGGAAGCAGGAGCAGAGAGCTTTGGAGTCTATGAGCATCACAGGAGTGGGTTCCAGCAAGTATTTTGAGCAAGGGCATGCTGTGAACAAGAAGGTGTTGGTTTTGTTTGTTGTTTTTGGTTTGTTTTTTGTTTTTTTGTAAATACTAATCTACCAAAGAAAGTATACAGCTGAATGGGCCTTGAGGAGAGATTAGAAATAGAAAGAGAGTCAGGGGAGAGGCTGGGGAAGCAGAGGAAGGAGTCGGGAGGCAGGAGGACGCTGAGTTCAATCCCTCTGAGAGGGAGAACTGGGACCCCATGGGGACCACAGCTGGGGTGTGGTTCAGAGCAGCAGCTCCCACATGAAGAGCAGGGTGCATCCGGGGTTGTACTTGTTGACTTTGAAGTGACAGCCACAGGCCCGAGGATTAAATTGAGTGGCAATTTTTTGAAGAAGAGCATTTATTAGGACTGAATAAGGAAACAGCTAGGAGAGACTTAAAAATCTTTCAGGAAGGAGAAATTTTCTAGGAAGAGACACTCTTGAGTGCGAGGAGGCAGCAGAAGGGGATGCCCAGGTGACTGCTGTGCAGGAGGGGCTGCAGGCCGGGAGCCTTGGCAGAGGTCAGGACTGTGTGGAGCGGAGGGCCGCTGACAGCATCAGCGCAGGGTAAAGGCCATGAAGCAGGGGAGAGAAAGGAGCCATGGAATGTTTCCCCAACAAGATGCTGAAAACACCAGTTTTGTCTTAGGTACCTGTGCTAGAGATCAAATTAGAGTGTATTTTGGAATCCTATGAGATGGGATCCGGGTTTCAGTAACACAGGAGAAAAACAAACTATAGCTGTTTGGCTGACTTAATACTAAGAGTGCTATGTAAGGCATAAAAAATGTGAAAATACATTTTAAACTCATTACTCATACTGGCTATAACTCATTCTGAAACTCTATAGGAAAATTCCTCTTCAGAAAGGCTATTGCATGAAGGGAATGTGCTTGTTTTTTCCTACTTGGCATTAAGGAAAAGTACAAATGCAGAGAGAGGTGCCTGGCAGGCTCCCACCACTTCTCAAGTTCTCGTTTGTAAAATTTAGAAGTCGCAGCTCGACAGCACTCGCAGATACACATAGATGGTGCGTAATTAAATTTGGATACAAGCACTTCGACCTGAAATTGGCGTCTAGCTTGTGTTAAACCAAATCTAGTTTGTGTTACACAGGGCAACTCCTTTTAAATCTCTAAAATATAGATTTCTCTGAAATCCTGTATTACTGCACATGAGGAAGAAATGCAAACAGGGCTTCGACAACCCTCTCAAGCAGACCTGCATTCTACTTTATAAGCTTCTAGGAAGGGATTTGTTTTCTTCTACATAATGCATTTTTTCTTTTACACGATAGAATTTTCTTTCCTTTCCATGATAGCATAATCCAAACATTTGTGTTATTGCCTCTCGGAAAGACGAATTTCAGATGTAAAGAACCACAGAAGCTAATCTGAAACCCAAGAAGAGAGGGTTCATGTGGAGATGGGTGGATGTGAGGAGAGTGGAGACTGTTAAAGGGGAAATATGTTAAATTCATGGAGGTGACACACCGCAGTTATGTATGTTTTGAACAGCACAATTCGAATTGCCTTTTGAAAACGTGGTCCAGATTTTTATCATCCCTTTGCAAATGGTTGCAGAAATATATCAAGAGAGGGCATCTAAGTCTAGTGGTGATGGAGATCTGGGAAGAGAACTGGGTTCCCAGGCAGTTACTCTTGTGACACAGCTGTTACCCACACTATGTGGACAGGTTATATTTCTATAAACATTGATTACTCAAGAAACAGAAAAATATATCACTGCAGACCTTGGAAGGGACGCGTGGGCTGAGAAACTGGATTTGCCCGGCCCTCTACTGACCTAAAATGTCTCAGGCTGGGCTCCCGGCATTCCTTCCTACTTGTTAATAACCCCTTATGAAATCACCACCCTGGAGTAGATTGAAATTCCTCTTGAACTTATGTTTTAAGCATTCTTCTGTGGTAGCGAGTGCCGCAAATACTTATCCTCCAGGTTAAGCAGGGAGGAAAGGAAATGTCTGCTCTTCCTTCACTCCTAACTCTTGTCACCCACCCCCCTGCCAAGTCGAAGAAGATGGTTTGTGCTAGAAAACACCAACTGAAGTAGGAAACAGAGCGATGTCTTCAACAACATATGTGCTGAGCAAGGGAAGAATGCATTGATAGTAAAGCTAAAAAATGACTGTCAGTATAAATAAGGTTTTCAGTACCCAAAAATGCACAGAAAATTAAGTTGTGCCAATTTCCTTTTAAATTTAACTAACTGAATCCTTTTTTGCCCATTTATTCTGTCCCTGCCATAAAGGGGAAAAAATCACTTCAATCCCTTTCCTTTTCTTGTACTTGGGTAGCTTTTATTTTATTTTATTTTTATACATAATTAGCCGAGTATGCAATACCTAAACAACAAGCCTGCCTGGCCCAGAGCCCCATTCCTCACGCATACTTTTATAGGTCATGAGGTTATTTATATTGCTGTTATTTTTACATTTCCTCAATGCCAGGTGGTAATGTAAATCCAGGAGTCCTGAGCCACAGTGTGTGGTCAAGTACGCAGTTGGTGTCAGCAGCATATGCTTTCCTGGAGGGAAATGGTTCCTCCTCACTTTCCCCAGAAGGCAAAGGTGAGCAGATAACGCCTCTGCTCTTCTGCTGGGAGTGTTTCGTGTTGGTGACACCTACAGCCTGGATGGTAAACTAGTGGTGCCTGTCATCCGCTAAAAAAGAAACAGCAAAAATTAAAGAAAACAGAAAGAGAGAAAAAGAAAAACTATAGCAGTGGTGGATGTGAGGTCTTTTCAAATCCCTTGCTCAGAACTCATTACAAATTTACCCATCTAAAGTACTTAATAACAAAAAAGACACAAACCAGGGCCAATTGGAACAAGCTTCAGCTATCAACCTTGAGCATTTTGCTGTGTCAACACTTCACCAAGGAGAAACGTGGCAGGCCTGGGCCAGGCCACCCAAGGGGGTGGGATGGACGTGGGGACCTTGAGAGCTCAGGGCAGCAGCCCTGCACCAGCTGGCATCAAGACATTTCCATATTTTAATAAGAGTGTGGCAGCGCCTGTGGACACCAGCTGAAGCACAGCCCACCTGCCCACACTCGCTGGCTCCCAGCCAGGAGCTCTGAGGCCTTGAAAATAAATTTAAAATATCTATGGAGATTCAAATTATTCTCGAAATTCTGGAAAAGCCACATGGACTGTGTCTTTGATAGCCGTTAACGGTTGTATCTCTTCCTGGTGGTAGATTGGCTGGAGTGACTAATTCTGTATGTGCTCATGTGACCCAGTTTCCCTTGATGGGCCACAGGGCAGGTGCCAGTCACCCAGGAAGGATAAATGCCTGGGACGCAGTAGAGAAAGGCTGAGCCTAAGCTTCCAGTGGATTCACACTTCACTGGGGACCACAGGAAGACACCATGAGGGGGCCAGGCAGGTCGGTGGTGGGGTTTCCCTTCTCCTAGCTCTTCATTTCTTAAGTAATTAATCAGCCCAGATTGATCACTCTTTTTTTATTATTATTTTTAGTTTTTTTTGAGACGGAGTCTCGCTCTGTCGCCCAGGTTGGAGTGCAGTGGCGCGATCTCGGCTCCCTGCAACCTCCGCCTCCTGGGTTGAAGTGATTCTTCTGCCTTAGCCTCCCAAGTAGCTGGGACTACAGGTGCCTGCCACCACGCCTGGCTAATTTTTGTATTTTTAGCAGAGATGGGGTTTCACCGTGTTGGCCAGGCTGATCACCTGACCTCAGGTGATCTGCCTATTTCAGCCTCCCAAAGTGCTGAGATTATAGGCGTGAGCCACCTCGCCCAGCCAGATTAATCATTTCTAAAGTATACAGGTTCATATGCAAATGAACATAGAAATAGCAAGAAAAAAATCTATCCTTTATCTATATCTATACCTCTATAGGTATTCTGATATAGTTACTCCAAAACATAATTTGATCATGCCCTTTTAAAAATCCTTTTAATATGCAGGATAAGGCACACAGTGGCTTCCAGCACGCGAGTGGACATCCTGCTCTTGTTCTGATATTATCTCTTTGCAGATTTTGTTTCCTGTTTGTCCGTATAAATCCTCCCCTCTAGACCAGTGTTTCAGAGGACATATTTGTGGGCTGAGACATCAATTTAGTGGGTCACGACACGCATTTTAAAATGAAAGAGAATAGAATACTATGAGTAAAAATGCAGTCTTTAACAAGCATCATGGCTAAGTAGTGTTTTGTGAACCCCGAGTAGCATCTCTATGTAAAACGTGCTTCTAGTTCCTTGGTTGCGTTGGAGTTTTCAAGTTTCCCTGCCATGGTCTGCTTAAGAGGGAGCCCACAATTCATTTTAAAAATCCATACAATTCCATGCAATGTCTGGCACCAAACAGATTCCTTGGAATAAATGAATGAAGTGTGCCCTTCGTATTTCATGATTTTCCCAAACCTTTTTTGAAATTTTGAAGCAAATTGCACATAGTAATAGGAAATACTACTACTAGTTTTACCATTTTGCCTGAAGTTAACCTCTGATATTTTGTAGCCTAAAAAGGTATGCCATAGGGTAATTTTCTCACCTGATAAAAGGAACATTGGTTTCTAAAGCCATTGCAGAGGGTTCCAAAGACATGCTCAATCCCCACAGAAATGGAAATGCATTCCGATTAGCCGCGGCGCCACATCACTGGGTGTTTTAATGATCATCAGATTAAAAAGACATTTTTATGATCCCGCATCTCCAGATAGAAAGCACAGAGCCTCTTTCCTGTGTCACTGTCCCCAGCCTCTAAATTAGAGATAATTTCAAGCCTGGGTAAGTGAATGGTGGCGACCCCCCACCAAGCTGCAACGACATCAGTGAAATTAATGTTCACAATGAGAGTTTTACTGTCTGGTATGACATGTAAGTGATTCAGACAAATCTCTAGTTGTGCTAATGCTTATGTGGTGCAAATAGGGTGTGATTAGCAGGAACTAGAACACCACCAAGAGTGTGCTCCTGTCTCCGAAATCAAGGTCCTATAGCTTCTCTTAAGGACTGAAATAGTCACTCGGAAGGCAATTTAGTGATTAAAAATCTAAGGGGACTTTGTTACGAAGGGGACTTTATTACTGGTAATATATACAAAGGTAGTTAAATACCAAGAGACAGAGTCAATAAAATTCTCATAAAAAATTTTAAAAAGATATACTATTTTGCCTTATAGGATCTGCTGCTGGGCACTGGTTATTTACCTAAGAAAGGATCTGTGTATGATGAAGGTCACCTACTTTACATTGGTTGTTTGCACTCCTGTATGCCCCCTCCATCCTGCTGTTAAAACCAGTTGGACCCCCCTCCAGCCGGTCATCTCACCTGAGAGCCGAAGTTAAAGGAATGCAATGTCACCAAACGGATGTGACCTCAGCAAGTAACTTCACAGCTGCGAGGTTTTGTTTGCTTTTGAGTGACATGGAAAAGCCTGTATGGCGAAAGTTTTCACTCATTGCTTTGCCTAAGTCTTCTCATTTTCACTTACTACTTCTCAGTTTATCCAGCTTTTCACATAAAAAGCAAATAATAAAGCCAAAATCCAAAATGTACATATATTTCAGGGACACAGTGATGTACCAATTGTGCATATATCAGTTCTTCCTTGCTTTAAAATGGAGATTTCTTTCAAAGGGTTATGTTTGACTATGAGTCCGAGTTTTCAGTATGAGGAAGCTCTTTTGTGGGCTTTTAGGACTTTGGGTAATGTACAAATTCTCAGGTGTCTCATGCAGTCAGTGTTCTGTAAATCAGTGTAAGTCTGGGATCTAGTTCATGTCTGACCTTGTTTGGGCTCTGCATAGTTTAGAACTTAGTCATTTGCGTGGGGGAGAGAAATGAATCATATTGTTTATTGTCTTATTATAATTAACATGTGTTATTAAATTTGCAAATGGCCACTAATTGCCCATGCACAGGGTCTAAGTATGAAAACTGAAGATTTCAAGGAGAAACCAGGGTGGAGTCGGTAACGGCCCGAGAAGCTCTGCACAGAGTACATGGTGGACGACTGTGTTGACTCATTGAATAAAGGACTGGGTGAAATGATATTGAATATAGCTCACTCACGATGGCGTGAAATTTTCTAGGCTAATCTGGGGATTAATCATAAAAATGACTCAAGTCAGGCATAAAGAGCCTAAACACCGGTAGGTAATTAGGAAATAGGTTTTTCTCTTCCAATACGTTTCAGGAGAGAGAGAGCAGGGCACCTGCCCAGTCTCTCTTTAGGGCAATATTCCATGCACCATGTTGTTTCTAAGCATTTCTTCACAAAAGGAAGAAAACCCCAGGATATTGTATTATGTGGCAATAATGAGATGCAGATAGTCAGGAAGGTCTTTATTAACTTGCTTAAGGAGAGCTGCTGAGTGGCTTAGAGGATAAAGGGCTGGATTTCTCTTTAGAGCCCCCAGTGGGAGTTTAATTTGCAATCCAGTGTAGAGACACAATACACAATAGCTGCTTGCTTTAACGGGTTGATAGCATGAAAAATATTTACTGGTTATGAAAGATAATCCACTTCTGAGAAGACTGCCTTATTTTCAGAATTTCAGGTACAACAGATCCTTTCCCCACTGACGGTGCAGTATAGAGCATCCCGGTTGCAAAGATTACTTTGCTGCATTTGGCTCATCTAAAAAATGATAAACTCTTTATGCTAGATACGTATCTCTAGTCTGACTGACATGCTAGCTGCTGCAGATTTACAGCTAATATGTTAAGGTAATTTCTCAGGATAGTTCATGCAATTCAAAGGGTACCTTTTCGATCAGATTGATCTAAATATTTAATAGTCATAACCTTCTGCTTGGTTTTGCTCCTCGGTTTCAAAGAATAATGAAGTGGTATGACCTAGCAGGGACAGCACAGTCACGAGAGCAGTCCGCTTTATATTCTCCCAACAAATATTTATTGAGGGGCTGTGAACATAGCCCTGGCTTTATTCAGTCATGTTTCTCACTTTGCCGTTACCGATGTCGGTTTCTGCATTCACATAATTGAGAAAGGAATGGATTTTTGCCTTTTTAAAGAAAGTTGCTGTAGAGACAGACGACGAGGGCTTTTTGATTGTCTGTCTTTCCCCTGTTCCAATCGTGATGGCTATTGAGAATCACTGCTGATCATCTGTCTGCACAGTTCTTAGCAGGGTTCCTGGTGCTAGGTGAGGGCCCACCACCTATTTAATTTCTGGCAGGTCTGGGGCAGGCATCTGACACCCCACTTATGAGGTTGAAGTCCACATCCCCAGCAAGTCATATGTGTCCTACAAAAAATATGCTCGGCCATTCTGCAAGTGAGGGTGGATTTCTTTTCAGCAATCAGGAACTCAGTCCCAAGCAAAACTTTAAAGAGGCCAAGAAAAAGGGAAATGGAAAGTGAGGAGACATGAGTTGAGGAATAATCCTAGTCTATCACGTGTGCTATGGATCCCTGGTGCTACGGAAGACACTTCATGGCAGGTGGGTAGAAAGGATTTTCCAGGAAAGGGGAGAAAAAGAGGAGGAGGAGGCAGGGGGTACAGGAAGAACATGCTCTGTTTCAAAAGCGGCATCTGGCGGGACATTGACAATGGGCAAAACAGTTTTATCTGTCCACCTCCCACATGTTTTCCTGGCAATGAGTTTGTGTTTGACTTCAGAGGGGAATTCCTTTCTCAAACAGAGACTCTGTATCACTATTTTAATTTTATTGTTTTCAGAGACTATGAAGGACATAATAGAAAGAATCCAAGGTTTGGAGAAAGGAGAGGTGTTTGATTCCTGACTTTGAGACTGATTAGTTTTTGTGATTATGAGAAAATCACTTAATCCCTCAGTCTCAGATTGCTCATTAATAAAGAGGGATGGTAACACCTGCTTCACCCACCTCAACGAGATGCAAGGGTCCGGGGGAGAAAGGAGATGTCAATATGCTTGGTCAACAGGAGATAGCCACTTACAAATAGCTGTTTATATTATGACCAGGATGCCATTAACACGTCACAGTGTATATCTGAGTATTTCTCATTATACATATGTACCTAGAAGCACTGTTTTTGTTCATTTTCTTCCTCTGGTTCTTTGCACTTTGTAGGAAAGATGCTAAGAGTTAATGCTGAATTCCTGTGTGACGGAAGAGAAACAATGGAGATAATTCAGAGCCTTGTCATCAAGCTAACAAGGAGCTTCCAAGTACAAAGCTTATCCTGCTCTGATTCTATGCAAGGGAAGTCATTTTCTCCTCCTTCTTCCTCAAAATTCATGGTTATATTCTAAAGGAACGACACACCCTGAAGTTTCATGTCTCACCCTATATTCATCCATCGGCCTGCAGCGTCTATTACCCTGACTTCTGCACCTAGAGAGCTCCATCCACCTGTCATCCACTTCTAGCATTCCTCCTGCCCTTCTGCCAGCTCTGGTTGCAAGGCCCTCAGATTCTCTCAGGTATTTACCTCCTTCTTCTTCTGGCTGCAGAAAGTGCTGTGAGTGCACATTAAAAAAAAGTGAGCGGCTCCTCACTTTTCCCACGTCACTGACATTTTGGGAGGATCCGATGAAGCTTATGAAGCCTCTGCCCAAACAAGTGGCACATATACCATGGGGGCTCATGGGCCACTTGGAGCTCAACTATGAATCCACACGTGGTTTATGGCCCTCAGGTTAGAAATTCTTTCCTCTTTGGAATTTCTTTCACTGAAAGTGGATGCACCTTCTGTGTCTGATGTGGTCTGTGAGAGGGCAGAGGCAATGCCAGATTTGTTTATCAGTGTTTTGGATTTCCAGTGGCAATCCCTGTGCTTACATTAAGCTTATTGGATGACAGTAAGGGAATTAACTCCACAAGTTAAGTCTGGTTTATAGGCCTCCTGCTTGCACAATTTCCCTGTATGAATTATTGGGCATTTATACAGAGAAAGTGTTATAAGTTAGGAGAAAAATGTCACAAACATTCACAACAAATCGTTAGGCATTAAAAATATATATATTTCTAATTAATATAGGAAAGAAAGAGCTTTGTGCTCTCAACATAGATAAACTGGGTTACTGATACATATATTAACATTGAAAGTTAATTTCAAAGTGTAGATGAACACAGTACTATTTCTATTAGACATTTAGGGAATTAAAAACAATGAAATATATAGCTGCAAGTCTCAGGCACAGGCACTCTTGGCTACTGCAGAGAGGCAAAGAAATTAGAAAAAAAAAATCCTTTTCTTCCAAAGAGACATATTCCCTTCTTGTCAAGCCCAGGTTTATTAACATGGCAAGGGAAGAAACTTCACACAGCTCCTCCTTGGTTAATGTCCACTTAGTGATAAATGGAGACCCCCCTTCTCTGCGGATGTTAATCTAGTTTCCCAAAGGACTTACTCATTTGGAAAATGAGGAAAATTTTACATTGATTTAAAATGGTTCTGGAATGCAGAGGAGCGCCTCACTTTGTATGAGACAAGAATTCAGACAGTCACAGATCATCAGCAGAAGAGCATATCAGTAAACTATCTTCCACACTTTTTCTAATTTTCATAAGCACTCCCGCCCCCAACTCCCCACACTCAAATAAATCACCATGGGGAGAAATCATCAAGGGGAGTGAAAAAGATTTAACTGCTTCAGACAGGATAAAACACTACAAGACCTGCACATAGGCAAGAAGCCTAGGGGATGCTAAGCTCTGCATCCCATTATGGGATGTCAAGATTTGCATAAGGCAGACTAATGCCTCATACAGTCTCGTTTCAATGTGTCAGAGATTAAATGATGATAATGTTGCAACTTCTGTTTCAGACATGAGGAGCAGAGAATAGCAATTTGCAAACACCGTCCTGGAGCACATCCCAGGTTTCCGTGAGTAATTCAGGGGCATTTGAGTCATTCTGAAGCATCCTGCATCTTGTCGCTAAACAATGAATGGGTAACTGTACTTGATTTGGCATAGAAACATCTGAAACCCATACGATATTGACTTAGGATGTCATTGTGTGTCTTTGAATTTTGATCTTTCACAGTTAGTTCTACCTGATATAATATTTAGAATCCTTTTTTTTCTTTCTTTTTTTTTTTTTTTTTTGTAGAAGGCGATGTGTGCAAGTGTTCCCTTAGAGAAATTTGCAGAGTTGCGTTGCTTGGTGGAATGCTAGCCCAAGAATTATTTTGTTTATATCGTGAAAAATGATGCCCTGGCTTCAAGAATCAGGCTTTTGTCATGAATAGCAGTTTCATGCTCGTGAAGACTGAAATGGATTGATTGGTCTGAGCACTTATTAAAGTGCCTTAAGAATAAATGCTTTTTTTTTCTAAAGAACATCTATGATAAAATATTTATAAATGTTTAAATATATATTATTTAAATGGTTCACATTGGTTTTTTTTTTCTCTTCCTTTTTTTCCCTCTCTCTTTCTCTTTTATATCTTTCTTACTTTCTGGCCAGTGCATTACTCTGTGGTCTAACCTGGAGTGTAGTGCAGCAACCACAGCCACTGTAGCCTCAACCTCCCAGGCTCAAGTGATCTGCTCAGCCTCAACTTCCTAGGCTCAAGCGATCTGCCCACCTCAGCCTCTCAAGTAGCTAGGACCATAGGCGCATGCCACCATGCCTGGCTATTTTATTTTATTATTTTATTTTTTTGTAGAGACAAGGCCTCGTTAGCTACTTTGCCAGGGCTAGTCTTGAACACCTGGGCTCAAGTGATCCTCCCACCTCAGCCTCCCAGAGGGCTTGGATTATAGGCATTGAACTACCATGCCCAGCTGATTTGCATTGGGATGCACTTCAAAATGATCCAGTGCCAGAGGAGGGAAATGGGCAGGAGTAGAGATGAAATAGGATGGGCCACAGAGAAAGTTCATTAATCTATTCTTTATACTTTGGTCTATGTTTGAAATTTTCCATAAGGAAAACTTGAAAAACAATTATTTTGTAAACAAATGGCCATGTGGAATAAAAATATATTGTAAAAAATTGTTTATAAAATACTCTGACTCCAAACTCAAAATGTTCTTATTCCGAATATTTATGTAATCAAATAAAATATTTGAAATTAATAGGGACTTCCATTTAGCTTATGTGATCCTTATTAAGTAAAAATGCCACAAGAGTTAGTTCTAGTAAATAGATTTATATGGCAGACTGCTCTTTTATAGTAAATTTTAACTCAAACAACTATTTAATAGTCACTTACTATATGCAAAGAAATACTGTACATTACAGTTTTTTTGTTGACATCATTTTAAAGTACCTGTTTATAACTTAGAAGCTAAGGATGCAATGTATCAGAAAGTAATACAACTGAATTAAAAAAAAAATATTTTGAGTCTGATTTTCATTAATTTGGCCAGGCTGTCTTCAACTTTCTTCTCCAGATTTCTGAGATGTACTGCATTTTTGTCCAGACCCAGTCTTCCTGATCTTTTTCACTGAGTAGAGAATAACATGCTCATGTGATTTCACTTTATTCTGGATAAACTCAACCAGACGCGGAAATGCCATTCAGAGCAATGGAGCACCCTAGTGGCCTGAAGGAGCCAAGGACTCTCATTCACCATTTGCATCGGGTCTCATAGTTTTTGAAACCAAGCGACTAGAAATAATTAGCATAATAATATTAGCCACATCATCACATGAGGTGAAAAAAGTGTTGTGAATTAATGGGATCTTTATATCCAAAATGGCACAGACAATTAAACATTTAGTCAATATTAATTTTAAGGGCCAAGTAGCCTAGACACTGTGTCCCAGAGTTATACATCCCCATAATCAGTATAAAGTGCGTTTGGCATTCTTGAGTTTATGGGACAATTCTCTTCAACTACAGTCTTATGACTATGACTCGTTGCCCCTCAGTGAACAAATATTAATTTTAAAACTTTTTTTTCTGTCTCTTTTCTCCTGCGGTCTGAGCAGCATTGCATAGGCGGCTAGAGGAAGAGACTCTAGAGACAGATTGACTGCACTCAAGTCATTCTCTGTCCCCCATGAGCACAGTAACTTTGAGCAAGTAGATTAATCTCCCTGTGCCCCAGTTTTTCCACCTGTAAAATGGAGATAAGTGGAGCAGATGCCTTATAGTGTTGTGAGAATTAGATTATTCAGACAGTGCCTGGCACACAGTAAGCACTACAATTCCTTGCTGCAAACATTTCTTCTCAGACTGCAGTCACATCCATCATCTGCACAATCATATCTTTCCTATATGTGTATCCACCACTCTTAGAATCTGCATGATTGTCTATACTTCCAATTGCATATCCAAGAATCTATAGAAAATGAACTGGTTTGGGCAACACAGAATTTGTGAAATCCTACATATAAGGCTACGGAATAGTAACGGAGTAGAATTACACGAGAAACAACCTTGCTTCCTGTACACAACTCACCGTACATTATAGCCCATTATATTTTAACCAGAAATAACTAGTGAATTACTGAGTGGTTTAATCTTGTCGCGGTCACTGTTCCAAAGAGCCAAGGAGAACATTTTGAACCCTTCTGCAAAATTTGTGCAATAATTTTCCCCTATGAAAACTGAACAAAAAAAGGAACTTTAGTTAATTTAAGAAGCCTGAAGGGTAAATTAGCCACACATTGTATTATTTGGTTAAAAAAAGCTATTTCACGGTGAAAATAAAAATGCCTTTAAGCATAAAGAAAGTACAGTAAAAGATTTAAAACTTGAAAGAAGTTCCAAAGAAGTCATTGAATTCATTCAGAAGAAAATGGATTACTGACCTCAGGATCAAACTGTGTAAACTTTAAGAGTCATATAACCAGCACCAGTGCTGAGCACCAGCACCGAATGCTTTTCCTTCCACAGCTTATGTTGAACCTCTCCTACATTCTAAAAGAATGACCTGAACTATCCCATGAGAACATGACATCCGAACTTGTAAACTTGTTTCCCTCATCACAGCCCATAAAGAATTAGACACTAGGCTGGGCATGGTGGTTCACGCCTGTAATCCCAGCACTTTGGGAGGCTGAGGCGGGCAGATCACCTGAGGTCAGGAGTTTGAGACCAGCCTGGCTAACATGGTGAAACCCCGTCTCTACTAAAAACACAAAAATTAGCCAGGCATGGTGGCGGGTGCTTATAATGCCAGCTACTCGGGAGGCTGAGGCAGAACAATTGCTTGAACTTGGGAGGTGGAGGTTGCAGTGAGCCAAGATTGCCCTCCAACAAGAGCAAAACTCAGTCTCAAAAAAAAAAAAAAAAAAAAAAAAAAGAATTATTATACACTTCTCAACTGTGTAGTCAACTGTGTAGTTAGGACTTCCATAATCGGTGTGCGGGGATGACCTGGTCTGGTATTGCTAAGTTTTCTATTACTACAGCAACTGTGCAAGTGGCCAAAGTTGCCAATTCGTATATTTTTGAGAAAGTCATAAGTGGCTCAATCCAATCTTTTCACATGAAAAAGTATTGCAGAAAAGCCCACAATAAGAAAATAGATGTCTTATAATTATAGTTGAACTATGTTGTACTTGAGATTTTGATGTGTGTTCCCAAATACTGGTTAATACCACCACAGGGAAATATAATTAGCAAATTTACACACTATGCCTGGAGGGCTCACTATAATTCTCGCTATCCTCTGAGGGGTAGACTTTGGGATTTCCAAATGATGAGGTCTGTCTAGAAATTCATTAACTTCACTTCCTTGAATAGAGTCAAGAAGAATTCACCCTGTTCCATTCTCTAGTAAAATGAGGTTCATGAGGTTTTAATAAACTTTTAGTTCTAAAAGCAAATATTAATTTGTTCATTTAATGATTTTCTCTTATCCATTTTGTTCCTTGGAATGAAACACGATTTGTGAAATTCAAACATTCTGCTATTTACAAATACAATTTCATTTATTAATGGCCTATAATTAAGAAGAATTTGTTAGCTAAACAAACAATTAGCTTATTTGTCTGAAGAATAAATAGGGAGAAGGTTATTCATTCATCGTTAAAGGTTCTTAGCCTTGACCTACTTTTCACTTGTTCAGATTGCTTTCTAGATGTTCTAGTTTTTGTACCTAAAGTAATATTGCTAATCAAATGATGAATGCTTACATATTTATGTATTTTCTTTTGGTGAAGGAGCAGGTTAATGCATGCATAAAATGTTACCACATTGTAGATCAAAGTCTACTTCCAATCCTACCACTTAACCCTAAGGAAGGAATTTAACCTCTCCACCATGAAGTTTTCCATGTATAAAACAAGAACGTTCACAGTTGCCACCTACCCTGTGTTACCAGTAGAGGGTCTTGACTGCAAGTTGTCCAGGTTCTTGGCATTTTTAACAAAGAATTGGAAAAGCACCCAGCAAAGCAAAGAAAGAATGAAGCAACGAAAAAATGAAAGCAGGGATTTACCAAAAACAAAAGTACACTCCACAGTGTGGGATTGGGCTGGGCAGCAGCTCAAGGGCCCAGACACAGAATCTTCTCAGGTCCAAATACCCCCTAGAGGTTTCCCATTGGCCACTTCATGCTCACCTCATGTAAATAAAGTGGTGGCCTCCAATCAGAGGCTGAAGTGAAGTTAAAAGATCACACTCCTCTGCAAACATCTGATTGACTGGTTGCAAAAAGCAATGGAACAGAGGCTAAGGTGAAGTTATAGAGTTGCATTTCTACACAACGGAAGACTCTGCCTGCAGTAAGTCTGACTGGTTGCGGACAGCTAATTTCCCATCTGTGGTGCAGAAAAAGTAGGGGTTTGCAGAGGGAGTAGCCTAGGGTCCTTTTTTTACTTAGGCACGGAAAGTTACGGTTTTCCTTTCAAATGAGTTCTAGGGCGTCGACATGAAAGCGCCTTAGGTTCCCTGCCTCCAGACCCTATCCTCCTGCCTCACCTGGAGAGGAGTGGGGGATCGAATGCCATCATGATGGAAGAGACTGGTTATAATTTTTCTTAAAGAGAAGATCCTTTTCATTAATTAACTTCTTCCCCAAAATACACACCATTGGGAAAACATTTTGGCTTTGTATACAAACCTTAACATGTCTTTTGGAAGATGAGGACATTCTTTGTGAGTATTAAAGGAATCTGTGCAAAAACAGTACCTTTGGCACCGAGGCCGTGTCATCTGAAGGAAGAGCCACGTGGTTAGCCAGTTACAAAAGACTGGCAAAAAAAGTCAGCATGAAAATCTTATTTTGCCTGCTACATTCTTCTTTTACAGGGACACAAAATAAATGTTTTTTAAGGCAGGGAACAGCCTGTCATGGAGCTCACTTAGTGGACTGATTCCTACCTGCAAACCCCACTGTGGGCTGAGTCACTGGATGAGAAAACACAGACAACGGGGCTGCGTTAGAGTGTTCCTTGGATGGCACACGACCAGAAGAAAAGCAGTTCATCCCAAACAGCCCACAGCCGAGTGGCATTAAGTGCAGGGTAGTAACTGGATAGGTCATCATCCCAGATACCACCAGGCAAAGCTAGATGGATGGCAAACCGCACAATGGGGGTAGCCGTGAACTGTACATCAAACGGAAATCGGCAATAGAAACTTACCCAGAATACCACTTTCATGTTATAAGGAAGAATTAAAAAAAAAAAAATCAGTAGCTAACATTTAACCTTCTCTGTCGAACATTTATCAAGTTATAATTTATTAAATCCAGTTGCGGTCTGTGTCTTTTTGTATCACGAGCCTTTTCTGTCATATTCTGCAACACGGAAATATTAATTCCTACTTATTTGGTCACAGTGGGTGTATATGATTTTTTTTTTTTTTTCCAAGCTGATACCTGCTCTGAACGACCACGGCCATCACCTGAAACTTTATTCTTTCACATCTGTGCAGACACGGATGTACACAGGTGCACGCAATCACAGCGTCCATGCAAAAGGAGTGGGAGGATGTCTACTCCGCTTACCTTCGGCTTCCCTGATTTTTCTTCCCGCCGCGGATTTTCGAAGCACACTCCTCCCAGAGTTGAAGAGGCTGGCGAGCTCATCCAGGGGGCTGCTGAGAGGCCTGGAGCTGGGAGGGCTGTAGGGCGCGGGGGGAGAGGCACTGGAGCCGGCCTTCCTGGCGTCGACCCTGGCTGCCTTCACCGGGGAATACGGGATCTTGGGGAAGGAGCTGCAGGACCCGGCCCCAGGGGCAGAGTTTGGCTTTGGGTGGACCTTGGGCGCCTCTGTGCTCGGCCCCGCTTTCCCCAAGCTCACCGGGGCGGGCTCCGGAGGGAAGGCCAAGTGCGCGCAGGGTCTGAAGGGCGCGGGGGGCGGCCCGGGCGGGGGCGGGGGCGGCGTGGACGGCGGAGAGGCTCGGCCGGACCCGTTGAACAGCGCCAGGCCGGGGGACGCGGGCCTGTCGCCATCGCCCTTCTGGCTCTTGGAGTACTGCGGGGACAGCGGGCTCGACCCCTCCGACTGCACGGGGTACTTGAGGTTGGTCTCCAGGACCGGCAGCTTCTTCACCTCCAGGGGTGTCAGGGGCGACTCATCCGAGGCGGGGGAGCAGGTGACGGGGGTCGGGGGGAACACCAGCAGGGGCGGCCGGTGCGGCAGCAGGTTGGGGAAGGGCGGCGGGATGTCGCACATGTCCCCGGGGGGCCCCGCCGCCTCGTCCTCCGGCGCGCCGTGGAGCAGGGGCGGCGATGCGCGCAGGAAGGAGCCCGCGCCTGGGCCGCCGTCGTCGGGCAGGCAACACTTCATCTCCTCGTACACGGACTCCCCGGGGTCCGGGCTATCCGGCCTGGCCGCGTGCCCCAGCATCTCGATGTACACCGGCTCGCCGTCGTCTTCGTCCCCCGGGGGCGTGGCCGGGGGCAGCGCACACTGTGGGGTCCCGGGGGTCAGAACGCGCGCTGCTGTCCCCGGGGCGCCCGGGGGCCTCGCGTCCCCGGGCCGGGACCCCGATATCTCTTCGTAGGAGCCGCTGAGCTTGGTGTTGGGGCTGCGCTTGGGCTTTCGAGGAGGGATCTTCTTCATGGTGCTGTAGTCGTCGCTGTGCGGTCTGGGCCGGGCCAGAGCTGCGGTAGAAAAGGACACGGTCAGTGGGTGCCAGGCCAGGCCCACGGGTGCCCACCTCGCCCGGGGCTCGCCTCGGAGCCACGGCCCTGCGCCCTGAGAATCCCAAGGGACCGGGCCTGCATGTTCCTCCACCCGCTAGGCTCCCTGGCTGAACCTGAACTCCCGAGACCACCACCGAGAAAAGAGAGATTTGATCTTGGAGACGGAAGACTCCCATCCCCTGAGGAGGATGTCCAGCGGAACGTCAGGGGGTTCCAGGACGTCAGCCACCCACGGAGGCCGCGGAGGTGAGGTCCCTGGAGACACAGTGGGGAAGGGACACTCAGGGATCAGGTGGTGGAACACACTTAGGTGTGGATGCTTAGGACCTAACACAGGTGTGACATAATGTACGGGTTGAACTGGTCCTTATGATTTGAAACTCAGGAGACCTGGCCAATTAGCTATTAATAGTTAGTGGCATATGGAAGCTTCCTGTCAGAAATGAGTGTGATTATTTAAATGATGTAAAATGGGCTGGGTGCAGTGGCTCACGCCTGTAATCTCAGCACTTTGGAGATGGCAGATCACCTGAGGTCAGGAGATCCAGACCATCCTGCCCAACATGGTGAAACCCCGTCTCTACTAAAAATACGATTAGTCATGTGTGGTGGCGGGCGTCTGTAGTCCCAGCACTTTGGGAGGCCAAGGTGGGCGGATCACCTGAGGTCAGGAGTTTGAGACCAGCCTGGCCAACACGGTGAAACCCCATCTCCACTAAAAATAAAAAAAAATTAGCTGGGCCTCGTGGTACGCACCTGTAGTCCCAGCTACTCGGGAGGCTGAGGTAGGAGAATCGCTTGAACCTGGGAGGTGGAGGATGCAGTGAGTCGAGATTGCACCACTGCACTCCAGCCTGGGTGACAGAGTGAGACTTGGTCTCAAATAAATAAATAAATAAATAAATAAATAAATAAATAAATAAAAATAAATAAATGAATAAAAATGATGTAAAATGGACAAAACAAAACAACAACAAAACACTTGTGTGGATGGAGAGTCTTTAAAAAAAGGACTTTGTTCAAATGTCAGGGACGACAGGTTTTACAATCAGTACATTTCAATACTTAACAGAAACACATCCTTAACAAGGAAACCAAAAGAATAACATTTCCCTAAGAACTTTTCAAGGGGAAACTTCTGAAGGTAAAATAAGAAGCCATACTCAGAAAAACAAATAAGCATAGTGTTATTACAAGAGTGAATTTCAAAAGAGATGGAACAAAACTACTTAAATATGAATTTAAAACAATTATTGAAAATTAAGTCAAAAAAATTTCACAAGACTTCTTTTTCTAATGCTTTTTCTGTAAATTACAATAATGTTTTATTAAATAAATATAATTTCTCTGATAACAGAGATGTTAATTTTGGAAAAATTGTTTTGAGTCTTAGAAATACCTAAACTCCCAAACCTTGAATTATTTTACTAATTTGGTATTTTCTGAATCTGTAGGAACTCTTGATAGAGGCACATCTGCCTTTGTTGAGTTCCTGAGTTATTTAACTGAGGCAGTTGTATTCTTCCCTCACTATGACTGCACATTTTGGCAGCAGTCTCTGTACCCAGTTTTTGGAAGACAATGCAGTCTAATGGTTAAAATTAAAGGTTTGGAATCAGATGGACGTGGGTTCCAATCTCAGCATGACCTTTTATTCATTCATTGAGTCATATGCATTCAACGAGTATTTACCGAGATAAATTCATGAGTAAAGATAAGTTCCCTACCCTCCTCTACCCTAGTGGGAAGAGTCATACAACAACAAAAATGGAAATACGCCAAATGAGTGAGTTCTACAGTATGTTAGAATGTGATACAGGCCACGAAGATGAGAACCAACAGGCCAGAGTGAGGGTCACAGAACTGTGTGTCTTTGTGCTGGGGTTGGTGGGGCAGGGTCGTCATTTTAGAAGAGCTCCTGGGCGAAGCGCTCTGAGTCTCAGGGTTGTCATGCATAGAATGGTGATATGAGTATGTATCTCAAAGGAATAAAATAGATACTGTAGGGAAAGTGCTTCACTCAGTTCTTGACACACTGTCACCAGAAAATGGGAATGGAAAAGAACGAAAGTAATTTTTGAACTCAATGGACATCTTTGTAAGTCAGTATTATACGGGGCTCCCCAAAGCAGCCAACTTTTAAGAATAGAAAGTACCCAAAGTGTGCAGTTCTTTAATTAATAAGCATTATTCCAGTGACTTTCAATGGGCTAAAACATAACAGCCCCTGAGCTTCTAGAAAGTGAATAAAGCAACCCCATTTTTAACCTTAAGATTATAGAGTTGCTCTGAAGATATGAATAATTTAAAGGATTTGTGAGAGACCGTATTTTCCAAAGCTGCCTTCAATGATATTTTCAGCCCCACATACTCTTCCAGAACCTGGAACCTGGGAGGGTCTCTGTGTCTGCCCCAATGAATACAATGATTAGAAGATGATGTTGCCTGCTTTCTGGGGCTGGGCCAATGACAATGCAGCCTCTACCTGGCCGCCTCCTTCCCTTGGGACACATGTCTAGGTAGCCCTGACTTCCATGTACACGTCTGTACACCCTAAAGCAGCCACGCCGTGGGAACTGTGGAGAGGCTACATAGAGGTGAGGGAGAGCCAGAGGACTCCGATCTGCTGCAGCCCTCGGCTGTCTGGTTTCCCATCCCAGACACCAGAGATGTAATTAACCATGACTTCCAGTGATCACAGCTGCAGCCACTATCTGACTGCAGTGATGAAAGAGGCTCCTTGAGAACTGCTCAGCAGAGCCCAGCCAAATACTAGAACCATGAGAGATATAATAACCTTATTTTGGTGTCTTCAGCTACTAAGTTGGAGAGGTTTGTTACGTAACAATAGACAACTCATAAAGACATTGCTACCTGGCAGTGGACTCTGCTGTACAAACAAAAACAAAAACAAAAAAACCCTTAAACTCTTAGAAGTTGCTTTGGGCCATGGGAGGAGCTTTGAAGGGACCATGAGGGGAAGCGTGGTGGCCTCAAGAAAGCTCTTGATGAGGCCTAAAGAACAGTGAGGAAGATGTTGGAAGCTGGAGGGAACAGAACATTTTAGCCACAGTGTTAAGTTTACCAATACTATTTCACCTGCAGTCATGTGGAAAACAGAAAACAGAAGATGAACAGGGTGATGTGGCTAAGGAGATTTCCAGGCAGTATTAAAGTTGCCTCCTGGATTCTTCTAGCTGCCTAGAGTAAATCATGAGAATACAGAGATAAAGTAAAGAAGAACTATTCACTATAAAGGAACAAGAACCTTCTGAGTTTAAAAATAAAATGGTTCTCACTGCCAGGCTCTTCAGATGGCAAATAATTTGAATGCTAAGAAATGACTTCCAGCCAGGCGTGGTGACTCATGCCTGTAATCCCAACACTTTGGGAGGCCGAGGTGGGCAGATCACAAGGTCAGGAGTTCAAGACCAGCCTGCCCAATATGGTGAAAACTGTTCTCTACTAAAAATACACAAATTAGCCGGGTATGGTGGCACACGCCTGTAGTCTCAGCTACTTGGGAGGTTGAGGCAGGAGAATCACTTGAAACTGGGAGGTGGAGGTTGCAGAGAACCAAGATTGTACCACTGCATTCTAGCCTGGGCAACAGAGTGAGACTCCATCTCAAAAATAATAAAAGAATGAAGGAAGGAAGGAAGGAAGGAAGGAAGGAAGGAAGGAAGGAAGGAAGGAAGGGAGGGAGGGAGGGAGGGAAGGGAAGGCAAGGGAGGGAGGGAGGGAAGGAAGGAAGGAAGGAGGGAAGGAAGGAAGGAAGGACGAAGGAGGGAAGGAAGGAAGGAAAGGGAGGGAGGGAGGAAATGACTTCTAAGTAGAAATAAAATTCAGCGAATTTTCAGAAAAACATGATCTAAAGATGAAGTCAAGCACACACTGAAGAGACCCTTCAAGAAGTACCCAGAAAAATCCAAGGAGGGGCTTCATAGGGCTTTTCAAGGAAGCAAAACCACAGGTCTAAGAATATCAAGGGCATTGACCCACAGAAATACTCAGTGAGCTTCCCCAGTTACTGGGGTTCAGTAACATCAGCAACATCCATCAAAAAGATTTGTGGATGTGGCTTTTCACTCATAAGGTGGATTATGAATTGATTCACAAGAAAGTCACAAAGCTTTTAAATGAATTTATCAGTTTACACTGAAAGGAGCAGCGTGCACACAAAGACGAAGAAACTTTGGTTTCTCAAAATATTGGCCAGGTGCAATGTGAGCCTGCAGTCCCAACTACCCCAGAAGCTGAGCAGGAGGATCCCTTCAGGCTAGGAGTTCAAGGCTGCCGTGCGCTATGCTCATACCTGTGAATAGCCACCGCATTCCAGCTTGGACAACATAGCAAGACCTCACCTCTAAACAACAGCAATAACACAAGCCTGATCAGGAAGAAGCAGGCTGAGAAAACTACCATACTCCCAAACATAAATCACCTCTTGTGGATTGGGAATTATTAGTCAAAAAGGGGGGTGCCAAGATTCCAGAACACAGAGCTAAGAGCTATGGAAAATTATTTCCAGTCTGCAAACTGGACTAAATCCTCATGAAGGCACAAGCAACATGTATTCAGCTCTTGTTCACAACTGCCACCCACCGATGACCACTGTGTGTCACCTGATCTCCCTCCCGTGTCTGAACAGAAGCGTGCATCACAGTTATTCTCTGCCTGTCCCTCCAGTGTATTTTGGTTGTGTGGGGGATCCGGCAACTTGTCTTTTTGGTCATTAAGTCTTCAGATGGAAGAGGACACACTTGAGGCGCTGTCTCTCTCAGGAATCGTACCAGAGGCACTGGCACACCGGGATCTGATTTAGATGATGCGATCTGGCCTTTGAACCTGAGCCAGATGTGATGCTGCAGGAGGCTTTGGGGAGTCTGGGGAAGGGGTGAGTATAGTTTGTATGAGAGAGCGATACAAATTGTTTTGTCCAGAGGGTGGACTGACACAGACGGTACTTTCCAACACCTTGGCCACCACAGTATATCCTTTCCAGAGGTAGAATCTATTTCTCCTTTCCTAAACCTGGATGGGTGTTTGGGACTGAGGTGATTAAAGGAACGTGGCAGAAGGGAGTTTGCTCACCTCCCACGCTGGCTCCCTCAAAGCGAGGCTGCATCTACCGCTTTCTCTCTCCCAAAGCACATGCCCCCGAAGCACTGACTCTCCGTGAAAGAAGTTGGATACCCTGAAGCTGTCATGCTGCCCAAGCAATGCAGAGAGATCACACAGACAGAGAGAGACACCCAAGGAGTCGCTCTCCTCAGATGGCTGAGGCACCAGACACGCCTGTGACCGGCTTTCAGATGATTCCAGCCACCTTGCTGCATGAAGGACCGCGTATGACAACTGCCTCAGTGATCTCTGTTGACACCCAGAGCCTGAGAGGGGTAGTAAAACAATCACTACAGTATATAAATCTAATTTCTGGGTGGGTTGCTATGTGACAACACGTAACTGCTATAGTATTCCCTGAAAGTTTGCTTCAGATGTGGTGAAGAGCCTTTTTGCATTAAACAATTATAAATAAAAGTAGCATGTTTGTTGAGAGGTTGTTGAGAACCTGACTCAAGGGTCCAAAGCTTGCCTATGTGACATGGGACAAGTTACACCACTGCTCAGTGACTTAATACCCTTCTCTACATAGGGTCATGATGACAGTCCTACTAGGTAGGACCATTCTACAGATGAAAGATACTTAGCTTAATGCCTGCACATCGTAAACATCACTAAGTATCCATCATGACCGACATTATCACCGCTACACAACCAGAAACTTACTGTGAGAGACAGAACTGTTCCTTAAAGTGTGGTCTGGGGTTCAGTAACATCAGATCACTAGAGTGCGTTATCCTGTTCTACTCCATAACTCCATAAAATGGAACCTCTGGGGGGTCAGAACTGGAAGTAGTCATTCTTTATAAACTAAAATTAGAAAACCACAGTTAACAAATTAAAGTCTAATTTGGTTTGTGGCTACTTCTGGATGCATGTGCACGTGTACACATGCTAAAAGTTCATTTGCAAATACTGGTTAGAGGGTTATTAAAAATGAATTTACATCAACAGTTTTCTTAATTTTTTGTCCTAACATTGATGTATAAAACATTTGCAACTCCTTGATAAAGTCAATGAAATGGAGTAGGGAAGACAGTTCACGATCACAGAATACTTTTAGGGCAAGTTCTGGGATCCTAACGGTAGCTTAGGAGTCAAACTACATTCTGAAGCCATCTTATTACATCATAAAGTTGCCTCTTGTCTGAACTGCTGGAGAATGATACAGACATGTGTGTCATGTTAGCAGATCTACATTTTCTCCTACAAAACATTTTCCTTTTGGTATTTTTGCAAAGGCATGTCAGTGACTTTTAAGTCATCTTCTGTGCATAAGTTATTTGGTCCCATTCTCACAAAAACAAAATACCTGCATAGTTAATCTGTGAGAAAAAGGAGGAATGAGATGCTTGTTCATCCAAAATAAATAGTGTCTGCATATGTGACTCTCCTCCATTTTCCAGCACTTCTAGTGTGATTGTGCTGAGTTTCAGAGCAGAAGCAAACATAGCACAGAGCACAGGACCTAGGACATAAAAGATGCTTAATTAAGTGCCTGCTAGCTGACTGCTCAGGCTGCATACATCAGTGGATATAGGATGGATTTACAATCAGTTGCAAATTGGACAGAAAGGGCTTCTACTGAGCAGTCATATGTCGCAACCTTGTTATAACTTTTCTTTCTTGGTGGGAGGAGCAGTTCAGGCAATATCATTGCCTTCCCTGCCCCCATCTTTACCCTCCCGACTGCACTTGATGCTGTTGACATGCCCTTCCTGAGCCTTTCGCAGTTTCCACGGAGGGCAAGGTACTCTGTGGCCCGGTGTGCACCTATCACACCCTCAGTGCTGTGGCTGTGCTTCCCCTGTAATCTGTTTGACCACTTATCTCCCCACTTGGTCTGTCAGGTCCTCAGAGAGAAGCCAGGCTCATGGAAGACACTTAATTACTATTTGTTGAATGTACAACTGCGACATAGGTGGTGAACTGTGCAATTGTGTTCTGTTATCCCCAGCAACACATTTCTCCAAAGAGCGTTCACAGAAGACCTAATTTCTGTCCATTTTCAGGTAATAGAAAAAAAAAATTTTTTTAAGGGCTTCTGTTAAAACTATGTGGACAAATCCAGCCTTGACACATTTCAAGGGTACTTCTCGAACCTTGGCAAATTGTGCTCCCTCTGATATACTGATAGGAAGCACATTCTCTTTTAATGAAGAGTGTAGAGAAATAGATTTCTGTAACATGTATTCACTTGATAAGTATTTGTTGAGTGCTTACTATGTGACACATGTTGTTCTAGAATGAAGACAGAAAGAAGAGAGTAAAGAAAAGAAATAAAGTTATTTCCAAATTAAGCCACAGAGCTGAATCATGATTTGTGTCTACACATGTAAACTGCGTTTTGCGGAGAATGGAGTTGTACAGCAATTTTTGAAAAAAAAAGTTATAGGTTCATTAAGGTATAATTTCCGAGGAGGAGACAGTTGGAGTCTGAAGGGAGGGTGAGTGTGGAAGTGTCCACATAGAATGGTGAACAGTGAGGACTAGAGCTGCCTGAGAAAAGCTTGCTTCTGCAATTTCACCTTGAGCAACGGTCACTCCAAGCCAGGCACAGCACCACTGACATCATGACTTAACTGCAAGTCCCACATTTTAGAATTTAGTATCCATTTCACAAATGAGGAAACTGACTGTCAGAGGCTTCATTAACAACAAAGCTAAATGCATGTAACTTTGCTCAGCACTTGCTATGTCCTGGGCAATGAGGCTTTACAGCCCTTTGCTTCCTAACTCCCCAGAAATAGCCACTGCCGTGCTTCTGCTGTTGCTGCTCCTTGATATACATGGGCTTGGAAAGACTGAGTCACTTCTTCAAAGTCACACGCATGAAATGCAGGCTTATATTTAACTTCGGTCAGGAGACAATTCGAGAGAATGTTAACCGTCTTTGGGAGAAAGGCTGCACCCGGTGTGTGAGGAATGAACTCTGCAGAGCAGCACTCCAGCTGGGAGGCCCCGGCCAAGAGGAAGTGAAAACGAGGCCCTATCTTTCCTTTCCTAGCCACTATTTGCAAAGAGCAACTGCAGGCTTTTATTCAATGGCCAAAACCGCAATTCCTTTTGCACCGACCTAATAAAAACATGGTACTTTTAAATAGTTGTCTCTAGCTTGCTAATAGTTTGCAAAGAAGTGTTAACATTTATTGGCCTGCAAAATTGTTTCATGCTTTTGAGGTACAAAGGAAATGAGAAAAAAAAAATTGTTCTCTATCCTGTTTTCCTTCACCACAACCATTTTTATTGGGTGAGGACCTACCAGGAAAGACATGTGCTAATAAGAACAAGGATAAACACAAAGACAACTTTAAAGTGACCTTGGGGCTGGTCACCCTACAATCCTTGGCCCTTGGTCTCCAATCAGATCTCCTTTCACTCTATAACCATCTGAACTGATTCACAGCTTTATTTGTAAAGGAAAAGAACTTGAACTTGATTTTTTAACATGCCAAAAAGGATGGCTCAGGTACAAAACCAACTTCAGCTGCAGTCCTCAATCCTGTGAAACCAAGGTTCACCAAGCATTTTAGAATAGTGATCAAATTTTCTTCCTATCTTTTGACAGAAAGGAGAATAATTTTGTGACGTTACTAGGTGTAAAAAAATTCAGGATCACCACTTGGTAGACACACGAAGCATTTAGAATCAGGGTTGTCTAACAGAAGCTTCTGTGATGATGGAAAAGTTCTACACCTGTGGCTACTGAGTACCTGGGAAGTGACTGATGATGGAGGAATGACATTTAAAATTGTATTTAATTTTATTTACTTTAAACTTAATTGGCCACATGTGCCTAGTGACTACTGCATTGAACAACAAAGACTTAGATGATACTCGGATTGTGTTGGACTGAGGGAGATGTCTAAGATGCTAGGATCAATTTCATCACTGTCTTAACTCAACCACCTTCAGCTCCTGACATAAGGGCACAGAAGGGACCAGAACCCCGTCTGACAGCTGGCTTATCACGTGTGGGTGGAGCTACCTTTGCAATCATGGATTAGAAACCCAGACCACTGACAGACTGGGTGGCTAAGCTCCTGCACTGGCCTTCTCTGACTCCCTAATGCTGTAAAAACTAATCAGCAAGCATGCTTGAGCAGATTAAGCTGTTTAATTGTCTTATTCTTAAAAATATACGGTATTGAGAGCGCATGCCAGAATGCAAAAATACATCTCTAGTTGCAGGAGATCAAAGACTTTCTTTTTGTGGTGGCGGTTGTAAAGTAACCAGCATGAAGAATTAATGTAAGAAAGAACAGATAATGTAGATGGTAAAAAGGAAACCATGTATACACTTGCCCTTTGACAAGCTTCTGAAAGGTCTGCTCACCAGGGTGGGACACAGTGGACAAAACGCATCTCTAAGTACCTTATAATCACATATCTGACAAAATTAGGATCCAAGAAACTAAATTTTACATAAATATCTTGCATGCCTAATGCTATCACATGATGTATTTTGATAGCATGTAATAAGGAATTTAAGAGTTATTATGCTGTCCTCTTTATTAATCTTTTTCGGGGTCACTTTGCTTTTGTGCATGTGTGTGTGTGCATGTGTGTGCGTGTGTGCGTGCGTGCATGCGTGTGAGCGTGCGTGTGCGTGCGTGTGTGTGTGCATGTGTGCGTGTGCATGTGTGTGCGCATGTGTGTGCGCGTGTGTGCGTGTGTGCTTGTGTGTGTATCTCCTGTCGTTCCTGAGTAACCTTTATTTTAATTGACTCTTTGTTTTTGCTGCCCATATGAGAGTGCTCTCTGAGCTCAGCTTCTTCCTCACTATTTGATCTCCTTTCATAACATGTGACAAAGTGGCCCCCCCATTACTCCAGGGCAGTGGTCTTTTAAGGTGCACACAAACCTTTAGCTTTTCCTAGATGTTACAAGGTATTCTGAGGCTTCTTTATGCAAATTTCTAGAGCCTGTTTGCAGGGTTCAAGCTTGGATGGGGCTCCATTCTGCATTTGCTGCAATTTTCCATCACATTTCATGACTGTTTTTTCAATGTCTGATACTATCTGGAGTCTTAATTTCCCACCCTCTCCATCTCACAGGTCTTAGCATCTTAGATACCATCTTCCTCACACAAGCTGCCAAAAATCTTTCTTGTTACTCTAATTTACATCTTTTTGAGATACGGGCCGCAAATCTAAAATGGAGGCCTGAAGTTGGAACAGTGGCGATGAGATGCTCCCCACTTTCTCAGGGAGGGTGCTGGTGGCTCCCTCAGATCGTGGGCTTCTCCTGGTGTATGTGGCACTGGGGGAGAATGTCTCATATCTTTGGAGGTCCTGTTCTAATTTACATCTAAGCCCACATCGATGTCCACTTTGAAGACTTTCCTTGGGATGATCTCATCTAATGTCATTTTACAGCTTTTCTTATTGTGCTTATCAAACCAGGACTCTAAAGACACAAATTTGGACTCTCCTCCCCAAAGTCTTTAGGAATTTCTCCTCTACTTTGATCTGAGTATTGTTGATACATGGCTCATACACTAAGACAGTAACATTTTGTAAGTAAAAAATATCCTAAAGATCTATTCTTCTTTAATGCCACTAATAAAAAGCACTTTGAAGAGTGTACAGCATGGTGACAATAGTTAATGACAATACATTGTATTCTTAAAAAATGCTTAAAAAAAAAAAAAAAAAAAGAAAGGAAAAGGCCTGGCACAGTGGCTCATGTCTGTAATCTCAGCACTTTGGGAGGCCAAGGCAGGCAGATCACTAGAGGTCAGGAGTTTGAGACCAGCCCGGTCAACATGGTGAGACCCAGTCTCTACTAAAAATACAAAAATTAGCCAGGTGTGGTGGCAGGCACCTGTAGTCCCAGGTACTGAGGGAGGCTGAGGCAGAAGAATCACTTGAACCCCGGAGGTGGAGGTTGCAGTGAGCTGAGATTACACCATTGCACTCCAGCCTGAGCAACAAGAGCAAAACTCCGTCTCCAAAAATGGACATTAAGTGCTCTTAACACAGAAATGATGGCTGTGTGAGGCATGGATTTGTTAATTCGCTAGATTTAACCATTCCACAATGTACATATACTTCAAAACAACATGTTGTTCATGACAAAAACATATAATTTTATGTCAATTAAAAATAAATTTGAAAAAAAAAAAAGAAGTTGGCTAGGATGGACTTACTGCTTCAGGCCTCTGTCCCATGTCTTCCTACCACCTTCTTGTCAGTCATCCCAACATTGAGCTTATGGATTTGCTGTGTTTTTGTATTTGGGGTTATTTATTTACGGAAGGAACTGTGTTTCATCCTATGTTCAGATATTATTTTCTAGTGAGTTCTACCCAGCCGTTTCATTTAGAATCTCAACCCCTGTTCCACCCTATACTACTATCCTGGGTCTATTTATTTCTCTCAGCAGCAACAATCCACTTCTAAAGTATTTACTCTTTCACTGTGTTTACCATCTGTTTTGCCACACTAGAATGTAAACTCCATGAAGAAAGATATAGACATGCCTAGAATAGAGCCTGATGCATAGCGGGTGATCAATAAAATCTGTTAAATTCTAAGTGTTCCGCTAAGAAGCACTTCCTTTATTTTTCGCAATTCTTAAAATTAATAATTAAACAGTAATTGTCTCATTACTGATCTATGAGATCTGGCTGAGAAAAACTGCAATGTTCCCTTTTGAGCATCCCTGTTTCTAGACAATGGATGCAGAAACTTTTATAATCTAGTCTCAAAAGTTTTCCTAACAGTATTCTCCTGCACGATGACTCTCCTCTGGGTAAATAATTTCACTTACCATGTGATGAAGCAGTCTTAATTTTTTATTAGATTGTGATAACTGGAATGCCCGATGCATTTTCTTGACTTTCTAACTGGTGAACCTTTACAAGGAATAGCTGCTGACTTTCTGAATTGATTTGATGCTGCTCTTTGGAGGCAGGGGTGGGGATGGGAGTTAAGGAAATGCCATGTAAGTAGCTTTTCCCTAAGAGGCTTAGAGATTTGAATAAATATTATTTATATTTAATGATTAAGAGCTGCTGGCAAGCCAACAATTGGATTTATTTCTATTAAGAATACATTAGGGCCACATACTGCCATGGGCGCCCCAAGGCGAAGTCAGGGCATTCACGAGCCCGGAACACGAGGCTGGCTCCCTCCCCAGGGCTGACCTTCGTTGGCTGCTTCCCTGGCCGCAGAGAGACAGGCGCTCACAGCCTCATAGGAAGCACTCAGTCGGGTGTTGGGGTCCCTCTTTGGCTTGGGCGGAGGCTGTTTCCGTGGAGATGGGAGGCTGCTGTTGTCATCCATGCTGAACACCGAGTGCAGCGAAGGAGACCAGATGGACGGGCCAGCGAGGCACTGGCCCAGGCCATCCACGGCCATGCAGACTGACATGGAGCTGGGGTGGAAATGCCTGGGTCCACTCTTGTCTTCGGTTCTTAGGGGGAAACAAAACACAAACAGCACCACGCCAGAGAGGCCCAGATGCATTATTCCGGTAACAAGGAACCTGCTCAAGCAGACATAATGACGGCTTTTTGGCAAGCAGCCCTTCCTGCTGTGGCTGGAGGACGTGTGCAGCCCTCTGGTGACCAGTTGGTCCAGAGAAGGCCACCCGTCCTCTGGCTCGGGCTTTGTGATGAAAAGCACATGAGCCCGCGGGATATCCATCATGATTACTTTTTAAACATTCTCACACAAACGCAACACTACTTAAGGGGCTTCGCATTTTCCATCAGGCACTGGCTGAATGAGTTCTTCACACTCTGATTATTAAGCAAATCAAAAAACCAGAATTTCAATCTGAATGATAATTTCTGGCAAATCCATCTTAATAGAGAGTTACTGATGCATCAAATACTGGAAGTTCATCACCATTTCCCCTCGCAAGAGGAGGAGAGACTCCACTTAAAACTCTCAGAAATTTACATTTCAGTGTTCTCTTTCTCCCCGTCACTCTCTTTCCTGCCATTTAAATTCTACCAGAAATTATTTAATTATGTGCAGAGCTGTTATTTCTCCTCCTTGACTCTGTATGGTTGGCCAGTGCCAAGGAAACTGCTGGTATCCAGTAAATAAACAGAGAAATACTTCTTCACTTAATTTTGTATCAGGAAAATACATACATAATCAAATTGAGAAATTGGGGTGGCCGTTTAGTTCCAGCAGAGAAAATAATAAATATTATTTTGGAAGTCATATAAAATTAATAGTTATCTTGTTTAAAAAAAATTTCTTCTGGCTTCACATGTCAACGTAATCATGTGCTAGCAAGATGCCAATGCATTCACTCTACAAGGAGTTTCCAAGCATTTGTTTTTATAATTATATCTTTCTGTGGCAGAACACCAACAGGGCTAGAATCTACCACAAGGCAGAGCCAGCCGCCCATGTAGAAAATGAAATAGCTGAAGATGAAAGCGTGGCACTCAGTGGATAATTTGTTTTTCCTGTAATGTTTAATTACAGTCTTTTTTTTTTTGGTGTGTGTGTACAAAGGGGATTTTTTTCAGTATTTAATCACTGAGATATCTGAAGCTAATTAACAAGATACACATTGCCATTTCCACTTTAATAAAAAAAAATTGACATCAGCAGAAATGGGAAAGGAGAGTCATTTTCAGTGAGAAACTACAAGATATTACCAAGTTTCTATAGCAAAATAAACATCTCCCTGACGATGAATTAAGGTCCAAAGGAAGGAACTCCTTGCTCTCCCTCTTAGGGGTGTTGTGGTTCACGAGTGTCTTCATCGTTCTCAGAGAGAGGAGAATGATCAAATGGAGAAGGACCAGGTGGTCTTCATGTTTCTGTTTTAAGCTAAGCATCTAAAGTGAACTTTTTAATAAAAAGCTTTCCCCAAAGCTTGCTTTATTGGAAAAGAGAAATGTGACAGTTTACACAGGGATATATAATACACTTACAATCTATCGAGTTCACTTTCTTTCGCGTTTTCAGAGTGGTATCTCCATTTTTTGGGTCAGATTTCCACAAGTTTCTATAAGCCAGCCTTATGTCCGTAACACTTGTGTAAAAATGTCAACCCCCAAGCTATATAGTTTTGCTAATACAGAAACAGTAAATGCTTTAGAACTAGAATGTGCTTGAGGTAGTTAAGTGACACAAGCATGGCAAGTGAGGCAGTCGTCATCACATACGAATGAAGGAACGCAGCAGCCTCGAACTCATGAGAAGACAGCACAGGAAAGCATCTTTTTAGACTGCTGCTGTTTCAAATAACAAACCATGCACACCTGTTCCTGTAACTCCTGTCATATTATTTGATCGAACTCTGCATTAAGGGCTATATGAATTTTCATGACTCCATTGAATCAATCACAAAGGTAATTAAAGTTGCATGCTCTCTGCCTTTACCTTTTGCTTCCTTCCTCTTGCGTGTTCCTGACCTCTAACTTCTCTTTATGGTAGGGAGCGTTCATTTCAGTACGGAGCCGGTCATTTTCCCGGGCAATGTCTGAAGCATTCTGAATGACTAGGGCATCATAGGTTTTCAGCCCCATGTCCTCTGTGTTCTGCAGAAAGCTATTGATAGAAGTCACCTCTTGTTGTCTGATGCTTATTTTCTGAAGCAGGTGCTGGCGTGCTAAAAATCCTCTGATAACTTTTATAGAAGAATCATGGGTCAGTAAACGGAGGAAAAGTGAAAAACTCAGACATGCACAAACAAAAATCACAATATACTTATCTCTGAGCAGTTATAAAATAAGATACATTTAACCCAGAATAAGAATTTATCTAAATCAGCAGTGATAACACTAAAGGCAAAGCACTTTGACCTGAATGAGATCTTGCAGGCAATACTGATGATAAAGGCCTCCACACTGTTTTTGGTGACACAAGCTGGACACTGATGGACTGGAGTTAAATCGATGGGAAAGAACTAGGTCCAAATGACACAGAATTTTGGGGTATGCCTCCAACTGCAGCCTTTTGGGATGCACGAATCATCTTTCATTACATCACATTATTACATAAACACCTAAGGCTTATGGGGTTTGTCTTTGGAAATATCATGCATATATTGTTTCTAAGGTTATGATTTAATTCTTAAGAGAAATTAACACTATATTTAAGACTCTGGAAAGAGACTATATAAATACAGGAATCTATCCTGCTCTCTGGGAGAGGACGGCTAGAAAAATGTGTAAAAATTGGGGGAAATGAGTGAAAATGCTTTGAAATCAATATGTCAGTAACAAATACAAGAATTAAAAACAAAAGACCACCATTTAAAGGGACCTCTGTGTGTAAGACACTCTATTACCTCATTCAATTCTGAAACTCAATGACAAAACATACCACTACCTCAATTTCAGACACAATGGCGCTTCTCTTAGTGAAACTAAGAAAGTTCCTCCAGGTCAACACAACCAAAGAATAGTAGAGCCAGGGTTCATATGTCCCCAAGCTTAGGAGGTGAAATTACATTTCCTTAGCCTGCAGTTGCACAGACCTAATCTCTAACTCTTCAAGGGGCAGATCACCAACCAAGAAAGTCACAGGGAAGCCTATTTGCAATCAGTGTTAGAAAGAGCTTCCTAACCATCAGCACAGGGTGGAAGTGGATCAGGCTGGCTCATGAAAGAGCTGCTTCCCAGGCCCTGAGTGTGTACAAGGCCAGCACAGTGACACCTTCTCATGGGTGAAGTGGACAAGTGCAGGTGGAGGAATTCTGATTAGAGTCTTTTCAAACTTTATGATTCTGTCTCTCCCAATTTTAAAAGTTTCTGGGATTATAAGGAGTTGGTTAAGATGACAGAAGATGGATAATTTCAGGAAAGCCAATGTCTGTGGCAAAGCCACTTTATTCTTGCCCTTGGGAAAGGAAGAAGCCTATAAATTATTAAGTGCTTTAAAATAGTCCATGGTTATAAAATAACAAATATGAGGGGTACCTATGATATTGACTTTGATGTCTTTACTTGAGTAGCTGGTGGAAAGTTGAACAGAACATTCTACTATGATGGCTGAAGAGGAAAATAATATGTGGATATCTGAAATGCTGAAAGCGTTTTTTTTCCGATGGCACTACTGAAGGTTTAGTTATGTTGGAATGCAGTTGCATTAAGTTAACCGTAAAACAGTCATTCTGAAGTAACCTAAAGGAAAAATGTTAAGCAGAGCGGTACGATCAGATTTCCAGGAAGATAAAATGTGGAATAAAGTGGAGCAGTAGGAACCAATGGGCACCTCGAGTGAGAAGGCAGAACGCTTGAAATTGGCCTGTTCACTTGTTCTTTCTGGTTACACTAAAACAAAACAAAACAAAAAAAACAAAAAAAACAAAACAAAACAAAAAAAAAACAAGGGAGACATTGGCTTTCGGAAGAGGGAAAGTGAGTATATTCAAGATGTTTAATCTCTCGGAATAAAGAGAAGATTAATGTGGATGTGCCAGACTTCTCCTGACCTCCCACTACAGCACAGCTATTCACTGGATTCGCATTCACCCGGAGTCTATTGTCCCGCCTCCAGAAGACCTCATTTTCTCACACTTCATCCCACTAGCCTTTTAAAATTCTTTAAAAATGTTACACCAGTTGCTAAATATTGATATCTTCAATAAGGGGCAACTGGTAAAAATAAAATTGCCACTCATGGATGCTGATGTTTATTGTCTTTCAGACAAATTCAGAAGACTGCTGCTAAGACACCTGCCATATCTTAATTTCATCTGAATGAAATGAGCATATACAGTCAGAGAAAAAACTTCTGGCAGGAATAATTTCAAATTAAAATGATTAAATTTAAAACTAAAAGTTACAGCTTTCTTTCCCCTGGACATTTTTAAAGAAAAATATAGAATTCTTAAAAAAAAAAAACTGGAAATGGTTCCAGATCATATAAATTTTTAGTAAATTTAATATTAGCAAAAAGCATTGAGGGAACTGTTTTAAGAGCTATGAAAATAAAAATCAATAATTAATGCTTTGCATTTAAAACCCTGTAATTAAAAAATACTCATATTCATTATTTCACTTATGCAATATGAGATTATGGTTTCTATCTTGATGCCATTTTTTAAGACTTTTTTTTTTTTTTTTGAGATGGAGTTTCACTCTTGTTGCCCAGGCTGGAGTGGTGCAATGGCATGATCTCGGCTCACCACAACCTCTGCCTCCTGGGTTCAAGCTATTCTCCTGCCTCAGCCTCCTGAGTAGCTGGGATTACAGGCATGCGCTAACATACCGGGCTCATTTTGTATTTTTAGTAGAGACGGGGTTTCACCCTGTTGGCCAGGCTGGTCTTGAACTCCTAACTTCAGGTGATTTGCCTGCCTCGGCCTCCCAAAGTGCTGAGATTACAGGCATGAGCCACTGCACCCGACCTTTTAAGACCATTCTTAATTTTTATCTTTCGAAAAGTGAACAAGTAATTACAGTTCTGTTCATCTTTTCTGTTCCAGGTCAATAGGGTACAGCAATTTAATCTTTGTTAAATAGAACAGAAATATCTAATGGGGCAAAACTTCTTCTTATTATATTTAAGGGAAGTTTTCAGGAGAATTTGTGATACCCTGTTCTGTCTTTGGCATTATATTAAATGAGACTCTCCCTGTCCCAGTTTCAGCTGAGGCTGCAGATAAAGCTCTGGATGCCATAGGTCCTGGGTGGGGCCTGAGGCATTGCTTTGCTAGCCAGATCCCTGGTGAAGTTGGTGCCACTGGTGTTCCAGGGAAACGTGGGTTGGGGCAGGGCCGAACGTGCAAATAGGACTTGCAAGGCGGAGATCCAAAACAGACCTGTGGCCTGCCCTCTCCCCTGCGCTGATGAAGGTTGACGTTAAGAAGGCCAGGTCATCACACACTAGAAAGAAGATGCCTCCTTTACCAAGAGGTGGCAGTTGGCCCTCTCTGGTCCGAGACTCCCCCTTGCCTCAGCCTGGTGAAAGTGGCTTCAGGAGGCCACCCAGAGATCTTGGCATGTGGCTCCTTGGGGTTGGGAGCCACTGTGCACTGTGATATCTCAGAGGCCACGGCTGCAGTTTTCACAAGGATGTGGTTTTCACAAAGAACGTGTACAGAGAGAACAATGAGACTCCAACAGAGGGTCTGCAAGGTGCCAGGGGTTGAGGGGTGAGTTGCAAATGACCGGCCAAAGGAGGATGTTGCCAGTTAGAGAAGGAAGTCCCTGAAGTGCTCCGGAATATGTGGAAAGCTGTTGAAGTCTGCCCCAGCTGGAGGAGACCAGCGCCATAGTACACCTGTGTCATCAGAAGACTTGCCAGAAGCAGGTCTTTTTATCTTTAGAAGACTTTATTTATTTATTTATCTATTTATTTATTTATTTTTTTGAGACGGAGTCTCGCTCTGTCGCCCAGGCTGGAGTGCAGTGGCCGGATCTCAGCTCACTGCAAGCTCCGCCTCCCGGGTTTAGCCATTCTCCTGCCTCAGCCTCCCGAGTAGCTGGGACTACAGGCGCCTGCCACCTCGTCCAGCTAGTTTTTTGTACTTGTTTGTAGAGACGGGGTTTCACCGTGTTAGCCAGGATGGTCTCGATCTCCTGACCTCGTGATCCACCCGTCTCGGCCTCACAAAGTGCTGGGATTACAGGCTTGAGCCACCGCGCCCGGCCAGAAGACTTTTTATCTTCCTCAGAAGACACCTCCTTACTTCTTCCCCTCCTCATTAACCCTGGGAGACCCCGAGGCAACCTGAGTAGGTAGGGATCAGTCCCATGTCCAGTAAGGATGGGACAGGCCTGCAACAGCCAAGAAGGATGTTTTAACTTAGAATGAAGTTCTGAATTTTGATCATTACTTGAGCTGGATGTGTTAAAATCTGAACAGAGACTGTTCAAGGGACTAGCATGTAACAGGGCTTCTTATTTTATTTATTTTTTTCTAATTTTGATTTTTTTTTTTTCTTTTAGAGGTGGGATCTCACTCTGGCACCCAGGTTGGTGTGCAGTGGTAGAAAAAGCTCACTGCAGCCTGGAACTCCTGACCTCAAGGAATTCTTCACTTCAGTCTTCTGAGTAACTGGGACTATTGTTGCGTCCCACCATGCTTGGGAAATTTTTTGAGAGATAGGGGTCTCACTATGTTGCCCAGGCTGGTCTTGAACTCCTGGACTCAAGGGATCCTCCTGCCTCAGCCTCCTGAGTAACTGGGATTACAGGTGACTTTTTATTATCAGAAAATGAAAAGACCCATTGGAGATTCACACAGGGGCATACCTGAATGAATCCCACAGAAAAAGTGGACAGAGGCTTGAGAAGAATAAACGTGATCTGGGGATCCTATTAGGTTTCCTTGTTAGAGTAACAGTTTCAAATATATTAGAATTGAGTTCACTATATCTTACTAAAAGCTAGCATATAGATCATTTCTCCCTCTTTTATTATTCTTTCAGGAATATATATATATAAAATTATATATAATATATAAAAATATATATATAAGCTATTAAGCAAATTAAAAATCTATTACACATGTACATCTTATGTGAAGCATAGTTATGTTTTTAAAAATGTACCCATTTTCAATAGTCACTTGGATTTTGATAGAAAAAACAATTCCAAATGGAATCTCTTCTAAAGTTAAAATGAATAGATACTATCTGCTTTCAAAGATAGCACTCCAAATATTACTGTCACTTCATAAAGGGAAAAAAAAGTCAATACTTTTTCCAAGGCACATGTAGAATTACAGAAAATGTTGTTTGGTTCATCGGCTTGTTCCGGTTCTCCAAACTCTGGTGTCCCTGTGGCGCTACTGAAATGACACAGGAATTTGGTGCCATAGCTGCACCTACATGCCAGGGGAGACATTTTCCCTGCTGCACAATGTTACATTCTCACTATCCTGTGCTTTTGGAAAGAATTTAAAAGCCTGAGTATTTGCAGGGTAATGGATGCATAAATAGTAAGAGATGTATATTCCCTCTTCCAAACTGTACTTTAGGGAAATTCAATATAAAATTTTGTACAAAAGGATGTCTAATTAAAACATGACCAATGTCTGCAAATGTTGATTTTGAGACAGTTGCATAGCAAACTAAACCACGATGCTTCCTAAACACCCAAAAACTATTTGCCTGAAGATAGCATCCAGGAATGGAATACAGTGGCCATTAGGGTGCAGACCCCATTGACATTTAAACTTAGGGATGCACTAAAAGATTTTGCATTTCACGACTCAAAGAAGTTCAGAAATGTTGGCATATAAATGTTACCTTTTTGGCAGGTTATAATTTTTCTCTGCAACTGTAGGCACAAATCATTGAGTTGGTCAGCATGCCAGTATTTTAGAAACACTTTTCGGACTCCCATCTAAAATGCAAACAGCAGGGAAACATTTAACAGCATGAAGATACCAAAATGATGATGGAAAAATAATCAGACAAAAGATTTTTCCAGCAGAGGATTAGAAGAAACAAACTAAGAAAATTAGAGTACATGTCTCTGATGCTTAAACACTATTACATTTAATCAAAATTCCAAAGGCTTTGTTGTAATAAGTATGTTTTCTGCATGTGCCACATTGTTTGCAAATGGTTACACACTACTGATGTGGGTTGTACCATGTGGTGCAAAAGAGAAACACTGGCCTTGACTATCAGTCAGAAGAGAAGACCATCCCCATGAATGGATTCTCCCATTCTAGAGCTAGACCCTCATCTTTCCTTCCTCTTTTCATAGCAGGGAGTTTGAGTTTTGAGTTTACAAAAAGAAAAACAAACACTCAAAAGACCAAAATGAAACATAAAGCCGACGCATAAAATTGTTTTACTTCTATAATTTTTCCCACTATGCCACATATGATTATAAATCAAATGTTTGTACAATTGCAATTATAGAACTTCAGAACTAAAGTTTAAAAGTCTCAAGAAAGATGAGAAAGTCATCTTTGAGCAACAATCTTCTGGATGTTTGCACAAACAGTAGTTATGGGATGAACATACTTTTCCAGAATTTTTAAAAAGAAATTTTAGCATGACATGAAATCAGTTTCTATGACAAGCTCTAGTGGCATGAGAACTTATCCAAACGTACTGATATCGATGAAGACAGCTGCCAAAGAAAATTCTTAACACAAAACTGTAAGCCACATTCATACACTTTTAAAGTAATTCTCTTGTGTGTTGTGCTTATTTGAAGAATTCACAGAACTGAGGTAGGTGTGAGGAATACCCCTCACATAGAAGGCACTCATAGTCTCTTAGGAGAAGCAGACACAAGTAATTGCAGGAGAGCCTGGTGAATCCGAATGTGGTGTGCCAAGGAAGCTCTGAGATGGTATTCGGTTAGATAAAGGGAAAGTATTACTTGCAATAAGTTTATAATCATATTCTTAGCACTTGAGACAAACACCATTAAAGTGAGAAGTCTAACATGTGTGCTCCCAAGCATGAACTGGGGACATTAAAATGATAACACCCCCCTAGCCTATGCCATACATCACAGTGTCACCAGAAGCTGGCATGTGCGTACACACCATGAGGTATGGGAAAGGTTTGTAGGTCAGCCTTGTCTTCAGAATGGTTGGCCAGAGATGTTTTATGAGCTATTTCATATGAAAATGGAGCTTATTCCAAACACGCTTTGTCACTTCACCCCTTTCCACCTAACTCTTCCCTTACATGATCTGCTGTCTTAATAAAACACAGTTTTGCCGAAGATTTTGGCTGAATTCTGCATTATGAGAGTCAGGCTAATTAGTTAGATCAACGGGAAAAACTCTTAACTACTGGTCTACCTCAGAGCCTTCTGGCTGACTAGATGTTCTTCTTCATTTAGTTTAGTTTCTTTTAGTTGGTTGAAATTTGAGACAGTAACATGAGTGGGTGGCTACTGAGATTGTTACTTTTTTTTTTTTCATTGTATTGCCATTTTATCTTCCCAGTTATTTTCCATAATTCATAGTCTTTTTTTTTTTTTTTTTCTCCTTCCCAACTGCTGACTTATTTTGGCAGTCGACAGGAAGAACAGTTGGTCCTGTCTGTGAGCTCTGCAGAACAAATCTGTGAGACAGGCATTGGAAAGGAGGGAGCATGTCACCTCTCTGTTCATCATTGATTGTGGGATGTAACTCATTGTGGGAGAATAACTCCCAAAGACAAACTTCATCCAAACCTGGGTTCCAAAACAGAACTCCAAAGGAATGATGGCTGGTGATACTCTACAATGGATGGGATCAATAATGATCATTAGGGGAATTAACATATAGAAGGAGAGCAACATGCCTAAAAGACCTGTGGAAGGGAAACAGGAGAACAGGATTCTAGTTCCCCTCTCTTAATTCAGTGGAGACCCTGAGCAGGAGGGGAGGTGGAAAAAATGAGTATGCCCTCTTACAGTGGCATTTCTAACAGCCATTCCAAAACCCAAAGGAGGTTTATCTTGAACATTGTGCTAGATTTGGGGATACAAAGGAGGCCTCCATCCTCGTGGAGCTCATAGTATACTGGGGAAGGTCAGCAGTGAGCAGATTGTGGCAATTGTCCATGCTCAGGACAGAGAGTTATGTCCAAGAAACAGCTTTCAAGAAAAGAGAGTGATCAAGGTGTGATCAGGCAGGGTTCAGTGAGAAGCATGTTTTCTAAGCCATTTTGTCTTGAGGGATAAGCAGGAATTTCCCAGGGCATCTTGAGATGGTAGGTGTGAGGCAGAGAAACTAGCATGTGAAGGGCAAGAACCAGAAGATAAACCATCTGAGGGTACAGTTATGTGGACACGGATGAGGGAAGAGGCTACACCTGTAATTGCTGGCTACATCATGAAGAGGACTATAGGAAAAACATGGAAATTCTCCTGTGAGCAATTTGGATATGCTGGGAAATGGTAAGAGGACCAGATCTAAATTTTATAAAAATATTTTTTTGAAATTTGTCTTGAATCCTGAAAACTGTCTAAGAATAGATTGTTGAGCTGGTCATTGGCAAGGGAGGGAAAAATACTCCAATTAATCATTTAGGTTTGGAAGATTCTGCAACTGCTGCTTCCCTGTTGACCAACTCCTCTGTATCCTTTACAACTGAAATCAAACCTCATCTCCATTACTAGAATTTTTATATCCACCTTTCCATTTCCTTTAGGGCTTTGACACCTTCTATTTGTGTTCCCAGAGCACCCTATAAGTGATTATTTATCCTATTATAGTGCTTTGTATATATTTACCATCATATATATATATATATATTTTTTTTTGCATCTCCTGAAGAATATGGACACATATTCTTGAAATGCACAAGTGGCAGGGATGTGGGCAGGATGAATTCAGATCAGAAAAAAAGAACAGAAGATAAAGAATTGTGAAGCCCTTGCATAAAGTGAGTCACAGAGACGGATGATAGCTTCTCCGGTGAAAATGAGGTAAGATGGAAAATGAAAACTTCAGTCAGACCCTAGAGTCATTCAACAATCCAGAAGTAAGTCACAGAAGGTGGCAGGTGATAGAATAAGTCACGGAGGAAATAAAAGGAAAAAGAAACATGGGGTGAAACTGGCCTACCAGTTTGTATTGTGACACCACATCTCCAACCTCCATTGAGTGAATCTGAAGCCCAGAAGCCCCTTGTAACTTACAAAACCCTTGGTTGTACCTCAGCAGTGCAGATCTGCATAGCCATCACTACATCAAAAACCCACCAGGGGACTGGAGAACAGGTCCAACCTTCCAACTCCTACCATTGCAAGTGTCTGCCTTCCTCTCATTTGTGCTTCAGTTGCCAACCCTGCTCCTTCCCAGCCATTATTCTCATTATCTCAACCCATGGCTAGCTGCAACCATAAGCTAGGGGACCAGGAGCTAGCTGACCCTGTTGCCTCCTCCTCTCAGACAAAGGAAGTGGGGAAAAGGGGAAACTCAGGATACAGTATATTCAGGAAATACAGTTTTGGTTTAGATATGGAAGGTAAATTACAGGAAGAGTAGACACAGAGGTTGAAGTGAACTTTTCTTGGAATACACTAGGGATTTCATGAAGCTCTTGATGGTGGGTAGTTGAGAAGTGGATTGACGGTTTCACTGCATGTCAGGTCAGTTTTGGAAGTGGAGAAAAGGACTTCTTTCTGGGAGCCATGGATTGGGATAATGGCTGGGAAGAAGCAGGGTTGGCAATCGAAGCACAAATGAGAGGAAGGCAGACATGTGCAATGGTAGGAGTTGGAAGGTTGGACCTGCTCTCCGAACCCCTGGTGGGTGTTTGATGTAGTGATGCCTGTGCAAATCTGCACTGCTGAGGTACAACCAAGGGCTTTGTAAGTTACAAAGGGCTTCTGGGCTTCAGATTCGCTCGGTGGAGGTTGGAGATCTGAAGTCACAATACAAGCATCCTATCAAGACATGGCTAAAGACTTTGTTGCAATGGCTGGGTATTGTGCTTGCTGCTATTACATTCATTCAGATTATTTTGTAAAAAAATTCTTCCATCAACTACTTGGGCATATTTTATGGGTATCCAACGGACTATTTTATTTCATGTAGTTTTGTATTATATAATTTATTTATGGTTTGGCAACATTTGTAGATACTCATTGGATGTTTTAGCATTTGTTTGACTGTACTTTTTTTTTTTGAGATGCTATACTTGTAGTAAATGTTTAGTCTTTCTGAAAACAATGAAATTAGCAGTTAAGTAGTATTTTGGAGTTCTTCCCCAGAAACCATTCTGAATGTAGTCTTTATAGTTCTCTACTTTCACTGATGCTACAGATTAATGAAGATACAAATTTAAGAATCCTTCTTTAGCAGGGAAACACAGATAAGATCACATATATTCTGAATTTTCATGGATTCACACTGTTTATTAATGATATTGACCAAAAGAAAATTATTGACCGTTTTTGTTTTTTTCCTATGGAATGAATGTTACTGTATAATCAGTCTTACAGTGTTATACCAAATCCAATAAATTAAGATTCATTAAAATTAGACCAAAGGTTCAGATCACCTACATTTTTCATTTTGGTGGTATTCTCACATCAAAGAATGTTTCTCACTAAGCAGAGAAAAGGAGAGGTTAAAATGTTCTTCAACTGAGCCCTCTCCCTGTGCACTGCTAGATGCAGAGTGTTCCCAGCTGAGATTAAAATGTTAATGTCATTCTGACTCCTGTAAAAGTAAACCATCTGTGAATTACAGTCATCGCTATTTTTATTAGAAAACCATTAGGTTTTTTTTTCTTTTTAAGTGACAGATTTTAAAAGATTAAACAAAATTGTCATTGATGACTTCCAAAGCTCCAATTACTGCTACAATTTTTAGGTGTGTGTGTGTGTGTGTTTTTTTTTTTTTTTTTTTTTTGAGAGGTGTAGGCTGTGGAGGTACAGACAAATGCTGGAACGGTGCTTGTGCTAGAGTGTAGGTGGCACGGAAGCTGTGTTAGTAGAGACTTCAAGGGAACCTGTAGAGCACTTTTTTTTTTTAAAGACAATTTTTAGGAGTGCTGAGTGTTTCTGGCAGTACTTTTGGAACAGCATTTACAAAGAAAAAATACAGCTATTATCCTTTGATATTTTTCTGCGATGCACATTTCTCTCTGTATTAATGAAATTGAGAAAAACATCTAATGTAGAACTATTCTTACATATTGATAGTTTAGAAAAATAGTGACGCCTCTCATTTCGTTATATCTATGAATTCTTTGGGAGTTGAAGAAGCATATATTATTTGTATTCTATGTGTGACTTAATTTAGTTTACTCATTTACTGCTGCTAAAAAATACAATCAGTAATTGTTTCCCATGCAGGTAAAGTAAAGGAGAAAGCTCAGGTCACATGGTTCTGCTTTGACAGAAGGACATGTCAATTAAAACAACAAAAAACACTTCAGTTACTTATGGAGACATAGAAAATTGGATAACATTTATTTTGAAATAATAGTACAATTTCCTCTAAGGAAATGTGCACTTGTGATGTCCACAACAGATGATACTAGTAGGATTCATCATCTACAAAGGAGGGGCAAAGGAACAGAGTGTCCGTAACCCACACTGTTCTAGTTAGATCTTAGAAATCATCTCGATCAACCTCTTCAGTTTTCAAGAGAAAAAGATATGTCTTAGAGAGGACATATGACACTCACACAGTCCATACAGAAAGTTAGTGCCAGAGGTAAGATGAATCGGAGCTCTCCAGGCTCCAGACTAAAAGAAACACATACCCTTGACCCTATAAAGTCTCAAATTGAAACATGTGTATTAATCACTTGGAGATCTTGTCAAAATGTAAATTCTGATCCAGTAGGTTGGGATGGGGCCAGTGATTCATTCTGCATTTCTAACACATTCCTAAATGATGTCGGTGACGTTAGTCTGTGGACCACGTTTTCAGTGGTGAGACCCTGGGTCACTCTCTTTTCTTGAGGCTTGACTTCTCTGACAAGCTCACCTGGTCCCCTGCTCTGTGTCTGTCATCTCTGTTCCAATGTTTGTCTGAAGCTGCTTCGTTGCTGCTTCCCAATGAAAAGTTAGCTATCCTCAGAATTCTCTACTGAATTCTCCTCTTACTTTTCATCATCTTCCTGGTAAGTTCATTATTCCAAAAGCTTTCACTATAGACTGCTCATGAGAGCTCATCTTATCACCGAGTCCAGACCTATGGAGCCCATCTCATTGTGCACACATTTATGTCAATGTTTCGTGGGCACCCTAGCCTCACTCGTATGTTTCCCTCTTGTCCTGTATTTTCTAGCTCAGTGATCAAAAGAACCATCTACCTGGGTATTCCCTGAGCACCTCAAGCCCTAGAGATTTCCACAGGTCATTTCTCACACACTTTCCCATCTCATCCATCCCTACCCACTCTTGCCTTTCTAGGCCAAAGGAGTCATCATCACCTCATCACCCAAGCCAGAACCCCAAGCATCACCTAAGTTTGCTTATAGCTTTTCCCCCAGGCCCCATTTAGTCATAAGTTCTGTTGAGGTTTCTAGAACCCACTTCCTGATTACTTTTATGAATAATTTCAGTAGCTCCATAAATTATCATGGGTCTATAAGCATCCATTTTTTTAAACTATATTCAGAGTGATCTTTCTAAACATCAATCTCATTATGTTACTTTCTTGTCTAAAATTAGTTAGTGGCCTGTAATGATTTTCAGGATGATGTTCAAATGCCTTTAAAAGGTTTATTAGAGTTTTCTATTGTATCGCACTTTTAGTCTCCTCCCTCCCTTCCTCCTTCCTCTATTCCTTCCTTCTTTCCTTCTTTCCTTCCTTCCTCCTTTCCTTCTTCCCTCTCTCCATCCCTGCCTCCCTCACCTTCCCTCTAAAATTTGTGGTAAGTACACTTAGCCTGATACCTACCGTCTTAACAAAATTTTAAGCATATAATGCAGTGTTGTTAAATAGCGGTGCGATGTTGTATAGTAGGCTTCTAGAACTTATTCAATACATTCAAGCTTACTTATTCTCCAGCTATATCATATTGCTTTCTGATCCAAAGTGGGAATTCATTTTTCTCCTGTTTGGTGTGTACCTTATAATAATAAATCAATTACAATAGTACATCCATGTCACTAATGTACCTTGTATACATCTCTACAGTAGGACTGGAGTCCTGGTTTTCTTCTTATTTATGTACCGTCTGACTATTCAACTTAACTGTGAGATATTTATAAACTCAAATAATGTTGGAAAAGTATAAAGTTCATAATTCACATGTATTAAGGTGAAGGAAATGAAACTAAATGGACGTGTACAATGGAGAAGGCAGAATTTTAAAAAATGATTTTAATAAGCACTTGCTATAACATAATCTCAGATATTTAAAATTTCATTTGTCTACAAAAATTTAATTATTATTATTATTATTTTTTTTTTGCGGAGTTTCACCCAGGCTGGAGTGCAATGGCATGATCTCAGATCACTGCAACCTCCACTTTCCAGGTTCAAGCGATTCTCCTGCCTCAGCCTACTGAGTAGCTGGGATTACAGGCATGCGCCACCATGCCTGGCTAGTTTTGTAATTTTAGTGGAAATGGGGTTTCTCTATGTTGGTCAGGCTGGTCTCGAACTCCTGATCCCAGGTGATCCACCCACCTCGGCCTCCCAAAGTGCTAGGATTACAGACATGAGCCACCGCGCCCGGCCATCAAAAAATAAATCTTAACATTTTCAACTTATTTAAACTATTTGATGTATTTTATTAAAATACATCTAATAGGATTAAAGAAACAAAGATGCTAAGTTTCATATTTCTAGTGCCATCACCTCTGATATAGGATTATTACAGACTAAAATCTAGAATTTAACTCATCATCTCTTCTTTATCTGCTTTTTAATTCACCTTGCACATTGACTTCAATTTATTAGTCTTCTAGAAACTTCAATGATTTTATGTTGCCTATAAAGCCCTCTATAATATGAGCTAACCCTTTTTTATTTCTCTTAAAGAGATGCTATTTACTATTATTTTAGCTTCCTGTATACTCTCCTGAAGCGCAAAACCAATGTGAACCTTCTTTATATATATTGTGCAGGGCCCACAGCATTCTTATGAATGGAGTTTTCACTGAATGATATCATTACTGTCTTTATACATTGTACAGGGCCCATAGCATTCTTATGAATGGAGTTTTCACTGAATGACATCATTACTGTCTTTATATATTGTACAGGGCCCATAGCATTCTCATGAATGCAGTTTTCACTGAATGATATCATTACGGTTGTCAGTGTTGGGTTAGATGCTATCCCTTTATTTCTAAGTCTAAAATCATTGGACTATTTTATTAACGTATATTACATTTTAATGAGAAAGGTCTTATTGTGAATGCTAGCTTCTTTTCTGCAATTAAAATGCTTTATTTTCATACAAAATTAATCTTGAAAAATGTTAACCCCCTTGCTCTAAAAACAGCCCTAGTCTAGTAAATACTTTCAGCTTTTTCAAAGGATATGTACTATCGTAGTTGCATCAAAAGTAGTCACATCTTTCACATATCAGTATTCTGGAAAAATGCCCTAGTATTTTTTAAAGTGCCCAGCAATGTAGATCTGTTCCCAGTTTGTTAAGAATAGCTTTATTGATGGTGATACGAACAACACAATCTTTTCAGTGTTCTGATGTCTGCAGAGTTCTCCCCTCAGATTTGCTTTCCTTCCTGCTGATCTCAGGATGTCATTGTGCTCCTTCACAACCCTGTTCTATTTTTGCTATGCGATACCATTTCTGTGCCTACCAGGTCATCTCTTCCAAGGGAAAGAAATCTCAAAATCCCAACATTTCTACATGTGTGCCATGAACAGGTCTTTACCTATAATTCATTCCTGGATCAATATCATTTCTCATAACACTCAGTTGCATTATATTTATATTTTTCCTGATGATCCTTTTCTCACATTTATTCATCCATCATCCTACCATCTGTCTGCTCTGAACATCCATTCACTCATTAGTTCATTCATTCATTCACCTTCAATCATTCATTCATGTATCCATTCATAAATCAAATGTTGCCAAGCACCTTCTTCATACCAGCAGGGTACAGACGCTGGGACCACAAGGATGAGTGAAATACTGTCTACCTTTTCAACAAGCTCAATAAGGAAACCATTGAACTAAATGCATCCTCTCCAGGCTGAATTCACATTTCCCCCATTTCATTCATTAAATTTCTAAGAATGACCATTACTTTTTCGTGTGTGAATATTTTACTATTAATACCTCCACATTCTACACTTTCATGGTTGCTTTGAAAAGCTACTAAATAGAAAAATTCTAATGTTCAGCCTGGCTCTGAATGTCTGAATGTACTTTTAAATGTTCTCAAAGGATACATTTATATGAAAATACATGTTCTCTTTGTTATAAATAGACTATTCTTGAAGTTTAACTTCAACACAGAAAAGATAATTACAGCCACACACATCTAATAGAGCACTGTATCTTCTGGTATTTGAAGAAGGTGGTTTGGCTTGAATTACATATAATTATAGTTTAAGAAAAATTAATTATTCTTACCTAGAACAGTATGACCTACACAGCAGGCAGTGATGAATAAAAGCTACTATTTTGAGCTTACTAGTGAATGACTCACTATGTAATTCTATATGTTATTTCATTATGGAAATCATATTGACATGGTCAAGAGTGCTTAAAAAAAAATCACTTTTCCCAAAGAGACATACTATGAAAAAGCAAACCAAAGCCACACCCAAACAAAGGCAATTAGCTTCAAAAGCACAGAGGAAAGTGTATTTGATAAGTTAACGTATTCAGTCAGAGCACACATTTGATGTTTCTTTTCAAAATGGCCTAAATCATGTCAATAATGGTTTGCCCCATGGGACTGTATGTTATAAATGGCCAAACAGCAGCACAAACATGGTCATGGCCTTTGGCACTCCTTAGGGTATGGGAGCCCTTGTCCTACCGTCGTCTGCCAAATTGATGGCATTTATATATTTTGATGTGTGCTTTTCTTCTAAAACCATGATACCATGTTTTTTTTTTTTTTTTTTTTTTTTTTTTATCCTGCACATCTGATCTTATGTAGTTCATCTTTAGGAATATTGGTAGATATTCAAAAGTTCTGGCATTGGTTTCCTAATTCCCCGTATGTCTGTCCTGTGGTGTGCTCATGTTTGCTTTGAGAATCCCATTTAATTTTGTGAACGGTCTTCTGTTTTCAGCCCTAAAGAGCTGAGTCTTTTCCATCATCTAGAGCTCCAAACACATTTTATGGAGCAAGTTCATTTTTAAAAAGAGCTTGAGTACGTTCCCGATCTACATGAATATTTTGGTTTTAAATGAGATTCCACTCTTCAAGTCAATATAACTTAACGAGCACCTTCATTGTTGCCACGGTGAGGTCCTCTCCCCTCCCATCATGTTCTCGGCTTCCTCCCTTGTCCCATCCACAATGGCTGTCTCTTGCTTGAGCCACCACATTGGCTTGGGAACTTGTTTCCCGGCTCTGTTCTTGCTCTCTAATAACACTTTTTTTTTTTTTTTTTTTTTTTTTTTTTTTTTTTTTTTTTTTACATTTAAAGCATAAATCAGGTCATGTTCCTACCCTCTCTAAAATTTATCAGTAGCCTGCCTTGAACCTAAAATAGAATGCTGCACTTTGACATACAAGGTACCACTGGTTCTGACCCAGTTAGCTCCAAGCACACCTTCTCCTTGTGGTGATCCTGTCTAGTCGGTGCAACCGGTTCTTGAGAAGAAAAACGTGTTAGCAATTATAAGGCTTCTGGCATATAATAGGTGCTCAGTAAATGCCTATCGAATGACTAAATAATCTTGAAGTTGGGGAAATTTGTATTGACATAGAAGAGATGGAGTTGGATCTCTCAGTAGGCACAGGCACAAACGCCCTTCTTTCAGTAGATGTTAGGGGCCTCATATTATCCAGCAGGACTGAGCTTTGAAGGTCAGAAACTGTTGTAATAGCAAAGTTATTTTTGCCTCCCCAGAACTAAATTATTTATTAATTCTCTCAATTTTTCTCCTTCGTGGGGCAATAATGAAAACACAAATGTTGAGAAACACGACTTTGTAGCATCCCTGTCTGCCATTTTCACCTGGTTCTCTCTCCAGCCCTCCTGCTCTCCTGTTGGTTCTCCCAGGAGGTCCTTACCTCAGGAGCTCAGCACACTTACCCTGGGACCCTTGGTCCTGCCTCAGCATGTCCCCAGCTCCTTCTCACCCTTCAGATCTGGGCCTACATGTGACCGTCCCAGAAATTCCCTGCATGGCAACTGCCCTGTTAGGTCAGGAACCCTCTAGTTCACTACTGCAGTGTCCCTTTTGCTCTTTTTGCACCTGGATCCTAATCTGTGATTTATTAGTTTAAAGCTGACTGTTTCTCCCCCAGCAGACCGTAAGCCATCGCAATTGCCTTGCCTAATTTGGGGAACTCACAAGGTGATCAATAAATGCTTGTTGAATCAGTCAATCAATAAACTTGAAGCAGAGGAAAACAGATGGATTTCTAAGAGATCAAGGTTGGATTAGGCATAGGACAAGTCAGTTTTAATCAGCAATTAGCGCCAGATAGTACCCTAAGATATTACTCTTCATGCACAATGAAGCTGAGTGAAAAAATGTAAACTTACTCTAAAGGCAGAAACTATCACACATGTCACCCAAACTTACTGCAGATACCTTCATATGCAAAGGGAAGATGTAGTCATCGGTAGGAGGTTCATTCATTCAACAAACACAAGTTGTATACACACTATGTGCCAGACCCTGTAAGAGATGTCATAGTGAAACACACACATGTATGCACACACACACACGCACGCATATGCACATGTGCACACACACACGCGCGCAAGCAAAAATACAAAAGAACATGGTTACATGACACCTGTCCTCAGAAAGTTAAGTGTGGAAAGGGAGAAAGACACATTTAGTAAGGATCAAATACATGCAGGATTTTTAAAAACGAAGTGAATGACGATGCACCAAATATTTTCAGTAGTTATCTTTAGGTAGTTCAATTCTGGTAGACTGTATTTTCTTCCTCAGTTTTTTTTCTATTTTTCAAACTTCTTATCAAGGATACATACTACTTTTATAACAAAAATGTTCCATATATGTATATGGCGTGTGTGTATGCATGTGTTTGGCACAAAAGAAGAAAGGAAATACACACAGACACACACACATATAATATAATATCTATGGTGATTGCCAATAGAATGTACATCGTTTCAAGGTGTACTCTTAGGTTCCTAATGCTTATTATTTTCAACATTTATAATTCCAGAGAAGGAGAAAGGATACAAAAGAAAGAATCATTTTATAGGCTATTTTCTAGCTTGTACTTATAGTTGATTTATGGAGTGCTCCCTGAGTAGTAAAACAAAGGTTATAAACCATTAATTTATCGTACTAATAAGAACCTAGGGCCCTAATACAATTGTCTCATCACAGAGAATGTAAAAGAAGTGGGGGTAGTTAAAACTTTAACAGTTCCTTGCTCTTCTATTTTATTTTCTCTACTGTACTATTGCAGATTAATGAAATAATAAAACCTTCACCCACTGATTTTATGTAATGTTATGGTAAAATGTTAATGTTGCAATTCTTAGTAATATATGAGCAAATCCTTCAAAGATCATAACTTAATTTAACTCGTTTTCAAACTATGACTTATTTCAAACTATTTAGGTAACAAAATCTAGACTATTCCATAAACATTACATTAGAAGACGATGATTAAAAAAAGATTGTGAATTTCTTTGTTCATGAGTAAACACAAATAGGAAAAGTATATCTCATTACAGTTTGGAGTATGTTTTTTGTGAGTATCCTTTGTTATTTCTTTAAGAGCCTCTCTCTCTGTCTCTTTCACATCCACGCATGCACACACTCAAGAGTAAGTATCGTATCATGCCGGTACTTGGGACGAAGTTGATGTTCTAATTTTGTTTCTTTCTTCCTGTCTGTATAATCTTGAGTAAGCCACCAGAAGGATCTATGTGTCTGACTCCTCATCCTTAAAATCATAGATGATATGTCATCTCTAAGGTGAAGAGCTCAACTTCTCCTTCCACAATTTCCAGTAACAGATATCGCAAGTTCCTGCCTCAAAGGAGACACACAGGCCACTCTTCTTTGCCTGCTCACAAAACTTCTTTCACCCCAAAGTTCTCGACATCTGCTTGCACAGTGAAAAGTACCACCGGGAAAGACTTTCTGCACAGAGCCACATCCGTGCAGTCCCCCCTCGACTCTCCGGGTGCTGTGTGTTCCGAAGCAGCACCCCTGGTATCACATGGACCGACTCTGACAGATTTGTTTCTTCATTCGTCATCCCTCCAGATGGCTTTAAAATGAATATAGCATTCAAATAACTACACAGAAGAAATCATCCTATAACCAGTTGATGCATATAAAATGTGTGAAAATCAGATTATACCACTTATTTTTCCACTTAGAATTAGCTTCAAAGGTTTTCATTTTACATAAATGACATAACACGAAAAACAAGCATGTTCCACATGGGCCTAACTGCTGTCCAGTCACTTTTCTGTGGCTCGGAGAAATTCAGGCTAATAGTCTGATTAACCGCACACAGTTCCAGAGGGATCCTTTCCAAGTTACCTTAAGATAGCCCTGAATTTAAAATGCATATATTTAGATAAGTAAAATACCTGAATAATAACAATAATAAAACAAATAGCAGATGGTTAATAACTACTGGCTTAATTTAACTTGTTTTCAAACTATGAGTTAATTCAAACTATTTGGATATTTTTCCATAGTGAAGTAATCCATGAACTCTTTGTTTCATAAAGAAAACTCTATCTGCTGAGACAGAAAACAGCACTAGAAGTTAGTCATGCAGGTCCTATTCAAATCATTTCAAAACACTTCCATTCCTTTTTGCAAACAAGTTACATAAATCCCACTTTGCAAATAAGGACGTGGCTCTGACTAGTCCACCATGTTTTTAAAATATATCATTTCACTGTAAACATAAGAAGCCACCAACGTGAAAGATTGCCTTCTAGCCACCACTACATCTTGATTTTCCTTTCTTCAAAATCAAACCACATTATGTAAAAGTAGCAATTTTGAGTATGTTAAGGAAACAGCAACATGCATGAGTTTGCCAAAACTTGTGGTGACCAGTTCAAATTATATGAAAGAAGGCACAAGATTCCTTTGAGAAGTACAGGCTAGTGGTATAAACACATAACAGAAATTATATATTGGAAAACAAAAATGCTTTGGTGCAAAATGCCGTGTGACTTACAGCTTTTTCACAAATGTTTAAAATAGTTAATTTGACCCTATGCAGTATTCTATGCTGAAATTATATTTACGTAGTAGTTTCAAATTTTAAAAATTATCTGTAACTATAGAAGTAATGCATTAATACATGTATCTTATAAACACAGATATAAAGCTAAAAATCCATTTGATTCTTACTTCATTTCAAAACAATACATTTTAAAAGGTTTTTTTTTTTTTTTTTTTTTTTTTTTTTTTGAGACGGAGTTTCACTCTTGTTGCCCAGGCTGGAGTGCAATGGCACAATCTCCGCTCACTACAACCTCCACCTCCCAGGTTCAAGCAATTCTTCTGCCTCAGCCTCCCAAGTAGCTGGAAATACAGGTATCACCATGCCTGGCTAATTTTTTTGTATTTTTAGTAGAGACAGGGTTTCACCATGTTGGCCAGGCTGGTCTTGAACTCCTGACCCCAGGCGATCCACTCACCTCAGCCTCCCAAAGTGCTGGGATTACAAGCATCAGCCACTGCGCCCAGCCTATAAAAGTTCTTACATGTCTTTGAATCCACATCAAGTATACTGTATTGTTTGGTAGTTTCTTATTTACAGAAACTCATTTCTTGGACCAGCTTCCAGGCACAGAGTGTCTGTCCTGTGTCTTTCTCTGGCTTCTATGCCGGGGATGCAGCAGTAAGCTGCGGACACAAAGCCCTTGGGATGGAGCTCCCATGCTATGGAGGAAAGGTGGTGAACAGCATGTTAAGGATTGCAATCTGAAGCGTAACAGACGGTCCTAGGCACCATGGAGAAGAATGAAGCAGAGAAGAGGATGAGAAGATGCAGTAGGAAGGTCGAGGATAATGAGAATTTAAAATCTAGTAGCCAGGGAATGCCTCGCTGAGAATTGGCATGTGAGCAAAACTCGGTATACTGGAAATGGTGCAGATCTGCGGAAATAGCCTAATAAACTGTTTTCAAACTGCCTTTGCTCTAGGTGCGAAGGTGCAGCACTGCTCCTTTGACCTGCATTTCTACCAGCACCGCCCATGAGTTGCCCCCACCCCTGTCATTTCCTCTGGATGGCCTGAGTCACATCTAGGTCTTAACTCTCAGAATTATAATCAATATCAAATGCTTCCTGAGACTCTTCACTTGATTACAATTCTTATCCTTCTCTATCTTCTTCTTTCCTTACTCCTCCTTTTCTCTTTTTCCTTCTCCTCTTGTTTCCAAGATGTAGTTGGGAATGAGGGTGCAAATGCATTGTGCTATTTCAGGGTCAGTTTGGCTGACAGTTTGGGTAGAAAAGGATTCTGATCAGAGTCACCCTGTAATGGGAAGTAGTCCGCTTGTTTTTCCTTCATTTGCTGGGCGAATTTTAAACATAAAAAAGGCACTATGTACAAGGCGAAGGCTGCTCAGACGAATAAAGGGTATGAGTGTCTTTGATCAGAGCTCGCACTGTGACGCATAACCTATCCCTTTCAAGTCCTGTAATATGAGCAAAATGACTTCAGATAGTTATATTAAAAGATATAGATCGAGTTAAATGCAGTGGAAAGAACATGACATAGTAAAAGCTAGACGTGGTCTCAGCAAAGTGGTGCTCCCACTGAAACTGAATATTAACTGCACCTAATATTTTGATCAGTACACTGATCTCTAACTAAGACAAGGGCTCTCTGTGAGGTTCAATTTCCTCAAATCTAAAATAAGGTCACTCCTGTACACACTGTCTACTTTCCTTTTCTGCACAGATTTTTTTATTAGGCTCTAATAAAATAAAATAAAAACTACGAATAGTTGTAATATACTCTGTAGATGACAGGAATTATTACCTATTAAATATTAAAAATTCCAGTACAGACTACAAAGCTGTGACTACTTAAAGCATGAAAAGCAGACACAGGTGTATAGATCGGCGTACAAAATAGTACTGAAGATATGACATCTTTATCCTCATCTGAAACAGAAGGAAATCAAATGTGCACCAAGGCTTACTGAATTGCTACAATGTTGGAGAGTATAAGAATTCCAGAGTTACAATCTCATATTGATGATTCAAGGCTTTCCTTCTACAGGGTCTGATTAAAGTTAAAAAGAGAAGACAGAACCTGCCAGATCTCCAAGACCCATTAGAATGACAATGAAATTACTATGTTCAGTTAAAAGAAATGAATTTCTAGCTAACACTGTATACAAGTTAACGCAGCAAAATGTAATTCTAATCTCTTCGGTCCTCCAGCACTGCTTTTAAAAATATAGAAAAGAATAACCATTCATTTCATGCTAACCACTCAGGACTAAAGGATGAACTGACTGGTTAATGAAAACACACATTGTAACTCTCAGCAATTTGGAAACAATGCTACAGATACACTAACCATCAGATGCAACCTTGTTGTCCCTGTAGCCTAACAGCTTCTGATTTAATTGCTGTGTCAATTAAAAACAGAATAGACTAGGAGGAATTCTTCCTGTAACTAGCAATGTATTTCAAACAAATGCTTTGCTTTTGCAACTGAGGAGTCTAACTTTCCAGGTTAGGAATGAGTGTTTTTTGTTTTGTTTTATTTACTTTTTTTTAATAAAAGCTTTTTTTTCCTTTGTCAGACCAATATAAAAGTGAAGTATGAATAAGCTTCATTTCTGTGAAGTTGATTATTTGTCTGGTAGTATAAAGTACATCATAGGTTACATCTTGAAGAAGCTGAAGAAACACTGTTTTTTCTGACTAGACAACAGGGAACTCATAAGTAAATATGCTCAGTGAATAAGCACATTTATTTCTCTTTCCTTTTAATTTTTTTTTGTCTTGTATTTTCAGCTTCTTTTCAGGCAGGCGAAAAGTGTGGAGAAAATAGTGCCATGAAATGGGATCCCTTTCCCATTTAAAAAAATGTTAATACTCTTATTGAAAGTCCTAATGCATGTTTCAATTTAATGCTATCCTCGGCTGCAATTTCAAGTATCCTAGCAAAAGCAGTGATACAGAAGAAATGATGGCTGGCAGTGTGTACCGATTTGTCTTCCAGTCTCCTCTCATATTTGGCCGGTCCTTTACAGTGGTCTATCAGAGGGATCACTGCTCAGGTATTGTGGTTACTTCCAATCACTCTCTTAGTGAAAGAATTATTCCAGATTCCCTTGCTTCCTTCTACAAATAAAAATTCTCCCTCTCTCTTTCCCTCATACACACACATCTATCTCACAGATACACACACACACACACACACACACATATATGTATATCATTATCTGTAAGTATTCTTTAAAAGCAAAAGAACACAATAAGAATACCTTAGTGGTACATCATCGGTGGACTACTACTATATAATTACTTATTCAAAATCTCAGCAGTGATTCCGTTGAACTGACTTCAGTTACCTATAGACCGAATAAACGCTGATATATGTGAATCCCACCCCTATGTCACTGACTCTGGAGGGGTTGGCGGACATCACTTCTGGTTAGTAATTCCTCCTTCTTCCTCCTTCCCTTTTTACCCAATCTTTTGGCACTGATGTGCATCACTGACAACTTCAGACTGAGTAAGCTTCCTCCTTCAGATTGTTATTTAAAGTTCAAATTTCATTATTAGTTTAAAAAAAAAAAGAAAAGAAAAGGAAAAAAGATAACAAAGAAAAAGATTGGGTGGCACAGACAATTAAATCATTACTCATCAATGCCAAAATTCTAGGTTCTTTGTTCTTTGTCATAGACAGATGAGTGTGCGAGTGTCAATCCAGTCTTCCCTCCCTGTTTTACTGAGACTGGGCCACTTTTGGACCTATTCAGCAATTCTGAATCATGAGCTCATGTCATTTCTAAAGCCAAGTCCTCATCCTTTGACTCATCAATTATCATGTACTTTTACTCATAGATATTCTCCCTATCACTTTTTAAAGATGCAAATTATGTCTACTTTCCAGTCATCGTCATGTTTTTACCAAAGCTTTTAGCTACCGTTGTTTCTGCCACCTACGCACTTTTGGTGGTTTTACAGCAAGAAACTTCCAAATAATTCCTGGTGTCATGGACTGCGTGGTTTCCCATTGCTGCTCTAATCTGCTCTTCTCACTTCAAACCTCTTCTTCCTAAAATGAGTCAAGGATGGACTCTGATGTTGTTGAACGTATTTAACAAGATCTGGAACCATCTTCTCCTGTTTCTGGTGAACATTTGCCTGTAATTTTGTCTCAGGTTATTTTCTTTTTCTGCAAGTCTAGCTATAGCTTTCACTGGCCCCTAGGTTCTGCCATCAAATCGATCACAGACTATAATAAAGTGTTTCCAATTATGAGGCTTTTGCCAACAAATGAGGTTCAAAGGATAGTGACATTTTCACTGTAAGGCAGGTGAGAAGCAGGGCAACGAGAAACAGAAGAAAGGGGAGCTGAGTGAGACTTGAACGAGCTACGGAAGTCCAGGTCAAACATGCACTTGTGAGAGACCAACTCTGCACACAGAAATCAACCTTAGTTCTTCAATTTTGGCTCCTCTGACTCCTGCTATGGGTAAATACGACAAAATGCTTTAGTGACAAGGTATGAATCTGGCACATGGGCAAACAGAATGGGGCTCATGAGCTTCTGTCATGGTTGTAAAGGGAGCCTCTTAGATTTCCTCATGTTGGCTGCAAGATGTTAAAATCAGCAAGTCATAAAGAATGACAAATTTCCAGCGAATACACTGAATGTCACGCCTTGCCAAACACATCAAAGGAATTTGTTTTTGCCAGGAAGACTCTGGTGGCTCCCTGCAATGACTCAGCTCATTTATTTAAAATCCTAAAGTGGTATTTTCATAGCTTGTAGGTCACCGACCTGCCAGCCTTGTAATTTACACTGCTGGAGAACAAGCCGACATCGCTCTGCAGCCAAATGTTCCTTCTTCTCACGCAGGAACGTATCAGCCAGCGGCTTATACCTGTGAAAAGCAGCAGAGACAGAAAGCAGTGACTGCATTTGCCAAGCACATAATCACATTCAACAGGGCTGTCTTTGTTACATCGTTTCCCAAGTTTCCCCGTCTTTCTTTATCCCAGGAATACCCAAATACCTGTTCACTGTGCATTTACTAGGGAACTGGAAATAATCCTTATCTTTTACAAGCGAAATCATTTTTACAATGCATCAAATATATTTTTCAGTCCTCTAATACATGTTTAGCACTGTCATGGAGCAATTCAAACCATTTAACCAAAGGAAATTTGAAGGGAATGAAAATATGAAAATTAATCCAGTAGCCATTTTTAAACATTTGGCATGCTCCTTAAAAATACATCCTTTAAGACATTTAAGCATTCTTTATGGCCACTTAAGAGTGAATTCAGATGTAACTAGAGTCTATAATAATGGAATACCAAAATGTTCATTCAGAATACTTATTTGAGAGATAGAATCACTTCTTCCCCATATATTAGATATTGAATATTGAAAATATTCTGGGACATTTTTATTTTGCAAAGCATCAGTGGCCAGTTGACTTCCATTCCTTAGCTGAAATTCATGGCAATATAATAGTTTCCTATAGGTTTTTCAAAAATGACTTTTAAAATTATATCGCCCACTTTAAAAAATCCATGTAAAATTCCCTTTGTGCTTACAGTGGTTAACCTGAGATACAGGCAAGGCTACAATGGAGGAGGAGGAAGAGGAGAAAACCAAAAAGGAAACGAGCAAAGATACATGCAGTTGCATCCTGTTGCCTTCTGTGTTTATGATTCTCATGTTGGGCTGTTCTGCAAGCTGAAGGAAATGCAATGCCAAAGCTGAAGTCATCAGTTTTCTGTTATTTTCTGTGTAATACCTTAGTGCTTCATCTAAAGTTCACTGCAGTAAATTTGGGATTTGCTAAAATGAGTTTATTCCGTTTCCTTAGTGCAATTAAGGGAGGGAGTGTTTTGCCTACACATCTTTATTTACTTGCTTTCCTTGGAGAAAGCAGTGGGAGTATGGGACATATCCCATGGACAGCCACACAGGAATCACACACATGTCTTATTTCGGCAGGTACTGTGGGTAAACGAGGGCTCACATGTGCGGCAGTACAGTCTGGAGTGTAACACAGGCTGGGAAACACACCTGCCATGGACAGAATGTATATCAAAATCCCTGCATTCAAATCCTAACCCCCAATATGATGGTACTAAGAGGTGGGGCCTTTGACAGGTGATTGAGTCATGAGGATGGAGCTTTCATGAATGGGATTAGTGCACTTAGAGAAGGCTGAAGAAAACAGGCTTGTTCCTTCCTATAAGGTCAGTGTAAATGCAATTGTGGTTTTCACATTGTTGAAATTTGCCATTTGATATTGGAATACATTCTTAAATAAATGTGGTTATGTTATACATCATGTTAGTGTGCATTTCTTGCTTTATGTTTTTTGCTAATGACTTATTACTTGCTGTTTATTTTATATTTATTTTAGACTATGAGAATAATGTTAGATAAAAAGCAAATTTCCGGGTGTGGTGGCAGGAGCCTGTAGTCCCAGCTACTCGGGAGGCAGAGGCAGGAGAATGGTGTGAACCCGGGAGGCAGAGCTTGCAGTGAGCCGAGATGGCACCACTGCACTCCAGCCTGGGCAACAGAGCAGACTCCGTCTCAAAAACAAAAAGCGAATTCGAGCGATTTTCTTATTTAGGTTCAAAATGGGTCGTAAAAGAGTGGAAACAACTCACAACATCAACAACGCATTTGGCCCAGGAGCTGCTAACGAACATACAGTGCAGTGTGGTTCAAGAAGTTTTGCTAAAGAGATGAGAGCCTTGAAGATGAGGAGTGTAGTGGCTGGCCATTGGAAGCTGACAATGACCAACTGAGAGCAATCCTCGAAGCTGATCGTCTTACAACTACATGAGAAGTTGCCAAAGAACTCAAGGTCAAACATTCTAAGGTTGTTTGGCATTTGAAGCAAATTGGAAAGGTGAAAAAGCTCAATAAGTGGGTGACTCATGAGCTAACTGAGAATAAAAGAAAATGTTGTTTCAAAGTACTCTTATTCTATGTAACAACCATGAACCGTTTCTTGATCAGATTATGATGCACGACGAAAGTGGATTTTATATGACAACCAGCGATGACCAGCTCAGTGGCTGGACCAAGAAGAAGCTCCAAAGCACTTCCTAAAGCCAAACTTGCACCGGAAAAGAGGTTATGTCACTGTCTGGTGGTCTGCTGCTGGTCTGATCCACTAGAGCTTTCTGAATCCCAGCGAAACCATTCCATCTGAGAAGTGTGCTCAGCAAATAGATGAGATGCACCGAAAACTGCAACGCCTGCAGCCGGCATTGGTCAACAGGAAGGGCCCAATTCTTCTCCATCACAGCGCCTGGCTGCACGTCACACAACCAAAAGTGGAAAGACGGGCTACGAAGTTTTGCCTCATCCACCATATTCACCTGACCTCTCGCCAACCATCTACCACTTCTTCGAGCATCTCAACAACTTTTCGCAGGGAAAATGCTTCCGCAAGTGGCGGGATGCAGAAAATGCTATCCAAGAGTTTGTCGATTCTCAAAGCACAGAATTTTAAGCTACAGGGATAAACAAAACTTACTTCGCATTGGCAAAAATGTGTTGATTGTAATGGTCCCTATTTTGATTAATAAAGATGTGTTTGCGTCTAGTTATAATGACTTAATGTTCACGGCCCGAAACTGCAATTACTTTTGCACTAACCTAACACCATGTGAGAACACCGTCCATAGAGAGAACAAGAAGGCTCTCTCTCCAAACCAGGAAGCGAGCTTCCACTGAATACTGAATTTGCCGACAACTTGATCTTGGATTTCCCACCCTCCAGGACTATGAGCACTTTCTGTTGCTCAGGAGCCACCATAGTCTATGATAATTTGGGACAGCAGCTTGAACTGACCAAGACAGTACCCAGTTACCTTCTCAGCTGGAGACATTTCTTATCTCCTTTCTTAAATCTTCAGCATTCTCACTGAAAAGTCAGTGTATGACTTTTCCGGGACTGAGAATCCTCATAATCTTGCTAGCCATAAACCAGAATGAATTTATCAGTATCAGCAACCACCCTTCCTTCTCATAGATGGATTTTTGCTCACGTATCAAACTTGGTGCATAGGAAAGCATAAAAACAAAAAATGGCAAGTAACAGAGATTGAGACTGAAGTAACTGAGACTGAAATTGCAGTGCCAGAGGCAAGGATATGAAAAAGGTGGCTCATTATTTTGCTCACACTAAATGGACTACAGTGATTTGTTGATGGATGAAGTACTCAGGAATTGTTTTGCTTTTGATGGGTGACAAGAATGTGATTTCTTACATGCCATGTACTAAAGTTGGTAGCTGTGTGTTTTATTTTACTTTATTAATTTTTATTGGGGTTTCTGCAGAAGAAGAAAGGGAATTTCCCCTGTACAACAGGGCAGGGCAAATGGGTATGATGTGGGATATGTAGAGGGTTGGGAAACAGGAGTAAGCTGTGCAAAGGGCAGTGAATGTGGACCACCCAGAAGGCTATGGGCATCCCCTAATGATTCTCTCACATGCTATCAGTACTTTTTTTTTTTTTTTTTTTTTTTTTTTTGCAGAGTTTCATTCTTGTCATGCAGGCTGGAGTGCAATGGTGCTATCTCTGCTCACTGCAACCTTCACCTCCTGGGTTCAAGCGATTGTCCTGCCTCAGCCTCCCAAGTAGCTGAGATTAAAGCACCCGCCACCACGCCCGACTAATTTTTGTATTTTTAGTAGAGACAGGGTTTCACCATGTTGGCCAGGCTGGTCTCGAACTGCTGACCTCAGGTGATCCACCCGCCTTGGCCTCTCAAAGTGCTGGTATTACAGGTGTGAGCCACCGTGCCCAGCTGACATTAGTACCTCTTATGAGCAAACATGGGTTAGGTTTGATAATGTCTGAGTGGTTAAAAGGCGACAAGTGATATAACTGTACAGTGTGTTCAAATAGGAAAGAAACTGAATTGGGAATCTGAAAACTGAGATTTAGGTTCCCACTTTGTAACCAGTTTGCTATAATGCCCTTGGCAAGTCACCTAACAAGCAACGCTCTGCCCTCCCTCAGAACTGTCTGTTTGCATTTCTCCAGACGAGACATAAATTCTATTCTGTGTTACAAACTCTGACCTCTCCTCAAAGTTTGTGAGTTCACCCAGAGTAAGGGGATATCTTTGTACATTTTATGGTGTCTCCTAGCTTGCCTTTGAATGTAGCAAGTTTAAATAAATGATAGTCAAGACATGGGGCTGTGGAGCAGGAGATGGTAAGTCGCATTTCTTGAACCCTGAATAAATGCAAAGGGCTTTTCATATCACCTCACATCCTCCTCACAGATGCAGGCCTGGATGACAATCATCTTTAGATAGTGAGACAGATAATGGTTGTAGGCATTCATTCACTTACCCAAGTTCACAGGGATGCTGTTATGGGCTGAACTGTGTCCCCCCCGTGCAAGATAAGTGAACGTGATGTTTAGGGTCTTTGTAGAGTATTCAAGTTAAGATGAGATCATTAGGGTGGGGCCTAATCCAATATGACTCATATCCTGAAAAGAAGAGGGAAACGCCACGGGAGATGCACAGCAGAGGGCCACATGATGCATGCAGAGGTGTCAGTGACACAGCTGCAATCAGGGAACACTGAGGATCTATGGCCGCCACCAGAGACCAGGAAGAGGCCAGGGCAGATGCCACCCAGACTTTCAGAGGAAGCCCTGCTGACAACTCAGTGTTGAACTTCTCACTTCCAGAGCTGGATGAGGAAAGGTCTATTGCTTTAAGCCATGGAGTTTGTGGTGCCTGCTTACGGCAGCACTGGGAAGCTGATACAGATGAGGAAAGTGGCTGAGCTGAAATTGAACCCAGGACAATCTAACTCCAGGGCCAAGCTCTTCACCACCATTGCTACAGTTTTGATGACAACTAACAAGTCCTAACCCTGGATGGTTCTAGAGTGAAAAAGGATAAGATTTACCCTTAAAAACTGAAGAAGTAAAATTCAATAGTAACCACCACGATATTGGACATGTAGGAATAAGAAGTCTTGGTTTGTGGCTGGGCACAGTGGCTCACGCCTGTAATCCCAGCACTTTGGGAGGCCGAGGCGGGTGGATCACAAGGTCAGGAGATCGAGACCATCCTGGCTAACACAGTGAAACCCTGTCTCCACTAAAAATACAAAAAATTAGCCGGGCGTGGTGGCGGGCGCCTGCAGTCCCAGCTACTCGGGAGGCTGAGGCAGGAGAATGGCGTGAACCTGGGAGGTGGAGCTTGCAGTGAGCCGAGATCGTGCCACTGCTCTCCAGCCTGGGCGACAGAGCGAGAGTCTGTCTCAAAAAAAAAAAAAAAAAAGAGGTCTTCTTTTGCTGGCCTTCAGTGCCTGGAGGCTCTTTAACAGTGAACTCATTCATGCCCTCAGGAAAGCCATGTGTTTCTAACATTTAGCCAGAGTAATACACTGAAATGAAATCACTCTTTTTTTTATTCTCTCTCATAATTCTCTCATTCTGGAACTTTGTTAATTATAACCAAGAATTTAATTGATATAATTCAAGCATCTGAATATAGTATTAACAAGTCAGAATGAAAAATAATGCACCTGATGCTTTTTTTCTCATTTTATATTGTTCTTTTGACACTTAAAATGGTATAATTCTGACGTGTCAACTAAAGAAAAAGATCACCTGAGACAGGATGAGATACTCTATGTAAAACATCTTGTCTTTTGGAATGTGAGTGTTTTCTATAGGTGGTGTCACCGGATAGAAAGACAGGGTCACATTCCATTCCTGAGTTAAAACACGTTCCCCCAGTAACTTTGTTCTGAGGCCATACGGTTCACGAGCCTGGAGCAGGACTTTAGTCCTGAGCACAGGAGCAGCTGGAGAGGTACTTATCTACTCTCACTCCCCACGCTGTCCCAGCATCTGTCATCCAAGACAGACAGGTCACCTCAATCCACTGAAGACACCTATATTTAGGCTTCACTTCCTCTGTGTCTGAGGCAAACCAATGGACTGTAAAAAGTAAACATGAACCTTTCCAGCCAGCCTGCTCTTCCTGCCTTATCCTGGTTTGGGATGAGGGGAACAACTGTTACCTAGTTTCATATCTGGAATCGGAGTTTGTGGTTCACTTGCTCAGGATCAATCAATCAATTCACCAGCACTGACTGAGCACCAAGTCTGTGCTGGGGATGCTCCCAGGTGCTGGGATCTAGCAGGGAATAAGCAGCCAAAGCCCTTTATGGTAGTAGGGGTAGAATTAAAAAGTAACCTTGGAACCAACCCAAATGCCCATCAATGACAGACTGGATAAAGAAAATGTGGCACATATACACCATGGAATACTATGCAGCCATAACAAAAGGATGAGTTCATGCCCTTTGCAGGGACATGGATGAAGCTGGAAACTATCATTCTCAGCAAACTAACACAGGGACAGAAAACCAAACATCGCATGTTCTCACTCATAAGTAGGAGCTGAACAATGAGAACACACTGGGGCCTGTCAGGGGGTGGGGGGCTAGGAGAGGGATAGCATTAGGAGAAATACCTAATGTAGATGACGGGATGATAGGTGCAGCAAACCACCATGGCACGTGTATACCTACGTAACAAACCTGCACGTTCTGCACATGTATCCCAGAACTTAAAGTATAGTAATAATAAAGAAAAGTAAATAAGGGCCGGGCACGGTGACTCATGCCTGTTGTCCCAGCACCTTGGGAGGCTAAGGCAGGAGGATGGCTTGAGGCCAAGAGTATGAGACCAATCTGAGGAACACAGCAAGACCCCATCTCTACAAAAAATTTTAAAAATTAAGCAGACATGGTGGTGCAAACCTTTAGTGCCAGCTACTCAGGAGGCTGAGGCAGGACGGACTGAGCCCAGGAAGTTGAGGTTGCAGTGAGCTATGATCACACCATTGCACTCCAGCCTGGATGACAGAGACCCCAACTCTTAAACAAATAAAGTAAATAAGGAAGTGTGTCAAATCCAATGAGAGATGTGGAGAAAGATAAAGCAGGAAGGCTTTCCCTGTGAGCAGATGCCTGACAATGAGGGAGGCAGCTGTGGCTTCTCTAGGGGACTGCAGTCCTGGCGGAGTGGGGATGGTGCATGGCTGCTCTGGGAATATCAAGGAGTCGAGTGTGGCTGCAGAAGAGGAAGGGAGAGGAGAGCTGTAGGAGATGAGTTTAGAAAGGTCAGTGTAATGGGGTAAGGATCAGAATCCTGCAGGTGACCATCAGGACCTCGGCTCAGACTCTGATTCCTGGGTGTGTGGTTTCAGCACACTCTGTTCCTCGACTTTGAAGAAAAGCATCCTTGATACTGTGAGGCTGAGTGGGCCTGGAGAGGGGCAGGAAAGAGCCAGGGCCGCCATCTGGAGGCCCTTCCTATAGTCCAGGTGAGAGGCATTGGTCCAAGGCAATGGCGACAGAAGTGGTAAAAACGTGCTGGGCTCTCTGTGTATTTGGGTAGCCCCAGCAGGATTTTCTGGTGAATGGATCAACGTGGCTATGACAGGAAGAGAGGATGATATCAAGGTTTTTGACCTAATAAACTGGAGGCTGTGGCTGACGTTTCCCGCAGTGTAGTAGACAGGGAAGAGCATTTATTCTCCAGACTAATGTTATTTAACAGGAGGGGAATACTGCGACTGAGGAGAAGCGAAAAGGAGAAATTTGGGTGGAGCTCCGTAAGGAGACATTGACCAAACATCAGCCAGTCCCCCACACTAGATTTATTACCTTCCTGGTTGCCAATGACTCATCTGTGGCTGGATTCTTTACTGCCATACACCTCTGTCTGACTGGACAGGGCAGTACTGAGCATTCGGGAAACGGATGCAGCTTCCGTGATGGTGCAGAATGCTCATGACCTCATGGGGTTCCAACCTCAAGCTGTGTTATGTTAGATGCTCCATTTGCCCCACTTTTCTTGTGATGGGTTTCTGACCACTTTCAACTTCCCCTTCTTCTTGTCAGTCTGCATCCTAAGTTGCCAGTGTATACTAAGTGTGGGGTTTCAAAAAAGTTCTATCATAGTTAAATGAAAATTTATCTAACATGAGCCTTATTCGTCAAGTACATTCTCAACATCAAGGATTCAAGCATAAAAACATGCTTCCATACATTCACGTATTGTGACTACAACACTAAAAAAAAAAAAAAAAAAAAAAATCATAGTATCTTACAAAATTGTAAGTAAAAGAGCCATATCATAGATCGCCTTCATTTTGGAGTCTACATTTTTACAAGGACAGGCTGAAATTGAAAAGGCAGAGAAAATCTAACTAGTAAAAGGTGTAAAGAACTCAAGGAAAGTGATGAAATAGTGTTTCTCTCTTCCAAAGGGATTGTTCCTTCCAGTATAAAGGGGAACTTTGATATCCTGTGTATCAGGGACCTAGAGATAAAAATAGCTTATGCAGTCACCACAGGATTCAGATTAAACATGATGACTTCTTTTTTTTTAACTTTTATTTTAGATTTGGGGGTACATGTGAAGGTTTGTTACATAGGTAAACATGTGTCATGGGGTTTGTTGTATATATTATTTCATCACCCAGCTATTAACCCCAGTACCCAATAGTCATCTCTTCTGTTCCTCTCCCTCTCCCTACCCTCCTCTCTTAAGTAGGCCTCAGTGTCTGTGGTTCCCTTCTCTGTGTTCATGAGTTCTTATCATTTAACTACTACTTCTAAGTGAGAACATGCAGTATTTGGTTTTCTGTTCCTCTGTTGGTTTGCTAAGGATAATGGCTCCCAGCTCCATCCATGTTCCACAAACAACATTATCTCATTCTTTTTTATGGCTGCATAGTATTCCATGGTATATATGTACCACATTTTCTTTATTCAATCTCTCACTGATGGGCATTTAGGTTGATTTTAAAACACAGTGAATTTTAATTGACTACTTAAACAAACACTATCAGGAAGTAGGAGAATCATTTTCTTAGAAAATATAATGTATGTTTATCAAGCTAATGTTTATTAACCTCAGATGCAGTTTCTCTGAAAATGTCTCTGTTAAATACTGGTTTTACCACTTCATTCTCAAGGAAAATTTTGTTATGAAAGTAAAACTTACGTTGTTTCAGTCTGAAACGCCTTAGAAATTTAATTCTATTTGAGAAGTATTTATTGAACACTTACTACGAGCAATATATTCTGCCAAGAAATGCCAAGATCACTAGGCTGTGTACAGCAATGTTCTAATTTTACTGCACATGGTCAAATATAAAGCAAGACTTTTTTGGACCAAAATTATACCTCAGAAAAGATGTGGTTTTCTTATTTCAAGAAATTATACTATTTATCTTATTATGGTTATATTCCAATTACTTTATGGTGAAAAATAAAATAATATTTGGAGAGAACCATTAACCTCCTGCTCTTCTAGAAAGACTGAATAATCAATAAAAAGAGAAAAACTGAAGGAGAAAAATCGAATGTCATAGGAGCTACCTATTGGAGGGTTGACAGAGAAAGAGAGTGGTGAAGGGGAGGGGAAAGGAGAAGCAGGAAAGAAAGGACTGGACGGGAGCCGTCCAATTTCAGAGGAGCCAAGGGAAGGCAAAGTTGGAAATGTGGTCTGCAGTGCTGAACGCTGCAGAGGAAGAGAAGCAGATGCACACTGAGGGGGCTGTGGGATTTGGTGACTGTGGCGTCAATGGCAACGTCAGACATGGGAGAAACTAGATTACAATGGCATCAAGACACTAGCAGCTGGTGGTTCTTAACATCAATCAAAGAAAAGACCAATAGCTGGAGGGTGGGATAGAATCAATGAGTGCTTTTTGTTTTTCAGAGGCAAGGAAAAACTGATTAAGCTTGCAGGCAGCAACATTTGTAGAAATACACACAATGTCTACATGCTATTCATATTTATTTTTGTATATTTCCATTTTCCACCAGATTATCTTATTTAGAAATTTTAGCTCTCATAGAATGAGGATGTACTTTCTTCTAGAACTACTCCTGGGCATTTTCCCTGGGGCACTGCATGGTGTCCATACCTGCTATGGACACCACAAACGTGGCTGTCTGCCCATGGCTACATATGGATGCATTTCCCCCATTCTATGAACTTATATTCATATTCCTGCTTTCACAGTAAACACAGAGCAGGTGCGGAAGGGTGATTTTCAAGCTATTTGGGGCTAATTTCCAGCATTCAGAAGGCTGCATGGTGGGTTGAACATAACAGCTGCCTAGCAACAAGACTGACATACATCATGAAAACCGAGAGAAGTATGAAGAAAAAGGAGCACAAGTGGGCTTGGGAGAGAGATAAAACCTGCTTCAATGTGGAGAGCCGGAAAGGATAAGAAAGAGAAACGGGACGGGGAGAGGTGGGGATTGCAGAAGTGCTTTTCCCCTAAGAAGGGAGGACTAGTTATTTTTTCTTTTAAGGAAAAGGATATGAAAGCAGAGACAAAGTTGTCAAAAACGTTCTAGTTCACACAGAAATCGATTTTGTTCTCTACACGTGCACATTTTTTCCCTCCTTCCCATGACTCTGACAGGAAATATCCCACCGATCATTGCAGTGTAGTTCTGTCTGTCCTGCTGTGGGTCTCCTCCGCTGTCCTGCAGCCTCCGCACACCCACACCGCACGGCAGGGCCCCCTTTCACCATGCACCCCTGCCCACCCCTTCTTGCCTTCTGCCCCTTCCTGAGGGTCCTCTGCATCAGGACCAGTCATGTCACCTCCCATCTGCCCACAATCCCTGGCACTTGCCGTGCCCTTGAACTGGAGCCTGTCAGCAGACACGTGGACTCACAGCCATAGAGCTCACCAGTCCTCTCCCTCAGTTCCCGTGACTCCGCCCTGCATATTTACAAGAAAGATGGAAAGGGGACTTCAACTATATCTTGCCATGGCTTTTGTACCTCCTGAGTGCTGAGGCTTCAAATTTGGTCTTGAGTTTATTTTCACATCTACAGGGACCCATATGAGGCTTCTCAGTTCTCACCATGGTCTGCACATGGCTCTGCTAAGGGAGGAAGAAATCTTTGTGTTATCACTACGACAATTCCAGGGCTACTGCTTCTGGGGCTGGCCAACAGATTTCCCTTCTACTTCCGAACTAGGGAGAACAGGCTGCTATCATCTTTTAGAAACACAGATGCACCATTCAAACAAAGACATTGTGACACTTCACATCGCTGCAAATGTCTTTGCTATGCAATTCTTGGCTCAAGAGCCTCCTTGGAACCTTAGGGAAGGGCTGTCCTGCAGCCCCAGGAGGTCTCTCTTGCAGTCTAGGGGACTGGTATGGTAAGGGAGTTCCCTGAATTCTACATGCAACTCTCTGCAGTTGAAAATGGAGCGTGAGGGAAAAACAGAAGGGAGGGAGGAACAGGGAAACAGGAAAACAAAGGAAGATTTATAGAGTGGCCATAAATTCCAGGTGTGATAAAAGACGATTCCACATTATCACTGACTTCTCACAATAACTCCAGAATGACATTTTAAGACATGATGTCATAAGACAGTCAGTTTATTGCAAAGCTAGCATCTTAATCTGGACTGTAGGATCTTGAATCAAATGCAGTTTCTAAATCAATATGGGAGATGGGATGATAGATGTTCGTCCCTATTGTTTTTGTGTTTGAAAGGATAAAGGCAACCAACATACAGAATAATGTATAAATGAAGCATATTAGTATACAGAAAATAGCCAGTTGCAGTGGCTCATACCTGTAATCCCAGAACTTTGGGAGGTTGAGGTGGGCGGATCACTTGAGGTCAGGAATTCGAGACCAGCTTGGCCAAAAATGGCGAAACCCCGTCTCTACTGAAAATACAAAAATTAGCTGGGCATGGTGGCGGGCACCTGTAATTCCAGCTACTTAGGAGGCTGAGGCAGGAGAATGGCTGGAACCCAGGAGGTGGAGGCTGCAGTGAGTCAAGATCACGGCACTGCACTTCAGCCTGGTGGACAGGGCGAAACTCCATCTCAAATAATAATAGTAATAATAATACAGAAAACAAAAAAGGCAAGACTATGCTATTCCCTTAAATTCTATGATTGCTTTTGCCTTAAATTCCAAGTCTTCTAAGTCAGGGTCATATTCCCTCTCTCCCCAACCCTCTCTCATTGTGGTGGTGGTTGCTTTTGTTACTAGTATTTTAATGACCTCATGGCCATATTTATTAGGAATTAATCTCTTAAGATTCTAAAACAGCATCTGAAAGGAGACTCCGTTTTTGATTTTCACAGTGCTCTTGGCAGAAACTCAGAGAAAGGGAAAGGAGCGGCCTGGAGGAGTGAGGGGTTGCCCGCCCCACTGAGCGGTTACAAGACCACCTGAGGCCCTCGGCAGGGCTGTTCACCATCGTCTGGAAATGACCAGGCTGCTGTGGCCTCTCCTCCTCTGTGTGGTTCTGTCTAAAGGCGCTGTGTCTTCTCGCGCCATGCGGAAGGGCAGCCAGTGGCGGTGCCGAAGGACTGCGGCCCGCCGAGCTCGCTTCACCGCCACCGCCGCCTCTCAAGCACCGCACCCGCAACACCGCCTTAATCCCAGGGATTCATTCATGTACTTTATGTAATTAGGCCAGGGGGTCTCTCCTCCCAGACAATATGGGAGCTGAATAATAAAAAAGAATGCTGAATTATACTTCAGCTCTTGGGATTAGGCAATACCAGAAAGCAGATAAAAAATGAATTCAGAGCATCTGCTAAGAATTTACATGACAATACTCTCAAGTTCTCTTACTCAAAGCTGGTCCCACCATTTCATTTTAATTGTGCCATATAACAACACTGTATTTATTCAATAAATGGATGAAAGTGAAACACTAAATTAGAAATGTCTCAGCGTGAAACAGACAGCAAGCTCCATTTCCTGCGCAGCCTTTCCCACACGTAATGTTTATTTTAGCCAGGTTTGTACTTGCTTCCCATACAGCCCTAGGATATTTTTCTACACAGACTCCCTACCCGTGCATACCTAATACTCAGAACCATCTACCAAAGGGAACATTTAATTTAAAACCGTGCCCTCTTGGAGAACCCAGACTGCGATGGAACTGAAATAATGGTCGCAGGCAGAGGAACCAACCACACTGTTCTCTGATTTGATCACACATGCTCAGGAGGACACTGAGCCCAGCCTGTTCCGCACATTCAAATCGATATCTTTATCCTTCATGCATTTTATAATTCACTGGCTGAGCCATGGCTTGTATTTATCAGGTACAAGAACAGCTTGTTTCGTTAAACTGAAAAGAACAGATGTTCATTTGTTGTTTAAGCCTAAATAAAAGACCTGTTTAGGCTCTGAGGTTTAAGTAAAATTATTCCATTCCTAAAGCAATTTGCTCCTTAATCAAATATTCTCCAAGGTCAGTCTGACCTCCTATCTTTCAGGAGGGACAGAAAACTAACCAGGTAGATTTAGCTGTTAGAGATATTTGTTTTTCCAGTATTTTCTCCTCTTACTGAGGAGAGAAGGCTATACTTGAAAATGGCGAAAAAGCGTTGTGGAGTTGTTTGTTTGTTTGTTTCAGACAGAGTCACACTTTTGTCGCCCAGGCTGGAGGGAAGTAGAACAATCTCGGCTCACTGCAACCTCCACCTCCCCGGTTCAAGTGGTTATCCTGCCTCAGCCTCCCAAGTAGCTGGGATCACAGGCACCCGCCACCACACCCGGCTAATTTTTGTATTTTTAGTAGAGACAGGGTTTCATCATGTTGGCCAGGCTGGTCTTGAAATCCTGACCTCAATCAATCAGCCCACCTCGGCCTTTCAAAGTGTGGGGATTACAGGCGTGAGCCACCGCGCCTGGCCGGTGTTGTGGAGTTTTGAGGCTAATGCCAATCATTTTAGTATTTAAACAAGTTCATGTGTATTTCAGATATTAAGTTGAGTTACTCACTACCATATGAATCTACTGTTCAGAATATCATTGCCAGCGCAATTGATTAGTGCATCATTGAGAAGTTAAGAATGAAATTACAATTATCTCCAAAGGAGCAGCCTGGTGCTGAAAGCACACGGTTGCTTCTACAGCAAGGCACTTTCCTCTGCACACCTCCTTTAGACAGTGTGGCAAGGGTTGAATTAAGAGCTAGAGTCTGGCATCTGAACTGAATTATGTTTGTTAAGTTGGAAAAGTATTACTTTAAAAATAGAGCCAATCAATATTTATTATAAAGACAAAATAAACATTTGGCCAGTGAGATATTAAACATTAGTAGCAGTGAATTTTAATGTCATTTGACTCTGTCATTCCACATTGAGCCAAGAAATGCAACAGACAAGGACATTTTCAGAACATATCATCATGATGATCAATTTAATAAAAATAATGGAATTCCTATTTATCTTCAGTGAGACTCTTTAAATACAGGTATATTGCTTTTGAGTAATATAACAAAGATGGCTGGATAATAGTGAGGGGGAATTAGCAACATTAAGAATTAGAGTCCCAGACACATATTCTGAGGGAAAATAATTTGTGCACCAAATTGTCATATCGTATGTTGATGACTTACTTTCACTATCTGTAAATATTGGATGGATAAATGATAAGAAAAGTGCATGACATTTGAAATGTCATGGAAATTAAATATATTATCATTCACTGATAGGCACTAATAATGGCAATGAAGATCTAAATTCAAAAAAAGTCATGTTTAAAATTGGCATTAGCTAGAACCCCAAAGAAATTAATATTATATAAAATGGTTCATCTCTTAATATTCACTAATATATCACATGCCTTTGACACAACACATATCTCAAAGGCTGGATCCTATCTATGCTTTCTACCTGAAAGTTAGCTCTTTTGATGATTACCCATTAAGACAAACACATATACAACATTGTGCTTGGTTCTGGGGAAGCTACAGTGAGGCAGAGAATCCTGTCTTGGAGTATCCTTTGAACAAAATGCTAGGCATTGTCCAGTGGGCCCTCTGGTAATTACCTAATTCTACAGAAGTGTGACCTTTGATTGCTTGTGAGAAGGTTATTTTATAGCTCTGCGGATATAGAAAACTTCTAGCAATGCAAATAATTCCTTTCCAAAGCAGCACAAATGATGTCTATCTTGGGCAGCACAGATAAATTTTGTCAGTAGAGAATATAAACCTCTATAACTCTATTTCTCATTTGAACTGGTTTTAACATATTTTCTCTAGTCTCTGCTGCAAACAGAGACTGGAGTTTTGGGCACACCACTTTATCAAAGCATCCCATATCAAGAGAGCTAGCATGTTATAGGTCAAATTTAATAACGATATTTCAAAGTTTCTCTCCATTACACATTTCTGTTTCCATAGTGTATGGGTCTGTTGACTTCTCCCTCATTGAAACCGCCGAGTCACTGACTATCATCCACACTTGGTTGTTCCCTGTCACCTGCCTCACACATTGTCAGTATCCCTTATAGACCCCGGTCTGTTCACACTCCCACTAACTGTACATGCTCCTCAGCATCTGCTTCTTGGCTCTCCTGGCATGTCTTTCTTTAGCAATCACAAACGCATTCAAGGTTAAAACTATCATTTAGGAACGAATGACTTAAAAAATGTTATGCACTCAAATGCAATCCTCTTTCTTGACCTTCACACCTATGTATTGAATTTCCTTCTGGACAGCACAGCTTCGATCTCCCAAGGAGAACTCAAGACAAGTTGCTGTCTCCATCCATCCTCTCACATCCCCCATCATTTGCTCCTATTCCACTGGGTCCACCCTCTCTCCGCCTCCCTGCCTGCAGACCTGGACTCTGCCAAGACTGGTTCATCAACTTGCGATCCTTCCACATCCTAAACATCTCGAAAGTTTATGTCGTTTTCTTCAGCTCAATGAAGTTTTCTCTCTACAACCTCAAGTAAATCTTCCTCAATTACTCTCATCAATAGTCTCCAAAATACAACTCTCATGCCCTATCTAGGTAATTTGTTGCCTGGTCTTGCTTACTATCCTGCAGTGACTCCTCACCTCCTGCATCCAATCCTGGCTTTTAGTTTGGCACTAGGACCCCTCATGAGGCAGTCCCTGCTGTGTCGTTCAACATCTCCCTGTCCATCGGGATCTGCTCTCCCCCAGGCTGAACCTGCCGAACTCACATGCTCCCTCAGTGTTGCACTTCTGCACCTGCTTGTGTGGACAATGCTTTCGGGCTCATTTTAAGTTGTCTCAAAGACTCAACTCCATGTCAGCTACTGCGGTGTGTCCTGTAAAGTTCTACCCATAACCCCACACTAACTGGTCTAGATCCTTCCTTTCTGGGCTCCCTTCCACTTTATCACTCCAAATGGTCATTTTTCTATTTTCCCTGGCTTTGAAGATAGGGGCTTTTTTGTGCATTCCATATTTTTATCCCCAAAGTGTCCCACAGTATCTTGCATGTTGCAGACATCCACAAACTACTGCTGCATGAATAAAAAGAAGGAAGAGAAGGAAGGAGAAATGAGAAGAGGTGGGAGAAAAAATTGTAATAATTACGTAAATATTATTTTATTTCTTAACATAATCAATATAGAGTGTTTACATATATGTATACTTAATAAAGTGAGTAAACTTAAGTATTATTTAATATTACTCTAATAATTCATGGATGTGATCATGCTAGTGACCATCCCCTTAAACAAATACATATACATTAGTGATGTATAGCATACAGCCTATTTCATTAGCTGTCCAGGTAAAAGGGCAATTTCATAGCCATTCATTTCTTATTTTCGTTTCTAATTACATTAGAGGGTATCAACAATGTAACTTTAATTGGCACCTGGCCACCATCTCTGAGGTCAAAGTCATCATCAAGTCTGTCATCGACCCACTCTTTCACATTGAGGAGGCGGCAGCTGTGTTGGTGCCATCAATCCCATACATAGGGAACAGATGCAGTCATTAGGATGAATTGGCAATGCTATCATTGCTTCTCTAGGCTGCTGCGCCCTACATGATTGTTATCTAATCGTTCTCTTTTCCTCTTATTCATCTAGATTATTTTAAAAAATTTATAAGTACCCAAGTTTTCTTTAGATGTATCTTCTACACTTTTAGATCGGATGGTATTAAAAGAAGACTATGACAATTTGCTTAACATCAATTTTAAACATCTAAAATACATTTAGAAACAGGAACTGCTGAGTGGATTAACTTCAGTAAAAATGACAAAATGGATCGACTTTAAGCCTATGTTTATACATAATGCATTATATATGTGTTGCAATAGAAAGATACATACTGCATATGACCACGGATCTATATTATGGAATAGAAACAGATGCAAGCTATGACTTCACAAAAGCTTCATTCCTAGATACTCCATCTCTTTGACAGACTGTTGCAAATATTTGGTATGATGCTGGTGCCCTTGAAAACTCTCTCATGCTGTCATGATTGCCACCCACCAAGTGCAATTATCAGCACACTTTAGAGATTTACAAGGAACCTGCCCTTATAAACATTGAAACACTGTGTCTTGCTCACCTACAGGATTATTGGAAATTATCCAGCCAGCATTGAGTGCGACACCCACTTAGAGTAAACCTTAGAGGCCACAGAGCTTATGACTCTTCGTATTTTACCTTCTTTTTGTCTTTTTCTCATTATGTTTCGTAAGTTCTTGACTATCATTCACGCCTCAATCTACATCATTTTCTTCTACCCGGCACCCTTAGTACACCTTTCCCTAACTCACAGACCCAACGGACAATTCATAATGACCCTTGCTTTTTGATCCTCTCTACTGCAAAAGCTCTTTTTTTCTCTCTCTTTTTTTTCTTTTGAGATGGAATTTCGTTCTTGTCGCCTAGGCCGGACTGCAGTGGTGCGATCTCGGGCCACTGCAACCTCTGCCTCCTAGGTTCAAGTGATTCTCCAGCTTCAGCCTCCAGAGTAGCTGGGATTACAGGCACCTACCACCATGCCCAGCTAGTTTTTGTATTTTTAGTAGAGACAGGGTTTCGTCACGTTGGCCAGGCTGGTCTCAAACTTCTGACTTCCAGTGATCCACCCACCTTGGCCTCCTAAAGGGCTGGGATTACAGGCGTGAGCCACCGTGCCCAGCCTGCAGAAACTCTTGACTCCCATTTGCGTAAGCTTTATATTCCCTCGGCCTTTCTAACACTGCAATCTTTGGTTTTCATGTATTACCCTGGTTTTAAATACTAGCCATATTCTAGTGATATTCAAATATATATCTTCTGCCAGAACTGCCTTATAGATATATGAATATATATTCTTATATTCATATGCATATAATCTTAGAGTCCCTCTGCCTTAGCATGTCAAAGGTACCTTGAACCCACTTCATCTAAAGCTAAACCCATTAACTTCTGCTTGGTGCCTGCTTTTTTTGAGATGGAGTTATTGCAACCTCTGCCTCCCAGGTTCAAGTGGTTCTCCTGCCTCAGCCTCTCAAGTAGCTGGGATTTCAGGTGAGTGTCACCAGGCCCAGCTAATTTTCATATTTTTAGTAGAGATGGGGTTTCACCATGTTGGCCAGGCTGGTCTCGAACTCCCGGCCTCAAGTGATCCACTCGCCGTAGCCTCCCAAAGAGCTGGAATTACAGGCATGAGCCACTGCACCTAGCCTGCTTTTTTTCCATTATTACTTATCTCAGTGAAGGGCATCATTACTCTTCCTGTAACCTAAGCTAGACCTTCAGAAGTTATCTTCAATTTTCATCTTTCTTAAGCCCCATATTTATAATTATGTTATGCTATTTTTAGATTCAAAATATATTTTTTCACAACTATCCCTTCAGTTCATTAAAATTAATTTTAAAAAAATTATTATTATACTTTAAGTTCTAGGGTACATGTGCACAACGTGCAGGTTTGTTACATATGTATACATGTGCCATGTTGGTGTGCTGCACCCATCAACTCATCATTTACATTAGATATATCTCCTAATGCTATCCCTCCTCCCTCCCTCTTCCCCATGACAGGTCCCAGTGTGTGATCTTCTCCTTCCTGTGTCCAAGTGTTCTCATTGTTCAGTTCCCACCTATGACTGAGAACATGTGATGTTTGGTTTTCTGTCCTTGTGATAGTTTGCTCAGAATGATGGTTTCCAGCTTCATCCACGCCCCTATAAAGGATATGAATTCATCCTTTTTTATGGCTGCATAGTATTCCACTGTTTTAACTTTGGCTACCATCATGTTCACTCAAAACTAAACTCTATTTAGCTGCTAAAAGTGTTTCTTAAAGAGGAGTGATGTTACCTTCCTCAGGGGCATCTGGCAGTGTCTGGAGAGGCTCTGGTTCTCATGATGGGGAATGGGGTGCTGCTCCTGGATTCAGTGAATAGAGACTAGGTATGCTGATAATATTCTATAAATCATCCATCAGTCCATGACAATGGTGAATTATCAGGCCACAAATATCAAACGCCAATTGAGAAGCTCTGTGTACAGTAATCTAGCTCAGAAGTCAACATTTTCTCTACAGAGCCAGATAGCAACTACTTTAGGCTTTGTGGGCCATATAGTCTGTATTGCAACACCCAACTCTGCTTTGAAAACGATATGAAAACAAATGGGTATGGATGTGTAACAATGAAACTTTATTCAAAAAACAGTCTGCTGGATGGATTTGGCCCATCAGCTGAAGTTCGCCAACCCCTGACCTAGCTTAAAGAAAAATACAATCATGTTATTAGCATTGCAGGAAATGTTCAATGCCTATTTGTTAACAGCATAGTGTCCAAGTTTTATACCCTAAAATACATAGATTCTACCTTTCTCGCATTTTCTCATCTTTTCCACCTATTCTTATGCCACTACAATGGCAGCGTCTTTTCTTATACACCTTAAGATGCTGCTCATGCCCATCCCTTTTTCATATTAAACTCAACTACCCTTACGCTCAGGTCCAGTTCTAAGTCTGGGAGCTCCTCCTTTCCATTTTTGGATGTGTCCATCTCTCATCATTGCTCAAGGCCTCTGTAGGAGCACTTATGTACTGTTCTCTCTGGAGGTATCATGCTATTCTTCTAGGCGCTGCTGACCCCGCCACAGTGCTATATTAGGTGTCTGTCACCCCAACGTTCCCGTGAGATAGTGGGTTTAAACATGACCTACTCATCTTTGTATCCTCAACATGTAGAACAACATCAAGTAGTTTGTGGGACCCATTATTCATTCTAATGCATAACTTTTATGGAGATGTCTTTGAGTTTTCAAGCTTTTAGGTTTTCAGAGAACACTTTTGCAATAAATATTTAAAGGCATGCAGTATTTTATTGTTAGATTTTATTTGAGATGTCTTCTTAATTTAAAATATTTCAATGAATTATCTTGAGAAAGTAGATATGTAGCTTCATATGAAGAATTTATATTTTTAACCAAATGAATAAATAATGTATGAGAATTCTGAGGAAAGAATGTATAAGACTCACATATGTATGTATAGGTATGTGTGTATAACATATAAATAAAATATATGTATACATATGACTTATACCTTTCAAGTCTGTCTTAATATATTTTATGTTTGCTTGAAACAGATACATATCGTTAGTATGATATTATGTATAATTTCTCTGATCACTGAAATTGAATGGTAAGAGCGCATAATAAAGGACAGAGGCATTTGCTAAAATCCTAATTTTTTGAGCCTCATTTGTGACCTGATAAATGGTCATACAATACTTACAAGTCATGGTTTCTGCAAAAACTTTTGAGATAATATATGAGAAATATAAGTGAAAGGTAATTTTATAAAAGCATATTCCTCTATGCTCATTATGTATAAATTCTTAAATATCTTAATACTTTTTTTTCATGTCTCAGAGTTCCCCGGGTTAAAGCACTGGTAGATCATCAATAACAGAATAGAGGATTTCCTGCTAATTCCTACAATCTACTGTGGACAAAGAAGGTGGCAGTTTGTCCTGAGTCAAAGCACCTTTTTCTATTTTTATTTTTTTAAAGGGGGGCACAGAATGTTCAGAATTCTGTTCAGAACTCTACAGAAATAAATGCATTTTTGACCATTTGGTCATTAAAGCTCCCAACCCAAGATATTCCTAAGAAAAAGAATAAAAGCCATCAGCTTCCTGGACAATTTCTAGTATGCTTAATTTTAACTTAATTAAAATCCATGCACATTCAAACAAATATAGGACTCGCCTCCACTTCCTATCCAAAACTCAAGTCTAGCATCATCATTTTATGAAATACCAGCTGCTCTATGTTAATTTTTGTACAGAGATATGTCTGTTTAGGGAAAGGTGGTATACATAATCTAAGTAATCAAAGCAGGAAAACAGTTATCCATATAGAAAAACATTATACACATTATCAAAAATTATCTTAAGAAATACAAGTGTTCAGGCTGGGCTTAGTGGCTCAGGTTTATAATCCCAGCACTTTGGGAGGCCCATGTGGGTGGATCATGATGTCAGGAGTTCGAGACCAGCCTGACCAACATGGTGAAACTCTGTCTCTATCAAAAACACAAAACTTAGCTGGGCATGGTGGCACACACCTGTAATCCCAGCTACTCAGGAGGCTGAGGCAGGAGTATCGCTTGAACCCGGGAGATGGAGGTTGCAGTGAGCTGAGATTGTGCCACTGCACTCCAACCTGGGTGACAGAGTGAGACTCCATCTAAAAAAAAAAAAAAAAAAAAAGGAAAAGAAAAAAAAAAGAAAAAGGAAAAGTGGTCAAACAAAAAACCATCATTGTAGAAAGTTCTCCATAATAAGAATTGCAGGTCCCCCCAAATCACCAGGAGCAATTTGTTTTATTCAATTTTACTTTATTTTAACTTTTATTTTAGATACAAAGGGTACATGTGCAGGTTTGTGACATGGGTATACTGTGTGATGCTGAGGTTTGGGGTATGGATCCTGTCCCCCAGGTAGTGAGTATAGTACATGATGGGTAGTTTTTCCACCCATGCTCCGTCCCTAATCTGCAGTCCTTGTTGTTCCCATGTTTACGTTCATGTGTGCTCAATGCTTAGCTTCCGCTTACAAGTGAGAACACATAGTATTTGGTTTTCTGTTCCTGCGTGAATTCGCTTAGGATAATGACCTCCAGCTACATCCACGTTGCCACAAAGGACACTATTTCATTCAATTTTATGGCTGTACAGTGTTCCAGGGGCAATTTAATAGTTAAAAAAAACCATACAGTAGGGAACTCATATAAAAAATAAATAAATCTCAGATTTCTGCTTGTAGCCAAGATGGAGCAATAGTCACCGATTTGCCCTCCCTCCGGAGACAACTGAAAACTGGACAAGTAGGAGGCAATGGCTCCCCAGGTTATCTGACACCAGACAATGAAATCAGTGACCCCTGAGAGACAGAAAACAAATGAATTAATCCCTAACTCTGCCCCAGCTGACTTCACGGAAGTTTCTGGGTTTTGACACAGAGAGGGGAACCAAAATGAAATCTGGAGATCTCTCTGGGTGGAAGAGATGAGAGATGAGGGATACCAACCAGTTAGAGTTTCAGAGCAGAGAATCAAAAAGGAGACAGCTGCACAGATAGGAATTTCCAGAGATTTTCAGAGCCTTCCTCTCAAGTCATGAGCAGAACAGAGATCAGTACACGCCCGTGAAGAGATTACCTAAGTCCTAGAAAAGGACCACCAGAGTGGATTAGAGGGAACCATCCCCAGGGCAGGGACAGAAGGGAAAAGGGCTGTTCCCATCTGCCAGAGTAAAAAACTCCATAACGCATGGGCACTGCATACAAAACTTAATTGGTTTGCATCGGTACTAAGAAATAATTGGCCCTTGGTTAAATTCTGCTCTGGCTCCAAGTAACAAAGCTGAAAAGTAAAACCCCCAAACAACAAACTGTTTCTAACTGACTTACTTGTATCCCAGATCAAACTCCAGAATATTAATAGAAGTATAAAAATGTACATCACTTGACAAATTAAAACTCTGGTACTATTCAAAAATTACCAGGCATGCAAAGAAGTGGAAATACACAATCTATAATAAAGAGAAAAATTAATCAATTAACACTGACCCAGAAATTACACAGATAATGGAATTAGTACACTAATAGATACTAGAAGAAAGATTAATATGTTAAAGGCAGGCAGAATTTTTTTTAAAGAGTCTTGCTCCGTTGCCTAGACTGGAGTGCAGGAGCACGAGATCTCAGCTCCCTGCAACCTCCACCTCCTGGGTTCAAGCAATACTCCTGCCTCAGCCTCCTGAATAGCTGGTACTACAGGTGTGTGCCACCATGCCCAGCCATTTTTTTTGTATTTTTAGTAGAGATGGGGTTTTGCCATGTTGCCCAGGCTGGTCTCAAACTCATCTCAGGCAATTTGCCTGCCCTGACCTTCCAAAATGCTTGGATTACAGGCGTATGCCACTGCACCTAGCCTACAGACATGCAGAATTTTAAGGGATCCAAATTAAGCTTCTAGAAACAAAAACTACAATAATTGAAACAAAAAAAAAATGTGTTGAATTGGATGAACAGAAGATTAGACGCTGCAGAAGAAAAGGTTAGCGGACCTGAAGAGATAGCAGTAGAAACTACCCCAAATGAACATAGAGAAAAAAGACTAAGAAACATCATCAGAGCATTGTGACACGTGGGAGGACTTCAAATACCTAATACACATGAAATTGTAATTTCTAAAGGAGAAACAATAGAAAGGAGAATAGAAAAATATTTGAAAAAATGTCCAAATTTTACAAAAGCTGTAAACTCAAAGATCTAAGAAGCCTGATGAAACTTAAGCACAAGAAACATGAAGGAACTACACCAAAGTGCTTACTCAAACATAGTAACATACAGAAAATCTTAAAAGCATATGGAAATAAAGATATACTGTGTACAGAACAAAGTTAAGATGGACAGCAGCTTTCTTCTTGGAAAAAGTGCAAGACAGAAGAGTAAAATCTTAAAAATACTAAAAGAAAGATATGTTGACCTAAAATGCCTTTCTCACAAAAATACCTTCCACAAATGACGTGAGAATGAACAGCACCAGGAGTAAACGCTCATGCAAACCACAGATTCTGTGTGATAATAATGTGTCAATGCAAATTTGTCAATTATAGCAAACCTAACCCTCTGGTAGGGGATTTTTGAGAGCAGGGGAGGCTGTGGGTTTGAGGGAAGGGGAAGGTCTAGGAGAAATCTCTGTACCTGCAGCTCAGTCCTATAATGTACCTGCAATTGCCCTAAAAATATCTATAAAGGCCTGGCACAGTGGCTCACGCCTGTAATCACAGCATTTTGGGAGGCCAAGGCAGGCGAATCCCTTAGGGCCAGGAGTTCGAGACCAGCCTGGCCAACACGGCAAAATCCCATCTCTACTAAAAATACAAAAATTAGCTGGGCATGGTGGTGCATATCTATAGTCTCAGCTAGTTGGGAGGCTGAGGTAGGAGAATCATTTGAACCCAGCAGGTGGAGCTTGCAGTGAGCCAAGACTGTGCCACCATACTTCAGCCTGGGCGACAGAGAAAGACTCCATCTCAAAAATAAAAATAAAAAAGTGTAAATAAATACATACATTGAGCTGAGAAGAATGTAGATAAAATAATATAAGATCTAGCCACTGCAGCTTGGAGGCAAGCCTATGAGTTTGTTAAAATATATAGAGAGAGTCAGTTTCCACAGCTTCTCATCCTTCCTAGTCTTACTTTTAGATTCTCCTCTTTTCTGCCCTCCAGCCTGAAATCTGGGCTTCATTTTCCATCTCTGCTGAGCATTCACCCTGACTGCATGTATAGCTGGGGCCATGCTGCAGGCTGACTGGAAGACGGAAACAGCCCCAGGGGTCCACCCCACTCTTAGGACCACTTCCCTGCTGACGGAAGAGGAAGGTTGCAGTCTCACGGAGCGTTAGGTGTCTTTGGGCCCTCTGCTATGAGATTTCTTGAGATGGAGCATGGAAGAATGTAGGAAATAAGAAATGGTATTCCCATACACTGGGAGCATCAGGAGTTCCATGTCCTGCGCCTTGAGCCTGAAGTAGAGGCTTCTCCTAGAGTTGTTTCTGTTTGCATTAATGCCCACTTCTGGGTGCAAAGTTGCCTGGACTCCAGGCCGTGGTGAACACACCATCAATTCTGTGCTGTTTCAACAAATATAGGGAAGTTTACGTTAAAGGTTTATATTAGAAGAAAGATTTCCTATCACTAATCTAAGCTTCTACTTTTAGACTAGGAAAGAAAAGAACTAAATAAACCTAAGAAGAAGGAATGAAATAATCAAGATAAGAGCTGAAATTAATGAAATCAATTTACTACTTGTTTGAACAGAAAACAACAGAGAAAATACATCAAAAGCTTTTTCTTTCAATAAATAAATAACATAATACAACTCTACCAAGACTGGAAAAGAAAAAAAGAGAAAAGAGAAGAGGCTATCACTGGAGACCCTGCAGACACTGAAAGGATAATAAGGGAGTACTGGTACCCACTGGTACCCACTCACATAAATTCACAACTTAGATGAAAAAGACCAATTCCTCAGAAACTACAAATAGATCATTAAAGATACTGAGTTCAGTTCATTTCCTTCCAGATAAGACATCTTCATACCCAAGTGGTTTCTCTGATAAATTCTATCAAACAGTTAAGAAAAAATTCATAGCAATTCTGCACAGTCTTTTTCACAAGGTAGAAGACAGGACACTGTCTTGGAGAAAACGTTTGCCAATTGAATACCCAATACACATGTGTCTTCAGAATATATAAAGAACTTGAAAAAACAGTCAACATGATACTATCTATGCAACATACCTGAACAGAAAATTCACCAAAGATGTATGAATGGCAAAGAAGCCCATAAAAAGATTTTCAGGCCGGGTGCGGTGACTCACACCTATAATCCCAGCACTTTGGGAGGGTGAGGCAGGCAGACCACGAGGTCAGGAGTTTGAGACCAGCCTGGCCAACATAGTGAAACCCATCTCTACTAAAAATACAAAAATTAGCCACACCTGTAGTACCAGCAACTCGGAAGGCTGAGGCGAGAGAATCACTTGAACCCAGGAGGGGAGGTTGCAGTGAGCCGAGACCATGCCATTGCATTCCACCCTGGGTGACAGAGTGAGATTCCATCTCAAAAAAAAAAAAAAAAAGATGCTCAACATTAGTCATTAGAGAAATGCAAAGAAAAATCACAAGAGAATGCTGGTGTAAATTCATTTTAATGCCAAAAATGTAAAAGACTGATCAAACCACATGTTGGAGAGGAGATGGGAAGACAAAAGGGAACAATCAATTTGGAAAACAGTTTGGCAGTTTTTAAAAACCATAACCATATTCTAACTCTATGCCTCAGCCATTCCACTCCTATAATTTCCCCAGTCTCTCAAAAAGTGAACATGTCTATATAAAGTCTTGTACACCAGTGTTCATAGGAGCTCTATTTATAATAACCCCAAAACTGAGAAAACCCAAATATCTATCAATGGGTATGTAAATATACAAAATTAAGACTCGGCAATAAAAAAGAATGGACTATAACAACATAGATGAATGTCAAAATTATGATGCTGAGTGAAGGAAACCAGATGCAAGAGTACACAATTTACAGTGCCATTTATTTAAAAAATAGACAATGAAATTAATTTCTAGGAGGTGATATGGTTTGGCTCTGTGTTCCCACCCAAATCTCATGTTGAATTGTAATCCCTACATGTTGAGGGGGGGACCTGGTTGAAAGTGATTGGATCATGGGGTGGTTCCCCCATGCTGTTCTCCTGATGGTGAACTCTCATGAGATCTGATGGCTAAGTGTGGCGGTTTCCCCATGCTATTCCTGTGATAATGAGTTCTCATGAGATCTGATGCTGTAAGTCTGGTGGTTCCCCAATACTGCTCTTGTGACAGTGAGTTCTTATGAGATCTGATGGTGTAAGTGTGGCAGTTCCCCCATGCTGTTCTCCTGATGGTGAGTTCTCATGAGATCTGATGGTGTAAGTGTGGCGGTTCCCCCAAGCTGTTGTCTGATGATGAGTTCTCATGAGATCTAAGAGTGTAAGTGTGGTGGTTCCCCCAAACTGTTACTGTGACAGCAAGTTCTTATGAGATCTGATGGTGTAAGTGTGGTGGTTCCCCCAAACTGTTCTTGTGACAAAGGGTGGTGGTTCCCCCATGCTGTTCTCCTGATGGTGAGTTCTCAAGAGATCTGAAGGTGTAAGTGTGGCAGTTCCTCCATGCTGTTCTCATGATAGTGAGCTCTCATGAGATCTGATGGTGTAAATGCGGCAGTTCCCCCATGCTGTTCCCGATGTTGAGTTCTCATGAGATCTGATGGTGTAAGTGTGGATGTTCCCCCATGCTGTTCTCGTGGTAGAGAGTTCTCACAAGATCTGAGGGCTTAAGTGTGGCACTTGCCCCCTTGCTCTCTGCCTCCTGCCACATAAGACATGCCTGCTTCTCCTTTGCCTTCGCCATGATTGTAAGTTTCCTGAGGCCACCGCAGCCATGCAGCACTGTGAGTCAATTAAACGTACTTTCTTTACAAATTATCCAGTTTCAGGTAGTTCTTTATATCAGTGTGAAAATGGACTAATACAGGAGGCAAAAGCATATCAATGCTTGTTTGGGAATGAGAACTTGGTGACAGGTAAGAAAGTGACACTATAAAAGGGCTTGAAGCATTTTTGGGGGGGTGATGGATGTTACCATCTTGGGCTCGTGGGTGTATATTTATGTAAAAACACAATTGCTTTTTTTACCAAAAACAAGGTGAAGGTAGGTCAATTACTTCTCAATAAAACTGTCAAAAATAAATAAATTAAATGTCCATTCATGAAAATAATTCAGAGAAACTTAAAAAATTTGTCCTGGATGACTACCATCAAAACCAAAATGCTTTCTCCTTCTGATATATAGTTTGCACAAAAGTAAACACTGAAGGAGTACCTTCCAGTGGTGGGAAAAACAAAGAAAATGTTCTCAGGTGAGTCGAGCTTGAGATCTTGATAGGAATCACAACGTAGCTCACCAAAGTGCCAGGCAGATGAGATTACATAATGTGCGCTTTCACAGTGTCTGGCCAATAGCAAAACTACTCATATTATTCACTTGTATTGGATAAGTGCTACATTTTGGATGTTACAGTTATGAATATATTTAACCTGTGAGGATTAGTCTCACTAGGATATGCTGAAGGGCAGAAGAACATCTGTTATTTGGTCAATGTGCATAACATTTTCTGAAAAAATTGATAATACATAGCACAGGCAGTTAGTGGCCTAATAGTAAACTGACACACCAAATTACCCTATTTCTACATCAGCATGTACTTGTCTATTGGTTAAAAGCATGTATTTCTGTATGTGTTTTAGGCTTAGATGCTCCTTATTTCGAAATAATGGGACAAAGATGAAAATGTACACTAAATGAAGGAATTCATTTTTTCTTCATGCTTTTTAATAATTTGAATACAGATCACCGATATAAAGATATTCTATGGGCCGGGCACAGTGGCTCATGCCTGTAATCACAGAACTTTGGGAGGCCGAGGTGGGTGGATCACAAGGTCAGGAGTTTGAGACAAACCTGGCCAAAATGGTGAAACTCTGTCTCTACTAAAAAGATACAAAAAAAAAAAAAAAAAAAAATTAGCCAGGAGTGGTTGCATGTGCCTGTAATCCTAGCTACTCAGGAGGCTGAGGCAGGAGAATCACTTGAACCCAGGAGGAAGAGGTTGCAGTGAGCTAAGATCACACCATTACACTCCATCCTGGGCAACAGGAGAAGACTCCGTCTCAAAAAAAAAAAAAGATATTCCATAATTTCACTCTATACTCAATATTTAACAATAATTAAGATAAATCAAATAGAAAATTGAAATGTATCTTATAAAAATAATGGATTTGAATATCCTAATGTAGTCTATAAGAACTGCAAAGGCACTCAATTAGCTGTTGTAGTTAAGAATTCCTTGTACATAGCAGACAATCTACAAATATTTGTTGAAGGAAGAAAGGAAAGGAGATGAGAGTAAAGAATGGAAGGAAACAAAAGACAAAGGGGCAAGGAATGCTTCAAATTTTCAATCAGGAAATGTCACAGCATCCTTAAGACATTATCTTGCTTTTTTAGTCTTTGACATTTGTTGTTTATCTGAAATATTATATGTCTTATCACAACCTTACCTACTGCACAGGCCCAACTCAGCCATCCATGTTGCAAAATGCCCTGGTACATCTGCTGAGCAGCCATGGTTGAGAGGCATTGATTTAAATAATGTGGTCTGAAGAATGCTTGGGTTGTGTGAGTGTGTGTGTGTGTAAGTAATGCCACAGATTTTATAACCATTAAGAGTGGCAAGAGAAGAAAGAGGATTCCCTGGAAATTTTCCAATTATAATTTGAAATCTGTATTAATTATTTCAAGAGCAAAACAATAATTAATGAGGAAGTAACCTTGTACCAGGCCCAGGGAAAGGTGAGGGGACACAGTGTAAAATGGGATGCTTGTAAATATCACTCAGCTTGCATCTAGATAAGATTGTGAGAAGATATTACGGGATAGTGGGAAGAGCAAATCTTTATTCCAAATATTTTCTATTCCAATGACAAAGACCCAAAATGGGAAAAGACATTGCTACCACTGAATTTCCAAGGTACTTTATAACATTGATTGTAAAAATTGAAAGTGAACATGCACCTTGAGAGATTTACCAAGAGGGCCTAACCTGGATTGTGAAGTTGATGAGCTTCTGAAACAAGAAACACAGCTAGAGCACAGAAGCTGTTTTGAGATGAACCTTCAATCAAGGTCTGGATTTCCTCAACACCCAGTTCACTGGTGATATATTTCCTGTTATCAGAATGTGTATGCTTTATTGGCAGGATAATCACAGTACAATAAAGAACTAAAGTCAACTATAAAATATGCAATTAAGTGCTGAAGTTTTTCATTCAAATGTGGGAAGGTGATTATGGCATTAACATTGGTCTTAGCCAGGGGATGTGTTGGGCATAGAAAATGGATTACCTGAGTGTATGCTTGCCTCAAATACATTGTTCACTAGGACAAGACCAATAGATAGTTTACTAGTTCCTGTGATGATTCCTCTTTAAAAGTCTCTTCCTGGTAATTCTATGAAAGACAATCTTTAAACTATGTGTAGGTCATCACCAATAAAAAAAAGTGTAGGTATAACTTTCATGTTTTACTCTATTGTTAAATAATCACTGATTTACTAAATCTAGTGTATAAACGGTTACTTCTATTTCTTAGCCTTGTAGAGACTTAATAGAAGAAGTGCGTTCAAAACAGAGAACATAATTTTGATGAATGCCACATGTTGCATTCTGATTTGTGAATGGGAATCTGATTTTCAGTGTCATAATGATCAGAGCTGGAAAAAGGTCACATTGCCCCGTCTCTCATCATTCATCAGCGACGGAGGTGGCTCAACATATCTCCTATTATTTTCCTTATTCCCTCACTCTATGCACTGCTAATTTTCAGGACACTTTGTAATAGCATTCATTCTTCTGAACATTTCATTGTTTTGAATATATAAAAAGTTTCTTTCTAACATAAAGTGATCCAAGTTTTGATAACTGTGGAGACAGTAGTTGAGAACTTATAAAAAATAGATGTTTTTGTCATAAATGTGAAAATATTTATAAGAATACTATTTAAAAGTTTGAAAACACGTTGTCATCATCCTTTTCATTCTTTAGCAAATGATGTGTTGTTTTAAAAAATATGAATTTCTAGACAATAAAACAAATTATTTTTATTCCAGAATAGATTCTGCTAAAAGTGGACATCTTTATGTCATATAATATAAGTACTGAGTACTTAAGTAGCCACAAAACTAAGTTTTCAAGTTTAAGTGCAAGGGTCTCACAATGATGTAGCTGGTAGTAGAGCATTCCGTGAGTATTCTGTGGAAATACTGTAAAGTGGGTCAGCTATAACTGAATTTTTCTTAGTTAAAAATAGCTTCTCACCTAAACATGAGATCACCAATACAGTGTCCACTGTGATTTGATGTTTTTATCCCTAAACATATTTCCATGTATAAATTGATGCTTCACCTTGGGAATATTACAAAGAATGCTGTCAGTTAACAAAGCATTTCAAAGACCTAAGAAAGAAAAATCAAATGTAACCTTTAAAAGATATAAAATAGAAGTACTAATCTATGCCTCATTTCATAGTTACTACATGGGTAGATATTTCAGAAAATGAATCAGGGCTCTTTTTTGGGGAGAAAGACTATTATTAACCCGCCCAATGTCAAAACCTTGGATCATTATCTCATTCTAAAGTGTAAATGGCTACCCTAAAATGGAAACATTTACTCATAGTTAAACCAAACTTTTTAAGCTGGTAAGATAATAACAACTATTTAGGCCTATTGATATGTCTTGTATGGGATATCAATAAACATTACATCTAAGACACAAAATTTAGAGCTCAACTCTAAAACTATACAGAAAACTGAAACATTAATCATTTGTGTGTTAGTCCATTCAACAAATATCTGTTGGTCATCCACTACATGCCAGACGATGGAGCTGAGAGTCTATTGGGAATTATAGAATACAGAATCCTGGTGATGAAATCCAATGAGACTTATGGGAAGATGGAGCAGTATAAAGATAGGATGACTGTATGTCCTGCTTTGTCAGGACAGTCCCAGTTTAATACCTGTATTCCTGGCAAAATTATTAATTGTTCCTTGTTTTACTATAAAACATGTCTTGGTTTGGTCCATACACTATAAAGTCACCATTGTCTTTAGCCACATACAGTATTAGATTCTAGAATAATTCTGCTGGCAATATGCTGCTCTGAAGACTAGAGGCAGATTTCTAAATTAATTGCCTGTGAGATTAGTACTCTAATAGTTGTGCCTACTATTTATTCATTGGACTCTCAATGTAAGGATCATGAGAGACTTGGCACTGAATTAAGACAAGTGAGGCCCTGGATTAGCCACATCGATTGAGATGAGTGTTATGGACTGAATGCTTGCGACCTCTTAAAATTCATATGTTGAAGTCGCTAAATCCCCAAAGTTACTGGATTTGGAGATAGATCCCTTGAGAGGTAATTAAGGCTAAATTAGGTCATAAGGGTGGGGCCCTGATCCAATAGGATTAGTGTCCTTATAAGAAAAGACAGGAGAGAGCTAGCACTCCCCTGACCTCCGTCTTGACTTCCCATGGCATGCAAGTACCAAAGAAAAGCCATGAAGTCATATGAGCACACAGTGAGAAAGCGAACCTCTACAAATGAGGGGCAAGCACGAACTAAATGCCAGCTTGCTTGCTGGTGCCTTAATCTTGAACTTTTAGCCTCCAGACTGTGAGAAAACAAATGTTTTTTAAGCCACCTAGTCTGTTATTTGGATATGGCAGCCCAAGCAGGCTAATACAATAACTGACAGCTCAGACTACAATGCTGAAGTGTCTCAGCTCTACCAAGATGTCTGGAACCTCTTTAGCTAAGACTGAGTAAAATAAGAAAATGCAAAGGATGATTTGGGGACAATAATTTAACTTATGCATATGAAATTTTGGACATTTAACTCAGAAAGGCAAGATAATCAGATTTGGGATTTCAATTCCATTGGAATTGAATATCTCTGGACTTTAATTTATAAAGTACATTAATCTTTGAACTTTCATTTCTCACTGGGAACTTAATAATGGCAGCAGACTTCCAGTCAAATATGGAGGGATATCTAGGCTACTGGGATTTTATTATTAGAACTGCTCTTTTGTTTTATTTTAACATTTTCATTTATTCTGGTTACGGGACCCCTGATGAATTACACTGGACAATGTGTCAGGGCAAGGTTTGGGATGGGAAAGAATGAATTCACAGCCTTGAATGTAGAGTGGCCTGGAGATCGATACAGTAACCCATTGTTGACTATGACCCATTTCAGTTTCTTTGGATACAAAATTTACATTGCTAGGTTGGGCACAGTGGCTCTCGCCTGTAATTCCAGCACTTTGGGAGGCCAAGGTGGGCGGATCACCTGATGTCAGGAGTTTGAGACCAGCCTGATCAACACGGTGAAACCCCGTCTCTACTAAAAATACAAAATTAGCTGAGCATGGTGGCACATGCCTGTAATCCCAGCTACTCCGGAGGCTGAGGCAGGAGAATAGCTTGAACCTGGGAGGCAGAGGTTGCACTGAGCCAAGATTGTGCCATTGCACTCCAGCCTGGGCAACAAAGAGCGAAACTCCACCTCAAAAAAAAAAAATTTTTTTTTTCATTGCTTATTAGTGGTCCTAGAAGGATACACAATGAAGCAGTGGTGTGCTCATGAAGATAAGAGAAAGAATGTTCTTAAAGACTAAATATCCCCCCAGGGGCATAGCCACGCCCATTATTACAAGTTTACTGGATGAGACCAGTAGTTCCAGAAAGTAAAACATGGCAGAACACTAGACAGAGAAACTTCTGGTCTGATGTTTCCTTAGAGGTGGAGGTAGAGTGACCTGCTGGGCCACTCTCTAACCTTTCCCACTTCCTAAAGGAAGGTGAAGTGGTAGACTAATCTAATCATTAATCTAGGGAAGAAAACTTGTGAACAAACTGCTTGCAAAGAAACAGTTGTTTCCCTCTCCTTCTCCAAGCTCCAAGATTCAAAATCTGATATTGCATTTTTTTAATAAAAATATTCAGAATTCTGGGACTAAATTTTTTTATGGACTTCACAATTGTGTTAAAAGTACATTGTAACTCCCAAAATATTGAATTAGGGTTGCAAACAGATCTCCGTTTATTTTACCAGGATAATCACCTTCATTTCATTTGTTTGGTATTGAACGTTTGCTCAGTGGAATTATATACTCATTTTATATCATTTGGGCTGGTCAGCTTTGGGTATTTGTTTCCGAGGTTGTTAGGTTGTTAGGAAGTTATTAAAGACTTTTTATTTTCATTTTCACCTTGTTTTAAGCAAAAATGTACAATCCTTCATTTGTAAACATCGCTTTTCTTATTGTTCTTTGAGCTGATTTTCCAAAGGTTGTGACTGATCCAGTCTCCTTTCATACCCAGCTGCCTTATGCCACAAATGAGTCTATGGGATGGTGGGTGAGAGGTATGGGACTGGCTGCAGTCCAGGAAACTCTACAAAATTAAATGGGTTGTTTTTCAGGAAGCAGACCAAAGGCAATCCAGAGTATAAGGCCCACAGCTGAATTTTAGAACTCTCCAAGGCCTTCTTTTCACCTGATGTCACAGTGCCATTCTGACGTGCCTGTGCAATTGAGGGTGGATGTTAATGACAGTCAAGCCTCAGAAACAGCACGCCACTGTGGAAGTGGAACCAACAACTACTTTGGAACAGGACCAATGTCAGTACAAATCTCATGTCCTGCAGTGGTTAGAGACACCCTTAGGGATGACGTGCGAGACTTTGGACCTACCTCCTGGGAACTGCAGTTTTCTCAGCTGTAAAATAGAAATGCTGGCAGTAATCAACTTTACACGAGTGCTATGAGGATTAAATGAGATGATGCTTGTGAAGGGTTTAGCACAGTGCTTGTTGCCTAGGAAATACTGATAAATGTTATTTGGAAAAACATTAAATCGAAGCTATGGCAAATATTAGTTACATAATAACAAATATCTACATAATGAGAGTAGTTACTCTAAATGGTTATCATAAGGAGAAGAATAGTGAGTATACAGTGACGAGTGTGGAGTCTGACTCACCGTGGGTACACAGTGGTGAGCCATGACGACGACTCTGATGCCGCGCTTGTGTGGACTCCTAAGCTACACTGACATTCTGATTGAGTAAACTGCTTGTATGAAATAAGAGTGAGCAAATAAGGATTGAAGAAATTAATGATGAATGAATGAGTGGATGCTGTTGTGGGGGATCATGCCACTTGGTAGAGTAGAAATTAGGATCCCAGCCACATGATGACACAAAACAGCAAGGTCGCCTTTCATATCATCTGTTTTTCTAAAAAATTTTCCCCAACTATATTAGAAAGAAGATGAGTGGGACTAGATCAAGGTTTAGTTGCCCTAGAGCCCCCAGCCACCTCCTGTTTTTGTCAGTTTACTGGAACACCACTTGACCCATTTGTTTAAATACTGTGACTGCTGCTTTCTGCTGGAGAGGCCCAGGTGAGCAGCTGGATCAGAGACCACACACCCATGAAGTCCACAATACATACTATTTGGTCCTTTATACAAAAAGTGTGCAGATCCTTGAAGCAGAATATGGGAAAACTTATGATCTATAATGCACTGAGCAGCATAACAAATTCTCAGTAAAGATATAATTTATTATGTTTAAGCTAAAGCGACTTCTGGAAGTGTTAAGCTTCTCTCTCATCTTTTACATTTCATTGAAAAGTTACAGGTCCTGTCTCCTCTCAAACTTCATTAAACCTTAAACAAGCAGCCAACACTCAAGAACAGTTTCAGCTTTAAGAAAATGGTTAGATGTGGCAAAATTACCTCGGAGAAAGTTTATCCTTTGCCAATTCAAGCTGTTGAGAATATTTAATATCTCCTGACCTTATTAATTCACACTTCTCTAAAGGATGCATTGACAGTAGTTGGCATCTCCAACATGTAACAAGGCAGAATTTTAAAAGACTCCAGCACAGGCTGTTCTCTGGCGAGGGTGCCTCATTGGGTAGCCACTGTCCGTTAGCTTTAATCCAATAGATGGAAGTGTGTCTTCTTTCATCCCTCTCTCCGAACACCCAATTTAACATCATGGATGTGTCCTTTCACAGCGAGGCTTTTCAGCAACAACTGTGTCATTTAGGCAAGCTAAATGGTTTGGGCTATTTCTGAGAGGGATTTCATCCAGTAACAATCTAAAAACACAGCTCACGGTCCCTCACCATGCCAAGCATAATAGCCAACCCTCTGGTGCTTTCATTGACAAGTCCTTCTGTCTTTTCCAAATAAGTTCTCCTCATTAAATAGTAAACTTCTCCATTTAGTTACCCTACTCTTCCCTGCCAACCATAAATAATCCCTTAAATGAATGATGGATGTGACACATGCAAGCTTGCCACCCCGGGTCTGGAGTTAAGACTCTAATGTTTGTTCCTCGTAAGCTGGGATTAAGATGGAGAGGAGTGACACCTTGAGAGAGAGCCATAGGACCACAATTCTGGCACAGCCCTTGATGACCACTGGAAACAAAGACGTATGAATGAGAATGCCACAAGCATACAGGGTGATAAAGGCAGCTTTGGGAAAGGTGGCTGAGACCATATAAAACATCTCCTGTAGGGACTTTTCAAAGCTGTCCTTTTTTCTTTTCTTTTTTCTCTCTCTCTCTTTCTTTTTTCCAGCATGGCCTCCTATTACCCTTTCTCTCAATTCTACAATTTTGAAAAAAAATACATGGTTTTATATTATTCAACACATTAAATTAACTTATACATATTGGGGAGAGATGAAAATAATAATTCCTATGTATAGGCATGGCTGTGGAAGGGTTTTATTATTTCCCATCACTTGTGAGTTCTGTATTTGAAAGGATGGTAGCTTGTCTCAAAATGGTGCTATACATGGATGCTCCCCATTGAATATATCTGGGTTGGGTTTAAGTGCTTTGATGAATAGAATACAGGGAGAGTGCTGCTGTGCCAAGTCCAGGCCCAGCTTTTAAGAAGGCTGCAAGCTTCTTTCCTTCTCCATGGAAACTTGACCCAGTGGGTAAGAAGTCTGGGCTATTCTGCTAGAGAGAGAGTCACCTGGAGGAACAGAGGCACCAGGCATAGGATTGAAGAGACCACAGTTTGGCTCGCCCCAGCCCAGCTAGGACTTAGCTAACACCCACCTCTTCAGCCATATGGCTGCAACTGGAGAAGAGACCCCAAGCAAGCATTGCCCACTAATCCCGGTTAGCTCACAGCATGGAGAGAAAATATAAATTGCTGTTTTATGCCACTGAGGTTGGGGATGGTCCAACACACAATAACAGATAATTCAGCCAGAAGTTGATGCATTTCCAACCCTTTGTTACATGTTTTGCAGCGCATCCCTATGAGGAGGGCACTTCTCCACGCTATCTATGTTGGTCTTGGCCAAGCGACTGATTTTAACCAATGGGATACTTGGGAATGACACAGGCCACACTTCAGTAGCCTCTGTAACACTCATTCAGCCTTTTTTTTGGTCCTCTCTATGACTCAGGAAGAGTATATCCTAGATCTGGGCTAGTCTTTAAAGCTGAATCCCATTAAAAACAAAAACAAGAACAACAACAACAAAAAAGATTGGAACTGGTTTGAGCTTAGGCATGCTACTTCTAAACCACACTCAAATGCAATGCAAGAGAGAAATAAACATTTGCTGTTGCAAGCCACTGATTTAGGATTTTTTTGTTCTACAGAACATACTAGTGGAAGCTGGCTTTTACAGTGCCATCAGTAGAAGGTCTCCTAAACTGAAGAATGAGACTGACATTAGAGAACATTATTGAGATCTACTGAAGAGTAGATCAGATTTTTTCCTTCAGTTGCACAGAATTTGGATACAGAGGCAGGAAGGGTGACCAGCTTCTTGCTGGAGGCCAGGCAAACCCGTCTTATGGTCTAAGGCAGAGATAAGCAAATTTTTCCTGTGAAGGGCCAGAGAGTAAATATTTTAGGCTTTGCATGCTAAGAGGCAAAACTGCGGATATTATATAGGTACTTATATAACCGTTTAAATGTAACCATTTAAAAATGTAAAAAATATTCTTAGCTCTCAGGCCACATGAAGCAGATGGCAGGCCAGATTTGTCTCTTGGGCTGTCATTTTCTAACCTCTGGTCTAGTGGTTTAAATGAACACATACATGGATATTTCCAGCACGCTCTAATAGGCATGTGATAATTATATTATACAACACATTTTGAACCTTAAAGACACCAACTTATCTGGGATTTTATAAAATGTCTTCCAAAGGAGAGGATACCTGAGTGAACCTTGAAGAGCAATAAAGGAAACAAGGTAGAAAAGATGACGGGATTGACATGTACAATGCCTCAAAATCTTTGAAACCATATGGTATGTTCTGGTAAGGCATGTTTCCTTCCATCAGCACAACAACTATCAAGTAACATAAACTTAGCTCCAAAACTTCCAAATGCAACATATATAGCTTTGCTGCCTATTGACACCAAATGAACACACAAACGTGGCTGTTTTACTTTGGGTAGGCTGCTATAACAACGTACTATGGATTGAGCAGCTTAAACAACAGAAATCGATTTCTCACAGTTCTGGAGGCTGAGAAGGCCAAGGCCAAGGTGCCAGCCACATTCTTGTGCCGGCCACATTCTCATGCCCTCATTCAACCTTAATTACCTTCTTAGAGGTTCCACCTCCAAATAAAGGCACATATGAATTTATAGGAGGACACAGTAAGTCCACAGCTGTAGGCAATCCAATTATGTACCATAATTTGCACATAATAATTTTCCTGCTGCTTCTTTTGTTGTTCCTCCTGTCTCCAAACTTGTGAAGTCTCTGGCCATTGGAGACAGAGTCCTTAAGTCTTTATCATTCCACTCTGAAGTTGTATTACACAAGGAATATACAGAAAAAAAACTGACAAGCATACTTTTCTACATTTAATCAAAATAGTACCCTCTCAACTAAAGCAATCCTCCAGTTTCAATTAGAAAGACTTGGAATGATGGACAGGTATTAAAGCCAAGATACCATGATGTAAATTTACAACCTCATGTCCACCTACAAAGTCCAAGAAATGTCCATTATCCACATTTATTGTCATGTCAGATTTCAGAAACAATACATCCTGTTCAAATCAGTGATTGCTTACTTCCCAACTGCAAAACTGGACATTTTTTTTTGTTCAAGATTTTTGTGGTAATCATATTCTTTCTTGTATACTTAATGAAGTCATTTGCTTTGATAGATTTTTATTCTCTGGCAGTTCAGACTAGGTGATATAAATAGAAAATAAATATTTTGCATAGGGGTAGTACATTCTGTTACCTGAAATTTTGGTAACCAAACAAACAACCAAAAATTTATATTAAATTACAACTCTAGGCTTTGTTTTTTATAACGATGTTTCCATTGCCTGGGGGCATTTCAAAGAGTGGATGAGCTTCTTGAATACTCAAGGAATATTAAAGTATGCTATTTCTTGCTGTAACAGTATGTTGATTGTATCTTACTTAAATTCTTCAGTTTCTACAGGAACTATAATCTATGAATCAATATTTTTTGTAATATTATTTCAGACTGGCATCCTAAATGTAAGAGAGATATGGGCAAATTTCCTTTAAAATAAATTCGTAATTCCATTTCCACTGATAAGTCATTACAGATAAAAATAAGAAAAAGAAATCACATCTTATTTTAAATAAGGGAATGCTAAAAGAAATGCAAAGAATTACCTAAAAGTATCATTTCCCATCCTCAGTATTCCTTTTTACTCACTGTACTTTTTACAGTATGCCTATGATCTCTGTTATGCAGAAATATTACCTTAAAATGAATGACCATTTAATCTCCAATGCCAAGTTCATTTTGAAAAAATTTGCTAAACACCAACAAGGCACAAGCATTGTGAATGAATACGATACGATCCTCGTTTAGAAGAAGTTATAGTCTATTGTAAACATATAAAAATTACACTTAATTTTTAAGTATTAATTGCATTTACTATTTTAGCAAAAGAGTAATCCTAATAGAGCGTATATAAAACTGACTTGGAAGTATACAAAAGCAAAGGTAAAAATAATTTTCTAATTTTATGATATATGATCTCTCTCTTTTTCTCTCCCTCCCTCTTTCCATCCCTCCCTCCCTCTCTCTCTCTCTCTCTCTCTCTCTTTCCACTCTCTTCTGGGGAAATAGAGCAATTTGGATAACTGTTGGAATAATGGTTAGAAATATTCATGTAGCTGACAAAGGTTACGCTGGACAATCACTAAGGGTTCCTGTAATGCAGAGAATCTTTGATGTCACAGATCTAAGGAACTCTAACAACACGAAGAAACAGAGAACAATACACTAAATGCACTTTTCTAATATTGGCTGAGTGAGATAAATCCCATTTCACATCCTGCACACGTGCACCTCATTTTGTTGTGCTTTGCTTTACTGTGTTTTGCAGAGATTGCATTTTTCACAAATTGAAGGTTTGTGGCAACCCGACAGCAAGCAGGTTTAATAAGCATAGTTCTTCCAACACGTTCACACTTCACTTCTCTGTTTTGCACTTGGGTAATCCTTGTCATGTTTTAAAACTTTTCATTAAAATTATGTCTGTTATGGTGACCTGTGGTCAGCAATCATTGCTGTTACTATTGTAATTGTTTTGGGGTGCCACAAACCACACCGATATAAGAAAACAATCAATAAGTGTCACGTGTGTTCTCACTGTTCCAACTACCAAGAGGTCCCCCACCTCTCTCTCCCTCTTCTTGGGCCTCCCAATTCACTGAAACACAGAATTATTAAAATTAGGCTAATTAATAAACTTGCAATGGTCACGAAGTGTTTACATAAAAGGAAGAGTTGCACATCTCTCACGATTAATCAAAAGCTAGAAATGATTAAGCTTAGTAGGGAAAGCATGTTGAAAGTCAAGACAGGCCAAAAGCTACATCTCTTGCATCAAACAGCCAAGCTGTGAATGCAAAAGACATGTTATTGAAGGAAACTCAAAGTGCTATTCTTGTGGGCACATGAATGATAAGAAGGCAAAACTGCCTTATTGCTGATATGGAGAAAGTCTGAGTGGTCTGGACAGAAGATAAGACCAGCTGCAATATTCCCTTAAGCCAAAGCCTAATCCAGAGAAAGGCCCTAACTCTTCAATTTTATGAAGGCTGAGAGAGGTGAGGAAACTGCAGGAAAAATGCTGGAAGGTAACAGAGATTGATGCATGAGGTTTGAGGAAAGAAATTGTCTCTGTAACATGAAGGGGTGAGGAGAAACAGCACATGTTGATGTAAAGCTGCAGCAAGTTATCTAGAACAGTTAGCTAAAATAATTGATAGAGGTGGCTACAGCAAACAACAGATTTTCAGTGTAGGTGAAATAGCCTTCTATTGGACGAAGATGCCATCTAGGAATTTCAGCGTTAGAGAGGGGACAATACCTGGCTTCAAAGCTTCGAAGGCCAGGCTGACTCTATAGGGGCTAATACAGCTGGCAATTTTAAGTTGAAGCCAGTTATCATTTGTAATTCCAAAAATCCTAGAGCCTTCAAGAATTATGCTAAGACTGCTCTCCCTTTGCTATGTAAATAGAGTAACAAAGCATGGATGACAGCACATCCATTTTTAAAATCAATTTTACTTCAAGTTCTGGGATACATGTGCAGAACATGCAGGTTTGTTACATACGTATACATGTGCCATGGTGGTTTGCTGCACCTATCAACCCATCATCTAGGTTTTAAGCCCCACATGCATTAGGTATTTGCCCTAATGCTCTTCCTCCCCTTGTCCCCCAGTCCTGGATAGGCCCCAGTGTGTGATGCTGCCCTCCTTGTGTTCATGTGATCTCACTGTTAAACTCCCACTTATAAGTGAGGACATGTAGTGTTTGGTTTCTGCTCCTGTGTTAGTTTGCTGAAAATGATGGGTTCCAGCTTCATCCATGTCCCCACAAAGGACATGAACTCATTCTTTTTACGGCTGCATAGTATTCCACGGTGTATATGTGCCACAATTCCATTATCCAGTCTATCATTGATGGGCATTTGGGTTGGTTCCAAGTCTTTGCTATTGTAAATAGTGCCGAAATAAACATACATGTGCATGTGTCTTTATAGTAGAATGATTTATAATCCTTTGAGTATATACCCAGTGATGGGATTGCTGGGTCAAATGGTATTTCTGGTTCTAGATCCTTGAGGAATTGCCACACTGTCTTCCATAATGGTTGAACTAATTTACACTGCCATCAACAGTGTAAAAGCATTCCTATTTCTCCACATCCTCGCCAGCATCTGTTGTTTCCTGACTTTTTAATGATCACCTTTCTAACTGGTGTGAGATGGTATCTCATTGTGGTTTTGACTCAAGATGGATTAAAGACTTAAATGTAAAAGCTAAAACCATAAAAACCCTAGAAGAAAACCTAGGCAATACCATTTAGGACACAGGCACGGGCAAAGACTTCATGACTAAACACCAAAAGTAATTGCAACAAAAGCCAAAATTGATAGATGGGATCTAATTAAACTAAAGAGCTTCTGCAGAGCAAAAGAAGCTATCATCAGAGTGAACAGGCAACCTACAGAATGGGACAACATTTTTGCAATACATCCATTTCACAAAGGTCTAATATCCAGAATATACAAGGAATTTAAACAAATTTACAAGAAAACAAACAACCCCATCAAAAAGTGGGTGAATGATATGAACAGATACTTCTCAAAAGAAGGCATTTATGTGGCCAACAAACATATGAAAAAAAGCACATCAATTTACAACATGGTGTACTAAATATTTGAAGTTCACTGTTGAGAACTACTGCTCAGAAAAAAAAATTCTTGCAAAACACTGCTACTTATTGACAATTCACCTGGTCACCCAAAAACTACTGAAGGAATTGAATATTGTTTTCATGCCTGCTAACATAGTATCCATTCAGCAGCCCATGGATCAAGGAGGAATTATTAAGAAATAGATTCTCTAAGAATATAGCTGCCATAGATAGTGATTTTTCTGATTTATTTGGGCAAAGTAAACTGGAAACCTTCTGGAAAGTATTCCCCTTTCTAAATGCTCCTAAGAATATTTGTGATTTATGCTACCATAAATATCAACATTAATGGGATTTGGAAGCAGTTGATTCCCACACTCATGGATGACTTTGAGAGGTTCAATACGCCAGTGGAGAAAGCAACTGCAGATGTGGTGGAAACAACAACAGAGCCAAAATTAGAAGTGGAGCCTGGAGATGTGACTGAACTGCTGCAACCTCATGATCAAATATTAATGGATGAGGAGTTGCTGCTTATGGATGAGCAAAGAAAGTGTTTCTTGAGATGGAATCTACTACTGGTGAAGATGCTGTGAACATTGTTGAAATGACAACAAAGGATTTAGAAATTCCATAAACTTAGTTGGTAAAGCAGTGGTAAGATTTCAGAAGATTGACTCGAATCTTGAAAGAGGTTCTACTCTGGGTAAAATGCTGCTGCAGCATTGCATGCTACAGAGACATTTTTCACGAAAGGGAGTCAATGGATGTAGCAAACTTGATTGTTTCATTTTAAGAGATTACTACAGCCACCCTAGCCTTTAGCAACCACCACCCTGATGGGTCAGCAGTCATCAACATCAAGGCAAAACCCTCCACCAGCAAAAAGATTATGGCTTGCGAAAGACTCAGGTCATTGTTAGCATTAGTTAGGAAAAATATTTTAAAATTATGGTATCATATGGTGTTTTAGATGTAATGCTATTGCACACAACAGACTATAGGATAGTGCAAAAATAACTTTTATATGCAGTAGGAAACCAAAACCTTCATGTGATTTGCTTTATTATGATATTAGCTTTATTATGGAGGTCCCTAACTGAACCTACAACGTCTCCAAGGTCAGGCTGGATAGTGCTTCTCAAACTTCAACTGCATACCAGTCACTGAGGAATTGTGATGAATTTGCAGATTTTGATTGAGTGAACCTGGGGTGAGGCTGGAGATTATACATTCCTCACAAGTTTGCTTTGATCACCAAGGCACTGGTGCCCTTTCAACATTTGGCTCAGGGGAAGCAAAACAAAACAAAAACATTGTCCCCAGATGACTAGAGATTCCATGCCAGGGGTTCTCAAAGTGAGGTCCACATGGCAACAACGTTAACATCAGCTGGAAACTTTTAAAAAATGAAAACTCACAGGCCTCTGCCAGATGTACTGAATCTGAACTTGGGGGAGCCCAGGAAACCATAGTTTAAGAAGCCTCCAGGTGATTCTGATGTGCACTGATGTCAGAGAACTGCTGTTCTGAGTAACACTAAAGAGGGAGTTACTACAGTTAAACAAATCATAATGTCTCCAGGCTTGTCACCCTCTGAGGACACCGCAGATCACTTCCTGAGACCTCAGCCTAGGATGGACACTCTCCATTCTGTTTCATATTGAATCATCTCTGGAGCTACAAACCAGGGGAAGCCCAGTCCCTACTCCCTGTTGATTCGGATTCAGAAAGTTTGGGATAAATTTGGGGACTCTATTGTTTTAAACTTACACAACAACAGTTTTTAAAACTCAAACCAAAGACCATCTATACTTAAGAAGGTGGGAGGGCTGACCTTTAATACACACACTACAAAATGTAAGAAATATCAGCTCTTAACAGGCTTGGCATCTCTGAAGACTATGAAGGGATTTCCACTGAGGGACCAGGAAGAGATGGGTCAAGAGCCGTCCCTTCCAAAGCCCCACAACAGTCAGTGATAGCTACCAAGACTCCTGTCCACAACAACCCCCAGAAGTGTTATATCCAGCTTTTCTTTTTTTCTATGTAAGCCCAACTTTGTAGTTATTCCTTATAAATTAAGAGACAACATGTCTGTTATCTCATTTACAAGCACCTTTTAAATTTTAAACACAAATATCTTGTCTATCTGAAATACACATTCTACAGTTTAAATACATCCATCCCCATGTGGTTCTGCTTATCTTCTATCTTCTAAAGATATTCTATCACCCCTTTAAAATGGAAGGCTCAAGCTGAACTCATATGTTGTTTATTTTCTTCTATGTGTCTTTATAAAATTTACCAACATGCACGATAAGTAAATGTGGCTTCTTTCTTCTGGAAAATGTTATAAAAATTAAACACAGAATTTTAGTCATCGTTTAAATATTATTCCCTTTGTTCTGAATTAAATATTTCAAATGTAGTGATTTAAGTTTGTTGGCTTGCTTGTTTTGTTTTTGTTTCACAGCTTCCTCAAAATAGTGGCTCGCATCGAACTAGTCAACAAAAGTCTTAAAATCTCTTTTTTGGATGAATGGTTTATCAAACAGACTTTTTCATATTGTAGTTGTACCGTTAATTTTTAAACATAAATGCAAGATTTCACACTTGCAATACTTACATTAGTTTATATCAGTATTATTTTAAGATCTCATTTTATTTTATATAGAATTACCAAATGTCTTCTGATTTCCTTTTTGCCCACCCCGTTTTATTTTTTAAATGTTTAAAAACAGATAGTCTCATTATTTTCACCAGGATTGTAATATCTTTCAAATATCTTTGAAAGCCATCTCTGATCCCGAATTACCTCCTTACTATGCGTCTGTAACACTTTGTAATATTCCAACCCTTTGTAGCATTACAAGCACTGAATGGCCATTATTTGCATACACATTTACCTGCCTAAACTGGGACATTCATCAAGCTAGAGTGTATAGCACAACAATGTATCTAAAGACGAGGCCTGGAATAGTGCTTAGTAGCATATATCTGTAAATTAAGTTACTATCCATCAACCAATTTATTTAAAATGGATTCTTCAGTGAGGATTTTAATTTACTTAAAATCAGACTAAAGTTTCTGATCAAATAAAATACATATGAACAAATATGTAGCCTGAGGGGATGATACTGCTTTTGGGTGAGTTTAGGTTCGTCTTGCAAATGGCTGGGATAAGGCTACCATCAGAGAAGGGCTAACACAGACATGAAGACGAGGCCACATGACAAGAGTTTATCCTAGGAATGAGTGCACTGTTTTGTGCACAGTGTGTTTTTCAGCTGAATTTATTAAAGAAAATAGAGGTCAACAGACTTCTGTTCTAAAGGGGCAGATAACAAACATTTTACAAATATTTTACACCATGGGACACTGTCTATCTCCACTGCAGTGCAAAAGTGGTTACAGACAATATGCAAAGAAATGATTGTGGCCATGTTCCAAGAAAACTTTATTTACAAAAACAGGTGGTAGGCTGGATTTGGCCCACGAGTGTAGTTTGCCAACCACTGATCTCAATAATATTTGTTCATATATAAAAGGGGAAATAATCACATATATTCTCCTTTTAAGTAATAAATAGGGAGTATCATACGCAATCATTTTATAAAAATTTACTTCAAGGAAAGCCACACTTTGAAAGCTTTGAAAGCCACACATGAGAATGGTTTCCAAGACGCTGTCCTCAGTACAGTGTAATTATTTTTTATGTGAGCTTTGTCAGTGTCTTTGTTTCCCAGAATATTTTGTTTATTGGAGATAAGAAAACGTAAACAACAAAAGCAATGCCAAAAAAGACAACAGAAGATACTTGCTGCAATAGTGTCAGTGTCAGTATACTTCACTGAACAGCAGCTAAAACGATGATTTTAAGAGCAGAAGAATTTACCTTGACAGGAAATCCGAGAAGGAAAGGCGAACAGGGTATCCATATCGGAAGATCTTCACCATCTCCAGGACCCCAATATATTGCAGCTGAGCAGACACGTAAAAATTATCGAAAGTATCTGGCAGCTTTGAATTATTGGGCCTGATGCAATGAATGAAGTGTGGAGTGCACTTCTGAAGTTTTCCAATAATATCCGTTAGGGATTTCTAAGGAGAGAAGTAAAACCCAACTGATTCTCCAAAGGAGACACTAGCTAAAAATATGAAGCAGTTTTTAAATAAAAAGTCTTTACATCTTTAAATCTTATTATGCATTTACTGTGTGTGTGTATGTGTGTGTGTATGTTTACTTTTTCTGAAGATATTTTGTTGCCAAAAATGGAAAAAAAAAAGTACATAAACCCTCTTTAGTTGCTATAAACATACATTAAGTTTTTGAAATCTGAAAACGTCACTAACCCTGAGTTGTGATGCTATGGTGACTGGATCTCCTCGTTCCAATCTTTGAAGAAATGTAGAAGTTCCTTTCTTTTTTAATAACTGTAATAAAAAGAAAGAAAAGAAGGAAAGGAGGGAGGAAAAGAAAAGAAAGGAAAGGAGAGGAGAGGGAAGAGGAGGGGAAGGGAGGGGAGGGAAAGAGAAGGGAGGGGAGGAGAAGGAGACGGGAAGGGAAGGAAGGGGAGGGGAGAAGAAGGAAAGGGAGGGAGGGGGAGGGAAGGAAGAAGGAGAAAAGTGAGGGAGGGAGGGGAGGGAAGGGAAGGAAGGAAAGTGAGAAAGGAAAAAACAGAGAGAAAGAAGGAAGAAGAAAAGACAGAGGACGAAAGGAAGGAAAGAAGAAAGAATGAAGAGTAAGAAAAAGTGAGCAAATTTATTTTACTAAATTTCAGTTCAGAAGAGCAAAAAATTAAGTCTCACATCCATGTACATTCACTTACAGGCAAATGTGGATTTAAAACAGTTTATAAAAACCAGTGCCAAGTGATTTTCGTAATGGTGTGTATAAGTTGAGGAAATGGGCAACTACTTGTAAAATCACAACTGTTACTGCCAATCTTTCACATATAGGGCTGTTGTGTAAATCAGATCTATCAACATCCTGCACCCATTTTAGCGTGACAATAAACATAGATCCTGATTTGCTTGGTGGTACAATAAACTCACTACCATATCCTGGTTATGCTACTAACTGTTCATATTTATCATGAAATTTAGTTTACTCTGGGGCAAAATGATGCTATTTTATGTTACAAAAATTTTATATTTCAATTATCATTGGTCTGTTCCCTTAAATTTAAGTACACTCAGGAATTGAATGAATGAATAGTCTGATGCTTTCTTACCATGTTTTTCTTCCCTTTCCTCCTCTACCTCATTTTATAACTACTAAAAAAGGTTACTAAATTACCTATCTGTAAAAAATGCTAATAGACTCTATTTTTTTCAAATAAGTAAATATGTACAGCCCTGAAGAGAAAAAAAAAAAATCCTATGTAGTGAAGATTACATGATGACAGAGACATAAAATCAGTGAAAATGAGCCCAAAACGAAATAAAGGGCAGAAATAAGGGGCAGAGGTAATTAATTAAATTCCACCCAGGGTTAAAAGGAACCTCAGCCACTAACCTACTATGATATTTCACAAAATTATATATTAGACTAATAGACTTATTGATCTAAAATCATTTTTCTTAAAAAAGGTCTTGATACAAGAAGAAATCTGAGATAACTTTCTTGTGGATTTAGTGCTTTTGCTATTATGACAATAGCTCATTTTCTTCTGTTAAGATCTACCATCAATCTGAAGTGATTCATTGGTACTGACGAGGGAATGTAAAATGAAGTGACTAGGCCAAGATCAACCTGTTCTCTACAAACACAATACAATGTGTCATACTCAGTTACAGAGTAGAGAAAATCCTATTTTCCTGACCACAGGGGTGGCTGTGCATGGATGAAGGGAGTTTGAAGGGAAGAAATAAGGAAAGTGAGAAATAGAACATTTAAGGAATAATCATAATAAATAGCTCTCTGTCCCTTGAAATGGAACACTCCAGTTCCCTTTCTGGGTGGAGGAACTACTGTGAATTACCCCCCTTCTGGTCCTGCAGGGAAAAGACTAATGGCCTCTAGGCCTCGTAATGTTTAATAATTGAGGTTAGATGTGTGTGGTAGTTTTTGCTCTTGACTTTTAGGATGATTGAGAAAAGAAGGGCCAGAAGGTTCAGGAAGACCTCCAGGTATAGAGATCTTTCTCATAAGGATAACCTTGTGTATGTGTTTTTTTTAACGTACAAAATGCCATTTCCTATGTGGCAGAGACTAATTCTCATGACCATTTAGTTCTAAACAACTACATCAAAGGATTTTTTATTCTAGAATCCACTGGCTGGAGACACACACTCACACACTCACTCACACTCATATTAACACACATTTCGGTGACTCTTCTAAAATAGAATTGAATTGAATTATGCTTTTATTTTAATTGGTAAGCTAAAATGTATTCCAGAAGCTGCAACAATTGCATTTCTAAAATTGATTGTCCTGAACACCTTCCCAAATATATTCCTCATCTTTTATAGTTTTGGTAGACATAAGCAAAACACGCTGGAATACCATCTGGCACTGGATTCTTAAGAAACCTAAAACACTCCATACATGTTTCCTATCGGTTTGAAACAACTCTTCACTGAGTTTTTAGTTCTCTTTTGCCACATAGAATCTTGAGGTTGTATATACAACCAAACTTTTGTGAGACAAATACACATTACAAATTAGTATAATACAATAAAATTAAAACTCTACAAATATGCAGTAAAAACATCCTAGCACCTGAACAATACCCTATGTCTATAAGAGAAACAACAATTTATCATTTAGAGACCTCAATTATCTGAAGTGATTAATATCAACAGAATAAGATAGCTAAGTTTGCTCCCTCTAAGCCTACAGTATCTGAAGTTACCTTCTATTCATCAAAAAGGCAGTCAGAGATGAAACATAACTGGGATGTTGCACAGACAACCAATAAAATGACTCAGACTATACTTACTATTAAAATTGTCACCCTGCTGCACCTTCCTCTACTCTTCCTTCATTCTGATGGTTACACATCAGATAGACATTCTTTTCCTTAACATTTTCTATTAAAATATCTATTTCTTTGGTATTCAAAATTGTGCTTTTTTTTTAAAAAAAGAAGCAAATATACTTATCAAAATTAAAAATAACCCAACAATAATCACAAAAACTCCTACCTTACTAAGTTCTAGATAATTCTTGTTTTCTCCAATAATTGAAGAAGCTGTCATTTTCTTACTGAGCAGGGCAGACTTATGTCCTCGGAATTTAAAGGAAGGATAGGCAGATACGAGGGATCCTGTCTGTGACAATTTCGACTGGAACAAATGATTGATCACGACATTTTCACTAGCTAGGAAATAAATAAATGAATATCGTAAGTGGCACTAAAATTATTACTTAAGCATTGAACTTACTCCTCATACAAGAGCTTTAGCCACTGATACATTCTAGGTGCAAGATGTCGTTGCTTCAGCAGATTGAGGAGTCTACCTTTTCCTGTATCCTTATTTTATTTCCTCCACTATTTAACATCATTGACCAATTCTGACATTCACTACCCTTGACCAGGAATCCTGATCCCAACTGGGCCTTGCTCTCTGAGTGACGCTTCTATCCTAGTTTTCAGAACCAAATCTTACCTGCTCAGACCTAAAGGGCTTTTGTGCACTTGTCAAATCATGAAGACTTATGGACTCTGTTAGAAATGCCCCATTCCAGGAAAATAATTATTCAGGAAAATGTTTCCCCAGGACCTAACTCACCTGTATCAGAGCCGTCTGTAAGTACCTGTGAGAGGACCTGCCTTACTTGGTGTGGCAGTTGCTAGGTGAAAGAAGGGAAAAGAAGTGTCCTTTTATTTAAAAAACAAAACAAAACAACAACAAAAAACAATAAAAAAAACGCAGTTAAGATGAAAAGGTAAAAGCAAAATGATATATTTTCATGTTTAAGTTACAAAAATCAAATAATTCTGAGTCCATATTCCTTTCTTGACACCTCAGGGAGAAACTGGAGCTCAGATGAGTGGATTTGGGGTTACAAATTTTAAAATCATAGGGAAAACAATGTATGTGGTGGTTAAGGATCAAAAGGAATGTTTCTTGTGTTACTTATATCTGCATGTAGGCAGTTTTTAAGCCTAAGTGTCCTTTCCTATAAAATAATGATGACAGTACCTACTTTGAGAATCATTGCAAAATTAAAATGTGAAATAATGAACATAAATCACTAGGATCATGCTTCGCCAATCAGACAGTTGGCAACGTTTCATGGCAAAGCAGTTTAGTTTCTACCTTTTCCACACGCAAATCATTTTGCCTGCCCAGGTGCAAAATACGGGTGACATAATATATATCTGTAATGCTTTCCATTAAAAAAATCCCTACATTAGGTAATAAACGAACAGGGAAGCAGGAAGAACTGTCAGGAAAAGGAGATACAATTATGTAATGCAAAAGAGGCCCTGTGATGTTGGGATAAAATTAGAGAGAGCAAGAGAAATCCATGATTCTTAATACACAGTTACAGATCTATATACCTATATGTTATCTATACTTACATCTTAAATGTTCAAATTCCGAAAGGTCCTAAAAGCAATCATACCCCAGTAGCAATGAGCTCACCCAGCCCCCCAGATCTTGGAGTTTCTGAATACCATTCTTTTCTAAGATATATCAAGGCTTCCTGAACAAATGTCTGATTCTAGATTTGAGGCAAGATGAATGATTCTGGAACATTTTTGGAAGGCCAGAATGTAAGGCAGTGTTAAAAAAAAAAAAAAAAAAAGTCAAGAGAATATGTCAAAAAGAAATAGGAGCTAACCTGAAGGGGTTCTTACTGCTCAAATCTTAAACAATTTTAGCATCAATATAATGATAGTAATGAATCATTATTCATTGAACAACATAAGAATCCATGAGTGTACACTAATAATTAATAGATAAAGAAGTGGGAATTATTATAGTAGAATGCCACTGTTTATGGAAAGATGGGGTAAGAAAATCAAAATTTTGCAATCGTGAGAAACGATTTAGGCAAGAATCATAAATGTATATAAAACTAATGGGTAAAAGTTTGATGAGGAACAGAGTATTTACATAGTCTCAAAGTACTTTCTCACAAATTACTCATTAATAACAAAGGGAAAACAGCAAGCTTTATGTTAGAAGAAGCTGAAGAGCACCACCTTACACAGTGCTCATGGTGAACCTGTTTCAAACCGTGACTGCCGCCAAACGTAATGTGCCAAGGATACTCCACTACCTCTTGGGACTCCTGGTCAAAAATTCATAACCTACTTCTAATATAAACTCAAACACCGTGATTTCTATGAATTAACTGGCATTAAAGAAAATGTCATGAAAGAGAGAGAAAAGCTAAAGAACTGTCTAGATTTAAAGGAAAAATGATAACTAAATGCAATCAATGATCCTGAATTAGGAGAAAATGACCATAAAAGACTAATATTAGTGGGACCATTGGTAAAACTTTATATGAACTCTGGATTAGATATGAGTAGTACATGACTGTTGAATATTCTGATAACTTACTGAAGTTATCTAAGATAATGTCCCTTCTCTTAGGGTGGGCACCAAAGTATTTAGACAAGAAGAGGCAAGCAACTTACTTTCAAATGATTCAGAAAGTAAACACACACACACACATACACATACACACACACACACACACACACACGGGACACAGGAAGGAAAGAGGAGAACAAAAGATGGAAGGAGATAGAAAGAAAGACAGCAAGACAGTAAAACAAAGGAAATGAAAAAAATGAATCTGGGAAGAGGATACCTGGGAGTACTTTACAATAATTCTGTCACTTTAAGTTTAAAACCACTTCAAAATAAAAAGTTAAATGATAAATACATAGTAGTATAGCCAATTTAAATACATAATTAAACAATTATTATTTATATTTATAGCAGGTCTATGTATAAGTAAACCCACAGATAAGTAATGCAACATTTTATTCTTATAATTGAGAAAATGCCTCTAATAAAACAGAAAACATTACTGAGAAGGTAGGTAGTGCAAAAAAATTTTTTTTTTTTTGAGATGGAGTCTCGCTCTGTCACCCAGGCTGGAGTGCAGTGGCCGCATCTCAGCTCACTGCAAGCTCTGCCTCCCGGGTTCACGCCATTCTCCTGCCTCAGCCTCACGAGTAGCTGGGACTACAGGCGACCGCCACCTCGCCCGGCTAGTTTTTTTTATTTTTTAGTAGAGACGGGGTTTCACTGGGTTAGCCAGGATGGTCTCGATCTCCTGACCTTGTGATCCACCCGTCTCGGCCTCCCAAATTGCTGGGATTACAGACTTGAGCCACCGCGCCTGGCCGCAAAAAATTTTTTTAAAGAAAAATATAAAAGATTTTAAAAAATGAAGACATGAGACATAAATATGGTCCAAAATATGTAACTGACCCAGTTTTGTATTTTCCCTGAATCATGTGGTCAGGCTGCAGGTATAGCAAGACTCATGTCATCCAATGGACACAGGGAGATGCCATGATGCTTTGGGACCCTAACGGGAGAGCCCTGACCACAGCTGAACACATGGCATGAGACAGCAAGTTCCCTCCAGGACTGAAAAGAGAACTCTACTATCCATTTGCCTCTTAAAACCTAGCAAAGGAACTCCTGGTGAAGAGGCATATTTACCTCATTGGGATTACAAGGAGTCACTGACCACAAACCATTTTCTTCATGTCACTCTACATACATACTCAGAGCAGAAGTGTCCCTTACTGGAATCTACAATCATTGTCCAGGGTCTTTCTACCAGTAAAGTGGGATAAGCTAACTTATAAGCAAGTGTACAGAGACACACAGAAAAAAAAAAAGACTCAATAATTATTAACATAATAGACAGTAAATCCTAAATTTTCCTAAATCCTAAAATTTCCTATTCCTGTGAGCAGAATTAAAAGTCTGCATTTTGGCTTTCTTGTTGTTGTTGTTATTTGCCTCCTTTTGAGTGAACTAGACTTTACTTCTAATCTTAGGCACAAATGAGTGTATTTGCTGTGTGTCTCTATGAGCTGTCTCCAAGCTCCCTGACTACACTCGGTTAGCGGTCTCAGAGACACAGCTCTGCTTGTGTAGATTCTACAACAGACTTCACCATCTTCCTCAACTGGGAGCTTTCTGATGCTATGAAAATTGAATTAGATACTATAAGCAAAGTAACTGCAAATAAAAATTATTATTTATGAATTACATTTGCTTTTAATAATGATGCACAAGCATCAAAGTATTTTACAGATTCATAAAACATGATGGCAACCACAAATATTTTGCTTTTATGATAGAGTGAGTGAGCAGTCATGGCTCCTGAGCCAAACATGACCCAGTGCCTGTTTTTGTAAATAAAATTTTATCAGAACACAGTCACATCCATTTGTATTGTCTACAGCTGTTTTTCACATTATAACAGCAGAGGTAAGTAATTGCAACAAGGATCTTATGGTGCACAAGGTCTAAAATATTTATTCTCTAGCCCTTTACAAAAAAAGAAAAAATCTGACACCTCCTGTATAAATACAAAATACAAAAGGGCACATTGTAAATTCTGTCCTTTTACTCAGAAGCACCTACCTCCTAAAGAATAAAAAAAAGACTCAATTGTATTTTTCCTGGAACTTTTTGTGTACAAATTTACATAAAAGAATGATTTTAAAATATAGGCACTCTATTAAGATAAGCAGAATTGCAATATCACTAGCCATCATATTTTCATTCTAAATACACACACACACACACACATACACGTACACACACACACATATCCTATCACCATGAAATACAAAAGTAAGAAAAGCATTGTGTAAACTTTTAAATACATGCTATATATTAGATCTTCCTAAAAGATAGGGAAGTGCATTATAAATAAAAGTGCAAATAGTCACACATTAAAAGGAAAATTTTCTAATGATAATAAAAAAGACCATTTCTTTCCATCTTCATAATGTTATTCCTTGTTTTTTTTTTCCGTTAGTTTTAGCTAAGAGAGCTCACAATAAACGTTAAGTTCTAGAGGCAAGCAGAACAATCTTCAGTGAAAAACAATGTATTACAACTGTGTTGCTGTAATTTGAGGCAAATATGTTTCTCAAACCAGAAGTGATATGGATTTCTTATTTTCAATGCTAGAGCATTCAACTTTTTCATGAAAAGCTATTCTGTGCTTCTTTTAAAGATGAATGACTATTTCATTTATAGCAACTTAAAGCATACAAGATGCAATGTTTTAATTCACAAAAAAGGTTATTAGAAAAATGTGAATCACTGCAGAACTGCTAAGAAAATAATTACTAGAGACAGAATTATGTATATATGTATGAATATACATTTAATTATCACACATATACATTTTGTATATGGTCTTGTATATAGTGTAGAATTATAGTAGATATATGCATATAAAGTATTAATGCTCACTAAGTAGAAGGGTCCCGTAAATTTAAACTTACATGTGTATACATATATATACTCCTTCCATTTCTACTCCTCCTACATAGTGAGCATTAATATTTTATAACTGAAAGTACATAAGAATAAAATACCACCCTTAGTTGTGCTCCAGAGTCATCTTAAGTAATGAAATTCACCCTATTGTGGCCTAAATAAAGTTGGAAGTCACACTCATCTTCATTAGTCTTCACAGAAATCTTTTCTATATTCAACCCACTACAGTAGTAAAGGTATTTTACATTTCTATCTCCTAAAAGCTTAGTTAAATTATGGTTTCCACTGGACTCCAAATTACATTGTAGCAAACATATAGTGCAGCAAGACCCATTTCTTATTATTCTAGGCATTAGAATGCAAAAGGTATTTCAATTATGCTTTAGCTGGTACATATTTTATAGGAAAATATTCAGAGATAAAGGAATAATGGATGTGTGGCATTTTAACCAGGGTAGGGCAGGAAAAAAAAATCAACTTACTTTTCATTACAAACAGAAGATTCTGTGAAAGGGAGTCTTTATTTTTTTCAATTGCCCCAACAACATCATACATTACCTAGAATAAAAGAAAGCAGCAAAATTACTAATGATTAAACATGACTGTGAAAATAAATTCCTTTAAAGGATAACTTGACCCAGGTGAAGTTTTAAATTATTCATGAAAGAAGTGTCTTCAGGTCTTAGAGTTCACATTACATGCAAGTTCAAAGCTATAATCTGCCTGTTCTCATTCTGTACATTAAACAAGGGAACCCTCTTCTGTTCTATTTTGTGAAGGTCTCCTTTGATCGCCAAGTTAAGAGCAAATAGTGATAGTTCACATTCACGTAGTCTCCTTTATTCTTAAGGACTCTAACTTGCTCAGAAAACTCACTAAATGCAGTAAACATACTTGGGAAACTTTGGGAATGAAGTGTGATTTCAGTTTGAGAAATTTAATAGTCTCCTAATTTTAAAAGTTCTGCTTGAATACTTAAAGAATTAGTACTCTGGAGTCTTTACAATTAAGAACACATAGGAAATAGTTAATTCTGGATTTCTAAAGCACAATTTTCTTCACCATAGGTGACTTATGAATCAATTTGAAGGATGTTACAATATAATTTTATCAGCATACTAGTAGAGGCTGAGAAACTTGATCTCTAAAGACTGAAATAGTTTGTTGGCTCTCTTAGTCAACTAAGTGTGAAATCTCAGTGGTCATGGAAAGCTGATCAGCCATACATTCTTTAAAAGGCTTACCTTTGAACATATACCTTGGGGCACAGCACCAGGGTCAGTGTGCCACAGTCTATTCTCTGCCCTGTGTGAACCGGGAGTGGATAAGGGGAGACACAAAACCAATGAAGCCTCATTACTCCTGAGCAAGAGTGAGCAACAACCAAGAAGGGGAGTGAGCATCGCTGCGAGGGGAGTGAGCACCCACCATGAGGGAGGGTGAGCACCGGCGTGAGTGGAGGGTGAGCACCGGCCATGAGGGGAGGGTGAGCTCCCGCCGTGAGGGCAGGGTGAGCTCCTGCCGTGAGGGGAGGGTGAGCACCCGCCATGAGGGGGAATTTGCGTCTCGCCTGAGGGAGAGTGAGCCTCACCCGGGTGGGAGTATAAGAGTTATGCCTGTGGACATCTGAGTGTCACCCATGAGGTAGTACGCATGGCTAATCTGAGTTCTTTGGGAATTTTGTCTAGAGAGCCCAGAGAGGACTGGATCCTTTATAATGGATGGGTATTAGACAGAGACGGCAGAAGAAACTATGAAGAAAGGGCTTTGCAGCCAGTGGAAGGACCTGGAAAAGGCAGGTGATCCCTGATGCAAGTTCCTTTCTATAGACTTTTATATTTGCATCTGCCACAATCGGTGCCTGATTATGTCCACCTTTCCCATAAAGGCTGAGTTTTTATTCTTTGCTGTTACAAGGGCCTAAATAAAACAGAAGTAATAAGGCATCTCACACGTTCCCAGGTTTTCCAATAAATTTGGGTCAGAAGACTAGTTGAGCTGGGGGACAATGCCAAAATCTTAAAACTACTTTCAGTTACAAGTAAACCATTGCCTAATTACCCAGTTTGCACTTGTGCCACCACATGGCTTAGTGATACTGAAATGTGAGCTTCATATGATGTGACACACCATACATTGTTAAATGTGAACAATGTATAATCTAGAGCAATGGTTCTCAATCATACCCTCCAGGGGACACTTGGTCATTTCTGGAGATATTTTTCCTGTCACAACTGGGGGTGACAGTTGGGCAGAGATGTTGCTACACATCCTAGTGTGCACAGAGAAGCTCCCACAGCGTGGAATTATCTGGCCATAAATGTTCATAGTGCTGAGGTCAAGAAACCTCCATCTAGAGGTTTGGCTTCCCTATGCCTTCCTGAGTTAGGAACAGCAGTGCCCAGCAAAACCATGGAGGAAGTCAACACATCTTCAGAAGCCACCTGGAGCTATGTGGAATTAGGCAAGTCATTCAATGTTCCAGTTCTGCAGTTTCTTACTTGGTAAAATGAGAGTAAAAATGCATTACCACACTGTTAATATTGTGATGTAATATACATGAAAGTTCTTAGGGCTGGGCGCGGTGGCTCACGCTTATAATTCCAGCACTTTTGGAGGCCGGGGTGGGCAGATCACGAGGTCAGGAGTTCAAGACCAGCCAGACCAATACAGTGAAACCCCATTTCTACTAAAAATACAAAAATTAGCTGGGTGTGGAAGCGGGCGCCTGTAATCCCAGCTACTCAGGAGGCTGAGGCAGAATTGCTTGAACTTGGTAGGTGGAAGCTGCAGTGAGCCAAGATTGTGCCATTGCTTTGTAGACCAAAAACAGTTATTTGAAGTGTAAGGGGTTACAAACAGTGTGGGTAATCTCTACAAAATCCTACTGTGCTGTGCTCTTATCCAGCCATGCTCACATGACTTTAGTAGTTACTCCAATTCACTTCTAGAAAATTAATGGAAGTTGAGATAATTTCTTCTCACAGACTTCATAATATAACAAGTATGATAATCAAATTCTGTATCAGTGATTCGTTTTTCACTTTATTCCTAGCTTCCTCAAATGTCATTTCAGTTACATCAAAAAGACTATGCATTTACTAAAGATCTTGTCCAAATGCTTCCAATCATATCTTTCTCCATGACTTTGAGTATTTCTGGTGCAAATATCTAGAAGCACCCTATCTCCAAGATATTCAAATCCTGACTCTCATCTTTAATAGCCTATATTATTCTCTTCCACTTTCTAAACTTGCTTTTCATTCCCACTGGCATCTCCCCTCCTTCAATTCATCCATAGTTTCTAAAGCAATTGCCTATTTTGACTTCTTTCAGGTCTCAAGAAAACCTGAACCTTAGGGCTTAGCATTTAAGTAGCAAAAGCCACTGATAAGCTGCCACCATTTTTTTTTCATCATAGTTAGTCATTCCTAATTGTAGTAAATGACATGGTCAATCATTGGATCTGACTGTAATTCGGTATCATTTACATCTGCCACAAATTCATTCTGACATCTCAGATGGACCCTGTCTGGCTGCTAAGAAGTTCCCCAATTCACCTCTTGATAATGCCACATTACAATCCTCACAGTAACCGTTAGAAATCTTTTTGCCTCTTTTCCAGCTTCCAGCCCCAGCCCAGATTGGCTCATTCTCAGAAGATGGCCATATTTCTTACTTAAAAATTCAATGCTCTCTCACTTGAAATCTCTGAATCATTCATTCGTCCTTCTCTCCTTCCTCATGTTCACTGCTGCATGTTATGTAGATTAGAAACCGCGGTGCCATCTGGGATCCCCTCCCCCAGGACGGCTCCCTGTCATCTGCCAATGGCTGCAGTTTTCCCCTCATTTTCCCTTCAATCCCTGCTTTTTATATTTACTACCTTCACACTAGTAAAAACCATCACTTACTATTTTGACAGACAAATAGTCAAAAAGGCTAAGCACTGGCCTTTTACATCCTCACTTCAGTGCAACACTGCTATTTGATGCATATATTAAACTGAGAATGTCATTTCTCCTGTTCAGAACCTCTGACCCTGTCGTATGGAGCCCTCCTCTATATAGCCACAATCTACGACTCTAGCTTAGTCTCTGTGTGGAAATCCGATGATTTCAAATGAAACACACAGACACGCACACACATGCACACACACAAACACACGCACAACTGGACCATTGGATTTTCATTAAATACATTTCTTGTTCATGCTATGGGCTTGTTTTTTGATGGTGCTTCCAAGCTTCCCTGGTAAAACTGCTACCAAGTGCCTTGAGGGCAATGACTACGCGTTTCTCAGTTCCGTCTCTGCAGCAGCCAGCACGATGCCTTGTCTATTGGATGCAATCAATAATTATTTGATGAGATGGACAGCAAGCTTTATATAGCATAACATTGTGCTGTCATTTTTATTTAAGATAATGCTAACTAATCTTTCCTCAGCACAAGATAATGTTCTTTGGAAAGTTCTCATACATGGCACCTGGTTTACGTGGATGTCTAGAGAAGATGTTGAAGGTCTTCCTTTCAAACTAAAGTAAAAAAACTCCCATTTGGAGGCTTCAATTCACTGTTACCTGGGAAAATGCATTTAACATCCACATACAACGACAAACATTTGCTGACGGCAGTTTGCTTTTTGTAGGAAGCACAGTGTTTAGTAAGTCATTTTTTATTGCTAAAAGGACATTTGTATGAAGTTAATGAATTGTGAAGCAGGTGAGCTTGATTATTTTTGTGATATTAGACAAGCTCTTTAAATTCTTTGATTCTTTTTTAATGTGTTAAATAATATTACCTAAGGGCCCTCCAACTTTAAAAGCCTTTGACCCTATCCATAAGATATAGATGACCAGTACTGACAGGATTTGAGTTGACAGATGGACACAAATATTAGAGACTATGCGAATAGCTTATACGTTTTATCATAATAATGAAAACAATTGATAATATGTCACATAAAATTGGTATTAGTGGATTGTTAACACATGGTTGCAAATAGTGTTTTATTGTTATCTTTTCCTGGTGCTAAATTTGGAATCAAGTATTCCCTCTGGGACATCTTGCAAATTTTTGTGAAGAGAAATGACATGGAGACCTTCTGAACTGTAAGGATTCACAACAGCACATTGTGAGATTGAGTATTGGATCAACCAACGTTTCTACGTATTTCTAGTGGACAGAGCCAAGTAATTTAAATACACAACACAAACATGCACACACAAGCATGCACAAATACTTTTCTTTTTCGTTTACAGATAACATACTACCGGATTCCAAATTAGGTCTTTTAACCACGATACTTTCCTTGATCAGTGAAGTTTCATATTGGCCTTGTCAAAGGCAATTTGAGGGCCCAGCCCAGTGGCTCATGTGGAGGCTGAGGCGGGTGGATCACTTGAGGTCAAGAGTTCGAGACCAGCCTGGTCAACATGGTAAAACCCCATCTCCACTAAAAATACAAAAACTAGCCAGGCATGGTGGTATACACCTGCAATCCCAGCTACTCGGGAGGCTGAGGCAGGAGAATCACTTGAACCCCGGAGGTGGAGATTGCAGTGAACCGAGATCACATCACCACCGCACTCCAGCCTGGGCAACAGAGTGACACTCTAGTCTTGAAAAAGAAAAAAAAAAAAAGGCAATTTGAAAATCGAAATAAATGATGTCCATTCATGCCCTTTATTATGTCTATATGTATCCTGTTTCTATTACCTTTAAATATTTTTAAAGTTTTAATTTTGAAGTTTAGATTTGCATACAGTTGTAAGAAATAATACAGATAAATCTCGTGTACTCTTTACTTAATTTGTTTCAATAGTAACATCCTGCAAAACTATCACAACCAGGATATTGACATTAATGCAGTGAAAATATAGAATATTTACATCACCACACGGATCCCGCATGTTGCCAATTCATAAACAATTTCACTTCCCCAAAATCAGTTGAGTCCCTTTGTGTGTGTGGTTCTATTTCTGTGTCCTTATTCCGTTCCATTGACCTATGTGTAACATGCTTTAAGGACTTTAAATGGAGAAGGTTAATTCCTCCCACTTAATTCTTCTTTATAAACATTGTTTTAGTTATTCTACCTTCTTTACCTTTCAATGTAAATTTTAGAAAGGTATCATCTAATACCTTTATATCTACAAAAATTTTACTGTGATTTTGAAAGGAATGCATTAGCCTATATGTCAATCTGGGGAGAACTGACTACTACTATGCTGATTACTACTAAATTGACACTATATTGCCTTCAAATCTATAAACATGAAATGTCTTTTAATCTAGATCTTTAACTTCTTTTATCAGCATTTTGTGGTTTTTGCCACACAAGTTCCCTACATATTTTGTTAGATTTACACCTAAGTATTGCATTTTTATGAGCAATTGTAAATGTAATTGTATTGTTCACTTCAATGCCCATTACTAGTATACAGAAATACAATTGATTTTTTGAATGTTTATCTTGTGTCTTGTGACCTTGCTAAACTCACTTATTAGTTCTTTTAGTCTTTTCTTTTCTTTCTTTTTTACGGTAGATTTCTTGGGATTTTACACAAAGGCAATTATGTCACATATAAATAGGCACAGGTTTATTTCCTCCTTTCCAATCTGTTTGCCTTTTATGTCCTTTCTTGCTTTATTACACTTGCTAGAACTTCCAGCAGCCTATGTTAACAGTGGTGAGAGCAGACATCCTTGTCTTGTTTCTGATCATAGAAGTAAAACATCCAGATTTCACCCTTAAATATAATATTGGCTGTAGGATTTTTGTAAACTCTTTATCAAGTTCAGGTCGTCTTTTCCATTTGCATTTGTCTGGGAGTTGTTTTTTATCATGACTGGATGTTAAATTTTATCAAATGCTTTTTCTTAATCCTCTGATATAATCATGTATTTTTTTCTTGTTTGACTTATTGACATGATGGATTACCTTGATAATTTTCAGATATTGAATCAGATTTGCACCCCGAGAAAAAGAAAACAAAAACAAAAACCATTCTTTTTATATATTGCTAAGTTCTATCTGCTAATATTTTAAACATATTTTTTCACCTATATTCATGAGGGTTGTTTTTAATTTTCTCTCTCTCTCTCTGTGTGTGTGTGTGTGTGTTACTGTCTGTGTGGTTTTTGGTGTTAGGATGATATTTGCTTTATAAAATGAATTAAGGAGTATTCTCTTCTATTTTCTAGAAAAGATTGTGTAAAGTTGGCTTTAATTTTCCTTAAAACATTTGGTAGAATTCTCCAGTGAAACAATCTGGAATAGGAAGCTTTTCTGAGAGATTTTAAATTACAAATTCATTTCTTAAAAGTTACAGAGCTATTCAAATTGTCTATTTCATATTGGGTGAATTGAAGCAGCTTGTGTTTTTTGAGGAATTGATCCATTCCTCAAAGTCACAGAATTTATGTGTGAGAGCTCTTTGTAATATTCCCTTTGTACCTTTTTGATGTCTACAGGGCCTATAATGATTTTCCTTGTTTTATTACTGATATTGGCTATTTATGTCTTTTCTCTTTGTCACTCACATTATAGGTTTATAATTTTTATTGGTGTTTTCAGAGAACCAGCTCTTTGTTTCATTGATTTTCTCCTTTTCTTTCAATTCCATTGATTTCTGCTTTTCTTGTCATTGGCTTCCATTTCCTTACTTTGGGTTTATTTTGCTCCTAGGTTCCTGAGATGGGAGCTTAGATTATTGATTTGAGACTTTCCCTCTTTTCTAACATATGCATTTAGTGATATACATTTCTCATTCAATACTATTTTAGCTGTGCCACACAATTTTGACATGTTGTACTTTCATTTTCATTAAGTTCAGCATATTATTTTTAATTCTCTCAAGATTTCCCCTTGTATTCATGGATTACTTGGAAGGGCACTGTTAAGTTTCCAAGTTTATGGAGATTTGGCTGCTATCTTTCTGTTATTGATTTCCAGGTTGATTCCATTGTAGTAGGCAAACCTACTCTGTATAATTTCAATTCTTTTGAGTTTGCTTAGTTTTGCTTTATGGCCGAGCAGATAGTCCATCTGGACACATGTTCCATGGGTACTCAAAAAGAATATGAATTCTGCTTTTGCTGGCAGATGTGTTTATAAATATTGAGTAGATCCCGTTGGTGATGGTATTGTTCAGTTCTCCTGTACCCGTGCTGATTGCCTATGTCATTGTTTTACCAATTGTTGAGAGGAGGGTGTTGAAGTTTCCAGCATCACTTTCTGTCTAGCTGACTTCTTTCAGCACTTGGCAAGATAAGGAAGGCACACACTACTGCGTGGTCAGAGTAGATGTCTAGGTCCCTACCCAGCCTCCTCTGATATGCAAGAAGAATGAATCTTCATTATTGCTGGGTGAAGATAAAGCATCTACCTCTCCACTACCTCTCCACTAAGTCTCCAGTCATTCTTCCCTGGCTGTGGGATGAGCAGTGGAAGGAGCTGAAACACTTCTTTACTGCTTCCTACATAGCCTTCATAAATTGGGTAGTGGGGTGTTACCTCTGCACAGTGCTGGAAGTCCTAACCCCCTACCAAGCCTCCTCTGATATCACCACAGTGGCAGGGAGCTAGGGGAAAAATATCCATTTAGAATCTTAGCACAGTACCACAATCTGAAATAAACCTATGCATTAAAAAATTGTGCACACTAAAAGGAAAACTGTGATTTCAATAAATATAACTAAAAAGATTATTTAAATTTTTGATTTAAAAAAATGTAATAAATGTGATTCTAAAAAAAATTATAATCTGGACTAAGATAGCCCAAATGTTTTCTTTTTGTCTTAAATGAATACAAAAGCTTTGTATTCATCAGGGTTCTCCAAATGAATAGAACCAGTAGTATAGTATAATATATATAGTCTGAGTTATTGGCTCACATAATTATGGGGGCTGAGAAGTCCCACAATCTGCCATCTGCAAGCTGGAGACCCAGGAATGTCGACAATGTAGTTCGAAAGCCTAAGAGCCAGAGAGCCAATAGTGTAGATTCCAGTCTAAATCCAGGAGCACCAAGGGCAGGAGACTGACATTGTAGCTCAAGCAGTCAGGCAGAGAGACTTCAACCTTCCTCCACCTGTTTGTTCTATTCAGACCCTCAAGGGAATGGGTGGTGCCCACCCACCCCCTTGAAGCTGGGGAGGACATCAGCTTAATCAGTCTATGATCAAATACTAACCTCTTCGCAAAACACCCAAGAAACCCTCAGAAATGATGTTTAACAAGCCATCTGGGCATCCCACGGCCCAGTGAAACCAACACGTAAGTTAACCATCACAACCTGGGAGTTAATTCTGAAGAAAAGATGTTAATGGAAAACAAAAAAATCTAACTTGATGATCGATCATGTTGGATCCCTGATAAATCCTCACTGTTTACAAAACATGTACACTTTGCCTAATTAAATCCTTTGCTTTATAGCATTTTCTCATTGTACTCTGCTCCTCACTTTCCTCTACCCTACTCACAAATTCCTCCCTTGCCATCACTGCTGCCTTTCCTTTCAATAAACTCATTTCCAGCTTCTCCAGCAACCAAGGCCAACTCTGCCTTTCTAGGCCCAAGTCTCTAAGAGGCATCAAGCTGTCGTGAAAAGTGCGTTGGCCTTGCTCAGTGACACACCTTCTGGGGTCCAGCTTCAACAAGCCCCAGGGCCTGGATAACCAGGGCAAGTCACTTAGTTTCCAAGGCTTCTCATCTACAACACAGACAGTAATGCTGACCTCTCTCTCTAGCTCTTTCTTTCTCTCTCTCCCATTCCTCTTTCTCTTTCTCTGTGTGTCTCTCAGTGGCTTTGGAGATAAATAAAAAGGCTTGTTCCTACCTACCTTTGCATAGTTTTTCTATAGTTTTCTCATGAATGTCTCTAATTGATGTTTCTAATGCTAACCTGTACCTTCTTCTCTGCCATTTTCCAGAGTTTTATACATGACTTACTTGAGAAGGACTCATGGTATTACCTAGGTAATCTGTCTTGAGGCTGTTAAACAGGCTGCCTCCCAATAAAAAGCTTCTCATTCTGGACCCGTAATTATCTCACATGAAATTCACTGACAACTTATGAAGGAAATGCTTCCAAAGAAATCTCCCTAGAACGGAAAGCCCATTAAGCTCATCAGCATCTATACTCAGCCCCTGGACTTCACTGACAGCCACCGCCTCCAGCACCAGGAAGAGGCAATAACTTTGCATAGAGAAGAAGAAAAGCTGCAAAACAGTGCAGACAAGGCCAGTGGGCTCCTGGGCAATTCAAAGGAAAGTGAGCCTCAGAGCCTAGTGAGATGGAAGCATTTCTAGGAAAGAAAAAGCACCAAGGAGAAACTCAGCCTGTATTAGAATTCACCTAGAGCTTTGTGAGTCTGGAATGTCAGGTCTGCTGACAGATAAAGGTCTGCTCTCTGCTGTGCCACTGGGGAGAGCAGGTTGGTGCTGCTGGAGCAGCAGAGAGAAGATTTTAGGTTGAAGGCTCTCCGGGGTCACTCAGGGCAGCTGCTTGGCTCAGGGCCTTGCTTGTCTCTTTTGGTTTATTATTTGGGGGATGAAAGGAGAAAAGCATGAAAGTAGCCAAAGATAGAGGCTAGGTTTATCCCTTCCTTTTTCCCACTCTCTTTACATAACTGATCTTCAGCCTTTATGTATTTATTTTTCCTTCTGAAGATTGGAAGACAGGATTCATGCAGTACATGGCAGCGTCTCTCATGCATGTAATAGAGAAATTTATATTCATGCGACTCAATATGGATCTTTAAGGAAATTGTCATGTATTCAAAATTTCCTTTGGAATGATTCTGTTCAATAAAATAACTCAAAAGAAAACTTAGCATTTTGCTTATGCTGCGGCAGTTAGCAATCCTCATTTAAATGCTACAGTGTGGATGCCAAATGAGGGGTGCAATATAAACTTGAGAGCAGTGACAGTATGTGGCTTTTTTGGAAGTACTTGCTGTAACACTCCAGCATTGCAATAAATACAATTAAAAGATAAATTATGTCAGCTATATATGAAAAAAGGGGTATAAAACTTTCACCATGTCTGTGACTCAAAATTCATCAAGATACTGAGTTTCCTGGCTCCACAAAGAAAACAAAAGTTACAAAATGCCAAACCACATGCATTTTCCTCCTAACTGAAGGGTGTCAGGCTCATGCTTGGCTAATCACCAAGGAAACTGAAATCCAAAGGCAAGAGAGCACCACTGAAATAGCTCCATCCACCAACACTGGATTTTAATTCCCTGAACTGAAAGCAAGAGCAATTGGCTTACTTCACCTTGTTAAAGAAGGTCCAAGGGTTGCCCAGAGCTGGGGAATAGTGAATTCTTTATGTCTGCAGCCTCATCCCTCGCTGCGCCTTGTACCAGGTGAGAGAAGAATGCAAAACTGTGAAATGTGAGCACCTACTATGTGGCTAATAATTTTAGTGTCTCTCAAAATGTGCTTTCCAGATTCCCTAAAGGAGAATATCCTCTGGCGTTTAATAAAGAGGCAAATGCTTTCAACTTCACCCCAGGCCTCTTTAGTCATTATTGGAGAGGAGTCCAGGAAGCTGCATTTTAAACTTGCTCCCCAGTTAAGTTGGATGCACGTTATGTATGAGAATCACCGCTCCAGCTACTAGGAGCTTAGGATGCTCTATTAACTCAGTCCTATGCGGTGCTGGCAGGTGAGAAAGGAGCGTGGGAGCACGGTTTGCTGGAAGTAACTGTTCACAGTGCATTTTATTTTATTTAATTAATTACTTTTTTTGAAGCAGAGTCTCACTTTGTCACCCAGGCTGGAGTGCAGTGGCACGATCTCTGCTCACTGCAACCTCCGCCTCCTGGGTCAAGCGATTCTCCTGCCTCAGCCTCCTGAGTAGCTGGGATTGCGGGCATACACCACCACACCTGACTAATTTTTGTATTTTTAGTAGAAACAGGGTTTTGCCATGTTGGCCATGGTGGACTTGAACTCCTGACCTCAAGTGATCCATCCGCCTCAGCCTCCCAAAGTTTTGGGATTACAGGCATAAGCCACCATGCCCGGCCTACAGTGCATCTTAAATAAAGAAACACAGTCCTTCTGAGAACAGCCATTAGGGCTGATATTGATGTATTTTTAAATTGCTTATAAGTTTAAGATGAGATTACACTATAACTATACTCAAGGCTAAGCTATTTTCTTAGGGGAGTTAGCATTTTTTGAAAAGTTCTTGTAAAGGAAAAAAAAAACTTTCAAATACTTTTATCTAAGAGGGTAGCAATAAAGTACAGTATTTTTCAAAAATCCCTGGTTATTGTGGTACCCTATATATGCCATATATGGTGTTGGAATGTTGGAGAAAATGATATAAAAATGAGAGTGTGGTAAAGCAGAAGGAACAATAGACTAAGGGTTGGGAAGAAGGGATTCTCATTCTATTATAGTTTCTGCTTCTCAACCTGTAGAAACACTCATGGGCCACGTGCTGGCATAATTAATTGTGGGAACATGACAGTCAGCTTCTCTGAGCTACAGTTTCTTATCTATTTGAGTTTTGATCTCTGGCCAGTTCACACTAAATTTTAATGATTTTATTGATTAGCATAATCCATCAATAAAATTATTATTTTAGGGGGCTAGGAATGGCTTACATGTAAATTTAGTATATGGGCATCTATTTAGATTTTCAGATTGCCTTTGATATGGCTAATGTCAAAAGTTATTAAAATATCATCAATGGATTGAGGAAGTTATCAGGGTTAAGACTAAATTTTTAATAAGCCAAGGAAAACAGCAGGGGCTAACCTTTTAAAAATATTTTGTAAAATATGTTACATGTTGTATTAGTGTGTTTTCACACAGCTGTAAAGAACTATCCGAGACTGAGTAATTGCCTCACAGTTCAGCATGGCTAGGAAGGCCTCAGGGAACTTCCAATCATGATGGAAGGCAAAGGGGAGGCTTTTGACTTTGCTCTTGTTGAATTTAACATGCTATACTAATAGAGATATTAAAAAGTCAATATGCAGCCCACAGCAGAAATAGAGTGGAGATCTGGGAATCATCACGTATATGCAATTGAATCTTGACAGTAGATAAGCTCCCTGCTCTGAGAACATCATCAATATTCACAAAATGAAAGTAAATTCATACATCCATCAAATTTATAATCCCTTTCTCTATCATGTTATTTATATGATGCAAAATATAATCCTTAGGAAAGAAGTGGTTGGAATTAAATTTTTAATTAAACCACTTTTCTGGTGTTGGAAGTGGTGATAATTTAAAATGCAAAGTTTTGAGATAAACCCTTGAATTCAATATATCACATCAGAATATATGTGAAGATTGGATTTTAGCAAAATAAATAAGAGATCATTTTCAGCATATATAAATGTGTCCAATTATTTTCCCTGCCTGGTTTCAGTTTTCTATCTGAGGTTTGCTGAAAAGAGTCTCAATTTCTTCTGTAGTGGTAAACCAATGTCTATATATTGTCAATATTTATAAGCAACAGCTTCTATTCTTTTACTTTCCCATTAAGTGATTCTATCCACTAGCTTTTTTTTTTTTTTTTTTTTGCTTTCCTTCTGATTCAGTTTAAGTTGATGAATACTAATTAACAAAGAAGGTTATTAGGAACATATAGTAATGAGTAATGTTGTTAAGAGTCCTATCTAGATATCTAGAAATCTGTATATGGATATTCCCTTGAAATTGACACGGCTGAAATTTATGGATGTGCCTCATTGATTCCTTTATGAAAAAATATACCAATCAACTAGTTCATAAACTATCAATATTCTGGAAAATCTAAAGTTTTATAACTTTCTGTCAGGTCATGAAGCTAAAAGAATATATTAAATATTTGAAGAAGCAGAAGATTCTCTAAATGAGATATTACATTTTGTCTTAACAAAACCTAGGTAAGAAAAGGTGGATCATGCCTCCCGTAAAATACTGCCAAAGGTGAAATTCATGTAAGCAGTGGATCACCAGGAGCCTGGTAGAGCTACTTTTATTTTTCAAAACGTCTGCTCAAGGGGTGAATAAATACAGATGTAAATTAAGTTCTTTCTCTGCAGGTCAAAATATCTTTGTCAAATAGCTATTAAGAGTATCAGTTTGGCTTAGACCAGACAGATTTGGTTGTTATGTCTGGGGATTCTGCCTGGAGAAAAGGAGAGAAATAAATGAAAACTGCCCTATTGATTAGTTCATGTTCTTTGTTTTTTAATTTAAAAGTTCACTCTCAGAGTCTTCTTGGGGACAATGCGTCCCCCACAAATCTCTGGGGAGGTAAAGGACGCGTTATGAAAGGTGTTCCTGACACAGGTGGAACTGAGAAGTTGAACAGACAGAGATCCCTGCAAGCATGTTATGTAAAAATCTTTACGGTGGGAGGCTGAGGAGAGTGGATCACCTGAGGTCAGGAGTTCGAGACCACGGTGAAACCCTGTCTCTACTAAAAATACAAAAAATTAGCTGGGCATGATGGTGGATGCCTGTAATCCCAGCTACTCGGGAAGCTGAGGCAGGAGAATCACTTGAACCCAGGAGGTGGAGGTTGCAGTGAGCTGAGATTGTGCCTTTGCACCCCAGCCTGAGCAACAAGAGCAAAACTCTATCTCAAAAAAAAAAAAAAAATGTTTAAGGGAAAAGAGGTTGGCTTTCATCACTAGATCATCTAGAATCGACCGCAGCATCAATGAGACAAAGATCTCTACTCAGGGACTTGCATAACAGCATAAACCTAAACAATAGAAACATTTCAAACTTAGTTTATTCAAAGATAGAGATACACTATTTTTAAAGAGGAGAAAAAAACTACGTATTTTAGAGACGGGCTACAAATCAGTGACTTCATTCTTTTCCCCGCATCATTTCCATCAACAACGTTTTAGTGATATGATTCCCATAAAGGCCTGTGGAAATCAGTGACATGAACAGTAATGATCAAGGCCTACGTGTCTGAGATTACAACTTGATCTGTAGGGTTGTGGTTTAGAGCTACAACGAAGGAATCATGACAAATACAATCAAAATCTACCCACAGAGAGATGCATCTACAAGCACAGTAGATAAGGTGGCTGTAAGTTTTTATGCCATTATAAAATTACAACTTAGAGTATGTATGTAAATTGTACAGAATGTTTTAATTTTATAAGGTAAAATCATATGGAAAGGATCTTTTAAAATGCACAGTAAAATTTCACACACCTGTATGCCTGATTAAAGTATTAGTTATTAAACTAAATGGTAAAGAATACATATATTTTTTACAAAATTCCCTTCAAAGGGAGCTACCCATCACAAACCATCCCAAACATTCTGTGAAAAACAAAATTTTGTTTTCTGTTTTCTCTCTTAATATTATAGTTGAGAAATATCTCAATTTTCTGTATTTAATACTATATATAGAGAATTTAATTTAATTTTATGCTATATTTTTATATATTTAATTTAATTTAATATATAGTTAGAGAAATATCTCAATTTTCTGTACATATCTTCCACTGAAGTATTTCAAGTGTCATAAGAAGGGCCAGAAAATACTATAATATAATCGGAGTGGTTACACCTTTCCTATCATCTACTGAAGTGATACCAGTAACCCTGTGTATATAAAAATAAACATTCTAACATGACTTCCAAAACATTACTTTATATAATGTGAGCACTTTCATAAGATAAAAGAATTGACTCTTTTTAAAAAAACAAATCAAGGACATTTTACCACTTACTTTATTTTGAGCAACTCAATGGGGCCACCAATATTCTCATCTGAATGTATGGCAAAAGTTGATTGGATAACCTCTGCAATATTATCTGGTCTTCAATATCTGTGACTGATGAGTTCAAAATTTTATGAAGTACTGTTGTATTCCTGCACTGAAGACCTTCAGCCATTGTTAGGGAAATAGATGACTCACATACTTGAAAAAAATGAGTAAAAATAATTGTACCTGCATTTATTGCTTGTCATTGTACTTAACCTTTGGGACAAGTTTATGAGGTTCATAATTATATTTTCTTTAATGGTAAATTTCATGGTGTGAGGGTCCTTATCCTCCTCAAAGGCACACAGCAATGGAGCTGGAAATCAAACCCCCAACAGCTGGGCCCCAGGCAGGGCTCCTGCCCTTTCTACCCTCCTTCCACTATGCCACATGAATTCTATGAGTACAGACAACAAACACATTAGGAATTTCACCCCATGATGTGGTGAAGAGAGAAAAGCACAGGGAACTTGGGGAAAATAAGACACAATAGTGTCACTGCTAGCCTGTAGTGGCTTGCATAGTGTACCCTAAAATTCACGTCCACCCAGATGAACAGAATATGACCTTATTTGGCAATAGGGTCTTTGTAGATGAAATTAGCTAAATTAAGATGTGGTCCTGCTGGATTAAATCTTTGTGAGAAGAGGAGAGAACACACAGAGGGATAGGGCCATGTGATGGAGGCACAGATTGGGGTGATAGGTTTGCAAGCCAGGAATAGGGGCCTGCAAGGCAGGAATGCCAATGGCTGGCTACCACCACAAGCTGGGAGAGAGACTTGGAACAGCCTCTCCCTCAGTGCCTCCAGAAGTAACCAACCCTGCCAACACTTGACTTTGAACTACTATCCTTCAGCACTGTGAAAAATAAATCTCTGTTGTTTTAAGCCACCCAGCCTATGGTACTTGGTTTTGGCAGGCCTAGGAAATTAATATGCAGCTGTACAATCTTTGGTGAATCACTGAACTTCACCAAGGCTTATTTACCTGAAAAATGGAAATAGTAATACTTATATCCAAGACCATGGTGACAATGTCACAGAAGTACTTTGTAAACTGGAAAATGTCATGCAAGCTTCAGGAATCATTATTGATAAGGGCAAAATGAGATCAAGGAAATTTAGATCAGGCCAAGAACTTGATCTGAGGGAAGATGGATAAGATTTGGAAAGACAAAGAAAAGGGATGTTCCAGGTAAGGAAAATCACATGCACAAAACCTGACTCAGAGAATTGTAGGAATCACTTAAAAATGAATCAAATGTGGCAAAGAAATTCTACAATGTTATCTGATAAAACTACTCCTCTTATCATCTGTCAAGATGAACCAATAAATACTTTATTAGCTTCCTAGGGTTGCTGCAACAAGTAATGAGTCAGGTGGCTCAAAACAAGAGAAAGGTGTTCCCTCTCAGCACTGGAGGCCAGCACTCTGGAATCTGGTCAAGACACACCGCCGGAGGCTCAATGGGTGGACCCTTCCTGTCTCTTCCAGCTTCTGGGAGTTCCAGTTGTTTCAATACCTACCCGTGTGGTCACATGGCCTCCTCCTCTTCTCTCTCAAATCTCTCTCTGCCTAACTTTCGGAGTAGACTTTGGACGTAGAGCCCACCCATAACCCAGAATCATCTCCTCATCTCAAGATCTGTAACTTCATTATATAAATGAAGATCCTTTTTCCAAATAAGGTCATATTCACAGCCTCCATGGATGGGGGCCTGGAAATATTTTTGGAAGGCTCCTGTTCAGCCCATTACAATGCATAAGCGTTTGCGGGGAGAAGGAGCTGAAACAGGGATGCATCATCTTAGGTGTAAGAACAATATCACCAACTTGTTGCCTATAAACCATTCAGACCAATCACAATGGGATGCTTATCTGAGATCTAAAGAGATTCACTTCATGCTAATATAAATTTTCATAATAAACAACTTTCAGACAAAGATCCTATGAGCAGACAACAAACAAGGCTCACATAGGTAGGTGTCATATATTATATTACATATATATTATATAATAATTATTAATTTGGACCTATATTTTCATTAATGCAATTTTTATTACTTAAGGTTGTTTTACTATCTCCTAATCTATTTGCTTATTTCACATCAAAATTTAGGAGCTTAAAAATTCTATTTCTTACTAGAGGTAGTTTAGAATCACCTTAATGGAAATTTAACTCTCCTAAGAGCCAGTGTCTTTCGCCAAATCATAATTCTTTCTTCTATCAAGATTCTTAATTTTAATAGCCAATAAAATTAGATACATTTCTGAATTTAATGCTTATCTATCATGTAAATCATCAGAATTTTAAGAGCAGCCCCTATAACTGATAATCTCATATATGATTTAATATTTGCTAAAACAAATAACCAAAAAACCCTACAAGCCTTCCTTAATTCAGATTCATGCTCATTAATGAGACCGTGTTAATATTTCATGTACAGCCTCTTCCCATTTACTTTAAAATATTTCTGTAATGGAGACTGGAAAATGTACTCTGCTCCTATGAGTAATGAAAAATTCAAATGTGTTTAGAAAAGATCTTCAGCTATAATTTAAATAATGTTGCTTAAACATTTCTAAAAGCACCTCAGAGCCTCTGTTCCAAACAAGACTCTGAAGCCTGGCCATTCTTCCTGGTCAGAGCTTTAAGGATAGGCGAGTCCCTCCAGGTGGGGCTGGATGCCAGTATCATCCAGGAGTAATAATTATCCTTCCTATAAAAGGTAATGAATTTCCACTAAAAAGACCAGGTAATCCTATGATGGAGGAGCAAGCGGTGATGAAGGAGATACGTTCTACCCCATCCGTCTGGCCAAAAAAGTGGCAACAAAGAACCCCAGGGCCACTGGGGGCCAACTTGACTCTCAGAGAGCTATTCAGCAATGTTCCTCCTATTGTCCAAACTAGACCTTGTATATTGATTTCAAATCAGTTAACTTTTTCTACATGTCTTGATTTATAAAATACAGAAAGTGTTGCTGCCTTTTTCGAAACTGCAATAGCTCAAAATTTAAGTGTATGTGTCTACATTTGATTATTCAAATGGCATATGGCTTGACATATTGCCACAAATTACATATAATCTATACTGAACATGTGAATGAGTCCTCAGGGAGTCTTTTGGCTAAGACTCATTAATACATCTTAGTACAATAAAAGATTTTTATAAAACCACAAAACTGACTCCCATGATAAAAATCTTACTTAAAAAACAAAGGTGATTTTACAGGAACATTCATGTTTCCACAGGGGTTTAGGCTGTGTACCAGCTAATCGGTTGGTTTCCTCTGTTTTGCTTTATTTCTATCAGAACTCAGCGAAATAATTATATTGACTTAAACTCAGTTGTTTTCCCAAAAATTTTCTAAAAATATTTGAAGCTAAAAATGGAAATTTTAAGTGAATGCACAACCATTTTTTAAATCGAACATAAAATAATTTAAAAACGATTATTCCCAAGCACATTTCCACTGACTGTAATGCAATTAGCATTTATTGAACATCTAGTGCACCTCCAACACACAACACAGACTCAGAAGGCACACCAAGTATGTACTCGCCTACAGTCACTTCCGTAAACCCGAGGAAAAGTAATTCTCAGAAGGCACGCCAAGTATGTACCCGCCTACGGTCACTTCCATAAACCTGAGGAAAAGTAATTCTCAGAAGGCACGCCAAGTATGCACCCGCCTACGGTCACTTCCATAAACCCGAGGAGAATTAATTCTCAGAAGGCACGCCAAGTATGTACCCGCCTACAGTCACTTCCGTAAACCCGAGGAAAAGTAATTCTCAGAAGGCACGCCAAGTATGTACCCGCCTACGGTCACTTCCGTAAACCTGAGGAAAGCATGTATCCGCCTACGGTCACTTCCATAAACCTGAGGAAAAGTAATTCTCAGAAGGCACGCCAAGCATGTACCCGCCTACGGTCACTTCCGTAAACCTGAGGAAAAGTAATTCTCAGAAGGCACGCCAAGCATGTACCCGCCTACGGTCACTTCCGTAAACCTGAGGAAAAGTAATTCTCAGAAGGCACGCCAAGCATGTACCCGCCTACGGTCACTTCCGTAAACCCGAGGAGAAGTAATTCTCAGAAGGCACGCCAAGCATGTACCCGCCTACGGTCACTTCCGTAAACCTGAGGAAAAGTAATTCTCAGAAGGCACGCCAAGTATGTACCCGCCTACAGTCACTTCCGTACACCCGAGGAAAGCACGTACCCGCCTACGGTCACTTCCATAAACCTGAGGAAAAGTAATTCTCAGAAGGCACGCCAAGCATGTACCCGCCTACAGTCACTTCCGTAAACCCGAGGAAAAGTAATTCTCAGAAGGCACGCCAAGCATGTACCCGCCTACGGTCACTTCCGTAAACCCGAGGAAAAGTAATTCTCAGAAGGCACGCCAAGTATGTACCCGCCTACGGTCACTTCCGTAAACCCGAGGAGAAGTAATTCTCAGAAGGCACGCCAAGTATGTACCCGCCTACGGTCACTTCCGTAAACCCGAGGAGAAGTAATTCTCAGAAGGCACGCCAAGTATGTACCCGCCTACAGTCACTTCCGTACACCCGAGGAAAGCACGTACCCGCCTACGGTCACTTCCGTAAACCCGAGGAAAAGTAATTCTCAGAAGGCACGCCAAGCATGTACCCGCCAACGGTCACTTCCGTAAACCCGAGGAAAAGTAATTCTCAGAAGGCACGCCAAGTATGTACCCGCCTACGGTCACTTCCGTAAACCTGAGGAAAAGTAATTCTCAGAAGGCACGCCAAGTATGTACCCGCCTACGGTCACTTCCGTAAACCCGAGGAAAAGTAATTCTCAGAAGGCACGCCAAGTATGTACCCGCCTACGGTCACTTCCGTAAACCCGAGGAGAAGTAATTCTCAGAAGGCACGCCAAGCATGTACCCGCCTACGGTCACTTCCGTAAACCCGAGGAGAAGTAATTCTCAGAAGGCACGCCAAGCATGTACCCGCCTACGGTCACTTCCGTAAACCCGAGGAGAAGTAATTCTCAGAAGGCACGCCAAGTATGTACCCGCCTACAGTCACTTCCGTACACCCGAGGAAAGCACGTACCCGCCTACGGTCACTTCCATAAACCTGAGGAAAAGTAATTCTCAGAAGGCACGCCAAGTATGTACCCGCTTAGGGTCACTTCCGTAAACCTGAGGAAAAGTAATTCTCAGAAGGCACGCCAAGCATGTACCCGCCTACGGTCACTTCCGTACACCCGAGGAAAAGTAATTCTCAGAAGGCACGCCAAGTATGTACCCGCTTAGGGTCACTTCCGTAAACCTGAGGAAAAGTAATTTCCTGAGATCATCACACTTCAATGTAACTTGTAAAATACTCCCTACAAATTCAACAAATATTTACTATGAAGAAAATATAGCCTGAAAATTGAAATACAAGTCTAAGATTCCTTTTTTCCTAAAGAATTTTTAATAGTGAAATCTCTCAAATTCAAAGAACATGAATTATATTTCAAATGTATGTTTTTATAAAATTTATGTATATAAATATATTTGAATATGTGAGAATATATACAATTATAAATATACACATATGCATTATATATTATAAATATATATACATGTAGAAATATATATAATATAGAAATATATGTATGTATATACATATATTGATATATTTATATATGTATTGATTAAATATATAAGTATTTAAAATTTAATAAATTGTATATATTTATTAAATATACAAATATTTAATAAATGGAAATATAAAATATACATATATGAATATAAATATAGAATATGTAATAGTATGTATACAAATATATAAATATATTTATATTTGTATATATAAATACATATATAGTATATATACATATATTTATATTTGTATATATACAATATATTTGTATATATACACACATATTTATATTTGTATATATAAATATGTTTTATATATAAATATGTTTTATATATAAATATATAATATACATCTATATACACATATACATATAAAATCCTCCCTGGATTTCCTTCTGACGTGCCACTCACCACCCCAGCCTTCTTCTGAGACTGTGCCCCTCTAATGCCTCTCAAAGCTCCTTGTTAGCCTAACTACCACATCACTCAGATGCATTTTCTATTGACCCCTTTTCTTCCTTTCCCTTGGTTTCTATGATACTCCTTTTCTGCTAACTTTTGTTTTCCTTCTCTTCCATTCTCTTTCTGAGTGCCATAATCAGGATACATATTTTCAATTATATAACCATATTTCCCAAAACCATCAACCTATCTTATCTCAGCATCAAGTACTTTTAGCATTGTATTAGAAGTTGCACAAAAAACCCCCCAAATTCAGAACATCTAAAACTGAATAGCATTCCTTCCAAACTGCTGCATCCTCCAGGGTTTCCTCTCTTGGTTGCCGTAATACCACCCTCTGTCAGAGCCAAGTGAGACCCTTCATGGTCCTTCCAGGCTGTCTCCTCAGCTTTGCACATGCAATCAGTCACTGTCCCTGCTTCCTCTTCCTCTGAATGCCTCCTCTTATCCGCTGGTATCACTCAAATGCACACCTTGACTGGGCATTTTCAAAGGCCCCTTTATTCTTTTACCAATATCTCCTGTATCAGGCCCTCTGCTTTTTTGTTTTTATTGCTTCATCTTCCTACTTTGTCTAAAAATAGTTCATGAGTTAACAGTGTCAAGAGGACAAAGCCCTTGGTGGTGCATGCATATTTACTCATGATTTGGCCCAACCCAATCTTCTTAGACATGTCACCTACCGCCCTTTCTACCCTGAACTGAACTTCTGACACAACTTCCCAAATACTCTGTAGGTGCTGTGTTGGAATGGCATCGCCCATCCATCCTGGTTGCTGCTTGGACTGCGGAGGCTGAAAAGGAGAAGCCTGCCTTCACGTAGGCTTGCACCAGGATCCAGATGCTCTTTAGCTTCCACCGGTCTGGTGTGATGGCACAAGACTCAGAGGTAGACGGAGTGAGAACCACACTTCTGCTGCTTCTGCTGTGTTACCTGGTGAGCCTCTGTGAAGATGATTTTCCCTTGCAGTGGGAATCTCCAAGCCTAGTCCCTTCCTCCTTTGATGTTGAGTGCTAGGGTTTACACATGCTACTTGTGCAGGTGGGAGCAGTAACAGAAACAGCAACTGTAGCAGCAGCTTCTCAGTTTGGCTAGAGGCTTCCTGATCTAAGATAAGGCTGTAACTGTCTTAGTAACTCTGTTCTGTGGTGTGCTTGTAATGTCATTCCTGAAAGTTCAACTTAGAGTCTCCCAATGATTATTTTCTCAAACTAGATTATTTTCTGCTTAAATAGGTAGAGTGGATTCTGTCCTATACAACTGAATCCTGAATCAAAATTATATGTCTTTACAAGAATGTCCCGCCACTCTTTTATAATTAGTGAGCTCTCAATCACCCTTGAAGGTCTGGGTTTGGAAAGCATCTCTACACATTTTTTAAGCTACTAATTGCTTCCTTCCCTATGGTAATACATTTGTTGATATTATTATATTAATATAATACTTTATTCATATTAATACTTGTTCATTTGCCTTTCCCTATTTGAAGCTGAGATATTTGAGGGCAAAGAATAGGCTTTGCTCATCTTTGATTTTCGAATTCTCCTTCTTTGGCATAACACAGAGTCTCTGGAAACACTGGTCAAAATGAACTGAAATACACTGTAAGCCAGCGGTAAGAGATTTTACCCTCTAGCACGCCATCTGTACTAAGTGGGGTCAAAGGAGTAAGAGTAGGAGACAGAGAGCTGTACATGCAAAAGCAGGAGACACTAACTACAGCTGGGATTTGGACTGAGGATAAACGAACATGGATTTAATACTGAAAGTTGGATAAAATTTGATCTTGTTAAGAAGACAAGGAGGATATTTCAAGCTTAATGTAAAGTAGTTTAAGGGAAGCTGAAAATGCAGAAAAAATGAGTGGATTAGAAAAATAACCTGAACAGAGATCTTGCACAGGGGAGTTCTGACAGGTAAGAAATGAAAAGAAAAATTACGATCAGCTTGGAGAAGGCTGATATTAGCGTGGACTAAGGAGAATGATAATTTTTATATAGGTAAGAGGAAGTCCTTGAAGGTGTTGAAGTAAGAAGCATGTTTTACAAAGCTGGTTAGAGAACTGGGAAAGATCTGAGAGAGTGGCTTTCTTTCTTCCTTAAGTTGACATGCTTTAAGAAAAAATACTTTAATACTAAAAACTATATTCAAGGTAAGAAAACTCAGATGTCCAATGTTCATCTGTATTATGAATAATATTCCAAAATTTATAGCAGAGCTCTTTGTATTAAACCCAGGGATCCTTTGCTCATATAAAGTTATAATTCTAGAAACATTATGAGAAGACTCACACAGCGTGTGTCATCATTCTAAAGATGTTAATTCCGCATCAAGCTAAAAGAATATCACTTAGAAAAGTACCTATTGTGGGTTGTTCATCCAGCTTCCATTTATCCAAATAACACAACTTAAAATATCAACAACTCTAGAGCTTGTCCCAATGACCTTTGATCATTAGTGCACATGAAAAATTATGCAGTTCTGGCCACTTACCCTTCCTGCGTAGTGCATGATGGTAAAGGCTGTACCGTGGTCTTTGAGGGCAACATTCCCATTCCCATCCTTCAAGGGGGAGTACACCGCATTTGTGTTTGAGGATTCTAGGAGACTTTGCAGCTTTTTTGGAAAATTTGATTCCATTGACCAAATCATTTGACTTTCTTCATCCAATAACGTGAGAAATCCAGATGGCTTCTGAGAGTTAAGAAGAGATGGGGAGTTGTTTTGTCTATTACTTAGTTTGATACTTTTGTTATGATTCATGCATGCTTGTTTATATTTTTGTTAGATTCATACAGACACTCAGAAAATGAATCAGTCTTTACCTTAATACATTTCTATTTCTGCCCCACCACCTAGCAGGTCTCTGATGTAAAGTAGACCCCCAATAATATTTATCAAATTAATGAACAAATAAGTAAAAAAAGTATTGTAATGTCATTAAAATACTGTAGTTATTTAAAAAGTACATTTTCATCTTATTAAGAAAAATAAAATTTCAGACTACAGGAAAATTGTCATTTTTCTTGACCTACAATCCATCTAAAATATTCCACACCTATGATGAGACAAGAAACTTATCAAAAAATAAAGCTCATCATGATGTTAAGTCATAAAAATTATGGCAAAGCTGGGCACAGTGGCTTAGGCCTATAATCCGAGCCCTTTGGTAAGCCAAAGCAGTCAGGTCACTTGAGCTCGGAGTTTGAGACCAGCCTGCCTGGGCAATATGGTAAGACCTCATCTCTATTAAAAAATAATAATAATAATACAGAAATTAGCTGGGCATGGTGATGTGTGCCTGTAGTCCCAGTTTCTCAGAAGGCTGAGGTGGGAAGATCACTAGAGCCCAAGAGGTATAGGTTGCATGGAGCCATGATCATGCCACTGCACTCCATCCTGGACAACAGAATGCAACCCTGCCTCAAAAAAAAAAAAAAAAAAAAGAGAGAGAGAGAGAGTATGTCCAAGATGGCTGAATAGGAACAGCTCTGGTCTGCAGCTCTCAGTGTGATCAATGCAGAAGACGGGTGATTTCTGCATTTCCAACTGAGGTACCTGGTTCATCTCATTGAGGCTGGGTGTACAGTGGGTGCAGCCCATGGAGGGTGAGCTGAAGCAGGGTGGGGCATCACAGTACCCAGGAAGCGCGAAGGGTCAGGGGACTTCCCTTTCCTAGCCAAGGGAAGCCATGACAGACTGTACCAGGAAAATTGGGATACTCCTGCCCAAATACTGCACTTTTCCAATGGTCTTTGCAAATGGCACACTAGGAGATTATATCCCACGCTTGGTTCAACGGATCCAATGCCCACAGAGCCTTGCTCACTGGTAGTCCAAGATCAAACTGCAAGGCAGCAAACCTGGCTGGGGGAGGGGCGTCTGCCATTGCTGAGGCTTGAGTAGGTAAACAAAGTGGCCAGTAAGCTCAAACTGGGTGGAGCTCACCACAGCTGAATGAGGTCCACCTAACTCTGTAGACTCCACCTCTGGGGGCAGGGCATAGCTGAACAAAAGGCAGCAGAAACTTCTGCAGACTTAAACATCCCTGTTTGACAGCTCTGAAGAGAGCAGTGGTTCTCCCAGCACGGTGTTTGAGCTCTGAGGACAGACAGACCACCTGCTTAAGTGGGTCCCTGACCCCTGTGTAGCCTAACTTGGAGACACCTCCCAGTAGGGGCCGACTGACACCTCACAGAGTCAGGTGCCCCACTGAGATGAAGCTTCCAGAGGAAGGATCAAGCAGCAATATTTACTATTCTGCAATATTTGCTGTTCTGCAGCCTCCACTGGTGATACCCAGGAAAACAGGGTCTGGAGTGGACCTCCAGCAAACTCCAACAGACCTGCAGCTGAGGGAACTGATTGTTAGAAGGAAAACTAACAAACAGAAGGTAATAGCATCAATATCAACAAAAAGGGCATCCACACCAAAACCCCACATACAGGGCATCATCATCAAAGACCAAAGGTAGATAAAACCACAAAGATGGGGAGAAAACAGAGCAGAAAAGCTGAAAATTCTAAAAACCAGAGTGCCCTTTCTCCTCCAAAGGATTGCAGTTCCTCACCAGCAACGGAACAAAGCAGGATGGAGAATGGCTTTGATGAGCTGACAGAAGTAGGCTTCAGAAAGTCGGTAATAACAAACTTCTCTGAGCTAAAGAAGGATGTTCGAACCCATCACAAGGAAGCTAAAAACCTTGAAAAAATATTAGATGAATGGCTAACTAGAATAAACAGTGTAGAGAAGACCTTAAATGACCTGATGGAGCTGAAAACCATGGCACAAGAACTACGTGATGCATGCACAAGCTTCAGTAGCCGATTTGATCAAGTGGAAGAAAGGGTATCAGGGATTGAAGATCAAATTAATGAAATGAAGTGAGAAGAGAAGTTTAGAGAAAAAAGGAGTAAAAAGAAATGAATAAAGCCTCCAAGAAATATGGGACTATGTGAAAAGACCAAATCTACATTTGATTGTCATACCTGAAAATGATAAGGAGAATGGAACCAAGATGGAAAATACTCTTCAGGATATTATCCCAGAGAACTTCCCCAAACTAGCAAGGCAGGCCAATATTCAAATTCAGGAAATACAGAGAACACCACAAAGATACTCCTTGAGAAAAGCAACTCCAAGACACATAATTGTCAGATTCACAAGGTTGAAATGAAGGAAAAAATGCTAAGGGCAACCACAGAGAAAGGTCAGGTTACCCACAAAGGTAAGCCCGTCAGACTAACAGTGGATCTCTTGGCAGAAACCCTACAAGTCAGAAGAGAGTGGTGGTCAATATTCAACATTCTTAAAGAAAAGAATTTTCAACCCAGAATTTCATATCTAGCCAAATAATCTTCATAAGTGAAGGAGAAATAAAATCCTTTACAGACAAGCAAATGCTGAGAGATTTTGTCACCACCAGGCCTGCCTTACAGGAGTTCCTAAAGGAATCACTAAACATAGAAAGGAACAACTGGTACCAGCCACTGCAAAAACATGGCAAAGTGTAAAGACCATCAATGCTAGGCAGAAACCACATCAACTAATGGGCAAAATAACCAGCTCACATCATAATGACAGGATCAAATTCATACATAACAATATTAAACTTAAATGTAAATGGGCTAAATGCCCCAATCAAAAGACACAGACTGGCAAACTGGATACAGAGTCAAGACCCCTCAGTGTGCTGTATTCAGGACACCCATCTCACATGCAGATACACACATAGGCTCAAAATAAAGGGATGGAGGAAGATCTACCAAGCAAATGGAAAACAAACAACAAAAAAAGCAGGGGTTGCAATCCTAGTGTCTGATAAAACAGACTTTAAACCAACAAAGATCAAAGGAGACAAGGTCATTACATAATGGTAAAGGAATCGATTCAACAAAAAAGACCTAGCTATCATAAATATATATGCACCCAATACAGGAGCACCCAGATTCATAAAGCAAGTCCTGAGAGACTGAAAAAGAGACTTAGACTCCCACACAATAATAATGGGAGAATTTAACATCCCACTGTCAATATTAGACAGATCAATGAGACAGAAGGTTAACAAGGACATCCAGGATTTGAACTCAGCTCTGCACCAAGCAGACCTAACAGATATCTACAGAACTCTCCACCCCAAATCAACAGAATATACATTCTTCTCAGCCCCACACTGCACTTACTCCAAAATTGACCACATAGTTGGAAGTAAAGCACTCCTCAGCAAATGTAAAATAACAGAAATCACAACAAACTATCTCTCAGACCACAGTGCAATCAAATTAGAACTCAGGATTAAGAAACTCACTAAAAACTGCACAACTACATGGAAACTGAACAACCTGCTCCTGAATGACTACTGGGTAAATCACGAAATGAAGGCAGAAATAAAGATGTTCTCTGAAACCAATGAAAACAAAGACAAAACATACCAGAATCTCTGGGACACATTTAAAGCAGTGTGTAGAGGGAAATTTATAGCACTAAATGCCCACAAGAGGAAGCAGGCAAGATCTAAAATCGACACTCTAACATCCAATTAAAAGAACCAGAGAAGCAAGAGCGAACAAATTCAAAAGCTAGCAGAAGGCAAGAAATAACTAAGATCAGAGCAGAACTGAAAGAGATAGAGACACAAAAAACCCTTCAAAAAATCAGTGAATCCAGGAGCTGTTTTTTGAAAAGATCAACAAAATTGATAGACCACTAGCAAGACTAATAAAGAAGTGAGAAAAATAAAATAGATAGAATAAAAAATGATAAAGGGAATATCACCACTGATCCCACAGAAATATAAACTACCACCAGACAATACTATAAACATCTCTATGCAAATAAACTAGAAAATCTAGAAGAAATGGATAAATTCCTGGACACATACACCTTCCAAGACTAAACCAGGAAGAAGCTGAATTGCTGAACAGACCAATAGCAGGCTCTGAAATTGAGGCAACAATTAATAGCCTACCCACTAAAAAAAGTCCAGGACCAGACGGATTCACAGTCGAATTCTACCACAAGTAAAAAAACGAGCTGGTACCATTCCTTCTGAAACTATTCCAGTCAATAGAAAAAGAGGGAATCCACCCTAACTCATTTTATGAGGCCAGCATCATCCTGATACCAAAGCCTGGCAGAGACACAACAAAAAAGGAGAATTTTAGACCAATATCAGGGACCAATATCCCTGATGAACATCGATGTGAAAATCCTCAATAAAATACTGGCAAACTGAATCCAGCAGTACATCAAAAGGCTTATCCACCATGATCAAGTGGGCTTCATCCCTGGGATGCAAGGCTGGTTCAACATACGCAAATCAATAAACGTAATCCATCACATAAACAGAACCAAAGACAAAAACCACATGATTATCTCAATAGATGCAGTAAAGGCCTTTGACAAAATTCAACAGCCTTCATGCTAAAAACTCTCAATAAACTAGGTATTGATGGAATGTATCTCAAAATAATGAGAGCTATTTATGACAAACCCAAAGCCGTGTCATACTGAATGGGCTAAAACTGGAAGCATTTCCTTTGAAAAATGGCACAAGACAGGGATGCCCTCTCTCATCACTCCTATTGAACATATTGTCGGACGTTCTGGCCAGGCAATCAGGGGAGAGAAAGAAATAAAGGGTATTCAATTAGGAAAATAGGAAGACAAATTGTCCCTGTTTGCAGATGACATGATTGTATATTTAGAAAACCCCATCATCTCAGCCAAAAATCTCCTTAAGCTGATAAGCAACTTCAGCAAAGTCTCAGGATACAAATCAGTGCGCAAAAATCACAAGCATTCTTATACACCAATAACAAACAGAGAGCCAAATCATGAGTGAATTCTCATTCACAACTGCTTCAAAGAGAATAAAATACCTTGGAATCCAACTTACAAGGGATGTGAAGGACCTCTTCAAGGAGAACTACAAACCACTGCTCAGTGAAATAAAAGAGGACACAAACAAATGTAAGAACATTCCATGCTCATGGATAGGAAGAATCAATATCATGAAAATGGCCATACTGCCCAAGGTAATTTATAGATTCAATGCCATCCCCATCAAGCTACCAATGACTTTCTTCACAGAATTGGAAAAAACTACTTTAAAGTTCATATGGAACCCAAAAAAGCCCATATTGCCAAGACAACCCTAAGCAAAAAGAACAAAGCTGGAGGCATCACTCTACCTGACTTCAAAGTATACTACAAGGCTATAGTAACCAAAACAGCATGGTACTGGTACCAAAACAGAGAGATAGAGCAATGGAACAGAACAGAGGCCTCAGATATAACACCACACATTTACAACCATCTGATCTTTGACAAACGTGGCAAAAACAAGAAATGGGGAAAGGATTCCCTATTTGATAAATGGTGCTGGGAAAACTGGCTAGCCATATGTAGAAAGCTGAAACTGGATCCCTTCCTTACACCTTTTACAAAATTTAATTCAAGATGGATTAGAGACTTAAATGTTAGATGTAAAACCATAAAAACCCTAGAAGAAAACCTAGGCAATACCATTCAGGACATAGGCATGGGCAAGGACTTCATGTCTAAAACACCAAAAGCAATGGCAACAGAAGCCAAAATTGACAAATGGGATCTAATTAAACTAAAGAGCTTCTGCACAGCAAAAGAAACTATCATCACAGTGAACAGGCAGCCTAAGAGCCGTCCTGGCCAACATGGTGAAACCCCGTCTCTGCTAAAACTACAAAAATTAGCCAGAAATGGTGGCACACATCTGTAGTTTCAGCTACTCAGGTGGCTGGCTGAGGCAGGAGAATTGCTTGAACCCAGGAGGCAGAAGCTGCAGTGAGCCGAGATCGTGCCACTGCACTCCAGCCTGGGTGACAGAGCGAGACGCAGTCTCAAAGAAAGAAAGAAAAGAAAAGAAAAGAAAAGAAAAAGAAAATCCAAAGACTGCAATTGCCTGAGAGCTGTATTGGTGAGATCACTCCCTTTCAGCCAAAGGGAATGAAAGCTAATAATGCCAGCCACGGGACATGCACACCCCTGGTGGGGCTCACACAGCAGAGCGTGCTCCTTGAAGATACTCAGCAACAATGACAGCCACCTCTAAAACGAGAAACCAAATAACCTCCCTGGGAAGGAAAGAAAGAGAAGGCCCAATGCAGTGGAGAATGGCACTAGAAAGGAAGTAGGAACGCCTTCAAAAGCAAGCTCACCCACCTTAGCAAGTTACCTGATGTCAGCAATGCCTGGTGAGACTGCTGTTGCCAACACAAAAGTGTTTTTGGATAAAAGAATTTGAAGAAGAAAGCCCCTTACTGGGAGGACTAGTTCAACAGGAAGTTCCATAGAGCACACTGCAAGAAGTTCAGAGTGGCCGGGGGACCCCATGAGGAGTCCCCTAAAGAAGCTGAAGGTGAATAAATATATACGTATATTTATATATAAGATATATAAACATTTATTTTTATATAAGATATATAAATATATAATATATAAATATATAAATTATGTGTGTGTGTGTGTGTATATATATATATATGAGAGCAGCCCTAGAAAATGGTCTATGTGAGAAGTTTGCCAAGGATTGGTTCCATCTGTGATGTCTTCAAAATCAAACAATTCTTTACATCAACTAATAGCAAGCTATTTGCTGAAGAGTAAGTAAAATGTTGATATTACAATATTATCCATCATTCCTTCATGTATTGATCTGAGCATCAGGTCATGATACTTCTGTAAATACTGTTACAGATTCACATACAAACATACACAAGACACACAGCAGAAAGACAAATGAGCCATGGCAAGGTTGTCTGCAAGTCTATTTCTGTTTCAAGGGCAGTGACAGATGTCTTCTCTGGGGTGAAAATATTCACTTGTTTGGTAAAGTGGTCAATGTGTATTGCAGTAACTCAAAGACAGGGCCCCGAATCAGTATAAAGATGATAGACATTCCGAGAGCTCACGGATTCTGCTCCAAAAATCAACATGATGTTCGCCAGGGATAAGGTGGTTGATTACTAGCAACATTTTTGAAGCATTATTATTTGTATTGTCTTCAAATTAAAAACAAAATCTTGTGTGTTACGTTTTCTGGATGTCTGAAATAAAACAATAAAAGAATGGGGCGATTAACCTTTTAGACTTTGAAAACTTGTGGAAGTGCCTAAAAACAAAAATAGAACCTGGGGAAATAAGCCATAAGAAAGGGATTAATCGGCTGGGCATGGTGACTCACACCTATAATCCCAGCACTTTGGGAGGCCGAGGCAGGCGGATCACGAGGTCAGGAGATTGAGACCATCCTGGCTAACATGGTGAAACCTGGTCTCTACTAAAAATACAAAAAAATTAGCCAGGCGTGGTGGTGGGCGCCTGTAGTCCCAGCTACTTGGAAGGCTGAGGCAGGAGAATGGCGTGAACCCAGGAGGCAGAGCTTGCAATGAGCCAAGATCATGCCACTGCACTCCAGCCTGGGCGACAGAGGGAGACTCTGTCTCAAAAAGAAAAGAAAGGGATTGATGACCTTCAATTCCTTTACTAGTAAAGGGTTAGAAGAGATTGCATGGCTCTAATCCATGTGAAAGGTTGTCGTAGTTTCACCTTCATCAGGTACTACAGAGTGCAACAAAATGTACTAGACACTTGGAGGATTTGGTAAAAATCTGGATCAGCCCCTCCCCTCAGGGCCAGGGACAAATAGGTAATCCTTGAAATATAAATATGGCCCATGCAAGTTTTCATTCTGATGACCCCTGGTTAGCAGTGGAAGAGAACACGGCAAGCTGGAGAGAAGGTGCTGGATGCCTGAGGCTTCCCATATACAATTAAGTATACAGTCCTGCCAGTTTGAAGACATTTTTAAACCTTAAGTAATTATAGGCTCTGTATGTCACTATGAGGGCTTTCTGGAGGAAGAGGGCTATAATTTTAAAAAAGAAGAATGCTGACAAGTTACTAGCAGGAACAAGAATGTGTTAATCAGAAAAATTTATAAAATAATTTAGAAATCTATCTTTATGGAAAGACAGACTAAAGAATGACATATTCTCCAATTAGTTGAACGCTGTCTGTTTTCAACAATGTCCATGTGTCTTGGAGATATTGTGAGTAAATCCATATAATGTTTTCTTATATTAGTACATCACAATTGCTGTTTATGTGATAGATTTTGGCTTATATGATAGAGACACAGGGTCAAAATGTTTTTCATTGTAAAGTAGAAAAAATAAAGTAAACTCTAAACACCTGCAGATGCTGTGAGACTCTTAATTTAACTGATATTATATATGTGTTTATATGTTATTCCTGCCAATTTTTCCAAATTTTAAATCTTAGAAACTTTGAAGATAAATTAACAAAAAAGATTCTGTTGAACTTGTTTTATGGTGTGATTAATCTTAGGTATTATTTTATAAAAAGTCCTTTTTTTTACAATAAGCACTTATAATTGCCAAAAGGAGAGTTTTAGTGATGTTGAATAAACAGTATTGAATATTTCTATATCAAAATGATCTGATATTTCTTGTCCTTTTAATGAATTGGTGATGCTTCAAATGCCCTTTCAGAAAAAGATAACTTGTGCATCTCAATGGATTTTGAAAAATTACTGCAGAACCTCACATATAAAGATATCTCAAAAATAAGGCCTCCTGAAAGAAAATTATTTGTCTCCAGTATATTTAAATCCATGTATTCTGTTAAGTATCTAATTATATTATATGAATACCTGGAAAAAAAAGTCCAAAACTCCATTCTGGTTACCAGGAGAATATGCTGTTTCCATGGTAACTCCCTCTTGTACACATTCCACTTGCTCGTGGAGAAAAAGCACTTCATTGATATAGTGGTGCATCTTCTCATTGGTCATGTTGACACAAAGCTATTGTGGAGAAAACAAGAAAACATTTCACAAGATAGTACAGCAGTGCATATTCACTTGTTCAATGACAGTTTTAGATTGGTAAAGTATTGACTCAGGGAGGTTCCAATCAATTAGTCTATCAAAATAAAGCATTACAACGTTGCCTGAGAAGTCAGTTTCAACTGAAGTCCAGTAACGGACTTGCACATATTTCACAAGTCAAATATATCTGATACCATATCATCTAACTATTCAAAGTATGTTAAAAACAACAAAAAGTATGATTACAGTATTAACTTATAAATGTTGAGTCTCAAATATATTTGAGCACTTAAAATATTTTCAAAAGGAAAATATATTTGAGCTCTCATCAGGAAATGAAGATAAAGCTGGGTTTGCCATGAGATCCCAGAGAAAAGAGAAGCATTTCTTGAGGGCCTCATTTCTGATTGCATATTAGTGATGGGTAAGAATGAATGTGGTGGTTCTTTCAGAAACAGTAATCGCCAGTCAAATCATTTTATTGTAGAAATTATTTTCTTTATCAGAAAATTTTCCACATTGCTCCAACTGTCAATTTTTCTCTTTCCACAAGACATTCCCACGAGGAAACAAATATGTTATTTCTTAATCTTAAAAAAAAAAACTTTATCTATCTTAAAGTATTTAAAAAACTAAACCATAACTCAAATCTAACCAGCATAAAATCTGACTTCCCCTCTAGTCTACTATTCTACTTCTCTGCTTCCTTTCATATCAAAACACACACACACACACACGGCTGATTTCTACTTATTATCTCAAATTCTTCTCTTCCCACTCCCTCTTGAAACCACTCTAATAAAACTTTGGACACCATGGCGCCATCAAAATTGCTTTTGTGGAACTCATCAGCAATGTACACATTTCTTTTTTTTTTTTTGGAGACAGAGTCTCGCTCTGTCGCCCAGGCTAGTGCAGTGGTGCGATCTAGGCTCACTGCAAGCTCTGCCTCTCAGGTTCACGCCATTCTCCTGCCTCAGTCTCCCGAGTAGCTGGGACTACAGGCTCCCGCCACCACGCCTGGCTAATTTTTTGTATTTTTAGTAGAGACGAAGTTTCACTGTGTTGGCCAGGATGGTCTCAATCTCCTGACTTCGTGATCCGCCTGCCTCGGCCTCCCAAAGTGCTGGGATTACAGGCGTGAGACACCGCGCCCAGCCAGCAATGTGCACATTTCTAAATCCAATGTTCAAGTCTCACATTTGTTTCTCTTGACCCATCCCCACCGCAGCGTAATTTGACCGAGTTGGTTTCTCTCCTTCCATGGAGCACTTTCTCACCTGTCCTCCAGGACACCACACTCTCTTGGCTTTCTAGCTCACTGGCTGCTTCCTCCCTATCTCCTTTCCCAACTCTTTATGGACTCCTGCCTGCTCATGTTGGAGTGTCCAGGGGCTCTGTTTGTGGGCTTTGTCTCTTCTCTGTCTACACCCACTTCCTTTGTGAGTTCACTCAGTCTTACAGACCCTCATGCTCCCTCATCTGCACCCTAAATCACTATGTTATACTAGACAAAATTTAAAGCCGCTTAGAAATATGTAGTGCTCAGTAACTAAAAATAATTACAGATCAATATTTATTTAGATGGAAACAATTGATAAAACATTTGAAAGAAACTTAGATCTCATCTGCGAGGGGTATAATATCTATGATATTTAATGAGAAATATCTTGTATTAATATAAACAAATGCCAAAGCTTTTGTTAAAAATTAACAAAATATTAGCCAGGTGCGGTGGCTCACACCTGTAATCCCAGCACTTTGGGAGGCTGAGGCAGGTGGATCACCTGAAGTCAGGAGTTCGAGACCAGTCTGACCAATATAGTGCAACCTCGTCTCTACTAACAATACAAAAATTAGCCTGGCATGGTGGCGGGTGCCTGTAGGCCTAGCTACTCAGGAGGCTGAGACAGGAGAATTGCTTGAACTCGGGGGGCGAAGGTTGCAGTGAGCCGAGATCACGCCACTGCACTCCAGCCTGGGTGACATAGCAAGACTCTGTCTCAAATAAATAAAATAAATAAGAAAGACTGGAAAAAAAGAGCACAGAAAAGAAAGAACTTCCTGGGTTCCTCTTTTCCACATACCCCAAATCTTCTCGAAGTCTGATGTCATCACAACATCTGGGAAGTAGGAGCTCCTTCTAGATGTTCTGGTCCTGCTGATGGGCACTCATGTCCTCCTTCTAGCCCACATAAGGACAGCTTCCAGTGAGCAAGACAAATTACCTTCTAAAGTAACCAGCACCGGGTCACTCCATATTCTCCCAAAGGGAGCTCCCACTTACCCTTAAGGGTGTGGCTAGTAATGTATTGAGAATTACATGCACTTAGATGGAAAAGGGCATTTTCTCAAAAATCCAGTTACTTGGGAAAATGGAAATTTATGACGTGAAGAAGCCTCAGGGGCTAACTTCTTCAGAGAAGAAACAAACACATCAAAGAGCAGAACACTGGTGTGAACACGGAAGGGAATGTGGCGTGGGGCTGGGTGGATTTGCTGTAAAGTTCTAGTCTTCTTGCCAGGGTTAGAATGTTGTGCGTAGGTGTAGCTAGCTCAAACATCTTCAGAAATGGGGTGATTAGAGCATGAGAGGGTGGAAGGCAAGGGGTTCCTTGACTGAAGCAGAGGTGGGAGAGCTCAACGTGCAGAGGTCCTTACAACCTGATGGAGTTAGTTTAATGATGAATGCACATGGTCTTTTTCATTATTAACATGACAGGTGGAGAATAACCGTATAGTAGACATATACCAAACAAAATATTAAAGTAATAGCCATATTAAAATAAGATCTGAATATCACATATTGACATCCAAATCATAAGAAAAGTAATTCTTAGCTTCAGGTCAAAAAATGGTGCTCCATGGCGACCACCCTTCCCAATGGTTTTTCTTGTCTTTCTGCCTTCATGGGTAAAAGATGGTTTCTTAAATTCAGTGATAAATGAATTTCTGTAGATAGAAGAAGTTTCCCTAAAACATTCTATTACAACGTGAAATCTAACTTAAAAATTAAAAGAAGAACCTGCCATGTTGTGGTGGTCCTAGAAGTCATTTTAAACCTAAAGAACTTGAGAGGATTTGTATAAACCAGGAGACTCTCCTGGTATGGCCTTCTTCCCCCAGCACTCCCTCCAAGGTTACTGGATTTTCTTCCTTGTATATTATTTGCCCAGAAAGTAACTAGAACTTTTCCTCTCTGTCTTCTGGCAACTAGATTTCAAGAGAAATGCACAAGGCGGGAAGTTCCTTACCTTTTAAACTAAGTGTTTCTTAGGTAAACTCACACTTCAGTGATCATTTCTCTTAATTAAAATAGTCGCTTTGGATGAGAACATACCATATAAAACATTTAATTTTAAAGGCGCTGTTGTTAAGGCAAATACGATTTGAATATGGACACAGACCAATAAATTCTGCACATTATAGCTGGCAGAGGGAGGAGTGGCATTCAGTATCTAAATATCATATGAAAAATATTTTCTTTCTTGTAACTGGTACAGTCTAGCACATTTATCCTCTTGAATTATTCCATGAAAACCAAGTGATGCCAGGCGATCCAGATCTTCATGATCAGTTTCTATGTTTATCTTATCCTACAGGGCATAAATCTCCAGTAATGGTTTTGGAAAGAAAAACCATTTTCCATGCAACTGCGTAGCATCTGTCCACAATTGCATCCCTACTGTTAAAGTAATACATCTGCTTGTCACTTTCATTTCAATCATAAATAAAAAATAAAATTCTTAAAGAGAAATAAAAACTGTTCCAACTATTTCACTTTGCTTCAGAAATGATATTTTGATGCATTCCTTTAATAATTTGTTAAATTCCAATAATAAGATAATTTTGCTATAAAGGAATAATAAGTGCTATGAAATTATTAAAGTTTGGGGTGAAATATTTACTGAAAATGTACAGAAAATAAATGACTTCTTTTATGGAATGAAACCATTGGAAAATATTCTTTGACTATATGATATATACAATTGTAACTTCTCAAGTTATTATTAAAAATACATTGAATCATCTAAAAATTAACACAAATAGGTCTGTCCTTTACCTCAACAATTTGACTGTTTATGGATAGTGTGCTTAAGTGGAATACATTTTAGGGAACAAATTGCTGAGAAACAAATGTTGAATCCATGAAATAAAGTAATGTCTATTACTGTGCGAAATGATAAGAAGTTTGATAAAAATGATTCCAAATTTTAAAAAATCAGTGACTGATTATTTACAAGACATACCCACATTATATGACATTTTGTTTTCCTCTCATTTTGAGATTGTCTAATTGAAAATACTTAGATGGACATGGATGACTCTAACATATTTCATACAATTCTTTTGTTATTTTGCATTCAGAATAGGTTGCAGCTCTGTAGGTACAAAAATTGCTTTCAATCACGATCTGAGTGTACCCTCCTGGCCTTGACTGCCTTACAGAACACAACCTCTGTTGTGTTTTGACTGACCTGAGGCTTCTCATAATAGAAAACAGATACTGTAATTGTTTTTTTCTTACTGATATTTTACTGAGTTGAATATTGGCTTCACTGAATTGATCCCCTGGTTTAATCAAAGCAGTGAAACCAAGTGTGAATGTAGATGAAACCGTGGCAAATACAAGGATGGGAAGAAGTGAGGTCTCAGGTTCCTTCCTTTTCTCCACAAAGGTCTAAAGCAATCTACCGAACTTTGGATAACAGAAATGGATGTGGCCTCTGTCTCTGGATAGAGCAATCCAATTTATTCCTCTCCTGGTCAAAATGATTGATAAAACCTACAGCTTCTCTGTTGGACTTCTAGCATTGTTAAGCTTCAGCATCAGCTGTGAGTTCTTTTTGTGGCATAGGGTGATCTTTACAATACACCTGAACCTTTTATTGAACCTCGTGTTCTTTGTGTTCTGGGGGGAAAAAAAATCTTAAAATAAATTATTGAAATCCCATAGAGAAAATTCCAGCTTCTTGTGTAAAACCAAGTAGCCTGTGGACTGATTTCCAATTTGTACCTTTTATTATGAAGGTGCCTTCTGGAACTGAATCTATATTTGTGTTTCCAACAGTGGAGAGTGATGTGGAGTGATAGTGAGTCACTGGAAACATATGTAGTTTAAAGTAGAATGTTTTTCAAAATAATTTTTGTGTAATGTGTCCATTAAAATGTTTTACTTAAAGTTTGCCTTCATTCTAAACTGTTCAAAGCACTCATTGTTTGAACCAAAGTTAAAATATAGAAGTACTGTGGCATGAAATTCAAAACCACTAGAACATGTAGCTAAGGTTAACAATAAGAACATACTCAATATCAGATACCTCACTGAAAATTTAAAAAATGTACCCCACAAACCAAATGGTTTTGCCAAAGTCGTGGATAAAACCTTATTCTTCATTTATTTTCACTAAACTGTGTATGTGTATGTGAATGTGCACATGTGGGCGTGTGTTCCACACAATCAAAGATTAGAGTGAAGATTTTTACAGGCAAATCAGTTCGTATACCTAGAAGCATAAATCTGCATCAATCATTGGCATCACTGGCTTCAATGCAAAACAACCATTCATTTTTCAAATATACCTATTGTAGAGTTGTTTTGGGGTTCAATTAGATCTCCGAGTATTCCTCAGAGTAGACGTGAATGTGGGTGAAAGCTGACTATTCATAAATGCTCATGAATAATTACCAAGTAACCACTTAGATAGTATTTGCTCTTCTCTAATTAAAATACATGCTTTGTACATGAAGTGCCACTGCTAAGTGGTTTACTAATAAAAATTATGCACCCCTGGAACACACTCTTTAGGAACGGACCCTTACTGCTTATCCAGATGGCTCATCATTTGTATTAACGACAAACAATTTCTTGAGTAAATTTTCACCAACTGTTCTCCCTTTATTTTTATTACTCAGTGAAACATATCTGAAACAAAAATATAATAGAGCATGGCATATACATCACATAATTAAAGTAGGAGATTAATTAAAGCTGACTCCAGCTGAAGGCAGAGCCCTGGGCAGTGATTCTCAATCCTCTCTGCACATTGGAATTAACTGAGGAGCTTTTTAAGAAAGGCTAATGTCTGTGCTTGACCCCAAACCAATTAAATTGGAGTGGGGTGCAGGCATTGAAATATTTAAAGGGCTTTCCAGGTGATTCTAATGGGTAGACATGGTTGAACACACTGAGACAGATCATAGAACTAAGAATGCACTATGCATTAACTAATTTACTCATTAGTTTATATATATGTGTATATATAAGTTATTAACGTGTCTGTGTTCACATAAGACAGAGAGAGAGAGAAGGAATAGTGTTAGATTTAGATATTCAGCATTCCTGAAATATGTTCAGCAGAACACTAATTGTATGAGACTTTAATAGCTGTTGTCTAAAAACCCTACATAAGCAGAAACCCATTGGGGAAACATGGAGTTAAGTTAATAGGCTTCTCTGCAGGACTTCTCGGGGACTTGAACACGTCAAGCGTACTATAAACCTCAACTATTTGAAGATTACCTCGGGGCTCACCAGACTGCTCCAAGTGGTTCTCCAACAAATCAATTATCCCTGATTTCCATATATTGCCTATGAAATGGCAGGTCCAGGAGGTTGGTGAGGCGACAGCATCTCTGTTGTTTATTTCAGTTTTAAAAGTCCAGTTCATTTTGTCTTCTCGGAATCTATAATTGTAGAGGCCTTTCTTTCCTACCATTCTTATTTGGGAAAGGTCATGTTTCCTCTTTTGCTAGCACCATCACTCTTACCTTGATAGAGGATACCACCTCTGCTGATAAGCTGATCTTATTTTAAAAACAGAGGACTTGGGGGCTTGGTAGTCACTTGGTGGCCACAACAGAGAAGGGTTGCTTTCTTTACCAGAGCCCCGTATCAGGACCTGCAGTCAACACCCAGGAAGTGAACTGGGCACACATTCGCTACCACCAACAGCTACCACCTGACCCAGGCTGCCATATTTGCATTTGTTTGTATTTCTTTTTTTAACCCTTCTATTTCCTTTTCCCCTTCTCTTCTTTTTTTAAATTTTTTATTTTGTTAAGTTACTATTTCTTTTTTTTTTTTTTTTTTTTTTTGAGACGGAGTCTCGCTCTGTCGCCCAGGCTGGAGTGCAGTGGCCAGATCTCAGCTCACTACAAGCTCCGCCTCCCGGGTTTACGCCATTCTCCTGCCTCAGCCTCCCGAGTAGCTGGGACTACAGGCGCCCACCACCTCGCCCAGCTGGTTTTTTGTACTTTTTAGTAGAGACGGGGTTTCACTGGGTTAGCCAGGATGGTCTCGATCTCCTGACCTCGTGATCCGCCCGTCTCGGCCTCCCAAAGTGCTGGGATTACAGGCTTGAGCCACCGCGCCCGGCCAAGTTACTATTTCTTAAAGGAATCAATCATCTTTCCTTCTCTGGCTTCCCTTATATATTTTAAAAATAAAGTATGTATAACAAATTTTAGGCAAATATAAATTTCAGTTACTTCACATGTATAAAAACATTGTTTTACATAAATAAAAAACGCTTTCTCTTTTTACAACATTTATTTTATTCTGTTACTAAGAACAAAAAAAATCTAGTATTTTGATGGGTTTAATTCATGACTGTATTCTCCTTTAATGTAAATAATTACTACTTTGGGATTTGAAGAATTGGTCTTCAAAAATGAGTCTATCCGCTATAAACTAACTGGCTAAATTTATTGACAAATCTGATATAATAATATGCTAAGATCAGGATTGAAAAACACAAATTAAAAAAAATTATTTTTAGATATTTGGTATGATACCTTGTACATAAAATATATCCCTCAATTTAAATAGAAGCCATGCCTAAGAGTTAGAAACATAACCTCTGGTTAAAATGCTCTTATTTTAGAGCTTTAGTCACTCTATCAAATTGCTCAATGTTTTTTTAAAAAAGTTTGTTTTCTTGTTTAGTAATAAACCTCTAATCAATATGCTTTCTTTTTTCACATAAAATTATTCATATAGTCCAAAACCAAGGATTAATATAAAATTTCTACCAAAATAATAAGCCTTTTTCAAATAGTTGTAATTATTCAGAATTAAATGCAAAGTTCAGAGGTTCTGAATGACGAATTGACAGCATGGCCTGTGCTGGATCACCTCCTGGCGCCTCACACATCGGCCTCTGAATTCCCACTGCACCTCATAAAACTTGTGGGGATAACTCTTAATTTTCTGAAAGAGCTGTTGTAAGAGTTAAAAATTATATAGAACAATAATCTGACTAATAGTAGGAGCTCAAGAAATTGTAGCCATTATCAATTATTAGCACAAAACTACATGAAAGCATTCTCCTAGTTTAGGTATCTGGGATTGGAGCTTTATAGCTGGACAGCCACAATGATTAATTTAAGCCTTTTCCTGGTCATTAAAATAACTCAATTCACCCTTCTGTAAAGTAATCTGATAGATGTTTTCAAATGCTTTAATTCTCCTTATTAAGCTTTGTAACATTTCCTTTTAATCATCCTGGTACTCTACAATGAAAAAGATATACCTGCATTATGTAACTTATTTATTTATATTAAATGGATTTGGTGATAAATTCCACTATGTAAAAAAATAATGGCACATAAAATTTATGAAGAGTTTATTGTTTCTACACAAAATAGAATAAATAACATTAAGTCCTAAGAGAAATATTTATGAAGAGTTTATTGTTTCTACACAAAATAGAATAAATAATATTAAGTCCTAAGAGAAATACAAACAAAAGGGGCATCAAGTGAAGTTTAGAAAATATACACTAATAAAATTTTAAGTTTAGCTTTATGAGAACCTTTGGAACTGAAAATAGCTCAAGTTATTAAACCTGAATTCAGACCCTGATTTTGTTAGAACTTCTATGAGCTACTTAAATTATTTAACCTCAGAGGTAATATTACTTAATTTACAGAGATTTTGAGGGAAAAATCATTAAATGTATAGTTTGTATGCTCAAAATTCTTAATTATGTTGCCAGTACCCATTTTATTTCTCTAAAACAAGTTTTTGAAGACTGTTATTTAAAGAAGACCAATAATCATGCTATCTATAAACACAGAATCCAGTGTCATTGTAAGAGGTATATTATACTAGCATCTCATTATTTAATTATTCTATTTGTTTTTCTGTAGAAACCTGAATAGCATTATGCTAGAGTTCTGATATGTAGTGAAAATAAATGCATTTCCTTGTTCAAATTTTTAAAAACATCAGATCAACAGCTGGTAAGTCCCTGAAATGATTTTGGAAAGTTCAACATCATTACGAAAAGGAGATAGACAGGGTCGAAGATGCTTTAAGATAGAGGTAGATATTTAACACATGTATGATTTTGAAATCTGTGTGTGAAACAACTGAAAATAATACTTTATCATATTTGTGTATCAACTGATCAGTGGACAAATCAATATTGATATCTAATAGCGATCACATGATAGAGTGTGAGTAAAATTACATGGATCCTGTCCCATACTTAGACCAATATAGCAGCCTTTCCCCATATAAGCATCCCACCAGTCCTTTTCCCATGATGTCCAATTAAAATCGGTCCTTCATCATCAAGAGGTAGACTCAATTTACCCTCCTCCCTGAACCTGGTCATGCTTGTGATTGCTCCAACCTATAGAGGAAGTAATGCTATGTGACCTCTGAAGCTCAGTTATCAAAAAAGCATCCAGCTTCTATATGTGTTTCTCCTTTGGGGAAGCCACTCTAGAAAAATCAGCCAATAAACTGCAAGAAAGCTCCAACTAGTGTGTACATAGAAGCCACAGGGAGAGACCAACATGGAGAGACCAACGTGGAGAGACTTATGCAAGGAGGAACTGAGGCCCCCAGCCAACAGCCAGTGTCACCCTCTACATTCGTGATTGATGGAAGCTTCACATGGCATTTGCCTCCAACACTTCAGTTATCTAGCTAAGGCTCCAGATATGATGGACCAGAAACAATCTGTCTCCATATACCCTGTTCAAATACTTGACCCAAAGAATTGGTGAGCATAATAAATGTTTGTGTGTGTCATTAAGTTTTCAGGTAATTCATTATAGAATCATAAACGCTGCAACACTAAAAAATATGTAGGACTGGAAAAGAGAAGAATTGTTGCAGAAGTGGGAACATATTATCCGGCTAGAGAAAATCTAATTTATAAAAAAGGAATTTGCCCTTTTAACATTTGTACCGTACCTGCTATACCATAATGTCTATGTAAACTTTAGTGCTTAGAACAGGGTCTGGAACTTGGGGCATATATGGTATATGTTTATTGAATGAATGATTACGGATGCAACTAAGCCAGAAAAATGAAATCTACCAGATACTGCTAGCACGCACTTACAAAGCACAGACTGTAGCGGCCTCAATTTTCTCATCTGTGAAATGTGAAAATGCATGTGAAGAGTATGTGGGAAGAGTCCAATTAAGAGAAGTTAATTTACTACTCCATTTTTCTTCTATCATCTCTAGCATTATGATTTCACAATGAAGGGCGTTAAAATATTTCTTGAGGTTGAGACTGCCAAATTATATCATATCATTTCATAAAACTTTAGAAGTCAAAGTATCTCCATTTTTCCACACTCTGAGCACAAAGGTCAAGTCCAGGTCATCTGAAGTGCCCAGTAAATCTCAGCTGTTAGAAAACAGTCTGTAAGCAGGGAAATGATTTGAATTCTTGACACGTCTGATGAAATCGATTTAGATGATAAAGCCTAGCTTGAAGATAAATTACATATCACAATATTTTTTCTTTTTTTTGAGACAGACTTTCACTCTTGTTGCCCAGGCTGGTGTGTGGTGCTGCGATCTCCGCTCACTGCAACCTCTGCCTTCCAGTTTCAAGAGATTCTCCTGCCTCAGCCTCCCAAGTAGCTGGGAAAACAGGCACCCACCACCACGTAGGCTAATTTTTGTATTTTTAGTAGAGGCAGGGTTTCATCATGTTGGTCAGGCTGGTCTCGAACTCCTGACTTCAAGTGATCCGCCCATCTCAGCCTCTCAACATGATGGGATTACAGATGTGAGCCACCGCGCCAAGCCTATATATATCACAATTCTATCTTCGGCAAAGGGAGCTTTTATTTTGAACAAATGTGTTCTGCCTCCAATTCTTCAATTCTCTAAATTCTTCCAGTGTTTTTCTTTTTCTTTTTTTCTTTTTTTTTTTGGCATGATCTTGTTTGGTCACCCAGATGGGAGTACAGTAGCACAATCTCGGCTCACTGCAGCCTCAACCTCTCAGGTTTAAATTATATTCGTGTCTCATCCTCTCGAGTGGCTGGGACTACAGGCGTGTGCCACCACGTGTGGGTAATTTTTGTATTTTTCATGGAGACGGGGCTTCACCATGTTGGCCAGGCTGGTCTCAAACTCCTGGTCTCAAGTAATCCACCTGCCTTGACCTCCCAAAGTGCTGGGATTACAAGCACAAGCCACTGCACTTGCCATTCCAGCATACTGTTAATATGTAATTTTACTAGACATCATGACTTTAAGAGATTCACTACATGGCTTTGCATGTGTGTGTTTAGTGGAAGAATATAGGGAAATTATTTGTAGGTTAAATTATTTGTTTTCATGACTTTGCTCGTTGGCATGCAGAGCTCTGTGATAACGTGTTTAGAGAGAAAAAATTCTATCATTTATTATAGTAATACCTATCTTAAATTTTTCTCATTGATTTAAAATGGCATATGATGAACTATTTTAAACATATACAATCATGAAGAGAATAATGTAATAACCTCCATCAACCACTAACTAACTTCAACAATCATCAGTAAGTACCAACCTATGGCCAATTCTGCTTTTTCCATTTCCTTATTGCCCTCAACGGTGGACTCATTTGAAGCAATTTGCAGATGGTATGTCCTTAAATCAGTAAATACTTCAGTATAAGTCTCTGAGATACAATAACTTAGAGAAACACATTTTTTAGTATCTTTATCATACATAATCCAATAAATAATAATTTTTAAAAATTTCATTAACTGTCCAGATTTCACATTACTTTAACTTTTATACATAATTTAGCACATTAGGGCCCAAGAATGCCCACACATTCAGCTGTTGTACATGTCTTTAGATAGCTTTTAATCTACAGGTGCCCTCCTTTCACAATTTTTCTCCGCATTTTATATGTTAAAGAAGTCGGTTGTTTGTCCTGTACAGTTTTCCACACACTGAAAAGTACTACTGGAAGTACCAAACTACTGAGCTATGTCAACTATATTTTTTACGCTAGTATTGTACTTATTACTAGAAATAATTATGAATAGAAATGATTTGCTAATTCTGCTATGGTCTGAATGTGTTCCTCCATAATTCCCCAAAGTGACGGGATTAGAAGGTGGGGCCTTTTGGAGGTGATTTAGGTCATAATGGCGCCACCATCCCGAGTGAGATTAGTGCCCTTAATAAAAGAAGCCCCAGAGAGTTGCCTTGATCCTCCGTCATGAGTGGATGTGGCAAGAAGGCAGCATCTATGAAGCAGAGAGCCCTCACCAGACACCAAGTCCACTGGCGTCTTGATCTTACATTTCCTGGCCACCAGAACTGTGAGCAATAAATTTCTGCTGTTTATCAATGAACCTCTTCTAAGGTATTTTGTTATAGCTGCCTGAATTGACTAAGATGAAGTCAGAGAAAATGGGATTAGAATTTCCTATGAGCTGAAGTATCTCATCTTTTAGATGAGAGTCCATTTAATCTTTTGGAGCTACTAGAGGAGACTGAGGTTGGAAATGCTGAAGTTTTAGAGTATTTCTTAATATCTCCTCAAATGTGTCCCTACTCTAAACCATTGTCAAGCTTCCTGTGGAGGAACAGTTGTCGAGAAATACATACATTTATTCCTGAACAAGAAGAACCACTATGAAATCCACTATGAAGACTTTTTTCTTATGAGTTTATTCTTCTTTAAACTTCAATTGAAAGCATGCTCGTTGAACTTCTATTCTATACAAAGCACAGACACAATTTCAACTCTGCAGGAGTTGACATTCAAGTGAAGAGCTGATGGATGGGTCGATAAGCTCAAAACAGAATAAAATACATATTATTAAAGCACTAATATTCTTCTAGGTTTGATTCTGAATACAGCATTGATTTGTTAAGCATTTTGTTGCAAGTTTGTAGTGGAATAAAAGATAAGAAAGTCCAGCTTCTGTTAGCAACACAGAAATCTAAAATGTATCGCTCAAACCAATGGTCTTAAAAAAAATTACATGCAAATTTGCACTTGTCAAAAGATGAGATTTGTACTTATCATAAGATGAGATTTCCACTCATCACAATGTAAATAACTTTATTCTTCTAAATGACTCCTACTTGCTTTTGTACACAATAGCAAAGCAAACCGTTAAAAATCATATATATATGTATATATACATATATGTGTGTGTGTGTATTTCAATTTTTTTTCAAAATTTAAGTCCCAGAATTGTTCTTGAGATTTTTACACATAAATGCCCAAAGGTAGCTTTTGGCATTTAATAGAGACTGACTCTTTAGATGTGAAAAAAAATGCCATTCCTATTATACAGAAATCTCAGGCTGTAAATGTATTTCAAAATAAATCATAAAAATATTTAGCAAAAGAAGTTCTAATAAGGGATTTACGTAATTGTAGTAAAATAAATATGTTTCAGTAAGAAAACAACTTAAATGTTTTGCACATATTCGTCATTAGCACTCTCTATTGATAATTATATCTGGGTGTGGAGCTGCAGTTGTATGGCAAGTCCCCTAGTAGACTTCAGAGGTCATCATTCCATCTGTAATTTCTGCATGTCGCTTACCAGGAGATGGATAAAGCAGGGAATCTCATTGCAGACATGAAAGCTTGCCTGTTTTCTAAGATAATAACCTAAGGAATCTCTACTGATGCCAGACAGCTTCAAACCCTTGAGCTGAGAGATGTACCTTCATAAGCACCCTGCAGACCCACATATGTTGTCATATATTCTACTGGTCACACTTAACTGCTTTCTTCCTTATGTTCGTCACTACTTTTCTCACAATAAGCAATAAAAATAAACACATGAAGTCTTTCCTTTTCTATTCATCCACAGAAAACTATGAAAGGAGAAGAGATCTATGGCCTCTATAGTTCTAGTTCAAACTAGACATTTTGTAAAGTTCTGTAAAGAACGTGGTTCATGCTGACTCACCCTGGATTAGGTAAGTCAGCATAATTAAGATCTAAACACAGGATGATACAGAGCTTTTCTAAAAATAAAACTGGCCAATTTTTAAGTTTTTAAAGTGTTCCATTTGTGACAGTGATGGGTAGGTATCCATCATTTGTTAGTCATATACAGTATGAGAGTAACTGACACGAGAACCTCTATTGAATCATGTTTAATCTCGGAACTCTGTAAGTCTATTAACCTGATTTTACAAACAAGAAAACCAAAGTTCACTATAGAGTCTTCATCTTGGCCAAGAAATCGACGCTAGTAAAAGTCACAGACTTGCATCTCAAACACATTCTATTTCATTGTTTATCCTACCACACTACCCACGTTAAGAAAATAAAGCTAAACAAATTACATGGTTATGAAAATTCCTCCCAAATGCTATGGAGTTGTAATTCTTCCTGTACTATAATATAGCTTGGTTTTCTATTTTTTCATGTTTACCTTCCTACAGGCTGACTTTACCCCTCTGTTTGATAAGGAGAATTGTATTTCTACTGCCTTTATTAACACTTAGTTTTTAGGTATACTTAATAAAACTATTCATGCAGTGCTATTAAGATGCCTAAATAATTTAATACTTTCAAAATGCCCCAAATTATAGATAAAAAACAACCCATGCCTCTCTAATGTATTTTTATGATTTTCCAATAGTCCTATGTATGAATGTCACATGGAGATGAATCTACAAATAACATCACGTAGCATAATAGAGCACTTCCACTCTGATGTTTGGTCAAGGTTTTTGAAAGCCTTCGCATTATTTCAAATATTCATTTTCTCCCTTCTCTCTGACCTAGTTGAAACAGCATTTCCATTAGCACAACTCTGGTCTTCATCTTGCATTGTCTTTTAAAACAAGTGATTCTGCTTTCAATGTGTGACTATGCCAGTTGTTTACAAGATCACATAAAATGATTAATATATTGATAAACCAGAGATATTAATCTTAAAACATGAGAGTAAATTATTTATTTTAATTCCATACTTGTAAGTAGTTACACTGTCTTTACAGAATTAAAAACAGAACTTAGTTTTAAAAAGCCATTCAAGTTCACACAATTTTAAAAGAAAGACTACTTACTTGTTCAAATTCATTCTTTTGAAACTCTTCAAAACCAAAAATGTCCAATATTCCAATATCCAATGTCTGCATGCTGAAAGAAAACAATACACCAGGATAAATGGGCATCCTTAAAACTCCTTCATGACCCTCTGCTCATTCTTCAGGTCAGAAGAATCCAGACAGTTAGCACATTGCTGCCAATTTGGACTAAAAATATGAAATAATTATTTTAGAGTCTCATTAAAAAAACTCTGAAAGTTAGTCCCCCAAAAGTGTTATTTTAATGCTTTGATTCAAACACATGCACATTTATAAAAACACATCATCCTGTAAATCTGTTTAAATTCCTTATAGATGCTGGATATTAGACATTTGTCCAATGCATAGTTTGCAAAAGTTTTCTACCATTCAGTAGGTTGTCTATTTACTCTGTTGATAGTTTCTTTTAATAATCTGTACAACAAACTCCCATGATGCAAGTTTACCTGTGTAACAAACCTGTACATGTACCCTTAAACTTAAAAATTTAAAAAAACAAGAATTTGAGGCCAAAAAAACCCAAAAACCACATTGATTTTAAATTAAAAATGTACCACTAGGTGTGTGATTTAATATTTGCTTATCTGAAATAGTCCTTGTTGCTGTCTCCTTAGGTTGGACTTCTTTTCCTTTAAGGAACTGAACCTACATGTCAAGTGGTCCTCACTAGCTATACTTGTGTCTTCTCAGGCTATGCAAGCAGTAAGTCAGAATTTTTTCATCACACCCAAGTGTGATGTAAGGTAAAACACAGTTAAGTCACAAGCATGTTCTTTGATGGATCAAATTTAGTCACTTTAAAAATTCTTCCAGAAGTAATTCTTATAAAAGGAGAATGAAAAAAGTAGAACTTTTGAAGGATAATTTAAATAAATTGATCTTGTTATTCAATGTGAACTATCACTCTTGGAAACAGAATTTACTACAATTATCGATGATAAAAATCTCAGATGTCTGAGCCCACTTGATAAGCAAGGAAAGATGTAAGACAGGCTCAAGTCAGTGACAGCCGCTCTAGCAATGGAGATCAGGTGAAGAGGGTCACAGGGAAGGCAGGGAAGGGTAGCATGGGTGACTTTGGCATGAGCCTGCTTCTTACAAGGAAGCCCAGAGATAATTCTGGAATTTTTGGGAGGGCACGTACCCCACCTCTTCCACATCACTGATGTATAGTATGAATGGGACAAACGCTGTAGTAATTTCCTGCCAATGGGTACACTGTTCTGTTATTATTATTGTGCTTACAGGGTCAATATCCATTATTTGGTTGGTTGTTAAACTGGTATTTCCTTGCTTTTTCCAAACTGCAGAAGCAAACTGGCAAACATCTCAGTCTTTGCACTGTATTTTGTTTTGAACATACAGTACATAATTATAATCCATGAGGGTCTATAATACATCGCTTCAATGACCATTTTTTCTCTAAAAATGTAGTCATAATTCTATAATATCCTACCTGTAATATCTGTTGTTATATGTGGTAGAACATAAGCTTCATAAGTAGGAGGAAGAGAATTTTTTAAAAGCCTTCATACAAATTTCACATGTTAAAGAATATAATACAAGGAGAGAAAAAAAGAAATCATTCAATATATTTTCCTAATTGACTTAGTTTATAAGAAGAAAGAATAAAAATAGCTTTATAACTCATAGTGTGTCCAAATAAACTCTACATGGATTAAATGCTGGAACAAGAAATTAAAATGATGTAAGAAAACAAATGCGATTGTTTTTTCTGATTTCAGTTTTGGGAAAACTCAAAATAAGTGTTTTAAACTATTGAACACTTTCCAACTATTAAACACTAATTCAACTATTAAACTCCTTTGCAGGATAAGTAATATAAATAAAACTGTTTCTGTTAGAGGTAAATGTTATGTAAAAATGTATTGCGTCATTCGCTTTGGTCGGTACTTTTCAATTTACTGATACACCTCTCCAGTTTTCTGTTCACCATCCAGCATCCATGCATCCTCCTCTCCATCCTGCTGGCCTTACGATATGCACAAAGAGATGTTTGGAATGATGTTCGTTCAGTGCTAACAATGCTGCTGAGGCTTAGGATGATTTTTTGTTTTGGTCATGTGTGTGTGTCCGTGTGTGTGTGTTGGGTGTGTAGCAGGGTGTGGTTTGGTGTGTGTGTGCGCTGAGTGTGTAGTGTGGGGGTGTGGTTTGGTGTGTGTGTGTGTTGGGTGTGTGTTGGGTGTGTAGTGGGGTATGGTTTGCTCTGTGTGTGTGTGTGTGTGTGTGTGTGTGTTGTCTGTGTGATGCGCTGCATCATTTTTCTTAAAGCAGTTTGGTGATAAAGTTTGTCAGACTTTGGAGATGTTCGGTCTTGGGGTAGGTTTAAATACTTTTTGGTTGGTTAACTTTAGACAAGTTACTTAAATATTTTGAACTGGAGTTTCATCGTGTATACAAACAGGAGACCAAGTAAAATTTGTCCACCTAGATCATTGCTAGAATTAGAGATGATACGAAGTTCTAAAACAAATAGCTGTTATACAGAGTTTCCAAAAAGCTACCTTTAAAAAAAAAAAATTAAGTATCAATCTTATTAAAATTACAAAGAAATACAATTTGAAAAAATTAGAATGAGAAAGATATTTTCCTATACACTTTTTCTGATAGTTTAAATTGGTAGAGGCTTCCTCAAAAACAATTTCGTTATAAAGTTTGCAATATTCATATCATTTGAACCAGTACTTCCATATATGGGAACCTATTCCAAGATTTTCAGAAATGCTTTTGAAGACTTATAAACAAGGATGTTCATTGTTATCTTAATTACTACAACTACAAAAAGAAATATTTATTTATATCCCAGACTGAAAACACAATTAATTAAATAGCATGGACCCTATGATAAATTAAGAAAGCAATATATAAATTCTGTATAAATAATAACCCCAATTATATATCCAGAAGGCCTGGAAAGAAATAGAATGAGACTTGAAAAAGGAAATGGAGATATTGCTTTACTTCTTTTAACTATTCTCAATTTTCTAAGGTTTCTATATTGAAACATCTATTTTTATAACCAGCAAATATTTCGTTGATGTGTATATAAAGGTAATATGAAAACACAGGAAATGTTCATGAACAACATTAATCCCAAAACAAAAGCCAGAAACAAAATGTATACCTTTAGTATACTTAAAGTATAATTTGAACTATGTTAAAAAATAAACTTAAGACACAGGAAAAAGAAAGTCTATGTTAACAGTACATGTAATAAGCTGGTAGACCTGGAGGTGATTTCTTAATTTCCTAAATGTTCTATACTGAGTATTATAAGAATATTTATCTTTAACATTATTTAAAAACTATATTTGGGCATTTTCTAATTTTGTAGAGAAAAGTGACACCAATATCCCTAAGGGCAGAGAGGGAAACTACAGACCCGGTGGGTAGGAGAAAAGTGTCTGGTTTTGCCTGTGATAAGAGATGCTGCCAGGGCAGGGACAACTTAAGGAGTCAGGAGAAAAAGCACTGGGGCCTCTCCCCTGAAGGCCGGGTGCTGGCCCCAAGCACGGATGCCTCCGTTCACTGACATCAGGGTCCCTATGTCAGGCTCTCAGGTTTGATTACCCTCCTTGCTTCCCAGTTGACCTTGGCAGAAGAGACCCTATGATCATGGCATATTGTTTTGATAGAATTTAGGGAAAAGAGCAACAGATACCAGTGACACCATGTCGCTTCATATATACCTGCCTTCCTTACAAGGATGGCAAATTGCATCAACACACAGAGAAGAGACATTTGGCCACTGTGGCATGTGTGGGTGGGCAAAATCATTACAGGATGGGTTCACATTGGGGAAAGTGAATGATTAATTAGTAATTTAGAGTGGCATACATTTGATTGGAAGGGTATTCCTCTTAAATGATTTTTTTTCACATTTCACAGATACTGACTCCAAACATACTTGGTTTTTAAAAAAAGAAAATTTCATTGTCAGGAGAAAAATTAAATGCAAGTTAAAGCATTTGAAGGACTACTTCTGCAATTACTGAGATGCATAACATCTTCATTTAAAATAATTTATTTCATCATTTATGACTGAAATATGTGTCTGTTACTGCAATAGCAACCTTGGCAGGATAGTAATAAAAACTTTTAGCCAGCAAAACGCCCATACTACATAGCAGTCTGCATGGCTGTCCTTTCCCTTATTGATATTTGACTCCTATTCCACAGGCATTTAACTTAACATTCAATTTCTGACAAGGGGGAGCACAGAGGTCATGTGATCCAGCCAAGACTCAATCCTATAGGCAAAATTAACATACGAATTAGATGATCTGTTTCAGTTCAAATTCTGCCTTAGAATTCTCCTGAGAGCTTTCCTGATAGTTAACAAAACTGTCAGCTTGCATTGACATATTAGTAAAATGCAACACCCTTTACATCAGACAAAATATTAAATGCCAAGACATCAGTCTGGTTTTCATTCTACCTTTCATGTAGATAGGTATAGGGTGGAGAAAGGACTGAATTAAAGAGAATGTTTATCTTAGAACATGGGCAAACTCACTTCATCTGAGCAGAACAATCTGATGGTGTGTACAAGGCAGCTTTTGTCCTCAATTATCCTCAGGCAAGGAGATTCCCTAGAGAGTGATCCAAGTAGTCAGTTTAGGAAGTAGCTTAACCCTACTTGGCACAAAAACCCTTAGACTGACTTAGACCAGTAGGACCCCAGATGGGGCAAGAATTAAATATAAACACATTCCAGACGTGAGCAATCTTGTCCAGACCTACTGCCCTTGGGATCAGCTGCACGTACATAGAGGCTAGTGCTGGAAAGTCCCTGGAGACACTGAGCATTCATCAACTGCACTGTCAATATGCTGATTTATTCATTTACAATAAGTTCTGTTTTCCTTAGTTGGCATGATGCCTTGCTGTGGAGGTGAGCCCTGCTTACATCTTACCTTCTTTCAACCTCTCAGGGTATTTTTCAGTCTATGAGAGAAACTTGGGGGGAAGAAGTAGGACTCTAGGATTGCATACTTTTGGGGGTTCCTCTCTTTTATTCTTTGAAGAAAGTACCTGAGACTTCTCACTTTCTGCAACCATGCCAGAAATTATGGAAAGCCTTTGCAATTCTGACAGTTGAGCTAGAAGCTGGGAGTAAACAGAGGCCCTCTGGCCTTCTCTATCCTTTATGGTAGGTACAAACTAGCATCCTCCTAGATACAGTCATTCCCTGCACCTTTCCCCACAGAAATATATGTTAGGAAGTACAGAACTGTGGACCCCTTGCAAGGAAGACTGCAGTAACTAGACTTCGAGAAAATCTGGGATGCAGGTGAACACAGGAGTCCTGTGCACGAAGCACTGTTAAGAGCATTTAAAAATGCCTCTCCTCATTTAATCCTAGCAGATACTGAGATACAGAATGGTGAAGTAAGCTGCCCCAAAACACAGATGAGTATTAGAGAGACCAAACATTTGAACTTGGCCATCTAGCTGTAGGGCCGGTGCCTGTAAGGTCTATGAAGCACTGCAGAAAACTATTTCCAATTGCTGGTCTTACACCCGAGTCTAATTCTGCTCTCCTTAGAAACAGGAAGGGCACTGCCTGCACTTGGGATAAGAAAGTGAGCAGTTCATCAGTAACTGTAGTAGTGATAAGAATATACATAGTAACAGATCACTTATATCCTTCATAGTAGTGAAAGCCACACTCACACTTTAAAGCATGAATACTTAGTATCTTTTTTCTTTTTCTTTTTTTTTTTTTTGAGATGGAGGTTCGCTCTTGTTACCCAGGCTGGAGCGCAATGGCATTATCTTAGCTCATCACAACCTCTGCTCCTGGGTTCAAGTGATTCTCCTGCCTCAGCCTTCTGAGTAGCTGGGATTACAAGCATGCACCACCATGCCCGGCTAATTTTGTATTTTTAGTAGAGACGGTTTCTCCATGTTGGTCAGGCGGGTCCTGATCTCAGGTGATCCACCTGCCTCGGCCTCCAAAAGTGCTGGGATTGCAGGTATGAGCCACCGTGTCCAGCCAAATACTTAGTATCTTAATAAATTTGTGTTTTTATGTATTATATGCTGCATTTATAACAATGACATATATGTCTGTTTTGTTACAAAAAGCATCTTTAGAAACAAGAATCAAGTCGACCTACAACACAATTTAATTACCTTTCAAAAACAATAAATAATATTTATGTTGACTCATATCTCTACTCTCAAAAACTCTCATTTCAGAATAATAGTAGACTAAGTAAGACACCAGTAGTCCACAGGTATTCTGTAATCATGAAAAAGCATGGTTATGAAGCACAGATAGAAACACGGATAAATAGTTATCACAAAATAGTCTGTGTCCAAAAAAGAGCCAGAAACAAAACCGTACTTACGGGATGTGGAGCATCAGGAACCCGCATACATGGCTGCTGGTAGCTTGAAGCTGAACTTTGGAAAATGCTTTGACTTCATCTACCAAAGGTGAACACATGACTACTGAGTGACCCAGAAATTCCACTCGTGGGCTTGTAGCCTGGAGAACAAGTACGTATGTTCGCCCTAGCATATGCACAAGAATGTTCAGGCTGTTTTGTTTCTGTTTTGTTTTGTTTTTTTGAAACAGTCTTCCTCTGTCACCCAGGCTGGAGTGCAGTGGTGCAGTCTCGGCTCACTACAACCTCTGTCCCAGATTCAAGCGATTCTCCTGCCTCAGCCTCCCAAGTAGCTGGGATTACAGGTGTGTGCCATTGCAGCCAGCTTTTTGTACTTTTACAAGAGTCGGGGTTTTGCCATGTTGGCCAGGCTGGTCTTGAACTCCTGGCCTCAAGAAATGCACCTGCCTTGGCCTCCCAAAGTGCTGGGATTACATGTGTGAGCCACTGCACCCGGCTGCGGCTGCTTTATTTCTAATGGTCAAAACTGGAAACAACACAAGTGTCCATCAATAGTAAAATACAAAACCGAATCATATGCAGAGGTATGTCCAGACATATTTTTACAAAATAATATTATACAGGAATACAATAAGAATGAATTACCACTATACTCAATTTCAGATGTGCGTCTCACATAGGAAACATTGAGCAAAAAGAGACAGACATTTGAAAAGTGTATGGAGGAGCCCTCTGGAGTGCTGGGTTGATTCTACGTCTTTTTTTTTTTTTTTTTTTTTTTTTTTGAGACGGAGTCTTGTTCTGTGGCCCAGGCTGGAGTGCAGTGGCATAATTTTAGCTCACTGCAACCTCTGCCTCCTGTGTTCAAGCAATTCTCTTGCCTCAGACTCCCTAGCAGCTGGGACTACAGGCACGCACCGCCATGCCTGGCTGATTTTCTTTTTTTTTTAAGTGGAGACAGGGTTTCACTATGTTGGCCGGGCTAGTGTCAAACTCCTGACCTCGTGATCCACCAGCCTCGGCCTCCCAAAGTGTTGGGATAACAGGCATGAGCCACCATGTCCGGACTACATCTTAGTCTTTATGGAGATTACATGTTATGTTACATGTGTAAAAATATACTGAACCGTACACATAACATGCACTTTAGCTATGTTTTACCTTGATATGGTTCGGCTGTGTTCCCACCCAAATCTCATCTTGAATTGTAGCTCCCATTATCCCCATGTGTCATGGGAGGGACTCCTTGGGAGGTGACTGAAGCACGGGGACAGGTTTTTCTCATGACAATCTCATGAATAAGTGAATAAGTCTCATGAGATCTGATGGTTCTATAAAGGGCAGATCCTTTTGCACATGCTCTCTTGCCTACCCCCAGGTAAGACGTGCCTCTGCTCCTCCTTCACCTCCCACCATGATTGTGAGGTCTCCCTAGCCATGTGGCACTGTGAGTCCATTAAACCTCTTTTTCTTTATAAATTACCCAGTCTCAAGTATGTCTTTATTGGCAGAGTGAAAACAGACTAACACATATCTCAATAAAACAGTAAAAAACAAACAAAATTTATGCTCACTTGGATCACAACTATGCACTGTGATAGAGATTATTAGGTAAATATTTGTTAAATGAGGAGCACTTAAATGCGGATTTATTCTGGCACTGCCAAATCAAACATGATGTTATAATAGTGAAATTATTATGGTTGGCTCTGGCTACTACAAGAGGCTCAAGCATCATTTATTAGTAGAAAGATTATCAGCAGGGAAGCAAATTACCAGCAAGATGTTTGAGTGACCCAGAACTTAAGGAAGAACTGAAAATACATTCTTCATGAAGTTAAATACACTGACCACAGTATTTCTCCCACTAGTGTTTTCACTGATGGTGAAGAGTTATATCTGGTCTCCTCCCTATGTCTGCTGACGCCTTCGTCAGCTACACGCTGCTCTGTCAAAGTGGAGATCCACTTCTTGGGGGTATCTTCAGGATAATGACTTTACTCCCTCCAACAAAAATGATAAATAGTTCCTTGTGTTCAAGCAATTATGTGGATGTGAGTCAGCGAGACAAACTAGAGGGAGGCTGCTTGTTGCTGAGGTATGTTGTCAAGGAGGGATGGATTTCCTGACCATGTACATCAACTAAAGAAGCACAGCATGAATAAAAGCTTTTAAAAACCCAAGCAACAGCAGCACATGAAGTCAACTCAGCTGTCTGCTACGTGTGGTTTGTACTTGCTATCTCAAAGTCAGTGACCAACTATATTATTCTGCATCCCATACAATAACAGAGAGTGGTTATATCTATATTCTTCGAAAAAAATGAGTCTGTATCATTGTATTTGGACTACCTTTAGTAAAATGGTGAAGTCAAAATGAAAACTTACATGAAGATGCAGGAATTCTGCAGCTTATTTGTCTTTTCAAGGAAATATTAATGTCAGTATTATATCAAGAAGAGATTTCTCCTTTCCTTTCTGTCTGTGTCAGTTTGTAGATGACTGTGGGACAAAGTTCAGCATCAGGATTCAGGACTTGGAATCAGGTTAGCCCAGTGATATTTGAGAGATCTCATGCCACAAAAGGATCCACATACATCGACATACAGATAGACTTGAAAGGAGACTGAGCCCTAAGGTGTATCTGAAGTTTATGTTTTGGTTTTTGACAAACCTGAGGGTCACAGAGAAGATGGTGAGTCAGAGGATATGACCAAGGTCTGTCAAGGAGTGCTCAAGAATATTATAAGGAAACTCAAAAAGCACGAAATCCAAGTACATGGGTCTGGTTTACAGGCCAGCAATTCAGGAAGAGAGAGACAAAGTTGGGACCCCAGCAGGAGTAATCCGGATAGGTGGGGTGGAAGATTTCTGTGATTGTCAGTGAAAACGTATGATTACCAACCATCGAAAAGAGAGTTTTCCCTATGTCTGAATCCCCTGTGTGAATGAATGAACGAGTTCTAGCAGGCACATGCTTCCCTGCAAAAGAAAGCCAGCCATGGCAAATGTATATGGATGGTGACTGCAGGAAAGGCAGGAATCCAGGCTCTCCACGGAGTTCTAGTGCTTCTCCGGGACTTGGATTTGTTAAGGTAGATGCCCTGGGAGAGGCAAGCTAATCCAGGTCATGAGTTTGAGGATTTCTAAGAGTGATCTTCTGATTTGCAGCCTTCAAAATTCACCCATTAATAGTGGCCCTACCAATTCTCCTAAGACCTCGGGATCCATGGAACTGGATGCATTTTTAGCATAATTTGGGTTGGGGAAGGCCAATTCAGAGGTCATTCATTATGGTATAAAGTAGTGAGAATGCATTTTCAGAAAGAAAGTTTTGTGATAGAGCAGAGTGAAGACTTTGTACAGCTGCTGGCTGAGCCTTCAGGGTGGCTTATTGAGCTCCGTGAATATTTTAGAAGCATTCACAAAACAACGCTCTTCTCAGGGGTGAAAACCTTTCCTGGCTGATTAATTCTATTTTGTCTTTTCTTGATGTTAAATCAGTATACTAAGAGTGCTATCGGTAGTTGGGTCAACTTTTACCAATGAGAGGTGAGGGAGGACTCAACATAACTGTTTTGCAAATGGAGAGAGAAGCCTATAGGCACTTCCTCACAATTTCAACCTGTCAATTAGAAAGTACCGTAAAGCCTCACTGTGCCCTTCAGTCTTAACAATTGAGAATGGAAGACATGGAACCTGTCCTCAGGCAGCGTTCAGTCTATTTGGAGAGTAACAAGCTGGGAGAGGTCATCTTCACTTTTAGTAACACTGAATTGCTTGCCTGCTTCCACTGGCAGAAAGCAGCAGTCTCCTAAGGCACATGGGGTTTTGGGCTCCAATGCTCCTAAATATTTTTACATAGGCTACTGAAGAGTTTTTCAAGTGTGTCCTGAGTTCTATGGCCAACTAAACCTAGCTACCCTTTATCTTACGTTCAAAGCTTTTCAGTCCATTGGACTGTGTGCTGTTTCAAGAGAATGTACAACTTTCTTTCGGACCAGAGGCACTCCCTTTCTTGAATTTTAAAATTTGTTTCATAGAAATCTTGAATGAATATCCCACAGAATGTTCTCTGGGAAACACTGTCCTGGGGCCAATCACTTTCTTCTTCCCACAGTTCTCACGTGAGATTCAGATGGAGAAATGCATTCGTAAGAGAGAAGAAGGAAGACAGGAGAAAGAGAAGACTAGAGAGATGCAATCAATGGTACAGATGGTATTTGTTTCCAGAAATGTAATTTTGATTTTACTCTGCATGGTATATTTATTTTGTACTTCAAACCAATTAGAGAATTACAATCTACCTTTCTTGTTTTGATTTAGTCTTTGGCCTTAGAGCGCATGCATATTATCAATAAAAAGTTCAAATATTACTGGCAGTTGGGAGATGGATATCAATTGAAAAGGTTTGTTTTTTTTTTTTAATTAAAAATGAAAGACAGTGTGGCACTAAATCATTCCAATTTTAGCCATCCCAATCAGAAAATTGGCTGTGTCTTGGAGTGCTATAATGTATGGATTGGTCTGATGTATCCAAAATGTATTTTAAGAGCATAGGCTATTTGGGTGTTACTGACAATTTCAAACTTATCCTAACTAGGAATTATAGACTCATAGGTCTTAAGATCAAAAACAAGCCAAAGAGAGATGTAGGCTAAACCTCCATCTGTAGGCAGATGGGATGTGATTATCACAATTTTAGGGATGAAGAAAATTAAGATTCACAAGACATAAATGTTTAACTAAAGATTTCATTAATGTTAAGTAGCAGGCTCAGAATAGGAATCCAGATCTTTTGCTTCCTATTACCCTTTAAAAAATTAAAACCCAGTTAAAAGATAAAATTACTGTATATGCATGTAGACAAAATTTACACGCTGCATACCATTTCAACCCTGTAGCTAAGGGCTACAGTAAAAAGTGCTGTTCACTTTTTTTTTTTAACTTATCATGCTTTTATTAATAGAGTTCCTTTTCTCCCTTAATTATCTTCCAGCCCAAATGCTCCTTTTTTATTTTTTTATTTTGGTTCTTTAAAAAATAAATTGTATTGTATATGTTAAAGTAGACAATATGATGCTATGAGATACACATATATAGTAAATGGTTATTAGAGTGGAACTAATTAACATGTCCATCACCACACATAGTTATCCACACCCCAACCTCATGGCAAAAGCAGGTATATTCTACTCATTGAGCAAAAATCCTGAATACAACACACTGGTATTAACCATAGTCCTCACGTCCTATATTAGTCCTTTTACTTGTTCATCCTACATATTTGCTACTTTGTATCCTTCTATCTCCATCTCTTTATTTCATTTCCTCCAGGGGCTTCTGGCTACTAAGTGTTTTACAAAGCACTTCTGGATCTTTCCGCAATCTAGTACAAGTACTAAAAATCAACAGTCTTCATTACCTGAAGGTTTGGGATTTTAATGGCCCAGAAGATGACAGACCAAAGAGTTTGAAAACACCGGGAAGGCAGATAATCTCAGAATCTTCCAAATCACTCATGACATGGAGAACTGTCTTTTCAGTAATGACCTTCAAATATACATACAAAAAATGTGTGGTTCCAAGTAACAGCTATGAACATTGAATTAGAGACTTGTAGCAAGTCGATGTTTCTAGATAACCAAGCACCACAAAACTGAGTGACTTAAAACAGCAAGTAGTTATTATTGTTCATAATCGTGTGTGTCACCTTGGGCCGCCTGGCAGACATTAGCAGGTTCAGGATGACCTAACCCATCAGCCCCACAATTGGCCGGCTGAAGGCTGGAGCAACAGGAGTGTCTGTCTCATCTTCCAGCAGGCCAGCCTGGCCTTACTCACATGGCAGTGACAGGGATCAGAGGGAGCAGAATCATGCAAGGCTTCGGAGTTGGCACACCATCATTTCTGCTGCATTCTGTTGACTAAAGCAAGTCACAAGGCCAGCTCAAATTCAAAGGGAAAGGAAACAGAATTAACCTCTTACAAGAGAAGCATCAATTGTACATTTGATTACATTGTACAGGGCATGGATGCAGAGACTAATAAAAATTGGGATCACTTTTTTGCAATGTACCACATGATACTTCTCTTGATACTGGCCTTTAAGCTAGGCTTTAATTATTGTATTAGTTCATTCATCATTGCAATAAATACATATTGAGCACCTTGATTGGGAAAGCACTGTGCTGCATTCTGGAGATCCAGATAGAAAGGAATAGAGGATAGCCTCGCCTGTGGAGGCATGTCCATATTCACATAGATTTAACTCTCGTAATAATTTCATTTGAAATAAAGAAATTACCTATATTTTAAAGGGTTATTTAGAAAACATTTAAGCTTTAAAACTAATCTTTTTTCTCACTGTTTTGATGGTCATCAAGGTGGGAGGCATTTTTGCAAAAACTCAGGCTTTTAAGTCTCGCATACCACGGTTCATATCCCAAGCCCACCATTTCCTGGCTGTGTGACTTGGGCCATTTACTTAACCTCTCTGAGTTCCAGTTTCTTTATCTGTAAAAGGGAGACAAGAATGCCAACCTCATAGCTAATGTCAATGTAAACTGTAATAATCAGCAGCTCCAAGCCTGTCTCACTTACAGGTAATATTCAAAAAATAATAACCACAATAATCGTACCTTCACAACTTCTCACACCTGCACACATAAAGACGGCAGGCTTGGAAAATGTATTTTCCACTAGACAGTATGTGAAGAGAGAATAGTTCAAAGTTTGAGACTGACAAAAACTGAAAACGTCCTTTAGTTGCAAAGCACATCCTCCTTAATTAGAAAATTACATTCGAAAAAGGCAAACGATATTTAACTAGTGGTAGTGACATTTCCTTCCTGGTGTTTTTTTCAGGGACAGACAGGGTCACGGAGAGCCAAAAAGGGACATTCTGCTCTCCTTTCTGTACGGCACTGCAGTGCTATTTATTCTGGCAGAACTGCCACTATGCTCAAATGACAGGCACAGAGAGCATAATAAACAAAGATTCGGCTAACTCTATTGAGCAGGACAGTTATCAGGGGTTGAAAAGAGGCCAAATGCATTTCCCCTGTTAGAAATGAAACGAGAGAGCAGGAATAGCTAACAGTGCAATGAATTTTTTCTTTTATATAAAATATACAAGCTTTAGCCTCTGCACTCTTGGCTCAAGAACAGCTAGCAAAACAAAACACTAAAAGGATTTTATTGGCCTTTTAAATCATTGTATTTCATATACATTTTATTATTAAAACTATGTGGCTCTCAATATTTGTAAATAACCTATTAGTCATTAACAGAAAGAAAAAAAACTACTGTTTAATATTAAAAATGACATACTCTCCTAGATCTGATAAATCAATTTTCCTCTCCATCTCCTGAAAACACGTACCTAACACAAAATACATAGTTCTTTATTGGGTCAATAAGCTTCACTATTCTTGAAGCCATTTATCATAGATATCATGATTAATATTTAAATTTAACCACTATTTTGTCTATAGCATACTTTTTCAAAAATAATGAGTGGTAAAATTTTAACCATTATGTTGTACTTATTATCTAATAATTTAAATTATTTTTAAGTATTATAATCTGTATGATACTTTGGCAAAACCCCAATACTTTTTTATTCCTCTAGATTCTTCTGTTTGAAAATAAAAATGGTCTCACAAAGTAATGAAAAAACAAATGCACAATTGCAGAGAAAAGGTTTTTAGCTCTTTAGGAAATCATTATACATATGGGTATTTTGGTAAGGAAATGGAGCAGAAGGGGGATTATTTAGAAAGCAGGTTTGTCTCAGATATTTGCTAAATTGTATAGTTTGGGTTGTCATGGTAATAAGCAACGTGATTTAAATAAGTCTACACAGAAATAGAAGTCACTCATACTATATTCATAAGAATCAAAGAAATCTCATTATTTAATGGTTAAAAAAAAAAAATCCCCAGTTTGGATGAAGAAGGGAAAAACACGGTGTGTTAAATGTATTTTTCTGACAAACTGATTGTTACTTTATCTCTGAAAGAACATAAAGACAAAATGTTAGAACTAAACAACAAAGGCAGCACTACAGATAAAACTTCCGGAATACACTAAGAGGTATTTAGGAGATGATAATTTACAGACTCAGGGCAAAAAAAAATCATTGGAAACTATGAAATAAATATTCAGCTCATGAATTCAGGAAAAAAATCACCCAAAAAGTCAAAATCTAAAGAAAAGAAAAAGAAGGATATAATAAAACTACAGAAAATATATGTTTGAAACTTCAGAAATTAATTAAACAAAATAAAAGTGAAAATGACAACAAAACAAAAATATGATTCTTGAAAATAATTCGTAGAGGCAGATTCTTGAGCAAGAATTATCAATGATGTTGGGGACAATGCATAATCAAACAGTATCAGGAATGTAAATGTCAAACTATAGTTGAAATAGAGATTAAAAGATTACTAAACAAAGCTAGTTATGATTTAGCTGGTGAATAAATTAAAAGTATCAAAGTGGACAAAATTCCAGAAAATACATGTGACTCAAAAAAGAAAGAAAATAATCTGCAACTATAATATACATTGTAAAATAATCAGTACCCAAAAGACAACTCTCCTTTCAAATGCTCAGAAGATTTTAGGGAGATTTCACCAGACATTAAAGGAGTATATGATCTTCATTCAGTACAAACTGTTTTAGAGAGAAAAAACAGAGAGAGAAAGAAAAGAGAAAGCTAACCAACCTACTTTTTAATATACAGTTAATAGCAAAAGATTGCATAAGAAGAAAAACAAGAATCTCATCTCAATAATGAAAATAAATGCAAACATAAAGACTAGAAAGTAGAATGTAGTATATCATGAGCAAACAGGGTTTGCAGTATAAATGAAGAATGATTCAACGTCAAAAAATAAACATCAATGCAGTTTATAACATGAACAAAGAAAAGAAGGAAATTGTTATGATCTTCCTAATAAATAAACCATTAGAAAATATTTGTATCCATCCATGATTGAAAACACTAGGCAGAGGTTATTTACAAATGTAGTACTTAATGACAAATATTCAGTTGCCATTATTTTGGAAACTAAACAATAAGATCCATTATCATCACAAATTTTCCACAAGTATTGGCAGTGCTAGCCAGTGTGATAAAATAAGAAGAGGTAAGATACATAAAGAAAAAAAAGATAATTATGATCATTTACATAAGAAAGTAGTAAGCCATTTCACAGGAAATTTATTAGAACTAATAAGAAAAGTCGGCAGGATTTCTACATATAAGATCAACATAAGAAACTCAAGGTTCAGTATTCCAATAAATTAATACATAATAGAATAGAACTTATTATAGCCACACGCAAAAAAATTCATAGAAAAAGAAATAAAGGTGTGCATAAAATTGACAGAAAAAAATCAAATATTATTTAAGGAATACAATGATAAATGTTGAAATACATTTGTGGAAGAAAAAAATCAATAGCCTAAACAGTGTAATTTTTCCCATATTAATCTATAAATTAATTTCTAGTCCACATTCCAGAAGAATTATTTTATGGATAGAGTCAAACTGATTATAAAATTAATATGTGAAAATAAAGACCCCAAAATAACCAAAACACATAAGAAAAACAGAATTTACGAGAAGTAATTAAAGCAATATATCATTGATACGGTTTTAGTAAAAGAGATTAAAAATCTAGAGAGGGGTAAAGAAACATTGCTAATAAACAAGGAAGGGATCATCGAATATTTAACTAAAAATAAAAACTTTATCAACTCCTTACATACACAATAATTTTCTTGCTGTGCTGAAAATCTAAAGGTTTTTTTTTAAAAAAAGTAAGATGACCTTGTGGTAGGAACAGAATGTCTACAGTAAGGCCTAAAGCTGGAGCATGGTATATGACTGCATAAAGCCCAGTGAACATCCGTGGGCATGCGCCAGGGTGCAGGGCACAACTTGCTTTGCCAGAAGATGTCGACTTTGCTTGCAATCAAGAAAATGCAAATAATCACTCTCCTTGCAATTCTGCCACTAAATATACACCTCAGGGAAAATTCTAAACATATATCTCAAGAGACAAGTATGAGGATACAGCACTGCTTGCAACTGAGAAAAAAATGAAAAGAGACTTCAGTGTCCATCAACAGTGAAATAGATGAGTATACTGAGATTTCTTCATCCACAGGTAGTGCAGCAGTTAAAAAGAATAAACGAGGTCTCGAGGTATCAATATAGCTAAATTTCAAAAACCACATGAAGTTAGCAAAGGATGTACAGAATAAAATATGCTGTAGGATGGCATTTCTGTAATTCTTAATTACTCACAATGTTATACATTTGTTATGAAAATACAATGGCTAGAGAAAATAAAAAATGTGGAAGATTACATGTATTTGATAATATTGCTGTCTCTGGGGAGGGAAAGAGAAAAATGTAGCATATAGGAAAACAAAAGGGACCTTGGCTTTTACTGGTACTCATCTACGTCTTTTATGATAACGAAAATCTGAGGCAAAAGGTGAAAAATGTTAATAGTATTAATTCAAGGTAGTAGGTAAATGGGTGGCTTGCCTGGATTCCTTTTGTACTCTGCTTGACTACTGAATTTTTCCCAAAAAGATAACATAATAAAAGAGGCTTTTACGCATGAAATAGACAAAGAAAAGTGTGGAAAAGTCTATTTTTATTTTCTCGCAAATGCACAGGAAGTGTTATTTTATAATGCATTTGAAAATTATAAACATAAATTCATTTATTATGAATTAAGTAATTTCATTATAATGGATAAAGTAATGAATAAAATATATTTTATACCAACATTCAATTACTAATAAATGGATTGTCTAGATTTTGGGATTCTTATCCTTCTTACACATATCCTTTTGATTTGTAATTATCACCAACGAGTTTGAATCTTGATAATCATTTCAATAAAATGATTGATATAAGGGAAAAAGTAGAAACATACATAAAAACACATTTGGTTTTAATCAGATTCATTTATTTGTGTTCAATCCTCGCTTCAGAAGCAAGTTTCAATTTTTTCCCAGTTTTTGTCCAGTTAAATGAGATTATATCTCCTGTCCTTTTCCAAAAGTTTAATAGCAATTGATAAAATATAGATCACATCAGCGAGAAAGAGAGAGAGAAAAAACTTCACTTATGAGGTGTTAAATATGTCATATGGTCAGATGTTTTCCTGGGAACATTAATTTCCAATATTATTATCAAAAAGTGAAAATATGTAATTTCTGGAAGTTTTCTTATTACTCTGCAGTTTCTAGACGTTTTCTTATTACTCTGCTTTTCTACCATCTAGTCCACCATTTAGATTAAGTTTTTTAATTTATTTCATGCTCAGAACACTGAGAAACATTGCATATTCTCTCTCACCATGATTCCTGGAATGTTAAGGGCAAATTCTATGTGGGTTGACAAAAAATACTTACTTTTAATATGTCTCTGCTTTATAATGAATAGCCTCTGATCCCACCTCACTCCATACCACTAACAATTACTATAGATTATCTAGTTAATGATATGGATAGTCCTAAAGGGCGGAAAACACTTAAATGTGAAGTTAGGTGATGCTTATTACACAAGTTCCATTTCACATGGAGGGTGGAAGGCATATACATTCTAAAAAATCATGTTGCTTATTTTCATTAAAATATTTCCCAACTACCTGCCTCAAAAAGGAGGGTGCACTCTCCACCTTAGGTTTCTGGTAGAGAGAATAATGGCAAGCCTTCATCTAAAGCAAAGGAGACGTGTCTATAAGGAAGCATGGCTGGGGAAATGAGGTGTTTATGCCCTTGTGAGATTTTCCAAAATGGAAAATTCCCTCATCATACCTGAGATGCTCCCGACGGCTGCCTCCCTTGAAAGAGATTAATTTTCAAAGTTTTAACTCAAAGATTTAACTTGCCCAGTTGACCTCAATTACTTGCAAAATACTATTTATGCTTTGTAAGAACAATTAAGTGCTCGTATGGCTACATTCCAGTCCTTTAAAAAGTCATAAATTTCACCTGTTTTTTTTTTTTTTTTATAAAAAACCTCTTTGTTGAATAATTTGAGAATAAAATAATCACAAGCATTTACCCATAGAGCCCCAAGCATACACACACCTGACTAGATTTGGGGGCCTATGCATCCAGCAAAACATGAGAAAATGGTGAACCCCTGAAGACTACAATAGTGGCCTTTTTAATAAAAAAAAAAAGTATCCCAAAGCTTAAAGCATATTGATATATCTCCAACTGCTATTGTACTTAGCAAGCATACCAAGGATTCTACAGTAAAGATGGGTAATTTTTCTGCAGAAGTAATGGCAACTCACCCTGCATAAAAAGCAAATAAATAAATGCATGAATAAACCTATGAGATGAAATTTGAAAACAGTCATGAGATGCTAGGTAGTCTTCATAAGTGATCTACACAAATAGTATAGATGTAAACTGTAATTCAAAAGGTATTTTAATAGCTTGCTTACAGTGCAGCTGAAAGATGTTCCTTCCTTAGCTCCATCTTCAGGCTCAGAGAACATTTTATAAACAAAGCTCTGGTTTACTGTTCCTAATGACCAAGATCCTTGAGAAATACTCTCTTAGAGCTGAAAATTGAATCCACTAAAAATAATCTTACAAAATAGGCTTAACATGCTTAGTGTCATTTTACTGTTTTAAAAATTATGTTATCCATCTATTAGGAGAAATCTCAGAATATATTTTTAAAATCACAAATTTTACCTAAAATACAAAAATAGAATTTCTTCAATTTACAAAAACACAACAACAAAATCATTATACAAAAGACTTAACCTTAAAAATCCTCAAGAACTATAAGGAGACTCTGAACAACATTGAGGATATTAATCCAGAATGTATTAATTTTCTAATCAATAAACTAAGAAATTATTATAACCCAATTATATGGTTTTCTGGGGGACGAGGAACAATGAATTCCCAGAAGTTATGTGGAAAACTGTATTTATGTGTGTGTGCATGTTTGAGTGTGTGTGTTTATGGCATTCGCTGAATTCCCACATTAGACTTTGACCTAGAAGAGGTTGAGATACACTATAAAGTTTCATAAGTATATTAAGTGCTACCTGATTGTATCAATCAGAGACATACAAAATCATAGAAAACTCTATCACTTAATGTGATCAGCAAGAAATATTCTCTTATATTTGAAATCCTTGGATACCCAAAAAGCACATTAAGATATACCTATACGTATTAAAAACCAATAGTATACAAACTGAATTCTTAGTAGAACAGAACCAAAGTGTAGAATTAGGAAATGAGAACGTAAGCCAATTCAACTTAATCCACTTAAACCAATTAATTCACCTCACTTTCACAGCATCAAGGTAAAGATCAGCCTTTTCTGTCATTCGGTTAGACAGTCTTCAGACCAAACGTGGATTATCCAAAATGCAAATGTGAGGGATTTTTTTTTTTTTTTTAAACCAGCCAGCAGAATTCTTCAAAGCTATAATTATGTTTTCTCTATATGGAATATTTTTCCCTGTAATTAAGTAAAGATAACAAGTCTCACCTAATGAAGAAGTACAACTTTTCTGAAGAATATTAAATTGCTTGTTACAATCTTATTAGTGCAGATTCTCTATGTTCATTTAGACACTAACATTCTCTTAAGTGTTGTCAGATGCTAGGGATGAATGTACTCACCTAATACACTGATATCACCTTCAATTTACATCATACTGGATGTGTTCTGTTTTCTCTTTTCTGAGTGGAGTCATCAGTTTTGAGACCCTGGGAAGCTGTGATTCACGGTCAATATTGCCACCTTCTACAGATCACTTCAGTCAGACTTGGGGACACAGGGGCACTGTTGTGAATGTGCTGATGAAAATCTGGATCTCTAGGAAATCTCACATTGGCTTAAAAATCATTTCCCTTATTATCAAAATATGAGAATTTAGAAATGTGGTAAGATGCAAAAATTATCCTGCTGATGATTTCAGGAATTGAATCACTGGATTAACATGTGAATTAAACAAATAATAACCTTAAGAGAAAATGACTTCCATTTCTCTTTGAAACATTTTCTCTTTTTCATTTGTATAGAATCTGTTCAATACTTCCTTTTGTTATTTAAACAATTATACTGGGTAGCAAAGAGAAGGTTTAATAGTTCGAGAAATTTCACAAGTGATATATTTTCAAAAGCCTTCATTTTTTCCTCCATAATCAATTTCATCTTGTGAAACAAAAAAACTAAGGCTCCAGTTACTGGAATGGGAACCCCTTGCTTCTTGGTGAAAGACATTGTCACTTTTATACTTACATCCTTGAGCCTTCATTCCTGTTTCATTCTCCCACCTGCTCCCAGACACTCCATGGGATCCCCATCTTTACAGGGCACCTGTCCCCTGTTCCCAATATCTCCCCCACCTCAGCATGCCAGTTCCTTAGTTCAGGCACTGCATGAGCCCCTGTCCACTGGCAGGACCTTGTGTTGTTCCAAATCCTATTTTTCTTAAAAAACTAAAAATAAAATAAACACACACACACACACACACCCCTACCATTTAGGAAATATCACTGTTTCTAACCCATGTGGATCTTATTTTTGCAATACTAAAAAACACAAACCACTCTTGACCCTAGACAGGCATGTTACAAACATGTCAGACCTGTGACCTAAGAGAAAGAGTGGCAGTTGAGCAATGCAAATCCATGATCCTTGCTTACCACAAGGCAAACCCGAGCAAAACACTAAGAAACAACACCCCTATCTCTAATAGTGTTCTGTGAATCCTGATATTTCTATTTCCAAAGAACAAAATATCTCCTTTATCTGCTACTCTGTGAAACAAAAAGATCACGAGTGAAATGTAAAAGGAAAACCGGGATATATCTTGGGCGTCCACCACGTGAGTCATCTGCATTGTTTTCAACAACTCTCCCTTTCTCCATAAATAAGCTAATATAAACTAAGATGCTTTCTTACCAGCCACAGCCATCACTATACACACACACACACACACACACACACACACACACACACACACAAATATATATATATATACACACACACACACACATATACATATATGTATGTATATATTTTGAGACAGGGTCTCAGTCTGTCATCCAGGCTGGAGTGCAGGGATGCAATCAAGACTCACTGCAGCCTCACTGTCTTGGGCTGAAGCAATTCTCCCATCTCAGTCTTTCAAGTAGCTGGGACCACAGGTGTGTGCCGCTACACCTGGCTAACTTTTTGTATTTTTGGGGGGAGTGGGGTAGAGATGGGGTTTCACTATGTTGCCTAGCATGGTCTCAAATGCCTAAGTGATCCGCCCACCTCAGCCTTCCAAAATGCTGGGAGTACAGGCCTGAGCCACCACGCCTAGCCCTATCACTATTATCATTATAGCAACCATTCCCATTGTGTCAGATACTCTGATAACAACTTAATATGCACGACCTCATTTAACCTTCAAATAACTCTGAAAAATAAACAAGTTCTTGCAACCTGGGTGTCAAAGAAACAGGCCTGGATGACCAAATAACTAACTCATGAGAAATGAATGCAATTAATCATAATGTTTTTAAATGTTTATGTTTAGGTCAACTAAAATACTATAAGAATGTAATATAAGAATTCATAAGAAACCAAAGGCTCAGTGAAAAAAATGATCTCCATATGTATGTTAGAAGCTCAACACACACCATTTTATTCAGAACTTATGCTGAAATAAGTGATAGGTTTTGATGTTTGAAGACATTTGGAGAACTCTCCAAAGTTTCTACAACCCCGTACTTGCCCAGACTTCTATTTGCTTGCAAATCCCCAAAGAAGGATTCAAATGAGGAAAAACAATAATTTTAAATTTAACATTGCAAATTCAACCTTGGGGATGTAAGTGCTGCATTATAAAACAGGCCGAATTTTAGACATTGCAAAAATGATTGATCTTTTTAAAAAACAATTATTTTTCATTATACTTTAGTAGCTCCGATCATGTATCTCATTTCAGAATCCTATAGATGATATGCTTTACAAAAATTAAATACTCTTTAGATCATGGTCTTTATTTATAGAAAACGAGTAACTGGAGTGTGTACAACTCCTCAAGGCACTTTCCCATTCTGTAGTCCCTCTCTACCTTCAACCCCAAGAATTCCTGTCTAAGAGGCACACTTGGGAAAGTGTGGGGCCTCAACCTATTAGCCAGGTGAACCTGAGTCTAAAGGGCTGCCATGGACCATGGAAGGGGGTGGGAGCAACCAGCACACACATGGATGCTGTTGCGGGAAGTCAGGGAGCCTGAACGGAGGAACCGGCTGAAGCCATGGCAGAAGAACATAAATTGTGAAGATTTCATGGACATTTATCCCTGCCCCAATCAATATTCTTGTGATTTCCTATGCCTGTCTTTACTTTAATCTCTTAATCCCATCATCTTCGTAAGCTGAGGGTGAATGTCGCCTCAGGACCCTGTGATGATTGCGTTAACTGCACAAATTGTTTGTGAGGCACGTGTGTTTGAACAACATGAAATCTAGGCACCTTATGAACAGGATAACAGCGATGTTCAGGGAAAAAGGGAGATAACCTTAAAGTCTGGCTGCCTGTGGGCCAGGAAGGACAGAGCCATATTTCTCTTATTACCGAAAACGGGTAAGAGAAGTATCGCTGAATTCTTTCCCCAGTAAGGAATATTAATAATTAACAGCCCTGGGAAAAGAATGCATTCCCAGAGGAGGCCTCTGAAATGGCCGCTCTGGGAGTGTCTGCCTTATGTAGATGTAGATAGGGATGAAACATGTCCTAGTCTCCTGCAGTGCCCCCAGGCTTGCCAGGATTAGGGAATTCCAGCCTGGCAAATTCTAGTCAGACTGGTTCTCTGCTCTTGAACCTTGTTTATCAATGACAATGTGTGCACAGCTGGACATGGAAGTTCATTAGTGATTCTAGTTTTGTCCTGACCTTGTGATCTTGCCCTGACCTCCTGCCTTGTGATCTTTTGTCACCCTTGAAGCATGTGATCTCTGTGACCCACACCCTAGCCGTACACTCCCTCCCTTTTGAAAATTGCTAATAAAAACTTGCTGGTTTTGCAGCTCAGGGGGCATCACGGAACCTGCCGACGTGTGATGTCTCCCCTGGACACCCAGCTTTAAAATTTTTCTCTTTTGTACTCTTTCCCTTTATTTCTCAAACCAGACGACACTTAGGAAAAATAGAAAAGGACCCACATGAATATCAGGGGCGGGTTCCCCCAAAAGATGCATTTTGCACATCTTGAGGATCGCAGGGAAAGGAATCCTAGTGATGAAAATTTATGAGAATTTGAAGAGAAAGGGTCAGTGATAGCCATCTTGGTGGCCAGGAAAGCCTTAAGATGTCAATCAGCAAACCAAGAAATCCCTCACCTCCTTGTTCCTGTCCCCATTTTACCCGGACACTGGGGTGCAGCAGCCCACCTCACACCCTTCCCAGGAGGCTGACAGCTGCCCCCAGAGGCCTCACCTGTGGGAGACGGAGGGGAACTCTCACCTTTGAACATACTTAATTTCTGCTCCAATGCTGGCTATTTCAGGATTAAAGGGTCCATAGAACTGTGATTTATTTAAAAGTGACCAGAAGAGTCTTGGGACCTGATTAAGTTTTATATCAGAGTCAGGAAAATATTACCCCCGTTGAATAAATGTTAAAGGGAGGTGGGACATAAGAAAATACGTTTTCATTATACCACAAGTCATGCTTTTTTAATAGTGTTACACCAAAACAAGTGAGAATAGTTTCATATGATGTTTAATTTGGTTACACTGAAACACGTATAAGGCAACTCAGTTTGAAAAGTTGTGAACAATTCTACACATTTCTGGCAGCCACCATAACATTATCCATAATGCTGCCCTTTCAGATCAACAGTAATTTCAGCGTGTTTCCCCAGCTATCTGGTTCAAAGGTTTGCAATTTTCTTAAGCAAAAGAATGGCGAATACTTAATGGAAGCCTTTCAATATTACATTAGAAACAGCCAGCTAGTATCACAAAGTGGAAAAGGGTTTCTTCAGTAATGAGGCAAAATAGACCATGAAAGAGTAGAAGTGTTAAGAGAATTCTATGCCAAATCCTCTCTATATCACAAGGTGTGTTCTTAAGATGATGCTCTAAATCACAGTGGTGAAACCCTGGGTAGAAACCTATTCAGAGGTATAGAAAAAAAAATCTTTAACAATCCACAGTTCTCAATGTGATTGCTGTAGTCGGGCAGAGAGGCGATTGAGCTCATTTGGGAAGCCGTACAATGCTGCTATTTGCCGCTCAAATGTGCTAACATGGTAGAAAGAACCCTGGCAACCTCACAATTCCTAAAAAGAAGGAGCAGAGCATAGCTTTGGTCTGAGTGGAATTCATGAAACACCCGAGGGGACGTGATGCCTCCTTGGGGAGAATGGCTGTTATCTGTGGGAAGAGAGGGCCACAAGCCTTTGGATCCACTGGGGGAAAAGTGGACGGTGAGGAAAATGGAATGGAAGATCCATGGCATCCCTGTCCATCGGTGGGTGCCAATTTTCTACATGTGAAATTATGGGAATCTACGTATAGGTTCTCCAAATGGTTTAAACAAGGACTTTGTTAATACCTTCCGTGGTCACTGGGTATCAGCTGACAATTCACAGAGGTGTGGAGGCCAAACAATTCTAGAAAAGTCAAAACAAACTTAACAACTTTATTATTAGTTTTTCTTTAGAAATAATTTGATGTAATTTAAGATTATATTTTCATTGCTAAATATGATCAATTTAATGTGAACTGATGGCAAGTTATGAATAAACTACACGGGTCTTCCATATGCCTAGTGGCCAGACAAGTTCCGGTCTATGCTCTCGAAAACACTAGAGAACGACAACAACAAAAGACCCAACTCACTCAAAATGGGAGTCTCAAAGCCTACACACCTTTGTGCATTAGACTGTCCCTCAATCTTTCAAGTTTATGGACTCACATGTGCTAGGTAGAGATGCTTATTCATAGTCTTGAGGTTTTCTTACAGGAAAAGGAAGCCCCTTTAGCTGTAAGTCTCTTGGCTTCTGGAAGACCGACTTATTCCCTTAGAGTCTAGGACGAAGCCTGGACAAGGAGAGCTCAGGGCAGTCTTCCTGCACTCGCAGGGAGCACGCCATGGCCTCTGCTCCTCCAAGCTCTAAGAGGGCACTGGCCACTTCAGGGCTTACTGGAACTGGTAGGTAGTCAATCTGAGTCTAGGGCACAGCAGGCAGAAACAACTGGTTCACTGTGTAAACGTCATCTTCTCATGTCTGCTGTGTCACTCCTCAAATTGCTATTTTGACTCCCAAATGTCTTACTCCACTGTCTTTTTTTTTTTTTTTGAGATGGAGTTTTGCTCTTGTTGCCCAGGTGGGAGTGCAGTGGCACGATCTCGGCTCACTACAACCTCCACCTCCCAGGTTCAGGTGATTCTCCTGCCTCAGCCTCCCGAGTAGCTGGGACTACAGGGATGCACCACCACACCTGGCTAATTTTTTATATTTTTGTATTTTTAGTAGAGACGGGGTTTTGCCATGTTGGTCAGCCTGGTCTTGAACTCCCGACCTCAGGTGATCCAGCCCCATTGGCCTCCCAAACTGCTGAGATTACAGGCATGAGCCACCGTGCCTGGCCTCTTACTACATTGTCTTATTCCTCAACCAATTAAGAATCAGAGATGAAAATGGGTGCTATTAAGTAATCCCCCCTGCCCCCATCTAAAGACCATGATAGCACTGAGCAAAATTGAGCACATGAGTGTCTGATGCAGCAAGAGTGTACGAGAGGCGAAGACACGGTGAGGAGAGCACAGGTACTGCTGTAAGAGGCTGATGCTCTGTCTGTGTGCGGGAGATCAAGGTGAAGTGGATTGAGGGAAACAGTGCTTGCATTACTGGAGACTGTAATCATGAATTTTGTAATAACGACATTGGCATACAAATTTAAATGATATGCAATATCCTTTATTTTAGAAGTCATAAAATTATAGTTTAGAAAAAGAAATGCCTCAGAAAATGATGAAAATAGTAAGCCTTTGGTTTTTACATGATTTTCTCCAGAGGAAGAGCATTGGAAGGATATGTGAGGAAGCAGACCGTGGTCACAACTGTGAGCTGTGCTTCACATTTTCCTAGAGTCACCGTTTTAACAATAAAACATGTTGTTTTTAGCTATTTAACAACATTTCTTCCCAAGGTAATTTATATGTACACGCTTGGTGAACAACAAAGTTTTAAGCAAATATAGGGCATTATATTATTGCTATTTTTTATTACTGTTATTATTCTTTTACTTGTTTGGACCAAATTATTTTCAGCTAAGCATAATAAATAAAACTTCAGTGTGTTTCAATATTTAAAGTACCACTAAGTGTGGCCCTCAGTGGTCCCCAGCCCGCAGGGTCCGGGCCAAGCACTGCACAGCAGCCAGGCTCACAGAGGAAAACACCGCAGTAGGCAGCCACATGTAATCACAGACTGGATTCCGATCTGGCAAATGTGGCAAACGCTTCTGCTTATTTTCATTAATCCCATCAACCTCACCTTCAACATACCCAGGGTTTTTGTTTAGAAGTGAAACCTATTTGGATCCAGGTAGAGAAAGTAGAATTATTTTAATATGCTATATGATTAATATTGCACCTGTTTTACTGTAATCCAAGAAATGAATCCATCCTATAACAAATGGACATTCACCTGCTTCAATTTCACTCATTTTCCCTTTATAACTTGTTAGAGTAAATTGTAGTGATATGTATTCTCTCTTGCCAAATTTACAAATGTAAATACACACACACACACATATACTCACTATACATGTCTGTGTACTGTATGTATATATACATGTCTGTATAAAAAGTATGTCTATTCTATCACAAGGTGTATTTACTGTGTGTGTGTATATATATATATATATACACACACAGTAATATATATACATATATACTGTGAAAAATGTCTATTCTATCACAATCAATGTGCTCTACAACTTTGACCATGAGGATATTATTTATTTATATAATCTTTTTTGATATGATTATACTTCAAAAACACTGGGGATTGGTAAACAACAAGAGCCTATTCTAAGGTTATCTAAATTTTTTAGACTTTTCTGTGACTTAGGAAATGGGCCTATAAATCTGCAAAACCATAAGCTTTCCATGAATTCAAATGAATTAGAAATACTGCAAATATAACCTTTTCTTGCATTATTTGGGGATTTAAATTCAGGTTTGTGTGACTCACGGGAGAAATAGAGAAGAAAATATGGGAGTTATGACTCAAATGAGAATACTGTCTCTTAGAAGTCAAACTTCTAATATGTTGATTCACGTCTAATTTCCAACAAATCCTTGTCCTCATTCATATGCTTAGTAATAAATTTTAAAAGATAAGGCCATCCTTATAAATTTACACATTGCCACAGTGGCAATATTCCCATGAAAAGACAAGTAATGTGCTTTCCACGGTTTACGATTGTAGTTTTCCTCCAGGTGTGTGTCTGTAGCAAAAACTGTAGACCATTATATAAGTATTTCCAATTATATAAATTTAACACTTCGTAAAATGTAAATGTCAAATGAAAATTTTCTAGAAGTTTCTATGCACAGCTGGACTTATATATTCATTTTTTCAGTGTCAACTTCAGCAGAGCTGTCAATAATTTTATACATAATTAATTTGGTAGACCTAGCATATTAGTACCATTCTGTGAATCATCTATACATTAACAAATTAACTGATAACAATAATAGCAAAATCAAGAGTCCTTGTCATACTAAATACTACAATATTTCTGCTGAAATATGGTTTATACCATTGCCACTCTCAAATTACAGACTACTGAATATGCTGATCAATGTTCAGTGAGATTTGAGATGTGTACATTTTAATAAGAATTTCAGTATCCTCTTGTCTTTGAAATCTTCTGAGATGTCTATATTTATTTAAGAACTTTCCCATTAATATATATTAGTTCTAATGTTTTCCAAGAAACCTCTGAAGGCATCAATTTTCAGGAATTTAATTTAAATTTAAGAAGTCTATATAGATGACAAAGAAATTCTCAGGTTTCATTTGAAGACAAGTACGTGAAGACTTGTGAATGTGATTGTGCTCTCAATTGTCTGCTCAAGGTCACTACTAGTGACAAGAATAACAAGAAAGTTTTCCACTGATAATATGTAATGGAGATATATAATTTTTAGATGATGAAATAGCCCTGAGAAGCTACTGTTTAAGATGTTTAGGGGCCGGGCGTGGTGGCTTATGCCTGTAATCCCAGCACTTTGGGAGGCTAAGGCAGGCGGGCGGATCACCTGAGGTCAGGAGTTCAAGACCAGCCTGACCAACATGGAGAAACCCCGTCTCTACTAAATATACAAAATTAGCCGGGTGTGGTGGCACATGCCTGTATTCCCAGCTACTTGGGAGGCTGACGCAGGAGAATCCCCTGAACCCAGGAGGCGGAGGTTGCAGTGAGCCAAGATCGCACCATTGCACTCCTGCCTGGGCAGCAAGAGTGAAACTTCGTCTCAAAAAAAAAAAAAAAAAAAAGTCATTAGGGATATAAAGCCAAAATTATTACCATAGAGACCCTCTGTCACATAATCCACAAAATAAGTGAAGAAATAAGACGAAGCATTACTGATCCAAAACACATCATGAAATTGGTTCCAAAGGAGGCATGAGCTACTCCACAAATTCCAGTGCCTTACCTGTTCTTAGAGTGTCCTCTTCCTGGATTTATAAAATTTTTATATTTATTGGTGCACAAAAGGCCACATCTACCTTCAGTCCATAAAGAATGCATTTGCATATCTATACATAGATTATTAATTCATCAATGTAAATGGGAGGGTACCCCAGGGAGGGGGCTTCACTTCCTAAAGAATAATCAATAAAACCCTTCAAGTCAGATTACCTTGTTAAAATAAAATATATTAATGAAGTTCAACTTAAGGGTCACGCTGTAATATGAAGCTGCTTTTGGAGTTGAGCCTTTAAGTTACTTACTACAGTAATAACAACAGAACTTAACATCCATCAACTCCTACCTTCTCTGTTCATCTTGACTGAGGAGGCAAGAATTCATGGTATTCACCAGAAAGCTAAACAAACGACTGTACAGGGACTTGGCCAAGAGGTCTCGGAAAAACTCAGCAATCTGTATGGTATGACGTCGTATTATCATATCCCCTAAAATGGTAGAAAGAAAAGGAGGAGTGAGCACAAGGGTTCCCTCATCTAGAAGCCAACCAAAACTCCACATATCCTATCAATTCTCCACACATCCATACGATAAGTGATGTATAAAAATTATACTGATTCTAATAAATAAGAAGGTCTCTGTCAGTTATTACGCACAATGTTTCCTAAAACAAAAGTCATGTACATTGTAATCTTCTCTGTTAGAATTGTTGACCACAGCATTCCACCTTTATTGTAGGTTGTGTAATTTCACCTCAGTTAGGGAAACAGTTCTTCACAGAGTCCCTCCTAGCAAGGCTTTTGATAACAACTCGCTGGTTTGGATACTGAATCATCCTAAGGCATGTGGAAACGGGCTATCTGGAAAATCAGATATATTTTAAATATTTTCAAAGGCATGATCTCATTAACCAGAATGTGGGTCTGGAGTTTGGAAAGAAGATTGGGCCTTAGGTGGGAATTTCTACGTCATTCTCAAAGACACAGTGATTGAACTCTTGAGTGACAGGTCTGTGGAAGAGACTAGAATAGAGATGGGGCCAAGGAAAAAAGAACAAGGGTGGTTTGGCATTGAGCCTATCCCATCACTGTTGCAGGAGGGCTGAGTGTAAAATAGGAGCCTAGAATTCATATTCTATGGCCTTGGCCAAACTCGCTGACCATTGCATCTCAGGCAAAGAAAGAGACTAGAAACGGGGTGGGGTCCACGTGCAATGCGGGTTGAAGCATTTTCAGTCTGTTAGAAGCACAGGTGAGGAAGGATATCTACTGATACTGGTAGAAAATGTAGTCAGAGAGCTACAAGTTCAAGGTCATCGAGATGGAACAACACAAGAGGAAGGGGCAGTGAAAGTGGGTGTGGCCATTTATGACATTGTGAAATTGACATTCCTAGAGCCATGTGACTGAGGAGTGCAGATGGGTCACCCACAGGGTGGTGGTAGCAAGTGAGGGTGGTATAAGCAGAGGAAATCATAGACACTAATGGGGAGCTCAATGTTTCTCAAAAGAAGGTGCGAAGAAGAACAATGTCTTCAAGATGCTTAGTGGGTGGGAGGCAAGGGTGCCAGTGGGGCCTCCTAAGCCACCTAAAGTGACGAGCTGGTCTATCTTTGAAAGACTGTTGGCCTTATTCCTGAAATGCCTATTGCACTTCAGAGAGATTATTTCAGAAGTAGTGTGGAAGGAGGGCAAGTTGAGATAAGGCCAGATAAAAGAGGAATAGGAGTGTCTTGCTGTAATGCAGGGAAAGAATGATAAATTCAGCAGTGCTGATGAAAATGAAGGGTAGGAAGTAGGAATGGGAGATATTCATGGCGTCTGTCTGACCTATGAATGGAGGAGTTGGAAGAGAAAGAGCTATCAAGGATAACTTTTGGGCAACGGAGTGAACAACGGGGAGATTCATTAAGTTTGGGGATATTCTGAGAGTAGGAGTGAGGCAGGAATCATGACTCACCTACCTAAATACCTGCAAGTAGGCCCAAAAGGCCACAGAGGAAGAATAGTAGAGATTTAGAGAAGAAAGGTTAGATGAATGGTGAGTTCTCACAATCACAATAAAGAGGAAAACATAAGGCCATCATTTAGAGTGAGTACTTGAAGATCATGTGGGAAAACCACTCTCTTTGTTCACTGAGTAGAGATGCATGTAGCATAGAGATTAAGCATGTCATCTGGGAGTCAGACAGTGCTAGATTCGAATTCCAGACATGTCACTTACTAGTGATTTGAGGTTCAAAGTCATTTAACTTATTTGAATTTTAGTTTTCCCCTCCGTTAAAATGGAAATAGTAATGCCCACATCAGAGCAATCTGTGAGAATTCAAACACAACAATTTTTATAGGACTTGGCACAATGCCTATCAGTTTATAAATGCCCAATAAATGACAGCTATTCTAACCAATGAGGTAGCAGGAAAAGGTCGGTCCTTCATTGAAGAGTGCAGCATGGCACCACACATGCAAATGGATCCAATATTTTATTTGAAGAAACCCTCTTGGATTGATGGTTTTGTTTTTCTAAGATGACAGATTATCTAGAAAGGGTGACCAGTTAGGCAAAATGGTCTCTCAGGAGTATAAAGAGTCTAAACTATAGTCACATCAAATGACCAAACAGGCTCATAATGCTTTTCTCATTTGACCTTAAATTCATAGAAATAGTTTCACTAAGTGGGGACAGGTCAAACTGCATTTAATTTTCATATTTGATTCTAAATTGCACAAAGATGTTAGAGTATAAAAAAATTACCTTTAAAATATTGAATATCAGTTGTTAAGGCAGATGCCAACTCATCTGTTGATACTTGTAACATTCCAGCCACTAAAATTAAATCAGCATTATAAACATAAAGTTAGTATATTTTTTGATTCCAAGAACATTGAATTTTATGGCTATAATTGATAAGTCTTATATAGGCACATTACAAAACATGAGTATTTTAAAAAGTCATTACTACTGTAATTGTCAAATTCAACTAGAGAAACATCTTAATCAAAATATTAATGAGTTCTTACAGTTCTGTGCATTAAATCACAGCAGATTTTTTTCCTCCCTGTCCTGACAGATGGTATGGAATTGTTTTTTTCCAGGTTCCTGGTTAAATCTCTTTGATATAGGTGAAGATATGTTGTTTATTGACAATCTGTGGTTTTAAGGTATTTTTTAAAATCTGGGAGCGACTAAAGAGGCAGCTCCAAAGAGCGAGATTCTTGGCAAGATCTTTGAAAGGGAAGTAATTACATTCTGTTTAAAATGTTTAGCTAATAACATGCCCCCAAAATACACTGGGTGGTGGGGTGAAGGGTACTTAGAACAATATAAATAAACACAAGTATGTGCTAAAGAATCAGTGTTGTTAACGTGGTGCACAGAATGAGAACAAAAAAGTACATCTTGCTATTCATTTCCACAACAGATTATAAGAAAAACAAAGTAGACAATTTTCCCAGCTTACTGAATTCTACTTATAGAGGAAAGCGTTTACGCCAACAGGCTTTTCTGTACTATGTCGCCATCTACTGGTAGATCTACAAAATTGCACATCAATGTGGTGAATGTCAGAAGGTCACGTTCCACTGACCTTGTTCCAGGAGCTGGAGGTCAGAAACGAAGGCGGAGTTCCCCTCAGTCAGGGCAGTAAACCGAATGTCTCCAAGGTGCAATATTGCTGCTAGAATTACGAACAGATTCTCCACCTCCTATGCGTTTTACAAACAGAGACAATGAATAGGGTGCTTAGAAGAAAGATTAAAAGGCAAAATGTTTAAGTATCTAAAAGTAAGTTACAAAAATGATGAGCTTATTAATGAGGTTGTGAGTTTGCAGATCCCAAATATTCGCTATGGCAAGAAAACTACTAGTCTCTATCTCAACATCAAAACCTCATAATTCAAAGCATATTTTCTCTAAATCAATGTTTCTGTTCCTGAAAAAATTATAAGAGAGTCAGGAAATAATATTCTGATATAAATTAACAGCTTGTAGATAATCGTCATAACAAAAATGAATAATTGTGTGCTGTGGGTTTGACCAGCTTGGCTTCACTTGTAAGGTTAGACTTCACTCCCCCTCCTCTCCAGGCTCACGTTGGATGCTATTTAGACTTTGCAGTTGCTGTGGCCGCTTCATTCAAGAACCTACATTATAGTGTTCATTTCTTTGCTATCTCTCTTATGAGATAAATTAACATGATGATTACAAAATTGTTTACTTCTCCAGGAAAAACTAAAGGAGGCGTAATGAAAACCACCGTGCCTAGACTCACAAAATGCTAATTGTTTTTTAAGGTATTTTAAGGAAAACAGAAAAAAAATGGATGTTGGCAAGAGCTATCTTTGAGCAGAGGGTAGCAGGAAGTGAGAGAGTGCTGAAAGAGAATCTGGAACGCTGCACAAAAAAAAAAATGAGACCTTAAATTTGATTTTGGATAGTCATTTTTTGGCAAGAATGAAAAATCAAGAAAAAGCTGCAAGTTAAACTGTACTTCTCTAGAATGTCAAATATTTAGCATGATGATATCAATAGTAAAACAGGTTGAGCCCTGTGAAGGGCGAGCGGCATAGCCTGTTCCATTCTCAGTCTCCTAATCTGTAATTTGAGAACAAAACCTCCTTCCGTAACTACTGTGGGAGCTGTTCTAAGAACAATGCTGATGTGCTTTATAAATATACAGTGGAAACAATATACTTCTTGAGACTTCCGCGATTTTCTCCAGAGCCTGTAGTTTTCATAATAAGGTAAGATTTTACCAATTTTAAAATGAGAGCATTGAAAAGAATGATCTCTAAGTTTCAGGTATAATAATATTTTATGAAGGTCATATACATATAAAAATGTTTTCAGTTAATTCCTAAATCATAAATTTGTTTTTCAAATTTCATTTACTTATGCTGTATAAAATGGCATTATTCAAGCCTCTCAAACTACTTAACTACTTGCCAACTTATTTTTTTTCCTTTTTTTTTTGTTGCCCAGTCTGGACTGTAGTGGCACAATCTGTTGCCCAGTCTGGACTGTAGTGGCACAATCGTAGCTTACTACAGCCTTGACCTCCCGGGCTCAAGTGATCCTCCCACTTCAGCCTCTTGAGTAGCTAGGACTACAGGCAAAAATTAGTGTCCAGCTAATGTTTTTGAAAACAGTTGCAGAGATGGGGGTCTCGCTATGCTGTTCAGGTCAGTCTTGAACTCCTGGCCTCAAGCAATCCTCTCATCTTGGTCTCCCAAAGTGCTGGGATTAGAGGCGTGCACCACCATGCCCAGCTTTTTTTTTTTTTTTTTAATCAATTAGTCTTCATGAAAGGTACTGGTACCTGCAAGATAGGCACCTCTGGATAGACAGCTGAAGAATCTATACTGTCCTCAAGAATCTCATAATTTAGTGATGGAGACAGAGCTGTGAAAATAACTATAATGTGCATTACAGTGTGCTGGATTCTATGACAAAAGTAAAAATAAACTCCTTCCTGAGCAGAAAGGAGGCTGTGATTCTGTGTCCCTGCCACCCTGCTAGACGGCAGAGCTGGAGGCACGGTTACAAACAGATCTCTCAGGACCACAATCGCAAGTGTTGATTCAAGAACTCACGGGCCCAGAAATACCATCCTTTGAATCTTACTGGACATAATCCATCCCTCTAAAGTGGATTCAATTGTCTTCATTCAAGTCACTCCCAGGGTCAGGATGAAATAATTAATTTCATGGTTTTTGCTAGTGTGTACCTACTACTTTTACCAAGAAGGCTATGAGAGTCTCCCTGGGTTACCTTAGTCAGAAAGTGTACTTTGCTTGCCCTGCCTTTGAGGATCAGTCATGAATTTTCAAAGCCCTGTTTCCAGGCAACTGGTATGTTGGCAGAATGGTTTCTATCCATATCTCTAGCTTCACTTCCTATGAGGAAGCAGACATCTCAGGCATGGAGGGAGGGAAAAATATCAAAACAAAAAAGTACCACAGCAGCAAGTGCAAAGACAGAACAGTGCCAGTGGATAGGACTCAGTAAAGGAGAAAAACAGAGGCTGGGTAATCAGAGCCAAAAAGAACGAGACGCCACGTGATTGCGGGCTCCTCGAGTTCCAGTCTCTCAACACGGCAAGGGTGGATGCAGCAAGGTGCCCCCGCATTCACTGATTTAGGGTGAGCCTCACTTCCTTCCTCTTCCCCCTGTGGACCTCTCCACCCTCCCCACCCACTCACTGCCCGCATGTATTGACTTCAGAAAAATAAAAAGAACAACTTTAAATCTGTGACCCCGTCTGGGCTTGTGAACTAGTGGCATGTCCAAGTTATCCCTGTGATATTGTATTAAATATTCATGAGGAATTGCCCGTAAATTGACCATAATCCAAAATACCACCATGTTGAATGGAGGCAAAGATAATGCCTCTGGGAAATAGAGATTGAAGGGAATTCTGAGAGGTCTTTCTCAAGCCTTAGACCATTTCTTATGTCTTATTCACTGGACGGGTGCTGTTTAATTCAGTAACCGCTAACCACACATGGCTATGTCAATTTAAATGAATTAAAATAAAGAAATATTAAACATTTATTTCTTCAGTCCACAAGCCACACTTCAAGTGTCCAGGAGCCACACGTGGCTGGAAGCTACCGTGTGGTACAACACAGAGCAGGTCACCAACATTTCCATCATCAGAGATGGTTCTACTGCACGGCCATGGTCTAAAAGTTTTAAAGTGTAATTTTTCAGCTTCATAATGCTTGGAGGTATTTGGCAATTCTGTGCAATCAAATATAACAATATTGAAACATTTACATTGTTCAAGAAGATGTTTTAACAAGGTGATTATGTTAATTTTCAAGTGATTCTTAACACGAACGGTTACTTTAGGTTTATCAGTTTTTTCATGGGTTGATCAAATATAAAGTTATTTGATCTGTTTTGGATACATATATAAAATATGTATTTTGAATATTATATATTTAAATTTTAAATTATATTTTATAAATATAATCTATAAATTATATTTATAAATATAATCTGTAAATTATAAAGTTTATGATCTACTAAAATATATGTTAAATATTTTAAAATTATATATTATAAAATATATATTTAAAAATATAGAATGTATATATTATATTCATTTTGGGAAAGGGCTCCTTCTCTACCCTCTTGAAAACTGCACCCTCTCCTCTTGCCACTCTCTGCTGACTGCTGTGTTTTCTTCCTAGTTCCCTTCTTCCTCAACATGTGGATTAAGTCCTGCCCCCTGCCCCCTGCCCCCACTAGCACGTCAGCTCTAGGAGGCAGGGATTGGGGCTTATTGTCTGTCGAATCATCAGTGTCCTCGGCAATACCTGGAATGTCATAGGGGCTCGGTAAATACTTCTGAATGAATAACTTGTATAAATTAGTAGAAGGTTGATTTACTCAGTGAAATATTTATGACATGACTCACCAAGTTGCTGAAGCCAACTACATTCAGGGCTTGTTTCAAAACAGCCAATTTCTCCCTGTTCAGAGAGCGCTCCCCTGTGGACACATCGTCCTGCATGGTCTGGTTCAAATACCTGTTAGGAGACAAGGCGTGTAATGTTACCGCTTGGCTTCTGGTCAGACTTCTGTGGTTAAAAGTCACTTCTGCCATATTTGATCTCTAAAATGATGGGAATCACCTGGACATGGTGTCCCCATGTTTTCAAAAGCGTTTGGTACATAACACCACATGATGTCTCAGGAAAGGGAAATGTTAGTTCTTGTTGTACCAGGACATATTTACATTCCTCTACTCGGTTTTCATCTTAGCTGCTGCACCTTTCCTTGTGACAGGAGAAGGTCACAAGTGATTCATGTCTTTTTTTTTTTTTTTTTTTGAGACGGAGTTTCGTTCTTGTCGCCCAGGCTAGAGTGTAGTGGCACAGTCTTGGCTCACTGCAACCTCCGCCTCCCGAGTTCAAGCGTTTCTCCTGCCTCAGCCTCTTCAGTAACTGGGACTACAGGTGCGCACCACCATGCCCAGCTAATTTTTGTATTTTCAGTACAGACAGGGTTTTACCATGTTGGTCAGGCTGGTCTTAAACTCCTGACCTCGGCCTCCCAAAGTACTGGGATTATAGCCGTGAGCCACCGCACCCGGCTGTGACTCATGTATTTCATATAAAAATTTGACAGGTTCTATCATATGCTTTGTAATTAATATCTGAACTAAAGATGCCTAATTTATAGTAAGTTATTATTTTTCCTTGTTGGTACTTTTCAATAATGAGATGGTTGATTATGCCACTGATTTACTCCTTTCCCTCAACAAACGTGTATGAATCACCTATCTAACACAGGCAATACCAAGCAGCTGAGAATATGAAGGAAAAGGACTCAACAACAGCAGAATAAACTATGCAGGGGCACAGACAAGGGAGATAGAATCAGAGAGACAGACTCCAGGTACAAGTGTACAGGAAGGGGCCACACCCAGAAGTGGACCATGAGGAAACACGGTGGGGAAAAGCAGGTTTTGGTTCTAACAGTTGCCATATAAGACTTTGCCAAGCAACTCCCAGGCTTTCAGCTTATCCCTGGAATAATTAGAACATGTACAAAGTAGAAAGAATTGGTCAAGCATGATGCATATGGGGAAAATATATCCATGTGTGCAAAATTGGAGCCTAAGGTGAGATGAGCAAAGATTGATGAGATTGGAGAAGTAGCCAGGGCTTTGTACAGCTTGAAAAAGAGTTTGTCATGTCTTGGAAGTGACAGGCAGCTCTGAGGGCCTTGCAACAAAGAAGTGGCACGACCAGGTTGGTGCCTTGGAAAGAATATCCTGGTAGCCCAGGGCAAGATTACCTGGAAAGAGGTAAGGCAAGTAAGGGGAGCATGTGGCCCAGTGAGAGACTAGTGGTGGTGAAGAAGAGGACGGATGGGGAGAGGAGAAGGGAGGAGGCAGAGCTGGCAGTACGAGGGGGTGAACTGGGCACCGGGAGGTGGAAAGTGGGGAGTTCATGATGAGTAGCAAGTCTCCGTCTGGGAAAACAGGGTGGACTGCGTGCTCGTTCAACTGGAAAACATTCTCAAGAGGAGGAATAGGCTTCTGGAAAGATAAAGTCTTATATTTGATATTAGACACATTGACTTTAAACTACTTGTTAAAGTTTAAATGTAGTCCCAAGAAATAACAGCTATAAAGATCTGGAATTCAGAAAAACACTAGATAATAGGATCTGGAAGTCATCAACATGCAGAAGGCTAGAACCATGGGAGAGAGTGAGCTCACACAAAATGAGATGCTGGAATTAGGGCTGAGGAAAGAATGGAGTGTCCAGGATAGAGTAAGAATGTTACAGGAAATTTGAGTCATTAAAACAGAAGGATTTTTTTTTTTTTTGAGACGGAGTCTTGCCCTGTTGCCCAGGCTAGAGTGCAGTGTGACGATCTCACTGCAACCTCCTCCTTCCTGGTTTAAGCAATTCCCCTGCCTCAGTCTCCCGAGTAGCTGGGATTACAGGCACACACCACCACGCCCGGCTAATTTTTGTATTTTAGTAGAGACGAGGTTTCACCATCTTGGCCAGGCTGGTCTCAAACTCCTGACCTCATGATCCACCCACCTCAGCCTCCCAAAATGCTGGGATTACAGGTGTGAGCCACTGTGCCTGGCTGGAAAAGGTGCCTTTAAGACTGAATGATAGTGATGGAAAAGAGACCACAGAAACAAGGAAATTATGCCCTTGACAAGGGGAATGTTTTTTGGAATTGGAAGAGAGACGCAGATCGCAATGGCCATGTGAGCTGGGTCTGTGGGAATTTCTTTTTCCTCAATCTCGGCTGAGGTTGGAAGAACAATCTAGGGGCTGGAGTGGGGTGTGGGAGAGACTTTGTAATATGAACCTGCTGAGGTAGAAGCATAAAAACCCACATAAAAGACTTTAAGAAAGGGAGCCGTGGAGAGTACTGAAGAGGGGGAAATGGATGAGGTAAGGAGAGGGTGTGGAGTTGGTGCAAGGGGAGCGTCTGCCTCTCACTGCAGAAATGACCTGACTCTCTAGGACGTGCCAGGTAAGGTGACAAATATGACTCTGAAGGCTGGTGCCATCTCAGGGGAGGAGAGCAACCAATGCTTGTAGCTTTGATTTTTCTAGGAGAGAAAGAGGTTGAGGTTTCAGCGACCAGGTGAAGGTCGTGGGAACCTAAGACATTTCCTGCGGAGAAGGGACACAGTTGCGAAGCAGGGAGCAGCAGGAGCTGAGCTGATGCTACAGCATGCCATGCCCAGGTGGCAGTGGAGACCAGCTCCTGGGGTGAGGTCACCTCCTCTAGGGCCCCTCAAATGCCTGATGGAGGATGAGCAAGCTGGGGTTTGGGGCAGTGGAACAGAAAAAGGTCAAGGGCAATGATATCAGTAAGAAATTGGCTTACCATGGTCAGAGGGTGCTTTTGTCTGCAATCTATAAACCTTTAGTGATAAACCTTTTATTATTATTATTATAATACAGGGTCTTGCTCTGTTCCCAGGCTGGACGGCATGGTGTGATCTCAACTCACTGCAGCTCTGCCTCCCAGGCACAAGTGATCCTCCCACTTCAGCCTCTCAAATAGCTGGGATCACAGGCACATGTCGCCACGCCTGGCTAATTTTTTGTATTTTTAGTAGAGACAGGGTCTTGCCATGTGGCCCAGGCTGGTCTTGAACTCCTGATCTCAAGCAGTCTGCATGTCTTGGCCTCCCAAAGTGCTGGAATTATAAGTGTGAGCCACCACACGCTGGCTCTAGTGATAAATCTTAATGATAAAAAATTGTAACCCATCTCCATACTTCTGGTCCTCACAGTAGGTTTCTATGCATCTTCCTGACATTATCTTTTTCTCTGACTTCCTTGATCATTGCACAGGTTAATATTCCATTGAGGGGCCACTTGTCTTGCAAAGAACAATTGGCTCCTGTTACCATTAGAGTCAAATGGGCAAAAAAGAAAAACTTTTACAATTCTTGATAAGTAATCAATTAGTAAGCTCCCCGTAGCCCTGCACCAGCTAGCTTAAGTATTTCTTTAAACCTCCCATCCTCCATTTTATTTTACTTTTTAGCCTAGAATTTACAGCAGCTATGACCCGCTCCATGAGGAAGTATGAATACAGCAGCATTTTTATTGCAGTTAAATTTTGGGTAGATGAAGCCCTGTGAAGAAATCCTGGTAGCTGCAGACAGGTTTGTTAACTAGGTAATGGGTCAGGTGGGAACCAATTCAAAACAGACAATTTGAAAGGGCAGTTTGCCTGATGGCAGGAAAGATACCTTTAGCTTGGTTGTGAGCATTTTCCTCTGTAGCCAGAAAACTTGTCATAAAGACGAAGAAAAAAACACAATGCCTTTTGCACAATACTCAAAATTCTCCCATTATTCAAAAGCATCTAGGATGATTTCACTAGAAACGCAGTTCTTACTTATCAGCAAAACTTCTTACTTATCAGCAAAACTATATCTTAAAATGGGAAGGTTAGTACCAGAATAAAAAAAAATACATGTTTATTTTTGGAGATTAAAAATACAAATTTTCCCTTTGACATCACTCAATCATGAAATCTCACATAAGGGCAAAAAAAAAAAAAAAAAAAACTTGGAAAATATGCATGGTAAAATATGGAAACTAAGAATCTGGAGACATATTTAAGTATTATTTGACAATTTAAAAAAAAACCCAAACATTTAAATCTTTATTATCTGTAAAACAGAGTAAAAATATATTAAAAATAGATTTTAAAATTCTCCATTTCTAGTTCGCAGTGGTTTTGTGAATGACAAATGAGACATTGCGTGTGGTATGCCTCCTACGCTCAGGCTGCAATGCATGTACGGAATATGAGTATTTCCCGGAATGTCTATATCTTGCCTATGTGGGCAACTTTTAGTCAGTGTACTCCATCATTAATGAAGCTCTTAATCAAATAAATGACTGCGCCACTAACCATCTTAAACCATAAAATATGCTTTTCTATACTTTTCAGACAGAAAAAAGTAACAAATAGGTAAAAGGAAAAGAGCATAGTTCACACTTCGCTGTTGTATACTGACGTGAATTGCCTGAAAGTTGACAATCATCGATGCAATGTTACAATGGCATTCCCAGACTTTTTTTTTTTTTTAAACAGGTTGAAATAGGTAAGAATAATGGTGGGTAATGGGTCATGGACTTCCCAGTGGCCAGTGGACTCGCTTCACCTCCACAGATGTTATCCCACTAATCTCAACACAGTGGCTGAGAACCATCCCAGATGAATCAAAGCAAGGGTTTCATCTAAGAGTTTCCAGTTTTGCCCCCGTATTGATTCACGGTCACATAACCTCTAGCATTCAGACCCTTTAACTTAATATTCAATGTCTTCTATACTATTCTTCTATGAGTCAAAATCATACATCTATAGCTTAAGCCTATTTTCTTATCCTCTTTGGCTCTTGGAACACTGGCAACATCTAGGTATCTCCACGTGCAGAGTCAGAAATTTCAGAGAGCATTTGTTAAGAGTCATTGCTATTTTGTTTTCAAAAGATTGGCAGATCAAGGGAATAGTCTGTCTGCTGTTTCTATCATGGGGTAGAAGACTCTTAACATGGGTGCTCTAGATGGATAAAAACTACAGATGGATTAATACTGTTTAATTCCACTCAAAGGGAAATGCGATGGGAACTAAGATTTCTTGATACTGATGGGCCAAATTCTCCACTGGATGTTTCTGAGGCACTTCCTCTATTAGTCTCCACAACAATTCACAAACGGAGCCATTATTTTACCTATTTCAGAAATAAGGGCACTGGAGTCTGTTTAAAGTTGTGAAGCCTGACATCGGCAGACCAACACACCCCCGTCCTGCCCGTGAGCCCAGCGTCTCTCAAGCTTAGTTAGGAGCTTCCTGCAAGGCGGATGGGACACACCAAAGGTCTTGCTGTTCTGCTCTCTGGAAAGTCAGCAATTCCTAAAGTATCCTACATTTCATTTACAGAAAAAGGATAAAAACTTTGTAGAAATTTGGTGGTCCAATTCCATAGAAATCTTAGTAACACTGATATCAACTATATATAGTTTTATGTATGTATGTATGTATGTATTTATTGACATGGAGTCTCGCTCGTTTTGCCCAGGCTGGAGGGCAATGGCATGATCTTGGCTCACTGTAACCTCCATCTCCCAGGTTCAAGCGATTCTCCTGTCTCAGCCTCCTGAGTGGAGTAGCTGGGACTACAGGTGCCCACCACCACTCCTGGCTAATTTTTGTATTTTTTGAGTAGAGATGGCATTTTGCCATGTTGGCAAGGCTGGTCTCAAACTCCTGACCTCAGGTGATCTGGCCTTCCTCGGCCTCTCAAAATGCTGGGATTATAGGCATGCACCACCATGCCAGGCCTATAGTTGTATTTTTTAAGCAGTGAAGAGGTGTCTTGACCTTAAGTGTTGGGTTGAGTTGGCAGCTGAAGGAGAATAGTTAATATCTTTCCTCACCAGAAATCTGTCTACATCAACATTGTTCATTAATTTATATATTATTCATTTCTTCTCTCCAAATTTTAAACAATTATTTAAGCATGTTTATTTCTCCTTAAGGCAAATTCTAGGAAAAATAAACTTCTGCGTTCTTAAAGTGCCAAATCACATAAAAGTCATAATTGCTGTGAAAAGTGCCACTTGAGAACATAATTTCAACAGGTATTTAATTGGCAGGGACGTCCTGGGGAAAATATAGGCCCTGGGGAAGGTTCCCAGCCAACCCCACAGCCTTTGCTCTCACAGTGTTCATCATCAGATGCCCACTCCTCCCAGCTCTCCACGGCCTCTAGGTTGATGCCTAATTCACTTTCCATTGATTAACTTCATAGCATGAGGTTTTGGCAGTTTTTCTGTCTCCCCATGAGCTAGCCACAAGAGTCCCAAGAAAACCAAGTGAAACTAAAAGGAAGGACTAGACAGCATCTGGAAGAATCTGCATCTATAGGGGTTTCTCCAAGACAGGCATTCGTGGTGCATACCAATCATTTTCTTCTTTTTTGTTCTTTTCCATGTTCCCCAGTATTTCTGAAATTCAAAAAGTATTATATATAATCATAAGAAAAAGAAGCTCTGCACATGTATCCCAGAACTTAAAGTAAACAAACAAACAAAAAACAAACAAAAAAATGTTTTGAGGAAGGTAATGCTTTTAAGTCATCCCTACATCTGTTATCAAGTTTATAAAGTTCTCAATGAAAATTTTTCTAAAGGGAGAAAAAAAAAGAAGCTCTACCAAACTCTTAATCAAAAACTGGGAGCACAGTTTTCTGTGGATTCATCCAGGCTGCTGTGTACAGCTAAACCATTCCAGTCTGCTGCTGAGCAGTATTCCAGTGTTAACACACGGCAGTGTGTCTAGCCACTTAGCCGTCTGAGAAACGTCTAGAGTGTTTCTAGTGGGGCTTTTATGAATAAGGCCACTATGAACATTTACATAGAGGTATCTGTGTAAACATACGCCTCCATTTCTCTTGGACGGATGCCGAGAAGTGCAATACCTGGGTTGTAGGGTAGCTGCATCTATAGTTTTATAAGAAACTGTCAAACTCTTTTCTAGCATGGCTGTACACTATTTTACATTCCTACCAGCAATGCATGGGGCAGTGAGTTTCTTCACATCCAGCATTTGATGCTGTCACAGATTTTTTTTATGAGTTGTTCTGATAGGTATGTGGTGGTATCTTATCAGGGTTTTAATGTGCATTTATCTAATGGTTAATGACACTCAACACCTTTTCACATGCTTATGTGCTATCCGTATATTCATATTTGGTGAAATATCTCTTCATGTCTTTTGCCCATTTCTAATTGGACGAGAACAGCTTTTATTTTCCTACTGTTAATTTGGAGTGCTGTTTATATATTCTAAATATTAGTCCTTTGTTGGATATGAAGGTTGCAATATTTTCTCCCAGCCTGAACCTTGTCTTATAATATTTTTAATGAAGTATTCTGAATAAGAGTTTTACATTTTGATGTTATATAATTTATCAATCTTTCCTAATGTGGATTAGGATTTTGATGTCAAGCTTAAGTTCTTTTTGCCTAGTCATGGATCCCAAATATTTCCTTCTTTTGTTCCCTAAAAACTGTATCGCTTCATACTTTACATTTAGGTCTCTGATCATCTTGATTTTTTCCCATACTATGTGAGATTTTGGCTTTGCTTTATTATTTTTGTTTTGCTTGTTTTGTCTATGGATGCGCAGTTGTCCAGCACCTTTTGTTGATCTTTCCTCCACTCGACTGTTTTGTATGTTTGCCAAAAAAATCACCTTTTTGTGTGTGAGTTATTTGTGTGAGTCTATTTCTGCACTCTCCCTTCTCTTCCTTTGATCTCTGTGTCTGTCTGTCTACCAATGCCATAATGTCTGGATTACTCTAGCTGCATGGTAGGCCTTAATATGGGTAGGGTAGTTCCTCTGATTTTATTCTTCTTTTGTATTTTTTTTAAGCTATTAGAAGTACTGTGCCCTTACACACATATTTTAGAATAAGCTTCCATATGTATCTTAATATTGTTAAGATTTTAACAGGAATTACACTAAACCTATAAATCACCTTAGGGATGACTGGCATTTTATTATATTGAATTATATTGAATCTTCCAATAAGTGAACATTATAAGTCTCTTTTTCTTTCATTGGTATTTTTTTTTCATTTTCACCTTCCAGATTCTGTACATATTTTGTTAAGTGTATAATTAAGTATTTAATTTTCCTGGAGAAATTGGAAAGGGTGTTATGTTTTTAATTGTGGTTTCCACATGTTCACTGTTAATACATAATGATTAATATATGTGATGGATTTTGTGTACTGATCTCATATCCTGTCAACTGCTAAACTCACTAGTTTTAGGAGATCCTTTGTTTTTTAAGCTCCTTGGTTCTTCCCACTCTCCTTTTTCACAAAGCCTAATGGTGCTTTCTTTAGACTAAGTTTCTAAATTAAATTCTAAATTAAAATTTTATCAACCAGTATGAAAAAAGCACACCTTCTCCAGCAACACAGATACCTTCCTTCTTACAGAAGAAACAGTGGCAAACCAGGTGAATATGTGTTACAATTGTATAAAATTCGACTTGTGCTTTGGATAAGAAACAGTTTTCATTACAAGTTAAATTTATTGAAAATAAGTCAGTAACAACTGTTGGCTATGTGCTATTTCTAATTAACTCATCCAGTTAACCAATTTGTTTATTGTCCTGACAACAAAGAGCAGGCTGATGCTACGTCTTCCAAAGCAAGTCCATAATATCGCCAAAATAATCTGTGTATATATGTGAGGTGTGAGTGTGAGTGCGTGTGCTAATACTTGTGCTTTGAGGCAGAGTAAAACTAGTCCTGGACTCAGTTTCTTGTGTCACCTGAGAATGCATGAATAAGATCAAGCCATGGACTAAATCACAGGAGGGTTTTCTTTTTGAACAGAGGAGTCCACACTGAAGATTTCTTTCAAGAAGTGCTATGTGGAGGCACAGATGAAAACTGTTACCATCCAGCATGCGGCATCACTCTAAGGAGGGGGAATAGATATGATTTGAAGATCAAATACAAACATTGACTGTTTGCCAAAAACATCCCCATGGAACTTCAAAGGCCTGTGTCTCCAGGGTGCAGGTGTGGCCCCGTTCAGCAGCACAGAGATGAGGGCGCATGAAACAACCCTTGTGTGCCTGCTTGTGTACCCAAGGCACGCTGGGATTGAAGGTTCAAGTAGAAACAAAAATGTTACTACTTAAAAACCAACTTGTTTAGTCCATTCACCAAGTCAGAGAGTCACAGACTGCAAACACAATGTTCTGCTCAGTTTTTTATCTGCTGTGTGATACAAAGGAACAGTGTCTCCTCTATGTGGGCAGAGCCATCTTTTACTTGGTGTTGTTTAATATATAAACAGAAGCCAAATAAGGCAACATTAAACAGTTGGTTTAAATTAAACAGTTGGTATCAATAAAGACAGCACACTTTGCTAATGACGATGGCCAAGTGCTGATTGCCCACCCGCCCTCACTTTGCTCCTAAAAAAGAAATTATTTTCTGTATTGTTTCTGAACTATCTGAAACACATTAACTAATTTTAAATTTTAAGTCTCCCCCTCCTCAAGGAATACAAGTACAACTTTTTATTAACCATGCGTTCAGATACATACATCTCCACCTGGAAAGTATTAATATGTGAGTCACAAACTGTTTTGTTTGGAAAGAGAAAATCTTGTCAGTGGTCTCCAGGGAAAAGAACAGAATCTAATAAATTTAGGAAAAGAACAGAATCCTTTTAACAAGTTACACATTCAGAAAGTCTTTGGGTCTTGTGACATTCCTAGAATAGTTCATCCATATTTTTCTAATCAGTTGAAATATTTCAAAACATCTGGTGAAACAAATTCAAAACTCTTGCCACCTTACACATAGTGAATACTCGTATGGCCAATTATTCGTTTCTTGAAAATGTCTAGTTGGGAGAGCCGGGGGGTGGAGACAGACAGGGTGGCTGTGTCTTGCACAGAAGGCCCTGGACAACGGTTAAGGGGCTGACCCCAGCCTGAACTCATCCCCGAGCCTTGTGTCCAGCATAAACACAGCCAGAAACACACACCCAGAGCTGCTGATATTTCAGTGAGTGAAGTCGTGAAACGGAGAGAAAAATCAGTTTTTGCTCAGGAAATGTGGGTTGGCCTGGCCTTGAAGATGGTGGGATTAGTTTAACAAGTCGAGGCCTGGGGAGCTGCATCCGCCTGGAGGGAGAGGTGGGCAGAACTTTCTCTAACTCCCACCAATACATTCTCAGTCTCGAGAAGGTTCCATACAGGAAGAGGGCACAGAAATATGCCTCAGGTGAGGCTGAACAGGTGCCGAGGTCCTCCTCAGGGGAGAAGGTGACCAGAAAGCATTGTGCAAGGCCATGTCCACAGCATCAACAGGAAGGATAAACTTCACTAACCCTGTGTCTCAAATACCGACTAACATAGGCACCTACACCGAAACTTCAGTAATATGCAAATATTACAGTTTATTTGATTCAGACACATGACCATGTACAGATAGTTACTACCGACAAAGGTATTCTTAGGCAGGTTCATCCGGGCCCCATCCCTGACCTTCATCAAATGCTCATAAAGTATGGTGTGAAAAACATTGCGCTGAATATAACCCACAGATGTATCAAGCAACCTCTTTCAGGGTAGCAGGACTAAAAGAAAATTTTAATTACCCAGTCTCTACAAGAAATAAAAAAAATTAGTTGGGCATAGTGGCCTGCAACTGTAGTCCCTGCTTTTGAGAGGCTGAGGTGGGAGGATCACTTGGGCCCAGGAGGTCGGGGCTGCAGTGACCTGTGATCGTGCCACTGCACTCAAGCCTGGGTGACAGAGCAAGACTATACCTCAATTAAAAAAAAAAAAATCCATTTCTGTCTCTGTATAGATCCATACCCTCTTGGCTACTGGCTCTGTTTCTCTGGAGAACCCTGACCAATACACTCTCTTCTCCCCATTTCACTTATTCATACATTTAAATATTTAATAGCTCCTATTTAACAAAAAATTAAAAGTCATTAACTTGTTTATGGATAAAGATCATGCCTTAAAATTCCTGGTGGATTCTCATAAAATTTAAATTAATATTGAGTGTACAGAAGGTTATATACACCTTCAAACTTCCATATATATTTCAAAGTTTCCATGTGTATACCTAGTTGGTTACAGTTTTGCCGGATAGGTTCCCAATATATCTGGTAGTGCCATAGGTAGCAGGATGACAAGTATAGTGAACACGAGTTCTACTCTTCCTTTAGTCAAAGGTTGGCAAAATAAGTGAAAAATTTATGCCATAAAAGTCAACCCCCTTTATTATTATTATTATTATTATTATTATTTTGCCAAAATCAAAAGAAACAAATAATCTAACAAAGAACGTATTAGGTAAGGTTATCTAGTGAAGAAAGTTTAGTGTAAGAAACAAACATACAAATATTGATCAGAGATGCTCCGGAAGGAAGTATGACAAAATGGGGAGGAGAGAAGGAATGGAGATATAATAAAATAGTGACCAACAGATATTTAAATACTTAGTCAGATTGCCTTTACTGATAAGGTAACTGGACAGTCAATTTAACCTTCAAAAACTGGCATGTCTGCCCTCGGGCGGACAGATACACGTTCCAGGTAGGCAGCTCAGAAGCCTGGCTTCAGGACAGGGTGGGGGACGCATGCTAAAATCCTTTCTGACATGTTAATTAGAACCATCGGCACCTCCAAGCTCTAAAGATTCATTAAAATTGAGATTTTTAATGAAGAACTTAAAATGAGTAAAACGTGTATACTCTATAGACAATCTTTAAAAGTAAACATCACAAAGATTTTTTTTCAACCTCCAAAATGTATTCACATGTAGGCTGTACCTACTACGGTAAACTTATTCGAAACAATGTATGTAACTAAATGACATCAGTAATAGGATATTAGATCTGGCTATTTCAGAATAGATTCATAAAGTAAATAAAACTAAATAATCCAAATTTTCTTTTCTGCTAAATGTAAAAGCTGAGTAAAAATGCCTAGCTAATTATAATTAATCCTAATAAGTCAAGATAAAAAAGCATAGAAATGTGGGTTCCATTTTGACACCTACTGTTCTATTGCATAGGATTTGGCTCCTATTTTTAAAATACTTTCTAGTCAAGGATGTCTTTCAGAACTACTGTTGTGATTACTTATATGCTAGATATTTTCATTAAGAAACACTATTTATGAAATAACAGAGTTCAAATAATGAATAACCCTCCAAATAAGTGGTCCCGGGCCATGAATTGTGCTTTCAGCTCACCAACACTTCTACATGAAAGAAAATTTCCAGAGAGACCCAATCACATGGTCTAAATGCCATCATATATTCACATTCAAAAATTAATGGAAAGTGAAAAATTCTGAAACTAATTATCAGTAAAGTTTGGACTGATGTGCTTCAGCTCCAACTGTAATATTCTAATTTGAGAGATTTTAGTGTGATAAATCCAAGTAAGTTACACAAGAATACTGTGAAACAATCAGTTACATAGAAAGATACTGAATCAATACAAAATATTTAAAACCTGTTTTACAAAAGATGAATTCTGGAAACTTAAAGACAAGCAGGCATGACTATACAGGGTTTAATATGTTTGTTCACTCAGACAAATAATTAGCATTCTGTTATAACTTTCTTGTACACTTAGGAAATGAAGCAATATTATGACCTAGCAAAAACTGGGTTACTCAATTACTATTACTACTGCCATTTTGTGATATTGTTCCTATTTAGAAAATAACTCTATAGTTGTCTAAACCAATTATACTCATTAAAAATACTAATAAAAGTTATAAGGAAAACATGATTAAACTCAGGTGTTTCATCTCTGACAAATTTATCTTCAATTTTAAAACATGCAAAAGTATATATTTCCTTAGAAATAAATTGAAATGGAATTATGATATTGTAGGCTCTTTAGACATTATTCTTTAGTAATCGCTCTCATACTATCTTTCCATCCAATTTTCTGATTTTAGTGCCTTAACTTCAATACTTATATTTAGGGTATCAAATACTTAAACAGTTAACAACAAATCTCAACGTTTATGAAAATAAAAACTCTAAATTAGCAAGATTTATATCAGTAGACATTTACTTCCCATTTGTTAGGGAATTTAAAAAGTGGGGGTGGAAATTAAATTATATAAACGAACTAATAAAGTGAAAAAGTAGCTTAATGTCATCATTATCAAATGCAGTTGAGAGTGCCCTTCCCTTTTTCCCTTTTTCCCTTTTCTTCTTCAATCTTAACAGGTGATCCTAAAAAGTTTTATTTAAGAATAAGGCAGGCTGCTTTCTTTTATTACTATTAGGTTGGGACAAAAGTAATTAAAAGTAATGACAAAAACTGCAATTGCTTTTGCTCTAATCTAGTATTATTTTTTTATCTTATCTCCCAGAAGAATGTTCTTACAACAAGCACCGCTCAGAAGCAGGAACTCTATATGTGGTCACAGCAGAGAAAGAAGAAATCTAGAAGAGGCAGAGTCAGAAGTGCAATACCCTCTAGTACAGTTCGGCTTCGTGTGCCGTGCTGTGTTCTGGACCCCCTAGTACAGTTCGGCCTCGTGTGCTGTGCTGTGTTCTGGACCCCCTAGTACAGTTCGGCCTCATGTGCCGCGCTGTGTTCTGGACCCTCTAGTACAGTTCGGCCTCGTGTGCCGTGCTGTGTTCTGTACCCCCTAGTACAGTTCGGCCTCGTGTGCCGTGCTGTGTTCTGGACCCCCTAGTACAGTTCGGCCTCGTGTGCCGTGCTGTGTTCTGGACCCTCTAGTACAGTTCGGCCTCGTGTGCCGTGCTGTGTTCTGGACCCTCTACTACAGTTCGGCCTCGTGTGCTGTGCTGAGTTCTCGACCCTCTAGTACAGTTCGGCCTCGTGTGCCGTGCTATGTTCTGGACCCTCTAGTACAGTTCGGCCTCGTGTGCCGTGCTGTGTTCTGGACCCTCTAGTACAGTTCGGCCTCGTGTGCCGTGCTGTGTTCTGGACCCTCTAGTACAGTTCGGCCTCGTGTGCTGTGCTGTGTTCTCGACCCTCTAGTACAGTTCGGCCTCATGTGCCGCGCTGTGTTCTGTACCCCCTAGTACAGTTCGGCCTCGTGTGCCGTGCTGTGTTCTGGACCCTCTACTACAGTTCGGCCTCGTGTGCTGTGCTGAGTTCTCGACCCTCTAGTACAGTTCGGCCTCGTGTGCTGTGCTGAGTTCTCGACCCTCTAGTACAGTTCGGCCTCGTGTGCTGTGTTCTCGACCCTCTAGTACAGTTCGGCCTCGTGTGCTGTGCTGAGTTCTCGACCCTCTAGTACAGTTCGGCCTCGTGTGCTGTGCTGTGTTCTGGACCCTCTAGTACAGTTCGGCCTCGTGTGCTGTGCTGTGTTCTGATTGAGGCTGGAACCCTGATCAGCTGATTTGCTAATGCAACTGTTCTAAATGTCCTTCTCACTTCCCACTACGTTCCATTTTCAGAAAGGAAGTCTCTTCCTGCTGAAACTGAAATCACCACTAACTGGAATCAATGACACATTTTAGCTAAAGAGGAAACAAATCTGGGTGTGATGGATCACGCCTGTAATCCTAGCACTTTGGGAGGCCGAGGCAGGTGGATCACTTGAGGTCAGGAGTTCCAGACCAGCCTGGCCAACATGGTGAAACCCTGTCTCTACTAAAAATACTAAATTAGCCGGGTGTGGTGACTCATGCCTGTAAATCCCTGCTACTCAGGAGGCTGAGGCAGAAGAATCACTTGAACCCGGGAGGCAGACGTTGCAGTGAGCCAAGATCATGACACTGCACTCCAGCCTGGGTGACAAAGCACGACTCTGTCTCAAAACAAACAAACAAAGAGGAAACAAGTTCCATTTGATGTTTTTAAAATGTTGATGATATCACACTTAAACAAAAGTACTACATCTATATAATGATCTAGATCAGGAACTTGTAGGGTCTAATGAAATGTTACTTAACTCATTTTGCATTTCAGCAAAAACTGTATATAATAAGGGTGTGGTCCTGGTAAACAATATTCTTGTAGTTAAAGCAGAAAGTTAAAGGCACTAGTTTATCAACCACCAATTAATTTTCTTAGTATGGAAAGCTAAAAATACAGTGTTTATGTTTCAGCAATGGGTACTTACAGAAATGTTTCATACTTTTCTTCTTTGGGGCCAGAATATTCGTTTCTTTCATTAGATGGACATTCTTATCATCATAGCAAATTCAAGTGTTTCTCATTCACCAATTGATTTACTTTATAAATGTTTAATTTGATACCAATCATGCTTCCTTACTGGAGTCATAGACCTGAATAAAGCAAGGTTCCTACCCTCCTGTTACTCACAGAAGATGCTAAATTTTAGACTGGAAATTGCCAGAATAGAGGTAATGGCTGTAGTTCTCCAAGCTGCTTGGGGGAATCGGATTAGCTTTATAAAGATCGACTTGAACAAATTGTATACTTGGGACAGACAGTGTTTCGTGGTTTTGTTATTATAAACTGCTGATTTAAGATAGTAAATCTTCAGTTAAGGAAACAAAAATGCCGAGTTTCTACACGTGCCAAGAACTGGGATTACCGGGGAATTCAAAGATGAACGAGACTCAGTGCTTATCAAGAGACATCAAACAAACCAGCCAAGGGAACAGATGTGTAAAGATGAAATTATAGTAAGATATACACATACCACATTTTATTATCTATTATCCAGAACAGTGATATGCACAATATCAATGGTCATTTAATTATTAATTCAGAGAAGGCAAACTAATATTTAAAATATGAGTTTTTTTTAAACACTGAAATGCTGCTGCCTGTTCTAATAACAATTGACTTGATCAGAAACTCTGTATGTACATTCCAATTAGTAATGGAGTAAAATGTGAACAGTTCTGCAAATGCACTTACTCTCATCAGCACATTTTCTAAGGGGCTTTATGATCTTGGGAATTCTTCAAACATTATTCACACAATCCCTCGTCTAAGGGAAGTCCGTTTAGAAATAACACAGACGCTTTGAGTAAATGTGCTTGTAATAATAATTATATTATGTAATATGGAGAAAAAATAGTCAAACAATAGGATTACTATTTGAAACAATAGATGAAGGATTAAAAAGCAAGTCTTTAGTCACAGAACGATTAAATGAAGTACCAACCGCACTATCACAATCAACTATAAAATGCAGGCCTGTTAGCCTCCCTGGTATTCTCTGGAAGTGCGGAATTGTATACACTATACTACAAATACAAAACACATTCTATTTATGCCAATTAATCCACAGAATAGTTTACTGTATGTATGCATAATTAAATTAACTCTTAGGCATTTAAGAAAATTCAAAGTCAATTAAACAAAACAAAATTTGCTTTGAGGCGAGGAGTATAATGTGTCTGTAGTAACCAAAGCAGCAAAACATGTTAATTTTTAATTAATTTGAACTTTTATTGCTGCAGTGAGGTTTTCACACCAACAACAAACACGAAAGAGCATTCCTCTTGATTGAATCAATGTTTCAGGAAAACTTTTTAAGAGAACAAATGAGCAAATGGACAGCCATAGCCATTTTCTGGCCCCTTCATGCACTTTTTTTTTTTTCTTCTTCTTTTTGAGACTGAGCTTGCTCTTATCGCCCAGGCTGGAGTGCAGTGGTGCAATCTCGGCTCACTACAACCTCTGCCTCCTGCGTTCAAGTGATTCTTGTGCTTCAGCCTCCCAATTAGCTGGGATTACAGGTGCACACCACCACGCCCAGCTAATTTTTGTATTTTTAGTAGAGACAGGGTTTCACCATGTTGGCCAGTCTGGTCTTGAACTCCTGACCTCAAATGGTTCACCCACCTCAGCTTCCCGAAGCCCTTCATCCACTTTCAAAGCTCATTCTTGTTGGGGTGATTTTATTCCATGGGGTAGGATCCGTCTTCACTCCAGAATGCTTTGGGGAGTGGCAGGAAGCAGGCCCCTGGTAGAAGGCTGACGTCAGTGTCAGCATCCCCTGGATCTGTCTCCTGAAACTGACTCCCAGTGACCTCTCCTGTCTGGCTTCTTCTTATTGGAAATGGATTCATGCTCTTTCAGACTCCACCAAAACCACTCCTCGGCACAGAAGGCCTTGCCCAGAGTAGCTTCTCCCTGGGAAGCTGGGGCATGCTGAGCCTTTCCAGCCTGTGGCTCACTCATTTTTGTTTCCAGCCTGTGGCTCACTGGTGTTTGTTGTTGGTGTGAAAACCTCACTGCAGCAATGAAAGTTCAAATTAATTAAAAATTAACATGTTTTGCTGCTTTGGTTACTACAGACACATTATACTCCTTGCCTCAAAGCAAATTTTGTTTTGTTTAATTGACTTTGAATTTTCTTAAATGCCTAAGAGTTAATTTAATTATGCATACATACAGTAAACTATTTTGTGGATTAATTGGCATAAATAGAATGTGTTTTGTATTTGTAGTATAGTGTATACAATTCCGCACTTCCAGAGAATACCAGGGAGGCTAACAGGCCTGCATTTTATAGTTGATTGTGATAGTGCGGTTGGTACTTCATTTAATCGTTCTGTGACTAAAGACTTGCTTTTTAATCCTTCATCTATTGTTTCAAATAGTAATCCTATTGTTTGACTATTTTTTCTCCATATTACATAATATAATTATTATTATAAGCACATTCACTCTAAGCGTCTGTGTTATTTCTAAACGGACTTCCCTTAGACAAGGGATTGTGTGAATAATGTTTGAAGAATTCCCAAGATCATAAAGCCCCTTAGAAAATGTGCTGATGAGAGTAAGTGCATTTGCAGAACTGTTCACATTTTACTCCATTACTAATTGGAATGCACATACAGAGTTTCTGATCAAGTCAATTGTTATTAGAACAGGAGACTCAGGGAAGTTCCCTGTCAAAGAAACGTGACAGGGAGGTGGCCCACATTTAGCAGAACATAGTACAAATAATCTTTCTTATGAGAAATAGGAAGCGTCCTATTGGGCAACATAGGCCAAAACACCTGAATTTTGTCTTACCTCCCAGGGCTCACTGAAGAGCTACTCACTGTGATATCTGAATCTTGTCCCCTTAACTTCTCAGTCACTCCTAAGTGTTCTCTGCCGTTCTTTGTGTTTAGGAACTCTTCAAGTTTTTATTTTTCTAAGATTATCAGCAAGCAGAAATTTCATGGGGAGAGTTTACAGGTATAATATGTGAATTATTTTACCATGCTAATGTATTTGGTGTAAGAGACAATTAAGAAAAATAATCAGTCATTATTGCATATTGTTCTATTTACCAAGAAATATTTAACCAGGTGAGATATTGCAATATGTCTAGGACAAATTCCCCTCTACTTAGATATCACATACACAGACACAGTAAAGATAATATATTATATGAATGTGTGTGTGTGTGTGTGTATATATATATATAGAGAGAGAGAGAGAATATATATATGATGCATCACCTATGACAGTATGATAACACTATGGGTAGTACTACCCAGTGTCTTTTATTGACATTAATATTTTCCGTACTTTTCTCTGATAAATGTGTTAATCTGTTTAATAGCTAAAACTCTGAATTAGACACATTAGAAATATATTTTGTTATTATTATCTCTAATAATATTCTCAAATAAGAAGAAAAGTGGTTAGAATTTATCAAAATATTTAGCTGTAATCAAATTTAGATTTTTATTTCCAAGATGACACACTAGAGGCATTCAGCGTGCCTCAGCCACCTGGAAATAGCAAGACAGTACAGAAAGATCAACCCAATTCAAACCCCATTTTAATTGAGGAAGGAAAACAGGAATGTAGCAGAATTGTGAAGACACCCCAAACGCTGGAGAGCAGGATACCAGCAAAGAGCCTCAGTGATGGCATGTGACTAACGAAAGTGAGCGAAGCCCCAGTGCATGAGAGGTAGAAAACCTCCCTCCGTGACTCCCCTTTCCACTGGGGACCCCGGCAACCCCGGCCGAGGGGGACCCCGGCAACCCCGACCGAGGGGGACCCCGGCAACCCCGGCCGAGGGGGACCCCGGCAACCCTGACTGAAGGGGACCCCAGCAACCTCGGCCGAGGGGGACCCCAGCAACCCTGGCCAAGGGGAGCACTTTGTATTTCCCAAGCACTGAAGTTAACTCGGGGAGTTACCTGGGGGAGAGGCTTGGAAAGATGCTCTACGGGAAATACGCTGGGAAAAGCTCAGATATTTCCCAGACCCAGGACTGGGAGCAGGATGCCATTTTTAATCCAGGCACCTACAAAGGCAGCCATTCTTCAGCAACCTTGCACTGTGACTGTGCAGGCATATTAGGCTTAGGCCTGAGATTGGAGAGCCTGCTCTGGAGTGGGGTAGGGGCCTCCACAGTCAGAACTGTGGAAAGTGCCTCAGCAGTAGGTGCTTTGTGCCTCTCCACAGGCCTGGGGCAAGAGGGGAGCTGCTACAGCTGAGATTTCTCCTGAGCGGTTAGTCTTGCAGCCATGGTCAGCCTGGTGACCTGGATCTGATCCGTGTGTGCCATTGATGGGTGCAGCAGCCTAACGCCCTGAGATTGTGATGCAGCAAGGCTCTCTGTGCTCTATGCACAGGCAGATCTCTGGGCATTCAGCAGTCTGAGCCATTGCACGTTTCCTGAACATAGATGGTGGTGCAGTGAGATCCTCTCTGCTCCATGCCCAGGCAGATCTCTAGGCATCTGGAGCACCCACTCTCCTAGAGTAGGAGGTTAGGCCACGCCCACATCCCTGTGCAGAGAACTTGGGGGCTAGGTGGTCTCCCAGCTCTATGTCTAGGCACACCTCTCAGCACTTGGTGGCCACCCACTGGATTCTCCCTTAGCACTGGGGTTTGTGTCTACCAAGAGGGGACCTGTGGGTGGAACTGCCCAGTCCAGCCCTTCCTGGCTCCTGACCCCCAGGGCTGAGCAGGGAGCTCAGACCATTGTGCATTCCATGGATCAGCCCAGTGCCTGAGGCAACAGAGAGTTTCAGCCAGCAAACAATAAGCAAGTATATATGCAGTCATGTTGGCCTCAGACAGCTCTTAGCTATAAGCACCAGCTACGGGCTTGTAGGATGAACTGCAAAGTTCACCACAAAACCTGCCAAAAAAAAAAGTACATAGGTGTATAGAGGCAAAGCCAAAATACTGTATCCAACATTCTCTATAGTCACACCCCTAGGGAGGGGGAAAAGGGAGAGGAAAAGAAAACACAATAATTAACAACAACATTATAGGGAAAGAAAGAAAAAGAAAAAATCCACATGCATAAAGATAATTACAAAAATTAGAAGGGTCAATTTTTCCATATCAGAAGAAAACACTGCAATAATTCTGCTACCATAACAACTCTGAATGTAGCAATTCCACCAAAGGATTGCATTAGCTCTCCAGCAATGGTCCCTAACAAAAATGGAAAGTCAGAAATGACAGGTAAACAATTCAAAGCATGGATTGCAAGGAAGCTTATTGAGATCCAAGACAAGGTTGAAAATCAACACAAAGAAACTTCCAAAACAATCAAAGAAATGAAAGAAGAGATAAACATCTTAAAGAAATCAATCAGAGATTCTAAAATCAATCAGAGTATCAGAGGTTCTGAAATTTAAAAACTTACTTAAGGAAAGTCAAAATACAACTGAAAGCTTTATCAATAGATCAAGGCAAGCAGAAGAATTTCAGAGCTTGAAAGCCAGTCTTTTGAGCTAACACATCTGACAAAAATAAAAAAAGAATTAAAAAAATGAGCAAAGTCTTTGAGAAATATGCGATTATGTAAACCAACCAAATCTATGAATTACTGACATTTCTGAAAGAAAAGAAGAAAATGTAAACAAGTTGAAAAATACATTTGAAGGAATAATTCAAGAAAAACTGCTTTATTTGGCTAGAGAGGTGGACATCTAGATACAAGAAATCTAGAGAAAACCTGTGAGATATTATACAAAATGAACAACACCAAGGCATATAGTTACCAGACTGTCCAAAATCAATGCTAAAGAAAAAAAATCTTAAAGCCAGCTAGAGAGAGAGAGAGAGAGAAAGAGAGAGAGAGAGAGAGAGAGAGAAAGAAAGTAGATCATGTACAAAGGGGGAACCCCATCAGGCTAATGGCAGACTTCTCAGCAGAAACTTTACAAGCCAGGAAAAACTGGGGTCTATTTTCAGTATTTTTAATGAAAAGAAATTCCAACCAAAAATTTCATATCCTGCCCAATTAAGTCTCATTAGCAAAGCAGAAATAAAATATTTTCCAGACAAGCAAACATTAAGGGAATTCATTATACACAGGCCAGCCTTATATGGGACCCTTAAGGGAGTTCTAAACATGCAGACCAAAGAACAATACCTGATACCACAAAAACACACTTAAGTACATAGCTCATAGACACTATAAAGCAAAAACACAATAGAAATGGCAAAGCATAGAGCTAACAACTTCATGACAGGATCAAAACCTCACATATCAATATTAACCTAGAATGTAAATAGTCTAAACACAATTTACACTCTTAAATGTAAGAATTTAAAAGGCATGGAGTGGCAAGTTGTATAAAAACACAAGATCCATCCATTTACTGTCTTTAAGAGATCCACCTCACACGTAACAACAACTAAAGAATCAAAGTAAATGGTGGGAGAAAGATCTACCAGGCAAATGGAAAATAAAACAAAACAAAACAAAAAGCAGGGATCACTATTCCTATTTTAGACAAAATAGATTTTAAACCAGTAACAGTAAAAAAAGGACAAAGGCATTATAACCACTCCCACAGAAATACAAATGATCCTCAGAGACTGTTATAAATAGCTCTATGCACACAAACTAGAAAATCTAGAGGAAATAGAAAAATTCTTGGAAACATACAATCACTCAACATTGAATCAGGGAGAAACTGAAACACTGAACAGACCAATGCCAACTTCTGAAATTAAATCCATAATGAAAAAATCTACCAACCAAAAAAAGCCCTGGACCAGACTGATTCACAGCAAATTTTTATCATACAAAGAAAAGCTGGTATCAATTCTAACGAAACTATAGAAAAAAATGGAGAGGAAGGACTTCTTTCTAATTCATTCCACAAAGTCAGCATCACCCTGATTACAAAAGCGGGCAAAAAAGGGCAGGGCAGGGCAGGGAGAAAGGAAGGGAGGGAGAAAGGAAGGGAGGGAAGGAGGGAGGGAGGGAGGGAGGGAGAGAAGGAAGGAAGGAAAGAAGAAAGGAAGGAAGGAAGGGAGGGAGGGAGGGCAAACGAACTACAGCCAATATCCTTGATGAACATAGACACAAAAATCTCAACAAAATACTAGCAAAACAAATTCAATAGTACATCAAAAAGTTAATTCAAATAAGCTTCATTCCTGGGACAAAAAGTTGGTTCAACATACACAAATCAATATATGTGACTCACCACATAAACAGAATTAAAAGCAAAAATTATAAAATCATCTCAATAGATGTGAGGAAAGCTTCTGATAAAATCCAACATCCTTTCATGATAAAAAAACCCTCAAGAAACTAGGCATCAAAGGAATACACTTCAAAATAATAAGAGCCATCTATGACAAACCTACAGCCAACACTGCATTGAACAGGCAAAAGTTGGAAGTATTCCGGTTGAGAACTGAAACTAGCCAAGGATGCCCACTCGCAACACTTCTATTCACCAGGACCTCATAATACTGGAAGTCGTAGTCAGAGAAATTAGGTAAGAGAAAGAAAAGGTATTCAAATTGAAAAAGAAGAAGTCAAACGATCTCTCTTTATTGACAATTTGATTCTATGCATTGAAAACCCTAAAGACTCCTGAAACTGATAAACGATAGACTCACCAAAGTTTCAGGATATGAAAGCAATGTAGAAAAATCTGTAGCATTTCTATACACCAATAATGTTCAAGCGGAGAGCCAAATCAAGAGTGCAATCCCATTTACAAAAGCCACATGCAAATACCTAGGAATATGTATAACCAAGGAGGTTAAAGATCTCTCCAAGGGTAACTACAAAACACTGCTAGAAGAAATTACAGATGACACAAACAACTGGGAAAACATTCTATGCTCATGGATTAAAAGAATCAACATCATTAAAATGACCATATGGCCCCCAACAACCAACAGATTCAATTCTATTCCTACCAAACGACCAATGTCACTTTTTACAGAATTGGAAAAAACTGTTTTAAAATTCATATGGAACAAAAAGAGCACGAATAACCAAAGCAATGCTAACCAAAAGAACAAAGCCAGAAGCATCACATTACCCAACTTCATACTATACTCTAAGGCTAAAGTAACCCAAACATTATGGTACTGGTACAAAAGCAGACACATAGACCAATGGAACAGAATAGAGGGCCCAGAAATATAGCCACATACCCACAGTCATCTAATCTCAATAAAGTCAGCAAAAGTAAACAATGGAGAAAGGACTCCCAATTCAATAAACAGTGTGGGGATAGCTGGCTAGCCATATTCAGAAAAATTAAAATTAAAATCATTTAACTCAAAACGAATTAAAGGTTCATTTAATAATACCTGGTAATTCATAAATGTAATACCTGGAGCAATAACAATCCTAGATGAAAACCTAGGAAACATCATTCTGGGCTTGGACCTTGAGACAGAGTTTATGATTAAATCCTCAAAAGCAACTGCAACAAAAACAAAAATCGACAAGTGAGAGAGACCAATTAAACTAAAGAGTTTCTGAACAACAAAAGAAACTATCAATAGAGTAAACAGGCAACCTACAGAATGGAAGAAAATATTTACAAACTATGCATTTGACAAAAGTCTAATATTCAGAATCTATAAGGAAGTTAAACAATGGAACAAGCAAAAAACAAATAACCCCAGTGAAAAATGAGCAAAAGACATCAACAGACACTTCACAAATGATGACACACAAGCATCCAACAATCATAGGAAAAAATGTTCATCTTCATGAATCATCAGAGAAATGTAAATGAAAACCACAATTAGCAACCATTTCATACCAGTCAGAATGGCTATGATTAAAAAGTCAAAAAACAGTAGACATCGGTGAGGCTGAGGAGGAAAGGGCATGCTTATACACTGTTGGTGGGAATGTAAATTAGTTCAGCCACTGTGGAAAGCAGTTTGGAGAGTTCTCAAGAAACTCAGAACACCACTCACCATTTATAACACCATTTCCTTTGTTACCCAAAGGAAAAGAAATCATTCTACCAAAAAGGCACATGCACTCACATGTTCTTTTCAGCATTATTCTCAACAGCAAAGATCTGAAATCAACCTAGGTGCCCATCAACAGTGAGTTCAATAAAGAAAATATGGTATATATACGCCATGTAATACTACACAGCCTTAAAAAAGAATGAAATCATGGCCTTTGCAGCAACATGAATGTAGCTGGCAGACATTATCCTAAGTGAAATAAGTCAGAAACAGAAAACCAAATATCGCACATTCTTACTTATAAGAGGGAGCTAAACACTGGGCTCGTGGAAATAAAAATGGCAATGGTAGACACTAGGGACTACCAGAGGTGGGAGGAAGGTATAGGGGAAAGGGCTATAAAAAAAGCTGTTGGGTACTATACTGAGAACCTGGGTAAAGGGATCATTCGTACCACAAACCTCAGTATCATATAATATACCCAGATAAAAAAACCTGCATAGGTACTCCACCAATCTAAAATAAAAGTTGAAAAATAAAAATAAAATAAAATTTACTAAGATCGATTTCCTGGGCTTATCGCAGGGATGTTTTTAATCTCATACATACACACATACACACACACACACACACACACACACACACACACCCACCCAAATAATCGATCTTACATTATCGATATCTAATATATCTTAAAATAACCTAAGACCACTGTATACGCTGGACTTACAATGAAGAGAAATAAAGAGCTTCTTCATTTCTTCAAATAGAAAACATATTATTAGGAAAAAACAACTTGTTTAGTACACTTCCGGGACCATGTGGATCAGATCAACTGAAAGCATGCTCTCAGGCATTCCTGTCTGCATAACAATTCTTTGCTTCTATCTCAGTCTATTCTCATTCAAGTTAATCTCTGACCAATTCCCAGAAGTCTTCGGTCCTCCAATAGCAATGCACTCCATGCATCTTGCCACACCCTGTTAGTGAATGAAAGACAGAAGGAACGCCTTGGTATACTCTTTCTTTTGCTTGCATTCTCCTGCTCCACCAAGAGAACACTCTCATTTTGAAAATTCATCATGAGGACCTCCTGTTATTTGCAGCTCCCCCTGATGCCTTTGTCCTTTGCAGGCACATGTTGCAGCTCCTCCTGATGCCTTTCTCTGTCCTTCGCAGGCAAACGTTGCAGCTCCCCCCATGCCTTTCTCTGTCCTTCACAGGCACATGTTGCAGCTCCCCCTGATGCCTTTCTCTGTCCTTTGCAAGCATGTGCAGCTCCTCCACCTTCTGAACGCCAACATCCTCCAAGGGTATTTCTACTGTGGAACTCATCATGGGGTAGATACTGCCAACTCAAACGGAGAGTTCACATCTCAGGAAGTACGGGACAGTCCATGGGCCACCCACAGAAGATGGCCACCTGATTCTCAGTGTCTGTGGGAACTTTGGCTTATTTTATTAATCAAGAGGTTCTGTTTCAAAGGACCAATGTGGAAAGGGGGCACATTATTGGCCTTAGAAACTATGTAAGCCTGATGATCAACAAGTCACTATCTCCGTGGGAAGGTATACCGTGAAATCTCTGCCCACAGATGCACAGCCAGACAACAAGGAGACTTATCTTGGGTGGATACTGGATGGGAAAATAAATGTCTGTCCCTGAAGAAATCATGGCCACAGCCAGCCCTCTCTTGGTTTGAGAGGTTTCAACATAGACTGCACATGTCACCTGATCAGTTTAAGGAATGAATTTAATGAATGTATTTACGGAATTAACATAAAAATGGTCCTCGGTTGGTAACACTCCAGAGGACTTGACCAATGCCAAAGCAATCATCTCTAGAGAGCTAACCCTTGACCTAGGCCACATGAGACCCTCTCAGCCAAGCCAAGGAGGAATACCAAGTCACACCCCAAACCACAAAACATGGAGAAATGATCTCACTGAGCAACCATCGGCAGGCAGAATAAGCAGCAGTAGGAGAAGTTCAGTTACTTCATATATACGATGATTGCTTATAGAATGTGCAATAAGCAGCTTTTAACAAAAACAACTACGGATATAAAAAGAACTAGAAATATGAGAAAAGAACAAGAAACAGTATTTGAGAAAAAAACAGATTTGAAAAAGAACAAAGCAGAACTCTTAGAAGTGAACGAAAGTCATTGAAATTAAAATGCAATGCATGAGTTAAACTTACATTAATCACCATTCATGAAGGAATGAAGCATAAGAAAGCATTGCAGAAATTATCCAGAACGAAGCACAGAGTGATACAGGGATGGAAAATGTAAAATAGAAATTACAGGAGCAGAGAGAACCAGAAAGGACAGCATGCATCTAAAGCGAATCTCAAAGGAAAGGAAGAAAAAATAAAGGAGTGGGGGGAACATTCACAAGGATCATGGCCAATAATTTTTCAAACTGATAAACGCATCAGATGATGTGCACATCGGAAGAAGCCTTAAGCAGGATTAATTTTTAAAAACTAATATCTGGGGTTACTGTGGTAAAACTAGAAATATAAACCTACCCACCCCCGCATACACAAAGCACAAAGCAACATTTATTCACCCATTTGACCACATATTATGTGTGAATGATGGTGCCAGGACTTTTGGGCATAACGTTGCTGAAGTCAGGGTCCCAAATCTTATAATTTGTGCTTTATTGGTGATAACAGGAATGTAACGAACAATATATATGATGAATTCCACAACAGAGATACACACAGAGGATGCTGACATTCAAAAGTGGGGTGGGAGGACGACCTGTGCCTACAAAGGACAGGGAAAGGCATGGGAGGGAACTACATATGACAGAAGGTCCTCAAGATGAGTTTTCAGAATGAGAATGTTTTCTGGGTGGAGCAGGAGAATCCAAGCAAAAGAAAGAGTATACTAAGGCATTCTTCTGTCCTTCATTCACAAACATGTTTGGTGAGATGCGTGGAGTGCATTTTTATTGGAAGGCAGAAGGCTTCTGGGAACTGGTAGAGGATTAACTTGAACGAGAATAGACAGAGATAGAAACAAAGAATTGTTAGGCAGACAGGAATGCCTGAGAGCAATGGTTTTAGAATTTTTTCCATCATAAAAACTTTAAATATGAATCATATGAATTCTAACATATAAAACAGGTAAAACAGCGGTTCAGATGGAAGAGCAAGTGGGGAGGCGTACACATGTGTGTGACGGTGTATTTACCGGGAAGCCCAGCGAGTCAGACATCCTCCTCTCACGACTGCAGTTTCTCTAGGAGTGTCTTCATTGGATTCATTTTCATTCACAGATATTTTACACTTCAGCAGTATCTTTAGAAGAACTATTTCTATTTATTTAATCTCCACTGTTACAGCTCATATATATGTGATATTTTCATTTTTGCATATGTCTACTTTATAACTCAAACTTTACTAAAATACAGTATTAGAGCAAATGCTTTCCCATTGGTTTATTTATATTTGATTTTTCCAGGTGGACAAGCATATTATTTACAAATAGTGGTATTTATAATCTTAACTTTCTTGGTAATTTTTATTCATTTCATTTCTTTTCTTATGTTGATTAAAACTTAAGGATCAATGCTAAAAAGACACTGAGTTTATTTCACAACCAAAGGTGATATCTCCTTGGGAACTTAGCATAATTTTTTTGTGTGTGCGAAAGACTCCTTTTACTTTTAATTTAAAATAAGATTTGGGAAGTGACATTTGTCATCCTTTTGGTACCTTTTGAAATGGTTGATTGACTTTTCTTTTTTAACTTATTGATGTAATATATACTAAGACTTACATTTCCAATGATTGATCATTGAGTATTTAATGGACTGCTAGATTATATTTGCTGTTTTATTTATGCCTCTATCTTTGCAAGTCAAATAACCATCTATTATTGATATATCTCTTCATTTCACGGTGTCATAGATAGGCTGGATTTTTTAATTAAAAAATTGCTGATGAGAACAATTTAAAAATACAGAGAACTATAGAGACAGCCAACGTCATTCTACAATAGTGTGAAAATAGCAACACTGAGCTATATTTACTTCAGTTTTACTTTTTACAAATAAACTTCACAGATAAACTTAACAATCCATCTATACACTCTTATCCCATGATTTGGTGAAATAAGAATGATCAATTTTACAATATGCTTTCAGTCTATTCAAATTGTTTTCACATTATATGTGTACATACCTATGAAATAAATAAGATTATGGGCACTGAAAATTATGAAAATGTTATTTACAGTGCATGCATCATTCAGCAAATTGCTTTTTGTTAACCTGACCTTAGGTTTATAAATCTATTCTTATTAATGCATACAGTTTAGGTGCATTTATCTGAAATATTTTAAAGTGTCACAATTATAATCAGATTAATTTATTCATTTCCCTAGTTATGATCGTTTACTTTCTTTTCCTTTTACTTGCATGTTCAGGAGACGTGTCAGTGAAGAGCTATGTACATTTTTTTTAATGCATGTGTGGGTTTCTCTATGCCAGGATTTCTCAAACACGGTGCAGCTGCCATGTGAGGTTGTATAGCTCTTTGCAGTTGGGTCCTCCCATGGAAGGCCGGACCTTGTGCTTCACCCACTAGATTCTGGAATTTGACTCCACCCACTAGGTTCTGGAATCCCCTCTCCTGAGTTGTGACAGCCAAAAATATCCCCAGACATTGCCAGATGTGCTCCATGGAGTAAGATCAACCATCATATGTACGATGGTGTGTTATGCACATTTCCAACTTTACCAAATATTGCACACTGTTCTTCAAATTAGTTGTACTACTTTAAATCCTCATTGGGAGTGTGTGTGTCTATTTTCATATTACCTGATTTTTGTTATTATTGAAAATATTTTCTTTGTGAAATAGTCCTCATTATTCTTTCAATTTCTAAATCCTTCATTATTTGTGGGAATACGCATCTTTCCAGATATGTATTGGAACTTCAGGTTTTCACTTGTGCATATGCTGCTTTCTAGAAAAGGAACCAAGGATTTCTTCATTCTTTCATTTTTGTAACGGTTTAAACAATTTTGTATTCTTTGAAGATTTAAAAGTTCATGTTTAGGAACTTCTGGAGTTTGGCTCCTTCAGGATGGAAACAGTCTTGGTTTTTTCTACGTTATTCATGCATTTGATTTTTTAAAATTTTCTTTTACAGTTAATTTTAATCTGCAGAAAGCATTTTTATTTATTTAGTATCAATGTATATGTGGCTATACCTTTTGTTTTCATTACCAATTATCAACATTTAGTTTTCTAGTGACTTTGTTTACTTTTGCTTCTGTATTTAGTTTCTAATTTTATTACATTGTGGAGGGAAAATATGCCCTGTACAATTTCTGATTTTGTAAATTTATTAAACTGTAATCTATGATCTAAATATGGCCATTTTTAAAATAAGTGTGCTGTATGTGTCTGAAATATAGTTTGATATGAAAAGTACAGATTTTGGTATGAAGCAATCATTGGCTTACCTGCCATATCTTTGCTCATTATTTTACTTTTAGGCATTTTAAGCTCAAAATAAAATACAGCTTTAGGCCCATTCCCTTTCTATGAATTTTTATTTTATAGTATTGTGTGTGGTCCTTGACATAAATTGTAAATGTACACATGAGTTCACACACACTTCTTTTACCTAACAAATGACTCCATTCTTTACTCTTTCAGTCATTTGTATATTTATTTCTTTATGTGTATCAGAAGTTAGTCTTTTCTTATACATTGACATCCACTGGACATGACTTATTCAAATGCAAGAATTCCATGTTGCTCCTCAGAGATAAAACACATGGTATCATGAATATTAATTACCATTATATATAATTATATATCCTATGCCATAACATACAATATTCTATATAACATTGCTGTAGATCCCTAGCTAATAGACTACATCATGTAATATAATGACGCAGTGCTGTAATCATAATGCCAGTAGCTGAATGGACGCCTGCATTTACGGGACACGTGATGGGGCGTCTGGCACTTGCCTTGTTGACCTTTCTGTGCCTCTGTCCTCGGTACACAGTCTCTCACCTCCAGGCTGGTCCCATCCTCTCTGTCCATCTCTCCCTGTGGTCCAGCTTCCTCTCTTTCCCAGAAGGTGCTCCCATCCCTCTCTCCTTGTTTATAAAGGAGAGAAGCCCCAGAAGGCAAGCACATCGGCGTCTGTCGGAAGATGTGACTGTGAAACGCAGGGCAGAGCAGAAGATAGGCTGGATATGGAAGGGTAGAAGGTTCTAGAAACCTCACCCTAGTGCTTCAGGCAGAGCCACTGCTGGGCAATTCCTCGCCCCTTTACTGAACTGTGTCTGGTGGAAATCAGTGTGGTGGCAAGAGATGGTGCAGCCTAGAGCGCATGCTCAGGCTCCAGGCCAGGTGCGTGTGTTGGCCTGGTGACTTCCGGCACTCCAGAGTGCAGATCTCTCTGCCTTGCATTTATTTCCTTATCTGTGGAGAGGGCAGGAAATGCCTGCCTCGTGGAACTGTCACGACGGCTCAGGTTAGTTGAATTCCTGTACAGGGCTCCACATCTCCAGGGCATGGGCAGGGACAGGGCCATGTCAGTCCGTCCGCTTGGCATTTTCACACACTGCAGAGCATGTGGCGTGTCTCCTGCCTCGTCTCAGAGAAAACTTTGTGAAATTTCAAAAATCATGTAAAATATAAATATACTTCCATGTCAGAAAGCCTTATTTGAAAATCAGTCCAGTAATCTTGGGGTGTCTTTGGGTTTTCTGGGAAGCTCTAGAAGGGTGGCTCCAACTGCACCTAGTCTGCAGCAGGGGTCCTCAGCAGGACATGCGAGAATCATGGGCGGTGAGCCCCAGTGCCCAGCTCATGCCCCAGGCCCATTATACCAGAGGCATCAGGAAGTGGAAGGCATCAGAGGTGTGACACTCACCAAGGGATGTTGAAAAATCACTCATTTAGAAAGATCCTTGCTGTTGGGTGGAGGAAGGCAAATAGGAGAAAAGATTCCAAATGCTGAAAATGCAACTATAATGCATTATTTACTACCACCTTACTTGGGAAAATCCCTGGTATTTGGGACTGGCACACTCATTTTCTCTAAGTGTGTTTTTTCCTGTGCTATATCTTCATCTGGGACAGTCTCTCTCTCTCTCTCTCTCTCTCTCTCTCTCTCTCTCTCTCTCTCTCTCTCTCTCTCTTCAGCTGTTGATAGATGCCTTCTCCTCCATTCACTTGGGAGTCATGCTATCCAAGACGTGGCTCTTGACTGAGGGCCACGCGTGTACCTTGTTGTCATGCTACACTCTGAGATCTGCACCGTGCCAGGGGCCTTTCGCATACTAGGACTCTAGAAATTCATTTTATTATTTATAACACTTGACAGTGCCTGTAGCCTAAACAGAACGAAGTGCAATCTGAAAATTATTTCTGTGGTATGTTTATTTTTTAAGATGTTTAACACCATCTATTCAAAAGGAGCATTGATTGTGAATTGGATCAACTTCATCAGTGTTTTCACTGTTGGTGATTTATTCTTCCAGTAAGGAAAGAGTCTTTCTTGAATTAGCCCACCACCCCTGGTGAACGCCAATGGCACTGCTCTTACTTCTCTCCAAAAACTGCTTGAGAAAACATCACTCCTATTTCTCCTTTTTCATGTTAGCCTGATGGTCTCTAGATGACAGGTTCCACTCACGCCCTCCTGTTCCTGGTGACCTTTTCATGCAGCCCTCGGCAGGGTCCTGTGTGTTCGTCTCTCTCTGGCTGGCTCCTGACCCCTGCTTTTCACTTCTCCTGCACCTGAGCACGATGCCTCCTTGAGTGCACCTGAGATTCTTCAGTTATATGTTGCAGACATTTCTCACATTGCAATTTAATGCCTATATGCTCTGACTTAGACTTTGAACAATTTGAATTTGAGCAACTTTAGAGCAGGGACCATCTCTTATTTTTTCATCTTCAGAAAGGAGCATCGTACTTCAAATACAATAGATAATAGCTACTATTTGAATCAGAGAGAGAAAGAGTGAAGACTGCGACTCTGTGCAACAGACTCCTTGGTGTCGGTTGCCTCTGCAGCCTCTTGGATGGCTGGTCTTCTAGACACCTCCCTTTCTCTGGTCAGTACACATGTTGAAACACGTCGGTGTATTTCATTCTGGGAAGGCCTCTGTCAACACAGGATGTCTGAATAGAAATCTGAAAATTAAGGATGTTTCCAAATGGAAGTCTGGAGGATGAGCCATGGAGTAGTTGGCTCTGCGTCTTTGTGGGGTCAGAACAAGGTGGCTGCAGTGGCATCCTGATGACAGTGGCAAGACTGGATGGGAGGCTCCAAGGGCCCAGTGGACGAGGATGAATTCTGTTCTATTGTCCAAGGCAAACACTGGAAGCCTTTAATGGGGGCAGGAAGGGGTGAGTGAGAGGATCAAACTTCTACATTAGAAAGCGCACTCTGAACCACTCAGTGGGGCGTGACTTTTCATGGAGGCTGGTCAGTACCAGGGAGTCCAACAGGAAGGAATGAAGAATTTCAGGTGGGAGATGCTGGGAGGCGAGTCCTGTACTGCAGCAGAGAGATGGAGAGACGTAGACAGGTTTGTTACATGTTCAGGAGGCAGAGCCAGAAGGACTTGCCACAGGGCTGGTGTGAGAGGAAGGAGGAGAGTCAAGAATAACATTCCAGATTTTAGCGTGAGTGGAGACGCCATTTACTGGGACAGGGAAGACTTGGTGGGGGAACCAGGTTCCTTAGGTGAGAAAGTCAAAATGTTCAACCCGAAGCTATTAAAGATTCACGGTAAAAAAATTATACCACTATTTAATTACTTGCATTTATAAATTGTATGATATGTACTTCCTTTTGGCCCCATCATCAATAACTTAAGACCATGCATACTATCTCTACCTATGAGGAAGTAAAAGGGGAGGTTCAGAGAGAGACTGCAATGTGCTCAGTAGCACAGGCACAGGCGTGGCGGAGCTCAGTTCAACTCTAGTTCATCTCTGTGACACTCTCCCCAATGGCCCCATTGTCACTCCTGAAAGCAAACACACCACAATGACTTCATTGTTTTAAAAGATAAGTTAAACATCTTAAAGGATGCCCACAGAGAGACACCGGGACTAGCGAGAGAGTGCCATCCTTTCAGAATCAAGGACACCCAAGTCACCCCACCTTCAACTTCCCTCGGCTCTGGGTGCCTCTGGATGATGCTCAGCTAAATCCAAAAAATGACCGTGTGTACTTAATTCTGAACAACACAGTTGCAGGAAAACACATGGGCCCATGAACTCCCACCTTCTATTCCCAGAAAGACAAGTACAACCCGTTCCTATGTTGAAAATCAGTTTGTTTTAGACACCAAAATATATTTAAGAAGAGATGACACATTCAGAGCAACAAAATTCGGAAATCACGTATTTGCTGCCATGAATTACCGTGAAAAGGTTAAACTGAATATGTCAGGGTGTGGCCAACAGATGTAAGCTGAACAAAACCCTCTAGCCTGCACTGATAGCAGAAGATGTGACATCAGGAGTGAGTCGCCATGCCATGCTGTGTTGCTGGGAAGACCCCCACTGTCTTCCTTTTATAACAAGGAAGTGCCCTAGCTAGCTATACAGAGACTAAATAATGGAAAAAAAAATGCAGCACTTATAAATCAGTAAGTGGGGAACGTCTGGGAATATAGTTCTACTGAATCTGAATCTAAACGATTCCATTCGTACTCAGGAATCATGTATTCAATTACCTGACTTGAATAATGAGAATTTCTTCCTATTGAAGTTCAAGCATCATCGACCATTCCAACAACAGGGGGTGAGGGTGGCTCTCTGGGGCACTTTATTAAGGATGATTGCTCAGCAGGTTGCACTTGCAAAGGGGAAGATACTCTGCCAATTCGGGAGGTGGGAAGCACAGTTAACGACTTTCCCATGACTCAGAAAAGCAGGAGCTCAGCGCTGAGCTGTTTTGGAAGCTTCGTTTAGATTGGAGTCACAGGAAGAATAGTGTCACACAATGACATCCACACGGCTACATCACATCACTATTTCCATGGCTACAATATCTCATGACACTTTGCACATATTCTGTTGTGTCCAGCCAGGCAAATTGATGGGGCCAAGTATCCTACCCAAATGAATTTTTAATGTATACAAACATAGAGATTACTGGGCATATTTTAATGTATCTTTAGACTTTATGGCCCTAAACTGATGGTGGAAGATGGCAGAAACCCTTTTCTGTCTCTAAGATTTTGTGAGGAAGATTCATGGCCCAAAGAGTTCAATAGTAAAAAGATACCAATGTCAAAATGGAAAAAGTGAACAACATGAAATGTAACTGCCTATATAACAATGCCAATACGTCAGTTCCAAAATCAAAGCATGCAAATGCTGGCTGGGAAAAAATGCTGCTCTCAGAATAATTCATGTAAAATACAAAATCTATGCATGCTTGTTGATAAGGTTTACTATGAAGTCATGGTGTGGCAGAATCACACAGACAAGCCAAAGACAGAAAAGCCAAAAGTGCTCAGCCTGAATTCTGAGAATCCTCAATCTACAAGAAAAAGGAGACACTAAGAAGCAGAGGGCGAAGAGAGGTCTGCAGGCTGAGGGCTCCTGACCTGAAGCATCCCGGCCGCACTGGGGCAGTGAAAGCAGGAAGGCGAGGGCCCCAGACAGAGGTGAGTGGCGAGGTGCTGGCCAGCGGGTCGGCCACACCAGCCTGAGCAGGGGTTCCCTCTCCTTTCTCCTTCCTCACTGTCCAGGCAGCATCCACCATGTGGGACACCCCACTGCCCTTACCAGTCTGCCTGGACAGAGCCCTCCACTGCTCCAAACAGTGCTGACTTCACCTGTTCCCTTCCTCTGAAATAACTCTCCTAATGTCAGTGACTGCTAGCAAAAGCAGTGACTGAGTTATACTGCCTTCAGCTTATTACAAGTTGCTGTAACTGCTCCCTTCTCTCCTGTGTCCGAATTTCCCATTCCTATCTGTTTCCAACCATGTTCTGAGGTCATCCAGCATCTTGTGAGAGTGACGCCTTGGACCAGGGCACAAGATGGATACACACACAGCCCCCATGTCTTCAGGGGCTCAGGCCTCTCCTTCCCTCCTTTCCTCCTGGCCCTTACTCTAGGTGATCCTGTCCTTTTGTGGATCATTGCAAATACTGCTACAAAATCTTTCACCTGTTTTTACAAATCAGGGTTTGAAAGGCAATTTTTTTTTTTTTTTTTTTTTTGAGATGGAGTCTCACTCTGTTGCCCAGGCTGGAGTGCAGTGGTGCGATCTCGGCTCACTGCAAGCTCCACCTCCTGGGTTCATGCCATTCTCCTGCCTCAGCCTCCCCAGTAGCTGGGACTACAGATACCCGCCACCATGCCTGGCTAATTTTTTTGTATTTTTTTTTTAGTAGAGATGGGGTTTCACCATGTTAGCCAGGATGGTCTCGATCTCCTGACCTCGTGATCCTCCCACCTCGGCCTCCCAAAGTGCTGGGATTACAGGCGTGAGCCACTGTGCCTGGCCGAAAGGCAAACTGTTAAGTGTTTAAGAGAAGACCAGACAAAACCGTGGCTCTCACGCTCCTAGCATGTGACCAGGAGGTTCATGTAACCTCTCTTTGTGTTTGCCTTTTCATGAGTGAAAAGGGGAGGAACCTGCTTCTACACTGGGCCATGGACACAGGGAGATAACATACGTCAAGGTTTTGGTATAGTCTCCTTCCTAAACTCAGTGCTGAACAAATGTTGGTTACTGTCATTTTAATTACATGACTTGAAGCATTAGATTCAAAGTGCTAATTCCTACTATGGCATAGAAGGTGATTTTGGATTCCCGTGCACACACATAAACACACATTTTGTTTTTATTATAGGATTCTACCTAAATATCCACAATATGTCATCAACTCCACAACCACCCATAACTCATACGACGTATGTCTGGTTTGAACCTGATAGAATCCACCTGAAAAGCTTGATAGATGACTAGTAGCAAATCGTGCATTCCAAATCTTATTGACTTCGCCATCTCTGATTAAATAAGCACTGGATTTTAGATGTAAAGGAAGTCTTTTTTTTCTCCTCTAGCTGATACAGAAAATCAAAGCATTTTAAGCCACAAGAATGGAATTTTCTTGTGCCAGTGAAGATGTGAAAGAGGAAGTTTGACAGAAGTGTTCAATTGCTGCTTTTAAAGATCTCTCTCAGCAGCATGGCCCTCTCTGTGCCTGTGCCATGAGGGACACACAGAAGCTGAGGCCGGGGCTGGCGTGCAACCAGGCTCTGGCTGCCCCACCCAACAGGCCTCCGAGGGCTCTGCAGTCCTCTTTCCTCCTCTTTCCTCTCCTTTTGTCCATTCTCAGCCACCCTCACTTCAAAATGCTGGGTTGATTTTCATCAAAAGACCATTAGGTTTAAATCATTTAAATTCATAATTCCTCACAGCTACATGATGAATCCAAGTCCAGACGCCAGTTGATGTCCAACAAGAGAGGGTGGACACGGCTCTGGGCAGAGCTACACAGAGGCAGAGATGTACACTAGGAGCAAGACCAGACCCCACTTATTTTAAACCCCTAACTCCAAATCATAACTTCTGCATAACAATTATTATTCCAGTTATTCTCACATGACTCCAATGGGAAGGAGCCTTCTACACTAATAGTGACGATACTAGTCAACCCTTCCCCTGCACTCCTTCTGTCACTCACAACCATACTCTGAGGCTACCTCTGGCCTACAGATGAGGAAAGGGAAGCACAAAGAGGTTGCATGATTTTCCCAAATCCCCAGCCAGGGAGATGTAGATCCTGAATTAAGTAAACTCCGTGCCTTCAACTAATAAGTCTGCTGCTTTTAGCAGTTCAAGCATAGTATCAGTGAATACTCATAAATTGCAAAAGACAGTCAGTCACCCTATATTGAGGATATCATCTCTCTAAACGGCAGCAGTCATGGAAGATGCGGTTTTATAGGCCTACACACCTAAGAGCTATGATTTTGCTAACAGCTATTAATGTATATCAATTGATTTTTGCAATGTCCTATATCAGTAGGACAAAGGAAAGCATTTTATCTTCAACTGTGCCACATGTATCCTATATGGCCTGCATGCTACAAAGGAAACCTCAAAGATGGGGAGTGCATATGGAACGCACTGATAAGAGAGCATGTTATGTGTCATGTATACGAATGGTCACCAATAGTCACTGTGTCAGCAAGGGACAAGGACAGGCTGGAGTAAATTTGGACTGGGATGTGGACCATGATCCACCCAGGTTCCTAGGAGCTCAGGCCAACTCACCCAGCAGGTCTGTCAGAAAGAGGTGGTCACTCCAGACCCAGGGGCAGGCCCGATGGACAAGGCAGCTTGGGGTTGCCTGGTACAAGTGGCGGGATGTCCTACCAGGTAGGAAGAGACTGGCAGGGAGGTTGAAAGAAAAAGAAACACTGACTACATCAGCTGAACAGTGAATACACTGGTGAGGCAGACAGGCTTGGTCCAGTGTGTGATGCTGTTTGCTACAGTCACATGGGCGGGTTTTGGAAAGAAGGAGACAGGTTCACACACACATGTGGAACTGTGCAGGTGTCCCTCTCAAATGGCAGTGGGGTCTCCAAGCAGACATTTGAGCCACGCCCTGCAACCTTCATTGGTCTATGAGGGCCACACCTCCAGTGACCAGTGACATCACAACCATTGGCAAAGTCAAGCAAGTGTCCTCTAAAATCTGATGCTCTTTCACATCTCCAAATGGTTCATTATTTAAGATACAAAAAATAAATTTCTTTTATTTATAAGGAATAAACAATGTTAAAGAGACAGAGACAGATGGCTGGGCGCAGGGGCTTATGCCCGTAATCCCAGCACTTTGAGAGGCCAAGGTGGGCAGATCACTGGAGGTAAGGAGTTTGAGACCAGCCTGACCAACATGGTGAAACCCAGTCTCTACCAAAAACACAAAAATTAGCCCGGCTACTCGGAAGGCTGAGGCTGGAGAATCGCTTGGACCTAGGAGGCAGAGGTTGCAGTGAGCTGAGATCGCACCATTGCACTCCAGTCTGGGTGACAATAGTGAAACTCTGTCTTAAAAAAAAAAAAGAGAGAGAGAGAGAGACAGAAAGAGATGACAGGGAAAGAAAGAAAAGGAAGGAAGGAAGGAAGGAAGGAAGGAAGGAAGGAAGGAAGGAAGGAAGGAAGGAAGGAAGGAAGGAAGGGAGGGAGGGAGGGAGGGAAAAAGACAGAGAAAGAAATAAAAAGAAAAAGAGAGAGAGAAGGAAGGAAGGAAGGAGAGGGAGAGAGAGAAAGGAAGAAAGGAAGGAAGGAAGGAAAAGAAGGGAGTGAGGGAGGGAAGGAGGAAGGGAAGGAAGGAAGGAAAGGAGGGAGGGAGGGAAGGGGAGGGGAGGGGAGGAAGGAAAGAAAGAGAAAGACTGAGAAAAAAAGGAGTGGAGCTAGAGGCAGAGGTCTATTTTGGAAGCAAATTCAGAGCCTCCTTGTCCAGACACAGAAGCAGGTTTATTGATCATTTTAAGCAAACGTTTGCCTGTGGTCCTTCAAGGTAAGGTAAGTCCTTAACTTGGTGAGAAACATAATGACTTCCAAGTTTTCAGTCCTCAACAAGCTAGATTACACAGCTTACAGCCCCTTATCCTAAACTTCTGAAGACAAACATGTTCTGAAATCCAGATTTTAAAAAGTGAATGTAGTGTTTATATCCCTGGTAGGTTTGAAGCAGTGTCCCCAGTCAAATATTTTAATTTGGGGGGAACCCCATATGAATACTCACAGTCAGAGAAATATGTAAGAATTATAAATACAGTTACATCAATCAAGTTTAGATTTTGCTGCAAAATAAGTTCAGGTTGGGTCATGTTTTTATGAGCACATGAGTCATACGCGAATGTCTGGTTTTCAGAACTTTTGGGAATTTGAAATTATAAGTAAGCAATCAAGGACATAGACCAACATGCTTTAAATTCATCATTTTATTTGCTCATAACAACCCTGAGAACATCTTCTGACATTTAATTGCCTGACTGCAGAAGTGAGGCTGGAGTGTTTGACTCTCTCCCGACAGAAGAGGGACTTTCTCTTTTATACCCTGAAAGTAAATACACTGCTTGCACATCTAGCATCAAGCAAACATCTTTACTCAGCAAAGAACTGGTGTCACCTCACTGATAACCAACTCCATCCCTAAAGGAAGTGCTGAGACAAGGAATGGAAAAGATGTCAAAGAACCAGTCAACTACAATTGCTTATGCCAAATTCCCTATGGCCCAGCCATCTCTGTCGCCTGGCATCATTGGCGAGACTTTATTGGATGTGACAGAAAAGCAATATTTATTAAAGATTTTTGAGTTAGGAGGTTTTATAGTTAAATAGAAATTTAAAATATGTGACTCTGACCTGAGATTAAAGGGTGAGATTGAAGAGGCACAAAGGTAAGATGCTGTGCAGCGAGGAAAGGTGGGGTAGGAAGGGCCAAGCCAGGGCCATGGGACTGCATGGCAACATGCCAGCACCTGCCCTACCTCGAGAGAAAAAGACATGATAGCCACAATGCTCACGGCACCTCTTTTTACACACATGACTGGAAAAATAGCCTCGATCAAATAGGAAGTACAAGCGCCAGAAGCAAAACTTTGAAAAGAGTCTGAGTATCCGGAGAAAAATTCGATTTCCGGCTGTCTTCCCCAAATCGTGACTATGTGGACATTGGTCTTAGGTTTTCATGTCAAAACAGAGAGTATAAGTTTGAGTGTAATTTTTTTTTTCCAAGACCGAGTCTCACTCTTGTCGCCCAGGCTGGAGTGCAGTGATATGATCTTGGCTCACTGCAACCCCCACCTCCCAGGTTCCCGCAATTCTCTTGCCTCAGCCTCCCGAGTAGCTGGGACTACAGGCACCTGCCTCCACGTCCGACAAATTTTGTATTTTTAGTAGAGATGGGGTTTCATCATGTTGGCCAGGTTGGTCTCGAACTCCGGACCTCTGGTGATCTGCCCGCCTCGGCCTCCCAAAGTGCTGCGATTATAGGCGTGAGCCACAGCACCCAGCCAAGTATAAGTTTCTAAACAACACGGCTGGCCGTCACCTCCTCAAGGACAAACAGCATTAGCAGCCAGTGGCCAGGACTGCTGGAGACAGGCCCTCCCTCTCCGCTGGGAGATGGGCCACTGGGCACCATCTCCGACCTCTGCCTTGCCTGACCTGGAGCAGGCTGCTACTTAACCTGTAGGACTCAGTGTCCTCATTCATCAAACAGGGACAATATTAGTAACAGTCTCATAGAGTTATTAGAAGAATTAAGTGAGAATTAATTACTGAGTATGGTGCCTGACACTCAAAATTTTAGTGAAGGTAGTTTCTTGCTGAATTTTATACGCATGTGCAGTTGTGTGTACATGTTTATTTATGTGTTTATTATGTGAACACACCCTCGTAATGAAAGTATATTTGATATATTTATAATTGGCTTAATGATGGTCTATTTTCATAATAAAAATCATAATGATGCTACTATCGTCAAAAATATGAAAAAGAAAGGAGAAGGGTTAAGATGCTGATTTTAGCAAATAGTTCTCTTGCTGCAGTAGAGGCAGTTAAATTTATCTGTGATGCAAATTCTTTTACTATATGGAATCATTTGAAAACTATTCATACAAATAATTGAGAATAGAACAGACTGAAGTTCAAACATCAACTCTGCCCCATGCTGGTTAGTTAACCAAGCAACCATAGCTCTCAGTCACTTCATCTGCAACATGGGGAAATCAATTACAATCTTCCACAGTTATCATGAGCAGACAAAAAGGAAATCTATGAGAAGTGCTCAATGACAGCTGTTATTAGCTTCAGAAGTATCACAAGGGTGACAACAAAACCAACAACAGCAGCCAAAACAATGTGTCATCATATAATACATTTAACCATTTAAACGTAATGTAGAAGTCTGAATTTTTGAGGTATATTCAGATAACAAACATAGGGCCTCTGGCCAAAATTCTCTTATGCTAGCTATTTAATGACATTGTGGATTAGGCCAATCACACTGTTGTCTTAACTTCATACAATATTTTTTGAAAAAATCTATACAAATAAAAGTCATGTGGAAATGCATTGCAATATTCATCTATAGGCTTCATGCAATAGACCTTCATGCAATAGATGGTCCTATATGAGTAGCTGGAAATCAAGGTGATAAGTTTGGCCAGAGTTACCAGTGCAGAGTGCTGAATGACTGGTACCCAGACTTACTGACAATTGCACTCTGACCTTCACCTGCTGGGTTGGGCGTCTTTCAGGTAGCTGGAGCACCATGCAGGGGAAAACACAGGGCCTCATGTTGCTCCTTGTTGATTAATGCTCAGCTCTCCCTTCCCCTTCCTTCTGTTAAATAGCTCCCATCCCTACGCAGGAGCCAAATGTACTTCTTCCTTCTGTCCTTAACTTAGGAGCCCAGGATGGGCCTAAGACCTGGGCTGAGCCACCAAGATGGTCTCTTGACAGAGAGACAAGTTGCTCCTAAGTTAGGGGAGCCTGGGGCAGCATGTAGTCACATTCTCTTCTGTGTTAGAAAACACATACAAAGTAAAACTGATGTTTGTGTCTGTGCACGCATGTGTGCGTGTGCCATGTGCATGAGTGTGGCAGAGAGAGAGAAGCCACATTTGAGTTCCAGCATCTTGCATCCTTGTGGTAAACATAACCTCTGCTCTCTTCAGCTATGCCATCATTTCAACACTCCGCCTTTTTCTTCTTCTTTTTTCTTTAAATGTGTTAGAGCTGGAAATCTAACACTACCAATCCAAAAGTTCTAATGAACAGAAACTTGAAACCAAGCATACCTTAGTTTGAAATCTACCCCTGTCATTTACCAAATATTCCTGCTAAATATCCTTGAACAAGTGATATATCTGGCTTCTGATTTATTTTATATAACATAAAGAACAGAAGGTAGGATAGAAGCCACTGACCCAACTCCTCTTATTCTCATTTCATAGTGAAATGTCCTTGCTAACTTAAATAGGTAGTCTAACCACTCATATAATGGCTACACTGTCCACCCAGGGTAACAAAAGTTCTGTTAGTTCTAAAACGTTTATGATCTTCTAGGTTAAAATAAAGACCTAGCGTAGTTTGTTTTTATAGTCTCAGTGACACAACGAGATAAACACAGTGATTGCCATCTTGTGGGCAGCATTGTTGTGGATACGATTTAGTGATAAAGTCAGCAGGGCCTGGATTCAGATCTTGACTGCTGGGTGACATCTCACTATACAATACAGACACAGCCTTGCACCCTCTGCTTAGCTGTAGATGAAGATTCAGTGAGTGAACAGAGACAAACACTTCAGAGAACGCCTGGCACGTGGGAAGTACCCCATGAACTGCGCTGATCATGACTGTGACTGTGACTGTCACTTAGGTTATTAATAATGGAGTCTGCGAGAATCTGATGAAAGCGCCTCCCATCTTGAACTTTTGTCTTGGGAGCACCTTCAAGCTACTTACTAAGTAAATAGCTTATTATATCACAAAATTATGAAGACTCACCTCCACATAGTACTTAGGTTTTCCCTTACCTCTTTTTAAACATTATGTGACACTCTCAGATTAGGTTCACCGTTCATAATAAGCCCTTAGCAGAAACCAAACCTTCACGGGAGCTGCTTGCCGTGACTTCCCCGTGACAGGTACAGCTCCCAGCAGGATCACAAGTTCAAGCTCACGGTGACTCAGCTTTTCCTTTCATGGCCACACGGGTTAGAAACAGGTCACACGCTCTGAATCAAACACTGCTTGCTTTCAACTTAGCATTCAAAATCTGACCTTTACTGACAAATGTTATCCTGCAGCACCACAATCATTTCCACCATTCATCAATACAAAAGGAGATTTGGAATAACTTTTTGGATTTAGGAACCTAGCTTTTCTGGGACTAAACCCATCTAAGCTGTTGAAAGTATGCTGAAGATAAACAATGAATGACTATTTCTGGCTTTCATTAAATCTCAATTCCCCAAAACAGAAATTACATTCGTTCCCCAAATGTAATGTTTGTATGATACGCAAAGGGTAAGAAAAATTGAAATAGTCCTTGTAAAACAAACAGCTGGAGGTGAGGGGGTTAGGGGGAAGCAGTCAATATAGGAAGAACCATAAGCGAAAAAGAAACTTTTGGTGACAAGCATTTGTGTTTGTGTTTCTTCATTTTTCTATTTTTATTTTAATTTATTGGTTTGGGTTTTTGTTTTGTTTTTCTCGTCTGACTTTATGGAGAGCTCGCCATCTTGTGGAATTCCAGATCCACGCAGTCTTACTGCCACAGCTCAAAATATAGAAACCTACAGACTGTTTTTCTTGTTGTTTTAATAATCTGTGGAGGAAGATGCTTATGCAAAGTGTTATAAATACTGTTTTCATGCAGCTAAGCCTTAGGAGGTGATGTCTATATCTGTATCACTTATATTCTAAAGTTAGGCACACGTCCTATCTGCTGTTTCTAGATATCATTCCTATGTTACAAACAAGAAAGTAGTTTTACATTCATTTTAATGCTGAAATAAACCTCCATAAATTTTCATGTGATACTTTCAACATTTTTAGTTCTAAAAACAGAGTCAAAGCTAAAGAGCACTTTTGTAGCTTTAATGATAAAAGCTAATTACAGGACGGGCACAGTGGTTCATGCCTGTGATCCCAGCCCTTTGGGAGGCTGAGGCGGGTGGATCACTTGAGGTAGGAGTTCGAGACCAGCCTGGCCAACATGGTGAAACCCCATCTCTACTAAAAATACAAAAATTAGCCAGATGTTGTGGCATGTACCTGTAATCCAAGCTATTCAGTAGGCTGAGACAGGAGAATCGCTTGAGCCGGGGAGGCGGAGGTTGCAGTGAGTCAAGATAGCACCACTGCACTCCAGCCTGGGCGACAGAGCAAGACTCCACCTCAAAAAAAAAAGAAATTACAGCAATGTTTTCTTCTCTCTGGAGGTCTAATCACATAAGATGATAAGTATTGAGCATGCCTTTAGCTCACAGTTACATATGCATGTATATTTTATTTTGATTCATGTATCTAGTGAGTTGTTCTAAACAAAGAAGAGAGAGAATGAATCTGAAAGAAGGCAGCTTGTAATTTCTGTCGTGTTTGCTTTAGGACTTAGTGTACTTCATCCAAATTCCACTAAAAGCTGCACTGTGGAATGAGTGAGTCAGCAAAGAGATGCTGTGTTCATGTGATCACATGTAAGCTGGTGTATTCTACATAATAGGAATAGCAATATTATTTTGAAAAAATCAGACAAGTAGATGTGACAATAATAATGCCATTCTTAATAATAGTAGATATACTACATATAATATAGTGTATATAATACATATATTAACAACAGTAGATATACTATTAACAATAGTAGATATAATTATCTACTTAATAATAGTAGATATACTACATATATGTAGAATCAGGCAGCCCTCAGAATCACAGCAGATTCAGAGAGACTCCAGGGACACCTCGTGGTCAGAACAAATTTATAGACAAAACAAGGGAAGTGCCGTAAAGAAATTGGCAGGGAGGTATAGAAACAGCTGGATTGGTTACAGGTTGGTGTTCGCTTTTTTTGAACAACTGAACACTCAGCAGTCTATCAGTGGTTGAAGTGTGGCCTCTGGGATTGGCCAAGACTCAGCTATTGCTACAGGCACATACACCTAAGTTGGGTTTTCAATCTTGGCTGCCTATTAAGCTAGGTTATAGTTCATCCCCAAGGACTCAAATATAGGAGCATAGAGTCCTCCTCCGGCCATATTTCCTTTGCTTTAACATATGGTATTAAGCATTTTATGAATAGTAATATCATTTACCTATGAGTACCAATTTTAAGGAAGGGATTCAGAAGGATTATCAGTTTGTGAAAGGTTAGAAAGCTCGCAAATTCAGGTTTCTATTTCTAATTTTGAGCAAGCCAAACGGTTTCCAAAAATAAGGAACTTAATACTCATAATTACTAAACAAAGATTCGATACCAACCTAAATTTAAACATTAAACAAATATGAACTCCTCAAACCTAACCAACATTGTAAAAGTGAGAAGATTTATCAACATTTTAAACGTGAGAAGACCTGCATAATATAAACCACAAAAATACTGCGATACATACTATATTATAACTTGAAAAACAGCTTGCTTTACCGTTAAAGTTCTCCTATGAAATTGTCATTGTACAAATGCTCCAGCTGATGTCTTCCTGGATCTGGAGGGTGGTGGGTGGTGAATATTTTCATGGAAAATGTTGTTTTGCACCCATTAGATATTTATGATACATTTTAATAAAATAACTGCTTTGTTCAAGAGAATTGAATTATTCATGATCTTCCTAAGTTCTTTCCTGTTGGAACTCCTCATAAAGTCACCCCTGACTGTTTGACTTTCTAAATAGCCTAAGCGACTCCAAACTCTTTTTTGCAAAGAGAAATGAATGTCAGAATTGAAGCTCAACACAGAAATCCTTGTTTTCTCCCACACACTCACACACTTCAAATGACTCATCCAAACCACAGATCAAGAAGTTAAATTGTTTATTTAAATTATAGATTAGATTATTCCTTTTTCTTCATCAGTGGCCATACATCTGCAGTGCCAAGCACATACCCACGTGCACACACATGCACACACACAGATGCACTCTAAGCTACGTATCTGCTTGAAGCTTTGAGTTTTTGCTCATTAGAAGGATTGGGAACAGAGAAACCCAAAACTCTTCTCTTCTTCACAGGCTATCTCTCAACCTGCAATCGCTAGAATCCAGTCAGTTGCTTCCCCCCAGGGTCAGTATGTTCCATTAGCGATGTTCAAGGTAGAAAAACACAAAGTTAATCTCAGGGTATGGGTTTTGTCCATACTGCTGTTGCATAAAAGGGATTCACTTGAGTACAGCTTCTTCATGTCTCTGGCTTTGATTTCCTCCTTCACAATATGAAGGGATTTGATTTAAAATATTTCCAATGTCCTGGAAGCCTGGAATTTTTATATTTCTATCACTTTTGCCTGGGTTACCATACTTTAATATTAGCACTTTCTTCTAAATTTCTGTTGCATTTTGGGAACAGAAAACCCTAAAATAGTCTTTCTTTGTAAATAAAACACAATTTTGATAAGGCCTTTTACACTTCTTAACTACTTTCCACCTACACAACATGACAAACCATATCCATAGCCTTTGATGTCTTCACTGAAATTTAATGATAGTAGTTAGTAATGTGACAGTAAATTAGGCCAATTCAGCCTCTTCCCCTGAGCGCACCTGCACCATCACTCAGCCCTCACAGCAGTGGTGGGACAGAGGTTGTCTTATAATTTCTCCAAGCAGTTCTACGTGTTCAGTCTCACACCGGCTCCATTACGCTGTGAAGTCCCTCCTCTCTCCAGCGCCCTCCTGACACTCCTGCATCTCCACCTTGCTGTCTCAAAACAGCAGGACTGGTTCTCTGGCCACTCTTCTCCTCCCCAGCACCCTGGTTCCCTCCTAGCCTTGTCACGATGTGAACGGCATAATGACACCATGTGTTGCTCAGGCCACAGTCACAGGAATCATTCTTGATCTCTTTACCTTACATCCCTCGCTCAGTGCATCCATCAATCCCGACCTTCCTACCTTCAGAGCGTCACCCATGTTTCCCCATTCCTCATCGCCTGCACCACCACTACCATCAGTGCCATCACCACCTCCCCACTACCATAGCAGGAATTTAGCTCTCTGCTTCCAGCTGGGAATACCACAGGGACATCTCCACAGATGCAAGTCACCTTCAAAGTGAAAACCAATTCCCTTGCATACTCAAAACCCCCAATCACTTCCAGACAACTCTGAAGGAAATCTAAATTTCTGACCATGGCTGTTCCTTTCATGTTGTCTCTATTATCCTCCCTCTTTCCCATACAACTCTAATCTCAGCCCCTGGCCTTCATGTTGTCCCTCAAACATTGAGTATGTTTCCTCAGGCCCCTTGTCCACTTCCATCTCCCTTGGACAACACTTCAGATCTGTGAATGGCCTTCTCTGGTGTCTCTACCACAGGTATCACCTGGTAGGAGGCTCTTGATTAACCTATCTAAAAGCAGGACACCCACCCGCTCTTCTGTTCCCCAACCTTGATTTATTTTTCATCATATCACCTCGACTATTACCAACCTGTTTATTAATGTCTCCCCAACCAGAATATAACGGTTTCAGATGGAGATACAGCACAGCAGAGCAGAGAGAACTAGAGAGATATGTTTTTTTGCAGGCTTAAAGCAGCCTACGTGTGTACTCAAGAGGGGGGATTGTTGGGGAAGCCCCCTGCCATTTGTTCTCTCAATAATCACTTGGCCTTAACCACTGTCTTGACTACATGCAGGTAAGTGAAGCAACCCTTCTGTGTGTAGGGGGGGTGTGTTTATGTGTATGTTTTCTATAGCATCCTTTATTTTTCTCACAAAAGTTCTCCTAAAATTGTGCAAACTCACACCATTCCTCTAGATCTAATAATAAACACCCAATAAGCCATAAATCAGGTATCAGCAGGTATCTGAAGTCAATCCACATGTCCTTCAGAGTCTAGTTCCCACATCCCCTGCGACTGAATTGAGTTTGGATCAGAATCCAATTCTCTCTTGCGCTCTTCTCCCACCAACTTCTCTTCTGAACAGGGTTCATTCCCCAAATTGTTTCTTGTTCTCATCCTAATGCAAATCTGGACCAATCCCTGTGGTGGAGACGCACTAAACCAGCCAGTTAGCAGAAGTGCAAACATTGAGAAAACATTTTTCACTCACTGTCAATATGGCCCGTCACTCCCATCGTTCTCGTACGACCAAGGCATCCTAATTTTAACACAAGTGCTTTCTGCCTCCATTAAAGGAAATCAGCCCCTCAGGTTATGTGTGTGTGCATCTTAAGCCATGATAAACCTTCATCCACCAATGAATAATCATACTTCCACAAATAATATTGCCCATTATCTCAAAACAGGGCCATGAATTAGGAATGCAGAACTAATGTTATAGCCAAAATACTTAAAAGGAGTACAGGAGTTTACATATGCATACATTTTTTTCTGATCTGAAAACTAGTAAAATATAAATATAAGTCTGTTCACACACATACAACTTCACCCAAACATTCAATAAACAGTTGGAACCTTGTTATGTGGATAGTTTCAACCTAACAGTATCCAACAGTTATCTTTTATTCACCGTTTTGTCTCTGAAAAGTAAGAAGATAATTTACCAAATTACAATCACAATTTGAAGGCATAGCTTTTAGATACAAAATACTTAGTCACTCACCGGTGTGCACATAAATTATTAAGATGAAGTCCATGTTTTTCTTCAGCAGATAACCCATCCATCAACAAGGAGAAAATGAGAAAATTGCTCTGGCCAAGAGGTTGTGAAACAAGTCTGGATTTCTCCAGCAAATATGTATAAATTCTGGCTGGTTGGGAAAAGAAAAGTAATTCTGTTAAATGGCAGAGTATTCATTTCATTTCCATAAATTAACACATATTCATTAATTACAAGAGATACAAGGACTGTTGACTTTTCCCTTTCCCATCTATTTACATTTTATTTTATTGTCATTTTGCATTAGCTAGGACTTTCAATATGATGCTGAAAAGACATGGTTTAAGGGGACATCCTTCCTCGTCCCATATCCAACAAAGAACTTGGTGCACAAATATAATCTGGAACAAGATTTGCTCTTGCCTGTAACAAAGGCTTTGAAAGAAGCTTTGGAATTTTCCTCATTAATATCTCAACTGTTTGAGAGTCCCGGCCATGTTGGTAGGGTGGATATTAACACACACTGTTCAAAAAGTGCTCCACTAAAGGCACTGACAAGCATTCCCCGCAACTAAATCAGAATTATATGTGGCCACACAACGAAGGCCCAGGGAGATAGACCATGGTCCCTCACTGCCAGAAACACCAGAAGAAACCCACTGCAGCAAAGGAAAATGCAATTTGAATTCACACAGATATAGTTTAATATACAGAATGTATTTGAGGATGAGGTAGATGAGGTGGCTATAAAGTAACACAGGTCCAATGTGAACAGTGTGTAGTCATCTTCTCCTTTTATTCTGACCACACGCGTGCAGTAATAGGACTACTATCTAATGTTTATTTAGTCCTCTGTTTTCAAACCTTTACAAAATAAAAGACAACCCAATTCATAAATATAAGGTGTTGAAATTTATTTGATAGTAGTTGATTAACAAGGCCAAAAAGATGCAATATGGTAATCACAGCCTCAGTTTTGCTTTACATATGAAGATCGGCAATTCAGAAGCTAGCATTGGTCAAAATTATGACTGTATGTTTGGCATGCTGCAAATTTCATTGTTTCTGGAGCATTAAAAAATTAATATAGGGTTATTTTTATCATTATGAATAATCAGATTGTGTATTTTAATTTAATTTAATTTAATTAATTAATTAATTAATTTACTTTTTGATTCATAGTCTCACTCTATTGCCCAGTCTGGAGTGCAGTGGCATGATCGCGGCTCACTGTAACCTCTGCCTCTCTGGTTCAAGTGATTCTCCTGCCTCAGCCTCCTGAGTAGGTGGGACCACAAGTGTGTGTCACCACACCGGCTAATTTTTGTATTTTTAGTAGAGATGGAGTTTTGCCGTATTGGCCAGGCTAGTCTTGAACTCCTGACCTCAAATGATCTGCCCACCTCAGCCTCCCAAAGTGCCAGGATTACAGGGGTGAGCCACCACGCCAGACCTGTATTTCAATTTTAAATGCAAATGTGAATTATTAGTTTTCCTCTTTGAAGTAAGAATCCAAAATCAATATTATTTGGGTGAGGGGTGTTAAAGAATGGCAGTTCTTAGAAAGGCAAATGGTTATAATTATCTCATACATTTGAACTTTTAAAAAATCTCATGTAATGAATTTGCTAAGCATTATTCTAAAGTCCAGCCACTAAAAGCAAAAATGTGGTGTCTCCCAATTTAATTGTATACAGCAAATCTGTTCTAACAACTAGAACCACTATTTACAGTGCCTTCCAATGCATTTAGTAAGTGCTCAATTTAGCTAATCAGAATGATTATCAGAGTTTTTTAAATTTCAAAATTAATATCCCTTAGTAAGATAAGTTGTCTAAAGAGACAAGTTTGGGAAAAGTCACCAGAAGTGCATAAAGAAAAGGTCTTTCAAAATATCCCTTTCACTGGTGACAGTAAAGCCCCAAGGTGATGGTAAACTTAGAATGGGGGCGGTATCAAGTCCTGAATTAGCAATAAACCTCAATGGACGAACATGTGTGCTTGAATGTGTGTGCACAGGTCTCAATGAGAATCAATTAGGTGGCAATTTCAAGTTAAGTTTTAAATACTTTTTTTCTTTTTTTCTTCCTTAAATTCTTCGCTGGAAACATTTTCTATTTAATATTAATAATATTCATCTTGAATTAATTTACTACTCAAGAGGATATTCTTTAAAAACCTAAAAACATTTTAAATAAAATTATCTTCCTTTTGTTCCTAAACTTTAGGCATGAAATACCAGATGAGAAGGGAGAATGAAACAGTCATCTTGCTACCATTCTTGGAGAAATGGTTGGCTAACCCCCACCTATCCCAGCCAATATGCAAACTCTGCTTGAAGCAGTATTCAAAACTAATCAAATTCCACATCATGGAGTCACTTTGATATCTTTCATCTAAATTCAAAAACAGTGTAATTATTAATCAACCTGGTTAGCTCATCTCCAGCAGTGAATAAAATTGCTGTGGATTAGCAGAATTCTGATCAGCAGGGTTTCAAAATATGTATACATCTTGAGTGAGCTTTTAGATGGAAGCAAACACAAGACAGCCCAAAATTCAAATTGCCATGAAACTCTAATATTCCTTCAAATGGAGAAATGCAGACTTTTTGTTGTGTCTGAAATGAAACGGTAAAAATGGAAGGAGTATGATGGGCTTCTAAGTTAAACAGGTTTCAGGACACATTCATGTAAGTGTTCATACATAGAAAGAAACATTCTACTAACAGTTCTTGACTTCTCAAGACTTCTATGTTTTAAAAGCTCTTTTATGTACGAAACACTTTTGACTAGAAACATACTTGTAATTCTCTACAAGTGTCCACATATTCATATATGTATTTAAAAAGTTTTGGTGCTGAAAAAACATATGTTTGCAGATTATATGTAACATAAAATGCAATAAAGTATTTCATAAGTCTATACAGCTTTTGTTCATTATGAAAAAAAGTGGGGGAAATAAATTTCCCTTTCTTTCAAGAAAGAAAAATTCCTGCCTTTGCTCTTCCCATTGACTTCCAGAAACTTCCAACACCCAATCTCACCCTGTCGCAGCCATCTAGTTATGGGTACATGACCACTTAGGGCCCGTTCCCAGAAAGTACTGTCATGCCTTCAATTAGCAACCACCAAAAACATATTATCAATTAATTAGGATAGCCAAATATTTTCCCTTTTACACCTATGCATTTCTTTCCATCTCATTATTCATGGTCAGGGTGGTCATCACTCTGGTGGTGTAACGTAAGTGAAAGTGCTTCCCACAGGAGTCAAATGGACGGATCCTACTCTGGAGTCTGACACTGCCAATCCCCGCATCCCTCTGGGCTTCATTTTTCCTATCTGTAGTATGAAGAAGAAAAGACGCGAAGGTTCCAAGATTCCTCTGGACTTCAAGAGGAAGGTGCTACCACTTAAAGTACCTACTGTGTACCACACACTATTCTAGTGTCCTTCTAACATTGCCTCATTTAAAATTCTGTTGCAGGCCTTTTCACATTGAAGCCCAACTCTCTTGTCTCCTAAGCCCAGGCTGTTTGCAATAAAGGATGCTGCTCTTCACATAAGATCAACTAAAGCACTTCGAAACTTTTAAAACAATGTCCTGCTAAGTATGTAATTCTAAGACTAATTGATGATGGTAACAAAGATGATTATTCATCTGTTATTATGCCTCTGCTTTATTTAACATCAGGATTTGGATAATCACAAAGCAAAGGCCTTAATATATTTTCCATTTCATTTGCAGTAACTTTAACGTTTAAATTTCTTAAATAGAACACATAGCCTGGCTGCATTTACTGGAAGATATTTTCTATCATTAGTAAATTTCAATTTCAACTTAAATACACTTGGATATTTTCAGGGCACAAACATCAAAATCCAAGTATTCTTGATATTCCTCAGGGGGACTCTGGACCTCCCTCCCTTTTGAGTTCCTCCCACTTACTTCTGGGAAAGGGATAATCTAAGATTTGAAATAAAAGTGAAAGAAAAAGAAAACAGTGAGTGATTTAAAGAGCAATGTTAACATATTGAATATTCATGGAAACTCTAGGAGTTTCGGGTGATAGTTATCCCTTTTGGACAGAAGAAGAAAATGAGGTATGGAAGATCCAGTGAGCTGCCCAAGGCCAGCGGGCACAAAGTAAACGAGCCAGGACTCAACCCCAGGCCTTGTGGCTCGTAAGGACTAGAGGGAACTCAGAGCTTAGAATCAAGCAAACATCTGCCTTTGGAGCTCACTGAATGCATTGCCGATGGTGATGAACTTGGCCCTCTGCATATTCTGGGTGCAGTTAAAAGCATGGCCTTATGGACTCTCAATGTCTTCCAGTCCTTTACAAGTAAGCTCTTCTAAAAGTCCTTCACCCTGTTTTTGGTGAACAGAATTCTCTTCAATAATGAATATTCCAGAAGAGGAGATCATTTTCTTGTTTGAGAACTTATCTGGTCAACAGCTAAGATTTACCTTGATAAAGAGAATGACTCCGTTTGGAAAATCTAGCTGCTAAGCGAGATTTGGGACATGGCTGGTCATATGCTCTTTTCACAAGCCCCCTCAGCCAAATAAGATTTGTGAGGATGCACTGAGGCCAGTGTTCTTGGCACCCCTTTATTAGCACTGGCTCCTTTGCAGAGGCAGCCTGATTAAACCATTAATAACTCCATCATGATACTAGAAATAGTCAACTTCAAAAGTGGTTTATTTCCAATTAAATAAAAAGCAGCTGAAAGGAACACAGGAGACCATGGAGGCCGGTCCCCTAATTTTATAGCCGGGTAAAGAGAATCAGTGACATTCACCTGAGTTTACAACCCGATGGCCAACCTGCAATTTGATCTACAAGGTCCTTTTCCATGTGCCCAGCTACTTTGCATGAAGATGGTTTTACAACCTGATTTGTCGCTCCCAGGAAACAGGTGACTTGCGAGTAAATTAGAATAAGAAAGAGCTCACTAAAAATGTCGCTATCACGTATTTTTGAAGATCCAAAACAATAAAGTGATTATTTGATAAGAATGAAGACAGTATATTATTTTACTTTATCTGTGCATGTTCGGTGAGACAGTTTTGTGTACTATATAAAAAACTGCACACACTCAAAAGTGAATGAAAATTTATGGTTTTGTACCCTTAAAAGACAAGGAATGATCTTGTGCAGAAGAGAAAGAACTGTCATTCCCTTTCCAGGAACAGATCCTAAGTGGTCACGTACCCATAAGGAGATGGGTGCAACAGGATGAGAGTGGGTGTTGGAAGTTTCTGGAAGTCAATGGGAAGGACAAGGGCACGAACTTTTCTTTCTTGAAGGAGAAGAAACTATTTCCCCCACTTTTTTTTCACAATGAACAAAAACTGTATAGCCCTACAAAATACTTTACTGCGTACTATGCTACACATAATCTGTAAACACATATTTTCAGGACCAAAACTTTTTGGAAAACATACAAGAATATGCCATTAATATCATAAATTGATTTGTATGTCACACAATGTAAACCTCTTTGCATGCTCAGATGAAAAATACAAATTGGTAGGGATTCGGGCAATGATATCAGCAAATTACCTTAAGTCTCAAATAAAAGGTGCTGTATGGCTAAAACTAAGTCATTGTTGGCAAAGTTTTCCTTTTATTTATACAGTAACTTTTTATAAACTTGTCTGTGCAGTGATAGTAAGATGTTTTATAAGTCACTCAATCCTGAAGGAGGGTTGCACTTACACCAGCGAACCTAAATAATCATATTTTAAAATAGATAATCAGATCAGGGAAAATACTGGACTAGAAGCCAGACTAGAAGGTTATTTATAAATTACATTTTCCCCCAAACAAGAAACAGTCCTTACTTATCTATAGTGTTTCATAAAACTGAGGCTGGTATTTTTTTTATATTATGATTTGTGGTTACATCTCTGATGAAAGATTTGACATTAAATTATAAAAGTATAACTAATAGTAACAATGAAAGAAACAGCACCTATCAATCTTCAAATTAGTATGATGATACTCCCTGTCCAATAAAATGGTAAAAACTGTTTCATAAATGCTGATAATTTAAAGAAAAACAGTCTACCATAAAGTATAAACTCAATCTGTAATCAACACTTATTTGACCTGGTTTGAGAGAGAGTAGCATCACTCCAATTTGATTAACTATTTTAGTGAACATTTACAATTCAGAATGCTTTTACAGGGGACTAACTTGAATGATTCAGCTCTCTTTAAAATGTATGTGAAGTAGTTTAAGTTAATGTGTTTTTTATTTTTCTTTCATAAAGAGTCTTGGCAGCAGATTGAATTATTTAAAAGTATCACTAATGTATAACAAAAGTATCATTTACTGATAGCTTCTTAAAGTATTCAGGGTGCCCATTTTTTTTGAGCAGTGATGATTTCATTCTTAAACTGAAAATCATTTTAAAGCAAAAATTCATACAATGCATCTCCATTACTCTTTGTTACAAGATGGATTTTGTCCTAAAAAAAACCCAAAAACTACATACTGAGGTCTTCATCTCCAATACCTTAGAATATAACCTTCTTTGGGAATAGCATCAATGCAGAGATCCAGTCGTCACCCCTTGTCTTCAGTTAATACATTCTAAGATCCCAGTGGACCCCCGAAACTGAGGATAGTACCAAACTCTGTATGCATGATGTTTTTCTATACTTACACATCTATGATAAAATTTAATTTATAAATTAGGCACAGCAAGAAATTAACACAGCAACTAATAATACAATAGGACAGTTGTAACAATATGCTGTTCACAATTCCAGGGGTAGGAGATTGTTTCCTACCATGGATCTTAGCAACCTCAGCATACAATTTGTTTTCTTTCCTTATTAAGTTGAGAACATTCACCTTTTCATGAAAAGGAAGCACTTTTCAGTTTCTCTTTGGGCTATGCAAATTTCCAGCCTCACCACTCCTATACTCTGACGCCATTATTAAGTAAAATAAGAGTTACTTGAACACAAACACCAGGAAACTGGCACCATCTGATAACTGAGAGAGCTTCTACGTGATTAACAGGTGGGTAGCGGAGACATCGTGGATACACTGAACAAAGGGGCAATTCACCTCCCAGGCTGGATGGAGTTGGAGGGCAGGAGATTTCATCACATTACTCAGAATAATATGCAATTGAAAACTTATGAACTGTTTACTTTGAGAATGTTCTGTTTAATATTTTTGAACCACAGTTGAACTCAGGTAACTGAAACCACAGAAAGCGAAACCTTAGTTTAGGGTGAAACTACTGTACTCAAGTTACAATAAGGTCATACTGGAGTAGGGTGTGTCCTAATTCAATGAGCTACTCCATACTGGAGTAGGGTGCGACCAGTGTCCTTTGGAGAAGAGAAGAGACACAGGGAAAAGGCCATGAGTCAAAAGAGGCGGAGACTGGAGCAATGCATCTCCAAGCCACGGAGCACTAAGGATCAGCAGCAACCATCAGAGCTAGGAATGGGCAGGGGAGGTCCCCCCAGAGAAGCCAAGAGCTCGTGCATCTACAGACACCTGAATTCCAGACTTCTACCCTCCAGAACTGTGAGACAATTAATTTCTGTTGTTTCCAGCCACTACATTGGTGTTCATTTGCTACTGCAGCTTTCGAACACTGACATCTAACACGTTCTAATATCAACCCTGTTCAGTCTATGCTAACAGGCACAGGAGACAAGTACATGCTATTAAGCTACTCTGGGAGACATGGGAACATCAGATCCACAGCTGAAAGAGTGCTTTCATTTTTGGACTTAAATAATGTTGAGCCCTAGGCAGCATCTTTAAAATTATCTGGTCCAGCTGGTGTCTGCCCCTTCCTCTTGCTTAGGCACAGCCAGCGTAGGCATGAGAGAGTGCGTGGCAGACGTGAGGATGTTGCACGGCAGGTTCTGATGACCGAGTAAAGACGTTCCTTCTCGGAAACATCGACCTGCTCTTTGTAGTATGCACAATATACCTTTGTACTCAAAACCCTTTCCACGTGGTAAGGGATACTTGAAGAAATCTGTCCTCTTTCTCTTGAGTTATTTCTTTTTCAGTGTAAACATTTTTAGTTTTGTCAACAGTTTACTCCAAAAACATGACATTGGAACTTTCACTCTCCTGATAAACATTTTCTGAACATATTCCTTTTATTTCTCTTCTTAAAAACAGGAAACAACTGAGTTCCCAGTCTTACCCCTTCAGGGCACTGTGGGTCCTACCACATTTATGATCTAGGCAGTAGACTTCTATGAATGCCATCTCAGCACTGGCTTTGTTACTTTGTTTATAGCAGTTTATTACTCTTAAATAAAAACATTGAAAACGATCACCAAATCATCTGGCCAGAGTTTTAAAAGAACACAGCAGGAAGCTATGAAACAAACAAACATAGGTGATAAGAAATAAATTAAGGATGTTAATTAGGGGAACAGAACTAGTAAAAAGGCCATCCAGAAAGTGGAGAAAGGTGGAGCACGCCTGTCATCAATGCCCCGATTGCTCCATAAGAGAAAAATAAACTCTACACAATACTGAAATTACATCGAAATTACGGTCACAGTTCCTCAAGGATTCAGAGAACTTTTCTGGGCCTCAAACTGCTCCAGGCCCATCATTATGAATATGCATCACCTCTGGGTCTCAATGCTGCCTGGACAAGCTGCGGGAGAGGTATATGTGGGGCTGATTACGCTGAAGATGTGAGGGACCACGTGTTCACTGAGATTGTTGATTAACAGAAGGCTCAGTTAATCAGTGTTTACAACAAAGTTTTCCAGTTCTTTTTAATATGTATATATAATTATTTTCTAAATTAACGTTCCTAAAGAAAAGGACCCTCTAAACTCTATCCAGAAAAATAAACAAGAGGAAAAAAAAAAAAAGAAAAAAAAAGTTAGTAATGGATGACACCTTCAGAAGCCAGTTATTTTCTCTCCCTCTTGGTAAAGGAAACATGAAATTGAGAAGAAAAATTCATGCTGGTGATACCTCAGATGAGCTTCTCCTCCTTGCACTAGTTGTGCATAAACACGAGTGGCCTGCTTTCAGCTCTCAGAGCTCTCAGACACTCATGTCCCATGAATCACCTGGGAATCTTGTTAAACTGCAGTCTCCACCAGCCAGTCTGGAGTATGGCGTCAGATTCTGCGTCTCCAACAAACTCCTGAGTGATGACGCGGCGCTTGTCCTTGGGCCACATCTTTGAGTGGCAAGCGGCTGGAACACGGAGCTTTCCATGTTTCAGCTTCCTACTTTTGGAGAACTTACTACCCACTTAGAGAACATCGCCACAGCCCACCAGTCACTAAGAGCTCAGCGGGGAACCTGTGCTCAGTATTACAGAAGTAAATCCGGCCCCTTCCCCTGGAGGAGCACACCCGGCCAGGTGTTAGGAAACCGAGACTGGAAAACCAGAGCTTGAGGCTCAAGACAGTTCTCCGACGAGGTCTTCATAAAAAGGCAGACCTTCAGAACTCTAAGTCATGCATTTAAAAAACAAATCAACGAACAAATAGCTTTCCTTTTGCTGCACAACTTAACCTTCTAACTTCAACATCTAAAAGCATCTTTTTTTTTTTTTTTTTTTTTTTTGGAGACAGAGTTTTGCTCTCGTTGTCCAGGCTGGAGTGCAATGGTGCGATCTCTGCTCACCACAACCTCCTCCGCCTCCCAGGTTCAAGCGATTCTTCTGTCTCAGCCTTCTGAGTAGCTGGGATTACAGGCATGTACCACTACACCTGGATAATTTTGTATTTTTAGTAGAGATGAGTTTCCCCATGTTGGTCAGGCTGGTCTCAAACTCCTGACCTCAGGTGATCCGCCCACCTTGGCCTCCCAAACTGCTGGGATTACTGGCGTGAGCCACCATGCCCAGTGCATCTTTTCTTACTCTTTTGATGCATGTTATTCGTCACATTTAATTAGTAGAAATCTGATTCTGACACAGACTTGCTGCAAAATGCAATTATTTTGTTTCTAGATTACAGTCAAAACTAACTTTTGTTTCCTGAAGGGAAAATAGGGCAACTTTAAAAAGCCAAATAAAATTAAGCTCTTTCGGAAATCATTTATAATAATTGGAAAATGTTTAAGTGCTGACAGCTGTTGTAAAAGTTTTTTTAAATATTCAAGTATACCAAAAATTCTACCTATGATTGTATTTATATTATTAATTTGCATGAATTTGTTTTAATTGGAAAGATGTAAAATCCTAGGTGAATTATAAATTAGTTGAATTTTAAATAAGGAGTTTTCATAAAATATACTTTAAGTATTTAAATCAAATATGAAACAGTGTCTGTTTGGGTTTAGTTTGGTGATTATTTTGATGTTTAGATTTAATTCAATCATTTAACTATATGGATTCAGTTTTACTTCAAATAGATTTCAATGTGTGTTATGTGAAGAAATTATATATAATACTAAGGTATTATTTATTTAATTAAAGTACTTGAGTTTGTTTCTATGTTCAGCAAGGATGATTCCTTTCAGCTATTTTTGGTTTGGGTTTGGTTTCTCATTATATAGTCTATAAAATAATCATCTTGAAAAGGTCCAGCTTGCATTTGAGAATATTTTTCAATTCACAATAACTTCAGCACTTGTCACCTGATATCCCAGGTACGTATACACACACACACATACACACACACACACACACCCTCAACTGAGTGCCTGACTGTTGATCCTTGTTCTAATGTAACACAAACTTTCCAGAAGTATCTTAAGCTGTTTACAGATATGGTTGTGATGAAGAATAGATTTTTTCTCCCAGCATTGATTCATACATGGTGTCTCCATCATGTGCTTGTGTGCGACGTGCCCGCATGCTGCTTCCGCACAGGAAATCCACATTGGCAAATGCTGCACTTACCTCCAGTTAGCTGTTGTTTCCTCTCACAGAACTGCAGTTCAAAATACTTGATGAAGCAACTGGACAAATCATTAAGTGTGGTCTTGGCATGTCCAAAGGCTTCTAAGATGCACATGACCTGTGGGAGAGGAGAACATTTTACTGAACTGCTCATATTTAAAAAAATAAAATTGATGAGTAATAGTCAGCAACGATGCAGGGAATACTTCTTGGTCTGAAAGTTTCTCTCCTGCTCATATAATGCCATATTGAATTTTTAAGACTCCTTTTTCCTCAAAGGCAAGCTACTAGCATCCTATGCCTCAAACTGTGGCTGCTGTTCATGAAGCAATAATAGACAGAGGACTTCACGACACTGCACTCTCCTTGCACATAAGAGAAGGAAAGCCATTCTCTTCACACACAGCCCCAAGCTTAACAAATGTTATTGAGATTTCACACCTGAATAGAACAGTAAAATAGCGTTTGCATTTTGGAAGGGAGGGAGTCATTTGAATTAATATAAGCAATAGTCAGAATGTATTTTACAGTAATACATTTACTTAAACATCAGGATAGAACATTCCTTTGAATCCTTATTTACTTTCCACTCATACTCTTTTCAACCCTGACCCCAGTTTATCCTCCCTGTATTGTGCTTTGGCCTCACACCAACTATTCTCTCCCACAAGGCAGCAGCAAAACTCCCAGCTGAGCTGCTGTGCTGCCTTTTCTCGCTGCCCTGTGTTTTGTTGCAGATTGGCAAGTTTGTGGCTTTGCAATTGCTATGATAAAGCTCCTCAGACCAACCCTGGGGGCTGAAATTCTTCCTTGACATGTTTCCTTAACCATTAACAGTAGAATAAAAGTCACTGCTTCTTCGTCAATTGACTCTGCCTGTGAAGGTGATGGGGAATAGCAATTCTCCAACATGTATGAAAATCTGGAGGGTTCACGGGTGTCTCTGTCTTTCATGATAGTTGCGTTCCATGCGGTTTCTGCGTCAGCCACAGGAGGGAGTACAGTAACACCTTATTGATACGTGGACTACTTTTCCTGTTCCCTAGGGTTTCTAGTAGTGTTTTTTGAGAACACTATCCTATTTTTTTAAGTGCTTTGATCCCACTCTTTTTTTTAATTTATTTTTTATTTTATTTTGAGACAGAGTCTCGCTCTGTCACCCGGGCTGGAATGCAGTGGTGCGATCTCAGCTCACTGCAGTGGTGTGATCTCGGCTCACTGCAACCTCTACCTCCTGGATTCAAGCAATTCTCCTGCCTCAGCCTCTGGGGTAGCTGGGATTACAGGGGCATGCCGCCACGCCTAGCTAATTTTTGTATTTTTAGTAGCAGAGACAGGGTTTCACCATGTTAGCCAGGCTGGTCTCAAACTCCTGACCTCGGGTGATCTGCCCACCTCCGCCTCCCAAAGTGCTGGGATTACAGGCATGAGCCACCGCACCCGGCCGCTTTGATATCACTTTTAAATTTCCTGGCCTTTGCTACATTAAGGAGTTGAATTAACCTGGAAGTATTTTATATTGTGAAAGATTATAAAACACTTTGACGCTAACCACAAATTAAAATATGCTACAAGTTGTGATAATAGTGAAGTATGTTAAAACTTCTGTGTTTGAAGTTTGAATTTGGGAGACAAACACATATTCATTCCTTACAAAAACTTTATGCTTTAGGTCTGTATATAATAACCTAATTTTAAAGATGATAAAAGTAAATTGATAGCAGTGATAACAGCAATGTTTTCTGGGGAAAAAAATGAAATAGTAACTTCGTTTTTGTATCTTTTCCTATAATCTAACATGAAATCTGTAGTGATGATATACATACAGTGAAAACAGCATAATGATAGCACATTTTAAATATTAATAATATTACATTAAACAATTATTTTAAAAATCTTAAAAATAGGATAATCTTTTAAAATATTGTGCTTCTAGTTATTCTAGTGTTGTGTCTGATCAGTAATGTGTTGATTATTCTTGGAAAAACGACATGACAGGTAATTAATAACTTGTTCCCCAAACAGTCAATATAGGGAAATGGTTAAATGCATGCGCCTGGAAGTGAGAAGGAGCTACCCCCACACCCCAACGCTGCTACCGAGAACTGATGTAACACTGAGGAGGTCTTCTGAATTCCTCAAACCTCATTTGTCGTTAATTCTCAAGCAGGAATAACTCCTTCAGTGTTTGTCAGTGTCTGTTGTGTAAAGCACTCAGCTTTTCGTCTGGCACAGAGAAAACATTCAGCAAATAAGAACAGTGAATTTTACTTTTGTGAGTAGCAATAGACAACATTCCTGTCATGCTCACTATGTGCCAGGCAGTGTTCTAACGTGAGATGTGTCTGTGCTTGTGTGTTCTCTGTTAACTCTCGGAACCAGTGTATATTACACAGCTTTATAAGAAAAATGACATAGATGAAGTAGTTTTCCCAAGGCTCAAAGGTTGTCAACAATGAACCTGGGAGTTGAACCTGGGTGAGCTGGCTTTCAGAATCACACACTTCACCACCACACTATGCAGTAATCACTGCTGAAATACCAATAAAGGCATAAAAGGCATGAAATGAATATAAAACTAAAACTACTTAACCAAATGTAAATACTCCATGGCATTCTTTCACTGTACATTGTCATCCATGAGTCAAGATTAAAATGCTAAATAAACTAGGCAATAACCAGTTTTTATCTTTAATTAGCCATTTGGCCAATAGGTGGCACTAAATAAATGTATTAAGGGAAATACTGAGTGAAACAAAACTGGCATTATTCCGCTGCTCACCTTAATTTCAAAAACAATAATGACAACATTGCACAGTAACAAAATTTAAATAAAAATATAAATGAAGAAAATTAAATATATATATTCTCAATATTTACTTATTCAAATTTTATTGCCTTTTTTTCTATTATAATGTATGGTATTTTTTCTACAAATTTATGTCCCTATAAGTTGTGGACTATTATGGCAGGAGTTAATCTACTGTATTTTCTAAAAGTAAAAACTTGCTGCATCCTCAATAAAAAATACTAAATCAGGGGCCGGGTGCGATGGCTCACGCCTGTAATCCCAGCACTTTCGGAGGCCGAGATGGGCGGATCACGAGGTCAGGAGATCAAGACCATCCTGGCGAACATGGTGAAACCCCGTCTCTATTAAAAATACAAAAAATTAGCTGGGCGTGGTGGCGGGTGCCTGTAGTCCCAGCTACTCGGGAGGCTGAGGCAGGAGAATGGCGGGAACCTGGGAGGGGGAGCTTGCAGTGAGCCGAGATGGCGCCACTGCACTCCAGCCTGGGCGACAGAGCGAGACTCCATCTAAAAAATATATATATATTAAATCAATCGATATCAGCCCACTAGTCTGCTCTCTGAAAGCTATTGCATAGTAAATCCTTATTTAAGTGATTTCAATGGAATTGAATATTCTTAAAGTTGAAGTTCACTTGAGCCAGCGTTGGTGAAAGTTCCAGGTAGTTTCTTCCTGAAACGTGACTTTTCTATTCCAATAAATTTAATGTCATGGAAAATCCCCTGCTTCCAGTGTTTGAAATTCAAATGCAGGGATTAGAAACAAAACAGCCCTTCCTAACTGCTCTTAAATGGCTCTGAAATTGTATGGGGGAACAAAGCCATGTCTGTGGTGATCGGGTTCCACCCGTCCATCTACCAGGGGGTAAAGTGCACTTGAAGCACAGGACAAAGAATGTGAGCTTAGGCAGGCTTTTAAGATGGGCCAAATGAGGTGTAAGACTGACAGAAATACTTCAGTCACGTCTCTTAAGAATAAGTTTTTGACCTGCATATAATCGCCAAAAGTCATTTCTGGACCTCAGTGCTGCACTCTCTCACTTTCTAGTTGTTACCAACTAAATCTTCCTCCTCCCCTCTCTTCTCCCGAAACCTCCTTCAGGGAGAGTACTGTCTGCTGTGACAGTGTGAAACTTATAGTTTCCACTCAAACCCTTTCACTTTGGGTTCTCTTGCTCCCCATACTCCACTGAAATGGCAATCTTTATTTTAACAATGATGCCATTGTCAACCACAGAAACACTTTCTCCACTCCTCAGCATCTGCACAAAACTACACTGAAGACCACCCCAACACATCCTGACTGACACGGTTTGGCTCTGTGTCCCCACCCAAATCTCAAGTCAAATTGCAATTCCCACATGTCAAAGGAGATACCTGGTGGGGGGTGATTGAATCATGGGGGGCAGTTTTCCCCATGCTGTTCTCATGATCATGAGGGCATTCTCATGAGATCTACGGTTTAAAACTGCTAGTTTCCCCTGTACATGCTCTCTCTCCTGCCATCATGTAAGACATGCCTTGCTTCCTTCTCCTTCACCTCCTGCCATCACTGTAAGTTTCCTGAGGCTTCCCCAGCCATGCAGAACTGTGAGTCAATGAAACCTCCTTTTTTTTTTAAAATAGATTTCCTAGTCTCAGGTAGTATCTTTGTGGCAGTATGAGAACAGACTAGTACAATAACTTTTACTTCTCTTCATTCTTTTACTACACATTATTTGATAACTGCTGATCCAAATGACCTCCAATGAGTATTTTCCTAGGATTCAAGGCAAAATTGTCTCTTTAGAATGAACCAGGCTCTCTCAGTAGAAGGTACAGTTTGTGTGCTTGCTACACACCTGGTCCCGCCTGCCAGCATTCCCCACGTTGGCCTGTGTGATATTCCACAGTGGAGTCTCACAACCAAATATGGCTAAACCATGTCTCTAATCAGCTCATTGTCCTCTCCTCTTAGGGCCACCTAGTGAACTTTCCTTTCATCTTATCCTGACTTTCAAACTTTCTACTAGATAGCTCCATAGATCCAGGCTGTTCAAGGATGTTCTTTTCTACTCATTTCCTTAATTCTATTTTCCTTTCAGGAAGTATAGGAAGTACTCACTTAATATCATCAATAGGTTCTTGGAAATTTCTACTTTAAGCAAAACAAGGCACCTTCTAATGCAACGAATTTTATCATAGACTAATTGGTATAAACAAGAGTTAAGTTTTTACAGCAGACAGGAAATAGTTTTGCCTCAAGTCACAGTTTACAAGAACCCATCAATGACATTGTGAAGATTTATCGTACTGGTTCATCTCTTAAATATACTTAATTTCACTAAACCCTCTAATTTTATAAAGATTTACAGTAAATTAAAAAATGTATTCAATGCTTGTATTTAATTCCTGTACATATACTCAGATGGTTTACAGATATGATGGCTGATGATTTTCGTGAACACCTTGGACACTGAATGATATTCGTGTGGATAATAATTTAAAGGGAAACAATAAAACCATAGCTGACATGGAATTTAAGCCATGCTCAAACCTGGACAATATTTTTTCATGAGACGAGAAGTCATTTATTTACGACATTTTTTATTTGTCATGAGGAGTGAATAAAACACACAAGTTAACTAGAATTAGTTTTACTTGAAATATGCACTGCTATTATAATCTGGACTCCCAGATGGTAATTGATTTGGGAGGGTTATATCTACCTGATCCAAAGGAATGCATTTTAGAATGTATTCGTTTGAACTAAAATTTAAAGCCAATTTACATAAGGTAATAGAGAATGCATTAAAGAAATTATACAGCCTGCTGTCTCCCAAATGATCATTTTAATAGATGACTGTTTATAACTTAGAGGGGAAACTATTGTTCCTTGTCATTATGATTAAGTCATCAGTTTCTGTCATTTCTGTTAGTTAACTTGAGGCTATTTTAGAACCATGTTGTTTTACATGTACTCTAACTCTTAAGTGTCAGCCGTCAGGATATTAACGTATTCGAACAAAGAAGATAGGTTATACTATTTTCCCAAGTTGACACTCAATGTTAAATTACTTTGAGCAGCCAGGTGCAGTGGCTCATGCCTGTGATCCCAGCACTTTGGGAGGCTGAGGCGGGTAGATCACTTGAGGTCAGGAGTTCGAGAGCAGCCTGGCCAACATGGTGAAACCCCATCTCTACTAAAAAATACAAAAATTAGGCAGGTGTGGTGGCACATGCCTGTAATCCCAGCTACTTGGGAAGCTGAGGCAGGAGAACTGCTTGAACCTGGGAGATGGAGATTGCAGTGAGCCAAGATCGTGCCACTGTACTCCAGCCTGGGCGACAGAGCAAGACTCCATTTCAAAAAATAAATTATTTTGAGCTTGCTGTAGAATTATGCAGGTGCTCAATACAGTATGAGCTTAGTAAATGGTTATAAATTAAAGTCATTAATGAACACACATGATACCATAGATATTCAAAAAACTGATTAATTATGCATTCTTTTTAAAGAGAAAAGTCTACAGAATCAGACATAAGCTTAGGGATCTATTAGAGCAGAATAAATTTTAAAATTACTTATAATTCACAGGTATAAAATATGTAAAATCACACTAATTTATTAATTAAAAAATCAGTTATTCTCATTTCTAAATGAGGAATAAGATACTATAAATTTCCAGAACATGCCAAGTAACCACCACCATGGTAGAAATCACTCTACACTGTAGCAACCAGATAAAAAAGCAGGTGACACAGAAACAAACACAAATAGCACAGTATTTATTGTGCAGTATATTTCTGTATTTGTAACTTTTGAACCTTTAGATGGCATTGACTTAGGAAATGATTTAAGTATAGCTGTCTTGCACGAATGTAATCAGACACTTTTAAATATAAAATTATGACTGAAATGCAGGTATCCTTCTGTAAATGTGTGTATGGCCAGACACATGCCAGCATCAGAGGCACCTCAGTGGAAATTTCACACTGCATCAATATCACACTTTGAAATAAGTGCCAATAGAAAGTTTTATACTATTGTAACATGGCCTATGATGTGTATATGCATTATTTTTTGTCAAAGCAATGATATAGCACATATGTACATTATTTCTTGAATGTTATACAGATAATACTGATTTATAGAAAATCTTATGTTCTGTTAGTATATATGTGGAATTGAACACAATTTTCCATATATGCATTTAGTGGCCCCTTGACCTGCGAGATAATAAACAACTTTTTTTACACAAATGTGTCTTCCCTATACTTGAATGAAAAATAAAAGGTTGTAAAAAAAGGAAGAGAGGCAGAAAAATCCCACTATCTAACAAAAGCAGGGCAGGTAAGAAAAACTGAAGAAAATGTCAATGTTGGTTCTGTAAATCACATACAAGGAAACACACACAGGCCAAATGTACAGTCTCCTGATGACATACAAATGGTTTGTCCATTAAATGTATTTGATAATGTAAAGTTAACTAAGAAAGTTAACTTAGGAAACTGGGGGTAATTGAATGTGTCTCCTATACTGTCACAATACTTATTTTAGTGTATTCATTTATTCCCCACATAGAAACTGAGCTTCTCCCATGCTGTTGAGACAGCATCTCTGAATTCAAGGGACAGGCACTGGGAAGCCACTTTATATTAATAGATGCTTGTGGAATGAGAAAGCAAATGAATGAGACTGCACGGGCCAGGCTGAGAGGGTTACATGCTCAAAGGTGGCTTCAGCATAGAGTAAGAGGAAGGGGATTTAGTGTTCTAAGATTAGAGAAGAAAATAAAAACCACAACAAATGTAACACTGCCAGAAAGAATGCCGGGCCATGCCGATTTATCGGACTTGATGTAAGGGGAACAGAGACTCATTCAAGGGCTTTGAGCAAAGGAGTCTCTGGTGATACAGGCTGATGGCAGTTCACCAGCATCAACTCTCCTCTTCTTCCATTTACCAGATGAAGCTGAACACATGGCTGCCTGGTTAGCAATGAGTCCTAACTAGATAGCAGCATGACTAAGTTCAAGCCCGTAACTGTGATGAGAAGACAGGCAGCGCCTCTGCATCTGATGAGCCTTCTCCCTAGACTGGGGCTTGCTGCTCCCTTCCTCTGAGCAGGTGAGAAAGTGCCTGGGGAGCAACAGGGTCTGGGCCCTACCTGACCCTGGGCAGCAGAGCTACCAACCATGGCCTGCCCCAGGGACATGCAGTAGAGGATGGCCAAGAATGGCAAAAGAAGAACAGTAACTTAGAACAGTCTCAACAATAATGCCATGTGAGATGACTCCACAGCAGCAATGACTGTGGGCCTGAAGGAAACTGGACGGAATAAGAGCTAGGAGTGATAGAATATTCAGAATGTGTTGGAAATAGAGAAACTTAGTACTGTGCAATGGCTCACGCCTGTAATCCCAGCACTTTGGGAGACTGAGGCAGGTGGATCACTTGAGCCCAGGAGTTCGAGACCAGTTTGGGAAACACAGGGAGACCCAATCTCCACAAAAAAACTACAAAAATTTGCTAGGCATAGAGACACGTGCCTGCAGTCCCAGCTACTTGGAAGGCTGAGGTGGGAGGATCGCTTGAGCCCAGGAAGTTGAGGCTGCAGTGAGTGGTGATCGTACCACTGCACTCCAGCCTGGGAGACAAAGCGATTCCCTGTCTCAAAAATAAATAACAATAACAGTAAATAAATAAATAAAAATAAAAAAGAAAGACTTCAGTTTTGGCCACGTCTTTGCAGTACACTGTGGCATGTCCAGGAAGTTCGCTGGACAGGCAGGTCTGCATTTTAAGAATGAAAGGCAGGATGGAGATTAGGATCGGGAGTTGCTGGTGTACCCATGGCACTGAGTCATGGTCATCAGCATAAGCAAGGATACAGTATCCTCTAAAATAATATTTTATTTCAACCTTGGGACAATCATCATGACTTCCAGGTGTCTGGAGTGATTTCCAAAAGAAATACAGAAATGGGGAGGATTTCATCTCTAGGCAGAGGCCCCCAGAAAGCAGACTGTTGAGTTCCATTCTTTCGGATTGGTTATTGGTTCCTGTCCTGTCTGTTCCCCCCACTGCTAGCTGTTCCTTCCAGTGGCCTTTGTCTTCTTCTGATCTGCTATCGTCTGAACAAACTTTTTAACAAAACTTGCTAGAACTATGTATAAACCAGAGAACCAGTCTATGGATAAGCACCTGTGGTGGCCTCCTTGAGTAAAATTTCTGAGTTTGATTGCGTGGAATGTTTTAGCTTTATTTTAGCTGCTAATGGGTCTTTTCACTTCCTCCTTGAATCACGGTCATATTTTAGATAGATGAAGTAGCGGGACAGTTAACACTGCAAGTGTTTCTGAATAGAGTTTAAAAACTGTTTTGGCCCCAAAGGTGCACGGCCTGCACATCAAAGTCTTTAAGGCTCACTATTGCCAATTCTTTCAGATACACTGGAGACTTATTATCAGCTCCCAGTGATCCCCCACAATAATTTCTTTTCTGGCCAGCTCCCTAGAATGTCCTAACACACCAAACTGCATTTTCTTTTTCTTTTCTTTCTTTCTTTTTTTTTTTTTTGAGACAGAGTTTTGTTCTTGTTGCCCAGCTGGAGTGCAATGGCGTGTCTCAGCTCACTGCAAACTCTGCCTCCCAGGCTCAAGCAATTCTCCTGCCTCAGCCTCCCGAGTAGCTGGGATTACAGGGACCTGCCACCACACCTGGCGAATTTTTGTATTTTTAGTAGAGACAGGGTTTCACCATGTTGGCCAGGCTGATCTTGAACTCCTGACCTCAGGTGATTCATATGCCTCAGCCTCCCAAAGTGCTGGGATTACAGTCATAAGCCCCTGTGTCCAGCCTCAAAGTGCACTTTCTTTGTGAACATTATCTACCTATATTACATGTTTTAGATCCAACTATTCAGAGCAAATACAAAAAGAAAGTATGTACAAGATATTTTAAATATGTAAAATAAATAAATGTTCACTTGAATAATATTAATTTGAACCCAAGCTCAATACTTTTTTATTCTTTATTTCCACAAATTTTGACCCCCTTGTGTCTATTATGATGTCCCCTCCCCTATTTGTAAATGACAATTGACTGAACATCTTCATTCACATATTTGCCAACCCAAACAAAAAACTTACATGTTTGAATCTGGAATCCAGCATGGCCCTGCTGGAGGCAGCCCTGCAGGTGAGGTGTCTTATGATTTGTTTGCTGGCTTCAGACTTTCCTGATCCCCTTTCTCCACTAAGGAAAACAGAGAGGAAAAACGTAAGTTTGAAGGAACTTTGTTCCTTTGAACAAGCTTTGTTCCTTTGAAGCTACTTTGAAGGAACAAGTAAAAATATTAACTAGAGATATTTCTCAGACACAGAAATGAGGAGGGAATGGCATATTAACTTGCAATGAGTTTGTGGTCTACGTTCACACTTCAGTTTGATGTATTTGTCTGAAATACCTAGTATATGTTTACTGTGTCACGTCCCTGATGGTGTTTCAGATGCTGGCATTACAAACAAATATGACACAAGTTCTGCTGTTCAGTATCTCACAGGGTAGAACCACCTAGTGCAGGTGAATTATGCCAGAAAGGTGTCAGGCTGAGAAGGAAGACATAACCGACTTGACTCAGCTTAGCAAGTCAACATAAAGTGAGGCGATCCTATGACAGCACGCTGTGTTGAGACATGCAGGCTCACACTTGGCCTTGGGAAAGCTGTTCATGCTTCATGAGCCTTACAGGAAAGACGTTACCTCTTCTGTGGAAAAGCTGTGAAATCTTTCTGAGCATTCCTTCTCTGTTCTTTGAAACGAAGGTAAAGTACATAGCTACGAAAACTAAGGCAGTAAGGTCTTCAGATCTCCCAGTAGATCCTAAACCTGACCTGGTTAGGTTTCCTTTTCAGCTTGCTTTTGGTTCTGCTGTTCTCTAGTTTGCATTTTTCTTTAATCTAGGAACGATCACTGAACTTTTTATTTATAATGGCATCACTTTTGATACATCCCAGGCATTCTTCATTAACTCACCCAGTGTTTACAAATGGTAAATATTCTATTCCTGACACTAGATGACATAGGATTAACATAAAATTCCAACACAGTAATTACTATTTCACAGTGATCTGCTCTACAATAAAGTTATTACTTTACCCAGACGAAAAACTCATAAAAACAGCCTTTACTTATCCGGTAACCAGAAAAACTTTTTAAAGCCCTTTTATGAGTGCTTCCTTGGTTTTCTACCTGGAAACATCTCTTTTAACAAAGTTGATTAAAAGTGTTTGCCAGAAAAGAAGTTGAAATTTAATTATTTTCTTAAAGTGTCGAGTCGTTAATGGATGCTTCCACTCACTTGTGCAGACTTTTGAACCACTGAGGCCTAAGAGTGTCAACAAATGAGGTATTAAGTTAACATTAGAAAGCAAAATGAAATTTTTTCTGGTTTGGTACAGAGTTTTGGGACATCCATTCCAGGAATACTTGCGTTTTGATTGCTAAATCTTAAATTACCCTTTGTAAGTGCTCGTTTTGAGACACAATCGACACTCAATAATGACCTGTAAACAACTTACTAAGTTGAATTTCAAATGGTTAATTTTATCCTATTAGTAACAACGGAGAAAGCATGTATCTTCGTCCACACAATCAAGGATGCGGCAAAGCTGTATGAAAGCACACATGGTTTTGAAAGAAGAAAGAGAATCACTAAAATAGTAAGTCCTAGTAACCACAGGTGTGCACTCTTCAATTCTGCATATCAGGACTAGCCATACCGAAAGCAGTTCGCCAGCTTGCTTCAGGCAGACAGTCAGGGAAGGGTCCCCGGAGAACCTCTGACCCGCCCCACAAGTGCTTACATCAGATGTTTTCTGCAGATAAGGGAACTTGCACAGGGGCTTTGCCTAAACAAGCCCGCGGTGGAAAACTCCGTTCCTTAACACACGTGCAGCAGGAGAAATAAATCAATATGGAGCCGCTCAGTCTAAGCATGCGCACTGGAAGGACGGGGGTGGAGCCAGCAGGAATTTGCACCATAAGCCCCGGTATTCAACTAAGGGGGCACCCGGCACCCCGCTTTCAGGACCCCTCTCTGCTGAGAGGTTCCCTTTCGTGTCATAAATTCTACTCCACTCACTCTCTGGTGTCCACATGCCTCATTTTTCCAGGGCAAGAACCCGAACCTAGCTGAGCTAAGGAGCAAAATCCTGCATCAAAACCTTCTTGAAACTTGATTGAAGAGAGATTTTTTTCAAAATAAGGGGTTGGTACATGGAATCATTAGCTTTAAAAAAATGACCCAAAGGAAAACTAGTTCTGCAGAATATTAATGAGTTCTACTGGATAAAAAGTTCCATGAGCAAATACATGTGAAAACTGATGGGTTAAACTAAGATAAACGGGGTTCTTCACCGAAACAACTTGCTGGCCGCTGTGTGCCCTCTCCCAGGCGGACCCCCAAAGCGCCTCGGCCTGCTGGTTCCTCCTTTTCTCCCCTCAGAGCCTTCCTAGGACCCACACTTTCAACAACTCACCTATAACAGCTGCAATGGTCATCCTAGAATTAAGTGGGAGCGCTCAAATTTACGGAAATTCTAAAGAAATAACTAATACATAGAAATAATCTAGTCCAGGGTCTGGCACCCAGTAAACTCTCAATAAACATTAGTTGTTATTGTCAACAGTGTTACTCCCTATCTCACCAATTTACAGTGCTTTTTCTAAGCAACTTTTAAAAAAATTTTCCCTATTTATCGAAGGAAGACCAGGAAACTAGACAGATAAAGCAGATAAAAATAGGGTTGCCTGAGTCTAGAATGGGTAGAAGCCCCCATCTCTGCGCCTTTCTCCTCCTTGAGTCTAGAATGAGCAGAACGGTCAGGTTCAGTAGCTCACACCTGTAATCCCAGCACTTTGGGAGGCCGAGGCAGGTGGATTGCCTGAGCTCAGGAGTTCGAGACCAGCCTGTCCAACATGGTGACACGCCGACTCTACTAAAAATACAAAATTAGCCAGGTGTGGTGGCACATGCCTGTAATCCCAGCTACTCAGGAGGCTGAGGCAGGAGAATCGCTTGAACCCAAGAGGCGGAGGTAGCAGTGAACTGAGATCGTGCCATTGCACTCTAGCCTGGGCAACAAGATCGAAACTCCATATCAAAAGAAAGAATGGGTGGAAGCCCCTGCCTCGGTGCCTTTCTCATCCTTGAATCTAGAATGGGTGAGAGCCCCTGTCTCAGAGCCTTTCTCACCCTTGTGTCTAGAATGGGTGAGAGCCCCTGTCTCAGTGCCTTTCTCATCCTTGAGTCTAGAATTGGTGAGAGTCCCTGTCTCAGAGCCTTTCTCATCCCTGAGTTTAGAATGGGTGGAAGCCCCTGCCTCCGTGCCTTTCTCATCCTTGTGTCTTTGGAGCCCCCACCTTGACGCCCTTCTCATCCTTGTGTCTAGAATGGGTGAGAGCCCCTGTCTCGGCGTCTTTCTCATCCTTGAGCCTAGAATGGGCAGAAGCTCCTGCCTTGGCGCTTTTCTCATCCCTGAGTCTAGAAGGGGTGGAATCCCCTGCCTCGGTGCCTTTCTTATCCTAGAGTTTAGAATGGGTCGGAGCCCCTGCCTCAGCACCTTCCTCATCCTTAGGATGCTTCTGAACCCAGCACGAAAACAACCGCTAGCACGCTGCTTTGAAAACTAGAAAACTAAAGCGTGCACCCATCAGTCTGTGCCTCCATCCTCCATAGAAATTTTGATAAAATGCATACAAACATATAAGTGCTCATTTTAATATTTAAATAAGCCTTTTGAATTCTATCCAGGTTCTGACTTTATACCATTTTCATTTCAGTTTCACTTGAGTTGTGTGCTATTGTACTTATGCATTCAGTTCCAACCAGCACTACTGACAACAACTAAGGCACCGCCGTGAGTATTTACAGAGGTTTCCCTCCCTTGTAAAAGTTTGGCTGAATATAAAATATAGGTCTCTGATGCAGATTTTAACATTTAAATGTTTCTTTTGTTTTCTATTAATTTATGAGTTAAATCTAGCATTACATTTCAAATTCAAAAAATATTTTGGGCCAAATGCGGTGGCCCATGTCTGTAATCCCAGCACTTTGAGAGGCTGTGACAAGAGGATCGCTTGAGCCCAGGAGTTTGAGACCAGCCTGGGTAATATAGTGAGATCTCACCTCTACAAAAATTTAAAAATTAGCCAAGTGTGGTGGCATGTGCCTGTAGTCCCAGCTATTTGGGAAGCTGAGGTAGGAGGATCACTTGAGCCTGGGAGGTCGGCTGCAGTGAGCTGTGATCATGCCACTAAATTCCAGCGTGGGTGACAGAGTGAGACCCTGCCTCAAAAAAAAAAAAAAAAAAAAAAAAAAAAGTTTAGGAAGTAGAATTCAGTGAACTATGAGCAAAGGTAAATAACAAGAAACAGGCTGAGAAACCTTTGGAAAGAAAGAAAATTGTATTTGGGGCAGCCCTGGATTTTGAAGAATAGTGGCTTAGGTTCACTAATATTGGAAGTTTTTCTTTCTCCATGTTTACTTAGGTTCAAAAGCAAAAACTTTTTATCTAAGCTTTAAATCTTGAAACAGAAATGAGTTTCAGGTTAAGTTTGTTAATATTGATCCAGCTACACTTGGGGCTATTCCTAGTAGCCAAGATGTTTCTCCTTTGTAACGAGTCAAATGTACTTATTGCAAAGATATACTGGACCTCAAAGTGCTGAGAAAGTAAATAAAGGTAAACCATGGGAAATTAGGGCATCTTCACCGCCAAGCCCCACGGCAAACCCGAGTGTGGCAGACAAGGTTGAGGGGACTCACCTGAGGATGAAACACTGAGGTCGCTGCTCCTGGAAGAGCTGGTGAAAGGCTCTCTCCACACAGGAGAAGAGGTGAGGAGGCAGCGAGGAACACAGCTTCCCTGAGGAGCTGAAATACAGCTGGGACACCTGGAAAACAGGGCAGCAGCAAGCGGAAAACCTGAGTGAAAAGGCACCAGGATTCCTCATCCCGTAATGAGAGTGACTTATGTCCAAGATACAGAAGTGAATGAATTTCTAATTCTGAATCTCATTGGTATGTAAAAACATCTGTAAAATTACACCCTTCTCTGCACATTTTCAGCATGCATAATGACAAAATGGAAGCTTATACTTTATCCTTCATTACTTGGTCCACAGGCTTTAATTATTCTGCTGTCTTTAAGAAGAGCAACTCACAAAAAAATGTAGTTTAATAGATATCTGTGCAGTAAGCTGAAACTGTGGTAATTTATACCAAATACAATTTCTCTCAGCAGTATTTAATTTCAATACCATAAGCTAGCCAAGGTTTTAAACTTGAATGTGAGAGGCAGTTGCAGCTGAAATGCATGTAAGTTTACAAATTTCTCAGAAAAACAAAAAAATTAATTAATTTTAGAGAAACGGTGATTTACAATTATTGCCATAATGATTCATTTCCAGTATTTTTAGTCCTTTTGAATTTCTAGTAAATTCCATTACTTTAGAATAAAAACTCAAGAGTAGGAAGACTTCTTAGCTGTGAAGAAATCAAAGTTATTTTTTATTTTGCAAAATAACTGGCCTATATCTTCAAAGATGTCAAGGTCAGAAAAGTCAAAAGAAGACTGCAGAACTGGTCCAGACTGAAGGAGAGTCAAGGGCATGATGGTTCAAAATGCAACATGCAATGCTGGTCTGAATCTCTGGCTCTATGGGCCTTACTGGGACAATGGGAAATCTTGAACAAGGTCTCTTGATTCAGTGACAACAGTGCATCAGTAATAATTTTCCCATTTCGATGACTGTATGGAGTTGACATAGGAGAATATCTTTGTTTAAATACCCAGTAAATATATTCAAGGTTGATGGAACTACGTGCCAGCAAAGTATCTTAAAATGGTTGGTGTTAAAAGTTGCTTGTACAACTTATCTACGCATTTTACAGACATTTAAAATTATAGCAAAAATAATTTTTAAAGTAGAATATATGATTCACGATGAGAGTTAACTGGATGAATCTCACAATGTTGAGTGTGAGTAGTCAGATACATAACAGAACACACTATATGTCTTCACTTACGTCGAGTACAAACACAGGTGACTAATCCTTGCTGTTAGAAGTCAAGTTGGCAGTAGCAGGGGAACTGTTAGCATTTAAGGGGCTTCTGGAGTGTTTATAACTTTCTGGAGCTGAGTACCACCCACCTGCACACTTAACAACATAAGCACTTTCCTACAAACATTACACCTCAACCAAAACTCCAAAAAACTAAAGTCATCACACAGTGTGGTGCTGGTGCAAAGACTAGATAAATGGATCACAGATCACTTGAAACAGACTAGAGAATTGATGAAGATGAAACAGGAGAGTTCCCTAACTCTGCCCATAGCATGTGTGACAGGGGTGTGGCTCATCTGTTTGGCCACTGTGTGTTCTCAAACCCCTTATGGGAGGAGGAGCATGCAGATGGGCATGTGCAGGAGCTGGGGCCAGCACCTTTGGGCTCTGGCCCCCTAGTAGCATCTAGGGGTGGGTGCCTGCAAATTCTGAAGCCCAAGTGGGCATGTGTTACAGAGTGCTCTTTTAGCTTTGCCATGTATGGAAAGCTTAAGTGTTAAACAGTTCAGTGGAGCTTCTGCAATTTTTCTAGGGCAGAGGGCCAGTGTGACAGCTTTCTGTATCCTAAGCTCTTGTCTGGCATCCAGGAAAAATCAGATCACACGTGGACTTGAAGGATGGTGAATACAGGGTTTTTACTGAGTGGTGGAGGTGGCTCTCAGTGGGATGGATGGGGAGCTGGAAAGGGGATGGAGTGGGAAGATGATCTTCCCTGGAGTTTGGCCATCAATGGCCAATCTCTTCTCCAATCATCCCCAGCTGAACTCTCGACATTCAGATGCTCCTTCTCTTCTCTCCTTCTCTGGCACTCTTCTGCTCTTCTGTTCATCTGCTTGTGGAGCCTGTTGTTTGGGGGCACAGGATGGGGGGCATGGTGGGCCAAAGGCAACTTTTGGGCATGAAAACAGGAACACCTGTTCCCATTTAGGGCTGTGGGTTTCCAGGTTTGAGGGTGGAGTCTTTGCTGGGGAACTGCTCTCTTCTACCCAGTATCTCCCTGCCTCCTGTCCATGTCATACATACAGTGTATGACCAACCAGGCTGCACTACCTATCAGTGGTAAAAGGTGCTGCTGAGACGACTGATCGTCTATTTGTAAAGAAAACAAGTGTTGATCTCTATCCCAGAGCATGTGTAAAAATTACTTATAAATGAATTTAAATCCCAAATATGAGCAGCAAAGTTTAAAGCATTTTTACAAGCATATAGAATGACACTCTTATGATTTGTATGTAAACAAGGAAATAGGATTTAAAAATATAAATTATAAAGAGAATGGTGGAGCAATCTTAATACATTAAATTTAACAAGCCCTGGTCAACCATATAATGATAAAAAATAAGCAAAGACAGAAAGGTGTATAAGCTGTGCATATAATCAGTAGATCAGCAGCAATTTATAACATATTCCTACGAATCAATTTACAAAGGGAACTATAATAGAAATTTGGGCAAAAAATATAAACTAAAAAGATGGAAAATAAATGAGAAAGGATAGAAAGCTCTCTGGTGCTATTTCAGACTATAAGATGCTATATTACACACAAAAGCCTAGCAGAATTAATCATAGTTTAGTCATAATGATAATAATAGCCTGCAGGCACTCTATGCATGGTGCTGTCCTCAGCATCTCACAGGCACTTATTCATGCAGTCCTCTAGAACCTATGTCTGGAGTCAGATAAGTATTTTTATGTTTACAGGCAAGAGAATTGGTGCTAACAGAAGTCAGTGACTGGCCCAAGGGGACAGGGCTAGGTGGTGTCAGAGCTTGATTTCCAAATGAAGTTGTCTCTTGGGCTGGGAAAACATGTCTATACTACTGAATCTTGTAGTTTTAACTAATTGGAAGAATTATCTGGCAATATCTTCTAAACTTGAAGATTCATATTCAACTGGGAATATCTCTGTTGAAACTCTCAAACATGAGCAAAACGAGAATTTATAAAACAATTCTTAGGACTCTTTGTAAGAGCAGGAAATACAGAAGTTAGTTAAAAGTCTATAATAAAGATTAATAGACAAATATAACTTGTTGTGTGTCATTACAAGAAAATTCTAGAGGGACTTTAGAATAAATTAGGTCTAAAATTTTCAAGATGGAAAATTTTTGAAAGCATGAGGGCTGATCAACAGCTTTTTTGTAAAAGAATACAGTTAATGACTGGGCGCAGTGGCTCACGTCTGTAATCCCAGCACTTTGGGAGGCTAATGTGGGCAGATCGTGAGGTCAGGGGATTGAGACCATCCTGGCTAACTCGGTAAAACCCCATCTCTACTAAAACTACAAAAAATTAGTGGGCATGGTGGCACACGCCTGTAGTCCTAGCCACTCGGGAGGCTGAGGCAGGAGAATCACGTGAACCTGGGAAGCGGAGGCTGCAGTGAGCTGAGATCATACCACTGCACTCCAGCCTGGGCAACAGAGTAAGACCCCATCTCAAAAAAAATATATATATATAGTTACTATGTTATGAGTTAATTAAAATATAGAAAATAGCGGTATACCCACTTTTTGAATGTATATATGTGTTCATGTATATAGTAAACATATGAAACACTGGATGGAAGGATAATAACTTCAAGATAACCATTATCACCACTTATGAAAATAAGTAGGTTGAAGTGGTATTTACCCTGTGTTTATAGAAGAGTATGTCATCTATCTAATCTAAGACATCATACAATTAAAACATACTGTTGTTTTTGTACCACTCAGAAAATAAATGTTACAATTAAATTAGGACACAGTGTTTTCTTACCACACCCTTACGGCTGCATCCCAATCACAAAAGTACATGTGAAAAAAAATACAGCACTTTTAATTTTAAATGTTTTTAAAAGAGATATGAAACCAATATGCATGGTGGGCACAAAACTGTCTGTTGCATTCTGCTTGAACTTTTTTCATTTTAAATTATTCCAGAAGTTGCAATGAATATTAAGAATAATTAAATGATAGTGATATACACATTATCATTCATAAAACTAAGGAGTTTTAGTCCAGCTTCATTTTCCAGCAGATCCAATTTCTATTCTTGTTTGAAAACCTAACTACACTATTTCACTTCTCCCCAAGTTCAGCATAGACTTAGGCTCTAATTTGACAAACTGTTTTTCAACTCTCTATTTTGTAAATGAGAATTTCATTAGATGTTCAACAGACACAAGAGACAGCCTGGATCATGTATCCATCTGTGTGTACATGGAGTTCATTTCTCTTTCTGACTATATATTTTTTCATTTTCATTTTTTTGAGACAGGGTATCACTAAGCTGCTCAGGCTGGAGTGCAGTGGCCAAAGTATAGATCACTGCAGACTCCATCCCCTGGGGTCAAGCAATCCTCCTGCCTTAACCTCCCAAGTAGCTGGGACTACAGGTGCATACCACCACAGCTGGCTAGGGTTTTTAAATTTTATTTATTTAAATCTGTTTGGGCTTAGATATTGTCTTTATGCCAAGTTTTACTAGAGAGTAGATGTAGGTGATGAGCCTTAAGTGTCTAAAGAAAGTTATTTCCTGATAAACTCATAACCTCTCTCAGCTCCCCTTTCATGTAAATCTCTTTCCCATGCAGTGTTACAGTTCGTGCTGTGGAACAGTCCATTGCTACCACCTGGCAGCACATTGCTTGATGCTGATTCTATGCTTTATACATAATATAATTATGGAAATAATAATGACAGTGTAATTCTATAAAACCTTGAGGATTTCTGCTTATGCAGTCCCTTTTTTCTGAGTGACTGACAAGCCATCTAACTTTTTTATTGGTTACCATCCTCACTGTTAATATTGCACATTCTCATGGGGTCCAGCGAATAGCAGCAGGGCCAGCCACTTCCTTCCCCACCTGTCTTTTCTCTTCACTTCACTGTCTTCTTTCCTTATTTGTATCATTTGAAACAAGAGGATTCTTGGTCAGGGGATATTTTAAGCACTCCATTTTAGCTCATAGGTGAGATGACAAGAGCTCAGCCTTGCTAATCATTGATGGACTCTGGTTCCAGGGAATAAGTTCCTTCCTTCCTAATAGATAAAGTCCCTCCTTTTCTTCACTGGTCATTACACTTCTCAATAAACCACCAACAGATTGCAGAACCCTGCCACGTTCATTTCTACAACCACCAATGCTTCCACAGCTTACGAGACAGCCATTGAGCCACTGGCCCCCATCTCTGGCGAGCCTAGAAACTTTGTGGAACCTCCCAGACGCCAATGGCTCCAAGTGCCCCGGGCTGCTGGTGTTGCACTATGCTATGAACATCTCACTCTGTAGGCCTGTGTAAGTGTCCCATTTGTTAACTGTATACCTATCTATAGGTGACGTATTTTGAGAAAGCATGTGTTTGTGTTTACAAAAGATCACATATAATAATAATAATGAAACTGTCTGCCTCTGGGCGCAGCACTTGTGCTGCTGAGAGAAGCCTGCCAAGCATTCACTCTGGAGTTGCATGACCTGGACATTAACGCTAGCTCAGCCACTCATGGGAAGACTTTAGAAAATCTGCTTAACCTCAAGTCTCAGCTTATTCAACTGCAGAGTCGAAATAACAACTCTTATACTGTTTTGCCTGCCTTTTGAGATGGAATGTGATAATACATGTAAAGCCATTTGAGGCAGTTCTGCCATGTAATAAGCACTCAACAATGGCAGCTGTTTTCATTTCCTAGAATTTCAAATATTATAGTCTTTTAACTTCTTGCTCACATCAAATTGCATGGTTCATTTCTCTAAATAGTCCTACATATTTTTTAAACCCCATAATGTGGCTCTAGACCATTCTTCTGCTCATCAGAATCTTACTAATTTTTTAAGATTTGCCCTGATCACATTTCTTTTTTATTGTGATACTTATTTAAAAAAAAAAAAACCCTGATAGGGTTTATTCCCGTCTAACCTCTTGACTTGCTAATTAGGACTACACACCCTCAATACAGCTATTTAATTGTTGTCCTCAGCTCGAAGTGAAGTATGTGATTTTTTCATTGTTATTTGTGTTTTGTCTCTAGCATGTCTACACAGTGCTCAAGAACGGGACACTCTAAGTATCTAAGGCAATGTATTTTCTTATAGAATCAACAGATCTTTGTTGGCTTGATGATGCATTTTTGTTTCTGATTTTAAGGTTGCTTTTTTGTAAAGCCCATGCAGGAAGATCTGGCTCCTTTCTATTTTCTCTTTCTCCCCTACATGTAACATGTTTAAAATGAATGATATTACGTGTCTTCAACATAAGCACAATAATGGACCCTGTCCTGGTTGGTTGTACTTCCTGTGGAACTGCCTGCTGACTCGCCGCTGTGACCCACATCCTGGCAGTGGTGGTTGTTAGCGTCAGATCAGCACTGCTGTGGCAGAAAGCAGTCTAACCGGGAGGCCTGCCCGCTGCCTTGTGTAGACGTCAGTTTCGAAATAAAGTTTGCCTCAAGAGAGTTCTATGTCCATGATTAATAACTTGCTAGAAATAAAAATGAATATTATGCAAAGGCTTAACATAACAGAGTTCATAATGAAATAAAACTAAAATGCAGATGTTATATGTGAATTTCTTTTTAAACATGAAACAGAGAAGTCATTCTCCTGGTCTTTATAGTCTATAGATATAATTATATTTAATGTTTTTTTTTCTTGTAAAGTAATCGGCTGGGAAGAAACCCAAATATTTGAACAAAATTTGTCATTTAAAGCAACAGACATAATACAATGATAACCACTAGAAACAAAAAGAAATAAATTTTTGTTACATGGCCTAAGGACAAGATTGTTTTAATGAATACCCGATAGGTGACTAGTTGATATTATTTACTAGGCACTAATATTGCTACAGGGAATAACCACTAATTCAATGTAAAATATATGTCCTTACAGCAACCTAATATCTATTATTTTATGGGTTGTTACCTATAGACAAGGAGAGCACAAACTATTTGATTCTACATAATGGATGCCAAGTTCAGAAGGACTAGACACTTTCGCCTTTTCTTATGACCTATAAAAAGCAGGTAATTTTACTGTAAGCTTTATATCAGCGCACCTTTTACCTGATATATTTTTTGTATTTATTTTCCATTTTTTCCATTTTCGTTTTATGACAGTTAGAAATGATAAATATAAAAGGTGGTCTGTGTGTGTATATACATATATATGCAAATTCATTTTATAAAATCATAATACTTACATATTAAATACTTAATTCATATACAGAAACATATTTAGATTTTATTTATATTAATAATTGTATAAATTATAAGTTGCATTAGCTATTTTCAGTTTTAATAAACTATTCTAGTAATGATCTCAATGTATTATATCTTATTCTTACATTAATAAACAAATATGTCTCTTAATGTGTTTTTCCTTTTCTCTATGAATGTGTATTTCTGAAAAAACTGCAAATACAACATATTATTTGAAGCCATAATACCACCATAGTGTCAACACTTTAAAAACAAACACACCACAACTTAACAGTTTTTTTCCCAGCACAAGATACAATATAGTATGACAAGTTGTGTCATACTATAAAAAATTATTATGTTAAATTTTGGCTAATACTTAAAACTTTCCCTCTAGATCCATAGAAGCATCCAAATAAGAGTAATTTTTTTTAACTTTTCATTCAATTATTCAAAGCTGACTTTTGTCTCACTGTTAATTCTTGTTAACTCTACAATCAACTGTTACCATAAACATAAGCCAGAAATAATATATTAATAGTAACTTTAAATAGGGTGTGTTTCTCTGTCTTTCCCCTCCCACCCCTTGATGCATACATAATTTAAAATTTAAAGGCATGAAATGCCAAACTAACCTAGGTATTTGAGGGCAAATGATCGTCTGACACAAATGCAATAAAAACAGATACAGTCTCCTTCACAGCTGTCATGATGCAGCTACTATCAGTGAAATTCTCCTAACCATGAACAATTACAAAGACTGGATCAAATACAAATCAAGTATCTAATGGCAGGGATAGTAAAATCAGCAAAGCAGCAATGACTTAGGGAGCTAAGATCTTGAAGAAAATCAGGATGCACCGGGCCACACGGGATCTTTTCCATGCCCTCCTCCCAGCACACATTGCCACTGTGCCCTCCTCCCAGCACACACTGCCCCTGTGCTGAGCGTCTCTCAGCAGCATCACGGAAAGTCAGCCTAAGTGTCTCATGCTCAGCAGAGATTGGAGCAGCCTCACACAGTACTGGGGAGACACAAATCCAAGTTCCGGGTTCAGAAACAGAGGAAAGCCAAAGGAATATCAGCCCAACGTTTCACCTGAGTCCAGTAAGGCGGCTCGCCTTTTCGAAGGGAGGCTGGGCTTGGTGGCTCACGCCTGTAATCTCAGCACTTTGGGAGGCCGAGGTGGGCGGATCACGAGGTCAGGAGATCGAGACCAGTCTGGCTAACACGGTCAAACCCCGTCTCTACTAAAAATACAAAAAAATTAGCCGGGCGTGGTGGCGGCGCCTGTAGTCCCAGCTACTCCGGACGGACACTGAGGCAGGAGAATGGCGGGAACCCGGGGGGCGGAGCTTGCAGTGAGCCGAGATCGTGCCACTCACTCCAGCCTGGGCCACAGAGCGAGACTCCGTCTCAAAAAAATAAATTAAACGAGACTTCACAGGGTCAAAGGTAGTTTGTCTACAACTTGTGTACCCATTAGGAGGAAAAGTCAAATCTTCTTGGAAGGAAGATAACATCTTCCTAGACCCTACGGTTTTTTTATATTGGAAGTTCAATATTCCATCAAAAATCCCCATGGATGTCAGTAAATATATCCATATATGTAAAACACACACACACACACACACACACACACACACACACACACACACAGAGTCACATTGTAGAAACAGACCTCAATATTAGAGTCATAAGACACAGGATTAAAAAATATCACGTTCAAGAAAATAAGTGGCAAGATGAAGACGAAGAATTTCACCAGAAGCCTGGAAACTCTAAGAGTATAAAATGAAAACGCTAGCATTGAAAAAAATCACACAACAGACATCAGCATTTTAAGGAATGATTCATTAATCATTCCTTAAAGTTTATCAGCAGATTCAAAACAACAGAAAAGATCATTTAAAATATGGCCAGGCAATTATCCAGACTGTGGTCAAAGAGAAACAAAAGTAGAAAACAAAGATTAATACAGTTTATGTTTTTATAGACTTTCTACATATATACATATATATAGATTTTTACAGAAAGAAATCACAAATAGATAATACCTTAAACTAATTGACAATGAATTTATGAAATATCATACATGTAGAATTCAGTAAAGCTACATTTAAAGTAAAATTTAAAAGCCCCAAATACTTATTTTAGGAAAGTCAGGAAATCAAGGACATGTCTATATAACATAAACAATAATCAAATTATACTCAAATAAATTATAAAAAAGGAAATTTTAAAAACTCAGAAAACTCACAAATTACCAACATATGGAATAAAAAGAAGTCACTCAAAAATTCTACAAATATTAAAAAGATAAATAGAACTATGAATATTTCTATGCCTAAAACTCTTGAAGATTAAATGTAACTAACATTTTTTAGAAATGCAATCATTAAAAACTAGCACAGAAAGAATATGAACTGTCCTACATATGTCAAAGAAATTAAATCCAGAACTAAAACTTTCTCACAAAGAAAATACCAGGTCTTAATGGTTTCATTTGTGAATTCTTCTAAACATTTAGGACAGAAACACCACCAAATTTTCAAACTCTTTCAGAGACTAGAAAACAGACTAGAAAAATTCTGTTTATGAAATCAGCGTAATTTTGATACAGAAGATTTAAGTAAAAAAAAAAAAGAAAAAGTGAAGGCTTATCTTTTTCATGAACATAGATGCCCTAAGCAAAATATCACTGGATAGACTTCAGTAATATAAAGAAAAAGTTAAAAAATCAAAAATGCAAGATAGGTTTAATATTTCAAAATCAGGAATTACAATTCACAAACAAAATAAAGAAGAAAAATATTCATATCAACAATTGATGCAGAAAAAATACTTACATTTGATAAAATTCTATACCTTTCTATGATAAAGACTTCTTAAAATAGCAATAAAATGAAATTTCCTTAATCTGATAACTGATATCTATGTAAAATTTATAATTATTTTTATACTTCAGGTTTAATTACTAAAGATTTTTCCTGAGATAAGACATATATGTATTTTTAAATGAAATTACTAATAGTATCTAACATTATTCTGGTGATCCAATCCATTAACATAAGCACAGACTAATAACAGGATTTTAAAGAAAGAAATAAAATTATTATTGTTTCAGGCAACAAGATTGTGTACACAGAGTATTTTTAAAACACACTAGATAATATTATAGCTAATAAATAAATTTTACGAACTTGCTAGTTTAAGGTAAGACTTTTTAAATTGTGTTTTTATACATACAGGGAGCACACACCAATGGAAAATAAAATTTTTAAATGATTATTTATAACAGCATTTAAAAACATTTAATGAACACTATGCAAGATATCCTCCAGAAGAGCACACAGGATGATACACTGAGAGGAATTTCACATTTTAAAGCCTCAATAAATGAATATACTGAAAAGACTCAGTACTACTAACATTTTTTGTCTGTTTCTAAATTGAATTGTAAATGTAATGCAATCAAATTCAAAATCCCAGAGGGAGTCCCCTCAGCACCCCAACAAAACTGACAAACTGATTCTCAACCTTAAAGGAAAAGGCCAGGAATTAATTGCTAGGGCAATTTTGAAGACCAAAGGTGGATGACTTAGAGTACAAGACATAAAAATGTATTATAATAGACCAATCAAACTGGATGGAAATTCTATATCCATTCATATATAGTATGAGATTTATGCAAAAGTGCCAACACAATGTCCTGGAGAAAAAGTGCCAACATAATGTCCTGGAGAAAAGATGGTCTTTTTTTTTTTTTTTTAATTTTTTTTTTTTTTGACAGAGTCTCACTCTGTCACTCAGCCTGGAGTGCAGTGGCGTGATCTTGGCTCACTGAACATCTGCCGCCCGGGTTAAAGCGATTCTCCTGCCTCAGCCTCCCAAGTAGCTGAGATTACAGGTGCCTGCCACCATACCCTGCTAATTTTTGTATTTTTAGTAGAGATGGGGTTTCACCACTTTGGCCAGGCTGGTGTTGAACTCCTGATCTCGTGATCTACCTGCCTTGGCCTCCCAAAGTGCTGAGATTACAGGCGTGAGCCACCGTGCCCAGCTGAAAGGGTCTTTTTAAGAAACAGTACTGTGTCAGGTTAATATACATTTTTTAAAAAATGAATCTTGACCCCTGCTTCTTACAAGATGTTTTCAATATGCATTAGGAATCCAGAATGCTTAAAGATCTTTCAAGTCAATAAAGATAGATGAACCAATTTTAAAGTTTTTAATTTCAAAGTAGGATAAATTCCTGGAATAGATGCATCACGAAACAGGATATAACTGTACAGTAATTATGTGAAAATGTGGTTAATATCATTGTTTGTCAGAGAAACACAAATTAAAACAACAATAAGATTCCACTATGTATACCCAGTAAAATGATAAGTAAACAAATGAAATTTGAGCAAAGAAGGGGAACAATTAGAATTTCTGTATTAAGTTATAGATACACTTTAGTACAAGCACTCAGAAAACTGTCGGTATTTATCAAAACTGAATGTATGTATACACTTTGATGTACCAATTCTACTCTTTCCAACAAAAGAAATACATATGTTATCAAAAAAATTTTTTGTGAAGATGTTCATAGCAGTAATATTCTTGCTTCAAAAGACAACATCTCTATCAATAGTTAATTAAACTGCCATATATCCACAAAAGGAAATGTTATACAGCAATACAAAAGAAAATAACCTATTGTACTTACTGTATTGCTACACACAAAAACATGGGTGAATCTACCTTCTATAATATTGAAAGGAAGCAGCCAGGTACAGAGAAAGATAGTCTGCGAGATTTCACCCACATAAAGTTCATCCATGCAAAGCGGAGGGCGACAGTAGTCAGAATTGTGCTGTCTTTTGGGGAGGTATGTCATGTTTGAGACAGGGCATGGGAGATATCTGTAATCCTACTAATACTCTATTTCTTCATGTGCATGATGGTTTTTACAGTGTCGTGACTTTTATAAATTAGTTGAACAAAAGATTTAATATTTGTATGCTATGCAATATTTATATTATACTTCAATACACATATTCACAGAAATATTAATTAGGACTCAACAAAGTGAAAGATACAGAACTGAGCTTTTTCTCAAAACCATTTAATAACCACATATCAGATTAATTTCAGTCCTTGGATGAAACTCCTGAAATGATCATGGGTGAATCCTTTGCTCTAGCTTCTCATGCTCACATACATCATTAGATTGCACAGGGTGAGGCTGGCATACGATTGGGAGGAAGGAGGAGGGTAGGCAGGTTTCAACACAGCTTTAAAGTAAACATGGCACTGACTTTTTAATTTAATTTAATTTTACTTTATTCTATTTGGAGACAGGATCTCAATCTGTCTCCCAGGCTGGAGTGCAGTAATACAATCACAGCTCACCGCAGCCTCAACCTCTTGGGCCCAAGTGATCCTCCTGCCTCAGCCTCCTGGGTAGCTGTAACCACAGGCACACACCACCATGGCTGGTTAATTGTTTTTTCATTTTCTTTTCTTTTGTTTTTTTTGTTTGTTTGTTTGTTTTTGTTTTTGTTTTTTGTAGAGATGGGTGTCTCATTACGTTGCCCAGGATGGTCTCAAACTCCTGGCCTCAAGTGATCCACCAGCCTTGGTCCTCCAAAGTGCTTGAATTACAGGCATGAACCACTAAGTTCAGCCAGAATTGACTTTTGGTAAGATGGGTGGAGGGTGGGGTGGTGGATGCGCTCTTGTTCTCATGAACTTTTTCTGTGAAAATACATATTTGATTTCCTAGGAAGTTGAAGAATTTCTAATTTTCTCTCTCCTCTCTGTTCTCCGCCCTGCTCACAACATCTATGAGCAAGCCCCGGCTTCAGGAACATATACCCACTCCCTGCCTCCTGGTTTTGGGCAGGCTCCTGTTCCCTATTGGTGAAACCAGCCTTGCTGTTACACAAAAAACAGCTCCTATGATATAGTATTTTTGACCCATTTCTACTAAAAAATCTTACTGCATTTTCAATTGATTGGAATAATTTTCTACAAGCAATTTCTCTTTGAATTTTTAGGGCCTCATAATTAAACCTGGCAAGTAATTTGGGAAAATGTAAACATGCGAAATCACCCTTTTTTATACCCATTGCTTTAACATCATAGAACTCTTCAGACACAAGTCACGTGTCCAAATAAAGGCTCTAAGCCAAATGATCTTGAGTTAGTCAAGAATGTATGGAAAATATATTTATATATTATTTAATCTTAGAAGTCTGTCTAATGGCTATAGTCATAAACAAATTACACATTTTAAGTGCAAAGAAACATTTTGATAAAATAACTCTGATTTTTAAAATTGCCTCAAAATGAATTAAAGTCACTACGATGCAATCATTCAATTCAGAATTTTAAAAAGGTTTTTAGAAGTTTGCCTTATTGTTTTTTTTAGTCATTTGACACAAATATGCATGACTAGAGCACATTACTCTACATTATTCAATGATATTTAAAATTTTGTACTCACCATGGAAGAATAAATTGGAAGTTCCTTGTATGGGTTAACAAGCAAAAGAATGTCCCCAATGAATGTCTGTGAAAAAAGGGATGCAAACAGTTCATTATTCATATAAATAGCACTTTAAAAAACACAAATCATACAATTTAAAAGCCATTGTATGAAATATAAAAAATAAGAAAAATCCACTTAATATTTTGTAACTTTTTAATATTTCACAATTTTTTAAGTTTGGAATTAAAAATATTAAATGAATTAAATAATTCAAATTAAATAAAACAGGCTTTATTTCACTGAGCATATGAGAAATGAAATAGTTAAATTCTAAGAATTTCTTTTCTTAAAAGATTCTGTGAGAACCAAACAATGAAAAAATATAGACTTAAAACATATGACAAAATACCTATGAAAAAGTCAATGGGGTAACAAATTCTGTTATTCTGCTACAGAATAATAAACTGCATAAGAGAGAAGTTAGTAAAGCACAATTATCAAATAAAATACTTTGTTTCAATTAAAAAGTGACAATGAGATACAAAGGCACAAAGTACAGATGGAACAAATAAAAATAATAAAATGATAGATTTAAACCCAAACAACAACGACCACATCAATTGTAAAGGTACAAAATAGTCCAATTAAAATGCAAAGATTATAAATTGTATTAAAGTACAAAAGATGACTACTTTAAAGAGAAACATCCTAAACATATAGAATAAAAAAAAGGAAAAGAATGAAGCAAGGTATGCATGCAAACAATAATAACAGCCAAGAAGATGACTATGGAAATAATTAATTTATAGAAAATGTGCTTTTGGAAGCAGTACCAGAAGTAAAAAAGAAACATTTCCCAGTAAAATGATAAATCAATCAGGAAGAAACAACATTTCTAAATTTCTAGGAGACTAAAATCTAGCATCACATATATAAAGCAATAACATATAAGGAGAAAAACGTAAGTTAACAATGATAGTGAAACATTTTAACCATTTTTCTTAGTAATTCATGGAACAAGCAGACAAAATTTTAAAGTAATAATTACCGCATTGACCAATTTATTTATATAAAACACTGTTACTGACAAGTTGAACACTGGCTTGTTTCCTTAAACTTTAAAGATTTGAGTCACACAGAGTATGTTCTATTACAGTAGAATTAGGATAGAATATTGTCTCCCAAACTCTGTGTGAAGGGCCTTAATGTCATCCACCAGAAAACTAACACCAAATAAATGTTTACCCTTTAAAAAAAGAAGAATATTGTATTGTGTGTTAAAAATTAGCTAAGAGAGCAGAGTTTTGGTGCTCTTACTATAAAAGAAAAAGATAACTATGTGAGGTGATGGGTATGTTAATGTGCTTGACTGTAGAACTCATTTCACTAAGTGTATGTACATTGAAGCATCACGGGCAGGGGCAGTGGCTCAGGCCTATGATCCCAGCACTTTGGGAGGATGAGGCAGGAGGATAGGAGAATTGTTTGAGCCCTGGAGTTCAAGACCAGCCTGGGTAGCATGCTGAGATGCCATCTCTACAATTTTTTTTTTTTTTTTAATTAGCTGGGCATGGTGGTGTATTCCTGTCATCCCAGCTACTCAGGAAGCTGAGGCAGGAGGATCACTTGATCCTGGAAGGTTGAGGCTGCAGTAAGCTGATATCTCACCAATGTATTCCAGCCTGGGTGAAAGAGTGAAATCCTGTCTCAAAAACACAAAACAAAAACCAAAATCCAAACAAAACTCACGTTGTATCCCTTAAAAAGATACAATTTTTAAAAAGGTTATTTTAATTAAAAAGATATTGAAGTCACTAGTAGATACCTAGACAATCACCAAACATTTTTAAATTTTACAATATATTTGCAAATAACTTATGAGCTAAAAGGAATTAAAATGCAAATAAGACTATTTCTATTATAACATATCGTAACTTGTGGGATGCAACTAAAGGTCTACTTAAGATAAAAATTATAGCCTAGAATACATGTCAGAAAAGGAAAACAGGGGTGATAATTAATGATCTAAGTATCGACTTCAAGGAGTTTAAAGAATTGCATCAATTATAAAGAAATAAATGAGTAAAATAAAATAATATCAAAGCAGAAATCAATGGAACAGGGAGAAAAAAGCCAAAAGATGATCCTTTGAAAAATGTACAATTTATCCCAGCAAAACTGATTCAGAAAACAAGAGGAAATGCACCAACTCCAATAGCAATCAGTAACATGACATCAAGACAGATCCTACGGACATAAAGACAGATGAAGACAGTATCATGAACCATACTGTAGCCACTAAATTTAGATATTTAGGTCAAGTAGACAACAATCCTAGGAAAATACATCATACCAAAGCTAACACAATAAGAAACAGAAATTCTAATTAGTTATTTCCCTATAAAGTAAGCGGAATCTACATCTAAAATATTTTTCCACAAGGACAACTCAGGCTTCACGGGTGAATTCTTCCCAACATTAATGTACAAAATAAACAAATATTCTACAAATTATTTCAGAAGATAACAGAAAAGGGAACACTTCCCATTTTAAGAACCCCACATAAAATGGACATTAGAATCTAATAGGAACATTGCAATAAAGAAAAATGACAGGCTGAACTCTCTCACTAAAATACATGTAAAAATCCTAAGCCAAATATTAACAAATTGAATCCAGCAATTTAGTAATAACGATAATACATCTCAAATAGCTTTATTCTAGAAATGCAAAGCTGATTTCATAATTGAAGATCAACACTTGTAACTAATAATATTAAAAAAAAACTTAAAAAGACATATGATCATCTCCATAAATGGAGAGAAAGCATTTAATAATATCCAATGCTCATTATTGATTAAACAATAACTTTGAAAACCATGAATGTAATGAGATTTCCTTAATCTAATGAAAAGTGATGATACCTAATGGCATAGCTGCTGCAAAGAACTTTCTTAATGATGAAACACTCAAAGATTTTTTTCTGGGATTGGCAATGGATAGGGCATTTATTATTGACATTTAAGTCTTTTTTAGTGAAGTTCTATCTCATGAAACAATGCAAGAAAAAAAAGGTATGACTTTTTTAAAAAAAAGAAATAAAAGTCATCATTTGCAGACTATATGGTATTGATGTAGGAAACCAATGGACTGTTTATGTAAATTAATACTGACATATAACTTTAGCAAGTTTGATAAAAAATGAATATGAAAAAATCAAAATTGTATTCTCTATATATTACCCATGAACAATTAGAAAATAATTTTTTCTTCTTATTTTCCATAAAACAAACAAGCAAACATTTATTATGTCCTCAAAACGTGAAGAATGCAGATAAGCAAATTTAATAGACGTGGGAAAGACTCCTACACCAAAAAATAAAAATTGCTCCAGAGAAATTAAAGATGGCCAATAAAAGGGCTACACCATTTTGTGAAATGAAAAATGAAATACCATAAAAATCTCAATTATTTCCACTTACTCTATATATCCGATGCAATACCAATAAAAATCCAATGGAAATTGCTAAATTAACTTTAAAGTAGACATGAATCAAAGGTCATGATTGGCTAATACATGTTTAAGAACAAGGGGACTTTCTATTTATCAGGATTGACTATATAGCTGTAATGATCAAGATATTTGGGAATTTGTTTATGAACACATGGACCAATACAAAAGAAAACAGATCCTAGAAAACAGACCCACTCCCTGGGGTCAACTGTTTAGGACAAAGGTGCTGTGGCCATGCAGCAGGGAGACACATGTGGGAAAAGTTTTAATCTGGATCCTCCTCTTTGACCATTGTGAAATCTTTTCCACATGGGTAATATACTATGCCTTGGGTTTGGGCCATAATCCCCAAAGACACCATCCTAAACAACATAATCCCGGATGCTGAAATCCCAAAAGAGCGAAATATCTAAAGTCCCAAATCCTACAAGTTGAAATCATGATGCAACTCTTGTGCATACAACCAAAAACACAATAATCCTTTCCCTAGAATTCAGCTTTCAGGATTTTAACATTCAGAATTTTATTATTTCAGGATTGTGATTTGCAGGATTATAGATGTTTGCGATTTCAGACTTTGAGGATTTTGATTTTTGGGGATTTCAATCTTTTGAGATTTCAACATTCTGACTGATGGCATTGGGGATTGTGTCTTTCAGGATTATGATCAGCACCAAAATACCTTAAATGTAAATGCTAAAATAATCAAATGTTAAGAAGAAAATGTAGGAGAACATTTTCACAACCAATGCCAAGCTTTCTTAAACAGATCACAAGAAGTATGAACCCTAAAGAATCTGTAAAATTGTACACTTTGCTTCATTTAAATACACTATATGAAGAGAACAACACAAGCCAAAAAACTGGATGAAAACGTTCTCAATATGTATGTTTCACAACAAAAATAATTTCGTAAATATATAAAAAACTCCTACATATCAAGAAGAAGAAAGAAAACCCCATTTTAATGGCACTATAACTGAACAGGAAATTCACAAAAGAAGATAATCAAATGAACAACAAACACATATTAATATTTTCATTTGTTAAATCAGAGAAATAGAAATTAGAACCACAATAAGCTACCACTCCACAACTGCCAGAATAGCTGGAATTTGAAAAACTGTTAGTGAAACAAAAATACCATTTATGCCAAAAGCAATTGGGTCATATCTACCAAAGCTGAACATATTTTATGATGCTGGCATTCCACTCCTAGGTAAAGATCCCACAGAAATACTTATGTGGGCCAAAAAAAAAAAAAAAAGGTGCAAAACTGTTTATATTATTCACATTTACTAGAAAAGTGGAAACAAGTCAAAGTTTCCTCAAGTATAGAGTGGATAAATTAGAATATACTCATATAGTAGTTTATTGTACATAAACAAAAATTAGTAAATGCTTTTACAAGCAACAGTATAGCTGAATATTAGAGACATAATAATGAGATGAATACTACAAAACAGATTGCATTTATATAAAGTTAAAAAACACAGACAAAACCAATCTATCGGTGTAAATGTTGGAATATTTTGTAATGACAAACGTGGATTGGGGAGGACTTCTCTCTTCTATTACATTATGAAGTTGCAGGTTACGTAGGTATGTTCATGAAGTAAAAGTTCATTAAGCCACACATTAACGAGTTGTGCATTACCTTGTTTATATGTTGTTATTTAACACAACATTTATGGAAAAGAAGGATTGCTCAGTATTCTATACCCAAGTAAATAAGAAAAGAAATAAAAGTGAAATAATACGTCTGCAGAGGACCTTACTAATGTAGTATCTGAAAACTCCTGTTAAATTCCAGAGAAGAAAAATGGAGCTAGAAAGCAGATTGTAAGTGACTTTAGAAATCTTTGATTAAGAAAGACGATAAATTTTAAAATCAATTGATAAATACTTCTAAAATGGCATTTTTCCATTGAGGTATAATTTTTAGATGGGTCTAATTATTGAAGGAATTTCAGACTGTCTTTGAAAGTATGTTTTCTGACAAAGAAAAATGGTGTATAATAATGTGAATTCATATTATTGTAAAGTCGTAGAGTATAACTTTGTATAAATAATCAAAACGAATGAGGCTGTTTTGATGAAATGGAGCATTTTAAGGGTACTGCAGAGAAATAATTTTTCAAATTGTAAAAATCATGAGAATTCGTTCAACTCATCTTTCTAATATATTAAGGTTCTTTCCCCCAACAGCTTACTTGTTAAGTACTCAAAGGGGTCTTTTGGGTGGAGTGGAATGATTTGGAACTACATGGCAGGTATTGCATAGCATAACGCAGTATATCATAGGTGAAGCTCTGGATAAATAGACAAGGGGCACTATTAACTCAAGGAAAGTGTATGCATTCATGTTACTTCAAATATCCTTCAGGTGAGACAAACCTCAATCTCTGACACCAGCTTGTCAACATTAGCCTCTTGAAATGCTCTTAAAAACAGGACCTACAGTTTATGTGTTCCCTTTTCTGCACAATCTTGCCAGCATCTATTGTGTTTTTGACTTTTTAATAACAGCTGTTCTGACTGGTGTCAGATGGTATATCATTGTGGTTTTGATTTGCATTTCTCTAATGATCAGTGATGTGGAACTTTTTTTACTGTTTGTTGGCTGCATTTTTGTCTTCTTTTGAGAAGTGTCTGTTCATGCCCTTTGCCACTTTTTTTTTTTTTTTTTTTTTTTTGATATGGAGTCTCACTCTGTCATGCAGGCTGGAGTGCAGTGACACTATTTTAGCTCACTGCAACCTCCATCTCCCGGGTTCAAGTGATTTTTCTGCCTCAGCCTCCCAACCACCTGGGATTACAGGCACCCACCATGACGCCTGGCTAATTTTTGTATTTTTAGTAAAGACGGGGTTTTACCATGTTGGTCAGGCTGGTCTCGAACTCCTGACCTCAAGTGATCTGCCCGCCTCAGCCTCCCAAAGTGCTGGGATTACAGGTATGACTCAGTGCACCCAGGCTTGCCCACTTTTTAATGAGGTTGTTTTTCTCTTGTAAATTTAAGTTCCTTACAGATGCTGAATAGTAGACCTGTATCAGGTATATAGTTTGCATATATTTTCGCCTATTCTGCAGGTTGTCAGTTTACTCTGTTGATAGTTCTTTTGCTGTCCAGAAGCTCTTAAGTTTAATTAGATCCCATTTGTCAATTTTTGCTTTTGTTGTGATTGCTTTTGCTGTCTTTGTCATGAAATCTTTGACCATTCCTATGTCCCGAATGGTACTGCCTAGGTTGTCTTCCTGGGTTTTCATAGTTTTGGGTTTTACATTTATGTCTTCAATCCATCTTGAGTTAATTTTTGTATATGGGGCAAGGAAGGGGTCTAGCTTCACTCTTCTGCTTATGGTTAGCCAGTTATCCCAGCACCATTTATTGAAGGGGGAGTCTTTTCCTCATTGCTTGTTTTTGTCAGCTCTGTCCAAGAACAGATGGTCACAGATGTGCAGCACTACACTGTTGTTGGGAGTGTAAATTAGTTCAACCATTCTGGAAAGCAGTATGGTGATACCTCAAAGGGCTAAAAGCAGAATTACCATTCCACCCAGCAATCACATTACAGGGTATACACCCAAAGAAATATAAATCACTCTACCATAAACATACATGCACACGAATGTTCATCGCAGCACTATTCACAATAGTAAAGACATATAATCAATTTAAATGCCCATAAATGACAGATTAGATAAAGAAAGAATGGTACATGTGCATCATGGAGTACTATGCAGCTGCAAAAAAGAACAAGATCATGTCTTTTATGGAAACATGGATGGGGTTGGAGGCTACTATCCTTAGCAAACTAACACAGGAACAGAAAACCAAACTCATGTTCTCCTTATAAGTGGGAGGTAAATGATAAGAACTTAGGAAGGCAAAGAAGGAAACAATAGTCACTAGGGTCTACTTAAGCAAGGAGGCGGAATGGGGGAGAGAAGCAGAAAATAAAACTATTGGGTACTGGACTTAATACCTGGGTTATAAAATAATCTGTACAACAAACCTCCAGGACATGTGTTTACCTATATAACAAACCTTTACAACCCAAACCTAAAATAAAAGTTAAAAAAAGAGGCTCTGCTGCATCAACCTGGGTCACCCTGAGTGGCATGTTAAGTGGCTGAAATGAGCCAGACTGTGTGCTAGGAGCTGTCAAGCAATGCTTTATTGCTCTGGTTTGGTTTTAGCCAATTACAATATATTTGTTTCAGAATTCTTTTGGCTAACCAGATGTTACAGGAGGTCTTGTGTTTATTTTGTGGGGTTTTTAAATTAGTCTTAAGTCCCACTAATGTGCTTGTAAAACAAATACTTCCAGCAAACTTCTTTGCTGTCAATAAAGGAATTTGATTGCACATTCTGTTCTCTCTGGCGCTGCTGGCGGTAAGTATTCAGAGAATGCAATGCTTGTATTCTGTGCATTTCCTGGAGAGCATGTGTCTCATCACATGCATTTCATTTTCTGTTTGAAGGTTTGAGAACTTCTTAATGCTGCCAACTGTGGAAACTCCCTAATCTAATGTCCAAATAGAAGGTTATACACTTAGTAAAAAGGCAATTTGCAATCTGTTTTGAAAGATCATACTATAAAACAAATCAGACTGTAGCAAAAAGAGATGAAAACCCTGGTCAAATGATTAAGTCAGCTAAAATATTTTATCTTGGCTCTGAAAAAAGTCATTGCTCAACCCTCAGTTATTTGCTATGGATAAGTAAATATTAACTTCTTTCTCTCATCTAAAAATAGGGACTTGGTTGAGGAAGTCTACTCATTTATTCAATATTTATTGGGAATCTATTATGGGTCATACATAGCAGTGAACAAAACGAGAATTCTTTCCCTTATAGAACTTGCATTCTAGTGGGTATGGACATGAGAGAGAGAGAGAGAGAGAGAGAGAGAGAGAGAGAGAGAGAGAAACAGAGACAGAGAGAGAGAAACAGAGACAGAGACAGAGAAACAGAGAGAGAGAGAGAGAGAGAGAAACAGAGACAGAGAGAGAGAAACAGACAGAGAGAGAGAAACAGAGAGAGAGAGAGAGAGAGAGAGAGAGAGAGAAACAGAGACAGAGAGAGAGAAACAGAGACAGAGACAGAGAAACAGAGAGAGAGAGAGAGACAGAGAGAGAGAGAGAGAAACAGAGACAGAGACAGAGAAACAGAGAGAGAGAGAGAGAGAGAAACAGAGAGAGAGAGAGAGAAACAGAGACAGAAAGAGAGAAACAGAGACAGAGACAGAGAAACAGAGAGAGAGAGAAACAGAGACAGAGAGAGAGAAACAGAGACAGAGACAGAAACAGTCTGTCAGTCTGTGTGTATAGGGAGAATCAGCACATGGTATTTATAAGAATCTAAGTAAGAAAAATATACAGTATGTTAGAGAGTGGTAAGTTTGTGGAGGAAAACACATGAAGGCAGAAGGATAGGAAGTGCATTTTGCAATTTAAAATAGACTAGGGGGCTGGCCTTCAGAAGCAATGACACTGATATGAAGACCTGAAGGGAGGGAGGAATGGGCATATGGTGGTCAAATTATTCAGGCAAAGGCCTGCACAGAAGTGCCCGCCACACTCATGAGACACCAGGGTCAGCTATGTGGCCAGGGCAGAGGCACCCAGGGGAGGGTGCCAACATCTGACATGAGAAATTCAAAAGGCAGCGGGAAACCATTGTGGCTTTATGAGCCTTTCCTCAGACTGTGGCTTTACTGAGTGAATTGGGCATCCTTTTAGCAGAGAAGTGTCATAATGCAATGTACATTCTAACACTGTTACTCTGGCTTTTGTGTTGAGAATAGACAGAGGGGAAGTCAAGAGAAACTCAGACACTTATTTGCAGGACAAATAGGCATCTACAGAACTCTCCACCCCAAATCAACAGAATATACATTCTTCTCAGCACCACATCGCACTTATTCCAAAATTGACCACATAGTTGGAAGTAAAGCACACCTCAGCAAATGTACAAGAACAGAAATTATAACAAACTGTCTCTCAGACCACAGTGCAATCAAACTAGAACTCAGGATTAAGAAATTCACTCAAAACCACGCAACTACATGGAAACTGAAAAATCTGCCCCTGAATATCTACTGCGTACATAACGAAATGAAGGCAGAAATAAAGATGTTCTTTGAAACCAATGAGAACAAAGATACAACATACCAGAATCTCTGGGACACATTTAAAGCAGTGTGTAGAGGCAAATTTATAGCATGAAATGCCCACAAGAGAAAGCAGGAAAGATCTAAAATTGACACTCTAACATCACAATGAAAAGAACTAGAGAAGCAACAGCAAACACATTCAAAAGCTAGCAGAAGGCAAGAATTAATTAAGGTCAGAGCAGAACTGAAGGAGAAAGAGACACAAAAAAATCCTTCAAAAAAATCGATGAATCCAGGATTTGGTTTTTTGAAAAGATCAACAAAATTGATAGACCGCTAGCAAGACTAATAAAGAAGAAAAGAGAGAAGAATCAAATAGATGCAATAAAAAATGATAAAGGGAATATTACTACCGACCCCAAAGAAATACAAACTACCATCAGAGAATACTATAATCACCTCTACGCAAATAAACTAGAAAACCTAGAAGAAATGGATAAATTCCCGGACACATACACTCTCCTAAGACTAAACCAGGAAGAAGTCGAATCCCTGAATAGACCAATAACAGGCTCTGAAATTGAGGCAATAATTATTGCCTACCAACCAAAAAAAGCCCAGGACCAGACAGATTCATAGCCGAATTCTACCAGAGATACAAGGAGGAACTGGTACCATTCTTTCTGAAACTATTCCAATCAATAGAAAAAGAGGGAATCCTCCCTAACTCATTTTATGAGGCCAACATCATCCTGATACCAAAGCCTGGTAGAGACACAGCAAAAAAAGAGAATTTTGAAGACCAATATCCCTGATGAACATCGATGCAAAAATCCTCAATAAAATACTGGCAAACCGAATCCAGCAGCACATCAAAAAGCTTATCCGCCAAGATCAAGTGGGCTTCATCCCTGGGATGCAAGGCTGGTTCAATATATGCAAATCAATAAACATAATCCAGCATAGAAACAGAACCAAAGACAAAAACCACATGATTATTTCAATAAATGCAGAAAAGGCCTTTGACAAAATTCAACAGCACTTCATGCTAAAAACGCTCAATAAATTCAGTATTGATGGAACGTATCTTAAAACAATAAGAGCTATTTATGAGAAACCTACAACCAATATCATACTGAATGGGCAAAACCTGGAAGCATTCCCTTTGAAAACTGGCACAAGACAGGGATGCCCTCTCTCACCACTCCTATTCAACATAGTGTTGGAAGTTTTGGCCAGGCAATCAGACAGGAGAAAGAAAGAAAGGGATTCAATGAGGAAAAGAGGAAGTCAAATTGTCCCTGTTTGCAGATGACATGATTGTATACTTAGAAAACCCCATCATCTCAGCCCAAAATCTCCTTAAAGCTGATAAGCAACTTCAGCAAAGTCTCAGGATACAAAATCAATGTGCAAAAATCACAAGCATTCTTATACACCAATAACAGACAAACAAAGAGCCAAATCATGAATGAACTCCCATTCACAACTGCTTCAAAGAGAATAAAATACCTAGGAATCCAACTTACAAGGGATGTAAAGGACCTCTTCAAGGAGAACTACACAACACTGCTCAATGAAATAAAAGAGGACACAAACAAATGGAAGAACATTCCATGCTCATGGATAGGAAGAACCAATATCATGAAAATGGCCATACTGCCCAAGGTAATTTATAGATTCAATGCCATGCCCATTAAGCTACCAATGACTTTCTTCACAGAATTGGAAAAAACTACTTCAAAGTTCATATGGAACCAAAAAAGAGCCCACATTGCCAAGACAATCCTAAGCAAAAAGAACAAAGCTGGATTCATCACGCTACCTGACTTCAAACTATACTACAAGGCTACAGTAACCAAAACAGCATGGTACTGGTACCAAAACAGAGATATAGACCAATGGAACAGAATAGAGCCCTGAGAAATAATACCCCACATCTACAACCATCTGATCTTTGACAAACCTGAGAAAAACAAGAAATGGGGAAAGGATTCCCTATTTAATAAATGGTGCTGGGAAAACTTGCTAGCCATATGTACAAATGGATCCCTTCCTTACACCTTATACAAAAATTAATTCAAGATGGATTAGAGACTTAAATGTTAGACCTAAAACCATAAAAACCCTAGAAGAAAACCTAGGCAAGACCATTCAGGACATAGGCATGGGCAAGGACTTCATGTCTAAAACACCAAAAGCAATGGCAACAAAAGCCAAAATTGACAAATGGGATCTAATTAAACTAAAGAGCTTCTGCACAGCAAAAGAAACTACCATCAGAGTGAACAGGCCACCTACAGAATGGGAGAAAACTTTTGCAATCTACCCATCTGACAAAGGGCTAATATCCAGAACCTACAAAAAACTCAAACAAATTTACAAGAAAAAAACAACCTCATCAAAAAGTGGGCGAAGTATATCAACAGACACGTCTCAAAAGAAGACATTTATGCAGCCAACAGACACATGAAAAAATGCTTGTCATCATTTGCCATCAGAGAAATGCAAATCAAAACCACAATGAGATACCATCTCACACCAGTTAGAATGGTGATCATTAAAAAGTCAGGGAACAACAGGTGCTGGAGAGGATGTGGACAAATAGGAACACTTTTACACTGTTGGTGGAATTGTAAACTAGTTCAACCATTGTGGAAGACAGTGTGGTGATTCCTCAAGGATCTAGAACTAGAAATACCATTTGACCCAGTCATCCATTACTGGGTATATACCCAAAGGATTAAAAATCATGGCCGGGCATGGTGGCTCAAGCCTGTAATCCCAGCACTTTGGGAGGCCGAGGTGGGCGGATCACAAGGTCAGGAGATCGAGACCATCCTGGCTAAACCCGGTGAAACCCCGTCTCTACTAAAAAAAAAAAAATACAAAAAACTAGCCGGGCGAGGTGGTGGGTGCCTGTAGTTCCAGCTGCTCTGGAGGCTGAGGCAGGAGGATGGCATGAACCCAGGAGGCGGAGCTTGCAGTGAGCTGAGATCCGGCCACTGCACTCCAGCCTGGGCGACAGAGCGAGACTCCATCTCAAAAAAAAGAAAAAAAAAATCATGCTGCTATAAAGACACGTGCACACGTATGTTTATTGTGGCAGTATTCACAATAGCAAAGACTTGAAACCAACCCAAATGTCCATCAATGATAGACTGGATTAAGAAAATGTGGCACATATACACCATGGAATACTATGCAGCCATAAAAAAGGATGAGTTCATGTCCTCTGTAGGGACATGGATGCAGCTGGAAACCATCATTCTCAGCAAACTATTGCAAGAACAGAAAACCAAACACCACATATTCTCACTCATAGGTGGGAATTGAACAATGAGAACACTTGGACACAGGAAGGGGAGCATCACACACCAGGGCCTGTTGTGGGGTGGGGGGAAGGGGGAGGGATAGCATTAGGAGATATACCTACTGTAAATGACGAGTTAATGGGTGCAGCACACCAAAATGGCACATGTATACATATGTAACAAACTTGCACATTGTGCACATGTACCCTAGAACTTACAGTATAATAAAAAATAAATAATAAAAACAAAAAACAAAAACCAAAATGCAAGTGCAAAATGCAATTGCTGTAGGAAGATATGTGCCTGGAGGCAGCAGTAGGGGTGGTCTTCTGTGTATAACTTGAAGGTAGGGCTGGTGACAGGAAATCAGATGTGGGGTGTGGAAGGAAAACCAGCATCAACAGTCTCAGTAAGTGCGTTGGCCCAAGAAGCGACAGGAGTGGGACTGTCATGAGCCAGGGTGGAAAGGCCATGAGACGTGATGGTTGGAAGAGCTCAAATGACCACATTTGGGTATTGGAATTTTGAGATTTCTACCAAACTAGTGATTTTCTGTTTGTGGGGTAAGATCACTTGCTTTTAGTTCCAATTAATCATGGACTGATACCTTTGTAAAACATAATAAAAAGAATTACTAAAAAATGTGATTAAAAGACATATGAAGTTCAAGCTCTGATTCTTATTAACTCCAACAGATAGGGATTAAACCAACAGACTGCTGGAAGAATTTCTATAAAAACACTTATTTCCATTACACACTGGTCATAAAAAATTCATATACCTACTCATCCGCAGACAGCACATTGGGAAGCACACATTACCATTTAATCCATAATGTTTAAATTGCTTGTCTACCCATTAGAGGTGATTTCAGACACCATAATGTACAACATTCCTATTATGAAATTGATCCTAATCGATTGAGCTTCTCTGTATTTTAGGAATTGAGCAGAAGAAACCCATGCCTCACACAGTGGCAAATTTATGTTATATGAACATTAGGAAAGCAGAGAGTAGTATAAATAGTTCAGGTGATCAAGAGAGAGGAACTGACTAGAAAACAAATTATTTAAGAAGATAGTCCACTGTGTGGAGGAGCTAGAGGCAGGAGTTTGATAAAAATGTAGGAAGTATTTACTGTTTAAGAGGGAAACAGCAGAAAAACTCACATAACTAACTCCATTTTGTTAAGCGGCTTTACCTATTCTTGTACGTGGGCTAGGATCATCTTAAAGCACTGAGATAATAATGCAAAAATAGCAATTGTATAGTTTTTACTCTGGGATTAAAGGAGAAGCGCATAAGCAACTATGTTTTATTAAAGATTTCCAGGAAAGTTGTAGCCTGACAAGGACAAAGTTCCCAACTCCTTAGACCCTCCCTGGTCTCCAGATGTCTATAGTCCTTATCCACCTTTTGATACCAACACCCTCCTCTTCTGTATATGTCCCTCCCATAAACACTCTCTGGCCAGCCTGAAAAATTGGAGAAGGTACATTAGAACACTAGTTTACCATCTTCTCAGTTTTGCTGGCTTTCCAAATAAACCTACTTTTCCTCCCATCAACCTCGTCTTTGGTGTTTGGCTTTTGAGCAGCCCAAGAACCAGATGTTAACAAACTATCAATGAGTTACAGAATAACAAACTGTGATAAATTCTCTAAAGATAGATAGTCCATGATGATGTAATCTAGAAGCTCTGGGAAGGTTTACTTAAAGAGTGGGTACTATTTGAGTGGGAGTTTATAAAGCTAACTATTTTATGGAGTAGAAATATAACTCTAGGGGAAATAAACAAACAGAGAAACAGTCTAAGGAAAGTCCTCGATGCAGGAAGGCAGGTGATAAGTAATTTAGATATAAGTGAGAAAGAGTCCTCAGTGACTGTTTGGGGCAGATCATGAGGATTCTAGTCTCTGGAATAAGGGTTGTGGTCTTTTTCCCATGAAAAGTGGTGGGCCATAGAGAAGATTCAAGACTGGGAGCTTTGAGATTACATTTGTGCTTTATAAAAATTACTCTAGTTCATTGTGAGATTGGATTGAAAAAGAATGATGAAGCCTCCCCTAGAGAGTTAGTAGGTTTTTAGAGAAGGGAAGGTAATGGCTTTGATGAGGGTGCTTACCACGGGGGTGGAGAGAACCAGAATAAATGCATATTTAGATGAAATGTCACTTTAAAGGCACAAATGGGTAAAGAAAGACAAAACAATTTAAGCAATGGTCTTCTAGGCTTCCATAATTACGAGTAAAAAAAAAAATCAACGCAATACTGGGAAAAAGATGAAATAATGGAATAAAAATACACACTTTACAAAAGTAACAGGGTGATAACAGAGACCAAAGTAATCAGCTCTTACCACTTTATGCCAATGACATGATTTCATTAATTTTGACAGAAGTATTTAATTTTAAGTGTATTTACAGTGGCAGGCAATTTATCTAAGCATTACGATGCTACATTGCATTTTCATAGGCTAATCAGCATTTGACAATTTATTACTTGTAAGGAAATCTCAGACTTCACATTTACATGAAAATTACTTAATCAGTTTCTCAGTAGACTAGAAAACAAAAGTGTTATCAAAAAGGGACAGCAGGTATATGCATAATCAGATTTCTTTATAGACATTCTGATTGAATTGCTCTGTGCTCTGCGTAGAATATAACAAAATCAGAGAGTGGGAGAGAAAAAGAAAGAGAAAGAGATTGATTTTGATATTACAAGGTGTCTAAACTGTTATCAGTCTTGGGAAAGTAACACACAAATGAGGATAGAACCACAGTAAATAAATTCTCCATGCTGTCGTTTGAGTAATATTTTTAGATTCTACTATCAGGAATCTGTGCAAAAATTATTAACTTTACAAAGACATTTCCTGGCAATTCTGAGCCACAACAGTCTCTTCTCATGCAAATAGAGAGGCAGTCGTACATGCATAGTCAATATATGCTCTTTCGCTTCCTGTTCCCGATCTAGCAGGTTCAAGAAAAGTAGAGGAGACAGACAGCAATTTTATAAGTCATATGCAGATCCTGCTGGTTCTAGCAACATCTTCCACAGCAATCATGACAACAGGAAAGTTTAATAGCAGTACTTGTGTCTGTCCGCAGGGTATTAGTTTATACTTAACTCCAAAATTTGGAACTGTGCTGAATTTGCTTTATAATTGAGCCAGATGAAGCTAAACTCACCTTGAAAAATTCAACTTAAGCTATCACCATGACCAGAAGCTCCAGTGAGCCCTTTACGTGCAACATTTGAAGCACTGAAGGGTGATAAAAACATGCAGCAAGACAAAAGCAGTTCAAAAGGCAATCTCCAGGGCACTCACATAGATCTGATTGTTTCCGAAGCGCTTCTGAATCTCATAGAGCAGGCTGCCATCATTGAGCTCGCTGAGCGTTGCCAGGTCATCGTTTGGGGCAGGAGGCATTAGCTTGACCTGGGGAAGAACAGAAAGTATGATCAATTCTAATTGCTTTCCAATCAACTTTCTTCACAGTTGGATGTTCCACTTTCAATTACCTATCAACAATTTGAAGACAACCTGAGTTAGGAACTGTTATTAAAAGATGAAATGGTTCAATGAAAAAGAAAAAAAGAAATCCAAAGCCACAGAGCAATGTATTCAGATGAGAATTTTTGTGCTATACTCTCCAGCGTGCAGGTGCACACATCCTGTCTGTCAGCCCAGGCATTAGGTCTGTCAAGATGAGTTCAGCATGTTGACTCTTCTTATTCCCTACTGATAATTTAGACAGCTCTGTACTGTTCTCAGTCCTCTGAAAGATAGGCAGTGGAACACCTCATATGTTTGCAGTGTTCCCTAAGCTAAAGCAAAACTTTTCATGTTACCATTGTTGGCATGGTAAGGAAGAAATGTGTATGGAATTTAGATTCTGCATTCATGTAAGACGAGGCCAGGTTTTAAAGGTAGACACCAGATCTTTCTATTCCGCTCTACATTACTTTTAAGATTAAGGTAGCTACGAGATTAAAATAACCGTCATAAATAAAGCTTTCCTATTCAATTTAATATGCCATGAAAGTTTAAAGACTGTGCAACATTTCAAATAAAAAAGATAAATTTGGATTCTTCAATTAAATGAAAATCCATTATTTTCAAATTAGAAATGTGCAATTTTAATTTTACGTACATATAATATGCTCAGAAAAGTAGCCATTTGATGTAATATAGCAGGAGTGTTTTTTTAATATCACACACAAAGGAGCAAAAGAATAAGAATATTCTTATCAATCTGAGCTCTTTGATACTCCTAGTAAAGTTTTAATAATTATCATTTGTATTTATGTACGTATTCTATATTTGCATTTTGTATTTGTATCTGTATTATATATTATTAATAGTATATACCATTGCTAAATAATTTGAACATAAATATTTCTGCTTATCTAGTAAATGTAGTGTAAAAAATACTAAACATTTTTAATAAAACTAAATTTAGGACTATCTTTTCTGATATTAGTGGATATTTCGCAAAGTATAATCTTTCCCATGAGTTCATAAAGTAGGTTTATTTTCTCCCCAGATTTTCAAAATCTAATGCATTAATAATAGAAACACAGGCTGGTGTGGTGGCTTACACCTGTAATCCCAGCACAGGGAGGCTGTGGCGGGTGGATCACTTGAGGTCAGGAGTTCAAGACCAGCCTGACCAATGCGGCAAAACCTCACCTCTACTAAAAATACAAAAAAAATTAGCCGGGCATGGTGGCACACGCCTGTAATCTCAGCTACTCAGGAAGCTGAGGCATGAGAATTGCTTAAACCCAGGAGGTGGAGGTTGCAGTGAGCGGAAATCGAGCCATTGCACTCCAACCTAGACAACGGAGCAAGACTCTGTCTCAAAAACAAACAAACAAAAATACATACACACACACACACACACACACACACACACACAAAATAATAGAAACACAAATTGAGTAGTGGCCATGTTGAAAGGTCAGAGTATTTTTTTTTATGAACTCTAGTTAGACTGGTGCATGGCAGCAAGCTTTGTGGCACTGGAGTTCAAACCATTTCTATAAGTAGGAAACAATATTCAAATAGATGCATGTTTATTAAAAACTAATTTGTAAAATATTCCATTAGCTGGGCATGGTGATGTGCCCTGTAGTCCCAGTCACTTGGGAGGTTGAGGGGAGAGGATTATTTAAACCTAGCGGTTTGGGTTTGAGGTTGCAGTGAGCCATGATAGTGCCACTACATGCCAACCTGGGTGACAGGGCTAGGCCCTGTCTCAAAAAAAAAAAAAAAAAATCTAGATTTCAGAAATATCAACCACAAGCTTGTATCCCTCCCCACCAAGATGCACAAACTCAAACACCCTAAGTTCATTGTTTTAACTACTTTGCAACTTTTAAAGGAAACATATTTCCAAATATCTTTCAGCATTAACCTACACTAAGCATATAATACAGTTTTACTAAAATTAGTTATTTAATGTTGGGTTAGAGGCATAGCTTTAAGGCTTTGATGTGTCAGAATTATCTACTTGAATCTTTCAAGAATTGCATCCAAACACTGGTACTTTTTATTGATAAAAATAGAAGTCATAATGTTCCAGCTATGCCGGTGTTTCCTGGGTTGTCAAAACAATTTTGAAATTGTTTGATATCAACTTTTTAACATTATACACTGAGTTCCACTTTGCGGAGTCTCATAGGCACCAAGCGCTACCTAGACTGACAGGTCTCAGAGAGAGGCGTGACGATAGAAGAAGCCACGCTGCCTTCGGCATAGCCCTTAGATGAAGGAACTGGTGGTCTTGATCCAGGCAGTTTTTAATTCTGCTTTCATCGGTCATGCAAATTCAAGTAAATATCTCAGACATTAATTTGAGCTTCCCTACTTCGAATGTTAGAAAATGCGAGCTCATCTACCTCTGAAACATCAATTATTTGTATTCAGCGGGTTGAAAAACAGTGTTTAAACCCCAGTTGTACATCTTCCAATCTGTAAGTTCTTGAATAGTTTTCTATCTTAACATCATGAAGTTGCTTTTCATTCTCTATGTGATGAAAGATAGTATATACTTCATAGAGTGGCTGAGGGAATTAAAAAAATGAGGGGAATTTGGCCCGGTGCCTCCTCTGCAGCTAAGTGTGCCTCATTAGTGCCCTTGGTAACACATCTAGGGGCCACGGAGACCATGTAACTTCCTACCAGCTTCCCTTGGGGCTGGGGGAGGGAGGGATGCAGGTGAGTGTGGAGGGCCCTGGGGCTGTCCGCGCTGTTCTCAGCAAAGATGCTCAGCTTTCCTTTGCTCTAGGAATCAGAGTTCTCGTTCACATATTTCTTTCTGAGGAAGGTTCTTCTGCTGAATAACATTTTAAAACATTTTGGCATTCATTATTATAACATCATTATTTAATGGATGAAAAACTTGAGGCCCAGAGAGGACATGGACTTTTTCTAGGGTCACACAGCTGATAAGTCAGAAGCAAAAGCTGGCATGATAACCACTGGGGAACAGGAGAAATTCCAGTGGATAATGGAAACATCTGATGACATCTATTCAATAATGGGCCAAATTTCCCTTGCTCACCTTCTTTGTCGGCCATTGTGCTAGAGGTTTAGCACAAAGAGGAAAAAAGGAACGATGTTTGTGACCTCCCCTATGCGGGGGAGAAGTTAGGACAAAAATAAGAAATTACAAGTACAAAATGTATGTGAGAGGAAAAACAGGATGCTTTGAAAAGAGAAAAATTTTACTTTAGATGATCTGAGAAGTCCTCTTTGAAGAGGTCACATTGATGTTGAAATTGGACATCATTTTAAAAGACAGTCCTGTGGGATGTGGGGAGAGATGTCTCAGGGAGAGGGAAGGACATGGTGAGGGCTGTAAGGTCGGGAGGAGATGGGTGTGTGGGAGACCCTAGAATCTGCCCTGGTGTGGAGGAGGTGGGAGAAGGCAGCAGCAGGGGATATTGAAGGAGCTGGAAAAGCTTCCTGGGCCATGAGGAAGAGCTGCTTCATTCCAGGAATTAGTGAAAGTCATGGAGGGGACTGAGCATGGGGACCGCAAGACCAGTTTCACAGTGCTAAGATGACACACTGGCAGCTGCAGCAGAGAAAAGGTGGAGTGACGAGACCAGCCAGCAAGCTCTAGAAAAAGGGGGCCCAAGGAAGAGGCCACAGAGGAATGGATTGGACTTCAATTAATTTAAGAAAAAGAGGAGCTGCCATATGCAACTGTATGCAACTAAGTTGCACTTGATTTCCTAACTAGAATTAAATTAGACAAGACTGAAGATTTTCTTATAAAGATGGATAATTTTACTGCATTCCAGGATCACAGACTGGAATGGTTGCCCTTGGATATAAAAGGAATCTAGAAAACATGTGCAATTAGGTAAGAATGTATTTTCTAGAGATGAAATAACTTGTGGCAAAAGTCCTTATGTAGACAGACACATGAAAGGGAAGTTTGACCATCAATTTAGGGATGGATGTAGATATATTTTCTTTTAAATATCTTTGCAATGTTTCTCCAAAGTACATAAACTTACGCACACATATAGACAACCCCAAAAGTGATGTAGGCATGCATGAATGCATGTACGAAAATTAATCCATATGCATATTCATACATGTACCTAATTTGATGTAAATCAGTAAATGATTGCAATAACTTTGAGTAATGCAAAAAGAAGGCAAAACTCTGCAGCAAGTTAGCATACATCTTCAACTCCCAGAGAAATCATAAAAAGGAAGAAAATCAAGAGCAAGATTTGTATTTTCTTCAGGAGTAATGATTTATGCTAAGATAATAAGATCCCTCTTACAGTCACGATGCTAACAATTTCAATGCAAATTTCTGTGTGCACATTTAGCAAAAACATGAATAGTACTAACAGAAGTTCTGCATTTGTTCCAGCAAGCCTGGAACAGCTATCACAGACATCTCATTGGTATTCCTGTGGATTCTCGTCTTCAGTGGCACAGCTGTTACATGGGTCAGAAAGTGTACTAGGCTGACAGTAAAAATGTGACTACTCCCTAGCCTGTTTATAGTTACACAGAGGGGCAGATCCAGTGTGACAGTAGATCAAGGAAAGAGTTCCTTGCATTTCTCACATCAAGATTCCAAAATGACCCGAAAGGAAGCTTTGATAATCTTAACCAAGGCTATCAAAGGAGCACATTCTTTATAGATTTCAAAAGCATTGTAACAGCTGATAAGTAGAAAGAAAAATAAAAAGTATGTCTGTGAATGTTTTTATGTTGCATTTATAGGCTGAAAAGTAGGCACTACCAATGTCTGCCAAATAATTATAATAATAATCACCAGATAAGTACAAACTATTGCCTATCCTCTCCAAAATTGACCACTATGGTTTTTATTATATATATTTCCAAAAGGAGAGATCTAAAACGCAAGACAGACATACTTTAGAAATCAAGGAAGAATTCAGGGGAAACACTTTGAGAAATGTTTTGCGATCCAAAGCTAATTTAAGTTTTGAAAGTATTCTGAATTTGCTGATCCCTCGTCTCCATTGTGTGGACGCTGTTTTGAGAACTGTGGGCTTTACCATGTCTTGTGTTTGCTTGTTCGTGATTTCTCTCTGGGAGGCTGGTAATACATGTCCAGGGAGTAGAAGCCCAAGGGGCAAGAGAAATAATCTGACTTGTGGGATCAGGGTCACAGGATTTGGAGGAAGGCAGTCTAGGGGCAAACAACCCAGTATGGATAAGTAAAAAAAAAAAAAAGGAGAAAATTAAAAAAAAAAAAAAAAAAAAGACTATGTGTTGTTGGACGGGTACAGTGGCTCACGCCTGTAATCCCAGCACTTTGGGAGGCCGAGGCAGGCAGATCACCTGAGGTCAGGGAGTTTGAGACCAGCCTGATTAACATGGTGAAGCCCCATCTCTGCTAAAAATACACAAATTAGCTGTGTGTGGTGGCAGGCACCTGTAATCCCAGCTACTTGGAAGGCTCAGGCAGGAGAATCGCTTGAACCCAGGAGGCGGAGGTTGCAGTGAGCTGAGATGGCGCCATTGTACTCCAGCCTGGGCGACAGAGTGAGACGCTATCTCAGAAAGAGAAAAGAAAAAAGAAAAAAAAAAAAGAAGCTGTGTGGACCGGAATGACCAGATTAAGAAAGGGTGATCACATGACACATACTTTACTTCGCTTCCCAAGGCTTCCACCCGTGCCATGCCTGGACAGTCCTGTGTAGTTTTGCCCTCCTTTTGTTATTCTGCCAAGGTTTCTTAAACAGTGAAGTCTACCAGGTCCTTTCCCTTTCCCTTTCCCTGGGTGCAGATCTACGTGCTTGCGTCTCTGTGGACTACAGGAAGAAAGTTTTAGCGAATCTTAGAAGCCTGCTGTGGTGCCACTAGAGCACTGGATACAAAATAAAAGAAACATTTGTGATTCTAGACAACTTGTTTAACTTTTTGGTCAAGAAAAGGGTCACACTCTGTAGCCCATGCTGGAGTGCAGTGATGACATCCTAGCTCACTGCAGCCTCCAACTTTTGAGCTCAAGCCATCCTCCCACCTCAGCCTCCTGAGTTGGTGGGACCACAGGTGTGGGCCACCATGCCCTGCGCCATCATGCCCTGCTAAGTTTTAAATATTTTGTAGAGATGGGGTTTTGCTCTGTTGCCCAGGCTGGTCTTGAACTGCCGACCTCAAGCAATCCTCCCACCTCAGCCTGCTGAGTGGGTGTGACCACAGGTGTGCGCCACCATGCCCTGCTAAGTTTTAAATATTTTGTAGAGATGGGGTTTTTCCATGTTGCCCAGGCTGGTCTTGAACTGCTGGCCTCAAGCAATCCTCCCACCTTGGCCTCTAAAAGTGCTGGGATCACTGGAGTAAGCCGCCGCTCCCAGCCTGCTCAACTTTCTTGAGTTTAAGTTTGGTCAGCTTGAAACTCAGTTTGAAGCTTGAGTTTAAGTTACATAGTGAAAGCAGTTAATAACCTGCTCACAGTGACGTTTTGAGGATTAAGATAATGCAGCTGAAAGCATTTCTAAGCTTTGAAATGTTAACCAACATAACACACAATTTTGCATTATTATTTTCTAAAATCATCTATATTTACATTGAAAAGTATAAAGTCCTGTGGATATGTTGACTGGAACTACATGAATTTAGACCAGATCCGTGCAGGGAGTAGAAGACATTACCGCTCTGGCAAAACCAGAATATGTAATTCCAGTCAGTCACATACAGCCAGTCTATACAATAATAACAATACGAATAATACACCTATCTACTGTCATCGTCATAACAACCATACAAGGCTGGTCCTATGTAGCCATTTTACACTTGAGGCTCAGTAAGGCTATGGGACTTCCATAGAGTTCCCGAGCTGCAGACCTGAACCACAGCAAAGCTGTGTGCTTCTTTCCCACTTCTCTCTACCCCAGGCTATCACGGCTTCACTGAACGGAATAATCACTTGACTTCAATTTCAACCTTAAACCTAATTTAAGTAAAAATGTCTGAAAGAAGAGAGGGAGGAAAGACGGAAAATAAGAAATTAGGGAACCAAGAAAAGAATGTAAAACCCCAGCAGGTCAGGGAGGGATAGGATGGGAAAGGAAAACAAGAGGGAAAGGGAAGAGAAGGAAGTCTTGCACATTATACGCCACTTAAGAAACATTCTGAGTTCTCAGAGATAATATAAAAACAAATGTTAATTTTAGTGATTCTCGGAAATTTAAAAAAATAAAATGTCAAATCATGTCTTTAATATTCATTTACATAGTTACCATTTGATAAGACCTACACTTTGTAAAAATCTGGAAAGACAGATGCAAAGTAGTTTTTATTTTAAGTTTTTAAAATTTTTCCACATGATGTATTTATCTCTAAAATGTTAATCAGAGCTTTATGGCTTTGAAAAGTGTTTTGGAAAGCTTTCCTATGAAATGTGAATATATAATCCATTCAGTTTATCACGCTGCTCTTCCCTGGAGAGAACCGTCCAGCTAGCACCTTGTGGGCAAGAACATAGGAGAATATGATGGATACAGTGTAGCATATTACCGGGTGAATATTAGATCACACAGGAGCATAAAGCTGGGTACCCACCGTTCCCTCTCTATTAACCCATAAATAGAACATGGTTACAATTACTTTTTATGTCTAGGATACAATTATAAAAAGTCTACATTAAAACAGAAAAGTTAGCCTATGAAGATTACACTTAATATTCTTATGTCCTGAATGTCTTATATTTGAAGAATATTTTATGTCTTTTAGAAACATCTTATTAAATTACCACTTAAAAAGCAATCAATCTGCTAATCATAAATTGTTTTAACTTCACAGAGGGAGAAATCTCAGTACTCTGATGAAACGGTTGACCTAGTTTGCTCTTCTTTAAATAAATAAGTATCATTGTACTTACTACTGCTAAACTCAAACACCTAATTAACACAGCTTGAAAGCAAATTAATAGAAATGTACAATAATTTCACATATACACATTGACTAAAAGTCATGCCATATCACTAATTGCATTCAAAAGTTTTTGAATGTTAGTTAATTTGAACAGTAGGAAATCAATTCGCCTGAGATTTTCCATACATTTCTATAAATGAATTAAGAAAAAATACTTCAAAACAATGCCCGTAAAAACAAAACTACATTCCAAAGTAATCTTTAATTTCTCTAGGTCATATAATGAATAACATTAATTTTCCCATTCTTAGTAACAAATTAAGGTATGAGGAAAATAACTCCGTAAGTTTAAAAATAATATTCAATTGTTGGTCATACTCAATTTTTTGCTCACATACCTATTCTACTAGAATCCTATGATGTAATATTTTAATCAATAAAGAAGCTATTGAAAAAATGAAATATTTCCCCTCCCAAAAGGAAATACATGAATATATATACACACACACACATATATATATATATACAAATTTTGTTAAATCTAAAGGTGAGCAGTAATGGTTTTATATATAACACGAGAAAGCAGCCCATAAGACTTTACTCAAAGTGGCTGCCCGTGAAAAGAAACAGGAAACAGAACTCATTCTTGAGTTTCAACTGTTGTAAAATAACTCAGAAATTTGTTTCCTCAACACTCACTGCAAACTAATTTGAGTCTTAAATATCTGTAACGAAAACAAAAGCAAGCTTTTAGATTACTAAATTTACGGGCGTAAGTGTTAAAATGTATGAGGGGTAAAAGGGTGTTAGACACTAGTTAATTAATAGTTATTTTTCCTCTATACAGGATACTAATTACAGGACAGTATTAAATCATAACTGGAAATGGAAAGTTATGTCAGACATTAAAGTACACAAATTATATGACTCAGAAACACGTGGAATGTCAAAAGAAGTTAATAGGATCCTTAAGAAAGTTAAGAATATTTTGCCAGGTGCGGTGGTTCACACCTATAATCCAAGCACTTTGGGAGGCTGAGGTGGATCACCTGAGCCCAGGAAATCAAGATCAACCTGGGCAACACAGTGAGACCCTACCTCTTAAAAAAAGAAAAAAACACACACAGAAAAAAAATGTCCGAGCATGGTGGCACACACCCTAGTCCTAGCTATCTGGAAGTGGAGGCAGAAGGATCACTAGAGCCTGTGAGGCTGAGGCTGCAATGAGCCATGACTGTGACACTGCACTCCAGCCTGAGTGACACAGCAATGTTCTGTCTCAAAAAATATATACGTATTTTCTCTTAAATTTTACCTAACCTTGATTTGTCTAGTACTGTGGACTCACTGTATTTCTCCAAATTCATATGTGGAAGCCCCCATCCCTAATGCAACTGTATCTGGAGATAGAGCCTATAAGGAAGTGATTTAGGTTAAATGAAATCATAAGGGTGTGATCCTGATCCCACAAGATTACTCCAGAGAGTGTCCTCTCCCTGCTCCTCCCTGCCTCTCCCTCCTTCCCATTCTCCCTGCGTCCTTCTGTCCACCCTGCAAGGACACAGCAGTGGGAAGGCGCCCTGCACCTTTAGTCAACCTGCACCTTGACCTTGGACCATCAGAATCCAGATGCCTCCACAACTGTGAGAAATGCATTTCTGTTGTCGAAGCCACCCAGACTGCGGTGTTTTGTCATGGCAGCTTGAGCCGATGAATACACCTGCTAAAATTTAAAAGTGTTTCAAATGTTTTGCTTATCTGCTTTAGTTACTTGAAATAACAAAAATTACTAAAATTAAAATTAAATTTTAAGAAGATCTTTAGGAAACCTGGCTAAAATATCTATAAGATATTAAAAAATAGATACACTGAAGAAAGCTATTTTCAAGGATGCAAGTTATTCTGCCACTTATAAAACAGAAATATACAAAAATCATTTATTTCTGTGGCCATAATAAAAACATTAATTTCCATAACTCCAAGCTCATTCCCCTCTCCCACTTCGAATCCAAAATTACCTCCCATAACTTGGGCACCAGACAAGGACACATATGTATGTACACGCAAACACACACACACGCAACGTAAACACACAGACACACACAAATACACATGCAATACATGACCACAGTTACTTTTAAGAATAAATGATTCAGTGACTGGTTTGCCCTTCTTGTTCGTAAAATATTTGGATCATTGAAATAAACCAAAAAACACAGAATACATAAAAATCAAAATAATGACAAATGACTCAATTGGAAATATTCAAGAAGTAATGAGCTGGCTGAGTTTACATTCCTGGTATATAAGTCAACACCAAAATTCAAATTGTAAAGCACAATAGCAATTATGCGTGTTGATCAGCAGAATGCACTAATTGTTTATGAAAACTGCAAGCAAAATATTAATCTAGGCATTAATTTGTCTTTGAATATAAATTAGTGCACACTTGTTTTTGAAATATGTTGGATTTTAATACATTACTTGATATGAAAAAGTACTAGTAGACATGCAGTAAGGGAGTGATTACCTGCTCGGGTTTGGTGGAACCGCCCATAGTGGGGTTTTCAGGGGTGCTGTCCTGAGACTGCTGCATACACAAACCTTTCGTTGCATCTTTGAACATAATGTCTTTTTCCAACAAACTGTCTTGCTTGGCAATTGGTAACACCAGGGGACTGCTAGAGGAAAAAAAGTCAGTATTACAATTAGTCTCTTTCTAATGTTTTATCAATTGAAAATTACCAATACAGGAGAGTTGGACTATAGATGGTGATTTTATTCAGATAAGAAATACTTCTTATAAACTGCAGGAAAAAAATTAATAAGAAATCTGTAAACTTTAAAAAAAAATAATTCCAAACTTCAATTTTAACTTTAAAAGAAAAAATATATACTTATTTGAACTCCAGAAGAAAATGTTTACAAATGTATATCTGACGATAATAGATGAATCAATAAACAATTTAAGTGCTGAGATTGAAATGCATGGCTGAACTAGACAAGATTTAACATTTAAACGCAAAAATGGATTGCAAACAACTGAATAAAGGCGTAATTGTATAATTAGTTTAAAAATTACTCATTTAGGATTTAAAATACAAAATCGTGGACAAAATTTCAAGTTTGTAATGGAATAATAACATGAGAATTAAAAACAATAATATCTTTAAGTACTGCAACATTACAAGCAGAGTAACTTTTGTTAATTCTATACAGCTCAAACAAAGCCAAAAAATAAAAGATACTTAACTTTTTATTCTTCTATTTACTTTATTGCCAAAATACAGTCATTATTTTATAATGTTCATTAAAAATAAATAGAAAATAAATTGATAAATGTTGCATCGTATCACTAAGATTTAAAATGTGCCTCCTGAATTGTTACCATATAAGCAGAAATGCATGTGTATTTAATCAAGTGCAATCTACATAAACATAATTATTTCATGTCGTCTACCATAGTCACTGGACTACATAGTCTAACTAGAGCTAAGTGCAATTTTTTTGCCTCTTTTCAACTTCTATTTATTGAGGTTTAGTTTACGTACAGTAAAATTCACCCTTTGTTGCTTAGCTCAATGAGATTTGACAGATATACATAGTTGCATAAGCAAAATAACCAGCAATGTATAGAATACTTTATCACCTCCAAGAGACCCTTTGTGTCCCTTGGAGTCAATTATTATTAGGTGAGTTAGTGGCTTCTCACACTGTGATTTTTATTTGAATTTCATTTTCTTATTTTAAAATACTTATTAAATAAAAATGGAATATATTTCAGGTGTATAATGTGGTGATTTGATATACATTTTGTAAAGGAAACTACAATTCTATTAATTAACATATCACATTAGATCTCCAAAATTTGCTCATCTTATGATTTAAAGTGTGTGCTCTATGACTGACACCTTCCCTTGCTCCGACTCTCCAATACCTGGCAGCCACCGTTCTACTCTCTGCTTCTGTGATTTTCAGGTTTTTAAGAGTCCACACATAAGTAAGATGATGCAATATTTATCTGTCTGTGTCTGGCTTACTTCACTTGGCCTAATGTCTTCCACGCTGATCCACTGCAAATGATAGAATTTCTTTTTTTTTTTTTTTGTAGCTGAATAATATTCTGTAGATACATACCACAATTTCTTTATCCTTTCATCTGTTCATGGGCCTTAGATTGTTTCCATATTATCATTATCGTGAACAATGCTGAAATGAACATGAGACGGTACATACCTCTTTGAGACCTTGATTTCATTTCTTTTGAATAAAATATCCAGAATTACAATACTGGATCATGTATTAGTTCTATTTTTTAATTTTTTGAGGAGACTCCATACTTGTTTCCGTAGTGACTATACCACTTTGCATCCCCACAAACAGTGTTCAAGGGGCCCCTTTTCTCTATACCCTCACCAACACTGGTTACCTCTTGTCTTTTGGATAATTTTCATCCTTATAGATTTGAGGTGGTATCTTGTTGTGCTTTGAATTTAAATTTCTGTGATGACTAGTGATGGTGAGTATCTTTTCATATACCTGTTGGACAAAATTGTATAACTTCTTTGGAAAAATGTCTATTCAGGTTCTTTGCTCATTTTAAAAACTTAATAGTTGTTTTTACAGTGAGCTTTGTGAGTTCATTATGTACTTTAGTTATTTATCCCTTAATCATATATATTTGCACATACATATGCACATACACATATATACCTAAGTATACAGTTTGCAATTATTTTCTCCCATTAAACATGCTACTCTTTCATTTTGTTGATTTTATTGTTTTCTTTGCTGTGCAGGAGCCTTTTAGTCTGATGTAACTGACTTATTTTTTCTTTTGTTATCTGTGCTTTTTCTTCTGGTGTCATATCCATAAAACTCATTGCCACAAAAGTTGTTGAGGAGCTTCTTTTTTTTTTTTTTTGAGGTTTATGGTTTTAAATTTTATATTTAATTCTTTCATCCATTTTGACTTAATTTTCTACATGGTGTAAGACAAGTGTCCAATTTCATTCTTTTGTATGTGAATATCCAGTTTTCCTAGTACCAACTATTAACTTTCTTTTCCCCATTGCATCTTGGCACTCCTGTCAAAGAGATCAGTTGACAATATATGCTTAGGTTTATTTCTGCACTTTCCATTCTGTTCCATTGGTCTATGTGTCTGTTTTATTGCCAGTATCATACTATTTTGATTACTATAGCTTTGTAATATAGTTTGAAATCAGGGGATGTGATGCTTTCAACTTTGCTCCTTCTGAAATAAATAGCTTTTGCTATTTAGAGTTTTTGTATTTCCATAAAACGTTTCTCTTCTTTGGTAAAATGTGGGCTCAAATCTTTTGACTATTTATATTGGTTTCTTTTTTTTCAGATTATTGACTTTATATATTCTGTATCCAACTCATTTATCAGATAAGCTCTTGGCAAATATTCTCTCCCACTCAGCATCTTTGTACTTTTATTTGCATAATTGTGTTTCAAAGAAAAAAATTCTCTTACAGTTTGTGTTTCTGTGACTTATCTAAGTTCCTTTCCTAACCCAATGTCACCAAAAATTTCTCCTGGGTTTTACTCTAGGATCTGTACAATTTTAAGCTTTACACTTTGATCTACGATCCATTGTGAGTTGCTTTTTGTATACAGTGCTACATATGAGTTGAAGTACATTATTTTCTGATATGGATGTCGAAATGTTTCAGCATTGTTTTTTAAAAAATGACTTTCACTTCCATTTAGTGGGACACATTTTTAAAAAATAAATTGATCATATCTGTGTGAGTTTATTTTGGGACTCTTCAGAATGTTTCATTGATATAATCATTCATTATCATTCATTGATATAATCATTCATTATTAAATCAATACTACACTGTCTTGATTCAAATATCTTCTCATTTAGACTTGAAACCAGTCATGTGAGTTATCCAACTTTATTTTCACTTTGAAAATTATCTGGCAGTCTTTAGCATTTTCATATACATTTTGAATCTGTTTGTGAATTTTTACAAAAATACCTGTTGTGATTTTGATTAGCATTGCATTCAATTGATAAATCAGTTTGGTGAGAATTGAAATACTGACAATGTCAACTTGCGTCATGCATGAAAACAAGTACCTTTATTTTGATCTTTGTCAATTTCCCTCACCAATATGTTTTAGCTTTCAGAATGAAAATCTTCCAAATAATTTTTAGATTTATTCTTTTTTATGGTTTTATGAATGTATTTTAAAATTCCAAGGCTGAGTGTAGAAGGATTGCTTCTACACTCAGGAGATTGAGACCAGCCTGGGCAACACAGGAGATTGAGACCAGCCTGGGCAACACAGTGAGCCCCTTCTCTACAAAAAGTAAAAAGTTAGCCAGCTGTGGTGGTGCGTGCCTGTAGTCCCAGCTACTCAGGAGGCTGAGGTGGGAGGATCTCTTGGGTCCATGAGGTCGAGGCTGCAGTGAACTGTGATTGCACAGGTACACTCCAGCCTGAGTGACAGAGTGATACCTGGTCTCAAAAAATAATGAAACAAATGAGTAAATAAAAATAAAATTCCAATTTCCATTTATTGAATTTTAGTATATAAATACACAAATGATTTTGTATATTAACCTTCACATAGCAAGAAGAGAATAAGCTGAAGGGTTGCTTTCAGTAACCACCACAGTCTCATCACTTTGCAGCCCATCTCTATGCCCTGCCTTGCAACTGAACCATAGAACCTAGGAAAGCATGAATAAAAAAAGAGACTAGCAAATAGGCCAGGCCTGATGGAAAGGCAGGAATATTAAGAAATAAGTTTACAGAAATGCAAGGTCAGTCTTCCTTATTTTGAACTCTGGATGATGTTTTATAGTGTTTGAGCCAATGAAAATACTTGCACATATGTGAGGGGACAGAGGATCATATATTAATATGAAATAGCATGGCATAGTACAGATGTATGGGCATACATTTTCAAGTCAGTAAAACTACCATGTTTGATATCTGGTTATACCACTTTGGGTGAGTTATGTAGCCATTCTGTAAAATCAAACTGCAAATGGACTATAGTGAAGGACTAATAACATAATGCACAAAAAGGGAGTAGCACCATGACTATGGCCATAGCAGGCAGTAAATCCAGCTGTTGTTTGTATGTGTCTAGAACTGTCAAGCTTCTGAGATTTCACCCTACTTACAATCTAATAAGTTAGTTTGTTACTATTCTATGATTAGTTGCAGAAGACAAGAGTTCCCTGGACAAGAGATAAAAGACTTTATTACTCAAGGCAGACACAGAGCTTTATGTTTATATGAGTTCTTCTGTTTATATTTGTCTTCTTATGGTTATATTTGTCTTCTGTTCCATGTAGTGAGGAGGGGGAAGTAGGAAGAAAACAATACAGTTGGATCTTAATGGATGCCAACACTAGAGAAAGTGCTGTTACAGGAGAGAAAGCCAGGTATATATCAAGTATCTTTTGAGCAAGCAACAAACATTGCATCAAGGAGCAAATAAGTCAGTCCCTTCTTTTGGGAGTGAATATGATTCTTTAAATTTACTCAGTTGCCTATGTAGCTATCTACATACGCCTTGCAGTCTGACAAACTGAGCAAAAATGCGAAGGATGCTCATGGATCAAGGTAGACGGTTCTTCTCAATAGTATAGTTATTAATTGGAAAAAATTTACTATGAAAAGAAAAGGCTTATAATGCTTATAAAAATTTCATAGCCAGATCTGCTTGATACTGCTGTGATTTGAATATTTGTCGCCAGTGAGGCAGTATTGAGAGGTGAAACCTTTAGGAGGTGATTAGGTAATGAGGCCTCTGTCCCCATGAATAAGTTAATCGATTCATGGATTAATAGATTATTGGGTTAATGGATTAATGGTTTATCATGAGAGTGGGACTGATGGCTTTATAAGAAGAGGAAGAGAGACCTGAGCTAGCACTCTCAGCCCCTCATCATGAGATGTGCTGTGCCACCTTGGGACTGTGCAGAGAGTCCCCTCAGCAAGAAGGTACTCACAAGATGTCACCCCTCAACCTTGGACTTCTCAGCCTCCAGAACCATAAGAAATACCTTTCATTTCTTATAAATTACCCAGTTTTAGGCAGCCTGTTATAGGCAACAAAAAATGAACTAAGACAAATGCCATCAAATGATAAAATATTACTTCCAAAGAGACCTTCTTTCTTCCACAAGCACCACTGGGACAATGCCTGTCTGCTGTAACTTCATTCATCATTCACAGAGTTCCCAAGAATATGTTCTATGCTTCTTTGAAACAAAACCCCTTCACATATTTTAAAAAGTTGTTATGGTGTGTCTGTGTATGTGTGTGTGTGTGTGTGTGTGTGTGTGTGTGTGTCTATATATATATATATATATATATTTTTTTTTTTTTTTTTTTTGAGACAGAATCTCACTCTGTCACCCAGGCTGGAGTGCAGTGGTGTGATCTTGGCTCACTGCAACCTCTGTCTCCCAGGTTCAAGTGATTCTCCTGTCTCAGCTTCCTGAATAGCTGGGACTACAGGCATGAACCCCCATGCCGATCTAATTTTTTTTTAATTTTAATTTTTATTAGAGATGGGGTTTCATTATGAAATTCTGAGGCCAGGCTGGTCTCAAACTCCTGTCCTCAAGTGATCCACCTGCCTTGGCCTTCCAAAGTGCTGGGATTACAGGCGTAAGCCACCATTCTTGGCCTTTCTCTATTGTTTTCTATAATTTGAGTGAACTATCTGCAAAACGTTATATTAATTATATGACATTTAATATGTGATAGTCTTTTGTTCTAAACACTCTACATGTATTAAATTTGTTTCATTTTCACAACAACATTATAAAGTGTTCATTATTTTATAATGTCTATATGTTTTATGAATGAGCGAACTGAGAGCACAGAGGAGAAGAACTTGCTCTGGACACACAGCAGGTGCTACTGGAGCTGAGGTTTGAGTCTGTCGGATCTAAGCTACAGAACCTGTGTGCTTACTCACCTGCCACACTGTCTACATCTACTCTCATATCATAAAAATATTTTCTGTATTTTTCTTCATCTATCAATCGTATTTTCTTCTTTGTCAGAGAGTTCTATAAACAAAAGGGAGGGTTTGCATATACCAATTTTTTTGAGTCTAGGGTGATTAATAAAAGAGTAGATTGGTCAAGGTCCAAACAAAGAAGATAGTTTATGAAATACAAAAAAGATCACCAATTATAAAGATTTCTTTAGAATAAATATTTAGAAGAAGAACTGAATTTAGTAAAATAGTTGAAATAATCCTTTTATATCTCAAATCTAATTGCAGTATCACTAGCAGACTCCATGAGAGCTATGGTTGGAAAGAAGATTGGCTTAAGACTATGGAGACATCATTCTAAATCAGATTTTACCTCAAGTTGGCTGCCACCTGAACTTTTAAGGCCTGTGAAATCTCTGGGTCACAGCTTCACCTTTGCAAAATGCAAGAGTTAAACTAGGTAATATCTAAGTGTATATCAAGCCCTACAGTTTTGTATTCTTAATAAATAATCTCTACACATAGAACTTTTTACCTGCATCTCAAAAATAAGTCACTACCTCACTCAATTACATCATAGGTTATATAAGATATACCACTAACAATAATCGCAAAGAAATAGTTACAGAGACTCCCTGTATTTGCACACTGTTTGCGTGCTGCTCTAAGGACATACTTGAGACTGGCTATGTATAAAGGAAAGAGGTTTAATTCACTCACAGTTCCACATGGATGGGGAGGCCTCAGGAAACTTACAATCATGGCAGAAGTCACCTCTTCACAGGGCGGCAGGAGGAAGAATGAGTGCCAACAGGGGAAATGCCAGATGCTTATAAAACAAGCAGATCTCATGAGACTCACTCACTATCATGAGAACAGCATGGGCAAACCACCCAGATGATTCAATTACATCCCACTGGATCCCTCCCATCACACGTGGGGATGAGAACTGCAATTCGAGATGGTATTTGGGTGGTGACACAGGCAAACCATATCATACTGCCCCAGCGCCTCCCAAACCTCATGTCCTTACATTTCAAACATCACGCCTTTCCAACAGTCCCCTAAAGTGTTTACTCATTCCAGCATTAATGCAAAAGTCCAAGTCCAGAGTCTTATCTGAGTCAAGGCAAGTCCCTATCATCTATGAGCCTATAAAACTGAAAGCAAGTTAGTTACCTCCTGGATACACTAGGGGTACAGGCTTTGGCTAAATAATCCCATTCCAAATGGGAGAAATTTGCCAAAACAAAGGGGTACAGGCCCCATGCAAGTCCAAAATACAACAAGACAGTCATTAAACGTTAACATTCCATAATGATTCTCCTTTGCTCCATGTCTCACATCCAGGTTACAATGATACAAGAGGTGGGCTCCCATGGCCTTGGGTAGCTCTGTCCCTGTGGCTTTGCTGGGTATGGCCCTGCACCTGGCTGCTTTCATGGGCTGGTATTGAGGGTCTGCAGCTTTTCCAGGTGCATGGTGGAAGCTTTCAGTGGTTCTACCATTCTGCGGTCTGGAGGAACATGGCCTATTTCTCACAGCTCCATTAAGCAGTGCCCAAGTGGGGACTCTGTGTGGAGGCTCCAACACCACATTTCCCTTCTGCAGTGCCCTAGCAGGGTTTGCTCCTGCAGCAAACTTCTGCCTAGAAATCCAGATGTTTCCATACATTCTCTGAAGTCTAGGCTAAGTTTCCCAAACCTCAATTCTTGACTTCTGAGCACCCACAGGCCCAACACCACATGTATTCCACCAAGGCTTGGGGTTTGCACCCTCTGAAGCAAGGCCCGAGCTATCCTTTGGCCCCTTTGAGCTGCATGAGGCTGAAGTTGCTGGGGTGCAGGACACCAAGTCCCTCAGCGGCACACAGCAGTGAGGTCCTGGGCTCAGCCCACAAAACCATTTTTGCCTCTCAGACTTCCTTGCCTGTGATGAGAGGGGCTGCTGGGAAGGTCTCTGATATGCCCTGGAGACATCTTCCCCATTGTCTTGGTGATTAACACTTGGCTCCTTGTTACTTATGCAAATTTCTGCAGCAGTCTTGAATTTTTTTCCTAATAAATGGGTGTTTCTTTTCTACTGCATCATCAGGCTGCAAATTTTCAAACTTTTATGCTCTGTTTCCTTTTGAACACTTTGCTGCTTAGAAATTTATTCTGCCGGATACTCTAAATCATCTCTCTCAAGTTCAAAGTTTCACAGATCTCTAGAGCAGTGGCAAAATTCTGCCAGTCTCTTTGCTAAAACATAGCAAGTGTCACCTTTGCTCCAGTTCCCAGCAAGTTCCTCATCTCCATCTGAGATCACCTCAGCCTGGACTTCATTGTCCGTAACACTATCAGCATTTTGGTCAAAGCCATTCAACAAGTCTCTCAGAAGTTCCAAATGTTCCCACATCTTCCTGTTTTCTTCTGTTATGCCCAGACCGTTTGTTCCCCAAAGAAGACCACCAGAGTCCAGAGTCAAAGTCAAGCGGCAAGGATCTTTTACTGCAAGTTCGAACTTGGTCCCTCCATTCCACAGCATACAAGAGGGCCCTGAACAATGCGAGTGCTTGCCTTTTATAGCCCGAGGTAAATAGGATAGTAAAGTTACAGAGGAACAAGGGAATTCTCTTGGTTACAGCATTACAATTGGTTTACATTTTAAGTTATACATTTAGTAGTTTTTCTATTGGTTCCCGCGCTTTCAGTAAAACCTCAAATGGCTGTGTCCTTATCGGGGATTTTCCAGGTGGTGTTTGTACTGGGCTCAGGAAATTGAGAGATATATGGTGGGATGTGTTTGTACTGGGCTCAGGAAATTGAGAGACATATGGTGGGATGTGTTTGTACTGGGCCTGTTTGTGTTGAGCCCGGGGCTGAGGAATGTGCTTTGTGTTGAGCCCGGGGCTGAGGAATGTGCCTGATTTCTTTCACTTCTCAGCCCTTCAAACTGTTCCAGCCTCTGCCTGTTACCCAGTTCCAAAGTTGCTTCCACACTTTCGGGCATCTTTACAGCAGCACCCCACTCCCAGCACATATTTACTGTATTAGTCTGTTCTCATGCTGCTACAAGGACACACCTGAGACTGGGTAATTTATAAAGGAAAGAGGTTTAATTGATTCACAGTTCCACATAGCTGAGGAGGCTTCAGGAAAATTACAATAATTGCAGAAGGCATCTCTTCACAAGTTGACAGGAGAGAGAATGAGTGCCAGCAGGGGAAATGCCAGATGCTTACAAAACCATCAGATCTTGTGAGAATGAGTTCACTATCAAGAGAACAGCATGGGGGAATCTGCCCTCATGATTCAATTACCTCCCACCAGGTCTCTCCCAGGACATGTGGGGATTATGGGAACTATAATTCAAGATGAGATTTTGGGTGGGGACACCTCTAAACCATATCACTCTTTTATTCATATAAGAAAAAAAACAATTCTAAGTAATATAATTGTTTTGAAAAGCAGTATATTAATTAGTCATGCACTTATTTTCTACAAGAAAAGTGCAAATTGTATACCTAGGCTGATGGCATACAATATTATAAATTTCCATAGAACAATTGTTTAGGGATCTTTCTTTTAAAATAAAACAGTTTGTCTATAATCATTGTGATTAATAATAGCATTCAGACAATTTGACTTCAATATCTTAAAATTTTCACTTACTATGTATTTGTAGAATTTAATGACACATATAATAAAATGTTATTTGTTAAAAAAATTTTAATCATTGGTATTTTCTTAATACTCATTAGATGTTTATTGATTGGAAAAATATTTATCAGATTATGTTTAAAACTAAGATGTGATTTTATATATATGTGTGTGTGTGTGTGTGTGTGTGTGTGTGTATATATTTATATAGTGCAAGACTGAATAAAAGAGGAAACATATAAAGGGTAAAAGGAAAAATTCCAAGTTAATAGTAGTTTCATCAAGAAGGTGGAATAGTGACCCAGAAGGCCTTAACCTTCTTCTCTCAGCTAAATTTTGACAATCTCTAATCCTCTGAACTCCCTTTTCTTGAAGCAATGACTTTAGAAAACTGAACTGCAAATATTTTCTCTCCCTCTTTGAGATGTATATCTTCTCCCAGCCTCTGGCCAGTTTTACAACCCAGGGATGTCTTTATGACCTGGGAGTCATCCCTTTGAAGTCTAAACAGGGAAGAACAGAGCCCACATAGTTTTTGTGGAGCACAGGAGCCTAACTTTGATAAAGGACAATGAGCAAATGCCCATGGCTTAGTCACCTTGACCAAACTCCTCCCTAAAGTGCTACAGTACTTTCCTGCTAGCTCATTCCAGCACTTAGAAACTCTCCCATTTTTTGTTCAGTTGAATTGAGTTCAATCATTCTCCCTTAGTGCAATAGTTTTTAGTAAAGTCTTTCTTTCCTGTATAACTTCTCTGGTGCAACTTTTCTTTGAAGCAAATGAGCGATTTTTTTCATGCTTCTATATGTTTTTCTGCAGTTTCCAAATTTTCTTCAACAAGAAATTCTTATTCTGATTATAAAAAAGAAATTATTAGTAATAGAAGTTTTATTTGGTGAGAAAAAAAAGAAACGAGATAGTATATTTTCTATGGATAAGACAGATCCCATAAACATTTAAAAAAAGAAATTCAGTACCATCCAAGGGTAGCTTAGATTAATACAGTAGAGATAGATTTAACTCTGACTGTGAAAAAAAATTAGATGAGAATATACCAGCAGACAACCAATTTCTGAACTCTACTGGATTTATGCCAGACTTACTTATTTTGACAAACATAAAAGTAACTTCATGCAGAGAAAATGTGCCTATAGGAAATAGGATTTTATTTCTGAAAATGGAAACAGGAATGTAATAAAATGAAACCAACAAAGGCAACAATTATCACCCATTGTAACTAAAGTAATTTTAGAAAATCATAGAGATGAAATACAATTGAATATATTGAGATATATGAGGCCAACAACAAAAATAACCAAAAAAAAAATAATAACACAAACAGATTTCGTAAAGATATGGCATATGTGACTTGGTTATTTTGGTGCTTAAAATAACTGAATAGACAGTTCTTAATGTTACTCCTACAAACATAGCTACATAAATTGTTCACCGTAGAAAATTCAATTAAATTTTTGTTTTTCTGCTTCTATAAAGACCTAAGGATTAATATTAAATGAAAGAGTTCTTGAAGAGATTTGAATTAATTGCTGTATATTTGGTCCTTCTAAAAATTAATTTTTGTAAGAATTTTTTTTTACAATTTAAAGACCATTATGGTAAAATATTACCTGTGTCTAAAAAGCAAATAAAACTTTCATGTGTCATTGGCTGAACTGGAGTTTATACTGTTTTTAAGACATATTAATCTTGACAGCTCTCAATAGATATATGCAAAAAAATTTTAATAGCTCGTTTAAGGGAAAATTTGTAAATTAAGTATAATTTAGTACTTTTATGTATATATGAAGGAAGATTCTGAAAGTTTCAAGTGTTAGCTTTGCTAGGAATGCTCCCTGAATGGATCATTCTGTCTCTGTATTCGATGACATTTCTCTTTGTGCACTACTGGACTTCAGAATACCTAAGAGAAAATAATTAGGGAACTCGTTGACAGGTTTATCAATACTTTGTAAACACATTCTGTAGAATTTAACAATGTAGTTGTAATATTTGATTAAAAAGGCTTGATGTTTTATAGATTACTAAATAAAAAAATTATACATACATATCAAATGAGTTATTTGATATAAAAGTCATTTGTAATCTAAAAGACAATATACAAATATGATGTATTATTGCTTAAATTGCTTAAATACTATGCATTAATTGTCGGGAAAAGAAACAGACCAGGCTGTGACTGTGTCTATATAGAAAGAAGTAGACATAAGAGACTCCATTTTGTTCTGTATTTGAGATGCTGTTAATCTGTGACCCTACCCCCAACCTTGTCCTTGCAAGAGACATGTGCTGTGGTGACTCAAAGTTTAATGGATTTTGGGCTGTGCAGGCTGTGCTTTGTTAAACAAGTGCCTGAAGGCAGCTTGCTGGTTAAAAGTCATCACCATTCTCTTAATCTCAAGTACCCAGGGACACGTACACTGCCAAAGGTCTCAGGGACCTCTGCCTTGGAAAGCTAGGTATTGTCCAAGGTTTCTCCCCATGTAATAGTCTGAAATATGGCCTCGTGGGAAGGGAAAGAGCTGATCGTCCCCCAGCCTGACACCCGTGAAGGGTCTGTGCTGAGGAGGACTAGTATAAGAGGAAAGAAGGCCTCTCAGCAGTTGAGATAGAGAAAAGCATCTGTCTCCAGCTCGTCCCTGGGCAATGGAACATCTCGGTGTAAAACCGGATTGTATGTTCTGTTTACTGAGAAAGGAGAAAACCGCCTTAGGGCTGAAGGTGGGACACGCTAGCGGCAATGCTGCTCTTTATGCACTAAAAAGGTTTTGGAGATGCTTGCATATGCATATCAAGGCACAGCACTTTTCCTTAAACTTATTCATGTCACAGAGATCTTTATTCATATGACTTACTGCTGACCTTCTCCCTAGGATGATCCTATTACCCTGCCACTTCCCTTTTGCTAAGATGGTAAAGATAATGATCAATAAATACTGAGGGAACTCAGAGACCAGTTCCGGCGTGGGTCCTCTGCATGCTGAGCGCCCGTCCCCTGGGCCCACTTTTTCTTTCTCTATACTTTGTCTCTGTGTCTCATTTCTTTTCTCAAGTCTCTCGTTCCACCTAACGAGAAAGGCCCACAGGTGTGGAGGGGGCAGGCCACCCCTTCAATTAATATTCTTTAATATATTAATACGAAGTGAAACCACACAAGAAATTTTATGCCACAGTTTTCTGATTCTGCAAAAGTAGAACTTAAGGTGACAACTGGGACATTTTAATACTGAAAGAGGGCTTTATTCATCATCATGCTGGGGAAAAAAGCAGACACCAGACTGGACCAAATGGGCACATATGGCCACTCTAGTTATGAGAAATTTCTTCTGCTTGTGAAAAAGAGGTGTTCAGGACATACAAATCCATACAGGGGCCGGCACAGTGGCTCACGCCTGTAATCCCAGCACTTTGGGAGGCCGAGGTGGGTGGATCACCTGAAGCCAGGAGTTCAAGACCAGCCTGGCCAACATGGTGAAACCTCATCTCTACTAAAAATACAAAAACTAGCTGGGCACGGTGATGCACACTTGTAATCGCAGCTACTCAGGAGGCTGAGGCAGGAGAATTACTTGAGCCCAGGAGGCGGAGGTTGCAACGAGCCGAGATTGTACCATTGGACTCCAGCCTAGGCAACAGAGTGAGACACTGTCTCAAAACAAAAAAAAAAAATCCATATGGAACATTGAAACACACTGGAAAGTCAAAGTAGTATCATTTGCACAACTTCTAAATCTTTGGAGTTCTAAAACTTTGGCACAAGAAGCAAGATACCCCAAGGGCATGACACCCCAAGGTTACAGCAGCTGTAGCACCAGTGAATATTCCTATATTTAGGCTCTTTAATTTCTTTCAGTGATGTTTTGTAGTTTTCAGTGTAAAAATTTGCAGTTCTTTTCTTAAATTTTCTTGTATTTTGTTTTTCTTATGTTGTTGTAAACTAAATTGTTTTTAATTTTTCCTTTTTTCCTCCCCTACTGGGTAAGCATGTTTTTAATCTCATTTTTGAATTACGAATTGCTGTGTATAGAAATACTGATTGTTTCTGTGTCTTGATCATGGGTATTGCCATCCTCCTGAACTATATTCTTAGTTCAAATAGGATTTTTAAATAAATTCCTTAGAATTTTCTACATAAATATTATGTCATCTGAATATAGAGATAGTTTTACTTCTTCATTTCCAGTTTGGATACTTTTTATTTATTTATTTATTTATTTTCTTGCTAGGTTGCTCTAGCAAAAACCACCAATACAATGTTGAACAGAGCTGGTGACAGCAGACACTCTTGCCTTTGTCCTCATCTTATGGGGTAAGTGATCAGTTACCATTGAGTACAACGTTAGCTCTGTTTTGCTTTTGTTTTGTTTCCTTTTTTTATTTTTTGGTACTTGCCCTTTATCAGGTTGAGAAAATTTCCTGCCATTCTTAGTTTATTTACTTTTTCCTCATAAAAGTGTATTGGGCTTTGTCAAATGCTTTTTCTACATATGTTGAGATAATCATTTGATTTTGTTCTTTATTCTATTAACATGATACACCATATTTTCTGATTTTTAAACGCTCAGCCTTGCTTTCTTGTCATAAATCTCACAAAGACATACTGTGAAATCCTTTTTATATGTGGCTGAACTTGATTTGCTGGTGTTTTATTTAGGTGTCTTAAAGCTACATTCATAAGGTTGTTGTTTTCTTTTTATCTGACATTTTTATTTGATTTTTGTATCTGGGTAATTCTGACCTGATAGAATGAGTCAAGAACAATTCCCTGCTCTTCTGTTTTTGAAAGTGTTTGTGAGGGATAATGTTAATTCTTTAAACAATTGGAAGAATTCAGCCTTGAAGCCATGTGGACATTAGCTTTCCTTTGTGAGAAGTTTTTGGTGACAAATTCAATCTCTACTTGCTGTAGGTCTATTCCAATGTTCTCTTTTTTTCTTTAGTTCTGCTTCTTGGTGTTTTCTTGGAATTTGTCAATTTCGTCTAGGTTATCTAATATTTTGGTGAACAATTGTTAATAGTTTTTCCTTCTAATTATTTTTGTTTCTGTAAATTCAGGAGTAATATTCCTCTTTCATTTCTGATTTTGGAAAAGAATGTTCCATGCACAATTGAAAAGAATATGTATTCCACAATTTCTGGATGAAGTGCTCTAATTGTGTCTGTTAGATCTGGTTGGTTTATAGTGTTATTTAAGTCTTCTATTCCCTTGTTGATATTTTGTCTACTCATTCTATTTGTTTTTGAAAGTTGGGCATCAACGTCTTTAACTATTCAGACTAAGTATTAGTCATAAGGCAGAGCTCTTTCCAGTAACCACAACACCACCTCTGAAGAATATGAATATATAAATTCATAGAGATCTGTTTTAGAGGGGTTGCATTAGAATATCCAGATTTTCATATGTTTGCTTTTTGTACATTTTCACCATGGGTATTTCTATGGTTTTAAATGAACTTTTATATCATGTTAAAACCCTTCATAAAGCTTTCCATCTTTGTCTTACTTATTTTAATGCATATTTTAGCAGTAGCATTCTGGAGGTAACAAGCTTTCCAATGTTTAATAATTTATCTTTCAGTAATTTTATAGGTACTATCAATTTTTTATAATATTGCTCTGAATACACAATTGCTTTACCCGATTGCTGTTTTTGAAGGTCTTTAAAACGATGCCACAGACTTTTAAACAAGGTCCCACAGATTACATGCAATGTTATTTATTCATAGAGATTTACTTATTGATTTAGATACTCACAGTCCATCTCTACCTGACAATGTTTGCTATCTGTTTTGTTATATATTCCAAGCACCACAGTCAGTAGATTTCAAACAAATATTTAAAAATGAATGAATATGTAAGCATACCTAAGTTATATACATAAAACTTGTGTTTATATATCCATATGCTGGCAAAGAAAAACTCCAGAAACATAAGCATCATTCTACGAGTTAAATAAACACTTATTCTTCAATAAATTTAACATTAATTCGAACGTTATTTGTTATTCACACTTTGTGTCACGTTTTCAGACCTTGAAAATGATGTCGATCCATTTGATATTTTCAATGCAACAGGAAAGTTATTTTAGGAGATAACATACACAACAATAAATAATTTGTTTTATGCTTATGAGAGAAAAAAACACATATCAGTATTTTCTCTTTCAGGAAAGTTAGCCATAATGATAATCACTGGAAACCTCATTATCAGTTTAGCTAAAATCTTGGAATGTGTTTAAAATATTATTTGGTCTCATGGTACACGAAATTGATTTCATAACTGATATAGTAACATTGTTTTTAAATCAGAGGGTTTATATAAAATTATGTTTAACTCATCATTATGTTTTTTTGTTAAACTCAAAATTATGTTTAACAAGTGTTCTTTGGTACATACATTGATAAACCATTTTAATTGTTCTAACTCATTTTTGCTGAGAGTCAGACTTAATATTGGCTCTGAAATGACCGGCAGGTAGAGAAGATGGCAAATGAGAATGAGCAGGAAGACACTTACAGCTTACTCGACAGCACGGGGAGATCATGCATGATCTCTTCATAGGGCTCTTCTTGTGCTAAGGTAGAAACAGATAAAGGCTCTTTCATTTTTTCTTCCCAGGCAATTTCGGCTTTCAGCAGCATTTCCTCAATAAACTCAGATGCAGCAATATCTACAAGAAAAAAAATAAGAAAATCAGAAAAATGATGGGTGGTGATAGTACATAAATCTATTTACTTTCAATAATTCCGATATGCTTAAAATGATAAAAATTTATCAATGTATGACTCAAAACAAAAAACCTTAAAAGTTTATTGCTGGGATAAAATTGAAGTACTGTCACTTTAAAACACTATTTTCTTTTACATCAGTGACATATTTAATTATAAATGAAATAAAATATGAAAATAGTATACACTGGATGGGGGATATGTAAAATAAAAAATCATTGAGAATAAGTTTGCACAAACTTAATGTCATTTCATTCTCAGTAAAACTTGTCCTGCATCTTGGTGACTATGAACCAAAATTACAGAAAAAGTTACACTTTCCCATCGACTGGATTATAAAGCATGTAACTGGCTTTCTATAAACATTCTACTAAATGGGTAGTTGTACAAGTAAATACTCAGTTGTATTATTTACACAAGGGGTCTGCTCTCTAGCCATAATATTTTTACCTTTATCAATTGCAAATATAAATAAATATATTCCCTTACAAATTACACATAACAGTAACATCTCAACACGTTTGGGTAGCAACATATATATGTATCAATCAAGTTTATACTAACAACAATTACTGATCTAGAAACTGATATAGAGCATGAGGAAAAAATCAACATTCATATCAATTAAGAACCTACTGGAGGCAGCTGCTGCTTCTCGATCATTAGGACCAGATTGTGTGACCACCTATGTCTATAAATGAGAGCTATGTGGCCTTCTGGGCTGGTCACAGTAATGTAGCTGCCACAAGAAGATATTATGTAAAGATTTTGTCATTATTTGCCTCAGATTATATTATATACATGTAAAAAGTAGATGAGTGTTCAGCTTTCTTACTTTGGTAGATTACATTTCTGTCCCACCTAACAAATTGTTTCCCTCCCCTGATATTTTTTTATGAATCCATTCCAAATTCAAGAAACATAAAATAACAGTAATAAACTATAATACTGATGACGACTTTCATTTTCTCAGTTATAGCATAGGTTTCTGGTTTACCGTTCTCTGCTCTATTCTTGTATCTGGTTTTATCTAGTTATATCTTCTTGCTGCCTGGATTGTTGGCGTATCTGCTTTAGTTGAAACCTCTCACTGCATTATAACTCTTTGCTTTTTGCATGTGATAAAAGTATTTTCATTCAACTAGCAAATCTTTACTGAGGATCTATTATAGGCCCAGCACTGTGTCCCGTATTGCCAGTAGGCCATGAATAAGGTACTAGGTTGCTAGTCGACTTTGCATGAGCAATATGGTAAAAGTTGCCTGAGAGAGTCCTCATGCACTGTGCTGAGATGACCAGTGCTGAATCTAGACCAGAAGTTCATTCATTGCCTCCATTCCTAAGATTGTCAACCACCGTGCCTGGACATCTGTTTGAAATGACACTAGACCTAAATGGCGACAGTATGCCACGGGAGTCCATGCAGTCAAAAGTCAGTCATATCCTCCCTTGTCTGGGAAATAAGCCAGGAACACGAACTTTAAAAATGTGAGCTACTGTTAGACCCAGATTAGAGTTAACAGAGGATGTGACTTTTATTCATAGTAAACATATTTTTAAAAAATACCTAAAAATTTCTATTTGCTCTTTTGATATTTATCATTAGCATACTAATATAGATAATGTTAAAATTACTAGACTGTAAGTAATATTAGCTTGATTCTCAAGTTTGTGACTATTAAGCTGTCTTAAATTTTAGTTTGGTAAATCTTCAGTTTAGCAGAGAAGATGAAGTAATAAACATTAAATAATGATACTTAATTTCAATAAATAACAAATAGAGAAAAATCCCTTCTGGCTTTAACTGGAGATTTATTAGAAATTCATACTCCTGAGAGTATATCAAATGACAAAACTCAAAAGTAAAGTACATTTAAGTTAGCAGAGGTATAGCAAGAGCAATAATAGATTCATTAAGTTATTCAGATCAATTACTGCCTTCAAAATTTTGATGTGGTATTACTTATGCTAGATTTTTCTCTTTGTTATTCAGAACTGTTTTTACTATTGCAAAAATCATTATGATTAGTAACTTTCTGTTAAATTAGAAAAGTTACAAAATTAATGTAGCATCCATTTATTAAATAAGGATATGAATATACAAAAAGGGCAGTAACTAAAATAATTTTAGAAATCTTCAAAAATATATTTATTAAAAAATAAGTAACATTAAGTCAAGATTTTCAAAGTTTGAAATTTGCATGAGAATGTCAGCCTTTGTATTTTTCTTGTAGTTTAAATATCTGCACAGATAATAACGCTACTATTTTTCAAAAATACCTTAACGGATAAGCATGTATTTGGTAGTATGAGACTCTAGTTAAATAACAGTAAAAATGTATTTTAAAGTAAGTTACACTGAATAAATCACTATCCTGAAAGTTTAAAACATGAAAGGCAAAATACAACAAAGTACAATGGTACAGTGTAGATTAAACTGTGAATAGCCTCTTGGAATGGAGCCGAGCACAGGCGATGATGAATTGTGCTTGAACTGGGCTGGTTGTTACACAGCTTCACAGGCTTGTCCTGCTCTCACTCTGTAGCTGTGCTGAAGATAGATGGATACCCCGATACGAAAGGAGGGAAACAGTACCTGCTCAATGGTCCCAGGATGCTCTTAACCTACCTGACGGCTTCTCCTCATTACAGTTCACAAGGTGTGGGTTTGCCTGATGCATCAAAAGAAGTTTCACCAGGTTTGCCTGAAATATTAAAGATAATTGAAATGGGAACCACCATGGCAGATGCTAAGGATTCATCAGTAAGTTACACACTGTGCTGTCCAACTGGCAGCTGGAATGAGACGGCATCAGCATTCCCACTCAGAAGTCCTTCCTGGGACAGTCCCAGGAAAGTACCTTTCCCAATGCCTTTTGTGAAGATGTCAGATATTCAAACTGTTGCAGCCCTTTCTGGATTCAGAACAAAAATGATTTATCCAATAAGGATTTAACCACTGAAGATTTGAAAAGGACATTTTAAAACTTTTAGGTTTACATTATGTGCATTTGTAGGATGAGAAACTAGTTACACAACAGTAAAAATATATTTTAAAGTAAGTTGCACTGAATGAATCACTACCCTGAAACTTTAAAACATGAAAGGCAAAATACAACAAAGTACAACAGGACAGTGTAGGCTATATGCCATAATATAACCTGAAAGTACTTAAGCTATACTCCTTATGTGAGGAATTATATGGTACAGTGTGTTTTGTTCTGTTTTAATTGAACAATTCATTGAAGTCTAACTTGTTGGTATTGTTCCTCTGTGACAGCAGCGTGGGCAGTATGAACCTAAAGTCACATTGGACCATTAGAAAAATGCAATCTCAAGTTATAAGAGTTAAGTAACTTGAGAAATTAATGTAATTTAAAAAATTATAATAATATATCACACATATAAAGGGTATATATAATATACATGTGCTATTGAAAGGGCAATAATGAAATAAATTTCAGTGTACTCAACTTTTAAAAATATGTACTCAACATTTTTTTTTAATGATATCTTCATGAGTTTCTCCCCAAAACTATGCCTCTCTCTATTTCCCAGAGTTGGCCACTATCATGAATTTTGGGTTAACCATTAATATCTTCTCTATATGCTTAGCACACACATATGGAACTATCCCCAAGCAACATATTGCTTCATTTGTTTGTGACATTTATAGAAATGAAATCCTATTGTATAGATTCTTCCATGCCTGTTTTCATGGCTTACCATTGCAATTTTGAGTCATCAGAGTTGATGAGTTTAACCAAGTTTCATTCTTTTTCTTGGCTGCATGGAATCGTATTGTACAAATATATCACAATTGATCCACCTTTCTCCCAGTGAATATTGAAGACATTTGCAGTCATTTATTTGTTTTTACAAACAATGTTCCCATAAGTAGTCTCATTTATATCTCTTAGTGCACACATACACCAGGATATATGTACTTAGAAATGAATTTCCTGGGATATCAGTTTGGACAGCATCAAAGAGATAAATAGTGCCAATATATTTTTCTCCAAGAGATTGCTCAGATTGACACTCTTACTCCTAACAAGGCTTTCTGTTGCTCTACGTTCTACTTAATAATTTTATTATCAGGCATTTACTTGTTGTTAAATTCTTGGGTGTAAAAGAATTGATTATTGTGGTTTAATGGTACATTGCTTTGAAAATGGAGCAGCACTCTCCTGGTTTCTTCTTGGTATGATTACAATACTTTTTAAGCTATTACCTTCTAGGGATTTGCCAGTTTCCTCTAAGTTTCCAAATGTGCTGGCATGATGTTATTGGTTATATCTTCTTATTGTGCTTTTTCTTTTATTGCCTTTTTAATAGCTGTGCTGTTTTTGTAGTTCTGTTTCCCTTTGCACACACACTATCAGTCACTCTGTGCATGCCCTCTCTATCTTTCTGACCAATATTTCCAAAACGTGGCTCATTTCATTAATCCTTACAAGAACCAGTTTGAGGTATGAGGTATTATTGATTCTTTCTACGGTATTTTTATTTAACAGTTCTATCACTTTGGCTTTTATCTGTTTTATATTCCCATTTACACATTCTGTGTTTGTTTTATTAATCTCTATCTCCTCTATCTCTCTGTCTCTCTCTTTTTTTTTTTTTTTTTTTTTTTGAGACATCTCACTTTTTCATCCAGGCTGGAGTGCAGTGGCACCATCTCGGCTCACTCAGCCTCTTTCTCGTGAGTTCAAGTGATTCTCGTCTCTCAGCCTCTGGAGTAGCTGGGATTACCAGCCTGCACCACCACACCTCGATACTTTTTATATTTTTAATAGAGATGGGGTTTTGTCATGTTGGCCAGGCTGGTCTTGAACTCCTGACCTCAAGTGATCAGCCTGACTTGGTCTCCCAAAGTGCTGAGATTACAAGCATGAGCCACTGAGCCCAGCCTGTTTTATTAATGTCTTACAAACTTTGTAAGTGGTAACATTATTTTTCAAACTTGTCTTTTACAATATAGACATCTAAGGTTGCTATGCAACCTCAAAGGCTGTACATTTTCATCAAATGAAAATTACCACCACTCTTTATGTCTCACATAGGGATAGAGACAATGTAATTTTTTAAAATTATGATTCTGTTCTGAATATTTTAAAATGGTCATTGGATGTCTTTTTGATTTATAGAGAATAGTAAGTCCGGAAATAATGTGTGTTTCTGTAATACAAACTAGCTCCTACTCAACTGATAAATGTTGGTAGGTACTATTTTTTCCTAGGCCAGAGGAGCCAAAACAATGGAAGTCAAATCATAAAATTAAAAGACCTCAATTGTTGTGCTGGAAACTGAAGCCGTCTTAGCTGTATTTCTACAAATATTCTTTTTTTAAACAATAAAGTAATTTAAGGGCAATAAAATGGGCAATAATAAGTGCACAGTTATAAAACTTGGGCAAATGTGTGTACCTGTGTAATCAACACCACAAATAAGATATAGAACATTTCTCATCACCAACAGTTCCCTCCTGTCCCACTGTGGTCAATCTTCATCCCATACAAGAAAACACAGTGTGATTTATAGCACCCCAGATTAGTTTAGTCTATTCTTAAACTTCACATCAATAAAACACAGAAATATACGTTTGCCCAACATAACGTTCTTGAGATTCGTCCATGCTTGTGCATGCATTGACACTTTCTCTCTTCACTGTTGAGCTGTAGTCCATTGTACAACTACATTACAATATGTTCATCATTTTCTTCTTGAGAGTTGAGCCATTTGTTTCTGGCTCTTTGAATAAGGCTACTATGGACATATGTCATTTTAGTCAATGTAGATTTTCATTTTTCTCTTTTGAACATTCAAAAACAGAATTCTGGGTAATCTGGTAAGTATATATTTAACTTTATAAGAAATTGCCAGAAAAGTTTACCAAATGGTTTTACTATTTTTTTATCCTCACTGGCAATTTTGCCACATGCTCTCCAACACTGATATTGTCATAGTAAAACAATGTTAGCCACTGAAGTACTATCTCAGTGTAGGTTAATTTACATTTCCCTGATGACTGGTGATATTGAACTGAAAAGCTTTCATGTGCTTAATGACCATCTTTTGTGAATTGTCTACTCAGGAATTTCTTGTCCATTTCTTACTGCATTGTTTAACTTTCTATTATTAGTCTATCTGCATTTTTATATGATCTGGATGCATTTTTCAGATATATGTATTGTAGCAGGAAATCAGAGACTGGAGACACCAAGTGGAGTTCAGGAGGGTATATTTTAGGTGTACACTGGCTCAGCAGACATGCATCCTGAAAGTCTGAGCAGTAAACAAAGAAAATGGATGCTTTTTATGCACCTCGAGGTGGGAATTACATGATGCAGGAAGCTGGCTTACAAAAGCAAGTACCAAGCAGTTAATTATCAGGTGATATTCTTAGGACTCAGCTTATATCTTGGGAAACACGTCTTGCAACTCATGCTTATCGATCGTGTGACCTTACAGTTGCACAGCAAGAAAAACGGGAGCTTACAGAACTTACAAAATATGTGGGGGAGAGATATGGTTAATGCTTCACAGACCTTACAGAGGAGCAGTTAATATTCTTTCTTAACTCTTACTTGGGGTGGGTGGGCGGAGGTGCTACTTCATGCCCATTCTAGTGTAAACTTAAACTGTAAATTCAGTTTCTTTTAATTTTTCTACTTTAGTATTACACGTATTTCCTCTCATTCTATGGCTTGCCTAGTCATACTCTTAAAAATGTCTTTTGATGATCAGAAAAACACTTTTATTTCTTTTCTTTTGTTTAAGTGCAATATCTGTACCTATTTTTATCTACTCAAAGTTCATGGTAGTATTATACTATAGTTTCTTCTGAAAGTTTTATAATTTTAACTTTTATATTTGTGGTCCATTTCAAGTGAGTTTTTGTGAATGCCATGTAAAGGCCTGGATGGTCCAGCACTATTTGTTTTTCAGCAACATTTGTGGAGAAGAACATTTTTTCTTTTTGAATTGCCTTGAGACCTTCATAGGAAATCAACTGACTTGTTATGTTCATTGGTAGCCACTATATTTTAAGTTCCATTGATCTACTGGTCTATCCTTGCTGTATTACCTAACAACTTTGTGTGTATAGATTTATAGCAAGTTTTGAAATCTTACAAGTGAAAGACTTAGAGTAAGTCTTGAAAAAAGTCTGTGTCTTATTCCTTCAAGAACATTTTGTCTATTATAGGTACTTTGCATTCCATAATTTTTAGGATGAATTTCCCAATTTCTATTAAAAAAAAGACTGTCAGGCTTTAAATTGGGATTGTTTTAAACAGGAAGCTACTATACTACTTTGATATGCCTTAACAAATCACCACAAGGTTTGTGGCTTAAACAATAAAAATGTATTGTCTTACAATTGCATAGGTCAGAAGTCTGACAAAGGTATCACTGGGCTGACATCAGGGCCCTGGTAGCATGTTCCCTTCTGGTTATAAAGCAGAATTTGTTTCTGTCTTCTCCAGTTTTGGAATCACCCACATTCTTTGGTTAATGGTCCCTCCCCTTCCACCATCTTCAAAGCAGCAATATTGCATGTCTCTGGCCATTTTTCCAGTCACGCCCCCTCTATCTCAGCCAAGAGCAAGTCTCTGCTTCTAAAGGCCCATCTAGAGAATCCAGGAAAATCTTTCCAGCTTACAATCCTTAGCTTAGTTACAAGGCAAAGTTCTTTCTTCAGCCTTGTAATATATTGACAGGTTCTGGGGATTAGGGCATGGACATCGTTGGGGGCCACTATTCTGCCTTCCCAGATACCTTAACAATATTCAGTGTCTCGATGACAACTGCATATCAATGAGCGTGGCTTACCTCTCTATTTGCATGAGTTTTCAATCATCACTGCAATGTTTTGTAGTGTTAAGTGTACAAATATTGCACACTTTGTTAAACATATTACTATCTATGTTATGCTTGTAACACTACTGTAAAAAATTGATAAATTCACTTAATGGTTCTAATTTTTAAGGCTTTTTGGAGATTCTTTGGTATTTTTATTATCCTTTCTCCTTTCCTAACCTTGCCTTTCATTTTCATTTCGCGCATTATTTTACTTGTTAGACTGACAATGGTTTCTTCAATCTGCGGTAGGGTTTGTGTGTTTGCTTTTGTAACATTTTCTGTGGCATTTTTCATTCATGCTGAGCTTTTTGCCCAGGCGTTCCAAGAGATCTCCCCAAATAATTATGGCTCTTGCCAGTGTTCTCACTTTAAATTTAATTAGGTTTTCAATAGTATGCCCTATTGCTATATTTCCTACAAGCCCATTCAAAATTAGTGTTTGGTTTTGCACAAATTATTTCAGTAGTACTTATTCATGTTATAGCAGGGTGCTTATATTTAGAAGTTATTTTGATTTCCAAATATATCGTTTGCTAAAGAAAGAGAAGCTATCTTTAAATCTGAAAGATAAAATATATATTGTAGGTTCCCAGGACATTAAAATAGTTGCAAGAATCAGTATTGCTTTTTATTAAAGATTCGAGGGATTTTCTTGCCTTTATATCATTTGTCAGAAATGAAGGAAAGAAGAAAGAAAATGAAAGAACAAAAACGTAAAAGATAGAGTAAGGTAGGGAAAAATGTAGATAGGAGGAAAGGAAAGAGAAATTCAGAAAGAAAAGAAAAGAAAAACAATGAAAGCCAAAAATTACTTAAGATTATCTTCGTTTTCCACAAATGTGAAAGAATGGCAATAATGCTAAAGCTTTTATATCTTTGCAAAAACGTCAGAGTATCAGAGAGTCTAATAATCACGTTGCATTACTCAATTCAATTTGCTTTTTCTAGAACTCCAAATAAAATCACGTGCAATCTCCTGACAAACTACTGTTCTCTAAAACTTCAACTGGAAAGCATTTAAGTCATAAAAGTAAATGTTTCCTACAAGAAAATCTTTAACCATAAAACTAACTCCATTTTATTTCAGGCCTGTAAAAATAAACATTCATGTGTGAAATAAGGAAGTTTCTCCTACTTGGGGAATTTCTTTCCTTTCGTAAAGTCAATATTTCCTATGTGCTTCCAATTAGAAATCAGTGAGGCACTTCACAAAACTGAATTAAGCAGGCCAGGGCTCATTCCAATTACTCTACTCTGGAACATCTGTTTTAACCTCACAAAACAGCTTTAGGTAAATTACTTAAAATGTGAGCAGGCAGAGTGTGCCCTTCGATTGCAACTCATCTCCAGTATTAAAAGAATTTCATAATCAGCAAAGTTATCAGAGGTTAAGGTGACTACTATTCAGAAAGAGAGAGAGAGAGAGAGTATGTGTGTCTGTATAAAAGGAAACACTAAGTGGCTAACAAAGAAAATGTATTTAAGCTCAAATTTGAATTAATATTAGTTATTGAATATAGACTTTACTTAATCTTCAAATAGTTGTATTTCAGTGTGGCTAAATTTATCAAGATTAATTTCTTGAGAGTCAAAGTATCTCTTTAAAAAGTTAAAATATAGCAATGAGTGTTTGGAGCCAGCACTCATTCCTTCCTAGTTGAGAAGCTAAAAATGATTGATTTAATTTAATAAAGAGGAAATTACAATGTTAAAGTCTCTCAGAAACTCAGCACTTGCATACCCCACTTGAATTATATATACCTAAGTCCAATGGTGCATACTCTACACTGCAATGAGTAAATGTCTCTAACTCTGAGAACCATGTGAACTATTTCAGATATAATATTTTAAAAGTCTAATACGTCACTACTTTTAGTGATTCAACTATGATTTCTATTAACCAAATGGTTCTGCTCTCATACCACAAAATAAATAATATGTCATCACTGCAGTTTTCTATATAATTTTCCTTGTGTTTCTTTTCTGAAACACTCCTCTTTCATTTCCACTCAGCAAACCTCATAATCCTCCTCTGCCTGTGTCCACCCCTCCTCAGTCTCCTTTTATGGAACTTTCCTTTTACACAGTTGTCATAGTTGTATTTGTGCGGCTATAACAGAATATCTGAGACCGGGTAATTTATAATGAACAGAAATTTATTGCTCACAGTTCTGGAGGTTGGGAAGTCTAAGATCAAAGTGCCAGCAGGCCTTAGTCTCTCTTCTTTCAAGATGCCCCATTAAATGTTGCACCCCTCCAGAGAGAAAGATCATTATATCCTCACATGGCGGAAAAGCAGGAGAGAGAAACATTCCTGCAATTTCTTTTTATAGTTGTATTATTCCTTTCATGAAGGTGAAACCCTCATGGCCTAAATATCCCTCATTAGGCCTCACATCCCAATTTTGCTGCACTGGGGATTAACTTTGCAACACACAAATTTTGGGGGGACACATAGCAACCATTAAATACGGTGTTGCTCACAATATATTGCCTTTGGTTGAAATCCCTTTAATTTGTGCATGATTTATTTTAGTAATACATCCCAAATGCAAATTATTTCCAGTGCTAACGAAGTCCTTGCATGTGCCCAGGTTTCTCTTGGAAATCTCCAGGATGATTTCCTGCAAGAAGCAGTCTCAAGGGGTGTGACCACTCATCTACTGTTCACACATTTATTCAGTGATCCATCGATAAAGGCAAATATGTATTACATTAAGGCATATATTGATTCACTCATTAAATAAATAGTAACTTAGCCAGTATTCTGTGTTGGCTCCGTCTGAGATACTACAATATTTTGATAAGCCAAACAAATGTTCCTGCACTCAGTTCTTACAGACTAAAAGGTGATACAGATGAATGAACTGACAACTACAGCAAGTTGGGGTAAGGCTGTTTTTGTGATATGGGATATGCAGGGTGCTTGTACAGGGACAGGAGAGGAACCGTCATATGCAAATTCCTAGCATTAGGAAAGACGGCCAGTGAAGTGACATCTCAATGTAGCTGTGCAAGGTAAAATTTAACAATTTCAGGAAGAGCAAAAATAGGCTATATGTGGTGGTGCATTCTAGAAATGGAGATACATTCAGTATAGCTTTACCCTCAGATATGATGGGGCAAGGCAGAAGAAATAAAATGCGAGACTTAAGCAGGGCCTCTGACACATGGGGACTTATAAATAGTGCTAAGGAATAAGTATTTTATTTCAACCGCAATGGAAGGATACTGTGTTGACACAGTGTGATTACGTCTGCCTGTGGAATGATTACTGTAGCCTCATCATTGAGAGAAGAGTGGGGGAGGGTGATAAAAACCTGCTAGAAGCTGATGGGTTAACCCAGATGTAGAGATGCTAGTGTCCTGGGCGAGGAGAGAGGCAGTGAGGAGGCACAGATTGACCGGTGACGATTATGGCTTAAATATCTCAACACAAGCCGCTGGGTAGAAGTCTGTAGGCTCAGTGTTCTGTTAGGCACGAGAGAGGAGGGAGAAGTAAGAAAATGGCAAAGGACTAGTTTTGTGATGAATAAATGACGAAACAGAAGAGCCACAGACAGGGATGGGAAAGAGAAGATGATGGCTTTTTTTTTTTTTATTTTAACAAGTGGTGTTAGAGGACAGAAAGAAAGAGACAGCCGCTGGGTATACACAGATGCAGAATTTGGGAGAGGAACAGAGAGGAGGCTTGGGCAGCCATGAGCATGTAGGGAGCACTTGAAGCTGAGGGCATGAGAATATTTCTCAAAGACGTGGCAAACATCAACTAGAGCCTAGGATGGCACATGAAGCGTGTCAATACTGCATGGCCAGAGGGGTAGGGGCATAATCAGACTGTTTTCTTCAAAGCAAAGAAGAAATAAACATGCAAAATAATTCGAGCTCTGAATATATCTTAATTTTTATATACTTGGGTAAAAATTGTATTTGAGAATAAAAATGGCTTTTTAAACATTAAGATGTGTGAGTTATGCCATACAAAATACTTTGGGAAACAAAAATATTTAGATTCCAGCATTTGTACAAATATTTTCTTATCTTTGGGTGTAGTATTGCCAATTCTGTTGTAAATACTAAATACAGTAAATATATACAAGACTAGAGTGAAATTTTACTTCACGTACAACTCATGAAAGAGTTGTAAAACCAAAAGACTTATTGCTCACATAATTTATTCAGTTCCCAGTTTTTGACAAGAACAAGCATCTCTTTTGTTTTCCACTGCAAAAGTTAATATATTTATAAAAGGCAGTTTTAAAATATGCATATCATCCCACTATAAATGTAAATAATAAGTACAGTTACAGATTGTGAGCTACCTCCTTCTCCATAAAGGTAGTTACATTTATAAGGTCTTTATAAGAGTGAAATTACTGTGAATGTCTCTAAAAATGCCATTAGTCTCTCTAAAATGTTCACATTTCTAAAGCTTTTTGCCCTGAACACAGATACAATATATATTTACAGCAAATTTCTTCAGAGAGAGTTATAAATCTTCCATGCATATAAATTGATATTCACATAAACCTGTTTCTAAAATATAATTTCTAAAGTGCATACTAAATGATATCTTTGCAGGAGAACAATTTTTTAGAATAATTCTAGATGTCATATACTATCTTTCTTGGTGAATTAATTGAGATGCAATTTACTGAAAATCTTCTATTATCATAAATCTCTCAGTAGTTTTATCAGTCTGAGTAAAAGAAGAGTGTCTTGGTTTTGATGTCTTATATTCTAAAATAAAAGCCTCATTTATACTCAGTATTTCCAATTTGGCATCTAATTCTGGGTTGGTTGCCTTTGTCTTCTGGTCACTCTGCTGGACAATGGGCTATCACAGTGGACAACTCAAAGTCTGTTTTTCCGGAGCACGCATTTGAGTGGAGACACTACTTGACTAGGCTTAATGGAACAAAGTAGTAAAGACACATGATTTTCAGACACTTTCCTTAGTACTAAAATGTACCAGAAGTAAGAAAATTAAAGGCAAGTCTAGCGAAGCAGAGGATAAAGATAATGTGTTTTAAAAACCTGCCTCATCTGCACATTGTAAATGGCGATTTCTGGAAACCTCTGAATAAGATATCTGCCTGTACCAATCTAGCCACCATCAGTGGATCAGGACACATGTTGACTGATGATCCATACACACACAAGGCATTCACCTTCATGATTCGCAAAAATCTGCTGAACTAAGTAAAACTCTCCCCTTTCTGTAGATGCTTATCATTCTCAATAATTGGTGGCCCCAAGGTTGGGCTCTGTGGAAAAAGAACAGTCAAGGCTTGTTGAGTTCACGGTCAGTGAGTGGTGGGGCTGGTACCCAGCGCTGGCCCTTTCTATTCCAGTGAGAAGGCCATGGAGGCCTCAAAGCAAAGCTGGCATAATGCCTGCTATAGTTTGGATGTTTGTTTACACCAAATCTCAAGTTGAATTGCAACCCCCAGTGTTGGAAGTGTGACCTGGTGGGGGGCGATTGGGTTATGGGGCAGATGTCTCATGGCTCAGTGCTGAGTGAGTTCTCATAATATCTCGTTGTTTAAGTGTGTGGCATCTGTCCCCACCCGATGCATACATCCCCCAACTCTCTTTCTGCTCCTGCTTCCACTGTGTGATGTGCCTGTTCCTGCTTCACTTTCTGCCATGAGTCAAAGCTCCCTGAGGCCTCCCCAGAAGCCCAGCAGATACCAGTGCCATGCTTGTACAGCCTGCAGACAGTGAGCCAATGAAACCTCCTTTCTTTATAAATTACCCAGGAATTTATAACAATGCAAAAACTGCCGAATGCAATCCCTTAAACAAGCAGAATCAAATGCATGAGAAAATAGAAGACTGAAGTATAGGAAACCTTTAAAAAATGAAAGCTAGGGTGTGTGAACATTTTCGGGTCAACTGTTTTGTAGCTGGTTTTGAAACAATGAAGCAGTTGGGAAGTGTTTCTTAATTGACTTATCATGAATAAATGATGAATGTTGGAAACCTAGCTGGCACACTGGAGAGGGGGCAATAAAAACAATCTTAATTCCTTTGCATCTGACAAAGTAAACATGGCTACTGAATTATATTTCTCATGTAAGTTCATGACTGTGTTTCTCTAATTTGAAAGAACAGATTAATAAAAGGTTGGGAAGTTTTTGGAATGTGACAGGTAAAGGCAGGTAGTAACACTGATAGCCACTAATTCTCTCTGCCTTATCATTCAGTGATTCCTGTGTCATGACTTTTGAGGGACAGGAATCTCTAGGAAGCTTTCTGAAAGAAGTGGCAATTAGATTGGGCTTATGTTCCCTCTACCACTGACGCATGGCATGTATCATGTGTGGCATATATGTTAATCATTACAGGATTTTTTATTGTTAAATCTAACTATATAAAAAAACATTTAAAAATCCATCCAGATTTTTTACCACATAATACAAATTTTATCTGGCTGATCTTGTCTCTCAATTCTTACTACATAGTATAGCTTTATTAGAAGCATAATTTCCTGGATAGAAGCTTCCATTTCTGGCAGGGCACGGTGGCTCACGCCTGTGAATGCAACACTTTGGGAGGCCGAGGCAGGTAGATCACCTGAGGTCAGGAGTTCGAGACCAGCCTGGCCAACATGCCAAAACGCTGTCTCCACTAAAAATAGAAAAAATTAGCCGGGTGTGGTGGTGAATGCCTGTAGTCCCAGCTACTTGGGAGGCTGAGGCACAAGAACTGCTTGAACTCAGGAGGCAGAGGTTGCAGTGAGCTGAGATTGCACCACTGCACTACAGCCTGGGCAAAAGAGTAAGACTCCTTCATTAAAAAAAAAAAAAAAAGAAGGTTCTATTTCTGCAGAGCAGAATTTCTTAGGGGCCTCTGGAAGGTCTATGCCTAGTTTTCACAGAGGATTCAACCTCTGAAATGGTAGGGATACTTTTTGTGTCTATGCATTTCTGAGAAAAAGGTCAGTAGCTTCATCTGATTGCTTGAGGGATAAAATTTCTGATTCTAATCAGAATTTCGGATTCTAATCAGAATCTAATTCTTTATGCCTTGGTCATTACAGCTTCCAGGAAGTAGAAAATAAGTATCTAGATTCTCCTTATGAGTCAGGAAACATTGATTACCTTTAGACACACTCAACATGTAGAGCCAAAGACTGCAGTAGATACTTTATAATGGAGCAGTTGCAGAAACGTATACTCATTTCCCTGCTTTTCAGGCAGGTTTCATGTGAAAATAATGATACATTAATGTTCTTGTATCATTCTTTACCAAGCTTTACAAGACTTTAAGAAATTAGTATTTTTATTTTTATTTTTTTTATTTATTTTTTTTTTTTGAGACGGAGTCTGGCTCTGTCGCCCAGGCTGGAGTGCGGTGGCCGGATCTCAGCTCACTGCAAGCTCCGCCTCCCGGGTTCCCGCCATTCTCCTGCCTCAGCCTCCCGAGTAGCTGGGACTACAGGCGCCGCCACCACGCCCGGCTTTTTGTATTTTTTAGTAGAGACGGGGTTTCGCCATGTTAGCCAGGATGGTCTCGATCTCCTGACCTCGTGATCCGCCCGTCTCGGCCTCCCACAGTGCTGGGATTACAGGCATGAGCCACCGTGCCCGGCCAGAAATTAGTATTTTTAGAAGAAGAAACAGCTGTTTTAAAATTCACCAACTTAGATTTTTCTTCCTGCTCCTCCACGTTAATTATGACAATAACCCCAGGAACAGCGAGCAACTCAAAAATAACTGGTAGAGGAGACGGTGCCACAGACGGCTCAGAAATTTAAAAGCATCATGATGGAATATTATGAGCAAATATATTGAACCAATGGGAGAGTCTCGAAGAAACTGATACATTCCTAAAAACATACAACCCATCAAGACTCAGTCAAGGAGAAATAAAAAGCTGGAACAGACCAGCAACAAATAAAGAGACTGAATCACCGTAGAAGCACAATTCAGGGATATTTAGTAGACCCTTAAATATATGTATTGAATAAACGGATCTTTTTTTACAGAAGGTGCTGTCAAAACAATGTTCTTTTTTGTTTGAAAGAACTTCCCCATGCAATATGTTTTTTTCTAAAATACATGAAATGCAATCACTTTCAATTCTTTTGACAGTTACACTGCTGAAGTTTATGATAGATTATTTTACATAATGGTTAGTCGCTTAGAGATCTAACTTACTACAAATTTACTAGATGTGATTGTTACCCCAAAGTAATGTTCTGAAATGAACACACTAACTTAAATCTCCATATATGTGTAAAACTAAGTTACTTTTCCTACTATTGCCATGAATAAAATATTAGCTGTAGAAAACACATAATTATTACAGATTCATGAAACTGTAAGCTTATGAAGTCTATATAATATGAAAAACATTTTAACTCCATATTATGACAAATGTTTACAGATTTTGATTATTTCTTCAATGATTTCACTACAATATTCAGATACACAAGGAACATGTTTTTGTGTGCTCTTATATAAGCATTTTCCTTTAACCATAAAATTATTTGTTCAGTAGGAAGATACTATTAAAAGTCAAATTACAATAATGATTAGTACATAATTTAAAATCAAATCAAAATTGAATACGAAATTATTCACTAATTATATAAAATTATTTTTAAAAGAATTCAGAAAATCACTCTACCTGGCCATATTTGGCTGCCAAATGGAGGGGGGTCCAGTACTGATCATCTACTATGTTGAGGTCTCCACCATGTTCCAGGATAAGAGACACCACCTCCTTGTAGCCACTCGCGCACGCCATGTGTAACTGCAGTGAAGAAACATCCTATTATCCATTTTTTAAAAAGTAGTGGTATTCATGCAGTTCACTCTAAAGAGAGCTACTTAATTAAATGTTGGATCTAAAATACAGAGACCACAAAAACAAAAGAACATACATGTAATTTTATTTATTTGGTATAAGTGGGTGTAATTATCAGTCTTTGAAAGGATGCTTACGGTTATTCATTTTCCTTCTGACTCTGATAGTGTGCACTTTTTCATGTAATTCCCATCCCCCTCCGAGAGTTCCATTTCAATGCAATCTGAATATTTTAAAATATAGAATATAATCATTGAAAAGCTTACCATTTCTTGCCCAAAGGTAAAATATTTGCTGATTAGCTCTATATTCCAGGCATTGAACTTGGTGCTCTAGAAAGTCATTCAAAGAATAGCTAAAAACAGGAAATGTGATCATTGTGATGCTTCTGTATGTGTAAAAGGCACAGGAACACTAAAAAGGATTAACTAAATCTGGTGGTGGCTTAAAAATGATTGTGTAGCTACCATTGTAACATTCTCTCAGTTTTAGTTTCTTTTGTAATTATATTTTTGAGACAGGGTCTCTCTCTGTCACCTGGGCTGGAGTGCAGTGGTGGAATCATGTCTTACTGCAGCCTTAATCTCCGGGGCTCAAGTGATCCTTCCACCTCACCCTACTAAGTAGCTGGGAATACAGGTGCATGCCACTAAACCCAGCTAATTTTGGTTGGTTGTTTGTTTGGTAGAGACTAGTTTTAACCATGTTGTGTGTTACCCAGACTAGTCTTGAACTCCTGGGGTCAAGCAATCCATCTGGCTTGGCCTCCCAAAGTGCTGGGGTTACAGGCATGAGCCACCACGTCTGGCCCCAGATTAGTTTTTTAATGGAATCTTAAGTTTAGAAATAAGGACTTTGGAACAATAGTTTGGAGAATTTCTTTACATTTTTCAGGTGAGGGAATTCCTGTTTCTAAGGTAGCAGCCTTTATTTCTATATCAACTCTCATCACACTCTAATGAGGTTACTAAGCAACTACATGATTTATTTTATAAACATAAGAATTAGGAAGAAGAAACTATCAGAAAAGAAAGAGAAAAACCTTAAAAGTAGTAAAATCAATGCCATCTTCTAGGTTTGATAGCATGGAATTTTGTAGCTCTGTTCCATTGTGTTTTTATTACAAAGACAAAATTAAAGTCAAAAAGGCTTATTAAATGTGTACATTTTGATAAAATTTAACAAAAACATTTATTTTTATGCCTTTGGACCTAATCAGGCTCTTCAATCTACAGAGTGTAAATATATGTTTATTTCTTGTAACTCAACTACATTAGAATAAATATATTCATCTAAATTAAGACACTGTTTCACATAGATTTTCCCAGGCTTGCTACATATAGAATTAATCCTATTAATATTCTAGGAAACAGTCCCAAAAATGATATATCCACAAGTATTTTAGAAAATATAATTTTATATACTTGCTCTCCTAGAGAATTAATCTATTCATCTGCTTCTAAATTGATTCTACATTATTTGAATAATCAACAAATGATTGGCAGTTACTCTGTGCTATATGCAATAATCCGAATCTCAGAAGAAACTAATTTTTAGCATAAAGCGGAGTCTACAAATGGAATCAAGAATGAATCCATTTTCTGGTTAGCAATTGATACTGATGATCCCAAGTTCACAGGGCCAATCCCTGCAAGATTAGATTTGCTTTCCATAAAGCAAAAATTGGCTCTTACCATTTAGAACTTAGTCCAACCCTGGGCCAGTCATCACAAGCACAGCTGGGAAGGAAGACTAGAAGTCCTAGCTAACTCACTAGAGACTCTATCCAAAGTTTTACTACCAGTAACCTTTGTGGACACTGGCAAGTTTACTTCTAGGTAATCCCAAAACTAAAATAAACAAACAAAGGAAAACCCTAATTGAATACCTCTACTTAATCACACGAGATAACCAACTTTTCAATTATCATAATACAATAGCAGGAGTTAAGAGCATTGTCTTCAGTCTACTGGCAATCAAATTCTGAATCCATAAGCAAACAGCTAGCCCCCATGGGATATAGTTTCTCATCACTAAGAACAGGTTAGACCTAGAGTTAAAAGATTTGAAAAAAAAACAAAAACAAACAAAAACAAAACACCAAAAATACCTATTTATGAAACGGAACTGATGCTCCTACTACTTGTCCTGACTATGACTGGAGGATACCAGGTGCCCAAATGTAACAGTGTTGATCACTACTGTGTCTCAGAACATTCCTCTCCTGCTACTTTAAGGGTCTTGTGAGAAACACGGAGATGGTGATCATTTCTGCCGTGAACCAGCAGCAGCGTATTTGCAAACACACTTCCCACAAAAATAACAATTTGGAAACCACCTATGTAGCTACAAAGCAGGACAGGTGGTTGGAGAGGCTTCTAAAACATTAGGTATAAAAGCTGTGAGTTATTTCTTCTAATCTTTACCATCTGTGATATGATTGTTGCCCTTATTTTGCAGACGGAGAAGCAGTGGTTTAGCGTTTAGGTAACTGACCCAAGGAAGAAGCATGGTCACTGAGATCTGAGGCCATGCTCTGCAGCCTCCAGCACTCAGACTTGAAATAGCACAGAAGAGTGGACACGCAGTCACACAGTGAAGTCAAGCCACGAGGATAACACTACCATACTGAGGCTCCTAAACATCTTGCATTCACACCATCATTTTTGTATGTTAATATAATTTTTTTCTTCTTTCTGTAAACCACTTCTATGTCCCTCACCCTTCCACATACTAATTTTATATTAACATTTAGTCTCTGGATGATACACAGTATCTATATGCTTGCTTCAGCTTTCCCATGGCTCTCCATCAGTGCAGGCACAGTCTTGTTTGGTAAATGTGGCATATTGCCTCCTGGTGTGCTTTGCAAAACCATCACCAAGTCCTAGTGTTTTTCAGCTATGAAAGCACAGGTGAATCCCAGGCTCCACATTTGGGAGACTGAGTCTACTCTAGAAGGGATCTCTAAAACTGTCCCCCAACACACACACATCCAGTGTGACGTAGGCCTGGGAAAGACAGACAACAGGGTCATTCGGTCATTAGAACATCTTCTCTTTTTATAATCCCATATAAGGGTAAGTTTTCACTGCATCAGGTCAAAGCCCCCAGCACTGTGCCCATTTCCTATTACAGCATCTCAGTCTTTGACAGCCTGTTCATTTACTGATAGTGTTAATCGCTAGAAAACATGCTCTACCAATGATTTCTGAAGTTTGAGATTTTCCATTTATTTTCCCAAAGACAGTTCTGATATTTGAAAAATAGTACCTCAACCCAATATTTATAGAAATTAAAATAAGTAGCATTATCATTGTTTTCAGTGTTGGTTCTCAGCTGAATCAATCGCTCCGGACAGGGTTTAAGGCAGCACAGAGCCAGCGTCCACAGATTAAATACAAGAGGGCCCTGCCTGGGTTTTAAGAGCAACACACACTTGGGCCCTTTCAAGCATGTATTCGAGTAAAATCCAGAAAGGTTTTCCTAACTTTAAATTACTTTGTATTTATTTTTCAGAGTTTAAAATATGTAAAACATAAAAAGACATTAAAGATACTGACAATTGGACTTTCTGGATAACTGCTTCGCTTTTCAGATTCTGGTGATTTCTTTCTATTTGACGATGCAACTCCCTTTATAAAAGCAGGACCCTCAAACAACTGAATAACAAGAAAACAAATAACCCAATTTAAAAATGGCCTAAGGACTTGAACAGACACTTGTCGAAAGAAGATATACAATTGGCTGATGGGCTGATGCAAAAATGCTCAGCATTACTCAACATTAGGGAGCTGCAAATTAAAACCACAATGAAATATCACCACATACCCGTTAGGATGGCTGTTTTAAAAGATGACAAGTAAGCGTTGGCAAGGACGCAGAGAAAGGGAGTATCTGTGTGTTACTGGTAGAAATGTAAGTTAGTACAGCCATTATGGAAAATGGTACAGATGTTCCTCAAAAAACTAAAAATATAGCTACCTTATGATCCAGAAACCCCACTCCGGGATGTATAACGAATGGAAGTCACTATGTCATAGGGATATTCATACTCCCACGCTCACTGCAGCACTATTCGTAACAGCCAAGTTCAGTGTTCATCAAGTGGTAAATACATAAAAATGTAGTATATATACATAATGGAATACTATTCACCCTTCAAAAAGAAAGAAACCCTGTCATTTGAAACAATGTGGATGAAACTGAAGGCCATTAGGTTAAGTGAAATAAATCAGGCACAGAAAGACAAATACTGCATGACCTCGCTTCTACATGAAATCTAAATCAGTAAAACTCATAAAAGTAGAGAGAAGAATGATGGTTGCCAGGGACTGGGGGAGGGGAAGAGAGAAAATGAAGAGTGGTTGGTCAAAGGGTGCAAAGTTTCAACTAGACAGGAGAAATATGTTTTGAGATCCACTGCAAAGCAGGATGACTATTGTCAATAAAAAATGTATTATACATTTTAAAATAACTAAGAATACATTTCAAATGTCTCAACAAAAAATGATAAGAAAAGTGGTAGATAGGTTAACTTAGTGTGATTTAACAATTTCACACTGTATACATATATCAAAACACCACATTGTACCCCATAAATGCATAGGAGTATTATTTGTCAATTTAAAATAATATTAAATAAAATTAGAATCACTGTGTACCTAGCAATTTATTTTATTCAAATATAGTTAATATTTTCCATGCTGTGGAATGTTTGGATCACTTAAAGGCTAACTTTGATGGAGAGCTCGCTGTGTATGAACTAGACAATAAGCTGAGTGATTTACATGCACAGCCTCCTTGGGCCTGGTTATCTTATAATGTGACACTCTTATTATTCCAGCTTAAAAGATGAGAAGATGATAACTCAGACTTTAAGAAGCCAGCACAAGTCACAGCTTGGAAGTGATGGAGACTTCCAGGATGAGCACCGAGCTGGGTCTATCTGGCCTCTTTATCATGGTGCTGTTGGGCTTCTAAATCCTAGATTTTTAGGAAAGCATAGTATACAATTATACAGACACATTTCATTGACTGGGCTAATTCCTAATTGTTGGATATTTATGTAATTACCGTTTTTATATTGCTTTTAAAAACTATTTTGTTGGTGATTATTATATATGTTCATAGTGATTTCCTTCTGATATATCCTGATTCTAAAATAATGAGCATTTTTTCAAGTTCCTGTGGCATGTTGCCATGCAGAGTTCTAGAATGTACCAATTTACCCACAGTCCAGCAGTGTATGAAAGAATCCATTTGCACAGACCCTTAGCTTTTCTGGTCTTCATTATTATTTATTTCTAAAATGATTTCAAATAATTTGCATTTACTTAACTCCCAACAGTGGTCCTCTTGTCATATACATAGGCTAGTTGGATATTTTTCTTTTGTGAATTGATTCTTATTATTGCTTATTTCCCAGCGAGAGGTGTTTTGTTGTTGTTGTTGTTGTTGTTAATTTCTACGAACTCCGCATATTTTGAAATTTTGGGAAACCTGTTGCAAATATTACTCTCAGAAAATTACCTGTTGCCTCTTAATTTTGCTTACTCCTTAATGCAAAACATCAATTACAATTTCTGACATAATCAAAGATAACATTTCTGTGTTTTTTCATCATATTTTTACATTGTAATGGTCTTTGCCAGAGGCTTAAGTCTTTTCCACATGTATAACTTGGAAAATATCTGACGTTTTTAAATATCTTACCCTTTTATTTGTGCATCTGATTTTTTACTAATCTGTATGTAAAATGTTAAATATTATTATACATTCCCACTGAATCTGTTCTTATTGAAGCTCTGTGACTCCTGCCACTCTGAAGCTCGAAGATTATGCTGAGGCTAATGCTATATTTTAATAAAAACTATGTTAGGAAGAAATGAAAACTAATCTTGAGGACCATTCAAATACCTCCTAGGTTCAGTCAGGATTGTTGGCCAATAATTTCAGGTCTTCTTCATCCATTGCATCATAACACTAACACAGGATTTTTACTATCTCAGCTTTGACAGAAGTATGAAAATACTATAAATCATATCCCAAAGTGAGATTACATATGTAGATTGGAAAATAGTTGCCCTAAAACTTCTCAGATGACTTTTGAACTCTACCTCGAGACTGAGGGCTCAGTAGGTCAGAAATAAAAGACAGAATGAGACAAAGTGTTGAACAATTATTAAAGAGCACTCTTAGTGTATTAGGAGTCCACTTCCCCTTTCCACTGTGTGTAGATGGTAGTGTCAGGGTGGATGTGAGCACCTCCCAATTTTATGGCAAAGAAAGGCTGTAGAGACCACCCTGAGAAGCTACATATCCTGAGTAGTCTGATGGACATATGATAAACTGGTTTTGATTCTTGCAGGCACAAAGTAAATGGCAAGAGATGGGCTGGTTTACCCATGAAGCTGTGGTCATTTCTGGTTCTATTTTAGGAGGTGCCTTATGGAGCAAGCACAGCTTAACTGAGGGAATCTGGAGTGTCCCCAAATTCCCAAAAGCTGAGTGAGCATAAAGGACCATTTGGAAGAGTGCAATATTGACTTTTAATATTATGATGACTATATTTCAACATAATTTATTTTCTATGCCCCATTTGTTTTTTGTTTTTTTTTGTTTTTTTTTTTTTTTTTTTTTTTTTATTATACTTTAAGTTCTAGGGTACATGTGCATAACGTGCAGGTTTGTTACATATGTATACTTGTGCCATGTTGCTGTGCTGCACCCATCAACTCGTCAGCACCCAACTACTCGTCATTTACATCAGGTATAACTCCCAATGCAATCCCTCCCCCCTCCCCCCTCCCCATAATAGGCCCCAGTGTGTGATGTCCCCCTTCCCGAGTCCAAGTGATCTCATTATTCAGTTCCCACCTATGAGTGAGAACATGTGGTGTTTGGTTTTCTGTTCTTGTGATAGTTTGCTAAGAATGATGGTTTCCAGCTGCATCCATGTCCCTACAAAGGACACAAACTCATCCTTTTTTATGGCTGCATAGTATTCCATGGTGTATATGTGCCACATTTTCTTAATCCAGTCTGTCACTGATGGACATTTGGGTTGATTCCAAGTCTTTGCTATTGTGAATAATGCCACAATGAACATACGTGTGCATGTGTCTTTATAGCAGCATGATTTATAATCCTTTGGGTATATCCCCAGTAATGGGATGGCTGGGTCATATGGTACATCTAGTTCTAGATCCTTGAGGAATCGCCCCATTTGTTATTACATTTAAAAATTATTTTGAAAGGTGATCCATGGGCTACACCCAAGGGTCACTGGGAAGTATGGCACAAAAATTCGACAACTCCTGACTTAAGTTGAGAGTTTTAATTGTAATATGGGATTGGACACTTTAATTTGAGGTTGGTTTATGACATAAAGTGACCACAGAAGTTGTATTCTTTAAAAATGACCATAAAATAAATGGCTGTCTCCAGCTATAAGTAAGGCATGAACCAGCATTACTGAAATAAAGGTGACAAAAATAAAATTGCTTGATACCTGCATCTCCTGAATAATTCTTTCCTAACAAGGCAAATAAATAAGCCTCAAGGCCAGATGTGATATATCAAATTATGTGCTAACACAGTAAACAATAAAACAACAATGTCTTCATAATATATATGCTAGTTATCACATTAATATTTTCAAAGACTATATTCTCAAACTGACGAATTCATTTTCATATACTCTGTAACATGGTGTTTATTAAAATTGCATCATTTTCTGAGGCTCCTATTTACTTTAACAAGAAGATAATATAAACTAAAAGATCCCTTTTAAAAAGAGATATGTTATATTTGGTTATTTTGCTGCAATTCTAATAAAGGAGGTAAAGTCAACTCCAAACCTGTCCTATTAGAAGTTTATTCCTATCGAACCTTCGTTGTTAGTTTCTTCCCTTTTGCACATAACAATTTTACAGTGTGAAAAATTATGCTTAATTTTGAACCACAACTGACATTCCAACTCAGGTATGGAAATCAATCTGTGAACAAAAGTGTCTTCTTCTCCTTGTCGCCATAATAGATAAATACACTATATATCTTACAGAAAAGAAAACACAAGGAAATGACAGTTATTAACATACACAGACTAACCAATTCAGACATGTGAATCAAACCAAACCAATGGCTGTTAAATGCTGTAATTTTCATTCTAGTCTTTTGTTCATTGTTACTTTCTTGTTAAAAGCTCAAAAATGATGACCACAAGATTTGGTTATTTTAGAACAATTATTTGCAACATTTATGCTCTCTGTTCAATAAAAACAAGGTCACAAGGAAAGTCAAAATTGAAAATGCTTGAAAATCATAGCAATTTATTGCTCTGTATTGATTGTTTTAATAGCTTCTCTACTGAAGTGTGTATGCTCTTTTATTTAGCAGTGGTTGAAGTATGCATTTTGTTTTTACTTAGCAGTGTTTTTTAAAAAAAATATGAAGTTGTAATATGTTCTACCATACAAAGAAACAAAGGCTCTATTGCGTTTCTATTATGTGTTAGGCATTAATTCATTACATGTAATAAATGAATTATTAAATAACTCACACCAATCAGACTTTTGATCCTACTAGTCCACTGAAACTGTCCTCCAAGAGAAAGTCAATGACCTCCAAGTTACTAAGTCCAATACCCAATTCACATTTCCCATTTAACTGACCCCTCAGCAGTATTTGCTAGTCTATCATTCTTCCCTCTTCCTCAAACTTTTCACTTGGCTCCCAGGACATTTTGTCCTCTTAGTTTTCCACCTTCCTTACTGCTTGCTCCTTCTCATCTCCTTTCTGGAGCCTCCTCTTCTTCATCTCCATGGCTTGGTCCCAAATTTCTTTCCTTCTGCATATAAGTAGTGACTTCATCCAGTATCAAAACTTTCAATATCACATATATGCTAATGTTCTCCAAATTCTTTCTTTCATCTAGAGATCTGAATTCTAGACTCCAATGTCCAACCACAAATCCAACAGCTCCATTAAGATGGCTAAGAGGCACTTTAAACTTAGTATCTCCAGAACTGATGCGATCTTTCCTGCTTTAGGCTTGTGTCTTCTTCAGCCTCATCTCATTTGATGCCATCTCCATCACACTGGTAGTTTAAGCTAAAAATGCTTAGAGTCATTCTAAAGCCTTCACTTTATCTCACACAACACATTTATTAGGAGGTCTAATTGCACTACAATTCTACCCCTGTTGTCTAAGCCACATCACTGATTGCCTAGATTACTGGAAAAGTAATTATCACATTAATATTTTCAAAGACTATATTCTCAAACTGACGAATTCATTTTCATATACTCTGTAACACATTGTTTATTAAAATTGTATCATTTTCTGAGGCTCCTATTTACTTTAACAAGAAGATAATGTAAACTAAAAGATCCCTTTTAAAAAGAGATATGTTATATTTCGTTATTTTGCTGCAATTCTAATAAAGGAGGTAAAGTCAACTCCAAACCTGTCCTATTAGAAGTTACTCCTAAACAAACTCTCAGGTTCGCCCCTGTCCTTTTCAGTCAGTTCTTTTAAGTTCTAGGGTACATGTGCATAACGTGCAGGTTTGTTACATATGTATCCATGTGCCATGTTGGTGTGCTGCACCCATTAACTCGTCATTTACGAGTTAATGGTATATCTCGTAATACTATCCCTCCCCTCTACCCCCTCCCCACAATAGGACCTGGTGTGTGACGTTCCCCTTCCTGTGTCCAAGTGATCTCACTGTTCAATTCCCACCTATGAGTGAGAACATATGGTGTTTGGTTTTCTGTTCTTGTGAGTTTGCTGAGAATGATGGTTTCCAACTGCATCCATGTCCCTACAAAGGACACGAACTCATCCTTTTTTATGGTTGCATAGTATTCCATGGTGTATATGTGCCACATTTTCTTAATCCAGTCTGTCACTGATGGACATTTGGGTTGATTCCAAGTCTTTGCTATTGTGAATAGTGCCGCAATAAACATATGTGTGCATGTGTCTTTATAGCAGCATGTTCAGTCAGTTCTTAACACAACAGCCAGAGTAGGTGATCCTTTTAAAATGGAGCAGGCTCATGCCCCTCCTCTCTTCTGAACTTCCCACTATCTTCCCATCCCATGCAGAGTCATAGCCGTGGTCCTCATATAGGCCCATAAAAGCTTGTGTGGTCTGGACCCAGCACCTCTCCTTCCTTGTTGACACTGCTTCAGCCATACGGGCTCCTTGCTGTTTCTCAAGCACACCACACTCGCCCCTGACACTGTAGGAGTTTATGGTTTGCCCTTCTCACTCTCAGCCTGAAACACTCTCCCTTCACAGCCCCACTGTGCTCTCTCTTCTTTGAAGTCATTATGGAAAACACCCTTGTTGGTTAGATCTTTCCTATCTATCCATCCAAAATGGCAACAATATGACCAGCATGTCCCTGTGTTGTTTTTTCCCTTGCATTTATTGCTAGGATCCCATATATTTAGCTCATTTATAGTGTCTAGTACCCATTTTCCCAACTGAAATGTGGATCCATGACAAAATAATTTTGGTCACTATTGTTTTGTTCATTGCGTGTGGCCAGTTACATTTCTTCATTAATTCTGAATGCTTTTGCTGTTTGAATGCGTTATTTTTCGAAACACTCTAAATATGCTCTGCTTTCTTTTCTTATGAAAGAGTTACCTTGTTATAGTCTTCTAAAGTTTACAAATTTGTAAATATCAATTTTGGAAGACAAAATTTAGGAAAGCATAATTTAAAAATTTTAGAAGCTGGCCAGGTACAGTGACTCACACCTGTAATCCCAGCACTTTGGGAGGCTGAGGGGGTCATCTCACATGGTCAGGAGATCGAGACAATCCTGGCCAACATGGTGAAACCCCGTCTCTAATAAAAATACAAAAATGTAGCTGGGCATGGTGGCACATGCCTGGAGTCTCAGCTACTCAGGAGGCTGAGGCAGGAGAATCACTTGGACATGAGAATCACTTGAATCTGGGAGGTGGAGGTTGCAGTGAGCCAAGATCATGCCACTGCACTCCAACCTGGGCGACAGAACAAGACTCCGAAAAAAAAAAAAAAAGAAGGAAGGAAGGAAGGAAGGAAGGAAGGAAGGAAGGAAGGAAGGAAGGAAGGAAGGACGGACGGACGGAAGGAAGGAAGGAAGGAAGGAAGGAAGGAAGGAAGGAAGGAAGGAAGGAAAAAGAAAATTTTAGAAGCTTCTACAATTATAACATTTTAAAGTTAGAGTTTCTAAATTTTATTTTCCAGAATCAATACTTATACATTTATAAACTTTAGGAGACTATAACAATGTAACCCTAAGTCATAAGAAAACAACACATTTTTAGAATGTGACCATCTAGAGGTCACAGGCACTTAATCTGCATTTAATAAATGTAAAAAATGTATTAGATCTCAAGAAAACTTTTCAGACAACAAAGCTTTTATCTATTTAGTTAAATCACTTTCCTTATCAACTGTCTTCAACCTCACACCACATTTTCTTTCATGGGAGAAATGAATCACTGATTTGAAGCATTTCTGTGCAATTCATACTTCAGAATTCCGAACTCCTTTCTCCTATTCTAGTTTACTTTCTCTCAAAAATTTTTCCACTGGGTATTACATTTCTTTCTGTCATCATTAATTGTAACTCACAGTAACCCAGGTAAGTTTTATGGGTCACTAGGGCAAAATGTTCTTATTTTGGTGATTAGACATCAAGTATATACAAATTTATCCAAATTTAGTTGATCTTTTAATAATTTACTGCAACAGTGCTTGAGAGCAATAAAAAGTAATGACAGGAGTTTGCTTGAATTTAGAAATTCACTCACCAAAGTCATTCATAGTTTGTTTTACTGAACACTAAAATAAAAGCATGCTCCTATAAGTTACATTTCAAAACCAACATGGACTAAGTAATGCATACAATTATTTTAAATTTGTAGGAAAAACATACATAGGAGGAAGGCTTGAAGAAAATATACCAACCTAGAGACATTGGGTTTCCCTAGGTAGTGGCATAAGTATTTTGCATTTTTTCCTTCTAGCTTTTATTTTAGGATCAGTGTGATACATGTGCATGTTGTTACATGGGTAAATTGCGTGTTGTAGGGGCTTGATGTACAGATTTTTTCATTACGCAGGTAATGAGCATAGTACCCCTTAGGTGGTGTGTCGTCCTCACCCTCCTCCCACTCTCCACCCTGAAGTGGGCCCTGGTGTCCCATTTCCTTCTTTGTATCCATGTGGACTCAGTGTTCAGCTCCCACTTATGAGTGAGAAAATGTGATATTTGGTTTTCTGTTCTTATGTTAATTCTCTTAGGTAACGGCCTTTAGCTGCATCCATGTGGCTATGAAGGACATGGTTTTGTTCTTTTTACAGCTGTGTAGTATTCCACAGTGTTTATGTACGATGTTTTCTGTATCCTTCCACCTTGATGGACACCTAGGTTGATTCCATGTCTTTGCTATTATAAACAGCATTGGGATGAACATACGCATGCATGTGTCTATGGTAGAATGATTTATATTCTTTGGGTAGATACACAACAATGGAACCACTGGGTCTGCATTTTCTTCTTTGCCTACTTAGGTGTTTTCCAAAATTTCTACAACTGACATGTATTACTTTTATGATCACAACAATTATTTAAAGGTTAATTGTAATGATGTCTATGTTTTATAAATCAACTTAAATTCTCTCTTTAAACAGTTTCTGAGTCAAATATATGAACTTACCAGGGTTACTCCTTCATCATTTTTCTCATTGACATTTCCTCCAGATGACAAGAAGTGTTTGACATCTGTTAACATGCTCATGGGTCTCTGAAGCTTCATCTGGCGCAGTGAGGTCAAATCCACTCCTGTGGGGAGAAAGAGCCTTTCAACCAGAATGGAGAGGTAGTTCTCAGTTCCTGGGGGTCAAAGCCTAGCTTCATCATCTATTCTTTCAACATGTTCTTCTTTGAAGCTCCTCTTCTACTTTGAACACTCATTCAAAGAACTGATTGTTTATCTTTGCACATATTGTATTTCCAACTATAGTCTTTAAAAAATATAAAATTATCTCTTGTTATGTTCTAAAGTATGATACGATGCCTTATAATGGCAGGTTTTCAAATAATATCTGTTTTAATATAAATCATCAACATACATTACTCAAAGTATTTTAAAATACTTAAATGGAAACAACAAAGATACAGTTTTTGATCTCTATGATTTTTCTGGCCAAAATAGTTGCTTCCAAAAGCAATCTAATATCCTGGAATAGAAGAAAAGACTTTAGGCTGGGCATGGTGGGTCACACCTCATCCCAGCACTTTAGGAAGCCAAGGTGGGCAGATCACTTGAGGTCAGGAATTGAAGACCAGCCTGGACAACACAGTGATATCCCATCTATAGTAAAAGTACAAAAACTAGCTGGATGTGGTGGCGAGCACCTATAATCCCAGCTACCCGAGAGGCTGAGGCAGAAGAATCACTTGAACCCAGGAGGTGGAGGTTGCAGTGAGCCAAGATTGCACCATTGCACTCCAGCCTGGGCACCAAGAGCAAAACTCCATCACAAAAAAAAAAAAAAAAAAAAAAAAGACGTTAGTATAAAAACTGGAAAACTATGAATAAAGTCTTCAGTTTAGTACAGTTAATATTGTCCCAATGTTAACTTTTTAGTTTTGATAAATGTACCATGACTATGTACGTGTTCACATTAGGGGAAGCTCTGTGAAGGGCATTTGGGAACTCTGTGCTATCTTTAGACTTTCTTGTAATCTAAAATGACTTTAAAATAAGTTTTTAAAAAGATGCATCCATTGAACATTTAATGACTACTAATGTTAATAAAGATAACTAACATTGAGTGCAGAATCCACAGTCTGACTTCACCCAGGAGGGGAAGTGGTGCACAGAAGGCTCAGGTCTGCTAAATTCCTGCCTATACCTCTATTCAGCATATATTTTAACCTGAAATTTCATGATGTATCATCTCTGTGGTAGCTGTATCTCTTCACTGATGTGTCTCCTATTCCTAGCATTGGTTCCTGAACAAAACAGGTATCTGCTAAGGAGAACTAATTCATCTTTTTCCAAGGGAAAAATGATAATGATGGTGATCCCTCCCTCATAGCAAATGTTTGCTATGAACCAGCCACTTTTCTGAGCACTTTTCTCTTATGTGATTGCATCCTGGCAGCAAACATCAAGAGAAAGCCTGGCACAGTGGACCCAAGAATAAACCTCGGATTGATGCTCCTGAACGTGCCTATCTGTAGTTTCCTTCCTCAGGTTGACTCTGCGAAAGTTATTTAACCTATGTGGGCTTCAATGTGCTTAGTCCCTCAGATAATAGTTCATTCTTTTAAGAGGTAGCTCTATAGCAGAAACCACATCAAGCATGTTGCATATCTGGTATCATTTTTCCCCTTGGGGCACTTCAACTCTGCCTCATGCCACAGCTCCTTCTCCGAACCTGGATGAGCAATAGAGAAGAGGCGCTCTGCACTCAACCTGCTTGGGTGTTAGTGCTGTGTGTATCAATGACTACTTGTGCCAACGTGGGCAAGTAACTTATCCTCTGCCTCTGTTTCTTCAACTGCAAAATGGTGTTGGTAGTATTTGATTAGTCCGTTGCTTGAGAATGAGTTAAAACACATAAAACTTATAACACGTATTTAGCTTTCAGAAAGCACTAAATAAAAGTGATCTGTGATTATTAGTCAGCTTTCTGACATGTGTTTTTCATACCTCTCATTTGGGTGCGTCATATATTATCGTTTGGTCATTTAGGAAGCATGGAGTAACAAAACAAAGTAAAGCAAAATGCAGTATTTGAATAATGTATCTCGTTTCAAATATTCTGTTCAAAGCTAGTCCATTTTAGTAGAAACAAGAAATAGAAACACCCGTGACCATTCCTCAGCTTCTGAATCATGGACATGCCATTTTAGAACTAACATTTCCCTTATAGAGTCATTTGAGGTCTGTTATGAACCAGCTAAAACTGTCACTTATTCTGACTTTCAGGATTATGAAATTTCATGTGTGATTTTATTTTGGCAAATATCATTTCTCAGATGTCAGCCTTCAATTTTGCATGCTAAAGTAGCAGAAGAATCTGATAGTCACTCTAAAGTTACTTTGTTAACTTTTAGGATGTTACAATGTCTACTAAAGTTGTATGTATCTTTTATATAATTATGTATTTAAAAGGGAGTGATAAAAACACAAGATTAAAGACAAGTAACAAATTAAAACAGAGATAAGACATCACTCACTGCAGACTCATTATATTAAGAGAAAAAAAATCTATTTCTGGTCCCTGTTGTGAAGATATCACAGGGGAATATTATTACATTGTATCCTAATGCTTGAAAACTTAATTTTGAATCAGATACGATGCCAATTAAAATGTGAATTTTAGATTTCTTTTTTTTATATATTCAGGAAAGTAGTCCAAATCACTTTTGGTTAACACAACACAACAGAAACTCCCTCTCTTGGTTGTCAAATTTCTTTAATGCTCCTGGATAAAACCAGCCAAGATGGATAGAGCCCATAAGTCTATTTTGTAATGGATAATGGGTCCATTCTCATTTTCTCTACAAAATGTAGATTTTCATACTGTTTTTTGAAAATAAATTAATGGAAGGTCTGTTTAGATGTATTATTTTGAAAGAAATTTAGTAATTTATTTTAATATAAGAATTAAGAAACAAAATAATTTACCTAAAATCCACACATTATTACTTGTGATATTATCACCACCTGGTTTAATCTAATAATATCACTGGATTCTTGTGCAAAACTGAAATTACATCAACACCCCAAGTCAATCTGAACCCTAACTTAACTTTCCTTAACCGTCCCTCTTAAGGTAATATTGTTTTTGTAAGAATTCAACTTTTCCTTTTCTCTGTTGATATTAGGGCTACTCTTTGCTGCTATTATGATGGTTTTATGACCATGCTGAACTGCACAGCTGTGGGCTCTCCTGAGTTGTAGGAGGATCTGCACTGCCTCTCTTCTGTGGCTTTTCCAATCTTCTTACCTTCACTTATGCTACTCCCTATGCCTGGGTCAGACCACTCTGCTTGGTCTCCCTGCGGTAACCCAGCCCCTCACCTTCAGCTTAGTGTAGGTGACACCTCTGTGATGCCTTCTGTACTATTTGTAAGGAAAATCATATCCTTCCTCCTGGGTGTTTTTATAAGATCTGCATATGCCTTATTTTTATTCATTATCATATGCCATTGTGTCATCATTTGGTCATACATAAAACATCATTTTTGCCCTCAAAAAGGAAACAAAGCTAAACAGGCATTTGCAATTCACTATAATATGCCCTATCTCATGATTTTAGCATGGGATCCTCTAAGCTCATAGAACTGCCGCTAACCCAAATTTTTATCTTCATAGTAAGTGTTCTAAGAGACGCACGGAAGTAAAAAAGTTGAGCAGACAAATAAAGTAGTTCCAGTAAAGAGAAATACACAGAAAGGGTGCTGCTACCCTCCACCCATTCCCTTCTCCCAGCCCTAACAGCAGGCGTGACTTGCGACCATCTTACATAGTCATGGGAACTGTAACCCCAAAATCAAAATGCATGATTTTGAAGAGGCTGGTGCAGGGAGAGCATTTCAAATAAACTGCCTTAAACTAAAGAAAAACACATGATATTCGTGAACTGATTCACCCAGGAGTCCTCTGAAAAATGAAGGGGGAAGATTAAGACTGGGGGCAAGAAGACCAGTTTTGGAAGCTACTGTAGTAATCCAAAATAGAAAGACCAGCATGTTAATTAAGGCAGTGACAGCATGATTTGTGATCTGGGTGGACATATTAGAAAGATACCAAATAAGTAGAATCTGTAAGAATTGGCGACAATCAGACATGACGATATGGAAGAGAAGTGATGTTCCTGGTGATAATGGCCAAATATGAAATACAGACAGTGAAAGGACAATAATACATTCCATAGAGACATGTTATTTCAAACTATCTGACACTCAAGTCAAGATACTTAATAAAACTGCATATACAGGAATGAAGGTCTTGGAAGATAATTAAGCTACAGGGATATTCTTGAGAACCAGCAAGTGGTAACAACACAAGCAAAAGGCTGAGATAACCCAGCAACAGCATTGGAGGAGATGGAAGATTGTCAAAGACAAAGCCCCAGGAGGGACCAACATTTAGCAAGCTGGACAGACACGGGAAACACTCGAAAGAAACCTAAGTAGAAGCTCGAAGACAGGAAGGAAAACCATGGGAAGATGGCAGGAGAGAGAATGTTCCTAAGAGAGTGTCACCAAAGTCATTGAATGTCAAAAAGAGATAAGGTAATAAAAAAGGAAAGAAAGCTATCACTGGATAGAAAACTAAGGAAGGTAATCACAATTGTTCCAAGGCCATTTCTAATGAGTTTGCAGGTTTAGAAACTGAACTTCAGTGGGCTGAACCACAGGAAACTAGGAACTCAGGAAAATAAATGTGAGCTATGATTGTTAGAAGAATGGGTTTGAAAGAAGAAAAGACAGTGAATGGTGATGTATGCAGAACCAACGAAAGCTTTTGGTGTCTTTCAGGGACAAGAATATTTCTGTATGTGTGTGTATAATGTACACATTATGCTGATCTTTTATCCTGGGCACTCCTCGGGCTCTCCCATCAGTGCTTTCTTTCCATGCTGGCTCACTTTCTAATCGACTGCCTTCCTTGCATGCCAGCTGGTTCTCCTTGCACTGGAGATCTAATATTCATCAAATGCTCAATTGCTCTCCGTGGTTGTCTCATTTTACAGCCTGGCAGGCTCAGGCGGTGAGCCGAGGTTAATTGCTGTCCCCGAGTTTACAGTGTAAGTCGGTGGTGACAGCACAATTAGGACTTGTGACCAGCGATTTTCCATGTAATCAACTTGTTCAAGACGTTGCCGGCCTCCTCTGCCACGTGCATCCTGATGTGACAGGTGATAAGTACTCGGATGCGAAACTGCACAACGCAAAATGAAAATTCTAGGATTGCAACCACCTGGTTATAAAAACGCAATGCTGAAATACCCAGAGCCAAATAATAATAAAAATCTCATCTTGAAATAGTAAGGATTTCTAAAGACGTCAGCCCATGTTGTCACAGTAGATAAATGTAAAAGTGTACCAAGCAGAGGGCCAGAGAATAAATCGAATTAGACAGTATTTACCGGGAACGGCGGCAGATGATGGAGATAGTGGGAGGAAGACCAACATAAGCAGAAGCAGACTGTGAATGAGCTGAGGTAAGGGCAGATGGATGTGAAGGCACGGGCCAGAGTGACTGCAGTGACAAATGGCAAACAGAATTAAAAATTTAAGAGATATTAAATTGAGTTTGTTCCAGCAAACATGTATTTAACAAGCTGACCGTGACAGCCATAGTAGTGGCAGATTTTCTACTAACCATTTAAGAGTTAGTACTTTCCTCTTGTTTTGTTCTCTTTTGTTTTGTTTTGTTTTTGCATACTCCTTTTAAAAAATCAGCCTCTCAAAGGAACACACTTATTTTTATTCTTTACAAAGGATATAAAATACTGATCTTGCAATACTAAAATTTCCTATGAAACAAAATGCTGTAATGAGTTGGAGAGGTTTATAAGCAATATGAATGCATTAGAAAATAAATGTCATTTTATTTTCTAAAACAAACATTTATTACCGCAGCATTTTAAAATTCAGAAAGACAGAAAAAGCAGGAAATAATAATATAGACATGGCACAGCGAAACAAAACATGGTCAAGGACTTTTTGAAAATTTGGCATCACGGATTTTATTTTTTTAAACCATTTTATTGCAGTATGACCAACATACAAAAACTGTACATATTTACCGTATACAACTTGATGTTTGTAGGTAAGTATACATCCCAGAAAACATCCCCATATTATATGCCATAAACATATCCATCACCTCCAAATTTCCTCCCACACTCTTTATTTACTGTTATTTTTACTATTATTTGGTGATAAGAACACTTAGCATACGAACTATGATCTCATATATGTTTGCAAATTTGCATATGTTTGCAAATTTCAAAGTATGCAATACAGTATTATTAACTATAGGCACCACTGTGCCAAGTTTTTCATGTAAACTCAGAATTGCATGCTACCTGTGCAGTCTGGCAAAGATTCAAATAATTAACTTCCCAATAATGAAGTCTGCATAACTTCAAGCTTCATTCCCTTTAGAAGTAATGGAATCCGCCTCCCACAGGGCATAGCTAACAAGACTTGGAGAAAGTGAGTGAGCATTCCCACAGGTGATAGTGCCCAGGCACGACTGAGCTGCAGAGTGGTAAACTGAATGCACTGCCAGCCCGACCCAGCCTGCTTCTTCCTGAGACCCCCACCTTGTGACCTTCAGCAGCATGGCCATGCTCACATCATCCCCTGTCATGGTAACCACATCTACCTTGCTTTCACAACTAATGAGACTATTTTATCTGAGAACTCATTGCTGCTAAGTACTAACATTATTCTAAGCCATCCTCAGAATAAACCTTTTTCATAAAAGCAATCTGGAGGAGGCAGAGAGCACAAGGGAACAATGAGACAGATGTGAGGTTTTCTTAGAGGCAAAAAGAGTATCGACATAAGCTCCATGTGGCTCTTAAAAACTGTAAACTTTTCTCTGGCCAAGGGTCATTTTGAAGGGATTGGAATTTCTTTATTTTGTTTATACTTAAACAGCAGGGGAAAAAAGGAGGGGCATAATTCTTTAGTTTAATACTATATTGGGCTCAGGGATTCTCATACCTCCCACTTTCCCAAGGCTGCACTTACTGATGAAATTATATGCTGGACCTGTATAATTAAACCTCCTTTGTCAGTGAGTGCATTTAGGGGCTCACCCTCATCTTTTCAGGCTAGTATCATGACCACAGGGCTTTCTTCTGATGTCCTTTGTGTTCTAAGTGTCACAAAAGGTCAATTTGCAGACAACTGTTCTTGACTTAAGCCCTCACTTCCTTGCCTCTAATTCCAGCTAGGACTACCCGCTTCTAAGAGAATACATTTCAGATGACTTTGTTCTCATTAGCTCAAAATTCAATTGTGTTCGTTGACTTCCCTTCCCCTCCCAGGGGAGAACAGATTATAATTACAAACCCAGTCCCACTAATTGTGGACTTCAGATGCCTGTTAAAATGTCCCTTCATTGTTGGCCTCTAGATTTCTGCTGGCTTGCAAAAACACCAGCATTGACTAAACCACAATGCAGTGCAGTAAGGGCAATGGAAAGTTGAAGGGAAAAAAATACCATCTTCTACACCACATGGGGAAACTACGGCCACCAGAAATCATGTAAGCAAACCTGTGAAAATGAATATACACTTACAATTCTCCCAATCTATTTTTTTCTATGGTTTTAAAAGTTTTGCCTACCATTTTCATCCAGATAGGTCAATAGGATAGAGCTGGATTCTGTCCCTTCTACGGCATAATCTAATGGGATATTTCCATTCACATCCTGGAGAAGGACATTGGCTCCAGCCTAGATAAAAAGAAAAAAAAAGTAACATCATATATACTGTTAAAAGCAGATTAGGAGTTGCACTTCAATCTTAGTTGGGAAACAGATGCAGAAATAGTCTATGGTAGATATGACCCTGAAGAATCAGGTCGGAAGCTCGAATTATTTTTTAAGACAAATATATTGAATGAGTTGTGGAGACTCTAACATTCTGAAAACCTTCCACTGAACCTCGCAAAACCTTGGCCCCAGCTGCGTCTCCCCACCCCTTTGCTAAACCCAGCATCTCTAGTGAGTGGCTGTAAACCCATGCCTCTGCACTGGCTGCCCTATATCCTGTCTTGTTTGTAATATAATAGAGGTGTCTGATGCCTTCAAAGATTCTAAAAGAACTCTTCAAGGAACAAGCTGAACTTTGACCAACGTTCCCCAATCTGTCCTATCAAATCTTTAACCTCCTTTTTCTCCACAGAAACTCATCTGGGAGCTCTTCTCACACTATGACGTTTTAATCAAGGCCTGTGTTAGTGACTATGGTTGATTTTTCTCTTTCTAGCAACTATTTTCTAACAAAAGGCATGATCTGTAAATCTCGATAGGCTGACTGTATTAAATATGGCTCTTCCATGTGTTAGCCTCCAAGCTCCCTTCATCAGCACAGCACCTCTGAGCACTCCTGTTTCACCCCTGGTCCATCTCAGCTTCAATACAACAATAGATTTGCTTGCGCTCTTCAGAAATCAGTCATACGAATTGTCTCCATTGCTCCACATTCCCTAATGAGTTCCATAAAATTTATTAGGCATGGCTAACATCACATCTTTTAGGGCATGGCGTGAACATATGCCCATTGTCCAAGATTTCCCACACACCTCCTAGTAACATGTTATTAAACTCAGGCCAAAGGAAAGATTTTCCCTGTTCCTTTTACAAAATAGCATTCTGTGTTGCAATACTAGCATAGTTCTTATTATATCCTCATTTATAACTTTACATAAAATATGATTCACGTTTAAATTTTTATGTGTTAATATTTAGAGTTTTTTCTATTATTCTTTATTTGCAGAGAGATTTTCTATACTTTAGCAAGTTTGCACAGATTTCCAAAGAACGACTTTAAATACATTATTTTTAAAAACCCAAAACAAACAAAAAAGTAGCTTAAAGTGGTAAAATATTCCATATGTTAACATTTTCCCACAAGGTAAGTTGAGTTTCTTACCTCACCATATTGAGTGTACTATGTTATATTTTCTATAATCATGTAAAGATATTACTTTATCTGAACAGAGCAAGTCATCAGTCCTTACTAATCTAAGGACCTTTATAATTTTAAGGTCCTCAAGATTCAAATTATCTTGTTAGTGCATTTAGTTTTAATTATTCGGAGTTTGAAAAAAAAAACAAAAAATCCCTTACTTCAGGCATATTCTTTAGTAGACTTTGCTAATGATTCTTTTCCTTCAGTCTCCAAGCTACAGGAATAAGATTTTGCATTCCTGTAGGGAACATGGCTGTGCTTTGGTCAAGGATAGGCAGGCCGAGGCAAACATCCGGAGTGCCTCAGTGAGTTTAGCGCACAGTACAGGCATATAATTCTGCTTGTTATCACAGCCATGTAGCCACAATGTGGGAAGGCCATGCCTTGGTCCTACATCACTACTGTCTGTAGAACATATAAGTGCTCTGCTGACACTGTACAGGCACTGTATTGGTTCATTTTCACACTGCTGATAGAGACATACCCAAAACAGGGAACAAAATGAGGTTTAATTGGACTCACAGTTTCACACGCCTGGGGAGGCCTCAGAATCATGGCAGGAGGCGAAAGGCACTTCTTACAAGGCGTCAGTAAAATGAGGAGGAAGCAAAAGTGGAAACCCCTGATAACCCCATCAGATCTCATGAGACTTATTCACTATCATGAGAATAGCATGGGAAAGACCAGCCCCCATGATTCAGTGACCTCTCCCTGGGTCTGTCCCACAACACATGGGAACTCTGGGAGATACAATTCAAGTTGCAATTTGGGTGAGGACACAGCCAAACCATATCATTCTGCCCTGGCCCCTACAAATCTCATGTCCTCACATTTCAAAACCAGTCAAGCCTTCTCAACAGTCCCCCAAAGTCTTATCTCATTTCAGCATTACCCCAAAAGTTCACAGTCCAAAGTTTCATTTGAGGCAAGGCAAGTCCCTTCTGCCTGTGAGCCTGTAAAATCCAAAGCAAGCTAGTTACTTCCTAGATACAATGCTGGTACAGGCATTGTGTAAATACAACCATTCCAAATGGGAGAAATTGGCCAAAACAAAGGGGTTACTGGGCCCAAGGAAGTCTGAAATCTAGCGGAGCAGTCACATTTTAAAGCTCCAAAATGATCTCCTTTGACTCCAAGTCTCACATTCAGGTTATGCTGATGCAAAAGGTGAGTTCCTATGGTCTTGGGCAGCTCCACCCCTGTGGCTTTGCAGGGTTCAGCCTCCCTCCTGGCTGCTTTCACGAGTTGAGTGTCTCCGTCTTTTCTAGGTTCATGGTGCAAGCTGCCAGTGGACCTGCCATTCTGGGGTCTGGAATATGATGGCCCTCTTCTCACAGCTCCACTAGGCAGTGGCCCAGTAAAGACTCTGTGTGGGGGCTCCAGCCCCACTTTTCCCTTTCACACTGTGGCAGAGGTTCTCCAGGAAGGCCTCGCCCCTGCAGCAAACTTTTACTTGGGCATCCAAGTGTTTCCATACATCTTCTGAAATGTAGGTGGAGGTTCCTAAACCTCAGTTCTTGACTTCTTGTGTACCTGTAGGCTCAATACTACATGAAAGCTGCCAAGGCTTGGCGCTTCCACTCTCTGAAGCCATGGCCCAAGCTCTACATTGGCCCCTTTCAGCCATGGCTGGAGCAGCTTGGACAGATGGCATCAAATACCCAGGCTGCAAACAGCATGAGGACCCTAAGCCTGGCCCATGAAACCATTTTCTCCTCCGGGGCCTCTGGGCCTGTGATGGGAGGGACTGCTGTGAAGGTCTCTGACATGGTCTGGAGAAATTTTCCCATTGTCTCAGGTATTAACATTAAGCTCCTTGCCACTTATGCACATTTCTGCAGCCAGCTTGAATTTCTCCTCAAAAAATGGGTTTTTCTTTTCTACCACATTGTCAGGCTGCAAATTTTCTGAACTTTTATGCTCTGTTTCCCTTTTAAAATGGAATGCTTTTAACAACACCCAAGTCACTTCTTGAATGCTTTGAAGCTTAGACATTTCTTCCGCCAGATACCCTAAATCATCTCTCTCAAGTTCAAAGTTCCACAAATCTCTAGGGCAGGGGCAAAATGCCACCAGTCTCTTTGCTAAAAATAACAAGAGTCACCTTTGCTCCAGTTCCCAATAAATTCCTCATCTCCATCTGATACCACCTCAGCCTGGACCTTATTGTTCATATCACTATCAGCATTTTTGTCAAAGCCATTCCACAAGTCTCTAGGAAGTTCCAAACTTCCCCACATTTTCCTGTCTTCTTCTGAGCCCTCCAAATTGCCCAACCTCTGCCTGTTACCCAGTTCCAAAGTTGCTTCCACGTTTTTGATATCTTTTCAGCAACACCCCACTTCTATTGGTACGAATTTACTGTATCAGCTCATTTTTACGCTGCTGATAAAGACATACTTGAAACTGGGACCAAAAGGAGGTTTAGACTTACAGTTCCACATGGCTGGTGAGGCCTCAGAATCATGGCAGGAGGTAAAAGGCACTTCTTACATGGCAGTGGCAAGACAAAATGAGGAAGAAGCAAAAACAGAAATCCCTGATAAACCCACCAGATCTCGTGAGATTTCTTCATGAGATTAGCACAGGAAAGACTGGCCCCCAGGATTCAATTACCTACCCCTGGGTCTCCCCACCCGCGGACAACAAGCGGTAATTCTGTGAGATACAATTCAAATTGAGATTTGGGCGGGGACACAGCCAAACCATATCTGGCATGCTTGTTCCCAGAGAAAGACAGAAAGAGCTCACTGCAACCTCTGCTTCCTGGGTTCAAGCGATTCTCCTGCCTCAGCCTCCCAAGTAGCTGGGACTATAGGTGCGTGCCACCACACCTGGCTAATTTTTGTATTTTTAGTAGAGATGGGGTTTTACCACATTGGCCAGGCTGGTCTCGAACTCCTGACCTCAAGTGATCTGCTCGCCTTGGCCTCCCAAAGTGTTGGGATTACAGGCATGAGCCACTGTGCCCTGCCGTGAAATAATCTTGAGCCCTCAAGTCACCCTGACTCTTCCTCACCAGGGGAAGCAGCCTGACCTTCTGTGTCTGCGATGCCCCATTGTTCACCTAAAAACTGTGATGACTTCACCTGGAAAGAGTACCTTGAAAGAGGATATTCTCTTCTAGTCCCACTGTAACTACCCCGTTTTTGCTAGATTCATGCCTAGAGTGAAATCCCAGTATCATTTGGGGAAAGTAAATACTAGGACACTGGATGAAGCAAGAGAACGGCAAGATTTTACATTTATATGACATGTATCTCTCTCTAGGAGCCAGAATTTCCACCAATAATTTTAACAAGAGAGATTGGATATGAATAATTAACGAGTAAAAAGGAAATAACTACTGAATGTAATCTGGAGAACTCTGAAGAATACGGGAATAGCAGATGCAGGGAGCAGATATTATTTCTGCAGTTGAGGGAGACATTCCCTAGGTATGAAGGTATGTATGCAAAAATGTTAACATACCTACATACCTGGGGAACATAGGTAAACATGGATTCTTACAACATTAGAGAAACAAAGGCAGAATATTCATTCACTGACATTGGACCACTTAGAAGAGATTCCAGATTTACAGTACGGCTCTGGCAGTTGAGGGAGGAAGGGGTACTGCAGTAGGAAGGGGCTCCTCTCACTGGCCCAGGATGTTCCTTCTTGTTCTGGCCCACTGTGGGGTACCCAGCGGTGCACACCCTCCAGCCAGGTTTGCTGCCACTTAGCCCATAGCTTCCCAATTGCCAGAACCAGTCTCCGTGAATTTCCCCACCATGCAGAGGCCACAGCCACATCCTCTCTAAAAGGGTCTACATTTCAATCCCTGAGGGGTCTCTTCCAGATTCTCTCCCCGATGTGGTGAACAGCGGTTGCTTCCTGTATCTGTTGTTCTGTTAGTTTTCAGCATTATCTTTACCCCCCGCTTTGTAATTAATCTACCTTTATTAGATAATAATGTTTATATTAAATGCATCCTATTCAAACTAACTACTTTGGTGGACTTTTTGTCTTCTACTGGACACTGGCTAGTACCTATGTTGTGCCTTTCTCTTATAAAGTGAGTATTGCACAGTAATAGAGAGTTAATGGTTTGAGATTCCATCCCGGTGCCTCTCCCTCATGAACTTTATGGCCTAGGGCAAATTCTTAAGGGTTCTACGCCCCAGTTTCCTCACAGGTAAAAGCAGGCTATACTAATTATAAGCACCACTTGGAAAGGTTGCATGCAGGAGGCTCATGGCACTTCACATGCATGGTTCTAGGTACACACAGCCTATCTTAGCTATTGCATTTAACAAATATATTAATCCACATGGCCTTGAGTAGTAAGTCTTGTCTGTGATGTTTTCAAGGCATACACCCACTGTTCTCCACCAGGGGCAGCATAGCTGAGCCTTTAAGGACACAAAATCCAGTTCAAATCTCTGCTCAAAACTTATCAGTCATGTGACCTTGGAGAAACTGCTTGCCCTCTCTGTCTTTAATTCTCCCAAAGTTGTTGTGAAGATAAAATGGGTTAATGTTGGCAAAGTATAAAAAATCTTGATAAAATAGTACTAGTGCAAGGATAGCTCTGTATCAGGCTTGGATAATAGGCTATAGTGCAGTCTGCAAAATGGCTAGCATGTCCTATTGAAAATACCTACTTTTCCTAACACTAAAACTCAGGAGGGCATTGTAGGTGCCTATTTGAAGTAATTTTATTGGAGTGCTACAGATAAGAATACAGGTATGTAGAGACAAACACCCATCGGCATAATACTCCATCGAGGAATATAGGAAATAATAGAAATGCTTATTGTGCCTATGGCAAAGTATGTGCCGCCATCCACCACGCATTAAGTAGCTAACTATACCAAGGAGGTGTGCACCAAGGTCAAAAGATCTAGAGCTTGTGGAATGGTGTTAACAGTGGACCTCTGGAAGCTTCTAGACTAGGCCAGTGGTGTCTCCCTGTATACACCTCTCTATGTAAACTATGCCTTAGTTTCCCATGCTTTTTTCTAGAAGCCCCCGACTTCCCAATTCATGCTATGTGCAGAGTCCTCTGTCTCGCCTCCATGAATAAAAATAGACTCTTCCTATGCCCTGTTGTGAAAAAGGTAAGTGTCCTTAGGAAAGCTGACCATATTTCCCACAATTGCGTAAAACACTTGCGTTTGGAGATAATGCCTTGACACAAAGGGGATTCTTTGAAGCCGGCAATGTAGATTCCTTGGCAGGCTAGAATCAAATATTTTAGCAAGTGAAGCTTTTGCTGTTTCTCAGGTTATAACAATTCATGGAAGTTTTATAGGCAAAACCTGCCCCTTTGAGCCTCGGGGATTTCAAACCCATGTTTGCACTGGAAGAAGGCATGATAGAGGACAGAGCTAAGGTGATGTGCTTCAGATACTCCAAACAGCCCTGGAAAACTAGATTAATGTCTCACACTTGCACATGTGCAAACACCATAATTCTTCCCTTTGCATAAATTAATTTCATGTCAGGATTCCTTACTTTTACTGTACATGAATATTATTGTGTACACCACTGAGAAGACTCACAGCTGATTTTCATCATTAGTCCAGCTAACTCAAAGCAAATGTGTAATTGTAGTTGGTAATGGATCCCACTGCAACTAAGGAGCTGATGAGTTGCAAAGCAAGGCTTCATCAAAATGTCAGAAAACCTCAGAAAATCTAGTTTTCAGCATATCAAAGGTGATATGACCCATGAAGTTAGGAATCAGTCATATTTATAAGGTATTAGATTAGCTCTTATTTAAAAAACAAAAAACAAAAAAACCCCTCCGTTTTGAACCAATCAGGCATAGCAAACCTATGTACTCAATTGTGTGAAATGAAAACAATCAAATCAATAATTTCTTTTGACATTGCCCATTTATCATATGAGACTTTAAAAATCTGTGTTCTGCAACACAATTTTTCTCTTCCAAAATACAAACTTGATATTTTAAAATACCTTTTAAAAATGTTCTTTTTTACATTTCAAATTTCATTCCTCTGAAGACTCCAGTATGTAATTTTTCAGCTATGAATAAAAAAAAGTGAGAGAAAAATGATCCTGAATCATTGTCCATATCGATTCCTTCAGTAAATGGTTCAATACTTTCTGTACAGAATGAGGAGTCACACTCAACATTCGCATTGATGTTAATTTCATGTATTGGTGTATGTATTTGACTGTACACATGGTTGTTTTATTTCAGAGGATGAGAAGCAGGGGGAGTTGAGGGTTTTAGAGAAGATTTTCAAATATAAAACAAATATCCAAGCCTAAACTTACTTCATAATACAGGAACAACAGCGTTAGCAATCACTCTACATTTTCTAAATCTTAAGTAATATTTTTAAACGACTGAATGCTGCACTTTATAAGAACATATGGATTAGGAAGTGGGTGTGTGAAAAGGATACTGAAAGTGAGAATAACTGAAAAACATATATACTTTCTCACGATGTAAGAGAACATATTGATATTTGGTACCCACTAACACCCTAAACCCTAAGGGTTTGTGTACACGTGTGTGCATATACATGTAATATCTTCATAATATATATTCTTACATCTATTCACTAGATGTCAAATTTTTCATACTGACAGTACTTATCAGCCTTTGTCTTACTGAAAGAAGTAATTCCAAATTAAGAAAAACCTTATGCAGCTCAACAAAAAAATGTTGTATTTCTACAACATAAGACTGTAAGGCACGTCTTTCAGTTTGGCTCCAAAAAAAAAAAAAAATCAATCACATCATAATTGATTTTCATCAGAGAAATAAAATGAATCAATGTTTTATGTGCAAAATCAATAGCAACCGCTCAAATACTTTCTGCAGTTGAAGACTGCATAGTTCCTACAGGGAGCCCTGAGCGAATTTCCTGTGTAATTATTGAAACTGGAAGACTGCTTAACTTCCAATTTGTCCTAAACTATGTTTCTGGAGTGTTGGAGATGAAACTCAAATATATCATTCCCCACATGAAACTCAAATATATCATTCCCTACAAATGGAAATTTAATTTACCACATGCCATATGGCATATGAACCAAGAGGTGTATATTTCCCCAAGAATTTATTGGTTTATGTTATATAACAATTTAATCTCAAAGAATATACTTGTCAATTGTTTCATTTATAGTTCTCTAACGCATTAATATTTTATTTTATTTTATTGTTATTTATTTTTATTTTTTTGAGACGGAGTCTCGCTCTATCACCCAGGCTGGAGTGTAGTGGCGCAATCTTGGGTCACTGCAACCTCCTCTTCCCAGGTGAAAGTGATTCTCCAGCCACAGACTCCCAAGGGCTGAGATTACAGGTGCTCACCGCCACACCCAGCTAATTTTTGTATTTTTTAGTAGAGACAGGGTTTTGCTACATTGGCCAGGCTGGAATAATCACATTTTAAATGAGAATTATCTATCTAATGGCATTTTAGTAAACAAAGGCCATCTTTTTTTTTTTACATGCTAACACATTTTGGTAACTTTTAAAAATATAATTTCAAATTGATGGAAAGTTGCAAGAGTAATGCAAAGGACTCCTATGTACCTGTTATGGTTTGAACTGCATTTCCCCAAAAAAGTTATATTTAAGCCTTACCCCCAAGTACCTGTGAATGTGGCTTTATTTAGAAATAGGGTCACTGCAGATGTAATCAGTTAAGATGGGTCACGCTGGAGAAGGATGGGCCTTAATCCAATCTGACTAGTATCCTTGTAAGAAGAGAGACATTTGAAAATGGACACACACACAAAGCGAAGGCAGCCACATGAGGATGGAGGCAGAGATTGGGGTGATGCTGTCACAAGCTGAGGAACAGCTGGGGCTACCAGGATCTTGAAGATGCAAGAGAGGGGGACCCCCTAGAGATTTTAGAGGAATCACAGTGCTGACATCTTGATTTCAGACTTCTAGCCTCCAGAACTATAAGAGAATACATTTCTGTTGTTTGAAGCCACCCAGTTTGTGGTATTCTATTATGGCAACCTTAAGAAACTACCACAATACCCTTTAACTAATACAATGGACTACATGTTTACATACATGGAGATACTGCCCCAAATTTATATGCTAACATTTTAACTTCCAGGATTATGACGTCAGAAGGTGGAGCCTTTGGAAGATAGTCAAGTCATGAGGGTGAAGCTCTCAGGATTGAGATTGGTGCCTTTATAAAAGAAACCTTAAAGGGCTCCCTTGCCCTTTCTACCATTGTAAGGATGTAGTATGAAGACAGCAAACTATGAAGACCAGGAAGTGTGCTCTCACCAAACATCAAATCTGGCACCTTGATCTTAGATTTCCCAGCCTTCAGAACTGTGAGAAATAAGGTTCTGTTGTTTATAAGCCACCCGGTTTATAGTGTTTTGTTATAACAGCCCAAACAGACTAAGACATCCAAACTCACCCATCATTTATATTTTCCCCTATTGTTGTTCATGCTCTCTCTCTTCCTTCCTTTTCTTTTCTATCTGCCCCCCGCCACACGCAGTTTGAACCACTTGAAAGTGGGTTGCAGGCATCGTGCTTCTTTATCCCTAAATATTTTAGTATGTATTTTATAAGAACAAGGATATTCTCTTACACAACAGTTATCAAAACCAGAAAATTCAACGTGAATATGTTGAATTACTTAAACCACAGTTAATATTCACATTTCATTATTTTTTCCAAGTATGCCCTTGATAGCACCTTTTTCCCAAGGTTTAGGATGTAATTCAGGATCACCCGTTGCATTCGAGGTCCTTTCTCTTTAGTCTCCTTCAACACCACATACCTAGTCACGTGGCCAAAATGTAGAACACTGATGGCACCAAATGCTTGTGAGGATGTGGAGCAACAGACGCTCTTTTTCATTGCTTGTGGGAATGCAAAATGGTACAGGCACTTTGGAAGACAGTTTGGTAATTTCTTTTCTTTCTTTCTTTCTTTTTTTTTTCTTTCTTTTGAGACAGGGTCTTGCTCTGTTGCCCAGGCTGGCGTGCAGTGGCGCTATCATGGTTCACTGCAAGCTAAACCTCCCAGGCTCTGCTGCCTCAGCCTCCCAAGTAGCTGGGACCACAGGTGTGCACCACCATGCTTGGCTATTTCTTCCTTTGTAATATTTTTTTGCAGAAACTGAGTCTCACCATGTTGCCCCGGCTGGTCTCTAATTCGTGGGCTCAAGCAATCCCTTCCCCACTTTCCCAAAATGCTGGGCTCCAGGCATGAGCCACCACGCCAGCCTGGTAATCTCTTACAAAGTAAACCTACTCTTACTACATGACCCAGCAATCATGCCCCTTGGTATTTGCCCAAAGGAGTTGAAAACTTACGTCCACACAAACACCTACGCACAGATGTCTGTATCAGCTTTATTTTTAACTGCCAAAACTTAGAAGCAACCAAGATATCCTTTAGTAGCTAAATGAATAAAACTGTGGTACATCCAGACATTGGAATAGTATTCACAGCTATACAAAAATGAGCTATGAAGCCACAAAAAGACATGGAGAAACCTTCAATGCATATTACCAAGTGAAAAAAAAAAAAAGCCATGAAAAGTCTAAACATGTATGATTCCAAGTATATGGCATTCTGGAAAAGATAAAACTTTGGAGACAATAGAAAGCTCGCTTGGTAATTATCAGGAGATGGGTCGGGTTGTGATCAACAGACAGAGCACAGAGGGTTGTTAGGACAGTAAAAATGCTCCACAGATTTCTGTACGGGTGGATCCATGTGACTGCATTCATCCAAATCCATAGAATATGCACCACCAAGAATGAACCCTAATGTTAACTACGAACTTGGGGTGATAAAGATAGGTCAAGGTAAGTTCATCAGTTGTAACAAATAAACTACTCTGGTGGGAATGTTGGAAACGGGAGGCTGTGCGTGTGTGGGGTCAGGGAGTACATGTGAAATATCTGTATCTTTCTCTCAAATTTTGCTGTGAACCTAAAACCGCTCTAAAAAAAAGTCTAAATAAATGCTGGCATCTAACATAAAAGAAAAAGTAGAAAATAAGCCTTATAAGTGGATATTTTATGCTTATAAAATATAGATAGTTTTTCTCTCTCCATAGCAAATTTTGTATTCATGTGCTAGTAGAAAAAAGTGAGGGCTACCCTCTCCCCCCATGCATATATCTATATATAGATTGATAAAGTGAGAACTATACTCTACGCCCTACCTCTCCCCACTAAGGAGAAGATAGTCCTCTTTCTTTTATAGACCTCCCCTTTATAGTCCTAAATATATACACTTTAGATCAGAAAATATGCCATTAGCATTTTGCAAGTTTTTATGTTAATAACACAGGGAATTGTATTGTGATACCAGAGGTTTACAAGTATCTACTTCATCTGGACCCAGCTCTCTCCAACCTCATCATTTCCACTTGCCTACAGCTCACCCTATTCTACAGAATTTGTTGTGTAACCAAAATGAGAGTGGTCTTTGGTTAGTGGAGGAGCTAGACTCTTGTTGTCTAGGGGCTGATCTTACCACACTCGAATGTGTCGTCGTTGTCGTTATGTGAGAAAATTTCTTTATGTTGGAATTTATGTTGGAAATGGTTCTTATTTTCTCACCTGGGCTCTCTTTCCTCAGTGGCTTCATTTTCCTATGTACATGCCCCCAGAGAGAGTTATGAGGTGGTAACTCTGAGCTTTAAGATACGAACTGGAAAACTCAGGCAGCCGTGATCACAGAGGCTGATGTGACAGTTTGGGAGGTATTGCTGAGGAGGGGCTTGCAGATTTTTAACAAGGCATGAAGGCCTCATAATTTTAAAACATCCAGATGAGGAAATTGTGTATTTCATATATATTTTACAAAAAGTTTAGAAAAGTTACCAGTTTATATAATTTGCTTTTATAGAAATATTGCCTTTTTTAAAGCTTTTTAAATTATTACATTAATACAGTTATCTGAAATTTTAAAGACAGTAAAATTAAATTAATTTGCAGTCTCTCCAGTCAAAGGCAAATACTATTAATATTTCAATGAGTTTATTTTTTATGTGTTCAGAGATATGCTATAATGCATATTCATTAAATGAGGGTATTTATGGAAAATAAATTGAGAATATTACATGCCTATAATTTTATATCATCAATTTTTATTTAGTTTATCATCAACATTTTCTTTTCTGTTTCACTGGGCAGTACCTAAATTACTATGCCACCTTCCATTACATTTATATACCAATTCACTTAGCCATTTTATTTTTACACATTGATTTTTACACATCACTATTATAAATAGCACTATTATACATAAATCTAGGCAACATTTCCCTTTACCCCATTTAAAGCATTTCCATCACTAGAATTACTATTAAACAAAATCATATAAAATTATTAGGGTGCTTAATACATTCTGTTTAAGTGCTCCAGTGCCTCCACCTCACTGACTTATTAACCATCTAGTTACTGAGCCCCAAATAAGGAAATTCTTGATTTCTCTCTCTTGCCATACTTGTCCAATCAATCAGTGAGTTTGGCCGCCTCTTTCCTTCCTGTTGAATCACATCTGACCATTCTCACCAAGTGTCTTTCTAATCCCTTATCCCAGAACCACCCAGTCTTGCTCAGATTGCTCTAGTGGTCGCTTAACAGGTTTACTTGGTTCTAGTTTATCAAAACCACAGCCCCACCTCAAAATCTTTTGCAGAGTTAATTTTTCACAGAATAACCAGAGGGATTTTTAAAAGACACTTTTCATTGCCTCCCTGTCTCAGTCAAAATCCACCATCATCCCCAGAATGAAAGCTCCCCTCTTTCCCTTGATTTCCAAGTGTCCCTGTGGATCCAACCTTCTGCTCCCAACCCTCTCTCCGAACTTCACACTTCCACCAGCCTCTAGCATGCTCCATTCTGGCCACACAAATCTTCTCATGTCCCTCACACACGTGGCTCCCACTGACTTTGTCCCTTCTGGACCGTCCTGGTGCCACCAAGTGTATCTTGGAATGGCTTGTTCCTTTATATCTTCCTAGAACCACTTGTCCAAGAGCCTCTTTCCCTCAAACTTCTTCACTTTACATTCCCTTACCATTCTAATTTCCTCCCAGCAATGGTGACTAACCAATGCTTTAAACACACATATGTTTACTAACTGATAATATCCCTTCCTGGATTGCAAGATCTGTGAGAGAATATCCTTTGGGTGCTGAAGAAATAACTGTAAGTGAATAAATACAATATAAATAATATTAAATAATATATGCCTATTTTATTACTTACAATATATTAGAACAGTTTTTAGTTAGCATCTTTAATTCCAGGAAAAGCTACCTATTTCTTCATGTGTTCATGGCCGTTTGATTTCTTCTTTCATAAATTATCTGTTCAAGGGTTTTGGCTATTTATTTAAACACTAGGGTTGTATTTGTTACTAATATTAAAAAGTACTTGTCAATTTTTAGCCCAAGCTGTTTGGAATGGCTGAGTGTTCAGACATTGCACACCATAAAAGACGAAGATAATTTAACTTCATTTTCATTATGTTTTCCTCAAACATGATCATCAAATGCATCACATTAATTGTTTTATTAAAACTCATTTCAAAGATCTATATTGGAAAATATTTTACACTGTGTCTGTGTCCTATAAGGTTTTGGGGCATGTTAGCATATTAAGGTCTCGGAAAAGCCCTGAACCTAAAAAAGTAGTTTAAGATCATTTCAAATATTGTATTTTCAAATTAATTTGACCAAAATTATTCTGTGTTTTGGAAATGCAACAATATTCACTGTTCAGCTATTCATGGAGTCTCATTAATTAAACAACAAATGTTGCCATTCTATAAGAAATGCAGACTCCAAAGAAAGAAACAGCTATTTAGAAGACAGCAAGAAGTCTAAGTGAGGCTTCCTACATGGAAGCAGCTCATAACAGTTTAATCTTGTATTTTCTACTACCTTGCATTCATCAAGGTTGATGAAACTATTAGAAAATGGAATATTGAAACTCCAAGAGCTGCGTAATAGGAACACAAAGGAGCCGAGGAGTGCTGGAGCCAGGGGCGGTAGGAAAAGATTCAAATGGACAGAGAAGAAAAGAGGGAAAAGATGCCACATGGCATAGTGAAAAGAAATAGGGCTTGGAGTCCAAGAAGCCTGGGCTGGAATCTCAGGTTTATTACTCGCTGGTTCTGCAACCGGGGCAGATCACTTCACTCTATGCTTCCATTTGCAAACTACAGACAACTGTATTTAATGTATATTGCAGTAAATGGTCAGTATGGGCCCATGAAATACCCAGCCCATTGCTTGGCAGTACAGTAGGCAGCTAACAAATTGTGCTACATGAATAAAATAGTGGTAAGGGAAAGAATACCATATTAAAGTGTATTTTTGCAAAGACAATCATGAACTAATATATTAAACCACACATTCCTCTCTGACTGCACACTTTGGGGCTAAGTGTAAAAATTCATATTCTGGAAAACACGTATTGGAATAAAATAGGAAGGGAGAATGGAAAATGTTCAGCTTAGGGCTCTAGGAAATGCTGAAGGCAGTAGATTTAGTTTGATTACCTGCCTTCTTCCCTTCACTCTTACCATGCAATGTGTTTAACAACACTGGCAATGGGGAAATACAATAATTTCAGTTAAAGGCAAGAAATGCTTGTAAAATGGTATTCCCAGAATACTGAGGCCCAATCATGTTGAAAATTTCTAGTGTAGTGTTTATAGCAGACCAGAACAAATAACAGAACACCCTCTATCACTACCTTTATTGAAAAAAATGCACCATGCCCTGAGATGTATAAAAGAGCTCTTTATAAATCTGTTGCTTAAAAAATATCTAGATGCAACAATAACAAAATACATTTATGGAAGTTCAAGTAGAAACCTGCAGGTACCTCTGAAAGACATCTCCAAAATATGTATTCAATTTATTTCCAGGCAATTCCCTATTTCATTTTTAAAGTGTGTATCCCACAGCTACTCACCCAGGAAAGCACTGCAGAGCTTTCTCTATTGCTTACAACCAAATCTGTGAGAATGAAAAGAGCAGTTTTCACAGCTCTACCCTTTATCTTCAAGGACAAACTCCAAAGAGCTGTTAAATCTTCAAATGAATCAGGCCAAAGCCAGCAAACGGTTTTCATAAAAAGACAAGCAAACCCATGAGTCTTTAAAAGAAAAACCCTGAAAAGGACTGAAAATGAATATTAGACAAAGACCCCAAAGGGCAACCAAATGCAGTCAGGAATAACAGACGCACATCTTCTTGGGTGCTATTTACCCCTGTGCCTCGTAAAATGTTACATTCTTTATTGTTGTCCATGTAGGCAATTGGTATGAATGCAATTTTATAAGGGTCATTCTGAAAGCAGCCCCCCTTGCACCGAAATTTAAGCCACTAAGTGGAACTGGCAAAGAAATGCTTAAACTCTCTACCTAAAGCCATTGAACTGCTATCTCTTTCCCCAAAGTTCAGATGACACGTCACAGTTGAAGGCCCCATGGCAGTCAGGGGAGAGGCTGCCAGGTACCATGTGCACCTGCAGAAACAATAAGAGGGAATTATTCTTGATAACCAGTAGCAAACGAACACCTCAGGACAGGCTATCTCTATCGTATTCGAGTCAAATCAACCAGATAAATGCTGAGCTTCCATCTGTTCGTGATCAAGAAGCGCAGGGAAATGAGCAGAGTCATGCCTCTCTGGTCTCCAACAGAGACTTCCTACAGGTTCCCACTGTTTTCACAGAGAAAAAACTAGAAGCACACAGTATTCCTTTAGGTTCCAGATTTTTGGCAGATAATGTAGGAGGTTATATGGTTGGGGAGTCCATTTATTCGTTAAGGAACTATGTACCAAGCCCTAATAAATAATAATTTTATCCATAAAAAATGGCTAAAATATATTTTGAGATATTTGTGACTACACATTTTTATGGTCATAAAAATGTAAAACCTTTGTTACAGCCATTTAAAATGTTGTAACAGTTGAATTATATATTGAACACCTTCCTAAAGCTTCCTTTGTGAACTTCCGGAGGTCAGTACTTATGACCTCAGGAAACATAAACAGTGATGTGGGCACGCTGCCACACTAAATAACAAAACTAAGTGTGTAAGAAAGAAAAGGGAACAAAAGGGAATAATCCTAAGTCAGCAGGGTGCAAAGAGGATTTATAGTCATACTCAGAAGTCCCCACATATTGGCATTAAAACCTTTGCCATGGTGACAAGGGGAAGACAGGTCCCAGGGCAGAGCGTGTGTATCTGATGGGGATGAGACGTGTGAACAGAGCCATCCCATCCTCCATGCTGCAGACGGAAAGTCATGGTGTAGCAAGAGAAGCATAATTATTTAGTGTAAAATGAGTAAAAAACCCAGGAGAACCATCTAAGAGGGTTGAAAGTTACTGTATCTGGAAACAAAATTCGGAAGGGAAGTACTGAAGGGAGTATTGCTATTTTCCAACAAGCTCTGGGGGTGACCTGACTTTTAGAACATGGGTATGTATGACAGATACAAATCTGAAGTGAAAAGCAATGACACCACGTGTAAAAATAGTTTTGTCATATTAGAATAGTGTAATAACACTATAATAACATTAGAAAAAGTAGTAAAACTGTATATAAAAGTAGTGAAAAATTATTAATACCTAATTAATGATATTTATATAATGCAACTGCATACCATTAAAAATCGTGCTGAGAAGAAAATCTTAAGGCCCAGACAAGTGCAGAAAATGCGTATCAAAGGATAGGCTATACAGATATGCATGAAACCTACTTTTTGTATGATTTACCTGTGTGTGTGGAAGAGGGAGAGCGGAGAGAGACTGATTAAGAAATACATCAAAAGATTCAATAATTATCTCTATGTGATGAAATTATTTGTGATTCTAAATTGTATTATTTATATGTTTAGGTATTTTTCAATTTTCTGTAACAAACATGTTATATTTATATTGAGAAAAATATTTCTCAAAATGAACAAAACTGTGAAACAAGATGAAAATGTATGACTGTTCTGCTGTGTCGATAGTTTCAAATTTCAAGTCTACTAAATTCAGAGGTGAGGAGTAAAACTTTAGACAAGCGAACGATTGTCTGGGGAGCCAGCGTGAGTGACATTTGAATCAATTAATGGCCAGAATATAATTAAAGGTCAACCATCCAATTAAAAGATACAATTTCACAAGGAAGCCTACTGAGTAAGTGCTTCTGAGAAAAAGCTAAGAAAAGAAACCATGGGTTCCAGGGCTAGTAAAGAGCCCCATATGGTTAGGCTAAATTCAACATAATTGCGAGTCATTTATATTGCATTTCCTGCTAAGCCAGTCATTTCTCCTGATACGCACCACACGTAAGTATTTGGTATTTATTTATTTATTCACTAAAGCCTTGAATGAAACCAGCCAGTGCCCACTTACCTCATTAATAATTCATTTAATTATTCTTCAATAGCAGTCTGTTTACTCTGCTTTTTACAAAGCACATTTTTCTAATATGAACACTCTATATCTGCTCTGAGGATATACAGCCTTTTCCAGCTCTGTTTACCAACAAATTAAAAATATGAGCAGTTGATATTTTCTGTCTCTCGATGTCTCACATTGATGTCCTGAATGTGTAATTCATCTCTACCACATTATGGCACCGACATCTATATTTGTATTTCTTTAGTCTAAAATATTCTTTTCCTGTTATAATGCTTCACACAGTAAAATGTATGTACACAGTGGGGAGAAAGCACACAAAGTTGAATCTGTCTTCATGTTTGTGCTGAGGCTGCAGTTCACAACTTTAGAGTTTGTGTTTTGTGCTGAAATGGCTAGCTTCTCCTGGAATGATATAGCTTCCATTTCCACAAAGAAACTCTCAAAATATTTTTCTCTTGATGTTCATGACAATACAAACATCTGATTTTCCTTTTAAATTGAGTTTCTCCTTATCAGTCTTTTTGTAGCCTGTTTTTTTTTCTAAAAATATCTTAATTGGTTTACTTTGGACTATCTCAAATTTTCTTTCTTATTTCAGATTACACATTTTCATGGGTTAATCTGATTTACTCCAGGACTTCTGTTATTATATATACACCACACACGCGCGCGCGCACACACACACACACACACACACACACACACACACGCCTCTTCTCTCTCCCCTGAGTTCCAGGACCAGCTGCCTCCTAGACTTCTCAAAGTGGATGTCTTCTAGGGACCCAGACCCTAACACATCCTGAAAGGAATCATGGCCCTCTCACATAAAAAGATGTCGTTATTGGTGTTTGCTTTCTTGGTAAATTGCACCATCCCTCCCAGCTGGGAGTCATTCTTAAACTCACCCCCCATCTTCTTTAACATCTATATTAAAATATCAGCATTACAATTGGTTTCAACTTCAAATTCTATCATGAATATTTTCTTCATTTCCTTCATCACTATTCTGAACACCACAATCACTTTCCAGGATTGTATGCGGTGTTCTTGCAAGGACGGAACCTCCATCAATTCCCCTGCAATCTTATTCCACACTGCTCTCAGGCTCTGTTAGACTAGGTGAGGCATCCCGCATGTGAGTTTCCATAGTTTTGTTTACCTACTCCATCACAGAACTCACTGAAAGCTAAGATTTTATACATGACATGCATAAAAATATTTGTATAAATGTATTAGTGAGTATATACCACTCCATGAACTAGTATACCACACAAGTATATCAATGTTTAAGCCAGGCACCATGTTCCCTTGTTACTCCTGTACTCTCAAGAGCAAGCATTGTTCCTGGCTCATAGCAGACCCTCAATAAAGAATATGTTATGTTAAAACAATGAATAAATTAAATAATTCATATCATAATTTAACTGGAGTTATTTGGGAAAATAATATTTCCAGTATCGTCCTGAATTTGAGAGAAAGATTAGAGACTTTCTTACAATGCATTGTGGACTAATTTCTTATTCTAAAATATTAGTTGGTGTTTATGTTAATTCAGAAGTTGAGACTTTTGAAAAGCAGGTAAATTTGACTGCCATGGGAAAACGGTAAACCCCTCAGAGTGCAAAGACCACATCTATCAATGGTGTTCTCATAGGTAAAGACGTAGGCTCTTCTCCAAATCTAGCCCCTAAACACTGTTTTAACTGGGACAGCTCAAGTCTCTCTTTGAATGAGATAATAGGACAAGATCCCTGCCAAATTATAAAATTCCAGAATGTTATTGCATTTTTTGGGTTTTCTTCCATATTTTATCATCAGCTGTTCTCAAATGAGAATGTAAATCTGGCATAAAAACTATAAGTCAAAGAAGCCACCTTCGAGATATTCTGAGTTTTAAATGCTCAACATCACTAACCATCAGAGAAATGCAAGTCAAAACCACAAAGAGCTATCATCTTACACCTGTCAGAATGGCTATTGTTAAAAAAAATGTTGGTGAAGATGCAGAGATAAGGGAACTTTCACACCTTGGTGGCAGGAATGTAAGTTAGTACAACTTTTATGGAAAACAGTATGGATATTTCTCAAAGAACTAAAAATAGAACTACAATTTGATCCAAAAATTCCACTACGTGGTATCTTCCCCAAAGAAAATAAATCATTATACCAAAAAGATGCCTGCCCTCATGTGCTTCTTGCAGCGCCATTCACAATAACAAAGACATGGAATCAACCTGAGTGTCCATTACTGGATTTCTGGATAAAGAAAATGTGGTATATATAGACCACGGAATACTACTCAGCCATAAAAAAGAATGAAATCATGTCTTTTGCTCAACATGGATGGAACTGGAGGCCACTATCTTAAATGAGACAAACCAGAAACAAAGTCAAAATCCACAAGTTCTCACTTATAAGTGGGAGCTAATTCATGTGTATATAGGACATACAGTATGAAATGATAGACATTGGGGGCTTGTAAAGGTATGGACTAGGTGATAGGAAAGTACTTAACGAGTAACAACTTAAACTATTTAGGTGATGGATACCCTAAAAGCCACAACTTCACCACTATGAAATCAATGTATGTAACAAAACTGTACTTGTACTCCGTAAATGTATATAATTAAAAAATGTTTACAGCTTACCAGAAGAGTCTAGTTAAACTTACAAAATAATCCCCATCAGTATCAACCAGCAAAAGGAAGGCAACAGAAACAAAGAGAAGGTGGAGGTGGGGACAAACACGACCTTTAGGAACAGACGACCCCTCGGTGAATCCCAGCCCTCAGATTTCACTACCTGTGTAAACTTGGGTAATAGTATTCAGGTCAAATGTCATTTCACTTTGAGATGAGACTCAGGTGGATGCCTTCCTGAAACCTGTTTTTGTGAAGATTTTCCTTTTATTGGTGACTTTCCGTATCATTCTTCACAATCTCAGTTTGAAAGTCTCCAACACGCCGCCCTCCTATACTTTCACTGCCTATTAAACCCTGTGCATAGATGGTAACAGACATGATAACATGTGTTCTTTCTCCCCCCTGGGCTTCACTAATAAGTTTTCTCAGCTTTTATCTGCATTTTATGGCACATCTTATTTGTAAAAAAGTATTTTTTGCTTTTTTGTTTTTGTTTTTTTTTTTAGTGTCCATGATCAAATCTGTTTGTACTTTAGGTCCCTCTTAGGACTGCATAAGGCATCAGAACACTGCCACATCTGTGTGTTGGGAAGGATCAAGGTCAGATGAGCTTATCCAAATGCTCTGGGCAATGCTGGGCTCAGCAGGCAAGTTCTAGGCACAGTCTGTAAAGGTCACTATAGGATGCATTCGGCCTGGAGCCCTGAAACTCTTTACTATCTCTCTCATTTATTGGTTTCGTTACTTAAGCATCCATCAACAGATAAATGAAAAAAAAAATGGTGTGTGTGTGTGCACGTGTGCACATGTGCACAATGGAATATTATTCAACCACAAAAAAGAATGAAACCCTGAGATTTGCAGTAACATGGATGGAACTACAGGTCACTATATTAGGTAAAATTATTAGGTGAAATCATCCAGACACAGAGAGACAAATATCACATGTTCTCACTCATATGTGGGAGCTAAAAAATGTTGATCTTATGGAGGTAGAGAGTAGAATGGTGGCTACCAGGGGCTGGGAAGGGTGGGAAGGAAGACAAAAAGAGATTAATAGGTACAAACAAACAGTTCTAATGTCAGCTCCCCCTTCCTCTTCCCCTTCCCAGCCTCTGTGAACCACCAATCTACTGTCTGCCACCAGGAGTTTCACTTTCTTCGCCCCCACATGAGAGTGATGCCATATGTGGCGTTAAAAGTGCTTATACTTCTTTCTGTAATGACTAAAGGATTTTTAGTAAAAACTTTAGGTTAAAACTTCAAAGATTATATATCAGGTGGAAATGAACACATAAATAAAGAATATTTCTAGTAAAAATATTTTTACTGCCCCAGAAAATAAATGAAATTTAAAAAGCCAAAATGATTTTTAAAAAAAGCAAGTTATCATTAAGGATTTTGTCAGCCAAGGAGCAGAAGATATGGAATAGATTTATAAGTTTTCTAAAAGTAACAGAAGCAAGAGGCATATGATGGTGTTGTCAATGTGACTATAAGTTTGGTGGTAGAAATAAGATAACTTTGCCAGGAAACACAAGACAAAGGAGATAAAATATCTATAAGAGCACCCACCATAAAGCTCTCTTAAGGCGCTTTGAGAAATAGGTCCAGCGTAAATTGCTGCTTTTTCACCCTTTTACTGTTTCTCAGAACCGGCAGATATGGACACAAAAATACAGTTAGGTAGAAAGAGAACATTCTAGTATTCGACAGTGTAGTGGGGAAATTATAGTTAGCAATGCTTTACCATATATTTCAAGCTAGAAGAGAATAACTGAAATCTTCCCCACACAATAAAAGATAAATGTTTGAGGTGATAGATATCCCAGTTACCCTGATCTGATCATTACACATTGTATACATGAATCAAAATATCACATGTATCCCCAGAACAAGTACAACTACTATATGTCAATACAAAAGTATAAGACCTTTTGTCTACCAAATTATTTCCAAATTGTTTACTTTTATATTCCATATCCCTAGACCAGTCCAATTAAATTGAATTCAAATAAGTTTTTTTTTTTTATTTTTTGGTGAGACAGAGTCTCGCTCTGTCCCCCAGGCTGCAGTGCAGTGGTGTGATCTCAGCTCACTGCAAGCTCCACCTCCCAGGTTCACGCCATTCTGCCTCAGCCTCCCAAGTAGCTGGGACTACAGGTTCCTGCCACCACACCCGGCTAATTTTTTTGTATTTTTAGTAAAGATGGGGTTTCACCATGTTAGCCAGGAAGGTCTCTATCTCCTGACCTTGTGATCCACCCACCTCGGCCTCCCAAAGTGCTGGGATTACAGGCGTGAGCCACCGCGCCCGGCCCAAATATGTTCTTTATCACACTTTGTTCACCTCATTTCTTTCATATAATACTCTCTCATTTCCTATCTCAAAGGACATATGAATTGCTACATTTCTCCTGAGTCACGTCTTAACTTGCCAATGATTTAACAAACAGTATATAATAACACATGCCAACAAGACAAAATACCAACAGTACAGGAATAGTATTATAAATACAGCAGAATGATGTGTGTGTTTTGTGAAACAGTAATTCCTCTCACATCTACATAAACACAACTGATAACTATTCACACTTTAACACAGAATTCTGTAATTCTGTTGAAACAGCTGTTCTAGTTATACAGTTCTTAAAGTAGAAATCTTTAGAAGATGGAGATGTTACTCTTTTTTCTTTTTAAAAGACTACAATAATTAAGAGAAGATAGTCCACAAAATCTTTGTCAAAGAGTGATTTTCATTTGGCAAGTCCTTTCATTTGGCTCAGGCTTTCTAAATTAAATTATTTAAAAGTTCAGATTTCATAATATCTTCATTGAAAATGATAAAAAGCTAAAAAATAAATTACCTAACATTTCTATTAATATTAAAGTACCAAAATGTAGCAGTTGTAACAGATACAATATTTTAAAAGAAATAAGGATGTCAAGAATTCTGAAAGAAAAAGATATTACACAAAATCATACATCAGGAATGTGCAATATTCTATATCTGATATTTTTCTGAGTCCTCAAAATGTAATATTCTGATATTATAACATGCTTTTTGAATATGGCTTTAAGATGAAATGATTCTTTAAATTTAAATAGTACAAATATTGTATTTTGTGGAGCTTGATCTTTTTTTTTTTTTTTTTTTTTTGAGACAGAGTCTCGCTCTCTCCCCCAGGCTGGGGTGCAGTGGCGTGATCTCAGCTCACTACAAGCTCTGCCTCCCAGGTTCATGCCATTCTCCTGCCTCAGCCTCCCGAGTAGCTGGGACTACAGGCACCCGCCACCACGCCTGGCTAATTTTTTTTGTAGTTTTGATAGAGACAGGGTTTCACAGTGTTAACCAGGATGGTCTCGATCTCCTGACCTCGTGATCCGCCCGCCTCCGCCTCCCAAAGTGCTGGGATTACAGGCATGAGCCACGGTGCCTGACCAGAGCTTGATCTGTTAACAAACATGCCACTCTACTCCCCACGATGAGTTCTAAATTGAATAAAACATACACTGTCATCCACATCTAACAGCTAGTGTGACAGTCATGTCTATTCTTCTAATGGAGTCAAAAGATAAACAAGAGATCATTGATGACTGAAGTTGAAAGACCAGCATTTCTCCATCTGCCTGTGCACATGGGAATGACTTGCTCCTTTTCTCTTCCCTTTAGCTGAAAAGAATGTGTGAAAATCAAGCAATATTAGAACTGAACAGTCCTGATAGTCCTGATAACAGTGATCTCTTACAGATGTGTTTCAATAAAAAGTCACTGGTGGTAAAATATGCTCTGAAAAACAGCTTCTACCTAAGGGACACATACCTCGGGCAAATCCACACATGACACTGGTTACTGACTTACAGGAAACAAAATTTTAAAAAATACAATTTGAACCAAAAAAAAAAAAATTAGTCAAGTGTTTTAGTTTATTCAGACTACTATAGCAAAATACCTTAGACTGGGTGGCTTATAAACAACAGAAATTTATTTGTCACAGTTCTGGAGGCTGGATGTCCAACACCAAGTCGCCTGAAGATTTAGTGTCTGGTGAGAGCTTTCTGGTTCACAGACAGCATCTTTTTGCTGCATCTTCGCAGGACAGAAGGGGCCAGCTAGATCTCTGTAGTCCGGGGGAATAATCTCAATTAGAAGACCTCTATCCTCACGCCTATCACCTCCCAAAAGGCTCTCCTAATACCATCACCTTGGAGCTTGGAATTGCAACCCATAAATTTTCAGGGACACAAACATTCAGACCATAGCCTTCAGGCACTGCATCACATACATATCTGCAGGACTCTGTTTGTAGCATTGCCCTCATGTGAAGTAGCTATGTGGTCTGATGGTGCAGTGAATATGTTAGTATAACTAAATGAAACCCTGAAAAATAATCAAACTTTAAAATTAGCTTGGTCAAAAAAACAACTTTAAGTATGACTGTAAGCCTTTAGATAGCCTCTGATCTGTCTCTACCTTCAAACCATCAAGGATGTGTTAGAAACTCCTGTTATAAATGATTCTCCTGCATTAGGAATAAAATATTCTGTAGACAACTCAAAGATCAAAACTTCAAAGCACTGCTCTCATGGTGAATTTATCACAGACATAATGTGCTCGGAAGTGCATAAATATATTTCTCTCAGAATTTTCCTAGCAATAAATATCCTATGAAAATGCTTTTATGAACCATGCTAAAATGTTCATTTTTGTTCAGTAGGTAGAATTTGCCTTTTGCACTCTAGGTTCCTGAGAACTGTTGAAGTTAGTATTAAAAGTTAAATTTATTATTATATTTATAATCATCGTTTTAGAAATTTGCAAAAATATCAAAAGCAATCATGGCATTCTATTTCAATATCTTCCTTGTAATTTAAAGAATAGATACACCAAGGGATATTGAATAAATTTTAGTACAGCCTTGCAAGTTGTTATATTAAGCCATCCCATAGACTGTGTTGTAAAACAGTGTAGATACCATACATAAACTCCATCAAATTATCCGTAGACTCTATGATGGTTAATTATGTGTCAACTTGACTGGGCTATGGATGCCAAGAGAGTTGGTAAAACATTGTTTCTGGTTGTATCTATGAGAGTGATTCTGGGGAGATTAGCATTCAGATCCATAGACTGAGTACAGAATGCCCTCATCCTTTCATTTTCCTTTGTTTTTTCTATATTTTCCAATGCTTTGAAAATAAATGTGAATTCCTTCTGTAATTAGAAAAGCAAACATCTTACCAAAAGAACTTTCAAAAATTAAATATAAGAGCTTTACAATATTAATGTAAATGATCCAAATTTTAAAATTTCCTCTAATAAAACATAAATGAAAACTATTATCTTGAAAAGCCCTTTTTAAGAGGGAATATAATTTATCAAAGATAAAAGCATAAATAAATGAACAGAGTAAATCACAGAAAGTTTTTCTTAGACCTTGGGCATAGATGGTACAGATATGTTTCTCAAACTTATTAAACCCAGGTAAACACGTCATTTGCCCACATTCATATTAGATGCCTATGAAATGCTGCAATGTAGACACTTCTCATACATAATTCAAAGGATTTTATGTAAAATCATAGAAACTTCATAAAGTACATATTTTTGAGTTGTATGCTTTTATATTGAAAGAGCGTTTTTTCTTCTACTGAAAAATAAGTCCGAAAAGAAAATCTTAACCATCAATATTGGAAGTCTTTAAAAATGTGAACAACGTTATAATACATTAACTCATATGTTATGTGAAAATACAAACCTTTTATTTTCATGTGTAAACACCTTATATTGAGTAGAAAAATAAAATTAGAGAGCTCAGTGAGAATAAAAAATCATAGACAATCGAGACCATCCTGGCTAACACGGTAAAACCCCGTCTCTACTAAAAATACAAAAAAAAACTTAGCCGGGCGTGGTGGCGGGTGCCTGTAGTCCCAGCTACTCGGGAGGCTGAGGCAGGAGAATCCAGCCTGGGCAACAGAGCGAGACTCCGTCTCAAAAAAAAAAAAAAAAATTCATGGACAATATAAGACCATTTTCCTTGTAAAGGATTGTGACGACAATGCTAAGTTTTATGCCACAAACATAACACAAAAGTATTACTATTCTAACATTGGCAACCATGACTAAGAAAATTCCTGAATATTTAACACATCTTTACAAGAGGGCCTATTTGAAGTTTTTATTCCATAGAACTTTAAGAACATCTCAAGTTCACTGCTGAGTCACTACTGAGTGCACTGACATGTCATTAGCCACAAACCACTTCACATAGTAACTTAAGTAAAAATATGTTGGCAATCATAATAAAGGAGCAAAAAAGCAGATTTGAAGAAGATAAAATCCAGCCATTCTTTAAAATTACTTCATTGTTTTGAAGTTAAAGATAGTGTCACTACATTTGAACAAAACACCAATCATAAATACTACTAAAATAATTACATTTTTTAGGATATATACCATTGAATATTTCTTTTTTGCAATTTGAAGAGAAAAATCACAGACTAGCAAGACTTCTATTTGTTCTTAATAATTATGTTAAAATTAAGATAAAATGGTGTTTTCTTACTCAAAATATGCTGGTAGTAAGGTGAAAGGATCTAAGATCATATTGAGAATTATCTCATAAAAATGAAGATATATGTTTTATTTATACCTTAAGGTCAAGAAACCATTTTTAAATCTATTTCTTTTACTTTAAGCCTGTATCATTTTTATTACACACACACACACACACACACACACACACACAGAGTGGCCAAAACCTGTAACTAGCAGTTTTATTCATGCTCAAAAATGTTGTTCAGTGTGTCAATATACTGACATATCAGAGAGTTAAGTATGTCAATAGTCTGTACATTAATTTATTCCTTACCATTGTAAACACACATTTCCTCTCCCTAAGCAACCTCTTAGATATTCTCTGCTTGCTCTGCATGCTACAGCTTGTTCTACACGATACAGCTTGCTCTGCACGCTACAGCAGAGTGCTGTGACAGCTACAGTTCTACTAGAACGCAATGACTGCTTTACCAGAAATCACTGCTGATCTCTTCACTGATTTATTACATAAATGCAGGTGCTGTGAGAAGGTGATATGAAATCTATTGTAATATAAACACACACACATTGTCAACTGTGTGAGATCTGCCACATCCTCAAAGTATAGCCTCTTTATTTGTGTATGTTTTGTAGTGACCATTTATTTAGGTAGCAGAATGTGAAGGGTACTGACTCCTACTACCTTTGTGCAAGTTAATGTAGGTCTTGATTCTTTTCCAGCTAATTATCATTTCATAAGTTCATTCTGATGGCCCAGAAAGAATTTATTTTTAGAAATGCACCTTAAGAGCACCTCCAGGACTGCCTCAGTAGCAGACTTAAACACATCATATACTTTCTGTATTTTCTTAGAATTTAAAAAGCAAATACATTTTAATTAATACCTAGGTCAAAATCCATTTTACTTCCTTGAGTGCATATGAATTGATGTTATTACTGAGATCATATCTCTTGTAGAATCCTCTTGATAGTTTTGGTTATGGAATGAGTCAATAAAGCCATTCCCATAAAAGACAGACCTCATAAAGAGACAGACTCCTTTTAATGAATACAAAAAAACATATAATCCTCCAAACAGGGTTATGTTTTATTGTTACTAAATTTTCAGTATTTTTTTTTGAGTAGAAATATTGGTGCAATGTCTCATCTATCCTGTCTCTTACATCAACCTTATTAACATATTTATTTATGATATACAAAAACTTAATAGTGTTTTACATAATCATTTTCATCTATAAGTTAAGGCCATATATGGGTGGATCACGAAGTCAGGAGTTCAAGAGCAGCCTGACCAACATGGCTTTTTAGTAGAGACCAACCCTGTCTCTACTAAAAAAAAAAAAAAAAAAAAAAAAAAAAACTACAAAAATTAGCCGGGCGCGGTGGCAGGTGCCTGTAATCCCAGCTACTCAGGAGACTGAGGCAAGAGAATCGCTTGAACCCTGGTGGCAGAGGTTGCAGTGAGCTGAGATCATACCACTGCATTCCAGTCTGGGCAACAGAGTGAGACTCCATCTCAAAAAGAAAACAAAAGAAAAAAAAAGTTATGGCCAATAATCTTTCAAACAAAATGGAAATCTCCAGTCTCATAAAAGTTTAATGGCATAAGCTTTCTTAATGTCAATGAGCAGTGGGTTAATGAAATGTCCCTTAGGATTTCTGCCAGTGACGAATGACTATAACATTTGCACTTCCAGAGTTATCCCAGGAATTTTAATAGTCCTGTCTTTATAGCCGCTTCTTGAAATTAAGTATAACGTTTGTACAAATCTGTGCCCCTCACTAACAAATAGATATAAACATATGTAATAGCTTGTAGGTGACTATTTATATACGGGAAACCTAGTACAGATATTTTCATAGAATTTTTCTGAAAAAGCATATAAATTACAGATAGTGACTTCTATAATATTTTCCTCCAGTCACAATGAGACTAGATCTTTCTTGGTCTCCTGAAACATAAAATTATGTATAATTTTTATTGGAAAACCCATATTTAAAAATATATTTTAAATTAACATTTTATTTGAGGACAGTTTTAAACTTGAAAAGAAATTGTGACGATACCACAGAGCATTCCTATATGCCTCATACCAGTGTCCTCAATTCCCAATTCTTACATTAGTGTGGTATAATTATTATAATTAATGAACTGCTACAGATACATTATCATGAACTGAAGTGTTCACTACATGCAAATCCCTCTAGGTTTACATCTTATCTTATATCTGTCCCAGGACCTCATCAGGATACTACATTATATCTCTTGGTCCTATCTCCTTGGGTTCCTTTAGGCTGTGACCGTTTCTCAGATTGACCTTGCTTTTTATGACATTGACAGTTTTGAGGAGCCCTAGTGATGAATTTCGAAGACTGACCCTCAGTTGGGGTATTCATAACGTTTTCTCACGGTCGAACTGTGCCTGTGCGATTTCGGAGGAGTCCCACAGAGGTGGAATGCCATTCCCGTGACATCACATGAAGGGTATGTAATATCAGTATGACTCGCCACTCCTGAGGTTTCTGTCACCACCTGACTGACGTAGTCTTTATCAAGCCTCTCCTTTGAAACATCACTTGTTTTTCTCCCTTTCCGTATTGTAAACTCTGGAAAGAAGTAACTTGGAGCAGCCCATATTTCAGGAGTGAGGGTTTATGCTACAATTCTCTGAGGATGTAGAAGCTACATAATTATTTGGAAATCTTCAGCACAGTAGATTTGTGTATTCTACTGCATTTATTTATATTATTAATGGATTAATATTTATTTCATATTTAAGTAATAATTCAATACTACTATTTTATCATGTTGCTTAAATCGTTCCAGTGTGAGCCACTGGTCTTTCAATTGGCTCTGAATTTCTTTGATGTACTCCTTAAAAAACAAATTTCACCTCTCAAGTTTCAAGCACTACAAGCTGATGCAGGCTTGTCTTGTAAATTTCATGCAAGACCTAGATTCAGTCGTTTCTCCAAAAATTCCTCTTTTTCTTTGTTTTTTAATTGGAGAATTATATGGGGAACCAAGATTTTGGAGGTCAGTGTGTTCATCGCTATGAAAGTGTCATGGATTTGGGCTCTTTCAGCTGACACGGGAGGGAAATATGTGTGTGTTTGTGTATTAACACATGCACACACACACATATATATATACACACATAAATATTTCTATGCATAACCATCTGTAACCTTATTAAGCTAACATGAGTTCATACTGATATTGTCGACACTAATCCATCACCACAGGAGTCACTCTAGCCTCCTCCCCTTGCTTATTTGCAAATTCCTGCTGCATCAATGAGAAAGCTGGCTCCTAACATCCATTTATATAATTGTCCACTTCCAGTGTACATGTGTGGCTGTATCAGAATTTTTTTTTTTTTTTGAGACAGAGTCTCGCTCTGTCACCCAGGCTGGAGTGCAGTGGTACAATCTCGGCTCACCACAACCTCTGCTTCCTAGGTTCAAGAGATTAGCCAGCCTCAGCTTCCTGAGTAGCTGGGATTATAGGGGCATGCTACAGTGCCTGGGTGTTTTTTTTTTGTTTTGTTTTTTTGTAGTTTTAGTAGAGATGGCGTTTCACCACGCTGGTCAGGCTGGTCTCGAACTCCTGACCTCAAGTGATCAGCCCACCTTAGCCTCCCAAAGTGCTGGGATTATAGGCATGAGTCACTGTGCCCTGCCCAGAATTGTTAACTCATACCTCTACGAGAAGTAACTTTGCGGATTGAAGTAGAGTGCTATGCAAAAATGTTTGGCTTTAGGCTTACAGAGTCCACTCATTATCCGCACCTTTCTTTTTTCCATCCTCTTCAGCAAAATTGTTTCATAGGTTTGCAATACATTTAGATTCTCTTGTCAAATCCCGTATTCCATCTTTGGATCCCAGGACATCCTAAATGATTGTTTTTGTTTACATACAGTAAGGTTCACATTTTGTACTGTAAGTTTCTTTTTTGTTCACAAAGGCAGGGTGTCGTGTATCCGCTATCACAATATCATACAGAATAGCTTTACTGCCCTAAAAAATCCCCTAAGCTTCAATTACCTATTTGTCCTTCCTCTTTGATCTCCAAATCCCTGGCAACCACTGACATTTTTTTACTATCTCTATAGCTTTTGCCTTTTCCAGAAGCCTTTTAAAACTGGCTTCTTTCACTTGGATGGCATATGCATTTAAGATTTATCCATGTCTGCTCAGGGCTTGTTAGCCAGTCCTGTTTTATTGCTGACTCCTGTTCCACTGCATGGATGAGCCACAGTTTGTGTATCCACTTGTTTACAGAAGGACATCTTGGCTGCTTCCAGGTTTTGGCAATTATGAATAAAGCTGCTATAAATATTTGAGTATAGGCTTTTAAATGGACATAAGTTTTCAACTCATTTGTGTAAAAACCCGGAAACTTGATTGCGGGATTGTATTGTAAGACTATATTTAACTTTGTTAAGCGCCGCCAAGTGTCTCCAAAGTGGCTGTGCCATTTTGTTTCCACCAGCAGTGAATAAGAGCTCCTGTTGCTCCACATCGTTGCCTCTGAATGTCTTTCTAGGTTTTGTTTGGCTTTGGTGTGTCTTTTAGTCACTGGGATGGGTATATGGTGGTACTGGGTCTTGTTTTAATTTACAACTGTCCAATAACAAATGCTACTGAGCCTCTTTTTGTATGCTTATTTGCCATCGTCTATCTTCTTTGGTGAGGCGTCTGTTAAGATCTTCTGCCCATTCTTAACTGGGTTGTTTGTTTTCTTATTGTTGAAGCTTATGAGTCCTTTGTATATTTTAGCTATAAGTTCTTTCTGAGATAAATTCATAGGAACAGAGAAGAAAGTGGTGGTTATTAGAGGCTGAGAGTTGGGAGAATTCAGATGTTGGTCAAAGGACAAAAAACTTTAGCCAAATAGGAGGAATAAATTCAAGAGACTGATTACATATCATAGTGACTATATATTGTTAATAACAATAGATTGTATAGTTAAGGAATGCTAATATTTTAAGTGTTCTCACTGCAAAAAATAATAAGTATGTGAGGTAATGCATATGTTAATTAGCTTGATTTAGCCATTCTGTAATGTATACATATATCAAAACGTCATGTTGTACACTATATATACAATTTTATATGTCAAAAAAAACCCTGCCAAAGTAAATTATTATCAGATACTTGTTTTATATATCATAGTCCAACTTATCAATTTTTCCTTCATGGGTTACAATTTTGATATTAACATATATATATAAAAACTCATCACCAAATCACAGGTCACCTAGATTTTGCATGTGATTTCTTCTGGAAGTTTTAAAGTTTTATATTTTACATTTAAGTCCATTACCCATTTTGAGTTAATTCTGGGAAAGGTTTAAGATGTGTTTCCAGGTTCATTCTTTTGCATAGAGACTAATTGTTCCAGGACTGTTTATTTAAAAATCTACTTTTTCTCTTTTGCATTGCTGTTCTTCGTCAATGATCACTGGACTGTATTTATATTGGTCTACTTGTGGGCTTTCTTCCTTGTTTCATTGATCTCTATGAAAACCTTCTATCAGGAAAACCTGTGTTGATTACTGTAGTTTTATAATAAGCATTTTTAACGTAGCTTGTGGTTTCATTGATTTAATGTCTTTATGTTTTCCTATTTTTAATTTATTTCTGCTCCAATTATTATTATTTCTTCTGTTTGATTTAGGCCTCAATTGCTCTTCTTTCTCTAGTTTCCAAAGGGGAAAGTTTAGATTATTGTTTTTATATCTGTCTTCTTCTCTGACACATGTATTTAATGCTATAAATTTCTCTCTAAGCTTTGATTTTGCTGCATCCCACACATTTTGATAAGTTGTACTTCTGTTTTTATTTAGCTGAAAATATATTTTAAATAATCCTGAGACTTCTTTGGGCTACACGTATTTTTTAAGTGTGCTGTCTCATCTCCAAATATTTGACAATTTTCCAGAAACCTTTCTATTACTGATTTCTAGTTAACTTCATTGTGGTCTGAGAACATATTTTGTATATTTGTTCTACTTTAAAAATTTTAAGGTATGTTTTATTGCTCAGGAGACAGTCTATCTTGACATGAATTATGCACGTGAGATTGAGAAGAACGTGTGTTTTGCTGCAGTTGACTGGAATATTCTGTAAATGTTAATTCAATAGAGTTGACTTCTGCTGCTGTTCATGAAAGTGGACATTTATTCACTTTTGCCTGTTTGATCCATCAATTCCTAAAAAAAGCACAGTGAAGTCTACAATTACAATAGTGGGTTTGACTATTTCTCCTAAAATTAATATAGCTTCTCTGTCTTTTGATTTATATTGGCATCATAGATCTTTTTTCATTTCCATTTATCCTGTCTGCATCTTTACATTCAATGTGGTTTTCAAGTAGACAACCTAGAGTCGGGTCATATATATTTATCAGTACCAATGATCTGTGTCTTTTAATTGGTGTGTTTAGACTACTCAATTTAGAGCAATTATTGACAAAGTTGTGTTAATCTCTGTGTTTGTAGCTATTTTCCATGCATTACATTGGCTCTTTGTTTCTATTTTATCCTCTTCTTCTGCCACCATTGATTTCATTGAGCATATTATATGATTCCATTTCATATCCTGTGTTAGCATGACAATTATACTTCTGAAAAATTTTTTACTGGTTGTTCTAAAGTTTCCAGTATACATTTTTAACTAATCCAAGTCTACCTTCAAATGACACTATATAAATTCACATGTAGTGCAGGTATCTTATAACACAGCATTCCCACACCCTCCTCCGTACCCCCTATGATATTACAGTCATTAGTTTTACTTATCCTTATGCTATAATAACCCAATATATTGTTATCATTACTTTAGTCATTTTTAGATGAATTTAGAATAAGAAAAACAAAAGTTGTGTGGAGTTATTTTTTGTCTTTATTTCTTTCTCAATGTTCTCTATTCTTCATGTAGTAAAAGATTCTGACCTATACAATTTTCCTGTTCATGTTTTTAATAACTTATTTTAACATTTCTTGCAAGGCTGGAGGTCTGCTGGCAATGTATTGGCTCAACTTTTGTCTGTCTGAGAAAACTTTATTCTTTTTCACATGTGAAGGATAATTTTACTGGAAATAAAATTCTATGTTGGCAGTGTTTCTTTTTAGCATTTTAAGTATTTCACTCCACTCCTCTTGCTTTCATGATTTCTAGAGAGAAGATCATTGTGATTCTTATCTTTTTTTCTTCTATAAATAAGGTATGTTTTCCTGCCTAGTTTTTTTCAAGATTTTCTCTTTTTGTTTGGTATTTAGCATTTCAAATATGCTATACTTAAGTATAGCTGTTTTTTTGGTTTTTCATTGTTTGTTTTTTATGTTTATCTTGCTTGTTGTTCTCTGAGCATCCTGGATCCTGTGTGGCTTGGTATCTGTCATGAATTTCAGAAAGCTTTTGGCCATTATTAAACCAAATATCTCTTTGGCCTTTTTCTTTTTGTTTTTAAATTTTGTTTCTTTAGTTGATACAAAATAGATGTACACATTTGGGGAGTATATGTGATAATTTTATAAATTTATATAATTTTTAAGGATCCTATCAGTATATTGGGATATCCATCATCTTAAATACTGTCTTTTCTTTATGCTAGAAACATTCTACTTCTTCTCTTCTAGCTATATATACACGATAGATTATTGTAAATTACAGTCACCCTACTAATCTATCAAATACTACATCTTATTTCTTCTATCAAAGTGTATACTTATTCTCTCTTCTAGTACTCCCATTACACATGTCAAACCTTTTCAAATTACTGCACAGTTCTTTTGTTTCCTGTCACTGTGTTCTTTTTGCATTTCAGTTTAGAAAGTCCTGTTGGCTGTCAGAGGTGGCTCGCTGTTCCTCACCTAGGTCCAGTCTACTAAGGAGCCCATCAAAGGCATTCTTCATTTTTGTTGCAGTGCTTTTGATTTATAGAGTTTCCTTTGGTTTCTTTAGTAGAGTTTCCATCTCTTTGCTTACATTGTTCATCTGTTTTGTAAGTTGTCTACTTTTTCTCATTAGTATCCTCTGCATATTAATAATAGTTATTTTAAATCTCCTGTCTGATAACTTTAATATCTGTGTCATATCTGTGACTGGTTCTGATGCTTTTTTAAATATCTTCAAACTGTGTTTTCCTTGTCTTTTGACATGTCTTTTAATTTTTCTTTGAAAGCCAGATATTAGGTATTACTAACTGAGGTTATTAGGTCTAGGAAGTGAGAGTCTATTTTGATCTGGCTAGTAGCTGGGCTGTGTTTAATGTCTGCTGTAACTCTAGGAGCCAGAGGCTTCCAATATTTCTTTGTTTTTGTCTCTCTCTTTATTTTGTGCTTCCAGGTACTTCTCTGCAAAACATCTGTTTTATGGATAAAAGGATTTTATCCATAAAAAGGACCTCTCTCAGATCTTCCTTGTGGGAACCTGGTGAGCTCCTTGTGAGAAACTCTATCGTTTTACCTGGAGGTAAAACCCATGAAAATGTGGCGCCCCCTAAGACTGTGGCCCCCAGGGTTTCCTCACTCTATACTAGTCTGTGCTCAGCCTCCGGCAAGTCAAGACATTGCCATTTAAATATTCCTACCAGTATATGGCTCCTGTGCTTCCGCTCCAGACCATCTGCATCCCCTCAGATTTTAGAGCTGATAGACTTTTTCTTACAAACTTAGTACTCTGATAGGTCCAACAAACGTCACCGATTTTCAATCAGTTCAGATTTGTTCTTGTTGTTAAGACAGGAGTGACAATTAGAAGCTGATTTGAAATTAGAAAACTTACAGATTTGGTTTTTTCAGTGACACTTTATTGCTTATCTTCTAAAAACTAATATTATGGTTCTAATCACTGTTAATATTAAGTAAGCATTTTTATGATAGATAGAATAATTTTCCACCATAGATTTTAGTGATGGTAAAATTTAAGTAGCAGCAGATTTATAAAATCAAAAACTAAAAACCAAAAGGCTCTTTGTCTTCAAAGGCCACTAACAGCATAGGAGGCTGAATAGCCTCTTCCAAATTTTTACTATTCATGCCAAAATATATGAATGTGGGTAAAAAATGGGACGTTTGCCCAGTTTCCTTCTATGGTCAACTTGCCTTAAGATCAAGTGAGATACATGAAGCAGGATAATCAATGAAATGAAAATGCATTCACTGATTTCACCACAATAGTATCAAAAGTGTCCATGGCCAAGGTCATTTGAAAGGTTCCAGTGGGCTTAAGTCAGATTATCTGGATTGAGAACTGTCTGGGAGCTGCTAACTGGGGTCAGCAGAACCACACTGTTCTTCAGAGAAGCTTCAGTGTAAACGTGAGAGGAACAATAAAGCACAACTAAAGAAACAAGTTTGATTATTTTTTCTTTTTTTAACTTAATGAAAGATACTGGGACATAAATATGAATTTAAAGGAAAAGGCTAATAGAATGACTGAAAACAAGGGAGGAACAAGGAGAAATCCTTGGAGAGGTGACTATGAGTAGAATTTAGCAAGTATGTGAAAAGACTTAGCTTAAAAGGAGAATGAACACCTCTTTAAGGATGGAAAAAAGGCAGCAAATAAATAGGAAAAAAATCAATGGTTTGTTAGTAGGAAGTTGAAGGCATTCAAGCCTGAAGACTTCAATTTTCTCAGTGCAGTCAAAGGCAAGATCAATTGATGAGAAAGAGATTAAATATTGTATGTGTGGTCATTTACATGAAAAGTTGATATTCAGGTGCTTGGCCAGGATTTTCTACCACAGTTCACATAGGAAAGTTAGACTTACCTTGAACCATTTAAATGTATACTTATTTTCTACGAAGGGGTATCACCTGACAAGAGCAAGGGCAGCTTGTGCATTGATATGTAAGAAATTGAAGTGATGAAAAGGGCAATTTATAACCAAACTGTAAACAATTTTATGTAGTAGTATTTAACCTAGGAACTGTCTAAACAATAATTAGTAAAATTTTGGAATGATTGGATTTTGATCTATCAGTGTAAGCCACCTCATATAAAGTAAGCCATATGTCTGTGAAATGTTTACTGTTTCAGCTATGACAGAATGCTTTGGTTCCAGCAGTTGCCTGCAGCACCCATTAAAATGATCTAGTTCCACCTTGTCCATTACTTACAGAACAGGGCACACTCCACCCTACAGGCAAAGATGTTACTAATATCAGATGTTCAAACACAAAAGGCCGAGGATTAAGAAAATGTTCCCTGCAATTTCCAGTAATCAATCCATTGTTACTGAAGTAAAAGAGTGATAACGTGACTCCGAGCCTCACTCAGCAAATGACTATACATTGGCTAATATTTCCTCCTACAACTTCTGATTTCAAGCAGTAAAAAAATCTTTAAAGAGCTCCTCCTTGTATGTAATAGTAAGAATTCAGCAATCTGATATTCCCTATCACCCTTTTCAAAATCAAAACTACTTAAAATAATATTTTGTCCTTTAGTTATCTAGTATCAATTTCTTGAAACTATATATGATGGATATTCTTTATAGTAAAATTTAGTGAATGATTCCAGGACACATGAAGTATCAAATGACTTCCACCCCAAATTTTTCAATAAGAAAAAGGAAAAAGCCTGAGAAGATGAGTCAGTAACATTGGTGACCATTTTCCTAAATACAAGCATCATAAGGTGGTTTACGCAATTTAAAGAAATTAATACCGCTTTAAAGTAATTAATACCAACATAAAAGCATTTTTTTTCTTATGGTTTGAAATGCACCTATTAAAATGTGCATATTTGTCACAGCTTTAGAATTGCTAACTGTACAGAATAGCTTAGCAACTGTGGCCACTTTATAAAATTAAATGTGAAAATTTAGATCCGGCATACTGAAGACAAAATGGAAACCTTTAATCTAAAATCGTATCAGAAAAGAAGTGAGAATTGAGCAATGCTATTCAGAGACCATTCCCTATAAAAACCACATGATCCAAAATAGCAAAGAAAAGTCCATTGTTCCTCTCTCAGCAAGCAAGTGACTGAGCAGATCTGAGATTTTACAAGCATTTAACTCAGGGCATAGCTGCATTGTTTCAATATCTTAGAAATTAATACATATAAATATGCACATGTTGAAATAAACATGAAGTCAAGATTTTTAAGAGAATAAATCACTTTCAGCTTTGTGAATTTAATCTTGAGTAACAAAAAGGCTTCTCAATCTGAGAATAAGTAAAATACCTTGGAATTTTTTTTAAGCTAGAAAAACACATTTGAGTTATAGAATATTGGTGCTTGGATGTGGTACAAGTTAGAAAATATTTTAAAAATTAAATTATATAAACTGTAAAATAAAAATTATATATTTGAGATGCTCAAATAATAAAAATGTAAATGAAAAAATTCTTAGTGGACAAATTATATATAATTATAATACATAATCATATAACCAAGTACATATAAAAATTATCATGCATTAAAATATTGTTTTCGGGGAGCCAAAACATTTGTATTTGGGATTTCACACCACTGCCAACCTCTCTGATATTAGATTTTATATAATAATAAGGATTAGGGCTGGGCGTGGTGGCAGACATCTGTAATCCCAGCACTTTGGGAGGCTGAGTTGGCTGGGTCACGTGAGGTCAGGAATTCAAGACCAGCCTGGCCAACATGGTGAAAACCCATCTCTACTAAAAATACAAAAAATTAGCTGGGCGTGGTGGCATGTGCCTGTAGTCCCAGCTCTTCAGGCAGCTGAGACACAAAAATTGCTTGTACCCAGGGGACGGAGGTTGCAGTAAGCCGAGATCATGCCACTGCATTTCAGCTTAGCAACAAAGTAAGATTTTGTCTCAAAAACAAACAGATAAGGAAACAATAAGGATTATAAGTTTATTGCTTATGGCACAGAAGCACTCTTCACACCCAATGAGATAGTATAGCTAGGAATCTGCAAAACCTTATTCAACAATATGATGTAAATTATGAGGCCCTCTTTTGCTCAAATTGTGAAAATGTAGAAACCCATCACTTTTTGGCTCACTCCAATTCCTAAAGTATATTGGGCTTCAATGACTTCTATTTCATAGTTAAAACTCAGAAAAGTGTCAATAGTTTTGTTTAATAATAAGTACAGTTGATTCTCATTCTTCGTGCATTCCATATTTGCAGATATACTTACTTGGTAATATTTATTTGTAACCCCAAAATAATTTCTCATGGCACTCTTGTGATAATTTGTAAACCTGAACGGAATGATGAAAAATTTTAGTCAGCCAGGGTTCACATTCACAGCTAAGATCAAATAATACACCTTTTTTGAAGTTAAAAAACTGCCTGTTGTTTCAGCTCTCATAGAATGAACAAGTATCCTTTTTGTGGTCTTTGTAGTGCCATTTTTTCCCACATTTTTGAGCTTTTAAAGGTGGCCCCCAAGTGTACTGCTGAGGTGCTATCCAGTGTTCCTAACTGAGAAGGCTTTGATCTGCTTTCATGAAGAAACTACACGTGTTAGTCTTCATTTGGAGTGAGTTGCAGCACTCACTTAATTAGTTCAATGTTAAAGAAGCAATATTATATATTAAATAAGGTGCCTGCAAACAGACACAAAAAATTTGGTGATATGCTGTTCTGTTTATGAAAATATTGTGACCAGGGATTTGAAGGAACCTAACCTTGTATTTCCTCTAGGAGCGAAGCTCAGTAGTTGCTAACTCTGTGCTCATAATGACTCTATAACTACCTTAAATAAGGAGAATCTACTCTGTGATTTGTGTTTGTTTGTTTGTTTGTTTGTTTTGTGAGATGGAGTCTCGCTCTGTAGCCCAGGCTGGAGTACAGTGGTGCGATCTTGGCTCACTGCAAGCTCCACCTCCCAGGTTCACGTCATTCTCCTGCCTCAGCCTCCCGAGTAGCTGGGACTACAGGTGCCTGCCACCATGCCCAGCTAATTGTTTGTATTTTTAGTAGAGATGGAATTTCACCATGTTGCCAGGATGGTGGATGGTCTCAATAGCTTTCTATGTACCATCCCCTGTGGCCGGCACACTTGCACCCATGTATCAACAAAGCTCCCAGCTCATACGTCACCTTTTTCATGAAGCCATCCTTAATACTCTGTTTCTTTCCTCCTGACCTTTCCAAAACCTCTTACTAGTTGATATACTATAAATTTTAGTCATTTATGTGTTTCATCTGCTTTTCCTTAATAGAAGGTAAGCTCTAAAAGGCAGGGCTTTTTCTGCCTGTGCTCACTGCTGACTCCCTTGAGTACACACAGACGGCCACCACAGATTTAATACATGAATCAGTGCTGCACAGTCTCTCTGGTCCATCATCTAGCTCTGGAAAATGGAAAGAAGATGAAGCATGCAGCCTTCAACATGTGGACAATAGCATTTCATCTGGCAAGTAAAATACATTTCTCTTTTGAGGTTATTGGCAGGAATGTATTTTTACAGTAATTAGAATTTTTGTGACATGTTTTATCAACATTTATTTAGAGTAAATTGCTTCTGTGGATGGATACTTAGGCTGGCTGTAACATGGTATGAATACAGCTACTCAGATTGGCTTAATCCATTAACCAAATTTCCCAGGGGTTCATTTGATTAATTGCATTGTTTGTTTTCACCACTACTGTAGAGTATAAAATATCTTCTCATTCACCGTGCAGCATCTAAAACATAACAGTCATTCAATAAATATTTAGTAAATGAAAGAATGAATAAACAAGCTGTAATTTCCCTTAGGGCAGGCCTTATATTCATACATAATTGGTGATCACTCATATTTATTAGTTAAGTGAATGAAGATGATGATCGGTTAGCAGAAGTCATTGAATGAGGGCAGCTAACAGATATATTCCTTTGTATATTACGTTGGATTATTCTACATTGTGAGAAACAGGGCACTGCTGAGCCATGAAAATATTGCTAATAATTTGAAAATTATAGATTAACTCTATGATCATCCATGAAATACAACTAGTTTTTTTCTCCCTCAATTCTGTTTGGTAAGGAAAAGCAAACTCATCAGATATTGAGATAATTTGTGTGCTAAAGCAAGCACTTGTAATACAAGTGTAGAACATGTGAGGTAAAGAAGTCTAGAATATGTAAAAGGATGGATGTGGTTATACGACAGCTTTTATTACATATGAGTTAATATTGTCAATATTTTTCAGGCTGAATTCCAAAAACTGGCCTGCTTTCATTCATTCATTTGTTGATTCATATACTTAGCTTGCGAGATGATATTCAAGCATACGCTAAGCATCTATCAAGTGCTAGGCACTGTTTTAACAGACAGCAATGCATGCATGCGCTACGTCTGTGACTTGCTAGAAGCTAATTTTTTATTAAATGCCTAACCTGAAGCTGGTGTTAGTTAGATAAAGAATTACTGAATATACATCAAATTGTTCCAGGCAGAAGAGATGTTTATTTTAAAGGCAGCTGGTCATTACTGCGATTGAGTTGTTGCCATGGGAACAAATAGGAGTTACAGAAACTGTATCTCATAAGAACAAAGAGAAAAATACGTCATTATTTAAACAAGTACAATATTCATAATGGGATGAAATATCAAGGAACACAGATAATGTAATGGTAATCTTAACAGTAAATGTGGGCACGTATCAAAGAATAGGAAGATAAAATAAAAGTAGAGAGAAGGAGTGTCTAGAACTCTCCACATCCTAATGAACTTAGCGCTGAGTCAGACAATGACATGAGGGTATTCCTAGTTAGGACAATAATATAACACTTCTCCAAATTGTTCCCCTTTTTCTAAACATTCATTTAGGAGACCAGGATTGGTGCCAATTTAAATCAAATTTCCTTTGGAAGATGCTGCTTAGCCTCAACATGAAGAAGGCTAATGTCTATTACCTCAGTTATACAAGGAGTCACAGGAAAGGTCTGAGTAACTTGCCAGTATGTCTAATTTATTCTTATAATTATGTTGTTATCCCAGATACCAGTCCTGGCGACCTGCCCCAGTCCTAGCTCTGGTTATAAACATGCCTCCTTCTTGTGCTCAGGATGGTCTAAGTGTTTTGCTACCTCTAGACTATAAATGCTAGTTCTGACAATTATGCTGTATTGGTCTGTTCTCACGCTGCTATGAAGAAACACCCGAGACTGAGTAATTTATAAAGAAAAGAGGTTTAACTTGCAGTTCCACATGGCTGGGGAGGCCTCAGGAAACTTATAATCATGGCGGAAGGCACCTCTTCATAGAGCAGCAGGAGAAATAATGAGAGCCCAGTGAAGGAGAAAGCCCCTTATAAAACCACAGGATCTCATGAGAACTTACTATCACGAGAATAGCATGGGGAAACCATGTCCATGATTTAGTTACCTCCCACCAGGCCCCTCCCATGACGTGTGGGGATTATGGGAACTACAATTCAAGATGAGATTGGAGTGGGGACACAGCCAAACCTTATCATATGCTATCTGTGATACCAGTCTCCTAGATGCCGAAGGGGAGTCATTTCATGTAGTTATAGATATTTCACCTGATTCACTACACTGTTATTTTATGAGCTATTTTGCTTGAAATGTAACTCAGATCTAACTCTTTTCTTTTTTTGTCATAATTTGGTTCATCAACTCAGGGCTGTTCCTGCAATATTTAATTGTGAGTATCATGTGAGATACCAAGATCTACACTCAGTAGAGATTACAGAAAGAAGGCAGATCTTCTTGCTCTTTCCCATTAGAAATAAGAAACTGCTACATTCAGAATGGAGAAAGGGAATCCTGGCTGGCAGTGAAACTGAGATCTCACAAACCTGTCTGAACTCAAGAAACTGAAGCCTGTGTCCAGACATTTGCATTGAGGAAATGGAAGAAGGATTTTAACATTTTAAGCACAACCACATGAATATTCATTTGTCAGAATAAGTATGGCCATTTTGCATGCAGAAAAAAGAGGTTTTTTGGCATGGCTTAATGTAATTAATAATAATTAGAGAAAAGAAATAAGGATGGGCTTTGAAAAAAATTACTGATTCTTAAAACTAGTATTTAGAAAAAAACAAATGAGAACATAGAAAAACTGCAAAAGCCATGAATCAAACTTTTCTATCTCATTCTCTTATAATTAAAGCAGCTAGCTAAACTATCAAAAAATGTATCAAACAAGTACTATGAACTTAGTTCCTCCTTAAATAACCCAAGTGAGTACTCTATGAGTTGTCAGCATTCTAAAGGTTTCTAAACTTGATCATGTTACAGTATTACTTGAAAGGTGACTTGGTTCCTTTCTGTGCTATATTTTATAGCTTTTCACAATTCTGGGGAAATCCTGTGGCCTTTATGGTGAACTGACAGTTTAGTGCCTCTTAGGCTCTGTATCTACAAAACCCAAATCTTGTTTTATAAATGAGTCAGGCAGCTTTTCATGCCTTTTTATGTAGAGTACTAGCCCTCTAAAAGTTTATATTTCAAGCTAAATAATCTTTTATTTCCTTTGCCTTTCCTTATTAATATACCCTCCATCTTCCAGAATTTGAAAGACATACATTTTTAGTGACATATGTTTCTACTGAAAAAAAGGAAGTATACATATTCTTGAAGGACAAATCAGAGAAAACGAGACAAAATTAAACCTCATGCAAGATTAAGACAGTCCCTATTCACAGCCTTTAATCCCAAAATATTTTCATTCATAATTTTAAAAAGGGGGGAAGAGGAGCAGTATGGTATATTTAAAATGTTTTCCACCAAAAGCTATGCTCCCTAGTACTGTAGATGTGAACTTATTGGGGAATAAGGTCTTTGGAGATGTAATCAAGTTAAATGAGGCCATCTGCCTGAGGGTAGGCCCTAAATCCTATGACTGGTGTCTTCTGAAAGGAAAACATGAGAGATATGGAATCAGTGACACAGAAGAAAGTCATGTGCTAATGGAGGCAGAGACAGGAGTGATGCTGCTATAATCTAAGCAACATCAGGGACTGCAGGGGTCACCATAACTAGGAAGCACCAAGAAGAGTTTCATCACTAGGGCCTACAGCAGGAGCATGGCCCTGTCCACACCTTGACTTCAGACTTCTAACCTCTACAACTGTGTGTGTGTACAGCCATCAACTATGTCTTAATGGTATGGCAGGCACAGGAAACTAATATTGGTAGCATGGCTCAGTGACAAAAAATGGACTTCTGACAATGAACTTGAGTTCTTAACTATCATTTGCTTTTGGCTTAGGGCAAGTTGTTTAATATATTTGAGCATCAGTTTGCTTTTGTGTAAAATCTTGAGCTTACATAAAAAAATGTGAATTCCAGGTGCATAATAGCAAGCCATTAAGAAGTTAATTTTTTAAATAAATAAAAGCAAATCATTCTTACTCATATATTCCAGTGTATTTTCTAAAAATTGTAAACAGTTTCTTGAAATACTTTCTAGAGATTACTATTCCAAAATAAAGCATGTGTGAGGATCAATGTCTGGATGTAAGATTAACTGAAAATAACAACCAAAACAACAAACTCCAATGCTTTTTATATTTAAAGTTCTCGTTTTCATGTAAACAAACATTGTAGACACTTCTTTACTAGATGTAACCAAGAAAAAAAAAGATTCAATATAAACCATATCTCCTTATAATGTTATGCTTTTTTGGCTAAAAATTTAAAAATGAGAATGAATTGAAAAACAAAATTATCAAACCATTTTAGTTGAAACTGACTTGTATCAAGGCATATAATCCCCAAGGAAAGGCAAGAGAAGTTGCATTTGGCATAGTATCTGCACAATTTGTTTTATAAACTACATGACCCGCAACCTTTGTCTATAATTATCTTGTGTTCTAGGGGGATACATGATAACATATGCAGATTTTTTCCTCAACCAAAATATTAAATATTGTAAAATATCATTAGTTAAATATATAGCCTTTTACATGCCATCAGATCTTCAAATGGTAAACTGAACTGCTTTACTTACTAATACAAGAAGCAGGACAATATCAGGGTTATCGCATGCACAGGCAATGTGCATGGGCGTCCAGAAATCTTCATCCTGGTGGTTCACGTTGACTCCTCTGTCAATCAGAATTTCTGCAATGAAGGCATTATCATACCGAGCACACTAAAAGAAAGAATACAAGGAAATATCCAATTATTACAAACTGTGATATGGCTTATTCCAAATGCCCACAGATTAAAAAAAAAAACTCAATGTCAATTTTGGGAGTTGAGAGGTGAAGCTAACCTTGGAAAAGATGTATTTCCCCGGCTAACCAACAAGGAAAAGAACATATGCAAGACTTCTGGGGAACTGGGTCAAGGAACAGCAGACAGAAAGAAGAAAATCAGGGTAGATAGTAGGAAGGTCAAAAAAAGTACTTACTTACTGGTTTTTATTTCATTTGGAAATAGGATTTTTTTTTTATAAAACTTGAATTATAATAATTATCTTCCTAAAAGTACAGAGTTGATCACAGTACCCTTCTACTCTAAAACATGCATAGTTTGTCACTGCCAAAAGAATAAAGTGTAACTATTTAATTGCATCCAAATAGACAAGGCCCTTTAGAATCCATGCAACTTAATTCCTCAACATTCCCATCTGTAGCCTCCACCCTAGTCACATTTCATAGCATGTCATACTGTAAAAGTTAACAGTTGAAATTAGAGTCTCCTAAAATGAATTTTTATGATTTTATACTGTTGCATTTTATATATGTTCAATAATTTACTAAATCAAACCATCAAGCAACTTTACTATCTATAGTTCAAACTCAGGTAAATATTGTATGTGTAAGTCAGGGCTGGCATCACGGGTGTACAATCTATGCAACTGTGCTTAAATGAGTCCTGTACTTTGATGTTCTGCCTTTATCATCTTGAATTTCTAATTTTTGAAAAGTCCCACATATTTATTTGCATTGACCTCTTCAAATCATCTAGTCCTTTTATGAGTATTTTTATTTTTCGTCTTCTTTTTTTTTTTTTTTTGAGACAAGAGTCTTGCTTTGTCACCAGGCTGGAGTGCAGTGGCGTGATCTTGGCTCACTGCAACCTCCACCTCCCAGGTTCAAGTAATTCTCCTACCTCAGCCTCCTGAGTAGCTGGGACTACAGAAGCATGCTACCACGCCCAGCTAATTTTTTTATTTTTAGTAGAGATAGGGTTTTACCATGTTGGCCAGGATGGTCTCAATCTCTTGACCTTGTGATCCCCCTGCCTTGGCCTCCCAAAGTGCTGGGATTACAGGTGAGAGCCACCACACCCGGCCTTATGAGTATTTTTCATATTTACATCTACAAGTTACATTAATGCCAAATGCATATCAGTACAATTAGTTTTTAAAAACTTATTATTAAATAGGTCAGCACAATTTCTGGGTTATGAGATACACACTTTTTCTGTGATGTGTATGCATAGAACAGATTTCCCACCCCAAAGGAATGCCAATCAATATCCCACTGGAAGCACTGTCACACAAATTTACCCACCAATTCACTGGATAGTACCATTAAAAACAAATCATTGTAGAATTTTTGCTTCCCTGTAACAGGGACCAGATGTACCTTCCTGCTTGAATCAACTAAAAAAGAAAAACAAAATATATGACCACTGAATGATGGGCAGCAAACAAGATAAGCCCTACTACCGTTCCAGCCTCCTACCTTGAGAGAGTTCCCAGGCTACAGCACAGGGAGAAGAACCCCGCTTGACCAAGGCTGGCTCTTGAAATGTCTTGAGAGACCAGGGTGGTTACATTTCACAGAGCAGAGTAGCAGAGAGGACAAAGCTGCACAGAGAAAAACTTTAAAGTTCTAAAGAATGCCTCCCTCAAGTGCTCAGCTGAATAATGATCAGCACATGCACTCTAGGAAACTGCCCAAGGTCAGGCAAAGAACTGCCTGAAAAGAAAGAGAACTCAGGGCTCATAAATTACAAGAAATGGTGCCTGTTCCTGCCAACCATACTGAAAACTGCGTAACTGACAGGGCACTGGGTAGAGTACTAGATGTGTTTTGCTTCAGTGGAGGGAAATATGAGTCCTAAACTAAATGCTGCTCTGTTCCCAACTAAAAATTTTCAAATTCAGGCCCTGAAGAGATGAAATTGTTTCCAAATAATTTAGTAGCCCCCAAAGAGTTCAAGATTGTTTACAAAAATACTGAATACCCAACAAGGCAAAATTTACTGTGTCTAGAATCCAACAAAAAAATTGCCAAGTATACAAAAACAGCAGGAAAATAGGATCCACAGTGAACAGATACACCTGGTGGAATGAGCAAACTGGGTGTTAAAAGCATATTTATAACTATATTCCCTATGTTCAAAAAGTTAGGGGATCTATTGAAGATGTTAAGTACATACATGAAAGATATTCAAAAGACTCAAATTTAACTTTCAGAGATGAGACCTTTAATGGCTGAGATGGGATCAACAGCAGACTAGATATTTCAGAAGAAAAGATTTTTGAAAAGATTTACAAATCAGTTTGTAATAATTTGATATTTCCTTGTATTCTTTCTTTTAGCAGTAACATAAATTAAACAAAATATGACAAGGAAAGAAAAATGATTTTTTTTTAATGGCAGAGCATCAGTGATCTGTGGGATATCTTCTTAAAAGATTATGTCAGAATGAAGAGCACTGAGAATTGTGACTGTGTGAGTTATATATATTTTTTCATTTAGTCTATTTAAAATATAATTGTTTAAAAATCATGAAAGAGTATGAGGTTTATAATGTATACAGATTAAAATATATTACAGCAACAAAACAAAGGCTGGAAGGGGAGAAATGAAAACATAATATTTTAAGGAATGTTTTTATGCTACATGTGAATGGATAGGATGCCACTTGAAACGAGAGAGGGTTAAGTCAAAGATGTATCCTAAATACTAAAGCAACACGAAAATAACATGCACAGTGCATAATACCACAAAAGAGATAAAACTGATTCATGAAAAATACTCAAACCTAAAGAAGGCAGAAAAAGAGGAGAGAGAAACAAATGGGACACGTACCAAAAAAAAAGGAAGGTGGTAGATTTCAATCTAAACATGTAAGTAACCATATAAATAAGTGTACATATTCTAAATGACACAAAAGGCAGGGAGTATTAGACTGGATAACAAAGCAAGAGCTAATAATTGTCTCCAAGAAACCCTCCACACTTTGCACTGAAACCAAGATGACAACAAGCGTGTTCACTTTTACCACTTCCCTTCAACATTCCACTGGCAGTTCCAGCCATGGCAAAAAGGAAGGAGTAAGCAAATACATTCATCTAGATTGAAAAGAAATAATTAAAACTGCCATTATTCACATATGACATGATTGTCTATGTAGAAAATATAATGGAATATGCAACGTTATTAGAACCAATAATTAAGTTAGCAAAGTTGAAAGACGGAAGATCACTATACAACAAAACAAAGATATTCCTATATGCTAGTGGTAAGCCTTTGAAAAATAATTTTTAAATTAAAATAGCATTAAGGATATTGAAATACTTAGGGATAAATCTGACAAAACATCAGTAAGACCTGCACACCAAAATCAACAAAATATTAGTGAGATAAATTTTTTTAAAACCTAAATAAATGGAAATTTATAGTGTGTTCTTAGGTCAGCAGATGCAATATTGTTAGGAAACCATTCCTTCCCAGATTGATCTGGAGATTCAATCCAAATGTGTCATAATTCCAGATGAGTTTTTTTGTATATATTGAAAAGCTGAATCTAAAATTCATAAGTTAATGCAAAGGACCTAAAATTGCCCCAAAAAGTTTAGGGTGGTGGAACCCAAAATTCATGAACTAAAGCTACCTAATTTCAAGCCTCATTATGAAGTTATAGCAATCAAAGCAGTGTGGTGTTGGCATAAAATCAAATTAATCAATGAACACAACAGAGAATTTAGAAATAGATCAATTCATGTATAGACAACTAATTTTTAAGAAAGTGGCAAGCGAAATTCAGTGAAGAAAGAATGTTCTTTCAGTCAACTATACTGAAACAATTGAGTACACACATGTATAAAAATCCTTTTGACCTACATTTTGCCCTATATTCAAATATTACTCATAATGTAAAATTGCAAAAGATGTAAAACCAAAAGTTACAAAAGTTCTAAAAAGAACATAACAGAAAATCTTAGTGATGACTAAAAATGCAGCCTATCAGGGAAATATCAGCAAACTGAATTTAATTAAAATAAAAATCCTCTGTTCCTCAGGAGATACTTCTCAGTGTATAAAAAGACAAGCCATAATCTAAGAAAAAATATCCACAAAACACCCATCTGTTAAAAGACATTTATCATGAATATACAAAGAACTCTCAAAATTCAGTATGTAAAAAGAAACAAAAAAACAGCTTCAAAGATTAGGCAAAATATTTAATCTCTCACTTCACCAAACAAATGGGTGTTCAAATTATGGTTCGAAATCATGATACACTAACTGAATACTCATACCGTCCCCTATTATCAGGTTGTGTCAAGAGTGTATAACCACCACAGCAAACAAGCACGGTGTGAGGTCCCTAAAGAGTATGGAGGAATGTATTAGCAGACATCATTATTAGGATTCAAGTAAGCAATGGGTGCAATGACAAATGTGAATTCTTATAATTTTGGTTTTGAACTAAGGTCTTTCTGTATCTGATGTTCTTGGTGATGTGTAGCAATAAAATGGTCACTAGACTCAGTGTCCTGACCGTATGAACTGAGGCCTCATCCCCTGGAGCTTCAGGTTTGGGTGCAAGGACACAGAAGGTGAGTGGCACAGTAGGAAAGTTCAATAAATTGATGTTAGAATGTGAGGCCCCAATCCAGTTCATTTTAGAAAATTCATATGCAAGTAATTCCTTTTCCACTCTCTTTAGCTTTGTGATAGCTCAGCATATAATCAATAAAGATGTGACCTCCTCCTTCTGCGCCTGTCAAGATATCCTTGACCTGCACCTCAGGAATCTACATTTATATTCAGATACCTGCAGCTTGGATTTTCACTGTGTTTCATCAAACAGAGTTAATTAGATCCAGCGTTGAAAGTGGTATCAGCCCCTCTCAAGTGATATAATTTTGGGAATCACATTTCAGAGGATTATGAATAATAATTTGACAGCAATAAATACCTTCTAGTCACTCTTGTCTGAAAAGAGTATGATGGCGGAACATTCCTGTTACAACGTTCTTATAATATTGTTATGTAGTAAATCTATTACCCTAGAAAGAATTTTCTTCAAGTCAGGAAATCTTCCTCCCAACTCACGTTGCTCTTCCTTACATCAGTCACTTTCCGGTGACACTTTATGGCACCAAGAAAGTGACTGAACCCACATTCTATTATGCCCAGCAGAACTCCGACACCACCAGGTCCTCCACCTGCAACCTGGAGCCAGGTCCCCAAGCTCCTGCTGTCACCTTCATTTACCACTCGAAATGCCAAGAAGAGCTAGCTAAGGTGGGACCCAGTGCAAAATGAAAATCTGCGGCTTCTAGTTTTAAAATTATTGACAATTTCAAGATAGTGATAACAGAGGGTGAAACCAAGCATACCAAGCATGGTACCTTTCTAAAAAGAAGGCCCTGTGTGACTATATGGGTAACCTACCTGTGATGCCTGCCCTGAATTACCAAGCCCTTTAATCAACTAAGCTCCTAGATTCCTGCATGGCCAGAGATTACTCCCCTCCAGGGAATGATGGGAACCCAGCTCAATTTCCATTTCTGGAAATGTCCAGAGAACCTAAATGGAAGTCAGTCTCCCTGAAAACGGCATCTCTCCTGCAGCCTCGTCCAGTGTAGGGAAACTTATTCTTCCACAGAGCACTAAAAAAGTTTGGATATCTTCTGAGCTTATCGTTGATTCTTCTGGAATCACTGGATGCTTACGTTGATGTGCTTCTTTCTAAGATTTACCCCATCCTTATGTACTACCTCTTCTCCCAACCTGGTCACTCTTCTCTGTCATGGAAGACTTGGGGACCACGATGACAGTCTTCTTTCCACTTAGAACACCATCAACAGAGGAAGCATTAACGATACCACTTATTCCACATAAGAACCCCAAAATGTCATCCCTCCTGGACTCCAACAAACTTTATCCACCCTTCTGGTTTGTCATTTAGCAAGACTGGTTTCACTCTGAAATATTACATTCTGGCATCCCAATCTGTGACTAAAATATCTCATTCCGCCTCCTAAGACAAACTGAGAGCGCAAGGTGATGAGAGAGCAAGTCCTTCCTCAAAGGCTGTCCAAGCCTTTGACTGTGTGATTAGAACATGTCAACAAATCCTTTCAACACTGCATCAGCAGTTCACAACTTCTCTTGTACTACACTCCTTCACTCATTTGTAACTTTCTAAACAAAGGTAATATGTCTTAATATACAAACTCAACACAATTCACATTGCCAATTCATCTGAAAGTACTGAAAATCATAGGAACCAAATGACAAGCAAAGGGAACTTTGAACTTAAAATGTGTGTGTGTGTGTGTGTGTGTGTGTGTGTGTGTGTGTGTGTGTGTGTGTGTGTGTGTGTTTTCTGTCTTGGTGTAAGGGGTGGTTTCTGGATTCTGGCCCTTCTAATTGGCTAATGAACATATCATGAATGACCCTGAAATCTATCACTCAGTAAATCAGAAAATTATTACAAATATTTACAAATCACACATCAAGTCTGAAGGTTCATATCAAATTCTGTGGTTCATACATAAGAGTTATCTTTCATCAATTTTTAAAATGAGGGTTGGATCTATTTTAACATGAGTTTTCACAAGTCTACATGTTTCACAATGAGAGCTTCCCCTTCCCTTCTCTGTAATGGTTATGGAGCAGTCATGGTAGAGGAGACTAGAGAAAGAATTATTAAGAAAGCATCCAGTTTGATCCGGGGTTGTCTTCATGAATGTCATGTGCCAGGCACAGTTCTACAGGTAAATTTAAAAAAAAAAAAAGCTCTGAACTTTTAGTAGCTATGGGGGAAGAAGCAGCGATGTGAGGTGCACAATTTGAATGAGATATAGTCCATGTTTTTGTCCTATGTTTATGAGTTCTCAGTAGTTCAAAGAACATTTCTATAAAGTCAGAAACAGTGACAGAGAAGAAAAGTGGGGGACAAAAGAGATAAATTTATATCAGTAGCAAAACAAATTTAATTTTTTTTGCAATTTCTCAAAATCTAACATCATTCTGGAACTTCCATACACTCGTTTTTATTCAACAGCAATGCCGCAGACCGGCCCTTTTAGCTTGTGCTTGCATCTGTGCAAACTCACGTCCACTTCTCTGCCACTACATCACACTGAAGGATCATATTCACTGTAGTGTCATCTTGAACATACTTATTTTTGCTTTTCATGATCTTCCCTCTGGCAAATATTATATTCCAGGTTATCTCGCCATAGATAAACTACGCAGAATGCGGTGAGTTGAATTATATTTATTATTTCTATTTGTACTGCAGAGAGCCACGGCTTCCGGCCAATGGAACTGGACTCTAAACACTGAACCACATCCAGAAATTTTAAAATCCTAAAAACCTGTTTTCCTGTTAAGTGAGTATAAACCCATCTCCTTCATCAGCAGCACTGGTTTGCTGTATTTTAAATTCTCTAGATTTTATTAGGCAACATGATATTCCAGCTGCACTTGGCAAGGTATATATGAAGGTGAATTACACAGTAACTACTCTTAAGAGATAGTGCTGTTTGATAGTGTGAGGTTTGTGATAAAGGGTATGCATAGCATTCTATGCAGTCACAGCAGAAGGTACCTAACAGCCTGATGGGAATTGGATAATTGGATATGGGAACACAGGAGCTAGTCTTGAAGGATCAGGAGGCATTTAACAAGTGGAGGCAGCCTGGGGTGAGACATTCATATATCTGTTAGTTAAACCTATATTTTCATTGAGGAACTACTATGCACCCAGCGCTGTGCTAAGCCAGAGGGCTGATATTATAAACAAGAACTCACCTCTGGAAGAACAACCTACAATTGGGGGATGACGCAGGCAGAAAGCCGAGAGGGGACAGTGGTGAGCTGCTGGCCTGTCTCAGTAGAGCTCGCCAGAGTAAGAAACAGCCTGAGCGATATCGAGGAGGAATGGAAACAGCCATTTGTGGAATTATTAGCAGTCTGGTACATCTAGAGAGTAATATAAATTATTAAGATTGCTTAAGGAAGGACTTTCTAAGTAGGTGAGTTTCAGGCTGATAAGTAAGGAAACCCTTTCTCACTAGAAACCTCTAGTTTCTCTAGGAAAGATTTTGTTACCAGTGGCTTTGAAGGTGGATTTCTGCAAGTTTCCTTAGGGGAGTTACAATTCTATCAGAAGTCTGTGAAAAATGCCTTGTTATCTGCCTTCACCCTGCCAGGAAAGAGTTCTGATTCTTAATAATTTGGGATCCTTATTACAAAGATATAAAAACAAAACACAAAATCTAGCTACTAACCTCACTGGGGCCTTTCTTTGATCGTTTGATGTGGAGCAAATCAGGCCTGTGTGTATTCCTAAAAAATGGAAAACTCATCCACTGGGTTTCTGGTAGCATTTAAAGCATCATCACAACGTGCTCTTCTGTTGCCCTTTTGCCCTCTAAGTCAAGCATGCAGGGAATCATGATAAAAATACGCCCGCAGGCAGGTCAAGGTTATTATTCTCATCCAAGATGTAGCTGGAGATTTCACTAATGATCTAAAATTCTGAACTAGGGACTTTCCAATTATGAATGTGATGGTTCTCAAGGACCCAAAAGACATTGAATTTGAAAAAGCCACATCCAGCCAGAATTTTGAATCTTGAATTGCACCCCTGGGGTTATGTGAAGAGTCTCTTGTTCACAGTCCGTGGCCCCTCCATTGCCTGTTTGCCAGGGCCAGGCAGCACCCTGCAGCACTCACCCTCAGACGTCAGATCACCCAACTCGCCTGGCTGTGCCCGCTCTCTTCCCTGCCCCTCACCTGCCTCCTGCTTTCTGCTGCTGCATCCTCCATGGGGCTCCCATTCCACATCCTCCAAGGAACATGCAGGAACAGCCCCTGTGAGGTCCTTGGAGGATGTGGAGTGGGGGCCCCGTGTGGAAAACGCCCCTGTGCAGAGGGGACATTGTCTTCTGCTGTGAACGATGTTCTTGCTAGAGTCTGCCCTTGTAGCTCTTGCCCTTTTTCTTCTAGGAAAGCAGAAAAGGGGGTTGGAGTTCAATGGCCAGTGTCCAGGTGGGTGGGCGGGGTCGCTGGTGGGCACCTTCCACACACCAACTATTTTTGTTCTTTAACACTATATATTTTTAAAAATAAGATACTTCTCTAGGCATTTTCTCTGGAATCCTGATATTCTGCCTCTGTAAAATACATTATTTTCTGCTAGAGTTTGAAAATTAGGCTGTTGAACCGCCTCTATGTAGTAAGTTGCTAATTATCTCTGCTTCCTATAGCATCCAAGCCTTTAGAGAAACTGATGGTGAAGCACAAAAAGCAGCTCGGTTTTGAGCAGCACATTTTCTTGTTTGAGTAGCAAAATTATTAAATAATTCAAAATTTAAATAAAAACAGTCTTAACTAGTTTTATGTTAGTTTTATTATATGAAACATGCATGCTTATTTAAAATGTTCAAGTCATTTGTAAAAAGGAAACAGAAAAAAATTAAAAGACCTTGTCCCCTTTACCCAACCTGAGTCACTGTTGAAAATTGCTTATCTGGTCTTCAAGATCCTCCATTGGCTATTAAAAGGATTCTCTCTCTCTCTCTCATACATCCGATTGTGCTATACACACTATTCTGTAACCGGCTTTGGACATGTATAATATGTTTTGGACATAGTTTCAGATACATTATGGCTCAATATATATATATCTTTTTCTTTTGAGATGGAGTCTCGCTCTGTCGCCCAGGCTGGAGTGCAGTGGCGTGATCTCAGCTCACTGCAAGTTCCACCTCCCAGGTTCACACCATTCTCCTGCTTCAGCCTCCTGAGTAGCTGGGACTACAGGCGCCCGCCACCACACCCAGCCAATTTTTTGTATTTTTAGTAGAGACGGGTTTCACCTTGTTAACCAGGATGGTCTCAATCTCCTGACCTCATGATCCACCCGCCTCAGCCTCCCAAAGTGTTAGGATTACAGGCGTGAGTCACCGCGCCCGGCCGGCTCAATATTTTTAACAGCTACATGAATTCCACTGTTTAAATTCCTATATCTATAATTCACTTGATCAAAGAAAGAGTATTTCTTATTTCTAATATATTTCATCCAAACTTGGCTATAGTCTGAGGCTGAGGGTTCAGTTACCATCAGGAGCTCCTTCTCAATTGCTCATTGAATAAAGGTACTAACAAAACTCCAGACATTTTAGCAAAACCTATGTAATACTGTTTTTTACTTCATAAACATAATTTTTTTTTTTTTGCAAAGAGTTAAATGTAAGGTTTCGTCTATACTGTCCTCATGAGACCAAATGCCTGGGATACAGACGTTGTTACTTTTTGCAATTAATCCCCTTCTGTCAGAGTACCTGATACCTGCCATAGGTTTAACACAGACATGATTCAATAGAGGATGAGGTAAAAAGATTAATTCAGATGTATTTGTTGAAATTTTATGAAAAAGAAGATAAAACTAAAGATGTTATATGGCCAAAAATATGAAAATGTTTCTCAAATATCCACTTTTAACAACAATTGAGGTAAACAACACAACGCAGTAATTTCTGCAGCTGATTCCTGATGCTCCACAAACGCATTCTGCCGTTCCCTCCAAGTCCCTGATCGTCTATAATTAGAGCTCCGTGCTGATGAAGCTTCAGGCTCCATAACGTGGGACGCCCAAAAGGTGAGGCAAACAGCACAGATACTCACGCTTGACATTTTAGATGGCTAAATTGCCTTTTTCAGTACTTAAGACATTTTGAAACCCTGTAATTTCATCTCTCCAGCAACCTGCAATTTTTCATTTGTTTTTATTTACTTGGTAACCCCAGGAAAAGGAGACTTCAGCACTAAGCGCCCCCTCCTTCAGCTGCCACGAGGTTTCCTTATCCGTCCTCCAGATTCATCTTCCACTTTGTCCTAGTCTCACAACCTTTGCATAACAATATAAAAATACAATATTTTTGCACTGGGTTGGGAGTTAATAAAGTGCTTTCCATCTCCCTCATCAGTTTAATCTTCTCATTTCTTTTTCCTTCAAATGCTACCATTTCTGAATCTTTATACTCTGTTACCCAGGCTTAGAGTATACTCTGTATACTGTTAACTAGGTCTTCACCCAAAGAGACGCTTATATCCCTAGAGCGCATTCATTCATTCATTGACTATGTATTGAGTATTCACTATGCATCACGCCTTACATCCTTAGAGCTCATTCGTTCATTCATTGACTATGTATTGAGTATTCACTATGCATCACGCCTTATATCCTTAGAGCTCATTCGTTCATTCATTGACTATGTATTGAGTATTCACTATGCATCACGCCTTATATCCTTAGAGCTCATTCATTCATTCATTGACTATGTATTGAGTATTCACCATGCATCACGCCTTATATCCTTTGAGCTCATTCATTCATTCATTGACTATGTATTGAGTATTCACCATGCATCACGCCTTATATCCTTAGAGCTCATTCGTTCATTCATTGACTATGTATTGAGTATTCACTATGCATCACGCCTTATATCCTTAGAGCTCATTCATTCATTCATTGACTATGTATTGAGTATTCACTATGCATCACGCCTTATATCCTTTGAGCTCATTCATTCATTCATTGACTATGTATTGAGTATTCACTATGCATCACGCCTTATATCCTTAGAGCTCATTCATTCATTCACTGATTATGTATTGAGTATTCACTATGCATCACATGCTAAGAACAGAAAAGTATACAAGACAGCCACAGTTTTTGAGATTTCAGTCTAGCCGAGAGAAAAAGCCACATATTCCATTAATTAGAATCCATTGTGACAAGATCTATGGAGAAGCAAGGCGGGTACATTATGAGACCTTGGACAAGTATTCACTATGCATCACATGCTAAGAAAAGTATCCAAGACAGTCACGGTTTCTGAGATTTCAGTCTAGCAGAGAGAAAAAGCCACATATTCCATTAATTATACTCCATTGTGGCAATATCTACAGAGAAGCAAGGAGTGTATGTTATGAGAGCTTGGACAAAAGGGTTATTAAGCCAGACCAGGAGAGTGAGAAAAGCCTTTGTAACTGATGCCCAGAGGCAGCCGAGTGGCCCCATTGTTTGCCTCCTTCACTGTCATCTGCGTATCCCTCTTCAGTCCGCTGCAATCAGCAGTTTCTTTTTCTGTCTCCCTCAGATGCACACAGTATACGCATTTTGCATCTTTTCACCCCAATATCTATCACAGTGTCAGATATTAATTAAGTAGTAACATTAATTAATTAGCTTATCTCCTTAACAAAGCTACTGAGCATCTCTGAGTATCAGGCGCTCTCCTGGGCATTATAATATTCATGAAAATATGACAAGTCCTGCCTCTGATGGAGCTAACATTCTAGGAAATAGAAAAGAGTCACCTGAACCTACGATGGGTTTGGTGACAAGTGTGCTATAAAAGATGGGAAAGAACAAGATAAAGGGATGGAAGTGAAGTTGCTTGACGTCAGCGGTGAGTAATTATACCCCATAGGGCAAGCCAGGGAGGGCTGCTCCTTTAGATCATGTTGAGCAGAGACCCACAGCAAGTCAGCAAGCGAGCCATGTACATCTGGGAGGCTTGTACCATGTGGAAACCCGGCAAGAGCACACGAAGCAGGAGCACAGGCCGGTGCTGAATGAGCAGCAAGACGGCTGGTGTCAGCAGAGCAGAGCACAGAGGGAAAGTGACTGGAGAAGATGCAACGGCTGTGGGCTGGGGCTTGAGACAGATCATGGTGTGGTCATAAGCAGGACTTTGGCTTTTACTTATGAGAGAAGGAAAGCTGTTGGAGCATTTCAGATACAGAAGTGACATGACCTGGCTGAGAATGGGAAACAGGACGGTGTAGGCAAAGATGGAACCTGGGAGAAGAGTGAGAAAGCTGTTTATCCAGAAAAGAGAGATGGCGGTTTAAAACTGGCTGGCAGCTGCCGAGGGGATGAGAGATGGTGGTGGTGTGGCTTCATTTCAAAGGTCAAGAAAGCAACTGCTAATCTGTTGATTGGGAGCATAGAGATGCATGTGTTCATTCAAAGTCAGATACTATATATCTCTATCTCTATCTCTATCTATCTATCTACCTACCTATCTACCTACCTATCTATATCTGTTAGGGACAAACATAAAGTAAAAGACAACAGGTATTTGATTTGGTGGTCTTCACAATTAATTTAAAGATAGGAACTTAATTTTGAAAAATATCAAAATTAACATATCAATCTAATCTCTCTCTATATGTATACACACACGTGAAGAAGTGACAGTCTCTCGCTGTCCCCTGTGCCCCTTGTGTTTCCCTTCCCTCTCCTCTTCCTTCTCCTTTCCTTCCTCTTTCTCTCTCACTCATAAATACACAGAAATAACACTTTCCTAGTAACAGCAACAATGACTTGCACTGATTTGTTCACGGAAGAGGTCTGTCTTCTACTGGGACGTGCAAACATGCTGATAACTAGACCTTCTGAAAAACAGGCTGATGGGCCGGGCGCGGTGGCCCACGCTTGTAATCCCAGCACTTTGGGAGGCCGAGGCAGGCAGATCATGAGGTCAGGAGATTGAGACCATCCTGGCTAACACGGTGAAACCCCATCTCTACTAAAAATACAAAAAATTAGCCGGGCGAGGTGGCGGGCGCCTGTAGTCCCAGCTACCCGGGAGGCTGAGGCAGGAGAATGGCGTAAACCCGGGAGGCGGAGTTTGCAGTGAGTGGAGATGGCACCACTGCACTCCAGCCTGGGGGACAGAGCGAGACTCCGTCTCAACAACAACAAAAACAAACAAACAAACAAACAAAAAAACAGGCTTATGATATTTGCCATGAAGAGAATATTGATCTATGGAAGACTCTTAGCAGAATGGGCCTAGTAGGATTGCTTAAAATAAAACCTAGGATCTAGGGACTAATGAGGTACGACTCCTTGAAAATATCATGGAAGTCATATAAGTATCTGAGTGTAAAACAGAGATATTTCATAACCAAAACATTCCAGAGAAGGAAAAGGTTACCTGGAAATCTCTCTTTGTATCTATTTCCAATGCTAGAGAGAAAGCGCCTATGTTCTTTGGCAAACTGTCTTCTATCACAATATTCTCTGTTCTTTTTCTGTTCTGCTGACTATGTAATAACTTGCATTCCAGATCTCTTGAGCCTTTGGTATACACCAGTTTCTCTTTCGTGCAGTTTTTCCCCAACGTTGGCCATAAATTAGAATCACCTGGGAAGTCTTAACAACTCCCAGTGGTCAAGCTACATCCCAGAAAAAAGAAGAATCTTTGTGAGTTCAACTCGGGTTGGGAGTCAGGTGTCAGTATTTTAATAACACCCATGTGATTCCCAGGTGCAATCAAGGTTGAAAATTTATGTGATGTTAAGAAGCTTCTGGAAGTTAAGGGCGTGACCCCCTCTACTACAGTTTGCTATAGTGTGAAGAAATACAACATTATTTTTTGTGTTGAAAGACAGTCATAAATTAGACTGATATCTTACGTTAATTTATATTTTTCAAAATTAAGTTCCTATCTTTAAATTAGTTGTAAAGACCACCAAATCGAATACTTATTGACTTTTACTTTATTTTGGCCCCTAACAGAACCAGCAAAAATTTCTTGCACATGACCTAATATGATATTTTAAATGTAGTTATTTATAATATAATATTTTTAAATGTAGTTACTTATTTATTCACTTACCCCCTTCTTTGTTTCTAAAATACTACAGGGCAGGCTGTATTTGCATTTCTATGAGCTGGATCACGAGCAAAATATAGTAAAATTTCATTAGAGGAATAAGGACAACTTGTGGGAAAAAAGAAAGGATGATTGCCTAATACTGTATAACTGATACAATATTATTTAACTTATTTTGAAGGCTATTAGTTTTTAAAAGTGATTTCTTTAGGGCAGAAATTCTAACTTCATTGATGAAAGATTACTTACAAACTTCAATACAGTAATTAACAATAATTGCAGCAGCCTGTTAATTAGAAACACATCCTCCTTCTGATCATCGTCCGTGAGATGTGCATTTCGTTCCTGGGTTGGAACCTGTAATGTATTCTCCCCCGGGTGTCCCCATGCACTGGCACTGATTGTGCCGGTTCTTACCAGATGGAGCAGGGACCCTCCCGAGGAGACGAGGGTGTGGGGGTCTGCCCCCTCCTTTAGGAGCCGAAGCACTGAAAACAACAGAGAGGAGAATGGAGTTACAGAGCATCCTTCTTCCACGTGTGGAACCAAATGTGTAGCCTTTCATTAACATCTAAAACGCAAACAGCTGTGAACACCAACAAAGATAGCTTCTGTGCCATCCGACCCTATTTTACATGATGATTGGTGGTGTTTCTCGTCATCTTCAAACTTATTCCATGGTTGGGCAACATAATTTCCTATTACAACCATGCAAATTAATGAGAAAGTGAAACAGATTTTTTAAAGTTTACTGTTTCAAAGTGTCTGGTGTTTGCATCCATTGTAGAACAAAAAGCAAAATGAAAGAAATTACTTCATTAGGTTCACATGGGCATTAGGTCACTGAATTTTTTTTTATTATTATTATACTTTAAGTTGTAGGGTACATGTGCATAACGTGCAGGTTTGTTACATATGTATACTTGTGCCATGTTGGTGTGCTGCACCCATCAACTCGTCATTTACATCAGGTATAACTCCCAATGCAATCCCTCCCCCCTCCCCCCTCCCCATGATAGGCCCCAGTGTGTGATGTTCCCCTTCCTGAGTCCAAGTGATCTCATTGTTCAGTTCCCACCTATGAGTGAGAACATGCGGTGTTTGGTTTCTGTTCTTGTGATAGTTTGCTAAGAATGATGGTTTCCAGCTGCATCCATGTCCCTACAAAGGACACAAACTCATCGTTTTTTATGGCTGCATAGTATTCCATGGTGTATATGTGCCACATTTTCTTAATCCAATCTGTCACTGATGGACATTTGGGTTGATTCCAAGTCTTTGCTATTGTGAATAGTGCCGCAATAAACATATGTGTGCATGTGTCCTTATAGCAGCATCATTTATAATCCTTTGGGTATATACCCAGTAATGGGATGGCTGGGTCATATGGTACATCTGGTCACTGAATTTTTATTTTTATTTTTAATTCATTAAGGCCCATTGGCTTAAAGCAATAAAAGCTTCCTTTTTAACATTAACCTTCCACTGGTGCCATGAGCCCTTGGCAATGTTTCCACCATTCTCACAAAGCGCTTCAGAACAAAGCCACATATATCCAAATTAGTTAAGTCAAATGGATCAAACTATATACCAATTACTAGAATAAATTCACAGTTGAAAGGTGACCTGTATTTCCATTTGAACAGCAAAGGTGAATTCATTAGTACACAGAATGCCACAGACTATTAAGAGATTGATTGATTGTGTTCCATTCTCTGCTACTTAAAATGAAGCTATAAGACCAGCAACACAGAAAGGTTCTTCAATCCCCAACGCACTATAATGGTTTCCACTACTAACAGCAATACCATACTTTTAATAAAATACCATGAATGCATTTTCCACACACACAAAATTAAAGCAACAGTTACTCTTTTATTTCATTATGACACAGAACTGTACAAAATGGCTCAGGTTCAAACTCTTACCTCACTGAGGCATACTGTCTTCCCAATTAACTTTATCTGTAAAGTGAAATGTTGCCTGAAGGGGCCATCTTTCCTATGGCACTCCAATTCTTTTATGTGTTCCAATGTCTAGTCTCTGACTCTCTTCCCCAAATCTAACTGCATATCACAGAAGGCAACATGAGTCTTGGCTGACATCGTGACTATGCGAAGCCTCCTCTCCAGGAAGGTCGAGCTCTTTGACGGTGGGTGCAGTGGGTATGATGAGGGAGACAGGCCTCCACCTGTGAGCCAGGTCAGCCTGCCCTGCCCCGTGTGCCCCGGCCACCCTTTCCTTACATCAGCGCACCCTTGGAGCACATCCAGGAAGAAGTTCCTAAATAGATGCATGTTCACATCTATTCATTGCCAAGGGACTTTCCTTTGATGATGTTCTTTCTGCAGTCAAGGATTTAATTATTTTCATAACCTAGAATCTGCTCACATTGAGTAGTGTGTTACAAAAACACTCTCAAAGGTGGCAAACTTGTAGGATCAGCTGTAACCTGACAGCTCATGTTGTATTCATTTGCCAGCTGGGTTATCTTCTTTCTCTGCTGTTACAAGAAAAGTCGAGGAGGCCAAGGCCATTTTCCTCTTGTTCTTCACTGTATTTCCAAGAATGGTCCTGTTACATGGTATGGAGATGCTCTTCCTCCCACCCTTTTTCTGCCTCTCTCTCTCTCTCTCTCTCTCTCTCTCTCTCTCTCTCTCTCTCCTATATATATATATATATATATATATATATATATATGAAGCCACCTCTTGCAACCTCATGTACTCATTACTCTTAATGTTTAAAATCCCTTTCATGATAATAGAAAGTTCATTTCATACATTTGCCAATGGTTTCCTCAGATGATAGACAGCACTTTTACTCTAGTATTTATCCTTTTAGCAAATGAAATTATCCATCATGAATTAACTAATATTGATTTTTTTATATTCTGCAAAGAGATAGCACAAACGTGATCTCACTACAAAGACAGTGTGAAGTAGATTGTATCATGTTATAATATTAGCAAAATGCAATCGGATTTTTATGCAGAGTCCATTATGCAGACACACAGTGAATCATACATAATAGAAATCAGTGATCCATATTCTTTGGGTTTGGAGTTACACAGGTTTCAGCCTGAGACCTGGAAAGCTACTGAACTTTATGTCTCAGTTTTTTGTCAGTAAAACAATGGACAGTCGTACTCACTTCATGGGGATATTGTGAGAATTAAATGAGACAACATATGTAGCATGCTCCAGGCACTTCGTAAGGATCAATAAATGACTGGAATGACTATGTGTAATAAAACCCCATAATAATATATCATAGAATCCATACTTTAAGATCTATTCTGAATGTTTTCCAAACTTTCTGGTTACTAAATGTTGAATTTAAATGCAGAATATACGTGAGGCAAATTTAGCATATTATCCTGGAGGTTGAGTGTATAATTTATCAAACAAAAGTGGAACAAAGGGGGAAATATACACGGCAAAGGAGAATGCTGAGCATGGAGAAAGTGAATCTTTATTACCTTTGCTTTAAATACCATCTACTGCATTGTAAGTTCATGTCAGTTAATTTTTAATATAGGTATTTTTTAACTGTTTCACAACCAACTCATAAAATTCCTGGAATTGTAACAGTTGGCTCTCATGAGCTAGCAAGGGAGAGCTCCAGATCACTAAAGTGGGCAATCATGAAACTCATAAAGAACACTGCCCAGGAATGCCCGGGCATGAGAGCAGGGCTACACTCCAGCTCTCTGAAGGTCCTTCTCATCACAGGGAAACATGCTAGGAAGATAAGCTTCTTCCTCCATCCAGCCAGGCATCATCCTAGTGAGAAAAGGGCAATCTGTGTTTTGTTTGTCCTAGATAGGACAGTTTTTTTGAGAGGGCTGTTTGCATGATCAAGATGGAACCATGTTAGAACCACAAACTCAATATTAACTGGCTTGCCCATCATTACCATGAGTAAGGACTCAAGAATAAGACAAAATCAACTACTGGCCAAATAAGAAATAGGTTATTCTTTGCATATACATATAGTAGTGTGAGCTAAATTCTATGACTCTGCTAAGGGTTAAAAACTGGAATTGTAAGGGACCTAAATATGAAGATATAATGAAGAAAACATCATTTGTATAATAATTAGTTTATAACAATTTTGAGAAGAAAATTATGAAACCAACACATGTAGAACATTTTTGGTGTAACCCTGTACTAAGTACCTTACGTGTAAGAATTACTTTAATTCTCTATAATACGGACACTAGAATTGTCACTCTTTCTTTTACTAATAAGGAAGCTGAAGCTCTGTTATATTACGTGGTTCCCTGAAACCATAGGTACATGATGGAACCAGAACTCAAGTGCAGCCACAGGACTCGTGATCGTGCCCTTAACCCCAGAATCAGAGAGCAGAACTTCAGAATCACAGCCAGGATCAAGATCCATTGTAGTGGTCTCAGAATTACTAATTGTGTGGGAAATTACTCAAATTTCTGTTAAAATACATTATCCAAAAAGGTATCGGTTCATAGCAACCTTGTAATAACGTGATTGGAGCGGCCAGTCAAGTGAAACGGCAGCACCACTCTGAGTCTTTCTGTTATGACAAAATCTGCAAGGAAACAGCCTAAGGAAAACAGCCATCTGGGGACCAAATAGAATAACGAAGCGCATGCTTCCTTTTATAGTGTTGCCGCTTGGAACGGATTCAGCATTTATTGTATATTTGTGACTTCATCATCAAGCTGCAGCAGAACTCCATCGAGATGCCTGTGGGCGGTGGGGCGGGGGGGGCATCATTTGATATTTAAAAAGAAACATTCATTCTCCAAATTTTCAGCTATTGGGGTAAAAAATGGACTAAAATACATCATAAAATTTGCTAAGTGGCTTTAATAGACTATGCAGCTGGTTCCCACCATCACCAACGATAACCAAACATAATAGTCCACCTGGTTGTCAGCATTTATTTTGTGTTTCTAGATACTGTATTGCAACCATTTATCTGTAAAGTCTTTGGAGACCCCATTAGCTAGGGTGGACATGTGACTGCATATCAATCTATACCTACTCTCACACAATCTCCACTACAGTGGCTCTTATATTCACAAAGGTGTTACATTTAACATCAACAGAGGAAAGGAAGATAAAACTAAGCATACCTGGGTTCTCAATTCTGTTCCTGTTACAAGCCCTGCAGAAGATAGTTTCCAGACAGAAGGAAGGACAATCATGCATGATAAGAAGTTAGCAATTGGTAAACCTGGATAGAGGATATATGGGAGTTCTTGTGTTATCTGGGAAAGTTTTCTGTAAGTTTGGTTTTATTTCTAAATAAAGAAGTTACAATGAATAACAACAAAGTATCAAGCCAGTGTCATTTTTTTCCTCCTGAAATGATAATGAAAACATCAATGTGAAGACTTCTAAAAATGTATGCCTGAGAATTTCCATACAGTTGTTAGTCGTCTGAGAATGCCTTTGAAAATTGTATCTTATCTCATTAACATGTCAATCAAGAAGAGAAGCAAGAAGCAGGAATATAGAAATTATGTTATCAACACCACAGAAACGTCTATTTGCACAGCAGTGCTGCTGAAACACAGATTTCCTTTCCTAAGTAGAGCTCAAACTTTAGGATGTGTAAGAATAACTTGAGGATTTTATTAAGATGAATTTTCCTAGTTCAGGGCTTCTCAATCTGTTTTTTATTATCATCCCCTCACTCTCTGTGAAATTGTAATAATGCCGACAGGCTGGGATATCTACTTATGGAATGTGGCCGGATGGAGGGTCACAAAATGGTTGCTTTAGTTAAGAGTTTTCGCCCTCCAAAATCCCATTCTTGTACCTTTAGGAGCTATTGCTGCCCCCATTAGAATCAATTCCTAGTCCCATCTCTTCAGTCCTTTGATTCAGGAGCTTTGTTGTGGGATCTAAAATTGTGTTTTTAAAAAAAACACATGCACACACATTGCAGGAGATTCTGGCGCAGATGGTCCCTTAAAGACATTCTGAGAAAAACTGCTAAGATTTTACAATCTCAGGAAATTACCTCTGAACGCCTCATTTGGAAGCGACCGAATTAGTAAGTGGCAAAGACTTGATGGAAGATCCTTTCCCATTAATTTGTCATTGAGAGTTTGGCCCCTAGTGCCTCGTGTCCCACAGGATCCCTCGGGACACACAGTATTCTCAATACATGCATATTCAGCTGGACCTCTGGAATGGATCCGTGGATCCAGAATAATCAGTGTGAGCTCACAGGAGGTGCTCAGGCTGCAGTGGATGGGGAGGCCTCCAGTCAGAGACTGAGTCTGGGCAATGACCCGCAACCCTCGCTATGTTTTAGATCCTTACCCAAACTTTGGAAAGATATAAATTGTTCTGTCACCAGGTTATTAAATTCAGGCAGTCAAAGATGTGTCCATTGATCCCTATGTTCCTTGGTGACTATAATACCGAGAAGCATAGACAGCCAAGGGAATCAGCATCCAAGGACTGTTCAGTTTGTTTCCGTCCAGCCTGGAAACAGTAGGTTCATGATAAGAGGGTCGAGCCAGGTTTTTGGAGCTTTGGTGGGCTCTGCCTGAAGTCTTTATTCAAGTGAGCTGCTCAATCATACCTTAAGTGTTTGCTTCTGATTTGACTGAGATCCACACGCACTCATAGGATGCTCAAGACTGCTACCAGCCACCCTTCTGGACAAGGAGACCCATCAGGGCTGGGCATGAAGTCAAGGTACATTAGGTTCCAGCCTTAGCAAGCAAATTATGGGCGAATTAGCTTGAAGCACCTGGAATCAAGCAGTAGCTGAGACCCACCTTAGCCCCAGAGATCTCACAGTCTTCAACCAGTAAAAACTCATTTCATGTCACTTTGGCCATGGCTTTAAGATTTCTTTTTTCCCACTCAACTTAATCAAAACTGGACCTGACTAAATCCTGAAGACTGTAAGCCAAGTCCAAGGTCTTCAAGGCCCCATTGACCTAGATTCTCCAATCCCAATCCACTGTGAAGTTATGACAAATGAAACAAATATTTAGTGAGCGTCCTTTTTGTATTAATAGTTAGCACTATCCCAAGAGGTACAGATGTACAGAGAAGAAATAGAAAACAATCTTGCCTTCATAGAGTGTATAATCTAGTTGGCACTGGTAGAGGAGAAGACAGAGGACAAAAGGGATCAGAATGATTTGTAGTGCTTCTTGAATCACTGGCTATATATCTTGAATTTGTTCTGAAAACTGAATTACCATTTTCCCTTCAAATATTACTTATAACCCATTTCATTCCTTTTCCTCCTCAAGGATCACACTGAGATTGTGTTCAGCATTATCATCATCTTCCTTATATCTCTTAGGCCTTCCTTTGTTTTCACTCAATATACTACCCTGGATATTTTCTACTGCCCTGCCACAATATGAAATCCTTTTCAGCTATGTACAATCAATTGTTAAAGCCATCAGTTCAATTTTAATTTGTCACATTATTTTTTAGTTCTACACTTTCCATTTGATACTTTCATATAGATTTTAAAACCTGGTAGAAGGTTTTATCATTATTTATTGTACATCTTGGTTGGAGTAATTATGAAATCAAATCTGATAGCTATATCATGTGCATCACTTGTGAGTCAGTTTCAATTTTATATTGTTTCCCTTAATCTTATATTTCGGTATACCTGTTGTTACTGATATTATTATTATTTGATTGGTCATATAGAGTGTGTTAGGCTGTATGCCTTCCTGTTCACATTTTTAAAAGCATTTATGAAAACTAGTATTAATTCTTCTGTAATCATTTCGAAGAAATTCTCTATGAAGCCACATGTGCCTGGTCTTTCCTTTGTGGAAAGATTTTATTAATTAAATCTATTCAATATAAGCCTACCATGATTTGTGTCTTTCTAGGAATTTTTTTGTTTCTTGTGGGTTATCTAATTTTTTTGGTGTATAATTTTACTAGTATTACCTTTTAACGCATTTTAAGTTTGATTCTAATATATGGTATACTTCCCTTTTCTCTGGGGGATACAGTCCAAGATCTCCAGCATATGCCTGAAACTGCTGAAGGAACAAAATTTCATATATGCTATGATTTTTCTATACGTACATACTTATGATAAAGTTTAATTCATAAATTAGGCAGAGAAAAGGTTAACAACAATAATACAATAGAACAATTATAACAATATACCATAATAAAAGTTATATGAATATGGTCTCTTTCTCTCTTCAAAATATCTTATTGTATTGTACTCACTCTTATTCTTCTCGTGATGATGTGAGATAATAAAATGACTATATGATGAGATGACATAGACACTGTGATGTTGCATTAGGCTACAACTGACCTTCTGATGATAGGTCAGAAAAGGTTCCTGTGTTCCAGGTGATGCCGGATCACTGAGCCATGATGGTGCCAATGGTTAGATACAAGAGCAGAAGATATTGATGATTAACACGCAGGTAGTGTACGCAGTATATATGCTGGATAAAGAGTTGATTCGTGTCCCAGATGGAATGGAATGAGATGGCACAGGATTTCACTACGCTACTCAGAACGTTGTGCAATTTAAACTTTTTGGAATTATTTATTTCTGGAATTTTCTATCTTTTATTTTTGGACCAGGATTGATCATAGGTACCTAAAACCATGGAAATCAAAATCATGGGTAAGGGGGCACTATTGTATCCTCTTTCATTCCTGATTTTAGTAATTTTTCTTTTGGTTTGTTTTTTTTTGTTTTTTTTTTTTTTTGTTTTTGTTTTTTTGTCAGTTTAGCCAAGGTTTTCAATTGTGTTGATCTTTTCAAAGGACCAAGTTTTGGTTTTATTGATTTCTCTATTGTTTTTCTCTATATTTCTTTTATTTCTACTCAAATCTTTATTATATCGTTCCTTTTACTGGCATTGATATTGTTTACTACTTTTCCTCATTTTTGAATATAAAAAGTTAGGTTAATTTAAGATACTTTTATGTATTTAAATATAGGTATTTATTACTTTGGACTTCGGGTGATTAGGTTGTGTTAATGTAGGTTTATCAATCACAAAATGTGTACCATTCAGGTCGGGGAGATTAATAACAGGGGAGGTTATGCATGTGTCAGAGCAGGGGCTATATGGAAAATCTCTGTACCTTCCCCTTAATTTTGCTGTGAATCTAAAGCTTTTCTTAAAAATGAAATTACTAAAGAAAGATGAGTGTTTACAGCTATAAAATTCTCCATAAGAACTGCTTTAGTTATACCTTACATCTTTTAATATGTAGTATTTTCATTTATCTAACATTATTTTATAATATCTATTGTAATTTCTTTTTTGATACATTGGTTATGTAGGAGCATTCTGGTTAACGTAGTAGTTTGCTAGGGCTACCATAACAAGATACCTCAGATGGGTGGTTTACACAATGGAAATTTATTTTCTCATAGTTCTTGTAACTAGAAGTCCAAGATCAAGGCGTTGACAGTTTGATTTCCTCTGAGGCCTCTCTTCTCGGCTTGCGGATGGCCGCCTTCTCACTGTGTCATCACTGTGTCCTCACATGTGACTCTCTGATGGCACACCCTGTGCATGTCCAAATTTGTTCTTATTAAAACACCAGTCATATTAGATTTGAGCCCACCCTAATGACCTCTTTTTAACTTATTGGCCTCCTTAAATGCCCTGTTCTCAAATACAGTCACGTTCTGAGTTACTGGGGGCTAAAGTTTCAACATATGAATTGAGGGGAGGGGTCAGGGCAGGACAAAATTTAGCCCATAATAGATAATTTTTGCATATTTGTGAATTTTATAACATTCCATCTATTGAGTATTTTTATTTTTATTCCATTATGGTGAGAGAACACACTTTGTAATATTTTAATTCTTTTAAAAATTATTGACACTTGTTTTATGGTTTTGTATGTGGTTTGTCATGGAGAATGTTTCATGCACTCTTCAGAAGAATGCGTGTTCTGCTGTTGTGGAATAGCACGTTTGATAAATTTCTGCTGTATATAGTTGTTCAAGTCTTCTTTTTCTTAAACTTTTGTCTAGTTCCATCCATTGCTGTGAAAGGTACTGAAATATTCAAATATCTATGCATGCTCTATTTTTCCTTTCGATTCTGTCAGTTTTGCTTCATGTATTTTGGAACCCTGTTGTTAGGCACATATATATTTATAATTTCTGTATCTTCATGATGGAATAATTCCTTTATAACTACATAATGTCCTTATTTTTTCTATAATAATAATTTTTACATTAAAGTTGAGTTACCTGATATTAACATATGTACTCTAGCACTTTTCGGGGTACTTTTTGAATGGTACATGATTTCCCATGTTTTACTTTCAACCAATTTGTGTCTTTGAATCCAATAGATGTCTCTTATAGGCAAAATATAGCTGGATGACTTCTTAATCAATTCTGCTAATCTCTGCCTTTTGAGTATTAAATCCATTTATATTAATGCAATTACTGATAAAGTAGGATTTATGCCTACCATTTTGCTTTTTGTTATGTGTATTATACCTGTTTCGTTCTTCTATGCCCCCATTGCTGCCTTTTTTGTGTAAATAGGTACTAATTTACATGTCATTTTGATTCTCATGCATTTATTTTCATATATTATTTATTTTATCATTATTTCCCTAGGGATCACAATTAATACATTAATTTAAAATAATTTAGTTCAGATTAATGCCAACTAAATTTGAAGAGTGTACAAGAACTTTTCTCTTATATAGCCAGCTGTGCCCTCTACCGCTACCCTTCTAACTTTGGGTCATTATGTTCGAACAAATTACATCTTTATGCATTGTGTGCTCATTTATAACAGACTTATGTTCATTTATTTCTGTAATTATGTTTTAAATATAATTAAAGATTAGAGTAACAAAAATAGGCAATACTTTTTTTTATATTTATTTATGTGTTTAAATTTCAAGTGCTGTCTATCTTTTATGTGAATTCAAGTCAAATGTCTTTCATTTTCAGCCTGAAAGATTCCCTTTGCTGTTTCATGAAGGGAAGATCTGTTAGAGAAAAATTCTCTTAGTTTTTGTTTTTCATTAATGTCTTAATATTCCTCCATTTTTGAAAAGTCATTTTTATGGATATAGAATTCTTGGCTGGCAGTCTTCCTTTTTAGCACTTTGAATTTGTCATCTTTCTGCCTTTTGGCTTCCATGGTTTCTGATTAGAAGTCAGCTGTTAATCTTCTTGAGGAACCCTTGTACATGAAGCATAACTTCTATATTTATGCTTTCAAGATATTTTTTGCCCTTGGCTTTTCACAGTTTGATTATGTTGTGTCCAGGTATGGATCTCTTTCAGTTTATCCAACCTGGAATTTGAGAAGCTTCTTAGATGTGTAGATTAATATTTTCCATCAAATTTGGCAAGTTTTCTCCCATTAGTTCCTCCAATATTATTCCTGCCTTGTCTTTCTCCTCTCATCTGTGACTCCATTATGTACGCTGGTACACTTGATGGTGCTCTACAGGCCCCTTAGGCTGTGCTCATTTTCCTTCATTGTTTTTTTCTTCTCTACCTCAGACTGGATCATCTTAATTGATCTATCTTTAAATTCACTGCTTGTTTTGCCAGCTTACATACACTTCATTTCTGCTAATGTATATTTAATTTTAGTTACTGTACTTTTCAACTTCAGAATTTCTATTTGTTTCTTTTTATAATTGTTCATCTCTATATGGGGAGATACCACTCTCATACTTTTCTTTAGCAATTTAGACATAATTTTCTTTCGTTATTTGAACATTTTTATGATTGTTTATTTAAAATCCCTCTCCAGTAAATCTAATATCTGGGCTCTCTCAGACACAGTTTCTGTTGACTACTTTTTTCTCTCTCTGCGGAACATACTTTCTTATTTATTTGAATATCTCATAATTTTTTTGTTGACAACTATGTTTCTTAGTTTGGTTTGTGCTGCTATTACAGAATGCACAGACTGGTTAATTTATTTTTTAAAATGGTAGTTTATTTTCTAACCGTTCTATACCCTGAGAAGTCCAAAATCAAGGGGCCCGTGTACTGTGAGAACTGTCTTGCTGGGTCATCCAATGGGGTAAGGTGGGAAGAAGGGGAGGGCAAAAGGGACCAAACCCATCCTTTTGGAAGGGAGCCACTCCCACAATAACAAACCTACTCCTGTGATAACAGCATTAAACCACTCATGAGGGCAGAGTCCTCATGGCCTAATCACCTCTTAGTACTGTTACAATGGCAATTAAATTTTAACATGAGTTTGGGAGGGGACAAACATTTCAAACAAAACACTAAACATGATAAATAATAAAATGTGGAAACTTTGAAAATCAGATTCACTGTCCATTCCCGAGTAGGTTGCTGTTTCTGCTTGTAATTGTTGTTTGTTTGTTTCATTACTTTTCTTAACTAAATCTGCAATATCTATATTATGTGTCATGCATAGCCACTGAACTCTCTGCTTATTTATTGTAGTAGTCAGTGAGTAAACATATTTCCTTAAATGGCTTGAAGCAATAACACTCTTAGCCTTCACTTAGGAGCTGGGCTTCTGTGCTGGGGCATTGCTGTGGTGCTCTTGGAGACAGTTTACATCTTTTCCTTAGTCTGCACTTCTACTTGTGCAAAGCCTTAAGATCAACCCTAAGAGAGAAACTGGGGTCTTCTCAGGTATCTTATGAGCACACCCACAGCTCTGAACATATGCATAGCCTTCTAGATTCTGAGGCATACATTGCAGTTTTTCGAAGTACTCTATGGATCTCTCATTTCCTTCTAAGTGTTTTGGCCAGTTTCTTGTTTGTCCCAATTGTTGCAATGCTAAAGGATTCCTGCTGGTTGTTTTCTACAAATGCCCCAGGGAAAAGGTTTGTAGTGAGCTTATTCTGAGTCACTTTATATGAAAACAAATCTTGTGAGTGACAGTGACCAGAGAGGTCAAATGATGATAATTCTCTAAGAATGGTGTTTTTGGAGGAGATCCAAACCCAGTCTGCAGCCTCCAGTCGCTCCGAGGCTGCTGGTTTATGGGGCTACCAAGATTGCGAGGCTGCCGGGTTTTAGAGCTACTACAGAGCTAGGGAGAAGAGGATGTGGCTACAAAAGTCGAAGGACCACAAAACACTGCTCTTGCCAAAGTTCAACCATTTGTTCTTGAATAAACGCTGCCTTTTTTTTTTTTTTTTTTTGAGACAGAGTTTCGCTCTTGTTGCCCAAGCTGGAGTACAAAGGCACAATCTCAGCTCATTGCAACCTCTGCCTCCCAGGTTCAAGAGATTCTCCTGCCTCAGCCTTCCGAGTAGTTGGGATTACAGGCTTCTGCCACCACACCCGGCTAATTTTTGTATTTTTAGTAGAGACAGGGTTTCACCATGTTGGCCAGGCAGGTCTCGAACTCCTGACCTCAAGTGATCCACCTGCCTTGGCCTCCCAAAGTGCTGGGATTATAGGCGTGAGCCACCGTGCCCGGCCTACAAATGCTTCTTAGATTGTTGGAAGCCTTTGATTAATCTCCAAAGTCCTGAAAAAGTTTATTGTGCCAGTGTTCTCGTTGCTTTATGAAGGACAAATATTCAGTGGTCGTCTCTTTGTAATTCCAGGAGCAGTCTCCCCCATTATCTAAAAACTGACAGAAGAATCCCTGAAAATAGTTATGTCTCACTGAGAAGAAGAAATTTGCTAACATTAGATTTATAGTAATCATTATTATTTTTTTGCTAAAGATGAAATTTCCAAGTTTCTGTAAGATGGAAAAAATATTCAAAAAGCTATTGGCAAACTTACATGTTTTACAGAAATTTTAACATATCCTATTGTGGTACAAATTGTCTGGTGGGAATCAGGAATGGTCTGCTTACCAAAATCAGTCCTATAAATCATTGACTCTCTATATATTCCAGAACAGATGTAAAGTGACAGTATTATAACATCATAAACTTGATAGCATATTTCCTCAGATCTTGATGTAGAAGTAGTAAATCCAGGATGCATGCAATATAAATACATGCTTCACTTCTTATTTTCTCTCTATAAAATTCTCTGCCAATTTATGTTATGTAAGTTTAAAATGCTCTTTTTAATGCCAAATCTTAGAAATAAACAGTTTTAAAAAATGACTCACTTTTACAAATAAACAAAAAGAACTGACATAACTACTAATATGGAATTTTGCTTGTATCTTGAGATAATAAAAACGAAAATAAAGAACACCATGCCAATATCTGAGGAAGTTACTAAAATGCGAATAAAACGTTACTTGTAATAGCTATATATACCTATGTAATAACTATATATACATAAATACATATATGTATATATGCAATAACTCTATGTATACACACATATGTATATGTGTATATATAATATATACACATATATGTATGTATGTGTATAGTGTATATGGTATACATACACATATATATGTAATAACTATATTCCTATATGTATAATATGTATATGTATATATATTCCTATATGTATATGTATATGTGTATATATAACTATATGTAATAAATATATATATACACACACACACACACACACATATATATATATATAGAGAGAGAGTCTTTTAAAAGTAAGTCAAGGGGGAGAGAAGTATCTTAGTATGTCACTGCCCACTCCTTAAATCTAACCTGGGAATCAAAAGGGCTGTATCACAGTGCTGTTTGCGGCCCTGACTATGCTCTTTGACTTTTTCGGTGAGCCTCAGTTCCCTCATTTGTAAAACTGTCAGGAAAGCACTATATTATTGTGAAAAATAAGATACCATATAAATGTTACAGATGATTATTACTTAGTCAATTTTGGGGACAGGACCAAAGCTTAAAGGAGGCAGTAGACACTCTTTGAGAAAGCTTTCCAAAAGGTGAGAATTATCGAGCATGTGGCTTTACAAGCAAAGCTTTCATGGTAGAAATCTCAAATAGAACTTGCAGGTTAAACTGGTTGTTTCTCACTCTCCTTTCCTTTCAAACATGTCTTTTAGTCCTATCTGAGAAATGTCATCATGGAACTGAGGTCACACCCCACCCTGCAGTTTCATCATGCATTTCCTTTTATCTTAGATAATTCTATGACATCCTTATCTTGTCAGGTTTTAATTAATCAGGGAGTCTTAGTGCTCATATCACCTTTGTGTGTTTGTCTGATGTGAGATTTGAGAAAAATCCACAGGATCACAAGATTTCCCAAACACAGGAATAAGATACAATCACCATGTGAATTACCAAAGGATACATTTCAAATTGGGAACAGAAATCACATCTCACAGTTTTATTTATCTCATTTATTCCCTAATAACCGCAGTATATATCTGTTCACACTCCTTTTCTGAACATTACCCCCTTCAGCTGTTCAGAGAGGGGTCCTCCTGCATATCTAGTATCTTTATTCTCTGAATACCACTGAGTGGACCTGGACATCTGACCCCAGTTGGGCATAATGGATTTTCCAGCTGGGAATTTGGAACTGGGACACGGAGACTAGTTACTTAATTATGGGTGCTGGACATGGAAGGTGACCTAAGGGCCATATGGAGATGGCCATAATAGTTTATATGCAAATGAGAGCCCAAGCTGCAGAGGAGGAATGAAGGCAGAGGGAGAATGAAAAGAGCCAGGCCGGGCGCGGTGGCTCACGCCTGTAATCCCAGCACTTTGGGAGGCCGAGGCAGGCGGATCACGAGGTCAGGAGATCGAGACCATCCTGGCTAACCCAGTGAAACCCCATCTCCACTAAAAATACAAAAACAAAACAAACAAACAAACAAACAAAAAACAAAACTAGCCAGGCGTGGTGGTGGGTACCTATAGTCCCAGCTACTCCAGAGGCTGAGGCAGGAGAATGGCGTGAACCCGGGAGGCAGAGCTTGCAGTGAGCCGAGATCGCACCACTGCACTCCAGCCTGGGTGACAGAGTGAGACTCCATCTCAAAAACAAAACAAAACAAAACAAAGCAACAACAAAAAAAGCGAGTCGCCTCACTTGAGGGCATGAAGAGCAGAAAGAAAGTGAAGCAGATGTCCTAAGTTCCTGGGTTTTATGTTCAGTTTCATGGGTAGCCTCTGTTCATATTTTTTATTTAAATTTGTGGGATAGTCTCTTATTCTTACGTGGTGCACTTTAGTAAACATAAGTTGGTTTTTTAAAAACAAACCCTCCCTGACTCAGGCAATACATCTGTAGTTAATTCTTAGTGTAGCCATATAACTTATTGCCCAAGCCAGGATAATGTGGAGATCAAAGCAGACTTTCTCATTATAACTGAGCAACTGGTTGCAGAGCTGTCCTACATTGTTCAAACACTGATGTGAAGCCTCTGAACTGGGAGAGGATTATGAAAGAGCTTTCAATTCAGATGGGTCACAGCAGGTTATCTGTTGCTATGCAATTTATGACCCCCATACAGTGGCTGAAATTAAAATCATTTACTTTGCTCACACATCTGGGTCTTGATGGGGCTATGTTGACCAGATCTGGTTTAAGGTCTTCTATGTGGTGTGGTCAGATGGTGGCTGGGGATGGGTCATTCCGAATGTTTCTTCAATTACATGCCTGGGCTGAGAAAACTTAGGGACTAGAATAGCTGAGGCCCCATGAACATGACAGAGAGAGATTTTCTTTTATCTATCTATCTATCTATCTCTCTCTCTCTCTCTCTCTCTCTCTCTACCTAGCTACCTACCTACCTGCCTGCCTATCATCTATCACCTACCATCTATCTATTATCTGTCATCTATCTTCTATCTTTCATCTATTCATCTATCTACCTATAATCTCTTTATCCATCTACAATTTTAGCGCCTCTACTTTTTTTTTTTTTTTTTGGATACAGGATCTGGCTCTGTCACCCAGGTGGGAATGCGGTCGCGCTATCTCAGCTCACTGCAACCTCTGCCTCTTGAACTCAAGCAATTCTCCCACCTCAGCCACCCAAGTAGCTGAGACTACAGGCACACACCACCACGGCCAACTAATTTTTGTATTTTGGGTAGAGACACAATTTCATCATGTTGCCCGGGCTGATCTTGAACTCCTGAGCTCAAGCAATCCACCTGCCTCAGCCTCTCTACCTGTTTTTACCCATGTAGTTTCCACACAGTGGTTCTAGGCAGTCAGGACTTCTTGCACAGCAACTGGAACCCCACAGAGCACATGGCCCAGATTCTGATGGAGTCTGGAAGTCTTGCAGCATCTATGGGCTGTGTTCTGTTTTGTATATTGGCAACCAAAAAGGCTTGCCGAAGTGCAAGGAGAAAGGATGTAGACTCCAAGCCTCAATGGTAGGAGTGGCAAAGAACTGGCTGATGTGCTTTAAACCTCTTCAGTGGGAGATAGCTTTGGAGAATTCACTGCCTTGCAGTGGGTTTGAAATGTCACATCAGTCACTTCCATGACGAGAGTGAGCATGATGAGAACAAATTTGCAATATGTATAATATATTTTCATGTAATCATTTTTTGGTTTTACTATATTTAAAGAAATACCACAATAAAGTCTAAAGGGGTATCTTTTATGGAAGTGAATATTTTATTTAAAGCAACTTCGTTAAGTAAATGCTGAAATTCATGAAAGTTGTGGCGCATCAAACACTTATATTTATCAAACTGTAACTTTTGTTAATTTTATCCATTCCTTTTTCACTTATTATAAAATATACAGACTTATCTTTACTGCAGTTATGACTCATCCAAATAGCAACAAAATAAAATGAAGATATTCTTGTTTCTTGTAAGAAGAAGAAAAATATTTAAAATTCTGATTAAAGAACTAGTAATAAGAATTTTATAGCTCTAGTCTCTTGATAAAGGTGAGAATAACATATTACCTTATTAGGTTATGTAAACTGTTCTGTCCATTTTTCACACTTGGCACAAATTAATAAAAAATATTATTCAAGGGTAAGTAGAGTGACGTAGATATTAATCTGGTATGAGAGTAGTATACATCTTGGCTGGGCACGGTGGCTCATACCTGTAATCCAGCACTTCGGGAGGCCAAGGCAGGCAGATCACTTGAGGCCAGGAGTTCAAGACCAGCCTGGGCAACATAGCAAAACACTGCTTGCACTAAAAATACAAAAATTAGCTAGACGTGGTGGTGCACACCTGTAGTCCCGGCTACTCAGGAGGCTGAGGCAGAAGAATTGCTTGAACCCTGGAGACAGAGGTTGCAGTTAGCTGAGATCACACCACTGCACTCCAGCCTAGGTGACACAGTGAAGCTTTGTCTCAAAATAAAACAAAACAACAAAAAAGAGTAATACACATCCCTTTATAAATAAAATTTAATATAACTGATCATAAATCAGACACTAAAAATAAAAATATATAAATTGATACTTAAAAATACTCTTATTTTTCTTTTTATTTCATCAGCAGCAGTGATAGGCAATTTAAATCAGAACTTGCATACAGTTTACATGTGACCTAATGCCTTTGTTCTACATTAGACTCTTGTGTTACAATCAATGAGACAATTGAACTTCAATTCAAGATGTAACTGGAATTCCTGGAAAAGAAATGGCCGCCCACGCTGAGTAATCTCTATACCTCTTTTGGGTGGAATTCTGCAGATGGCTGGGGGTAGGACTTTAGCCAACCTCGTGATCACAGTGGAAGGTAAACAGAAGCACTGTCGAGGGGAGTGGGTGGTCCTGGAAGTAAGGAAAGGGCATCTGGCAGCAAGAGAGAGTGAAAGGAGGAGAGCTACGTGGGTAACGTATTGAACATTCATGACTTTGTTGTTGTTGGAGTACTTCTTGTTTAGTTTACTTTTCTTTTATTGTTGTCCTCGTCTTCCTCACCAGGTAAATGGACAGACACAACACTGAGTATAGGATGCATCACAGATATTCACTCATTTAAATTCATTTTAAAACTGAAATTTCACAGGAGCAAAGTTTGCCCTGCCAGACTAGATGCTTTTTGTCAACTGATTTGTAGAAGATGAGTAGAAGGGCCAGGTAATTTTTTTTTTAATGCTTGAATTAATCCGTGAGTTAAAAATAGAGCAAAGTATTACATGGCCAGAAATCAGAGTTATTAGAAAGCTACAGCAATTAAAACCTTTGAGCACTGATCCAAGAACAGACAACTAGAAGAAAGAAACAATAAGGTCCAGAATGAGGCCCACACAGGTCGGGTCTTCTGACTTCCTACAACTATGCAGTTCCATGTAGTCGAAAACTACTCTTTTGTTTTTCATTCGGGGTACAGTGTAATTTATACTTAGTAAAACATACAAATCTTAAATATGTATCTAATTAATGTTTGCCTGTATATACACCTGTGTAACTATCATTCAGCTCAAGATAAAAGGATATCTCCATCATCCCAGGAAGTTCCCTCCTGGTCCTTCCCCGCAGGTATCCCCAGGGACAACCTGTTATTCTGAAGAAATCCACCGCCAATGATAATAGTTTTGCCTACACTGGAATTTCATTTAAAGAGAAAAATGCAGCATGTCCTCTTTGGGGTGTCTGGCCTCTTCCAGTCTTAGTCTTATGTTTGTGAAATCTATCCATATTGTTCTGTGTAGAAATGGTGTGTCTTCCTCTTTTGGCCATGTAGGATTCCACTATATAAGTATACCATACTTTGTGCATCCAATTCCCCATTGGTAGACATTTGGGTTGTTTCTAGTTTTTGTCCATTCTAAATAAAGCTGCTATTAACATTCTTGCACAAGTCTTTTTGTAATATCATGCAATCATTTGTAGAGACCCATTCTGAGAGGTGGAATTGCTGGAACACAGGCATAAATTAAAGTGTATTAGAAACTGCCAAACAGCTTTCCAAAGTGGCTGTATTGTTCTATACTCCCACCAGCAATACAAGAGAATTTCAGCTGCTACACATTCACAGCAATACTATTGTCCATTATTGATTATTTAATGAAGCCATACTTATGTTTTAAATTCGAACAACTGAAAAAACCAAAACCATGCAGTTAAATATTTTATGGTACATTTTAGTAGTTGTTTTTCTTTGTGATTTTTAAAAGTTCTGCATCCATTGCATATGGTTGTTTCTCCTTTATGTAGTTAACATAGAAAATCACATTAGTTTTCAACTGTTAAATCAACCTTTCATTCCAAGGATCCTGGCAGCGTTCTACTTTGTTTCCTCAGTGGTGGTTATATGATGTTCACTTTCTGATAAATCATAGTTGCACATTTTTGGTGAATTTTTGATGTGTTTTATTTATACCAAGTGAATATAAATTGTTTTGCTATATTACTGTTAAAATAATGAGGACTAACATTTTAGTAAGTAACTGCTTACTAAGTTATACTATTTTTGGTAAACTGACCTACAATAACTAACATATTTTGCTTACCATGAAAGAAACCTTGATCCACCCTATCAAAATCCCCCCAATTTTTTTTTTTTTTTTGCAGAAATTAAAAAGCTGATCCTAAAATTCATATGAGATTGCAAGGGATGCTGAATAATCAAAACAATCTTGGAAAAGACAAATAGAGTTAAGGACTTACTCGTCATGATTTCAAAACTTATTGTAAAGCTACACTAATGAAAACAGTGTGGTACTGAAATAGAGTAAACTTATAGACCAAAGATGTGGAATCGAGAATTCAGAACCGATACACCCATACGTCAATGTTCAACAGATTTTCAACAAGGGTTCCAAGATCATTCTATGAAGAAGGAAGTATGTCTTCAACAACTGGATATCCACATGCAAAAGAATGAAGGTGGGATGTGACCTTACAACATATATAAAACTAATAACTCAAAGAGGATAAAGGACACAAATATAACACCTTAAACTCTAATACTCTGTTTTTTTGTTTTGTTTTGTTTTTTTAAATGGAGTTTCGCTCTTGTTGCCCAGGCTGGAGTGCAATGGCGCGATCTGAGCTCACTGCAACCTCTGCCTCCCAGGTTCAAGAGATTCTCCTACCTCAGTCTCCTGAGTAGCTAGGACTACAGAAATGTGCCACCATGCCTGGCTAATTTTGTATTTTTAGTAGAGATGGGGTTTCTCCATGTTGGTCAGGCTAGTCTCTAACTCCCGACCTCAGGTGATCCACCCACCTTGGCCTCCCAAAGTGCTGGGATTATAGGCGTGCGTCATGGCACCTGACCAACTCTAATACTCTTAGAAGGAAATCCTCATGGCCTTGAGCTTGGTAATTGTTTCTTAGATATGATACCAACAACACAAGCACAAAAGAACAAAAATGTATAAATTGGGCTTCATCAAAACTTTTTTAAAAATGTGCATTAAAGGATACTATCAAAAGAATTTAAAAACCCACAGAATGAGATAAAATATTTACAAAGCATATATTTCATAGAGGTCTAGTATATAAAATGTGTATACCAAGAACTCTTACAACTGAAGAACAAAAAGTCAAACAAAAATAGACAAAATACTTTTCTCTAAAGAAAAGATAAAAATGACCAACAAGACATGAAAGATGCTTGGGAAATAGGATGATTATAACAAATAAATTTTTTAAAGGAACATTAAGTGTTGGTGAGGATGTGAAGAAATTGGAACTTTCCTACATTGCAGGAGAGAATGTAAAATGATTTCGCCACTGTAGAAAACAGTTTAGTAGTTATTAAAAACATTAAACACACAATTTACCATATGAATCAGAAATCCCACTTTTGGCTATAAACCAAAAATAATTAAAAACTGGCAGTCAACAATGAGATGTCATCTTACACCACTCAGTATGGCTATTATTAAAAAGTAAAAAAATAACAGGTGCTGGTGAGGTTGGGGAGGAAAAGGAAGATTTTCATTGCAGCACTATTCACAATAGCAAAGATATAGATTCAACTTAAATGCCCAGCCATGGTAGAATAGATAAAGAAAATATGGTACATGTATACCATGAAATACTATGTGGCCATAAAAATGGATGAGATTGTATCCTTTGCAGGGACATGGATGGAACTGAGGGCCACTACTCTTAACAAACTAACACAGGAACAGAAAACCAAATACCACATATTCTCACTTATAACTGGGAGCTAAATGATGAGAACACATGGACACACAGTGGGGAACAACAGACACTGGGGCCAACTGGAGAGTGAAAGGTAGGAGAAGGGACAGAGTCACAAAAACAAACACCTACTAGGTACTAGGCTTTATACCTGCATGGTGAAATAATCTGTATAACAAACCCCCATGACATGAGTTCACCATGAAACAAACAAACCTGCACATATACCACTGAACTTAAAAGTTAAGAAAAACAGGTAGTCCAACAAAGACTTATGTTTATAGCAGCCCTATCAACAGCAGCTAAAAGTGGAAACAAACCAAATTCCCATGAACTGATCAACGTATCAACCAAGTTTTTTAAATCTATGCAATGGAATATTATTATAAGAAAACAATGAAGTACCAATGCAGTCTCCACCATGAATGAACCTTAAAAATATGCAGAGTGAAAGAAGCCAGATATGAAGGTTATATATGGTGTAATTTCCCTTACATAAAATATCAAAAATAGGGAAATTCCCAGAGACAGGAAGCAGATCTGTGGTTGTCAAAAGCTAGAGGACGTTGGGAGATGAAAAGTGACTGATTATTTGGCACAATATTTCTACTTGGGGCTATGAAAATGTCCTGGAGCCAGATAGTGGTGACGGATGCACAACATTCTCCGTGTAGTAATGCCACTGAATTATATGCTTCAAAATGGTCAAAAGAATGAGTTTTATTTTAGGTGTCTTTTATCGCCATAAAGAGCCACAATTCCCTGACACTGCTGTTCTTAAACTTTATAAACTTCTTAAGCCATATATTATTTATTATCGTTGTATTTTATAAGACTATCTGTATAGAAAATCTAATGTTAAATAATTTTATTTGCCTAAATCCTATTTGTGTTTTTTAGTAATTCTGAGGTATAAAGACAGCAACTTTGGGGGATAATTAAGCCTTCTTATCTGTATAATATTCATTTGGAATTTTCTTCTGACATGCAAGACATATGTACATTTAGTCGTGAGAATGGTTTTAAGTTCATGGTTATGGTCTCTGATCACCTTAGAATGGCTCCATGAAGACGGAGCTAATTCAAGTCTCGTCCACAATGTGGACATCGGCTTTTAAGGGTCTCTACTCAGAGTCAGATAAGCCGCGTGCTCGGAAGTTGACCATTTACCCAGTTATTTCCCAGGTTCCTGGTTCAACCACTACCCTTCTTTTTGTACTTCATTAATAAGCACATTTTTCTTTTAACCCTCAGACATATGCCCCATTAAGCATTCATAACTGTTATCCTCAGAGAAGTTCATGTAGAAAGACACGCACCGGGTGACACATTAAGGAAGAGAGATAAATGCTGGCCCTAGGACATTACCAATTCCAATTTCAACGTTCACCAGAGGCTTCAGGACTCGACAAAACTGCCAGAGTCTACTCCTTCCCAGGCTGCTCAAGACCACGGAAGCTGCAGGAACAATCTGTCTGTCAGGGTTAGGCCTTCACAGGAGAGAACTGCCCCACAAAGGCAAAGTCAACAGTATTTAATGTGCTTGCATGAAGAGTATTTAATTTACTCACTTTCAGTTTTTACCTGCAACATTTCTTAAAATCCCATTTTGTGTGAACCAACTAGGTTATACTGATGAATACCAAATACCTCAGTTGGTTTCAGAAGTGCTGAGGACATTTCTGTCTCAGGAAAACTCCAGGAAATAGAAAGCTTGCATGATGAAGATCATTCTTTAAAGAGCAAGTGCTGACTCAAAAGCATATTTCCCTGGTGCCCAAGTCTGATGAACTTAAATATACTGAAGATTCACATTTGATTCATGACGTCTTTTTTCTAAGTTCATTATTAAATGTAAACAGTCAGTCAAAAACATTAGAGGGAATGAGTCAGACTTTAGGAAGATTTAGGAAAATATTATTATTGGAAGTGATGTCTTTCAGTCAACTTAGAGACAGTAAAAATGCATCTGCTTTTGTTGGGAAAGGGGGCACTTCCTGTGTTGCCACCGACTTGTGACCTCTAAACCAAGGTCTTGCCCCATATAGAGAATGGTTTCCTAAAAATTCAGAAATATGACCATTTTAATAGTCCTAGCTACTTTTCCAGCTTACCTCTGTTCATCAAATATATCATCAACTGTTAGTGTGGACTGTAAAAGTCACCTGGCTTTAAACCCAAAAGAATTGGTTGAGTTAGAAATCAGAGTCACTAAGCAAGTGACAAGAATTACTGAATAAGTACATCCTCTATCCCTTTGAATTCAAATGAAGTGAATCCTTATTTTACAAGTCAACATGAGAGGCTGAGGCAGGAGGCTCGCTTGAGCCCAGGAGTTCAAGGTGGCTGTAAGCTATGATCTGTAACTGTACTCCAGGCTGGGCAGGACAGTGAGACCCTGTCTCTAAAGAAAACATCAAAACAAATCATAAAAGCAAGTAAACAGTAAATTCGTGCTAGGAGATAATTGTTTCTAGTACAAATGTCTCACTCTTTTTCTCTTCTTTCTCCTCTCTCTTAATCTCTCTCTCTCTCTCTCACACACACACACATACACAAACACACACAAACACATAGACACACACACACCCCTACACCTCTAATTTATCTACAGGACTCAGATCACTCTGGTTTTCTGGGTTTCCTCCCGTTATTTAAAATACAATCTAATAGGCAAAAACCTGGCAGATTGCTCACAAAATAAATCATTTGTGTAAAGAATAAGTGAAGTAAATGAAGTGGCACCGAGACACCTTCATGAGCCTCATACTTACTTAAGCTACATAAGCATATATTTCATTCAATTAAAAAAACAGACTTTTGGCCAATGCCTTGCAAGTCTACATGCTGTGAAGATTTGAGGTTGATTCTAATTGGGACACATGAAAGAGCAAATTGAAAAGCCCATATCAACAATGATTTGTTAATCTGTTGCTGTGTTAAAAATTAATTAAAACCTACATCTACCATAAGAATCATAATTTTTAAAACGGGAGAGAATGGTGACTCAGAACATGAAGAAGCTTAATTATATCACAGTTTGGTATTAAGGTATGTTCCTTAGCAATCTGAGGAATTAATATACTTGAGCTGAAACTCTTCCCCTACCCGCCACCTCCACAAATTTCCTACCTTTCAGAGTGTGTCTTGTGGGACTATAATACTATTTTTTAAACAGTGTTTTATTTTAGAAACAAAATAATTACAAGAAAAGTCTTACATTTTTTTCAGTAACGTTGTCTGTTACAAAGATTTGTCATTGACACACAAGTGGAACGAGGTGACATTTGGCCACTCTGATGTTTATTACCCAAAAATGTGCTAGAGACAAATGGTTGCATAAATTTTAGATTCACCGCCAACTTTAAAATAGAAATTTAAGTAAAATAAATAAACAAAATTTATTCAATTTTATTTAGGAAGATTTTGCCCTTCTGGAAGTCAGTTAAACATCTAACTATATTTAAAAGTCCTTTTTTCATTAAACTGATGAATACAGCTGCAACTTAATTAAGACCATGGCATGACATAAAATACACTGGGATTCCCAGTGTTGTTTCTGCTCCAAAGCATCTCCATAGCTTTGGGGGCAGCAGGATGTTGAGTACCACAACACCAAGGAGAATTCATGAAATTCCATAAGGGAGGGAATGGGTACTTTGGAAAAAACTTGTAAGAAGTTCTTATATAACATATTCCCCTTCCCTATTTAAGTAATCAAAAAATATCACCATAAATGGATTTATTTTTTCCAAATTAGTCCTTTATCCTGCTCCGTTTGTTAACTAACCCCATCTCACTTTTCCTGGATTCTAAATTCTTTATCATATATTCAGGTCTAATAAACACCATTTCCTAATAATTACTTAAGCAATGTTCACAATTTTTGCCCATCTAGTTTATCATTATTTTATATATTTGTGTACTACATTCAAAGCTTAGCTCCAGGAATTATGAAATGTTTCATTTTTGTACTAAGCTAGAATCTTGCATTTTCAAATAATCGAAAAACCTTTTTAGATTATAATCACCTACCCAAGCTTATGTAAAAAAGAATTTACCATAAATATGTATGTGTAATAAAAAAATGTGTAAGCCCCAAAGTAAGAAGACAATTATTTTGATTTTGATTGGATCAAAAAGACTTATCAACTTTGAAATATTTAATGCACAGGAAGCTGTAATCTAGACCACAGCTGACAGTCAAGATAGGTGGCTGACTAGAAGATTAAGGGATTAAAGAGTGAGTTGAAAGAAAAGAGACAAGCAATATCCCCAAAGAATTAAAGGACTGAGATGATATCAGGGAAGCAATGAGATATAGAGATAGAGGAAGAGGTACAATAGCGGGACTGGTGAGCCAAGTGATAGGAACACCAGAGAGAGCTTCCTTGCGGGAGAGGAAGTAATGGGTACTCCACCAGCAAAGCCAACCACAGATGACAAGGGACAACGATGGAAGAAATCTTCGAAGACAGTGCCTCCTAGGCACAAAGGCCCAATCATGGTATTTCAGAGAATAATTGAAAGAGAGAGAGAGAATGTGTGTGTGTGCATGTGTGAGGGTGTGTGTACATGTGTATCAGAGAGAGAAAGGGAGAGGGAAAGAGGCATGCACTGTTTTGTGCTGATACGATTATCTTAATTTCACTGATTACAATCGCTCCTGATTATCAAAGCAATCAGTTCAAGTTCTTTAATTAGAAAATTGGTGTGATTACACAGAACAAAGTTTAGGGAACACATGCAGAATGAAATTTATGTAGAACAAAAGGTGATTATACTGTATCATACAGATTTGCTAATTGGTTCAATAGATTTTATATGTTAAGGAGATCCTTGGCATACATGTGTAATATTCTAGTCTTACCTAACTTGCCTATACTTTAAAATATTTTCAAATTTTCCTTTTTCTTCCCAAAGAGTTTTTGTTTAAGCTTCTAACTTGATCACGCATAGTATCTTCTAATTGTTACTTTCAATAGAACTTTTTTCCTTTAGTTTTAGAATACAGATCTAAAATAGTAAAAAGGTGATTCCAAATCAACATCAAAAGAACTGCTTATTTAAAGTATGTTGGTATAAAGAGACTATAACCAGAGCCCGGGCTAAAAATAGCATGGATAATAGATAATAGTTGTAAATCCTTTGTGGTAAACTGTGTCAATTACCTAATTTGAATTTTCCAAATTACATATACCTATTAAAATAAAAATGAAAAACAATGCAGTGCATACATGCACAATTTTGTCCACTGGAAATGGTTTATATTGGGTAATGGAACTTCCTTTCAAAGTTTATATGCTAAGCATTTTAAAATTTATTTTTATTTTATAGACAGGGTCTCTGTGGCCCAGCCTGGAGGATAGTGCTTACTGTAGCCTGGAACTCCTGGACTCAAGAGATCCTCCCACCTCAGCTTCCCCAGTAGCTGGGACTACAGATGTGTACTACCACCCACGGCTAATTAGAAAAAAGTTGTAGACACAGGGTTTCACTATGTTGACCAGGCTGGTCTGGAACTCCTGGTCTCAAACAATCCTCCCACTTCAGCCTTCTAAAGTGCTGGGACTGCAGGCATGAGCTATTGCACCTATACTCTAACCATTTTATAATAAGTTAAAATGCTGTGAATCATACTTAACTCACTTAAATCTGAAGGATCTTTTAAAAACTATTTAGCAATTAAGGACAGTTGACATAAAATGAATTTAAAGAACTTTAATTATAAAGAAGGCTTTAGATTCATAAAACCATGTCTGAGGTTTCCCCTTTCAAAGTTTCAGTTACTTGATGTCAACCACAGTTTGAAAATATTAAATGAAATCTTCCAGAAATAAACAATTTATACGTTTTCAATTGTGTGTCACTCTGAGTAGCGTGATGAAATCTTGCGCCATCCGGAGCAGCTCCCTCTGTCCCTTTCGGGATGGGAATTGTTCCTTTGTCCACACTCTGCAGTATCTACCCATTAGTCAGTGAGGAGCCATGGCGACAATCAGATCAACTGTCATGGTCTCGCGGTGCTTGTGTTAAGAGTACGTGCAAGAGTAGTGATGCTGGCAATTCATATATGCCAAAGAGAAGCTGTAAAGCGCTTCCTTTAAGTGAAAAGGTGAGACTTCTCGACTTCAAGAAAGAAAAAAAAAAAACATATGCTGAGAAGTTGCTAAGACCAACAATGGAAATGAATCTTCTATCTGTGAAAATGCGAAGAGGGAGAAAGAAATCCATTCTAGTTTTGCGGTTACATTTCAACCTGCAAAAGTTACAGCCACAACGTGAAATACGTGCTTAGTCAAGATAGAAAAGGCATCACATTTGTGGGTCAAAGACATGAACATGTATTTTGATGAACGGTGATCAGGTCGCTGCTGTCTTTCGTTTCAGGAATCCACTGGGGGTTTGGAATGTATGTTCCTCAGATAAGAGGGGACACTGTGCAGTTCTTTTCCACCAGACTTCAGTCACAGAGAAGACAGACGAGTGCAGGAGGCGGGCACACACACGCGTGCCCCTCCTCAGGATCCTACCTCCTGGTGTTCATGTTCTTCTATGATCCCTTCCCCTTGAGTGCTAGCAGAACCTGTGATGTGTTTCTAACCCACAGAACATAGCAAAGGTAGTGGGACGTCGGTCCCAGGACACAATCTTGCTGGTGGACTCACACTGGAGCCTCTCTGTTAGGGTCTGGCCTTGTAATCAGCCACGGTGCAGGGCCCCAGGTGCAGGGAGCTGAGGGTGGCCTATGGCCAGCAGGAAGCCAGAGCCTTCAGTCCCGAACCACGGAGAAAAGAATTCTGTCATCAATCTAGTCAGTTTTGAAGTGGATTCTTCTCCCGTGACACCTCCAAAGTGAGAACACAGCTGCCAAAACACCTTCACTGAAGCCTTTTGAGACCTTCAGCACAGGGCTCAGCTAAGCCACCGCCAGACTCTGGACTCATGGCAAATGAGATGATAAATGTGCGTTTTTAAGGCACATGCTAAGTTACTATAGGACAATAGAAAACGAAACTAGCCTAAAGCAATTCCTAAAAACAAGTATATAAATCAAGAAAAAAATACTTCCATAATTTTTGACTACCTGTAGGTTAATTATTACTGACTATGTCTACAGGAAAAGGGAGAGAAAGGAGAGTAGAGAGGTTTTTGGAAAGCTTTAGTTACAGACATTTTATTTACAGGGCATTCATAGCAGAGGTTGAGAGGATTGAAGAAAGCCTTTTGAGTGTAACTAATATTATTAAGAAAGCCATGGAACAAGAAAAGGCAAGATACATTTGAAGAACTACAGAGAGAGGAACTAGAGCAGGAGCATTCTTTGTAGTAAAATCAGAGAGGATGAAAAATATGGTAAAGTCAATTTACAAAAAATCTTGAAACTAAGCAACATAGAAAGCATTCTTTATCCTGCTGGGAAAAAGAAGACAGATAGAATGGGAATAATATGGTAAAAAGGATATTTCTTAAAATAGTGTTAATATACTGCTGGGTCTGACAGATTGGAAAAAGAAAACTTTAAAGGTAGAAACACCAGGTAGAGGATTATTACAATCATCTAAGAATAGCCCAGCTTGGTGAAAACTCTGGTCTGCCCAACTCAATTAATCCTGAATAAGTATTGTTCAAACATAAACTTTAAGTCAACATAGTTGTGGTTCTCATTATTTAATCAAGTTTTCACTGAGATTCATTAATTTCAGACTTCGAAATGAAGACATTAATAAGAAGAATCAATGAGATCATGTACATTCTGAAAGAATAATTCTCCACTAAACAGACGCTGATGAAAAAGAAAAGACCTTGGCTAAAAACTCAATCAGTCATTTATGTGCAAGCCCTTCCCGTTCTTAGGTAGGAAATGAGTTGGGTGGTAAGATGAAAAGATGGAAATAACTTGCAAAAGAAAATAGCAGGAATTTTTATTTTGTGCAAAGGACGATAAAGGAAAGAAGGAAAAGGTGAGAAAAGAATAAAGGATGGCTATTCAGTTGTTGATGGTTGCAGCTCCCAAACCTTCCCACTGAAGTCTGAAGGAGTCACAAAACCTTGTACAAGTGCATTTTTGTTTTGTTTTGCATGGTATCCACCTTCCGAGTTGCTGAGTTCGACCTTCATGCTAAACAGAATTTGGAAGTATCTGGTGGAAGGCATTGGGCTTACCTAGCTGAGAAATGAGAATTTTTATACAATAAATGGGAGAAGTGGTGGGACATCAGATGAGAGTTGGTTCATATACACATTTAGCAAAATAACTTAGGTACATATACAACTCAATATATTATATGAAAAGCAAGTGACATGCTACAGTTCCCACTACAAATTGTTAGATGTAGAATCTCGTTTTGAATACTATTTCTATAACATATTGTTCCTTGATTAACTGATTATTTTCTGCTGGAAATGAAACAACTAGAAAAATGTTGGCTGTGGTGGAGTTTAGAAGTCTTGTTTGGTATTGTTTGAACTTTTAAGCTTTAACTTCTTTGCTGCTATTTTTTTATCTTTTATATTTCAAAGACTGTATTTGTACACTTATTACATTTCTACAAACTGGCAGTTAATAAAATTATGCAAGGAAATAGATTATTTGTCTGAGTTCAACATAGCTAAGTTTTGACAATGAAAGTTAATTGAATTCTTACTAAATATGATAATTGCAAAGATAATAAAAATGTCTATTATTTCCTTAGAAATCCTTATGGGTCATTCAAGTAAAATGATTTAACTATTATAATACAATATCATAATAAAATGGGCTCCTTTACAATTATCAGTTTAATTAGCAAGTATGATTGAAAATGTCTGTATATGTATTTAAAGGCAAACATGGACATAGATAAATAAATGTATAATTATTTAATGTAGCTAAATAATTATATTATTTAATGTATTTTAATGTCCACAATGCATTTTTGAAGGTTCTTTGTGATAAAAATAATGGTATAATAAAAAAATGGAAAATTCAAAATACAAACTATTTCTTATGAACTATGACAATAAAATTCAATTTGACTGAAAAGCAAATTGTTGTCATATCAACAATATGTTATTAAAGATTATCACCTAAAGTTTTAAAATTGTCACAGTATTTTATAGCAATAGTTTAATCATCTCTTCCTTGTAATAATTATAAGTTGTATTAAACATAAAGACAATATATACTTATAGTGATCCCTTGACAATTTATTAATAAGAAAGCTACCATTTAACAATTATCTAGCTGATGTCAAATCTTTATAACAAGCTCATGAGTCAGTATTAACTCCACTTAACTAGTAAGGAAACCAAGGCTCAAAGGCATTAACTTGACTTGCATCATGCCATTAGGGCACATAAAAACCCTGTGTGACACTTGTAACTCACACATCACTGCTTCGAAAATTGGTGGTCTTTCTAAAATATATTTTCATGAAGGACTTTAATAAATTTATACAACTGTGTATTCTTTAATCTATGGCCCCTCAAATGCCCACCTGCATAAAAAGTTCAGGAGAAAAAAAGGAAGAATTCATTGGAAGTCTGTTTTCTGCCTAAATCAACTCCTACTTCTGTACTGAAAATAATGTCTCTATTTATGATGAAACCCATGGGAAGTCTGTCCCTGACAGACTCAGGAATTGTGGAGCAGCTCTCACTCAACCTGTAGTTCCAGTCCAAGCATGTAATCATTTGAGTATAAAGAATGTGGAGAATAGGATGGTGATAATAGTGGGTGAAATTTTAAAGATGAACTAATTCAGTTATGTACAAAATTATAAAATAATACTGAGAATTGTAACTTCTAGTTATAAAGCCTCAAATTCATATTCATATGATCTGTCATGTCAGTACTATTCCTACCGATGAGAAAGTGTAGAAAGTTTAGTTAACATTTCCAACTTGTTCATGACCTCCTAGGGCATCCTGTTCTCTATGTGTAAATCTGCTTCCTTGCATGGAGCTACATTCTGTTTCTCTTGTAATTTTTCACAAGGGAAAAGAATTACAAGGCCCTTGTAATTAGGATCCTTGTAATTAGGGTCTTATAATTTCCTACTTTTTTTGCAAGAGAAAGAATTACAAGGGCCTTCTTTTACCCAGCTCCAATACTGAACAAACATAAGTCACAATAAGAAGAATAAGCTATAAGAGTAAACTCTACATGGCAAATGCTTCAGATACTCAAAGCTATTTTGCTTTGAGCTTTTCTCTTCTTTGAGTGAAAAACCCACAGTCACTCTGCCTCTTCCTCACATAATATGGTTTTAGGTTCCTCATCTTTCTCACAGTCCAAATGTCCTTTTTCCTAGAATCTCCTTTCTATAGCTAGATGCACCAAGGCTCTCAAATTACATTTTATTATCCCCGTCCTTCTGCCCCCCTTGTTTTAGATAATGTATTTCTACCAATGCAAACTTTGACTTTATTTATTGGGAAAGGGTAGCACTCATATTACACTATTGCCAAAAAAATCACACTTTACAAATTATTTAAGTAATCAGTAGTTTGGAATTTACATTTGCCCTTGTTCATTTTTCTATTGTGGGTTAAGTGCACTGTTCAGATACACCAAGTTCTTTTTAGATTTTCCTTCCACACTCGATGTGTTTTCCACTTCTTCCAGCTACAGACTTACAAAATGTATATAGCCCAGAAATGAGTGGTTTAAAACGAATGCAGAGCAAGAACCCAGGAAGCTGAAGGAATTTTGAACCTTAAAGTAAAGAATTTGTGCAACTGTGAGCGGCTGTGATTTTTCTGCAGTTGGTAGATCAGCTCTGGAGGGAGAAGTGACAAGCCTGGTCTGGTTTAACGTGAAGAAAACATCAGCCTGGAACACCCAGGAGAGACTGTGTGATTATAATTATGTAGGATACTGAAAATCACGAGGCCAGAACAGGGGCTTATCCATACCATTTCTGCCAATGTTATTTATCAAACCCCTGGGGAGAAGACACCGCACTGCAATTAGTCTACTAATCTACAGAGAAGTGAGATTTATATTGTAATTATACTTTGCTATGCATATATTTATGCTTAACATAAATCCACATTTAATAACTGCATAATCTTCTTCCATTGTGTGGAATCAGTCATTATATGTGAATCCTTGTTATCTGAAAAAAATGCCAAGTTATATAGTTCCCTTTTACATTTTAGAATAGGCAGCCAAACCAAAGCAGAACCATATGAACTTGATAATTATTCTTGACCATGGTGGAATCCTAGGGGACTGATGGGGTAAGCAGCCATTGTTCCAGGACCCTGTCAAGCCTGGGCTGCTGCTGTTGGCTGTACCACACATGACCCATGCCTTCCACTGTCTTCACAGCAAATAAACTACTTTCCAGGAAGCATCTCACTCCCCAGTTACACACCACCCCCTTCCCACTCTGCCGCATTGTCGTCAGGCCGCTGAACATCCAGATTGACCAGGAAAATTGTTGTCTTTTCTCTTCATCATGATTTCCAGCACCAATTTCATAACATTTCAGGAAGTTACGACTTCCTATGAGTAAAAATAAAAAATCTAGGGAATTATTTTGGTTCAGACATCCGGTCCTCTGGTTTCAGCCCTCAAGTAGTTTTAGGAACAATCATTGCCATCTCTTCTTTGTGACTCTGAATCAGAGTATTCAGAGCTGACGTGTGATCACCTCCATAGCCCCTGGCTGGGCCCCTGACCCTGTTCTGGCCTGGTGTCATCACAGCTTCCTTCACTGGATGTGCCGATTGCAGTTCCTGCCCTTATATTTCTACCTGGATCTCAGTTCTCAGTGTAAATATTACAGGCCTTTATCTTTAAAATACTTAAAGATATTTTAATACCTGTGATATCTTTAAAGTATTTTTAAAATATGACAAAAAGGATTACATTGCCCATGGAAAGGCCTACTTAAATCTCCTGTAGCAAAAAGTGTGAGTGACCCAGACCCCAGCTGCTGTGCGAGTCACACATTGGCCACACATCACCAGGTGCTCCCAGCTCACTCAACTGAGTATAACAGGGATGCTCATCAAGGCGGCTCCACTCCTGCAAGGTGTGAGATCCTCCCATAGCCAACTCTGCTTGGGTGAGGACTACCTCTCAGCCTACCGGAGAATTCTTAGAGCTCTGCTACATCGTGAAACATTTCCTACCAGATCCGCTGCTTTCTTCTCTCCTTCTCTGGGTCTATGGGCTGTCCTGGGTCTCCCAAAATTCCTACATTGAAGCAACTTCAGAATGCGACCATATTCGATTCCTCAAGGATCTAGAACTAGATGTACCGTATGACCCAGCCATCCCATTACTGGGTATATACCCAAAGGATTATAAATTATGCTGCTATAAAGACACATGCACACGTATGTTTATTGCAGCACTATTCACAATAGCAAAGACTTGGAATCAACCCAAATGTCCATCAGTGACAGATTGGATTAAGAAAATGTGGCACATATACACCATGGAATACTATGCAGCCATAAAAAAGGATGAGTTTGAGTCCTTTGTAGGGACTTGGATGCAGCTGGAATCCATCATTCTTAGCAAACTATCACAAGAACAGAAAACCAAACACCGCATGTTCTCACTCATAGGTGGGAACTGAACAATGAGATCACTCGGACTCAGGAAGGGGAACATCACACACCGGGGCCTATCACGGGGAGGGGGGAGGGGGGAGGGATTGCATTGGGAGTTATACCTGATGTAAATGACGAGTTGATGGGTGCAGCACAGCAACATGGCACAAGTATACATATGTAACAAACCTGCACGTTATGCACATGTACCCTACAACTTAAAGTATAATAATAATAAATAAATTAAAAAAAAAAAAAAAAAGAATGCGACCATATTCAAAGAGAAGGTCTTTAAGGAGGTTCATGAAGATTCACTGAGGTATTAGGGTGGACACTAATCCAATCAATGTACCTGGTGCCCTCACAAATAAGGTTAGGACACAGACACACCAGAACGGAGGATGAACAAGTGAAGACAGAGTGAGAAGACCGCTGCCTGCAAGCCAAGGACACGGGTCTCAGAAGAAACCAAACTTCATGACATGGCACCTAGATCTTGGACTTCTTGCCTTCAGAACTGTTAGAAAATAAATGTCTGTTGTGTAAGCGACCCAGGCTGTGGTATTTTGTGATAGCAGTCTGGGCAGCCATATAGATTGTCAGCGAGGATCACACCAGGATGGGGCATTTGAACGCCCTCTCAGCCTCATCTGGGACCTTCCTTGTATAACAAGAACAAACAACTGGTTTTCCTTCTACTACACCCTAAACACTCAACACAAACACTTCTGTGATCACATGAGTAGGGGTTTTCAACACACCAAGCAATCATCCAGTGGACACCAGCAATTCCATTCAATTTCACACAGGTAAAGGCTCAGCCCCACAAAACCCTTCCCATTTCAGATCCCAGTTCAGAGTCCCAGGTTGTGTCCTATACTTCTGACCAATCAGCTACAAATTGGGGTTCCCGGCCGGGTGCGGTGGCTCAGGCCTGTAATCTTAGCACTTTGGAAGGCCAAGGCAGGCAGATCACGAGGTCAAGAGATGGAGACAATCCTGGCCAACATGGTGAAACTCCATCTCTACTAAAAATACAAAAATTAGCTGGGCATGGTGGCACGCACCTGTAGTCCCAGCTACTCTGGAGGCTGAGGCAGGAGAATCACTTGAACCCGGAAGGCAGAGCTTGCAGTGAGCCGAGATCATGTCATTGCACTCCAGCCTGATAACAGAGTGAGACTCTGTCTCAAAAAAATAAAACATAAAAAATAAATAAATAAAATTGGGGTTCCCATGACCCTCTTCTTGGGTTCAATAATTTGCTAGGACAACTCCCAAAACTCAGGGAAACACTTGACTTGTGTTTACCATTTATTGTAAAGGGTATTAAAACACAGAGTGATGAACGGCCGGCAAAGGGGCACATAAGGTGGGTCTGGGGCCAGGCATGGAGCTTCCAAGCTCACCAGGCAACCCTCGCAGCACACCCGTGTGTTCAGTGATCTGGGAACTCTCTAAACCCCATAGTTCAGAGGTTTTTATGGAGTCTTCATTATGTAAGCATGATCACTTATTAACTCAACATCCAACTTTTCTTCCTCCTCCAAAGGTTAGGGGTTGGGGTTGAGAATTCCAAGCTCCTAATCATGGCTGGGTGACCGGTCCCCAGCCAGGAGCCATTAGGGACTGCCTCATTAGAAAAAAACATGTCCCTATCACCCAGGAAGTCCCAAAGGATTAGGAGCTCCGCATCAGATAGGAACTCTGTGTCAGAAACTAAGGGCAGAGATCAAATATATACACAGATCCACAGATTCACAAATAGACATAGATAGCATAGATATATGTATACACACACACAATAAGAGATACATATCTTATTCTATCACAATAGCACATAACCCCTTTCCTCCTGCTGCTGTTCCCCTCACAAATCTCTTGCATATCTAACCTCTTCTTGGTGTTCACTTCTCAGTGGATCCAAACTAACCCAGGCTTGCTAAAAAGAGACACAAGCCAAAATACGCCTTTCATGCTTGAAACAATCTCCTAAGGTGAAAAGAGAAGAGAATGCCCTAGGGGTTGCCCCTGCTTGGAATACAGCCTGCACACCCCTCCTGTGGCATATAAGAAGGCAACACATCCGACCAGGTGTAGTGGCTGACACCTGTAATCCCAGCACTTTGGGAGGCTGAGGTCGGCAGATCATGAGGTCAGGAGATCGAGGCCATCTTGGCCAACAAGGTGAAACCCCGTCTCTACTAAAAATACAAAAATTAGCCAGGCTTGGTGGCTTACATCTGTAACCCCAGCTACTTGGGAGGCTGAGGCAGGATAATCGCTTGAACCCGGGAGGCGGAGGTTGCAGTGAGCTATCACCCCATTACTGCACTCCAGCCTGGTGACAGAGTGAGACTCTGTTTCTAAAAACAAACAAACAAAAAAAAGGCAACACATCTCACTTCTCCAGAATCATCAGAGGCATAAAGCATGTTTCTTCCTATCATCTGTCCTACTCAAAAAAGAAGTTCAGGGGACATACAACAGGGCCCCGGATTCTCAGGCTTAACACTAAACCTTATCTTTCTACGATTCAAACGGGATGTAAAACTGTGTTTGTGATCTTTATTTTATTAGAACAAGAAGGTAATTCTGTTTCTTTATAGAATAATTTTCAATCGAGAAGGAAACAGAGGCAGTTGTCAAATCTGTGTTGCCCCAGGGTATTCAAAAATGACATCTACAATCACGCAGCAGTAGTTAGCCCAATTACAGCTTCTTAGATCACACGCCAATTCTGCATAAACCAGCTCGTTTATCAGACACAGATTTCCTGCTTGTAGATGCTTCCCACGAGAGTTAGGTCATGGACTATAAGGTTTGGGTATTTTTTTCTTATTTTTTGGCAAATTGCTAAATTAATCAGTAATTCTTACTGCCTGTGGTCAAAGGCTACTATAGAACAGGAGCAAGGAAGGAAAGGGAAGCTTCTCCTGTCAGCCTATCACAAGCCAGCAACTCTGCTTGGGATTGTAAATGATTGAGGACATAATCTCACATCTGAGTTGCTTAGAGTGGGAAGGATAAGGCACTTATATCGAGAATTGAATCGTAATTGTATAAATAAGTGAATTATAGATCCACAGATAAAATGCCTGTGGGCATACAGAAGAGAAATATAACTCTTTCAGCTGAGGAAACCAGGGGAGATTTCTGAAGGAGATACTATTTAATTCAGGTATTAAGATGAATAGAATTTAGATATTTTGAGATGGGGGTAAGGATGAGAAACAGAAAGAGGAAACACACAGAGGCCATTTATACAGCACCCTTGATGTAAGTGGCTCCATGTTAGAAAAAGACTCTATATTACATTTCATCAGGCACCTTGCCAGCAGGGACCAGATATTTTGCCTGATCAATAAAGACTGCATTCAGCCAGATAAAGGCATGACCAAGCACATTCTTCCACTATCAGTCCTAATCAGAGGACTCTCACCCATAAAAAGAGCAAGACATCAGCAGCTTGAAACGGCCTCTTAACAGACACTATTTTACTGTCGCTTGTGATAAGCACCCGGAATATACCACTGAAGGCTCTGCCCACATCACTGACTCTTCCATGCACGACTCATGGTCTGCCCAGGCCAGACCAGGATATTCTTTTCATCTACATCGTTCTCTCTGGACTGGTTCCTTAACCCTTTTTCCTTCCCCTTGATGTTAAAAGTCATTTTGTTTGTTTTAGAATATTTTATCTATAGCATTTATCTATTGATTAAACATACTAGTATATATGGTTTGCAATCTTGATTGATGTGTGGAATGGCTTGAGCCTGTGTGCCCATGGCTGTGACCATGAGTGAATGGGAAGCACCACCGAGAATTGTCTCCTTGGGAATTCCATGCAGCCCGTGATTGAAATAACATCAATAAAAGCCTGACACTGTAGAAAGACACAAACCTGGGCCTCTTGTTATCTCTGACCTTGCACTGCTCACAATAGGCAGGAAATCAACCACTGTATTCAAGGAATGGCAGGGTCCCTGTTAGATCAGATTTATCATGTTTCTCAACAGAGATGATTGAGGCATTTGGAATGGGACAGGCATTTTTTGTTTAGCACTGTGCCGCAGACTGCACAATGTTTAGCATGTCTATCCCCTGAACAGATAATTTCAGTGGTATCCAAGAGTAATTTGGCAAATATGTCAAGTTGAAAACCACTAGAATCTAACTCAAATTTGAGCATGGTGGGGGTTACTGAAACAGATTCCTGGCCCTACCCTCCAGTTTCTGATTTAGCAGGTCTGTGATGGGGCCTGATCATTTACATTTCTAACAAGTTCTCAGATGAGGAGGATGCTGCTGTCCTGGGAACAGTCTCGGGGCACCATTGTTTATGGAGTATAAAACAGAGAAACAGAAAGTCATATTGGAATAATAAGATTGCAGAGGACCATGAATAGCAACGTAGTTATAAGGATAAGTCTCTGAAGTCAAATGCCTAACTACATTTCTACCATTCCATTCAAGACTTAGAGAGAAACATAAAAGAGAAACATGGATGACTTTAGAAATCTCTTAGGAGAGAAATAAAACTCTGGCTCTCTCTCTTTATTTACCCCCTGTAGCTGTGGAACAGCACTGCTAGCAGAGTAATAACAAGGAGCACATGTTCACTTTCTCGATGAAAAAAAGAAAGACGAGGAAGATGAGAAAAACAAGACCAATGGGACTGGTATTTATTCTGGACCATAAGCTCCAAGAATCAAGAAACTCACCTGCCTTGGCTCAGTACAACCTCCCACACAGAACACAATTCTGGGCACATATATGCCACAGAAGACATATTTGGCAAACGAATGAATGAATGAAAAGCTGAAACAACATTGGAAGTGAAGAGTAGGCAATAGAAAAGGGCGATGTAAGAGTTGCAAGCATCACTTTAGGCACCAAGTCACATGCAGGGTGAAGGGCAAAGCCTTTTACTGAAACTCCTTAGTGGAGTCTGGAAGGGAGATGTGAAAAAGCCGTGGTCAGTTTATACAGAAAATATCAAATATAACTGTTACATTTCACACTGAAGTTTCTAGAAAAAAAATGGCCATATTATTGACACACACACATATGGAAAAGAGAAGCATATTTTGGTGAGGAAGGAAGAGTGCGTGTGTGGAAAAACACATTCACATTAGACATAAATGGTTTTACATGCCTGCATGGTTTTTGATTAAAAATGCAAGCAGAAAATTTAGAGCAGTGACTGGACTCTGGAAAAATCAAATTTGGATATGATCTCATGAAAGAGATCAAGACCATGAGAAGGACATTTGACATGTTTGACTCAAAACTCATATTGGCAAGAATTTGTGAATAGCCATTGAGATTTTAATAAAATCACTATATATGTATAAGAAGTCACTGCACAAATGCAAAATATATGCTACAACACCATTGTTCATGCATGAAATCTGGGGCCCTAATAAAGCCCTGAACCTCTCCCATGCACTCCCTCAGCTCCCCATCTGTAGGCTGGATCCACTGGGGGTCCACAATTGTGAGAGGAGATATGTAAAGAAGAAATCTGGATTCTTACCAACATTATGCCTCCTTGTGCTATGGCATAGTAGTAAGACCAGTTTCTCCACATGTGTAAATAACTAGAAACATAAACTATGGATTAAAAAGTGCCTCAAGGTGTTTTAAAAAGTGGTATTCTTGATTGTGCTCATAGAGATAATTTTGCTTCTCTCTCTATGTGAATGATTTTTAAAACGTGTCAAACTCTATGCTAAGCCTGCATTATAGAGTTTTGGAGAGGTTAATCCGGACACCATATGTGGGCAAATAATAGACTAGACAGCTGGCAATCTCATATTCAATAAGATGAATGGAAAAAACTCATTGATATTTTTTGCATTGTACAAACAGTTGCCAGCTATCTAGAAATGGACATCTTATGTTAATTTGCAAAACAAATATGCAAAAAATAACATGGACAGTGATTGAAACATCTGTAATATGTGAGCAACTACACTCTGCCAGGCACTGGGATCCAGCCCCTTGGATGAGAGCCAGGCCCTGCTCTCATGGAGCCCGCTGTGAGTTCTGGACCCAGTGAAGCAAACGTTCAACGCCCTGATACACTCTGTGACATCTGCTGGGATTGGAGCAGCTCCAGGGACTGTGGGACCAACCTGGGAGGCAGCAAAGCCTTCTCTGAAGAAGTGCTCTAGGTTCAGAGCTCAGACAGAAACTGGAATGTAAGTGATGAATGGAGGTTATCCACACAGAAAGAGCTGAAAGGATTGGGACTAGAACCTACAAAGTTCTAGGGGATGGCACAAAAGGCTTGAGGAGCTGAACGAGCCTACGTACAATGGGAAATGCTGGTGTGAGAGGTGGGCTGGGTGTAAAACGGGAAGGGTGAAGGCTGGTTATGTCAACAATCACTCTGGAAAGATTAAAGATCCACAAGGAAGACTCTCTTGAAAAGAAGTTTGGAAACTAAGCATTATTACAAGAGTTGTTTTTTTTTTTTTTTTTTTTGCAGAAGCAAGAACAATACATTTAGGATTATTTTCATTAGAGAGAGAAGAATGGATCTAAGGGAGGACAAGACTGAAGATAATGTGATCAGTTTAGGGACAGTTGCAATAAACCAGAGGTAAAATTATGGTGGCCACAACCAGGTCATGATGGTGGGACTGAGGGTCCTCGAATATGTAAAAGATGCTTTTACATATTCATTTATTCATTACATTTACATTGTAAATGTATTCATCACATTCATTACATATTACATATGTAAAAGATGCTATTACATAAAGGAAGAGGCTCCCTTTACTTATTTGTTCACTAAGCAAATATTATTGATCACCTACTTTGTGCAGGTCATTGTTCTAGAAGCCAGGGAACAGTACTAAACTAAGCAAAGAAATCTCTTACTCATGTAAACCTACAGTCTACTGGGAGGAGATAGACAATAAAACATCAAGGAAATAAAGAATTTGCTGCAAGGTGATAAGTGCAATGAAAAAGAAGGAAGCAGTTGACTGGACAGAGTGAGAGGGTTGGGTTGATGTAGGTCAGTAGTACAAGCACCACTGATTAGGCAACATTTGAGGGGAGAGCTGACAAATGCAAATGGCGATCCATGCAGAATCTGGGCCAGCAAGTACACAGACCTCCAAGGCAGGAGCAGGCTAGAGGTATTTAAGGAAAAAATTCTTATGGTGAAGCCAATACCCAGGTGTGATGGTACTAGGAGGTGGGACCTCTGGGAGGTGATTACCTGGCGGGGGTAAAGACCTCATCAGTGGGATTTGTGCTTTTATCAAAGAGACCACAGAATGCTCCCTTGCCCTTTCCATCCTGTGAGTACCTAGTGAGAAGCTGCCATCGATGAACCGGAAAGCAGACCCTCACCAGACATCAAACTTGTCAGACCCTCGACCTTGGACTTCCCAGCCTGCAGCCCTTTGAGAGCTATTGTTCAAGCCACTGGGCCTGTGGTATTTTGTTACGTCAGCCCTAGCAAACCAATACAGGTACCATCTCTGGAATTTGCAGAGGCAAAGAGTAACCTGCACGGGAGACTGAGAAGGAAGGACCAATGAAGCAGATGAAAAACCAAGGAGAGAAAGTCAACTGAAGAAAACAGAGTGAAAGAAGTCAGTGGAAAAGGAAGAAATAATCGAAGTCAATGATGCTTGTAGATGAATTTGACAAGGACTAAAAATGTACCCTCTGAGCCTGGCAACAGGGAGATCATGGCTACAGGTGGGTTTGGTGGAATCACTGGGGAAAAGCCTGGTAGTGGTGTTTTCAAGAGACAATGGAAGAGAGAAGGTCCAGCTCATGAGTACAGACATCTTCTGAGGTGTGTTGGTTATGAAGGAAACTGCAATGAAGGGGAGGTGGTTTGGTTTTCTTTTCTTTTTACTTTGGGAGACATTAAAATTCTTTCCCCCTTCTATGGATATGGTCCTGTTCTATGGATCATGAAAGGCTGAAAGGGTAATGATCTTGAGAAGGGCAGAGGCACTGGCTCCAGCAGAGTAGTTGTGACACTGTTTGCAAATGCTGCTTTGTGAAGCAGTGTTTATGCATGTCCAGTTTTAGAAATTCTCTGTGTATTGAAAAGGCTCAGAAAAAACCCAGATAACATATTCTGTTCTGTTCATTCTTGCACTCAGTAAGCGATTCCTCTGATCTTATAAATGGCACATCTACATCTTCCCTGTAGAACATTTTACTTCTGTGTGTACTGTGGCGGCACTGTCAGAGGCAGCGAGCATCTACAGATTGTTTTCCAGCTGCACTTGTACACTAAGCAGCAGTCTGGGCTGCTGACAGATTGTGCCTTTTTCCTAGGAAAATTACCAGTCATTTCTTCTTCTTTCTCATAGCACAATAAATCAGAAAACTCTAGGTATACCAACGACGGCAATGCTGTCTAAAACTTGATGGATCGGAGACCTGAGCTGTAGCATTCATTCAGCTAACTCAAATGTTTGCTTTTTTTCAGTTTCAATTTAATCAAAACTTGACAGTGAAGAGACAGAAATGACAGATTTCATGTTTTGCCATTAATCCTTATTAGACATCCAGCTTAGGAGAAGGGAGCGGCTCTAAGAAATAACATCGTATGGAGCGAGAAAGTGACACAGAGGAAGTGACACTACAAAATCAGGAGACGATTTTTTAATTATAAAGACCAGAACCCATTACTCATTCCTTCATTCCCCCTTTCCTAAAATATACAAAAATACTGGGTTAAAATAAATATATATGTGCATGTATAAATACACACAGGTATATGTAAGTATATATACATATATATCATATATACATAGGTACATATATATGTATATGTACCTATATATACACACATACCTGAATATATATGTATATACTGTATATAGACCTGTATATATATGCATATATATTTTATATATATGTATATACACACACATCCATGTGCACCTTATTGGTTCTAATTCTCTGGAGAACTCTGATTCACACACAGTCTCTGTGCTAGGAATAGAGATAGAAATATTATGAAGTTCATTAGGGCAGGAAGAACTTTCTCACTGTGTCTTTGCTCAAGCTTTTCTTTCTTCCCTGAATCCCCTCCTCCTTCGGCACATCCCCGGCACTTAGAACAGTACAAGGAAAATGACAAGGATACAATAAACATTTACTGCATGAATGAATGAATGAATGAATGATGAAGGAATCCTGATCCTCTCCTTTGCATAACACACATTTTAGTGAGAGATACGGGCTTGAAAACAAGAGATTACACTTCAAGGAATTCATGTTGGCAACGCTGCAGGGGAAGGGCTTTGTGTGTTTCACCTGAGGATGTCGGGGAGGGCTCCACAGGGGGAGGAGAGGTACATCTGCAAGGAATAGAGGAAGGGGTGCTCCTGGCGGGTTGGGAAATCTCTGGAGCAAAGACACAGTAGACACAGCAGAAAGCAAGTACGTTTCACATTCTGGGAACTGCTGACCCTGGGACTACCAGGAAAACCCAGCACGCCTTTCCTCTGTCTTCTGGGCCTGCTGAGAAGGTTTGTCTCGTGATTTGCAGCAGTGCCACTTACTCCACATGGCTTTGGTCCATATTCTCATGCTGTCCTCCCTCTGTGTGTGCCTACACTTCTTTTCTTTTCAGTGGACACCAGTACCTGGACCAGGACCCACCCTGATCCTGATGACTTATCTGAACTTGATTACATCTGCAAATACTCCATTATTTCCAAATAACATCATATAGGTTCTCAGTAGACATATATTTTTAACCCAATACAGGATTATTTTCAGATTAAATGAGAAAATACGTATAAAGTGTTCAGAGAGATGGCTGGCACGCACATGTACGTACACATAATCAGACATTAGCAGAAAACAAGGAATAAAAATATTGCTCAGTGCTCCTTAATAATGTAATTTTTTCCCTTTTAATACATTTCCAAAGGTGCTATCAAATTCCTGTTTCTCATTATCTTGTTTACATCAGTGCCCTTAGCTTATGTGTCTATCTTCAAGCTTTTTCCATTTCATTATAATTTAAAATATGACTGCCTAAAACATTCCTAAAGCTATGCTGTTATTCCTATAATTTACACTCATGGTGACAATCATTGAATCACATACCAATGTCATTATTTAGCCACTTTGCTACTCTGATAATATCTCTTAATTCAAATCGTAATAGTAGCTAACATTTATTATGCATGTGGCAATACATGGCAGATTCCATTGGCAGGTATTTGCATGTATTATCTAACCAACTAGTCTTCACGACCACTTACAGGAGAGGTACACCTCGTAATCTTATTTGCAGAAAGGTGAGGTGCAGAAAGCGCCCTGGCTGGGGACAGAAAGCTGTTAAGTATCAGAGTACAGATCAACCCCCAGACTGAACTCCAGAGTTAGATCCTTGATGCTAAACCTAAGTAATGCTGCTTCTGTCATGATGCTCTCGTATCAGAAATCTGCTTTCCTCTGGCTCCATCGCTGCCCTCACGCTATGGATTACAGCCAAAGAGTCCCTTTCTCTCTTCCTACCAAACTCATAAAATGTTGAAGAGAGCACAGTTTCAGATTCATGTCATCCTACCTCACCCCAATGAATGCCCACAGCAACTCTCTGTTAATGAATGGTGCATCTTTCCATCTAGGTTATAAATGATTATAAAGTATATTTTTTTCCTCTTTTTTCAATTATTCTCACAACACCTATGAAAGTTGTGACTATATAGCAGACAATCAAAATAATTAATATTCTCAGAAATAAGAATTTGTGTTCATGAAATATTAAGCCATGCATTCAGTTCATACAGAATCCTTCAGAATTTAAATGCAATTAATTTGCTACCTTTTGTAATTTTATATCTGATTTGGAAATAGGCACCTTTAATTACCTAGCAGCTGTTACCTACTAACTGAAGGCATCATAACGCACTGAATGTATCTATGTGATATTCTAACCCGCCCCGGAGGGCTGGAGTCAGCATGTGCCTGCACTCTACATATTTAGCCATACAAATCTCTGATGTAGGTATGTATGTGGAGCTGGAAAACTCACCCTTTTTGTCTAAAATCCAGAAGTCATTCTTTTGTACCTTGTAGCTGCCCCAGCAAACATCTTATCTGAGCTACTTCTTCCTGCATCCTTCCCCTCCTGTGCTAAGTAAGAGGAAAGGAAGAATCCACAGCTTCACAATCAGAGGGCGGTATGGTCCCATCCTATTGAGCAGTTAATGAAATGGGAGTGACGCTGATGAAGCTGCCACTTCCCTCTCTGCCAGGCTTGGTGCCACTCTGGAACAGGGAAGATGCAGACAGCACCATGTTGTCAATGTTTTTTCGCTGGGAATGTTGCCTCCCCATTTCTTCCTTAGGACAGGCTGATGTTTTATATTTGCTCTACAACCCGACGTATCTAATATAGGAGATATTCGTGGTGGTTAAATCTGACTCTTTTGGGGAGAGTGTACATATATTCCATGTCAAATACACTCCGAATTTTGAGTTGGAGAAATAGTCATCCTTGCAGTACTTAACATACACCACATCCAGTAATGTTCATTTAAAAATGCATATATGGATCCAGGCCTGGTCACGTTCTTAGTAGATTTGACGGATTCTAAAGGTGGCAGGGCTCTGATTTCAATTTCTGAAGTGTCAGCTTAAATCCGCTTATTGAGCGCCACATTTTCTAACTGCCAATTTGTGTAGCTGGTTGTGGGGAGGTCAGGGAGAGAGGATAAAGCTGCATCCAATAAAACGCCATCACCACCACTGTGGAAACAGTGCCAGCCCAGATGGGTCACACTCGTAAAAACAGCGCTCACCAAACGCTAGTTGTGAAAATTATAACAGGCTCCTTCTATCTTTATACCCTAGATACTAGGAGACAATTTTTTTTAAAATAAGCTTACTTGATAATCAACTACTGCAGAATTTTTAACTTCTGAGACAATCTAGTAAATACAAGGACACAGCTGGACTAAATAATCACAAACTAAGTAAATAGGCAGTCTTATTTCACTTTTTATGTATAAAACACTTAAGGCATATATGAAATTTGTTCTTTGACCTCGGTCTACACTTTTGGGAATGGGGTACATAGGGGAGAGAAAGCTTGGTCCTAATGATTTACCTATGAACGTCTAAATGAAGAGATGTCCAGCCTATCAATGAATACATCATCCAATGTGTATTGAACACCGATATATTTTAGGCATCTATTTAGAGGGTTCTGAATGGCATGCAGACAGTTGATATTTCCTGTAGATTTTTCAGAAGAGGTAAAGCCATCAGTACTTTACAAAATTGCACCAAAATCAAAGTGACTTCAAGGTTTCTGTCCTGGAAGACCAGGGGAGTGATGGCAACATCAATTGAGAATCACAGAGGAAGTTTTGGTTTGGGAAGAAGATGAGGGTGGATATATTCAGCTTTGAACACGACAATTAATAAAGGCAAGATCATCAGAAAAATTAAGACTGGATCTCAGGAAAAAGGTCTGGATGCAGATTTAGCATAATTAGAGTGGGTGAGGTGGATGCAATGGGGGAAAATGAGATCTCCCAAAGAAGATGGGTAGAAAGAGAGTTAGAATCAAGAGTCTGAGATCAATAGAAGAGGGAACCAACCAAGGAAGCTGGTACAAGGGTCTGAGGAGTAGGAGAAGAAAACAGAGGTATCCCAGTGTTACATTTTGATGTTTTTCAATTTTCCTAATAGATTACTTACAATTTTGTGATAAAATGGGGATATAAATAAAGTACGATATTATAGTTCTGTAAATAGGCTTACAAGTTCTTTGTGTGACTGGACTGAAATAGGTCCTTAGTAAACACGTGGCATATTAAGTAGTAAATAAATAATATTGCTTTTGAAAAAAAAAGGAAGAAGAACGAGGAGGGATTGATCAGAGAAAGAAGATGGAAAATCCCAAAGCATAAAAAAATACTTCTCCTGGCCTTTGGACATTCCCTTGACAGCAGGCAGAGAGCTCCACTAGAAAGCAGGAAGAAAGAATTTCAAATGGCAAGGAAGGTAAATCAACCAATGGAGTTAATAGTTTCTCTAACTATACCTCATAAATCAGTTTTGCAGGATGATGTTGTCTATAAAAACATGATCTCTCAACTCGGGAAGCCCTGAGGTAGCAGTTACTTCTTCAAAGGCTCCACTGCTTCACCCACCAAGTGGGGTGCACGTCCTACCTACTTCCAATAGCATATGTACCTACTACATATGTGATTGAAAGGAGTAAGTCAAGTCATGTAAAGCTCGGGGAGTACCGAGCATACCGGCAAGGCGCCATATAATAACATTAGCAGTTACTTGTAATGGAAACACATTGTGGACTAATTAGTAAGAAGCAATATTTGGGAGTGGTAATTCCAATAGGAGAATTCACATTCCTTCTTAAATTTTCCCTATGTGCTTCCACTCTGATCTTTAAGTCACCTATTCACTCTATTTCTCCATCTCTCTCCCTCAGTCTTCCCTTTTCCTTCATGTGGTGTAACTCAAATGGAGTTGAATTAACAGCCTTAAAAGAAAATTTAGGACAGGTTTCCTTTTAGAGGGAAAAAGAGTTGTTGAACACATTTTGGATTGATGCAGCATATTAAAATGACAAATTGCACACTGAAATATCACCAACTCCCAGAAGAGAACAATAAAAACATCAAAGACACTAAATTTACACTGACAAAAATACAACATTTATAAAGCAAAAAAAAAAAAAAAAATCCTGAATTACTTTTAAATGACATACTATAAACCTTAACATAAAAACACCATAGACATATTGTCCTTTGAAAAAGTATATTTGATTCTTTATACTCAGCCAGCCAATAAAAGTACTTGGAAATAAGAGATAAAATTATTCATACAAATACACAATCTGCAAGTTTAAACAATAATTTAAATGGAAACTTTTTTCTTATGGCAATTTTTTTTTTACTTTCTCAATTGCATAAACAAATGCATTTGACTATTTCAATAGCTTAAAGATAAATAAAAATATCACTACTATGAAGTGAAAACTTTTTCTTATATGCATTTTTGAGAGAAGTAATACATATGCTAGAGACGTTATACTGTCTCTAAACAGATTACTTTCATTTGCAATCCAAATTTCTTAAATTGTAAGAAATTCATATTTTTCCCCTAGCACAGTGAGGTATATGAGTACTCACAATGGTATTTCCAAGGTAGATGAGAAACTCAAGGGAAGTAATACATGTATATCCATTATTTTATACTTGGGTCAGCTCCAAGTACCAAATAAATATGCTCTATTGCAGACTAAATGTTCCTTTCCCTCAAAAATCATACTTTTCCTCAAAAATCATATGTAGAAGTTCCTTTCCCTCAAAAATCATATGTAGAAGCCCATCAGGTGATGGTATTAGGAGTTGTAGCCTTTGGGAGGGAATTAGGTTGGATGAGTTTATGAGATGGAGTCCCATGATAAGATTAGCACTCTTAAAAGAAAAGAAATCAGAGCTTCCTCTTCATGTGAGGACACAGCAAGAAGGTGGCTGTTAGCAAGCCAGGTCCCTTGATCTAGGATTCCCTAGTCTTCAGAACTGTGAGAAATAAATGTCTGCTGCTTAAGTCGCTTAGTCTGATATTTTGATATAGCAGTCTGAGCTGAACAGACACCCTCTAGAGCCAAATATTTTAATTTTTACATTGCAATAATGCATTTGAAATTATAATAATTGTTACATATTCAAACTCTTTCATTGAATTCTAGAAGTCAACTATTTCTTCTTCATTTGATGCTGAAGATAACCTTCACTATAGTCCATCACTTTTGCTTCCATTAGTAATGGAAACTATTCACTAAAAGAGATGAAATTATATAGTTGCCTTGCTGAGGATATTTTCTTCTAATATCTTGAGAAATTTTTGTGTCATTACTGTCATAAAGCATTAACATAGCATATAGAAAAGGTGTATACAGTTTGCTGTGTACACAGAGAAAGCATGCAAAACACATTGTGTGTGTGCACATGTGTATGTTTCTGTGTGGGTGATTATTTTTGTCTGCTTCCTAGTGTTCCTATCACTTTAAGGACCTTAACATGATCATTACACCATGCAAAATGTGAGACTTTTCTATCCAGTCCTTTCTCTCCTTTGCCATTCAAAAAATAAATACACAAAAAAGCAATTTCTTAAATAAAATAAAACAAAACTAAAAGTTAATCATGTATTAATTCAAATAAAAAATTACTCTTTGCTTCTTTTGAATTAAAAAATCAGATCTGACTGCTTGCTTAGATTTTAGTGTCTTTATACCGATATTCATAATATAAACAAACTGCTATACATAATACACTTATCCATTTATTACACTTAAAAATACATGTTAAGAAATCCTTGCCGGGTATTTGTGGTTACCAACATATTTTAACCATGTAACAAATATTGACTGCCTATTGATAAGATTATATTATATTCCACCAAAATGGTATCCATATATACATGTGAAATAATTTCTGGGAAGACAAATTTAGCACAGATGCATTCTAGAAACTATAGGAAGTTTCAGGACAGGAAATTCTTTATGTCCTAAGAATAAGGACAAAGGAGTGGTGAGACCATGCCAAACCATTACTGAAACTCTTGAATCATATTTGATCCTTCTTTGTAGTGCTTATTCTTTATATCTTTTTTTTTTCTATGGTCCCATTTAAAAAATACAGTATTTGCCTTGGTCCATTTTTTCTCCCATACTTGCAGGTTCCCTTCTTTGCTTTACTTTCAGGTCATCTTCCACACCCTCACTCTTAGCCAAGGGCCATGGTTCTTTGATTAATTAGTATCAAACCAGGAGGAGAATCACCACAGGTTCACACCATATCTCTCAGCTCTCTCTGAACACCATAGTCTCCTAGGCACCATTAAAAACCATCCTGGCCCCACATAAGACTGATTACATCAGCATATTTATGAGCAGGTCCTAGATACGGAAATTAAAAAATAAAATCTTCTCAGGTGATTCTGTTATCCAGCCAGGATTGATAACGACTGCTAGAGGTGATCCCAGCTGAACCCAAGCCCTTCCAGTGGGCAGCTGACCTCATCACAGTATGCACGTGCACAGGCTTGCTCCATCAATTGTCTTCTCTTACTCTAGTGTGACCAGATTTTCCCTCTCACATGAATTATTTTTATTTTATTTTAAATGTTACTTCAAGTTCTGGGATACATGTGCAGAACATGCTGGTTTGTTACATAGGTATACATATGCCATGGTGGTTTGCTGCACCTATCAACCCACCATCTAGGTTTTAAGTTCCATGTACATTAGGTGTTTGTCCTAATGTTCTCCCTCCCATTACCCCCTAACCCCGACAGGCCCCAGTGTGTGATGTTCCCCTCCCTGTGTCCGTATGTTCTCATTGTTCAACTCCCACTTATGAGTGACAATAAGTGGTGTTTGGTTTTCTGTTCCTGTTTTAGTTTGCTGAGAATGATGGTTTCCAGGTTTATCCATGTCCCTGCAAAGGACATGAACTCATTCTATTTTCTGGCTGTATAGTATTCCATGGTGTTTATGTACCACATTTAATATCCAGAATCTACAAGGAACTTAAACAAACTTACAATAAAAAACAACCCCATCAAAAAATGGGTGAAGGATATGAACAGACACTTCTCAAAAGAAGACATTTATGCGGCCAACAAAGCTCATCATCACTGGTCATTAGAGAAATGCAAATGAATTATTTTTATCAGCACATATACTTGCTGTTAATTCTCCCATCATTAAAAAAAGCTCTTAATGTCTGTTCCCTCTTCATCAATCTTTCCATTTCTCTCCTCTTTACAGAAACCTCCTTTAAAGAGCTCTTTATACTTTCTGTGCCCATTCCTGTTTTCCTACTCTGTTTGGAACCTAATCCATTAAAATTCTTGCTCCCAACAAGTCATGAAAACTAATCACCTCCATACTCCTAAATGTAGTGGTCAGTTTTCAGGCTTCCTCCTACTTGATCAATAAAAATTTATCCTCCTTGAAAACTTCTTATCTTGGCTCCCAAGAAAGCACCCTCCCTCATTTTCATCTTTTCTTCCTGGTCATTCCTTATGGTTGGACCTCATTTCACTGAATTGTTAATATTGGAATTCCTTGGGACTCAGTTCTTAGACTTCTTATCGTTTTACCTAAACTCTTTCTGTACGTCACTTTATCCACTTTTGGGGTTTTCAGTATCATCTATATGCTCATGAGTTTTTAATTTACACCTCCAGTCAGGATGCCACCCCACCTCATTCACAACTCCTAGAGGCACTCCTACTGTGGCTAATGGCATTTCATTCTTCTATTTGTTGAGGCCCCAAAACCTTGATGTTATCCTGGAATTCTCACTCCCTGTAGTAGGGAACATTTTGGCTGTCCCGATTTCACCCTCTGGAGTTACACCTGCAACTATGCAACGTGATCTGGAGAAAGGGATGTATGGTTACTAAGGGACGTATGGTTACTAGTGAGCTCCCTCTGGAACAGGTGAACCTGCATAGTCCAGGTGAGCCCAGTGTCATCACATAGGCTCCTAAAGGTGCAAGAGGGAGGCAGAAGATTCAGTCAGATACAAGGATGGACAAAGAAACAGGCAAACTGAAGCATGAGAAGGAGCACTGTCCCTGCCCTATATCCATCACCGCTGACCTTGGAGACAGAGGAGGGGGCTCTGATCCAAGGAAGGCAGGTGGCCTCTGGAAGCTAGAATTGTTGAACCAGTGCTGATGACAGCTTGTTTATATCTCACCAAAGCCCATACCTGACCTCTGACCTACAGAACTGTAAGGTAATATTTATGCTGTTTGCCACTATTAAATTCATGATAATTTGTTTTGGTAGCAATAGAAAATCAATACACTCCCTATAGCCAGGTAATCAGCATTTTCTGTCAGCTTTGTCCCAAAAATAAATCCTAAAATTGACTATTTCTCACCACACCCTCGCTCCATTTGGGTCCAAGCCACCACAATCTCTCGCCTAGCTTGCCACTAGAAACTAGGTTGCATAGTTTCACACCTACAACATCTGCTAAGAAAGCATTAATTCAGATTGTATGACATGAATATTTGTGGAAACATGACTTATATAATAACTGCTTCTTGGCTTTTGAGTTAGTACTTTACTACTACGAATTTTCCTTTAACCCTAACCTAGACATAATTGTGTACTGTAGGTATTTGGTACAAGAAATTTTAAAACATTTCCAATACATTAAAAGAAGTGTTTTTGAGACAGGGTCTTGCTCTATTGCACAGATTGGAGTTCAGGTCACCATCATGACTCACTATAGCCTTAACCTCTAGGCTCAAACAATCCCTTACCACAGCTTCTTGAGGAGCTGGACATGCACCACTGTGTACAGCTAATTTTTAAAAATATCTTGTAGAGATGGGGTCTTGCTATGTTGCCCAGGCTTGTCTCTAACTCCTGGCTTCAGCAGAGTTTTCCACCTCTGCCTCCCAAAGTGTTGGGATTACAGGTGTGAGCCACCGCACTGGCACCAATCAATTTTTCTGTTTTATTACTTTTCAATCAAAATAGGGCTTAAATTTCAAGACCTGCTTTCTCATTTAAGCTTATTGTAACAACTACTGTGTGTTGAACAACAACCGATCACTTTACTCTTTCACTCAATGCTGCTGAAAGGTATGAGATGGGCAGGAGAGGGCAATGACCTTGTGGACATTGTCCCTACCTTTGATGTGCTCACAGACTCACGGAGGAGGTGGCCATTAAATGAACAGCCATAGGTGAGAAGAGAATAATAAAATGAAAGGTCAGAGTGCTCCAGACAGCTTTCCAGAGAATATGACACGATGGCTGAATTTCAGTTCCTTCATGGGTAAAGTAAGTGGACCACACCAAAAGTTTTTAGGTACTTTCCAGCTCAAAGATTCACTACTACTGTTATTGCAACTTAAGACAAAAAAAAAAAATTAGAAATTCTCAGAGTATTCCAGTTTAACTAGAAAAAGCCCACACAAAACCATGAAAAGAATGACTTGAGTCTTCTTACTATGTATAACTATTATTCTATATAATGTGCTATAGGTTTTCTTAGCTAATAGATCCACAATCCCCATTTGAAAGCCTTCAAAGCACATATGTTATTGAATTTATTATTTTTCCAAACTGAACAGGTTATAAACCATGAATAGGTCAGTGAAAGTTTTGCCACTAAATGATCTATCCAAATAATGGCTTCAGAGCTTTTTGGATTTCAAATTGTGAATAATGAATTGTGAAGAATGCTCGTTTTAGATTCATTCAAATACTGATTTGGGAGCCAATCAAGGTAAATTGATTTATATCTGTTTCTTTGAAGCCTTGTACAACTACAACAATTATATCCAGAGCTGAAACATTTCTCTCACATTTGAACTTGGGCAAGTGGGTTCTATATAGGAAAACAGAAAAATTCACATACAAGAATATATAAAAAGTGAAAAATTTAACAGTCTTGCGAAGACAATTGAGATTTGCATTGGGTAATCTTAGTAAAACGTGATACCACAAGCCAAACAACTTTAAGGGAGAAAGAAATTGATTCCTTAGAGTCAGGGGAAGTCACATTACTGCCACATCTATCAAAGCATGAGCTACGGATTAACAAATTCCACAGTCCCAAATCATCATCAGGAAAAACAATTCACTGAAATTCCTGCACTCTGGGAGGCTGAGGCTGGAGGACTGCTCGAGCCCTGGAGTTTGAGACCAGCCTGGTCAACATAGTGGGACCCTGTCTCTATAAAAATTTTCTAAATAGAAAACCAATTCATTGATAAAAAGTTTCCCTAACAATTAGAACTGAACAATTTGAAAGGAACTCGCTTGCTCTTCTGATAGGTAATTCTTTTAAAAAAATAATAAAAAATACAATTTCACCACAATTTTTACATTTTTTTAATCTTACTAGGTGGCAGGACTTTTAATGATGTTCTTTGCAAACCGTGTTTTTTTTTCTTGAATAATTCGAACAGTTAAAAGATAGTAGCCTCCAATATTTAAAAGGACTTTTCTGCCCCGTCTCTCCATCAAAAAAACAACAAACCAACAAAAATCAATCACAAAACATCACATCAGAAAGCGGGTCCTTCTTTCTTATCATGTACCTTCTTTGTCATTGTGGTGGATAATCGCGTCCTGTATCATGTCCGCCAGGTCGAAGTGAACTTTTGGATTCTTCGCATGCTTCAGCCTTTTCAGGAACCCTTCCTGCTTCTGAAAAGCCTTCTCGCGCTCATAGTAGGCTTTGATTTGCTCACAGCGCATGCGCTTCACCAGACGCTGCCGTTGGCCAAGGGGAAGGGACTCTAGCAAGCACTGGTCGATTTCCATCTCATGGGATCGAAAAACGTTACATAGCTGAAAGCAACCTGGAAGAAATGCAAGGGGAGCGTCACCAGACCTATTATTATAACCACTATACATGTGCACCACAGCACGTTTGCTTTTATATTGCCCATTGCACAGGTCATAAACGGAACAATTCTCCCTGCACTTGATATTACAAATCCAAAGCCCTTTTTATAGATTGGGGGAAAACCGTTCGTGTGTTTCTCAAGATTCCGTGGTAATAAAACAAATGGTAGAATTAGACATGCATATGTAGTTAAGCTCAACGCAATTACTAACCATCCATCCCTTCCTGTTTCTTTCAATCCATAGCCAAAGCCTCCAGATTTCACCACTGTGTCAGGCTCCTTCTGTCTAATTGAATAATACTAACTAATTTTGCATGTTAAATGTGGGCATAAAATCATTCCAACTTTTTCAGAACAACCTAATAGAATTGCTTGTGCGTATCATGATGACTAATCATGACGCTGTTAATTTAATGTAATAGAATATATATGCTGCCAAGTATAATGGCTCAAGCCTGTAATCTCAGTGCTTTGAGAGGTTGAGACGGGAGGATCACTTGAAGCCAGGAGTTTAAGACTTGCCTGGGCAACATAGGAAGATCCTGTCTGTCCAAAAAAAAAAAAAAAAAAAGAGAGAGAGAGAGAAACTTTTAAGTTAGTGGCATGTGGCTGTAGTGCCAACTACTTGGAGGCTGAGGTGGGGGATCACATAAACCCAGGAGTTTAAGGTTGCAGTGAGCTAGGATTACACCACTGCACTCCAGTCTGGGCAACAGAATGGGGAAAAAAGGAGAATATATGCTATCAACTCTTTATATGATACAGTAGACATTTTTCACCAATTTATTGCTAAATTCTTTTTCTCATAATCAGTGACATTCATTTCCAAGAAACCTGTGGTTAAGTATAAAGACTGAGGGTTGGCACAGAGATATTTCTCAAAATTGTGGAGAGAATTTTGGCTGCTACAGTTCTTGTTTTATTTATATAGTGATTAACAAACTGAATTCCCATTTCTGAAACTTAAAATATCCTGTTTGTTTCAAAAGTCTATTTCCTATAAACACCAGTCAAAGCACCTGTAATGGAATTGTACAAACACTTATATTTACCACCAGGTTAAAATTTTACTATTGGCAGAAAATCAATGTTAAAGCATTAAAAATTCTAGAAGCTGGCTTGCAAACACAGATTCAGATGTGTTTATATATTCTTAAGCTATTTATAATATAAGGTCCCAAGGAGGTTAAAGTAACTATGCATGAACAAAATGTGGTTGATCATATGCCATATCTGAGAAGATTATATACTAAGGGTATAGTTCATCTTTGGAAAGATGCCCTGGTCCTTTGAAGGAACAAGTCATGACAACACTATTTCCACTTCTGTTTCTTGTGACACTTTGCAAGTCTTTATTCTCACAGCCCCCAGGTGCACCAGCATAACCATCCCTGTTTAGCATATAAAGAAAATCAAGTTGAGAGAGGCTGTGACTTGTCTAAGATTAAAGAGACAATTAGGCAAACAGAATAAAAAACGCTCCATAGAGAAGAAACAACCAAAGCTCGTGATTCTCTAATGCCAGGTATTGAATATATAAGTACTTTTACATAAGATGTAGGAAGATAAAGAAGCCGTGTTGGGGGATTTTGTGTTCATTTATTTGCATTTGACAAAAGCTATACATTTTAGCATCATGTTTTCATAAGACTGTTCATGAGTATTCGTAAAAGTGATGTGAGAAATATTAACTAGCTATACAGAAAATGTTCCCTTTCCAGTGACCGAAACGCAAACAGACAACAGCGGTTCTGAAATGATGACAAATTGCTCTGGAGTACACTTCTTTGATAAAAGCTCTGATCACTGCCAGAGACAGATTGTATGAGAAAGCTCATAAATAAAGAGCCGTAAATGTCTTCTGCTTTCACATCTGTGTAGAAAAGTGCACAGGGCTTGATTGATTGACTTGGATGCTTGTGACACTTTGACTTCTGTGACTTTCCTGGCTTGTCATTTGGTGCCCAGGGGATCAACAGGGCCACACAAAAAAAGCCTGAAGAATTAAAACAAATAACATCGCAGAGTGCCATGTGTTGATTAGCCAGCAGTTGACGGCTGAGGATAATCTAATAAACACCACAGTAGTCCTCTAGTTTGTGACTCTCAAGAAGGGTCTCTCGGTGAAATTTTCAATTAACTTTTAAGGATTCCACGGTGACAGATCATGATTCATTGAGTTATCCCTCACAGGCTGTCAAGAGGGAATGTAAAAGGTGGCTCTTAAATTAATTTTCTTATTTTCCTTTTTGATTTGGAAAACTCAAAGGCTGTGATTGTTAAATTTCAAATCAATTCAGGTCTCAAATCTTGATTTTTAATGTATTTTTGTTAAATAGTTCCCCATGTTTTGATCTAAAACATTAGTTTATAAATTGATTCTTTTGTAATCTGAAAATTTATTGGGCATTTTGACTTTGTTTTAATCTAAGTACAAGTTCGTCAGCTGTGTCATGTACGTATATGTCTATGAATCGATAAGATATATAATATGACCAGTTGATCTAAAAAAAAAATAAAGAAAAAATCGATAAGATAACACAGGGATTCAGGGGATCACGGTGGACGGGAGGCAGGGCTGCACTGCAGCTCTGGACAGCGCAGCATGGGAAGGCTTGCACCGTGAATTTTAGCTCCAGATTGACTTCAAGAAGAAACCAGCAATCCCGAGAGGACCCACAGATCCTCTGAAAGGAGTGGACTGTTCCTGCAGGACCTGGGAGACACCTCAGATACTGTGAGTGCCCCAACTGCAGAAATGGGGATAGAGGCCCTCCTCTTCTGAACACACACCCCCACTGGAGAAGCTGAAGTTCTGTCCGTGGGAGAAGTTTTGAACTTTACCTGGAGCTGAGTCAAGTTAGAGAGCCGAGCAAAATACATGGGTAGAGGAAGCAGCAGAAAAGGCCCTGGGAGCTCACTGGGTCCCCAAGCAGCCCTTCCTGCCTGGCACCACAGGGATCCATTGGGAGGGTGGCCAGAGACAGAAGGAATTCTCTAGCTGAACTTTGTAACATTTTGAACAGGATGAGAAGCAGCCTAGCCAGGGAGGTTGTGAATCAGGCATGCAGACTTCACAGACGGTGAAAGAACTAAAGCCCTTTTCTCTCGAAGCTGGAAGTTGGATCGCCTTGGGCAAGTTTTCAAACCCATCTTGCCCTCTACCTGGGAACTCAGGGCTGTTGGTTTGGGGGGCACGGTGGGAGTGAGATTGGCCTTTAGGTTTGCCTGGCCCGTGACTGCCGGCTTTCCCCCACTTCCCTGACAACCTGCATGACTCAACAGAGGCAGTCATAATCCTCCTAGGTACACAACTCCAGTGACCTGGGAATCCCACCACCATCCCCCACAGCAGCCACAGCAAGACCCACCCAAGGAGAGTCTGAGCTCAGTCACACCCAGCCCTGTTCCCACCTGATGGTCCTTCCCTATCCACCCTGGTAGTGGAAAACAAAGGGCATTAATCTTGGGAGTTCTAGGGTTCCACCCACTGCCAGTCCCTCTCCAGACTACTACAGCTGATGCTTTCTGGGAATTGCCACCTCCTGGAGGAGGCCAACCAGCACAAAAATAGAACATTAAACCACCAAAGCTAAGGACACTTATAGAGTCCACTGCAGCCTTCACCACTTCCACCAGAATGGGTACTGGTATCCATGGCTGAGAGACATATAGATGGTTCATGTCACAGGACTCTGTGCAGACAACCCCCAGTACCAGCCTAGAGCTGGGTAGACTCACTGGATGGCTAGACCCAGAAGAGAGACAACCATCACTGCAGTTTGGCTCACAGGAAGTCACATCCACAGGAAAACGGGGAGAGTACTACATCAAAGGAACACCCCATAAGACAGAAGAATCTGAACAACAGCCTTCAGACAGAGCCTACCCAAATGAGAAGGAGCCAGAAAACCAACCCTGGTAATATGACAAAACAAGGCTCTTCAACATCCCCAAAAAATCACACTGGTTCACCAGCAGTGGATCCAAACCAAGAAGAAATCTCTGGTTTACCTGAAAAAGAAATCAGAAGGTTAGTTATTAAGCTAATCAGGGAGGGACCAGAGAAAGCCAAAGCCCAATGCAAGGAAATCCAAAAACTGATATGAGAAGTGAAAGGAGATATTCATGAAAATAGATAGCTTAAAGAAAAGACAATCAAAAATTTAGGAAATGCTGGACACGTTTTTAGAAATGCAAAATGCTCAGGAAAGTCTCAGCAATAGAAGTGAACAAGTAGAAGAAAGAAGTTCAGAGCTTGAAGACAAAGTCTTAGAATTAACCCAATCCAACAAAGACAAAGAAAACAGAATAAGAAAATATGAACAAAAGCCTCCAAGAAGTCTGGGATTATGTTAAATGACCAAACCTAAGAATAATCAGTATACCTGAGGAAGAAGAAAATTCTGAAAGTGTGGAAAACATATTTGGGGGAATCATCGAGGAAAATTTCCCCAGCCTTGAGAGAGACCTAGACATCTAAACAGAAGAAGCACAAAGAACACCTGGGAAATTCATCACAAAAAAGATCTTCACCTAGGCACATTGTCATCAGGTTATCTAAAGTTAAGATGAAGTAAAGAATCTTAAGAGCTCTGAGACAGAAGCACCAGGTAACCTATGAAGGAAAACCTATCAGATTAACAGCAGATTTCTCAGCAGAAACCCTGTAAGCTACAAGGGATTGAAGACCTATCTTCAGCCTCCTTAAACAAAACAATTATCAGCCCAGAATTTTGTATCCAGAGAAATTAAGTATCATATAGGAAGGAACGATACAGTCGTTTTCAGACAAATGCTGAGAGAATTTGCCATTACCAAACCACCACTATAAGAACTGCTAAAAGGAGCTTTAAATCATGGAAACACATCAAAACAGGAACTCTTTAAAGCATAAAGCACACAGGATCTATAAAACAAAAATACAAGTTAAAAAGCAAAAACAAAAAACAAAACCAAAGTACACAAGCAAAAATGAGTATGATGAAAGCAACAGTACCTCATATTTCAATACTAACATTGAATGTAAATGGCCTAATTGCTCCACTTAAAAGACACAGAACTACAGAATGGATAACTCACCAATCAACTATCTGCTGCCTTCAAGAGACTCACCTAACACATAAGGACTCATATCAACTTAAAGTAAAGGGGTGGAAAAAGGCATTTCATGCAAATGGACACCAAAAGGAAGCAGGGGTAGCTATTCTTATATCAAAACAAATAAACATACAAACAAACAAACAAACTTTAAAGCAGCAGCACTTAAAAGAGATAAAGAGAGACATTATATAATGGTAAAAGGCCTTGTCCAACAGGAAAATATCACAATCCTAAACATATATGTACCTAACACTGGAGTTTCTAAATTTATAAAAGAATTACTTATAGACCTAAGAAATAAGATAGACAGTAACACAATAATAGTAAGGGACTTCAGTACTCCACTGATAGCACTAGACAGGTCATCAAGACAGAAAGTCAACAAAGAAACAATGGATTTAAACTATACCTTGGAACAAATGGACTTCTGACAGCTAAAGACTGGTCAACAGATACCCTTCCTCCTAGTGGTCACTCAAAATCCCCTTTTACTAAGGCAAATGTCCCCTGAAAAACACTTCAATTCCTATTGCTTGCTTCATTTTTCTCCTTGGTATTTATCGCTCTTATACTACAATAGCTATCTATCTAATTATTTATTTTAGAGATGGGGTCTTGCTCTATTGCCCAGGCTACAGTGCAGTGGCATAATCAAAGCTCACTGCAGCCTCGAACTCCTGGCCTCAAGCAATTCTCCCACTTCAGCCTCCCAAGTAGCTGGGACTGCAGGCATTTACCACCACACTCAGCTCTCCTGCAATATCAGTTACTATGCTTCAACTGTATATTATACTAATATCTACACTAATTGATTTCCTAAAATACAATACTATATATTTTCTTATTGCTCTGTAAGCCCCATAAAGGCAGGAACTCAGGATGTTTCATCCCCTGTTTACTTTCAGCATCCAGAACAGGAGGTAGTCAATAGTTTTGTTGTTGTTGTTGCTGAATGAAATTGCAGGACAGACAATTACATTGATGGCAGAAACATTACACTCTTTATTAGGACCTAATCCAGCACTTAACACATGGCAGGTAAATGCTTAGTCTTGCTCTTACAGAAATGCAAGGTGACACTGTGCTCTCATGTAACTGCTCTTCCTTACAGAATTATCTGGCCCAAGGCAGTGTCATCAAGCTCATCTTTGTATTGGATTTCTTTATCTCCAGTGTTACACTTTTTAAGGAGGGCAAAGGAGGTGGCAGGGATCCTACATATATGGTTATCCTGCAATTCGAGATAAAAGTTTACAGCCAGAAGCCCCAGCTCAGAGAATGTGTATCTCTGTAGGACTAAACTCGAAAGCCAGCAAATATCTGACATCTAGTTATATATTTATATACACAGTTTCCCCACACCTTGGTTTGGAGGACCCTATGCAACTGTGTCATGATGTCAAGACATTATGTTATAACTAACTAGAAATATAAAGAGTAAAGTGAAGAGGAAAATGAACAAAAAAAATTGCGTAAAATTATTCTGCTGTACAACTACCAGAAATGCCCCATGTCATCTAGAATAAAAATCTTCCTGTGGCCATGGTACACTCAGTGTTCAAGATTTTTAAGCAAATCTCTCTGTGATTGCTAAAGAGGCAAAACGTTACTAAGAGCACAGAAAATTTGATCTAAGTACATTTATAAAAACTTGCAGACAAATTTGCAGGAAACATTCTTTTTCAAGAATTCATAGATGATTTATGATATTAACTGTGTCTTAGGCCATAAAGCAAAGCAAATCTCAATAAATTCTGAGGAACCAAAATTACACAGGCGTTTTCTTAACATAATTGAAAAGGGAATATCAACTACAGAAATGAAACCATACCTCCCCATATGTTCAGAAACTTATAAAGCCAATTCTACATAAAGTATGGTTCAGAGAAAAAAAATCAGAGAAATAATAAATTTTTAGAATTAACCATTGATGAAAGGAAATCCATCACAATTTTGTGGATAAAACTAAAGCAATTCATAGAAATAAATTCATAACTTTAAATACATTCTAGAAAAGAATATAGTTTTAAAGTCAATAAACAAAGTATCTGGCACATGAATTTAGAAAACACACACACACACACAAACACACAAAGTTGAAACCAAAAAAGAAGAAAACAAAATTATGCTATTAAAATTAATAGAAATGAAACAAGAAAAGAGCAAAGGTGAAGAAAGACGTGAGAAATTGACAATTTCTAGAACAATATAACTTACAAAAAGTGACTCAAGAAGAAGTGGAAAATGAACCAATTTATGCAATCATTGTATAAATTAAATCAGTTTTTAAAAATCTATAGACCAGAAACAAAAACAAACAAACAAAATGACCCAGATGATTTAACCTGTCTTTAAGGAAGAGATAACCTGCATTTTCATCCAGTTCTTTCATACAATAGAAAAAGAAGAAAATTACCTCAATTCATTTTCTGAGACAAGCATAAGCTTGATACCAAAATGAGGCCATCCAAAAAAGGAGAATTACAGGTCAATCTCTTGTATAAACACATGCAAATAGCCTACATGCATACACATTAGCAAAATGAACCCACGAATGTACAGTTTGTCAGCAGAATGAAAGGAGAGGCTAATTTTAAAACATTAAATTCTGTTTAAAATTTAGAAAAAGAAGGCCCTTTATTGCTGCTTCTATTCTATCTCAAAATGAAGGTCTTAGCATAGAAAAAAAACAGAAAAATAAATAAGGAGCATAAAATGTGGGTAGGCAGAAGGAAAAAATAATCAGTTATTATCATAAATACTGTTATCTACATAGAAAAAGCAACACACCCTGAGTCAGCTATTAGGAGTGATAGTCCAGAACTTTGCTGAATGCAAGTCAAAATACACACAGAAGAGAGCTACATTTTCAAACCTAACAAAAGATGCTCCACCTTATTAACATATAGCAAAATGTAAGAAGATAAAAAATATCATTGATTAAGTTAACAAATTGTCATTACAATTAAAAAGCAAACTGGAAATATTTAGTAAAATGTAGAATCATCTTTCCTACAACCCAGATATATATTTCTTCAACCTCTCAAAATATGATGCAAATAAAATTAAACAAACACAAAATAATACAGCATGCATTAAAAAAAACTACAGGTAACAAAAATAAACCTTTCAAATAACTTCTCCTCTATTTTTGGAGGATATAAATCTATTAAGCCACCTTCTCTCTTCGATATTTCCTAACTGTGGCTTTGGTAGAGGAATAAGACACTTAGACCAATGGAACAGAACACAGAACAAAGCACAAACTCTACACACAGCCACCTGAGTGGTGACAGAGGTCCAAAGAGTAGCCAATGGAGGGAGCATATTCAGATTATGATTAAAATTAAAATATTACAGCTATTGAGAAAAATAGTTTGGCAATTTCTTTAGCTACATTATGTAGTAACAGTTCTAGATGAAATTATGTGGTTCATTAAGATCATTCAAGATGATATTCAACATAGGAGGCCTGGAAGCTTCAGCTGCAAGCAGGCGTGTGTGCCTTCCTAGGTGAGCCTGTTAGAGGGATGTGTGGTGGACACTGGCAGCCTGCTATCTGGTGCTGAGTCAGCTGTCTCCATGGAGCATCAGGGAAGCAGGACATTTAGGATGGAGTACTTGCTTTTACTGACTGCTTTTTCTTTAATTTTTGTACTAGATTTTATTGGTTATTATTCACCCTTTATGAGTAGAACTCAAAAAGCTGAGAATGAAGTGGATTCTGGTGAAAGTTTCAATATATTATGGGCATGAATGGAAATAAACTGCTTATTGCCCTACTTTTTTTCCAAAAGGAAAATGAATCAACAGAAGGAAATAAAATAATTGTTGGAATATTTTCTATAAAAGAAAACAAAATTGACTTTATCATTTGTGAGTAAGAATATGTATTTATTTATCTGATGTGGATGAATTATATTTCAATCACTTCTCCTTATATTTTCAGTTTAGGAGATGCTTTATATCAAAGGCCTCCTCAGATGTTTGGAATATGGAAGTGGGTGCTATTGATGCCCTGCCCAATTGTGAGTAAGAATATGTATTTATTTATCTGATGTGGATGAATTATATTTCAATCACTTCTCCTTATATTTTCAATTTAGGAGATGCTTTATATCAAAGGCCTCCTCAGATGTTTGGAATATGGAAGTGGGTGCTATTGATGCCCTGCCCAATTCCCTTTACCCATCCCCCGCTGACCTGGTATACTAGTCTATTTTCATGCTCCTGATAAAGACATACACAAGACTGAAAAGAAAAAGAGGTTTAATTGGACTTACAGTTCCTTATGGTTGGGGAGGTCTCAGAATCATGGCAGGAGGCGAAAGGTACTTCTTAACAAGGCAGTGGCAAGAGAAAATGAGGAAGATGCAAAAACGGAAACCCCTGATAAAACCATCAGATCTCTTGAGATTAATCACTACCACGAGAATAGTATGGGGAAACTGCTCCCATGATTCAAATTATCTCCAACTGGGTGCCTCCCACAACATCTGGGAGTTATGGGAGAACAACTCAAGATGAGATTTGGGTGGGGATACAGTCAAATCATATCATTCTGCCCCTAGCCCCTCCAAATCTCATGTCCTCACATTTCAAAACAAATCATGCCTTCCCAACAATCCCCCAAAGTCTTAACTCATTTCAGCATTAACCCACAGGTCCATAGTCCAAAGTCTCATCTGAGACAAGGCAAGTCCCTTCTGCCTATGAGCCTGTACAATCAAAAGCAAACTAGTTACTTCCTAGATACAATGCTGGTACAGGTATTGGGTAAATACAGCCATTCCAAATCAGAGAAATTGGCCAAAACAAAGGGATTACAGTACCCATGCAAGTCTAAAATCCAGCAGGGCTGTCACATTTTAAAGCTCCAAAATGATCTCCTTTAACTCCAGGTCTCACATCCAGGTCACACTGATGCAAGAGGTAGGTTCCCATAGTCTTGGGCAGCTCCACCCCTGTGGCTTTGCAGGGTATAGCCCCCCTCCTGGCTGCTTTCATGGGCTGGCATTGAGTGTCTGCGGTTTCTCCAGGTGTGTGGTGCAAGCTGTCAGTGAATCTAGCATTCTGGGGTCTGGAAGATCGTGGCCTTCTTCTCACAGCTCCACTAGGCAGTGCCCCAATGGAAGCTGTGACCCCACATTTCCCTTCCACACTGCCCTAGCAGAGGTTCTCCATGAGGACCCCGCCCCTGTCGCAGACTTTTACCTGGGCATCCAGGCATTTCCATACATCTCCTGAAATATAGGTGGAGGTTGCCAAACCCCAATTTTTGACTTCTGTGTACCCGCAGGCTCAACACCATGTGGAAGCTGCCAAGGTTTGTGGCTTGCATCCCCTGAAACCATGAGCCCAGTTGGACTTTGGCCCCTTTTAGCAATAGCTAGAGTGCCTGGGACACAAAACACCAAGTCCCTAGGCTGCACACAACATGGGGACCCTGGGCCTGGCCCATTAAACCATTGTTTTCTCCTATGCTTCTGGGTCTGTGAGGAGAGGGGTTACCATAAAGACCTATGACATGCCCTGGAGACATTTTCTCCATTGTCTTGGGGATTAACATTCGGCTCCTTGTTACTTATGCAAATTTCTGCAGTCAGCTTGAATTTCTCCTCAGAAAACGGGTTTTTCTTTTGTACTGCATCATCAGGCTGCACATTTTCTGAACTTGTATGCTCTGTTTCCCTTTTATTTTTTTATTTTTTTTTTATTTATTTTTTTTTTTGAGACGGAGTCTCGATCTGCCGCCCAGGCTGGAGTGCAGTGGCCGGATCTCAGCTCACTGCAAGCTCCGCCTCCCGGGTTCACGCCATTCTCCTGCCTCAGCCTCCGGAGTAGCTGGGACTACAGGCGCCCGCCACCGCGCCTGGCTAGTTTTTTGTATTTTTTTAGTAGAGACGGGGTTTCACCGTGTTAGCCAGGATGGTCTCGATCTCCTGACCTCGTGATCCGCCCGTCTCGGCCTCCCAAAGTGCTGGGATTACAGGCTTGAGCCACCGCGCCCGGCCTGTTTCCCTTTTAAAATGGAATGCTTTTAATAGCACCCAAATCACCTCTTAAATGCTTTGCTGCATTTAGAAGAAAGAAATTTCTTCTACCAGATACCCTAAATCATCTCTCTCAAGTTCAAAGTTCCACAATTCTCTAGGGTAGGGGCAAAATGCCACCAGTCTCTTTGCTAAAATGAAGCAAGAGTCACCTTTGCTTCAGTTCCCAACAGGTTCTTCATCAACAGGTTCTTCATCTCCATCTGAGACCACCTCAGCCTGGAGGTTATTGTCCATATCACTATCAGCATTTTTGTCAAAGCCATTCAACAAGTCTCCAGGAAGTTCCAAACTTCCCCACATTTTCCTGTCTCCTTCTGAGCCCTCCAAACTGTTCAAACCTCTGCCTGTCATGCAGTTCCAAAGTTGCTGCCACATGTTTGGGTATGTTTTCAGCAACACCCCACTCTACTGATACCAGTTTACTGCATGAGTCAATTTTCATGCTGCTGATAAACACATCCGAGACTGGGAAGGAAAAGAGGTGTAACTGGACATACAATTCCACATGGCTGGGGAGGCCTCAGAATCACGGCGGGAGGCGAAAGACACTTCTTACATGGCAGCAGAAGAGAAAATGAGGAAGATGCAAAAACGGAAACCCCTGATAAAACCATCAGATCTTGTGAGACTTATTCACTACCACGAGAACAGTATGGGGGAGACCACCCCCATGATTCAAATTATCTCCCACTGGGTCCCTCCCACAACATGTGGGAATTATGGGAATACAATTCAAGATGAGAATTGGGTGGGAACACAGAGTCAAACCATATCATGTCGGTACTGGCTGGAAGGATTTACAGCTGTCCTCTCCTCTAGACAATTGCCCTGTCAGCCTCAGCCTCCCAGGGAGTGGAAGATCCTAACCCCATCCCATAAGTCATAGTCACTGAGAGACCTACACAAGGATACAAAACATGTCCCCTTGACTCAATCAGAGACACTCCATGCTGTGATTTGTACCCTAAAGCAAAGTGGATTCGAATGATAATAGACTCTGAAGACTACATAGTTTTTCTGCTCTTTCCTGTTCTATGCCCTGCTTCTTTCACTCCCTTATGGGTTTTCTCTGTTGAGCCGTCTCAATACATAGGAATGTGCACCTGACTTCTCATGCTCTGCTTCTAGGGGACACAGTCTATATAAGAATATATATAATATGTCTATTTATATATATATAGTCATGTGTGTGTGCATATAAGCATATATACATCCTCTTTCATTTTCTATAACATTCATCTTTTACACCGGGGGAAGAATATATTTTAATACATACAAATGTTATCAAAGATTGAACATACTTAATACCAGTTTCCAAAACTGAAAAAAATAATAAAAGCACAAAAATAAGATACATGCAAAAAAAAATTGGACTTATTTTACATTATATACAAAATTAATTCAAAATGGATCAAAGACCTAAAATTGTAAAACTCTTAGAAAAAAACACAGGGAAAAAAATTTTATGACATTTGTGACATTGAACTTGGCAATGAATTCTAGATATGACACCAAAAGCACAGACAGAAAAAGCAAAAATAGACAAATGAGAATACACCAAACAGACAAATGAGAATACATCAAACTGAAAAACTTCTGTGCATAAAAGTACATAAGCATCACAGTGAAAAGACAACTTACAGAATGGGAGAAAATATTTACCGATATATACCTAATAGGAAATTAATATCTAGAACACATAAAGGACTCTTAGAACTCAACAACAAAAAAACAAATAATCTGATTAAAAATGGGAAAAGCACTTGAATAGATACTTTTCCAAAGGTGATATACAAATTCCCAACAAGCATATAAAGAGATGCTCAACATCATTGATCATCAGAAAAATGCAAGTCAAAACCACAAGAAGTTATGACCTCATATCTGAGAGAATAGCTACTATCAAAGAAACAGAAAATACAAAGTTTTGGTGAGGATGTAGAGAAATTGTAACACTTGTTCACTGTTAGGATTGTAAAGTGGTGCAGCCACTATGAAAAACAGTTTGGAGTATTCTCAAAAACTGAAAAATTGAACTATCATATGATCTGAAAATGCTACTTCTGGGTATACATCAAAATAATTGAAAGCAGGGTGTTGGAGAGATATTTGTATATCCACGTTCATAAGAGCACTATTCAAAATTGCCAAGAAGTGGAAGCAGATGTCCAAAGATGAACAGATAAACAAAACAGGTATCCATGTATAATGGAATATTATTCAGCCTACAGAGGAAGAGGTCCTTGTACATGTCACAACATGGATGGATATTGAAGACACTTTTTAAGTGAAATAAACTGATCACTGAAAGATAAATACTGTAGGATTCCACTTATAGGTTTCTAAAGAGGTCAAACTCAGAAGCAGAAAGTAGAATGATGGTTGCCAGGGACTGAGGGAAAATGAGAGTTGACGTTGAATGGGTACAGAGCTTCAGAATGGCAAGATGAAAAGTTCAGGAAATCTGTTTCATAACAATGAGAGTATTCTTAACATTCCTGAACTGTACACTTAAAAATGGTTACAATGGTACATTTTATGTTATGTGTTTTAACCACTATAGGAACATGAAAGAAAGTGATAAGACACAAGGAGCTACATTATGGGGCTTTAAAAACATATATACATAGCTGAAGTATTTCACAAATAATGTAATCACAAACTTACTGTTTACCCTATTTCATAAAAGTGTTTGCTAGGAATCCTGAGAGCCTAAAAGATAGTTGTTGAGGAATTAGCATGCTTACATGCAGGTGCTGTAGACACACACACACATTCATACACACACACACACACACACTGGTATCTGTTCTCCTAACAACTCCTCTAGCAGAAGTTTTATTCTCAGAATCCATTGTTATAACACTCTTCCAAAGACTTTTTTTTTTTTTTTGCTGCATATACAATGACAATGAAACAAAGGAACAATAAGGAGTCTCAAAGACAAGAGTATAATCAATTTCAACCTACTCCCCCAGAGTCTAAAAAAAAAACCCCTCCTTAAGCACTGAACTCTTTAAAAAGTGTTGGATTTTACCATCCTTGTAATCAAGCTTCAGGTCCATATCCCTCTTTATAGAGCAAAAAGTAATTGAAACAAATTACATTTCGGCAAGATATAGATGCTATGCCCTAAAATATTTGAGGATTTAGGTCTACACATAATCATGCATTTAAACACTTATCTGAAAGACAGATAAATAAATGTAAATAATGTAAATTCTTCTCAAAAAAGTCAACAATATTTTTCATTTCACTAGCTTACAGCTGTCTCTTAATTCTTTAAATTAAGTATCAAGAGGCCATTTCTTGTGTTTCCATCCAATTATTTGGGCATGTTTATCTAGTGAGAGAATGTAATAAGTATTTTCTCTTTAAAATGGAAATAACACAAATACACATGACATACAAATTACTGTATAATGTAAGATATATTTACTTTTTGCACATCCATCTATGCTTTCTGACACTTAATATTTCCCTTACCATATTTCTTAAATAACAAGTGATTTGATTATGATAAAAACCTTTCGGTGGATATAGATTTGCAGTCATAATTCTTGCTAAGGTTCATTTCAAGGTAATAATAAAACTGAAGGTTCTCCCCCTGACGTGATGTTTCTGCTTCATTATCCCAGTAGACCCAGATGTCCAGTCAAACCTATGGCTGACGGAGTGTACTATGCCATGCAGGTTGTGCCACAGACAGCTCCAAAGTCATATCCAAGTGCTAAGGCCCCAGCGCAAAAAAATGCTGCCTGACACCCACCGGCCAGGTTCCCTGCAGAGACCAGCCAGCTACATCCAGGCTCTGGAGAGCCTGCTGATTTGAAGCCCTGCCCTGGGAACCAACTGCATGGTGTCAAACCTTCACTCAATCATTTATTGGTTGTATGACTTTAGACAGATTCCTTTTGCTCTCTGTGTCTCATGTCTACCTCACAGGGATGATCCAATGATAAAATGCATGTGAAGCATCAGCCAAGGGTCTGGCACATCCCTTCATAGCTATTGACTTATCAGATGACAATTTCTCTAGAAAATCTGGCGCCTTTAAGATCAGAACTGCTTCCTATGGCTGTTTCCAGATGTCTTCGGATGACACGTCATATGCTGGACACCAGAACCTATCTTTTCCTAAATGCCCCCTGCCATTCTAAACACCACGCTTCCACTACTGAGCGTCTTCAAGATTTAAGAGCTCAAATTGCTGCTCTATTTCTTCCGAGACAGGATGATGCTTTGGAATTAAGATCATCTCAGACAAGCTTGGATTCCTGGCTCAAACAGGCTATATCCCAAAAGAGAAGTTCTCTTTGGTTTTATACTCAGTAAAATAAATTTAGATGCACTACCCCAAATATACATTTTTGAACCCTCAAATGTTGAACAATCTTCTGCTCTGAATCCAAATCTACATATTGCATCTTTAATCAACATCTTCAATTCCGGTTGGAAGAGATTCAGCTCACTGTTCCTGCCAGAAAGGTATTTAATAGACAAATTCTCTGGTGCTCAGACTGTCTCAGACAGGATTCCCTCCTATAGAAACAGAAGCCCTTCCTGGCTCCATTCAGGCAGCTTCCTGGATGCCTTTAGTCTGAGTCTGAAGCAACATTGCAAAATGAACATTACGCATTTTAGATACAAGACTAACGAGCATATGCTTTATATTAATAATTTCTCTTAAATTCCTTTGCCTTTAATTTAAAAGTATATGTATGTCTGTAACTTAAATTTCATGATTGCAAGTAAAACTGAAAAAAATCATGATTTTCCTGCATCTTGACAATAATTTTATTTAAAATATTATTTTGATATAAAATATTTGCTATTTAGTTTTTTGATATAAAACATTTTCAGTACTAAAAGGCCTGAGACAAAACTAAAGTTCACAATTAATATTAAATTTTGGATTTATGATGCCTGTTTTATTTTCCTTTTCATTGTAAATACATTTGGGAAAAATAAGATGCTAAAATCTCTATTGTCATTTTTAGGTTTTACATATATTTTGTAGTTTTTAATGATTTTCATTGCCCTTTTTCTTAATTTCTAAGATACATTCAGATGAAAGAAATTCTGCAAGGTCAATTTAAAGATCAATGAGAGAACACAGAAATCAATTCACAGATAAGTTTCTCTGTGTCTAACACAAGAACCCTCCTCATCACAAGTCTTAATTATTGCATTAAACACCCTTGGCTTTATTCTCTCACCACTTCACTCTACTAGGTAGACTTCAAAAACATGTTTGTTATTATACTAATTCAGAATAATGGTATAGAAAAATAGTATAGAAATAGTCAATGGTCTACCTTGCTTATTGAAGGTTAATAATAATTTGTATTCCAAATAAAGTCAGCTTTTTCCATGTATCTTCCATCCTTATTCCTATTTTCCTGCTACTCTATTATACAGATTCTGCCATTTTCATTAACTATCTAGAGTGGTCCATTATTTTTTCTGGGAGCATCCTTCCGCTGGAGAATCACTTCATATTTGTTACTCCATGTGGTCCTGAAAGTTATTAGAAACGGTGTCCAAGTCAACTGCCCACAGGACTGGAAATCTGAACTGGGCTGAGCCCACCGTAACGGCCCTGACACTGACAATCAATGACTGATTCCAGTGTAGGACATGGCCCTAGTGCAGCAATTCAGGATCTTTCCTTTGAGTTTGATAAATAGACACAGGAATATTTTTTAATGCCCTCTCTGTTGTTTTAATATCAGTCCATGAGGATATAACCATTTGCTGTCAAGGTAAATCTCTTCTGAGACAGAAAAAGAGAGAGAAAGAGGTGGAGAGAAAGAGAGAGAGAGAGAGAGAGAATTAGAATGGAAAATACCAGTCAAATCCCCTGACCCCGATCCAGCAATACATGAAGCCATTGGCATTCAGATTTTCTAAGTATAAGGGCCATTTTCCAAATATAAAACCCAAGACATTCTTTTTTGTATTTAAACCATTATGAGTTGATTTCTGTCAGTGGCAACCAAGTGACTCATGTAATATAAAAATCCATAATGATCTATTTCTTCGTGCCAAAGGACATACGCCTTTGGCATAACTAGTTCTGTCCTCTTTTGAATATATAGCTTATTTCCACAAGTAGAACAAGAGTTTATATTTTGTATTATATAGAATATTTATTATATATTACTTATTTTTAAATAATACATTTTCTGATATCAGAAAGCTTCATATTTTGTGTTCGATATGTGCTGTGCTTATAATGAGAACAACGATTCCCTTCAGTCAGTCGATCCTTCATAAACAAAGAATTCATTGAATGTCTTCTGTGCACTTGGCTATGAACTAAGACATAAAAAGGCAGAAGATGAAATCCCTGGTCATGAAGACATAACTGTAGGGTTGAGCACGCACACATGTTAGAAAGAGTTGAGAGGCAATGAAATCAATATTCAGTGCTTCTCTTCCTGGGATATGGAGACACCACTGACCAAGCCCAGGGAATGTTAAAGCTGGAGAAGGACCAGAGAGCATATTCTTGGAGGATGAAAGTTAAGTTTAACCATCTTTGTCCCATTATGCCCCATCGAGCCCAATTCTTGCACTGTACTCTTTTTAACATCTGAAGGTGTCTGAAAAGTTGATGTAAAGCAGTTGGCTCACCACATAATTATGCTCTTATGATGAAAGGGAGACTTTAATCAGTATTCTTCTTTTTCTGCTGCCCTATAGATCATAAACTTCATGAATACAGGGGCCATCTCCATTTTGATTACAGTTGCATTTGCAGAGCATATCAAGGGTCCTGTCATGTTAAAGGTCATTCATTCATTCATCTGCTAATGTATTCAGTCATTCAAATCTATTATTCAGAATGTGCTATATGCAAAGCTTTGTATTTAGGCATTTGATGTTACAAGTTTAATCAGTTACTTTGCATTGATATCGTTTACCAACTAGGATAAAGAAGATACTCACCAAAATATACCTATATCTAAAAAAGAGGAATGGACAAAGTGCTAAGTTAACTCACGTATAAAGAGAATTTAGTACTTAGAGATTCTGTGCCTTTTGATCTGAAATTTGATCACAGCTAAAAATTTTAAATTCAAAGATGAGAAAAAAATTCTCAATTTTAAGTTGAGAAGAAAATGGAAGAAAGGCAGAAGTTATAGAATAATTTCAAGCACTTATCAGTTTGGCAGAAGCAAAGATACATAAGGGTGAAAGTTGAAAATAAAGCTAAAACAAGAATTGGAATCTCCACATTTCTGAGAGAGTAAAAATAGTTTCATCATTTTTGGTTCTGCCACAGGGAGCCATTAAAGATTTGCAAACAGCATTACAAAAAAATAGTGGAGTCCATCAAAAATCTGGAGGCTTCCAGAGCAGCTGATAGAGGGACACAGTGGGGAGCATCTTCAGGAAGCATATGCACTAATTCTGGGTGAAAGTTAGGAGAGTCTGAGTTAGAACAACAACAACAAAAAAATGCAATGCCAGGGTGAATGATAATGATTATGAAGAGAAAGAACCTTTGAGAGATGGTGAATTGCCCTGCTGGGTGACAAGGGAGAAAGTGGAGTCAGAAAGTAGAGAAATAAAGGTCTCTGAACTTTCAAACTGCAGCGACTAGAATAAAGGTAAAACCATCAATAACAGGGGAAAATGCCATGGATTTAGAAGAGGGGCAAATATATGTATGCATATGACTGTGATACAAATGTATCAATGATCAATTCATACGTATCAGAATACATATTTATAGTGTTTGCTGACAATGCTTCTAGTAGAAAATGTCAATCAAGCCACTGGAATATTTTACAGATATTAGCTGCATACAATTTCTTTAAACTAGCTGTAAGTTTACATACACAAGCAGAAATCTCATCCTATTATATATTTTAAAGCTGTAAAAATGAGAAAATATTGCAATATGTGATTTTCAAAGGGGTGCATTTAATTATTTCCAAATAATGTCAAAATTACCAATATTGTCTCTTTTTGACAGATTATACTAGTCTTAGAATACTTTCATAACACAATGGCCTAAATATATGTATATCTAAAGGAGAGGAGAAGAGAAAGTGCTCAATTCACTCAGATGGAAGGAGAATGTAGTGCTTGGAGAAGTTAGAGTTCATGGCTTTTGATCTGAAATTTAATAAAGACTAAAATTTTGAAATTCAAAGAGGAATGCTTAATGCCAATTTACAAATTCTACATAATGACATAAATTACTTAATCATGAGTTGAAGAGAGACATGAGGAATTCCCTTAATGCACAACAGATTTTTTCCATAACTTTTACTGCCCTTTAATACAACAATTTCATAGCTGATTTTGAATCAAGAATCAACTAAAATATTTTTCCAAATATATTAATAAAATGGGGTTATGTGATTCATCTGTGTGCCTCCAAAATCTTTGGTCATGTGTTAAAAATTAATTGAATAACACAGAAAGAAAAGCATGCTAAAAACTACATCATGGATGATATAATCCACATACATTAAGAACATTTTAAAAAGGGAAAGAAAGAAAATCAAAGCAACAAACAAAAAGAGCCCTCGTCTTTCTTACTTTCCTTTCACGGGAGCTACCATCTTCTCCTCATGCAGACATATGATCACAAACTAAGGAACCAGGGAAAATGTGGTGTCCCAGGGGACAGGGGTCACCTACAGTTAGCCTGAACCTTGGGCAGAGCTAAGGCAGGGCTGGGAGTAAGGGCATGGCCTTGTAAGCACTTCTAAGAGAGTTTCCCGCCTGGCTCTTGAGTCCCCACCTTCCTGTACTCTGGGGCAGGGCTACTTATGCTCTGTTCAGTCTGAGCTGGGAAACTTGGAGGTACTGATTCCACTTCCTCTGTGGATCCAGCATCAACTCTTTGGCATAGGGAAAGGTGGCGGATGCACAAGGTAGATGTGGAGGATAAAATGGGTGAGATGGGCAGTGTTGGGCGGTACTGCTACCTGAGGCCATGTGCATTCCTTTCAGACACTCAGAGCCTCCTCCTGATCTATCACCCTCCATGTAATTCCAGCCAACATTGATCCAACATCTTCTGCAACTCAGTGTGTTTCCTCAGCAAAGTCACAGCTGGTAAGGACAAAATCACTAGATCTTTTCCTCAGAATCCTTGTAGGTGAACGAAACCATACTCCTTATTTTGTGGGAGGTGGAAGGAGGTTGGTGGAAAGACACCGGGGGCACAGAGTAGGCAAGTTCTCTGAATGTTAGGAATCACATTGAGAGCCGTTTTAAAGCTACAGGAGACAGTGTACATACCAAACTTACAAGGTATAGGGGTCATTTTCAACACTGCAAACTATCGTAGATGCTGGAAAATCAAGAAAAGAACTGCTGAAACATGACTTCATTAAAGAACATTTATGACAGTCTTTTTTTTTTTTTTTTTTTTTTTTTTGAGACGGAGTCTCACTCTGTCGCCCAGGCTGGAGTGCAGTGGCCGGATCTCAGCTCACTGCAAGCTCCACCTCCTGGGTTCATGCCATTCTCCTGCCTCAGCCTCCCGAGTAGCTGGGACTACAGGCGCCGCCACCACGCCCGGCTAATTTTTTGTATTTTTTCAGTAGAGACGGGGTTTCACCGTGTTAGCCAGGATGGTCTCGGTCTCCTGACCTCGTGATCCGCCCGTCTCGGCCTCCCAAAGTATGACAGTCTTTTATGTGCATTGATTACTATTGATGACTCAATTTCATTTACCAAATACTATTGTAAGTAGCATGAAAATGTGTCAGATCTTATCAATGTAAGTTTGGTTTTAACTCCAAACCAGCTTTATTGTATGATCAGTCTTGACCTGACAGCCCAGACCTAGCTTAGATCTGGTCCAAAGTAAGCCCTCACCACGAGGGAGGAAGACTCAGGAGACCTGTCATGGCCACTGTCTCTTCTCCTGTCCCCACCCCTGATGTCTCTACTACTGCTTCCTGGTGGTACAGGGATAAAGGCACAGAACTGCTAGAAACCAGCCCAAAACAACACTCTGGAACTTCTAAATTTTCAGAAAACCAGTAAAGAATGCTGCTGGTATTATTCTACTTATACTCTTGGAATAAAATTGCCACTATTAACTTCATCAAACATTATTAACCAAACATCCTAAAAATATTTTCAGACTATACTCCAGACTATATTTTTAAACCAGTGTCTTTTGGCCTGTTCATGGGTGTGAGGGTTGAACACAGATTTGTCTTTCTATGGCCTTCATTGACACTACCGAAAACCAATTATTTAAATATACTTCTGAAATGTCATTTAAGCTTGAATCAATATGAAGATAAGGGTAATGTTAGATAAGAAAAAAAAAAAAGATGTTAAATGCTATGCATTTTAGAGACTGTTAATTAAAAATTTGGAGCTTGAGTTCATTAAGAATTTCTTCTTTACAAAGCAGTTTGAAATGTAAACAGACTATGGGTCTTCCATTAAAAAATGCCACTGCTACTAATTATTTAAAGAGCAAAGTTTTCCCATTGTGTTAACAGAGTTAAAGAGGATTAAGATTTATTATTTCAGCTCATGGGTTGCAGTCATTTAAACAGATGGTAGGTAGGTAGGTAGGTAGGTAGGTAGGTAGGTAGGTAGGTAGAGAGAGAGAGAGAGAGAGATAGATAGACAGACAGATAGATAGACAGATAGATAGACAGACAGATAGATGGTGGAATAAATGCTCCAACCATTTGAGACCAGGTATCTAAAAAGGGGATGGAGTGGTGGGAGTGCAAGAACCCTAGAAATCAGAAGCTGGAAGACATCAAAAGTGACACAGTGGGAGTATCCCCAGGCTGACACTGCTAGACCAACCACACAGCCATGGAAACCAGAAGCCTATTATGTAAGCAGAATGAGCTCAGGAATTTCTTCCAGTCTCAGAGCTGAGGATCCAAAACTCAAGAGCCAGGTGAAGAAAGAGGAACCCCAGGCTGGACCCAGGAAACTGGGCCCGGGACATAATGGATGCAATGGAAGGAGAAAGTCCAGAAATATTCTGTGATGAACTTGCCCAACTGAGATTTTTTGAAAGCAGAATGGTTTATCTAATATTTCCATCTCATGGCTTAATAATTAAATCACAAAGGTTTGACTACAGCATTTTTATGATTTCTGCCAGTGAAATCCTCCATGGCAGACCAGGAATTTCAGTGTGTCAAGATACAAGGGAAATCCCAGTCCTAAGTATTTGAGTGTTTACCTGAGGCAAATAAAACCATGCACCCATGCAAAACAAACAAACTTGTCTTTGAATATTTATAAAGGCTCTGCTCATAATAGCCCCAAACTGGAAACAAATAAATGCCAACAAACTAGTGAATGGTGTGCACACACTGTGATATATCTATAAAAGAGAATCCTACTCAACAATAAAAAGGAATAAACCTGCGATATATGCATCAACATGGATGACTGCCAGATGCATCAGGCTACAGAATGAAAGCCAGTCTCTTTAAACAACTAAACACATTTGCCATACCCAGCCATTGCACCCTTGAACATGTACTAAAGGAAATGAAAACTTATGTCCACACACGAACCAGTACAGGATTCTTCATAGTGACTTTACTTGTAATAGACAAAAGCTACAATCAACCAGAGTGTCTTTCAATAGGTAAATAGTTCAACAAGCCATGGTACACCCACACCACTAAATACCACTCAGCAATTAAAAGAAAGAAACATTGGTAGACAACCACTTGGCTGGATCTCAAGGGCATGATGTTGAATTTAAAAAGCCAATCTCAGAAGATCACATATTGTACAGCATCATTTACATGACATTCTGGAAAAGGCAAAGCTATAAAAACAGAAATCAGATCTGTGATTGACAGAGGCTAGTGATTATGGAAGGAGATGGACTATAAAGGACACAAGGGAACTCTTTGGAGTGAGAAAACTATTCTGCACCTTCATTGTGGGTCACTTACTTGGTGGTTTTCATTTGTCAAAATTTGTTTAACTATACACCTAAAAATAAGTTCTGTATGTAAATTATACCTCCATAAACCTGACTGAACAAAATAGACCAAAACAATAATGGAATATAGTTACATTTGGAACCAGACTTGCAGAAAGTTAAAAGGCAAAGCATTGAAATAAATCTACAAAATACTGAGGGGATTCAGTTATGTGCTGTCATAATGAACATTTTTAAAAAGAGAAAATTTGGGGGGTATGATTAGTAAATAAAACTAATTATTTTTCAAATGATGGAAAAGAAGTCTTGTAAACAGATGCCAGCCTCTGTCACTTGCTATAAATCAGAGGAGTCAGATAAAAGAAACACCCAAAGGCCAAGCATGGTGGCTCACACCTGTAATCACAGCACTTTGGGAGGCCCAGGCAGGCAGATCACCTGAGGTCATGAGTTTGAGACCAGCCTGCCCAACATGGTGAAACCCTGTCTCTACTAAAAATACAAAAATTAGCTGGGCATGATAGCACATGCCTGTAATCTCAGCTACTTGAGAGGCTGAGGCATGAGAATCTCTTGAACCAAGGTCACGCCACTCCCCTTCAGTCTGGGTGACAGAGCAAGACATCGTCTCCAAAAATAAATAAACAGAAAATACCCAAAGTTACCAAGGTGTCTGGTTATAGTGGGGAATAGCATAGTAACTCCATTCCTGCCCCAGTCTCTCAATCTGCATGGTACATCACACATTTGCAAGAGCTTTCACATGTTGTCAGTAGATTGCAGACTGGGGTTCAGGCAAAAAATACGTCCTTTCACATCCACAGTCTCATGCCACGGGCAGTGCCTGTGCCTGCACTGTATCCTGCAGTGGCTCAGTTAGAGCTGACTGCATAGTTGGGTGACTGTATAACGGATAAAGGAAAGAATAAAGTGAGGGAGAAGTTATTAAGAAATGGATTGACTTTCACAGCTATCTAGGAAATGAATTGGGATGGTATCATCGGCCTCATTTTTCAAATAAGGAAATCAAGTACCAAGCCCTAGAAGAGTAAAGTGATGATAAAAATTGGAAAGTAGCCAAGAGACCCAAGGATTGTCCCTGTGGTCCCTTAAGTGGCCGTGGAGTCTCCCCAAATGATTGTGGAGGGATGTGCTGCCTCCCTGCCCAACCTGCATGGCTGCCTTTGTTATCACAGCTCACACTGGCCAAGTATGCCAGGCCATGATTTACTGAATTTCATTTCAACTGATTTTGTGGGTACATCACAGGTGATGTGCTTTATGTATCACTGTGAGACGAAAGGGAAATTAAAACTTGTTTAGGATTCCCTGAGAATGGAGAAGGTGAAGCAAAGTGTCACCCTGCATAAATTCAGCTCATGAGTGCTGTGTGGAAGGGGTTCAAACTCAACTCGGTCCTCCAAAGATAAACCTAATAGGTAAAGTTGTTCAGAGTGGAGAATGATGAACTAGACATGTAGAAACAATTTAAGTTTTGAATGGCATTTTTCCCCAATAATACTTCACAGCAATGACTTTAATATAGTTACGGGCAGCAGGAGGAATGTCTTTCATTAATCTCATATTTGTTGCTAGCCCACTTCAATGACTCTCTTCCTCTTTTTCTACTAACAACTTGAACGAAGGAGAATGGCCAATTGATTTCCACAAAACCATTAGTTAATTTGTGCCTGTCTTTCCTGTCACTTCTCATTTCTAGATAATCAATAACTCAAGTCTCTTTCATCTTTCCTCATTCAGAAGACCCTGAAGCTGTTTGCCTTTAGTTATCCTTCTCTCGACTCCTTTCTATTAGCAAAAGACTGTGTTAAGGTGAACTAGCCAAGACGGTAGAGTAGTTAGAATGCACCATTGATTCACACAAGGTTGCCTCAAATTTCCGTTTGCATGCTTATCTTGTTTTAAAGTATTGAGCAGCATCCAATAAACTTTTGCAACCACGACTATATGTGAAGATGACATATTGACTGAAATTTCAACAGTGACCTCTTGAGCATTTTCTGAATGCACAAGTGAATTTAAAACTCCAGTTTAAGAATTACTTAAATGGACTCCACAATATGGAGCTTTCTCCTCAGAAAGCAAAGCATCATTGAACGTGGTTTGGAACAGGTTTTCATAGTACTGCCAAGAAGGTTTATTTTGACAGAACAACCACTCTTAAACCATGATGTTGTGTGTTCTATTCTAGCATTAATTTATGAAAATTAGTGAAAAACAAAGTTTCCTTTATGTCAAACCTCAACCAAACCTGTCTTGTTGTTCTTAAGGTGGTTGTTACCGGTTACTCCAGTTTCTCAAATCATTGTAGGATGCCAAAAGTTTTAAAAACAAAACCCAGACTCAACACGTGGTCTTTGATGATTTTCTGTTCACTCTCTGTAAATATAGAACAAATTCTGGAGGGCTGTGGACCACAGACAGAGGCTGAGTGTGAAACGATAGATGGGTTTCACTTTCTGAAGATGAGGAAGAAAATGCACATATCAACACGTGTGACCCACTTTTGATACAGTAAATTTAAAACTGCTCATGTGTTTCCTCTCTCAAAAAAATAAAGCATTTTGGAGCGGCACAACCTCCTCCACCAACTGCCCTGTGTGTATTTTTCCTTTTAGTAGCCAAAGCTTCTATGTGTTCTGTACTCTTCATTCCCTTCCAATTGCAGCTCAAGTCATTGCAGGTAGAACTCCATGCTCCTCTCTCCTGGCCTTGCTCTGTGTCCATATCACTAATGGCCTCCTCATCGGTTACTCCAGAGGATGCTGCTCCAGCCCCACTGTGATCTTCTCACTTTAGGCCAGGCTGCTTAGCAGACCCTGCCTCTTGAAGCAGTGTTACCTGAGCTGTTGATTGAAGACATCTTAACTCCTTTGCGAACCACTCATCCTTTATCTGCCCTTCTAAAATTTCTGACCTGAGCCATCTGTTTCCTTGTCACCTATTTCCTCTCCTCCCGTGGCTTAAATGAAGCCAGTAAGCTAACAACTCCCATGCCTATTTCAAATAGACATCTCTCACCTGAGCTGCAGGTGTGTGTCTATGGCTACACACTGGACAGCTCCTCTTGGATATCGTGGGACTCGGCATGTCTGAGCCTGTCCTTCCCATCTGAAGCTTAGTAACACCGTACACATAGCTGTTCACATGCAAACCTAAGTGCCTTGAATATTCCACGTATTGTATACTCCACAATGCCTAAATTGTCCCAAGGCCTCAAGGTCCTGGAACTGAAGTATTTTTCAAATTCATCCAGTTTTCTCCATGCTCAGGTCAATCACCAACACAAATTCTTCACCCATGTGGGTCATCCTAAGAGCCACCCACCTGGCCTCCCAGATTGCACCACTGCTCCCTCCCATTTGTTCTCTACAGTCGATCTTTCTAACACAAATCTTTACTTTCCACTTTTAGGAATTCCTAAGAATTCCATCTTAGTGGATGACAGTTGCTTTCAGAAAAACTCCTTACAAAATTCTAAACCTGACGTATGGCTCCTATGTCATTCAGGGTCGAGACATTCAGGTTTAGGAAGGAAGAGCATAGATTCTGTCTGGACAGTGCAGGTTTGAAGTGCTGACAGGATACAGGGGTCTGCTTGGGTTTGAATAGTGCAAATCAGGAGATCCCAATGAAGGACACAGTCTGATAGATTTTCCTGGAACCCAGCCACAAAGATGGTAGAGATGAAATAATTACCCTACATAGGATGTGTATGTTTTTAAAAGAGCAAAGCAACACACAGAATTTTTCACCAATCAAGATAATAAATTCTGTTCATTCCACCTTATAAATACCTCTCTAGTCAGACCATGCCTCCCTATCCGCATCTCCACCCTCCTGATTTAAGCTGTCACCTGGGCTATTTCAAGGCTTCTACCATTTTCAGTCTCTCCTTTAATCCATACTCTACAGTACCATCAGAATGACAGATCTAAAATGCAAAGCTGATCACAACCCTCACTCTTGAAAATCATTTAAGGAACTCCCCCCCTGGCATAATGAGTAACACAAAAACACATCAGATTTGTCCAACTACTGCACATTGTTCTTCTTTCTCCTTCTCTTTGCTTTGAATGCACCATGCGGTCACAATACGGTGCTCTGTGCAGGCCTTCTTCCCTCCCTGGCTTCCTTATCCATTGATCTTCAATAAATCCCTCTTCATCCTGAAACGCCTTCTGCCCACTCTGAGGAGCTTGCCCTGGCTTTACACACACCTTCCTCATGGCACAACTGGGTGTCTTTCCCTGTCTTGTCTCATAATACTGACTTACAGGTGGAAATTGAAAATTCATTATTCATTTTCAATTTTTCCTCTAGATGGTGAATTTCTTGTAGAAAAAAATGCTATTTATACATATAAACTGAGTGCGTGGCAAAATGTCTGGCATGAGTGAATGATTGAAAAACTCAAAACATGGGCGTAGGTGGGGAAAGTGAGAGGGGCAGGAATGAGTCAGTGTTACAAGGACAATTATTTTTAGAAAAGCAAGAGCGAGAGGTTAAGAAGTTAGAGATGGTCACTGAGTGAAAATGTGCAAATAATTTGAGATAAATGGGAACCAAAAAGACAGTCTGATGTTTCAGTAGAGTAACAGTGTGGGAGATAAAATGCCATGTTTGAATGGAAAGGTATTTGAGGAGCATGAAGCAATGAATTTTTTAAAAAGTTTGGAAGTAAAGGGACGTAGAGACCTGGGATATTAGCTTAAGTAAGTAACTCTAAAATCAAAAGTAGTATTGACCTATTAGTTTGGGAAGAATTAACAAAAAATGAAACAAAAACCGTAACTTTTGACAGCCTAGATTCTCTAGTTTAACAATGTGGAACGTGCTCATTCCCGCCTCAGGGTCTTCGCACTTGCTGTTCCCTCTGTGTGGCACACTTTTCCCACAGGTCTTCACGTTGCTGACTCACTCACTCCATTCAGTAACTTAGAGACCACTTCTTGAGAGTGATTTTCTCTTAACAGTCTATTTAAAATTACCCCTCACATCTACTCTGCTTCCAGGTCACTCATTAGTTCATTAAACACCTTTATTTTTCTTATGTTAGTTGATGCCACCAAAAGTTGTTATCAACATCTCTTTACTTACCTACTCTGTCTTACATACTGGTATGGTGATTTCAAGAGAGTAGGAATGTTAGCTTGCTTGTTCATCTTTGTATCTTTATTTTTAATTAATTAATTAATATATTTATTTTTGAGACAGAGTCTTACTGTGTCACCCAGGCTGGAGTGCAATGATGTGATCTCAGCTCACTGCCACCTTCACCTCCTGGGTTCAAGCGATGCTCCTGCCTCAGCTTCCCAAGTGGCTAGGATTACAGGCATATGCCACAACCCCCAGCTAATTTTTGTATATTTGGTAGAGATGGGATTTTGCCATGTTGGTCAGGCTGGTTTCAAACTCCTGGCCTCAAGTGATGGGCCCGCCTCGGCCTCCCAAAGAGCTGAGATTACAAGTGTGAGCCACTCTGCCTGGCCATCTTTGTATCTTTAGCCGTTAGACTAGTCCTTGAAAAGGACCAGGAGTTAAATAATATTTCTTGAAGTCATGAATAAATAAATACATGAATTAAAGACTGAATAAATGAATAAAATAAAAGGAAACTAAAACCGACTTAATCTATCCAGCTCAGTTAAGTTACTGTGGCATGTTTATGTCTTTAATGTGATACTGCATCTGGGCCAACTGTTGAAAGCATAAGGAATCCTCTCCATTCACCAAACCACCTAAAAGGAAGGGTATCCAAGTAGAACAACAGATGCCGAGTAAGGACATTAGTGTGAAACCCTCCAGATACAATGGCAAGCCTTAAATAATGCAACTTCAACACGGAGCAAAACACAAAGATATATCATCAGGTCATCGGTGCAAAAGCAGCCCATGATGTTCTTGAAAGTCTGTATAAAAGTCAAATGTATAAAGGCTGAACAAGAGACATATATTATAAGTTTATCATTTTATATATCATACGTGTGTATATATGCATACATACATAGAGATGGAGGCATAGAATAGATCTGGATATGGACACAGATATGGATATCTGAGGTTCAAGATTTCCCTTAGCAGCATATTTAATGATTTCTATCTTTCTCTTAATTGCATTATGTTTATACATCCTAGACTTAACACTAGTATGAGGACATCATTTATTTGAACAGTATTTATAAAATAGTGTGGGTAAAAGTAATATAAGATTCCTATAATTAGAGATACAGTGTCACAAAGATCAGTCTCAGTTTGGAGTCATCACGCTATGTTTTGAAACTAATTTATTGAGGAGAATATAGGTCCTATAAATCTCTAGATCTTATTATAATACATTTTTAAATTTGAAACGCTGGGTGCATTTGTAAAACAACAACAACAAAAAAAAAACTTGGGGCTGGGCGCAGTGACTCATGCCTGTGATCCCAGCACTTTGGGAGGCCGAGGCAGGCAGATCAAGGGGTAAAGAGATCGAGACCCTCCTGGCGAACAGGGTGAAACCCCGTCTTTACTAAAAATACAAAAATTCACCGGATGTGGTGGTATGCCCCTGTAGTCCCAGCTACTCGGGAGGCTGAGGCAGGAGAATTGCTTGAAGCTGGGAGGTGGAGGTTGCAGTGAGCTGAGACTGTGCCACTGAATTCCAGCCTGGCGACAGAGCAAGACACACACACACACACACACACACACACACGCATGCACAGAAAAAAAACAAAAAAAAAAAACAAAAAAAAAAACCTTGGGAAATATTTTTCATTTAAGACTAGTTGAAATTATTTTAATATTTTAATATTGGACAGAAAAGTAAATATTTGAGAATATCTAAGAATGTCATGAACACTAATCAGGAGAGATTTATCTTATCATATCTCAAAAGTTATCAAAAGCAAAGATAATGAACACAGTATAATCTTAAACTAAATCGATGGATCAGTGTAACAAAACATAAACCAGAAATGGATGCAAATATACTTAGAAATTTAGAATGCAATAAAAGCAAATTTCAATTCAGTAGGTATTGTGCATGCAGAAATGAAAGGGGGGAAAGAAGTAACTCTTATCTTAAATCACACATAGACCTTAATTCCACATGAATTAAAATTTAAAATATAAAAATAAAAGTTTAGATTAAGACATAGAAAACTAATTTAGCTTTAGAATAAATAGGCTATGCAAAGCAATACATGAAACCAAAATCCACAAAACAGAGACATATTTTTCTATACAATTAGTAAAAAATTAGATGCCATCAAACACCCAAAACAAAGGCAAAAGTCAAAAATAGGAAAACTGGCTGGGCACGGTGGCTCACGCCTGTAATCCCACTAGTTTGGGAGGTCGAGGCGGGCGGATTACCTGAGGTCGAGACCAGCCTGACCAACATGGTGAAAACCCATCTCTACTAAAAATAAAAAATTAGCTGGGTGTGGTGGTACATGCCAGTAGTCCCAGCTACTTGGAAGGCTGAGGCAGGAGAATCACTTGAACCAGGGAGGTGGAGATTGCCGTGAGCCAAGATGGCACCACTGCACTCCAGCCTGGGTGACAGAGTGAGACCCCCTCAAAAAAAAAAAAAAAAAAAAAAAAGAAAAAGAAAAAAAGAAAAAAATAGGAAAACCATCTTCACCACATTCATATCAAGAGAAACATTAATATTTCCTCACAAAAAAGTTTACATGAAATTGATAAGTAAAAGGATTAAAAACCCAACGTAAATAATGAAAACAGATATGAAGAAATTGGACTAGGTAAAGTGGGGGAACACCCTTAACTATTTATTACATAAAATGGAGAGCCTCACAGGAAACCATATTTCGACGATGGAGTTGACAGCGTTTTGTGAGGATGCCATGTTTCCGGGTTGGCTGAGGCGCAGGGATGCACGTTCTTTGCTTGCTGGTTGTGGTAATCTGAAGTGCTACTCCACACTGGAAAGAAATCTAGCAGTTTCTACAAAACCTTAAACTACACTTACCACTTGATTCAGTGTTATCGCTCTTGTGAATCAATATTCCTATAAGCCAATATACTTAAACAGAATGTCTTAATGTCTGTCAAAAAAGAACAGTTTAATAAATACATGGTTTAATAAATGCTATAGGCTATTACCACACTTAGCTATCAAGAAACAATACCTAGATATATAATTTGCCAGAAAAGATGTCCATGTTATTAAGGGACAGAAGGGAGGGCTGCCTAAGGGGACATCTGGGTTAAAGGTTCATGTGTGAGAAAATACATATGATGCTTAAAGCCATGAGAATGGATGAGGTTGTCAAAAGAAAGTGTTAAGGCCATGCCGAAGAAGAAGAGAAAGCCAGCAACTGGGGTGGAGGAAAGCTGCCAGTGAATTAAGAGAAAACCCCCAAGAGCTGCAAAAGAAGAGGTGGTAATCACACCAGAAATTAACAAACATGAGGCAGGTCTAGTGTCCACTGGATTTTGCCACACAAAGGTGGTTTAAGTAAAGTGGATTCCGTTGATTGGTGAAGGAAAGCAGCGGGATGCAGTCATGGAAGAGGAGACAAAGAGATGAAGGTCGGAGGCCACGTGCATGGGCAATCGTTTCAAGGTATGACCTGCAAACAAGGAAATGAGGTGGTGGCCAGAGCAAAGAGAGAACAAGGGGGGACGTTTGCTTATTGGAAGATGAATGCATTGGCCACATATTCACTCTGATGGAAGTTGATGCAGGAGAGAAAGGGGACAGCTGAAGGGGAATGCAAGCTTGGAGGAGGCAGAAGGAGAATCCCAAGCACACTGGCCTTGGACACACAGGAGGAAATTCAGGACTGCGGATGAGAAGTGGGCAAAGAGGAATTCATGCGCAGACACCTTGCAGACTTAATGGTGGGAGGGTAGGTTTGTAACTCCTCAGCCTGGGAGATTAGAGTTAGAAGAAGGGGTCTCCAGGCATGAGCAGTCGTGCCTACCATAGAAACATGACGAGGGTACAGGAGAGTGTCGCCTACCTGGGAGAGACATTTGGTCATGCTGTTAAATGAAATCAGTCTGCTTTTGCTCTGATGTCCTCCGTCAAGCGTCATCCAGCGGCTCTGGGGCAAGGACAGACATGCTGGAAAGGGGGGTTCCACCTCGGGTAGGTATTCATCACTTGAGTGGAACAGAGGGAGGTGAGGGCAAGGAGTGAAGTGGCTTCAGCAATGGACCACGGGGGCTAGACCAGGCAGACAGCAGGATATGGGAGAGTGAGGAGACGGAGGGAGCATCAGTGAATTGCAGAACCACTGCAGTGAAAGTTCTCGAACGAGCGAACAGTGTGCACGATAGCTAGAAAAGTGAGGAAAGCGTTTTACTGGAGGTGGTGTTCATGAGCATGAGTGCCTTGAGGAAAAAACTGGGTTTTAACCTTGGTATCATAAAACATGTTTAATATGTGTGATCATTAATACTGAGTGTTAACTTGGTTGGACTGAAGGATGCAAAGTATTGTTCCTGGGTGTGTCTGTGAGGGTGATGTCAAAGGAGATGAACATTTGAGTCAGTGGACTGGGAGAGGCAGATCCACCTTCAATCTGGGTGGGCACCATCTAAACAGCTGCCAGTGCAGCTGGGATAAAAGCAGGCAGAGGAACATGGAAGAACCAGGCTGGCTGAGTCTTCCAGCCTACATGTTTCTGTCTTGCTGGATGCTTCCTGCCTTTGACCACTGGACTCCAAGTTCTTCCGCTTTTGGACTCTTGGACCTTTGACCACAGACTAAAGGCTACACTGTCAGCTTTCCTACTTTTGATATTTTGGGACTCCGACTGGCTTCCTTGGTCCTCAGCCTGCAGACAGCCTATTGTGGGACCTCACCTTGTGATTGTATGAGTTAATTCTCCTTAATAAACTCCCTTTTATATATGCATCTATCTTACTAGTTCTGACCCTCAAGAGAGCCCTGACTAATACAACATATAAAGTAACAGGTTTTCTGGTACAATTCATTCTTAGTTATTGTAAATGAATTAGCAGCTCTGGAGAATATTCATTTTAACTAACTTTAACCTTGCTCCTGCTGCAAACAATGCTGCCCCAAACCCGTATGCTTAGAGAAGAGCTGAACCAGGAGAGAAATAGGCCAAGTGTAGTTATTTCAATGCTTCACCCCCAGAGGCACATGAAGGGAACTCCACAGGTAAATCTCAAGCCTCCGCTTCAGTTCATTAAGAGTAAAACAAAAATAGTTTCAAGTCTCACATGGCCTTAAAGTTCTGTGAGCCCATTACTCCCTCGAGTTCCATTTCTCATTCCTGTTTGCTCCTCTTCTGCGGCCTGGTCACGTTCACGTGTTACCTCTCAGCAGGCACAGGGCTCTGAGACTGGCTCTCACCGCAGATCTGTCTAAAGCTACTTCTCAGCTACCAAGATACATGAAACACCTGCACATTTTGCTGTGGCGTTCCGACACTTTCCTGCTACATCCTGCTTCCACAGTAAATTTGTACACTCTAGTTTTTAACCCTTCTCTAAAATAGAGTAATTTTTATTTTTACAAAGTTACAGGTAATATTATAAACTGGAGATAACAACTGTTAGATTAAGTTTCCACCTTGAAGTGTATAATCTTTTTCACCTTAGATGATGAGTATTTTCCCAGGTGACCAGAAGTTCCTTGCGAGCATTAGTTATCGGTCACCCAGCATCACACCCGCAGGCTTCTGATTCGCTAGGAGCACATGGGATGCTAATGTTGCACATTTCAGAAGATCCTGCTCCTGCCCTGGAATTCATCCAGTTCCTGCATTGCTGCCTGGTTTGGAAGTGAACATGCTATGGTGATAAATCCGGCTCAGAATGAAAGACAGATATGTGGTAGAAATGCAGGACAGGCGAAGAAGGAATAGAGTGTGACAAAGGCCAAGGAATCTCGCCAGCAGATCAGCCCAATATGGGAGACAACAATTTGGGAAAATCTTATGCATCAGGAACAACCATTAAACCATGAATTATGACCCTTATCAATAAATCCTTAGGATACCATAAGGCACTTTTTTTGGGGAGGGGGGTGCAGGTGGAGTTTTGCTCTTGTCGCCCAGGCTGGAGTGCAATGGCACGATCTTGGCTCACTGTAACCTCCACCTCCCGGGTTCAAGCAATTCTCCTACCTCAACCTCCCGAGTAGCTGGGATTACAGGCTCCCACCACCACACCCAGCAAAATTTTGTATTTTTAGTAGAGACAGGATTTCACTATGTTGGCCAGGCTGGTTTCAAACTCCTGACCTCAGGTGATCCACCCGCTTTGACCTCCCAAAGTACTGGGATTACAGGCGTGAGCCATCATGCTTGGCCTTCTTCTATATTTTTTTCATCCTTCTAAGATACAGCTCAAGACGTGTTCTTTTCATAAAACACCCTTCCCTAGTTCAGCACAGAATGCAGGAAAATTTCTGAACTCCTTAACACATCGCACCGTTTCTCTAGTAAAGTAAGCATTTCAGAATATTCATGCTTCCTTTCCATTTTATAGACCGTCACACTCAGAGCTTAGAAAGCACTCAGATCTTTAGTAGGTAGTTGCTAATTACTTTCAGAAATGCACCAGCAATGTTTAAATTCATTAGATTTCATCTCTTATACTAGCATGCTAAGAGAAATATCTCACAGGCTCCCGTTGACATCATCAGTTTTCTGAAATGCCTATAATTTTCTGAAATTCTACAATCAAATAATTCAACTAAAACAGAACATAAGGCAGGAAAGGGCAGCCTCATATTGTGTTTGGTGACCAGCTGCTCCCTGTATCTCTCATGTTCATGTCACTGTCCCTTTCTGCTTCCGCCTGTGCTCCATGGCTGCCCTCCACCAGGTGTGCTCACTGTGCCTAATGAGCCCCCAGTTTCCTTGTAGGAACGATGCAGTTTTTCCTCTGCAGGGGCACAGAAAGGAAAATAATGACATTCTGCTAGTGCAGTAAAACATGAGAGGCAATACAAAAACCAGTCAGAGTATTGCCCTCTGTCTATTTCTCCAAGAAAATAACCCCAAGATGTAACAGATTAAAACAGAAGACTATTCTCAAAATTCTTAAATATGCTGCATGCCTCTAATTCTTATTAGTTAAAGAGCTAATCTACAAACGTACGAGATGACCAGTGAATGCTTTTGGGAATTAAAATTGTTCTGCAACATGAAAGCATGACATTCTTGGCAATGCTTAAGAGTAAGGCATTTTTATTTCCATTAATCATAGTTTTAATTCCTGTATACATTCTCTACCAAAAATAAGAGAAAGGTAAATATTTTCACCTTCTCAATCATCATTTTCAGTCTCCTTTAGTGCAAAGCTCAAGATTCCTTCAACACATGTGTTCCCTTAATATGCCACTTCAGTTTAACATTGTGATGTCCTTTGGCAGCAAAACCTTCAGCCTAAAAGAAAACCATTTTCTGCAGATGTCATCTGTCACTTTAAGATCATGATATATATGTACAGAAGTTTTCAGAAGTGCCGCAGGGGACAAAAATGTATATCCAGCAAGCCATTTTTGGATCAATATGTCTTCCTCTTCATTATTGCCATCCAGAGTTGGTTTAGATGAAGGTATTCTCTAGCTCAGAAAATTCTGCCAAAATTTCAGACACTAAAGAAACCCTTGATAAGCCCATCAGAGAAGCTGGTGATAAACTAGATTTCACCATATGAACATCAGTGGAGAGCATTTGGTATAGAGTCCCCGGAGTCCCTAAGCACCGCAAGGTGAATGATACAAGGACAAAAGTTTACAGTCAAGGATAACCCTAAAGATCACGCCTACAAAAAGCATTGAATAGAGGCTTAAGCAGTAAAACTTGAGACTAAAATACTAGCTAAATGACCTCAGCCATATATGAATAAACTTAGTTTTTATGTACTTTATTAACATGTGCCAATGAGCAAAAATATGCTTTTATAATTTCTTTCCATGTGTTCCTGGGTTTTTTTTTTTTTTTTTGGTTGCTGTGTTTATGAATCATTTTTTTTAAAGCTAAAGTTTTAAAGATCTCTGTGCTATTAGCATTTGGATCACACTGGAATTATTTCCCAATCTGAAATTAAAAGGAAATACATCCAGCCTATAAAATATTCTTCTGAGTCAACAGTCTATGTCACTTATGGGAATGTGGTATACCAGGAGACCTGCCTTAATTTTGGCATCTGCACAAAATAATACTTCAACAAGACAAATAAACACATGAGCAGAATATCAAGCTTACTTACAGCACTTGATAAAATGATAGTGAGACATCTTTCCATTTCAGACAGGAATCTTGCTACGGGTTCCAGCATTCTCTTCTGTCACAACTGTCGTTCCCAGGAAATGCATTACTTAAAGCCCTTACTCAGGTAACAGTTTACCTCAGGATGCACTATTGCATGGAGGCTCTGTTCCATGATCCTGCAAAAAGCTTCAAACTCATTCTCATTCGGCAGCTGGAGTTAAGATAAGCCTCTCCCCGGTGGGTCTTGAGGCACCGCTGCTGCACGTGCTATTGTAGCACCCTTGATTGACACAGCCCCGAGTACCACAATCCCGAGAATAGTCAGCTCTAATTGGTGTTCACATGCAGCCACATTCTGCTGCTGCACGGAGGTGTGCTGCAGTGCGGCTCTCCCGGTCCTGCCTGTTAATGGCTTTTCAATAGCTTTCAAATGGCAGCAAACTAAGCTGATGAGTGGGCTGGAGAGAAGCCACGGATAGAGGGATCCTAAATCTTCTTCGTGCACATTGTCCATCAGCCACATATGACCAGATTCTTAGCTGGTAGTAAAGCGGATTATTTTTAGTTGCCACCAGTTGCTGTGTGTGAATAGGAAATTGATAGCAGGAGCTTAAAATAGCCACCTCTTAGAGTTAGAGATCTTTGATCTGTCCCTAGTAATGAAAAAAATTGCATTATATTTCAGAACACATCTTTCTGCTTTTCTGTGCAGAATGTAAAACTTAAATTATCCATAAAAAGCTTTTGGTTTGCATAGCTTTAAAATTTAGGATTCTCCTACCTCTGCAGACTGCAATGAATTTAACTGTACAACCCAATTGGATGAAGTAAGTCTGACTGAATTGGAATCAGAAAGAAATGCATGGCCTGCCAGGGTTTATTGTTATAAAAGTGAATATCATACTCAGAATGCAATAGCCATGGTAGCAAACAAAAAGGTCATATTTTAAGTTGTTTACAAATTCAAAGTGATACTTTTTTTTGCAAATTGATGCATTTTTTTATGATGATCTCCTCCAAAGACAAATTGACATAGTCTAGAATTTATGTTTCAGGTTTGAGGTTATTGGAAAGGTAAACACAAACAGTTATGTTAAGTGCACCCATCCTTCTATGGCAGTAACATAATTTTGTATTCCTTACTGAACGAAACTCAAAGAGCAGTGCTTTCATTAAACTAGAAGATTATGAAATTCAAATCTATACAACAAGGGGTCATGACTTAAATTTTCACTGAACAATATTCTAACACATTTTAGTAGTGTGATGTAAAATAGTAAGTTAAAGATTTCGCACAGAACAGCCTGATTTCAAATCCAGGTTCTACCACTTATCAGAGTATCAATGTAAACACATTATTTAACCTGCTAAAGCCTCAGTTTCCTTATCTATGCATGTGAAATATAATTCCTAATCTTTATTCTGAAGGTTAGAAATAATGCACATAAAGTTTCTGGTTTCTCTTGTTGGTGTTCAATGAAAAGTTGTCATTAACATTAACAAGGAAAAAAAGATTTACTTATGTATACCAAAGGATGATTATGGACACTTTAACTTGGTTTTTCCAACGATTAGAATGTGGATTTGAAGCCTTCATCAGAAATGCTGATTCCTCATTCATTCATTGATTCCACAATTAATTTTTGAGAGTCACTGTCACACAAGTCACCATTTTGGCTGCTTTTCAGGAATAAAATATTCCCAAACAAAGCCTTTATATATCAGGAATCTATAATGTATGTTGAAAGAGTTTCTTGGATGTTTTGTAATGTTTCAGTAAAACTGTAAGAGACAACTATCTCTGTTTCCAACACAGGAAGTAAAGCTCTCTTCTCTTTAAATCAATACAAATCTTTACATGTGCATAAAATAACTGTGAGTTTATGTGAATGTTACCTAATGTCTCTTTGGGTAAGGTTGTATCCATGTAGATGTCCCTACCCCCTCTTCTTAATACAATACCAGATAAATAGTATGTTGCCTATAGACCTTCCTTAAATGTCTGAATGTCTTAATTTTCTGCAAATTGCATGCCTCTGCATATGTACAAACTCAGCAAACATCTTAAGACAATTGAGTTTAACGATACCATCCACTCTTTAAACTGAAAAAAAGCATAACACTCAGAGGGGCATGTTGTGCACTTGACAAAGAAAATAAGTTATTAAAAATATAATTGATTTGAGTCGTACTTTTTTTAATAACTTAAGGCATTTCTTATAAGAACTCTAACCAAGGTACCCTGTGAGAATTAACATCTCATCTCCAGGGGCTCATTATCAAATGTGTTCGTTTTTCATCGACTCATTTATTCCATAAACATTTGGCAACTCTTTGTGCTACAAGAGAAACATGAATCCCTGACCTCAAAGTGCTTATCGTCAGATGAAATAGAGACAATCAAGATAGTACAGTGTGGTGTGCTAGAAACTGTAAGACTGCAAATGTAGACCTCTAAAACAAGGGCCAACATCTAATCCACTTTGAGGAGTTGAAGGAGGATACACTAAGAAATGTATTCACAGATTTGTTAAACTATTTAGAATGTGCTTCCTATGTATAAACTGTACCTACATATAATTTCCCCAGATTAAGAAGCCATTTTATCTTTTTGTCTTTGAAACCACATACTCATCCTCTAAACACTGGTAGAACTATGTTTAAACCTAATTATACATTTCATCACTATACAACAAAAATTAATTTCTAATGCAGGCATTAGTACTGAGGAAAATAATTTTGGCTCTATTAACTTCCTTCATAAAATTTTTTTAAAATGGTAACTTGAAGTTGATTAAAATTTCCTCATCTATATCCATCCCTGAGAAACTCAACTCAATGTTGGGTTGTCAGACAATTATTTCAGGACTCCTTGAATCATATATATACACACACACACAGAGGCATATATACATATAATATATGTATATATATTATATATACATATATATATATGTATTTCATTTCTTTTCTTTTTTGAGATGGAGTTTCACTCTGTCACTCAGGCTGGAGTGCAATGGCACGATCTTGGCTCACTGCAACCATCTGCCTCCCTGTTTCAAGTCATTCTCCTGTTTCAGCCTCCCAAGTAGCTGGGATTACAGGCGGCTACCACCATGCCCAGCTAATTTTTGTAGTTTTAGTAGGCATGGAGTTTCACCATGTTGGTCAGGCTGGTCTCGAACTCTTGACCTCAGGTGATCCACCCACCTTGGCTTCTCAAGGTGCTGGGATTATAGGCATGAGCCACCATGCCCGGCTGAATCTTATATTTTAAATATGGTATTAGAGTCGATGACAGTAGCAAGAAATGACCAAGGCTAAATTAAATATATTGTTAGCAATTTATCTATTTTGCAGAATATGGTCATTAAGTACAAAACTAAATCCATGCATTTGAAAGAGGGTATTGCTTTTCATTTCCAGAAAATTTTCAAACAAATAAAGCACAATTTTATTTTTCAGAATTATTACAATGAACTATTGTTCTTCCCAAATACGAATGCATAATATTTCAAACTCATTTTTGAATAATCAAGAAACCCCTTTATGTCTTTTATACACCATACAGCTGCTCATTATTCACACTATTTCTGATATGAACACATGATTTTTTTCTTTTAAATGTTAGCATTATTATACACCAGACTTTTTCAAATAAGGCTAAATGATTTCCCAGTCAAAAAAAAAAAAAATTGAAACTGTAATGATTCTAATGAGAGATAAACATTCAAAAATTAGAAATTACTTAGTAAATATCTTTTAAAATGGGATTCATGAGACACAGCTCCAAAAAGGCCCCAGGTGAGATATTACTTCATGTTTTCATTTAAAACCCTATTTGGACAATGTACAACCTGTAGTTTCATAATGCCAGTCAGCTGACAGATAATTCCTAATCTAATAGTTCCTACATTGTCATGCTTTTTTAAATGAAGAAATTAAAACTAAAGTTTGCAAACATCATTAATTTAGGTAAAGTATGTATTAACAGTAGGTCATGACAAAAATTCTAAATGAAGATATAAATCACACACAGCAGTTTTTTGTAATGCAAAATTAAGCTCTGTGATGGGGCATCATTGCCTCTGCCCAGTGAATAGGCTGGGGCTTATAAATATTAGCCTTTGATGAAGTAAATTACATACATTTAGAGACCTTGAGCCACAAGTGTCTCACACACAATGGCTGAGAGCTAAATTTATAATATCCTTTATCACAAATATTGACTGTTTCTATGTGAATGGAGTCAAGACCGCTCCTGGGAACATAACTCTGGTCTAATAATTGAGACTGAAGGCTATAGAGGAGAAAGTATCTGAGTTGTCAAAAAATAAGGCATAAATACACTCAGCTCTTGCTATAGAATCAGCCTCTGGTCAACCCCTGGTGCCTCAGGACCAGGATCAAGCCTACCTTGAATGACTGAACAGACCCTTGACTCTCTGATCAAGTCCCTCATCTCAGTCTAGTGACTGTGGAGGTTGTTCCTGATTTTGGCCTGCCTATGAAACCACTAGCTCTCGGATTCAGGATTACACAGGGCCATGTGTTCACTTCAGCTGCACATAGTCTCACATTTCTCCAACCAGAACAAATGGACATTCAAGTTAGATGTGGGCAATTGTGGGGTAAACAAGAAGAAATTTACAATACAGACTTGCACAATTGGAAAGAAGTAGGGGTTAATAGGACCTGCCCTCTCCATGTCAGAGGGCAGTGAGGGCTAACCCAGCTGAATACTGCTTTAGTGACTAAAAGTGAATTTGTCATATAGGGGCTAGAAAATATCCCTGATTATTCAAATACTTTCATAGAGTAGTGATATAGAAAAGAAATGCAATTTTAAATACTGTTTCAAAAGACTGAAAATTACTCTCTGTAATGCAATATAGATTAATATAATAGCAAATATATGCAAGTGCATTGATATGGATATATGAAGATACACACACACACACACACACACACACACACACACACTCAGGCTATATGGGATGTTCTAATTGCTCCTTAAGGGCATTTGCCACCCACTTCCTTTGGTGATTTTTTTCCCTAATCAAAATGAAATGTTTTAAATTCTAGTGAGGACCAGTTAAACTGGGTATCTAAAGGAGGACATTTGTAAAGCGTTTGTGAGGTTTTTCACTTGAATATGAACAATCACTTTGAAATCTTTCCAGCATATGTGTTACAACTATCTAGGAGTACTTTCCCATTTTCAGATGTCATTTCACCTGACTAATGTTTGACCTTGAACAAAAGTTTGCATATCTTAATGGTGAATAAGAAACAGACAGTGTTGTTTTACGTCTGTTTGACTCTACCTAGGTTTATGTGCACGTGTATGATATGGATGGATATGAGCACATGAATAATTAAGTATTCTCTGCCTTGTTCTTTAATCAGTTTGAGGGAATAAATAGTATACTGCAACCAGTTACCAGGAATAGGCAGATAAAAAAACTTTTATTGATGATGAAGCAAGTTTAGAGATTACTGATGGCCTAAATAAGACAGCTGGGACACCAGGCTGAAATGTTTGAACAGATCTCTATAAATTTGTCATTTAGAAGACAATATCTGAAGGCTTTTTGATGACCTAAAAGATATTCTTAATTTTCCTGAAAAGGATGAAAGGAATTGAAAGGCAATTAAAAAAGGAGCCTCAGCCTCTCTTTCATACTTTTCCCATTGATATACATGGACTTTTTAAACAGAATATGCCTCTTTAGTTGAATCATGCTCTTATTTACAATTTAATCACACTAGGTTACTTATTCAAATTCTGTGCATTCTTCAAATGTACTTCAAGCCCATTTAATCTACAAATTCTTCTTGATTTTTTTATTGCTTAAATTAGTCCTGACCTTCTCTAAACCCTATATTCATTTTCTTCCTGTACCAGTCAATCCAGCATTTATAATGCAACGCTTTGCATTTTTCTTAACTAGTATCATATGGAAGGCTCTTCCTAGGTAGGTAATTCATTATTTGAGTCTCAAGCCTTCTACTTTCCCTATTTCCTAAGAGGTCCAAAACATTAGTGAACATTCAGAGATCAACAAATGGAGAGCCAGAGAATTAGAATGGCTGTAAAACATTTTCTGGTGCATGACATATAATGTCTTGAGGAATATTTTATTAAAGGCAGGATTATTGAACACTTAGGTAAACATAACTTACCATACATGACAGGAGAAGAAGAGAGAATTGAAGTGGAGTATAGCCCCTTCTTCATTCAAGCATGTAGGTACAAGCAGACTGAGTTTATATTGTCTTTCAGTATTCCCCATGAAGGCTCCATTAAAACGGATCATAGGGAGATCTGGGTACTAGTTTAACTTTCTTCTTCTAAATGAATTTGAATTCCCTTGTTGCTAATTTTCTTTGAGTGACAATGTATACAATATAGTCGCTAGAGAGGTTCCCAAAATTTAACAATATTTTAAAGTGTTCCAGAAAAAGAAATGTACACTGAGATACCCAAATTCACAAATGTCATTAAACTATTTCCCCAAACTGAAGTTTCAAGTCTTTTGGGTAAGTTTCAATAGCCCTCATTGTTAGGATATTATTCTCCATAAATATTTCCTCCTATCTGCACAGTTTGGGCTGTCAGAGGAAAGGGCTGTCTCTCTCTCAAATGGGCATATGTGCAGCTTATAAAAGCTGAGTCCTTGAACTCTTTGGTTCCTCTCCTGTGTTACAATTCCACTACCCTTGCAGGATAATATCAGGCTTTCTGTCTATTGCTTTTTGAATAGTGGGGCTCTGGAAATCAGTGCCAGGATGCTCTGTGAGTGTGGTCTGTGCTCTGATCCATGTCTCTGATTCATGATCCACGACTTCATGTTTCCCATCAGAATCTCTCTTAGCCTCTTTTGGCCACTCCTCTTACCTTCTCTTCCTCCCCTCCATCCCCCACCATCCCTCTCTTTTCCATCCCCCACTAACTGCTGCCTTCTCCCCTCCTCCTTTTCTCTTCCTCCTCCTCTCTCTCTCTCTGCATATTTAACACTCCTATAAATAACTGGAAGGACTTATCAGAGTAAAGCAACAGACACAGGTAAATTCTGGCCACAGTGAGTGAGGCTAATGAAACCCTAGAAGTCTGGGACATCCTTTTCCTGACCAAGGCTCCTCTAGTGGGTCATCTCTCCTTACTTCTACATCAGTAAACTTCCTTGGATATGAATCCTGTATCTGTCACTCCCTAAATGTCAGGTCACCTGTTTGAGGTTCAAATTCCTGTGATAAGAAATGGAAACAATAATGCCTAGCGCCCAGGGTTCTTCCGTACAAGATGGGTACTCAACAAGTACACTTCCAACCATCACTATCTAAGTATTTCACACACCCCTGATATTGTATTAACCTAATGCTATCTTTATATTACTGAAAATATTTATTATGTGATTTGCCCTGAAGACATCACTGCCTTTGGTACAGTCTTGCAGGTATCAATGACTAGCAGAACCCCTTCACAGTAAATATGCCATGTTTACCTATGAACCAGGTGCTAAATAAGTAGACATTATATGGTATCCTCCCAATCTGCAGGGGACACTTTCCAAGATCCCCAGTGGATGCCTGAAACCACAGATAATACGGAGCCCTATATACACTGTTTTTTTCTATACATACATTCCTATGATAAAGTTTAGTTTATAAATTAGGCACAGTAAGAGATTAACAGCAACAATGATGAAACAGGACAATTATAGCAAAATACTATAATGAAAGTTAGGTGAATGTGCTCTCCCTCATCGTCTCTCTCTCTCTCTCACAATATCTTACTATACTGTACTCACTCTTCTTGTGATGATGTGAGATGATAAAATGCCTACTGATGCCTGATGTGAGGGGAATGACGTAGGCATTGGTATGGAGCAGGCTACTATTGACCTAACACTGCAGTCAAGAGAGGATCATCCGCTTCAGATGGCCCAGGATCACTGAGCCGCGACAATGTCAATGACTGGATGTCAGGAGTACACGATGTGGATGATTAATGAGCAGGAAGCATGTAGTGTTTATGCAATGGACAAAGGGATGATTCATGTCCAGAAAGAAGTGAAGCTGGATGGCGTGAGACTTCATCATGTTACTCCATGCATGGAACAGCATGCAATTTAAAATTAACGAGTTTCTAGAAATAGAATACAAATATTAAATAGAAATTTCTAGACATTTCCATTTAATATTTGAGACTACAGTTGGTTGTGGTTAACTGAAACTGCAGAGGGCAAAACTGCAAATAAGTAGGGGGACTACCAAAGAATTCTATCAACCCTGGAAGTCTTTGTTGAGCACTCGACATACAACAGCCATGAATCAGACCTAGACCCTACCCTGTGGAGCTTACAAAGATTATATACTGGGAACCAGAATTATGGAGACTACACTAGAAAATGCATGGCAGTATGGAGCAGGCACCCGAAGCTTGAGGGTTTGCACTGTGTTTCTGAAGATGTGGTGCTTGGCAGACACCAGAGAATGAGTAGGAAGAAATCAGGCAAAGCAGGTGGGCAGAAGGGAGGTGTGTGGTGTCTTCATGACATGTTCAAGAAATAAACAGAAATATTTGGCAAGGCTGAAGGATAGTACCTGGCACAGCCAGTTGAGAGGTGAGTTAGAGAGGTAAGTGGAGGCCAGGCTGCAGGGTAGGGGTGAGAGGCTCTGTCCATTCTCATGAGTCGTACAGAGACAAGGAAGCTTTTAATGCAGAGGAGAGGGATGATTAGATCTGAAACGCATAAATATTGCAGGAAATTATTGGAGCAGGAGAAATAGAAAGGATAGTGTGTTTGGGAAGGTGAGGCCGCCCAAGGCCCCTAAGGGCGAAGCACTGGAGTCAGAGCAGAGGCAGTGACAAGTGGGAAGTGGACAGCACGTCCCATCATCATCGACCAAAAGGTAAGTCCTCTTCCTGTCTCGAAATCTCCATCCCTATCTCTGCTTCCTTCTTTCCACAGTTTCCTCATAAACGTGGACTTGATCTGACTCAATGCAGTAGACTTGATCTGACTCTGCAGTATTTCTTTAATTTATCTATTGTTGCCAATCCTGGAAACCTCTCATCCCTAGAAGCCCAAAATCCAGAAATTCTACCCATAGACTTGGCATCAAGGGAATGAGGCTGGGATACCTGAAAACAGTAATATGAATGCATGCTCTTAGTATGGTTCATCCCTGCTTCCTCTCTTCTTCAGTGTGACTTCAATGTCAAACATCAGAGCAGCCCTAAAACTCAGGTAGTCAAAAAATAAATATGTTAGTGTCATTCCCTTTAGCATTTCCAGAATAAATATTCAGATTTATTATTCAAAAAGTAAGAATATTCTAAATAAGCTTCATAGTGAATATTTCTAGGAAATGACTTCCATTTCTTAAGCCTTCATCTTATATAGCAAACAATTAAAAAGTGCTTATGTGGTAGGCATTCTAATGTCTTCATAGGCATCAATTCATTTAAGAAATGGAACAATGTAGTGGGTACTAATACTTTTTTAACAGATGAGGAAACTGAGGCACAAAGACTAAGCAAGACATTCAAAATCATTTGGCCAGAAAAGAGCATGACTCTGTTGACCAAGTCATTCAGGCTACAGAGTCCACCATGCCTTTCATCATGGGGCAATACCCCTCCTGCTGGGTGGTTTAGGCTTAGGTTTCCAGTATGCCATTTGCCCTCAACTCCTAGCACAGGCCTTTCTTCTGTCTGTCACATTTTTCTACCTTCCTCACTGCCCATCGTCCCTTCAACCCTACATGTTGGTGTTGTGTACATAGGGAGGGAGAGGGAGAGGGGAGGACACGCATAAGAGAGACATCTGGAGAGGAGAAGGTGGAGAAGGGAAGGGGTTGTGTAAAATGAGTAGGAAATAACTGTTCAAGGGTCACAGAGGGCAAACTGCCTCCCGCTCGGCCCCTTCCCCTTTCTTCTTGGCCAGTTTAGCTGCACTGATGTATGGCTGTGATACCTCCTGATGCTACATCCTATTACTGCTAATTTACATCCTGCGTGGGCTTCCTCTCAAAATGCTGACATGACGCTGGTACAATGATGTTTACTCTTTTTGTTTGTTTGTTTTGTTTTTTTGAGACGGAGTCTCGCTCTGTCGCCCAGGCTGGAGTGCAGTGGCGCGATCTCGGCTCACTGCAAGCTCCACCTCCCGGGTTCACGCCATTCTCCTGCCTCAGCCTCCCGAGTAGCTGGGACTACAGGCGCCGCCACCGCGCCCAGCTAATTTTTTGTATTTTTAGTAGAGACGGGGTTTCACTGTGTTAGCCAGGATGGTCTCGATCTCCTGACCTCGTGATCCTCCCGCCTGGGCCTCCCAAAGTGCTGGGATGACAGGCCTGAGCCACTGCCCCCGGCCAGTGATGTTTACTTTTACACCCTCGAGTATCTATCAAGGCAGACATTGCAACATACAGACCCCAGTCAACCAAAAGTGTAAAGAGAAGGAAAGTGTCAAGAAAAGATACAGATCGGAAGTGAGACTTTATCAAGGGAAGAGGTATATATGTTTATATTTGAAATTTCAGAGTACAGCAGGGAATCAAATTTTAGATTCTTATGAAGTAGCTAAGCTGTAGCAAATTTGGTAGACATTTAATATTTTTTAACATATCATGAATGCTGGCAATTACATCTAAGCTGCTAATATGGTAAGAATTATACTCAGACCACAGAAGATATTGATATACATCTCTAAAGCCAAATAGGTAGGTGTTAATTGAGTGGATTAAGGTAAGTTGTAGTGCAATGGTTGTGGAGAAATATCACCAAAATAAGAGTCTTACATTAATCCGATGGGGGATATTTTGAGAGTCAAATTTATGACTCTGTTTATTTACATAAAATCCAAAAACAGGTAAAAATTATGCTAATAGAAGTCAGGGAAATGGACTATTGATAGGAAAAAGGCTCTAGGGAACTTTCTAGAACAAATGGAAATGTTTCATATTTTGATCTGGTGGTGGTTGCACAGGTATAAATATAGAGAGATACATTAAGATTGGTTGAATTATACATGTAATATATGTGTGTATTACTGTATACAGATTATAATCTATTGTTTAAGTGTTATAAATAGTGACATAATAACATAGCAGCAACAGACACAGTGAGAAAAGGATTTCCAAGTGTGTAAAACTAAGGTAACTCAGAAGCATTGGTTCTTTCTACATTCATTCATTCAACAACTATTGACTGACAGGCTACTATACTTTTGCATATGGATACAACTAAGGGGCAGTCACTGCCCTTAAACTGATTTCCTAGCGGAGCAAATCAGCAACTGTAACAGTGTGGAAAATGCAAAGGTAAGCTTAGACAAAGCAAGATGGAGGCATAGAAGAGGTGGCTGGCCCAGGCAATAGCTCCTTCGTACCATATACAATGTACTCTGTGAGGTGCTCCTGTCTGTCTCTATAGGCTCAACTCTAGCTGCTTCTCATCTTCTATGCAAATGTTCCAGGACACCCACTGCCACCACAGCCTTAATGCACAATGCCTTGTAGGAGGTGTCTCCTGCTGGGAAGTCTCTTCTCCCCTTTTTGCAGGTACTCTTCTGGCCTGAATTACATGCACCTCTTCCAGAGAATCTTGGGAGAGAGTCTGTAGTTATTCAAAGAGATCCCTAACCTGAAAAATTAAGACCACTCTTGCAGCAGATGGGGAGTGGTTAGCAGATTTTAAACAGAGGAGTTAAATCGTGATGCTCTGTGAAGAACAGATTTGAGGGAGACAAGATGGACAGCAAGGAAACTTATTTAAAAAGCTCCTATAATAGTCCAGGGGAGAGAGCATGAGGGCTTGAAATGGAGTCATGGTAGTGAAGACAGAGCAGACTGGGTAAATCCTCAGGAAGCCATAGCCTGGAGACTGGCAGGATTAGGAAGTGAGAGAGAAGCCCAGGTTTCCAGGTGCTTGGGTGTTTGGTGAGGCCATCTGTGTATCTGGTGAGGGACTGGAGAGTGGAGGAGGAAGACACAGAGTGCAAGAGGAAGGGGATGGTTTAAGGGAAAGACAATCAATTATTATCTGGGTATGATATATCTAGGAAAGGTTAATAGAATAAATAAGCATATTTAGTGGGTACTCAATAAGTCTTGTCCTTGGATCCCTGTAAACCGTCCCTGGTTATGCGTGCAGGGCTTCTGCTATGTACAGCCTTTGCTGGTATTAGAGAGAACACGAGATGGACTGAACATGGATCCTAGTCTCCACTTATTTCTTCTTTATTTTCCTTTAGTAATTTTGTTTACGGAGCCTGTACTATCAGGCAGGCACTAGGCCCTGAGAGACAACCATGGCACAGATGAAAGCCCGTGCCTATGAAGAGCTTACCATTTCAGTGACATTATTTGGGCATTGACAACAGGCTGTTCAGTGCTATAGTAAAGTGGAGTAAAACCACTCAGGTATACACGGAAAAGCCTCTGCCCAACTGCTAGGGATCAAATAAGATTTGGCCGAAATGAGCTATCATACCTGAAATCTGCAGAATGCGTAGAAGGAACGAGGGAATGAGGGCGTATGAAAAAGTGATGTACTCCTGTGATTTTAACTGTGGCCCCTGGACCAGCAGCAGCATGCCCACATAACTTGTTTGAAATGCACATTCTGTGCTCCCATCAAGCTGTGCTGCATCCAAATCTCTGGGGTGGGTCCAGCGCTCTTGGGAATCTCACAGGCCCTCCAGGTGGCTCTCTGCTACACACTAAGTCTGAGAATCACTGCTCTAGGAAAACAAAAACCTGAAGAAAATGGCACATTCTGTGGCAAGAAAGAATGGAAAACAGCTTTCTTTTGTGTAAATCAAGACGTTCAGGGATGGCTGGAGCCTGGAGTGAAGGATGAGCAAGCAGATGAGAGAGCACGCTGAAATGGAATCAGAGATCAGGTCACCAGGAGCAATTTGAATTTCATCTTGGGGATAGTGGGGAGGGAGCTATTCACAGGTTTCAAGCCCCAGAAATAAAGGACATTTTAGGCAGATCACTTTTGTTATAGTGGGGACAATGTACACAATACTTAATCTTTCCTCTAACCTTTTCCTATCTTTTCATATTCAATTAAGACATAGGGAGATAAATGAATTTGTCCTAACAACCCTTTCTTTCTACACTTTTGTACTGCTTTGACTTACTGATGGATTCTAACAACTTTCTTAAAAGAGTAAGTAGTTTCTAAAATACTGCAACATTTAATGCACTTAGAGCAGTAAGTAAGGAATTCAAATTCCAGACCAAGAATGCCATAATTCCCTAGAACCACATTTCAAGGGCACAGATAAAATCTTCAGCTTAATTCACTGACAGTGTGGTTTACACATGAGCAAGGGAAAAAGGATTACTGCCCATGGTTCAGTTCCCAAGTCATCATCATATGACCCATCACTAAACGGCCGAGGAACAGCTAAAAGAGAAAATGGAGTTGATGCCATCCAGTTTTCTCGATGATTTCAAGCATAGACTACAATGGTGAAGGAATTCGAATTCCCAGGCAAACTAGGGTTTGCACTTACTCAGAACATTGCATTTGCCTCTGAAAGAGTCTTAACTTGTTTTGTACTTAGACACAAAATACAAAGAAAGTGGACATATTTTCTCTTTAATGTCTACTACATATACATTTTTACTAGAAAATGCTACTCTTCAAATATTCAATTTAACAAATAGTTATAGAAAGACTAGCGTGTGCAAAATGTTTTCGTAAAAGTTGACGTGGATAAGATAATGAAGACAAATTATTGCGTCCAACTCTGCAGTAACTTATAGTTTCCTGGAGGAAGGAGGGCAGTTGTGAAAATCATCAGCCACATGTAAATATAAGTGTTTATGCCAAATCAAAGTGTTTATGCCAAATCAAAGTGTTTATGCAGTGCCATAGGAGCAGAGAAAGGAAGGTAGGCAAGAAAATTCACGATACAGAATGGTCTAAACAGGTCAGGAAAGAAAAAAATGCATATTTCACTTTTATACTAATGGATTGTTTAGTATGGAGGTAGCCAGTTGTAGATGAGCTAGTTTGGAAACAAAACCCAGAACCATCTGAAGGTCTCTGGAAATCAGTCTGCTTTCTGTTTCTGGGATTTGCCAATTCTGGACATTTCATACAAATGAGGTTATACCATACGTGGCCTTTTGTGTCTAACTTTTTTCACTTAGCATATTTTCATGGTTTATACATTTGACAGCATGAATCAATATGTCATTCCTTTTTAAATTGAACAATATTCAATTGTATGGGTATACCACATTTTGTGTGTTTCTTTCAGTAGATGGACATTTAGGTTGTTTCTAGGTTTTTTGCTACTATGAAGAATGCTATGAATATTCATTCATGTTCAGGTTTTCGTGTGGACATATGTTTTCAGTTCTCCTGGGACTATACATAGGAGTAGAATTCTGGATCATGTGATAACACTACATTTAAAATTTTGCAGAACTGCCAAACTTTTCCAAAGTGGGTGTAGTATTCTACAATTCTACTACCAACGTATCAGGGTTTCGATTTCTTCATATCCTTGTCAACACTTGTTATTGTCTGATTGACGTTTTATTTTAGCCAGTTATCGGTATGAAGTTTATCTCACTGTAGGTTTGATTTGCATTTTCTTAATTACTAATGATTTGGATCATCTTTTTCTCTCCTTATTGATCAATTGTTTATGTTGTTTGGAAACATACTATTCACATCCTTTATCCTTTATTATTGGGTTGCTTGTCTTTTTATTGTTATATTGTAAGAGTCACTTTAAATATTTTAGAAAAATTCCCATATCAGACATAAAATTTTCAAATGTTTTCTCCCATTCTCTGTGTGGTATTTTCACTGTTCTGATGATGACCTATAAAACATAACAGTTATCAATTTTAATGTAGTTCAAATTACCATTTTTGTCACTATGATTTTGGCATGATGTCTAAGAAACCACTGACTAATCCAAGGTCACAAAAATTTACTCCTGTGTTTTAAGAATTTTATAATTGTAGCAACTGCATTTAGTTCCAAGGTCTATTTTTTTGTTAATTTGTGTATATGGTATGGAGTATGGGTCCAACTTCATTCTTTTGCATATGGATCTTCAGTTGTTTCAGCAACTTTTGTTGAATAGACTCTTCTTTTCCCGTAGAATAGTCTTGGCACTGTTGTCAAAATTGATTGATCATAAATGTAAGTGTTTATTTCTGGACTCTTAATTATATCCCATTGATTTATATATCAGCTTTATACCAGTATCACATTGTTTTGATTGTTTTGTAGCTTTGTAGTAATTTTGTAATTGGGATATGTCAGTCTTATAATTTTGTTTTCTTTTTAAAGATAGTTTGTAGTCATCTGGATATCTTGCATCTATGTGTTAATTTTAAGGTCAGATTGTCAATTTCTGCAAAAAGTCCAGCTATAATTTTAGTAGGGATTGCATTTTGTCTATAGGCCACTTTGGGGGAGCATTGCCATCTTTCCAATATAATGTCTTTCAATCCATGGAAAAGAATGTCTTTCCCTTTGAAGGCTTCTTTAATTTCTCTAAACAATAGTTTATAGTTTTACAAATCTTGCACTTGTTCTGTTAATTTGTCCCTAAGCACTTTATTCTTTTTGATGCTATTTGTATTTAGAATTGTTTTTGTAAGTTCATTTTTAAGTTGTTCATTGCTGGTTTGTAAAAACACGATGGAGTTTTGTTTGCGGATCTTGTATCGTGTAAACATTCAGAACTCATTTATTGGTTCTACATTTTATATGGATTTCTTATAATTTTCTATATGCAAGATCATGTTATCTAAGAATAGATAATTTTGCTTCTTATTTTTTAATCTGAATTATTTTTATTTCATTTTGCTGTGTAAGCGCCCTGGCTAGAACATGCAGTACGTTATGGAATTGAAGTGTTGACAGCAGAGATTATTGTCTTGTTCCTCATCTTAGGAATAAAGTTCTATTAGGTTCAGGAAGCATCTTTCTGTTTCCTATTTACTGAGTATTTTTTATCATAAAAGGGAGTTATATTTTGTCAAGTCATTTTTCTGAGTCTACTGAGATGATCATTTGGCTTTTGTATTACTTCACCCATGAATTTGTCTTCTGTAATACTTTGCCTGTTAATATGATATATTGTATTCAGTGATTTTCATGTCTTGGACCAACCTGATACTCCTGGGATGAGTCTAACTTGGTCACAGTGAATAAATCTTTCTATATGTTTCTGCATAGGATTTGCTAGCATTTTGTTAAATACTTTGTTTTTATATTCATAAGGAACCTTGGTCTATAGTTTCTATGGAATGTCTTTGGTTTGGGGATAAGGGCATTCTGGCTGCATGGAATGACTGGGAAGTGATCCTTCTTCATGTATTATGACACTAAGTTTTGAAGGTGGCTTCTTACACGTGAAAGGATAACTTCCATGAACATAACCAGGAGGGCATGTTACCTAACTAGATATCAAGAAATAAAAAGAGGAGACAAGTAAAGATAAATTTTAGAATGTCTTAAGCATATCCAGAATTGAGGACACATTTAGATACAATCACTCATTTACATATTTCCAATGTTTTTACAGGCAGACAGAATGTCAAATCCAGAAAGATTATGTAGATTTCCCAGACACACAAATGAGCCCTACCATATTCAGAAAATGCGAAAATCAATTCCTTTTTATATTTTAATCAAATTCAATTAAACTTTAGCCCTCTTAAGACAATGTGCCCAATTTGTTTTCTTGACCTTAAAGTGTGACCATAATCAATCCCATCTTTCCAAGCCATAAACTTTATCTGACAAGCTCAGTTAGCTTTACTTCTTGTCTCTTTCATCTCAGCTCCACTCCCTAAACACTGTATCGTCTTCAAACATGAAGTGCTATTTCTGGCTTCAGAGTCTTTGTGTTGGAATGACCCCTTCTCCTTAACCTGGCTACATCTCCCCAAGTTGCATACTGGTTTAATTTCAAGACCTAGTTCTTGAAATAATTTTCTCGGTTTATTTTCTCATTTAGCAGGGAAGGCAGGCTCTACTAACAGGGCAGCAAGAATGTAAACTAGGTATAACTCTTGATGAGTTACATTTCTCATAGTCTGAAAGGAGGAAATGGGAATGTGTTGTCAAAAGTCAGAGACTACACCTCCCAACCCCACCCTGATAGATGGTGCTCCTTCCTCTGAGCCCTGCTTTGTGTAGTGCTGGGACTATCTCAGCATCTGTCACTTTATAATCCATTTATTTATTTCCTCGAGTGTTTCCTGTGAACTCCATTTGGGCAAGGACCATATCTTGTTTGACATTTTAACCCAGTCAGAGTAGCTGGCACATGTTAAATGTTAAATCAATAAACAGTTAGTGATTTAGAATTTTTAAACCTGAAGGCAATTCTGTCAAGACTGTGTAGACAGTAGCTGGATCTGTCTTATTAGTGTCTACCACCCAAGCATCCTGCCTCCTGTAGAATCTTATATTTTCTTAAAATGATTAGCTTCAGTAAAACCTTGATTCAATGATATTATCACTTTTTTTCTAATATCAGCATCTTGTCTCTTTTTTTCCCTTTTTCCTTGTTGAGGATTCCTTTCCTTAAACATTCACTAACTCATTAAGCAGGCAACATGCAAGACACAGGACTGTAAAAGGCACATATGTTACAGTGTATGTCCAGAGGAGCTGCAGAAGAGTCAACTAAATGGGCAAATAAAATGTTCATATCTTATCCATAAAGTAAAGCTAACAAGTGATTCAAGTCTCACAAATATGCACATGCATGCATGCATATGTGAAGAAAGTAGAGTCTACTTTGTCAGAACATTACCTGCCTTCTATCTACCTCATCTCAATACATAACTAGAACACAAGCATTTTGCAGAAAGAAGTTGTTTCTGTTTCATGCTTCTTGCCTGTTTTTAAAAATAAGTATTATGCCTAAATCCAACAGTTTAGAGCTATAGCTTCAATTCCAATTTTTTTTTCCCAATTTACAGTTTGGAGGGACACAGTCCCCTGGCTTGTCTTCTCTGAGTCTCAATTTGCTTACCTACCATGAGTCAGAAGACCATTTAACTGGACTACTGTGGGACTGTGTAGAGGGCAGAAGTTCAAATGGAATATCTGAGCCCATGATATGACAGATGTGACTTATCTTTTCAGTAATCACTAATTACTAACTCTATTTATGGACAAGCACCAACATTATTTATTCTGGTTTTATATTCATCAAATGGTCTTTAAAAAGCTTTCCTCATATGTGAATCTCTAAAGACTGTAGTGTTCAAATTTTATAAGGCTCTTGCTGAGGCAGATGGTAAAACATAAAAGTTGTTCTGATTTGAAATTGAACTGAATCCAATACTGGCTACATGTTATTTTTCTAGTAGTTCCAAATTAATTCCTTTTTCATTTGTTTCAGTGTGACTTCCAATTTAGAACTTTTTAAAATGATTAATTTGATTCATTTTTAAGGTCCTTTTTTTTTTTCCTTTTTATTGTGATGTAACGCAACTGAAAACAATAGACCAGGTCCACCACCCAGGTCTTTAAAACTAAAAGGCTGTAAGATCTTACTATGCTGTTGTCTCTTTATATTTTATGTTGATTTACTCTTACTTATGGAAAGCTAAATTACATGGACTCAAATCTTTGAAGTGATACCTCACCTCTTTCAAATTTAGACAGAATACACGACATCATTTTCAAAATGACATATGTGATACCTAATGGCTATCTTTAATTTTTAAATTCATATAAGAATTCATCATTCAAAATATTATGGCTTTTGCACCCACTGAAGACTTCCCTGTCATCTCTTTTATTACTATGAGTCAACTTAATTTTTTACTGAAGCATCTGTAAATGAACTTCCGGTAGACTTATCTATCCAGAGGAAAAAGAGCACTAATACAGACAAGCTGAAAGTAAAGGCAAGAGCTCCTTTTTTTCTTTTTAACCATTCTGCAATTCTACCTACTTGTTTCTCTCAGCTCTCCTCCTCTCTTCTGCCTCAAGGTCACCTCTTCCTTGTTAAGATAGCTCTTGGCCATTTGCTTATCAGAGTCTCTGCCAGATCCAACAATACTGCAGCCAAGAATAAAGCAAATATAAGAAGGAGGATTTACTATAAATGGCAGCATGAATGTGGCTGAATTTAAAATGCTTGTATAACTTCGACATCGCACGCTTCCATCAGCACCTATGCATGCAATTTGAAATGATTTTAGAGTAGCACTGTGCTCTATGCTTCTTTATAAACCAGGGCGGGGCCCTTGTCTTTCTGTTTCTCCAGATGAACCAACATGCAGGAGGATTTCAACAATAAGAGAAGAGTACCTTCGCCCACAAAGCGCTCCAGGTCCCAAATATTTTGAAGTTCAGTCGAAGAAAAAATTTCTAGTGCAGCATAATCATTAAAAAAGAGCCCAAGAGAGGAAACGGCTGAGGCAGGCAAATGTTAGTAAATTTAATCAATCTCACAGAAAGGCCTCAACGGAGCGTGCACAGTACATTCTGACTATGTGTGTGCTGGTCCGGTCCCTGTGTTAGTCCTTATGTGCGCTGTCTCCTTTAATCCTTGCCACATTCTCATCCTACAAACTCCGTACTACTGTTAGTCCATTTTAGAGATGGACAAACAACATCTAGGGAGGTGATTGTCAAGGCTGAAGAAAGAGTAAGCCTGGATACCTGTTTCAGGTGGAACAGTCAGTCAGTCCCAGAGCTTCACATGAACTTTATTCTGTTTATTCCTAAATAATTTCTTGTTTCTCCTATATACTTTATGAAATTGTCAGGAAGATCTGACAATTTTGTTTCGGGCCCAGTGTTTTCCTCCCCAGTGCTCTTTCAGGTGTCCATGATTCATCCTTTCAGATGACTGTTAGTGGTGTTCCTTCTAGCCAATCTGTTTATTCAGGGCCATTCCATGAGGCTTTTACTCAAATAAGTATGTTTTTAAAATGTCTATCTACAGTCTTAACATTATTCTACAAATGGTAGGGCCATCATGACCTATATTAAAAACAGAAAGGATTTGGATCGGATTCAGTTCAGATAAATAAATAAATCTATCTATCTATATAATTTACTTTCATTTTTTAAATTTTTTAAATTGAAGACAAAGAAGCAGAAATGAAATTTCCATGCTGTCAAACACAGCTAAATCTTGGCTTCTACTGTGCTCATGTTGCTAAAGTCCTTCTCTGATCTCCCTCTAGTGTCTTTCGTTCAGTACTACATTTACTCATCAGCTTAATGACTTCAAAATTGTTCCTTCATTCATTCACTTGGCTGATATCATTGAGCACCTGTTTGGGGCCAGGCACCTCGCTGGTGTATGTGCTGTGAACAGAACAGACCCGGGCCCTGCCCTCATGGGACTCACCATCTAGAGAAAGGCTAAGTGTTAAGGAACCATGGTGGCCCAGGGGCCTGAGAGCACTCCCACCATCTTCCCTTTTTCTGAATCCCCCTTTGACTTTGCACCCATTTCTAGCCCTTTCTCCCCAGTGCAAAAGCTGCAGCCCCAGCTGTGGGTGATACAGAAGAAGAAGAAGGGCTGGGCAGATCAGGGAGAAAGCACAGGAGAAGGCCATGAGAAGAATGAGGAGGAACCTTCCAGGGACCCCATAGCTTCCTGGGCTGGCCTGCAGAGGCTTGAGTTGTGGGCCGGTGAGAGGTGCTGAACCTGCCTATGGAAAATAAGGCAGTGAGGAAGAGAGATTGTGAAGAGTGTTGCTGGGGTCACACATTGGGTCCCTTTCAATATCCTTCAAGAAATAAAGATTTAAAAAATTTTTTTACATTGAGTTTGGTTACAAGGATATACTTTCAAAAATATCATCGTGGGGTAGCTCACACCTGTAATCCCTGCACTTTGGGAGGTTGAAGTGGGTGGATCACCTGAGATTGGGAGTCTGGGACCAGCCTGGCCAACATGGTGAAACCCCGTCTCTACTAAAAACACAAAAAATTAGCCTGGCGTGGTGGTGCATTCCTGTAATTCTAGCTGCTCAGGAGGCTGAGGCAGGAGAATCAGTTTAACCCAGGAGGCGGAGGTTGCAGTAAGCTGAGATCGTGCCACCACACTCTAGCCTGGGCAACAGAGCAAGACTCTGTCTCAAAAAAAAAAAAAAAATTTGTGGGTAAGTGGGTTCAGACATTTGTTTCTGCATAGATATATACGTATTTATATGTGTGTATATATATGTATGTGTGTATTTGTTATGTTTAACATATAGATAGCATTTATGAAAAATACTATGGAAGTCAGGAATAGGTTAAGATGAAAGAGAAGAACAGGAATGGTGGAATTTAGCTGTGGGGGTGCGAGGGAGGGTTCCAGCTAGGTCTGATGAGAAAGCTTTAGACGAGGTGTGCACGATGAATCAGCACTAGTTGGGGAAGGCGCCTGGGCAGAGTGTACAGCATGGGTCACTCGTATATAATGGCAAATTATTAGTAGAGGAACCAAGAAAATACCCACATAGCTACCGGGGAGCAGGGCAAAGGCAGAAGCCATGCTACCAGGAGCTACAAAGGCTGGATAACAGGCCCCTGATGCATGCAGTAAAGGTCACATTTAGATGCAGCCCTAGGTCTATGTGCACAACTAAAATGATCATGTGAAGCTTCCAAAACAGTGACAGAAACTAAAATCAGAGTTTCCAGAAATCTGCAAAACTGAAAGTGATAATTATCGATCGTTAGAATTACAAAGTGCTGTGGGAAAGAGATCCCGACTAGCTGAGAAAATCAAGGGAAGCTTGATGATGTTTACACTGCTTATTTTTAAAATGGGCAGTTTTTAGACATGCTGAGATTGAGCTGAGGGAGAGCACTGTAAGATCAGAGAACAGGAACAAGAGAGAAGAGAGGGGTGAAACCCTAAGAGAACAACCAGTAGTTAAGGTTTAGCAGAAGCATGGCAGCTGGAAGGACAGTAGAGGGTGACAAGGTACGTAGCTCCCTGGTGTCATTGGCTGGCTTTGGAGAAAGTGTGAGCACACTGAGTTCAGTCCCAAAAAGGTCCACAAGAGGCAGTGGAGGTGTGGGGGTTCCATTCTTTCTATACCAACGCTACCCCTCTAAGAGTCTGGGAGCAAGTAAATGTATTAGTTTGTTATTTACTGTATTAGTTTATTTTCCTGCTGCTATGAAGACATACCCAAGACTTAGTAATTTATAAAGGGAAGAGGTTTAATTGACACACAGTTGTGCATGGCTAGGGAGGCCTCAGGAAATGTACAATGATGGCAGAAGGGGAAGGAAACATGTCCTTCTTCATATGGCACAGGAGAAGTGCTAAGAGAAGCAGGAAAAGCCCCTTATAAAACCATCAGATCTCATAACTCACTCACTGTCATGAGAAACGCGTAGGGGAACCACCCCCGTGATCTAGTCACCTCCCATATGGCCCCTTCCCCAACACGTAGGGATTACAATCCAGGTTACAATTCAAGATAAGATTTGGGTGAGGACACAAAGCCAGACCATATAATTCCACTCTTGTCTCCTCCAAAATCTCATATTTCTCAAGTTTCAAAACACAATTATGCTTTCCCAACAGTTCCCCAACGTCTAAACTCTTTCCAGCATTAACCCAAACATCCAAGTCCAAAGTCTCATCTAAGACAATGCAAACCCTCCCTCCTATGAGCCTGTAAAACCAAAAGCAAGTTAGTTACTTCCTAGATACCATGGGGATACAGGCATTGGGTAAGTACACCGGTTCCAATGGAAGAAGTTGGCCAAAACAAAGGGGCTAGAGCCCCCATGAAAGTCTAAAGTCCAATGGGGCAATCATTAAATTTTAAAGTTCTCAAACAATCTCCTTTGACTCCATGTCTCACATCCAGGTCACACTAATACAAGAGGTAGGCTTCCATGGCCTTGGGCTGTTCCACCTCTGTGGCTTTGCAGGGTACAGCTCCTTCTACCCCTTCGCCTCCCTGTTTTCATGGGCTGGCATTGTCTATTGCTTTTTCAGGTGTACAGTGCAAGCTGTTGGTGTATCTACCATTCTGGGGTCTGGAGGACGGTGGCCCTCTTCTCATAGCTGCACTAGGCAGTGCTCCAATGGGGACTCTGTGTGGGGACTCCAACCCCGTATTTCCCTTCCACACTGCCCTAGCAGAGGTTCTCCATGAGGGCTCCACCCCTGCAGGAGACTTCTACCTGGATATCCAGGCATTTCCATACATCCTCTGAAATCTAGGTGGAGGTTCCCAAACCTCAATTCTTGACTTCCGTGTGCCCAGTGGACCAATATCATGTGGAAGGCTTGAGACTTCCACCCTCTAAAACAATGGTCCGAACTGTACCTTGGTCTTTACCCATGGCTGGAGCTGAAGCAGCTGAGACACCTGCTGCCATGTCCTGAGACTGCACAGAGTAAGGGGAACCTGGGGCTGACTCAGAAAGCCATGTTTGCCTCCTAGGCCTCTGGGCCTGTAATGAGAGGGGCTGAGCAGGTCTCTGACATGACTTGGAGACAAATTCCCCATTGTCTTGGTGATTAACATTTGACTCCTCATTACATATGCAAATTTATGCAGAAGACTTGAATTTCTCTCCAGAAAATTGATTTTTTCTTTTCTATCACATCATTACACTGCAAATTTTCCAAACTTTTATGCTCTGCTTCCCTTTTAAACATAAGTGCCAATTTCAGATAATCTCTCTCAAGTTTAAGTTCCACAGATCTCTAGGGCAGGGGAAAAATGCCATCAGTCTCCTTGCTAAAGCATAGCAAGAGTGACTTTTACTTCAGTTCCCAAGAAGTTCCTCATCTCCATCATGAGACTACCTCAGCCTGGACTTCATTTTCCGTATCACTATCAGAATTTTAGTCAGAATGATTCAGCTAGTCTCCAGGAAGTTCCAAACTTTTCCACATTTTCCAATATTTTTCTGAGCCCTCCCAACTGTTTCAATCTTTGCCTGTTACCCGGTTCCAAAGTCACTTCCACATTTTCAGGTATCTTTATAGCAGTGCCCCACTACCCTGGTACTAATTTACTGTATTAGTTCATTTTCACAATACTATGAAGAAATACCCCATACTGGGAAATTTATAAAGGAAAGAGGTTTAATTGACTCACAGTTCTGCATGACTGGGGAGGCCTCAGGAAACTTACCATCATGGCAGAAGCGGAAGCAAACAAGTCCTTCTTCACATGATGGCATGTGAGAAAAGTGCAAAGTGAAGGAGAAATAGTCCCTTATAAAACCATCAATCTCATGAGAACTCACCCACTATCACGAGAACAGCATGGGGGAACCACCCCCATGATCCAATCACTTCCCACGTGGACCCTCACCCAACCTTCCCACGTGGACCCTCATCCAAATTACAATTTGGATTCCAATTCAAGAGGAGATTTGTGTGGGGATACAGAGGCAGACCATGTCAATACCCTACAATATTGCAGGATACTTGGACATTGGAAGGGATTTTTTTTTTCACATGGAGCAAATCAGATGATGAGTATTCCTGTAAGATAAACAAAGATAGATTACTAAGATGGGCTCCTTAAAAGTAGAGGTAATTACATTTTTGGCACTCATGGCTATACTTAGCTTTCAAATATACTTCTTTCACAGGCGTCTATATTATGTCTAAGAGTCAGTCCTTTAAGAAATGATCATATAAAACTGAACACGCATATAACTGTGATACAGGACTATGAAAAAGGATACAAGGGCTTTGCTTATTATCAGAACCCATTGCCACTACCAGATATGGTTTGTTTCCCATGGAACACTCCACTGATAATTCCTGAAAAAGTAGAAATGTTTACACATGGATAGAATATTTCAAAAGTGGATCATCCTGCTGGGGCATTCCAAATTCATTCATCCATCTAGACAACCACCAATCCATCCATCCATCTATGCATCCAGCCATTTATTCAATAATATGATACCTATTACCATGAACTGTGCAGAGGTATACAAGTGGAAAAACAGACATTGTACTTGCCCTCTAAGGCTGACAACATAGTGAGGAAAACAGAAACACAGTTGCAATTAAGTTGGTAAGTGCTTATTTAAAATCCTTCCATAAAATAAAAATCAGCTAAAGGAATATTCATCAAAATCAGAAAAATCAAGCACTACACTAACATTTATGATAGAAAAGTTCAGAATCCAGGACCTGAACTTATATATTAAAGATAACTTTAATAATTCAAAATAATTTAATATTTTATATTTAATAATTTAATAATTCAAAATAATTCAAGTCAACTCCAATGTTAATATTTGAGCTAGTATTGTCAAGAATTTCTCCACTAGCATCTCAACTTTGATCATTCTGCTAGTTCTTTTGTGCTATCACCATTGCAATAAATGGCCACATTCACTCACTATGATTTTCGTCTACACTTCTCTAAACATTACTTCATTTCCTTGGTCTTACTATAGCATTCTTTTTTCAAATATTACAAGTCAGTATTTTAGTCCTTGCCTGGCTTTCCCAAAAGGAAGTTTCAGATTTAGTTCCTTGGTGCAGGGGTGTCTTTTTCACCAAAATATCCTAGTATGCCTCATTAGGTTATACACAGTATAGGCACTGATATATATGGTCTAGCTCTGTATCCCCACCCAAATCTCATCTTAAATTGCAATCCAAATTGTAATTCCCACTGTTGGGGGAGGGACCTCATGGGGGGTGATTAATCATGGGGGTAGTTCCTCCATGCTGTTCTTGTAAGAGTGAGTGAGTTCTTATGAGATCTGATGGTTTTAGGCGGGGCTCTTCCTCCTTTGCTTTGCATTTCTCTTGCCTGCTGCCTTGTGAAAAAGGATGTATTTGCTTCCCCATCCACCATGATTGTAAGTTTCCTGAGGCCTCCCCAGCCAAGCAGAACTGTGAGTCAATTAAATCTTACTTTATATATTACCTGGTCTCAGCTATTTATCTGTAGCAGTGTAATAGCAGACTAATACAGGCACTCAATATATCTATTGAATGTATTTGTTATTGATATAGGATCACTAGTGTTTAAGAAAAAAAAAGATTTGGAAAAGAGTAATGTATTAAGGCTTGACTCAGAGACAGGAAAATAGCATAAGCATATGTGTCAGCTGTAACAGGATGGTGTATTGAACTGCCTTTGTTCATTTAACCTGGTACAATTATAGCCACCAAACTGCTAAATATAGCAAAATATAGATAGTGCTATAAGTGATAAAACAAGCCATTCAAATGAACTCAGAGTAAGAGAAAATTAATAAGTTCATCCAAAGAAGTTAATCACATGAATTGAAAGCAAAAAAATTAGCTTAAATTTAAAATGTAAAGACAATGACCTATCCAAACATCAAACATTATCATTAGATAATATAAATATTATTTCAGAGATTTGACATCTAAAATCATAAAAAACCAAAGTTGTATATGAAATTGATGAATAACATATTTCAGATTAAGTCTATGAATTTTTTCCCACCTTTGGTTAAATTTAGAAATAAACTATAACTAATTTTAGAGCCAATTAACAATTCAGAACACATGCACTATCTCTATTAGGAAATGTAGTCAATTTAATGCCTCCAAGATGGATCAAAACATTGTAAGATGATGTCAATGTGTCCAGGATTTTCCTAATTAGCAAAACTGGCTGTTCCCTCTGTCCCTTTATCCCCAACACAATCATGACACACATCAAATCTAATTCTCAGTTGGTTTTTAGGTAAGATATGTGTTTCATGATATCTCAAAATATTCCCTTGGAATATATTTTTTAAAACAAAGAGCAAATCCTTTACAATTCATTTTCGATTTTGAGTCAAAATATTCACTTATTACATACTTTTCAATAGGCTCATTTTTTCACTTTCAAACCACATACTGCTTAACCAGAGCTTAAATGGAAACTAGACATTTTTCCAGGTTCTTTCTCCAGGAATGTTCCCTCAATTTAGGATATGCTTTTCCATATCTATTCCACTACTTCATAGCAAGTGTTATATTTTCTCTAGTTTTACTTCTAAATTCAGTAGAAACTTTTTAGTCAATGAGAGAAAACTGCAGGAGTAGAGATGGAAAATGGATTCCATTGGTGGTAGTTTAAAAATGAAGATTCTTCTACAAATATTGAACTATTTTATGGAGTAAAAATATTCCTCAGAAGCCGGGCGCGGTGGCTCACGCCTGTAATCCCAGCGCTTTGGGAGGCCGAGGCGGGCGGATCACAAGGTCAGGAGATCGAGACCACGGTGAAACCCCGTCTCTACTAAAAATACAAAAAATTAGCCGGGCGCGGTTGTGGGGCGCCTGTAGTCCCAGCTACTCGGGAGGCTGAGGCAGGAGAATGGCGTGAACCCGGGAGGCGGAGCTTGCAGTGAGCCGAGATCGCGCCACTGCACACTCCAGCCTGGGCAACAGAGCAAGACTCCGTCTCAAAAAAAAAAAAAAAATTCCTCAGTATTGTCCAGAAAATTGCAGGACCAAACCACCTACTTCCAACGTAGCCTTTATTTAATATTTCAAAGTCAAGACAGATTGATTTCTCAAAAGCAAGGCTCTAGGCCATAGTTGCAACATAACGTGAATTTTTCCCCATATTTGGTTATAGTTTAATGTTTTCATTTATTAGTGACATATTCTATGACTGTGTTGGTTTTCAAAAAATTCCCTTGGAAGAAGAAATCAAATTACTGTCAAAACACTTCAAAACTCCTACCAATATCTTAAGAATCTACACATATTCTTTTAAAATCACAATTATATAGAAGATGACTAGCAAAGAGTGCATCAGAGAGGCAAGAGTTAAGGAAAGGAAAAATAGCCTACAAAGAACCAAAGGTGCAAGAGGTCTACATCTTATAAAAACTGATAAAATGCTGTATGCCTGTGTGGGTGGTGCCTCAGTCCAGTCAGGGGCCTAAAAGAGAATGCCTGAGGCCACATGGCTTAAATCACAAACATGTACTTCTCAGAGTTGTGAGGCTGGAAAGTCTGGGATGAAGGCACACGCAGGCCTGGTGTCCAGTGATGGAATTCTTCCTTGGCTGTTTTTTCATCATATCCTCACATAACAATGAGAGAGAGAAAAAACTCTAGTATGTCTTCTTATAATGGCACTAATCTCATCATGTTGGCCCCACCATTATGACTTCCTCACCTCCCAATGGCCCAACCTCCTAATGTGACCACATTGGGGGTTTCAGTTCAACATATGAATTTGGTTGAGTCACAAACATTCAGTCAACAGCAGGTTGAAAGAATCAAGAGCACCAATTTCAAAGTCATACTCTCCCAATTTGAGAGGCCTGAGGAGATGTTGTAGGCTCCTGAATGTCTTGGTAAACTGCCTCAAGACAACATAAAGGTCACATAACCAAACACTCAGCAGTGTTCACCCACTGCCTACCTTGCCTTATTCTAAATACAAGGATTAGAAATATGAAGGACTACGCTCAGGGTGGGATTGGATGTTGGCACAAAGGTCTGGGATGCAGGTGAATGTGCATAACCTCTGGGTCCCTAGGATTATCTTATAACTTCTCTGGACACAGCCTCCTCATATACTCTGCGTGGAAGAATTTAGAATCATCTTGACACTTGAAAAAAAAAATTACTATGTTGTCATATTTAAAAAGAAACAAACTGTCTAGTCCACAATCTGAGTTTCAGATGATCATATAATTTATAGTTCTTTAAGTAGAGAATAATTAATTTGGTTTTCCCCTTTGTTTCCTCTGCATATAATTTTTATATAAATATATATATGTGATTTAAAATTATGTTCCTTCTCATTTTTTTTAAATATCTATTGGCATGGAACCTATTGAAAGTTCAAATAATCACTCTGCTGGTGGTGTACAGTTAAAATAAATAACAGGAAATTCTCTAACAGGTTTCAGGAAGCTCTCTAATTTTCCACTTTCTCACAACACAGTCCAAATTCTTCAAATACGAGATGTTACTTTTAAAAGCTTAAAATTCAGTTGCGGTGCTCCATGGGACACACATCTGCAAAGGGAAACGATGCATTGAATGAAGCACATATTCACAGTGATCTCTGTCCACCTTGCAAAAAAAGTGGTCCCTTTGTAAGGCTTTTATATGGGTCAGAACACTCTACCTGCTGGGTTCAAAGCCACACAAGAAGCCCTCAAGTATAAAGGACCTGGGATTACTTTTTTCTCTCTCTCTTCATATTTCTTTCTGTAAAATTAAAAAAAAATCTTCATGAGGAAAAGTGGCATAAAAATAAGCCCATTTTCAATAAGATCTGCTGGAAAATATAAAGTTGAAAAAGCTTATTTACTTTTAAAACACCATAGTAAAATAAATAAATGGTTAGCATTTAAGGCAAGACTGTTATCACTAACAGGTCTGTTATGGGATACATTTACTAAATTTTGCAAAAGCAACCATAAAATGAAAGAAAAAACAGTGTTCTTGTTCATACCATGGTTGCTAAGTTTCAAAGTATTTTCACTTCAAAGTCCTAGAATTTCTAAGAGAGAGTGAAATAGTTCAGTCATGACACTAGCTCTAGGGTATGGTTTCCCCACCATTTACCTTTTGTTTTTTAGTTTTGTTTCTCTCCTAGGGAACTATTTTTATATGTAGTAAATTCTATAGTAGTAAAAATTTCTAAAGATGATTGATGGAACCTAAAGTATTCTGAATGTATAAGGGTCAACAGTAGCAGCGTTAATAAATACAATGTTAACAAAGGAAAGTTATTGGCTTCTTACCAGGTACTGGACACTATGCTAAGCACCTGTGATGCACTGTGTTATTTCAATGCTCACAGCTCTATGTAGTAGGCAAAATGTTATAATTACCCACATTTCATACAAGAAGGCTGCAGCTTAGAGAGAAGTTCAGCAAATTAATCAATGCCAGTGATCAGTAAATATCAGAGCCAAAGTGCAAACGCAGTTTTGTCTGACATAATCAGAAACTCTTGAACAATCTTTGTTGATCAAATTTCCCCTACCCTTACACTCTCTCGGGGCAATGTTGGCAAAAGTTTTGCATCAGAATCAGAGTCCAAGAAAATGTAATCTTAAAAAGTCAAGGATTAGGGTAAATAGGAGTAATTAGAGAAGTACTGCTGACTTTTTTCAGCTGAATAATTGTGTTTGTACAAATAAGACCTGGGGGTGTGTCTGAAAATACAATGGATGACTGTGCAAATGGAGGGCCAAATTACTGGACATGGAATTGAAGAAAATTTTCCTAAACTTTGCATAAAGTCTGCTATGCTCACAAGTGGCCTTTGTGAATGGATTTTCTGTTGTTTACTTTTCTTTCCATGCCTGTACAAGGGTACAAAGAAAGGACCTCATTTCATGTCCAAACTCTCTCAACCCAAAACTGGGAAAGCATGTGAGTTCTGTGAGACAAACAGAAAATTATAGTAATTGGTGGAGGAGTAATTTAGAGCCAAAAGGAAACTTAAAAATTTTTAGCTCCCTAGGAATTCACAGAAACCTCCCAGTGGGCATTTGATTTTTTTTTTATGCATTGGGATAGCTCTACTTCGTCACTGATTCCAAATTCCAAACACACAGACGGAGTGCTATGATCCAGACACTCTTCTGTGTGGTACACATCCTTCTTAGCTATAAGCAGACTGTGACCTATGACTGGTACTTGAATTACAAAGCAACAGCCGAGAGTCAACACAACCCTTGTTTTTCCAAGGTATTTAAGAAAAGAATACCTACAGAAGCAGAAATAAACCCAGGTAATTTTGTTCAGCATTCCAGTTGTTCATACACATGGATTTCTTGCACTCGATCTCAATCAAAGCAGTTTTATGTTCCAATGAATAAAAATGGTGCAAGAGGAGATCATACCTATCTTTGCAAATCACATAATAATTCAACACACACTTATTCATTGCTGCCTATTTCATCATTGAAACCATGTTTTTCTATGAAGTAGCAAGTCTGGTAACAGAAAGTGGACACTCAACTCATAATTGTCAGTAGCAGCAAAAAAACAAACAAAACAAAAAGTCTCAACCTATCACTTGAATAACAACCTTTAAAAATATTGTCCTACCATGGAAAGACAATTCACTTTTGGTTTGTTATATGAATTTGAGGTTTAATTCTTAAAAATATGGAAATAAACATGCACATGTATGTTTATTGCAGCACTATTCACAATAGCAAAGACTTGGAATCAACCAAATGTCCATCAGTGACAGACTGGATTAAGAAAATGTGGCACATATACACTATGGAATACTATGCAGCCATAAAAAAGGATGAGTTCATGTCCTTTGTAGGGACATGGATGCAGCTGGAAACCATCATTCTCAGCAAACTATCGCAAGAACAGAAAACCAAACAGCGCATGTTCTCACTCATAGGTGGGAATTGAACAATGAGATCACTTGGACTCTGGAAAGGGAACATCACACACTGGGGCCTATTATGGGGAGGGGGGAGAGGGGAGGGATGGCATTGGGAGTTATACCTGATGTAAATGATGAGTTGATGGGTGCTGACGAGTTGATGGGTGCAGCACACCAACATGGCACAAGTATACATATGTAACAAACCTGCATGTTGTGCACATGTACCCTAGAACTTAAAGTATAATAAAAAATAAAATCTTTCAGATCACTTAATACAAATAAGAATTTCACTATTTCTGTACTAGAGGTGAGAAGTTTAGTATTGTCTCTCTGTCTGTCTGTCTGTCTGTGTCTCTCTCTCTCTCTCCATCACTCCAATGTTTATTTGTGGAAAGCCATATGCAAATTACTACCACTAGAGTGTCAGCAACTTGAAGGCAGGAATCAGATTTGCTGTGTGATTCATTCTGTGCCCTGTTGCACAATCGCTGGCTCATGGCAGGTGCTGAATAAATATTTGCAGAATAAACAAATGAAAGTAATGCTGATGCCGATCTCTGACCCCTTTCCCATATGTCTCACTAAAGCAGCTATCTCCAAGGTGCTGGTGATTCACCTTTCGGTACTAATGGTATTTTCAGCAGTGGAGCAGTCATGGATAGGGAATGGTGGACTCTTCAACAGGATAATTATTCTAAGGCAACTTCTCACTTGCAGTAAGAGCTGGTAAAGAAGGAAAAGTTATCTTTTCTATTATGTATCCCTGTTTATAAACACAAACATAGAGTTACAATATTATAAATAATATGAATTGGTTTTCCATCTTGAAACCATCCCACAGATATAGAAGACCTTACAATGGTTATGAAACACAACCTAATGTTTTTACCTTGACCATGACTGCATGAAACCGCCAGTAATCACACATCAGCAACTTTGTATGTTTCAAACTGACCAAAAGCAAGCCATGGCTGATCAAAATTGGAAAGTAGAGGGGAATGGCAGGGCAGGAGAGGGCAGAAGAACTACCAATTGCATTTTATAAAATGAGTTGAGAAATACTGTCTATAGCTGATAGAACAATAAATACAGGCTTAAGGGTTTTGAAGTTACCAACGTGACCGACAGGAGAAAAACTAAGTTACGTGTATATATTAAACACAATGGGGTGATAGGAGATGGAGAGTGGTGTAGGATGAGCTGAATCCCTATCCATAACAGCAGGATATCAATAAGACAGTATCTAAAAAAAAAAAAAAAATTGCAGACTTGCCATATTATTTAGGAATCTGGAGGTAAATCCTTCCAAATCTAAAGACATAAATAGTTAAATGTTTTGCTCTGGGGTGCAAAACTAGGTAAGAATAGTTATGGGGCAAAGAGATTGTAGGTTTTCCTTATGAACCTTCAGTATCATTTGGTTTATTTTAACCATGTGTAGTTATCACTTTGCTATAAATATATATCTTAAGAGAGTAACAAAAATGTCTAACACATGAGTTTGTTGTAAGCATGTAGTGAAATAATGCATATAAAGAATTAATATCTGAATAAAGGAAGCATTCATAAATGATGGCTATTATTTTTTAACTTAGAAAATTTTTATTGATGCATAACAGATATATATAGTTTCAGGGTACATGTGATAATTTAATACATTCATTTAATTTTTACAAATCAAATCACTGTACTTGGGATCCATCAATTTAAGTATTTGTCTTTTCTCTATGCTAGAAATATTTGAATTATTCTCTTCTTTTTTGAAACATACAGATTATTGTAACCTTAGTCACCCTGCTGATCGAACACTAGGTTTTATTTCTTCTATCAAATGGTAGCAATTGCTTTGTAAAAAAATATTGTCAACGCTGAAAAATTCACACAAACACTGTTTCTACCAAAAGTACGTTATGCTTTGTGAAAATATGATATACACAAAACACATCACATATTGTAAAAAATGGTGTCAGTTTTAATTGTATGACACATACCATACACGGATTTAAAATGTATGTGTATGTGTGCTCTTGAATAAGAAAAAATACTATTTTCTATTATAAGCTTCAATCTTAAATTGTACACAAGATTTTGCTAAAACATTTCTACCTGAGAAAATCACTTTTCTGTCTGTTTTTCAAAACTTTTCAATATTTCCTCTTCACTCACGAAGACTTTCAGAATTGGGACTTTTTTTAGCTTTAATTAGAGTTAAAATTTTAAAGAGAATGATTGAATTAGACTGAGCTGAATGAATCTAGCTATCAGAAAGCAAAAACAAAAACCAAAGCAAAGAAAAAGGTTTTGATACTGACATATGCACATTTTAAAGTTAAAACAAGGGAACTTAAATTCATTCGTGGAAAATTCAGAGTTAATTCTGCATGGATTTCTCCTGTTCTTCTAAAAGGAAAAGTGAACCAGAGCTGACCCACTTACCACAATGTGGATGAGAGGCTCCAACCAGAAGGAAAATACAACCTCTGGAAATCTCTCCTCTGCTTTCACTGAAAGTCTCTAGGCGCAGTTCTGGTCCACGCTCAGAGTCTGACACATCCCTCCCCCGTCCCCACCTCTCAACACACACAGCTGATGAGGCCGATTCCTGCAGAACGACTTTAAAAGCAAAAAAGTCATTCCAGAAAACACATCAGCTCAGGTTGACTCAAAGGCAGCCCCATATTCAGCCCACAGCGGTTGGCTGCTGTCCTTTTATGACTGGAGAGCTGGAGTGCAGCTCTTTAATTAACAGGGAAGACTTAGCCTGCTCAAGGTAAAAAAAAAAAAAAAAAAAAAAAGACTTAATTTCTGAATTTGCATTGAACTCTGACATGTGCACTCCTTTTTATCTGTAAAACCACTCAAAGTCGCCACCACAATGAACGTTAAAATCCACACAATAAAAAAAGTTAAAGGTTTACACAGAAGGACTGGCGTTGAAGTGCGGCAGACAGAAGAGGAGGGTGAAGATCAGCAGTGTTATTTATTGGAGGGATCAGAGGCTGCTTAGGGCCAAGTCCTTGCTTTCTGTCAAAACACTCCCGGCAGGTGGAGAAGGGGCTGAGTGTCTACTGATTAGAGAGCCAAGAGGGACTTGAGCATCTGCAGGGGAGCGGCTGCCTGGGGTATTAGAGACCCAATTAGCCTTCCACTAAAAGAACGGAACTACCTTCACTGAGCTAGTTAATCACTTAGGGATGTAACCTTATATAATATGCAAAACTATTTTTGAAGGAACTTTTTTTTTTTTTTTAACTCAAGAGCAAGCTGTAAGTCAGGCTCTTTATAAAACATATCAGAGTCAGACTCTTCCAGCCATGTGGGTTGGGGAGATTTGACCTGATTCCATTAATCCATTCAATTTTGTGGAATGAATTAAATCAGCCTACTACTACTAAGAAAACTGGAGCAAAACTAATAAAGCCAATATAAACTGTGAATTTCCAATCTGGATATTCCAGGCTTCTGTGACTGGTCCCTGAAAGAAATCCATATGTATCTATAAAACAATTAGAGCTAATTTAAGAAGAGAGACGCCATGTACAGGAAGAAAAAACTTCCCCACAGAAGTCAAGATTTTGGCATTTTCACTTTAGAGTTCAGACAGTCAAAATACCCATGCAATATGTAGACTGAATATACTTAAGAATTTACAGTCAGAAAAGGAATAAATTTGCTTTTGATATGTATGAGCCAGAATTCACTGTATCTTAACCCTTCAGCAAAAGTTATCCAAAACTGATGATAAAGAGGCAAAAAATTATTCCTCTCCTCAGCTTCAGTGAATCATATCATCAGAGAAACTTCTATTTAGAAGAGTGCTGCTGACGACTGGTTCACACTCATTTCCAATGCAGAGATCCAACAAACGTATGCCTGAATATTTCTAAGAATGTCACATATCAAGCAGGAAATGGTACAAGACCCGTCATTTGCTCAACAACACTGGGCTGGTGGGGGCTAAAAGAACAGACCCAGTTCCAGGGATTGCCACAAAGCAATCAAAGAAGTTTCCCCGCACAGTGCTTTCAGGATGTCTGAAATTATCCAGCACCAAAGTGCCCCATCAGGGGAACTGAGGAATTCCAGTGTAGGTCAGTTGAGGCCAATCCTCCAGTATACGATTTCCAAAATATTTGTTAAAAGATGGCAACATAATAATCACCTGGCTAGGGAGGAGAGCAGCTGGCAAGAGCTAGAATAACCAGCTGGGATTCAAGAAAGACTTATTAGGCAAAGGATGAGGGAAGCAGGCATTGTGAAGGCGGGAAAGAGTGCCAGTGCTCTTCACCAGGACCTGCAGGGACGCCTGAGGCTAAACAAGTAAGGGTTACCATGGCTGCAATGAGGGAGACTACAGGCAGTGAGGCATTGTGGGGCATCTCAGCAAGAAGGACTTACAGGATGTGGACTTGTGTTAAGTAATTTTAGAGGGTGTTCGAGGAAGTGGGATCTTCTGTGAGTTGGACACTGTTGGGACATGGATGAGTTCTAAGATTGTGCCTCATGGTAAATCTTAGCTCTAAGGAGTGAGGACAAGAGCCAGGCTAGGGCTGTACTTGGTCAAGAAGCAGCATCACTCAGATTAGTGAGCAAGGGTGTCTTGGGTAGCCGGTGTTTGGGTGGCTTGAATAATGATCACGTTTTGTCTGTGTTCATGTGTTACAGAGGGGTCCTGTTCCATCATGAGCGCAGAGACACCTGGTCTGAGGGTTGAGGTTTGGAAAAACTGTTTATGTTCAGTGGAACACCACGGGCCAGCTGTGTCTGCCAGGTGCACCCTCCTGGGTGTCAGGGGCTGTTCTGCGCTTCTCAGAGGAGGACAGCAGGTGAGGTATTATTACCAGGACAGAGGGCGTGACGTGCTAACAGGGCTTGGGAGCAACATAGGAGCCCCGCAGACTCTAAATGTGACTTCATCACAGGTATCTGAGCTGGAGTGTTGACCTCAGCCTTGGAGAAAGGAGTGTTTAGTGGATTCATAGGTGAGGCTCTGAAACAGGCAGAGCCTGGGGCTAAATGCATCCACACCCTCAGTAGCTGGTCACATCTGTTCATGTCTAGTTTTACAGGTAACAGCTTCCGAATGTCATGGGTTAAGATACACCACTACGTAAACCACAGTCTTTATTTGTCACTTTCAAAATACACAGGCAAATGATTTGTCTGTGGGGCTTCATACTCTGAAGCCCAGACTGCACCATCCTGCAGTGGGTGGTGTCTCAGCTGCATCCAGGTGAAGGAAACACTGCAGTCTTGAGAGCAGCTCCTGCCCCTGCTGGCAGCTCCCTTGGGGAACTGATGTCCAGAATCCTTTGCCAGAAACCTCTGTTCTGTTGGATTAACCCAACTCCAGCATGCCTTCTGCACCTTTTACACAGCTTAACTCACAGGAGCATTGAAGCTTACGTTTCCATCTTAAATTCCTCTTAGAAGAGCCACTTGAGTATTTTAGTTTATTTTAATGCCACTATGTGTTCATATAAAATTACTGCTAACAAATTTTCCATTTCTGAAGCATGATATTCACCCCCACTTTACTACTCTTCATTTACTCTTCCCTTTCAAGAGAGAAAACAGGTCCCTCACAGATGACATTGAAATGACAGTGTAAGTATTCATTTCCTGGGGACCCAAGGCCAACGAGGTGCATCCACCTGCACTCACAGGGATGAACACTAGAGAGGCGTTCACCAAACTGTGTGGTGGCAGAGGGAATTTTCTTTGGAAGGAACCACGATTGCGATTTTCTCTGGAGAAGAGTACAATGTCCTACAAATTTTAACAATTACATCAAAAATTTATTTCAGGAATTGCATATAATTTTTTTTAATTAGAAAGCAATAATTGCCATGATATACTATTGAGAATGGCCCTGCGCTAGTATCAAAGCTTCTAAGAGAGAATGAATGCCAGCTCCCTAACCATACACACACACACACACACACACACGTGTACACCAACGCACACAGCCACCCTCACACACACACGCACCCCACAAACCCCATATAGCCTCCCACAGCCCCACCCCACTCCACACTCCCTCTTACACAGCTCCACACACCACACACACAGCCCCCCCACACCACCACATACCACACCTTACCCACCCCACTCCACACTCCCTCTTACACAGCTCCACACACCACACACACAGCCCCTCCACACCCCCACATACCACACCTTACCCACTCCACTCCACAGCCTCCACCTCACTCCACACCCTACACCCCCATATCTCCCCCACCCACCATCCCCTATACAAACCCCACACCCCACAGTCCCCACACACCCACCCCTAAAGCCCCCCCACACAGCCCCCCACACCCTCATACCCCCCAACATACCCCCAACACACACACCACAGCCACCCACACCCCCTACAACCCCACACACACATCCCACACACAGCCCCCAACAAGCCCCACACCCCCTACAACTCCCCCCACACACTCCACACACAGCCCACACACACCCACACGTACCCCATACAACCCCCACCCCCACACTCCCCCACAATCCCCCACACCCCTCCACACTCCACACGCCCCTCCATGCCCCAAACACACTCCACACACAGCCCCCCAAACTCACTCCCATACATACCCCAAACCCTCCCCACAGCCCCCCGCACCTCCACCCCCACCCCCCCACACACCCCACACACCCCACACACCCCACACACAATATAATGAAATTTTTGTATCTTATGTCTTTAAAAGTAGATAAACGTCCTCTATTTTGTATTTTTTTAATCCAAATGTTTCTATTCATAGAGTGCAAATATTGGCAGGTTAGCTGCTTTGTCTCCAAGCTAGAAAAGCTCTCCTGAGCATACCAGGAAAGAGAGACAAGTCAGCGTAAGCTCTTTCTTTTCTTCTCTACACTCAGCCATGTTATACTCAAAGTCAGGACCTTTTCCAAATTTGCTAGAAAAAGACAGAATCAAGAGCCAAATAAAAGCCTATTTAACTTCTTTTTATTTGAAACTTCAAAGTAGGTCATTTACACAGTGAAAAGGACAAGGAAGAAAAGAGAGAAAACAGTTAACAAAAAAATGAAGGCTCAACAACAGTAAAACCCTATTTCAAATACTTTTTTTTTCTAAAGCACATTGTCCACTATTGTTAGGAAAAATAAGTCATGAAATTGATTTTTGTTATGTTTCCTTCCAATCATTATGAAAAGCCATTGACTGTAAGCTAAAAATGGAAAAGAAAGAAGAAAAGAACCAAAGCCTGGCACTCAAAATGAAAGGATGGAGACATTAACCATTTATGAGCCTGATTTTTTTTTTAATTTTAAAGAGCAAGTGAATTATTATTGTGTGTTGAACTCAATTTTCAACTAGATTTTCAATGAAACCCTGAATGCTCCTCTTTTATGTTTAGGAAAAACTTGTGTTTTTAACAACTAACTCCATTTCTGGGAGATTGAAGCTCTTACACATCTTACAAATTATTTTCTTGGCCACAGCAAACAAGATCACCCCTGGAGTGCCTCCTGATGTCCAGAAGGCAGGACAGACTGCCGGGAGTCACCTGGTGATCTTGTTCAAATGCAAGTAGGAGTCAGGAGATCAGGTAAGGGACTTGAGACTGTTTCTAAGGATGCAAGGCTGGGGACCACAAGGGACTAGAAAGCTGCATTAAATTTCAGCAGCCCGCCCATGACCTACTCCCAGAAACTCCGTTAAGTTTGTGTGTCACAAGGACTGAACTTCTTTGGCTTTAGTATATTCAACAAAGAATCATAACGCACTGTATTAATTTCCTAGGACTGCCATGACTAAGTAACACAAACATGGTGGCTTACAATAGCAGAACTATATCCCCTCATAGTACTGGAGGCTGCATCTCTGAAATCAAGGGGTTGAGGTTGTGCTCCTGAAGACTGTAAGAAAAAGTTCTACCTCTCCTCTTCCAGTTTCCGGTGGTGGCCGGCACTTCTTGGTGTTCTACAACTTGTGGATGCATCACTACAATCTCCACCTCCGTCTTCACAAAGCCTTCTCTCTTTTGTGTCTTTTGTACCCTTGGGTCTTCACATAGTATTTTCTGTGTGTGTGTGTCTGTGTCCAAACCCCCCTCCTCTCATAAGAACATCAGTCGTTGGTTTAGGGCCCACCCTATTCCAGTATGACTTGATCTTAACTAGATTACATCTGCAAAGGCCCTGTTTCCAAATAAGGTCACGTTTGCAGGTCTCATGGATTACAGGTTCAACATATCTTTCTAGGGACACAGTTCAACCCAAAATGTGCACAGCAAAGTTTGGCATCCACTGAGACAGTAGTTCTTCATACTGACTGCTCTTTAGAATCACCAGAGGAACTCAAAATTATATCAATACTCAGCTACAACCAGTTAAATCTGATTCTAGGCTTAAATTCAGGCAGTACTCTTCTTTAAAACCTCCCAAGTAATTCTAGTGCATACCAAGGTTTGGGAACCACAGCACAGCATGAGACTCGGATTTTACAGACTTTGGTGAATATGTGTAGTATTTCTAAATGGAATGTCTGCTTTCTTAGTATGCAGATACACTGGTAATTTAATCTATGCTGGAAATATGCTGTTTAGAAAACAGGATTTTGATAATTGTTTTCAAGAAACCAAAAGTTTCTTCTCATTGAGATGATTTTAAAAACTTGATTTTTTAAAAAACGAGTATAATACGGATTATGAAATATTTATTCATATATATAGGATATATATAGTGAGATATATATATATCACTGCACACATTTAGAAATAAAGGCAAAGGGTTAAAGAGGAAAGTACATATGAAAGAATTAAACTGAGGAAATTTGAGCCAGGAAAGTCAATCAGAATAAATTAATGACATCTTAACACCTTTCTTAAGACTTGCCCATGATGATATATGTGTAATTTTGTCCAAAGGAACTAGAAAATCGAACTGTTTTTGAACTATTCTCTCCAATTGCCACCAATTTTCCAGACATACGATTCCAGGAAACATTTGCTAATGGTCTCTAAATTTTTCAAATAGATTGATGCCACTACTTGCTTGAGAGAGAGAGAGACAGACAGACAGCAAGAGAGAGAGAGAGAAGACAATAATGAGGTGTTCAATATATATATGGTCATACCTGGAGCCCTAAACAAGACTTCGGAAAAGGTAAAACAAGTAATATTGGGGCATCAGATGTCATTTTCTTTTTTGGATTGAAGACAGTTCTGCATTGGTATTTGCTTTGTTGTGACAGTGATTACTGGCTAAACAGTAATAACAATTTCATGAAACAATAAATTTCACTGTGTTTATTACAATATAGTGTAAAGTAGGGAGCTAAATAAATACTGGTATTTTATAATCCAGGGGAAAAGAAACCCCATTAATGAAAACATCAAGGGCTATACTGAGAAATATAGCATAATAAAATATGAGAAGTTAAACAGTAATATGAAAATATACCAAAACACAGCAATCAGGTAAACAATGATAAATAGATCATAAAATCTGTTCAGTAGGAAAAGGTAAGTATAAAGAAGTCAACATGTGGTTTATGTAAAACTAAGACATAATTTATCATCCAAACCAGGGACTTTGAGAAAAAATAAGTTGCTATTAAAAATTATGCCAGCAAAATAGGTGTAAGCAGAGACTGTTCCCAGCCACTATGAATTTAGTCCACCCCACCACTGCTCTCAGCTCACCTTTGCCTGTGCCATTGCTTTATCCCTTGAAATACCATTCTAATGTCTTTTCCATGATCAAATAGGAAGGAGTACTCATTTATTCAACACCAATTCCAATATGTTGTACACACAGTCCACAAATACTCAGTGATTATTAAGAATAGAAACAGGCTAAAACTATACTGCAGTAAAAATCAGCCCCCAAATCTCAGTGGCTGAAAACAAAGTATATTTATCTCTCAGGTTACCTGCCCACCATGGGTAGGCAGGGGTCTCTGTTCAGCCTAGTCTTGAACTTTAGCAATCGTGGAACCCGAGGAAAATGAAAGGATGTCCAAGGCCTCTCACCAACAGTGCGTGTCATGCCTTGGCAATGACACATAACAAATTCTTTCATATCCAATTCGCCATTACTAATCACACAGTACCACTCAAACATGAAAAGACTAGCAAATGCAATCCTACCTAAGTTCTGAAAGGGGTAAGTGGAAATATTTGCAAGTATAACGAATGTTTACCATAAAAATAACTTCATAACTCAATATCTTCTGGAACCTGGCTCTTAATAAATACCTTCCTTGGTATTTTTCCTTTTCTATTTTGAGGAGGGAAAGTCTATTAAAAACTGTTTCTAAATCTGCTCTTGGTTTAAAAGATGCTGCAGAGGAAACCATGTTTTACATATGCCCCACCTTCCATACTACCCTCTCTACCTAGCACTGAGCAAGTAATGATGCAGGTTCTTGGCACAGTCTCTGTGACCAGCACAGCCTAGGAAATAGCCACATTTGTCAAAGTACAAATAAGGGAAACTTCCCTTTCCCACATAGGCAGTGTTGATTGTGACATACAAATATAGTTTCTTTCAAGACACAGAAATACCAGTAGATTGCAGTCAATATTCTGACAAGTAGAGGGCACACACAAAATTCAATATATTGGATGATCTCTATAACATTAACTGAATATGTGTTGGTAATTTTAAAAACTCTGAAAAAATATTTCAAAGGGTGTTATTCCTAAGAAATAGTATGAGTCCATTTTTAAAAACATATTTCCTTAGTTAGATATTTTCTTTGTTTTCCAGATACTCTGCAGTAAACTTGCATTACATTTGCAAACAGAAAAAGATATTATTTTGGAGAAAAGGAACTAAGTGCTTCATGTAATGGCTATATTCAGGTATATTTATCTTTTCTGAGAAGGTAACATATAACTCAGATGCTAGCTTTTCTCACCGATGTATTATAACTTTTAAGTTGCTCTTAGAACACCACTTGATTGTATGACTATAATAAGCTGGTGTTTTAGAAGTAGAGTTTGATGTCTTGGGCAGTCATTCCCCTCCTTGAGGAGAATCTTCATGTGAAAAATGTTGGTTATCTATGTATAATGTTGTGTGGTGGAAAATATTATATATGAATTTTTCTTCTCAGTGGTGCCAAAAATGAGCAATTGCTAACCTCATCCTATACTCTTTCATAAAGTATACCTTGTCAATCTCAATTAAAATCATATTCCTTATTTATAGGATATCAGAATTTGTTGCTAAAACTTGCTGTTGAATTCAAAATGTGAATAACATTTCTGACATAACATTGTTTGGTAGTTTAAGGTGGTGAAATATCATATGGCCCCTGATGATGAAACTAGCCTGGTTTTCTCATAGAACTGATGTTTATGGTTCCTTTGAAATATACAAATTGACACTCCTAGCCTTAAAACGTGAGAAACTTACAGTTGTCTTATCTAAATTCTTTTCTCAGAAAACCAGCATCCCACCCAGATAATATCAAGGAGCTGAAACCCACAAAATCACTGCATCTGGACAATGAGATGCCAGATTCCTCACCATCATGGTCAGAATCGCTTAACTGACCACCTGCTTCCTGTTGACCAACTCCTCTTCCTTACCTCTCCCTAATTCCTGTTTTCCCACACAAGGTTACATTTCTTCCCTGCTATATAAACCCCTAATTTCAGTGAGTGGTGGAGATGGATTTGAGACTGATCTCCCATCTCCTCAGCTGCAACACCCAATAAAGCCTTTGTCCTTAGCAATACCTGCTGTCTCAGTGATTGGCTTTCTGTGCAGCAAGCTGCAGAATCTAGAGTGAATTCCTGGTGTTTTTGGTAACAAAGAAAACTCCTGTCTTCAAATTTCCTGCGGATCTCATTGGAAAGATAGGAAAATAGGCACTTTTCAGAATATTGTGGAACAATAATGCAATCACAGGGTATAAAGGGTCCTTATAGAAACTGAAAGTAACTCCAGGCTGAGGGGTTAAAGAGAGACAAGCTGGAGCAGAAGTTGTTGTCTGCTCTGAGATTCAGTATAAGAATCCTGCCACTTGTTAAATCATAATAACCAGTATCTCTTATCTGAATTTGGCAGTTGCTTTACTCCACCATTTTCTAAAGTACCCGACCCATTTTTCACCTACATGACATTTGATGCTTAAAAGGATTACCTTGAATGGACAAATACAGCCCCTTAAAAGTGACCACTTTGTATCTGCCCTGCAGTGACGTGCCTTTATCTCCAGGGAAGGAGTTGAGATTCAGTTAGCAGCAATAAAAATCTCTAGACGCTGTTTTTCTTTGGATACACTACTTAGCATATCTGAACCTCAGCCTACCAAATGGACATTCAGTAGTACCCAGCCCATTTTAAATATTTGTTTAAATTTAAAATATTACGAAGATGAGGGAAGGTTCTGAAGAAAAATATTTTTTAAAAAAATAGTCAAATAAGGATATTTCATAAAGGTGATTTCTCCATATTCAGTGTAAAATTATCATTTATAAACATTATTTGTTCATATTAATTCAGTCAAAATCTGTGTATTTTTCTTGGATTCATTTATTTTAAGTTAGTATGTTTTTCTAATGATCTCTTCTTTTTTCATCTGGGAAACATGTATGTGTGTGTGTGTTATGTGTAAATTACATGAATGTATATAATGTATGCATCTCATAAATATAATACCATTTAAAATTATTAATGCTAATTGAATGCCTACTCTGTGTCAAGATCTATTCTAAAAACATTTATGTGGTAACTTATTGAAACTTGTAGTAATCCATCCATCTTAGTTTTCAGATCAAATCTTAGGGAGGTTAAAATATTTTGCTAAAGAGTGAACATTGTAATAAACAGCAAACAAGTTATTTCTCCATCCTTTAATTTCTTATAATTTTGGAAAACCATTATTTATATTTTTATCTACATATAAATTGAGGACTAAGCTCTGATTTTTTATCTTGCCCATATTCCTACCTAAGGGGTCTAGGGAGTCATGCCCTATAAACCACAAATTCTCATCAGATGGGTTTTATTTGACCCTATATATTGTGACTTATTTTTCAGTCTGACTCTGGCATGACATTATGAGACAAGGAAAAAAATATTTAACCCCATAATATATTTCCTTGCCATATCTTGAAATTGCCCTGCAAAGTCTCTTGGGGGAAAAATCCACATTCTATAGAGAATCCCTTTCCCCCTTTGTTTTCCTTCCTTTCTTTCCAGATCCAGGAGATTATCGATTAAGAGCCAGGCACCCTTTTAGGTCTGATAAGAAACAATTTACAACCTGCTCTCTCTGAGGTCCCCTGAGAGCTCCCTCTGCACAATAAAACTTGGTCTCCACAATCCTTTATCTTTATCCTGAACATTCCTTTCTATGGATCCCAGATCCTTAGACAAACTCAACTGTCAACCAGAAAATGTTTAAATTTACCTATAGCCTAGAAGCCACCTCTTTGAGTTGTCTTGCCTTTCTGAACCAAACTAATGTATTTCTTAAATGTATTTGATTGATGTCTCATGCCTTGCTAAAATATATAAAACCAAGCTGTAGCCCAGCCATCTTGGGTGCATGTTCTCAGGACCTCCTGAGGGCTGTGTCATGGGCCATGGTTACTCATATTTGGCTCAGAATAAATCTCTTAAAATATTTTACAGAGTTTGACTCTTCTGTCAACTAAATCTAAGAGTAAATAAATAGAATGAATGATAGTAGTTAGAATATCTTCCCAATGATTCACTATTACTCTCAGCTACAAAAGAAAATGTTACTCATAACTAAATTACACTTTTGTTATGGGCCTAAAAAGAGGAAAGCCATTGAATTTCTAACTTTGTCTTAATCATATTGGCAAATTATACTTCTATTGGGCCAACTCTAAGATCAGATCTCAATTTATAATTATTCTGTAAAAATACAACTTTAAAGGTATTAAATCTAATTATGTGTAATGGTAGTAATTGTTGTACATCACAATATTTGGTCCGAAGTTGCTCTAACAGACATGTACCTGATTTTATAAACCAGGCACAGACAAACAGGTATCTCATGTTCTTACTCATACGTGGGAACTAAAAAAGTGTAACTCATGGAGGTAGAGAGTAGAATGTTGGTTCCTGGAGGCTGACAGGAGCACAAGGGAAGGGGATGAAGAGAGGCTGGTTACTGGGCACAAACATACAGCGAGATGGAAGGAATGAGTTCTGGTGTTCTACAGCACAGTAGAGTAACTATAGTTAATAATAAATTATTGTATATTTCAAATAATTATAAGAAAGATTTGGAAGTTTCCCAATACAAAGAAAGATAAATGTTTGAGGTAATGGATATTCCAACTACCCTGATTACACATTGTATGCATGTGTCAAAACATCACATGTACGCCATAAATGTGTGCAATTTTTATGTATCAGTAAAAATACCTGATTTCAATAGCATTTGACCAGAAATCATAGACAATGCAAATAACTTTCTCCAATTACTTACATTAAAATTGGTTCAAAGACTACTTTAGGCCGGCGCGGTGGCTCACGCCTGTAATCCCAGCATTTTGGGAGGCCGAGGCGGGTGGATCACGAGGTCAGGAAATCGAGACCATTCTGGCTAACACAGTGAAATCCCGTTTCTACTAAAAATACAAAAAAATTACCGGGGCTTGGCGGCGGGCGCCTGTAGTCCCAGCTACTCCGGAGGCTGAGGCAGGAGAATGGCGGGAACCCGGGAGGCGGAGCTTGCAGTGAGCCGAGACCGCGCCACTGCACTCCAGCCTGACAGAGCGAGACTCCGTCTCAAAAAAAAAAAAAAAACTACTTTAACGGGCAAATCTCAAAGATACACTCCTAGCTTTGAATTCTTAATTTTTAATCTTTTGATAATGTATTTTCAAAAGAGTTTTAAAAGACTGCGTGGGTAGGCACTAGAAAGTTAGGAGTTATTGTTTTCTGCCTGATGACATTGAAGGTGGATTTAATTCCTTCATTTTGCTTATCTTGCTTTGCAAATATTCTACCTTGTGCCAGAATCAGCTTTGTAACTTAGAAAAATCACTGAGTAATACAAAATTCAAAAATGAGCAAATTATTATCATTCATCATTCCAGCCCTTTGTCAATGGATGAGTTGAAATCCCCTCCCAGAATTACCCAGATAAATGCAATAATACATGCTATGATTTCATTTTAAATAATTCTACAATTATTAAAAATTATATATCACTGGATTATAATATTTCAGGTCCTCTATGCATACTTGTGGCATTCCTACTATCAAAATATGAGGTTTAGCAATGTACTAAAATATTCCATTTTAGCAACCCAAAAGCATATTAGAATCATGTACGAGGGAAGCTTTTCTAAGTAAAGTATCTTCTAGCACCCTTTGTATCCAAATGCAGGAATTCTGCATGGATAATGCCACCGATGCTGTCAACTTGATGCATGAGTCTTTATTCTGTCCCCAGCATGATTTACGGATATGTTCCCAAAGGTGGTTTTAATATCACATCCTGAGTACCTTCGTTAATCAAAAATACAAAGAAAATAAATGTGTACAAAAGAATTCTACATAGCTTGTTTTTTTAAGTAGAAATGAAAACAAGCTAATCATTATTGCTCCTATCATTTTATATAAACGGTAACAGCCAAAATGCACACCATGTAATGTTATAAATCTATAAATATATTACTTCTCTTTGATATAATCTATTTTTAAATATTCTAATATTTACTCATAAACTTTATCTGTTGCATTCTCTGAATCTAAAATATCAATGCTAAAGTTGAATATTATAGTAATATTACAATTTTGTGACTTTAAATTGATTTTCCATTCATAACCCCATTCGGGGTGAATGACCCTTTAATCCTCAGAGGTCAGCAAAGAAGATAATACTTTTATCATTCCCCACCTTCCAGGAGTATTTGGAAACTTTTAAACAATAACCCAGCCCATGTGCCTTAACACCTCCTAACTGCAATACTTTGTCTTCCTTTTGTGAGCCAGGGTCTTCATCTTCATCCCAAACTCCACCCCCATTTCCAGAACACACACCCACAGCCTTGATCTGTCCAATCTCTTCTCATATTTCCAGTCTTCTCAAGATTCAACTCAATCTTCACCTAACGTGGAAGCCATTTCCAAAACAGACACAAGACCATTTGGTAACTGCCCTGTTTTCTCTTCCTGCAGCACTGCTTCCAGGAACTTACACTATGAATGGAAATACTCTGCTTAGATATCTTTCTTGTTCCCCTGGCTGGGTGTGGGTGTGCTGGGTGCTCAGTTGGGTTGTGCCACCTGCCACTCTTGGTCAAGTTTAGAAGTGTGTGTCCTTTTATTTTGTGTTTCCATTACCTGAGAGAATGTGTCATATGGAACGGACTGAACACATACATATGGAGCTGAGCAGACTTGTCTCAAACCGAGATGCAAAGTCAAGAGGAAAAAAAACATAAATGACTTGGTGGGTGTTTCATCATCCAACTCGATATGCTTTCACAGAACCCCCATTACCTCTGTGAACCTGAAACAGTCACAAACTGTCAGGGGAAGGTCCCAAAAATCAAACAATCATGATGAAAAGTACTGGGGAATCTGAACTAATTTACATAAAAATATTTTGAATTAGGAAAATCTTTTCTTCATATTTCTGCAAAATGGCTTTAATGATATAGAAAACACGTTATTGAATGTACCTAAATAATCCACGCTCTCTCAAATGAAGCAATGAATATACTAACAAACACATTGGGAATGCTGTAAAAATCCAAATTGTTTCACTGGTTTCTAACATTTCTAACAGGGCTGACAAACTTCCCCTCTTTTTTTTTTTTCTTTTTTGAGACAGAGTTTCCCTTCTGTTGCCCAGGCTATAGTGCAATGGCGCGATCTCAGCTCACTGCAACCTCCTGGGTTCAAGTGATTCTCCTGCCTCAGTCTCCCAAGTAGCTGAAATTACAGGTGCCCACCACCATGCCCGGCTAATTTTTGTATTTTTAGTGGAGGTGGGGTTTCACCATGTTGCCCACGCTGGTCTCAAACTTTTGACCTCAGGTGATCCACCTGCCTCCACCTCCCAAAGTGCTGGGATTACAAGCATGAGCCACTGCACCTGGCCACTTCCCATACTTCATAACATTGCCTAGGGCCATCCAATGAGAAAGGGTAGGAATAGAGTAAACCCTAATGAAACCACAGTGAAGAGAAATACAGGCAAGATACAAAAACGAAAAAATAAAGGCAAGAAGAAGGTGAGGGATATTAGTAGAAAAAAAGAAAAAGATACCTCAATTGTTGGAGAACATCCTTGAAAAAGAATTAGACAGTAATAGAGTTTGAATGTTCAATGTAGCTTGCATATTACATGTCTATATCATCTGGGTATGATTTAAGATTCTGACAGTCAAAAATGATTTCCACCTGGAATCTCTAATCATATTCACATTACCAGGATATGGTTCTACATTTAGAAATTCTGTATTAGGTAACATACTTTGTTCTTTTTGCTATATGACTTTAGTGAATCATAAATCATCTTAATAAGTTCTCATCTCGCTTTTCACTTTTCTAAAATGGGTACTCAAAAAATAATATCCTAAAATGTTTACACGTACTGTATTAATCATATGCACACACGTGTCAGCATGTATTCATTCAATGTATTTGAAGTTAATGTAATTAAATCACCATTCATATCTTCTTCCATACAGAAGAAGAAAACATAATTTTACTTTTCATTATAGAAAGAAACATGCTTGTTGAAGGCTTATAAAACAATTAATGTACTTTCATTTTTCTCAATATTCTTAGACTGTCTACATTCAGTCTAAGTGTTACATGTATTTACATATGTTATTTTCTGAATTGCTAAATTATGCAAAACAAGTAGCTACTCTCGAAGTTTTCAACTGACTTCTATTTACTGACTGTCCTCCAGTCCCACTGTAAAATACTCTGAGCAGTGTGAGTGACATCCCAGCACAGACAGCCACTGGGCTCATCTCCCGTCGAATGGGGCATTCCACTTCCACCTGTAGAGATGTGAGTTTACCAAGAGTGCACTCTCCCGTAGTCCCAAACATGGATATGCCAGTTTTACTTGTTATAGTTTAAATTTAAATAAATACACAGATAAATTGAGTGCACAAAGAGAGAGTGGTTACTAGGAACAAACATGTATATGCCAATTTTACTTGTTATAGTTTAAATTTAACCAAATAGACAGATAAATTGAGTGCGAAAAGAGAGAGTTGTTATTAGGAATACTAAAATTAATTCTTTGTAAACACTAAGTGGCTTAAAAGAACTGTCCAATTAGTTGGAGGATAAACAACTTTCAATGTTTGAGGTTGGTAAATCGAGGAAAACCTAGCACGATTCTGCACTCAAATTGTTGCACATGTATCTTTTGGTTCTAGGTTACCCTGAAGAATTTTAAGCATAGAAATCTCAAGGTTTGCAATACGGGTATGATTCAGTAAAGAAAGACACTGGACCTCTAATCTGTAGATGTTTATCCAGGGATGCTGTATAGCAAAACGTTCCTGTTTATGTTCACATTTAAGTATTTCAGTATGTGCAAACCATGGCATTAATTAGAACTCTTTTATTGACTTTATTTTTTATATTTATTTTTATCATCTATATTTTTAAGTCTCAAACACTGATTTATTATGTATTCTAATTGTATTATATTCCACTCAGGAAAATGTAGTCAATTAGTCAATGTCATAGGAATCCCTGGATCTATAAATTATCGTGAATTTCAAAATACCTGATCACAAACCACCTAACTCCAAATGGTTTCTTACTTAACAAATAGCAGTCTTTGTAAATAGCAGTTTGAAATATTATTTAGGAAGTGGCCAGCTATAGGTATTAATTAAAATGCCCAAACAATAGGCATGGCTCTTCATTTTTCTACAGAATTATCTTAATTTAGAGGTGCCAAAGAAAAAAAGAAGAAAAGAAAAGAAAGCTTGCCTTGGCTGGCCATGGCGACTCATGCCTGTATTACAGCACTTTGGGAGGTCGAGGCAGGTAGATCACGAGGTCAGGAGTTTGAGACCAGCCTGGCCAACATGGTGAAACTACGTTTCTACTAAAAATACAAAAACTAGCTGGGTGTGGTGGAGTGCACCTATAATCCCAGCTACTCAGGAGGCTGAGGCAGGAGAATTGCTTGAACCCGGAAGGCAGAGGTTGCAGTGAGCAGAGATTGAGCCACTGAGCACTAGCCTGAGTGACAGAGCGAGACTCCGTCTCAAAAACAAACAAACCAAAAAAAAAAAAAAAAAAAAAAAAAACACTTGCCTTTAGCATTTATAGAAATTCAATGATTAGCATTAATCCTTCAGACCTAAATGCATTCAAACGGATTTCTCTTCCAGGCTCTAATTCAATCATCTTTGGGATGATCCTTCTAGATACTAAATTTCTAACAGCTTTTCATTTTAGTTACTGAGATTATTGCAAAGGCAATGGTGACTGGTGGGAAAACTGCAAGAGACTGAGGCAAAAGGTACAAGTTACTTCCACATTGGTAAGGAAACACAACCTTAACTGCAAATAACTACACAGGGCGTGGGCCACCACTCTGCCCAAGTTTCCACAAGAGGCCAAGCAGCCTCTGAAGATACCATTGGTCTTTCTACCCCAACATCCCCTACAAAGAAAAACTATCATATTATTAACCGCTTTCGAATTTTCCATGGTCCTAAATACAGTAAGATTTTAAATATATCATTTCCCAGCCATTATATTTACAGTATTCTGACACTCGAATATAAATGTATATATAAAATAAAAATGTATTTATTATATAAATATGTATTTATTATATAATAATAAATATATGTAATAATACATAAATACATAATACATATAATTATAATATATAATAAATATATATGTGAGCTGAAGATGTATTGCCAATAATTATTACAATCCACATGAGTCCATAGTTATGAACATACCACAAGACCAATTAGAAAGTAAAGGACGTGGGGATGTGAAAATGTCGCAATGCTCTTAGCAATGTGTACCTCGACCAATAGTACCCATATTCTGAAGCTGAACATGAGAAATGTATGGGCATCAGGATGCCAGGGTTTTTTTCCAGCCAGACATCCCAGTGGGGAAGGTGAGGCACGGAGGGAAGAGTGGGACCGCTGGGAAGGATGCTGGCGGCTTTCTTCAAAAGGAGAATCTTTATAAATACACAGCACCCACCAAACAAAAAGGGGTATGGAATCCCGGGCCAGATGCCTTGTTTATAACATGCCTTTTCTAAGTGGTCATTTCTAGTTTTAAAGTCCTCAAATGGGCATCTGGCACTGCCATTACCTCTATATTTAATTTTGCATAATCGTTCCCATTTGGATTTAAAATAGGAACTGTGAAATGGATTGCAATTAGATATTTTGTTATATAAACATGTTTCTCATTATCTGGTTTTCACTCTTCAAATGGCAGTTTACATAACATTTTTAGTGTTTTAATTATTGAATTAAACATGGGAAAAGCCTACACAGATTTCCCAGCTACACAAAGTCATTTCAGGCAAATGCACAAACTCTGGCAACTGATGGCTGCTATTTATGTGTCGAATAAATATTAAGTCAAATACTTACCTTAAAGCCAAGTTTAATATTGGTAACTTCTTCTCAAGCCAGGTAAAAACAAAGGAATAGAAGTAATTTAATCCTGAAATTTTCATTTTGCAGATCTGCTTAAAAACTAATTTTTTGATCAAAACATTAAAAGGAGCACAAAATATATACTTCCTTAGTAAAGGGATAAAAGATCACTGATTGGGCTATTTTACTCAAATAAAACACCTCAAGTAGAATGAAAATAGAATTAGATGATTAGAAGGAGATATCGGGGTGGGGTAAAAGGGGCAAGTTTGGGGATTTTTGTAAATACATGGATACATAGTTTTCTTGTTAATTAGCCATCTAAAAAACTGTTATTAAATACCTTCTCAATAAAAGACTTCTGGATCAACTTTCCCAACCTCAAAAATGATTACAATGTAAATGGGACTACAACAATATCTTGGAGTCAGTGCCAAGTGTCTGACAACTTTAACACCGAGTGAGGGAGAGAAAACAGTTTCAGGAGTAGGTATTAAAAGCGATCATATAGCACACAGAGGGTTGGAAGCATTCCGGGATGAATGGGATGTGAGTGAAACCTTGAAGGGCAGGGCAGGATTGATGCTGGTAGGAAGAGTTGGACGTAGTGTTCTAGATGGAGGAGAGAGGCAGAAATTAAAGGCATGAAGGCAGGAAGACAATAAACCAGATGACGCTGTGCTGGTGCCCGGTGCTGGAGCACAGCGAGAGCTTCTACCATGTGTATTCTATGCACACAACAACATGGTAAGGAGACCTCTCATTATCCTCGTCCTATGTATGACACATTGAGGCTCTCTAATAGCCAGATTTGGCCATCTGCCTTGAGAATCCAGCCTTTAGCCATTCCCTCCTCTAAGTCACTACTCTCCTGAAGGCATACTCCAAGGACAGGTTAATTACATCAGTGTGGCATTTCTCACTCATTTTTGTATAGCTATTAAAAGTTAGTGAGATGTCACATTGCATTAAACAAAAAATGACCAAACGCCTCATGAAAAGGACAATCCAAGAAAACTGTATGGTGGGGAATTTTAGAAAAAGTGAATCAAATGAAAAGGCACTGCAAGCTGGGCACAGTGGCTGTCACCTGTAATCCCAACACTTTGGGAGGCTGAGGCAGGAGGAACGCTTGAGGACAGGAGTGCTAGACCAGCCTGGGCAACATAGCAGGCCCTGTCTCTATACAAAATTTAAAAATTAGCCAGATGTGGTGATGCATGCCTGTAGTCCCAGCTACTCAGGAGGCTGAGGAGGAAGGATCATTTCAGACCCGGAGCTCAGGGCTGCAGTGAACCATGATTGCACCACTGCACTCCAGCCTGGACAACACAGTGAGATCCTGTCTCAAAACAAAACAAAAAAAAAACAAAAAACAAAAAAAAAAACACTGAAAAAAAGAAAGAAAAAACTAAAAAAGAAAGAAAAAACAAAAAACTGCAAAGTTCACTGGGAATTCAACTTAAAGCTGAAATGCCCCTAAAATTACTAAAAATATGTTACGGTCAATTTTGCCAAAAGGACAATAACTTTTATATTCCTAGTCCAATGGATTATTTGAATAACATCTCTTATAACTAAGAGCAGTTACTTTCAAAATCAAAAAGAATTAGCTCAAACATGTTTTTCAGATAGCATAGATCCTTCCATTTTGTGTGTCGAATAAATAGCAATGCTTTGTATAATTACTATTGTCTTCCATCCCACATTTTACTCTTCCGTTTTACTCCTTCAGTTCATAGCAGAAGACAATATTACCAGCTGGTTGTTCCTCAGTGTGACAGTGACCAATGCACTAACTCTCAGGCTTCGGTCCTTCCCAAAAGAACCTTACAATGTGGAAGTCCCCCATGAGCAGAGCTGCATTCAAAAGACTGCAGTGGCTAAGTGAGGATTCCTCCTTCTAGGAGCCAGGATTCATTCTAGGTTCAATATGCAGAATTGCCACATCTGCCCTGTCTCTAGTGCTGCATCTGCCATCTGTTTCATTATCGTGTGTGCTCATATGTGTAAGTCCTTTCTATAGTTTTGGCACTTGGCTTACCAGCTTTTCTGAGCATGACCTACATGTTCAAATCCGGTCTCCAGACTTGCCTTTTTCTTTAGTCTTAGGGTGCTAGCCCTGAGCGCTTGACAATCAGCTTTTTGGCCTTGCCTTTCTCTACTCCTTCCAGCCCCAGCTGATTTGATATTAGACATTATCTTGTAGGCCCTCAGTTGATGAGACTTGAAAGGGTCTGGCTAGGATTTAAACTCTGTGGCATATCCATTCACCTGCTGGAAATGAGGTTGGAATCTTTCTGCAACACCTGCACTTCCTAAGGTATTATTAGCCTTTCTGGGTACAGGGCTGGGAAAGACAGAATTAACCAGAGCGTAGGCACCACACCATGTCCAGAAACACTGAACAAAGAAAAGAAATGTATACGTGGGCGGACAGGGGACCATTTCATGCATTTGTAACCAAAGTGAAAGCAGAATACCAATAACTGGTAAAACTCACATCAAAAGGACATAGGGTGGTATTGGCAAGGGAGAGGAAATTTCAGAAGAGAGTTCATTAGGAGAAAACCACTAGTGTGCTATGGGTCTGTGCCTCTCTCCCCCAAGGGAGAAGGGTTCAAAGGGCTTTTGTGGGACTGAGAGCTTGTTGTATTTCACATAGTTAACGGGTGTTGGGGCTCAGGCTTGCCTTTTCATTTAGCCATCTAGAGTGCAGAAAAGGACTAGCTGTCCCTTTGGCAGCAGAGCAAGGGCCTGAGGTCTGCAACACTGAGACCTATCAGCCTCCCTAGAGCTGTGCAGGCAAAGGATGTATGATGTCATCCTAGGACCCATACAGGTCAAGGAGACATAGCTGGCGAGTTGGTCATCTTGGATCCCATCCATTCTCTGTGCAGTATGGAGAGATGTATGAGCTCTAAGCAGATGAAAAGCTGGGACTGGAATCACCAGATTCTTGGGGCTGCAGAAGCGAAGAACCCAGGAATAGAGACTGCTCAATATGTCTAAGGATTCAAAGGTCATTGTAGCATAGAGGGTATCTGATAAACCCATGAATACTTGAGGTGTGACAGGGTTAGCTCTACACACTGGAGTGTGCGAGTACACCTTATACTAGAACTAGCCACACTGGAGTGTGTGTGTAAACCTTATGATAGAACTATTCAAGTGAGAACTTCCCCATCTAGTTTTCCTTTTTTTCCTAACCTAATTTTGACCCTGTTGTGATTAACAACTGTGTTTAACAAACTGAGGGAGAGGAAATGCTTGGTAGGAAAAGAAAGAATCTCTTATTCTCTCACTCACACACATACAAATACACACAAGCACACACACACACACACACACACACAAAATTTGTTATTGGTAGGGTCCCTACTGTAGAAAGGGAGAAGATTTTAACTTTATCCTCATATTAGAAACATTGAGGATTTTCAGACACTGAACATTTTAAGTTATTGAGTTGAAGCTTTATTGAGAATTAAAAGAGATAAGAGTTCTTCCTGTTACATAAAAGTTAGCACTGTCTTCACTGAGCATGTTTAATGGGATCCATGAGAGATAAACTTTATTTTAAAATTTATTTCATGGGTTTCTATCACGAAACCCATATACCAATAGACTCCTGATACCACAGGTATGCTTGGCTCTTGCAACTAGAAAAAGCTCATTGAAAGGACAGTTAATAGATCTTTATCCCAGTTCCTTGCTTCATATAACCATGGAGCTTTCAGACAGTTTCCTGACTTTCCCCTAGGATTACAGAAACCTGGATGCCAACAAGAGACACAAGCCATGAAGGATGTCATTAGCAAGCCCAGCCAGCTGACGTATTCAGGACAAATCCAAGCAAGAGAAGCTTGACCAGTTCGGCTGGGTGTAGTGGCTCATGCCTGTAATCACAGCACTTTAGGAGGCTGAGGCAGGAGGATGACTTGAGCCCAGGAGTTTGAGACCAGTCTGGGTAACATAGGGAGACCCTGTCTTTACAAAAAAAATAAAAAATTAAAAAATTAACCGGGTGTGCTGGCATGTGCCTGTGGTCCCAGCTACTTGGGAGGCTGAGGTGGGAGGATCGCTTGAGCCCAGGAGGTCCAGGCTGCAGTGAGTCATGATTGTGCCAGTGGACTCCAGCCTGGGCAATGGAGTGAGACCCTGCCTTAAACATACATACAAACATACATAAGAAATCCAACCATCAGGGCTCATGAAAAATACTGAACCTGACCTTCTAAGATTGTAAATAATTGTATTTATTAGTTTGCTTTTTAAATAGGAAAACAGTGCATCTGGATGAGGAGCAAAATATGAAAGTCTGAGAGGCTGCTACACTATCTCTGAACCTGTGAAGTCAGGTGAGGATATCAAACTGCTCAGTGTCATCTCTGACCTCCCCCGACTCCCAGACCACAACGGAGACAACTGACCTCCTTATGCTACTTTATTTCTTGTTCAGAATCTATCACCAGTCTATCCCTGGTCTCTCTGATTCCCATTTTCTACAATGATAATTTCACTCTGCAGTTAATAATTCAGTTAATAAGCTAGAAGTATCAAAACAGTATAAATGCTGTATATGCAAATTATACACCAATTAATTTTTAAATACACAGATATTTGAGTTTAAGTAGCATTTTTAAAAGTCCTACATTTTTAAAATTTTATTTTTTAAAAAATGATATTATATTCCAACTTCTAAAGTAACCTATATTTATTGCAAAAATGTTAATAAAACTGAAAAGTAAGAAAAGAAAAATCACCTATAATCTGCATCTAAGATAACCACTGCACCGAGTGAAAGCACACAACCATCGCTCCCCCTTGTCGCTGGTTTCTGCATCTGCATCTTCTCTCTTGTACCTCTGCTTCAACAAGTACAGGCGTTTTACACTTGGCCATGTCATTTGCTTTGACTCATGGAATGTGGGTGGGACGAACAGCGTGCCAGTTACAGCCAGAGAATGGAGGAGGCATTGAGAGATTCTGCGTGTTGGCTAAGCTTCTGTCTCATCCCGTAGGAGTGGCCCCAGATAGTAGCTCCTCCCTCTGCCTGGGTCCCAGAATGAAAGACCCATGAGGCTGAAGCAGTTTATCTGCGGCGGACACCCACAGTCCTCACGCAAGGTCATCAAGCAATTAGCGCTTGTTATGGTTGGACAGAAGATTCTTTTGTGGCCTGTTGCTATAGCAAAAACTGGTTTACCAAACCACTATTAACATGCTCCCCTCCCCATTTAATTTAACAGTATTTTCAAATATACCCATAGATCTGGTGTTCAAAGCATACCGTTAAGTAGAGGTCACGAAATTCAAATCTTGAGGAATATAATCAGAATAGTAACACTTTCAGTAACCTATGTCACAAAAAAAACGATAAAGGAACTTGGCGTTTTTAAAATGGAGAGGGAAGGACCTAAAGCAAGGCAACAGTTAGGGCTGCAAAAATATAGAATGCACTGTCTTCCTAGATTGTGATCTACCAAAATAAAACACATTCACCTGGGGACTAGATGACCACTTTTTATTACAAGAATTCATTCATGGTTGGGAAGCCTGGAGCAGATAATCTTGATGGTCCTCCACATCCCAGGTTTCCATGCTTTATAACTTGAAAACTAAAAATTGTATTTTTTTTCCAAATAAAACAAGTACCACTTGTATTTTAAGTTATTTAAATGATATAGATTATACCCAACGGCTAGTGGGAGAAGGCGATAGACAATAGGCCTTAGTAAAACTTCAGTATTTGTAAAACTCAATGCCAGCATTAAGAAAACAATAGTAAAATAAACGGACGGGGCCAGATGTGATGGCTCACACCAGTAATCCCAGCGCTTTGGGAGACCAAGGCAGGAGGGTCACTTGCAGGCAGGAGTTTGAGAGTAGCCTGGGCAACATAGCCAGATCCCATCTCTGCAATTTTTTTTCTATTTTTAATAATCAGCTGGGCATGGTCCATGCACCTGTAGTCCCAGCTACTCAGGAGGCTGAGGCAGGAAGATTGCTTGAGCCTGGGAGGTCAAGGCTGCAGTGAGGGTGACTGCACCTCTGAACTCCAGCCTGGGCAATAGAGTAAGACCCTGTTTAAAAATGAAAAAAAGAAAAAGCAACAACAAAACTTGATGTGGGGATTGTGTCGTGATTGCTTTCATGGAAACTTTTCTCCAGTCAATTCCAGGAAGACTTACATGCAAAACACACATGGGAACTCACAGTCAGCCAAGTTTTTTTTTTTTTTTTTCCAAATATAGAAAAGCCCTTGAACCATTACTTGGTTTTGTTTTGAATTATCCAGACACACACACACATATATGCAAGGTCATGCACACGCAGGTGCAAGGCCAGCACCCTGCAACGCCATTTGCAGCCAGAGAACCATGAGACCTGCAGACCTCCTGCTCACATTTCACTCACAGTGGCTCCAGGTAGCAGCGGCTGCACTCTTGTTTCTTCTTCCATATTTGGCACATTTAACATTTTAAAAAATACATTTTAATCTTGGTATACAACTAACAAAAACCTTACATTGGAATTCTCTCCAATACTCATGATTAGCCTCTTATTATTTTAGAAATTTCTGAAATCAGTTATCAACATCATGACATAAACACTTGTAGTCCTTGCCAACTTCAGCACCACTTGCATTATTTTTTCTATTCTCAAAGGACCACAAATCTTGACAATTTTGTCTTTTTTTCATCCCAGGGCTAATCCTCAGTCCTGAGCCATCCTCTGATCCCTTACTTTTATCTTCACTGTATCCTCTTATCCTTAACCAGTGAACCAATTCCTAAGTTTCCACAGCTCACAGAGATTCAGTCATCAAAAAGGTATTTTCTTAGAGTCTGAAGAAAAAAATAATAATGGTAACTGCAGAAAAAACTGGTTGACTTGTGTTATCTTTTTTTTTCTTTTCCCTCTGCAAAATCAAAACCTAAAACAATCTGATCTATATTTACTCAAACTTACCTATACCAAAAACCCAAAATTACAATAATCTGTGAGTCTTACTTTAGACTTCCTTAGGATGTTTTTGATAAATACTTGTCCCTAAAGCTAACTTTCAGTAAGTGCCTAATAGACCCAAGAGATGTTTTAATTCAAAATAATGGCCATCCCAAAGGAAAACATTAATCTCTCCACAGAACCACTAAATAGGCATAGCTCAAAAACAGAATAATAGTATTGCTGGCCAGCAAAGAGCCAAGGGTTTTGGCTACCACCATGACATTTATAATCATGAACTGGTTTTCTCAATCTCAATGTAGTCTTTTAAATTTGTATAAAGTTCTGAATAAAAAGACTTCCTGAATTATTATCTCAGAAATATTCATGGGTTTAGTAGAAAGTACAAGGTATTTCAAAAACGTGTACCCAGAGTAAGCAAACAGGTAAGAAATGCTACGTTTAAATGTTTACTTCTCAGGCCCAGATGGTTTCATTGGTGTGTTATCACAGACATTTAAGAAATAGACTGGACATGATGGCTTACATCTATAATTTCAGCACTTTAAGAGGCAAAGGTGGGAGGAATGCTTGAGGCCAGGAATTTAAGATCAGGCTGGGCAAAATAGTAGGAACCCCATCTCTATGAAAACTTTAAAAATTAGCCAGATATGGTGGTGCACACCTGTAGTCTCAGCTACCAGGGAGGCTGAGGCAGGAGGATCACTTGAGCCCAGGGGTTTGAGTCTGCAGTGAGCTATGATTGTACCACTGCATTCCAGCCTGGATGATAGAACAAATTTTAAAAAAAAGGATAAAGAAAGAAAAAAGGAAAAGGAAGAAGACAAGGAAAGAAGGAAAGAAAAAAGCAAGCAAGCAAGCAAGACCAGCCCTTCACAAACACTTCCAAAGTGTAGAATAAAATAAAACACACCCTAAGTAATTATTTGAGGACCGTATGTCCAAAACCAGGCAGAGATCATAATGATATTATATATAGATAATGTTCATGACTAGAAAAGCAAAAATCTTCAATAAAATACAAGGATATGAAATCCAGGAACATTTGAGGTATTATACACCATGGCCAATTAGGATTTATCTGAGGAATGCAAAATTGGTTTAACATGTGAAAATCAATCAACAATTAATTTATGAAAATCAAACACACCATATTTATAGTATTAAGAACAGAAAACACACAATTATTTCAATAGACAATAATAGTCCATGTTAAAAATACCCAACAAACTGGAAAGAGAACTTTCTCAACTCAATAAAGGACATCTACATAAAACCCAGAGCTAATATAATACTTAATAGTGAAAGCCTAAAAATATTATCATTAAAATCAGAACAAGATAAGGACATCTGCTTTTACCACATCTATTCAACATTTGAAAAGAAGTTCTAGCCAGGACAATTAGATAATATAAAGAATAAAGTGTATCTAGAGGAAAGGGAGAAGTAAAATTATCTCTATTCAAGGAAGACATAACCTTGTACATAGAAAATCCTAGAAATTTATACACCATAAATCTATCAGAACTAATAATTGAGTTTAGCAAGTTTGTAAATTATCAGATCAATATTAAAAAATCAACTGTATTTTTTATGCTAACAATGAATAAATAAAATGTAGAATTAAGAAAGCAATTCCATTGGCAACAGCATCAAAACTAATGAAACATTTAAGAATGAATTTAACAAAAGAAGTAGATTTGTATCCTAAAACCAGTAAGACATTGTTAAAAGAAATTGAATATCAAAATAAATTAAAGACATTACACATTCAGGGACTGGAAGCCTCAAAAGTGTGAAGAAGGCAATACTCTTCACATTGATGTACAGACGTAATACAAACCCTATCAAAATTCCAGCTGACTTTTGTGATAAATTTGGCAAGCTGAACATAAAATTTATATGAAAATGCAAAAAACCAAAACTAGCCAAAATAATCTTGAAAGTAACAACAATGTTGGAGAACAGCTGACATTTTAATTTCAAAACTTACTGCACAGCTACAATAATCAAAACAGTGAGATGCTGGCATAAAATCAGACACATAGATCAAAAGAATATAATTTAAATTCCAAAAATGAACACTCACATTTATGGTCAATTGAATTTGAAAAAAAAGTATAACTAGGAAAATAATAGGTTTTCAGGAATTAGTGCTAGAACAACTGGATATCCATCTGCACAAGGAGAAAGCTGGACAGAAAAATTATGTCAAAACAGATCCCAGACCCAATTCTAAAGGATAAAACCACAAAACTCTTTGAAGAAAATGTAGGAGTGAATCTCTGTGGCCTTGGATTAGGTAATGGTTTTTTAGATATGACATCAAAAGCACAAGTAGCAATAATAATAATAATAAAGTAGATAAACTGAACTATATCCAAATTTAAAACTTTTGTCATGGAGTCGGTAACACCAATAAAGTGAAAAGACAACTCACATCGTGGAAGAAAATATTTTCAAAACATTTCTTTTAAGGGTCTGCTATCCAGGATATATGAAGAACTTTCACCATTCAACAATTAGACAACCCAAGTAAATAATGGTCAAGGAATTTGAATAGATCATTCTCCAAAGAAGGTATAAGCACAGCCAATAGCACATAAAAAGATGGCTGAATATATAGTTATTAGGAAAATGCAAAGTACAACCACAATGAGATACTTTACATTCACTAGGAGGGCTATAATTAAAACTCAGACAATTACAAGTGTTGATGAAGATAAGAAGAAAGTGGAACCCTTACGCATTGCTGGTGGAATTTAAAATATCACTGTCACTCGGAAAAGTTTGATAGCTTCTCAAAATGTTAAAACTGGAGTTATCATATGACCCAGCAATTGCACTCATAGATGCAAAATAAATGAAAACCTACATTTATAAAACCTTATACATAAATGCTCACAGCAACATTATTCATTATAACCAAAAAGTAGAAACAACACAAATGTCCATCAAATGATAAATGGAAAATAAAATACTGTATATCTCTACAATGGAATACTGAATACAGTGTTAAAAAGAAATACAGTGTTAAAAAGAAGTACTGATCCATGCTACAACATGGATGAACGTTGAAAACATTATAGTAAGTGAACAAAGCCAGACACAAAAGGACACACATGTATAATTCTATTTATATGAAATGTTCAGTATAGGCAAGGAAATCAAAAGAGACAGAAAATGTATTAACGGTTGCCAGGAGTTGGTGGAGCAGGTGAGTTGAAATAGCAAGTAACTGTTAATGAGTACAGAGAGTTCTTTCAGGGGAGTGGGTAGGGGGGTGATGATTGTTACACAACTCCGAATATACTAAAAATTAATGAATTGTATGCTTTAATAAGGTGAATTTTATAGTTTGTGAATTATATCTCAATAAAGATGTTAAAACAGAAGTTGACTTTGCCATGCTCATTCACATTTTAATGTGCTGCATGACATCATTTCAAAAGCATCGTTCCATCACCAAGTTTTCTTCATTTTATTACACAAAGCAAAGAGATGCCATGAGTATCCTCCTTGTGGTTCTCTTAGTAATTTTCAGGTAATCACAATGTATCTTTGAATTCTTTCTCCACTCCCATATTTCCTCATGTTTTGAACTGTCTGTTGGTCATTTTTATTTGCTGTATCTCAATTCGGGTATTAATGAAATCTTATCACCTGGGCTAACAAAGTCATTCTCCCTTATCAACTTTGATGATCAGTCAAGAAATCCTCTTTTCTCCAAGGGTCTGCGCTCCAAGCTCTAAAGTTAGTATCTATATTTCTCTCTCCCTTCATAGCCAGTCATCAGGTTTTCACACTTTCACACAAGTTTTCATTCTTTTCACACTTCCCTTAACTGCTCTTCCCTTCTTTTGTTATCTCCAGGCTGAACTACTTCAATATTCTCCAAACCTTTTATCCTGACTACAGTTCTTCCAACTTATATGGCAAACAAATTCCTACAGTTTATTGGTTTTTGTGGAATGTTTCAGCTCAAAGATGTTCAATAGATCTTCACCTCCCACAAGATTATATTCAATCTTTTGACATTTAAAAATCTCCATCTACTGGCCACATTCCCACATTTGTCCATGTTACTTTCAAGTACTCCGCATTCATCACGCTTCTATCCTAGTCAAATTGTTCTAATTATCAACCCAAAACACAGCTGATAGCCTGTAGAAAACATTTTGCTTCCACTTGGAAGTTTATTTTTCCTTGTTATCACCTACTTACTTAACACAAGTTAAACACCCACTCAATTAAGTACCCCTTTCTTTTCTCTTTTTTCTTTTCTTTTCTTTTCTTCACAGTCTCACTCTATTACCCAGGCTGGAGTGCAATGGCATGATCTCGGCTCACTGCAACCTCCATCTCCTGGGCTTAAGCAATTCTCACGCCTCAGTCTCCCGAGTAGCTGGGATTATAGGCACCCACCACCATGCCTGGCTAAAAAAAAGTTGGCTATTTGAAAAGATAAATAAAATTGATAAACCCTTAGCCAAACTAAGAAAAAAAAAAAAAGAGAAAAAACTCAAGTAAAGAAAATCAGAGATTAAAACAGAGACGTTACAACTGATACTGCAGAAATTCAAAGGAACATTAGTGGCTCCTATCAGAAACTATATACCAATAGACTAGAACATTTAGAAGAAATAAATAAATTTCTAGATACATACAATCTTCCAATATTGAACCATGAAGAAATCTGTCACCTGAACATACCAATGACAAGCAATGAGATTGAAGCCATAATAAAACTTCTCCAAGTAAAGAAAAGCCCAGAACCTGATGGCTTCACTGCTAAATTCTAGCAAGTATTTAAAGAACTAATATTAACCCTACTCAAACTTTCTGAAAAGACAGAGGAGGAGGGAACACTTCCAAACTCATTTTATGAAGCCAGTATTACTCTGAAAACAAAACTAGTCAAAGACATATTAAAAAAAAAAAAAAAAGCTACAGGCCAATATCTCTGACAAATATTGATGCAAAAATCCTCAACAAAGCATTAGCAAACCAAATTCAACAATACATTTGATAAAGTTCCACATCTCTTCATGATAAAAACCATCAAAAATTGGGTATAGAAGGAACATAACCTCAACGTAATAAAAGCTGTACATGACAGACCCACAGCTAATATTATACTGAATGGGGGAAAACTTAAAGCCTTTTCTCTTGAATCTGAAACATAACAGGATGCCAACTGTCACCACTGTTATTCAATTTAATGCTGAAAGGTCTAGCTAGAGCAATCAGACATGAGAAAAGAAACAAAGGGTATCAAAATTGAAAAGGAAAAATTCAAGTTACCCTTGTTTGCAGATGATATGATCTGACATTTGGAAACACCTGAATAACTCCACCAAAAAGAAATACCACTAGTACGGATAAACAAATTCAATAAAGTTGCAGTATTCAAAATCAACATTCAAAAATCAGTAACATTTCTATATGCCAAGAGTGAGAAATTTGAAAAAGTAATAAAAAAGTAATCCCATTTGCAATAACCACAAATAGAATTAAATACCCAGGAATAAACTTAACCAGTGAAATGAAATATCTCTGCAGTGAAAACTATAAAACACTGATGAAAACACTGAAGAGGACACAAAACATTAAAAGATATTCCATGTTCATGGATTGCAATAATTAATATTGTTAAAATGTCCCTACTATGGAAAGTAACCAATAGATTCAATGTAATATTTGTCAAAATGTCAATGACATTCTTCAAAGAAAAATTAGAATCTAAATAAAAGATCCTTTGAAGAATTAGAAGATTCTAAAACTTATATGGAATAACAAAATACACAGAGTAGCCAAGAGTATCCTGAGCAAAAAGAACAAAACTGGAGTAATCACATGATGTGACTTCAAATTATACTACAACGCCATCATAACCAAAACAGCATGGTAGTGGCATAAAAACAGACACATAGACCAATGGAAGAGCACAGAGAATGCAGAAACAAATCTAGACAACTACAGTGAACTCATTTTCAAGAAAGGTGCAAAGAACATACATTGGGGAAAAGACAGTCTCTTCGAAAGCGGTGCTGGGAAAACTGGATATCCATATGAATGAAGAAGGAAATTTGAATCCCATCTTTTGCCTTATACAAAAATCAAATCAAAACAGATTAAATACTTAAATATAAGACCTCAAACAATGAAACTATTAAAATAAAATATTGGGGAAACTCTCTAGGACATTGGTGTGGGCAAAAATTTCTTAAGTAATATTCCACAAGCATAAGCAACCAAAGTAAAAATGGGCAAATAGGATCAAATCAAGTTAAAAAGCCTTCTGCACAGCAAAGAAAACAATCAACGAAGTAAAGAGACAACCCATAGAATGAGAAAAAAATATTTCCACACTACCCGTCTGACAAGATATAAATAACCAGAATACACAAAGAGCTCAAACAACTCTATAGAAAAACAAATCTAATCATCTGATTTTAAAATGGGCAATAGGGACCAGGTGCAGTGGCTCACACCTGTAATCCCAGAACTTTAGGAGGCCGAGGTGGGCAGACCACAAGGTCAGGAGTTCAAAACCTTCCTGACCAGCATGGTGAAACCCCATCTCTACTAAAAATACAAAAATTAGCCAGACATGGTGGTGGGTGCCTTTATTCCCAGCTACTTGGGATGCTGAGGCAGGAGAATCTCTTGAACCTGGGAGATGGAGATTGTGGTGAGCCGAGATGGCGCCACTGCACTCCAGCCTGGGCAACAAAGCAAGACTCTGTCTAAATAAATAAATAAATAAATAAATAAAGCAATAGATTTGAATAAACATTTCTGAAAAGAAGATAGACAAATGACAAACAGGCATATGAAAAATTGCTCAACATTATTGATCATTAGAGATGTAAGTGAAAACTACATTAAGATATTGAGATATCATCTCACCCCAGTTAAAATGGCTTTTATCCAAAAGACAGGCAATAACAAATGCTGGCAAGAATGTGGAGAAAAGAGAACCCTAGTACACTGTTGGTGGGAACGTCAATTAGTAGAACCACTATGGAGAGCAGTTTGGAGCTTCTTCAGAAAACTAAAAATAGAACTACCATATGATTCCGGAATCCCACTGCTGGGTATATACCCCAAAAGAAAGGAAATCAGTATATTGAAAAGATATTTGCACTCCCATGTTTGTTACAGCACTGCTGATAATAGCCAGAATTTGGAAGCAACCCGAGTGTCCGTCAACAGATGAATGGGTAAAGAAAATGTGGTACTTATAAACAATGGAGTACTCTTCAAGCCATAAAAAAAAAAATGAAATCTTGTCATTTGCAACAACATGGATGGAACTGGAGATCATTATGTTAAGTGAAATAAGCCAGATACAAAGAGACAAACATCAAATGTTCTAACTGATTTGTGGAATCTAAAAATCAAAACAATTGAACTCATGGACATAGAGATTAGCAGGATGGTTACCAGAGGCTGGTAAGGGTGGTGAGAGAGTGTGTGTGGGAGATAGTGATAGTTAGTGGGTGCAAAAAAATAGTTAGAAAGAATGAATAAGACATAGTATTTAATTGCCTAATAGAGGGACTATAGTCAAGAATAATTTCATTGTGCATTTTAAAATAACTAAAAGAGTAGAATTGGATCATTTGGAACACAAAGGATAAGTGCTTGAGGGGATGGAGACCTAGCTTTCCACGATATGATTATTACGCATTGCATGCCTGTATCAAAACCCCATAAATACACACACCTACTGTGTACCCACAACAATTAAAAATAAACAATTTTAAAAATACTTATATTGTTATAAAATATTTCACGGTAAAAAATTAAGATTTTTTAAAACTCCAATAACAAAACACAGAAAACATTTCCCTTATCTGGTCCATGCCAATGAAATGAGTTTCCTAGTCAGGCAGTTGGATGTTACAGCAATGTCAGATTGGTCTAAATACTTCTAGATACATCCCACCAATGCCTGTACTCATTAGAGATTAATAACTAAATTTCGCAGACAAACACTGGTTCATATACATATTTATACATATGTATACTTACGGATATCACAAACACAGTCACGTGTCTGTTAACAATGAGGATACATTCTGAAAAAAGTGTCATTAAACACTTACGGAAACCTAAATGTGACAGCCTCGTACATACCCAAGCCATATGGTCTAGCCTATTGCTCCGAGTTACAAACCTGTACAATATACACTATTCTAAATACTTAAGGCAACTGTAACACAATGAAAAGTGTTTGTGTTTCTAAACATATGAAAGGTACAGTAAAAATATGGTATTATAATCTTATGGGAACCACCATTGTTGACCAGAATATCATTATGTGGCATGTGACTGTATCTATGCCAAAATAATATCACAATTGTGTATAAAGCCGTTTTAAATGCAAATACCCTAAGCAGTTTGCATAGTAAGTTTCCCAGAAGTGGGACTCTGTTATGTAAATATGTCATCCTTAAAATCTGCATCCAATGGTGTACCAGTGTGCATGTTACAGTGATTCTAAAATGAATCATCCCTTTTTCTACTCTTCCTACATTTTCTTATACTCTCTGACAGCTGGGATTCTGCAAAGGACTAAATGTTTTACCCCCTAAAAATTCATATGTTGAAATACTAACCCCCAATGTGATGGCATTTGGAGGTGGAGCCTTAGGGAAGTGATTAAGTCATGAGGGTAGAACCCTCACGAATGGGATTAGGGCCCTTATAAAAAGAGACTCCAGAATGCTTTATTTCTGTCATATGAGATGACATTGAGGAGGAGGTTGGCTGCAGCCTTGAAGAGGGCCCTCACCAGAAATGGACTATGCTGGCATCTGATCTCAGATTCCAATCTCCAGAACCATGAGCAATTAATTTTTATTTTGTATTGACTATAAAGTCCATAAACAAAATCTATGATACATTGTTGAGTAGTCCAAGCTGAGACAGACACCTTCTGTGAAAAAGCTTACTTAGGAAAGTAAAATTCGAAGGTCTAATTGATTACAGAGTGCAGGCTCACAAATGCCTAAATGTATTGATGGAATGATGTCCTTATAAACATTCTCCTTGTCTCCTGAGTTTCCATTTTGGATAGGCTTACTAACATCATACAATATACCATTACTTCTAAAAGGACTTTGTAGCAAGAGGATTTATTTGATTTACTCACTTGAGAAGCTCATCTTATTTATTGTTTTGAATATACATTTTTCTCCCTTAAGAATGGTTTACAAATCAGAAATAATGGGCTTACAAATAAGAATACATAATAGCATTTGCTACAAATAGATATCTGTGTGATTGAATAGAAAGTCTGATTTAATCTATAGCATCAGTTTAATGTACTAGTGCCTTAAAATACACATTAACATAAAACCACTGTATTAGGTTAAGACACAAAATGGAACACGCTTTATAATACCCAACCTCAGTTTCGGTTAAAAACATTTGTATCTTTTTATAAGAAAAAAATCAAGGTTTTCACATGTAACTGTTAGAAAGTTATAAAAATATTCAAGCAGCATTGCTTCAGTTTAGAGGGTTCCATTTAATTACCCAAGAAGAAATGCATTGTCAGCAAGAGTTTTGCCAGGATCTGGCAAACGTTGCCCTTGGAAGTCTATGCCAGGAGAATAAAAGAGAGTAAATATTGGTTTCTGTTACGTAAACAAGTCATGCTCTTCTGTTCTACAAGTTGAACTAATGGGAAAGAGACAGCCCTTAGTATGTAAGGATCTCAAGATCAGTCATCTTCTAATTTCAAACTGATTATACCTGATCAATGTATTTTGTTAATATAAACTGCATTTAATATCTGAGAGAGGCATTTCAGTAATTGATGCATCACAGATAGACTCGTCCCTGTTCTTCAATGTTTTCAGCAACCTTATGGGATGGACAAAGCCTTGTATATGTATCATGAGTAAGAAAAGACAGGAAGCAAATAACATCTATTTTATCAGGTAGCTCAAAATAAAAATTTATCATAAAAGATTATGGTGACCAAGTTCAAGACTTATTTAATATCTAATAACTCTATAACAATGGAGTGCTAAAAGTAGGTTCTGAAAACAATAAAATATCATATGAATACATTACTTTTGTAAAGCTGAACCACAAGGCTCCTTAAGTACTAAAATATTAGAACTTGGTTATTTTTGTCTGATTTGAACTACTTATAATATTTATACTATAATTATGTAATGCAAAATGTAATTTATAAATGTTATCTAAAAATAAATGTATATACATAACAACTTTGGTTTGTATTTCCTAAAAAGTCATTTCCCTAAGCGCATTAATATAAAATAAGCAAATAACACCAGTTTAACTTCAAAGACACATAACTTAAAATATTAATGTAAAGTGTAAAATTCTTCTCTAGCTATCCAAATTTAAATGAGTGGGAAGAAAATCAGTGTTATCTGAAATAAGTACAAAGTAGTCAGTACGTTGAAAAGCATAAAATTAGCATAATACACTTAATTTTCAAGTACCGTTTTACTGGAATATCCAAAGCAAATATTTAATATCATATTCATAATATCTATTTTAAAATGCAGTTTCCTACCAGAAATTTTAACTTGACAAATTTGGCTTGAGCATATCCCTGTGTACAACTGAATCAATTTCACACTTACTCACCACCCTGTCTCTGGGAGGTGGTCCATTCATTGGTTTGATATTGCCATGGCAACTCTGCAACATGGTAACAGGCCAGCTAAGCTCTGCTGCTCAAGTCCCAGTGTATGGTGAACTGCATCATATGAATAGACAGCGGTGTGCCTTCGTAGATAGGAGTTCTTTTATCTTAGCTTACTCTTAGCCTGAAACATTAATTGCAAGCAATGATAATTCAACATTAGAAAAGAAAATCTCTGGTTAATTCTTGTTGTTGAAGAGAACACTGCAGGTGCATATTTAACATCTTCTAAAAGCCCTAAAGAAAAGAACATGAGCCCACTTGCAGTACCATTAGGAAGGGTGTTAGAGGGGCTTTAGTTTACCATAACAATTTTTAAGTAACTAATTTCCAGGTTGAATATCTGGTCACAATGCTATACTTTCAAATACAGGGAAGTTGTCTAAAATTAAAGCTTTTGATTTCTAGGTATGGAAAATTTAGTGGTCCTGCACCTTGTTTTTCTTATAGAATCTTTACTGGCACAGTGATTGTGCACTTGCATGAGTTTTTAGGGCTGCTATAAAGCACCTTAAGGCCGGGCGCGGTGGCTCAGGCCTGTAATCCCAGCACTTTGGGAGGCCGAGGCGGGCGGATCACGAGGTCAGGAGATCGAGATCATCCTGGCTAACGGGGTGAAACCCCGTCTCTACTAAAAATACAAAAAATTAGCCGGGCGTGGTGGCGGCGCCTGTAGTCCCACCTACTCGGGAGGCTGAGGCAGGAGAACGGCGTGAACCCGGGAGGCAGAGCTTGCAGTGAGCTGAGATCACGCCACTGCACTCCAAATCCAGCCTGGGCGACAGAGCGAGACTCCGTCTCAGAAAAGAAAAAGAAAGAAAGAGAAAGAAAAGCACCTCAAACTGGGTTGCTCAAAAAACACAGAAATATAATCTTGCACAGTTCTGGGGTTCGGAAATCCAAGTCAAGGTGCTGGCAGGGTGTGCTCTCTCTGCAGACTCAAAGGGAAAACTTGCTCCATGCATTTGTTTCCGGTGGCTCCCAGCAATCCTTGGCATATAGATATGTCACTCTAGTCTCTGCCTCTGTGGTCACACAGAGTGCTCCCTATGTGCCTTCACACACACTTCCCTCTCGGTGTACATCTCTGTGTCTCTTCTTGTAGGGACAACGATCATATGGGATTAGGGCTCACCCTAATGAACCCAACTTGATTACACCTGTAAAGGTCTAATTTCAAATAAAGTCACATTCACAGGTACAGGGGTTAGGACTTCAACATTTTCCAGAGACACAATTCAACCCATTACAGTGCTATCGAGGAAATGTATATACAATTTTTTTTAAAAAAAATCAACAGCTCATCAGTTCACCGCTTCATTCGTCTGTGTGAAGCTGCAGCCACAAATACTGAACTGTACTCACCAACACATGAGCAAGTAACAAAAATGGTGGGTTTTTGAAATGAATTGTGAAGTGAAAATGATACAAAAGATCAATGACACATGTCTCTCCACACAGATACCCAAGGATGGGATATTACACCTGCCTAGAGTTTGAACTGTTCTCTTGCAGATCCTTGTACCCAAGGTCATAACCCTGGACCTTCTGTGGCAGGTGCTCACGTGTAAGTTACAGTGGGCGGCAGGATCAAGAGCAGAAAGCTCTGCCAGCTGGTGCTGGAAAAACTTCCAAGGTGTACCTGGGTTTATAATCCATTCGTGGGAGCTGAGGTGAGTGGAGGAGGTTTCTGCTGCGAGACAGCCAAGGCCTCATCCTCTCCTCACTTCCCTCAGGGAGATGTCATCTTCAAACACCTGCTAGAGCCCTACACTGTATGCTCATTGCCACAGTTGCAGATCTTCTGTGAAAAGACCAAGTCGAGGTGCCCACACTCAGGACACTCAACAGTCAGTCATCAATGTCTTACCCCCCTTTGATTCAAAGCAGACCTAAGGAAGCATGGCAAAGATGGTTCCTCTTGATGTGCCAAGCCCTCCTGGAAACATGAGAGGCAAAAGGACAAGGAGACATTTCCCAAGGCAAAAATTCAGTGGAAGTGGGGAAGCCAGCAGGACTCACCAAAGCCAGTTCGACTTCCATGTAAAGCAGGCCCTGCTTTGGCACAGTGAATACCTTGTATAAAAAAGGGAGGAATCTGCATGTGTCTGAAGCTCTGGCATCTTTATCTTTGCTAGGAGAAAAATTCAAGCACTGTTTGTAGAAAATTGATATTTAATTTTGTTTTTCATTTTACTGTAAGGCTCCTTAAATTTTTCATTTTTCTTTAACAAAATTGAAAATAAAATTTTAATAAAGGATTACCTTAATTATTCTCAGGGCTGCTTGATAATGGTTGCTTAATTACCATTTCCTAGGTTGAGGAAAGAAATAAATGCCAATTGTCTTCAACTTCAAGTAAACCACAGCAGTTCTGTTCAAATTGTGGCTCAAGGACCCAGTTCAGAGGATAACAACTAGCATTGTTTTTAGGCTTAAAAGTATCAGAGTCTATCTCATACAATAACATAAATATTGTTTTGTGAAAACTTTTGTTTCAGTTATATGTTATACTGTTTTTTCAGTTACAAGTGTGTGTGTGTTTATGTGGTTTGTGCACACCAACAAAATGTTTGATGCCCTGTTAAATGTATTACTTAATGTGCATGATGATCTAAAAACCTAAAATTTAACCAAATAGATGAAAGATCTGTGCATTGAAAATGTAAAATTTTTATAAAAGAAACTGAAAAAGACACAAATAAATAAAAAGAATCCAGTGTTTGTAGATTGGAAAAATTAATACAACCCCTATCAAAATTCCAATATTTTTCATAAAAACAGAAAATACAATCCTAAAATTTTTGTGAAACCACAGAAGATCCCAAATTGCCAAAGCAATCCTGGTCAAATAAAACAAAGCTGGAGGCATCACACTACTTGACTTCACAGTATAATAGAAGCCTATGGTGTTAAAATACCATGGTACCAGCATAAAAACAGATGCATAGGCCAGTGGAACAAAATAAAGAACCCAGAAATAAATCCACACAATAACAGTCATTGATTATTGACAAAGGCGCCAACAACACACAATGGAGAAAGAACAATCCCGTCAATAGGTGGTGCTGGGACAACTGAATATCCACGTGCAGAAGAATGAAGCTATTATCTTTACTGAACACCACATACAAGAAAAAAAACCTCAACATGGATGGGGTAATTCAACTCAAGATCTGAAACTGTAAAACAACTAGAAGAAAACATAGAGGAAAGCACCATGACATTGGTATGGGCAATGATTTTTAAATATGAACCCAAAAGCAGAGGCCAAAAAGGCAAAACTAGACAAATGGGATTGTGTCAAATTAAAAAGCTTCTTCATAGAAAAGGAAACAATCAACAGAGTGAAGAGACAACCTATGGAATGGGAGAATATATTAGCAACCCATATATCTGATGAGAGATTATTATCCAAAATACATAAGGAACTCAAACAATTCAATAGCAAGAAAACAAATAACCTGGGTTAAAATGGGCAAAGGATCTGAATAGACATTTCTCAAAAGAATTCATACAAATGGCCAATGGTATACAAAAAAAGGCTCAAACTCACTAATCATCAGGTTCAAATTAAAACCATAATGAGATATTATCTCATACCTGTTAAAATGGCTATTATCAAAAGAGTGATGGAAAAGTGTTGGCAAGGATGTGGAGAAAAAGGAAGTCTTGCACACTGTTGGTGGGAATACAAATTAGTACACCCATTATGGAGAACAGTGTGAAAGTTCCCTGAAAAAATTGTAAATAGAACCACCATATGATCTGGCAATCTTACTACTGGATATATAGCCAAAGGAAATAAAGTCAACGTGTCAAAGAGAGATCTGCAGTAACACATTCATTGCATCATTATTCATAATAGCCAAGATATATTATCAACCTAAGTATCCATTAGCATTATTCACAATAGCCAGAATATAGATCAACCTAAGTGTCCATCAACAGATGAATGGATACAAGAAAATATTATATATCTATACAATGGGATACTATTCAACAACAAGGAAGCAAATTCTGTCATTTGCAACAACACGAATGAACTTGGACCACATTATGGTAAATGAAATATACCAGGAACAAAAAGACAAATACCACATGATCTCACTTATATGTGGAATCAAAAAAAGTTGAATTTACTGAAGTAGAGAGTAGAATAATAACCAGTGGAAGACGTGGTAAGGGGAGGAGGAGGAGGGAGTTGGAAGGATGTCAATCAAAAGATATGAAACTTCAGTTAGATAGAATATATTCGACAGATCTATTATACAATATGGTGACTGCAGTTAATGACAAATTATTGTATTCTTGAAAATTGCTAAGACAGTAGACTTAGTGTTCTCAACGCACAAAAAAGATAACTACGTGAGGCAATGCTTATATTAATTAGCTCGGATTAGCCATTTCACAATGAATATTTTTCTTATGCTTTTCTCATCAACGAAAAACAGAAATCCAAGGTCAGCACTGGCCTCTCAATCTTTTCTATAAATACCTGTTTGAGAGTGTTCATACATTCATTTCCCTTGAATTACTACCTTTATGATGTTAGCTTCAAATTCTACTTTGAAACATCACATTGTACACAATGAACACACTCAATTTTTATTTGTCAATTTAGAAAATAAATTTTTAGGCCGGGCACGGTGGCTCAAGCCTGTAATCCCAGCACTTTGGGAGGCCGAGGCGGGCGGATCACTAGGTCAGGAGATCGAGACCATCCTGGCTAACACGGTGAAACCCCGTCTCTACTAAAAAGTACAAAAAACTAGCCGGGCGAGGTGGCGGGCGCCTGTAGTCCCAGCTACTCAGGAGGCTGAGACAGGAGAATGGCCCGAACCCGGGAGGCGGAGCTTGCAGTGAGCTGAGATCCGGCCACTGCACTCCAGCCTGGGCGACAGAGCGAGACTCCGTCTCAAAAAAAAAAAAAAAAAAAAAAAAGAAAATAAATTTTTAAAAAATGTTTTAAAAATCAGAAAGCCAGTGGCCTTCAGGGATCTATTGCATCTCACATGTACACTGGCAGATATCATCTGAGTTCAGCTTACCTGTGTGCTTGTGACTCTTTACTTTCAGTTCTTTGCCCAGCTCACAAAGAGCACCTAATAAAATCTTGTTAACTGATTAGATAAAATGATAAATAATTGCTTTAAAGAAGACACACAGCCCCAAATATTTAATACTTCTCTTTTGAGACTAGCTGATTAATGACTACTTATTAAATACCTGCTAGATTTCCAATGCTAGCAGGTAAAATAGAATAAATAAATAAATAAATCAGGTTTCTGTATAATCTGAGAAGTTTGCATTTGTTAGAAAATATCCAGATCTCTTCCAAGTTTACGGAAGACCACTACCAAAAGATGGGTGGAGACAGATGATTTGCAAATAAAATATGATAAATATGGATTTGAGACATTCATGGAACCAGGCAAACATCAAAACTTCTGTGCATAAGTGGACAAGACTAAGAACATAGCCAGTGCTTGAATGAGATGGCAAAGCTAAAGGTTTAGCATTTGGAGCCAACGTCATAAAGGTAGTAATTCATGGGAAATGAATGTATGAACACTGTAAAACAGGTATTTATAGAAAAGATTGGGAGGCCAGTGCTGACCTTGGGTTTCTGTTCTTCGTTAATGAGAAAAGCACAAGAAAAAGACCCTGGGAAGGAAGTCAAAATTTTTTTTAAGGCAGAGTAACATAGAATTCAGACTAGAAAAATTTCAGGAAGAAAAGCAGTTCCACAGTGTATAATTTCTGTAATTTGTTGTCAAGTTAAGGCAGAATTAACTTGGTCCATGAAACAGAGTATAAAATAAAGACAGAGTATTTCCTGTAAATATCAGAGAACCCGCGGTGTATCACGGTGTATTGGTGAGGATGCATCCTGACTTCAGAAGCCCCACAGGGAGACGGGCTACAGAACAGGCACATACTTCTAACACACTTTTCTCTTCTCACTTGGGGCACTCGCATTGACAGTAGCAGATTACATGAGGAGGTAAGGGAAGAGAAGAAGTTCAATGACTGACTCCAGGCGGGAGCTGAGAAGGTTGTGTTAAGAACACCCATGAAACAACCACTTGAGATTTCTTAAAATATTAGGGGAAGACACAGTCTTGAAGCAGCACCAGAATATTTGCAATTCAAAGTGAAGGCAAAACTGGAAATATACTATTTGTTGTCAACATCATAACCTCATATTCTAACCGTGGGAATAACTCAGCCTGGGATAACTAAGAGTAACAACACATAAAAGATTCTACCAAAATTTCTACTCAAAGCTGTTCCCAGTGTAATGTGAGAGAATGAAACGGTAAACATGAAGTTACAGTAAAGTATGATTAAATACCATGACAGATGTAGACAAAATAAACATTATCTCTGGGGCTTCTCATCCAGACTGGTAAGGTCAAAGAAGTTTCCCAGGGATGCGAGAATTGAGTCTTGAAGGGTAAATATAAAAGCGCCTATCAAAGGGAAGGCAGATAGATGCTGCTTTGGTTTGAATGTTTGTCCCCTGTAAAACTCCCATTGAAGCTTAATTGTCATTGTAAGAGTATTAATGCCAGGTGTGGTGGCTCACGCCTGTAATCCCAGCACTTTGGGAGGCCGAGGCAGGTAGATCATGAGGTCAGGAGTTCCAGACCAACATGGTGAAACCACATCTCTACTAAAAATACAAAAATTAGCTGGGCATGGTGGTGGGTGCCTGTAATCCCAGCTACTCAGGAGGCTGAGGCAGGAGAATCGCTTGAACCCAGGAGGCAGAGGTTGCAGTGGGCTGAGATCGGGCCACTGCACTCCAGCCTGGGTGACAGAGCAAGACTCCATCTCAAAAAAAAAAGTATTAAAGAGTACTAAGAGGTGGGACCTTTAAGAGATGATTAGACCAAGGGCTCCACCCTCATAAGTGGGATTTGTGCTTCTCTGAAAGGGGCAAGTTCAGTCCCCTGCAGCTCTCTCTCATCCTCTTTTATTCTACCATGTGATGGTAGAGCAAGAAGGCCCTCCACAGAAGCATCACCTTCCTAACCCCCAGAAATGTGATCCAGTAAATTTCTGGGGCAGCGTACCCAGTCTCAGGTAGTCTGTTACAGTCACACAGAACAGACTGAGACCAGTACAACAGGAGGAAAGAGTGAAGTCATGGGGTATATCACAGCACATAACTGTAACACATTTACGTATTTGATGATACTCATCTGAGAATGTATTTGATAATATTTAATTCTGCCTAAAGGCAAGATACACAAACAGGTTGGATGCACTCATAAAAACTGTTGAACATAAGCTGTAGGTAAGCTGGTAGTTTGCGAGATGTAGGGAAAATGTTCAGTGTGGATGACATGTAAAGAGGGAGCTCCTGCACTGTAGGCAGAGCCAAGAAGAGAGTGAGTGAGATGTAAGACATGCCAAGGAGAGATGGAATAAATAAAATGAAACACATTTCAACAAAAAGAGAAATGTTTATAGACAGAAAGGACATAAGCACCACATCATGATAATGCCACCTCCAGGCTGACAGCTCTGCCACCCAAATTCAGCCACCCACTGGTAACACTCAGCATATTCTCATTCTGGTCCCACGTATGCTCGATCCAAGAAAAGTACATGAAAACCATGGCTGTCAAGGAGGCTAAGGTGCAAGGGACACCTGTAGCCAGATGACCTTGCTCTCCCACAGAGGAAGCATGTATCATTGGTCCAAGACACCTTCTATCCATGGGTCCCTCACTCAAACCTCAGCCAGGGTTCTCATAACCATATCATCATCATCAGTGTCCCTAGACTCAGGGAGATATGGTCCCTCCGCCAGCCTGAAGCCTGTTCTGTAGAGGTTAACTTGCCCATTAGTTTCCCATTGCTTCTTCCTATGTGTTTAAATCAGTGGATAGAGTGACTCATTCGTTTTAATTTGGTGTGTGGTATTTTCTGTCTTTCAACCTCTGAAACAGCCTGACTGGAGTGTACTTGGAAACTACCATTGCCTCAGTATTATTTCCCAGACAACAATTACCATGAGAAAACCACAGGAACTTTAGTATGCTGGGAATATTAGATGTTAGTTGTGAAGTGACAAGAGACAAGTTGAGAGGAATACGTACGGACTAAATCATGAAAGGCCTTTCCTACAAATCTTTGGGGTGAAAAATTTATCCCCTGGGCAATGCAGAATCCTTGTAAGATTTTTGTGGAGAAAAAAAAAAAAAAAAAAAAAAAAAAAAAAGATAATATTTGGAATAATTCCGGAATTACTGCGATAATGAATTGGAGAGGAAGCATTCTAGAGATACATAGATAGGACACTTACAAGAGGACTGCACAATTCAAGTAAGAAATAAAAGAAGGCTAAACCAGACTCTTCACTATAGGACTGGTGAGATGGAAACAGGTTCAAGAAATGGCAAGTGGACAAGTCAAGCTAATGTGAGAAATAAAAATGAGGCTTAGAGAGATAGCCAGGCAGGACCAATCACTTGTGTGCAGACTGAAGAAGCAGCCTCAGTTTCGGGGGCCAGTTCAATTTTAGACTTAGGGAGCAAGCCACAGGAAGAGGGGCTCTTCAGTTGTATTGATACATCTGAAACTTGGAAGAAAGACCTGGGCCGAAGGTGTAAATAAGGAAGTTACCAGGTATACTTGAAAGATGTAGCCAAGGGCACAAGAAGGAATTACTAAGGGAGATTGTGTATTATGAAAACAAATGGAGATAGAACACATGGAGTTTTTTTAGAACCCCCCTATTTAACAAAAGTATAGATTAAAATGTGCATGTGAAGGAAAGCAAGGAAGACATGCTATATCAGAGGCAACAATGTTGTTTCGGTATCATGAAAACAAAGGAAGAAGTTTCTATAAAAAGGCACGAGGCGTAATACCAAATGCTGCAAAACTTTGATTTCCTGACCTTAATATTTATCAAATGTGTAAAATATTAGGTGCATTTTTAATCATGCATTATGCCTGTGGATATTTCTTCGTAAGACTCAACTGTCAAAGAGCAAGTTACCATTGCAGGCAAAGAAGAAAAAATAAAATAATATGATGCTTTTCTCCCAAATGCAATAATTCAGTTCCAAAATATTAGCAGGGATTCGATACAGGTTTTTTTTCCCCCCAAAACAGAGGGATAGCTTTGGTAAGTATAATAAAATAAAAAAACAAATGATAATCATTACTTCCCTTTTTCAATTTAGTTTATTTCTATTACAGATCCACAGACTTTATAACTTAAATCAATCTCAAAGTGCTATAAATGATTCCATATTATTTGCCTTAGTTAAAAATCAGCAAGGAATACAAACCGGAATACAAACCTCACTAGCTTGCTTCTCTATTTTAAATTTTGTTTGTACTCCAGCAGGTGAAAGAGAAACTATTATCGTACTGTCTTTAAGGAACAAAAGACTCTAGGTTCAAGTCCAAGGTGTTAAATCTAAGTAAAGCATCAACGTTACTTGGAGGCTGAGTTTCTGACATGACTTGGGCATGCTCGTCCTTTGTTTTACCCACAAGTGATATTCAAATTAAAAGCGCAGGGGTACAGCATGGCTAGGACTACCAGGAAATTGCAAAGGTCGCCGTTCTTTCCAAGACTCTGTGCTCAGCTGCCAAATGGCTGATGCTGTGGCAGTATCACGCCAGCAGCTGTGTCAAAGAGCAGATGGGTGAGGAATCATGTCGCCAGTGGCCGAAGTGTCTCCGAGGCCCAGTGTCTCTCTGCATTGCCCAGATGCTTCACTTCTTGCCCATCTGCAATCCAGGCCACGGATCCACAAAGCCAGTTGTGTGGTCTGCCAGCCAGCTGGCCCTTCAACATGACGGAGATGAAATAGAGCTGGATTCAGTGCCAGCCGCATGGCAGATCATGGAAGACAGAAATCCAAAGTATCTTGCCCATGCAGGGGCCAGAAAGTCTGCACCAAAGTTCGGTTGAGACAATTTGAATTCATTATGACTCCTTCTGCTTTGCATCATTACCAAAATTAGCTTCCATTTTAAGTGAAACATGTTAGGGTCTTTTAAACTTTTAATCACTTTTTAATGACTTCTAGTGCAGGAGGAGCTGGGGTTTTTTTCTCATTCTCATTATTTATATTATTACCATAATCTTAAAATTGTCCATCTCAAATAGCTACCAGGACCACTCTCCCCACTAACCCACCAAATATAAACTGTCTTTCCATCCCCAAAGGACTGACTTTCACCTATGCATTTAACATAAAATCTAACAAGCTTCATTCGACCTTTCATTTACTTACACATTAGATATTTATTAACTCCTTCCTCTATTTATGTTGCATTGGTTTTCCATTGTTACTGTAACAAATTATCACAAACAGTGCCTTAAGACAACACAAATTTATTATTTTACAGTTACAGTGGTCAGAAGTCCAAAATAGGTGCTGCTGAAAAAAAAAATACAGAAACAGGGTGTCAGCAGGACTGTGCTCCTTTGAGAGGATCCAGAGGAAACTCTGTTCCCTAACCTTTTCCAGCTTCTGGAGGTGCCTGCATTTCTAGGCTTGTAGCCCCTTTTTCCATCTTCAAAACCAGCTGTGTAGTACCTTATTATCTCTCTCTCTCATAGGATTATATGGGATCACACAGATAACTCAAAATAATCTCCCCATCTCAAGACTCCTAACTTATCTCACTTGCAAAGTCACCTTTGCAATGTGAAGTAATGTACTCAAAGTTTCTGGGGATCAAGACATGGACATCTTCAAGAAGCATTATTCTGCCTATGATGTATGGGAATCTAACAATCAGCAAGACTGTTTCCAAGTCTCTGCCCTCATGTATGTTCAGAGCAATCAAAACACAGTGCTGTGGGATTCTCTCTTCTCTTTATCGATCTGTGTATCTACAGATATATCTATCCATTAGATATAGATATTTCTATCCATCCTCCCCAAAATGGAGAATAAGAACTCATTAATTGTGCACAAGGAGAAATGCCTGTGTTGGCATTCATTGACTTTTCTCATTTTACTGATTCTTACTAGTACGGCTAGTTACAATAATTAATGAATTCTTAGCAAACCCTATTTGCGAATCTTGAACGTAAAATAACTGAAGTGGGCAGCTGAAGTGAGTGTATTTATTGATACATCTATCATCATCACCATTCATCATCATAATCATCATTACCACTATCAAGACTGTCTTCATCAACACCACCACACCATCACATTCACATAATTATCACCTTATCATCATCATCCATACCATTATCTTCACTATCACCACCACCACCACCACCACCACCATCATTATCCTCCTCACCCCTATCCTATCACCATCATCATCATCCTCACCACCATCATCATCCTCATCACCACCATCATCATCCTCCTCACCACCATCAAAATTATCATCATCCTCACTATCGCGTCATCCTCCTCCTCCTCACCACTACTACAATCACCATCATCCTCATCACCAAAATCATCATCCTCACCACCATCAAAATCATCATCCTCACCACCGATTCCTCCTCCTCCTCCTCCTCTCCACTACTACAATCACCATCATCATCCTCATCACTACCATCATAATCATCATCATCCTCACCACCGATTCCTCCTCCTCCTCACCACTACTACAATCACCATCATCCTCATCACCACCATCATCATCCTCACCATCATAATCATCATCATCCTACCACCGATTCCTCCTCCTCCTCCCCACCACTACTACAATCACCATCATCATCCTCACCACCACCATCTTCATCCTCATCACCACCATCATCATCCTCACCACCGAATCATCCTCCTCTTCCTCACCACTACCACTACCACCATAATCCTCAACACTACCACCACCACCACCATCATCATCCTCACCCTTATTACCAACACAACTACCACCAGTATCATCATCGTCTTCACCATCAAGACCACCACCATCATCCTCACCATCACCATCATCATCCTTCTCACCACCACCATCATCATCCTCCTCACCACCACTACCATCCTCACCATTATTTCCACCACCACTACCACCATCATCATTGTCAGCATCATCATTCTCATCACCACCACAACAAGCATCATCACCATTTTGATCATCCTAACCACCACCAGCATCATCATCCTTACCCTCATTCCCACCAGCACCACCACCATCATCATCACCATCATATGCAGCAGCAGTAATACACCATGGTACACTTGTAAACTAATATTTACCTTTGGAATACATCATTTATCCGCAAACAAACTAGCTAAGTAGATCAAAAGATTTTAAAGGATTACCTCATATATTTCATATAAGAAGAAAACATGGATTCAGATATGTAGGGGCATTTAGGAGACTTTCCTGACACCTTGTGTTAGAAGGTAACACATTGGCTCTTAAACGTATAACTTTTGATGAATCATTGCTTTTTCCACCAAACCACACTGTCTTTTGGAAAGGATACATAATGTTGTATCTTAACTAGAGGGAAGGGATGACAAATTCAAAAGCATGATCCGTATTAGAGTAAGAGGATAGGGACTGCCTTCATTAATCAGTATGCACATAGAAGATTTCCTTTAATTACATGCTATTAAAGCCCTACTCATCCAGTCTTAGGTGATCTTACCCACCTGGCATTTCTATGGCAATTGTTATACCACCAATGCCTAACAGCATCTCATCCAACATTTTTATTTGTAAGCTCTTAGGTAAATGGCCTATAGCATATTTCTTTATAATTGCCATAGTGCATTTGTTGCACTTAGAATTGCCTAATAATGATCCAATAAATTTTAACTAAATACCCAAGAAAGTGTGCTTAATAGTATACAGAGTGGTGTGCAGCGGCTGTCAAAACCCAATGCTATACATCTCTCCTAACTCTGTTCAGCTACATCCTGTTGGTAGCTTGAAATCAGCCATGATGGGCATGTTCACACTGTAGACACCAGGAAATGTTACAATCAAGGGACCCACACCCAACCTCATGAAAGCCAATGTTAAACATTACTTGTGCACACTGCTTGTGGGTACCAGTAAATTGACAGTGGGCTCAGTGTTCAACAGTCCTGGGTTTTATTCTCAGCGCTGATACAAGCTGATTCTGAGACAGCTTTGATTCTGTTTTATGCCTTTTTCCTGGAGGAAGGATAATGGTTACCACTCACCACTTATCAACCTCATATGATTTTCTCTGCAGTGATTTTGAAGATCTGTTCTGAAATATGTAGTGCAAATACAAAATGTTATTATTTTGACTACACTGACAAACAAGAATGAAGCGAGAAGAGGAAACACAAGGTTTCCATGCCCCAGTGGGGGGTTCTGTGTTGCATTCATGCTGTGATGGGAAGAGTGAGGACCATGGCATTCTGTAAAATGATGTACTCTGGACTTCATGTATCCATCAAATGCTATTGTAATGAGTATTTTCTCTGCAAAAAAATATTCAGAAGTTGAATGAGGACAAAAAACATTCAGAGAGCAATTGTGTAAATTAAACATAAAGTGCCAGCCAAGCTTTGTCATATATATATATTTGTGTGTGTTTGGAGGGTGTGTGTCACGGGGGAGAGAGAAAGAGATTCTCTAAAGATAAATCTCTTCTCTAGAGACATTGCACTGCCACATTACACACTTTAAACTTCCAAGATGCACCTTCAGGGTCCTCTTGATCTTGTTTCAACACCCTTAAAACCAACTGCCCTAGAAGAGCCTGTTTTCAGAAAATCTCCCTAGCTTCAGTTCACTTATAACAAAATGGAGAGCAGCCTTCTGGGAATTATGTGCTCAGAATGCAACCTCAAGGGCCTCTGGCAGAAACAGCTATTGATGTCTCTGGAAATCCCAATTATCCAAGGCCACTGCTAGGCTGTGCTACATAGTCCCTAACCTCACTTTTATCTTTCTCTCCTGTATCATAGACCGTCAAAGCACACTGAGAACTGGGGGCCTTATATCCATGAGGGTCCGCACTCATGCAGAACAGTGCAGCACAGGCCAGCTAGAACGGAAGCTGGACCACACGGCCAAAGGTCACTGACCCAACATGATGGCACATTTACCACCAAGTCACTAGTGTAGACTGAGAGACTGGGATGTGGCAGACCCCAACCACAATTTTCAAATGTGGTCCTCACAGAAACTATGAGTTAGTTATCTCCATTTCACTAAAGCTAGGAGAGGTTGTCCAAGCACACAGTAAGTATCAAAAGCAGAAACTGAGCCTTGTTCTGACTCCAACATGCCAAGCTCTTCATTGCTACCAACTCCCTCAAGGTATAAGTCGAACTCCATCCCTCTTCCCTGCTCCTTTGATTTAATATCAAGCCCACAACTATATGCCGTCTCACACCAGCCAGAATGGTTATTATTAAAAAGTAAAACAATAACAGATGCTGGTGACGTTGTGAAGAAAAGTAAACGCATATACACTGCTGGTGGGAATGCAAATAAGTTCAGCCATTGTGGAAAGCAGTTTGGCAATTTCCGAAAGAACTTCAAATAGAAGTACCATTTAAGTCAGCAATCCAATTACTGGGTATATACTGAAAGAAATATAAATCATTCTACTATAAAGGCACGTGTACTCATATGTTCATCACAGCACTATTCACAATAGCAAAGACATGGAATCAACCTAAATCCCCATCAATGGTAGCCTGGATAAACAAAATGTAGTACATATACACCAGGGAATACTATGCAACCATGAAAAAACAAGATTATGTCCTATGCAGCAACATGGATGGAACTGAAGGCGATTATCATAGGCAAACTAACATGGGAACAGAAAACAAAATACTTTCCATTTTCACTTATAAATGGAAGCTAAACATCCAGTACATATGGACACAAAGAAGGGAACAATAGACACGGGGGCCTCCCTGAGGGTAGAGCATGGGAGCAGGTGAAGATTGGAAAAACAGGAATCAGGTAGTAGGCGTGTTACCTGGGGGACGAAATAATCTGCACACCAAACCCTCGCGACACATGATTTACCTATATCAGAAACCTGTACATGTACCCCTGAACCTACAATAAAAGGTAAAATTAAAAATAAAAAGAAAAGAAAATGTGGTACTTTATACACAATGGAGTACTATTCAGCCATTAAAAATACGTGAGATTCTATCATTTGCAGCAGCACAGATGGAACTGGAGGTCATTATGTTAAGTGGAATAAGCCAGGCACAGAAAGACAAACATTGCAGGGCATGTTCTCTCTTAACTGTGAAATCTAAAAATCGTAACAATTGAACCCGTGAAGACAGAGAGCAGAAAGATGGCTCCCAGAGTCTGGGAAGCACGCTGGTGGGGTAGGTGGGAGTTAGGAAAGGTTAATGGGTATCAAAAATGTTAAAGAATAAGTAAGTCCTAGTAACTGATAGCATAGTGGGTGTCTAAAATCAATAATAATTTACTTGTATATTTTAAGCTCTTTAGATAGGTATAAAAAGTTATATAGGTATAACTATATATCCTTTTATAACTATATAATTCTTTTAATAACTAAAAGAGTATAATTGGATGTTTGTAACACAAAGGATAAATGCTTGAAATGATAAATACCCCACTTTCCATGGTGTGATTATTAATGCATTGCATACCTGACCAAAATATCTCATATAGCCCATAAATATATACACTTAAGATGTGCACACAAAAGTTAAACATTTAAAAAGTTAAACAAATTAGTGAATAAAAATATAATGCTCAAAGAATTCTTTTACTTTTCATCTCATATCTAAGGTTTTATGTGATTGGGTAAAATCTGGTGATTGTTCCTGATTAAAGGAAGATCAATTGAGAGTGAGAACTGATGGCTACATTCCACCTAGAATAAATTAGCTCACAACTTGGAATATTAATTTAAACATATTAATACATGAGGGCTTAAAAAGCTAACATTGTATAGTATGGAATATAAATAAAAAACAAAATAAATAACAAAATAAATTTTTTTTTTTTTAGATGCATTTTCACTCTTGTTGTCCAGACTGGAGTGCAATGGCATGATCTCGGCTCACCACAACCTCCGCCTCCAGAGTTCAAGCGATTCTCCTGCCTCAACCTCCCGTATAGCTGGGATTACAGGTATGCACCACCACGCCCGGCTACTTTTGTATTTTTAGTGGAGAGGGGGTTTCTCATGTTGGTCAGGCTGGTCTCAAACTCCTGACTTTTGGTGATCCACCCGCCCCGGCCTCCCAAAGTGCTGGGATTACAAGCGTGAGCCACCATGCCCAGCCTTATCGTGCTCTTTAACTAAGTGTGTGATTAAAAAAAAAAGAAAAAAATTAAGTGAAAGTAATTGATTTCCCTAGTACCTTAACTTTGGTCAAATAAGAGAATCTGGGATTCTATTTTACCAAAATAAAATCTGGTTTCATAAAGGTATATTACCCTTAAAATGTGTGAAATTACCTATTGGATATTATTGTGCATTTTACAATCATAGTAAACATAAATTATTGTAATTAAACTTTAATACTTGGAAGTACCTCTTTTTCAAACAAACCATAAAAGAATTATTCTTTATTTTACTCACATAAAAATTACATTCCTTATCCCTCCCTAATATTTATTTGATACTTTCTTTAGAGAAAAACTTGTTATATTTGATACTGAAAATGTGTTTTATTAAAATAAGCAGAATATTGTGAGATGAAATCAAATACCTAATTTCTGTGGAATACAAAACAATGTTTTATCTGTTTGTATTTAACTTCAGGTTGATGTCGACATATTCATTTAAAAAACCATTACTGTAGCATAATAATAAAATCATATAAGTAATCAAATTATTATAAAATAAATTATTATAAATAAATATAAAAAAACCATAAATGAACGTTTTATTTAAAATTAATAATAGAATAAAATGTAGGTGGGCTTTCTCACATTTTCCCTGATTCATGGTTTATTCCAGTTACAGAAAACTCTGTTTATCCAGAACCCTCTTCAAAACTACAGGGACAATCAATTTTCTTCTGTTTTTATGGAAAATCCTCCAATACCTAGTCCATCTATCAATAGCCACATTTATATAAATGCCAGTGCATTTATTACTTCCTGAGAATTTGTATGTAAGATTTCAAAATAAAGGCTAAATTTGCATATTTAACTCATTCATTAAATACCATAGGATTTGAGACACCAAAGAAAGTCACAAAACCAAAAACCCCAGTAACTATTTCTTTTTAAAAATATTTTAACTCTTAATTTAGGTTCAGGGGTACAGATGCAGGTTTGTTATAAAGATAAACTTGTGACGGGGGTAGGGGGTTGGTGTACAGATTATTTCTTCATGCAGATACTAAGCATATTACCTGACAGGTTTTTTTTTTCTAAACTTCTCTCTCCTCCCAACTTCCTCCCTTAAGTAGGCCCCAGTTTCTTCTGTTACCCTCTTTCTGTCCCCATGTTCTCATTATTTAGTTCCCACTTGTGAGATCATGAGATAATTTTTTGTTTGTTTCTGTGTTAGTTTGCTAAGGATGATGGCCTCCAGTTCCATCCACATTCCTGCAAAGGGCATGGTCTCATTCTTTCTTATGGCTATATAGTATTCCACGGTCCCTGGTGTACACGTACCACATTTTCTTTATCCAGTCTAGTGTTGATGGGAATTTAGGTTGATTCCATGTTTTTGCTATTGTCAGTAGTGCTGCAATGAACAACAGCATGCATGTGTCTTTATAATAAAATGATTTGTATTCCTTTGAGTAAATACCCAGTAGTGGGATTGCCGAGTCAAATGGTAGCTCTATTTTTTGTCCTTTGAGGAATCACTACACTGCTTTCCACAATGGCTTAACTAATTTACATTCCTACCAGCAATGTATAAGGGTTCTCATTTCTCCACAAGCTCGCCAGCATCTGTTATTTTTGGACTTTTTAATAATAGCCATGACTGCTGAGAGATGGCATCTCATTGTGGTTTTGATTTGCATTCCTCTAGTGATTAGTGATATTGAATATTTTTATATGCTTGTTGGCCACATGTAGGTCTTCTTTTGAATAAATATAGTTGAATCTAGAGTATCTGAAGGTTTACCCTGCTATTATATTAAATTTTCAGTATAATGAAACTTTTTATGGTAAAATGTTTAAAAGAAAGATGAAAAGAAATGCTGGACCCATAATCTTTAAAGCACAAAAACTGAAGTGTGAAATAAAAGAGTCTGTAAGTTAAAATCAATTATCTATTGAATATTATAGTGCATCAAAAAGTGTTTCTTAGAGAATATTGTGAATACATATTCTTATATTTATAAAATATAAAATTAATGTATGTATAAAACAAATATATACATTAATAGATGCATAATTATACATATATCTATAAATTAATACATGCATCTATATAATATAGATGTTATATATACACATTTATACAAAATTTAGATGTTTAATGTAATATATAAATTATATGTCTCTAAAGTCACTTACAGAAAATATGTACATTTTTACTTCAATTTCCCAATTTTGATTTGAAAAAACATTGTGACAAATAGCCAATATTAAGGGGTCCTCCAGGGCTACTGAGGCATATGGAGTAATAAGCATTCAGTAACAGCCAACTGCCCTGTGGAACTGTTGTGGTCTTCCTACAAGGAAAGTCTCAGGTCATGTCAAACAAAAACAACGTTCATTCTGTCCCAATATTTATGTCACCTAAGAGTATTTCCTAATCTTTAATTCAACGCTTAGCATGTGCATTCTGATCAATATAATAAAGTTTTATAATTTTTAACATCTTAGGAATTAAAATTTTGCTATATATTTGTGAGTAAGATAGGACTTTCTCTTTCTTGACTGACATTGAGGTTACTGTCTCAAAATAGTTCTGCCTATAGAAAAACATGAAGCTTTGCACTTCTGATCCAACTAACCTCTTCAAACTGTGCCTTGTAAGAGTGGTTCTTCAGAAATGGGTTCTTTGCAGCACTCATGTTACGGTGAATATGGAAGCAGTTGAAGAAATTGGTGTGCTGTATTCCTACCTAAGGAACTTATACTCCAACATAAAATTATTCATATTATTTGTTTATTTTCTGTGAGTGGCAAAGGGATCTCTAATGTTCCAGGCTTTAATAGACTGAGCCTTTGAAAACTGCTAAGTATAATCACACAAGTTCTAAATAATTTCTTGTGAAAAGGCAGTATCAGTTACACCATACAATCATTCAGTGTGTTCCTCAGTCATACCAGATTCACTTCTTTTGGATGGCATCTTTAAGTGCCACTGTAAGTAAAACAAAGGCTTGATCCATATGGGCTAAAAAAAGTTTTTCCAATATTCTCATTTTACACAAGAACCACTGTTCTTTTATAGTTCTACAAAATACAACCTTCGTGACAAAGTAAAACCCGTAACGATAAGTCATTTAAAATTCATATGGCATAGCCTTTGATATTTCTACCATTTACATTGCTCATGGCATGAATATGCATATATGACTATAATAAATATTTTCCCACCAGTGTCCTTCATTACAGTATAGTTTGTCCAGACTCTCATTCAATAGTTGCATAAGAAAAGTGATAAGCTAGGCGTATAATTACAGAAATCAAGCTAATCATCCCTAAAAGTCTTGAATCATTCTCTTAAGGTTTGTTGATAACATACTTCTCCTATTACATTATTAATTTTAATTTTAGTGACAAAAATTGGTTGCATAACCTTGGCATGTAACCATCACTTGCATAATACTAATAATTTAATACTCTTTTTCCAACTCACATTTCTGAGCTCCTTGTGCAAGCGTAGAGCCAAGGAAACAGTAGGGAAAGGATAAGTGCATTTCCTCCCATTAGATGACCAGTAACAATGACAAAATGAAATACTGATCTACTCTTTTGGCTGAGCTTTCTCAGGTTTGCAACCATCTTCTTCTCAGCTGTGGACAGAGCAAAATCAAAAATTGATTATCTCTCACTTCTAGACCTAAGCTTCATGGATCTTCAGTGGTTGACTAGTTAATTAAATATGGTAACAGAATCGCAGATTGGAGCTTTCTCCATAAGCATGCCATTAATCAACCCATTTTTCAATTCAAGAAAGAACTGCACACAACTACTGTAATATTACGTCTTAGCCATAGCCTCCTATCTACTATCTGGCAGAGCATAAGTTATTTGTCCCACAGGGAGGTTCATCATCAATTCACAGCTTCTTTTCCTCATTTCCTAGACAAACTATGAAGGTTAATAGATGTTTTAGATCTTTCATCATTCATTTGCTCGAAGAATGAAATGCCAGCTCTCTAAGAACTGAAAACTGAATGGAGAGGGTGTCCATGCAGATTGATGTTTGACCAATGCCAGTGAAATGTGGACCCTGCCCTGCTTTGCAATGTACAGTGGTGAGGAGTTCTTGGGTTTATAAAAACAGCTTACTCTTCTGCAAAGCAGATATTGAACATTATGTGTCTGAGCATTAAATTATTAACATTAAAAAGGATATTTCCTTAGAAAGAATTTTTGGCAAACACTGATAAAAACCATCCCTCTTAACTTGGGTACAGGACATGAAACACTGGTAAGCAATTTTTCTGATAAATAACAACTCAGGCAGTCTATTTTTTAAATCTGGTGTTGTAGCAAGAAAGCTGCAGGTGATGCATCTCACAGGGAAAAGCACCAGGTGAAGGCAGAGGTGAACAGGGTGGAGAAAAATGCAATAGACAAGACTGAGTGGTACACACTATTCAGTTGGGATAACTCAAAAAGGGAAGATTTAAAACTTCTGTTGCTTCCTTTCCAATCTAAGTTGAATATTCTTACAGACACCAGGGGCCAGATCCAAGTTTGCAACTGGTGCCTGGCATGGTACAAAAACTAACTTGATGTTAGAGTGTCATGTGAGAATTTTGTATTCATTCCACAAATAGATTTTGAGTTTTCAAGCCATAGTGCTAAACACTAGGGACACAGAAATAAATAAAAAGAGCACCTGTTGTCTCATATTTCAGAGTGAAGTTGGAGGGAGGCAAGGATACTACACCAGTAGGGATTAATCTTAGCAGCTATCTCTCCAGAATGATAAGTCTCCCTGAAAAAATCACCCACAGGCTCCTCTACCTCTTGACCTTCATTCCATTCAGAGCTAAGCTTTAGTGATGAATAATCAGTATTTGCTGTCTTCACTTTGTCACCCTAACATTCACTCTCAGACCCACTATGTTCTGAATTTGATCCCTCTATCCCATACCCACACAACCACCAGTGGAATTTCTGTTGATGAAGTCACTGACAATCAATTAATTTCGAAAGTGAAAAATCTTGCTCACTTACCTTGTTTAACATTAGTTTTCCTTCTCACGATATTACACTTCCTCGGTGATCTTTCTAGTCTCTGATTACTTCTCCTATCTGCATAGTTTTCCTACTCTCTGTACCCTTTAAATATTCCTAGCTGTTCTGATCCTAACTTGAATCTTTCTTTCTGTGACATTCTCTTTATTAGTCTATCTACTTTCATGGATTAAATTATCTCCCATATATAAATATATTTTGTGCTAATAGAAAAAGAAAGTACTCATTCTAGAAGAAAACCTAGAAAAAACTCTTCTGGACATTGGCCTCAGCAAAGAATTTACTACTAAGATCTCAAAAGCAAAGGCAACAAAAACAAAAATAGACAAATGGGCTTAAACTAAAGTGCTTCTGCACAGCAAAAGAAACAAGCAACAGAATGAATAGACAGACTACAGAATGGGAGAAAATATTTGCAAACTATACATCTGACTAAGGATTAATACCCAGAATCTACTAGGAATTTAAACAACTCAACAAGATAAATAAATAAATAAATAAACCCATTAAAAAGTGGGCAAAGGACATGAACAGACATTTTTCAAAAAAGACATACAAGTGGACAATACATGAAAAAATTATCAACATCACTAATCATCAAAGAAATACAAATTAAAATCACGATGAGATACTATCTCACACCAGTCACAATGGCTATTATTAAACATCAAAAAAAAAAAAAGATGTTGGAGAGGATGCAGAGAAAAGGAAATGCTTGCCCACTGTTAGTGTTAATGTAAATTAGTACAACCTCTATGGAAAACAGTATGGAGATTTCTCAAGAAACTAAACATAAAATTACTTCTCAACCCAGTAATCCTTCCATTGGATGTCTACTCAAAGGAAAAAATTGTTATATCAAAAAGACACCTTTGGTCATACATTTATCACAGCATTATCCACAAGAGCAAAGTCATGGAATCAACCTAAGTGTCCATCAACTGATGATTGAATAAAGAAACTGTGGAAAATATACATCATGGAAAACTATGCAGTCATAAAAAGGAAATAAAATCATGTCATTTGCAGCAACACGAGTGGAGCTGGAGGCCATTATCCTAAGTGAAATAACTCAGAAACAAAAAATCAAATACCACGTTTTCACTTATAAGTGGGAGCTAAATGATGGGTACTTGTGGACATAAAGATGGAAATAATAGATACTGGAAACAAAATGCAGAGGTGGGTTAGGGTTGAAAAGTTACCTATTCTGTTCATTATGAGATACATTATTCATTATTCAACTGGTACACTATTCATTATTCAGTTGATGGGTACACTGGAAGTCCAAACCTCACCATTTTCCAATGTATCCATGTAAGAAACCTGCACATGTGCCCTCCGTCATCTATAAAAATAAAAAGAGAAAGAGCATAAGACTTGACATCAAAAACTGCAGACATTAGTTCCAGGAACCTCAACAACACTATTTGTGATGATGGACTTAATGTTGGATTTATTTGGTCTCCTGTTCACAGTCTCCTTAGTAAAATTACAGGTTTAGATTTTAAATATTTCTTACTCCCTCCATTTTTATAATGAAACATTAAGACATTGAACTATTGAATATCTCATGGCATAGACATACCTTATTTCTCACACAGAAAAGTTGAGAAATAAGAAAAGTACTCAAATGCAGTTTATACTAAAAGTTTTAGATTTTTCTTCATTAACACTTCCAAAGTTACTGCCAAGTCATTAAATTGACTGATTTACTTCTGAGAGTTGCATTATTAAGTGATGAATGAACAATACATTCATTCTCCCTATATGTGGATGAGAAAACTAAGATATAGACAGGTTATGTAACTTGTCCAAGGTTACAGAGCTTGTTCCTGTTATTATTAAGATTCAACCCCCACTCCCAATCTGACTCCTGAATACATGAAATACAGCTTCAAGAAACAAGGATTCCATGTATTTAACATCTTAAGCCGTTTGCTCTCTCTTGCAACATTATTTCCAACTTGTTTCCTCCCCAGCTTTAATAATTTGATAAACGTATTCCACTGCGAATGTCCAGGGTGGTCACTGCAAAACTAAATCCCTGAGAAGGAGTCAGTTGTAAATATGTAGCTCTTTGACTACTGGTCCTACTTTTGATTACATCAAAACTTAAATTGTTTCTCTCTTCTCCAAGTGACTCGATTAAGGCTGAGCTGAAGCAGATCACTAGGGAATTAATCAATACTCTCACTTAGCCTACACTATATATTCTAATGGCACTGATTTTTAAAAATTGCCGCATCTAGCAACGTTCCTATATCCAACCAAAGTAAGCACACTCAGACACGTGCGCACACACACATACACACACGTATGCGTAAATACAAACAGACATAGAACACAGAAAGGCTAAACATATGGAGTTCCACAAAAGTGACGTTTTCTTTTACCAGCTGGACATCTCCTAAAATATCCCCACTCCAAAGAAAGGGTATTAGGGCAAATAAAATGATCAAGTAAAATATTGAAAAGTACTTAGTATTTTGGAAGCAGCTGGGTCTATAGTGAAAGTACAAGGCATGGTTCTAGCCTATGGAAACTACAGTGAAGTAATACCACTCTTGAATTCCGATTTGACATGACGACACCTAACAAAAAAGACTACATATTCCACTCTTTTTTTGTAGCTAAGTAAAGCCATAGAGTAAATTCCATTCTACGAGGTTCAAGGGAAAGTGATGAATGAAATTTTCAACGGATTCCCTGAAAGGGAATTAGTTTATTCAACACTATTCCCTGAAAGAGAAATGGCATATTCTGTTATTTTTCAAGTAATAGTGTTTAATAGTGTTAATAGTGTTAACCTTGAAAGTTAAAATGTGAGAATGTTCATTGGAGCTGCAGCTACCATATTGAGCTCTGGGAAGTCACCAGATAGAAGGATTCTGGTCCAGAATGATCATGGGACCACCATGCCAGCCCTGGGCATGTCAGTCAATAGATAGGAAAGAAAAATAAGCATCTATATATTGAGAAAATTGATACTTTAGATTTTTTTTTTTTTTTTTTTTTTGGCCACGTTATCCAAGCCTGTACTTAAATAATACAAGTGAACGGAACTGAGATCTGTTGATGTTTGGCAGATTATTTCCCCACTCAAAGAGTTTCCTCTTTGCTAAAAATAATTTAAAAAGGAGAAGAGCAAAAAAAGAACAAGAGGAAGAAGAAGAAGAAAAAGGAGAAGGAGAGGAGGAGAGGAGGAGAAGGAAGGAAGGAAGAGGAGGAGGGGAAGATGAGGAAGAAGAGCAAGAGGAGGAAAAAGAAGAAGAGGAAGGAGGAGAAGGAGAGGAGGAGGAGGAAGAGGAAACAAGAGGAGGAAGGAAAAAAGGAAGGAAGGAAGGAAAGAAGGAAAGCAGAAGAAGATAAGAAAGAAGGAAAGTAGAAGAAGATAAGAAAGAAGAGAAGAAAGAAGGAAGAGAGAAGAAGAAAAAAGAAGGAAGAAGAAAGAAGAGAGGAAGAAGGAACAGAGGAAGCGAGGAAGGAGAAGAAGGAGGAGGAGGAAGAGGTGGAGAAGGAGAAGAAGAGGAAGAGAAAGAAGAAGAAGGAGGAGGAGGGAAAGAAGGAAGGAAAGAGGAAGGAGGAAGAAGGAAGAAGGAGGAGGAGGAGAAGAAGAAGGAGGAGGAGGAGGAGGAGGAGGAGGAGGAGGAAGAGGAGGGAAGAGAAAGAAGAAGAGAAGAGGAAGAGGATGAAGAAGGAAAAGGAGGAGGAGGAAGGAGGAAGGAAGAAGCAGCAGCAGCAGAGGAGAAAGAGAAGGAGGAGGAGGAGTCGTAGTAGCAGTAATAACAAACTGTCAGGTATTACTTTTCACCTATAGAAATTAGAGATTAGTTGGCTACAGAGTCAACAAAATGAACCAATGAAGAGCAGAGATTCCTCTTTGAATGTTTTTTTAATGTAGAAACAGAATAAATAGAGACTCCATGTTTCCCACTTTCACCCTTCCTGGGTGGAACTGGAAAAAGGACTGCAATTTTTTCATAAAAGTTTTAGTATCTTACATGTGGACATTCAGGAAAAGCACCAGGAGCCAGATACTTTGACAGCAGCTTGACTCATTTTTCTTGCTGTGTCTTGTTGCCATTACAAATCATCACCAGACACCAAACCTAAGAACAATCAGGTAAGTTTGGGATACTCTGAGCACTGGGTTTCTTCTGGGGCTAATGAATATTATGTCAAAACTAAAGATAACTTTCCCTAGAAGCTTCAGGAAAGTCAAGATGAAACTTTCCACATTCAATAACAATATGTAGAAATGGTGGTCCAAGGGAGAGAAATTGTTTCTAAGAATGATCCTAAAAGATGACTAAAAGAATATTCCTGTTCGAAGGCTTTCTTCTGAATTTCCCATTAATGTAGCTGATGCAATAAAAACAATTTTTAGACACAAGTACAATTAAAGGATAAACAAAATGTTAAACCAGAACTTGAAAGCAAGAAAATAACCTCTTAGAACCAGAACAAGCACCGTTTCAATTCTTGCATAATGATTATAGTAATTAGCTTGAGTTGTAACCCTTCCAGTAATATTCAGCTTATCTGAGCAAACATAAAAAAAATCTGCTTTCACAACTCTGCAAAAATAAGGGGGCAGAGGATGGTGATATAAAATTTCCAGTAAGGAAAAATGTTCCAGTATTAAAATCAGAGAACCATTTGCAGGGTGCTATATATGTTCAATTGAATATATGCAGATGAAATCACTAAAAAAAAATCTGCATTTTTTTATTCAAGGCCATTTTAATTCATTAATAATTTATTTATATGGGAAATAGAATGTCATCCCAAATGGAAATCTTTGTTTTTTCTGACTAAATACATATTTGCTGTGCTTACTTCAAGGAAAGCATACAAATTAGAACCAGAAAAAGTGATAAATATATATAACAGAGTCTGGGAGAATTCCAATGCAGAGCTTCTATTGTCCTCAAAGACACTGCATTCCCAGCATCAATGTGTAGCATACACACACAGATCACTGCCAATCCAGAAAGTTCACCCAAGCTTCAGTGTCCAGAGTTTCTGTTGAGGCTTCACTGATAAAGCATGATTGATGATGCATTGCCCACATGGCTGAACTCGGTCTTTAGGTCAAATTATGCCATGTAACCTAATCATATGATGGTCATTCTGGCATGGACAACTCCCACCCCTAGATTATATGGTTGGGCCAGCCCCACCCTGAGTCATCTCATTAGCCTTAAACTATCAGGTGTGGTCCCAGAGGCATACCATGCACAACAAAGAAACTTCTATCACTTCAGAAAGTCCGACGCTTAAATAGTTACCTCTCAGGAGGTAACTTCTCTTCGGATGAGGCCAAATCCTTGACTACACAGGTTGCTAATACCTATGTAAACCCCCTTAGCCTGACATGAATGTTCCTCTCTATGACACAGTGTGGTCTCCCCTCACCACCACTCCAAGTCAGTTTCACCAGTAACCATGCTTCATAATTTGAAAGGAAAACAGAAGTCATCAGACGGAATCCACTCATCTTTCCATCAACGAACCATACCTTTTCTTCCTTCCATCTAAATGAAGCAGGTGTCTCTCCTCACAGTGGAGACCAGGTGGCTTTTGCTGTTCTGGGTGCCATGTTGTTAGGGGCCTCACTTTCTAAGGTAGGGGCCTCTTTCTCTTGCATTATCAGGCAATCTTTCACATTGGATGTGTCTTCTCATATCCAAACCTTCTCTAAAATATTTTATTTTGTAATATTTATTTATTTTGATACAGGGCCTTGCTCTATCATCCAGTCTGGAGTGCAGTGATGCAATCATAGTTCACTGCCATCTTGACCTCCCAGTTTTAAGTGATGCTCCTGCCCCAGCCTCCTAAGTAGCTGGAACCACAGACACAGGCCACCATGCCCAGATAATTTTTTAATTGTGTAGAGATGCGGTATCACCATGTTGCCCAAGCTGGTTTTCTTTTCTTTTGTTTTTCTTTTTTTTTTATTTTTTTTTTGAGATGGAGTCTTGCTCTGTTGCCCAGGCTGGAGCGCAGTGGCATGATCTCGGCTCACTGCAAGCTCTGCCTCCTGGGTTCATGCCATTCTCCTGCCTCAGCCTCCCGAGTAGCTGGAACTACAGGTGCCCACCACCACACCCAGCTAATTTTTCTGTATTTTTAGTAGAGATGGGGTTTCACCGTGTTAGCCAGGATGGTCTTGATCTCCTGACCTCGTGATCCGCCTGCCTCAGCCTCCCAAAGTGCTGGGATTACAGGCATGAGCCACCAAGCTGGTTTTCAACTCCTGGGCTCAAGCAATCCTCCCACCTCAGCCTCCCAAAGTACCGGGATTACAGCCATGAGCCACGACTCATTTCCCCATCTCTTTCAGTTACCACACTCTCTTCTCAAAAACAAGCAGAAGATGGTTATTTTCTCACTCCTCATCCCTCTTTTTCTCCTGATATCACTACTCTGTTCAAACAGCTCCTTTGAAGATCACCAATCAATTCCATGTTGTTAATACTGTTCCCCATTTGACTTGACCACATAGTGGGATCTTCCACAGCTTATTACCCCTCTTCTTGAAAGTAGTTGCTTCTTCTGCTCTTATGTTTCATTTATTTATTTTTATGTATTTGTATTTTATTTATTTATATTTTTTTTAAGACAGAGTCTCACTCTGTCACCCGGACTGGAGTGCACTGGCACAGTCTTGGCTCACTGCAACCTCTGTCTCCTGGGTTCAAGCGATTCTCCTGCCTCAGCCTCCCTAGTAGCTGGGATTACAGGTGTGCACCACTGCACCTGGCTAATTTTTGTATTTTCAGTAAGACAGGGTTTCACTATGTTGACCAGGCTGGTCTCAAACTCCTAACCTCGAGTGATCTGCCCTTCTTGGCCTCCCAAAGTGCTAGGATTACAGGCGTGAGCCACGGGGCCTGGCCTTCTGCTTTTAATGACCCCATACTCTTTTACATATCCCTTGATTCTTCTGGCCTAACTGTGCTGTTAGTTTGATCTTTAAATGCAGGGGTTCTTCAATGTCTAGAACCAGTCTTTCTCTTCTATCCCTAAGTGAGCCCATCCGTATTTATTTTCATTAATTGTTAGCCAGTGACTTCTAATATTTTATTTCCAGGCCCTGTCTCTTATGTGAGCTTTGTGAAGCGTATGTTAACTGTCTGACTCACATTTCATTTGAATATCTCATAGTTTTCTCAAATAAATAAATAAATAAGAAAGCATGTTCTAGGCTCAGCTGTATCTTCTTTCATGTTTCCTGTCTCAGTAACAGGTAACCCCACCCATCAGCTGCTCATATCAGAAACACTGTCATCCTCCTTCCTATCTTCCTCTTCTCCCAAAGCCCACTTTAAACCTATCTCAAGTCTAAATCTACCTCTAAAACAGATCTCCAAAATGCATCCCCTTCTCTCCACTTCCGCTGCCTGGTCCGCAAAGCACTCAACTTCCATAGAAACTGCTAAGACCATCCTCATTTCACACTGTCCTTGTTCTGCTTCCTCCCGATGTCCTTCCTCCTCCTCCAGAGTGGTCTTTACATTGCTTACTGTCTTCTGTGTAAAACCCTTCAAGGGCTACACGTTTCTCTAAGGACAAAGACACTAATCCTTAATACAGCGTCAAAGCCCTGCATCCTCTGACCTGGCACTACCCTTTCCAGCCTCACCTTAAACCATCCTCTTCTCCACTGTGAATTTCAGTCTCACTGACTTTCTTTTACTTCCTGGAAACCTCTTCTCCACTGTGAATTTCAGTCTCACTGACTTTCTTTTACTTCCTGGAAACCTCTTCTCCACTGTGAATTTCAGTCTCACTGACTTTCTTTTACTTCCTGGAAACCACCTCACCAGGCCAGCTCTAGGTTTGCACAAATACTATTCTCTCTACAAGCAAGGTTGATTTTTGTATGGCTGAGTACTTCCTAAACCTAAATGCAGTGAAAAAAGTCATGATATAAAAGATCCATAACTATGAAGGTAATATAATTAAATTGTCTCTGAAAAAAAAACACCATAAACAAAAGCAACAAAAACTTAGAAAACATTGACAAGATTTCTCACGATAGAGTTGATAGCATCATGTGAATCAATAAAAAAATTTTAAGACCCAACTAATAAATGGGTAAATATAATTCTCTAAAATAGAAAATATAGTGATTAATTGTCATTAATAATATCAAACCTCAATAGTAATTAAAAGTATAACATAACATTATTTTGTATATATGACACATTTTGTTATATTTTGAAGATAAACACAAGTAAAACTCAAATTTTTACCGTAAGCTAGGCACTTTGCTAAATGTGAATACGGCAGTGATCAAAATAGACATATTCTGTTTCCACAGAGCCTATACTTTAGCAAAGCAAGATCCATTAACCAAATAATTACATGGAATTAATATGTTAGTAACATAATGAAACTAAAGAGCTGGTTTTTTAATTGCAGTGCCATTATTAAAGGAAGAAACATAGGTGAATGTTTGATCTATTCAAATCTATCTTCTCTGAAAGAAATAACGCTAGAAATCAACAACTGGTGTTATTATCCTGTCACACCAAACATTGAAATAATCATTGTCCCATTCTTCCTTGCAGCTTTTAGTCCTGTTTATCCTTTTAGTCTCTCATTTTTTCAGCATCCTTAATGCTACATCTCCTCTTTTGCTTTTGGTTCCCAGCAATTTGTCCTTCGACTGACTCTGATACGTGGCTGTTGGTAGAGTGGACTCTCACCCTCCCAGTTCTTCTCTCTCTAGATTTCCCCCATAGAATTTAGAAGTGACTTGGAAGTAGCAGAAATGGAAGGATCTACAGAAGTGTCTAGAAAGTCTGAGCAGCAGGAAATGCAGAGAGACCTCAGCACTGAGATCACTTGGGAGCAGAAGGAATTGGGAATGCACACAGACCTACCTGGCCAGGTGGGAGGCTTACTGTGGGGATGGCAGGAAATTGTTGGGAACTATTTGGGGTTCTAGAAAACCGTAGTGAGAGAGAAATCAAATGAACGTTCTTCAGTCATATCCCCCACTCTGCCCCTGTGCTCTAACAGAGTGGATCAAAGGCAATGGCAGTGGCACCCAAGAGGGTTACCAGAACGCTCAACTTAGCTGAAGTCACAATAAAATTGGATTGCACCAAGGATGATCATAAGAGGTGTTCAGTATTCCCAAGGATTTGTAAATGAGAACCCTTGTGGTTAATCAAATCAGCATTAATTAAAGAAACACTCTTCAAGATGAGGCTGTAATTTTGGGAAAAATCATTGTAACCTACTCTGCCATCCAGTTATGCACATCACAATAAATCGTCAGGTTCAAGGGGAATTCATCCTGAAGATAACCCAGACTCGGGTCTCCAGTCTGCCTATGATTACGTTTTTCATTTTATGTTACCCAACATTTTCAGTTCATGTGCCCGGGAACATCGGCAGCTCTAGTGAAGCTTGCCCTGGTGGGGTGTTAATAGAGAAAACACAAATCCACAACACTGGAAGCCCTGTGTGCTTTCAAAAGAGACCACTTTAGTAAGATTAAAAAAAAGTAGCTTTATAGAGTGAATACATGATATCCAGATTGGCAGTTCAGCAAATGAAGAAGTGAAGTGTTCAATGAAGAGTATACTCTCTTCCAGGCTCGTGCTAGGTTCTGGAGTGAGGAAAGCGTGCAGGTAGCTCTACCTGCTCTGAATGCCCTAGTGAACCTCATGCTCCGGTACAGAGATGAGAATCAAAGATCGGAAAAAACTGCATAAGAAAATATTTATACTAACAATAACAAATATAAGGAAATAGACAGTTAAACCATAAGGACACTTGGTGGTTAGTGCTGGTGTTTGGAAGGTGGGAGATCATTCCAAGTTGGGGTGAATTACTAAGAAAGTCTTTCTGAAGGAAATGATATTTAGGTTACGTTCTGAAAGATTTAGAAATGTAAAGAGAGAGATGAAAGGGAATTGTAAAAGGAATATGCAGTTTTCTGGGACCTGAAATATTGCTATCAAGTCATCACTTCCAACCTGGGGAAAGTTAAACCCTACGCTGGTCTAAACCTTTATCTTGTTTCCTTCCCACCCCTTCATTTGTCTAAGTTATTATCAGTTTCTCTTCTTCTCACATTGTCAAAAGCTGAAAACTTCATTTTTAGAAAAAGAGAGACAGAAGAGGGAAGATGGAGGAGAGAGGAGGGGATAGGGGAGGCAAAGGGGACGTAAGGGGAAGTGAGGGGAGGTGAGGGGAAGGGAGGGGAGGTGAGAGGAGAGGAGAGGAGAGACAAAATAAAATGAAGCTACTCTCATTTTTCAAGTACAATTTAGGGAACAAATATTTTCTAGTTAATACAAGAACTTGCACTTTAAATCATGCTGTATTTATTTAGAACAGATAGCTCCACGTCTCCTCACTCTGTCAGTTTCCTGTCCTATTCTTGGCATCAGACCTAACGTTTGTCATCCCAAATTCTATCCTCACAGCCAGATGAATAGCCCTAAGTTATGCCATCTGGCCAAAAGGTAAACCGTTGATGGGGTCTGCCCCTTTTTGAGATTTTGTCCTTCAGCTCATTCACAATGCTTTGGCTTAAAATGCCATATAAACAAAAGCTGCCAGATACGGTAAATACAGGTGCTAATCTGTTTTCATGAAACATTCATCCCACTTAATTGCTTAAAGCTTCACCTCTGTACACGCCTGTCACTATTTTCTGTATCTGTCTTATTTTCCGTAATCTTACTTCCTCATATTTGATGCCTGGGGATCCTGCAGTTACCAATTTTCCATGTGTCAAACTGAATGGAATCAGGTTTCAGAGAGTGAGCTGTCACTGAGGTGACATGTTTACACCAGAGATACACAGATACCAGATCATAAAACAAGGGGCACATTTGGGAAGTCCCTGTTAAATAGAAAACTAACAACTTCACTTTAAAGAATCCTTTCATTGGCATACTGCTAACCTAGAAATGTTAGAAAGGCCAATTGGGGCGGGGGGTGAAAATAAAAGCACTTTCAAAAATAAGGTAGACAAAACAAACAGGGTCATTACTGAACAGAAATTCTTACATTAATAATCCTTACAAATTAAATAAATAAGTTGTGAAACTAACCTGTCACTTTCAAAGAATCCTTTTATTGGCATATACCATGACCACAGAGATTTTAGAAAGGCAGCTGTATACGAAATGATCACTTATATTATTCAAATTGCCAAACAATTTTGAGCAGCTACAGGAATCCTTGCAGAATGATTTCTTTAATGAGTATGCACAGAAAGAGAAAATTATAAGCCTCATATTCTTTGACTCAGCCATTACAAAAAACTATAACTGAAGCCAGAGCTTACAAGCCTTAATTAACAGTTTAATAAGGAGTCATGCAAATAATTTGGAGACTGTTGATATGGGGAATTTTTTAAATTAAAGTATTCACTTAACTATCACATCTTATTTAAAAACAAGACAAATTTTGGCAATATTTACATAGTAGATATGATCAAACCTGACTCGACAGTTAATCTGCAGCTTATCTTCATGAACTTGAGTTTCTAAATGAACTCCCTTTGCTAAGAGAAAAAAAAATCCCCTTCCTATAAATACTGAAAAATCTGTTTTAATAAATGTATAAGTCCCAGGGACTGTGTTTACGATTGTTTATTGCAAAAAGCTCCATTTGTTAGAGATTTGTCTTAGAAAGCTGTGCTTGTTCACTTAGAGTTATGAACCATTTTGTCATAGAAAGTTGATTTCATCTACCAACCTCATGATAATTAACTCACCATCTGTGATCACACAGTATTTTGTAACTTCATCCAAATTTAATGGCTTGACCTTATTTGTTAGTGAAAGAAAAAGACAGCAGATTCTATTGCCTTTCCACAAAATCAGCCTATTGCAGAACTAAGATTCGAACCTGGGCAGTTTGTCTAAAAGTCTGTGCTTTTAACCCTGACGGTACTCTGCTTCTGCATAAAAAGTAATAGACTAGACAGAAATATTAGCAGTAATATCAGTAGACCTAGTGACCAACAGAAAAAGGCAGAAATAACAGAATATTCACAGGAAGATACAATGTATCTATTAATGACATACTTTGACAAAAGTTCAAATTTGGTAGGTTGAGGAATAAAGGGAAAGTGAGAATTGGAGAAAATATGTAAATTGTATTTTTGAGTTTATTAAAATTCTTCTTTTTGACTATAATTTAAACTAAACTGATTTTGTTTGTAAAGATTATAGCACTATTAGTTCAGTAATAATCCTGTTTGTTTTGCCCAAGCATTTCCCGAAAGGCTGTATTTCAATGCACTTAAACCATTAACAAATCAGCATTTGGGGAAAAAAGATGCCCCCACAAAACTGCTGCCATGAAAACAACAAATCTTAAGGATCACTTAAATATTGTTGAGGTCATTATTTTTCAAATACAATATAAAAAATCATTTTTTACCTCTCTGAAAGTTTTCTTCTCTTAAGGAGTATATGGTGACTTCTAAGGTAGCCTTTTCATGAAATGTATTTATTCATTTTTATATAACAAAAATTCAAGTTCTACCGAAAGTTAGTAAATTAATAAGTTTTATAATTGATTTCAGAGGCAAATGCATGAGTAGTCAAAATTTTTCATCAGATACAGTATCTGTAACAAACCTTCTACTGTTCCAAATTCCCCAAAATTGCAACATATGCTTCCAAGAAAAAGAATAGAATATCTGTCCAGTTACTAGTAACCTTAAAAGGGCAGGAACAGCTGCCAAAGTCATTAGAGGTTGGTCATCCATGTATGTGTTTTTTGAGGGAAACAATCTGTAATTAATTCTGCATTCACCAGCTGGTGTCTTTCCCATCTCTCCTCCCCATCCCCTCCCCAGAAAAAAAAAAAAAAATCAGGAAGATGAAGAGCGGCATCTGTTGCCACACTTAAAACAAGAAAAAAAAAGGATCATTTGCTCAAGCACACACAGACAATGTGTAAAATGAGTAAAAGGTAATTGATTCTTGATCATTGGAGTTAAGTGCAATACATTCATTAAAGAAATCCAAAATGTATGGGTTTTATTTTTAGGATTCTCATGAAACCCTCTTCAAGCTAATACTCCTACCTGGCATGCTAGGCCACCAGACAGTGGTGCCCTGAGGAAGTGTCCACAACGAGTTCGGTCACTCGCTTAAATGAAAAGTAGATTATGGAGTTGGTGCTAATATCAAGATCAGTGGCTTTTAACTTCAGGTGATTTTGCCCCCTAAACATTGTAACGATGTCTGAAGACATTTTTAGGTATCAAAACTGGGGGGTAGTGTGTGTGCTTCTCTCATCTAGGTTAGAGGCCAGATGCACAGGTTAGGTGCAAATAAATGCATGTTCAAGTGAAATAATAAAACACAGCAACCTCCACACATGGCTCGAGGACTGTGAGCAGAGCACAGCATTCACAATACTTAGTGAATGGTATCCGTCATTTCATTAATTCAATTATTTTCATTAGGTGCCTAACACCTGACATGCACTTCAAACTGGGGAGAGCTAAATAATTTAGCTATGGCTTCTATTGCATCCTAGTGTATACATAAAACAAAATTATTTTTGAGGCAATAATGCACTATTATAAAATGTATTTTTTGAGGCAAGTGAGTTTGGTTTGCCTTGTAAGCACTCATCACATGTTATCTCGTGGTGTCCAAGGTGATTTTGAATGGTCGTTCTCGTTGGGAACCAGAGGTAAAGTCTGTGTGTTGAGTGGACTCTAGTCCTCACACTCCTGGACACTTCACTCTCTTATTTCAGTTCTGAATATGAACTACTATACTATTTTACAACAGTTTGATTTTTTTAAAAAAGGTTTAAAAACATATATTATAGGGCAATCATTTTAACTTGAAATCAGAAATAAGATTAAATAAGCACATGATTTTAAAAGCCCAACTTTATATTTTCAAAAATAAGTTTTATGTAAAATATCCAACCCTTCAACACAAACCTGCATATCCAAATTCCATTTGTTTTCTTTGTTCTCTTATTTCTACTAACATCTCACTCTTAATCATTTCTCTCACATACGTCACTACCCCTGTCATCACACACAATCCCAATCCATGCTCCAGGGAGAATGATGGGGTAATATCCACTGGTGAGGTAAGGCAGAAGTGAAGGTGTTTCAAAGAGGATCGTGGCACAAAGAAAGACACAGAAACACACTTGTGCACACACTTGTATGAGACTATTCTTACAGTTCTTACATTGTTATAAAGAACTACCTGAGATTGGATAATTTATTTTTAAAAAGAAGAAGTTTAAGTGGCTCACAGTTCTACAGGCTTTCCAAGAAGCAAGGTGCTGGCATCTGCTAAACTTCTGGTGAAGCTTCAAGGAGCTTTCAATCACGGTGAAAGGTGAAAGGGAAGCAGGCAGTTCACATGGTGAAAACAGAAGAGAGAGGGAGAGAGTGTCAGGGGAAATGCCACACACTTTATTTTTTATTTTTAAATTTTTTGAAGATGAAGTTTTGCTCTGTCACTGAGGCTGGAGTGGAGTGCAGTGGCGCAATCTCGGCTAACTGCAACCTCCGCCTCCCGGGTTCAAGCTATTCTGCCTCAGCCTCCCGAGTAGCTGGGACTAAAGGTGCACGCTGCCACCCCGGGCTAATTTTTTTTGTATTTTCAGTAGAGTTGGGGTTTCACTGTGTTGCCCAGGCTGGTTTCGAACTCCTGAGCTCAGGCAATCCGCCCACCTCAGCCTCCCAAAGTGCTAGGATTACAGGTGTGAGCCACTGCACCTGACCAGTACCACACACCTTTAAGTGACCAGGTCTTGCAAGAACTCATTCACTATCATGAGGACAGCACCAAAAGGATGGCACTCAACCATTCATAAGAAATCCACGCCTAGGATCCAATTCACCTCTAATACTGGAAATTACAATTCAATGTGAGATTTGGGTGGGGACAGATAGCTACACTATATCAACACTTGAAATGTCATGCACACAGGTCAGCCAGGTAACAAGGCAAAGTTCCTGGGACAGGAGGCAGAAATAAGACACACACACTTGGTTTGGATGTTGAAGGGTTCATGCGTGTGGTGCAGGATTAAACCAGATGACCTCTGAAGTCTTCCGGAGCTGAGACCCTTTAACTTTACTCAATGTTGACATGAGAAAGGGAGGCTCAGGCCAGGTTTTGAAAAGATTTGACTGCTGGGGTAAAGAGCTTGAATAAGATTGAATAAGATGGGAAGGTGGTAGGAAGATATTGGAGGTTTGGGGTCTGCAGAATAACGAACAAACTGTGCTAAGGAGATGACTCAGGTAGTGATGGACGGGAAGGATGATAAAGGGAAGATGTTACCACCAGAAACATCATGGGAGACTGCGGCCAGGGCACTGGCATCTGAAAGTAAGGCCTGAAGCTGGGCAGCGGCAATGGAAACAGACACGATGGAGGAGGGCAGACTCAGGTTCCGCTGGCCCCAGGGAATTCAGGAAAAGTGCAAGTTTATTCAGAAATCTGAGTTTCCTCAGATTTAAAACCTGAGTTTAGATATGCTGGAGTTGAGCTTCTTGCTCACTAGACCAAGATCCACGTGCTCTTCAACTCTCAAGCTGTCTCCTCCCTGGTAGGTCCCTGGGAACCCTGATTTGCCTCAAGCAGATGCATCTGCTTCATTGTCACCGGGGCCACTGCACATGAGACCTTCATTCATTTCACTAAGTCCTTGTAACATCTATTTCCATATCTAATGTTATCCTCTATCTAAATCGCTCTATGTAGAAAGGATTAAAGCTTTTCTATGGCATTCTTTGTTATGGGTTACAGTGTGTGCCCCTGCCCCAAGTTCATATATTGAAGACCTAACTCCCAGTACCTCAGAATATGACCCTATTTGGAATTATTTCCAAGTAGGGTCATTGCAGACATACCTCGTTAAGATGAGGTTATGAGAGCAGGCTTGGGTCCTTATGAAATGTGGAAATTTAGACACTGAGACAGACAGACAGACACACACACACACACACACACACACACACACACCCCACATGGTAAGCAGAGATCTACAAGCCAAGGAACAGCAAAGATTGCCAGGCAGTCACCAGAAGATAGGAAAGAGGCATGGGGTAGATTATCCCTCACCAGCCTCAGGAGGACTCAGTCCTGCTGACATCTTGATCTTGGACTTCTAGATGCCAAGATTTATGGGAGTCAATAAATCTCCAAACTTACTGGAGTCAATTTATTGTGAGACAGTACATTCATGTTGTTAAAGCCACCTGGTTTGGGGGATTTTGTCATGCTAGCCTTAGGAAGATGATACATCATGAAAAGTAAGATATTGCTATGTTCTTGAAAAGTATAGGATTCAAGAACTGGACTCTTTGCTGAAATACCATTGTAAATCCATGTGCAAAAAAGGAACATGTTAAATGTAATTTAGTTATATAGTTATTTGTTCATTATTCAGGAAACAAATAGCCATAGACTTGCCAGATTTTCCTTTTAGCATATTAGTTGAATCTTATAATTCATAGAAGCCATTGCTTTCTGAATAGGAAAGAATTTGGGGGTCTTCAAGATTCTGGGCCAGTTCTGGGCTACATCAAAGCATGGTAAAAAGATTCCTTTCCAAGACATGAACAATAGCTGTGCAAAATAGTCTTTATACTTAAACTTGTTTTCCTCTTCCCTTCCTGACCTTGATTTTGTTTTCACGTTTGGGAGATAATTAGTAACTATTTATTGGGAAACCTGTGTGCACAATACTAGAAATATTCTATTGAGAAGAAAGACTGGGAAAACTGCAAAGTCAGCAAATTCAGTCTGCATCCAACCAATGTTTAGACAAATTCAAATCATAATTACATCATTGGAGATTAATAATGATGAAACTGTACTTAATGTAAATCTAGAGAAAGTATAAAATGTATACAAAATCGTAACTTTTTCTGAAATATCTAATGCTCCATTTCTTCTGTTGTTTTTTTCCACATTCAGATTTAGTTGACTAGTCACGGGAAAGAAAAGCCATTCTATTTACAAAACAGATCATTAAACATAATTACATTTACAAGCAAAACTACTTAAGGTCCCAAATGTCAGGTTCAGAGGCAGATTATCAGACATAAAGAGCACACTTATCAGTTTGAATAGTGCTATTTACCAGGCAGCTGCACAAAAGGTGACTGCAGTAAGTAGTATGCAGGTACCTAATACATTTATATTATAGGCAATTATGTTTGAGATCAAAAGAATTAAAAAACAAGAATCTTTTCCTCTAACAGATAGCTGTTTTGAAAACAGACTTTGTAGATAATTAAAATAAGTTGGAATTCATTTTGAAAGTTTTCATTGTTTGTTCTCCTTGCTACCCAGTGCTGACTTGCAAAATAATATTTAATAACCATAAAATCTTACATAATCTGTATTGATTACTTATATCACCTAATTGTATCTGTCTTTCAGGCATCCTTTAAGAAGTACATCACCCCCGTGAAGTCTCCTTATCTATTCTAGTCTCACTAATCTGCTTCTTCCTCAATTTCTCTAACACTTTCTGTTGTCTCCCCCTCCTGAGATAGGCTGTCACACATGTTCATTTCCAGCCTCTCCAGTTTGACTGTAGAAGGTTGGAGAATATAGCTTGTGCTGCTTTCATCTCACACCTAGCAAAATAGAACCATATACATTTTGGATAAAAGGAAGAAGAAAACAAAGAAAGGAAATGGAGGAAGTGAAGGAAGAAAAGCAAAGGAAGGAAAGAGGGAGAAAGGAAGGAAGGAAGGAAGGAAAGAAGGAAAAAGAGGGATGGGGATGTGGGAGGAAAGAACACGTGGAAGATGGGAATTACCCATTGCACAGACTTATTTGAGGCCCTTTAGCCCAAATTGTAATTAATGCCAATCCTCTCCTGACTGAGAAGAGAAGCATCGGGAACATCCACTGCGAGTTATCATTGGAAGAGAAAGCTCACTGTCTATACATATGGAATTTAGTTCAATGTGATCGCTGCACACTTTAATTCTATTGTAATCTCATTTGTCTTCTATGCGTTTAAATTGTATGCATCCATACTACAGGGTGTGTTAAAAGTTTATCGGCTTGAATGTATCTGACACTGATGAAAATTTCCATGTATTAACTTAATAAATTGTAAAAATGTATCAGATTATCAATAGATTTTTACTAACCAATTTTCTCCTTGACAAATAGCAATTTTGTTCAATGTGCCATATTTTATTAATGCAATGAATCAAGATTAATAATTCCCCAAATGAGTACTTATTTGCAAATTGCTAAAATGAGAGATTAAAGTTTACAATGAAGAGATGAAATATTCTCTAATATCTAAAAACCAGATATGGTCTGATTATATCTTTAATCACATATAAATTGGATTTTTTCAAATAAAATGACGTGGGGTTTCATTGCTATTTCAGTTGCATATTTTACCTTCAGAGATATATAATTGTGTATGCATCTATTATAGTGTGCATATTATAGTTTTGTAAATAACTTTCACACGCATCATTTGATTGTCACTAAAACTGAAGCAGACCAGGCAGACCTTATGACATATAATTTATAAATTAGAACACTATGATGGTGATATTAAATGACTTGCCCAAGTCACACAGAAGGAGAGAGAAAAAGGAGAGGAGAGAGGAAAGGAGACAAGAAAGTATAACTAGAGAAAATGAATGTTAAAAGTTTTATCTTCACATTTATTATTTTCTCAGTGAAAATATACTCAAAAGTAATTATAGTAAGTTGCTATCTTGTAAACTGATGGCCCCAGGGTTATAGTCTCAGGGTCAAAAAATAAGCTTCCTCTAGATATGGTATATTAAAACAATTTTATCATTAAAACATGAACAGTATTGAAATGTACAAGTACTCAACTTTTCAAAACTTATGTTTTCAGTTTTTTTATATAATGTCACTAATTTCAATTCCTTTTCCTAAGGCAAACAAGACATAAAAGAGTCATTCGCTGGTACATTTACTTTGACTCCTACAAATGATCTTCCTGTCGTTATTCTTGCATGATGTTTAGATAGCCTTTGTAAGCTCTTAAGAATGTCTGGACTTAGTGTAAAAGTTTGATTTTTTTCTGGTGTGTATGTGTGTGTGTGTGTGTGTGTGTGTGTGTGTGTGTATTTTGCATATTGCTTATTTTGGCCAAGCAACACTTGTGGTTTTTTTTCCATTATTTCCAGTGTTCAAATTTATTATGATATCTGTATCAGTTTCCAACTGGCTTATACATGCAGTACTTTCACAGAATCAAGAGAACAGAACCACTAAATGCAGTCAAATCCACAGATTAGAAAACAGAAGTAGAAAAAAGGAAGAAACAAACAGAGAAAGAAAGAGAAAAACCAGAGGGGTGGGAGTAGAAAGAAAGAGAGAAAAGGGAACATTGATTTCCATCCTGCAGAAAAAGTCACTAGCCTGTTTTACTTTCTAAAGCAGATCACACTCTGTGGAGAGAGCTGGCTTCCCTACACCATCATTGGCATGTTACAAATCGTTGTTGGCCACTGACCTGGAGCCATCCGCAATGCAGGATTAAACTATTCTGTGCTCACCTGTGTGAAATTTGAACTTCTTGCCTCTGGTAAGATGACCAAGATGCAGACTCAAGAAATGTATTTATACTAGTGATCTTTTAATGGAAATATCCACATAATAAAATTTCTTTTTTTTTTTCTATTTTCAACACCTTTAAAGCAGCAGCATCTATTCCAAGATGCTTAAAGTCGGAGTCTCTATTCTTTTGAAAAAGTATGTTAATATGAGATCATATTACTAAATTTGTGTGCATCCTTTGGCACGATAGAGATGTATAATTCCATTAAGTTATCTTAGAAAATTAAAATAATCATGAACTTCTAAGGCATTTTGATTTCTGATATTCTATTTTTCTCAATAAGTACCCCTCCACACTGTATTTCTTTCTACTTATTAAAATTGTTCTAATGAGGTCATCTAGAACTATATAGCAGACCACACTAAGAGTTATTCACTATGACATGTGATTTTACCCAACAGTTTTTTAAATATCTGTCCTTAGAGGTTACTTTTTCCTTTGTTTTGACTTTATCACTTCTTCAAGTAGTAATTATTTGTATGGAAAACTGGTGCAATTGTCTAAGTCACATTACACATGGTGAATGGAAGCTATAATTTAGGACTCAGAAACACCTCTCTGTTCAAAACGTTTAAAAATGCTTCCAGTGGGATATTTTAAAGGTTACCCAGGATTTTGCTGTTTGAGTCTGTAAATTCTTCCTGCCTTCCTGGGAAGGCAGACATATTTAGAAGACCCTGAAAAATCATCAACTAAACTCAGGACATCTTAGACATCTCAAGCAGATGCTATTCCTGTTTCTGTTGGAACATCTTTTTGATGTATCAAAATGTGTTGTAAGATCTCATTTTCCTTTTCTTGGAATTATTAGAATGCAATTTATGTTAAATTATGAGATATTAAGGATGCCTTAATGCAACCATCCCCAACCCCACCCATTGGTCAGAGGTCAACTGTATAGATAACAAATTATGCACAATCATTTTTCTTTGTAAAAGATACTACATTTTTCTACCCTTTTACAGGGTAAACCTTCCCAGGATAAACTTTTCACATTATTCTTTCTGGGCTTTAGCCATTCTAGTTTATTTCCTCTGTATATACTTGTCACAGTGTGAATGTGGGTGTCCCCCCAGAATTCATATGTTGGCATCTAATACGCAACAGAATAATATCAGGAGGTGAGGCCTTTGGGACGTGATAAAGTCATGAGGGTTCCACCCTCATGAAGAGTTTTAGTGCCTCATAACAGAGGCTGGAGCGAGCTCCTTTGCCCCTTGTGCTAGTGACCCCATAACGAGGCACCATGTATGAAGCAGAGAGCCCCCATTAGACACCAAATCTCCTGGTGCCTTTTCTTGGGCTTCCCAGCCTCCAGGACTAAAGTTATGTTGTCTATAAATAAGCAAGTCTAAGGTATTCTGGTTACAACAGCCAGCAAACAGACTGAGGCAGTATTCTAGTTTATAAAATTCTTAACTACAGATGGCTCCCTGACATGAATATATTATTCTAAAAGTAAAATCATCAACTTGGGATATTAGACATTGCCTTTCAATTTCAATAGTGTATCTACATTAATTGTGGTGAAGCTGCTCTTGTTATGTTGAATATTAGTTAACTAATACACACATATTTTTCCAAGTGTCTGTTGTAAAGACAGGTGCTTGACATTCTGAACATATGCCATTGATATTTTGAATTCACCGGCAGGGCTTACAATTCTCCCTAATAAATTTCCAAGGTTTTAGAACCAAGGTTCTAAAAATTTACATGATTTCACCCTCCCCTTCTAGGCACACTCCTTAAAGACATGTGTACACATATGTATCCAGGGGGCATTCCAGGACGCCACACAGCAGCATTATTCACAACATGCAGCCAGGTGCCGTGGCTCATGCGTGTAATCCCAGCACTTTCCAAGGCCAAGGTGAGAGAATCACTTGAAGCCAGGAGTTTAAGACCAGCCTGAGAAATATAGTGAAATCTCGTCTTTCCAAAAATATTTTTAAATAACTGGACACAGTGGTGCATGCCTACCATCCCAGCTGCTCAGAAGATGAGGTGAGAGGACCACTTGAACCCACGAGTTTGAGGCTACAATAAGCTACAATTGCACCACTGCACTACAGCCTGGGAAACAGAGTGACACCCTGTCTCTGAAAACAAAACAAAGCAAAACATAATCACTCAAATGGCAGGAAAAAAAAAACAAAAACCAAAATCCCAGTCACAGAATGACTAAATACCTTCTGGTATACTCACAAGAATAAATGTACCCAGCAGAAAAACCAAATAATCTGCAGACTATACAGCAAAAATGAATAATTCTATTCATATAAAGTTCAAAATCACACAAAACAAAATTATAGCACTTAGACATGTGTACTTAGGTGACAAAAGAATAGAGAAAAGCAAAATAAATAAATACTATGAAAGTAAGCATGCTGGATGGCGGAATGGTTTATAATAGTCTATTTCTTGATACATGTTTACCTTATACTAATTTCTTATGTGTGCCTGTATATTACATGCATTTTTCTCTGTATGTGTTATAGTTCTCAATCAAAAGACTAAGATCAATTTTTAAAAATTAACTGTCTACCGGGCACGGGGGCTCACGCCTGTAATCCCAGCACTTTGGGAGGCTGTGGCAGGAGGATCACGAGTTCAGGAGATGGAGACCATCGCGGCTAACACAGTGAAACCCTGTCTCTACTAAAAATACAAAAAAATTAGCCAGGCATGGTGGCGGGCGTCTCTAGTCCCAGCTACTCGGGAGGTTGAGGCGGGAGAACGGCGCAAACCCAGGAGAGGAAGCTTGCAGTGAGCCGAGATCGCGCCACTGCACTCCAGCCTGGCTGACAGAGCAAGACTCTGTCTCAAAAAACAAAAAACAAAAAACAAAAGCAAAAACAAACAAATAAAAACAAATAAAAATTAACTATCATGACTACCCTTCTGCAATCCATAAGCATTCTAGGGCATAACTAATATTAGGGATTATTTCAGGTGTTACTTGACCATAGCTTTAGCCCCTTTCTCTTCTCACTCAATGCACTCAACTTCTGCTGTATCTTGTAGCAACGTTAGTAATAAAAGGTCTTCTGGGATGACAGCAACATGACAGTAGCAAAACAATGTTGGGGTTGGGGGGAAAGAGAAAGAGAGAGTCCATGATGCAAGAAAAGTCCTGGGCCACACTCAGTTGGGTCACGTTCTTAAACTTGAAAAATGACCAAAGGTAAAATAAAGTCATCAGAGCGAGCAAGATTATGCTGATCAACTTAAGTCAATGATAGCCCACTTTTAGAGCTCGAGTTGGACCAATCTCATTCAAACCATGTGGTTATTACATTACGGGGAAAGAGTGAAATTAATGCTAACTTGTATATTCTCATATGCACACATACATGTACACACAATCGTACATTCAACATTAGGGAAAAATGTACAGCAAAGTGTAAAGTGTAGCTTTCCATAGAGTAGTAGGATTATGAATTCTTTCATTTTTTTCTTCTGAATTATTTGGACTTTGTAACGTTTCTATTAACAACCAAAAACCCTTTCTCTAGTTTCTGTATGAGAGAAATCTCCACTTAAAAATACTCCTTCATGTTGTACAAGTATCATACTGGTCTTGATGTTTATCTGGGATTCCAATTCCGTTTCTGTTGGTCTTTCATTATTTGACGTTGATCAGTCCTCTGCTTATATTACTCCCTGAAAGTTTCAGATCCCTCTGCCTGTTCTTTTAACTATCTTTTACTAAAATTAATCTTTGATGGTCTAAGGCTAACACTGGTTTATTAAATATTTTGTTTTAAAGTAACCTGGTTTAGCTCAGCGTTTCTCATCTTACTCAGTTTCTCCTGTCCACAAATAGGAATCACAGCTGATGAAAGCAGTGGTGTCCTCTGGAAAATCCAGGAAAGTTTGCAGAACATCTGGTTAAAATTGAGTTAAATTCCAGTCTATGGAATGATAACAAGATAACTGAATAGTAAGTCCCATCTCTCACTCTCCCAAAAAGACACTGTCTAAAAAGCAACATATGAACCAAAACACCTTTACGAGAACTCCAGAAACCAGTGAAGAAGCTGCAGTACTCTCAGGGAATGCAACTTCAAGAATATCTGCACTGAAATGGGTAAGAAAAGCCTTTACATTCTACCCTCCCTCCCTCTACCCCAAGCTGGCTGAGCTCAGCAGAGCTGGGAGAAAATTCTCAACTCAGCTTCTCTCTCAGGAGGGAAAGAGAAGGAGGAAAAAATGCATCCAATGTTAGGGCTTTCAGGAGATACCAAGACACTGATCTCTCATTAACCTGATTTAGAATCCTGACAAAACTTGCATACTTTAGATCCCTGGGAGCCACTGAGAACAAAAGAGAACTGTAGGCTTGCTGAAGCAGCAACCAAAATAAACACCAGAGGGAGCAGGAGATTACGAACTCCTAGAAAAGAAACAAGCAAACCTCTCTGGAAAATTACGCATACTAGCCAGAGAAAGTGCATCCCAAAAAAGCTTTGAGAGGCCTCCAGAAGCTCTAGCTGGGCTGACTAGTGTAGTTTTCCTCAGTATAAAGCTAGTCCATAAAGACTAAGAAAGATAGCTTTTTTTTTTTTTTTTTATTCCAAATACCCAAGTCTCCGCAAGAAAAAAAAAAAAACTGCAAGGCTTACAAAGAAAAAGGGAAATTTGGCCCAATCAAAAGAACAAAATAAATCTCCAGAATTCAACCCTAAAGAAACTGAGATCTATGAATTATGTAACAAATAATTTGAAATAGCTACCTTATAGCAGCTTAATGAGTTTAAATAAGACAGATAAACAAATAAGAAAAAAATCCAGAAACCTATGTGTGAACCAAAAGAGAATATCAACAAAGAGATAGGAATTGTATGTTTAAAAAAACTTCTGGACTTTAAATATATAACTGAACTGAAAAATTCACTATAAATGTTCAATAGCAGACTTGGCCAAGCAAAAGAAAAAAAAAGGTGAACTTGAGGACAAGTCATTTGAAGTTACCTAATCAGGAGGTGGATAGTAATATAAGTGATATTATTTTCTGTAATAACAATCAGATAGAAATGAAGAAATCTTAAGATACTTATGAGACATCATTGACTGGGCCAATATATGCATTATGAGAGACCCAGAAGAAAAGAGAAACGGGCAGACAGCTTATCTGAATAAATAATGGCTGGAAACTTCTCTAATCTCAGGATGAAAATAGACATCCAAATTTAAGAAGTTAAACACACTACAACTCTGATAAATCCAAAATGACACAGAGACACATTATAATCAAACTGGCAAAAGTCAAAGACAGAATCTTGAAAGCAGAAAGAATATGTAACTTGGTACATCAAAGGGAGCTCCCATAAGATTATCAGTGGGTTTCTCATAAGAAATCTTACAGGCCAGAAGAAAATGGAATGATATATTCAAAGTTATTTTTTTTAAAAAACCTAGCAAGCAATAATATTACATGTGGCAAAACTGTTGTTCAAAAATGAGGAAGAAATAAAAACTTTCTTACACAACCAAAAGCTAAAGGAGTTCATCACCACCAGACCTGCCTTAAGAGAAACATTAAAGGGAGTCCCTTCAAAGTTGAAATGCAAAGGTGTTAGATAGCAACATGAAAGCCTATAAAAATATAAAGCTCTCTGGCAAAGTTAAATACACAGATGCTCCTTGGTTTATGATAGTCCCATAAACCCATCGTAAGTTGAAAATATTTTAAGTCAAGGATTCATGGCTAAGAACTGTGACTCACTGCTGCTGCCCAACATGACAAGAGAAGAATGGTTAGGGTTAGGATTAGGTCATACACCATGATCAAGTGGGATTAATTCCTGTAATGTAAGAATGGTTCGACATACAAACATAAATCAGTGTAAAACACCACATTATCAGAATGAGATATAAAAAATTACATTATCTCAATTGATAAAGAAAAAGCATTTGGCAAAATTCAACACCTTTTCATGGTAAAAAAAAAATTCAACAAACTAGAAAGGAAATTGCCTCAACATAATAAAGGTCATATATGAAAAGCCTACAGCTAACATCACACTCAACAGTGAAAACAGTGAAAAACTGAATGTGTTTTCTTTGAGATCAGAAACAAAGCAAGAGGCCCACTCTTGCCACTTCTATTCAACATAGTACTAGAAGTCCTAACCAGAGAAACTAGGCAAGAAAAAGAAACGAAAGACATTCAAATTGTAAAGGAAGAAGTAAACTTATCTCCATTAACAGCTAATTCTGTATGTAGAAAATTCTAGACTATGCGCAAACACACACACACATACACACACATGTGCAAAGTGTTAGAACTAATAAATGAAATCACTAAAGTTGCAGGATCCAAAATTAACATGCAAAAATAAGTTGCTTTTCTATATACTAACAATGAAGAATCCAACAACGAAATTTTAAAAATGATGCCATTTACAATAGCATCAAAAAAGAATAAAATGCTTAGGAATAAACTCAGCCAAAGAGGTAAAAGATCTATACACTAAAAAACGTTGCTGAAAGAAATTTATGAAGACACAAATAAATGGAAAGATATCCTGTATTCATGGATTGGAAGATTTAATATTGTTAAAATACAAGTAATATTCAAAGTAAGACACAAATTCAATACAATCCTATTAGAGTCCCAATGGCATTTTTTATCAAAAATTGTAAAGAAATTATAAAATTTATATGGGATCTCAAAGGACCCCAAAGATCCCAAACAACACTGAGAAAAAAAGAATAAAGCTGGAGGCCTTATACTTTCTGTTTTTAAAACATGTTAAAATCTACAGTAATCAAGACAGTATGGCACTGGCATAAAAACAGACATAAAGACAAATGGAACCAAATAGAGAGCCCGGAATAAATCCTTGTGTATATAGTCAAATAATCTTCAACAAAAGTGCCAAGACTACACAATGGGGAAAGAACAGTATCTTCCACAAATGGTGTTGGAAAACTAGTTATCCACTTGAAAGGCAATGACATTTGATCTTTACCTTATGCTACAAAAAAACAACTCTAAATGGATTAAAGACAAAAATGTAGGATCTGAAACCATATACATCTAGAAAAAAAAATATGAAGAAAACCTTGTGACTTTGATTTGACAATGATTTCTTGATGACACCAAAGCACAGGCAACAAAAGCAAAAATTGACACATAGGACTACATCAAATCAAAAATCTGTGCAGCAAAGGAGATCATTAAAAAAAGCCTATGGAATGGGAGAAAATATTTTCAAGCCATGTATCTGATAAAAGTTTAATATCCAGTATATATAAAGAGCTCTCACAAATCAGTTACAAAAAAAAATCAAATGACCTGATTAAAAAATGGACAAAGGATTTGAATAACCTTTCTCTAAAGAGGATATACAAATGAACAAAAAGTTTATGAAAAGATGTTTGACATCATTAATCATCAGGGAAATGCAAATTAAAACCACAATGACATATGACCTTACCCTTATTAGAATGGCCACTATCAAACAAATAAGCAAACAACAACAACAAAAAAAAAAAAAAAAAAAACAGAAAATAACAAGTGCTGGTGAAGATATGGAGAAACTGGAACTCCTGTGCACTTTTGGTGGAGATGTAAAATGGTGCAGCCACTATGGAAAACAGTTTAGGAGTTCCTCAAAAAATTAAAAGTAGAATTACTTTATGATTCAGGAATCCTACTTCTTGGGTTTTAATCCAAAAGAATTGAAAACAGAATCTTGAAGAGATACTTGCACACCCATGCTCATTGCAGGATTATTCACAAAAGCCAAGGTGAAAGCAACTTAAATTTCTATCAACAGATAAATGGATGAAGAAAATGTGGCCTACCCACAACAATGGAGTATTATTCAGCCTTAAAAGTTAAGGAAGGCCGGGCGCAGTGGCTCACGCCTGTAATCCCAGCACTTTGGGAGGCCGAGGCGGGCGGATCACAAGGTCAGGAGATCGAGACCACGGTGAAACCCCGTCTCTACTAAAAATACAAAAAATTAGCCAGGCGCGGTTGTGGGCGCCTGTAGTCCCAGCTACTCGGGAGGCTGAGGCAGGAGAATGGCGTGAACCCGGGAGGCGGAGCTTGCAGTGAGCCGAGATCGCGCCACTGCACTCCAGCCTGGGCCACAGAGCGAGACTCCGTCTCAAAAAAATAAATAAATAAATAAATAAATAAATAAATAAATAAATAAATAAAAGTTAAGGAAATGTAGTCATAGACTAGAACATAGATGAATCCTGAGAACGTTATGCTAAATGAAAAAAACAGTTACAAAATATCAAATACTGCATTATTCCACTTAAATGAAGAACCTAGAATAGTCAACTCATAAAAACAGCAAATAGAATGTAACCACACATTACAGGTGTGGTTACAGGTGGCTCATGCCTGTAATTCCAGTACTTTGGGAGGCTGAGGCAGGCTAATCACAAGGTCAAGAGATGGAGACTAACCTGGCCAACATGGTGAAACCCCATCTCTACTAAAACTACAAAAATTAGCTGGGCGTGGTGGTACACGCCTGTAGTCCCAGCTACTTGAGAGGCTGAGGCAGAAGAATCGCTTAAACCTGGGAGGCGGAGGTTGCAGTGAGCTGAGATTGTGCCACTGCACTCCAACCTGGGTGACAGAGCTAGACTCCATCTCAAACAAACAAACAAACAAACAAAACACCTTCTAGAGATGTGTAGCTCAAAAATGCCCATATAGTTAACATTAGTGCACTGTGCACTTTGAAATGATTAAAATGATGTATTTTGTTGTGTTTTTTACCACAATTTTAAAAAACTGACACCAAGTAAAGGCAAAAATAATAATAATAAAACCTATGATAAATTCTTAGAACATAGGAACCCTGGAAATTATTTAGTCCAGATTCCTAATGTTATAGATAAGCAATGTCTCACATTAATTTTTTCTGGCTTTCTTTAAAGTCTAGGTCATCAGGTTTCTTTGCAATGACTTTTGTGATGTATTTTAGCTCCTCATGTTTTAAACGTTTAAAAAGCATTTGTGATGTGTGCATACATATTACATATATAATTTTTTTTTTTTTTTTTTTTTGAGACGGAGTCTAGCTCTGTCGCCCAGACTGGAGTGCAGTGGCGCGATCTCGGCTCACTGCAAGCTCCGCCTCCCGGGTTCACGCCATTCTCCTGCCTCAGCCTCCGGAGTAGCTGGGACTACAGGCGCCCGCCACCACGCCCGGCTAATTTCTTTTTGTATTTTTAGTAGAGACGGGGTTTCACCGTGTTAGCCAGGATGGTCTCGATCTCCTGACCTCGTGATCCGCCCGCCTCGGCCTCCCAAAGTGCTGGGATTACAGGCTTGAGCCACCGCGCCCGGCCTATAATTTATTTTCGATGTGATTCTATGTACCACCTCGTATCATCACGGATGCTTCTTTACGCAGCTCATCTGACCTACCCCGTTTTCTGGCATTTCTTTAATTCTCTATCATGTCCCAAAGATTACAAGTAGCACCTGCAAAGGCACATTTGCAATTCTTTCAGTCTCCTGGCATAGGATTAACTTGAGCCTAACTTGAATGGTTTTCAAAGAGCTAAATAAATTTTTGTTTTAATTTCCTCACCTATCTTTGGCTTTAATCCAAGATTCTGACCTTTAAAAAAAAAAAAAAAAAAAACTTTTTTGAGCTGCTTCTCCTTGATGAAGAAAATTGGGGCCACAGTTATGAAGAACAGTTCTGCTTTGAAATCATCTTGATGGTTTTTATACCGTCGGCTCCTGGCAGAGGTTGGCCCCTGCCTTGCAGCTCTTGTTGCTTGCACTGAGCATGTACCATTTCACAGGTGAGGCCTAGGAAAGGTTTTCCACATATTCACCATCTCAGAGAATTGAGATGCAGAACAGGAATCTTCTCCAGCTTGAGGTGGAGAAGACTGACCATATTATTGACCTTATTGACCATATTATACTATATTGCAATTTCCTGCTTCAATGTCTGTTTTATAGTATATATTAGGGAAACCCCATATATCATCCTTGCCTGAACACTTATATATCTATAACTTTAGCAAACTCCCTTCCTTAGAAATAACCTGTCTTAGGTTCACTCCAGAAAACTTGTTTCTACACACTAAAATGAAAATAGCGAGCTACACCCTATATAAAAATATATTCTCAGAATTCTGTCCTACTAACGTTCTTTATTTCTTAGGCCAAATTTCTTTTGTCTTGCTCTTGCATATAGATCTAAATCTCTGCAATGAATGTAAAGTTAATGGCTCTCTGTTTCAGATAATAAAGATAAAAGGCATATTAATAGACTTTTCAAAAGAAGATTTGAGAGCTCATGAAATGATTTCAACCCAGGGACTCCAACCACATATTACTCAGCTGCTTATAACCAATCATCTAAATTAGAAAAAAAATTAGTAAGCTTGGATAAGACTTTATCATTCTTAATGAAATTATTTAATATTTCAAATCTGTTCATTAAAGGCACACAGTACCACATTCTACAGTTTTTAGCCTCCTGGGTTTATTTTAAAAATATCAACTAATTTCAGTAATAAAAATAACATTAAAATGTTTTCAACATTTTGGTTAAAGAGGATATTCATATATCAATTTGAATTGATAATTCAATTCAGCTTATGATAATTTAAACATCAAACTCACTGTTATCTATACCTTCAAGCATTTTTAACCAAAAATTACCAGAATGATGTGATGAGGAATTAACTTTACTTACATTAATGAAAATTATGTCTATTATGCTAAATAGTTGTGGATAAATAATAAGCATCAAAAATAAGAAATAAATATGACATCAAGTATTTAAATATACTATGGCTTTTCCTTTCATTTTTTCTTAAAATTCAATAAATCTACAAGTTATTTTATTTACTTATTTATTCATTCATTTATTTAGTTTTTTTTTTTTTTTTTTTGAGACGGAGTCTCATTCTGTCACCCAGGGTGGAATGCAGTGGCTCAATCTCAGCTCACTGCAACCTCCACTTCCCAGGTACAAGCAACTCTCCTGCCTCAGCCTCCCGAGTAGTTGGGACTACAGGCACCGCCACCATGCCCAGCTAATTTTTTGTATTTTTAGTAGAGAGGGGGTTTCACCATGTTAGCCAGGATGGTCTTGATCTCCTGAGCTCGTGATCCGCCTGCCTCGGCCTCCCAAAGTACTGGGATTACAACTTATTTTTATATGTCCAGTCTTTTCTGGCATCACAATTATTTGCCCAAGTCAGCTACCTCATAAATTATACTAAACATCATGTTCAGGTCTCATTATTCCCATGATCAGGGTTCAGCAAACATTTTCTGTAAAAGGCCAGAGAGTAAATACTTTAGGCTGCACTGGCTGCAGAGTCTCAGTTGGTCACACATTCTTTATTTGGTTTGGGTTTTTCTTCCATATTTTAAAAGTGCAAACGACATGTTTAGCTTACTGGCTGTACACAAACAGGTCAAGGTTGGAACTGGCCCACAAGTAGTGGCTTCTTGTCTCCAGCTATAGATGGTTTTCTATATGGCACTTGTTTTAAAAGCCAGTTTTCTTCTTTTAAAACGCGCAAAGAGCACAGGGTAAGTAATCAGCCCTTTTGGCAAGTCCGGATCTACCCTAAGCTAGCAGTGTAACTCTGAAGAAGTGGTTCAGTCTCTGAGTTTTCTTTTCCTCATCTGTGGAAGGAGCAGATGTCTTTTATGGAAGGGAGAAGCAGATGAGAGAGAGTCAGAGGATGAATACGGTGGGACCCGGGGTTACCGGCAGAGGACAGATACAATAACAGGTGAGACAGAGGGTCCCTAGGGAGAGCTTAGGGAGCTGTTGAAGCTAGAATCTCCCCCAGGCACTCTTGCCTCGAGAGCAGCTCGCTTTTATCTTCTGCAGTGTTCATATCCATTCATGTAACACCAACCCAATCCAGACACACAGAGATGAGTAAGCAGCAGTAACCACAGCGCCGGGGAAAGTCCGGCGTTTCAGCAAGTGCGATACACTACGGGTTAACAGCGAAGATGGGCAGGCAGCAGAAGAGGCAGAAGACGGACCTCTATGAAGTGGGGTGTTTGGGGGAAGATGATCCGGATTTGATTCCAGCTGAACAAAGCTAGAAGCAGCTCATGCCCAGTGTTCAGGGGGATGAATAAAGTCAGTGTATTCAGAAATGCTAAGTTCCACGTGGAGAACAAGCACCTCGGTGTTGTGAAACGCAGGGATGTGAGTTGGGAGAGGTGTCAGAGGAGGCTGGAGCTGGGCAGAGAATGGGTCAAGAAGGTGTCTGTCGTGGGGAGGAGCAGGCACTTTATGCTGCAGATGATAGGAAATCATTCAAGTCTTTTAAGCCAGAAGGTTTCATGGCTAAATTTGCATTTAAGATAAATCACTCTGGCAACTGTAAGACTGGAGCAGGAAGATGAATTAGGGCCTAGTCCCTTAGCCCTGACAGGGCATGATGAAGATTGAATCCAGGGCAGTCCTAAAAGGTCAGAATAAAGAAGACTCATCTCAGTCATATCTGTAAGACACATTGTAAAGACTTGATGACTAATGGAAAATGGGATGTGGGGGAGGGAAAGGAAGAAGAAAAACAGCAGGAAACAAAACAACAAACAGGAATCAAGTCTGGGCGAGGTGGTTCACGCTTGTAATCCCGGCACTTTGAGAGGCCAAGGCGAGCGGATCATGAGGTCGGGAGTTTGAGACCAGCCTGACCCATACAGTGAAACCCCATCTCTACTAAAAATACAAAAATTAGCTGGGTGTGGTGGCGGGCACCTGTAATCCCAGCTACTCGGGAGGCTGAGGCAGGAGAATCGCTTGAACCCGGGAGGCAGAGGTTGCAGTGAGACGAGATTGCACCACTGCACTCCAGCCAGGGTGACAGAGCAAGACTCCGCCTCAAAAAAACAAACAAACAAACAAACAAAAAACGCCCAGGAATCAACAGGAATAACAGAGGCCGGCCTAGAGAGAACAATCGAGATTAGGATTCCAGTGTGGATGTGAGGAGTCAGGTGTGGTATGGAACCTCCAGGTCAGGACTGGAGATGCATATGTGGATCCCAGGCACAGGCACCCACCAAGAGGTGCGGGAGACACTTGAGACCACAGGAAAGACGGGAAGGGAGGGGCCGCCGGAGCTGAGCGAGGGAGGGGCCGTTCCAGGGAGAAGCCAGGCTGAGGAGAGCTCAGGAGTGGACTTCCATGAAGCGGAGGGAGGGAACCGCGACGCCTGTGCCCAGGTTTCTCTGACCACAGAAATAAGCACATCGCAGAAATTATAAAGAACAAGTCACTTAACATAGTTATTTTAAAAAACATAATTATATACAAAGAATTGTAATCCTGTGTGGGATATACAAGAAATGAGTTGATTTGATCCTACCACTTAAGAGTTTACCAATATTTCATCCATGTTTACTTGTAGTCACAGTTGAGAATATAAACCTAAACTTCCTTGGAATTAGTGGCCTGGTTTATTGTCACATCTTCCTAGTTATTATAATAACATAAAACTAACAAAGTAAGAAAATCTTTGCAGATTCCTACATAAATGGGAAAAGAAGTGGCTCTAGCTAGATGGGGGGTTGGGGGTGCGCCCAGTGTACATTTTTGAAAGACCATCCACTGTGTTCTCAAACGCAGTGTGCTCCTGTAAATGACTCAGAGGAAGGCTGTGGTCCCAGCCCCGGATTCTGATTCCGTAGGCCTGGGACAGGCCAGGGAATCTACTTCTTATTGGGCACCTGCAGAAAATCTAGAGTTGGCATCCCAAGGAGCACACCTCGCCAGTCCTTAGAAGTTTACAGTCTTCAAAGTCAGGGTCCTGCATACTTGAATGACTACTCATTTTCAGGAAATGTCACTACAAAATTGTTAATAAATTTTTATAATTTTACATTGTCTGAAAATTATTTAGCACATTCTCTTGAAAAAAAAAAAAAAAAAAAACCCCATGCTTAAAACAGGTAAGTTGAGTATAAATGTTTGATCTCAATTAACTCATGAGTCAACAATGCTCTGAAAGCATTGACTGAATCCTTACTGAATAGCACATCCAGGGCAGGCTATTAGGATACAAAGATGAAAACAGACTTAAATTAAGACAACAGATGTTACAGGGTGGTAATCACCCACATGTATCATAGCCCCAGAAGAGGCCCTAATTTTGCCTGGAGACATCTGTAAGAAGGAGAAGGACCAGAATTCAGTCATAGGAAATTGGCAATGTGGAATGAGTGTGCCTGCACTACATCTAGACAGGGCACTTGTGAGGATCAAATGAGATATTAAATGGAAAAGCGTCTTTGGGACAAGTAAGGTGTTGTTACTGTGAGCTTTTCAGTTTCTAAGAGTAATGACATTTCTTCTTCTAGGACTGTGTCCTTGTCTCAGTGGAATTCAGGTGAAAATCATTTGCTTATACTCCCTGGCTTAAAAAATTTTTAAAGACCAACTGGTTAAACTGTATGCATTTTAATCTCAGTAAGTTTTCCTTGTTCTCCTCACATGCTCACTCTTTGCTGTCTGGAAATCTTAAAGAAAATGTGTTATTTCTAGTACAGAGCAGAATGTAGAAGAAAGGTTGGTGGGCAGAGAACCACACTGGAAGGGTGTAAGGAAAGGAGGAAGAGGCAATACGTCTGTGGCAGGTTTCACTGGCCAGCCCTTTTCTCGGGAGAAAGTAATCAAATCACTCTCTCTCCCTACACATCTACCACTCCAGTCTGGTGAAAACAGCAAGATCCAGCATCCTTGCCAATATCTAGCTGTGCGATCTTGAAAAAAATATTACCTAAGTCTTCTGGACCTCTTTGCCTTCATTTGGAGTAGAGCAAGCTTGAACAGAACATTTTGAAAGTACCGTTCTACCCCAGCATTTTCTCATTCTATGAACATGTGTTCTCATTGGCCTGGATTTGCCCTGGTGATGTGATGAGATCCAGAAAGGGCAGACACATTTTTGAGGTGCTCAGCTGAGCACAAGCCTAAAGTATGATTTTCAGATATCACAGTTCCAATACCATATCTCTTCTCACTTATGTACATGTTTTAACACATTTAAGACCTGCAAGTTATGTACACACATAGAGATACACACATATACACATATATTTGGATCATATATGATTCTATGTATGATTGTGGCTTTCCCCAACAGATTTTATTTTCTGATTTCTCAAGGAGAAGGCAATATTTCTATTTTTATTCAGTCTCCTTCAAGAACATTGGGGTTGTGCAGCCAGCTTGTATACAGTGTACACTGTCCTTTATCCACAGGCCACTAACTTACCCACAGATTACATTCATGACCCAGCACAGCAGCAGGTGGGGCTTGTATCTTCGAGCATTCTCAGGCCAGGGGGGTGGAGGAGAGGGGCAGAAACCTTTACAGTATTAATTGCATGTGCAAAATATTTTAGCTATTTTAATGTATACTAAACAAATCGTTTTACTTTATTAAATTTCCCCTCCCAATTCTCATAGTACACAGATAAACCCAACCATAGCATTCTGCCCTCTAGATAAAATTGTATTGGTTAAACATATTTTTCCTTCAGTAAATAAATATCACACTCTGGATGATTTTTATAGCTAATAGTATGGTCCCTGGAACATATGCCATCTGTAATGCATTGCTGTGTATACTGTTTTTAAAACGTCCATCATATGTAAACCTCATAAGCTTACAAAAGTTAATCACATGTGATAGTGTTAAGAATATGTCACATATGCTTGTATAATATTAACAAACTAAAATAACTTCAAACAGACCAATAGACATGTTTTAGAGCACCCTTAATCCACAGATGACAAATTACCTTCAAGGCTTCTACAAATTAAAAATACTAAGAGGAAAGTGTAATTTATTCTGGTAGCTATGCAATAATCCCACAAGAAAAAAGCTGGTTGTCCCAGTGGATCTGTGGTTGGCCCCTCCTCAGTCATGTGGCTTTGATCTCAGGATCTCATTGACGACTTTGGGTTCCCTTGTTTTTCCTCTAGATTCTAAGTGAAAAGCACTGGGAGATGCATGGATAGACCGCAGGAGCGTCAGAAATACTCCCAAGAACACATGGCAAACGCGTGTTGTAAATGCTTTAACCTTCATTCCAACACAGACTCCAGAGACTGCATGAGATTCGCAGAGAAAGCCACTACTCAGAAGAGGCTCCGGGCTTCCCTTGCGCTTCTGCCTTTGGAAGCCGCAGGCCAGTCCTCGGCTCATTTACTCCTCTGGCTGATTCAAAGCAGCCAAGTTTCACTTGACCCTGCTTAGCAAGAGAAACCGCTCCTCCTCCAGTGGCTAATAATTCTTCTGAGTGGCAAACGGTTAACACCCAATTTTAATGCCCTGGCTCACAACCCCCACACAGACATCTGAGCCACATGTGAGTAGCTTTTCTGTAAATGACAGAAATACTAAAAGAACTTGATGGAAATCGTCTCCATTTCCTTTCGGGGGCGTACTAGGGACCAATTAAACGGAGCACTTCCACCGGCCTAGTGGTTTTCTGCAGCCGGGGAAGACGGGGCGGTGCGCTGAGGCTCGGCGCCCCCCGGTGAGACCAGCCCCTCACTTGGCCGCCAGCCTCTGAGACAATGGAGCTGACACTGCCCAGCGGGGGTCGCGCAGAGGGGTCAGCAGGATCCGCGGAAGAGGCAACAGCTGGGGAGCCCTCCTTCACCCTACATCTTTGTTCTGCTCTCTTTTCCATGCCCAAAGAAACAGAGGAGGAAGCAGAGCCCCCACCGCGCGGTTGTGTAGGTGACCACGCCGCTTCCCCCATCTCCCTTAGCAACGGGGCTTCCGCGTCCCTCGAAATGGCCAGTTTCGCCCCCTCCTTCTGGGGCAGGTCCAGAGTTCAGAAGGCTTCTACTCCCAGCCTCCTCGGCTTGTGCATCCCAGCGGTTGGGAAGTCCCCGCGATTCCTTTCCCAGGAAGGAACCGACAAGCCTCCTCCACGCCCCCCAGGCACGTCCAGTCCTCACCGTGCGGGAACTCCGGGTGGAGACCCAGCGCCTCAGGTCCGACCCCCGACACCCTCCCGGCGTCCCCAGCCCGGCCGCGCAGAACAGCCTCTGCGCCCCGCCGACCTCCAGACTCGGAGAGGCTGCCCCGCCGCGTTCTCCGCGCTGGGACCGCGCGCAGCGTCCCGCCGACGCCCCTACCTGCCGGAGAAGGGTCCGTGGGAGCCGGGGGCCGGGCGACGCGGCGATGGCCAGGACTCGGCTCGGAGACCAGCCCCGCGCAGCGGGTGAGGGGATCGGCAGTTGCCCCTGTGCCCGGGGCCGGCGCAGATGCGCGCAGCCAGGCCGGCTGGAGGCTGGGGACGGCTCCGCCACCCGCTCGGTGGCGGCTCTCTCTGCCCGCCTCTGCGACCCGCAGCCGCGGCGTCGGCGGCGACACAGTCCCCGCCGGCCCCGCCTCTCCCCTCCCCGCGCGCCCCCCGCGTGGTGCCCGCCGCAGCGCGGGTCGTGGGGCTGGGCTCCAGCTCCCGGGGCGCCGCGCCTCGCTCTGTGGGTCACTTTCCTGCCGCGCCCAGGACGCTGAACCCGCCTGGCTTCTAATTCCCGCCCGGGCAGCCCCCCAGTCTCCGGCGCCCTCCTTTCCACGCTCCCCCGCGCGTTCCTGGAGACCGCGCCTCTCTCCGCTCCTGCCCTCCGATCCTCTCCGCTCTCTCCCGCCTGTCTCTCTGCTACAATTCTAAGAACGTAGCTCACTCCTGAAACTTTTCCGTCTCCACTTCAGCAAGATCCCGGGAGCTGGAGGGGAAGGGAGTGCCCAGAGCTGTGACCTGCAGCCGAGGTCCCCCTGGGCAGTCCGAACAGAACAAAGGCCATTGCGGGGACTGTGGCAGTGGTTACCAGATGAAATGAGTGACCCCTTTTAAAGCTACAGAGGCCGTAACAGTCTTTCGCCCTCTCTGGTAATTCAAGAGCCTTCTGAATTGGGCTCCAAAAATCAACTTCAGCCTTGGACCAGAGAACATGTGCTAGAATAAGCCTGCCTCCAGGGGACTGCGCCGTCACAATTGTTAGACAATTCCAGTGCATTCAGTGCGATGAAATGGAAGGCTTACCCCAGCCCCCAATTTTGTTCTTGGCTGGCTGTGTAAACATGTTTCCTGTCCACATTTCTCCAGGAGGGCTATTTGCTGTATTAATTCTAGGGTTAATGGAGACATGCAGTCACACGTTGCTTTACCAGAGGGGTACGCTCTGAGAAATGAGGGGTAGCTCTGAGAAATGTGTCCTTAAGCGATTGCGTGACTGTGCGAATATCATAGGGTGGATGGACCTACAAAGAACTCAGTGGTGTAGCCTACTCCACACCTAGGACATGTGCTACAGGCAGGGTGCGGTGGCTCACATCTGTAATCCCAGCACTTTGGGTGGCCAAAGCAGGGGGATCTCCTGAGATCAGGAGTTTGAGACCAGCCTGGGCAACATGGCAAGACCCTGTCTCTACCAAAAACACAAAAAATTAACTGGGTGTGGTGGCACAGCCTGTGGTCCTAGCTACTCAGGAGGCTGAGGTAGGGGAATTACTTGAGTCCTGGAGGCGGAGGTTGCAATGAGTCGAAATCCGAGATCGCGCCACTGCACTCCAGCCTGGGAGCGACAGAAGGAGACTCCTGCCACACACACACACACACACACAGAGACACACAGGACATATGATACATAACCTAATGCTCTTAGGCTACAAACCTATAAAGCAAGTTCCTGTGCCAAATACCATAGGCAATTATAACACAATGGTAAGTATTTGCATATCTAAACATATGTAAATGTAAAAAAGGTACAATAGAAACATGGTATTATAATCTTACGGGACCACCTTCCTACATGCGGTCAGTTGTTGACCCAAACATCCTTATGCAGTGAATGACCATATAGGTGATTATATATACACATATTGTACACATTGATATATATTATATATAATCTATGTAATGTATAAAGTGCAATATATGATAATGCGATTATATAATGCATGTATATACTGTAATTATATATTATATATAATCACATAATGTGTATATATACATGTATATATATACATAATAGAAGAGGGTCTTGAACATAGTACACACTCAATAACTGTTTCTTCAAATGAGTTTACTACCATATTAATTATTGGATATGTCTGGATAAATTGTATGATAAATGAATATATGAAAGATAGAGACTCTATAGTTAGTTTTCTGCATGAAATTCGAACTTCAAACACTTAGGTGACATTATAAGGCTGCATTTTCAAGTATGGATGATATAATGACTTCAGATACCGCTTTTTAATTGCCATTTATATTTCACATCTTAAGTGATTTGAAATATATTCTGTGATTTTTAAGATGGGATTAAACTAATTAATTGACCTTAAATATGAAACTATATGATGATATTTTCCATATATAATGTAATGGAGTCTAAGTCAGAGTTCGTTTTTATTAAAATAATTTACAATGGGTAAATTAAAAATTTTCTCCCATTCTGTAGGTTGCCTATTCACTCTGATGGTAGTTTCTTTTGCTGTGCAGAAGCTCTTTAGTTTAATTAGATCCCATTTATCAATTTTGGCTTTTGTTGCCATTGCTTTTGGTGTTTTAGTCATGAAGTCCTTGTCCATGCCTATGGCCTGAATGGTATTGCCTAGGTTTTCTTCTAGGGTTTTTATGTGGCACATGTACAACATGGAATACTATGCAGCCATACAAAAGGATGAGTTCATGTCCTTTGTAGGGACATGGATGAAGCTGGAAGCCATCATTCTGAGCAAACTATCACAAGGACAGAAAACCAAACACTGCATGTTCTCATTCATAGGTGGGAATTGAACAATGAGAACACTTGGACACACGGTGGGGAACATCACACACCGGGACCTGTCGTGGGGTGGGGGGAGAGGGAAGGGATAGCATTAGGAGTTATACCTAATGTAAATAATGAGTTAACTGGTGCAGCACACCAACATGGCACATGTATACATATGTAACAAACCTGCATGTTGTGCACATGTACCCTAGAACTTAAAGTATAAATAATAATAATAATGATTTACAAAATCATAATAATGAAGGCTAACAAGATTGACTATGAATTAAAACTAAAATAATTATTTCAGCACCTTATTGTTTTCCTGGCATTTTATGCATTTAGTGCCAGAGAAATATAAATGTGTATAAATGTGGTATGAAGATATTACTTTTTTTTTTTTTTTTGAGACAGAGTCTCACTCTGTCACCCAGACTGGAGTACAGTGGCGTGATCTTGGCTCACTGCAACCTCTGCCTCCCAGGTTCAAGCGATTCTCCTGCCTCAGCCTCCTGAGTAGCTGGAATTACAGGCGCCCACCACCATGACTGGCTAATATTGTATTTTCAGTAGAGATGAAGTTTTGCCGTGTTGGTGAGGCTGGTTTTCAACTCCTGACCTCACGTAATCCACCCACCTCCGCTTCGCAAAGTGCTGGGATTACCGACGTGAGCCACTGTGCCTGGCCATATTACACATTTTTATGTTTGTTGTGTAGCATAATATTTGAAATCATTCTGTTTCTCTTTATATTGTAAGATTTGTATAGAAGAAGCAGCTTGCACATATTTAGCTCACCAGAAGTTAAGCTCTGGTAACCAACCTTTAAAGCTCTACAGACATCAAACAGTAGAGGCGCCTGATAAAATACTACAGTGGTCAGCAGGAGAGTTCAGGCTTTATATTGCTACAGTGCATGTTTCTCAATTATGGGTTATATATTGGATATATGTTTATATCATGTATCTGTTTCTGTATTAGCAGGTGACAGTATAAGACAAAAAAAGGAAAGAAAATAGCAAAAGTCATAAGTAGAAATCATGTTTGCATTCTAGTTATTTCCGTTACAGGCAGTGATTACAGTGGGCTGAAATACACAATTGAAATTGATAAGGTTTAAAAAAGTCACTATGCAATTTAAGCATATGGGCAATGTATTATTAAGAATGTATTATTAAGAATGTCAATATTGGTTCAGTTCCCAAAGGTAATTTTTCTTTTTAAAGTGAGATATGAATGCTCGTTTGTCATTGGTAATTTCTCTGTTTACATGAAGGCAGCAAATTCTGAAATAGTAAATTTTTTTACTAGGACAGAAGCATGTATTATCCAGCTTTGGCAGCCATATGAGGTATATTGTGGTAAAAGAGGATTACCTGAAATAGAAACCTCAAAGAAGATGGCTATAACAACATTCTGAGTTAAAGTTTTTATCACTTTTAGAAAGAGAAAGTATTAAGTTCATCTAATGGAAATATGTGTAAAGTGAATTATTTGTATGTATTTTATTACACTCATAATCTGTTCTGCATATATATATCTATTCTGCATATACAATCCAGTCTGCATATATATAGAGACATATATATGTGTATATATATGTGTGTATATACATATGTGTTTGTATATATGTGTGTATATATATAGGTTTCTTCCACATTTTCAGGAATCTTTACAGCAGTGCCCCACTCTACTGGTACCAATTTACTGTATTAATTCCTTCTCACAGCTGCTATGAAGAAATACCCAAGACTGGATAAGTTATAAAGAAAAGACGTTTAATAGAGGTTTAATTGACTCACAATTCCGCATGACTGGGAGGCCTCAAGAAATTTACAGTCACGGCAGAAGGCACCTCTTCAAAGGGCGGCAGGAGAGAGAATGAGAGCAGAGCAAATGAGGGGCCCCTTGTAAAAACATCAGATCTTGTGCGAACTCACTATCATGAGAAAGCTATGGCAGAAACCACCCCCATGATTCAGTTATCTCCACCTCGTCCTTTGACACGCAGGGATTATTACAATTCAAGGTGAGATTTGGGTGGGGACACAGAGCCAAACCATATGACAAATGCACTTGAAGAAAATGCACATTCCGCTGTTTATAGGTGGAGTTACTATAAATGTTAATTGTGTTGATGGTTGATGGAATTATTAAAGGCCTTTATATACCTACTGTTGATTTTATCAATTAGAAATGAAAATGGGGTGTTGAAATCTCCAGCTGTAATTGTGAATTTTTATATTCCTCCTTGTAATGCTATCAGTTTTTACTTTTGTATTGAGAATTTCTCTTTTCAGTGCATATTGTAAATTGTTACATACTTCCTTTGTAAATTTTAAATTTAATATTTAATTTTGGGATACATAGTAGGTATACATATTTATGGGGTACATGAGTTACTTTGATACAGGCATGCAATGTGTAATAATCACATCATGAAGATAGGGTATTCATCCCTTCAAGCATCGATCCTTTGTGTTACAAATAATCCTATTATACTTTTTAAGTTATTTTAAAATGTACAATCAAGTTATTGTTGACTTTAAAGAGTCACCTTATTCTATCAAATACTAGACCTTATGCATTCTTTCTAATTATTATTTTGTACACATTAACCCCACTCCCCACAACCTGCCTATGCTCTTTCCCAGCCTCTTGTAACCACCTTTCTACTCTCTATCTGCATGGGTTCAATTGTTTTGGTTTTTAGCTTCCCACTTTGATAAAAGGGAAGATCCAAAGTTTGTCTTTGCCTGACTGATTTCATTTAACATAATGAACTCCAGTGTTGCTGCAAATGACAGGATCACATTCTTTTTTTACGGCTGCATAGTACTTCTTTGTGTCTATGCACCATTTTCTTTATTCATCTGTTGAACGCTACTTAGGTTGCTTCCAAATCTTGGCTATTGCAAACAGTGATGAAACAAACATGAGAATGCAGACATCTCTTTGATACACTGCTTTTCTTTCTTTCGGGTATATACATAGCAGTGGGGTTGCTGGATCATGTGGTAGCATTATTTTTAGTTTTGGAGGAATCTCCAAACTGTTCTCCATAGTGGTTGTACTAATTTACATTCCCGCCAACAGTGTATGAAAGTTCCCCTTTCTCCACATCCTTGTAGTATTTGCTACCGCCTGTCTTTGGGATAAAAGCCATTTTAACTGCGGTGAGATTGAGAGGTGACAATGTGCTAGCAGCCTTCGCTTGCTCTTGGCACCTCCTCAGCCTCGACATCCACTCACATTTTGGCAACCACGAAGGGACTCTCGCCTATCACCAAGCAGTGAGACTATCGCCTATCGCCAAGCGATGGGAAACACGAAGGCATCAACAGGCTCACCCTTGAAATGCATCCTAAGCCATTAAGACCAATTTGACCCACAAACCCTGAAAAAGAGGCAGCTCATTTTTTCTGCACTACAGTTTGGCCCCAATATTCTCTCTGATGGGGAAAAATGGCTTTTTTTTTCCCCCTAAGGGAAGTATAAATTACAATACTATCCTGCAGCTTGACCTTTTCTGTAAGAGGGAAGGCAAATGGAGTGAAATACCTTATGTCTAAGCTTTATTTTCATTGAAGGAGAACACACAACTATGCAAAGCTTACAATTTACATCCCACAGGAGGACCTCTCAGCTCACCCCGGTATCCTAGCCTCCCTATAGCTCCCCTTCCTATTAATGATAATCCTCCTCTAATCTCCCCCGCCCAGAAGGAAATAAGCAAAGAAATCTCCAAAGCACCACAAAAACCCCTGGGCTATTGGTTATGTCCCCTTCAAGCTGTAGGGGGAGGGGAATTTGGCTCAACCCGGGTACATGTCCCCTTTTCCCTCTCTGATTTAAAGCAGATCAAGGCAGACCTGGGGAAGTTTTCAGATGATCCTGATAGGTACATAGATGTCCTACAGGGTCTAGGGCAAACCTTCGACCTTGCTTGGAGAGATGTCATGCTATTGTTAGATCAAACCCTGGGCTTTAAGGAAAAGAATGCAGCTTTAGCTGCAGCCTGAGAGTTTAGAGATACCTGGTGTCTTAGTCAAGTAAATGATAGAATGACAGCAGAAGAAAGGGATAAATTCCCTACCGGTCAGCAAGCCATCCCCAGTATGGATCCCCACTGGGACCTTGACTCAGATCATGGGGACTGGAGTCATAAACAGCTGTTGACCTGTGTTCTAGAAGGACTAAGGAGAATTGGGAAAAAGCCCCTGAATTATTCAGTGATGTCCATTGTAACTCAGGGAAAGGAAGAAAATCCTTCTGCCTTCCTCGAGCGGCTACAGGAGGCCTTAAGAAAATATACTCCCCTGTCATCTGAATCACTCGAGGGTCAATTGATCCTAAAATATAAGTTTATTACCCAATCAGCTGCAGATATCAGGAGAAAGCTCCAAAAGCAAGCCCTGGCCCTGAAAAAAATCTGGAGACATTATTAAACCTGGCAACCTTGGTGTTCTTTAATAGGGACCAAGAGTAACAGGCCCAAAAGGAAAAGTGAGATCAGAGAAAGGCCACATCCTTAGTCATGGCCCTCAGACAAACGAACCTTGGTGGTTCAGAGAGGACAGAAAATGGAGCAGGCCAATCACCCAGTAGGGCTTGTTATCAGTGTGGTTTTTGAGGACACTTTAAAAAAGATTGTCCAATGAGAAACAAGCCACCCCCTCGTCCATGTCCACTATGCCGAGGCAATCACTGAAAGGTGCACTGCCCCAGAGGACGAAGGTTCTCTGGGTCCGAAGCCCCCAACCAGATGATCCAACAACAGGACTGAGGGTGCCTGGGGCAAGCGCCAGTTCATGTCATCACCCTCACTGAGCCCTGGGTATGCTTAACCATTGAGGGTCAGGAAATTGACTTCTTCCTGGACACTGGTGCGGCCTTCTCAGGGTTAATCTCCTGTCCTGGTTGACTGTCCTCAAGGTCCATTACCATCTGAGGAATCCTGGGACAGCCTGTAACCAGGTATTTCTCCCACATCCTCAGTTGTAATTAGGAGACTTTGCTCTTTTCACATGCCTTCCTTGTTATACCTGAAAGTCCCACACTCTTATTAAGGAGGGATATATTAGTCAAAGCTGGAGATATTATCTACATGAATATGGGGAACAAGGTACCCATTCGTTGTCCCCTGCTTGAGGAGGGAATCAGTCCTGAAGTCTAGAGATTGGAAGGAACAAATTCAAGCTCCAGCCTTAAGCCTTCCCACAGGACAAAACTTCTCTTTATATATCACAGAGAGAGCAGGGATAGCTCTTAGAGCCTTACTCAGACTCGCAGGACAACCCCACAACCAGTGGCATACCTAAGTAAGGAAATTGATGCAGTAGCAAAAGGCTGGCCTCACTGTTTACGGGTAGTTTTGGTGGTGGCCGTCTTAGTGTCAGAGGCTATCAAAATAATATAAGGAAAGGATCTCACTCTCTGGACTACTCATGATGTAAATGGCATACTAGGTGCCAAAGGAAGTTTATGGATATCAGACAACCGCCTACTTAGATACCAGGCACTACTCTTTAAGGGACTGGTGCTTCAAATATGTACTGCGTGGTCCTCAACCCTGCTGCTCTTCTCCCAGAGGATGGGGAACCAATCGCGCATGACTGCCAACAAATTATAGTCCAGACTTATGCCGCCCGAGATGATCTCTTAGAAGTCCCCTCAGCAAATCCTGACCTTAACCTATATACCAATGGAAGTTCATTTGTGGAGAATGAGATACGAAGGGCAGGTTATGCCATAGATAGTGATGCAACCATACTTGAAAGTAAGCCTCTTCCCACAAGGACCAGCACCCAGTTAGCAGAACTAGTGGCACTTATCCGAGCCTTAGAACTAGGAAAGGGAAAAAGAACAAATGTGTATACAGATAGCAAGTATGTTTAATCCTACATGCCCATGCTGCAATATGGAAAGAAAGGGAGTTCCTAACCTCTGGAAGAAGCCCCCATCAAATACCACAAGGAAATCATAGAATTGCACGCCGTGCAAAAAACCAAGGAGATGGCAGGTCTTACACTGCCGAAGCCATCAAAAAGGGGAAGGAGAGGGGAGAACAGCAGCATACGTGGCTGACAGAGGCAGGGAAGGACCAGCACAAAGAAGAGAGAGAAAGAGACAGAAAGTCAGAGAGAGAGAGAGAGAGAGAGAGAGAGAGAGAGAGAGGAAGTCAAAGAGAAGAGGACAGAGAGGAAGAGACAGAGAGACAGAAAGTCAAAGAGAGAGAAAGAAGGAGATAAAAGTAGTAAAGAAAAAACAGTGTACTCTATTCCTTTAAAAGTCAGGGTAAATTTAAAACCTGTAATTGATAATTGAAGGTCTTCTCTTTAACCCTATAACACTCCAATACCACCTTGTTGTCAGTGTAAACAAGGGCATAGCCCGAAAGCACTGAGACCACTGACAACCCGTAACCTTCCTATCAGAAATCCTTGATGCAGCAGGTTTCCTAATGGAGGATCTAAATCTGACAAAAGTCTGACCAGACAGGAGGAACTCCCTTCAGGACAGGATGATAGACGGTTCCTCCCAGGCGATTAAAGAAAAAGACACAATAGGTATTACAATTGCCTAATAATTGGTCTACTCATACATGTGAGCTGTTTACACTCAGTCAAACCTTAAAGTACTTACAGAATCAAGAAAGAGCCATCTATACCAATTTTAAGTTAATATAGACTGAACGAGGTCTTACTAATAGCAAAGAATAATTGAAATCCCAAACTTACAAAGTTTTCAACAAAAGTAAAGTTTGCTGAAAGTTAACAGTGTAACATGCATTATCCTACTACCACACACTCTCAAAGGCTTTCTCAGACAGTTTGCAAGAAATAACGAAATCTATCCTTACTCTACAATCCCAAATAGACTCTTTAGCAGCAGTGACTCTCCAAAACTGCTGAGGCCTAGACTTCCTCACTGCTGAGAAAGGAGGACTCTGCACCTTCTTAGGGGAAGAGTGTTGCTTTTACACTAACCAGTCAAGGACAGTATGAGGTGCCACCTGGCGTTTATAGGAAAAGGCTTCTGAAATCAGACAACGCATTTCAAACTCTTATACCAACCTCTGGAGTTGGGCAACATGGCTTCTCCCCTTTCTAGGTCCTGTGGAAGCCATCTTGCTGTTACTCACGTTTAGGCCCTTATCTTTAACCTTCTTGTCAAATTTGTTTCCTCTAGAATGGAGGCCATCAAGCTACATGTGGTCTTACAAATGGAACCCCAAATGAGTTCAACTAACAACTTCTACTGAGGACTCCTGGACCGACCTGCTGGCCCTTCAACTGGCCTAAAGAGTTCCCCTCTGGAGGACACTGCAACTGCAAGGCCCCTTCTTTGCCCCTATCCAGCAGGAAGTAGCTAGAGTGGTCATTGGCCAAATTCCCCATAGCAGTTAAGGTGTCCTGTTTAGAGGGAGAATTGAGAGGTGACGACATGCTAGCAACCCTCACTCACTCTCAGCACCTCCTTAGCCTCAGTGTCCACTCTGGCCACACTCGAGGAGCCCTTCAGCCGGCCGCTACGCTGTGGGGACCCCTCTTTGGGGCTGGCCGAGGCCAGAGCTGGCTCCCTCTGCTCCCCGGGAGGTGTGGAGAGAGAGGCACTGGTGGGAGCCTGGGCTGCATGTGGTGCTTGCGGGCTGGTGTGGGTTCCAGGTGGGCGTGGGCTCAGTGGATCCCCACACTCAGCGTGGCCAGCTGGTGCCTGCTGGGCTTGATCAGGGGATGAGCTCCCTCTGGGCTGCAGGAGTGCCCAGGCTACAAAGTCCCATGGGGAGTGCCAGTGAGAGGTGAAGCTGGCTGGGCTTCTGGGACAGGTAAGGACTTGGAAAACTTTTCTGTCTAGCTAAAGGATTGTAAATCACCAATCAGCACTCTGTGTCTAGGTAAAGGTTTGTAAATGCACCAATCAGCGCTCTGTGTCTAGCGAATCTGGTGAGGACTTGGAGAACTTTTGTGTCTAGCTAATGGATTGTAAACGCACCAATCAGCACTGTGTCAAAACAGACCAATCAGCTGTCTGTAAAACGGACCAATCAGCTCTCTGTAAAATAGACCAATCAGCTCTCTGTAAAATAGACCAATCAGCAGGGATGTAGGTGAGGCCAGATAAAGGAATAAAAGCAGGTAAGCCAGTGGGGTCCCCTTCCACTCCGTAGAAGCTTTGTTCTTTCACTCTTGGCAAGGGATCTTACTGTTGCTCACTCTTTAAGCCTGCACCACCTTTATAAGCGGTAACATTCACTGCGAAGGTCTGCAGCTTCACTTCTGAAGCCAGCGAGACCACGAACCCACTGGGAGGGCCAAACAACTCTGGACAGGAGGAACAAACAACTCCAGATGTGCTACCTTTATGAACCCTAACACTCACTGTGAAAGTCTAAAGCTTCACTCCTGAAGTCAGCGAGACCACGAACCCACTAGAAGGAGGAAACTCTGGATACATCTGAACATCTGACCATCTGAAGGAACGAACTCCAGACACACCATCTTTAAGAACTGCAACACTCACCACGAGGGTCCACGGCTTCATTCTTGAAGTCAGCAAGACCAAGAACCCACCAATTCCGTACACAAGATGACATCTCATTACTTTTTTTTTTTTTTTTTTTTTTTGAGACAGACTCTTGTGCTGTCACCCAGGCTGGAGTGTAGTAGTGTGATTGTTTTGATTTGTATTTCTCTGATGATCAATAATGCAGAGGCCTTTTTCATATCCTGTTTGCCATTTGTATGTCTTCTTTTGAGAAATGTCTATTCAAATCTTTTGCCCATTTTTAATTCAGATTATTAGATTCTTCTCCTATATAGTTGATTGAGCTCCTTATATATTCTGGTTATTAATTCCTTGTCAGGTACTTTGCAAATATTTTATTTCATTCTGTTGGTAATCTCTTTGTTGATTGTTTCCTTTGGTTTGCAGAAGCTTTTTAACTTGATGTCATCCCATTTGTCCATTTTTTGCTTTGGTTGCCTGTGCTTGTGGATAATACTAAAAAAATCTTCATCTAGTCCAATGTCCTAGAGATTTCCCCAATGTTTTCTTATATTAGTTTCATAGTTTGAGGTCTTAGATTTAAGCCATTAACCCATTTTGATTTTTGTATATGGTGAGAGATAGGAGTCTAGTTTCATTCTTCTGCTTATGGATATCCAGTTTTTCCAGCACCATTTATTGAAGAGACTGTCCTTTCCCCAGTGCATGTTCTTGGCAACTTTCTCAAAAATGTGCTCACTGTAGATGTATGGATTTGCTTCTGGGTTCTCTATTCTGTTCCATCGATATATGTGTCTGTTTTTATGCCAGTATCATGCTTCTTTGGTTCTATAGCTCTGTAGTATAATATGAAGTCAGGTAATGTGATTCCTCCAATTTTGTTCTTTTTGCACAGATATCCATATTATGTCTGCTGCCGGGGATTGGGGGAGCGGTGGCATTGGCAATTCAAGACTGTCTCTCCTACCCTCCCCGTGACTCTTTTAGTGATACGAAGTTAAAACCAGGTACTGTGATTGCTCCCCTTATTTTTGGTTCTTGTGATGGTGCATTTTTATGTGTAGTTAGTTGTTAAAATGTGGTGTTCCTGAAGGGGGCACACAGGATGGTGTTGGCTTCTATTTCACTGTCTTGCTCTGACCCGCAGAAATGCCATGTACTTTTAATGAATTAATCACTTTATCACTAAACGATCCTCTTATTCCTAGTAATATTCCTTGATAAAACAATCTACTTTTGTTTCTCACATTTATGTAGCCACTCAGTTGTTTTTAAAATTAGTGTGAGCATATGTCTTAGTCAGTTTGGGCTACTATAACACAATACCATAGACCAGGTGGCTTAAGCAACAAATACTTTTCACATTGCTGGAAGCTGGAAAGTCCAGAAACAAGGCACTCACAGATTTGGGTCTGGTGGGAACATTCTTCTCGGTTTGCAGATAACCATATTTTTGTAACCTCAGATCACAGAGAAAAACAAATATGCTGTCTATTTTTTATAAGGATAATAATTCTATTTTTAGAAGTCTATCTTCATGATTTAATGTACCTTAATTACTTCCCAAAGACCCCCACCTCCATATACCATCACACTGGGGATTAGAGTTTTAATATATGATTTTTTGGGGGGAGGGGGCAGGGAGCATAAACATTTAGTTCATAATAGCATGATGTCTTATATCTTCTTATTCTTACTTTGATTTAGGTCTGTATATTTAAAGTGTGTTTCTTGTAAGAAGTATATGATTAGGTCTTGCTTTTTTAGTCATTTTTACAATCTCTGCCTTCTAATTGAAATGCTTACACCATTTACATTTATCTCATGTATATGTAAAGTATAAGAATATTAACAACAGTAGAGTTTCATATATTCTATGCCTTGACTAAAGTCACAGAGCACACAGTGACAAAGGTTTGCTACATCTGATATGCTCATCCAATTTGGAAGAATAAAGAAAGTAATTTAACTCAATATAGTTCTTCTTATGGGAAATTCTATCTGTATCATATGCCTCCTTGTTACACAAAAGGATCTTTATTAGAAAAATATGTAAATCATGAGAAGCTAATTGATCTTCTCTGTTTGCACCAGACCATCTGTCTAACAATGGCAAAGACACAAAGATGTCTCAATAATATCTTTAAGTCACTAGTCATTTCTGCAAGCAATAAGTGTGATTGGTGGTTAACACACAAAAGTCAGAAAATGAACAAGAGTTGGCTAATTCTCAAACTGAAAACATTTGTTTATTTAGTTTAGCAGGTTCCTTGCTATAGAAATGCAAACCTTCTGTCTGAAAAGTTGAGCCATTGGTGAGAGTCAGTTTCATGTTCACCTCCTGCTCTGCAATTGCAGGGGAATTTAAACTATGTAAATCAACCACTTGAAAATATGAAACTGGTACAAATGTGTGCCTTCCTACACATATTCCATACTTTGCTTAAAGTCAAATAATGTCTTCTTGTTAAGAGGAATGCTTCAAGAAGAAAATTGCTAATGAATGTTGACAATAAGGTATTACATATTCAGTCTTTCTCCAATAAAAATAGGTGATTAAAATCATTTTTCTTCAAACATATACTTACTACAACTTTACCTTCATATTTTTAATCTAAATTCACCTATGCACTTGACAAGGGTTAGCATTGAGTATGTGCAAACTTGATTGCCATTTATTTTAAATTTAACTTTGGTGAAGTGTTTGTTTAGTGTATATCAGTGTATTTACATAGACACATTTGGTTACATGTATCTATGTAAATGATTTTAAAACATAATAATGAGGTAAGTTAAAATTTTATCAGTTAGAAAAACAGTCATAAACCAAAGGCAAAACATATGAGTTCAACAAAGGCAGAATGCGGCACTCACTCAGAGATGCTGGAGGAGCAAGTCAACAACACTCTTTGTCAACACTGCGTGTAAAGTGCACGTTCAAAGCTCTAGGATTGATATAACCACAGAAAGGTGTTCTAACCACACAGTGGCAGTGCACTTAGAGTTCGGAAAACGTTCATTATGCACCTAACCGTTTGCATGTTTTCTTCAAAAGAATGAATGAAACATATTAATGACAAATACTGTGGTATAAAAATATAATTTCTTTACAAAAACTATATATGAGCCATCCTATATATCTTTAATTAGTAACTACCACACCTGTATATATAAATCCTGCACGAACAAATTCACCTTTGTTTCACTTGGGTACATGAATTGTGGGAACACAGCTACTCAGTTAAACTAAATTGGCAAAACGTGTATGTGTGTAAAAAATAGAGACCTGTGCCTGTGAAATTACTGTAGCTCTTAGTTCTAAATGTCTATTCTGCAATTATTGTTCTGCACGTTCAGTCCAGATTTGAATACGCAGAAAAGTTACAGCATTTCTAATAGATTGAAAAGTTAACTGTAGCTCATGCTGGTGTCTCACTACATCTTCAAGGTTGTAATGGAGCTTCAGTGAATTGTACAGTATTTATATTTTGGAAGTAAGTAAGATTATGCAATTTGGAAGTAAATTCTGTGAAATTGAAACATTTAAAACATTTACAAAATCTTACAAGTAATTAAAGCACTGTTTTAAAACTTGTATCCTGCCGGGCGCAGTGGCTCACGCCTGTAATCCCAGCACTTTGGGAGGCCGAGGTGGGCGGATCACAAGGTCAGGAGATCGAGACCACGGTGAAACCCCGTCTCTACTAAAAATACAAAAAAAAAAAAATTAGCCGGGCGCGGTTGTGGGCGCCTGTAGTCCCAGCTACTCGGGAGGCTGAGGCAGGAGAATGGCGTGAACCCGGGAGGCGGAGCTTGCAGTGAGCCGAGATCGCGCCACTGCACTCCAGCCTGGGCGACAGAGCGAGACTCCGTCTCAAAAAAAAAAAAAAAAAAAAAAAAACTTGTATCCTGTTAAAATACTTCTTTCTGCAATAGTAGAACATAGGCTTTAATTTTGAATTTTGACTTATGAAGAATTTAATAGCTCATGAAAATTTTTCATACTTCACAAAAATACGGAATTATAATTCTGAAAATGTATAAATGTAAAGTATTAATGAAGAGACTGAGGGCCACATAAATTACATGAATTGACTATAAATGTATTCAAATATATTGGTCTGGCAAGAATCGGTAAGATTTACTACTAATTTCCATTTTACCATGATTCTTAGAAAATCATAGAAATTCCAAAGCAAAACTTCTGAACTTGCTTATTTTAAAATATTTCTTAAGCTCTGTACTAACTAAAAATAATTTTAAAAGGAATAAAATCAGGTGGCCAATAAAACTAGTATAACATATACTATCCAATAAAAAATGGCTGCTAGAGACTGCTGTTTATATGAAACAAGGTTAGAGAAAGGACTTAAACACTGAACTTTTAAAATGTGGAGAATACATACCATAGCTTGGAGCAAAAATAACTGTGGTTTTGCCATTACATTCAATGGCAAAAATTCTAAATTTCATTATATTGAAAGTAATGGCAAAACCGCAGTTACTTTTTCACAATTACTTTTGCGCCAACCCAATATATGAGAGAGAACAGTGTACCACAACCAGTTACTAGAATCATGATCTACTGGATTTCCATCATTTGTTTGCTCAAAACAGTGCTGCATACAGAAGTTTCTTAAGCTCAGGCAACTTTTGTTGAAGTGTAATGAATTTCAATTTTCCTTAGCGCATTCAAATTATAACGGCTATGATTAAAAGCATTAGTCACCAAATAAAAATGAAATGGCTTCTGCCCATATATGGAGATCGAATTTGTTGTCTACTGATTTTTCCCTCACAGCTGTATGTCCAGTTTTTTCACTGTTTACTGTGTTATGGAATTTTAAATTATTTAAACAGAGAAACTTGAATACTGGTATAACACTGGGGTATAATGTTCTTACCGCCTGTCTGTGAGCATGCATTTTGAATGTGGTGATGCTGGAGAATCTAATGATGCAATTTAGTACAGCATATACATACCCAACTGCAAAAGCTATAGACACTTTATGCCACTTGACATAAGTGTTGGTAGTAGCTTTAATCTGTAGAATTTGTGATGGTGCTAGTGGTTTCTTAGTATCAAAGTAACAAAGATATTTACTGCATATGTGACTACTCCCAATTTTTTTGTAGCTATCACTTTCACCCCAAAAAGACAATTGAGCACCTGTACCACCTGCAGTTGCACAAGGTCAGCTGTTGTTCTTATATCTTGATTATTTGTTTAATGTTCCCAAGAATCTGATACTAGCGTGGCCTACCTTATTGTGTCCAGATTCAGGTAAGAAAATGAACTTGCATATTGCCATTCACAATCATGAGGCAAGTACTCATTATTTTTCCCTGTATATGGATCCCATCCACCAAAAATATACATCTTCTTTTCTCTAAAAAGGCTATGTAAAAACTTAATTGTAGTGGCACTGTTCCTTCAATTTGTGGTTTTAAGCATCACATAGACTTAATGTCAAATTGCCATAGATCATCCAGCTAAGAATCACATATTTCATCATTAATATATATTTCAGTACTTCTAGAATCTTTCTTGTCACAGAATTTTTCTTGCTACAATCTAGAATGGCTACATGTCTCAGAGAAGGCACAATCCCTTGAGCCATTGGACTGTTACAATCAAAACTCCAGAAGCATCCTGTGGCTCCAATTCATATAAGTTATTTAAATATCTGGAATATTATTTTTGACTCTTCACCTTTATTTTCAGACCACAAAATGAATAGCCATTGTTACCATTAGAGAAAATTTATATTAATTTACATACAAAGAGATAAACAAAATGGTAGGGGATGGGATTTTCCTTTTTTTCCATAACAAACAACTTGCTTATAACTCACAGAACTTGTATCTTGCATCTTCAGCTCCTCCTCCAAATACAAATACTCTGGTACTATCACAAATGAATCCATGGATGGTAGGCCCTGGATGGATATTTTCTCAAATAGTTGGTAGAATCCACTGACTCATAACAGTGTTGTAGAGATTTGCAGCTCTTCCACAATGCCTCTTTGGCCTTTCTAAAAGTGATCATCAACTCCCAGAGGACCAGACTCTGGTGGCCATACCAAGCATGAAGGATGGGCCCCTTATAACTATTTTGGTGTATACTTGTCTACAAACTCTGTCATCTTGGTTGGTTTCAGTTGATTGATTGTCTTCTGATTATGGCCATCTTTTTTGTTTCTTTGCATGTCTGGCTATTTTTGATTGAATGCTAGATATTGTGATTTTCCTTTTTGGTTGCTGGATGTTCCTATAAATATTCTTGAGCTTTGTTCTATGACACACTTAGGTTTCTTAAAAGTAGATTAATCTTTTGGGGTCTTGCTTTTAAGAGGTTAGTTTGAAAAAGAAAAATGTTTAGTCTTTGTCTAACTTATCCACATTTGAACTAAAACTCCTAGGAGTACTCTACTTAGTACCCCAATAGTTAAAAGATTTCCCACTCTGGCTTGTGGAAACAGACATTATTCCTAGCTCTGGGTGAATTTCACTGATTTTTCACTATAATTCGAGTAGTTATTTTTCCCAGCCTCAGACATTTTCCTCATATGCATGGGTTGATTGAATTACACGTGAAGGCTTGAGGAAGACCATCTGCAGATATCCAAAGTTGTCTCTCTGTGCAGCTGTCTCAACTCTGGCACTCAGCCTGTGAACTCCAGCTGACTTGGCATTCTCAGACTCTTAGCCAATCTCTTCATTTCCGTAGTCCACCCACATCCACCTGAGTTCCCCTTCCCTGTACTGCTGCATCTGGAAATTTTCCCTGGGCTGTAATCCCAGCAATATGGTTTAGCTGGGTCCCCACCCAAATCTCATCTTGAACTGTAGTTCCCATAATTCCCACGAGTTGTGGGAGGGACCCGGTGGGAAGTGATTGAATCATGGGGGTGGTTACCTCCATGCTCTGTTCTCATGATAGTGAGTAAGTTCTCATGAGACCTGATGGTTTTATAAGGGGCATTTCCTCCACTTTGCTCTGCACTTCTCCTTGCAGCCACCATGCGAAGGAGGTGTTTCCTTCCCCTTTTGCCATGATTGTGTTTTCTCAGGCCTACCCAGCCCTGCAGAACTGTGAGTCAATTAAATCTTTATCCTTTATAAATTACTCAATCTCAGGTATGTCTTTATTAGCAGTGTGAGAACAAAGTAATACACCGGTTAATCTGCGCAATCTTAGGACTCATCTTGTTTGTTCCTCATCTCTCAGGGATCACTGCACTTCACTGCTGATGTTCACCATCTTGAAAACAGCTGATATATAGATTTCATCTGGCTTTTTAGTTTTTTTAGGCAATGAGTAAATTTGCTCTCTATAACTCTTTCATGGCCAGAAGTGAAAACCTTTGTTTATATCTTCTTTAATGTTATCATCAAATCACTTGTAAGAATTTCTTTAAAAAATCACTAACCACCCATGGCTATTTCAAAGATATTAAGGGAAATAAGGGAAATTGATTCAAACATGAAAATTTCTTATAAAGCAAAATGAGCAAAGAAATTCATATATATGTATATATACATATATGTAGTTTAAGAATAATTACTTCAAGTGTATCTCATAAGATTTTCAACAATCATCTTATAAATATAATCAGTTAAGAGGCATCAGTTAATTTGAACTAAATTTCAGTTCAAACTAATCTGAAATTAATATTTTTCTTCATTGTAGACAACCACCCAAAGTTTAGACAATTTTGAATTTTTTTAATAAGTCGTTTCAAAAACTGTGCCATATATGAGTAAGAGATAAAAGATACTTTCAAATTCTCTGAACCCCAAGGTTCAACATTTGTAAAGTTTCCATTTTCTCCCAAATTGTAAAAATTTCTCTTAGCTTCTTTACAAAAGTACCGGGTACCACTTTACAGGCTTTACAGTCAGATACGTGCTTTTTACCTCTTCAGTTTCACTCTGATTTTAAGCTACTTATCTCTTTGTTTCATTACCATGGATACACTAATGTCATTTGTATATGCCAAGCTTATGGACAAGTAAGATATGGTTTAGAAAACTTTAAATATTGTGGAGCAGTTATTGAGCCCACATATGTGGTGTGAAATCTGTTTACAAAACTATGACTTGTTCATATTTACAATTTCATAAGCATAACAATGATCTGGAGTATTTTTGGTTTTAAAATATTCTTTTTAGAGCATAATTGCTTCACTTTGATTTAAATATGTTTTATCTTTAATGTAATTACCAATTATCATTGTTCAGTCACTCATATCAGTCTCTAGCATCAGTATAAAGCAATGACTAATGGTCTTGAAAACCCCTGAAGGAAAGAAGATTATGATTGCGCCCCACACTCCAGCCTAGGAGACAGGGAAAGACTCTGTCTCTGAAAGAAGAGAAGGAAGGGAGGAAGGAAGGAAGGGAGGAAGGGAGGAAGGGAGCAAGGGAGCAAGGGAGGAAGGGAGGAAAGGAGGGAGGGAAGGAGGGGAAGGAAGGAAGGAAAAGAAAATAAAAGAAAAAAGGGAAACATATTTCTACTGAATTCTATTGTCGGAAGAATGTAATTTAGCAGTGCTACAAAATGTGTAATACTTTTACATAAAAATAAAAACTATTTCAGCTGAATCAAAGGGTTAATGACTGAGCAGCTCTTCACTTTATCAAACAAATGTCAGGTTACTTTCCTAGTGTGAGCATCAAACTTTTACGACCATGATATCCCCATGGTACTTTTATTACAGGCGCTCTGAAGTTAGGACGTGTTTCACACAGGCAGCACTGGCTCCTTTTCCTCCACGGATCCTTGTTGTGTTCCACATACAAGTCTCCTGGGTCTTATTACTTTAGGCTTAGTCCCACGTAGGCTTTATGGCTATATGGACTTTGATTCCAGTTTAATTACTCCCCCAGTTGTCAGTAACTTTTCATAAAAGTAGACTTTTTACACCCTGATTTAAAATGAAATTCATTTCCCAAGCCTAAGTCTCTGAGCCCTGTCTTCATTTGTAGTAAAACTTCCTCCCTAGATCAATGCCGTCATATTGAAACTGATTCTTTCTCCAACATTATTCTGTCTGCTTAAGCTCTAACTCTCTGTGTCATTTCTGGTCTGACACTAGCACTTTAACTGTTTTTCTATTGCCAACTTAGACTAGACAGCAAGATGCTTTTCCATTTCTCATTAGTGCTAGCTACATAGTTTTACAGGTATGGTTAGAAAACTAGGATAAGTGAGCATGCAGCTCTATTACAATTTCACGATTCTTGAGGATATATGGTATGTTGACTTTATTATTGCAATAAACACTTTCAGCCAGCTGAATCTGATGTATTTAATGATTTAATAATAATGTAATTATTATTATGCTTTGTACTAATTAGATCAGCAAGGTAAGCCACTGTTTTACATTGTTGTCATTAACAGTATTTTCTAGCCAGGCGTGGTGGCTCACGCCTGTAATCCCAGCACTTTGGGAGGCTGAGGCGGGTGGATCATGAGGTCAGGAGATTGAGACCATCCTGGCTAACACGGTGAAACCCCGTCTCTACTAAAAATGCAAACAATTAGCTGGGCATGGTGGTGGGCACCTGTAGTCCCAGCTACCCGGGAGGCTGAGGCAGGAGAATGGCATGAACTCGGGAGGCGGAGCTTGCAGTGAGCGGAGATTGGGCCACTGCACTCCAGACTGGGTGACAGAGCAAGACTCTGTCTCAAAAAAAAACAAAAAACAAAACAAAACAAAACAAACAAACAAAACCAGTGGTTTCTAACAACCAAAGCAGTTATTTTTCTGTTTTAAAAAAATCTCACATTTATAAACAAGTTAAATAAGATATATTTTTATAATAGCTGCAGTCTTATATTTAAAATTATCACCAGTAGACATTAAAATAAAAAGGTTTTCAATATTCTTCTTTTTTCTTTTTTTTTTTTTTGAGATGAAGTTTCATTCTTGTTGCTCAGGCTGGAGTGCAATGGTGCGATATTGACTCACTGCAACCTCCACCTCCCGGGTTCAAGCGATTCTCCTGCCTCAGCGTCCTGAGTAATTGGGATTACAGGCACCTGCCATAATGCCTAATTTTTTGTACTTTTTTTAGTAGAGACAGGGTTTCACCATGTTGACCAAGCTGGTCTCAAACTCCTGACCTCAGGTGATCCACCTGCCTCGGCCTCCCAAAGTGCTGGGATTAGAGGTGTGAGCCACTGCACCCAGCCAAAAGACAGATTAATAGGAGGAAAGGCATATAAATTAGATTTTATGTTATACTATGTTATTTATTTATTGAGACAGAGTCTTGCTCTGTCACCCAGGCTGCAGTGCAGTGGCACAATCTTGGCCCATTTCAACCTCTGCCTCCCGGGTTCAAGCGATTCTCCTGCCTCAGCCTCCACAGTAGCTGGGATTACAGACACCTGTCACCACTCCCGGCTGATATTTATTTATTTATTTATCTACTTATTTATTTTTTGGAGAGGGAGTCTCGCTCTGTCCCCCAGGCTGGAGTGCAGCGGCATGATCTCAGCTCACTGCAACCTCCGCTGACCAGGTTGAAGCAATTCTCCTGCCTCAGCCTCCCAAGTAGCTGGAGCTACAGGTGCACGCCACCACACCTGGCTAATTTTTATACTTTTAGTAGAGCCTGGATTTCACCATGTTGGCCAGGCTGGTCTTGATCTCTTGACCTCGTGATCTGCCTGCCTCGGCCTCCCAAAGTGCTGGGATTACAAGTCTGAGCCACAACGCCCAGACCTATTTATTCTTAAATATCATGTCTTCTCCTGTCCTGAACCTACCTCTACCTTGATCTTAGAGTCTTAGATGATCATAGATGTGCATCTGCAAGCGTCTACAGAGTCTACTCTCAAGCCCCCCAAACAGTAATAGACACTTAAGCTATTGTTCCTGGGCTCTGTGGTCATGTCATGTATCTCAGAAACTGTGGGCGCCGAGAGGGCAGAAACAGCATGCTGGGAAATGACAGCATAATTGCCACGTGGCACAGATGGGAAGCTAAGGCTCCAGATAAAGGAGAGGCCACTCTGAGAACTGATTACAAAACTATCTGCGGAGGGTCTGGGAGAAGTGAAGTGAGTGGATCATTTCAAGGCAGAAGAAGAAGTAAAGCCCCAGGACTGTCGTAGTCAGTTGCACACCTTTTTGATTCTGCTTCCCCCTTATGGAGCTAGGAAAATAAAGAAACAGGTTCAATGTCAGGCCAGGGCTTAAGTATATCTTAAGTAAGAAGATCATCCTCTTTCTAATAGGAAAAAAATCTAACTTTTATATTATCTGAAATTTTTAGCAACAAATTCTTTCTTTATAGACGTGAAAATATTTAAAGATAAAAATGCTTGAGAGAGGCGGAGCTGACCTAAGACACAGAATGAGTTTTTAGTCTGTTTAAATGATGATAGAGTGTATTTTCCATTTGCTCGAAAGTCATGAGATACACTTAAGGGGAATGGAAGAGACAAGAGACCATGCAAGGATGGAAGGAAGCCAAATAAAGAATGGAGATTCCCCAGATCAGCCTTTCTGATTTTATAATTTACTAGTTTATTCTCAGTCAAGAGAATAGGGCAAACAGATGCTCCTCATGGAAACACTTCCACCCCTGTGAATCTTGGAGGGCCACCTTCTGCCCGAAGACTGAGGCACCAGAAGGTGAATTACCAAGGAAAATCAGATCCCTCTTCAGTCAGCCTACCTCTTAAATGTGAATGCCAGTTTGCCACTTTGACTCCATTTATCTCAATGTTGAAATCTCTGCAATTAATCTTTTTGCTTTGTTTCAAATCAACTGCCTAAATGCATCACCTCTGGGCATTTTAGAAATTTCTTTGTACCAGAATATATTTGCCTAAAAAAATGAGTTGCCATTCAAATAAATCTCTAGAGGTCAAAGTGGTGTATGTTAGCCATTAAATTTTCATGTGGTGGTTCTTATTCCTGTGTTTTAAAAAAAATTACTAAGAGTAAAAACAAAAATATCTTTGGTCTCTGAAAACACAATGTTCAAAACTGCAATTTTTAACAATGACATCTTGTCTAACAATATTGAGTACAATTTTTATATGTGATTATTACTTAACATTCTTAAATTTGGTTCCACCATAAAATGCATTTTAGAATCTTAAAATTTAAATTATACCTGTACATATATATCATATATACACTGAAGTATAATGTACATTTCAAACAGAATTTGCTTATGAACAGCATTCCACAGTATCTATTCTTAATTCTTTTCTTTCTGAAAGAATATAAGACATCTTATGAGGAGAAATATAAAGTCCAGTTGTCCTTTGTTATACACAGGATTGGTTCCAGGATCCCTGAGTACACCAAGATCTGTCCATATGCAAGTCCCCACGTCAGCCATGTGAAACCTGTGTATCTGAAGAGTCTGCCCTTGGTATAGGCAGGTTTTGTATCCCATGAATACTGTATTTTCAAGCTTCATTTGATTGCAAACTATCTGTGCATAAGTCGACCTACACAGTTCAAAACTTTTGTTGTTCAAAAAGCAGCTGTAGAAAGAGATGAATAGGTATAGAAATGAAAGCAAAAGACAAATAGAGGAGGCAGAACATTAAGATGAAAGAATTAATTGATACATAACATATGTATTGCAGTCTTATGAAATGGCATCTATGATAAATGACTGATTTAAAATATAATAAGCATAATGGCCACTAAATTTGGACCTCACAGTTGTTTCAGAAATGATCAACAGTAAAAGTGAGTGTCAACATATATGTCAACATTTGCACCTTTCACAAGATAAGAGTGTGCTACTTGCTGTGGCAATGGCACACTCTCTTTTCTTGTTATTTTGGTCTGCAAAAAAAAATTTTCCAATGAAGCATTTTATTTATAGGCACACATAACCAAGTTGTCAAAGTGGCAGTATTTACGGAATGATTGTAGCTAATTTTACCTGTCATGATACTCTGGTGTAGAAGATGTTAAACCCTTTAAGAAATAATTAAACAGAAATAATTAACATTTGTAAATTGCTATATAGCTTAAAATAACTTCTATATAAAATAGTTATTGTAATCTTAAAGTTCTTGGAAACCATTAATTTCATTACTTCAATTTCATGTTTGAGATTACTGAACATAGCTCTTTCCCAAATCTGGTGAGAGAAAGATCTAGAACTCAAATTCAGATTTCATGATTGCATATAAAATTTTCATTTAACTCTCCTGAATTTGGGATGTTATATTTTTATCCAGAGCATGTCATTTATGTTTTTAGTTTACATTGAAAAGTTTTTCTTCTGAATTTTGATCAGAGGTAAGTAGGTCTTAGTGCATTGAGATGGATATAACTAGTGTATTTGTCCATTATCACACTGCTATAAAGAACTTCCCTGAGATTGGATAAAGGAAAGAGGTTTAATCGACTCACAGCTCCACATAACTGGGAAGTCCTCAGGAAACTTACAATCATGGCAGAAGGGAAAGCAGCCACCTTCTTCACAAGGCAGCAGGAGAGAGAGAAGAGTGAAGAAGAACTTCCAAACACTTATAAAAACCATCAGCTCTCATGAAAACTCACTAGAACAGCATGGGAGAAACTGCCCCCATGATTCAATCACCCCGCTCCCTCCACACGTGGGGATTATGGGTCCCCCCTCGACATGTGAGGATTAGAATTTGAGATGAGGTTTGGGTGACAACAGAGCCAAACCATGTCATTCTGCCTTGAACCCTCCCAAATCTCATGTCTTTTCACATTTGAAAACCAATCATGCCTTCCTAACAGTCTCCCCAAAGTCTTAACTCATTTCAGCATTAACTTAAAAGCCCATAGTCCAAAGTCTCATCTGAGACGAGGCAAGTCCCTTCCACTGATGAGCATGTAAAATCAAAGCAAGTTAGTTACTTCCTAGATGCAATGGGGGTACAGGCATTGGGTAAATGCTCCCATCTCAAATGGGAGAAATTGTCCAAAACAAAGGGCTACAGGCCCCATGTAAGAGCAAATTCCAGTGGCAGTCATTAAATCTTAAAGCTCCGAAATAATCTCCTTTGACTCCATGTCTCACATCCTGGGCATGCCGACGCAAGGAGTGGACTCCCATGGTCTTGCGCAGCCCCTTCACAGGCTGGCATTGAGTGCTTGTGGCTTTTCCAGGTGCACAGTGCATGCTATTGGTGGATCTACCATTTTGGGTTCTGGAGGATGGTGACCTTCTTCTCACAGCTCCACTAAGCAGTGCCCCAGTAGGGATTCGGTGTGGGAGCCCCAGCCTCACATTTCCCTCCCACACTGCCCTTGCAGAGGTTCTCCATGAGGGTTCTCCCCCTGCAACAGACTTCTGCCTAGACATCTAGGTGTTTCCATGTATCCTATGAAATCTAGGTGGAGGTTCCCAAATCTCAATTCTTGACTTCTGTGCACCTGCAGGCTCAACACCATGTGGAAGCTGCCAAGTCTTGTGGCTTGCACCCTCTGAAGCAATGGCTTGAGCTGTACATGGTCCCCTTTCAGCCATGGCTGGAGTTGGAGTGACTGGGATGCAGGGCACCAAGTCTCAAGGCTGCACACAGCAGCAGGGCCCTGGGCCTGGCCCATGAAACCATTTTTTCCTCCTAGGCCTCAGGCCTTTGATGGGAGGGGTTGCTACCAAGATCTCTGACATGCCCTGGAGACCTTTTCTCCATTGTCTTGGCTAGTAACATTCAGCTCCTCGTTACTTATGCAAATTTCCGCAGCCTCCTTGAATTTCTCCCCAGAAATTTTTTTTTCTATCATTAGGCTGCAAATTTTCCAAACTTTTATGCTCTGCTTCCTTTTCAAACATAAGTTCCAACTTCAGATCATCTTTCTTGAGTTCAAAGTTCCATAGATCTCTAGGGCAGGGGTAAAATGCCATCAGTCTCTTTGCTCAAGCAAAGCAAGAGTGACCTTTGCTCCAGTTCCCATGAAGTTCCTCATCTCCATTTAAGACCATCTCAGCCTGAATTTTATTGTTTACATCATTACCAGCATTTTGGTCAAAGCCATTCAACAAGTCCCTAGGAAGTTCCAAGCTTTCCCATATCTGTCTGTCTTCTTCTGAGCCCTCCAAGCTGTTCCAACCTCTGCCTGTTACTCAGTTCCAAAGTTGCTCCCACATTTTCAGGTTTTCTTTATAGCAGTGCCCCACTCCTGGTACCAATTTATTGTATTAGTCCATTTTCACACTGCTATCAGGAATTTTCCTGAGACTGATAATTTATAAAGGAAAGAGGTTTAATTGATTCACAGTTCCACATGGCTGGGGAGGTCTCAGGAAACTTAAAATCATGGTGGAACAGGAAGGGGCACCTTCATCACAAGGCATCAGGAGAGAGAAGAGCAAAGGAGGAACTTCCAAATAGTTATGAAACCATCAGATCTTGTAAGATCTTATGAGGAAAAACAGCATGGGGGAAACCGCTCCTATGACCCAATCACCCTCCTCCTTCAACACGTGGGGATTACTGGCCCCTTCCTTGATATGTGGGAATTACAATTTGAGATGAGGTTTGGGTGAGGGCATAGAGCTAAACCATATCAACTAGTACATAAACTTTACTTAAGGAGTTCCCTTGAGTATGAAAAGTAAGTTGAGTTTCTTGCATTCACCAAGGTGACTTAAAAAATCATTTCTTATCCTTTCATGTGCATTTGAATCACCTGGGGATTTTGTTAGGTACAGATTCTGATTTGGCAGCTGCGGGGTGGCACCAGGCACCAGCATCTCTCATTGCATGTTCCATAATGCCAAGTTGATCTCTGGAGCTTCTCCCTCTGTAGGTTTGCATAGTTCTCAATTTCTTTTCAATTTACAGATTTCAGTATAAAGCGTTACCTTGGAGAATTTCACAGCAACCTTGTTTAGTGTGTGAGCTATGAATTGCTATTATTGATCTCATTTTACCAATAAAAACTGAGTCAAAGAGGTCAGTGAGTACTCAGAACCATTCAGCTGCTGGAAAGGCAATTACAAATTCACATTAATGGCTGGTTTTCTGATTTGAAAGCTCTTTCCACCATCTCACCACTGCCTTAGAAAAAGTGCTATGATACTTTATCTTGCACTATTACACCAGGACACTGTGCAACAGCAAATGCAGGAGTTGGCAAAGTGGTGCAGTTGTAACCCAGAAAGGCTCAGAAGCATCTCCTAGCTCCTGCTACACAAGCTCCAGTTCATTTCCCTGCAAGACAAACCTGCAATGGCATGACCTGGCTGGGTGCTGCTTTCTGGGTGTGTTCTCCCCTGGCAGCCCAAGAGTAAGTTAGATTTGCGCTACGTCTTGGCTCATTGCTCTGAGCCCACGTCCCAGTTGATGGCTGGAGGAGCAGCTGCTCTTCACTCATTGCATGCATTTCTCTCCTGTCACTCTTCATTTAGATTTCATTCAACTTCATCTGTTTCCTGGCTGCCATTTAACTACAGTCTCAGTCCTTCTTTATCTCTTATCTAACTTTGATTTCATCTCCTTTTTCCTGTATTAAAGTTATATAAGAGGAGAATTTTCTATATGGTTAGAAGAGTGGTAGAAAATATATAATTATGTGTAGTTTCTTTTCTTTGTGAGAGAAATGCAATTTGTCAGGGTTTTAAAAATGTGTTTGTTCTTTAATCATCTGTTTTTAAGTTTTACCACTGTGGTCATTTTTTTTTTTTTTAGAAAATTGCCTTCATCATGGTAGGAAGAATATTTCATATTTGGCTGATTGACTCTTCAGTCAAAAACTGCCCTTCAGGGTGCCATCCTCACATTGCATGCCCATAAATGTTGAAAGATGGTAATGATGGTGAAAGTACTATTTCACGGTAAGATGAAAAGGTGTGACTGGCAACTGTCAGCAGAAGAAACACCACTGTAAATCTTAGCGAGAAAAATTGCAATGATATCCAATGATAGCAAGGTGGTATTTCAGTGCAGAGCACTAAAGCTCTTCTCAAACGCCCACACTGTAAATCTGGTGAGTATCACTTGATGTCCATAAGTAACGTAATTAAAGAAACACAGCTTACAAACAAGGTCTGTCCTCATCAAAGAAGGTTTATACAGAAATATCATGTACTACAAAACTGTCTTTTATTTCCTCAGCTATTTGTTCATCTGATCAGAAAGTATAATGGGCATTGAAGGTACAAAAAAAGATAACAAAATTCCCTGTCCAAAATATAATTTTATTAAAATTGTGAACTATATAGTTTATAAATATATATACACATACACACATATTGACATGGTTTGGATATTTGTCCCCTCCAAATCTCAGGTTGAAATAGCATCCTCAATGTTGGAAGTGGGGCTGGGTGGGATGTGTTTGGGTCACCGGTGCAGATCATTCATAAATGGTTTGGTGTCCTCACCACAGTAATGAGTTCACATAACAGCTAGTTGTTTAAAAGAGCCTGACACCTCTCTTGCTCCCTCTTCTGTCAAGGGATGTGCCTGCTCTCTCTTCATATTCCACCATGACTGGAAGCTTCCCGACATTCTCAGCAGAAGCCAGTGCTGTTTCTTGTACAGCCTGAGGAATCGTGAGCCAAATAAACCTCATTTCTTTAAAAATTACTCAGTCTTAGGTATTCCTGGATAGCAATGCAAATGGACTAACACAGAAAATTGCTACCAAAAAGTGCGGTGTTGCTCTGAAGATACCTGAAGATGTGGACACAGTTTAGAACTGGGTAACATGCAGAGTTTGGAAGAGTATTCAGGTCTCAGAAGAAAACAGGAAGATGAAGGAAAGTTTGTAATTTCTTCGAGACTGGTTAAGTGGTTGTGATCAAAATGCTTTCTTTTAGCCAATTTCTTCCTTGTGGAATGGAAATTTTTACCCAGTGCATGTACCATCATTGTATCGCAAACGTTAATAACTTTTCTTTTTATCTTACAGGTGCATAGGTGAAAGAAACTTGCCTGGGGTCTCAGATGAGACTTCAGACTTTTGAGTGCATGCTGGAATAAGTTAAGACTTTTGATGACTTTTTGGAAGTGATGATCATATTTAGTAAAATGAGAAGAACAGGAGATTTGGGGTGCCAGGGACAGAATGATATGGTTTGTATATTTGTCCTCTCCAAATCTCATGTTGAAATATGATCCCCAGTGATGGAGGTGGGGCCTGGTGGGATGTGTTTGGGTCATGGCCGTGAATCCCTCATGAATGGCTTGGTGCCTTCACTGTAACAATGAGTTCATGCGAGAGATAGTTGTTTAAAATAGCCTGGCATCTCTCTTGCTGTCTTTCTTGCTGTGTGATGTGCCTCTTCCTGCTTCACCTTCCACCATGATTGGAAGCTTCCCAAGGCCTTCACCGCACGCAGATGCTGGTACCATGCTTCTTGTACAGTCTACACAGCTATGAAGCAAATAAACCTCATTTTTAACTAAACTACCCATCTCAGGTATTCCTTTATAGCAATGCAAACACACCAACACACACACATATATAAACGTATGTAATAGACCAATATTTTAGTTACACATATATAGCCACAGATATGTTTTAAAATATAGGTTTATCAATATTCAGCTATGGTGATACCAACAGATCAGGAGATGACTCATTGAAAAGATGATTAGTTATACAGTTAATACAGCTATGAGCAACGTAATATTTTCATCAATGAAGGATCTCATAAAAATGGTGGTCCCATGAGATTTTAATACCATATTTTTCTTGTACCTTTTTAATTAATATGTTTAGACACACAAAAACTTACTATTATGTTATAGTTTCCTACAGCATTTAGTATAGTAACATGTTGTATAAGTTTGCAGCCTAGGGGCGATAAGTTGTGTACCACATGGCTTAGGTGTAGTAAGTTATATTATCTAGGTTTGTTTAGGCACACTCTATGATCTTCACACAATGACAAAATTGCCTAATAATGCATTTAAAAAAAGAACTCTCTTTGTTAAATGATGCATGACTGCATAATTTGTACTTACAGATCCCAAGAGGAGCGGCACATCATGTAGGGGCACACAGGGAAGCACCAGGTTCAGACAGGGGAGGGGGGCAAGGAGAAAACACAGGAAAAGCCCTTTATTGTGGTTTCTGCAGAAAGGAATGGCTGAGATGGAGGAAACAGGTTTAGGATATAATTTCAGCAGGCTCTTGGGCATAGGGGCTGTCCCTAACTGTCTGGCACTTGGCCCTGAGGTGCCTAGGGCTGGGGGCTAGTGGCATGGTGTCTGAGAGCCCAACAAAAGAGATGGGTGGGGTGTAGACTCTGGATTGGCTGTTTTGCATATGGAAAGCTGCTCTCAGATCAGTCTGTTACTATCTCCAGCAGGTGACTACCCCGGGAGACGCAGTCTTTCCAGGTCTGCAGGACCCCAAGATATCAAAGAAATAAAAATATAGAAAATAAAAAGGCATGCTTATTACAGTATAAATTCAAGCATTTATGTAAAAGGTTATTTTATTGTATATAACCACAATAATATGTGTTTCAAAATTACAATTAGAAAGCATTTTCACAAATAACTTTTCTCTTGATCAACGCAAATTCCTACAATGAAGATAGAGATGCATAATCCTCATTTTACAAAATAAAGAAAAAACATCTTTTTTTAAATGTAATTCTCCTCATGTTTACTATATTAATCCATTTTCACGCTGCTGATAAAAACATACCCGAGACCGGGCAATTTACAAAAGAAAGAGGTTTATTGGACTTATAGTTCCACATGGCTGGGCAGGCCTCACAATAATGGTGGAAGGTGAAAGCCACGTCTCACATGGCAGCAGACAAGAGGAGAGCTTGTGCGGGGAAATTGCCATTTTTAAAACCACCAGATCTCATGAGACTTACTCACTATCATGAAAACAGCCCAGGGAAGACCCGCCCCCATGATTCAATTACCTGCCAACAGGTTCCTCCCACAGCACATGGGAATTCGAGATGAGATTTAGGTGGGGACTCAGCCAAACCATATCACACTAGTATATTACAAATGGGTTAAGCATTCTACTGTTAAAAATAAATAACAACAACTAGTATAACATAGAGGGTAACTTTCTACATAATATTTGGTTGAAAGGCTTCTTAAGATAACCACTGTTTTAGTTATCTATTGATGTACAACAAGTTGCTTCCAAATTTAGCAGCATAAAATAATAAATATGTATTATCTGCTTCTATAGGTCATGAACTGGGAGGGGCTTAGCTTGGTGGTTCTGACTTGTGTTTCTCGGGGTCCTCTTGAAGCCTTCTTATAACACCTCAAAGGCAGAAGCATAAAGGAAATGTGAACTTCTCAAAGTGCTACTTAGAACACTTATGCATCTGCAGGTTTTAAAACTGTAGGACACTTAACAGACTAAAAAAATGAAACAGTTAATGAGGAACTGGTTAGTACTCTAAATATGCAAAGAGCCCTTAAAAATCAATTTAAGAAAAATAATTAAATTTTTAAAAAGAACTTCCAAGAGACTAAGGGCCAACTGAGAAAAAAAGAAATTCACATTTCTTCCAATCATACAGAAAAAATATTCAACTCTACTAGCAGTTAAAGAAATGCAAATTAGAAAGTGAGAATATATGTTCAAATATCATGTAGGTAAAAATTAAAAAGAATTATAGCCACCAGGGAAGACAAGGGTGTCCACAAACACTGCTAATAGGAATAAAAATTGGTATAGCTTTTCTAGAAACAAGTTGCCAACAAGTATGACACGCTTTAGAAAATGTCCACAGACTTCAGAAATCGTCATTCTAGACATCTAGAACAAGACATCAATTTAGTCACAAAGATATTTATCACAGAATTATTAAAACAATAATTTTATTTTAAATTATTTTATCAGAATTATTATTTATATCAGCAAAAACATGGAAACACTGAAAATATCAAACATTAGAGGAATTGTAGGATATCCCTCTGTAAATAGAAAAATGTCAGTCACTCTACCTCTCACCCCCTGGTAACTAAATAAGAGGAGAAAATGGAAAGTTTCTCTTCTAAGAGAATCAAAGGGCCAGAACTCAGCTCAAGGACGGACACTCCTGAAAGCCACGCTGTTTTCTAGAGGTAATAGAATAATTCAGTTTAGCTCTGGAGAAGAAAGGGGCAGAAAAGTGAACGAACATGCAGGAAAGGAGGAGCAGGGGAAAGAGGGAGACACGTGCTGAGAACAGAGTATAAGATAGAAGCCTCTAAAAAATTCCTCAACCAAAAAATGGACTGAGTGATGTCTAACGCTAGTTTTTAGATTATTTGCATTGCAGCAAAGTAAACCCCTTCCTCTCGCCAAACCTTCAGTCACACACACAGATGTCTTCTGTGATGTTTATTAAGGAAATTACCCAAAATTCCTATCTAGGTCAATCTGGTACAGACAAGGAAATTTTATGTGAGATAGTAAGAAGATTCTAAGGGAAAACTAATTTAATGGAAGCCTGAACAGAGAGCCATGATTGATGGTGAGAAAAATAACATCTCCAGTAATTTATAGAAATCCTGGTGAGGGCATTGAACTTTCTACAATCTATTATATGGGGGATTTTGAGGCAATCTTATCTACAGCTTAGGAAGTAGGGTGACCCCAATTGCTATTTCAATTGTCCAAATCATCAAATTCTACACAGCCCTTATCAATTAAGTTTGAAAAGAATGTGTAATGGCAGTGAAGGCTGGACAAGCTTATATTGTTTAGTGAAAAAGCAAATGTAGAATTGTATAGCTGGTATTGAAATTTAATCATATACACATTTTTATACATTGAAAAGATTTATAGTGCATATAACAATGCTAATAGTAGCTATCTGTGGTGGTGAGTACAAAAGTGAATTTTTATCATCTTTATTTCATACGAGAAAAATCAGTGCTTTATTTCTGAGGCAATTAGATGTATAAACCCTTGGTAGGGTGGTCTGTGTGTTTACGTATTTCGGGTCAGGCTCCCAGGAAGCGTAATCAAAGCGGGGATGCTTGTTTGAGTGATTAGTAGCTCTCCGCAGAGGAGGAGAAAGGGACACAGCCACTCTTCACAGTGCGAGGAGAAAGTCTCTGCCAGAATGTTTAGGTACTGCAGGCATATCATGATGCTCCCAAGTTTCCTTTAAAACTGTTTCTTACATGGCTGTTAAAATTTAAGCCAGAAAATTTGGTTTACAAATTCAATGCACACTCATGTTTAGGTGAAACTTTTTTTTTTTTCCTGTGAATAGTAATTTAAAAACACAGTGAGGGCCCTGCGCGGTGGCTCGTGCCTGTAGTCCCAGCAATTTGGATGGGTGGATCACTTGAGGTCGGGAGTTCGAGACCAGCCTGGTCAACACGGTGAAGCCCTGTCCCTACTAAAAATACAAAAATTGGCCAGGCATTGTGGCCCATGCCTGTAATCCCAGCTACTTGGGAGGCTGAGGGAGGAGACTTGGTTGAGCCTGGGAGGTGGAGGTTGCCAGGAGCCAAGATCTTGCTATTGCATTCCAGCCTGGGCAACAAGAGTGCAACTGTGCTTTAAAAAAAAAAAAAAAAAAATTAAAACAAACAAACAAAATAGTGGGACGTCTGGAGATGGGAACTCTTCAAGACTCCATCTGTTCCATGATGTCTGTTATCTAACATTGTGAGAGCAGTTCCCTGGCTAATCTAATATTGTGTTTAATAAACTACACTAATATTTTACCAGTAATTTAAATACTATGATGTAATTCTACTTTTGTTTAGTGACAAGTGTTTATCTCAGACCTACTTCTTAGTTACCAGTTTGTCCAAGGCTATTTTCTGTCATCCTCTAGTCTTACCCATCAAAATTAGGGCATCTCTATTTTTCCCACTTGTTTGGGCCAAAAACATTAGAGTCAACCTAGGGCATTTTCTTTTTTGCACAGATAAATCCATGAGCGGATTCGACTGAGTCTACCTGCAAATTACACACCAAATCCGATAACTTCTTATCACCTCCACTGCTGTTATCTTGGATCAAGTCATTATCATCTACGAGCTGGGCTGTTAGATTAGCCCTTGCACTGGAATTTCTGCACTTTTGCCCTCATGACTGTACTTTTTTTACACAGTAGCTAGAATTATCCTTTTAAAATCCCAGTGAGGGCTTGTATCCCATTTTCTCCGATGTTTCCTGCCTATTTTGAGTCCTTCATGAGCATTGCTGGACCTCCTCATGCTCATCACCTACATCCCCTTCCCTCCTTCGCTGGTCTCCCTGCGGTCCCTTGAGCTCTCCCTCTGCCCTTCCCCCATATGCACACGGTTTATCTCCTCACTCCCACTGGGTCCCTTTCCAAATGCCACTTACCAAAGAGGCCTTCCTGCCCATCTACTGAAACAGCATCCCGTGCTCAGTGTTTCTCCTTTTCCCTGCTATATTATTTCAAGACGAGTATCCTCACCTGGTATATTATCCATTAACTCTTTGGATTTCCATCTCCCACAAGAGAAAGTAGCTCCATAAAAGCAGGAACATGGTTCCTTTTGTTCATTGCTATGGCCCCTGTGGCTGGTGCTCCTAATTGTTGCTCAATTATTTTTTGAATGAATGAATCATGGACCCAAGGACTTTCCCTTTCATTCACTTCACTATCATGAAACAGCTCTTCCTGAAAATTAAAGGCTACTCTCCAATTTCCTGAAAATTTAAAACATTTTAGTGCCATCACCACCACACATCTGTAGGGAATATAGAAAAGACCTTATTCCCTTTACGTCATCAGTTTTTGGAAGGATTAAAAGTAAAGCTCAAAACCTAAGCTCAAAGTGCAAGCAAAATGTGACTGTCACCCCCACCCATAATTGATATTGGATGATTTTCAGCCTAAAGTTTCAATGTTTTCCAAAAGCTGTCAGCTTCTAACTTAATACAACTCCTTTTTTCATTGCAATACTTTGTAATCTAAATAATAACTTGACCCTATTTTTTTTTCTTATGGGATACAAAAGTGCTCAAGATTAGACAAGGTTTAATTTCAAAATTTGTTTTATCATGCCTAATGTTCTCCTCTCCTTCCAATGTGAGTGGAAAAGGGAATAGAAAGACAGTCACAGAAGTTTAAAGTTCTTCAGCAAATATTGCTATTAAGTACTATTTACACCTGGTATAGTAAAATATCACTTAAAGATTTAATATTAAGAGATGGTGGGCTTCATTCCATTTTTCCACTTTGTAACTGTGTGGCCTTGATGATATCATTGAACTTCTCTGAGTTTCATTTTCCTCATTTGTAAATTTGCAACATTATAGCAGTAAAAATATGGGTTTGGGCCAGGGAGGTTATGAAGATCAAATGATACAATAGAGGAATTCTTTTAAAAGTAGAAAGTAAAATTTTATTGTGTATAGGATTACATGCATACTTTTACTTTGAGAGGATTTTAAAAGTACCTTTTCTGTATTAAAATGTATATATTTATTATATTGTATTATATATTATATTTATATATTATATCTAAATTACTAAAAGCCCCGGTTTGGGATACACCAGCACCCCAAAGCACAAAGCTTGGCAAATAGAGCGTACCTGTCCAACTCCCTGAGGTGCAAGACACCACCATGCAGGGCACAACCTCTGCAATTTGACAGGAGTCCAGGCGGCTAGATGGAGCAGATGCCTCTTGAGAATGCTCCTACCCTTTTTTCAAATTTAATTTTGCTTTGGATTCAGGGGGTACTTGTGTATATTCATCATGTGGATATATTGTATAGTGGTGGGGACTGGGCTTCTATTGTAGCCGTTATTCAAATAGTAAACGTTGTACCTGATAGGTTATTTATCAACTCTCACCCCCCGCCCCTACCCTCCCTCTTTCTGGGGACCCTAGTGTCTGTTATTTTCATCTTTATGTCCATGTGTACATACTGTTTAGCTCCCACTTACAAGTGAGAATATGTGGTATTTAGTTTTCTGTGTCAGACTTATTTTACTTAAGATAATGTCCTCTACCTGCATCCACCTGCTTAAAAAGACACAATTTTATTGTGTTTGTGGGTGCATTATATTTGTGGTGTATAGATACCACATTTTCTTCATCCAGTCAACCATTGATGGACATGTAGGCTTTTTCTCTGACTTTGCTGTTATGAATAGTGCTGTGATGAACACACAGGTTCAAGTATCTTTTTTCACATAGTGATTTATTTTCCTTTGGCTGGACACCCAGTAATGGCATTGCTGGCTTGAATGGTAGTTCTGATGTTAGTTCTTTGAGAACTCTCCATATTGCCTTTCCATCCTATGTCTTTCTGAGACTGTTACCTTGTTCTTTACTGGAGAATCTGTTCCATCTTGCCTTTACTGTGACCTTGCTCCATGAAGGTCTCTGTCTCTTCTACTTCTTTTCCACTTGCTATTTTCTGTCTGCCTATAAATATGCTCAAATATGTCCCATGAAATTGTCTTCCAGTCTCTGGCCACCACTCCTAAGTTACCGTTGTATGCCATTTTTACTCTTTGGAAACTAAACTCTGTATATCTCCTACCTCATTTTCTGTGCATTCCTCAAGCAATTGAAATATGGTTTCATCTCTCCCACATTATTAAAATGTCACTTTCCAAGGTCACCAATAATCTCTAAATTGCCAAATCCAAGAAATGTTTTTTCTGCTTATTTTATGTGATGTTCAACAGACCAGTGAGCCCTTCCGCCTCTGAAGATTTCTTTCCACTTGTTCTTGATAACAGCTCATTCCTGGTTTCCATGTTAGGGCATAGTGAGAAGGTAGCTGTTTGTAAGCCAGGGAAGACAGCCCCATGAGGAACCAAGTTTTCCAGAACCTTAATCTTAGACTTCTCACTTCCAGAACTGTGATAAAATAAGTTTCTGTTATTTAAGCCACATAGTCTGTGACATTTTGTTATGGCAGCCCTAGCAGATGAATACAACGATGCAAACATACTGAGCAAAGTAAGCTATAATTTAACAGTGTCTTTTGTTAAATAACCATCTTGAGTACAGAAAGCATTCTAAACTGTTCTCAGCAATGCTCTCAGTGGACATCTGGGGACTCCATGGGGTGAAAGGGTTAAGTAATGTTTAACCAGTATATATACTTAGTTCTTTTTATCATTCTGAGACTTATTAGCACTCTGAGTATCAATCCACTAAGAATGAATAATACCTTGAATGACATCAGCTTCCGCCAACATGTAAGAGGTTACTATGGTAATGGAGAAAGTTTTTCAGAGCACAAAACAAGTACCATGCTTGATATATTAGTCAGCCAGGGAAAGCAGTCACACATATAAGCTACCGCATTCATTCAATGAATAGTCATTTATACAGCATGCATGTTAGTAATTCCACTGTGTTTTTCTGAAAATCAAAACTTTAGCAGTTGTATTGAGATTCTTGGCAGATTTACAAAAGTGTTAGCACTCATTTTCAGAGCCTAGCTTTTTGGGTTTTTTATTCTTTCTTTCTTGGAACCCATATTTTCAACAGGTTCACAGGATTTCTGGCCTAAACACCAAAGTGAAAGTTCCCTGCTAGGGTTCACCTCTACTTCACGTTCATTTTCACTGAAAAATCAGTGCATTTTCTTTTCATTTCACTGCAAAAGCAGCACATGTTCATTTATAAATTTGTTAGTTATTAATTATATTTGGCTGAAAGCACAAGGTTTGATTGCACAGCCATTTTCTCTACAGATTTTCTTAAGATTTTAAACGTAAACAATTAAAATGATTTGGCTCCCACTAATTATTAAGTTATTTATAATCACTCTTTCAAAAACTACTGTGAAACAAAATAACAAAAGACTATTAAAGATAAAATGGCCAATCTGGTCTTATAGGGTGAGATGTAGACTTTATCTCAATATGGAGAAGAGGATCAATTACTTATCCGTGAGCAAATTACTTGAAAAGGGAAATAATTGCTGGGAAACAGAACCAAAACAGGTTCTCTAAAATCAAGGTAACCCAAACTGGCAATAATTCCTTTCTTCATAATGTGATAGGGATAGTGTAGACGAAAACCATATAGCGTACATTCATTTTAGGAAGGTATTTTTTCAGCAAAGCATTTAAGTCTCTCATATGAGTTTTACGAATGAAACTCCCAAGTCCTAGTTTGGGTAGGAATTTCTGGCTCTGTGATGCTTGCAGCAGGTTAAACCCAAGCTTTCCAGGGTCCAAGACACACATGGGGTCTCTAGTAAGAAGACCAGAGTGTTGATAACGCCAACAATGTTGGCAGTAATACCTGACATGTGGCAACAGAGACTCAGATCTGCAGAACCCAAGCGGGACCTACTCAAAGGTTTTCTGATTCCTCCAGAGGGCCCCGGTGTCTGGAAGGAGTCAGTCTATTCCTTTTCCATCTCACTGCTGTGGACTTGGCGATTACTCAAAACTTGGGAGAATGTAGAATCTTCTATTTTTCCACCACACTCCAACTAATGGTTCAGTGAAGGAAAGTGAACTAGAAAGCCATAAATCAATGCTTCTCAGTGGTTTCAGAAGTATCTCTATTAATATGGATATTACTGGATTAGAAGAAAGCATCACACATCATATTTTCTTTAGAAATTTATTCAGTTTGCAGCCGGGTATGGTGCCTGTAATCCTAGCACTTTGGAGGCTGAGGCGGATGCATTACCTGCAGTCAGGAGTTTGAGACCAGCCTGGTCAACATGGTAAAACCCAGTCTCTACTAAAAATACAAAAATTAGCTGGGTGTGGTGGTACACACCTGTAATCCCAGCTACTCAGGAAGCTGAGACAGGAGAATTGCTTCAACCCAGGAGGTGGAGGTTGCAGTGAGCCAAGATCATGCCACTTCACTCCAGCCTGGGCAACAGAGCAAGTCTCCTTCAAGAAAAGAGGAGAGGGGAGGGGAGGGGAGGGGAGAGGGAAATTTATTCGGTTTACAATTAACCAATTGAAACATTTTTGTGAGGAATGAAGAAAGGCCATATCTTTACACTTGAGTCACACACACACAAACACACACACCCACACACACACAGAGTATATTTAATGTAAGAACTCATATAACTACATATTTGGAGTTACCCATTTTTTAAAAAATCAAAATATAATGACTTTTCTAAACTTAAGATCAACTTGCTGGATTAGTCAGGCCCCATCTTCTCTCCAGATAATATACTACAATTCAATGCAGTTTTACACTTAATGATAATTTAATTTTAATGTGGAACAATTTAAAAGGTCTTCAGTGACCCACTTACCATGATTCTAGTTTCACAATGATAGAGCTTCATTATTTCACATTTGTACACAAACATCATTTGGGGGAGGGTGCAATTTGTTTTACTTGATGAAAACGAATTCAGTTCAGTACTATTTTCAAGAGATAATCAATAATGTATGATAAAGACCCACCATATATATTTTTTACCTTTCAAAACACTTAACTGTATTCAGCTCAGAATGAAAATAAATAGTAATGCCTTTGAGCAAAGCCAAACCACAAAGCCTAGTTACAGCTCAAGGATCGACGGGAAAGCTCAAAGTTGGTTAGTGTCACTGCCACTTAGTATCATAATCAAATGTGTTAATTCACAGTGCAAAGGACCCCGGAAGATCTCGAATATATGGTGGCATGTGTGAGCTTCCCCGTGGCTCCGTCCTTCCTGACAAATTCCTTCCTAATGCACTGGGGAATCCCCCAGTCCTGAGTGAGGTGGGTACTGCAGGCGCCACTGCTTTTTATCCAGGGGCATTTAGGACAGACGGCAGTTAGTCTAGCACCCACTGTCTTCCTGCTCGCCTCATTGGCACAACCTATTTACTTCTGAGTTTCCTTTCTCACTGTGCCTTCAGTCCTTTCTTTCACTGTCAGAGAAAGGGGTCTGGGTGTGACCTGTAATAGGCATAACACTCAAAAGAAATACTTCAAACCACGATTAATGTTAAAACCAAGAAATAAGTTAAACTACTAGTCATGAAGCTGTCAGAATATATCTAAAATGCAGACACTACACAAAATAAATTGAGAGCCAGAGGAAAAGCATTGCATGAGATTTCCAACTTTCTTTGGGAAGAAGAGTAAGGTAGCACAAGGGTTCGATAAATGTCATAATGCTCCTGAGATAGTTTGAGCAGATAAATATCCCAAATTAACACATGTTAAAGTTTTGGTAAGTGTGTGCCTTCGGCTGCAATATACTGGTTATGGACATGCTCTGTGGCTCTACATTTACGGTATCAAATGTCAGTGTGTTCTGGTACACGTGGCTTAAATCATCTGTGCCTCAGTTTGCTCATCTGTAAAATGGGCAAAATAATAGCAACTTAATATTTTGTAAATTTGTTAAGGGAGTCAAATGAATTAATAAATGTAAAGCCCTCAGAGCATGCCTGTGAAAGTTAAATATGGAAACTAGTATTGTTATGATTATTGCTGGATTCCTAGACATTACAAAATGATCCTTTAACCTCCATAAATTCATGCTAAATTCTACTGCTGTTTATCCAGTACAGAAATCATTGTGACTGTCACTGAGATAGTTTCTCTTTTCTTAGCTCTTTCTTTTTGAAATACACATTAAGTGAAAACAACTCACTTAGTCTCCTCACTACGAGTCCTGGCTGCTGTAGTGTTTAGCAGGAGAAGAGGTAAAATGACTGAGTAGTTACAGGTTTGGGAACGTTCTGATGCAAGAGAATGGAAACCAGCAATGAGCTGGGTGAGATAGCTCAGCTCATGTGCTCTTTGATCATCTAGTCAGCTCTCAAGGTCAATGGTGGCCTTGAGAGGGGGAGGGGGAAAGCGAGGGGGAGGGGGGAAGCGAGGGGGAGGGGGGAAGCGAGGGGGAGGGGGGAAGCGAGGGGGAGGGGGGAAGCGAGGGGGAGGGGGGAAGCGAGGGGGAGGGGGGAAGCGAGGGGGAGGGGGAAGCGAGGGGGAGGGGGGAAGCGAGGGGGAGGGGGGAAGCGAGGGGGAGGGGGGAAGCGAGGGGGAGGGGGGAAGCGAGGGGGAGGGGGGAAGCGAGGGGGAGGGGGGAAGCGAGGGGGAGGGGGAAGCGAGGGGGAGGGGGGAAGCGAGGGGGAGGGGGGAAGCGAGGGGGAGGGGGAAGCGAGGGGGAGGGGGAAGCGAGGGGGAGGGGGAAAGCGAGGGGGAGGGGGAAAGCGAGGGGGAGGGGGAAGCGAGGGGAAGGGGGAAGCGAGGGGGAGGGGGAAAGCGAGGGGGAGGGGGAAAGCGAGGGGGAGGGGGAAGCGAGGGGGAGGGGGAGGGGGAAAGTGAAGGGGAGGGGGAAAGAGGGAAGTGGGGAAGAAAGAAAGCAATAAAAGGAAAGAAGGGAGAAAGAGAGCAATAAAGGAAGGGAGAGAGAAAGAGTGAGAGAGAGAAAGAACAGGATGAGAAAAGAAAGCTCAACATTATCAACACAGATCTGCTTTGGATAGGTTGGTTGGGGAAGGCCTGCTCTATTTGAAATTGGATTATGAAATAAATCTTACATTTCTAATGAGGAAGATAAATTTAATTTGTATGGTCTAGTTTTGATTTATAGAAATAGTTTTCAAACATCAGTAATTCCCACAGTCTCCAAAACAGGATCAAAACAGACTTTAAAATAGGTCTTTGTTTTGCCTATTTCTGCTCAGAATGCTTCATTAAAAGATATATAAAAGAAACCCCATCCTCCCACTTAAATCCTAAAGAAGCACTGACTTACTCTCTGTTGGTGATGTGTTGTACATAGTATTCATGAGAATAAAAGTATTCATTTGAATAAAAGATTTAACAACCCTAACCTGGGCCCATAGCTATAATCTTACCTGTCAATAATTTGGGTCCCTGCATTAGTTGGTTTGCGATGCTATAAAACCAGAGACTGGGTGATTTGTAAAGAAAAGAGGTTTATTGGGCTTACACTTCTGCAAGCTGTACAATAGGCATGGTGCTGGCATCTGCTTTTGGTGAGGGCTTCAGGAAGCTTCCAATCATGGTGAAAGGTGAAGGCAGGTGATATGGTTTGGCTGTTTCCCCACCCAAATCTCATCTTGAGTTCCCAATTGTTGTGGGAGGAACCCAGTGGGAGGTAATTGAATTATGGGGGCAGGTCTTTCCTGTGCTGTTCTCATGAGAGTAAGTCTCACGAGATCTGGTGGTTATTATAAAGGGGAGTTTTCCTGCACAAGCTCTCTTTGCTTGCTGCCATCCATGTAAGACATGACTTGCTCCTACTTGCCTTCCACCATGATTGTGAGGCTTCCCCAGCCACGTGGAACTCTAAGTTCAATTAATCCTCTTTTCTTTGTAAATTGCCCAGTCTTGGGTATCTCTTTATCAGCAGTATGAAAATGGGCTAATACAGGGGGCATAGCCCATGGTGAAAAGGAGCAAGAGAGAAGGAAGGAGGTGCCAGTCTCTTTTAAACAACCAGATCTCTCCTGAACTAACAGAGTGAGAACTCACTCATTATTGCAAAAACAGCAACAAGCCATTCATGAGGGATCCACCCCCATGATCCAAACACCTCCCATTAAGACCCCACCTTCAATACTGGGGATCACAATTCAACATGAGATTTGGAGGAGACAAATATCTAAGCGATATGAATGTTAAATACTTTCTATTGACATATTAGAGAAGCTTGTCCAGCTAGTGATAAAAGAGGATAGCAGCTCCATTTCTCCTGCTTCTAAGCGTGTGCATCTGCTCTTTCTTATAAACGTGAGTCCAGAAATGTTCTATTTATTTGGCATACTTTCTGTTAACAATTAAATGTGTGTGCTGAGGAATAATTTTGGAAGTTAATATATTTGATCACTGCTTGAGATCCAGAAAATTTAAAAAATTTATATTCTGGAACAAAAGTAGCACCAGGCTGCTTTTCAGATACTTTTATATGGTGAGTTTGTATGCCCAGGCTACCTCCTAAATTGGGATTCTTTATCTCCCATGTAGTATACAATAGCTCATCATTTCTTTCTCTATTATTATAAAGGCAATGCATGCATAATATGGAAAATTTGAAGGAAAAAACATTAAAAATATAAGTTATCTGTATCTCTTCCACCCAGAAATCATCATTATAAACATTTTGGCATATATTTTGCAAATGATTCTCTTATAAAATTAAAGACATATTGCTCCTACTAGATATGTTTGTTTACACTACAAAATATAATCATAAGAATTTTCCTGTGTCTTTAAATATTCTCCAAGAAAGTCACTTTTAATGGTTTAATAGTTTTAAAGTAAAAAAACTGGCTATAGAACATTCCATCACATAAATGTACCAAAACTCATATTTAACCACTGCTCTATTGTTTGACATTTTTGCTGTTTTCAAGTTTTGAAATAGAACTGGGATTGACGTCATTGCACATAAAGTTTTTGTGTATCACTAATGATCTTCTTAGGATAAATTGTAAGTGTTATTATTGAGTTAAAACACATGAAAGTTTTAAATGCATTTTATATGTCTAGCCAATATTTTTTATAAATAAAAGTCACACTCCCACTGGCATAAACTAAAAATATTTACCATTATCTCTTTTGTAGGAACTGGTTTTACTATGATGAAATTTGGAAGCCATATAGTCTTTGTAGTAGGAGAGGAAGATACATATATTTGGCTATATGGCAGTAATTTAAGATGTGGGTAAGACAGTACTCAGGTCAAATACATGAAACTATTCATACCACTAAAAAAAGAATAAATTAAATTAAACAAACATATGTCCTGGGAATTTAGTGAAAGCGTGTCAAAATAAAACAAAGAAGAAATGAAGTAATGATATAAAACCAAAATAAATATATTAGAAATTCAAAGTTAAAATAGGTCATAAGGCATATCAGAGAAGTAAAGTTAAAAATCGATTCTCTGACAACCCTGATAGATTGCCTCTTGTCTAGCCCAGTGGTGTCACCATCATGTTCTAAAGTCTTGTTTCCTGGTGGGCACCGTGGCTGGTACCTGTAATCCCTGCACTTTGGGAGGCCGAGACAGGGGGATCTCTTGAAGTCAGCAGTTCAAGACCAGCCTGGCCAACATAGTGAAACCCCTGTCTCTACTAAAAACACAAAAATTAGATGGGTGTTGTGGCAGGTGCCCATAATCCCAGCTACTCCCATGACTGAAGCATGACAGTCGCTTGAACCCAGGAGGCAGAGGTTGTCGTGGGCCGAGATTGTGCCATTGTACTCCAGTCTGGGGGACAGAGTGAGACTCCGTTTCATAAATAAACGAACAATTCTTTTTTTTTTTTTTTTTAATGGGATATTTATTTATTTATTTATTTTTAATTTATTTATTATTATTGTACTTTAAGTTGTAGGGTACATGTGCATAACGTGCAGGTTTGTTACATATGTATACTTGTGCCATGTTGGTGTGCTGCACCCATCAACTCATCATTTACATCAGGTATAACTCCCAATGCAATCCCTCCCCCCTCCCCCCTCCCCATGATAGGCCCCTGTGTGTGATGTTCCCCTTCCTGAGTCCAAGTGATCTCATTGTTCAGTTCCCACCTATGAGTGAGAACATGTGGTGTTTGGTTTTCTGTTCTTGTGATAGATTGCTAAGAATGATGGTTTCCAGCTGCATCCATGTCCCTACAAAGGACGCAAACTCATCCTTTTTGATGGCTGCATAGTATTCCATGGTGTATATGTGCCACATTTTCTTAATCCAATCTGTCACTGATGGACATTTGGGTTGATTCCAAGTCTTTGCTATTGTGAATAGTGCTGCAATAAACATACGTGTGCATGTGTCTTTATAGCAGCATAATTTATAATCCTTTGGGTATATACCCAGTAATGGGATGGCTGGGTCATATGGTACATCTAGTTCTAGATCCTTGAGGAATCGCCATACTGATAAACGAACAATTCTTGTCTCCATTGCAGAAAGAATGTGAAAGCTACATTTTCCAGGATCCTCTCCTAAATATGATTTCAGATTTTACAGCCTATCAGTAAGAGGTTCTCACTCTAGATTGGAAAGGAAGGAGAGAAATTGGGAGCATGGAGGAGAGGGAGGAGAGGGGGAAGGGACAGAGGGGGGCAATTTTTTTTTCTACTGTAAGTTGGTGGCCATACCAGAGCAAAGTAAGGTCTGAATAAGCCTCAAGATAGCATAAAAAAGGGAAACACATCAAATTTTTATTTTTTTGCAAAACAAAGTGGAACCCAACATATTTAAAAAATAACAGCCTACACAAAAAAACAGATTACAGGAATGCAATTATAGTTAAAGATTAGGTAAACTATAAACTTAAATAAAACAAAATTATCATTTCATTTGATGAAGAAATAACATTTGAAAAATTACAGTACTCTTCCTGATTACAGAAAAAAATTATATAAAATAGGAACAGTTAAATATTTCTTTACTTGATTAAAAAAATGGTAAAATCAAGCCATGTATCTTACTTAGAGGAGAAATGCTAAAAGTAGTTCTGTATAGACCAGATCAAGGTAGGAAGGCTCACTGTTAGCATCAGCACTTAGAAGTCTTTTCAGAAAGCCAGAGCAAGAAGGAAGGAAGGAAGGAAGGAAGGAAGGAAGGAAGGAAGGAAGGAAGGAAGGAAGGAAGGGAGGGAGGGAGGGAGGGAGGGAGGGAGGGAGGGAGGGAGGGAGGGAGGGAGGGAGGGAGGGAGGGAGGGAGGGAGGGAGGAATTGTAAAATGAGAAATGACATGGAAAAATTATCATTTGCAGGTGAAATAATTTTGTGTACTGAAATCCAACAAAATCAAATAAAAAATACACATACACCAAATACAATAAAAACCATTAAATACAAGTCAGAAAGAGATCGGTTCCATTAATACAGCCAAATAGAACCAGTTCTTACTCTTTTTATCTTTAATTAAAATATCAGATGTATAATATCCCCAAAAAGGGAAGTTACAATATCTTGATAGTATGCCAAAAAGGTATCTGTACCCCCATGTTTATTGCACTGCTATTCACAATAGCCAAGATGTGGAATCCACGTTCGGTGTTCATTGTAAGACTAGATAATGAAAATGTGGCATATATCCACAGTAGAATACTAGTCAACCACAGAAAAGGAGATCCTGTCATTTGTTGCTAACATGGATGAACACGAATGTGGAGGATGTTATGAAGTGAAATAAGTGCTACCAGAGGGTGATATGGTTTGAAGAAGTAGTAGTTGGGGGAGATGTTGGTCAAAGAATATGTAAGTACAGTTAGAGAGGAAGGATAAGTTCAAGAGATCTATCGTACAACATGGTAAGTAGTTGATGACAATAGATTGTATCCATGAAAAATGCTAGGAGTAGACCTTAAGTGTTCTTGTTACAAAAAAATAACTATGTGAGGTAATGCATTTGTTAGACATAACCATTTGAAGTATACATACTTCTAAACATTATGCTGTACATGATAAATATGTATACTTTTACTTTTTTATTGATACCTAATAGTTTACATATATTTGATTACATGTGATACCTTGATACATGCATACAATGTGTAATGAGCAAATCAGGTTAATTGGAATATTCTTCATCTCAAACTTTTATCTTTATGTTAGAAGCATTCAAACTTTTTTCTCCTAGCTATTTTGAAATATGCCGTAAATTATTGTTAACTATAACAGTGGTTACAGTTAGATAACTATTCATCCAACTGAACTATCTAACACTAAATCTTAACCCTTCTAACAGTATTATTTGACTCATTAACCAACCTCTCTTCACCCCCTGCCCTACTTTTCCCTTTCCCCACCTCTGGTAACCACTAACCTACTCTCTATCACCATGAGATTCACTTTTTTAGCTCCCATACATGAATGAGAAGACGCCATATTTGTCTTTCTGTGCCTGGCTTATTTCACTTAACATAATGACCATTGGTTCCATCCACACTGCTGCAAATGACAGGATTTCCTTCTTTTTTATGGCTGAATAATTTTCCGTTGTGTATATATATCACGTTTGTTTATCTTTTCGTCTGTTGATAAACACATATGACTTTATACATCTATTTTATAAATAAATTTGAAAAAAACTGATAAATTTAACTACACTTACTCATGTAGAGTAAAAGATGAAAAGGACAACAAATACGTCCAGCTAATATGAGATAAAACGGCACTTTTTTTTTTTTTTTTTGAGATGAGATCTCACTCTCACCACGGCTGAAGTGCAGTGGTGTAATCTCAGCTCACTGCAACCTCTGCCTCCCAGGCTCAAGCAATCCTCTTATCTCAGCCTCCCAAGTAGCTGGGACTACAGGCATGCACCACCACACTCAGCTTTTTTTTTTTTTTTTTTTTTTTTTTTGCATTTTTGGTAGAGACAGGGTCTCACCATGTTGCCCAGTTGCTCTTGAACTCCTGGGCTCAAGAAATCCACCTGCCTTGGCCTTCCCAAGTGCAGGATTACAGATGTGAGCCCTGTGCCAAGCCTGGGACTCTTCTTAAAAAAAAAAAAAAAAAAAAGTATTTACAATTTGACTGTGTGTATGTATGCATTTTTATATATATGCAACACAATATAAACTAGCAAAACATATGAACAAACAATACATAGAAAAAGAAATTAAAATTCTGTTAATATGTAGGGAAAAAATGCCTCTGATATAAACGACCCCTCCTTTATTACTTTTATCTAATTCTTAGTCATCCCGCACAATCGGGCCCATGTGTCACCTCTTTCAGAAACTCTGCCACCCTCCTCCTCATTCCCCTTCCCACAGTGTGAGCTGTAGCACCCTCCTAGGAGCTCTCCCGGCTCCAGGGCAGCCACTGCTTCATGGCACTATAACAGCCTGTTAAGTCACCTTTCCCCTCCATCTACTCACTTCCTGAGAACTCAGTGTGAATCTTACTTGCTTTGCATTCTAAGTCCTACTTGCAGCTCCTGGCAAATGGTAAGCACAAAATAAATGTTAATTAAATGAATAAATGAATGAAGAAATGGTGTTTGGATTCATTTACTATGGTCAATATTCAATGTTAATGAAGATATTAGGCAATCACAGAAGTATGTGTTGACCCTTAAATCATCATAGTCTTGTAAGGTCTTATATTTAATATTGTTAATTATATGTGAATTACATACTGTGAATAATGTCATATAATACATTTCTCTGACATTTCAGTAGGTTATTGAAATATAAATGCACCTTGATTTTTCCAGCTTCCCTAAATCTGCTTAGTATTCTTCTGTCTGGAATCCTTTCACTATTCAAAATCTCCCTTTTCCCTGCAAGAAATCTCAAAGCCCCATCTCCTCTCAGATGCCCACCCTCATTTCTGTCTAGTTCCACAGGTTTTTGTTTCATTATATTATTTCGTTATATTCTTTTCCAAATATGTGACAGCAACCTCTATTGGTTTATAAGTTCCTTAAAAGCCAAGTGTATATTGCTTTCATTTTTATATCCCTCCAGAATCTGGTAGAACTTTTTTGGAGGAGATACTTAATCTTTTTAAAATTAAAGATTGGGACTTCCAACCTCAGAACTATCAAGTTCATAGAAGATGTTTAATTACAACAGTGATTTTCAGTGCAATGTTTTGGGAATTACGTTAAGCTTTTTACATGCATTAACTTATTTAGTTCTCAAAATAACCATCTGCATGAGTATAATTAATATCACCATGTTTTAGACTGCCATATGAGAATTAGAAAGAAAAGTAACTTGTCAAAATATACACAACTGATAGTGTCATCTTAACTACTATACTATCTACTTATGGATGTTATATATTAGCAATAGATTTTTCCCTAATTGCATTAATCTGCCTTCTTTTTAAAAAACGAGAAAGAAAAAAAACCATACTTTCCTTTCGGTAATTCAGTTCAGTCAGTTCAGTTTACTTACCTGATTATAAAAAGATATTTGTAAGAATCATGGGTTAATTTGATTGAATTTACACACATACAGAGAGAGAAAAAATGAGTCTCTGAATAAACTATTTTTTTTAAGCAATCGAAAATATGCAATAGGGCTGAGATGGATAATTACACTACTGAACAGTTGCAACTGAGGTGCTTATTCTCCTTCAAGGATGGATGTGGTTTTGATTCTAGGAGGGAGCAGGCACTACCTTTGCTCTCCTTTCACAGATAATTAGTCAGCGTAGCCTCTCCGCAAATGACAACAGACCCATCTGCAATTCCATGGCCCTGTCTCTATCTCATTTGAGCTAATTGTGATATCTGCAGACTGACAATAAAGGGCTCCCTGCTTTCCAGGAGACCCAGTTAGTGTGGTGTTGTCATGGCAGTGGTCTTTTCTTGGTTGCAGAGAAGCAGTTGCGCTAATTCTCCTAGGGTGGCAAGGATCTGTTTCTTATCAGTGCCTTGCATGATTCAAAGATAGTATGGGATAAGTCAGTGATGCGGACCTTGGAAGCTGTGGCAGGGTCCTTTCTGTCCACTGCTCCATCCCACTTGCCCAGTAAAAGCCCTTGTTCCACCCTTTGTGATAATGCAGCTGAGTTCAGTCGTGTGGCAAAGGGGATGTCTGCAAGAAACAGTTGATTATCAGAACTTCCAGGAAGACACTTCAGCTTAAACGATACATCCTAGGCTTTGCTGAATAAAGAATGAACCTTAGGTCCTGTATTAGTCCGTTCTCACATTGCTATAAACAACTACTTGAGACTGGGTAATTTATAAAGAAAAGAGGTTTAATTGACTTACAGTTCTGCAGGCTGTACAGGAAGCAGGGCTGGGAGGCCTCAGGAACTTACAATCATAGCAGAAGGCAAGAGCGAAGTAAACACGTCCCACCAGGGTGGAGCAGGAGAGAGAGACTGCAAAAAGGGGAATTGCCACGCACTTTTAAACAAGCAGATCTCGTGAGACCTCTATCACAAGAACAACAAGGGGTAAACCCACCCCCATGATCCAATCACCTCCCACCCGGTCCCTCCCCCAACGCTGGGGATTACAATTCAACATGAGATTTGAGTGGGGACACAGAGCCAAACCATTTCAGGTTTCTACACCAGTAACTGTTTTGTTGGGAAATTTTAAAGTATCTTATTCGTTGATAGCGTAAATGCAAACGTCTCTTCATTCTGGGAGCTGATGAGAGAAACAAGACCGTGGCCTGCTGTCTCCCAGGATGGTGGGGTACACTGATTGCTTCAATGGCCCCAATTTAATACGCTTTGCTGTATAACTTTGTAGAGTCCTCCCACTCTCACTCTTGGCTTGGTCGCATGTCCTGACTGATGGTGTTTAGCAAAGTGGTGCAAACAGAGGCTTGAAAAGCTCAGTTTGTTGAATCTTTCTCACTTCTTCTGCCATCGCCATGGCACAGACTACATACCTAGGCTAGATCACTGGAGAATAAGAGACACATGGAATCAATCCAAATAAGGCCACCTTGGATCAGCCACAGATGTGAGTGAGACAAGCTGAGATCAGAAGTACCACCAGCTGAAACCAGTGTAAACCACCAATCTACAGGCTCATGAGCTAAATGTATACTAATTAAAGTCATTAAGTTTCAGAGTCAATTATTACTCAGCAATTATTAAAGCATAGATAACTAATATAACTAAGAATGCCTTTAGTGCAAACATTTTCTCTCATCAATTTATCTCAAGTTCAGTATAATTTCTCAATACATTATTTTGAATGGAAATTGTGAATCTTGTACATCTCACTAGACTGGAAACTCTCTAAAGACATAGACTTTATCCAAGTCACCACTGTAGCCTGAGTGGCTGTCATTTGTTATCTGTTTAACAGATTTTTGGTAAACAAATGAATTTATGAGTGAATGAGAAAAGCGATATTTTTTACAAACTGCAAATAGGAAGAAAAATGTCTGCTCTCAAGTTGCAGGAATAAGTTTTAGCTCTCCTTAAGTTGTAGGTCAAGAAGCAGGAAATTGCCTGTCCCTTTCTTAGCCTTTGAAACACAGAGAACCCTTCCCTATTGTGCTCCAAATGTCCCAGAGCCACTTGGAAGTCAGTGCCAGAGGCTGTCAACCATCCATCCTCAAGTCCCAGTCTACTCTCCTGTTTAACAATAACCCCCCCAACCAACCAGTCCCATGACTCTCTATTCCAACTCTCTCTGGTTTCTGCTTCTCTGTATCCCCAGATCTGTTTTTCTCCATATGTGCCTTTTTATTTTGACAATCGATTTGGACATTGTCTCTGATGGATTGACTTTGGTTCTGCTTTCCTTTTACCTTGTTTTACTAGTCCTGTCATCAATGTAAGAAACAATCCCATCAGTATTAGCGATGTTCCTAAACCTTCTGCTAGAGTCTGAAAGATTATTATCAAATGGAAGCTGATAGCAGAGGGAATGGAAGCAGAAACAAGAACACATCCAGGACATGGCTATAGGAAGGAAGAGTACACTAAGACTCAAGTCCGAAGGCAGAGGGCAGTCTGAGACAGGACCATGACCAGGTGGACAAGCCTTGGCACATGACATCAGCCACAGGTGAGGGTGTGCGTGTCAGAGGATTCTGAATGTCAGCCTTTGAGGGGATCCAGGTGCATCAAAATGTGGAGAAAAGGCAAGGGGTGGTTATGACAGCTTAGATGAACTATTTGAGGCTTCAATGGAGGCAGAGGCTTCACAATGATCTATCAGTAAAGTGTGTTTTCCTTTGACAAGGGGATAGTGAATTAAGATCCTAAAAATTTGGATTGACTTTTCCTAGATCAATTTTTATTCATATAGCTAATGAGAAACTTTAAAGGGAGTGTTCTTTAAATGGATTACACGTGTGCCTTCAAATAGTGATACCTTTAGCCCTCTGGGTAGCCTGATGGAGGTGTCTAGCAGAAGTCAACAAGTGGGTTACATCTAGGTTGAGAAGACTTGCCATGGCCCCCTCTCTTTGGTCAAACAGAATACCAAGAACAGAGTGCAGCTAGGGAGGAACTCTTACCTCCCCATTCCACTCCATCTATTTCAGCACTGGACCATGGAAAACGCTGCTGCCTTTTGCAGATAAACAACTGTGGGACTGCCAGACATGTCTGTATTCCTGGTGTTCAAGATGTGAAACAGGCAGCCCTATGAATTTTGAAGAGAAGAGGGAGATGAGGAGGGGGCTTTGGTCTTTAAGTCAGACACTGCTGCCAATTTACAGATAATGAGCCCATTAAGTAGTATCCAAGCTAGGTTGTGCTTTCTATAAATAAATTCTTCATTATTTCAAAGTACTTTATTTGAAAGTTTTCTTGAATTTTAAATACATTTCCATTTCTACAATGTAATTTTAACACTTAGACATTTTTAAATGACTATAATACGCTATTTTGAAAAGTCTGCCATTGACTTGCATGAACAAAGTTTCTTGTTGAAAGTGACAAGAATTTCAGGTGATCAAAATTAAACTGCTTTTACCAGAAATTGAAACGTGGACATTTTCAGCAAAAATCTTGAAGTAAAATTTAAGTGCACAGAACCAAGTTTATCATCAAAAGTTTTGAAAAGTTATTTGAAAGGTTAATATAAATTCAATACTTATTTCTAATATTTGCATCATAATATTTGTCAGAAGCACTGTCAAGAACTGAAAAGACTGAGATTTTATTACATTTGCAAGCAAACAAGTTAGCATGCCCATTTTATGGATAGTGGCAGAAGGCATGAGATTCATGGGTCAAAGACAAAAGAAAGATTTTTACTCACAGCAATAGCAGTATCCAGAGTAATGTTATTATTTTTGTGTCATTTCCCAAGTTCCACAGGATGGCGTAAACAGAGCCAGCAACATCCATACGTGAACTGGGTTGTACTGTGGAAGAGCAACCCTGAGCTTAGAGAGTTCATATACTTTGTACTGGACAGTAAGCACATTGGCCTTTTGCTACAGGTGATGATCGTATCTTCCACAAATGTCAATATTTATGTTTATTGACATTGACATTGATATTCCATGCAATATCATGGAAGACTCATAGATAATTCTATGAATTTGTGTCCACCAGGAAATTTGTACTGAACCTATCAAATACTGAAGTCAGCAACTGCATAGACAACTTTTGGAGAGTTTATTTATTTATTTGAGCAGGGTCTCACTCTGTCACTCAGGCTGGAGTGCAGTGGTGCATTCTCAGCTCACTGCAGCCTTTACTTCCTGGGTTCAAGCAATTCTCCCACCTCAGCTTCCCAAGTAGCTGGGACTACAGGCATGCACCACCATACCCAGCTAATTTTTGTATTTTTTGGTAGACATGGGGTTTTACCATGTTGGCCAGGCTGGTCTCAAACTCCTGACCTCAAATGATCCACCTACCTCAGCCTCCCAAAGTGCTGGGATTACAGGCAGGAGCCAGCACATGCAGCCCAATTTTTTGGAGAGTTTTAAAAATTATTTTCCGCTTAGAAAAAAAAACACTTATTACAAATAATACACAATAGCAAAGTAAATTCTACATATTCATCATCCAATTTGAGCATTAATTCATGCACCTCCCCACACTGAAGCAAATGCCAGACACCATGTCATTTAATTTCTCATAACTTCACCATCTTCTTAATGTTCCAAAGACAATTACTTCTTATAAATCCATGTGAGAATGATGAGGAGTGTTAAGGAGCAAAATGGAAGACGTGAGGTAAATCACGCGACATGTGCATTTTTTTTTTTTTTTTTAATTTTTTCTCACACGGAGTCTTGCTCTATTATTGCCCAGGCTGGAGTGCAGTGGCACAATCTCAGCTCACTGCAACCTCCGCCTCTTAGGTTCAAGCAATTCTCCTGCCTCAGCCTCCTGAGTAGCTGGGATTACAGGCACGTGTCACCATGCCAGCTAATTTTTGTATTTTTAGTAGAGATGGGGTTTCACCATGTTGGCCAGGCTGGTCTCAAATTCCTGACTTTGTGATCCGCCCACCTCGGCCTCCCAATGTGCTGGGATTATAGACATGAACCACCATGCCTGGCCTGTGTACATTTTCTAGATGAAAAAAGTGCATACAGGTGATACATCTTTACCTTTACTGTCCTTAGAGATAACTGAAGTACTCCAGAATGTGTTTTTCTTAAATCTTATTCCTTCATTATAATGAACAAAGCAGTTAATGAGGTTTTATGCTTGGTCCCACCTGACGTGATTAACTGTTTTAAAAGATTTACAAGGTGAAACTGTTTAACATAAAGTCAAGACCATAAAATAAGGGGAAACATACTCAAATACCTTTATGTGTAAAAAGCAACGTGCTGAGGTTGCCGGAGACCTGCACAATGGGTCAGAGTTCCAGACTCCAGTCCCAGCCCAGCTCATCAACAAGGAGGCCCTCGACCCCGTGACCCCATCTCTGTGGCAATAAAGATTAGGTACCTAGGGCTACTACAGCAAAGTACCACACACCAGGGGGCTTCAACAACAGGAATTTCTTGTCTCCCAGTTCTGGAGGTTGGAATCTGAGATGCAGATGCCAGCTGGGTTTGTTCCTCTGCGGCCTCTTCCCTTGGCTTGTGGACGGCCACTTTCTTGGTGGGTCCTCACCTGGTCTTTCTCTGAGTACATCTGTGTCCTGATCTCCTCTTATTAAAAGGAAACCAATCATACTGGATTAGAGCCCACTATATGATCTCATTTAAACTTTATTATCTTTCTAAAGATGCCATGTCTATCCTATTTCCAAATACAGTACAGTCACATTCTGAGGTACTGGGGGTTAGGGTTTTAATACATGAATTGGGGGAGCCCATTTTAGCTTATAACAATGTCCTAGACACATTAATTCCTTTGAGAGTTAAATTAGATAGTGTTTGTGAAAGCTGTTGATAAATTATTATGCACTATATGGTATAACCTTTTTGTTGATCGTAATATCTCTATCAATTCATCAGAATTTCATTATGTCAATAAAATATATTCAGTGCTGAGCTAACTGGTCTTGGAATCCTTGTATTTTAGAAATTCATCATCTTCAAAAGGAAGCAAAATATATATTAAATAAATGGCATATAAATTAGCCAGATTTGAAACAAGTACACTATTTGGTAATTCAGTCAAAAGAAGGGAGCCCCAACTAAGGTAGGCAAGATGACATCAGAACAGGTCCTTAAAGAAGAATTCAAATTTTATACCAGGGGAACAAAGAAGTGAGAACATTATATCACAAACAGTAGTACCCCCTTATCTGTGGCTTCCCTTGCTGGGGTGTCAGTAACCCATGGTTCAGTACAATAAGATATTTAGAAAGAGAGAGAGATCACAGTTGAGTAACTTTTGCCACCCTATACTGTTATAGTTGTTCTACTTTATTATTAGCTGTTGTCATTAATCTCTTCCTGTCCATAATTTATAAATTTAAACATCATTTTAAGCATGTATGCATAGGAAAAATAGAGTACACATAGGATTCAGTACTATCTGAAGTTTCAGGCATCTGCTGGCAGTCTTGAAACACATCCCCTATGGAGAAGGCGGATGACCGCATTGTCTTCCTGGTATAGAATGAAACCAGGCTAGACCCTAGATTCTGCTAAAAAGTGGTAGAAAATAAGGTTAAACAGGTAAGACAGGACCAGATTAAAAAAGACCTTAAAATCCAAGCAGATGAGTTTTGCTGTGATGAAGAAAATGATATCTAAGCCATATATGTAATTATCTCTACATCAATTTGTTTATTCTTGATTTATATATTTTCTAATAATAAAAATAAACCATCCTAAATAAGGAACATGAAATAAAATTGTTGGTTGTGGTATTTATATCTGGCTATGATGTTATTCTCTTTAGTTTTTGTGTATAATCATATTGGGCCAGTGTATTAGTGAGCTATTGATATGTAACAAATTAGCCCTGACACTGAGCAGTTTAAAACAATAAACATTTATTATCTCACATAGTATCTGAGAGTTGGGAATTGCTCAGGAGGCTGTAGTCATCTCATGGCTCAACTGTGCTGAAGGATCTGCTTGTAAACTCCTAACATGGTGTGAAGAGGCCCCTGTCCCTCTCGTGCTTTGGCTGGAGATCTCTGTTCTTGCTATGGGACCCTCACCATAGTTTGCTAGCGTGTGCAGCAAGATGGCCACTGGCTTCCACCACAGGAAGTGAGGTGGGAGAGAGAGAGAGTACACTCTGCCATGTACCACCTAGTCCCTGTGTCACACTCACCTGTGTCTTATTCTAATATTAGGAAGAGGTCAATAAATCCAGCCCATACTCAACAGGAGGATGTGGATAACAGAAGAGTGTTCTGCAGACCAACTGGAGCCCATCTTGGAAGCTAACTGCACGGTGCTGTAGTTTGAATGTTTGTTTCTCCTAAAACTCATGCTGAAATTGTACTGCCATGTGGTGGTGTTAAGAAGTGAGAACTTTTGGAGGAAATTAGGCCATGAGGGCTTCATCCTTACAAGTAGGAATAATGCCAGTATAAGAGGGCAAGTTCAGTCATTTCACCTTCTGTTATGTGAGGATGCAGCAAGAAGGTCCTCACAAGATGCCATCACCCTGATCTTCCCAGCCTCTAGACCTGTGAGAAATTTCTGTTTTTTATAAATTAACCTGTCTCAGGAATTCTTACATGAAGCAGCACCAATGGACTAACACATACAGCCAACCATAAAGATACATTTCTTCCTTTAAACATGTTAGCTTTTGTCAATATTGGACTGACATTTGTCCTTTATATTATCAAGGTGAACATATTTCATCTGTCTCTTTTCATTATAAAAATAGCTCAAGGTTAAATTAACTTGGGAGTTTTGTATGTTGTTTAAATATCTTCTTTTGTGGAATCAATTTTGAGTTGAGTGTTAGAAATATCTTGAAGTTTGTCAAGTAAAATTAGCTACTCTTGTAATTCTCTAAGTGAAATTTTAGGAACAGAATAAATATGAGGAGTAGTTCATATAAGTATGAGGATTAAAAGTATCCACAGGTGAGAACCCAGTTTTAGCCTTCTACTATTAGGGGAAAGTGAAGGAAAGATTGGAAAAATACTATTTTTTTCACTTTGACAGAATAAGATATAAAACATTGTTTAACCCTATTTGACATATAAATTATCTAAGAAAATCCAAGCATAAACACACCCTTATAAGGCAGGTGAAATTTCTTATTTGTAGTACTGAAGACAGGAGCAGTTAAGCTGGATGATAAGTACTTAGGGTTATACTTCCTGGAATCTGAGTTTAAGGGGACAGATGGAGAATTCATGATTCGATGAAATGACATGGAAAGTGAAGAGTCTGGGTCAATTTTCACTTTTAACTTTCTGGATGTGAAGTCTGAATTAGATGTTAGGCACAAACAGTACCATTCAACATAAATAGACATTTTTCATGAGAAACATTATAAATTGCATTTATCAAAATAAACAACTATCAGTTCCTTGTCACTAATGTTCCTGAAAAGGATGAACTGTTGATGCTCTGGAACAAAGGATTTCTGGGCTTAATGCTTTGGGGATCTATCAGCACTGGCGATTTTTTACTGTCATACTCCTTAGGAAGGTGCATGTCTTCATACTTAGGGAAAGACGCCACAGATTCATTTTGATAATGGCAATCTACACTGAGAAAAGTGATTATGTTTGTGAGTGTGCACACAGAGAAAGGATCAACCAAGGTAATTTCAAGGTTGCATAGGGATTAAGGATATAACTTACCTGTGAAGCCAAATTTTATCTAAATGAATAAAACGAGTTGAAGTATCTGTTGATTGAGGAAATGCAGACCCTCTTTTCTCCTCAGTTACTGACAGGTATGGGGTCAGGTAAGAAAGTGCTCACCACCACAAAATCACTGAATGTGAGAGGGTCTTACCCTGTGTCAACATCTTCATCTTCTAGCTGAAGAAACTGAAGCCTATGGGCAGAGCTGGCTTCATAGGGGAGAGAGCTATGCTCTTGCACAGGGCACACTTAGAAGGACTCCGTGCTTAACTTAATGCTCTGCTATCACTGCCACCAAATTCTTAATAAGTTTTGAACAGGGGCCCTCATTTCATTTTGCCCTGGGCCCTGCAAATTATGCAGCCACTTCTGCATAGAGGGCTCCCACAAAATGATCAACAAAGAGGGGCCTGGCTGAATATTTTTCAGTGGTTGTTTTAGCAGAGGGGTTAAGAGCTCCACTGGCTGTACCACCTCCTGCCTGTATGGTTTGCATGTTTCTTAGCTTGTCTGGGCCTCTGCCTCATCATCTCTAAAATGGGGTGGTGATAGAGCCTGCTTCATAGGATTTTGATGCACTGAAGTATGCAGAGTGCTGATCCCAGAGCCAGAACAGGATAACCACTGCGTAAGTGTTAGCTATTGTTATTGTTGTTATTGCTGTTATTGTTAAACTATTAGGAACAATTAATCCAGTCTAAGCTGCCAACAACCCTGTCACCAACACTCCTCACTCACCAAGTTGCACATGTAAAAGTAACAAAATCAATCAAAGACTGGAGGTTACCTTTTACATTTTCAATGAAATTCTCTGATTTGGCCAGTTGGTTGAATACATCCTAGATAAATCATATACATACACATTAATATTTAAGGCAGTGAAAACTTGAAATTTATGATATCAGTGGAATGTAGAGAGATGTTCATTTTGCCATTAATCCAACAACAGACTCTCCTGAAAGTAGAAAGGAATCAATCCTGGGGTCTTTGGAGTAAGGGTGAGGTAGGTGACAGAGGAATAGGAAAGAACACTGGACAAAAGCAGACAGTGCTGTGGAGACTGCGCTGCTCTTTCTAACTTTCAACAGTAATATTTTTGTTCAATGAATTCATGGACCTGCAATCCTATTAAATATCCCCATGTGAGTAATCTATGTAGTCCTCATTTCCTTTGTCTCTCAAATGCAAGAAGATACATGAGAAGAATTAAATACGTTAAGAAGAAACTACTTTTTATTTATGTTTGATGTGTAACACACATTTAAATTTCATCTTCTGCAAGCACATTAATTTTCAAGGTGCAGTTCAGTGAAAATTAACATAGCAATTAGGTACACTGTAAACCAATGTGTTGGAAATTGTGAGTCCAATTATTATATGAGATTTTAAAAATATATTAACCAATCTGAATCATAACATTAGCCAATTTTCACACCCCTAATATGATTCTTCCCTGGCAGAAAATAACAGACAACCAACCTAATGGAAACGTTGCATATAATGAAATTCGAGGAGGGTCATGAGTCCCCTGGGTGACAGGTGTTATTAAAATCTGAAAGGACATTATTGTTACAGTTGGGCAGGGAATTTTGAATATTGGCATTGGAGGCCATTAGGGCCATCTGTCTTGCACTCTGCTCCTCTTGATATTAAAGGGGAATGGGAACAAGCTGCCATATATTTGAAATGAGGCAGGATGCTGAAACCATGTATCCCAAAACATACATTCTCGATATGTTGCCATTTCTGAATTTCAAACTGATTCTGCCTGTATGTCTTTGAATCAACTCTTTTTCATCCTTCCTGTTGTCATCTTTCCAATATTTCCAAGCAGAAACCTCCTATCTAGAGACAGGAATTGAAATCGCTTATGCTCTGAGTCTGTCTCTATTATTTGCATGCAATTAAATGATTCACATAATATGCACTTGTATAAACATACGCCCCAAAAATCTTCACTATTTTTTCATCACACATAAAGCATAAGTCTAGAATATTCATACAGATTCCTATTAGTTTAAAATATTTTTGGAAAAAATTATTTTTTCCTCTGATACTCACTTTCCTGTACTTGCTCAAATTTTGTATCTTCATGTCATTGAGATGCACTGAATGTCACAGAGTTCATTCTTTGCACTTAGAATTCTCCAGCTTCGTTGGTATGACAGATGGAAAGATTATACCTCAGGGTATGATGATTCCTTGGTTATAGTTGAAGTCACTCTGGATTTGCCTATCTCCTACTGCAAACTGTATCTGTTTTGTAATCTAAAAGGTCTTTTCCAGCACTAACATTGATGGCTTTCTCAGCAGCTCCCATCTGACTGGCTGTGCTCAGGATTGCTAGTCTCTAGATCTATTAACTCAAATTATCCAAGCTAAACATTACCTTATTATTTCCCAAGTGTATTTTAAGCTTCGTGATGTTTACAACACTTTCTAAATTGGGATTGGTTCAGAAATAATGAAGGAATTGCCGTTTGTCCTCATTTTCCAAGCCAAAAATAAATATACACAATAAATTCAGTTTAGTGTTTCCCTGTAGGTCTTCAATAGTAAGCTATCCTGAAATCAGAACACCACAACTCCATTGAATTTTTCAGGTTTTGGCTCTTCAATACTAAGTAATTGTGAACCAATTTCACTTATTTAATCTATTTCTTAAATAAAATGTACCTAACATTGATGAAATATTTTGAAAATAAGAATTTTTTTTTACCTCGAATTATACTTTGTACCACGTTTTCATGAGACAGTAAAAGAATGAGCTCAAAGTCAGCTTTCTCTGTAAGTTAGCAAAGAGTTTATGAGAAAACTTCTGTGCCAAAAAGCACTAGCTTTATTGGTCTTTGTGCTTATTTTTAGTGTTTTGCCAAGAAAATAGATGCAGAGAAGATACGTAGTTAAGAAAAATCCTGAATGCTGTGTTGAAGGAGCCTCAGCATAATTATTGTTCAGGGAGTTGTGATTTAAACCACCCATATTACATGTGAAGTCTGCCCTGTGCCCAAAGGCAGGGAGACCAGCTGCTGAAGGAACTGAAAGGGTCTTTACTGGGAAGAGATGAAGGAAGCGGGGAATGGTGAACTTGAAGTGGGAATTGAGAGAAACAAATAATCACCTCACATGTGATGGCAGAACATGCTGTGGACAAGGGATCATGTTTAATTATGGGTCATTTCAGGGTCCAGAAGTAAAAACCTATGAGGTTCCACAAAAAGTGTGTGTGGAGGCATCTAATAATTAAAGACAACCAAACTGGAATGGACTTCCTTGTCAGGCCGTTAACTATCGACCACGGATAACCACACAGAGGCATGTGGAGGTCCCTGAGCTCCTGTTCACATTGGGTGGGTAAGCTGTGGGGGTCGTGCTATCTCTGGGATGGTTCATTATTGTTTTGTCTCTGATTTAAAGTTTAGAAAATTATAAAAAGACCTGCAGTTCATGTACATAGAAACACTGATAGTCACAAGCATTGGAAAATGACAGAAGGAAAAGGAGTTGGTATGTCCTAGATTTGCAATTTTTTGCATGAATTGCTGTGTGTGTGGAGACCCCTGAAGCAACTTTGTAGGGGCTAGTGTGTCATAAACCAAACATATGACGATCTCTGCTCAGCTCCTTCCCCTGAAAACTAGTCCACAGTTTTAGATGAGTTGGGAAATGAACCAAAGACTAGCAGAAGGCATCAGTGGAGTCAACACTGGATCATGATTATCAGCAACTATGCAAATTGCAAACCACTGTGCAGAGTATGGTGGTGAAGAATGCATCTCCAACTCTGAGGAAAGATTCGTGAGTCAGAAGTAACTACTTCTTGAAACAAAGGTGCAAGCATGAATTTTGATCTTATGTACTATTCATCTGGTCATGACAAAATAATTTGATTATAAGAAAAAAAACTGCTTAAAGACAGTTTCTGAAGATAGTAGTCACCATTGCCTCCTCCCCAGCCAACAGTTCCATCTCAGGGATGTGTGGGTCACCAGGGTGGAAGCACCTAATAACATATTTCAAGTTTCAGAACACAAAGGGACACCTATAATTAATTAACCATCACCTGAAATGGTCCCAAAGCTCAGTTCATCATAGAGACAGGAACGATGATGATCAGATGTCTTTTGGCAAAGCTTGGATGGGGACAACCTCAGTAGGTTTATTCTGTTTCTAGACTGGTTCAGTAGCTTGGTTGGAACCCTCTACCTTTGTAGCCCAAAAGCCGCCACAGATATGTAAACAAGTGAGAATGACCGCATGCCAATAAAGCTTTAGTTATGAACATTGAGACTTGAATTTCACCTAATTTTTATGTATCATAAACTGCTATTCTTCTTTTGATTTTCTTCTGACCATTTTAACATGTAAAAACCACTCAGAGCTCATATACAAAATAGGGCTGTACAAAATAGGCATTAAGTTTTGGCTTATGGGTTACAGTTTGCTGACTCCCCATCTAGTATGTTAAGAAACTGCTGCCTTAATTAAAATAGTTTTTGGATATTATATAACTGTTCTCAATATTCAAAGCTAATAAATAATTTTCAATGATTAGAATATCCAATGCACATGCTGCTGAAAAGAGAATTTTAAAAGACACATCCCCAGAGCTGATTGAGGATGGCCATGATTTACATTAACTGCTCTGACTGTAACGTAAGCTTCAGCCTTTTATTTACAGCCTACATGTCTATCATACCACTGCCTTGGCTCCTAGAGCTGCTGTGTTGAGTGTTAGCATCTGTGCTGTGCAGTTAAGAAAACCATAATTTCATTAGCATGAATGAAAATTTTAGATTTTTCAACTTCAGATTAATTAGAAGAGTGGATTCCAGCCTATCTGACAACAAAGATGACTCTGGTTATTTTTGGTCCCACAGAAAATCTGAGAATAGCTTATCAATCTTGTTTAAATAGAATCTGTTAACTGCTGAAGGCAATGTGATAATGGCACAATTTGGTGTAGATACTGTGTTTATTTCTCTGACATTGACATAATCCAGGAAGGACGATGGGAGCTTTCACTTATTCATAACTCTTTAGAATTAGGTAATGAGAAGCGACAAGGTTATCTCAGTACAAATTCAATGTGGGCTTAATCTCATTCCCTTGTAATAGAAATTTCAGCCAGAAGCTGATCTTACTCTGAAAGATACCTTCTTCTAGGGCTGTGGCTTCCACTCCCATCTATAATTCAGATATAAGATAGACAGAAACTAATAAGCAGCTAGATCTACAATAATATACAATTATGTTTACAAAACAAATGTGCTAGTTTTTTTTTTTTAAGGCAGAAACTTGGCAAAAATAGAGAGTTGCTAGCATTGCCAAGCAATACAGAAAAACTTGCGATATACTTGAAAGACAAACAGAACAAGTAGCTCATGTGCTGACAAATCAGTTTTGTTCATCAAAGCCTCGGGATGAGGATGAGAACTGAATCCACTCATTGACAATTTATTCCACAGAAACTTAGGGCTGAGCCAATGTCATTCTATCTCAAACCGTTCCAGTCTTCTCTACCAATGGCAGAAGTTCAAATTGGGCAATGTCCCGCTCCCAATCACACAGCATCATGGTTGAGATAGATTCTTATTAGTTTTGTTCCAGTATGCTTACATTCTTGGCTTTTCTAAATTCTTCCCAGTATCTATTGGTACTGTTATGTACTAACTGTATTCCTTTGATTAAATTCTTATATTTCATGCATCTGTCCTATTTTCAGTTAAAGCAAAATAGAAACATATGAGTTCTACTGATACAGAAAATATAAACATTTCTTTGTTACGGGAAGCTACACAATTTGGGAGTCAGGGAGGGAATGGTTGAATAAGGCAGAAGGAAATATGATTCTAGGGGCAGTTCTCTATCATCTGATGACAGTCATTGAGAGATGCTGATGTAAATAGAGTATTTGGATTGAAATCACATGCCCTGCTTTTTTTGGTAAGAAGAACAGTTGCTCACCTTTGACTGAGTTTTAAGTTTGAATAATGGCAAAAGTCCTAACATACATTTCTGTCTTAGGTTGTTGACTTAGTTTGTTGTGAGCATCAGGTGGTGTGATTGGTTTACACATGGACCACATTTCCCATTTTTTTGTAGTTCTATTGGTTTAAAAGTCTGTTTTATATTCTAATATAGATAATTTTTGTTATTTGTCACTGTATTCATCTGTTTCCAGGTTGTTATGAAGAAATATCTGAGACTGGGTTATTTATAAAGGAAAGAGGTTTAATTGAGTCAGTTTAGCATGACTGGGGAGGCCTCAGGAAACTTACAATTATGGTGGAAGGGGAAGCAAACATGTCTTTCTTCACATGGTAGTAGCAAGGGGAAGAGTGAGAGCCGAGCAAAGGGGAAAGCCCATTACAAAACAATCAAATCTAATGAGAACTTACTACCACAGACTAGCATGGGGGAACCACCCCCAATATTCAATTTCCTCCCACTGGGTCCCTCTCATGACACATGAAGATTACGGGAACTATCAACAATTTAAGATGAGATTTGGGCAGAGCACAGCCAAACCATATTAGTCACTCATAAAATTAATAAAACTTTGAAACATATATAACAATATTTTAAGAAACAGGACCATAGGTTTTGGCTTAGAAGGCATCCATTTTATTCATGAGTGTGGAAAACTATGATGTGGCATTTTCTCCAAGGTTCTTCCAAGGTATGGGATGTTTTTCTATTCCAGGCTGTAAACAGTTGCATTATGGAACATCTCTACATCATGAGGGTTGTTTTCATAGTAGTGAGACATCCTTCATCCCTGCCTCTCAAGATTCCATCAAGAGGTGGAAAACATGTAGCAACATGTCAAATGCTGCATTGTTAGAATTCACACGCATCCCAGCTTGTTAAATGCCTTTGGTTTCCCCAAGAGACAACTCTTACAGAAGTTTAGGTTTTCCGTATTTTCTCTCTTGTCACCTGGTGTCCTTGGGGTCTCCTTAACTTACTAAAGTTTCATAGCCAGTAAAGCCAGAAGGGTGTCTGGAACTTGCCTACATGTTTCCATTTTCAGAATTTTTTCTTTTAATCTCAGAAGCTGTGTATTTGCAACTTGTCATTCCTAACAAAAATCAGTGTTGTAGTGCTAAAAAATATGGGATGCAGGAGAGGTATGGACAGCGAGCAGATTACTAGCATTCATCATTGTAATATATAATATTTGAAACAAGGAGATAAGTTACATTATACATAGGAATAGTTGTTACCTGTAAAACCCAAAGAATCAAATTAAACATGCATAAAGTAATGCCTGAGTTCAGTAAGGAGACTAGTAAAAAATGTAGATACATATAATCAGTAGTTTGACTTATACCAACAATACACATATTCACCACAAGAGGCTAAGTTAGAATAGAATAGAAAAAATATATTTAAATTTACATATATATACACATACATACTCACATATATAAATTAACCATAAACAATATTAATGTAAAAATGTCTGACTAATATTGTGTGACTGACTACATTTTTGTATGAGAATTTATTAGGCATAAAAGAATATTAAAAATAAAGGACACATCTATAAACCTTAATAAAACATATACTTTTCCCACAATTCCAATAAAAATACCAGTGTCATTTTTTTTTAGAAATGGTTCTAAAGATTTTCTAAAACAACACACATGAGAAAAGATAAAAATAAATTAATAAATGAATACCCTACAATATATCAAAATATATTATGGTATGCTATAATTAAAACTGGGACTAGATAACACACTGGATTACTGGAACAGAGATGATATTCAAAAGTGGCTTTGAGCATGTTGAAAAATTTAGTGTATAATAAAAGTGCCACTTCAAATCCATAGGGAAAAGATGGATTGTAAACAGAGTTGTAAAAACCAGCGGGCAGTTTGGAGGGAAATTGGGTATATACGTCATCATCTTTACACCAAAATTATTACAAAATTGTTTGAAAAAAAATAGGTTGATATTTGTATACTATTTTGGAAAGAAAAAAGGCCATTTAAACACTGTACGAGTTGACAGACTTTAACACTTAAACATTTAAACTCCTTTTTATATGACTCTCATTGCAAAGAAAGCCAATAATAAGCAAATAAAAACATATTTAAATCATATGTAAGAAAAAGTTAATTAATGCTTTAATAAATTTAAAGCTCTTTCAATTCATTAAAATATAGAAAATGAACAGCAATCATTTATAGCCAATTACCTAAAGAAAATATTCAAATAACCAGAAAAGAATATAGACATAGCGCTATATTTGAAAGCACCATTTCTTTAGTAAATTTTGGGGGTGTCTACTCTGTGTTAGGCACAGTTCTAGATATCCTGAGTAAATCTATTCGTGTGATATGTACAGATACAGATATACAGGTATATGATTCTTCTCTTTGTGTTACAAGATGGTTCTTGTATTTCTTTGCTTTACTATATATATTACATATGGTAAAAGCTAGTTTATTTTTAGGACAGTTTTATATGTGTGTGTGTATGTGTGTATATATGTATCTGCATGTATTATTCAGTGTTTGAACCAGCAATTTATTTCAATTATAGAAATTGATCACAATAAAACTATCATTTTTTTTTTACGGGAATGTTCATTGAAGCATTACTTACCAAGGAAAAATTGGAAATAACATAAGTAACTAAGGCTTTGAGCCTCTTCGATATGAACATCCCTTTAAGAGAAACCCAAGTAGTCTTTTGTTGTACCTGATCCTAGCCCCTCAGCCCATTAGGGAGCAAGAGACCATTTCATGCTCCACAAGCTGAAGTCACTGTAGCCCTTCAGCTTCTACAACCAGAGATGCCAAGGAGTTGTTTGAGGAGCAATCAAATTGGAACTGAAAGCTCCATATTTCTTAATTTGTCCTGCCACTTAAAACTGCTCAATAGGTCTTGCTTCTCTTCTTTCTCTTCCTCCTCCCTATCCTTCCTGTGCTGAACAACTCAAGCCTAATTCTACCCTGTGAGCTAAAGCAAGGCACGCTCCTGTTCTGACAGTGGAGAATGGGCAGCTGTGGGAGCCCGAGGTCGGGGGAAGTTCACCTGGGAGGGCCTGGCTGTCATAGTGTCAGACAGAGCCCCAGCAGTGGGAAGAAATTATCCTCAGAGGGGTGGCCCGCCCAGAGGTTGAAGCCCCAGCAGTTTGGTATAGGGAAGCAAGTGGCAGTGGAGATGGGAAGTTGATTATATACAGAGGAATAATCAGAAAAGTAAATATCTTAAGGATGATTCAAAGCAGGTTTTTTTTAATGTCACAGAAAAGTGTTACAAAAAGTGGGAAGGGAGAAAATGAGAACAAACCTCGTGTGATGTTGGATAGGAGTTGGATGCATTGGTGCAAACTGGTAGTTTTCAGAGTATGTGGATAGACACAGACGTAAATATAAGTGTAAATGTGTGTGTACATGTGCATTCCACTAGCTCTGTCTACTGAGAGATACTGAGGGTATGACACCCCAAAGAAATAAGAAGACTTAGCAGATATTTTCTACTAAAGAACCAAGGCTCCTTGGAGAAAGCTTCAAGGCTGGGGTCGGATTGCAGGGGCTGTGAGTCTGAAACATCTTGTTTTGCCAGAAGACAAAGAAGTGCTCCAAGTATGATGGAAATGTCAAAAGAACTCATAAGCCAATTTGAACAGGTGCACTGGTTAACTCAAAGAAAACTGGATCATCAAAGTAAATAATGAGAATAATAGATTATGACCCATTGTCTAGAAAATGAAATCCTGAGTTCATACAGATGAAAATAAATTAATAATTTGAAGGCTTGATGAGAAACAGGATATTTACATAGTTTCAGAAATAGCTCCATGAAATATGTACTAATTATAAAGCAGAAAATATAGCCTAGTCATGGAAAATCCTGGAAGACAACACCTTCATCCATGATCAAAGTGGATAAATCAACATGTACCACCCGAAGATGGATGAGAAGAAAACAGTGCAACTTCTTTGACACTTCTGCCAAAGATGCATAAGCTTAACCAAATCATGTAAGCAGCATAGAAATCCACACTGAGAAACACCCTTCTTCCTACTCAAAGGCATCAAGATCATGGCACACAAAGGAGGGGGCCACCGAGGGATTCTCCCAGACTGAAAAAGCCTGAAGAGACCAACTGCAATGCCTAGCTCTGATCCTTTGATATAAAAGACATCATTGGTACAAGTGGCAAAAGTTGTATGGGGTTTAAGGATTATAAGGTAGTCATCTATCCACATTAATTCCTGATTTTGACGGTTGTATTTTGCCTTGCATTTTCCTTCTTCGAACACTAAAGTATTCGGTGTTCATGGGCAATGGATTGGCCACTGACTCTCAAGTAGTTCTGGAAAAAAAAAATAGGTTTTGTACTTCAATTCCAACTCTTTTGTAAAGTTGCAATTGTTACAAAAGTAAGAAAAGAAATACTGTTTGATACCTGTGAAAGTTTTCTAACTTCTCTTAACTTTGGATTCTCTTTTTGTATCTGGTAAAGTAAGACACAAATAAGATAATACACAGGAAACAATTTGCAAACTGTAAAGCATTATTGAACATAAGCTTTTGGTTTAAATAATAATAATATACTGCATTAAGAAAGCCATTCACCCATTATGTATTTTTTTAATCTATCCAACAAACAATATGTAAACACATAATTGGCATCAGGTATTGTGCTGAAATGTAATCTCGAACAAGACATACAAGAGCACTAAGTACAGTAAGGAAGAGAAAATAAGTAAGTCAGCTCTCCTGGCCAAGTATGATAAGGACTATGATACAGTAAACTGCAGATTATGAGGAGAGGACTAAGGCAGATCACACAAATTAGAATGTGGTGCCAGGAAAGAGTTTATGAAATAGTAATGCTTAACCTGAGTTTTGTAGGATAAAATATAATTTGAAGAAGGATATACCATTTGAGACAATGCCAACAGAAGACATGATGCCTCAGAGTGATGAAAAATGGTATCTTTGGGGGATCCCTCAGTAATTCAGAATGACTGTACAATGCCTATCAGAGTGTAGATGCCTATGGTTCAAGCAGGAGGAGAGTTTTCATGAGACGGCTGTGTAGAAACTTGGCATGAAGGGTACGATGTCCTAGGCGAAAATGTAGGTGATATGCTAAAAAGAATATGCATGAACTCATTTCTTTTAGCAGAACAATGGCCTTTCAATGGTATGCAAGATAACTCTGGTGAGTTTCATGAGGCTGGAGGTGGAAACACCAGGAGGTGCAATGGAGCATCCCATGCTGGCTTGGGATATGGTCCTGTTTGCCGAGACAGGGATTACAAAAGGAGGATAAGATTAGATAATGAAGAGCTCAGTCCTGGGAATCCTGATGTTGAATTTTCTGTGGGACTCTCGAAATAAAGATATTAAGTATGAAACCACTTTATGGAACATGCTGGATCCCAAAGGCTGGAAGCAGAAAGGCACTGTACTCTCTCACCCCTCCCAGTCAATTCACCCAGCAGACCCATTCTCCCAGGCTACCAGGAAAAAATGCAGGCAGGCTTTCTAGCTTTCCCAGTTTCTTAGTCACAAGTGCAACCTCATTTCAGCTTTTAAAGAGCTCTCCCTAGTATACAATCAGAATCCCAAGTTCTGGTCCAATGCACACCGTTCCCTGTCCCAGTTCTATCCTGCTTCAGGAAGTCCGCAGAGGAGGAAGGTGGGGTGGCCGGCTTCTTTCTTCACAGTTCTCTCCTTCCAGGCCTTCTGAGTTCCACTTTTGACTGCCCCAGGATGAGGCCCAGATGGGGAACAGCTTAGGGGGCATGGCACCATCTTACGCAGTCAGGAGTTATGACCTTGCTCAGCAAGCACGAGGGATGTTTCTGCAGCTCGCCTTCTCTTTCTTTGGCTGCCCTTCGCTGGCTGTGCTATCTTTAGCTGGATGTCCCCCTCCACTGCAGTTACTGGGGCACAAGCTTCTGTTACCGATTGCTTCTAACTCACCCTTCAGCCTCGGGGCAGTCCATCCTTCTGCAGTGGTCTCTTTGTTCCACTTATCTTGGGATCCCTTTTAAGCAAACTTCAAGCCAGCCTCCATCAGAAGGGTCATACTTGGTTTCCCCAAAACCCAAACATTTCCTCTCACTGTGAAGTGTAGCTGGTCCCCACATAGCCAGTTTGCTTTGCTTTTCAAACATTCAGGTGGCATCTCTGGTCTTAGCTGCTTGCCTTTAAATTTTTAGTTGTGAGTCAGATATCGGTCTCCAAGTCTGTCAGTCTAGGGACATGTGCCAAGCCCTCTGAAGATGCTCTTAGAGCCCCTTCTCATTTGCTTTCTGGGAGGAGAAGCCCCCCTCCTCTTTCACATAAGTGAAGACAGAAACACCATAACAGTCTCACAATTTTATCGCTTTCTTGTACCTTCCAGTTCAATTTTTTTATCTACAAAGTGGGTGATGGGCTGGTAGAATGATTTTTCCATCTCTAGCACTGCTATTAGGATATGCATGTTTTGACCACCATTGTTCTCACATTATGCTTGGAGTTTAGAGCCCCTGCCAAAATCCAAAAACCACATGCTGCAAATACACTGGAGTAACACATAAAGTTGGGGGTTAAGAATTTAAAAGAAAAATCTTTGATTCTGAGAAATCACTATGACTTATTCTTACCAGCTGAAGTGTTGTCATTTGTCCAGGAGGCCTAGAAAAGCTGTTTAAGCTCTTTTCCTTACACTGTCTTCATCTCTGGTTAGCTACCATCAGGTAACAACTGGTTGTTAACCAGATTAAGGTGACATCTAACCAAATCACCTATACAGTTAGCAAGAGCACACCAGAAAGATACAGAAAACATTTCTTTTAGAAGACTAATGATATAGGAAAAATATTCCACATACTGATTTTTAAATTTTACGTAAATAAGCAGGAAACAGATTTTATAGGGTTAAATTATCAAAATGACTCAAAAATTTAAAGATTCAAAATATAGTCCAAAATTTCTGCACAATGATACCCCCCATGAATTTGAAAACCTAAATTGCCTGGTTAAATTTTTCAAAAACATTATAAAATATAAAACAGCATAATGAGAAATGAAGAAATGTGGCATGGTCAATAATAATTTAAAATTTTATAATGGTATTCAAAAATATTTTATTTTCATTTTTATTTTATTTTAGTCTGTGTGTGTGTGATTTTTTTTTTTTTTTTTTTTTTTTTTTTTGAGACGGAGTTTCACTCTCGTTGCCCAGGCTGGAGTGCAATGGCACCGTCTGCAATCTCCGCCCCACCGGGTTCAAGTGATTCTCCTGCCTCAGCCTCCTGAGAAGCTGGGATTACAGGCACCCACCACCACGCCCAGCTAATTTTTGTATTTTTAGTAGAGTATTAGGGGTTTCACTATGTTGGCCAGGCTGGTCTCAAATTCCTGACCTCAGGTCAATCCCCTGCCTTGGCCTCCCAAAGTGCTGGGATTACAAGTGTAAGCCACTGTGCCCAGCCAATCTTTTCCTTTTAATAGCCTGCACACATGAACATGCATGCATCTCTCCTCTCTCTCACATACACACTCACACATGTGTGCATGACAGTTACAGGCATATGTGTCTTTACAAATGAATTCTGCCAAAGTTTTAAGAAATTCCTGTATTATACAAGTGGCTACAGAAAATGGCAAAGATAAAATGGTCCAGAGAATAGAAAATGACGGAAAAGACTTAGAATGCCGATACCAAAAATAAACATGGGTGGTAAAAAGTAAAGAAAATCCCAGTTGATGTTGATATACTTGTATAGGTGAAACAATTTTACATAAAATATTAGCTACCAAAAGTATATTTGCTACCCAAATGCAAATGTATACTCTAGCAAAAATGATATTATAATCAAATAGGGTTTTTGCTAGAAATGAAAGATGGCTTCACATCGTACATATATCAATAATGAATTGAAACAAAAAAATTACCATCTTGATATTGTCAAAAAGGAATTTGATAATCTTCACTTCATTATTAAAGTGGGAAACAAAATGTTTTTTGGGTGCCAAATATAGAACTCCCTCTAAACTTGTTATAGGATATATATAAAAATTTCAAAGCATAAAACAAACATCACATTTAATGAAAACACTGGATAAATATTAAATATTCCCCCTAAGATTGAAGGAAAGTAAATGTTTCTCTTACCGGTGAATAATGTGCAACACATTATAAGAAAATGAAGGAAGAGACCGAAGCCCTTAAAGAAAGAGATTAAATTCCCTTCATATATGCAGATGGTATCATGTAAACATTTACCTTGAAAATCCAGAAGCATTAATGAACAGACCTCTAGAACTATTACCAAACTTGAGCAAGATTGCCAGAGGCATGAACAACATTCAAAATAAGCTGTGTTTCCCTAAAGTAGCCATAATCAATTAGAAAATAAAATAGAAACTCAGAGGACATTTGGAGTAGCTTCAGAAACTTAAAAATGTCTAGGAATGCATCTACCAAACCCTGAAGAAATCCTTTATGAAGATAATCGTAAAATTAGACTAAAGGACAAAAAATAAAACCTGAACAGATGAAGGGGTTTTCCGCTTCGTAGGAGGAAGTGTTGTAAAGATGTGAATTCTTCCTTAATTTAGGCCTCAGTGCAATGCAAATCCTAACAAAATTTTCAAAGGCAATGGACAAACTGTTGCTAAAATTTTACTTCCAGCAATATGGAGGCCTGGATATTCTAAAATTCAATCCCACTGTCTAACTGGAAATGTGGGATAAATGAAAGTAAATCTTTAAATACATAACTATGGCTCCTAAGAAAGTGAACAAAATTGCCAGACGTGAAAAAAAAGTAACGAAGTTAGGATATCAAGTTTGTCCCTGATTCCAAAGCTGCAGACACCCTTTGGGCATTTTTACCAGGTAGGGATGTAGACACGTGTACCCACTCCAGAGAACAATCTGACACCTACAGTGAAATTAAGTTGTGGTACTCCATGAACCAGGAACCTCACTCCTGGGGAGATCTGAGAGAGGAACCCAGCTCCTTTTGTGATCATAAATGTTGAGGCAACTTGATGTTCACTACTGTAATAGATAAGGAAAATTTAAAAGATGCATAGAAGGGGTACTATAAGTAAAACATTCCTGAGTACTTAATTCAATAGAAACACGGAGAGCAATCAGATATAGTATAAATGAAAAGAAAAAACCTGTGAGATTTATAGTACAATATTATTTATGCAAATTATAAATGTAAACACATAATATAACACTATATATAATTTTCTAAATACTGATTTAAATACATACATGAGTTAGAAAATTATATAGTGTTATGTGTTTATATTTACAATTTACATAATGTCTAATCTAACTAGTGTAATCTTAATGTCTAATCTAACTAGACATTAGGATTATCAAAGCATAAAACAATGTACTCAGTACCGACATACTAAGTGACAGCTCTAAGTAATCCAGGATTGGACATAGGCATTGATATATTTTTAAGGTCCCTATGTAACCTAATAGATAGCCAAGGTCAAGAATCACTAGTCTAAATAGTTGTTGTGCCATATATTCAAGTGTATGTAGAGATGATTAAAGATTATTAAGAGCAGTCAATTCTGCTGTAGTATTTGTGGAGAAAAATTCAAGTTTGTTCCTATATGACTGATGTATTTGAAAACAATTTGTGCTTAATGTGAATTTTGTTTTGTTTATGCCTGATTTTGTCTGCAAGAAATATTAGATGTATGTGAAAAACTGCACCCAGATACAGAGCCATGTAGAAATACACAAAATGCATACACTTCATAAATCTACCAGCAACCTCAGTTTGTCTTATGTAATGAGCCACACCTATGACATCTGTTGTTACAACTTTCTTCCAGTTTCAAATAACCCTACTGCAACGACTTCGCAGTATCTCACATGCTGGAGTGGTTTCTACACCCCTTCCACAAGCAACCAGGGGTCTTTTCCAATGTAATGTGTCATACTTATTGTGGTAGTCCTGACCATTTAACATGTGAAAATTGTGATTTCATTCTCATTAGGCTCTTAGCTTTTTTTCTTTACTGTGTCACTGACAAAGTTTTTGAGTGTTGTGTCCCAAACCTAATTGTTTTCCCCTAGTCCTGTGGTTTTTATTGTGCAATTTTGCATGTTGTGGTTCTCTTAAGGATTACATATGTCATGTTGTGGCATGGGAGATAGTTGGACTGACACTGGGAGGTGAAAGCATAAAATAAAACATCAGGCTTATTTTTCTGGGTGCAAACAACATCGAGTTCCAGCATCTGCAAATAACTCAAGAGTGACGGGTAGGCCCCAGAGCAGGCAAGGGAAATCAGCACACTGAAGTTCCAAGGAAAGACTTCTTGAAGCAAGGAGGAATCCGTCCTCATCTATTCCCAGAGGAATGGAAATCTCCGTTGCTTCTGGTGAGCCTTTTGTCAATCAGAGCTTCATGATCTTGGTCACATTTACCAGATGGTATGTTTAAAAGTATTCTGGGGTTCAAGGCTGGTCGCGGTGGCTCACGCCTGTAATCCCAGTGCTTAGGGAGGCCAAGGCAGGCAGATTACCTGAGGTCAGGAGTTCAAGACCAGCCTGGCCAACATGGTGAAACCTTGTCTGTACTGAAAATACAAAAATTAGCCAGACTTGGTGGTGGGTGCCTGTAGTCCCAGCTACTTGGGAGGCTGAGGCATGAGATTCACTTGAACCCAGGAAGCAGAGGTTGCAGAGGTTGCAGAGGTTGCTGGGAGCCGAGATGGCACTAGTGGACTCCAGCCTGGCAACAGAGTGAGATTCCTTCTGAAAAAAAAAGTATTCTGGGGGCCAAGAGAGGGCAGATTGGGAGGAATGTAGACATAGTGTTGTTTAGACATATTGTTGGTCACGTGCTGGTAAGGGTGTAACAACCAACTCTCAGGGAGAGGGGAGAAGGCAGTGACTTAGGTTTCCACTGTGGTTGATTTCTGTCAGTTTGACACCAGTGAACACCAAGTGGGGACGAACACTGATCATCGCTTCTAGCGAGCCACCCCAGCCAGTTCCAATAACCATCTTCTGTCACTGTAAGAAGGCCCCTTGACGTTCACTTAAACAGGAGAATCCTAGACTGCAGCCAGACAAAGTGTCACGAAAGTGTGATTATAGGCGATAACCACTGTCAGAGGAACCCAGGCACAAATGCAGGGAAATGTCTAGTTGCTCTTGGTGAGGCTGCAGCAACAACATGTCTGCAGGCGTTAACCGAACACTACAGCAGGGAGGGGACCAGCCTCAGGTCAGGCTGATGGCAGGTGGTGAGCTCTGCTGGTGGTTACTGGGAAACCCAGCTCCATCACCATGGCCTCAGGCTCCTCATGACTGGACTACCCATTGTTTCTCTGGCCCATCCGCCCACCACTTCCTCACTCACTTCACTCTAGCTCTTGCCCGGCTTCCTGTTCCTAAAACACGTCAGCCTCATCTGTCACCCCATGGCCTTCACTCTTGCAGTTCCTTCTGCCTGGAATGATTTTTCCCCAGATACTTGCAGGGATCCGTCCCTCCCTTTCTTTGATTTCTGTTCAAATGACACTTTGTCAGAAAATCTTTTTCTGGACACTTATATGAAATAGCATCCCCATCTCCATCACTCCACCTTCCTCCTCCCTACCTTATGGTGTGTCTCCCTTTCTGACACATCTCCTATTTATTTATTGTCTGGCTCTGCACAACTGAAGGGCAGTTCCCTGGCAGAAGGGACTGTTCTACATCTTTCAGTGCCACACAGAGAGCCTCTCAATCGTTTTCAACTGAATAACTGAATCAATCTCAATCTTTTGCTCTGTTCAAACGAATTTATCAATGCACTCATGTATCAATTCAACAAGTCTATCAATTGTCTACAATGATCCAGGGACTAGAGATCCAGCAATGCGTAAGATGCATGACCCATAGCTTCTACCTTCATCCCTCCCAGAGTTCCATAAGACTGCGTTGTCTTCTTCACTATGGTATCACCATTGTATGAGTATGATGGCTAGCACACTCAAATATTTCTAAATGAATGAATAGCAATAGTCACAAATGTGAGTGATTAACCATATTTAGAAAACTGATTTGAGCGTGTCATTCCATGTGGAAAAGACTAAGGCTTGGGAAATGGAGAACGATATTGGAGATTGAATGTGGGCAAGAATGGCTTGGTACACAAACAAAGCAATAAGTTCAGATTCAAACTTGGAGCAGCATTCTCTTATGTTTAGAGTTTCTGTCATCCTTGTTGCTATGAAATTCAGCCATGGCAAATGTCATAATCACTATGTCCTTTTCCTTTTATTGCTGAAGAGCCTTCCATTGTATCACATCCCACAAGTTTTTATCCATTCTCCCCATGATGCACACTAGGCTAGTTTCCATTTTGGGGCTATCATAAATAAGGATGCTTTGAACATTTGTATGCAATCTTTTCATAGACACATGAACCAATTTCTCTCAGCAAAGCCACACTGACAGCACAGTTTGTCTCTGGGATGGGAGAGAATAGAGATCTTTGCAATGTAAGCAGCCCTAGAGTTGCAAGTTGTTGTTGTCTAAAGGCGTGGGGCAGAGAGGAGTTGTTAAAATTACTTACAGTCCAACCTTGAGTGAGAAGGAAAAGTGCTTCTTCCTGCTCTTCTCTCTTTCATGTTGCTTTTAGAAGTAATTCTACTAAACCATTACATTTCTAAATGGATGGTGTTTGTATATTTGCAGCCTATCCATTTCATATATTAATTTTTCAACCAGTCAGCTTATTAAACTTCCTTATCTTTTCACTTCATTAAATACATTCAGTACATTCTCTTGGATTTTTCCTCATTACTTTCAGATGATCTTGTGTGCTCCTGCTTTAAAATATTATTGCACTTTTTTCCAGCCTCTGCAATACTTTAGCTAGTTGTCCCAAACCATGATAAAGAACAATTGGTGTTCTTGATTATTTTCTGACTTTAATAAAAATGGTTCTTGTCTTTTACCATTAATCATTATGCTAGGTTTTGATTCAATATAAGTACTTGTAAATTCCTAATTTGTTAATAATTTTTTTCATGAATGAAGTAGAATTTTATCAATTAGATTTTCAGCTTCTATCAAGATACTGCTTTTTCTCCTTTGATATATTAATAAGTTACAATGTATTCAATTACTTCTAAAAGAAAGCTATTTGTCTCTGTGGTATATATACACCGCGGAATACTACATAGCCATAAGAAAGAAGAAAATCATGTCCTTTGCAGGAACATGGATGGAGCTGGAGGCCATTTCCCTAAACAAACTAATGCAGAACAAAAAAAAAACAAATACCATATGCTATCACTCATAAATGAGAGCTGAACATTGAGCATATGCGGACACAAAGAAAGGTACAACAGACACTGGGACCTACTTGAGGGTGGAGGGTGGGTGCAGCATAAGCAACAAGAAACTACCTATCAGGTTCTATGCCTATTGCCTTCACTCAATGCTGAAGTATGACAGGTGATTAAATAATCTGTGCAGCAAACCTGTGTGACACACAATTTACTGGCATAGCAAACCTGCATAGGTAGCCCTGAACCTAAAATAAAAGTTCAGAACAATTTTTTGGGTAATTTCTTTTTTAGATTTTTAATATTTTCTTTCTTCTTACTATTTTTAGTTCTGGAGTACATGTGCAGGATGTACATATTTGTTAAATAGGTAAATGTGTGCCATAGTGGTTTACTGCACCTCTCAACCCATCACCTAAGTATTAAGCCCCACATGCATTAGCCATCTAATACTCTCACTCCCCTCATCCGACCCCCTGACAGGCCCTCCCCATGTCCATGTAATCCTATCGTTCAGCTCCCACTTATATGTGAGAACATGCAGTGTTTGTTTGTTTGTTTTCCTGCGTTAGTTTGCGGAGGGTAATGGCTTCCAGCTTCATCCATGTCCCTGCAAAGGACATGATCTAATTCCTTTCTTATGGCTACATAATATTCCATGGTGTCTAAGCAAAAAGAACAAAGCTGAAGGTATCACCTTACTGGACTTCAAACTATACTATAAGGCCATAAAAACCAAAAGAACATGGTACTTGTACAAAAACAGACGCATAGACCAATGGAACAGAATAGAGAACTCAGAAATAAGATTGCACATCCACAACCATCTGATCTTCAACAAACCTGACAAAAACAAGCAATGTGGAAAGGATTTCCTATTCAACAAATGGTGCTGGAATAACTGGCTATCCATCTGCAGAACATTGAAACTGGACCCCTTTGTCACACTTTATACAAAAATTAACTCAAGATGGATTAAAGACTTAAATGTAAAACCCAAAATTATAAAAACCCTAGAAGAAAATCTAGGAAATACCATTCAGGACATAGGAATGGGCAAAGATTTCATGATGAAATCTACAATAGCAATTGCAACAAAAGCAGAAATTGACAAATGGGATCTAATTAATCTAAAGAGCTTCTGCACAGCAAAAGAAACTATCATCAGAGTGAACAGAAAATCTCAAAAGTGGGAGAAAATCTTTGCAATCTATTCAATGGACAAAAGTCGAATATCCAGAATCTACGAGGAACTCAAATTTACAAGAAAAAAGCAAATAACCCCATTAAAAAGTGGGCAAAGGACATGAACAGACACTTCTCATAAGAAGACACTCATGCATCATACGAAAAAAAGCTCAACATCACTGATATAGATCGGCTGTGTCTCCATCTAAATATCATCTTGAATTGTACTCCTGTAATTCCCACATGTTGTGGAAGGGACCAGGTGGGAGATAATTGAATAATGGGAGTGGTTTTTTCCATACTGCTCTTGTGGTAGTGAATAAGTCTCACAAGATCTGCTGGTTGTAAAAAGAGAAGTTACCCTGCACAAACTCTCTTTGCCTGCTGCCATCTATGTAAGATGTGATTTGCTCCGCCTTGCCGTCCACCATGATTGTGAGGCTTCCCCAGCTACGTGGAACTGTAAGTCCTATTAAATCTCTTTCTTTTGTATATTGCCCAGTCTCAGGTATGTCTTTATCAGCATGAAAATTGACTAACACAATCAATTATCATTAGAAAAATGCAAATCAAAGCCACAATGAGATACCATTTTATGGCAGTCGGAATGGCCATTATTAAAAAGTCAAGAAACAACAGATGCTGGCGAGGTTGAGGAGAAATAGGAATGCTGTTACGCTGTTGGTGGGAATGAAAATTAGCTAACCATTGTGGATGATGGTGTGGCATTTCCTCAAAGAGCGAGAACCAGAAATACCATTTAACTCAGCAATCCCATTACTGGGTATATACCCAAAGGAATATAAATCATTCTGTTACAAAGATACATGCACATGTATGTTCATTGCAGCACTATGCACAATAGTAGGGACATAGAATCAACCCAAATGCTCATCAGTGATAGACTGTACAGATTTTAAATATTTTCAAGATCAATTTTAGATATTTAATCTTTCCTAATAATTATCATTTAATCTGATTTTCAAATTGTTAGCTTACAGTTTAGCAAGGTAATCACATATAACTATTTTCATTTATTTTGTGTTTATTTGCCATTGTTTTTATGTATTTTTCTCATCTATTGTGTTTAAGCTAATTACTTAATTGTAGCTATACAAATGACTAATTATTAAATTGTATGTTAGAGAGTTTGGTAATTAATTGCAGCTTTTATGTTTGCCTCTTTGTCTTGGATTCTGTGGAGTTATTTAATTGTTTGAATAAGGGTCTCATTCTACAGTTGGTTTTTCTGCTGCTTTCGCTCAAATTGTATTTTATTCCTTGCGTGTTTTCTGATATTTTTCCTTAAGCTCATAGTCAACTTTTTCTGTGAAAATCCTTTTAGGCCTGTTTTAAAGTTGTATTCCTCAAAGAGGAATGGTATTTGTTTTGCCAGTCTCCAAGGATTACTACTTCCTTGAGACTACTTTAAGTTAAATTGTTTGCATAGGTTTTTCACAGACATATAGGTAATGTGAGCTTGTGTTGAAAAGTGGCTTAAGAACTGTATTGTGGTTACGAATTCTCAGACTATCTCTGTTCCTATCCCAGACTTCGTTGTAGAGCAATTATAAGAAGTGTGTCTTTCCTTTCAAAAGTGCCCCAGTTTGGAGGATACATTATGTGGTCACTCAATGCTGAAGTTATGGCAGGTGAGTTTCCTTCCTGCAGTCTTTGGTTCAGCAGTTTTATTTATTGTTTTCCTGTAAAAAGAGTAGTGCTAGCTCTTTGGGACCAGCTCTATTCAAGGAGTTCCCATGAGACTTCCAATGTAGGATGGTCCTAGGTTAAGTCTCCTGTCTTCTGTCTCTCTCACTTTATGCAGTACTCAAAATAAAATCTCACATATATCAGAGCCCACAGCATGACATTTGAAAGAGTTGTTTTCTTGGAATTCAGTGTACAATATGTACAATATTGGTGGCACTGGATTCATGATGGTTGTAAATCTTTATCTTATATTGAACATTAATCATCATAAAGTATCTCTGTATGTCTTTCAATATTTTTGCCTTGTATTTAACTGTGCATGACATAGTCTTACAATACCTGAATTCATTTTGTATATGTTTGTCTATTAATTCTTTTTCTTTCCTTTTGTCCTCAGTATTTATTTATAAGTATGCTCTAGAATTCATTGTTTTGTATACAAATGTTTGGCTTCTATATTTGATAAAGTCAGAAACGTTTTAATTTTTTTGTCTTATCTCATCTACATTTATAGATATGACAGGTGACTTTGATATCAGTTTTGTCTTCTTCATTATATTTTCTTTTCATTTCCTATTTTTGTTTCTTCCTTTCTTTTTTTCTTAGACAGAGTCTTGCTCTGTCATCCAGGATAGAGTGCAGTGGCACCGTCACACCTCACTGCAGCCTCAAACTCCTGGGCTCAAGTGATCCTCCTGCCTCAGTCTCCTAAGTAGTTGGCACTGCAGGTAGGGCTACCACACCTCCCTAATTTCTTGTTTAATTTTTTGTAGAGACAGGTTCTTGCTATGTTGCCCAGGCTGCTTTTGAACTCCTGGCCTCAAGAGATCCTCTGCCCTCAGGCTCCCAAAGCCATTTCCTTTTTATTAATTATTCAATTTTTTCTCTTTTTCTCCATTTTCTCTATGTTTTTAATTTGCAGCTTGTGTGTGTGTCTTCCTTCTATGTGTTTAGAAGGATTATAGTCTGAGTTTATTTTGTCTTAAAATTTCTTTTTAAATGTTAATAATATGTGTGTAATACTTTTTTAAAAAATCCAGAATCTATAAGGAATGTAAACAAATTTACAAGAAAGAAAAAACATCAAAAAATAGGTGAAGGGTATGAACAGACGCTTCTCAAAAGAAGACATTTATGCAGCCAATAAATATATGAAAAAAAGCTCATCATCACTGGTCATTAGAGAAATGCAAATCAAAACCACAAAGAGATACCATCTCACACCAGTTAGAATGGCGATTATTTAAAACTCAGGAAACAACAGATGCTGGAGAGGATGTGGAGAAATAGAAACACTTTTACACTGTTAGTAGGAGTGTTAATTAGTTCAACCATTGTGGAAGACAGTGTGGTGATTCCTCCAGGATCTAGAACCAGAAATGTCATTTGATCCAGCAATCCCATTACTGGGCATATACCCAAAGGATTATAAATCATTCTATACAGACATATCCACATGTATGTTTATTGCAGCACTATTTACAATAGAAAAGACTTAGAAACAACTCAAATGTCCATAAATGATAGACCGGATGAAGAAAATGTGACACATATATACCATGGAATACTATACAGCCATAAAAAAGAATGAGTTCATGTCCTTTGCAGGGACATAGATGAAGCTGAAAGCCATCATTCTCAGCAAACTAACACAGGAACAGGAAACCAAATACTGCTCTCACTCATAAGTGGGAGCTGAACAATGAGAACACATGGACACCAGGAGGGGAACATCACACACAGGGGGTGTTGTGGGGTGGGGGACTGGGGAAGGGAGAGCATTAGGACAAATACGTAATGCATGTGAGGCTTAAAACCTACATGATAGGTTGATAGGTGCAGCAAACCACCATGGCACATGTATACCTATGTAACAGACCTGCACATTCTGCACATGTATCCTAGAACTTAAAGTTAAAAAAAAAAAAAAAAAAGCAGTGGACACTGGTGAACAATAGTAAGAAATAAAGATATATTCACCTCTGCTTTTCTTCAAGTTTCAGATGAAGACATAAAAACATTATAAATTATTCTTTTTTCCTTTCATCTTCCCTATATCAATAATATATTTGATTATGTTGTTATCATTTGTTTTTTAATTTATTTATGCTCTTAAACTTCTATTAAGTTATCTTTAGGTGATTCTATTGACTCCTCACCATTAGAGATACAAATATTTAAATGCTTCTCTCTTCCACTCCTCTTCCCTCTCCTACTGCAGCCTGAGTTGATTTGGTGTTATGTTATTTATACCATTTATTTCCTACTCCATACCTTTCTTTAATACTGGATTCAACATGTACCATTAATCCTGTAACCCGAGCATCTTCATTCATCTCTTAAATAGCTGATTTTATTATCAAGCGCTCTTTTTTTCAATAAGACTGTATGGTCCCTAAAAGCTTGAATTCTTGAAAGTGTTCTTTATTTTGATTCTTGAATGACACTTGAGTGGATAAAGCAGACAATACATACTGGCTGATCAAGGCATTTCAGATCTCCTGCCCTCTGTCTTCCTCCCTTGCAGCTAGATGTGGCCTTATGAGACCTTTATGAATAATGAAGTATAGGCAGGACTCTGCTGGGAAGTGGGATGTGGTATCAGGGAAAGACAAATGACAGGTAGGACCTCACTGGGTCTTGCACTTTCATCTTGCCTAGGACACAGAGTTGGAAGCAACTTGCCTGGAGTTGGAGGCACTTGTCTCTCAATCAATTAATGATGAATGTGTTTGATGACTGGATTGGTTCTTTGAAACTCCATTTGAAACTTCTATTTAGAAAGGTAAGAAGGCTAAAATCACATTTTCCAGAATTCCTTGAAGGTATGTCCTGCATGCAAATTTGCCTCCACCAACTAGACTAGTACTTAATACAATGCCTTAATGCTGAATTAAGAAATAGTAAAAGTCTAGTACTCAATAGAGTGCACTAAGGCTGAATTAGGAAATACTGAAAGTCTAGTACTTAGTAGACTACACTAAGGCTGAATTAGGAAATTAAAAGCATAATCAGAACCAATGAACCATATATATCCCCAAGTCAGATGGCCATTTGAATTCAACTAATATTAAATGGTAGGTAACTGCATACATCTTTAATATGCTTCTGCAACCAGAATTATCTTTAAAAGCGTTAACCATCCATTTAGTTTTAAATGAATAGAAAAATCATTGTATTCAATAATTCTAAAAGGTGAACGGATACCACAGCAGAAAAGGGGTTTTGACTTCCTGTTGGTTTCCCAAGACACAAAAAAAACCAGATACTGGAGTGGCAAAAAGAGTTTTGTTTTGTTTTTTTTTTTTAAAGATTAGGTTAAAAACACTTCAAAACAACATGGCTCTTAGTAATATTAGCCCCCAAATCAAGAAAATTATGGGTAATCATTAGGCAACTGCTTTTTCCTGTGAGTCTTAGCAATCATAAAACCACTCAAAGAACCATTAAATAAACAAGAACAAAAGAGCTCACGGAGAAAAGGAGAGCTTTGTCTCACATTTCTAGCCTAGGGAATTTTGATGTCAGTTCTCTATCAAATGATTCTATTATATATTTAAATAACAGAAGACCGAAGATTTTCTTAATCTTTTCAGAAATATAATTTGCCCAAAGATAGTATTAATTCCATGAATATTTACTGAGCATCTGATATGTTCCAAACACTTTTCTAGGCACTGAGGATGTAGGAGTTAATGAGACACGATCTTTCCTCAAAACTCTCCCATTCTCTTGGAGGAGTGTCTTAATCTCTGCTACTGCTCCGCCGTGGCCCCGTTGCTGTCCACGCCCTCTGCAAAGTACGTTTGATTCACTCTTGAGCTCCACAGTTCCTGGCAGAGTCAATCTCTGAATCTTTTGCTCCTAAGGAGCACCTATTTTATGTCTCTTGGAATACCCATTAGGACAGGGATCCCCAACACCCAGGCCATGAACTGGTACAGGTCCATGGCCTACTAGGAACCAGGCCACACAGCAGGAGGTGAGTGGCAGGCCAGCGAGCCCAGCTTCATCTGTATTTACAGCCGCTCCCCATTGCTCCCATAACCACCTGAGCTCCACCTCCTGTGAGATCCACCCTGGCATTAGATTCTCATAGGAGCTGAAACTCTGATGTCAACTGCGCATGTGAGGGATCTAGGTTGCGTGCCCCTGGTGAGAATCTAATGCCTGATGATCTATCACTGTCTCCTCTCATCCTGAGACGAGACCATTTGGTTGCAGGAAAACAAACTCCTCAGGGCTTCTACATTCTAGAATTGTATAGAATCTTCCATAGAGTCTACATTCTGGTGAATCGTATAATTGTTTCGCTATATATTACAATGTAATAATAATAGAAATAAAGTGCACAATAAATACAATGCACTTAAGTCATTGTGAAACCATCCCCACAACCCCCAGTCCGTGGAAAAATTGTCCTGCCCCAAACTGGTCCCTGGTCCCAAAAAGGTTGGGGACTGCTGCGTTAGGAGACACATGCCCTGCCGGTGCTGTGTTTCTGAGAATAAATAAGTGCCTTTGCTCTACCAGGACGGATTGATTCGTGTTTGGCCTTAATAAATAAATAAATAGCAGGGAAATAGACAGTGCATCTCTGTAGAATATTTCTAAAATTTTAATTCAGAGACAACCGTAAGCAGAACCAAGGAGTAAAACCATTTAAAAATGAAAAGAGTATGCAAGTATTAAGACCATCAGTTGTTCTTATTAGTATTAATATTCAAGTAAGTCTAACAAATTCTGGATTAGAGAAATAACTTGTATATTTTAAGATTTTTTCTAATTTAAGAAGCTTCGCTGGTGCCTTTTCTTTCTTAAGAATTCAGCTAAAATTAGTTTCCTCTCCACGCAGAGTCTGAATATATTATAAAATAAAAGAATAATTGTCTTTCACACAATAAATCTAATTTACATTTCTTTTCATTTTCTTATCTTTTTAAAACATTTTTCATCAGATGACGAAATATATGCTAAGTCCTGGATTCAGGTTTACAAAAAAAACCTAATAGCTACGGCCAGCACAAATTATGATAAAATACCTATTTTTTTCCTGAAGCTTATAAAGAATGCTGAAGTAAAATATAATTCACATAAGACAGCAGGTACAGACAATCTAGCAAAAGACTTATCAGTTTCTACATAGAAAGGAGCTGATTTCATTATAGTAGCAAGAACTTCTCGTGTGCATGTTTTATATTTATTTTAAAGGCTCCTTTTAAATTCAAGTGAACAGGAAACCAAAAGTATCTTATCTAGTAGTAGGAACATACTGATGTTTAAAGTGTCTCTTTATCATTTCTTTTAAAAAATATTTTGTAATTAATATTTCAAATGCCTGGCTTGTTAAAGTACTTAGGTATAAGAATTTTTCAATTTTTGTACAATACATTTTTAAAAATTTATAATCAAGATATTTATTAGTAACAGTCAAAACAGGCTCATTGAATCTTTTATGTTGCCTTTTGAGGAGAAAAAATCTGAATATGTTGTTTGTTCTTGTTCATCTGTGTACAACAGCACAAACCTGCTGGACTTGCCAGCCACTAATCAGGGGCTACTGGGCTGCTCACCGCATCTTTTCATAAACTGATTGCAAATACAGGTTATAAGTACAGATAAGCCCTTGTTAAATAACCTTTTAAAGAAAATGTCTAAGTGATCATTAAATAGAAGTTTATTGATTTGAGAAAGGCTAAAAATAAACGAGTTGTGCAATTAATTTGGGCTCAAAAATCTTTTCACTTTTTAAAAATGATCATTGTTACCCGGATATCTGCACAATAAGATCTGATTTATACCAGAATCAGCTGCTCGCATGACGTAGGTGGTGAATCATGTGAAAGCAGCATAGTAAAAATGCCCACAGGAGGTTTCTTCGTTTGTATGTTTCTTAGTGTAATATTTATTTATTATTGTTAATTTTTTTAATTGTTTCAAGTTTTTGTAGAGATAGGGTCTCGCTATGTGGCCCAGGGTGGTCTTGAACTCCTGGCCTCCAAATGATCCTCCTGCCTCAGTCTTATTTATTATTGTTAAGACTGAGGAAAGTCATTCAATAAGTGACTGGGAGACTGTAGTTATAGATGCTGCATGAGCATCTGGGATACACTACTACTTTAAGTAGGCATGCATGAATGGGCTATGTTTCTCTCAAAGGGAGAGGAGGGTCTGAGCCTCTGATGGTGTCTCTCAGTGTCTTGCAGCCCCTACTGCTCTGCTCTGAGACCAGCCAGCACTGCCTGTGCAGCTGCAGGGAGGGACAGGAAGCTGAGCCAGGACGTGCAGCCAGTCAGGGGAAATCTTGGCAAATTTATTCAGGGACAGATATCCCTATTAAAAACTAAAAATTAAAGCGTTAGCCAATAAAGAACTCCTAAATCTGATACTCCATGAATTAAAGATATCTCATCAACTAAAAACTGTCAGTATTTCTATTCTTGAAACAATGGGCAAAGTCAGAAAAAAAAAATACTATGCTTTCAATACAGAGGTACATTGAAATTGAAATACAGTGGAGATAACACCATCTCTATATATTATCGTTTATGGAGATATAATTCACACACCATAAAATTCACCCTTTTAACATATAGAATTCAGTAGTTTCTGCCCATTCAGAGCTTTGCAACCATCACCACAATCCAATTCCAGAACATTCTCATTATCCCAAAGAAACACCCTACCCATTAGCAGTGATTCCCTATTTTCTTCTCCCCTAAGCTCCACACAAACACTGATCTACTTTCTGTCTCTGTATATTTATCCATTCTGGAAATTTAATATCAATGAAATCATAAAATATGTGGCCATGAATTTTATTCTTTCAAATGGATTCAATCCTGAATAAAAGAAAGGTATTGTTTTGCTTTAGTTCACTGTCATAGTATCATTTTCTTTTAAAACATTGCAAGTTAGTTCATGAATAAGAGATGTGTGGATCAATCGGGTAAAGTGAATCAATTCACATAAGTGAAAAGATATCTGGTTATTGATTGACATTCTCATTTCATTCCTTTCTTTTAAAACCAAATAATCTAAAGCATTCCACTCTGATGCAGGCGACTCAAAGACAATGGGATTGACTGATATTTCTCATCAAATTGATTCAATTGCCTCGTTGTTTAAGAGTATGCATAGTTAACCAAAATCAGTAAAACAAATTACTAAACAATGTTAGGCTGCAAAGTATTCTGTTTAAAGACAGTGCTTATTCTGTCTCCACTGAGACTGGTTACTGGAAGAAAGCCATTTATTCTGCCTGGTACAGGGGAGAAGTGATATATGAGAAGCACGAAAGTTTCACTGTGCAAAAGGAGGAAGTGGGTAACGATTATAGTGGAATAGTCATTACAAAATGGCACACTTACTCTGCTTATCCTGAGAAAGAAAAGTGTGGTCACAACAAGTGTGATTGGGGTGAGTACATTATTAGTAAATGAAACCCTATGCAGCAATAATCCCTACACACCAAGAAAGGAAGAAACACCTCCTTGTATACAACTGCCTTCTCATCAGAAGTGTTGTTCACCTTACCTGGGGAAGTTCAAACTCTTCAGCCTGGAGCCTACCAATGTAAACAGAGAAAAGGTAAAAGCAGTGCCTCCAGCATGTATACCTACGTAACAAGCCTGCACGTTGTGCACATGTGCTCAGAATTTAAAGTATAATAATAAAAAAAAAGAACAACAACAACAAAAATCAGTGCCTCCAGAAGAAAAAAGAAAGAAAGACAACAAAGCAGAGACAAATGAGTCCTCACTTCTGCTCCAAATCTATTCCTTTCTCTATTTCGTTTTACTCTTTCTATCACCCAGGTAAACTTTCTCTATGGGCAGGACGGGCCAGGTAGGTTTGAGTCAATAGCTTAAGTAACGTAGGAGATTCTATCAGCCACAAAAATATCATTCCCAGTAGTGTGCTACAATATTGCGATTTCAATCGTTAGATTTTATTATTATTATTACATTAATGTAGTATATCTGAGACAAATAAATTTGTCAAGACGGACATATATGGGATGTTTTGCTGCTAACTACCAGATGACAGCACCGAATACCTAGAAAACAAATAGCTCCAAGAGTGAAGATATTGAGAAGAAGACTAATTTGCTTTGTTTTACACATATATTTCAAACTCCAGAGATTGTGCTGTGCTCTGGGCATAAATGTATGACTCAGACAAAATCGTTGCCTCTGAAGAACTCAATCTAGTGAATGATGACAATTATCCTTAAAGATAGCATAGAATCTAAACTGGAGGTGTATACAAAATATTATGAAGCAGAATGTAATTCATAGAAATGCTGGCATCAGGCCTGAATCTTGAAGAATGAAGTAGCATTTAGCAAAGAGATAAGAAAGTGAAAGACTTTTTATATAGAAGAAATAATTCACAACGTAATGGAGAGAAAATGTCAAAGTAAGAAAAATACAAATTGCTTCTTATGCTAGAAGCATAATAAAATGTATAAAGTTAGGAATAGAGAGGGAGGCAAGGGCTATTTCATTAAGGTCTTTTCTGTGCTAATAATAGGACTTTGTAGATTATCTAGTAAGTGAAAGAAAGCTATTGAGTTCATTTATAGAGAAAGGCATTAAAAAATGATTCATTCTTACAGAGTTATTTTAACAACAGTGGGGGATGTACTGAACCCTTCCTACCCAAGTGCTATCTCTGAATCCTATTCCAGTCTGCAAGTCATCTGTTCTGGCCTCAGACACGTTAAGAACCTTGCTCCAGAATGTCAATCAACTACTTCACGAAGTGCACTTCATTTAGGTCAGCTGATTTCTAAAAAATACACTTTGTTGTAGAAGATAGTAATGCATTACTTTACAACCTGACTCAAGTTCCTCATCTCTTTGTAGACCAGCACCTTGGGTAGCACTGCTTAGAGGTGAGACTATAGTTCCCTGATGAGCAATAAGCATCTTTGGATGGTAGAGAAGTGAGCTCCATAAGGGTGTCATCAGATGTGTCTTGCACTCCGTAACTACTCTCAGCTCTGACCGCATTACATGGTAAATGCTCAAGAAATACTGGGCTGACCATTGAATGGGATCAAGTCTAGAATATTGTGACCCATTATGGTGCTGTTGAAATAGTCCAGGAAAGAATGACTTTCCACACCAAGATAGTATCAGTAGAGATAGGGAGGAGGGAAAGATATGGAGACACTTACACCTTAAAATCAACTAACTCACGGCTAATCAGAATTTTTGGATGAGGCACGTTAGAGAGAGGGAGTGATCTAGAGGGTTGCTTATGGAAATTTGGCCTGGGGGACAAACTAAGTGATGTCTAATTTCTAGTTAGGTTGCACAGGAGGCATATCAGGGTTTAGGTATGTCCAGGATGAGTTGTTGGGTTCATTAAAAAATCACAAATATGTGTCTTTGACTTTTAAGAAATTGGAGTTCGAGATGCAAATCCAGAAGTCACCACCATGTGCAGAGAGAGCAGCCCTGAGGAATATTCGCATCGAGGGGAACATGAGCTGAGAAGAGATTAGCTCGCATACCAGAGTAGGAATACATTTTTGCAGAATAAACAATAAAATTGGAAAGACATGATACAGATAAAAAAGGATGAAGAAATTTTCTAGAGGGAGAAAATGGTAAACTGTTACAAATGTTCCTTAACTCGTACAATGCAGTAACGTTCTGATTCTGCAAAACAAATTATCACAAACTGAGAAGCTTAAAACTACATCTATCGATTCTCTCACAGTTTCCATGGGTTAGGAGTCTGTGTATCACCTATCTGGGCCTTCTGCCCAGGATCTCAGGATGCTGTAACCAAGGTGTTGGCTGGGCTATGTTCTCATGTGGACGCTTGACTAGGGAAGATTCACTTCCAAGCTCATTCAGGTCATGGTATACATTGGGTTGGTGTAAAAGGAATTGCGGTTTTTAAAAGTAATGGCAAAAAAAAAGAGAATCTCTCACTCCAGTCTGCCAAATGGAGTCTTACATATTTTAACATAACTATGGGCGAGACATCCCATCACCATTGCCATATTCTATTGGTTAGAAGCAAGTCACAGGTTCTGCAGTTAAGGGAGCAGGTTACAGAAGGATACGAATGTTGGGAGGTGGAAATCATTGAGGGTTCCTGTAGAGAGTGCGCACAACATTCAATATGGCATGAAAATGACTCAGGGATGGATTTGTCATTTAGATCACTGGACCCTAGAAGAATCTCAGTGAATTCCTGAGGTAGGAAACAAATTGCAATAAACAGAAGATAGAATGAGAAGTGAGAAAATGGAGACAGAAATTATAAACAACTCTTCTCAGACTCCTCTCTATGAAAGGAGAAAGAGAGGCCATGCCTACCAGTTGGTTAGTGACCCCACGGAACAGAACCTCCTCGTATTTGTCTCTGATTCCTCGCATCAGCTCAGGATCTGGCAAACAGCAGCTGTTTAGTAAGAATTTGTTGAATGACAGTAACAAGAGTGGAGAAAATTTGGAGAATTGTTGTTATTGTTTAAGATTGGGCAAACTTAAAAAAATGTCATTAAAGGGAAGAAAAGAAGTCAATGAAGAGAAAGAGGTTAAAGATGCAGGAGAAAGGAGTTTCTCAGAGGTAACTCACACAGAAGGAGAAGCAATGGCATCTATGGAAGTGCTGAGAGGCATCTGATGCTCTTGCTTGTCATTCACAAACAGAAACAACTAGAAGACTTCTTGGAGCCCATGATGCCCTCCTCAATGACCAGCATCAATGTTCATCTTCTGCATCCTCCGGTTCCTACATGAACCAACATGATCCTGGCTAAGGCCAACTACTCCAGGAACCCACTGGGAATTACTCCCTCTCCTCTTCTCAAAGATGGGGCTAGCAATTCTTGCCTCCCTCTTTTGCTTCATCATTTCCTCTTTTATGGTATCATGCCCGTTCGCTTACACATCAATTCCCCCAAAGTGGCAAAAATAAAACAAACATAAAACCACACATCTCTACTTTAGCTTTTTCCATCTCCAACAGCCAACTCAGGTTTCTGTTTCTTATCACAACAAAACTCTAGGAGACATTTTCACTCATTATCTCCCAGTAATGCATTTATACGTTTTGTGTGTTTGTTTACTAGCAAATGTTAATCAGGATGGAGAAATGTGAAAGAAAATCATCTTATATATTCTGGTTAACACTTTACAATGTAGGGAAAAACACAATTGCTGTTCTTGAAAATGAACTTGATTTAGAAGATGATAACCACTACCACCTGCTCTCTATCTAGCCAGGATTCTGAAGGGAATGATGTCTATTTGCAGTGGCATCTTGGTGAATTTGATCTGTTTGGGCAAATGGCCTCACTGTGAGAGCGAGGACTCTCTAGCTGCTTCGAGGACAACTTCCCCCGGGGATGAATAAGCAGAGTGGAGAACTCCTGCGCTCCTTTCTTGGATGTTGTGTCTTCTGTGTCAGAACCTTCAGAACAGAGATTGTGGACTAGGCACCTTTGTATTCAGAGAAGCAACACTGCTAAGCTGCAGGTTTTAAACCGTCTATGTTAGTTTGCTTTCATAGTTTCCAAAGCCTTGTTTGCCTTTCTCTTTGAATTTGATGTTACGGTTTTATTTAAAATTTGATTTTCAACTAGACAACAAGCCTCTGTTTTCTCTAATGCTTTCTTGCCCTAAGCATTTTCATTGTGGTTTAAATTGGACATGCTTAAATCCCCTTTCTTTATGTGGCCAAGATACATTATTGAAATAGTGCATTGTTTCTGTACTTCCCGGAATTTTCTCCTTCTCCTCATTTCAAGCAAGTAGCCAGGATTTGTAATTCTTTTAGAAATCCCCCCTCCACCCCCACTCCTCTGGGGTTTTTGGCTGGGATGAAAGCAGTCTGTCTCTCCTTGTCTTTTGTAAAAGCCTACATCCCCTGAAGAGACTACCCTGGGTTTTCTGAAGGGTCTGTGCAGGAGAAAAGTCCTGGGAGCCAGGAAAGAGATGGGGGTAAATCCCAGAATATCCAGAAGGGGAGGCGGGAGGTGAGAGCAGGCCCTGAGAGCAGGGTCTCTTGGCTGAGTGGCTCTGCTGCTTCTAGACCTCCTTGACTGAGCTACGGGACTTGAGGTGATTCTGGGAGCTCCTTCAGGTAGCAAGACTCCCACTGGCAATTCCAGCTGTGCACCTGCAGAGGCGAGAATGCAGGTCCCCAGTGTCACCCAGCAGGCTAGCACGGCACGGGCACACGTGGGCCTGGAAGAAGCGTGGTCACCATAGTTTGGGCGGTCTGAGGAGAACGGCTTCACACTGCCTGATGTTCAATATGGACCTTCACACCCTTCATGGCCTCAAAATAAACTAAGTTGAATTTTCTATTTTCTGCTCAGGGTCAAAACTTTTGGATACCCAAGTTTTATAAATATATACACCTTGCTGACTTGAGTTTGTGGACTGAGAGTCATACCAGCTACACTTATAAAAAGTGTCGAATTTTGTTGATTTCTGCCCTCAACCTTCTACTTATTTGTACTGTTTTATTCCTCACTTCCACTTTTTTAGGCTACAGACATGTTTTTTCCAGAATTATCTTCCTAAATGGAGTGTAATTTTCAGTGCTTCTTTCTCAGGTAACAGAAATCAGAATGGAGAACAAGGAACACAGTGACTTCCATCATTTATCTTGATCTATTCAAAGATGTTAAAAAATGTTCATATTTTATTTTGATTATTTTAGTTGTTTTTTTATTAGAGACTTATTATTTATTACTGTTTTTATCCTATACCCTTATTGGTGGACATATAGTTGTTTCTTTTCTTTGTTTTTCACTTTTAAAGACATCATTGAAGATATTGTCTTGTGTGTGCACCTATGTGAATAGATAAATCTAGAAGTGGAATTCCTGGCTCAAAGATACATTTTTCATTTTAATTGCTTTTGCCAAATCAACCTCCATAAAATGAGCTCAGTGTATGCTCCTCAGGAAAACGAATATAAAAGCACACAGGTGGTGTGGATCCAGGCCCCACTGCAACAGGAGGAGCAACCTGTAGTTGCAGATGCAGTCAGGGGGAAATGTCTGGGATGAGCTTTTCCCAAGGCAAGTCAGGACCCTTCGTGAGTAGGTGTTCAGTTGTGGACATCTCCACACCCACTCTTCCTGAGCACATGGCCCTCTGGGGTCCTGCTGCTGTGGAACCCCTCATTTGTCTGTCCTCCTGCCAACACCAGAGGCTCTGCCCCTCCTTTCTGCTGGCTCTTGGGCAGCTGGCAGGATCGGTGCTGGCTTTTACTTCTGGATTTCTGTTCTTGCCCAGTTTTGATAATTAAGAACTTTCCTTATTTACTTATTTTTTCAGTCGTGCATTGAAAAAGATGTTTGAAATCATTGTCCAGCATATTTTCAGCATTTTTTAGTGGAACGGTTGTTTACCTTTTCTGATTGGCCATATGTTAGATATAGAAACCTCACCTGTCTGTTTACTTTGTCTCATGCACTTTCTATAGTCAGGTTGTAAATTTTTATGGAGTCAAACTTAATCTTTCATTATATAGCAGAGGTTACTGTATACCCACCAAGATTCTAGGATGAGGCAGGTGTTATGGGGCCTTGTTTTTATTGTGTTGGGGTGTTTGTCACTGCTGAATTTACCTAAAATTATAGAACAATATGCATAGTGTGACCTCACAAGGCTCCTAAACATGAAAACGTGTGTGGGGGGGGTGGGGGGGGTGTAACTCTAGTTGGAAAAGAAACAGAAGAAATTCTAAAAAATTACTTTATTAAAATTGCATCAGTATATTCTTGGCCAGACCTTCTTTCTGGCTCTAACGCATGTCACTTTATATTTCCAATATTTTTTTACAAGTATAAACAAATGACTACCAAGTAGGCAAATTTTATCTCAGGTTTTCTGACTACTGAAAACTCAACTCCTTAGCCATTTGAATGTGTATTTAATATCTTTGAATTATTAGAATTCTTCTTCTTTGATGGTGTCCACACAAATGTGGTATGAATGCATCCTAAACATAAAGCTCAACTGATCTAATCTTTTCTACGGCTAAGAAAACATGACATTAAGTAAAATTTAGATATGAGAAATCAGTAATACAATGAGGTTACTGCTTATCACAGTGCTAAGCAATTTAACAACAGGATAGTTTTAAAGTCAGTTCTACCATTGCTCTATTGAACTGACCAAATTGGTAGTAACCAACATTTTAAACCATGACCTTTTATTATATGACTGAAGCTGTATAAATACCTTTCAACTAGAAGTTGGGTTTTCACATTGTTAAATTGGCTAACTGGTCTCCTGAGAAGAGGCAGTGAAAAAAATCTGGTAATGTCATAAAAATAAAAAATGTTATGGACAAAAGTTCTCATTATCTGGAAAGATGAGAAATATAAAACTAAAGAAACACAAGGTCTCTAAAAGAAAGGTCAATTCACTTTCTATATGATAACCTCTTCCTTCAAACATCCTTTACTGCTGACAATCTACAATTCAATACTTAGCTCAATAAATTGAATGGCATTACAAAGTTGGAAATTATGTCTCTACAGAAAAAAATCCTAAGTTGTGGAATTGCAGATCTGAATATTATTTAAGAAATCTATTTTTCTATCTATCTGCCTATCTATCTATCTATCTATCTATCTATCTATCTATCTATGTATCTATCACCTATTTATCTATCATCTATCTGTCATCTATCATGTTTGTCTATTTATCTATTTATCAAATATCAGTTTGTCTACCTATCTATCACCTGTTTGTCCGTTTGTCTATTTATCTGTCATCTGTCTATTTTATCTGTCTATCTATCTATCTATCTATCTATCTATCTAATCTATCTATCTATCTATCTATCTATCTATCTATCTATCTATCTATCTATTCACCTACCTATCTATCTACATCTATCATCTGTTTGTCTATTTTTCATCTGTCTATCTATCTATCATCATCTATCTATGAAGAGAGTTTTCATCTTTGGTTACTGTGTATACAATTGTCTGTTTCTTCAGAACAACCTTTGTTACTATAACTATGATATCTTTCAAGCTTGGTTACTTTTTCTCCCTGGTATCATTTGTCTTTACAGTTTATTAGATATTCCAAATACAGTGTCAAAAATCTCACATCTCATACTGCCCTTTTTCACTCTAACTTTCTGCTGGAGTGTTCTGTGCTCCCACTACTTTCTGAATTCTCTGTGTCTGCTCCCCCATCTGTTTTTGTTTTATGTTCCTTCATTGCTACTCTAAGATGTTTCACCCGTGCTTGAAGTCAATTATTGATTCCATTTTTTTGGAACTATCCTTTGTTTTCATAGAGCACACCATAACACAAAGAGAGGTAGAAATAAATTTTCTGATTCCTTGTAATCCAAATTTTTTTATTTATTTTTACTTCACTGAAAGTCTTGCTGCAACAAAATTCTAAGTTAAAAATTGTATGACTTAAAATTTTATAGACATAAATCCTCTGACTTGCAGTTCTTGTTATTTCTGGAGGGTCTGATGCCTTTCTGATTCTTATCCTTTTGTGGTGATTATTATTCTGGAAATTTTAGGAACTTCTCTTTAAATTTGCTGTTCTCAATTATTACAGTGGCATTCTTAGCACGCATCTGTTCTCAATCATTTCTTTGGAGATTTGTTAAGTTACTTCATCTATAGACTCCTGGCCATTGACTCTAGGAAAATAATTTTGTTAGATTTTTGACCATTTCCCCATCTACTTTCTCCATTCTTTCTTTCAATAATTTTTATTAGTTAGAAATAGTTGAATTTTAATTTCTTGGAATAATCTTGCAGATCTCTTGTTTTCACTCATATTTTTCATTCCCATTGATTCTTGTTCCACTTTCTAGGCTATTTCCTTGATTTTAAATTCCTACCAGTGATTAAATAATCTAAAATTTCTCAAATCATAGTTTTAATTGTCTGAGTGTACTTTTTGCTTTTTTTTTTTTTAAAGTGTCTTGTTCTTATTTTATGGATAAACTGTTGTCTTGAATATCTCAGTAGACACTGTTTTACCCTTTGGGTTTCATCTATCTTTGGATGCTTCTGTGATCAGTTGTTCTAGTTGTTAATCTTTGTTTTGTATCTCTTACATCACGAGGATATCACTAAATATAAGGAGGTCTCAATGGTTCAGTTATGTTTGAGATGAAAAAAATAAAAGCTGCCTGTAAGCTCTGTTTGTATGGTCAAGTCTTGTCAACTAGCAGCCTTGTTTTAGGGTAATGATTCAGGAAGCAGGAAAGTAAGTTGGAGGGCTGTCATGTGAGCATCTTGGTCCAGATCAAAGTTCTAGAGGAAAAACCTATGCAATTTTTTGCCTGCTGGGTGGACACTTCGGTGCTGGGAGATGTAGGGGGATTGTGTTAGCTAATCTAAAAACAACTTCCCAACATTCACTCCTCCTATCTTCTGCTCCAAGCCTCTCTCCAGCACACTTTTGTAAATGCTGCTTTTGAGGCCCCGTGTTCTATTGGGGTTCTGCAGCCGTCTCCCTCCTCTGCCATGACCACCTCCTGCGTACTCTAGACCTGCGTTGGTCCATGTGTGGTCGGCGGGTCCAGGCATCTGCCTCATGGATGGGGCCTACAGAAATCCACATTCTCTGACCCTACCCTGGACCTAACTAAATCAGAATCTCTGGGGGGTGGTGCCTCCAAGTGATCTTTTAACAGGTGATTTTTGTGTGCTTGTTTTTAAAGAATGAACAATTTTGAGAGCTGCTGCTCTGGACTGCAGCTTCCTCGTCTCCACTTCACTAGGTACGTCTCCTCCAACCACATCCAGACTTCCAGAAATTGCTGCTTACTCTTGTCAGACACGCTTCCCCTTCATTCTAGGATTGCGCTTTCATGCCAGAAGTTACAAATATATGTGACAAAGCAAGTAAAGCTAATGAGTGGCATGGACTGGGTGACCAGCCTAGGAATTGAAGGGGACTGCAGTGCAACTGGAGAGCACAGTCTTCCACCTGACCGCATGGCTGCCACGCAGTCCACCAAGCCCCAGTCACAGCATCCACGTGAGAACATGGGCTACTGCTGCCACAACCTCCAGGGTTTGCAGTGTGGGGGAGTGCGTGACATTAGGAGATGATCTTCTCATTTAAAAACATCATGTCTATCATAAGTGTGGGCCACATCTGTAACACCTTACCTGTGTTGTTTTCCTTCTTCTATCATTTTAGTGGGGGCTTGGTAAGAGAAGAAGATGAAAACCTACTGCGAATCTGTACCATTTCAGAAGAATCTTTCTGTTCCCACTTGATTTTGTAACTTGTTTTTGAGATATGATTTACATATATAAAATACATTGTTTTACAGTGTACAGTTGTGTTGGTTTTAGTACATTCATAGTTGTGTGAAAATTACCACGATCTAACTCTAGAACATTGCCATTGCCCCAAAAACGAACTCTATCCCCTTAGCAGTCACTCCCCATTCCTCTCCCCTCTAACCTCCAGGAATCACCAATCCCATTCTTATCTCTATGAATTTACCTATTCTGAATATTTTACATCCAGATTCATGTAAATGGAATCGTGCAATAAGTAACCTTTTATTGTCTGGCTTCTTTCACTTAGTATAATTTTTTTTCAAAGTTCATCCATGTTATAGCAGGTATCAGTACTTTTATTTCTTTTTATGGTAGAAAAATATTGCATTGTATGTATATACCATATTATATTTATTCATTTATTGATGAACATTTTGGGTTTATGAATACTGCTATGATGAATATTGCTGCTGTGAACATTTGTGTACATGTTTTTCGTAAACAAAGTTTTTCAGTTTTCTTGGGTATATGCCTAGAAGTAGAATTTCGGGGTCGTATAGTAACGTATTGTTTAACTTTTTGAGAAACCACAACACTGTTTACCAAAGTGGCTGAATTCTACATTCCCACCAGCAATATATGAGGGTTTCAATTTTCCCCCTTTCTTCTAACACTTTTTGTGGCCTGCTTTTTTAATTTCATCCATCCTAGTGGGTACGAAGTGGTATCTCATTGTGGTTTGGATTTGCATTTATTTGATGACTAATTTAATTAAATGTCTTTTCAAGTACTTATTCACCACTTGTATATCTTCTTTGGAGAAATACCTACTCAAATTCTTTGGCCATGTTTTTATTGGGTTATTTTTCATTATGTCATTGAGTTGTAAGATTCCTTATACATTCTGGGTTTTTATCTGATATATCATTTGCAAATATTTTCTTGCATTCTGTGGATTTTCTTTTCATTTTTATGATTGTATCCTTAAAAGCATCGTTCCTACTTAATATTCAAAAAACAGAATGAATATGGAATTTTACTACCTGTTTTTTTTTTTTTTTTTGCTGTCAAAAAGTTTATTTTATATCACTTATGATGTCCTGGTGATGAGCTAAATTTGCATTTCCAAAATAAACTTGATTGCATCCTAATTTCTTAAATATATAGTTCTGTTACTTGTTTGTTTGCTTATTTGTATTTTGCCTCCTTCTGGCTTACACCCGGAAGATTTCATATAACCTGATTACTTTGAGCCAACCCTGGCCCCAACTTTGTTAAACTGTATTAGCAGATCTGACACAGTGCCAGTGTAAAATACTACATTTATGGTCATTAAGCCTTTGTGTTTCTAATATTTTCAGACTTCACTATTTAATGCATTCTCATTCAGTGCACCAAGGATGTAACATATTGGCTCCCCTGGGGCACACAGGGCCCACAGACTTGTTTGGTTTGGCACACACAATGCTACAAACATTGGGATGGCACCCATAGAAATTTAGAGATTCAGTGTTACTTAAAAAATTTGATCAGCTGGTACCGGGATCATTTACCCACCCAGCAACAAGCAGTGGGACTGGTTTCCAGTTTCACTTTAAAACAGAGTAGGTGGACTCCAGCTTGCCATCATTTCCTGCAGTGCCAATTATCATTCAGTCATCGACAATATCCTTTGACTCGTGTATAAAAGTTTGTCATCTCTGGAGCAAAAGTCAGAACATTCATATATTCATCATAAATTTAGTCTTCTATGTTGTCTGCACTTCTTTCTAGACTACATTTGCCGTGTGTGTGTCTGTGTGTGCAGGAGATTTCGTAACTCAGCCTTGAACAAGGCATAATGTTTGACATATGTTAGGATAAAAAATTAGTTTTTGGCCCTGATGTTCTGCCTAATCATGGTTGAGTCTTCTCACATCTGCTGCTGAAAAGTAGATTGGTGTGCAAAGCCCTCAGTCTGACGCCCAGGTCCAACATGCAACAGGCTATTATTTTCAATCACAGTGTCTTCTTGCCTCACAACCCACACAGCCCTCCGCACCCACTGGCACAGGGAATAGACTGCAGCACAAGCAAACAGAGATTCACAGCTACCCCTGTTACCAAGATTTTGCCTGTCTGCGCCTTGCAGATGTTGTTTATCTGGGGGCCCTACATCCCTCAGAGGGCACCGTAACACTGCCAGTTGGGCTCTAAATTTTGTGCATTCTTTTTAAAGATTTACAGTATCTCTGACTTTATCGCTGGGCCTGAAAAATACTTAATTATCTCCTTGTCAGGTGCCTGAGTCACAAATAAAATGTTGCAAATAACGGAAAACATCTTCCTATCTTTTCTCAGATGTTGTCTGCTTCCTGAAAAGAAGCCAACATGTCTTCTAAGTTTTTCTCCAGCCTCCACCACAGACCCTATAATTAAAATTAATTCTTCCCAGATTCTGTCACCGAGTTGACAGCTCAGTTCTTCATGGTGATAAAGGGTGTTTACTTTTCTGTATCTTTCATAGGTATCTATTGGTAGGTTGATGGTGGTTATAGACCAGACGACGGTGAAGATAATGCAGGCTATGATGATGCTGGTGATATTCGTGAAATGAATTTAACACTTTCTCTGGGCCAAGCACTACCTTATGGACTGACACATCCATAAACTCCTGTGGAGTCTGAAGCTCTCCTTCTCCTCCTTCTCACATTTTTGCATTTCACTTTTCATGCCCATAATGCTTCTATCTGAGTCTGGCTTGGAGAATTTTGCGTGGCCTGAAATCTTGTGAAACTGGGATCTGGTTATTTTGTACCATTTGGAAACTAAAATAGAAACACTAAATTTACGGAGCACTAAATTGTGTCAAGCATCATTTGATACATTTGTGTTAAGGATTTCACTTAATATACGTAATTTTCGTAAGGAACCAATACTGATAATTCAGAGACTGAATGATATCAAAAATATGTTTAGTCTCCTTGTTTAATGCAATAAATACACTTACCTTGAAAACACTTAAATTCAGTGTGTGCCTATGTGTGTGTGCGGTGGTGGGGGTTTGGGGGGTGTGTGTGTGTGTTTAGTGGGTATAATATTAATAATATTAAGTGTAATAATAGAAATCTAAGATACAGAACATAGGATGGAGAGATTTTCTCTGCCAAGTGGGGGGATTCCCTGAAAGTAAGGCCTGTCTTTGGTGTTGAAGCTTGATTATCCCATTTTAAAGATGAGGAAACTGACTCAGACACATTAAAGAGTTTGAAAAAAGCTACAGATACATGAAAGGTTCAATAGTATGCCTATTTTACAGTTATCCAATAGTCATTTTTCATCTTTTGCAACACTGAATAGCAATTTTAACTTTTTCACTATTTTAATAAATCCTTAATCTAGCTCAGAATATCAGCTCCCAAAACACCTTTCAGGTTATTTTATGAGACATTTTAACTAGTTTTTCTTTTAACTAGCATGCAAATAAAAATATGTAGCTCAGCTGACAACAATCTGTTTTAATTTTTCAGATCACCAGCTATTCTAATTATCCAACACTCAGCACCATCCACCCACCATGCTTCATTGAACTGATGGTGCAGGGATGTGTGTGTGTGTGTGTGTGTGTGTGTGTGTGTGTGTGTATTATACATATAGCATGTACATTAATAAATAATTTCTTCCATCAAACATTATTTCATGAAGTTTTGTCAATCAGGCATCTTTCAAAGATGTATGTATGCCACTGTCCTCAAAAGAAGTTAATTCATTCTTGCAAATAACATCCACCAATAATTTTAATAGTTTATAAGAAATTACTCTTACATAAATAGAGAATACAGCAAATTGTTTCTCACTCAGATATATCCTGTAAGGAATTAGTTATAATGTTTGAAAAGTATGCATTACATTTATATTCGTTTTATAATAACCTGAAACAATTAAGCTATATTATATTTGGCTTTAAATTATATTCAAAGCATATGTAAGGGTTTCATTAGTTTAAATAAAGCCATTATTGTATATAAATTAATTTGAATTAAATTATGTGTTCTAAAAACCAAAGTATTCAGTTATAAAATATCAATTTAATGCATGATATAATTCATTCTAAATGCCCAAGTTAAGAACAAAAAGAAGAAAACAACTGTAATCAAATGTCCTGGTATGTGGACAATATGGTAATGGGCAAAAGTGATGGGAAAAATTGATTTAATTTAAGCTGCTCAATTTCACTTTCATTATTTTAGTTGCTCAGTAGAAACCTCACATTAGTTATCTGCTCATCAGTTGTGAAAAGTTTTGTGATAAGAAATCAAGCTTTCTTGAACACGCAGAAAGGGTGACGTAAGGGTGCGTTAAGCTGGCATAATCACCAATTCCAGGCGTGGTTTTCATTTTTGTAGGCTCATTAATGTGATTATTAGTCCACCCAGAGGTCATCACGGTCCAGCATACAGACAATGGCGAAATTCAAACTTTCATGAAAATACACCTACCAAGGGGATGAGAAGCCTGGGCTGCCCGGTAGTCAGCCTTTCCTCATAGATGAGGTCTCACGGAAGCCATTGCAACAAGGGGAGTTGGGTGATGGTCTTCATGGGTTTGGTCCACATGCCATGCTCCTCTCCTGTAGTGTTATATCTTAGCCACTAACTGAATATCTGCATTCAGGGGCCACACCCTTTTTCATCCACAGTGAAGATCTTAAATTCTTAAGTTCCTTAATACTGTTAAATACTTTACCATGCTTTGAGGTAATTTGCATAACCACTCTTTGTATTTAATTCTCAATACCTTGATCACTAACTCTTGTACAACTTACAAATCAATTGGTTTACTTCTCATTATTCCATATGAAAATTTTTCAGCTAAGTGAAAGATGGAAACTGTAAAAGCATATGGTTTTCACCTTTTTCAATAAAATAGTCATGAAAATGGTTTAATTACTTACTTATTTATTTGACTTAGGTGTTTAGAATGAAAGATGTGGTCTGATTGTAGAATATTTTTTTCAATCTTTTAATCTTCAATAAGTTTTCATCTTAAGCACAAAAGATTGTTTATTTTTCCCAAACTTTCACATAATTTTCAGAGTGGACAAGAAGCATCAGAAATATTATAATAAATATTTCAGTGACATCTGGGGACATTAATACATTTTAAATTGCATCTGTCAATCAAAGCAAGAGAGAGGATTCATGCATTTATGTAACAAATACTTATTGAGATCCATTTTGTCTCAGCAACTAGAAATATAGAGATAAATAGACCCCTAAAAGTTTCACTTTTAAAATTGTATAGCAATTAGTATATACCTCTGCTTGGGCAAATGCTTATTATACACTAAATGGTTTTTTAATATCTCCCTACTTACTAGACTGTAGGTCGCATGTGAACCCCTTTTGAACCAGAGGCTACAGTCTAGTAAGTAGGGAGATATGCAAAAACTAGTTAGTATATAATAAGCATTTGCCCAAGCAGGGGTATATACCTATTGCTATACAGTTTTAAATGTGAAACATTTTGGTTAACTTGAGGCCATCCAGAATGGCCCCATTATGAAAGCAGCAACTAAGAAGAGATGTGTGGATCAAAAAGGAGTTTTTCAATTAACAGGTTGCAGAGGACACCCAAGCCAAAGGGAACATCATCTACAAAGACAACAGTGTGAGAGAAAGTGGAAGATTATGGTGTATATAAGTAGTTCCATATGGCTAAATAAAAAGTATGATGACAAAGTGTACTAGGAAGTGAGGCTGGACAAAAGGCAAGAGACTGGTTTAGAAAGGAATGTGCAAACTCAGGAAAATATTTTAGAATTTGACAAGAAAAGGGGAGTTGCTGGGTTTTCTTCAGTTGAACTTTTTAATTTTTAGATTATTGTTGATTCACGTTTAGTTTTAAGAATTCATGTCCTTTGCAGGGACACTGATGAAGCTGGAAACCATCATTCTCAGCAAACTAACACAGGAACAGAAAACCAAACACCTCATGTTCTCACTCTTATGTGGGAATTGAACAATGAGAACACGCACACAGGGAGGGGAACATCACACACCAGAGCCTGTAGCGGGGAGGCGGGGGAAGGGAGAGCATTAGGACAAATACCTAATGTAGATGATGAGTTGATGGGTGCAGCAAACCACCATGGCACGTGTATACCTATGTAACAAACCTGCACGTTCTGCACCTGTATCCCAGAATTTAAAGTATAATAAAAATAAATAAATAATATGAAGAGACCCCATGTATCTTTTACCCCCTCCCCAAGTTTCCCATCTTGGGAAACAAGGCTACATCTTGTAAAACTGTTTTTACATTAGGAGAATTGGTCTGTGGACAATGTGAGACATATTGATGAAAGAATGGGACATGGAGCCATCCAGGAGGCTGACCCATGACTCAGGATAAAGAAAAGGTGGGCATAGTTTAAGCTGGTGCTTAACTATGGTGTTCACACAGGCAGAACCGTATGTGTGAAGTTGAAAAGGGGAGGACAGGATATTATGTGTCACGTAATTATAATAATAAGTCATCAGCATTGGGTAATTGATCGGATGCTGGTACTATAGAAAGAAAGGGATGTAGAAGGTTTTCAGATTCCTATACTTGAAGATGTAGGTGAGTCTCCAAAATATAGAGAAGGGGTAACAGTAGGTGAAGTAAAATGACTGATAATCATGATGAAATGTATCAAACAAAAGTCACTGATGTCCTTAGAAGGAACATTTGAAAGAGGCTAATTGTTCTTGCTCCCGGCTGGGCTTCTGGGGAGAAGAGGCTAAACTCACTGTGGCCAATTCCTTAACTCATTTCCCCTTCAATTTACTGTTCAGTTTACACTGCAATCTAGTTTCTTATTAAATGGTGACTATAGTGTTTGAAAGGTATTGAATAGTAATAAATGCATGCACCTAGGAGTGTGAGAATTTCTTTCTAAGGATCAGGTCTTCTTTCTGCATGGTTCCCAAAAAAGATATACATAAAGAAAAATGGAAAACAGAAAATCAGAGTTTCTCTTTAACATTCATTACTCAAGTGTCTGATACTTGGTTCCAATAGAAATGGAGGATATTATTTAGTTTTAAGGCCTAAACAGAGTCTCTCCTTTCTGCTAAGCTGAATTTAAATTGTGTAACCAGCCCATCACCAATGTACCAAAGAGCTCAGACCACCACTGATGATAGCTCTCCCATGGAAAAAGAAGAGAAAAGGAGGAGGGTGGATGAGTCTCCTGTCAGGGTTCGAGTCCTAGACTGGACCCATTACTATTCTGCACCAACAGGGACTGAAAAAGAACCCAAAGATCAAACCACTCAGAATGTTGACCTTTTTGCCTACCCTGAAAATGTATGTAAATCTCTTTGAACGCTTTTTTCCAGCTTTAAAACTCAGAAATGTCTTTCTCAAAGACCTGGAAGCCATCCCTTTGAAATGTAATAATCAAGGAAGAGGGGGCCAGATCTCACAGTCTCTGTGGGACAGTACAGACCTATCTTACAATTAAACATGGATGGCCTAATCACGTTGACTATGAGGTCCCCAACAGCTGTCCACTGGTTCACTCTAGTGCTTAGAAACTCTCCATCTCAGGTTGCAGTGAGCCAACATCGCGCCATTGCACTCCAGCCTGGGGGACAAAGCAAGACTCTGACTCAAAAACAAACAAACAAACAAAAAACTTAACCAAAGAAACTCTCTATCTTTTGTTTCAGCAGAGTTCAGTTCAATCTCTCTCTTCCCTTTTATAATAGTCTTTTTTTTTTTTTTTTTTTTTTTTAAGAGAGTGAGTCTTGCTCTGCTGCCCAGGCTGGAGTGCAGCAGTGTTTTCACAGCTTACTGCAGCCTTGAACCCCTGGGCTCAAGGGATCCTCCTGGCCCAGATTCCCTAGCAGCTTGGATTACAGGTGTGCATGCCACACCCAGTTAAATATTTTTCTTTTTAATTTTGTTAGAGACAGAGTCTCACTACATTGCTCAAGCTGGTCTCAAAGTTCTGACCTCAAAGGTTTACATGTAGCGGACCATTACTAGTTAACAGACAGCATCCCAAGCATTGTTCATCTATTAGCCAAGTTAGCCACACAGGCACACGGCGCCCTAGGGGCAACCCCCTCTTCACACAGGCAGAAGCAAAGTACAAAGATGTTCCATAACCTCCTAAAGTCACACAAGGTCACACAAGTGCCTTCACCAAGACAGCTGTCTCCAGAGGCTGTAGTTGTAAGTACTGTGACCTCATGCCTCATAAGTACGGTTCTGCCCCGTCTTCCAAAAATCTAGCCATTTCCAGAGAGAATGTTTATTACATAATCAAATTGCTAGCAATGGTAGTTCTTTTAGTACTGTGTCACTGGAAGCTGACTGAAACCCTCAGTTTGGTGTTTTAGTGACTACACCTGGGACTTGGGAGAACATCACAGCTTTCTTCAGCTCATTTTTCTGTAACAGCCGCAGCTCCATATGTTAAGCGAATTTGGGTCGAATTGTTCTCATGTGAATACCGAGTGCTAAAAATGGTTTAATTGGAAGCTATAGTTAATTACGAAGACATGAAACTTTTTAGAAAAATGCTGGGAAAAGGTGTTCTTTAAGAAAAAAACATTTTATTGTATCGTTAGTTGACTTTAACTTACGGAATTCTCGGTCATCACTGAAAAATAATTTCTGGGTAATAATCTCGGTTTCTTTTGTAAATAGAATTGTTATAAATATTTCTGAAGAACTATAATAAAGTAACCTGCTAACATGTAAGTCATAATAAGCAAGTGAAGTGTTCAAATTCTCACAAGCAAACTAATATCATATGTTTTTCATGACAACAATAAATTGGAAAAAGTATCAGATTTTATATATTCCACCTTCCTTCTTTCAGTCAGGTTAATGGTAGAATTGAAAAATTAGTCCCTTTTTATTTTACAGATGGAAAAGTCAAGATCAACAGGTGCAGTTAGCCAAAGATGACACCACTTCACAGTGACAAAGAGAGAATCAGAATAAGGATGGTATAAAGCTTTCAACTAGAGTCCTAACTTAATAAATTCACAATGGCTTTCTGTGGGCTGTTTGATGAAGGACTCAGTCCAAGCACTCACTGGGAATAGTGTGTTAATTGGTAATGTCTGTCACGTGTGAGGGAGGACTCAGTCCAAGCACTTACTGGGAATAGTGTGATAATTGGTAATGCCTGCCATGTGTGAGGGAGGAGTCAGTCCAAGCACTCACTGGGAATAGTGTGATAATTGGTAATGCCTGCCATGTGTGAGGGAGGAGTCAGTCCAAGCACTCACTGGGAATAGTGTGATAATTGGTAATGCCTGCCATGTGTGAGGGAGGACTAAGTCCAAGCACTCACTGGGAATAGTGTGCTAATTGGTAATGTCTGCCATGTGTGAAGGAGGACTAAGTCCAAGCACTCACTGGGAATAGTGTGCTAATTGGTAATGTCTGCCATGTGTGAGGGAGGACTAAGTCCAAGCACTCACTGGGAATAGTGTGTTAATTGGTAATGTCTGCAGTGTGTGAGGGAGGACTAAGTCCAAGCATTAACTAGGACTGTTGTGCCAATGGATTGGTAATGACTGCCATGTACAGGGATGGGGCAGGGAGCACTATTCCATGGACTGGTCCATGTTCACTGCCCCTTGATGAGATGAAGGGCTTGGAGCCTTTTCACAGGGCTCAGTGGGTGAGCAAATATCATTGCTCACCTGATACAGAACAGCATCTGCAAGTGTTCAGCTGAGTAACTCATGAGGCCAGCCTGGAGTTGGTGCTGCGGCTGGGAGCTCAGGGGCGGGAGGCTGGGAATGACCACGTCGCCTGGGGCGTTCATGAATTTTGTCATGGGCGTCAATGAAAGAGCATTGTGAAGGCAGGAAACAGTTCCCCCAAAACTGCTGAGCGCTGAAGGGCAAGTAAGAGAACAGTGTATTTGGGATGCCTTATGGGTGCTTTAAGAGCTTACATAAGGTAAGTGAATGTGCTGTCATCCCTGGGCACCGGGTTAGTTTTGCTCCTGTCTGCTAATCCCTTGGGGTAGTACATGAAAACTAGTAGTATTTTAAAATGTGCTGAAAATAAACAGAAACATTTGAAAATTCCTGGTTACCCTTACTCCCAGGTGTAAGCGGTTTCCACTGGCGAGCAGTGCTTCCCCAAAACCATCCCACTCCAACCTCCTGTGGTTTGATACCTCCCTGGGTCATGGGCTTCTAAGTTAGCAGCCTCCCCACTGTGTCTCATGACTCCCGGCCCTAGAACAGACTTGTTTGGTGAGCTTTATACCCATACACAAAGAATGAAGTTACTACTATTCTTTTAAGTTACAGAGAAATTAAAAATCACGTTATTTTCTTGGGTGTGCGCTTTGTTTAGTTTTGCACTCCAGACTGGGCAACAAGAGTGAAACTTCATCCCTAAAGAAATACATGCATGCATACATACATACATACATACATGTATGTAATCCTTTGCAGTACCTAGCTAGTCTGTGTCTAAATACAGTGGTGAAAGTCACCTTTGCAAAGATAGGAAAAAGATGGATTATGTTTCCACTTGCAAAGGCTATTTCAGACTGTCATTATGTTATTTACAATTCTGTAAGCAATGCTTTCCAAAAAAAAGAAGTGACCATTTTCTTTTTTTTTTTTTTTTTTTTGCTCTATCGCCCAGGCTGGAGTGCAGTGGCCGGATCTCAGCTCACTGCAAGCTCCGCCTCCCGGGTTCACGCCATTCTCCTGCCTCAGCCTCCCGAGTAGCTGGGACTACAGGCGCCCGCCACCTCGCCCGGCTAGTTTTTTGTATTTTTTTAGTAGAGACAGGGTTTCACCGTGTTAGCCAGGATGGTCTCGATCTCCTGACTTTGTGATCCGCCCGTCTCGGCCTCCCAAAGTGCTGGGATTACAGGCTTGAGCCACCGCGCCCGGCCGAAGTGACCATTTTCAACTGGATTTTCAGTATAATAAATGTTTTATTTTAATACCAGATCTCCTTACCATTTTAATAAGTGGTTATTCAAAAGAACAAACTAAAATTTTTATATTTTACACATAATTAAGTTGTATTACAATAGCAAATACTTTTTGAAATTGTGGAAACATTCCTTACTACTTCTGAATTACCTGAGGTTTATTTATCTGGGAGTAGAAATATCAAATTATGTGATGCAAATGTTATTGTTTCAAATGTTTTACTTCCTAATAAAAAATTACCCTGTAACAAATCATGCTACTTCCTTTCATTCATATCCTTGAGTCTTAAATAGTCCTCCTATGAATGAAAAAAATTTAGAGTTACTGTATCAAGAGAATAATTCTATCCTCCATTTTAAATCTAAGAAAAGTCAGTCTGACTTCACATACCACACAATAGAGAGAAGAGGAGGTAGCATTAGATGACTAGTCACTAGCCTTCTGTAGAGAGACAAGCAAAGTCAAACAGAAAAATAGTACACCACAGCTATTAAAGACCTCCTGCTGAGGTACTTGAATGAAAATGAGTTTTAAAAAACAGGAAAAACAGATTCATTTCATAAGTGAATTGCATAAAATTGCAGCACTGAATACGAAGATGTGTGATTCTAAAATGAAATGCCATGAATATTTTCACATGATTCCACAAATAGCTGCTCTATTATAGTCCGTTGAGTTCAGCATAAAATACAAATATCCAACAGCCCAAAGAATAAAAAGGAAAAGTAAATATTTTATGGCAAAATTAAATCACAAAAGTAAGTGAATTTGAAACATATGTGCAACTCCTGATTTTATGTCATCCATGCTTGAAAAGAGATAGTGGGGACTTGGGAAATTTATGACATTGGACTATTTTAATACATCCATTTAATGTAAATGCCAATGCATTTTATAGCTCACCTTCACTGTGAAGGCTTTAACACAATTTTTCCAAAGTGTAATTTTTTTGGTCTTTAAGACTTTATTTCCAAACCGAAGTCACAAACACTGCAAACATACATTGCTACTTACTGCTACCATTTTCTAACTCAGTAGTTCTCGGCTAGGGACAGTTTTGCTTTGCTACTCCCCAGTGTCAGCTAACAGTGTCTGGAGACATTTGTGATTGTTCTGACTGGAAACAGAGGGAAAGAGTCGCTGACATCTGGTGGGTAGAGGCCAGGGATGCTGCTAAACATCCTACAGCACATAGGACAGCCCCCTGCCCCCAACCAAAGCAAAGAATTATCCACCCAAAATGTCAGTACTGCCACGGCTGAGAAAACCTGATTTAACTGAATTACAAACCTATATGAAACTGTGTAAAATCTTTCAAATTCTTAAAATATAAACTCTTCTATTGTCAGTTAATAGGCTATAACTTAGTTAAAATACCCATGATATACGCTTAGCAAATTAGACAATAAAGATTCCAAGGGAGAAAATTTTAGAGGAGCATGTGGTCGTTGGGAAAATAAAATTGTGTGCATTTTACATCCAATTTTCTGACTCATATCATCTAGCCCCTGTAGTTCCCTGGAAGTGAAATTGTCCTCCCTTTAAAGTAATTGCTGCGGAAACAATTCAGTTCAGCAATATAAAAAGACACTTTTGTTCATAGCCTTAGCAACTCAGCCCAGGAGGCACAAGGCCCGGAGCCCCAACAGGAGGAGCTTCAGATGGAATCTAGAGATAAATGATTCCTCTGTTGGCCTTGCTTCTTTTCAAGCAAACATGACTATGTATCCAAGCTTGAAACAGAGGAGAACCAGATAATCCACGGGAATTTTCTAGTAAGTGGCGCTTCTCAGAAATACCTGGTCCTAGATCGTACTACAATACAGCACACTAATCTGGTTACCTGAAAATGAAGGTCAAATTGTTCCCAAGCCAACTTCAGAGTGTGTGAATCTGGGCCGGGCGCGGTGGCTCACGCCTGTAAGCCCAGCATTTTGGGAGGCTGAGGCGGGCGGATCACGAGGTCAGGAGATTGAGACTGTCGTGGCTAACACGGTGAAACCCCATTTCTACCAAAAACAAAAAACAAAAACAAAAAAAAGCACATTAGCTGGGTGTGTTGACATGCACCCGTAGTCCCAGCTACTCGGGAGGCGGAGGCAGGAGAATGGCGGGAACCCGGAAGGCGGAGCTTGCTGTGAGCCGAGATGGCGCCACCACACTCCAGCCTGGGCCACAGAGCGAGACTCTGCCTCAAAAAAAAAAAAAAAAAAAGAGAGAGAGAGAGAGTGTGAATATGAAGTATTTACAAAATTTGGTTATCACGTTGGTAGTTTTTTCCTTAATGCATATGTGATTAATGTTAGAATAGGAGGTGAGGGGATGCTTAACTCATCAACAAGTAATCGTCATGAGCTAATCCCCATAGAAGCATAAACAAAAAATAAACAAAACTGAACTTCAAAAACACAGATATCACATTTTGCTGGTTTAAATAAAGTCGAACTGATTGTCGACATACTATCTCCTACATCCACAAGCTTGGAATTCCGGGTCAAAATATCCGTTTGTTATATTTCAAGTGTGACTATAAAAGCTACTTAGAAAAACAACAAAAACAAAAATCCTCAACACTGATTCTTCAGACTTAATAAAATCACTAGTTAAACAATTATTCTTTAAAGTTACTAAAATAGGCTGGTGCAGGCTGGCTCATGCCTGTAATCCCAGCATTTTGGGAGGCTGAGTTTGGTGGATCACCTGAGGTCGGGAGTTTGAGACCAGCCTGGTCAACATGGCGAAACCCCATCTCTACTAAAAATACAAAAGACTAGCCGAGTGTGGTGGCTCATGCCTGTAGTCCCAGCTACTTGGGAGGCTGAGACAGGAGAATCGCTTGAACCCAGGAGGCAGAGGTTGCAGTGAGCTGACATCCCGCCACTGCACTCTAGCCTGGTTAACAGAGTGAAACTCTGTCTCAAAAAAAAAAGAAAAGAAAAGAAAAAAAAAACTAAAATTGACATTGATACCCGGATAACTAAAATTCATAGTAAAATTAAGCCGTGATTTATATTAATAGTTTCAACCATTGTTTGTGTCATCTCTGATTTCTTTAAGCAGTGCTTTGTAATTCTCATTGCAGATATCTTTCAACTTCCTACTTAGCTGTATTCTTAGGTATTTTATTCTTTTTGTGGCAGTTGTGAATGGGATTGCGCTTCTGATTTGGCTCTAGGCTTGGCTGTTCTTGGTGTATAGAAATGCTAGTGATGTTTGTATATTGATTTTGTATCCTGAAACTTTGCTGACGTTGTTTACTGGCTGAAGGAGCTTTGGGGATAAGACAGTGGGGTTTTCTAGATACAGAATCATGTCATCAGCAAACAGGAGTAGTTTCACTTCTTCAGTTCCTAATTAGATGCCTTTATTTCTTTCTCTTGCCTGATTGGCCTGGCCCGAACTTCCAATAGTACGTTGAATATGAGTGGTGACAGAGGACACCCTTGTCTTGTGCTGCGCAAATGCTTCCAGATTTTGCTCATTCAGTATGATGTTGTCTGCAGGTTTGTCATAGATGGCGCTTATAATTTTGAAGTATGTTCCTTCAATACCTAGTTTATTGAGAGTTATTACCATGAAGGAATTTTGAATTTTATTGAAAGTCTTTTCCACATCTATTGAGATAATCATGTAGTTTTGTCTTTAGTTCTGTTTGTGTGATGCATCATATGTATTGATTTGCATATGTTGAACCAATCTTGCTTCCCAAGGATAAAGACTACTTGATCATGGTGGATTAGGTTGTTGATGTGCTGGCTGGATTCAGTTTGCAAGTATTTTGTTGAGGAATTTTTTTATTAATGTCCATCACAAATATTGGCCTGAAGTTTTCTTTTTATTTGTTGTGTCTCTGCCAGGTTTTGATACCAGGATGATGCTGGCCTCATAGAAAGCGTTGGGAAAGAATCTTCCCCCTCAATTTTGGGGGAGCAGTTTCAGTAGAAATGGTACTAGCTCTTCTTTGTACATCTGGAAGAATCTGGCTGTGAATCTACCTGGTCCTTGGCTTTTTTTTTTTTTTTAGCTGGTAGGCTATTTACTACTGATTTAATTTTAGGGTGCATTATTGGTCTTTTTAGGGAATTAATTTCTTCTTGGGAATTAAGTTCAGTCTTGGGAGGGTTTATGTATTGAGGAATTTATTCATTTCTTCTAGGTTCTGTAGTTTGTGTGCATAGAGGTGTTCATAGTAGTGTCTGATGGCTATTTGTATTTCTGTGGGGTCAGTGGTAATATCCTCTTTGTCATTTTTAAGAATCAATAGCATTAAAATGGCCATATTGCCCAAAGCAATTTACAGATTCAATGCAATTCCTATCAAATGACCAATGACATTCTTCACAGAACTAGAAAAACCTATTTTAAAATTCATATAGAACCAAAACAGAGCCCAAATAGCCAAGGCAATCCTAAGTAAACATAATAAAGCTGGAGACATTATGTTACCCGAATTTAAACTCCACTGCAGGACTACAGTAACCAAAACAGCATGGTTCTAGGACAAAAACAGACACATAGACCAAAGGAACAGAATAGAGAGCCCAGATATAAGGTCACAGACCTACAACCATCTGATCTTGAAAGCTGGCAATAACAAAAAATGGGTAAAGCACTCCCTATTCAATGAACGGTGCTGGAATAACTGGCTAGTCATATGCAGAAGATTGAAACTGGACCTCTTTTTTCACCGTATTCAAAAAGCAAATCAAGATGGATGAAAGACTTAAATATAAAACCTAAAACTATTAAAACTCTAATGGAAAACCAAGGAAATACTAGTCTGGACATAGGACCTCACAAAGATTTCATGACAAACACTCCAAAAACAATTGTGATGGAAACAAAAATTGGCAAGTAGAACCTAATTGAACTATAAATCTCCTGCACAACAAAAGACACCATCAACAGAGTAAACAGACAACCTACAGAATGGGATAAAATATTTGCAAACTATGCATCTGACAAAGATCTGGTATCCAGTATCTACAAGAAACTTAAGGAAATTTACAAGAAAAAAAAAAAACATTTAAAGTAGGCAAAGGACATGAACACTTTTCAAAAGAAGACATGAATGCATCCAACAAGCATATTAAAAAGCACAGTATCACAGATCATTTAAGAAATGCAAATAAAAACTATAATTAGATATCATCTCACACCAGTCAAAATGACTATTGTTAAAAAGTCAAAAAATAACCAACGCTGGCAAGGTTGCAGAAAAAGGGAATGCTGATACAGTGTTGGTGGGAGTGTAAATTAGTTCAACCATTTACAGTGGACATTCCTCAAAGAGCTAAAAGCAGGACTACTATTTGACCCAGCAATTCCATTACTGGGTATATACCCAATGGAATATAAATCATTCTACCATGAAGATACATGCATGTGTATGTTTATTTCAGCACTATTCACAATACCAAAGACACGGAATCAACCTAAATGTCCATCAGTGGCAGATTGGGTGAAAAAAAACATGGTACATATATACCATGGAATACTATGCAGCCATAAAAAAGAATAAAGTCATGTCCTTTGCGGGAACATGGATCAAGCTGGAGACCATTATTCTTAGCAAACTAATTACTGTATGTTCTTGCTTATAAGTGGGAGCTAAACAATGAGGACACGCGGACACATAGAGGAGAACAACACACCCTGGCCCTATTGGAGGGTGAAGGGTGGAATGTGGGAGAGGATCAGAAAAAAATAACTATTGGGTACTAGTCTTAGTACCTGGCTGACAAAGTAATCTGTACAACAATCCCCCATGACACAAGTTTACCAATATAACAAACCTGCACATGTAGCCCTGAACATAAAAGTTAAAAAAAATAAGTTTCAACTACTCTCTAAACCTTTTAGGAAACAAGCAAAGCTCAGGTTGAAAAGCCACTTAGACACCTGGGTGCCAAATACTGAATCACTTTTGGAGAAGGCCTCCCCTCTCAGATAGAACGTACTAGATGTTAGTCAGTAGGATATTTCTAGATAAATATTAGATATTTCTCAATACAAGATATTGGCAGCCCAAAGAAAGGCTGTGATTTAAACTGGAGTATCCATTTGGAACTTTGGGATAATAAGATAGTTGTCATTGAGAAAAGGTCATTGCAGATCAAAGCACAAATGAAGAGCTGAGCTCTTGAGTTGGTTTATAAGTGTGGATAAATTGATTCTAAAATTTTAAAAAAAAAATAAAAAGCAACTGTGATAGCCAAAACAATTTGAGCAAAAAGGAAGAAAATAGAAGACTCACACTACTCAATTATAACCATCGTTATAAGCTACAATAAGTAAGACTATGGTATTGGTGAAGGAACAGGCACATAGATCAATGCAACAAAAGAGAGATTCAGGAGATTCAATGGAGGAAGGATAATCTTTTCAACAAATGGCAATAGAACAATTGGACATCTATGTGCAAACAAACAAAATGAACCTCAATATAAACCTCACACCTTATACAAAAAATTAACTCAAAATATATAATAGAAATAATTAAAAAGGTAAAACTGATTTTTTAAAGGAACACATAGAGAAAAACTTCATGACTTTGTGTTAGGCAAAGAATTCTTAAATATAACACCAAAACCCTAATAGATAAAAGAAAAAATAAAACTTTATCGAAATTGAAAATACTTGCTTCTGAAAGACGTGATTAAATGAATGAAAATACAAGCTATGGATAAGGAGAAAATATTTGCAAATTGCAAATGTAGCAAATGACTTTATTTAGAGTATGGAAAGAACTTGCTAATGTCAGGAGTAAGAAAACAAACAATCCAGTAAAAATTAGAAAAGATATGAACAGGCACTTTTCCAAAGAATATATAAACACGTGCAAAAAGGCTCAATAGTTCTAGACATTAGGTAAGTGATAGCTGAAATTATAAGAAGAGGTGGAGCAAGATCGCTGAATAACACCCTCCAGCGATTGTCCCTCTTGCAGGAACATCAAATTGACCAGCTCTCCATGCAAGAAAGCATGCTCAGAGGCATCAAACATCAGGTGAGCAATCATAGTGCCTCATTTTAACATCACTGCAAAGCAAGAGGCACTGAAGAGGGTAGGAAAGAAAAGACAATTTTGACTTATCAACACCTCTCCTCTCCCAACCCCTGGTAGTAGCCACATGGCATGGAGAGAGAATCTATGTAGTTAGGGAAGGGACAGCACAGTGATTGTGGGACTTTGCATCGGAACTCAGTACTGCCTGTCACAGTGGAAGGCGAGTCAGGACAGAATTCCGCTAGTGCCGACGGAGGGAGGATTTAGACCCGCCCTAGTCATTGGGGAATCGCCCGTCCCAGCAGTCTGAACCTGAGTTCCAGATAGCACTACCCCCACAGGCTAAAGTACTCTGAGGTACTAAATAAACAAAAGGCAGTTTAGGCTACAAAAACTGCAATTCCTAGGCAAGTCCTAGTGCTGTGCTGGGCTCAGAGCCAGTGGACTTGGGGGTATATGCAACCTAGTGAGATGCCAGCCAGGGTAGCCAAGCATTTTGCAAGACAAAGCCCCCTTTATTGTTCTCTCCTCTTTCTTCAAGCAGAAGGAGTCTCTCTCAATAGCGGCCAAAACCAGGCATGCGCTGGGTTATACTTGAAGCCAACACACCACTGGGTCTTACCAAAGGCCTGTGGCAAGTACTATCTGGCTTGCATCATCCATCCCCCAACCCCAGACAGCACAGCTTGCAGCTCCAGGAGAGATGCTTTCCCCCTGCTTGAGGGGAGGTCAGGGGAGAATAAAGGGGCCTTTGCCTTACAGCTGGGATACCAGCTCAGCCACAGCAGAATAGGGCACCAGGCAGAGTCCCATGGTCCCCATTTCAGGTCCTAGCCCCTGGGTGACATTTCTAGACACACCCTGGTCCCAAAGTGAACCTGCTGCCTTGAAGGGAAGGATCCAGTACTGGTAGGCTTTATCACCTGCTGACTAAAGAACCCTTGGGCCTTGAATAAAAATAAACAGTAGCCAGATAGTACTTGCCAGAGGCCTTGGGTGAGACCCACTGCTGTGCTGGCTTCAGGTGTAAGCCAGCACATCACATGCCCAGTTATTTATTTATTGATTGATTTATATTTATTTTGAGATGGAGTTTCACTCTATCACCCAGGCTGGAGTGCAGTGGCACAATCTCGGCTCACTTCAGCCTCCACCTCCTGGGTTCAAGCGATTCTCCTGCCTCAGCCTCCTGAGTAGCTGGGGTTACAGGCGCCTGCCACCACACCCAGCCAATTTTTTTGTATTTTTAGTAGAGATGGGCTTTCACCATGTTTGTCTGCAAAGGAGAAGTATCAATAAGTTTTAGGGGGTGATGGAACTGTTCTGTATCCTTATTGTGGTTTTCACACAAATCTACATATGTGTTAAAACTCATAGAACCTCATAAAACCATCAATATTACTTTTTTGGATATTAGGAAAGAACTTGATAACCTAACCAGTTTGCTAGAGTATCTTTGTTTTAAATAAAATAACTTACCAAACTTCATTGTCTCCTAGACAACATAGCCATCTTACACAAATAGCATGTGGGTTCTCGCTTCTTCCTTTTATTACATCAGTTCTCTTTTTTTTTTACACTTCTACTCACTTCCTTTTTTATTTATTAAGAATTTCTAAATTTTATTTTTTCTACTTTTATTTTATGTTCAGGGGTACATATGCAGGTTTGTTACATGGGTAAATTGCATGTTGCTGAGGCTTAGTGTGCAAATGATTCCATCACCAAGATAGTGAGCATAGTACCTTATAGATAGCCTTCCAATCATTCCTCCCTCCCACCCTCTCCTGTCAAGCAGTCCCCAGTATCTCTTGTTCTCATATTTGCAAACTTGTGAATTCAATATTTAGCTGCCACTTATAAGTGAGAACATAATGGTACTTGTTTTTCTGTTCTTCCATTAACTTGCTTAGGATAACGGCCTCCAGCACATCCATGCTGCTGCAAAGGACATGATTTGTGGTGTATATGCACCACATCCGTATCCAGTTCACTGTTGATGGGAATCTTAGTTGATAAAAATCCTCAACCAAAAGCCTAGCAAACTGAATCCAGCGCCACATCAAAAAATTTAATGAACCATGATCAAGTAGGCTTTATCCCTGGGATGCAAGGTTGGTTTGACATATGCAAATTAATAAATTAGATTCACAACATAAATAGAATTAACAATACAAATCACATGATCATCTCGATAGATGTAGAAAAGGTCTTTGATAAAATTCAATATCCTTTCCTGTTAAAAACCCTGAACAATTTAGGCATTGAAGAAAGATACTCAAAATAATAAGATTGATCTATGACAAACCCAGAGCCAACATCATACTGAACAGCCAAAGGTTGGAAGCAATTCCCTTGAGAACTAGAACAAGACAAGGACGCCCACTCTTGCCACTCCTATTCAGTGTAGTACTGGAAGTGCTAGCCAGAGCAATCAGGCAAGAGAAAGAAATAAATCACATCCAATAGGAAGAGAGAAAGCCAAACGATCTCTCTTTGCAGACAATATGAATCTACACATAGAAAATCCCACAGACTTTGCCCAAAGGCTTCTAGAACTGATAAACAACTTCAGTAATGTTTCAGAATTCAACACCAACGCACAAAAATTAGTAGCATTTCTATATGACAATAACGTCCAAGTTCAGAGCCAAATCAAGAACACAATCCCATTCACAATAGCCACACACACAAAAAATAAAGTATCTAGGAATAAAGCTAACCAGGGAGGTGAAACAGCTCTACAACAAGAATTAGAGCATCTTAATGAAACTGGCCAAAGGTTTAGTAACAAAACTTTCATTGATTTCAGAGCAGTATCACTGAGTGGAGTTTCCCAAAGTGTAAGTGTAGAACACAGGTTATACTCCAACTGATGTAGGTGACAGCCACATAGGACATTCAACATCACTTTATTGCAAAGTGAAATTTTTCCATTTCAGTTCTCTTTAAAAAAATCATGAAATAATGGTGAGGATTAAGTCTAAATTGGATGTTAAAACAGTCATGGGAATTGGACTGACTGGGATAGAAAATCTGAGATTCTCATGCCTGACAGAATCCTCATAGACCCTGAGACATTTTGTGAGGGCCAGCAAATTGGTGTACCTTCATTTGTGAATATGCTGAGTTGTCTTTTGTTTGGTTTAACATTTAATAAAATTTCCAATCTGTGGCCAATAAAATTTCACTCCTTTAATCATGTCTGTCAGTGTCTTTCTGTCACACTTCAGACTACACACTGCACACTCACACTTACACCACACTACTACTCTGGTTAAAACACAGAAAACATTGAGGGTTTTCCTTTTGTGTTTGAAATATAAGGTTTTTTTTGTTTTTTTTTTTTTTAATGAGTTTAAGTGAAATACAAAAGTGAATGCATGTGCACCTCCCAATTCACTGCAATAAAAGGCCAATATCACATAAACAATAGAATTGGCAGGACATAAATACAGCCAAAGACCATGAAGACACAGCGTGGTGTGGCGTGGACATGGCAGAAATCATAATGACGGTCTGAAATGACCAAAGTGGAAGAACATACATTAACTGTCAACTGTTTCGGTGTTAAGACTTTGAATCAGAATTCCTGTTTTTCAATCTTGCTTTTGATACTGGTCAGCCACAAGACATTAGATAAACAATTTAAACTCTTTAGTACTCAATTTTACTATCTTTACTTGAAATTAATACTGTTTTTATTTTATAAGCCCATTGAGAGGATTAAACAAGATAACTCATGTAAAACCCTTAATCAACTGTCTAGCGTCCAATAAGTGCTAGCTAGAAGAGCTAACACCAAAATATGTTTTCTAGCGTAGAATACATAAAACCAAAATTTCATATCTTGTGAAGTAAATATTCCCTATATATTTGTTATTTGATAGCAATTTATATTAAACCATCAATTAAAATTTGGATCACATTTTAATCATTAACATTTTGGAGAATTCCATATAATCAATATATCAAAAACAAATGTCTTATGATGCTTGGAGATGGGGAGAGGAGAAGAGAGAGTGAGAAAGAAAAACAAATCTATAAAAATGAAATGTAAATGACACTTTTGAAACAACACTAATACTGAGCTCTATGAGTGAAAAAAAAAGCAGATTCCTGGCTCTTCCATCAATTAGATCTTGCGATGAGTCTGAAAATCCCTAGAACATAACACGGAATTCCTGTCCCACACACTTACCTTAAACAGTCCAGTGAAATCAATATTCTGCCTAATGTTCTGCAACTCCATTTCACCATTCAATTGGCCTCTAGAAAAAGCAATACCCTCTCTTGGATCAATTTAAGTGTAACAACCAGGAACTCCTGTTCAAATGATAGATTAAGAACATTCTCTCCTTTCCCAAATCTGATATATGTAATTGAAAATAAAGAAAAATGTCTCCAAGCATATAAAAAGGAAAAGATACATAAGAGCCATCAGGTGGTGACTGGAGATAAGTACAGTTGACCCTTGAACTCGGGGGTTAGGGCTGATGACCGCCACATAAACTCATACAAGTCAAAACCATGCACGAGTTTTGACTTCCCCAAGACTAACTACTAACAGCCTAGTGTTGACTAGAAACATTACTGATACCATAAATGGTAGGTTAACACATATTTTGTATGTTATATGTATTACATGCTGTATTTTTACAATAAAGTCACCTGGAGGAAAAAAATGTTGTTAAGAAATTAAGGAAGAGAAAATACACTCACTATTCATTAAGTGGAAATGGATCATCATAAAAGTCTCCTTTCTTGTCATCTTCACATTGAGAAGACTGAGAAGGAGGAAGAGGAAGGGTTAGTCCTGACAGTTCAGGGACAGCAGAAGCAGAAGAAAATCTGAGTATAAATGGATATGTGAAGTTCAAACTTGTGTTGTTCAAGGGTCAACTGTACTTGGAAGACAGAAAGTAAACTGAGTTCTCTATTGACAAATTAGGCTGAAAATTGGTCTTAGAGTGTAGAGGCAGGAGCCCACCTGCTGGGCAGAGCCCAGGAGAGATTTTAAGCATGAAAAGAGACAGGATGGGAGAATGTGATCCATATCCTCTCTCTAAAACCACCTCTCAAGCATCATGTGTGCCCAGGCAACACCTAAAACATAAGCAAAACAAAACAACTATAAATAACTCCTGGGGGTATTCTCTGAAGATGTGTTCAGGGGGACACAAGGAAATTGGAGATGGCTTTGAAATCTTAGCATAAATCTGACTTATTTTCACATTCAAGGGTGCTCCAGCTCACTGGCTGGCTCATTTCCAATCATCACAGAGTGCACTCTGCCAGGTCACAGGCTAACCATCACATACAGAATTCCTATTCAGCTTCTCTATCATTGTTTCGTAAATGTGAGCAATCAAGAAACCTAAGTCATTTTAAGAACTTCTGTAATAGAAAGAGGGAAGTCCAAAGAAAAACAAAATGGTCCAGGAAAACAAGTCAAAGAACAGGAAACAACAACAACAACAAAACCCACAAAACTTTCATTAGAAGGTGCATATGAATTGAGCGAATAAAACGGAAAAAAAGAAAAATGACATGAAAAGATAAGCAATGTAGATGATCTATATAGGAAGTACAGTGTACAATTTATAACGATTCCCCTGAAGATGAGGGAAACACATTATTAAAGATAATACATGATAATTTCCAAGGTTGAAGATCAGAAGAAATTAACTAGGAAGGCACCACAGGAAATTGAAAGGAACTTTGCAGAGGAGAAGGGCTAGGATGGATATCACCCATGCTATGCTTTTTTCCTGGGATATTCCACCAGATCATGTTTGTGTTTCACAGCCACACTGTTCTTCTCCCCCATGTCTATCTTCCTTTGTTGCCTGAATGCAGATGATCTGTTCAGATACTGAGAAGTTTGGAATGGTTAAGGCATTTGAAGAAAATTTGGGTTCATGAATGACTGATGTGTGAACAGCAGTAGCTACCCACTACGAAGTCAGTACTGGGACATGAGCAAGAAATAAACTGTGGTTATGTTAAGCTGAGATTCTGGGTAATTTTTTTGGCAGATCATACACTCTGACTGAAATAGAAATTGGTACCTTGACTTGAGCTACTGCTGTAACAAAAATCTAAAATATGTGGTCTTGGCATTGAAATGGGGTGTAGTAGCCAGCAAACAATTTTGCAGGGTAGACTGCAGGAAGTACATGTGACGCAATGAGAAAGCATTTGTAAGAGTAGAGCCTCTGTTGCTGTGAATCTAGATGAAAGGTTGGAAAACAGCACTTGTACCTCCTAAGATCTACGGAAAAAAAAAAAAAAATTAAAGTGTATGCTGGCCCAGTAGACTGCATTTAACTACACAGTATAAGAAAAAAATGACCTCAAGAAAGAATTGGAGACACCACATACAACAATGTTAGGAATAGAGAGATTCCATACAAAGTAGGGTTTTGAAGGTTAGAAAAGCTGTTTCTTGAGCCAAATTGCAGAAAAAGAAAAAAAAAAAAGAAAATAATCCAAATGACCAGTAGAATGAGTAAATAAATAAATGGTGGTATTCTCAAACCATGGGAAATTAAAGAGTATAAAGAAGACTCCCTCTACGGCTAGGTACAAGCACAAAGTAGTCATCAGGGTAGGAATATTCTGGATGAAAATTAATAGAATAGATGCTACATGTGATGAAATAGTGGTAGCCACATTTTTAAAATGTAAAAGGATACAGATCATACTTGTTATATATTTTATTTAACCTAACATGGAATAAATACAAAATTTATTAATGAGGTATTTTACATTTCTGGTACTAAGTCTTTGCAATCAGTTATGTATTTTACATTTACAACTCAATTCAGATGTTAATTTTTCAACTGAAGTTCTTGATCTGCACTTAGATTTTATACATTTTATAGATAAAAAGTAAATTCACATGCTCAAGTTGTTTCAAATATACTTAAAAGTAATACAATAAATAAAAATAGCCAGTTTTGGAAACTGCATGGTATATGCTAAACAGCCACATGCACTGGCCATCAGATCTCTACAGCTTAATGCAGGCAGTGGCTACATGAAAGGGCTCACTTTACAGAAATGCACCCTGTACACCTATAAGTTGTGCATTTTTATTTTTCTTCAGTTACATAGAGAACTTGCTGCTTTGGGCAGTAAACCAAGTGGAAAATGATGGAACAGGACCTCATGTTTTTTTAAATTGCTTGTGCTCTATTTGCTTCTTAAAACATATGTACAAATTGTTTGACAGTCTCTTGATTATATTTAAAAAATGGCTTCAAGCTTTTCCCTTTTTTTGCTGTATTCCTGGTAACGAGATGAATTCAATTCATTAATTGAAGTTTGCTCTGAGAGTCATACCTCTGCCTCCAAGCTAATTCACTCAACACAGCCAGTCAGGATGCAAAACCCTTAACAAATTCAGTGGTTTCACCAGGATGTATATTTAGACTATTTGTGTGAAAGACTTTTGAGAAAATAATAGCTGCTTTTTTTAGTGTTTAGTGTTTTTATCAAGAATAAATGTATTTAATCCTCACAACAGTGGAATCAAGTAGTAACTCGCATAATCCCCATGGTCCATACGAGGAAACTGAGGCAGAGAAAGGTGAAGGAATTGTCAGACGTCTGGAAAGTGGTGTGCAGGGATTCAAACCCAGACACTGACCTGAATGAGCTTTTACAGTGATGCTGAGGCAGTTCATTAAACATTTCCTGGATCCCTTTATGGGACTGTATTAGCACATAGCCTAAAATATTCATTGGTGTATAAACACATATCCATTTTCTGTAAATATTTCAGCACAGTGGATACAGAAGTTAAGTAAATAAGAATAAAATATTCTGATTCTTTTCTGTGCTCTGCCTTTGACTTTTGAAACAATACCAAAGAGACCTGACAGCAGTCAAACAACAGACACTCATTCGTCCCAGCCTTGTCCTGAGCCATCCTGCACCTGTTTCCTCTCTCAGCCTGGAACTTTTCCCTGCGTCATGCTAAGCAACTGGTGCTGCCACCCTGCACGGAGCTTGGCAGCTGCAAGATTTGCTAACACACAGCCAATGCCTTGACCCGGTCACTCCAGCACGTCTGGAAGCTCACATATGCCTCAGCCGGTGCTCCCACCTGTCTACTTCCCCACATCGTTGCTGGCTTTGATCCTGCTTGGAGTCAGCTTCACTCTGTTTCAGATTTTCTTGACCTTGCCTTCTTCCCGAGAAGGTGGCTGACCACTTTGTGGTTGAGCAGAAATTGCATTAACTCTTTATATTTTCAGACTAATTCCTGGGAAAAATATCTTCCTCCTCTTGGTGCTCCCATAAGATGTATAAAAGCTAGACGTTCCAATTCATTCATTCTCCTAAGCTTCTCTGGGAATTATATCAGTGCTGTGAAAGGACCAGTTTACTCAACATAATAATAGTAATTAAACAACAACAACTCAGGACTCAAAAACAGAGCCTTCTTGAATCATTGGAATCTGGATTATCTAAATAATTTCCAACTAAGTTGTTATCTTATTGTTTCAGAGCAAAGAGGAATTGTCAGGCATGTGGCTGACAAGCAGGTATAACATATATGAAGGGCTTATCATAGCCATAAGCCTGCATTGCTTTTTCTTAAATGGGACGTGTATAAACAATGTCTCAAGTACTCAGCAGTCACCACTATGATTACCGTGTGGTTCATTCTTCTCAAAAATAAAATTCAAAGATTAATGATAGACCTCTGCTCAACTGATATCTTAAAATTGACAACTTTCTTTGCTTGCGTTTATGCAACATACACAGTTTCCATGAACACTGTTGCTGGAATTGATAAGCCACGACAGGGAAAAAGCCAAGTTGGAGTGAAGATTGCTTTTTGGAGAGATTCAGAGTGTCTGTGAAATGGTATTGTTAAAATTCTGTGAGGTGTAATGGGGTCGCTGACTGTTAATTGTTCCACAGAGGAGTAAGTAGCTGTTGGCTGACTCTGCAAAAATAAATTGGTCTTTATCGAGCACATTTCTTAAAAGATTCTTGGATCATGTGGCCCTTCAAGGATTAGTGAATAAACACTTCAAAAAACTACAGGAAATAAACATTTGAAACTTCTAATGCAATGAAGATAGCTTGCCATATCCATCCAAAGAATAATTTCCTCACCTTAGAATGAGCATAATTATAATCAGCAAGTTCACATGTTTCTAAATTCTACATTTTAATTTATCACAAATATTTCCACTCTAAATTTGGCAATATCATTTAAAAACACTTCTCCTATTTAAAAGCAATTCAACTTGAGATGTTCCTGTATAAGTGAATAAATGACTATTTCTACCATGGGTCGGAAATATTTCATTATTTATATAGTTTGTAATTAGGTACTTTGTATCTTGGGGGGGACATGTGTTCTGTATTGGTGTTTGTCCTCATAACATCATGCTATAAATCCTTTTTATCTCATTTTCCTTAGGTCTCAAATTGTCATTTAGTCCACACTATTTTCTAATGTAATTGCAGTATTGTGTTAGCACATAGCTAGTTAGCACACAGCTAGAAGCTAATATCCACGGTAGCCCATCTATTGGAGGGAGGTCTGCAGCACTGGGTGTGAGTAATGATGGCACTAAACTGTGGCTTTCTGGGCTGAGCAGGCTTGCCACAGAGGCTGTGTGATGTACTTCAGAATGAGGAAGACAGCAAGCACATTGTGCATTTAGCAGTATTCTTAACATCCCCATAATCCTGTGGGTCTCAACCTAGGCTACCAAAGAGAATCCACCGAGCTTCTTTAAATAAAAATTAATGCATTAATGCTTGGGTCTTATTCCCAAAGATTATGATTGAATTGTTCTTGAGTGTGGCCCTGGCACTGGCAATTTTACCTCCCCCCAGATGATTCCAATGTGTAGCCAGGGAGGAAAGCCTTCCTACCACACCAACCCTCAGAGCTCACCGAGTTCTTTCTCACACCCTTATTCCCTCATGTGACCTTCACAGCGTCCTTGAGAAGTAGTCAGACAAATTACGTTATCTTCTTTCTAACAGAGTAAGAAACTTCAGCAGAAAGACTGAGTTGTGCAGTTAATAGACATAAAGCAGGGACTGGGGTCAAGTCTCAGGACTTAAAGTCATTATGTCCCACCAGGTCACATTTGTCCTCATACAGTAAGGCGGACAATGACAGTAGTGCCCTCTACCCAGACCTCATTATAGCTCAACCGTTGATTACCTATGAATGATGAGCTTTGTTTTTCACGGTAAGACCCATTTTTGTGATTTCTGTTTTTCTATTTCTTCATGTTTGTCATCATTATCCCAAAGTCCATTAAAGTTAGGGACAACACAAGAGAATTCAGGAGCTCTCACTGAAAATTCTTGCCACTGTGTCATTCTATATTCCACCTTCACCTTAGCTGAATTCATTAACTTCTCAGCAAAATAGCATTAGCAGGAATTAATTTAGGGCAAATCTATGGGCACTTTATGAAGAGTGTAATTGTTCTTAATTTTTTCAGTTGTTGAAATGCCTGCTAAGAATATGCTTTCATAGTTAAAGAACAGTTTCTGAATAATGTGCTACAGAGGATGTCATTGTCACCTCCACTTAGAGGTTAAAAATAGTAATGCCAGTCCATTTGTGATTCTAAAATCACAGTCTTTTCATTTTAATGTGCTGCCATTCTGGAATGAAGGTGAGATTTCTGACCTACTGTTGGGAGGGTATGCCCTGGAAGTCCTTTGATAGTGTGAATGGATTTGTAGATCACCCCATGTATATTTCCTTCACCTCCATTGTCCTTTGTTAGTTTCCACTCCTTGTGATTTGGTTTTCCAATTTTAACTTCTAATTTTATATTGTGAATCTACAAGAACAAATGGGTGATTTGGAGCAAGTACTTTGCCCTGGGTGAGCATTATTCCCTACACCTACAAAAGATTAAAAATAATACACATTTCAAAGATTGTTACAAGGATTAAATGAGATTATGATGTGAAAGTGCCTAGCCCAACATCTGGACTCAGGACTCAGGTCAAATCAATAAGGCTGAATTTGAAGGATCATCACTTGTGTTGACCATATGTATTTTACCATTTGGTAAATGCAATTTATAAACCTAATGAAGATTTTCTCCTGTTTTGCAGATTTTGCATCTATCTCTGGCAGCTTATGGAATTAAGCTATATATATTTGGCTTTTCACTGTCAATTCCTCTAGTGGTACTGTATTCAAACACATCATTTATATACTTCATTACACTACGTTACCATACTGTGAGGGTTTTTAGACACAAACTCCATGCTGCATGAAAGGTCTAACGCTGTGGCCTTACTTCCATTTTTTTTTTTTTTAAAGAAAAAGAAAAGCTTTGCTATGGTAGTAATGAACAACTGGCATGCAGATGGCATTGATCAAAGTTTACCCCCAGAACAGCTGTAGTTTCTGTAATCTGCAACCCAGCTGTCCCAGATGGTATTTTTAGCATCACACTCTCTAAATACAGGAGGTGGTAGCCAAAATATACTTAAAACATGATACCATTATGGAGATTCTAATAATAGAATTGCTTTTCTTCTCTCTTCTTTAAATTTTTTTGTTTGTTTTTGAAAAATAGCCAAATCCTAATAGACTTGACAAATATATTTTTGTGGTAAAGTCAATAAGTAATAACAAAGATACAGTTTTGAAAATTTAAATTACGAAAGTATTTTCAACCGTCTCATATCTCTTTAAATTCTATAGTCTAAAATTAGGACCATGACTATTTCCAGCAAGAGAAGAAAGAAATGACTATAAAATTAGTATCGCTTCACAAGAAAGTATTTTTTGAGTGCTTACTAGGTCCTTTTACCCCGTTTAAAAAAAAAAAAAAAAAAAAAAGCCCCACTTTTCCATCTAGTTGGTAATCTAGGCTGTAATGAATAAAACAATTAAGAACAAAATAAAATGACCAATTGTGGGGAAAATAAGAAAAATTAAAGTTAGAGAAAAAGAAGCACCTGTAGCTTGGATTCAGCAGTGAAAAATCTGAAGTGCTGCAAAACATTATATAATGTTTCGAAGATTGATTGCCAGAAACATGGACACATAGAAAGACAATTTATGTAACTATACATGAATGAATTAATACATAGAGAAAAAGACACTCAAATAATATTTTATCTAAATTCTTAATGGCCGAATCTTAAAATCAATATTCCAGCAAAGACTAATGTCATCATAGCGTTAACTTCTCAATACAGGAATAAATCTAATACATCAATTTTTAAAGTATAAATATTTGACTCGACATTTTGAGTGGCTTCATTTTAAAGGTTTTACATTGAACCACAGGAATAATCCCTCCTGCACACTCAGCTATTGGATGTCTGCTGCAATCAGTGTACTGCACCTTTGCAATATCCGAGTACCCTATCTCTCTCCAATATGCTTTCCATTATTTTTAATCTACATATTTTTCATTATACCTAAAGTAATGTGTATCACTGATGTTATTTATGTGGTATTGGGTACATTATTTATTTTAAATTTTGAAGACACCAAGTGGATATTCTACTTTTACTTCACTTTACAAGATGTTGAGAATGCCCAAATAGGATTTTTATTTAGAAAAATTAAAGGTCAAGTCAGCATTTAATTAAGAATTTTAAAAAATACAGCTTTTAAAATTTATGCTGTTTTATGTTATAAATACCACTTACATTTCTTCAAAGTTTGGATTTGTGATATTATCTAATCTTTATTATCCTGCCTTATCCTGCCTTAAATAGTATTTAAATTTTAATTTAAATAATTCTTAACCTATATCCACTTACAAATCACACAATGATCATTCCAGCAATATCTACCTAAGGAACTTGGAGTTATTTTCGCTATCACTTTTCAATCTCTATGTATATTTGTTAGTGACTTGAAACTTCCTCATTATTTTATACATAAATTACCATCATCACAAATTATTGCATTTGACTTTTGCAATAATAAATACAGTATATAATTATATTTCAACTAAGAAATCTCAATATATGAAATACATAGGAGATGCTCATGTCAAGTTACAGCCAAAATACCTTATTTATATGAATATTGATAATACATTTTAAGATACTAATAATATTCCGAGATCTATAAGAAAAATTCTTAAGATATAAAATATTTATAATTCTAAGTAATATGCTATAATGGAAAATAATTTTAAGAGTCAAATGTATGTTCTTACAATCATTGATTACTGATAATTTCAAGGATGTCAGATATAATATTGATGAATAGTCAATTTTAGTTAAATACACATGTGTACAAAAAATATATATACATACACAAAGAGTGTTCAAAAGGCTCATGGAAAATGTGTATGATGAAAAAATTTCAAAACCTTTTTGTATTAAAATAAAACTTACACTACTTTGTTATAATATGTCTGAACAGGATCTAGTTTGAAGTATTAAGAAGAAAGCACTTTGAAAAGATCCTCTATAAAAGGGATATAACTTCTGCTCAAATTGAAGCAAGGACAAACGTCAAATTTATGAGGAAGCTTCTGGAGAAATGGCGCTATCACTGATGCTTTATGAAAAGTTTATGGGGACACTGTCCCAAAGAAATCAGCAGTTTATACATGGACAACTCTTTTTAATAAGGGACAAGATGATATTGAAGATGAAGCCTGCATGGGCAGACCCTTCACATCAATTTGCAAAGAAAAAAAGTTATTGTTTTACCCAAATTGAAGAGGACTGATGATTAGCAGCAGAAACACAAGCCAATGCCACCAACATCTCACTTGGTTCAGCTTTCACAATTCTTTCTGAAAAATTTAAGTTGAGAAAACTTTCCACCTAATGACCAAAATTTTTGCATCCAGATAGCTGCAGACAGAACAGGGCTTTCAATGGAAATTTTAAACAAGGGGGATCAAGATCCTGAAGTATTTCTTTGAAGAATTGTAACAGAAGATGAAACATGGCTTTACCAGTATGATCCTGAAGGCAAAGCATAATCAAAGCAATGGCTACTGAGAGGTAGAAATGGGCCAGTCAAAGCAAAAGCAGACCGGTGAAGAGCAAAGGTCATGGCAATAGTTTCCTGGGGATGCTCAAGGCATTTTCCTTGTCGACTTTCTTCAGGGCCAAAGAACAATAACTTCTGCTTATTATGAGAATGTTTTGAGAAAGTTAGCCAAAATTCTGTCAATGCCTATAATTTTACATTTTAAATATATATTCAACATTAACATTTTAATATACCTAAATATATACTTAATTTTATAACCGTATTTGTATCAGCAGAATTACTAATGACTAAACACCTCATTTTTGCCTACTTCAACCCTTCTCCTCTTTACACACTAACGACTTGGATTTTATGGTTATTTAATATTCAGACTCGAGTTTGAATTTTAACCAAGTCAGATGATTCATCGTGAGCATTGAATGGAAGCTGCTCCCAAAAGTGGTACTGGAATTCCTCTGACATCTAGTAAACACCACAGACCTGATAGGAACCTCACACGTTGACCAAGTCTCTGCTCCAGTCCCGCCCCTCTGCCTGATCCCATGGGGCTTAAAAAAAAAAAAAAATCTTACTAATTCTCTAGTCAATGTCACCCAGTATCATAACTTTAATTATTACCTGTTTGTTGACAAGTTTCATATTTATATCTGAAGCTCAGATTTTTCCCCAAACTCCAGAAAATATATATCAACCTGTCCACTGATCCCCACATTTGAGATCACACTAGCACAAAAATTTAGGCCCTAAAGCAAATTTATATATCCCTACCCACACGATCTCATCCCACAATCTTCCCAAACTCAATTAACAGCATCTCTGTTTTCCTGAGTCTTCCCTTCCTCTCACCTCCTCATTCCTTACAGTAGCACATCATCCTGTCTTGTCTTATGATCTTCATGGTCAACTCCTTTATCAAAGTCACCATGAACTCTCCCCTTAGGTATTGCTCTAACTTTCTGACCGATTCTACCACGGCTTCTCCATAGTACATTCTTAACACAGTAGTCAGGATGAACCTGTTAGAGCATACATCGTACCTTATCCCTCCTGTGTAAAAAACTCTTCAAGAGACTCCCCTGTCAGAGTAAAAGTCATGCTCTACAAGGCTCCTCACTGCCTGACCTCCTTACTTCTCAGCCTCCTCCTCATTTTCTGCACTCCAAGTGCACTGGCCTCTCCCCACCTCTCCAGACATACTGGGCACCCACACCCCAATGCTCTTCTACTTTCTGCTTCCTTTCTGACCTCATTCCTGTTAGCTGCATACATAGCTCCCTTGTTTCCTTCAGTTTTCACCCAAAAGTCACTCTCTGTGTGATGTTTTCTCTGGCCAAGCTACCTCAATGTCAACACCCACTCCTCTCCCCAACTCTGATGTTTCATATGCCCGCTCAATTTTCTACATTTCCTCCTAAGTGCTTGCCACTATTGCGTGTGCTGTGTGTTTTATTTATTATCTATCTCTTCCATTGAAATGTAAGTTCCCTGAGCAGAGATTTCTGTGTGTTTTGTTCCTTACTGCATCTCCCAAAACTAGAACAGGACCCAGAACATACTAGCCCACCAATTAAAATCTGTTTCACAATTCTGCACAGTCCTTCAAGGATGAGTCTTCAAAGATTGCGGTCTGGGAAGCAAGGCATAAGATTATGGTTTTGCACATGCAACACCAAAAGAGCATATCAAGGAAGTAAATTCAATTAAATAAATGAACAAAGAAACAAAGTTGATTCTCATATTGAAATCCATGCATGGATCAGCTAACTTAGCCTATGGAGACATCAACTAAGTGCCCCTTTGCATGTCTGAGTCATGATCTGTTTATATATCAAAAGCATATGCAGCAAAGTAGTGCATGGATCATCTTATGTGAACTTAGAGTCATCTTCTTATTAATGAAGGTCTCTTAAATATCATCTCTTTGTCAGAGAAACAGAAATACCAGCTTCTCTGACATGGAGATTGGACATGTGAATGTGCAGTGACAGCTCTGGTGGCTAACATAGCATTCTTATAAAATAAAAAAGCACAGTGCAGTTCCTCACTACCGAGAGCCTTACACTGCAACCATTCCTCAGATTGAAGAAAACGTTTGGTGATCTTGTGAGTACCACACCGCCTGTTGTTCAGAAGATGGATTAAATACTAACAAGGGGTCGTCGCCCTCCTTGGATGGCTACTACCATCTGCATGACCCCTTCTCCTGTTTCATCTGTAGAAAAAAAACCAAAAATGTAACACAAATGTGTAGGGGAGCCAAACAGTACTGCAGGAATTACTACCTAGTTACTGGTCATGCACAGTAAAGAGGTAGATTAAAATTTAACTAGTATCTACCCAGTTTCCCTCTGCAGAGATGGACTCCAGCAACCTTGAAGACTGACTGTTCATTGAAAAGAGGCCCCACATCTTCTCCATCTTTGAATATTGTGAGTCTGACACTTGTCTTGCATGTACTCAAAAATGATCGCTGATGGAGTGAGATATGTAAAGCTTTTAGAACAAACTACTGCATCTTAATTTTTGATTTAATATTTTAAATAGAAGCTGAAGGGTCCCCTAAGTAAACTCATTAGAACGAAGCAGGTGAATAGACCTCACTAGTGTATCTGTCAGCCTTACTTACAATTTTTCATACAAGAGCTATATTGTTAGTTACTCTGTCAATATTATATTGATGAAGAGGAAAGCTAAATCCATCTTCCTGTCTTTCTTTCTGTGCTGGCTTCCACTCAGTGATTCTTCAATTACCTAGTCCCAATGACAGGACATTTTTTACTACCCTATTTTCTGTACATCGAGTTTCAAAATATGTCAGGTACTTCCAACAATTTGTCTTCGTTGACATTACATAGTTTGGACCATTTGTGTATATCACTTTGGACATAAGTGCCTTCCTCAGCTGAGAGACCTCTGAGAGTCTCCAGTAAAAAAGGCTCTATTTTGACTTTAAATGTAATGGCCGTCAGAGGATTAGCTAAGAAAAAGGTACTCTTGGCACAGACTTTGAGTTATATTTCCAGTGTAACAAATTCCAGAAGTGAATGACATTATTTTTTCTATGGTGGTCATAGAAATCCAGATTCTTTGAAACACAACAGAAGATAATTCAAGCTCTTAAATAAAGAATTATATTCCCCACAGGCAAGGGGATGAACTGTGATAGTCAGGTAATACATTGTCTTCTGGTAAAGCCATACCAAAATCTCTGGAGAAAAAATTGCACAATTTCCCTCAGCAAACAGTCACAATGCACATCTGTTACTTTCAGGGAAAATAGAACTTGAATACCATATTCTCTGTGAGGCTCTTCTTGTTCTGTCATTTTTAACAGTGAAAGCAGCCAGCTTCTGTTCTTTAGTACTGAAGGTCATTCTTTATTTTTGCTCCAACCTTAGCTTCTCCAGCTTAGATAATTCATAGTGATGCTTGAATTTATAGCAAACCAAATGGATTTTAAAATATATTATTAACATGATGAGAATAAAAATGGCAATGTTAAGGATTTACAACATTCAAAGCTTTCTACCAAACTGGTTATTTAGTGATTTATTTTCCATTATTTTCTCACAATGTTTGTGTGTTTTCATTTCAAAATTTTTAATTGTCTTAACTTCTTTGTGTGCTGGTCTTGTTCTTTCCATTCCAAACACTTCTCCCCTTTTTTTTTCATGCCTAACTTTGCCAATGAATGCTAGCTAAAACTTATATTTTCAGAACACTTTTTAAAGAAACAGACATGAATTTACTGAGATTTAAGAGTATTCCAAGAAGATCCTAAAACTCAAAATTCTTTTTTTCTTTGTTTAACATAATAGTAAAATTCCACTATGAGATGTATCCTTTGGGTTAAAGGCTATCATCACTACAGGAATTTTATTTAAAATTTAAAGTGTAAACTTTTATGGGTCTAAAGCACTAGAGATGTGAGGGGGAGAATGTGATAGATAGGAAGGAGATATTGCTTATTTGCTGGTTATTATTCTGTAGATATGTTTACATCTATTTTTACTTAATGTCTGGAACATGAATACATTGAGCTTTAGAAAACTTAAATGACTTGTCCTAAATAACTATCCAGTGACTAGCAGATTCTGAACCTGGTCAGTAAGGGTATAAGGAAAAAATCAAAAACCAGTTTTATCCTCTTTAAATTCAGTGCTCACATTAAAATGATGGGTTGCATTATCCAATTAAATTAAGATTATAGGCACAGAGGCTGGGTACAGTGGCTCATGCCTGTAATCCGAGTACTTTGGGAAGCTGTGGCAGATGGATCACCTGAGGTCAGGAGTTTGAGACCAGCCTGGCCAACATGGTGAAACTCCATCCCTACTAAAAATACAAAAATCAGCTGGGCATGGTGGGGCACACCTGAAATCCCAGCTACTCAGGAGGCTGAGACTGGAGAATCGCTTGAACCCAGGAGGCGGAGGTTGCAGTGAGCCGAGATTGCACCATTACACTCCAGCCTGGGTGACAGAGCGGGACTCCATCTCAAAAAAAAAAAGGAAAAAGAAAGAAAGGAAAGAAAGAAAGAAAGAAAGAAAGAGAGAGAGAGAGAGAGAAGGAAGGAAGGAAGGAAGGAAGGAAGGAAGGAAGGAAGGAAGGAAGGAAGGAAGGAAGGAAGGAAGGAAAGAGAGAGAGAGAAAGAAAGAAAAAAAGAAAGAAAGAAAGGAAAAGAAAGAAAGAAAGAAAGAAAGAAAGAAAGAAAGAAAGAAAGAAAGAAAGAAAGAAAAGAAAATATTATAGGCACAAACAAACTGTAGTAAAGGCAAAATACATTACAAAAAAAAAAAATCCCCAAATATCCTTCACTTCTCTCTATTCAAATTAGTTGTTTGACCCTACTCAGGAAGAAAGATAATGCGGGAAGACTGTGGTTCCTCTGAATCATATACATTTGAGTTAAATTACATATTTTTCACTTCCTAGTTGTGTGACTTTGGGAAAATTATTTAATCTTGCTGAAATCTCAGAGTCCTAGTTGATAAAACAAGGATTGTTCTGAAAATAAAGTGATTTGAGAATGAAGAATAAAACAAGAATAAATGTACCTCTTGGAATACCTACCGAATAAACTAATGTAAGAATAATATATAATCATAACAATAGAAACCATAATAATAGAAGGCCTTATGGGGGGAGAAAAAAGAAGCAAGGCACTCCTTCCTGGACCTTCCAGGTCAATGTAGAGCTTGTAAAACTTAAAACAGAAATCTTCATGCAACATGAAGACGTTTATTTTCACTCTTGCATTCAGGCTTGTCTATGACTTGTGTTTTAATAGAGACATGTTGCATTACACAGTTTGATTAGACTTTACAGCTAATCTAGTCTATGTTTTTAAAAAGATTTACACCCCAGTCATCGTTGTCGAGCAGCACTACGTCTGCTGTGCCCCGGCTGAGCTCCACCTGCTGCATTAGGCAAGTAGCAGCTGACGGACAGGGCACACCTGGAAACACAGACCCTCCCCAGTGCCACTCCCTGTCGACTACTCCATCAACTCAGGAACACTCTGGGTTGTGTTTTGAGCTACAGATCTTCGGTTTCCCTTGAGTGAGTATTGAACTGCAGAGTCGATGATCGTGAACTAATTACCATAAAGAGGATGAAAGGTCCACATGATGAGCACTGGGGCCAGGAGCTGAGAAAGGGGAGGACGATGGTGTGAGAGAAAAACCACAGATAGCTAAACAAACAGCACATTTTGCCTCACTATAACTGTACAGCAGGAGAGGAAAGAACATGAGGCCGGGAACATATTAATATCTGCAATGCACATGGCAGGCATGAGTGGCTCTGGGCAGATGATCAAGCAGGCCACGCCTGACCTCAAGTTTTGCCTCCTCAAGAATCAGAGCTCTTCACGGGTTCTTAGAACCCTCTGTGGTTCCATGCCTTGCCTCCCCAAGCGCTCCCGTCCTAGCCATCTTCAACACTTTTACTTTTCTCCTCCTCCACAAACCTTTGTATTTCTGCCAACTTTTTCCTAAAACATATAGACAATTGTCATCCTTCGGCCAAATAGAAAAAAAATGGTTCCCCGTTTTCCCCACAAGGTTGAATTTACACTCCTTATGTGACACGCAAAGATGTTCACAGTCAAAAAGCCACCTTGCTCACCAACCTATCCCCTTGCACTCTGTTCTTGCCAACCACCCAGACATATGGGACCACTGATGGGACACTTAACTCCTACCTGAGATTTTAAATATTCTCCTTCACATAGAAAGTCAGTGTGCCAGCACCGCTTGTTAAATAAGCTACCCTTGCCGGGCGCGGTGGCTCACACCTGTACTTCCAGCCCTTTGGGAGGCCGAGGCAGGTGGATCACTTGAGGTCTGGAGTTTGAGATCAGCCTGGCCAACATGGTGAAACCCAGATTCTACTAAAAACACAAAAAAAAATTAGTCAGGAATGGTGGCAGGTGCCTGTAATCCCAGCGACTCAGGAGGCTGAGGCAGGAGAATCGCTTGAACCCAAGAGGTGGAGGTTGCAGTGAGCTGAGATCTCGCTACTTCACTCCAGCCTAGGTGACAGAGACTCCTTCTAAAAAATAAAAATAAATAATAATAATAATAATAAGCTACCCTTTGCCACTGAACTAGAATACAGTTTTTTGTCTAATATTTAATCTCATGTATACTGGGCTTTGGTCCTTGTTTCTATTTGGCTAAAACTATTTGGTTTACTACTTGGTTAAACTAATCTGTTTATCTATCCCGATGTCATATTAAGTTGACTCCAGTGGCTTTAGAGTATTCACTGACATCTAAAAAGCATTGCTGTGGCTATTCCCAAAGCTCTGAATTTTCATATGCATTTTAAGATCATTTTATTCAGTTCTAAATCAGGTACAGTCTGCTGGATTTTAATTGTAATTTCATTAAATTTACATATGAATATTGAGGGAATTGACTGCTGAGGTATAAATAATGCTCTGAATCTTGACCGGCTTTTTGAAAATGTCAGATACATTTTCATTTCTTTATTAAAAGCCTTATTAATACTTTCGCCAAAAGGACATGACAAATCACAGCCATTCTGGACATCCTCAGGGCATTCGCCTTTTTATAGCTTTCTGAGAACAAGAAAAGAACAATAAATGTTAAAAAGAAATAGTGGTGGGGAATTTCTTGGTGACTGACAATCACTTAACTGTAATCACTTTACACATCCTCCAAAACACTGTATAGATCACCAACGAAAACAAATAAAACCACACTAATACTATGCCTTCAGAAAAACGACATAATGGAAAACACAGCAAATTCAACAATAGTAATACGTCAGAGCTGAAACCAATCATATCCATCTTATCAACGTTTTCAACTTGGCTCACAAGGCAAGAGCCAACCGCATGCCACACGCAAGAGACACACCCAAAACAAAGTGACTCAGAAAGATTAAAGGGTCTACAAAATGCACAAGGCAAATGGAATCAGTGAGAAAATCGGGGTGGTGCTCCTGACAGCACCCAGAAAGAATTTGAGGAAAAACATTAAGTGGGACAAATTAAACACCATTTAATCATTTTAAATATTTCACATTAATATATAGAAGGTATTAAGACTTATGTACCAAGTAACACACCAACTTGTTCATAAAGTGGAAACTATGAGAGATTAATGATAGACACAAACATATTCTCGGTGCGAGAGATATCAGATGGACAAAAAATAAGGAAGGGTATTAAAGAGTCCCAAGTGCAAGTCTAGACAGTTTCCCCTTAACCACACACACACACACACACACACACATACCCATATAAACTAGGAGCAGAAAGTAAGAAAGTGTTAAAAAAGAAAAGAAAAGAAAGTGTCAAGGTAATAGGACATGTCAGAAGAGTCCAGGGGCCAGTTGAAAGTATCAACAATGGCCAGAGCGGGAACACTTTGAGCATCAAGCAGTGTCGGATTATAACCCAAATATAAACATCCATGGATTCATAGGCTATAAATGGTTGAATACATTAATAAATATGGGAGAAGGGACAAATCTCTCATGCAGTAAAATTTCCCATAATTTACGTAGATACCCGCCCCCCACCCCCGCAAAGAGGGGAAGCCTAACTTCGCATTCCTTATTGTGGGCTGCACCTAGTGACTTCCTTCCTGGTGCTCAAGGTCAATATTAAGAGTCAAAAATCATGCTGATAATATCTCCACTGCACAGGATTTGATAATGATGCGACTTTTACTCTGTGGTCTTCCTCCTCACAACTCCTCATCCCACTCTTCTCATGAGAAAAACATCAGACAAATCCCAGTAGCAGGCATCCTGCAACATCCCTGAGCAGTACTCCTCAAAACTATGAAGGTCATTGCACACAAGGAGCAAGGAACATTCGAGAAACTGGCACAGCCACGAGGAGCCTAAAGGGACAGACACCCAGATGCCATGTGGTATCCTGAATGGGATCCTGGAGTAGAAAAAGGACAACAGGTAAAAACCAAGGAAACCCAAGTAAAAGATGAAATGTGGTTCATCATCCATCTTTCTGAGCAAACTATCACAAGGACAGAAAACCAAACACCGCATGTTCTCCCTGATAGCTGGGAACTGAACAATGAGATCACTTGGACACATGGTGGGGAACATCACACACCGGGGCCTGTCAGGGGGTGGGGGTTTGGGGGAGGGCTGGCATTAGGAGAAATACCTAATGTAAATGACAAGTTAATGGGTGCAGCAAACCAACATGGCACGTGTATTCCTATGTAACAAATCTGCACGTTGTGCGCATGTACCCTAGAACTTAAAGTATAATAATAATAATAAACATGGTTCATAATAATGTACCAACACTGCTTTAGTATTTGTAACATATGGTGCAGAGTATATAAAAGCTGTATTATTTTCTCTTTTTTTTCTGGAAATGTAAAACTGTTCTGAAAAACAAATTATACTATAAAGAAAAATAAAAAGCATGGTGACTTCGAGCTACTGAAGGGTTCAGATTCTAATGCGGTGTTTTCCAGTTCCTACTAAGATATTTTTCTGGATTTGTTGCTGGCAAAATATGCCCAGGTTTTTTATTTGAAAAGGAGTTTTTGGTCTGTGAGAGATAAGGTAGGAGGTCCATTTGCAAACATTTCTTTAAGAGCACAGCAAGTAACTGTTCACTTCCTTAGGAAGGCCGGCCTCACGTGAGGTTATGTCCTAAATAAACATTTTGTTATTGTTGGTGTGTACGGATTCATTATTACTGACAGCCAGGGAGTCATTTGGTGATTTAAGAAACAACAGGATGGAAGGTCATTTTTATTGGCATTACGTGCTTAATCATGCAGTCAATGACTTTTATAGTTAAGCAGTAAAATAAAGTGCCATCCATCAAACAGAATATATGGAACACTCCAATTGACAAAATAGACATTTTCATGCTACTGTTGCCTTTTCTCTCTTCTTCTTTTTGTAGGTAAATTTACTGAATGAAGTGAAATCCACTCAATACCCCCACTATCTTATCTTCCGTGCATTTCTTGATCTCCAGCACTCAGCCTTACACTCCTGCAGGATTGAAGCTGCCCCCACCAAGGTCAACCACGACGTCCTAATTGCTGGGTTGCAGTGGGAGATGCTTGTTCTTTTCTTGGCCCATCTTGCTTTGACATGGTAGCACATGAGACTGAAGCCAGTCAGGGATCAAAGAGGATGCGAGTGACAGTCGGGACATGGAGTACGGTTGTTTCCATTTGAGTTTACCGTGGACCCAGTAAACAAGCTATGCTGAAGACAGAAACCAGGCCAAGGATTCAGGCAGGCACAATATTTCCTGCTCTCCAAGGCTCAAGGAGGCATGCAGGGAGTTGCATGGTCAAGGTCTCCTGGACAAGCCAGGGAAGCCCAGACATGAAGACATACTACTTTTTTCCAGTTATAGGTTGTAAGAAGTGAAATCGTGGCCCTTACCGAGGCTGCTCTCTCTCTCTCTCTGAGTTACACACCTCCCTTTCACACTTCTTTCTGAGTCACCAGGTCTGCCGCACCTGGTCAAGGGCCATCCTTCCTGTCAGCTCTGCCCACTCAGCATCTGCACAGCCCATTCACTGCTCCCCTCTCTCTCCATGACTGCCAAAGTTCAAGCCCTCTTAACTCATTTTCTTTTCCCCTCTCACCCCGACAAACCCTCTATGACAGTGATTCCAATGTCATCTTAAAAGTAAAAGTAATATCACTCTATCATTCAAAATAAATCCCTTATTTAATTCCCATTGCCTCCCAGTGAGGTTGAACTCCTTAACATATCATATGAGGACATAATGAATACACACGTCCTCACCTTCTCCAGGCAGATTTAAGCCCTATTATTACTTGATGCCTCCCCTTCCCCATCACAACACTTAATCTTTTGTAAAGTTTCACCACATTGTCTATAAATTTCTTTTTGTACAGGAATATAGAAATACCAGAATTGAGGTGATCAAGGATATGTTAGACGTTTTAACCTCAAAACTGTTGAAAGAATGGTTGGTTGAATTAATTTTAAAATCTTGAAAACTTTTAGAATTGTAGATATTAGATAAGAACCACCTCAGTGTCTTGAGAATAATACACTGCCTACCACTCACTGGGATAAAATATAAAACGTAAGACTCCCGTCCTTAGGAGAGCACATCAGTCTCAGCGGCCAGGCTGATACATAAACAGCTAATTTCACACCAAAGGCATGAAGTAAATCACAGCGATAACACAAAGATCCAACATTTATGGCACACTTAGGAGGGACCACACTGAAAATTATTCTACATATTTCAGGTCATTCAGTCCTCACAGTTATTGAAGATATATACTGTTAGGAGTCCCATTTTACAGATGCGGTGGCACACCTAGTCTAAGTGAGTCTCCCAAGCCATGCAGCTGGTAAATAAAGGATCTGGGTTTGATCCCCTTTGGTTGATTACAAAGCCTGCCCATAAAACTCGAGAATATGAAGCACACTTTTGAAATTGACTTCACGGTTATACTTTGTAAATACTGCCAAACAGTCACATACGGAGAAAGGGAACACATAGTTTTACGTGGATATAAATTGTTTCCTAAGTTTCATTAGTTGTATTTATGAGTAATGGAGGCTGTGGTGGATTTTCTATTTCCATTACCTGAACACTTCTGCCTACTTCCATATTCTCCCTTGTATTGACAGGGGCTGAAAGCCTGAAAACTACATTTTCCAGTTGCCAGCAGGATTTTAACTTAGACTCCACCACCAAGAGGCACCCACTCAGGCATCAGAAGCAAGAAGAAGAGTAGCAGCCTGTATGGTTCCATCAGGAGCAGGCAGATGGGCGAGCTTCCACAGCCGGTGGATATGGAGTGTGGGAAGCTGCAGCATCCAAGGAGGTTCCTGTAGATCACCTGCGTTGGTCCAGAGGTAGCCGAGATCATCGGCCAGTCATGTGTTCCCGGGATTCTTGACTTTCTGAAACCAGCAGCCATTTTCTTTTCTATTTACTTTCCCAGGCGTTCTGACAGCTTTCTAACCTCCATTTCACGTGTTAGATCCTCTCAACTTGAAGCACTTAGAATGATTCCTGAAAAATGCTTATTGATACTCAGGCCCTGTGTTACTTTTCCAGGGCTGCCATAAGAACATATGGACTGGGCTGCTTAAACTACAGAGATGTATTATATCGGAGTTCCTGAGGCTAGAAATCCAAGACTGAGGTGTCCAGGTGGTTCCTTTTGAGGGATGTGTGGGATGTATGTTCTTTTCAGGCCTTTCTTCTTGGCTCGCAGAGAGCTGTTTCCATGCTTACCTGGCATTCTCCCTGTGTGTGTGTGTGTGTATGTGTCCAAATTCTCCTTCTATAAAGACACCAGTCTTTTTGGATTGCGGCTTACACTAACGACCTCGCATTCACTTGATTACTTCAGTAAAGACCCCATCTCCAAATCAGAGCACATCCTGAGGTAGTGGAGTATAAGACCTTGACCAGATCATTTTTGGAGGGACAAAATTCAACTCATAAAAGGCCTAAAATGGGATGGGCACAGAGGCTTATGCCTGTAATCCCAGCACTTTGGGAAGCCGAGAAGGGCGGGTCACTTGAGGTCAGGAGTTCTAGACCAGCCTGGCCAACAAGGTGAAACCCTGTCTGTACTAAAAATACAAAAATTAGCCGGGTGTGGTGGAGCATGCCTGTAATTCCAGCTACTCGGAAGGCTGAGGCAGGAGAATAGCTTGAACCCGGGAGGTGGAGGTTGCAGTGAGCCCAGATTGTGCCACTGCACTCCTGCCTGAATGACAAAGTGAGACTCCATCTAAAAAAAAAAAAAAAGCCTAAAACAAGAGTGATTTACACAAGATAGAAATTAATTCAATTCATTCTTTCTCATGGAATTCAGGGATGGTATATCCACAGCTGGTTTACTGTTCTACAGTGTCCTCAGAGAGCCAGGCTCTGTTTTTTTCTCAGCTATACATGGTTATCTTTTCCAAATTCACCTCATGAATCAAAACTATTACTCCAGCACCAGCATGATGCTATTCCAACTACCAGGAAATGGTAATGGGCAAAGAAGAAAACAGTAAAGAACAGGAGCAAGACACCTTTTAGGGAAGTTTCACCAAAACTCTTCACATTTTCCATTATCTTCTGTTGCCTATAAGTATATCAAATAGCCACATCCATCTTCAGGGTGGGACACTGAGCAATGCAGATATTGGAAGTTGCCTAGCAAAATGTGCCAGGCTGAAAATACTACAGAACTATAGGCTGTGGTTTCCGCTTTTTGACTGGAAGTAACAATGAAAAGACTCTAAAAAGATGTTGCTTAAATAGATCAAAGGAAAAACTGTGTAACCTGAGTGTTACGTCAAATCTGATTGTTATTTCTGAAAGCAAGATTTCTTCTTTATCGAACGTCTTTGCATGCAGTGTATGTGTCGAAAATGTTGTCAAAGGAAGACTCAGAGGCAGAGTCATTTAGAAAAGAAAAGGTCTTATTTGCAAGGAGTTCTAGGGGAGTCAGACTTCAGAAAACCTGGCTCAACAAATATAAAACATAACAAATAGTTTTAACAGTTGCAAATCACAATGTTTAGTAAGTTTATAGGAGTCTACACTTTCTGGAAAAAGCAATTTCTTATGCAGTTATGATATTCACAAAGTTCATAATATATATTCGGATAATAAATTTTTTTGGTCATGAAGTCCATATTTATGCAAAATAGTCAAGGTTTTATTATTTTAGGTAGAACCAGTAAGAATGATCCGTTATCTCTTGGCTTATCTCAAGGTACACAGTAATTTTTTTTTTCAGACTGTTACGGCCCAGGAAGTTCTTAGTCATAGCAAAAGCAAGGCAGAGTCAGTTCTTGTTTCTACATTGTCAGCCAAAATCTCAGTTCCTTCCTCTATGCTTCCATTTTTCCTTTACTCTCCTAGGTAACAAGGACAAGATATCAAAATTGATCTTCATCTTAGAGAGTTCTGAAAGCTCAGGTCTCCCTTCTTTGGCCTTTAAGACAAAATATTAAGATACTAATATTGCATGCCCTCCTATACTCCTTGGTTTCCAAAATCATCAGCACTCACATTATCCCTTGCTCTGCCGAAATTAAACACCTCAACATCCTGGTGATTTCCTTTGGTTCCTTAGAAGAAACAAGTGCATCAGGAAAGGGAAGGAACAGGAACCCCACCCAGGGCTACCCAAAACACAAAACAGGTAAAACATCAGGCTAGGCTTAATCACAATTACATTACCATCTTCTCTTTTTAAAGAGACAATGAATATATTATATGAGTGAGATGACTGCAGTTCATGAGAAAAAAAAGCTTTCTATTATGTGCTACTTAGGAGTCGGAAGAGCAGGCACTGCTGGCTTGCCCCATCTAGTGGTAATCACCACAGAGAAATAAAGCAGCCTTTTGTGTTCAAAATTAAGAACCAGGATGCGATTGAAGCCAAATGTTTTCATGCCTTCAGTTGCTCTTTGTTAAAAATTAAGCCACATAATAAAAGCATATTAATTTTTTAAGCAATTGGAATTTGGGCACGTGAAGTTCAAGACCGATGCTCAAGGAAGTATTTCTTCTAATATTAAAATTAGTTGAGAGAGAAATGTCAAAGGTCATCAGAGCTCACAATTAGTTTAAATAAATAATTACTTCCCTTTTATTGTACCCCATCCCTCTTCTCAGAAAAAGTTATCTTTGCTACGATTTTGTAATACTGGAAGTTAGATTTCTGGTCAGTAACCTTTTACTGTCACTGATGTTTGACCTACGGGGCCCATTGTTTGTTCAGGTGCTGCTAAGGGCTTACACTGCTTAAACAAGCATCAGAACATGGGGAATGTCCTGAAATCCAGAAGTTGTTCTTGAATTCTAAATTTCTTTTCTTATAAATCCCAAGCAAATGATTAATTTATCCTAAAATACAATCTCTCTAATGAAAAATAACTATGATTACTCCTATAATGAAAATGAATTCTTTAAGATTACTCCAATTAATTGGTGGTAGTTACAAGAAGCACTATATTAAGAAATAGCATATGATTAGGCTGAAAGCAATTTAGTGAAAGCAATTTGGCTTACTGGAATTGAACTGATAGTAAGATGTTCAACATAAAACCTAATTGAAAGTGAATATTCTTCAAATGGTATGGTTTTTTTAACATACGGTGTTTGTAAAAATGATTTTTAAAAAATACGTACGTGCTAGTAAGAATTTGGAGGCAGTTATTTCTACTTTATTCCTTCTAGAAGTATTTTTTAAATGTATATTCATTTATTGCTGCTTTGTTCTCTTTGCAATAACAAAAATGCGAAAAAAAACTCAGATGCCCGAACACTGGGAAGTATGAATCCCTGGGCAGTTAGTGTTGTGGGTGTTTTTCTGAGAGATGGATAATTTTATTTCTCTACTACGATCTAGAAAAATAAAATTAAATCGGTTTTTTAAATTTCTTTTTTGAAAAAGCAATTGAAGATACTGATAAAGATCTGAAATTTGATGGAATTGTTTAAATACAAAGCTACAAACTCTAGCGACACACCAGAAGAGTCACTATTCAGAGAACACATGTGTATGTTACTGTTTTGACTAAATTGTCTTGGGGCCCAGTTTACACTTGACTAAACACTATTGATCAAATCATCTATGGACACATTGGGATGAACTGAAAGGCCTTAAGGCTCAGCTAGAGAAAACCATTAGATTGATAGGGGATCTCAACAGTGACTGAAAGAGGCAACTGACTTACAGTATTCCACCAGAGGTGAGAGGGTTAATTTTCTCACCCACTAGAAAATAAATTGTATTTCTACAAACAGAGAAAAAAATGTTCTAGGAACAAATCTTGTCATCTTCATGATGCAATAAAAATAACAAATAAATCATGTAGTTCCCCAAGCTTTAGCCTTTGTTGGGGAATATAAAAACCAGAATTGAATCTAACCAAGAAATCCTCTCCACAAAGTTAGTGGAGAAAAAAAATTGGTTTCATCATTGAATGAGCATTAATTGAGAAAGTGATGCACGTGACAGGTAATCTGCTAAGAGATTGCAAAGGCAGACAGAAACCTCACCCTTTTGTACAGTCGAGGATACACAACCTACATACTCTCCAGCATAACAACCATTAGTCTTCAAGTAAGAGGGCTCGGTGGTAGCATTTATTACATGTAATTCATTTAAATCACCTGGTAATTGGGATGACCATCTATGTTACCTAATTAGCTTTCTATAAAGGAAAAATAAACACTCCTATCTTTATGACCAGAAGCAGTTTTACAACCTGGAACAACGTGTCCACCTGAATGAAGCTCCTACCCTCCCACGGCAAATCAGAGACAGGGGTCGCCATCTTCCTTGTTGTTTACATTTCCGAGATATGGCTCCTAGGTCTTTGAGAAAGACACTCCCAGGTTGTGAAGCTGGCCACGTTAGTTTTTAAAAATATTTACATATCTTTAGAGAACACAGAGAAAGAATTTACAAGTTTTCTGAAGAAAGTGCTCTGAGACAATGAGAGTGGGGTGGTTGGTAACTTTTTCTCTTATTTTTAACTGGGAGAGGGAAGACTCCTACTTTTACTTTTTCTTTGCCCTTCCACCTCCTGCTTTTGCTTGCCAGAGGAGGAGGACCTTTGATCACATGTCAGCCATGGACTATAAATTATGGACTATTATCCATATTTTATGGATAATAGGCGAGAGAAAGACCGAGCCAGGATTCCATCTAAAGGGCCATAGGAAGCCCTTGGAATAACTCAATCTGTATGTGTACTAGAAATTATTAATTAGCATAAGGGATGGTACAAATAGTATTTCATCAGAGAAATGAGTGGTGTACATGATATATAACTGCTGAGGATAGGTATCTCTCTTGGGTCATTTGGTAAGTGTGTAAAATCTGCTGAGTGAGCAGATTAACCTTCTAAAATGGTGCCAGAGGTCTAAACCTCTGGTTAATCCTTTGGCCTAATACTTCAAACAATTTGGTATATTCTGCCTTTAGAACTTTTTGAATTTGCACCCGAGTAAATCTTTCATACATACTACTTACCAAAGTACACAAAAGGACAGAGAATTGGTTTTATGTCTGTATGCAGGTTGCAATACTGGTCTTTGCAGTGCACCTCCTGGTAGACAGTTTGCTGGGGCAGGGGTGGGCTGCCTACCTCTAATTGTTAGTAACTACTGAAGTGCATAAAAGACGATATGACACGTGTGAGTTGCCAATTTCATTTAGGCCCATTTCCAGCAGATGTATATCTATCTCAGAAAAGGTTTCATTTATTAAGCGATGAAATAAATGATTGCATATGCCAACACAAAATACTGAAGGTCTCTTCAAAATCTAAGAGAGTGAGCAAAGCTTAAATTTTTTTGCAATTATGCTAATCATAAATAAATGAAAAAAATACATACACAGAGAGAAATAAAGATGACTTCATAAATTTTAAATCTACCAACAACTGGCAATGAAAAATCTAAAAAGACAAAATGATACGGCTTTTACATTGAGGCTGCTTGTTGAAAAAAAAAAAAAAGATTAAATTAGTTGAAAATAGGTAAAACTACAAAATAGACAAAATTAGCAATTATGCTTAAATTAGTATTATACCTTAAATGATCCTCATACCTTCATTATTTCTTTTTTTATACATGTAATAGTTACATACAAAACCATTTACAATTTTGGTATGTGGATTTATATATTTCAGTAATTATGTAAAATTTTTTTAGCTGGGTTTGAACTGCAAACTCAGTTTCTTGGGCAGCAGTTCTGGTCTCAGTTCAGATATTTTGTCCTTAGCTGATATACTCTGAGTTTATTCTTCCTATGCATGTTTCGGGGGTCAGAATTGTGGGTAGGTTGATTTTGGACATCCATCCTTGGGTTGTTTCCTTTGAGAATTTCCTAGTTTCTTCAATAGCTTTTTTTCTGGTTTCTTATTTATCTAGCAGAAAGATGCTAGATTTTTTTCACATGTGCCCCACAACCCCAAAGAAAAATTACTTAGGGAGTTTCTTTTAAAAAAAAAATGCATAGACTTAGGAAATACATCCAAGTTCAGTTTTCTTAAGTGAATATATTGAAGTCTGAGCTTGGAGAGGACCCGTCACCCCAATGGTGAACATTGTACCCAACAGGTAATTTTCTAGCCTCAGCCCCCCTGCCACCCTCCCACCTAACTTAAGGAGTTTCTACCTCCCCTTCTCTGAGTAAGCCTGCTGTCCCCTGGGGATTTGTCTGCTTCTCTTCACCCTCCAGGGCCTCCTGGTTGCGGTTTTTGTTCATGTCCAGCTTTTGTAGTTATCATCACTTATTTTATTCTGGAGCTTTGCCTGGTAGAGATCTAGTCCATTTCAGTAGACACTTAATAGTGACTACTGTAAGCAGAAGTTCTCCAACTCTCATTCAGACAGGCAACTCCCATCCTCATCATACATCTCCAAAGGAGAAAATGTATAAACTATAGATGGGGGAACAAAAGCAAAGTGCATGTGCCCGAAGCTTCTTAATTAAAACTTGTAGCTAATTACATTACTTCATGAATTAGTCATGTTCTATGAGATTTGAATCCAAGAACCAGCATGGGGGAAATAATTGTACTTATTAAATTCATATGGGCATGGTATTAGAAAATAAGTCTTACATTTTAAACAGAAGTCACAATCTCTCACAATGACTATTTACCCATGAGAAATGAAAAAAATAGCATCTTTACATCAAACTTTTTGTTATCTGAATTGTAACTTATCTGGAGTCATTTTTATTTACTAAACTTATTGACAAGCTCTTTTGAACCACTGTGTTGACACAATGAGAATTATGGATATAGGAAATAGCATAGAATGTAAATTCTTTGTGGCCGTTTCAACTCTCTCTGTTTACTTGAGATGTGAAAATTATTTTACCCTCTAGATAAGACCTTAGCTAATGCATAATGTAAGCGCCTTCATCTATGTACAAACTAGCATCACATACAGAAAGAAATTGATGTAGGGCAAGAAAGTGGGAATTTCACAGCTTTTTAGATTTTCTTGTTAGAGTTTATGATGGGCTTTATTTAATTTTCTCAATCAAGAAACATGAACTGATCCCTTTTGTAAGTAAAACACTGTGGTAAGGAATGGGGATAGAAAAGTGAACAAGACAGAAACAGCTTTTGCCCTGATCAGCACCTGTCTAGCAACGGCACAATAACTGCCTGACCACTGTGGGCAGGAGCTGAGCTCCGTGTTTTGTCAGCTTGTCTCTCGTTTGCACACCAACCCTCCTATAAATTAGTATCCCTGTTTCACAGATCAGGAAACTGAGACCCAGGAAATGTAAGCACTTGCTCAAGTATGTATATCTAAAATGAGCACAGTTGGAATTCAAACCAGTTTCCTTGGACTGTAGCTCCCACGCTGCTGTCAGGATAGAAAGCTGCTCTTCAAGCACGTAAGATACCCCAAACATGTAAAAGCAAAGTCCTGCGCTATTTCAGAGGAAGGGTTAAGGGACTCCAATTAGAGAAATTTGCAAAATCTTCATGGCCAAGAAAGTGATTTCCTATATAAGCAAAAATACTGATGTCCAATTGAAATTAATCAAAATCAAATACAAATTATTCCACCCCAACTGCCATAGACATGCTTCTCCACAATTATAAATTCATAGCTGGTAAGTTCAAAGAAAAGTGTGTGGGTGAAGATTTACAGAAGGCTTTTTCTAGTTAAAGTGTAAAATGTGGATGGTCCTTAAAATATCAAATATTCTCTGATTCATCACATTGTTTTGGTCTGGTGCATTCATTTAAAAGAAAATGATGATTTGAGACTTTAAGATAAATAAAATAACACAATCATTAAAGTTATAATATTTCTAGATAATAGCAACCTCATCATTAAAATTCTACCATTTCCATGGTTTTTTATTAATACAATTCACAATACAGATGAATTCGTTCAGTCTTGGTGATGCATGGCTACTCCAGTTCAAACAAAAGTAAGTGAAATTCAAAAAGGCTGCCTCTGGGGCTCAGGGCCTATTAAACTTAATTCATTATTAAACTCAAAAGCTAATTAGAAATGGAAAGAAAGAAATGTAGATGCATTTTCCACCACGAGTTAAAGCAGTTGGTTTAGGAAACAATGTGAAGGCCATAATAATTTAAGCTGAAATGGAGCTTCTCATCCAAAAACTTCAACGAGATGAGGCTTGCAAGTATTCAATTTAAAGAAAATGCTTTTTCGCCATTCAAAGGGCAGAAAATGAGGCTCCGAAAATCTCTCTCTCAAACCCTCGTGCTGGTTCCCAGGCAGCAGAGTGAGGGTTTTCAGGTGGTGGGGCGGAGGTGTTGGAGAGAGGTAGGGAAGGACCAGCTTACCAAGTTCATTGTATCATTGTATCATTCTATGCCTTTGCACCCACTTATCAGTGAGAACATATAATGTTTGGTTTTCCATTCCTGAGTTACTTCACTCAGAATAATGGTCTCCAATTCTATTCAGGTTTCCGTGAATGTCATTATTTTGCTTATTTTCATGGCTGAGTAGTATTCCATGGTATACATATACACCATAATTTCTTTATCCACTCAGTGATTGATGGGCATTTGGACTGGTTCTGTATTTTTGCAGTTTTGACTTGTGCTGCTATAAACATGCCTATGTAATTATCTTTTTCATATAATGATTTCTTGTCCTCTGGATACTCATAGTGGGATGGCTGAATCAAATGGTCATTCTACTTTTAGTTCTTTAAGGAATATCCACATTGTGTTCCATAGTGGTTGTCCCACCAATAGTGTAAAAGTGTTCCCTTTTCACCACATCTATGCCAACATCTATTTTTTTTTTTTTTAACTTTTGGATTTTGGCTATTCTTGCAGGAATAAAGTGGCATCATATTGTGGTTTTGATTTGCATTTCCTTGATCATTAATTATGTTGCACATTTTTTCAAATGTTTGTTGGCTATTTTTATATCTTCTTTTGAGAACTGTCTGTTCATGTCCTTAGCCCGCTTTTTAATGGGATTGTTTTTTTCTTGCTTATTTCTTTTAGTTCATTGTAGATTCTGGATATTATTCCTTTTTCAGATGTACAGATTGCAAAGATTTCCTCCCCCTCTGTGGGTTTTCTGTTTACTCTGCTGATTGTTTCTTTTGCTGTGCAGAAGCTTTTTAGTTTAATTAGGTCCCGGCTATTTATCTTTGTTTTTGTTGTATTTGCTTTTTGGATTCTTGGTTATGAAGTCTTTACCTAAGCCAATGACTAGAAGGGATTTTCTTATGTTATCTTCTACAGTTTTTATGGTTTCAGGTCTTAGGTTTAAGACCTTCATTCATTTTGAGTTGATTTTTGTACAAGGTGAGAGATGAGGATCCAGTTTCATTCTTCTACATGTGGCTTGCCAATTATCCCAGTACCATTTGTTGAATAGGGTGTCTTTTCCCCACTTTATGTTTTTGTTTGCTTGGTTGAAGATTAGTTAGCTATAATTATTGGCTCTATTTGCGGGTTCTCTATTGTGTTCCATTGGTCTATGTGCCTATTTTTATACTAGTACTATGCTGTTTTGGTGACCATGGCCTTATAGTATAGTTTGAAGTCAGGTAATGTAATGCCTCCAGATTTGTTCTTTTTGCTTAGTCTTGCTTTGGCTATGTGGGCTCTTTTTTGGTTCCATATGAATTTTAGGATTTTTTTTCTAGTTCTGTGAAGAATGCTCATGGTATTTTGATAGAAATTGCATTGAATTTGTAGTTTGCTTTTGCAGTACGGTCTTTTTCACAATATTGATTCTATCCATCCATGAGAATGGGATGTATTTCCATTTGTTTGTGTCATCTACAATTTCTTTCAGCAGTGTCTTGTAGTTTTCATTGTAGAGGCCTTTCACCTCCTTGGTTAGTTATATTACTAAGTATTTTATTTTATTACTTTTGCAGCCATTGTAAAATGAGTTGAGTTCTTGATTTGATTCTCAGCTTGGTCACTGTTGATGTATAGTAGAGATTGATTGGTGTACATTAATTTTGTTATCTTGAAACTTTGCTGAATTCGTTTATCAGTTCTAGGAGCTTTTTGGATGAGTCTTTAGGGTTTTCTAGGCACACAATCACATCATCAGCTAACAGCAACAGTTTGACTTCCTCTTTCTCTTGTCTGATTTTTCTGACTAGGACTTCTAGTCCTGTGTTGAATAGAAGTGGTGACAGTGGGCATCCTTGTCTTGTTCCAGTTCTCGGGGGGAATGCTTTCAACTTTTCCCTGTTCAGTATGATATTGGCTGTGGTTTTGTCACAGATGGCTTTTATTACATTAAGGTATGTAGCTTCTATGCCAATTTTGCTGAGGGTTTTAATCATCAAGTGATGCCGGATCTTGGTCAAATGCTTTGTCTGCATCTACTGAGATAATCATGTGATTTGGCTTTTTAATTATATTTATGTGGTGTGTCACATTTACTGATTTGTGTATGTTAAACCATCCTTGCATCCCTCGAATGAAACCCATTTGATCATGGTGGATTATCTTTTTGATATACTGTTGGATTCAGTTAGCTAGTAATTTGTTAAGGATTTTTGCATCTATGTTCATCAGGGATGTTGGTCTGTAGTTTTCTTTCTGTATTATGTCCTCTCCTGGTTTTGGTACTGGGGTGATACTGGCTTCATAGAATGATTTAGGGAGGATTTCCTCTTTTTCTATCTTGTGGAATAGTGTCAATAGAATTGGCACCAATTAATCTTTGAATGTCTGATAGAACTCAGCTGTGAATCCATCTGGTCTTGGATTTTTTTTGTTGGCAATTTTTTAAATTACCATTTCAATCTCGCTGCTTACTTTTGGTCTGTTGAGACTTTCCATTTCTTCCTGGTTTAATCTAGAAGGGTAGTATATTTCCAGGAATTTATCCATCTCCTCTAGGTTTTCCAGTTTATGCACACAAAGGTGTTCATAACAACCCTGAATAATCTTTTGTATTTCTGTGATATTGGTTGTAATATCTCCCATTTCATTTCTAATTGAGCTTATTTGGATTTCCTCTCTTCTTTACTTGTTAATCTCACTAATGGTCTATCAATGTCATTCATAAAGAGAACCAGCCTTTTGTTTCATGTATCTTTGGTAGTTTTTTGTTTGTTTGTTTAATTTCATTTAGTTCTGCTCTGATCTTTGTTATCTATTTTCTTCTGCTGGGTTTGGGTTTGGTTTATTCTCATATCTCTAGTTCCTCAGGGTGTGACCTTACATTGTCTATTTGTACTTTCTTTGATGTAGGCATTCAAGGCTATAAGCTTTTCTCTTAACACCACTTTTGCTGTATCCTAGGGGTTTGCTAGGTTGTGTTACTGTTATCATTTAGTTCAAATAATTTTTAAATTTTTATCTTGATTTCATTATTGACCTAATGATCATTCAGGAGCAGGTTAATTACCATATATTTGCATGATTTTGAAGGCTACTTTGGGATTTATTTCCAATTTTATTCCACTGTGTTCTGAGAGAGTTCTTGATATAGTTTTAATATTCTTAAATGTATTGAGACTCGTTTTGTGGCCTGTGATATGGTCTGTCTTGGAGAATGTTCCATGTGCTGATGAACAGAATGTATATTCTGCAGTTATTGGGTAGAATGTTCTGTAAATATCTGTTAAGTCCATTTGTTCTCAGGTATCGTATAAATACTTTGTTTCTTTGTTGACTTTCTGTCTTGATGGCCCGTGTAGTTCTGTCAGTGGAGTATTGGAGTCCCCCACTATTGTGTTGCTGTCTATCTCATTTCTTAGGTCTAGTAGTAATTGTTTTATAAATTTGGGAGCTCCAGTGTTAGGTGCATATATTTAGGATTGTGATATTTTCCTGTTGGACTCCTTCTTTTATCATTGTATTGTGTCCCTCTTTGTCTTTTTAAAATGCTGTTGCTTTAAGGTTTGTTTTTTGTGATACAAGAGTGGCTACTCCTGCTTGCTTTTGGTGTCCATTTGCAAGGAATATCTTTTTTCACCCCTTTACCTTAAGTTTATGTGAGTCCTTATGTGTCAGGTGAGTCTCTTGAAGACAACGGATACTTTGTTGGTGAGTTCTTACCCATTCTGCTATTCTGTATCTTTTAAATGGAGCATTTAAACCATTTACATTCAATGTTAGTATTGAGATGTGAGGTACTATTCTATTCATCGTGCTATTTGTTGCCTTAACACCTTGGTTTATTGTTGTTATTATTATTATTATTATTATTATTATTATTATGTTTTTGTTTTACAGGTCCTGTGAGATTAATGCTTTAAGGAGGTTCTATTTTGGTGTATTTTGAGGATTTGTTTCAAGATTTAGAACTCCTTTTAGTAGTTTTTGTTGTGTTGGCTTGGTAGTGGTGAATTCTCTCAGCATTTTTTTTTTTTTGTCTGAAAAAGACTGTATCTTTCCTTTATTTATGAAGTTTAGTTTTCCTTGATACAAATTTCTTGACTGATAATTGTTTTGTTTGAGGAGGCTGAAGATAGGGCCCCAATCCCTTCTAACCTGTAAGGTTACTGCTGATAAATCCACTGTTAATCTGATAGGTTTTCCTTTATAGCTTACCTGGTGCTTTTGCCTCACAGCTCTTAAGATTCTTTCCTTTATCTTGAATTTAGATAACCTGACAACTATGTACCTAGGCAGTGATCTTTTTGCAATAAAGTTACCAGGTATTCTTTGAGCTTATTGTATTTGGATGCCTAGATCTCTATCCAGCTGACAAAGTTTTCCTCAATTATTCAAGGAAAATATGTTTTTCAAACTTTTACATTTCTCTTCTTCCTCAGGAATACCAATTATTCTTAGGTCTGGTTGTTTTACATAATCTCAAGCTTCTTGGAGGCTTTGTTCATGTTTTAAAATTCTTTTTTATTTTGTCTTTGTTGGATTGGGTGATTTTAAAACCTTGTCTTCGAGCTCTGAAGTTCTTTATTCTGTTTGTTTGATTCTATTGCTGAGTGCTTCCAGCGCATTTTGCATTTCTCTAAGTGTGCCCCTTATTTCTAGAAGTTGTGATTATTTTTATTTATGCTCTCAATTTCACTAAAGATTTTTCCCTTCACATCTTGTATCCTTTCTTTGATTTCATTAAGTTGGACTTCACCTTTCTCTGGTGCCTTTTTGATTAGCTTAATACTCGATCTTCTGAATTCTTTTTCTGACAATTCAGTGATTTCTTCTTGGTTTGGATCCAATGCTGATGAGCTAGTGTGATCTTTTGGGGTGTTAAAGAGCTTGTTTCATCATATTCCCAGAATTGTTTTTCTGGTTTCATCTCATTTGGGTAGACTATGTCAGAGGGGAGATCTGGAGCTCAAGAGTTACTGCTCAGATTTCTTTGTCCAAAAGGGTACTCCCTTTATCTTTCTTTTTTTTTTTTCTTTTGAGACAGAGTCTGTCTTGCTGTATCGCCCAGGCTGGAGTGTAGTGGTGCAATCTTGGCTCACTGCAAGCTCCGCCTCCCGGGTCACGCCATTCTCCTGCCTCAGCCTCCTGAGTAGCTGGGACTACAGACACCCACCACCACACCCGGCTAAATTTTTTTTTTTTTTTTTTTTTTTTTTTTTAGTAGAGACGGGGTTTCACCTTGTTGGCCAGGATGGTCTCGATCTCCTGACCTTGTGATCCACCCGCCTCAGCCTCCCAAAGTGCTGGGATTACAGGCATGAGCCACCACGCCCGGCCAGGGTACTCCCTTGATGTACTGCTCTCCCCCTTTTCCTAGCGATGTGGCTTCCTGCATGTTGAACTATAGTAATTGATATGCCTCTTTTGGTCTAACCACCCAGAGGAGCTACCAGGCTCCAGGCTGGTAGTAGGGGGTGTCTGCACAGAGTCCTGCAATGTGAACTGTCTTCATGTCTCTCAGAATAGAAGTGCCTGCTCTAGTGGAGGTGGCAGGGGAATGAAATGGACACTGTGAGTTGTGGTTTTGTTTACTGCACTATTTTTGTGCTGGTTGGCCTCCTGCCAGGAGGTGCTGCCTTCAAGAGAGCATCAGCTGTGATAGTATAGAAGGATCAGGCACTGGGTAGGGCCCTAGAGCTCCCAAGAGAATAAGTCTTTTGTCTTTGGTTACCAAGGCAGGTAGAGAAAAACAACAGGTGGGAGCAGGGTGGGCCTGTCTGAGCTCAAACTCTCCTTGGCCGGGGTTTGCTGTGGCTGCTGTGGGGGATGGGGGCATGGTTCTTCAGGCCAAGGGAGTTATGCTCCCGGGGGCATTCTGCCCGCCTCTTCTATGTCATGCGGGTTGTCAGGGAAGTGGGGGAAAGTTGGCAATGACAGCCCTCACCCAGCTCCCCATGCAGCTTAAAAGGCCAGTCTCATTCCTACTGTGCTTCCCTCAACAGCGCGGAGTTTGTTTCCGGACAGTGGGTGAGCAGGGCTGAGAACCTGCCTCAGGCTACCAGCCTCCTGGCTGTGAAAGCAAGCAGGGCGTTCAGGTTTTGTGCCTCCCCACCTGCCGCAGCTTCTGTGCTTCATCTGCACTCCTGATTCACCCCCTCCCCCCACCCCGTGAGTTCCGTCCAGGAACATTTGCCTTCCATCGAAATTGTTAACAAAGTTCAGCTGGAAGTTTCCTTCTCCCTGTGGTCTTTTCCCAGTTCTTCTTGCAGCCCTCCCCAGTGACGTCTATGAGACAAAGTCAGAGATGGCTTCCCTGGGGACCGAGAGAGCCCACAGGGTGCTCTCTGCTGATTCTTCTACCTTTGTATTTCACTCAGCTCTCTACGTTGTCTCAGCTCTAGGCAAAGTGAAATCCTACTTCCGGGATCTAGACCATCAGGTTTCCCAGTGAGGGTGCCTGTTTGGGGATGGACGGTCCCCCTTTTATACTTTCACACTTTGGGTACTCACAGTTTGGGGGCTGCCTCCTGGGGCCTGCAGGAGCCATCTGCTTCCTTCAAAGGGCCTGTGGATCCTCTTGGCTTTCTCGGTATTTTCCTGTGGTAGTTCTTGGAGCAAAAGTTCGCGATGTGAGTCTCCACCTGCTGCTTTTTCCATCCAAGTGGGAGATGCGGTTTAGTCCTGCCTCCTAGTCACCATTTTCCTCTAGAAAAAAACATGTCAAACTTATTACCCAAGAGAAAACACTAGCTGACAGTATAAAGAGCTTCAAAGAATTTAAGAATTAATAGATAGTAGATCCATAATAGATCACTTAATAAAACCATAGTGGTGGCTGCAAACTCCTGATATTCGAGGTTGACACTGGGAGCCAGGAAATAAATCCCTGGAGGGGAACCCCAGAATGTATCAGCAGGAACCTGTACGGATGTATTGCTATGGGCGGAATTGTGCCCCCATTCATATTTGAAGCTCTAAGCCTCAATATGATAATATTTGGTGCTACAACCTTTAAAGAGGTAATTTAGGTTAGATAAAGGTGATAAGATTGGGCACTAATCTAATAGGATTAATGCCGAGAAAGAGACAGCGAGATGCATGCACAGAGAAAAAGCCTTTTGTGGACACAGCAGGAGGACAGCAATCTGCAAGCCAAGGAGAGAGGTCTCAGAAAAAACAAACCCTGGTGACTCCTTGCCTTCAGATATCTGGTTCCAGAACCATGAGAAAATAAGTCTCTGGCTGAGTACAGTGGCTCATACCTGTAATCCCAGCATTTTGGGAGACTGAGGCAGGTAGATCATTTGAGGCTAAGAATTTGGGAGCAGGCTGGCCAACATGGTGAAACCCCGTCTCTACTAAAAATACAAAAATCAGCCAGGTGTGGTAGCAGGTGCTTATAATCCCAGCTACTCAGGAGGCTGCGGCAGGAGAATTGCTTGAACCTGGGAGGTGGAGATTGCATTGAACCAAGATCTTGCCACTGCACTGCAGCCTGGGTAACAGAGTGAGACTCTGTCTCAAGAAAAAGAAAAGAAAAAGAAAAAGAAGGTCTCTTAGTTAAGCCATCCAGTTTGTGGTATTTGTTATGGCAGTCTTAGCAGATGAATACATATATCATACAATACAGTATAAACACAACGCACTCTTATTAACTGATTTTACAAAGCAACTCACGACAATGAGGGCAATCAGGAAAACAAGGAGTGGCATTAAGGCAAGCATTGTTTTTCCTATTTGAATTATGATGAATGCTACCATTGATGTAAAACACAGGTAATTCCCTATGGTGGAGCTCACAAAGCCAATCTGCCAGCAAGCTGCCAATGAATGAATATTTCTGCAGTTAAAGGATCCTCAGTTTCTGGCCCCAGATTTCTCCTAATTTGTGTGAATAATAACAGGAGGATAAAGACAGCAGGGCATTTCCAAAGAGGTGAGAAGAGAGGTAGGTGAGGGAGATGAAGTGAGAAAGACTCAGTTCAAATTTCCTGGAAGTGGGGACCTTGTCTTCACCATCTTGTATCCCCAGCTCAGAGGCTTTACTGAACATGGCTATTCTAAAATTAATTTGATGAGTGGCTAAGGAATTAGATTAACTGGTACCAAGTGTTAAGCTTCAGAGCACACTGTGAAACTTGGCAGAGTGGTGAGGGCCCACTGCTGAGATCCAGGCAGGAGGTTCACCAAAGGCCGACACGCAGAGGCTGCGGCTGCGGTGTCCTTGCTTTGTCTTCTTAGGTAAACACATCTTTGCTTCTCACCCTCCACCCACTTGCTACGGCTCTATGTGGGAAATACTTCCTGTTTTAAATAACTCACAGCCACAGCAGAACAAAAATGATTAACAATCTCTAACATGAGTGCCTAGAAGTGTTTCATATAGGATAATAGGTGAACACGAAAAATTTAAAAGCACTTTTAGAATTGGGAGCTGTTCTCTTCATTTGAATACGCTATATAATTGTTATTGCATAGATTTAATTCATTTTTGAGAACAAATATAAGAATTTATATTTGCTTAGCATTTGACCGTTTTAAAACACTCGGCAGACATTGTTTTTGGATCTCTATGTAGTTCTGTAAGGAACAAGGATAGGAATTTCATTCAGATTTATGGATAAGAAAGCTCAGGGGGAAAAGAATAAGGGAAGTGAGTGAGCTTTGTACCCAGCGCTTCAGCACAGACTCCTGGGCAAGACCAGGGAACTATTTAAGGACAGCATAGCTTATTTAGATGTTATGTACATATTTGCTGTTTTTCTTCCTGTAAGAGAAATAATAGCTCTCAGGATGTCAATGTGCCACTTCAAGGCAAAATAGGGTAGCCATAAGTGATAAACTGTCTAATATATCAAATTCATGGTGATATGAAAGTATCAACAATGGTATTTGCTCACTGGAGAGTGTGTGTGTGTGTTTGTGTGTGTGTGTAAGTATGAATATTTTCCTCCCAGAATCACTGCTAGAAACATAAAAATATTTTGGTGGGGAAAAAAATGTAAGTGTTGGCTGGTGAGACTCAGAGAGGACAGGATATGGTGAAAAGCATATCCTGCAAAGCAAAAGACCAGTGATTGGCTTGATACCCTGGAGACTACGGAGGCAATGGGAAAAGAAGAGAGGTAAAGTGAGGAAAGAAGCCAGGGAGATGTGGGCCACAAGTCTGTAGAGCTGATTGTCAGCTGGGAATGTCATGAACCCTCATGATCCTCTAAATTTTCATTTAAAAAAAAAAAAAAAGAAATCACAAAATGCTTAAGAATGGTGGATTTGAAATATACCTTGATGAGTGTGATTAAGCCCTGCATCCAGGCTACAATAGGAAAAGGAGAGAGTGTTACGACAAGGAAAAATAGAAGCAAAAGGAAGCATGATCAGGAAGAGCGCTGGGATGTTAGGGACCATGGGATTAGATTCCGGAAAAGCTACGCAATTTCTGAAAGGCAGGGAGGCTCCAGATGGCATACGGATGGATGGATTGGTTGGCGGATGGATGGAAAGATGAGTTGATGAGAGGCAGACAGATCAATAGTTAAACGGTTATCACGATATTAGACCTAGATGTATTGGAAATTAATGTTTACCTAAGAGTAGTACGAAGATTCTGAACATCATGGAATGTTTCAGAATTTAAGCTAGGGAAGGCCTGAAAGAAGTCATTCAGTTTGATAGTTTGGTATTAGAAGGTGTTGGTGATCTCAGCACATTTTGAGAAAGATTGGCTCCATTGGTAACACACCCACAATGTCACCCATACGCCTTTTTCTCTGTGGGTGTCCTTTGATTAAGCGTACTACAGAACACCATTTCTCTCTCCTTGGAACATATCTAGGCCAAAGTGGTTAAAATGAAGATAGTTGCACACTAGATCTCACTCCTGAAGTTTCATTTTCCTTTCCACAAAGGAAGAGGCTAAAATTATTTTCTGTGTGAAAGTTACAGCAGACTTTAAAATGTGATTCTTTAAGAAACCATCTCATTATTCACTGACAGTAAAAAATCACCTCCTGTTGGTCTCAATCCAACATTTTAAAGGCTATATCTGATTTTACAGTATTTAAAATCTGTTCTTAAGAATTTACTATTGCTAGCCCATGGCCCTTCTTTTTCTTTTCATTTCTAAGTAAGCATTAGTGTCCAGAGTAACACAAATGGAAAACAGACCAATATCAGGGGCTCGCCATCATAATTGGTCTCAGCTGAGTATGAGCGGTGGCCTGCGCTGCAAAGCTAATGAGTGCTTAGGACAAGGGCGATGAAGCAGAAAGCTTAACAAACTGCACTCATATTGCCAGGCTCTGCATTCTAGATACACTTCACACTAGTTTTTGAGACTCTATGGCACTATTTCCTCATCTGTAAGGTACAGTTAATAATAACATCTGCCCCAATGAGTTGTTACAAAAATCAAATTTGATTTAAACAATAAAAAGTCATGGTTGAGGAGAAAATGTTTGCAAAACTCATATCTGACAAAGAACTTGCATCCAAAATAGACAAAGAAATCTTAAAACTTAACAATAAGAAAACAACTCAATTAAAAAGTGGGTAAAAGATCTAAACTGGTATCTGGCCAAAGAAGATATACAGACGGCAGGAAAGCATATGAAAGACGCCTAACATCATAGGTCATGAGAGAATTGCAAATTAAAACAACAATAAAACACTTCTCTTCACCTGTTAGAATGTCTTAAATCTGAAACAGCAACATTAAAGGCTGGTAAAGATGTGGAGCAACGGGAACTCTCATTCCTTGCTTGTGGGAATGCAAAATGATACAGCTACTTTAGAAGGCAAGTTGGCAGTTTCTTGCAAAGCTAACCATAGTCTGGCCATCAGATCCAGCAGTCGTGCTACACAGTATGAGGTATTTGTCCAAATAAGTCAAAAACTGGCATCCACTCAAAATCCTACCTTTACAGCAGTTTTATTCCTAATTGCTGAAAATTAGAAGCAACCAAGATGTCCTTCAACAGGTGAATGGATAAACAAATTGTGGAGTATCCACACAATGGAATACTACTAGGCAATAAAAAGAAATGAGATATCAAACCGTGAAAAGACATGGAGTAACATTAAGTGAAGATTGCTAAGTGAAAGAAGACAATCTGAAAAGGCTACATACGATTGTTGCAACTGTATGACATCCTGAAGAAAGCAAAATGATAGAAGTGGTAATGTATTAGTGATTGCCATGGGTTTGCATGCGAGGAGAGAGGATGATGAGGTGGAGCTCAGGGGCTGTACAGGGCAGCAATAATATTCCGCATTACTGTTAATGGTGGATGCAGGACTTTATGCACTCATCAAATCTCACAGAACTTTATGACACAAAGTGATTCTTAATGCAAACTATGGACTTGAGTTAACACATCAACGTTTTTCAAGAAATGCAAAAATGTTCATTAATTATAGCAAATGTCCCAAACTAATGCAAGATTTCATCAATAGAGGAAACTGTGGGGTTAGGAAACAGGGAGTATGTGGGAACCCTGTGCTTTCTGCACAATTTTTCTATAAACCCCAAACTTCTCTACAAAACTAAAGTTTACTAATTTTAAGAAATTAATTTTTAAAAATTAAATTAGATAATAGATGAAATTGTGTTAGACCAGTGACTGATACATAAATAGCCTAAAAATATAAACAGAAGGAGACAAATATGTGCTATGTGTAGGTGTCAGGATATATCAAAAAAACAATAAAGGACAGGTCTATATCTCATTGTACATCAATCAAGGATGTGCATATTTTGGGCTGAAGATAAAAAAGCGTTCATAATCTAGAAAGGGATTAGGAAGTCAAGACATTGAAGAACCAGAAAAAAATATGTCAGACCGAGGAAAAATCCCAGTAACCGTTTCCTGGGAAATACAGGCTAATTTGAGGAGGAGCTGTTTAAAATCAAAAATGGAAAGAGATTCCTACAAAGCCTGAACCAATTTAGGGTAGACCTTGTCCTCTAACCTCCCTCTCTACAGCCTCTGTCTGCCATCATTCCTCCTCTTTGCCCCCAAGGTCTGGAGATTGTAAGTGTGTCAAAGTCCTCAGGTACACAACTGATTTGGAACTGAATTGGAACCATGGGTTCCAACAAATAGGAAAAAAGTAGAAGCTGCCATCTCGTAAACTTTCATTAGGCACGGAATATGGTTTGAGGAAACACTGAAAATATCTGTTTGGTCTCTTAATATTCTTTCTGTTCATGCTTTTATAAATTTTGGTGTTTGTCTATCATCAATTTAATTGCATTTGAGAATAACCCAACTGTTCGCTTTACTTGTTCAGGTGCTTCCCTCTAGTGGTGAAACACATGTACATCAATGTAAAGGAAGGAATAGGCTACATTGTCTAACCTGAATATTTTGTGGGTTTGTTTCCAAATTAATGTAGCATGTACAGTTAAATAGTTTCATGAGTAAAGAAAAAAATCTGAATTTCAAAGTGATCTCTTGGGAATTTGGCAAACACTATGTGGCCAGGTGATCAGGTACCCTGATTTGATGAGATATGTAAGATATTATTTTCCAAAAGACATATAACCCCCTCCTAACCATAAGAAAAATATCAGATAAACCCAAACTGAGAGTCACTCTATAAAACACCCAATACTCCTTAAGACTGTCAAGGTCATGAAGAACAAGGAAAGACTAGAAACTGTCAGAGACCAGGGGATGTTAGGAGACATGTCAGCTAATGCAATGAGGTACAGGTGACTAGACTCAGGACCAGAAAAAGAACATAAGTAGAAAGACTATTAAAATTCCAATAGAGTATGGAGTTTAGTTAATAACAGTGTATCATTGTTGGTTTCTTAGCTGTGACAAATATTTTGTGAGTAATGTATTAAAAATAGGAGAAACTGGGTGAGGAATTATAGGGATTATCTGTTCAATTTTGCAACTTTTGTAAATCTAAATATATTCTAAAATTGAAAAGATATTAAAATTGACATGTTCTCTCAAAGGGTGCATCAAGACTTTTCTCAGCCTACCTTTCTTTCTCTTTCTTTCTTTGTTTCTTTCTATTTCTTTTCTTTCTTCTTTTTCTCTTTCACCTTCCTCTCTTTCTTTTTCTTCCTTCCTTCCTTCCTTTCTCTTTTTTCTTTTTTCTTTCTTTCTTTCTTTCTTTCTTTCTTTCTTTCTTTCTTTCTTTCTTTTCTTTCATTCTCTCTCTCCCTCTTTCTTTCTCTCTCTCCCTCTTTCTTTCTCTCTCTCTCACTTTCTTTCTTTCTTTCTTTCTTTCTTTCTTTCTTTCTTTCTTTCTTTCTTTCTTTCTTTCTTTCTTTCTTTCCTTTCTTCTTTCTTTTGCATATTCCTTTAAGTCCTCTCTTTCTGTGATTCTAATTTCAGGTTCCTAATATTTTTAAGTAAATTCTGTAACTTCTTGCACAACTTTATAAACATATTAAAATCATTGAATTTTACATTTAAAATAGGTAAATTTTACAGTATGTATATTATATCTCAAGAAAGTCTTAAACTCTGTAAGTTCTATCAATTGATTCTAATTTCATCCTGTCATGTTACTGCTCTTTAAATATCAAAAATATCCCCTTCCTTCTTTTTTCTCTTTTTTGCCTTCTTTATTTGAGGGGAGGATGTCCTTCCTTCTGTAGAGAAGTTTTTAAGTCTTTACATTTCATTATTTGACATTTTCTATGTTTTTCACTGTCAGGTCATTATCTCTTAGACACGTCCCAGAGTCTGAAAAACCTTCTACATTTGTGACCCATTCTGAATGCAATATATCAATTGGTTCTAAAGCAAAAGTCTTATTTTCAGTTTCAAATGTTATTTCTAACATAAGAGAAAAACATTGTCCCTTCTTGATGATACAGTGCTAGAAATCGGAGAAGAAACGTGATACAGGAGGTTGAGCCTAACCTTTAGGCTCAAAGTCAAAACATTTACTTGCTCTATTATTTCAGCAACAGTAAGAGTCTTGATATGGTTTGGACCTGTGTCCTCACCAAATCTTATGTCAAGTTTGGACGTGTAATATTGGAAGTGGGGCATGGAAGGAGGTGACTGGATCAGGACATGTTTCTCATAAATGTTTCCGCACTGTCCCCTGATGCTGTGCTCATGATAGTGAGTGAGTTTTCAGAAGAGATCTGGTTGTTTAAAAGTGTGTAGCACCACCGCCCCTTCTCACCACCTGCTTCTGCCACAGAAGATGCCTGCTCCTGGTTTACCTTCTGCTATGAATAAAAGTGTCCAGGGGCCCCCAGAAGCAGACGCCACCATGCTTCCTGTACAGCCTGCAGAACCATGAGCCGATTAAACCTCTTTTCTTTACAAATCACCCAGTATCACATATTTCTTTTTTTCTTTTTCTTTTTATTTATTTTTTTCTTTTTTAAGACAGAGTCTCGCTCTGTCGCCCAGGCTGGAGAGCAGTGGTGTAATCTCATCTCACTGCAAGCCCTGCCTCCTGGGTTCATACCATTCTCCTGCCTCAGCCTCCTGAGTAGCTCAGTAGTTGGGACGACAGGCACCTGCCACCAGCTATTTTTTTTGTATTTTAATAGAGACGGGGTTTCACCGTGTTAGCCAGGATGGTCTTGATCTCCTGACCTTGTGATCCACCCGCCTTGACCTCCCAAAGTACTGGGATTACTGGCGTGAGCCACCATGCCTGGCCTCATTTATTTCTCCATAGCAATGCAAGAATGGACTAATACAAATTTAGATCAAATTTACCTTTAAAAATAACTTAGAAAAACAAAAGTTGGGTTCTAGGTTTCGAAACCATGTTTTTTTTTTTTTTAACCAGGGTTTTATATATTACTATCTACTATTGATCATGTCTTCTATTCATCTAGCTTAAATGATTATACCTTTACAGACAAATAAATGCTAAGGGAATTCATTACCACCAGACCTGCCTTACAAGTGACCCTTGCAGGAGTGCTAACCATGGAAATAAAGACCATTAGGAGCCATCAAAAAAACACACTTAAACACCTCAATACTATAAAGCAACTACACAATCAAGTCTATATACCAACCAGCTGGCAACACGATGACAGGATCAAATGCACACGTATCAATATTAACTGTGAATGTAAACGGGCTGAACACCTCACTTAAAAGGCACAGAGTGGCAACTGAATAAAGAAGCAAGACCTAGCTGTACGCTGTCTTCAAGATGCCCATTCCACATGCAGTGACACCCAGAGGCTCAAAGTATGGGATGGGGAAAGAGTTATCAAGCAAATGGAAAAAAAAAAAAAAAAAGAGCAGGGGTTGCTATTCTTATTTCAGACCAAAAAGACTTCAAACCAACAACTATTATCAAAAAGGACAAAGAGGGGCATTACATAATGATAAAGAGTTCAATTCAAGAAGAAGACTTAACTATCCTAAACATATTTCCATCCAACACTGGAGCACCCAGATTCACAAAACAATTCATAGAGCCCGATGAAGAAACTTAGATAACCACACAATAATAGTGGGAAATTTCAACACACCACTGATAGCATTAGGTGGATGTTCGAGACAGAAAAGTAACAAAAATATTCAGGATCTAAACATTTGAGCAAATTGACCTAGTAGACATCACAGAACACTACACCCAACAAAACAGAATATGAGAATGTAAGAATTCTTCTTATCTGCACATGGCACATACTCTAAAATTGATCTCATGCTCTACCATAAAGCAATTATCAACAAATTAAAAAAAAAAAAACTGAAATCATACCGGCCGCACTTTCAAACCACAGTGCAACATAAATAGATACTTCTCAAAAGGAAACATACATGCCCCAAAGGCATATGAAAAAAAGCTGAACACCACTGATTGAGAAATGCAAATCAAAACAACAATGGGATACCATCTCACACCAGTCAGAATGGCTAACATTAAAAAGTCAAGAAATAACAGATGCTGGTGAGGTTATGGAGAAAAAAAGAAACACTTTTACACTGTTGATGGGGGTGTAAATTAGTTCAACTACTGTGGAAGACAGTGTGACAATTCCTCAAAGACATAAAGATAAAATTACCATTTGACCCAGCAGTCCCATTACTGGATATGGGGTATAACTAAAGGAGTATAAATCATTATATCATAAAGACACATGCATGCATATGTTCCTTGCAGCACTATTCACAATAGCAAAGACATGGAATCAACCTAAATGCCCATCAATGATAGACTAGATTAAAAAAAATGTGGTACATATACACCATGGAATACTACACAGCCATAAAAAAGAATGAAACCATGTCCTTTGCAGAGATATGAATGGAGCTAGAGGCCATTATCCTTAGCACACTAACACAGAAACAGAAAACCAAATAACACATGTTCTCACTTATAAGTGGGAGTTAAATGGTGAGAACACATGGACACGTAGAGGGGAACAAGACATACTGTGACCTATTGAAGGGTAGAGGATGGGAGGAGGGAGATGATCAAGGAAAATAACAAATGGATTCTAGGCTTAACACCTGGATGATGAAATAATCTGTACAACAAACCCCTGAAACACATGTTCATTTATGTAACAAACATGCACATCCTGCACGTGTACCCCTAAACTTAAAATAAAAGTTAAAAAAAGAAATTAATACCAAGAAGGTAATTCAAAACCATGAAACTACATAGAAATTTACACAATCTGCTCCTGAATGACTTTTGGGGAAACAATGAAATTAAGGTAGGAATCAAGAAATTCTTCAAAACTAGTCAAATCAAAGATACAATACACCAGAATCTCTGGGACACAGCTAAAGCAGTGTTAAGAGGGAAATTTGTAATGCTAAATGCCCACATCCAAAAGAGCTAAGAGCCAAATCAAGAAAGTCATTCCGCTCACAATAGCCAGAGATAAATAAAACACCTAAGAATACAGCTAACCAGGTAGGCGAAAGAGCTCTATAATGAGAATTACAAAACACTGCTGAAAGAAATCAGAGATTACACAAACAAATTGAAAAACCATGCTCATGGATAGGAATAATCAATATTGTTAAAATGGCCATACTAACCAAAGCAATTTACAGATTCAGTGCTATTCCTATCAAACTGCAATGACATTTTTCACAGAATCAGCAGGAACTATTATAGAATTCATATGGAACCACACACATAGACACACACACACACAAAAAAAACCCAAATAGCCAAAACAATCCTAGGCAAAAAGAACAATTCTGGAGACATCACATTATCTGACTTCAACATACACTACAAGTCTACAGTAACGAAAATAACACTGATACTGGTACAAAAACAGACGCATAGACCAAAGCAACAAATAAGAGAACCCAGAAATAAAGCCACACACCTTTAGTCATCTGATCTTCGACAAAGCTGATGATAACAAGCAATGGGAAAAAGAATTCCTATTCAATAAATGGTGCTGCGAATATGAAGAAGACTAAAACTGGGCTCCTTTCTTTCACCATACACAAAAAGCAAATCAAGATGAATTAAAGACTTAAATACAAAGCCTAAAACTATAAAAATCCTAGAAGAAAAACTAAGAAATATCATTCTGGACATGTCCCTGGCATAGATTTCCTGACAAATACTCCAAAAGCCATTGCGATGAAAACAAAAATTGACAAGTAGGACCTAGTTAAACCAAAGATCTTCTGCACAGCAAAAGACATCATCAACAGAGGAAACAGACAACCTAGAGAATGGGAGAAAATATTTGCAAATTATGCATCTGACAAAGGTCTAATATCCAGAATCTATAAGGAACTTAAGTCCACAATCAAGAAAACAAGCAACCCGATTTAAAAGTGAGCAAAGACATAAACAGACACTTCTCAAAAGAAGACATACATGTACTCAACAAGCAAATGAAAAAATGTTCATCATCACTAATTGTTAGAGAAAAGCAAATCAAAATACAATGAGATACCATCTCATACCAGTCAGAATGGCTATTAATTCAGCTACTGTGTAAAGCAGTTTGGAGATTTCTCAAAGAACTTAAAACAGAACTACCATTCCACCCAGCAATTCCATCACTAGATATACATGCAAAGGAATATAAATCATTCTACCATAAAGACACATGCATACATATGTTCATTACAGCACTATTCACAATAGCAAAGACATGAAATCAACCTAGATAACCATCCACAGTAGATTAAAGAAAATATGGTGGCCAGGCACAGTGGCTCATGCCTATAATTCCAGCACTTTGGGAGGCCAAGACAGGTGGATCATGAGGTCAGGAGTTCGAGACCAGCCTGGCCAACATGGTGAAACCCCATCTCTACTAAAAATACAAAAAATTAGCTGGGCATGGTGACAGGCACCTGTAATCCCACCTGCTCAGTAGGCTAAGGCAGGAGAATTGCTTGAACCCAGGAGGCAGAGGTTGTAGTGAGCCAAGATCGCGCCACTACACTCCAGCCCTGGCAACAGTGTGAGACTCCATCTCAAAAAAACAAAACAAAACAAAAGAAATAAAAAAGGAAATACGGTACATATACACCATGGAATACTACACAGCTATAAAAATTGAAATCATGTTCTTTGTAGCAACATAGATGGAGCTGGAGGCCATTATCCTAAGCAAACTAATGCAAGAACAAAAAAACTATAAACTACATGTTCTCGCTTATTAGTGAGAGCTAAACACTGAGTACACATGCACACAAAGAAGGGAACAATAGATATTAGGGCTTACTTGAGCGTGGGTGGAGGGAGGAGGGTAAAGATTGAAAAAATACTGACTGGGTACTATGCTTATTACCTGGGTGATGAAATAATCCATACCCCAAACCTGTGCGACATGAAATTTCCCCATGCAATAAACCTGCACATGTAGCCACTGAACCTAAAAGTTGGAAAGAAAAAAACAGACAACCATTATCTGCAATATATTCAACAGAAGCATCATCAATTTTTTAAAAGTTAATGATGTAATAAAAAACTTCTGAAAAATATATTATTCTGTCATTCATTAAATTATTTAGATATTGCAGAATTTGTCACTGATTTGATGAAAATTTATAAAACTCTTTTTAAAAAGACTATTTAACAGAAAGCCCGGGACCCTGATCTCAAACATGCAACCTGTTTTTCATCGATGTCATCAATAAACCACTCTGCTCATTATCTTCTTATAAACTAAAATGTACTGCCTATCTATGAAGAATATTTACAACATATTGCCTTAATCTGTAGTCATAATATGTGGACAAAATTAGCATAAACTATCAATATGTAAAGTCCTTATGCCTGCATTATTTTTCTAATTCTTTAATTTGTAAAAATAACAAGAGCAGTCTACTTTGGAAACACAAGTGGTGGCATTTGCTGAGGCATTTAGTAATGGGCAGGAGACTCTAGGATGGCTTACAAACATGGCTTAACAAATGGGTGGTACAACTTTTTGAAGGCAAGAGCCTTCTTTTGTTTACCATTGCACCAGCTGTGGTTATTGAAATAGAATGTGTTGGCAGTGGAGCAGGTAAAACCACGTGTAATTCATATTGAGAAACGTAGGGTCCCTTTCACCACACTTTTGCAGAGATGAGCTATCAAGTACCTCCCTGGAGTTACCACTCAAGCAATCACTGCAATTCCAATTAGTCAGTGTCATAAATGAAAATGACTACAGCCTCTCAAACTCATGTGTGGTTGGAACTTACCTCTCTGTCTTGCATCCACTCAGATAATGTAGGTTAAAAGGAACTTACTTTGAACTAGATTTCCTTTCCTGCAACGTGGTGAGATGGGGCTTTGAGAGTACAAACCACATCTTGGTTCATGAGACAAAGATTTTAAACACGAAGATAGGTTGTCACCTCTGGCGGTATCCACTCTGAAACTGGGTGATGACATTCCAGAGGGGTAGAGGAGATTCCTCATTAGGCAGTTTGTTGTTTTAGAAACATCTTATTCACTTTCACTGTGATTTTGGACTCTTATCTAGAAGCCCTGTCAATTCTGAGGCTTATTTTTGAGAAAAAATTGAAACAATTTATCTTAATTTCCAAGACAGTCAGATTGCCATGTATTATGCAATAGTCTTATCTGAAATGCAAATACAATTGTGGCTGTGTTTTTATTCTCACCAACTCTCTACACCATCCTTCCTTATGCGGTGCTTTCCATTCAGCGTCTCCTGTTCCATGGGCAAGCGGGAGCCTCCACCGTATACTCCCTCCCTCAGAAAAGCCCCTGTGAGCGTTCACCAGCTTCTTATCATTGTAAATGGAGACTGTGGGGTGGTGGTGGGAGCAGCCCGAGGGGTAAAGACCAAACAGCCCTGTCTTCCCTACTCATCCCCAGCTCACACCTCCAGGGTGGTCCCATATGGACATGCCCAGGCCTCAGAAATGATCTTCCTCCTGTACATTTTCTTCCTCATCCATCTCCCTCTTATTCTGTTTTCTTGATGCTGCCACCCAGTTCCTGAATCCTGGCTGCCTTTCAGTCCTGCAAGGTTAAATTTAGGGCAGCCTTCTGCTCTCATGCTGAAGTCTTTGCCCCAGTTGTCTAAATCTTGGAAATATGTATCCTCTGGGGTGGGATATAGTCAGAGCTGTTGTGTTTCTCATTCGCGCTGCTGGATGTCGTTCTGGGACCTGATGGATGGACCCGAGCGGTGTTCTAAAGGCCAGGGTGCCACTCTGCTTTCTCTCTCTTTCGCTTTCTCTCTTGTTTTTTTCCTGTCTACCCAAGATATCTTAAAACAAAACAACAATATAAGATAACAAAACCAGATATTCCTCAGTTTCCGGCCAATTTAGCTTTCAGATTGGTTTTCATTGCTAAAATGAAACCAGACAGTACACTTCTCTTTCCTTCTTTTGAATTCAAATTCAAATTCCTCTTGTTATGTCTGTGTATGTGGGTATAGGCATGTGTGTCTTTTAAGCAAAAGCATTTAGCACGTATAATATGCAAGGTACTATTGTAAGAGTTTTTACATGTGCATATTTTTCCACAAATTCAGTGTTACTAATGTTATAAAATTAGCAGACAAATTGATGTTTGAATGCTAGACCTTCGGCAAAAGACATGAGGCTCTTAACTTATCCTCTACTCCTTCCCTCTAATATCTTCTAATAGAACTGCTACCTAATTTTCAGGACCCAGCACTAAATGAAAGTGTAGGTGTCCGTATTCGTTTGTTTTCACACTTCTGATGAAGACATACCCGAGACCGGGAAATTTACAAAAGAAAGCAGTTTAATACACTCAGAGTCCCACGTGGCTGGGGAGGCCTCACAATCATGACGGAAGGTGAAAGGCATGTCTCACATGCGGCAGACAAGAAAAGAGAGCTTGTGTGGGGAAACTCCCCTTTTTAAAACCATCAGATCTCATGAGACTCATTCACTATCAGGAGAACAGCCCAGGAGAGACCTGCCACCGTAATTCAGTCACCTCCCCCTGGGTTCCTCCCACAGACTGTGGGAATTGTGGAAGTTACATTTCAAGATGAAATTTGAGTGGGGACACAGCCAAGCCATATCAGCACCCTTGCTCAAAAATGATTAAGATTTCCAAGATGGCAACAGTGGAGTATTAAAGTAAGCACAGAGCCTCTCTGAGTGTGGGTCCTTGGACATAGGGGGCATGCCAAGAAGCCAGCTGTGTCTTCAAACATTCCTTTCTAATTGTATATTTTGTTTGTATATGTGTGGCTACAGTGGAAGTCAGGGAATTATTACACCTAAGACAGGATGAGCTTTACTGTAATTTGGCTCATTCAGGCAGCAGGGCATGGGCAGATAAAGCTGTCCCTGAGGAGGAGGGGTATAGTCTGGCCAGGAGAACACAGTGCCCAAGGGCACTGAGAACAAAGCTCAGATCAGCTGTATCTGATATGGAAGATAATGTCAAGGTTGTCAAAGAAGAGCATGGCAATGGGCTATCTAAGGGGAAATTGATACATGGGCTCTATGCCCTGACTGTGTTTGTTTTATGGGAGTCATAGGAGGTTGAATGAGTACGGCACAATAAAATTAATTCTGGAAAGCATCAGTCAAGATGGGCTCAATTACACTGCAGAAACAAACATGCCTATAATGTCAGTGACTTTGGGCAATAGAAATTTATTTGTTGTTCACATTGCTTTTCCATCGTGAATCTCACAGAGCAAGTGGCTGGATGAGGGAGTTCTCTGATCAATATAGTTTCTGAGGGATCTAGGCTGATGGAACAACACACACTGTTTTGAAATTTTTTGATCATGGATCAGAGAGAAAAAAGTATTCTATAGGGCTCAGTTCACAATGGATTAGTCAGAAATAGTCACATGGCCACATTCAGTGACAAGACTGTATCATTCTACCATGTTCCCAGGAGTGGTAAGAACTGGAATGAATTAAATATTCACACAGGGACACAAGTACAAGAATGTGTATAGGAGTATTTATTGTAAAGGGAAAAAGAAACAATACCAATATCCATGGCCAAACATCTATTTGCCCAATGTTTCCATCAGATGGCTAACAGCCATCTCCAAATTAAACCTACTAGAACAATCTATGTTTTGTTCTTCTCCAATTCTTACCATCCTCATCTCAGTCAATAATGCCTTTTCAGTTGATGAATCCAAAAACTTGAAAGTGAATCTCACACCTCATGTTAGAAGATAGCTTGTTTTACCTTCAAAATGCATACAGAACCTGACCATCTCTCACAATTTATCTCTGTGGCCCTAGGGTAAGGGAGGTCTCTAATGAAGTTGCACCCTCATCCTCAAGTGTATTAGTCTATTCTCAAGCTGCCAATAAAGACATACCTGAGACTGGGTAATTTATAAAGGAAAGAGGTTTAATGGATTCAGCGTTCTGCATGGCTGAGAAGGCCTCAGCAAACTTATAATCATGGTGGAAGGGGAAGCAAATACATCCTTCTTCACTTGGCACCAGCAAGGAGAAGTGTCAAGCAAAAGGGGGAAAGCCCCTTTAAAAACCAACAGATCTTGTGAGAACTCACTCACTATCACAAGAACAGCATGAGGGTAACCAGCCCCATGATTCAATTACCTTTCACCAAGTCATTCCCACAACACAGGGGGATTGTGGGAACTACAGTTCAGGATGAGATTTGGGGGGGACACAGCCAAATCATATCGTCGAGTATTTGTATATAGGCCACTTTCCCATCTGGGTGTTTCCTGGCCTCATGCAAATTGCAGTCTGCTCCCCGAACATGCCCTCCCCACCCTCTTTCGTGCAATTTAACAGCACTAACAGTCTGAGTGCAACTTCTCTCATGATTTTTTTTTTGGCTTGGCTTCAGGACTCCTTGTTTTTACTTTTTCTTAATGGTAATTTCTTTTTAGTCTCCCTTGCTTATTCTTCCTCATCTCATGGACTCCTGAATGTTGACATTCAGAATCCATTCTTTCACTGTCTTCTCTGCTCTTTGGGCTTATACCCCTGGTGATCTCATGCAGGGTTTCTATTCCCACCTACGTAGACGGTGTCTCCATTTTGATGTTCACTTTTCAACGAAAATTTAATATGTTCAAAATTGAACTCCCTTCCTGCCCACTCTGAAGCTGCTTCTTCTAGTCTTCCTCATCCTGTTAGAGGATGTTTATTATTCATGTTACTCTGGCTAAGGCTTGGGAGTTATCCTTCATGCCTCTCTTTTTATCTTCTTGCCCCCATGTTTAGAGAATAAACAAATATTGTGGGCTACACTTTTAAAGATATTATACAGAATATGACCATTTTCAATATTCTCATTGTCAACACCTGTGTTTGATTATTAGACCTGTCATAACAAAGTATCACAAACTGGATGGTTGAAAACAAGTACTTCTCACTGTTCTGGAAGCTAGAAGTCTGAGGTCAAGGTGTTGGGAGGTCTTTGCTTACTCGGAAAGATCTAGGTGAGAATCTTTCCTTGCCTCTTTTAGCATTTGGTGGTTGCTGGTAATCCTTGGTGTTTCTTAGCTGGTAAAAGCACCCATCTCATCTCTGCCTTGATACTCACGTGGCCTTCTCCCTGTGTGCATGTCTCTGTTTCTTCTCTTCCTCTTATGAAGACACCAGCCATTAGATTTAGGGGCCTACCCTACTCCAGTATGACTTCACTTAAGTTACATCTTAACTATATCTGCAAAGACCTTATTTCCAAATAAGGTCACCTTTACAGGTACCAGGAGTTGGGACTTTAGCAAATATTTTGGGGAAATATAGAAGTAGTAATAATGATCCAGTGATAACTATCTTTTCCTGGTTGCAAAGTTTATTAGATTTAAATAGTTTTCTTTATTCCTGCTTTGTTGAAAGTGTTTACCATAAGTAAATATTGAATTGTACTTTTCCCCTCCTGGATCTACTGAAGTGATCATGTGATATTATCCTTGAATATTTTATTCAACACAGAACACACAATTCAGCCACCCTACTCAAAGCTACCATGATTCCTTGCCTGGATTATGGCTACAAACCCCTGTTAATCTCCTGCTTTCACCTGTTCTCCTATGTAGACTAAACAGTACAGAATTCACAGTAATTCCCTCCCACTGCTCAGCAAGGTCTTGTAGTCTCAGTGCCCTCCCCTCCCTACCTCTCTAGCTTCATTTTCTACTTTCTCCATGGATCACTGTGGTCCAGGCACCCTGGGACCACTGTCGAGGACCACTGTCCTCGACAAACACACTGAAGGGGTTTTGCTCTCTCTTTCCTCTCTCTCAAATACTCTTCCCCATAACTCTTACTGTATTAGTCTGTCTTCACACTGCTGATGAAGACATACCCAAGACTGGGCAATTTACAAAAGACAGGGGTTTAATTAGACTTATAGTTCCACATGGCTGGGGAAGCCTCACAATCATGGCAGAAGGCAAGGAGGAGCAAATTATGTCTTACATGGATGGCAGGAGGCAAAGAGAGAGAGAGCTTGTGCAGAGGAACTCCTCTTTTTAAAACAATCAGATCTCATGAGACTTATTCACTATCACAAGAACAGCATGGGAAAGACTACCCCCTTGATTCAATTATCTCTCATTCAATTATCTACCACAACACATGGGAATTCAGGATGAGATTTGGGTGGGGACACAGCCAAACCAAATCATTTACATTACCTTCTCCATGCCCTTCTTCAGTGAGGCCTTCCCTGACTGACAGGCTGTATGGTAGTGCTGAGGTTGACGGACTTACAACTAAAGGACCTGGGTTCAGATCTTGCCTTGCCATTTACAGCAAAGGGTTAGGCAATTTACATAACCTCTCAGTTTATGAAATAAGTCCATGAAATAACTGAGTTTATGAAATAACCCTCATCTATGAAATAAGGAAATTAATCGTGGCTTGATCTTTTGGAGTTTCTGGAAAATTGAAATAAATTAACACCTGGAAGGGTCTCTCACACGATATAAATACTTAATAAATATTTGTGATTGTTATTAAAGTATGCACCACATCTTCCTCCAGTAATGCCTTATGTCTGCTACTTTACTGGACTCCATAGTATTTGTCCTCATCTAGCAAACCATATGTTCTGCTTGTTTATTTTTTGCCCCCTTCCCACTAAATAATTACCAGGAATATTGCCTTATAAATATTAGACATTTAATAAATATTATTTGAAAAAATGTTAAAATGTCTAGACTCTTTAGTATAATGTAGAAGTGGTAATAACAATCCAGGGATAATTATCTTGTTCTGGTTTCTTGCCAAGTTTACAAGATTTTTAAAGTTTTCTTTATTCTCAATTTGCTAAAAGTGTTTACCATAAATATTGAATTGTACTTTCTTTCTAGGATTTACTGAGGTGATCATATGATATTCTCCTTTAATATTTTATTATAATCACTTACATCTGTTATTAATATAGATATAAATTTGCAAATATGGATCAAATCCAACTTGGTTATTATGCATGCTCTTTTTAAATATACTGCTGAGTTCAGTTCGCTAGTGTTTTATGACGTTTGCATCTATATTCATGAGTAAGATTGGCTTGTAATTTTTACTTGTAATTCTGCTCTCAGAATGTTTTGGTATCAAGATTATAGAGGAAAATATCAGTTGAACTTGAGAGTATTCTCTCTTTCTTGTTCTCTAAAATAATTTACATAATATAGAAATAGTCTGCCCCTTGAATATTTGAGAAAATTTTCCCATCTGGGCCTGACCATTTTTTTGTGTGTTTAAATTGTAAACTACTTCAACATCTCTAATGGATTCATTTTTGTCTCTTTTATACTGATCAGTTTTTGTCAATTTACATTTAGGAATTTATCTCTAATCTAACTTGTTAAAGTTTATTGACAAAACATTCTTAGTGTTTTTTTTTTTCATTTTTCTCTTTGGCATCTATACATTTGTCCCCATATTCAGTTCTAATATTGTTTATGCTGGCTTGCTGTATTTTTGTTTGAAAATATTGATAATGAAATATTTCACAAGAAACCTTGAGGTTTATATGTGATAAAATAAAAATACTTTACTTTTATGATAAAAGTACCTTATTATATTTATCTCTATATTTATATGTATTTATCTCTATATAAATTTTTTGGCCTTATTGACCTTTTTAATTGCCTGTCTTTTCCTGTTTCTGAATTTCTGCTCTTATGTTTCATTGCTTTCTTCTATTCCTTTGGCCTAGGGGTTTTTTTTGTTTATTTTGTTTTTATCTTGCTTTTGTTTTGTCTTGTTTTTGTATTTTTCTTGCTGTTGGTGCTTAGCTCATAACTTTCAGTCATTTTTCTCATATAATATAAGCATGTACGTTTATAAACTCTATGTATGCACTGATTTTCCTACACTCCAGGGTTTCTTGTGAAGTATTTTGTCATCTAGTTGTAAACATTTTCTGATTTCCGTATGCTTTCTGTTTAAGCCATAAATTATTTAGAAGTGATTTCTTTCCACTTTAATTTCCAAGTGCATATTTTCCTTACTTTTTAATCACTGATTTCTTTTACTAAAGATGCCATAGAGGAACTGTAATTGTTATAAAGCCAAATATTTAAAATGTGCTGAATCTTACTTTATAACTTAGCATGTGGTCAGTCTTCACAGGGTCTGTGCATTAGTTGCTGTATTAATGTTAGTGTCTTGACTTTTGCCCTTGTGCTGTAAGATGTTAACACTGGGAATATAAGTGAAGAATATAAGGGTTTCATTGCACTTTTCTTTCCCATATTTTTAAAAGTCTGAAATTATTTCAAAACAAAAAGTCAAAAAGTTTTAAAAACATGTAAAGTGATTAGCTCAATGCTAAAGAATTTCCTCCCTTCTCTCATATCTATAATCCCACCTGTTGTCTTCCTTTCATCACCATCATCAAACCTCAAATGGTGAGGATTATGAATTCTACATTGCACCTTTGATATGGTTTAGCTGTATCCTCACCCGAATCTCATCTTGAATTGTAGCTCCCATAATTCCCATGTGTTGTGGGAGGGACTGGGTGGGAGATAATTGAATCATGGTGGCAGTTTCCCCAATACTGTCCTTGTGTTAGTGAATAAGTGTCATGAGATCTGATGGTTTTATAAGGGGTTTCCTCCTCCACTTGGCTCTGATTCACTCTTTGCCTGCCACCATGTAAGATGTGCCTTTTGCCTTCCACCATAATTGTGAGGCCTCCCCAGCTATGTGGATCTGTGAATCCATTAAACCGTTTTTCTTTATAAATTACCCAATCTTGAGTATGTCTTTATCAGCAGTGTGAAAACAGACTAATACAACCTTCTAATTACAGCAGAGCGGGGGTTGGGCCCAATATGTGATAAGAGGTTGCTGCCAATGAGATTGCCCTCAGTGATGCCTTTTGTGATCCCTACAAGATGCTTGTCCTGGTTGAATTTTACCACCTCATAGTCAGTTCCTCAGGAGAAGAATGCTTGGCCTGGTATTAGCTTTTCTCAGTTATACATCTACGTAATATTATAAGTATATATATTAATACTCAATATTATACCAATAATATATACTTAATATTGTACTAAAAATCCCACAAAATATACTGTACTGTTGGATAAATTCAACTCTAAAGGTAATAATATAACTGATGTCTCCTTCTAAATAGTTTAAAATGAAGTAGTTAGACAGATGCAGATGTGAACAGATCCTTTTTCAGATATGGAAAATATTCACATTTCCAAACTATCGTATCCTAACACAAATTAATTTATCATGTTTCACCTGATTTTAAAAATAACATTTAATTATACAGTGAGAATGCAAAAGGTGGGTGTTGCTAGACAAACTCAGTCAATGAGGCAAAAGGCAATGAAGGTTTTTATTTGTTAATCCATATTAGCAGCAACACCAGAAAAATCATTAACCACCCCTCCTAGCATTGAAACTCTGACTCCACTTATCGCTTCTTCTTTTTAAATTACAATGTAAAACAAAATGAACTGCAAAATATATTTTATTTGAACTTACTGAAGTTGAAATCATAGGAACCAGATATCTAAACAAAGTTTAAACTTAAAGTTTAGATTTTAAACATAAAATGTAAATGGTTTTCTTTGTTTTGAAAAGTATATCCTTGAAAAGTATTTTGATATAGATGGGAACATTTTCATAGACTGGCATCTACTTTTCCACCTACTGTTTAATGAAGTAAACTGTTGAATGATGTAAACTGTTAAATGAAGTAAACAGTTAAAACTAATGACATAAAAGACAAGCAAAGCAAAGGAAACATGTTATAAAATATAAGTATTACAGCATTCTTAAGTATGGTACTTTATAAAATGAAAACCGGGATGATGTCTTCTGAGATATCAACATATTTATAAGGAGTACATGGTACGTGACATACTTCAGGATGCCAAGAATTTTAATTAAAACTCAACCTCTATAAAGTGAATATAAAACTAATAAGAGGAATATTTTTAAAGGTTGGGATGTGTAAACTATAATAGCAGCAGTTTGAAACAGAAGAGGAAGAAATAAAGAGAAATTACATTACATTAGTATAAATGTATTCAGTAACTTCTGTTGGAGATTATGTTGTTATATATGAACAATTATAGTTATTTTTCAATCAATGCTTTACATGCATAAATTGAAATTACCTGATATTAAATGTTTCTGAAATTCATTATAGGAAATACACATGAGCATAAACAGATGAGGATATTCTCTCTCTCCCGTGAAAAAATGTGTGGGTAATATATTACATCATAGATAGAAATCGCATACTTGAAATAACCATAAAATACTTAAATAGTACATGGATACTATTTTCAGCCAAGTTGTTTCATATTTAAATTTAAACTTTTAGTTATTTCATGTAACTACTGCAAGATTTCTAAAATTTTTATTTTTTACTTTTTGTAATGTTGACCAAAAAGGAGGGAGTGCATTTAACATAAAAATAGAAAATGAATCCTGAGATTTCTCATAAATGTCTTAATGTCCTAGAGATGTGGGCACTGGTTCCATAGTAAATTATGGATGCCACATTTTACAAAATCCTTACTGCCCCTTTGAATTGTGTCCTTCCTCCAAGATAAGAAGCTATGACTCAATTGTTCAGCATGGAATTATAGTGAAAAGCCTTTCTAGTTCTATCTTTCCCTAAATGGGCTCTGGTTTCTTGTAATTCACATGACACTCTTTGGCTGTGGCTGTCTGTTAAATTTCCTGTTTTGGACTAGTTTCAGCAAACCAAAACAAATAGCTCACAGAAAAGCCAACGGTAACTACTTTTTTTTTTTTTTGTGGTATATCCAGTTAGATTCTTTCTTCTTAGAGGTACAGAGAAAGGGAAGAAAATAGTTACAGACATGGTATAAGTAGGTCACAGCAGTTTCAATGCACCAAAAAATGTGACATCTCCATCCAGTGATATTTGTGCATTTTCTCGTGGTATTGCAAGTTGAAGTTCATCTCCTTCTTCCAGTTTTGCAATGCCTAGGAAAAAATGATTTACAAGAACTATAAGTGGTTATACAACAGAAAAGAAAAAAACCTAAATAAAACTATTTTGTTCTGTAAAAAAAAATGTTAACATAGGCATCCACACTTCAGAATATACCAGTTGGCTTCTAAACCATTGCAATTATCTTAGCCTAAAAAAATTTAGAAGAAATAAGCAAAAGGAGTTACAACAGATATGTATGAATTTATCACCTACTCTTTAAAAAATGGAGTTCCCCAAAAGAAGCCCAATATATAACTTTTTAAAAAATTAGGTAAATCATGGCACATCCCTTGATAGAATATTAAATGATTAGTGATGATTTTTATTTAATTTTGTTGACAAGGAAAGTTTTTATAATAATGTTAAATAAAAACATGAAAAATTACACACACATATATATACTAGATATTCCTAATTATATTTTAAACATACATATGAAAAGCATAAATATTAAAAAGTGAAGAAAACACCATTTCTTAAGATACCACATTTATTAATATAGTTTTTCTTGAGAGTTCAGACTATGGGTTTAAGCATTATCTGGATTATTTTTCACAACCTCTTATATTTTGTTTTATTATATAACCACATTTGTCTTCATAATCAAAAACAACAATGAAATTAACTCTTCAAAAATGACCAATAAATCTGTGTGCGACTAATTTACAAGGACAAATGCATCTGTGAATTGGTAATACAAAATACATTCAGGGACTACACTCAATGTATCAAAAGAAAAATGTGAAGGAGAAGAAAGAGGAGGAATAAGGGGAAGAAAAAGAAATGAAGAAATGAACAAACAATAAAACTGTCAGCTGAATTGTCAATAATTGTGGCTTACTATTTTTAGAAAAGTTGCATTGTTTCATTAGCATAGTGAAAATGTACCTACATAAACACATGTATGTTCACGTCTATTCTAACCTAAAGCCCAAAGCATGCAGATTTGCTCAGGCAGCAGCCAGGGGGAGTTTATTTATTGAACATTTACTATGTACCAGGTACCCTTCTGGAAAAACCTACAGTAGTGATCAAGGATGACAAAATTTCTGTCCCCCCTGGGTATGCTTTTTTGTAATGGGCAAAGACAGACTACAAACAAAATAAAGTTTTTTAGGACTTATTACAGGTTATGTGTACACTTTCTAGAATTGACAAAACATTTGTGGACTACCTTAAGCAGTAAGAATAAAATGATTGAGATGTATTTGTTGAGCAGACTTGTCATTATCATAGAGATTGGAAATGAGCTATCATTTTGACAAAGATCATAGCTCACAAAGCATTAAGTAATATTAACTCTAAAGATTAGGTGGGTGTGAACAACTATAGAGTCTATTTAACATTTTAACACTAAGTTATTGGCTATTTCAATTCTTCCAGATTACAGCAATCAGGTATAATTTTTCTAATAAACATTTTATTAACACAATAAGTAATAAGATTCAGCTTTATGTATGTAAGTGGTTCTTTGATATTATGTTGGGTTTCTTAAGTTGGCCATTCACATCTTTTCAGGTTACTATGGAAACATTTTATGTACTTACACTCTAATGTGTAGTTTTAAATGGCTTTAAATAAATTTGCCCTAAAACAGATTAAAATTGCAAGCCTGAAACTTCCTAGGGGACAGGACTCATATACAACAGTAAGCTACTAGTAATGAAAAATATTTTTAAAGTCAGGTGAATTATTCTTAAAGTAAGACACCTTAAGAAATCTAGCAGACTCCTCTAATAGCAAGAAAGTGTAAGAGGAACAGATGATTAGAAAAATGTTTTAAAGAGTTATTTATAAAATTGTTAGTATTAATGAATATAAATAAATAACAGATTGGAGTAGTCTCACCATTTATAAATATTTTGCAACTCCAAACTACTAGTCAGCACTGGGTGAAGGGAAATATCTCTTTATGAAAATTAGGGAATTTTAATTTTATAAACTTCCTCATCTCCCCACCAATGCTATCTGTGGCTGCAGATCCAGAATGACATCATTTTCATTATTAGAAACTATTTGCCTTAGTTTCTAACTGCCTTATTGGGCATTTGTTTGTAAATGCCTTTGAAATACAGTATTTCAAAATGCATAGCCAGTCTCCGTTCCTGCGTGTCACACAGTCATTCATAGTAAACATCTGGAACTGAAGCCATTCCTCAGGGTTCTGGATTTTTACAAAATCAACAGAGAAAATAAATGTCTTTAAGGTAAATATTTTTCTTTAAAACCAGCCTGGATTAATTTTAAATCACCCTTGAAAAATAAAATGAAGGAAATGTTAGCAATTACAGCTGAAACAGACCTGAGGTTTACAAGATCTGCCCTGCTCTCTGCCTCTCACTGCACCTGGGTGCAAAGGTAGGTTTGCTTCTACACTTTCACATTCCTAAGTCACCTGTCTGGTGTCCACTGACACAAGATGTCACCTGTGTGAGAAAGAAGCCATTGTACAACTTTCCCTTACCCTCAAACCCGGCCGGGGCATTTCTTCCACAGCATGCAAGAAGAGGTTTGGTTGCTCCCAGTGTGGAATCAGACTGGCTGGTTTAAACTGAGTCTAAAAATTAGTAGCTGTGTAACCTGGGACAAGTTACGTTACCTCTCTGTGTCTAGATCCTCACTCTCTTAAATGGGAAGATTAAATAAGCATGCATATATAAAATGCAGAAAAGAGTGCCTGGCCAGTGGTAATCACTCTATCATTGTCAGATATTATTATTGTTGTTATTAAGGGTTGAAGAAAATATATTTGAATTTTTCTCAGTGTAGAAGTTACTATGTAGAAGTACTATGTACAATGCAGAAGTTGCTATGAAGTTACTACCCTTTCTAAATGTATATAAAGATGGTAAAGTTATTAGTAATAATTCCATCTTTCTCAATTAAAACAGACTAGCTTATCATTCAAGATTTAAAAAACACAATATATTGAGGAATGCCTTTCTGTCTATTCATATTTTAGGGCACCATCCTTTCATTTTCGCATTTTGCAGCTCAGATTTTTCATCAAACTCTCTTCATTTCACAGTTAGCAGGGTGTGAGAACTATTATTTACCAGCTGAATAGCAGGAATTATTGGGTAGTGTTTCAGGCATATTTTGAATACATCGAAACAAAGTCACCAGACTCAATTCATCCCCAAAGACATGGACTTTTTTCCTCTGAATTAGATGTCCCATGGCATAGGTCTTATCAGTGTATAAAACCTGAGAAACAAACCAAAAAACTTTGTCAGAAATGAACACAAAATGGGAGGCTTCAGACAGTAACATCAGAATTAGGGTTTGAACCTACCTGACCATATATAAAAAAGTAACCAGTTTCTTTGACCAATATTTTATTCTCTTTTTCTTCTAGGGCACTTCCCCTTTTAAAGCTGAGAAGCCATGGAACAAATGTGTAAGATCCTGCAATGAAGAGAATCATTTATAAGGAAAGAAACCAAGAAAGGCAGTTTTCACCTCCACCTCCATTTAGTTGTTAAGCTACCTCTGAAACTTAGAAGATAATTCCATCCTAAAAAAAAAAACAAAAAACAGAAGAAGAAGAAGAAGACAAGTCACATTACTGCATTGGATTCTTTGCCATCACTTATATATTAACCTGGGTTAATATATCAGATACAAGAACCCAAGAGCTAACCCTTTATATGAATGTCTGGGTTTTCCCTTTATTGGTCTATATTTCGGCTATTTCATAATAAAGGCTGGTCTGGATAAGAGAGTTTGAAGCAAAAAGTGGACAAAATTTCTCTGAATAACACACTAGTAGAGATTTTCCTTTGATTCTCAGAGAGGAAAGAGTATGTGAAGAGTTTGGCAAAAGGTTTCCGGAGGAAGAAATCTCTCCATTCCTTGGCCCAAATGTGGCAACAAAAGGGAGCCTATGGGAGAAAGAAGAAAGTGACTAAGACACAACCTTTACTAAGAACAGTCAAGGAACTTTGTAACAATGATCTATGATATTTGAGTTTCAATGGCTTCTGCTCAGTTCACTGATAATTCTCCTCTATTACCCATCAAAAATCACTTGGGGAGTGACAAGGAGGCTGCTGTGCTCAAGGGTGAGATGAAAGGGACAGAGGGAAGACAGTAGCCATCAGCGAATAGGCACATGGGGGACTACATTGCTGAGCCAGAATCTGTAAGTGCGTTCGGACATCAAAACCCATTAAGAGAGCAGAGACACTCCTTTCCTGTGAATTCATACTTTACATTCCCTGGATTTCTCATGGGTGTGTCATGTGACTATCTGAGTAAAGGGTGAGCCCTAAGGCTAGAGGTTGGGAAATTTGGGGAGTGTAAATTAAGTGATGTAAAATGAATAAAATGAAGATTAGATGGACTGTAATATAAGGATAAAATAGTAAAACAGAGCTGTGGAAGTTAGTCTAGAATCATACTTTAAATGTCCCTGTATAATTGGTAATGGTGGACCATACCTGTGTCCAAATTTCATCCTGATCATAGCAAAAATGAAAACAAAATTGATAATAAAATTCAGAGTCCACAACAGACAATAGGCTAGAAGCCAAAGAAGATAACAATTTTTCTAGAATTGAGATTAAAGAGCATTTTTTTCCTGTGGGTTTTCATGAGGGGCACAGGATGATGTGGTAGTTAACAACGTGCTCACATTCCGTACATACAACTGCCAAGTGTACGTGCCTTCTTCACATAGTGTTTCCAAGGCAAACCAAGTATATTTAAACTTTTTCCAAATAAAATTTTTTTGATCTTATGTTTTAATTGACAGATAAAATTGTACATATTTGTCATGTACAACATGATGTCTTGAAATATGTAGGCATTGTGCAATGACTGAGTCAAGCAAATTAAAATATATGTTACCTCGTATAGTTGGCATTTTTGTGGTGAGAACACAAGATCTACTCATTTAGCATTTTTCAAGAATACATTTCGTTAACTGTAGTCACCATGTTGTACAGGAGATCTCTTGAACGTATTCCTCCAGTCTAACTGGAATTTTGTAACCTTGACCAACATCTTTTCACCCCCACCCCCACCACCCAGCCACTAGTCAACACCATTCTACCCTCTACTTCTTTGAAGCTGACTTTTTTTAGATTCCACATATACATCAGATCATGTAGTATTTGTCTTTCTGTGCTTATTTCACTTGTTCTAATGTCCTCCAAGTTCATCCATGTTACTGAAAACAACAAGGTTTCCTTCTTTTTATGCTGAATAGTATTCCACTGTGCATATATCGCACATTTTCCTCATCCGTTCATCTGCAGATGGATACTTAGGTTGATTTAGTATCTTGGCTATTGTGAATAATTCTGCAATAAACATTGAAGTACAGATATCTCATCTATGGTCACATCACTCTGAATGTACTGTATCTTGTCTGACCTCAGGAGCTAAGCAGGGTGGGGCATGGTTAGTCCTTGGATGAGAGATATCTCTTTGACACACTGATTTCATTTTCTTTGGATATATACTTGGTAGTGGGATTGATGGATCGTATAGTATTTCACTTTTAATTTTTAAAGAAACTTTTATACTATTTTCCATAATGGCTATACTAATTTATATTCCCAGTCCAAATAAGATTCTTGAGGGAAGAATGTAAAATCAGAACCACATATTTCTGATTGTTTCTAAGGAGTAAGAATCCTAGGTGACAACAAAACAAACTACATTGTAAATTCAAGTTGAAATAAATAACATTTCCTTAGTCAGACCTTTGAGTTCCTATTACCACAGACAGAGGGAGGAAAGATGTCAGGGAGAGTGGGGAGGAAGGATGGAGGATCTATGAGTGGATCAAGAAACTTCCCAGGTCTTCTTCAGCACATGCTCTTGTCGACCTGCGCTTCTTGCTCACTCCCAGGAGCCACGTCCATCACTGTTTCTCACCAAGGGTGAATGTGCCCTGATATGGGCAGGTCTCATCACCCTAATTGGCTTTTCCCAAAGAAGGGAACATTCTCCTTAAAAGAAAAGCCCTCTTGTATAGTAATAGTTAACACAAGATCACCTCAATGACAAATTACAAATGCAAAATCATCATCGCCTCTTTTATGATATAATTTCAGTGAAAAGATTATCATAAAATAGTTTTTAACTTTGTTTAAATGACATAATGTCTGCCAAGCACTTTTTGGAGTGCTGAAAAATGAGGAAGAGTTAATACAGTTACTGTCGATATTGTAAAACACAAACTGATGACTTCACCAAGGCAGTTGCTTTCATAGCTTAATGATATTCATTTGATGCTTGGAGTGAGAGAGATGTTAAAAAACTAATACACTTGATAGATACTAAATTTTCTGAGCTAAAGGGCCCTTTGTGTTTGGTTCCGTCATTTTCCCAGGGCTTAACATCATGACTGACCCACTGTAGACATGCAGCAAATATTTATTAATTAATTCAAATTTAAACATAATATAATTCAAAATAGCAATGTACTGTAAAAATTAATCACAAGTATTCAATTGTTTTTTTAAAGCATTTTACTACCAAGTTACTGAAATTCTTGTAATGAAATGCCTTCCATCATAGAGCTAGTATATTCTCTTAAATTGAAGTAAAATACAAATTTCTAAAACCACTTGTTTACATCTGGCTAGAGATATTTGTTTACTAAAATTTTCATAATAATTTAGATTGATTTCTTAGATTTTTTTACATTCAACTAATATCTATATAATTAAAGACCCACTTCTTAGTAAATGTCACTGGTGTATTGTCAGCATAGAAAATAAAACAAGTACATAGTAGGTCTCTATTCTTAATGTCTCTTAATATTTTATTTAGGCATTTTATCATCTCTTCTGGCAATAATCTTATTAAAGTGATAGAGAACATGTTTACTTATTTTTATTTTTAGTTATTGTCTTTATTCCTCCCACATCCACACACACACATATGCACAACCACATACTTACCTGGGCTCTCTGCAAACAGGAGATAAAGACTAAGGTTAACCGCAGACAGCCTAGTGAAGGGTTGAAGAAATACCCCGGTTCAGAGGCTGTTTGTAAACACCAAGAGAGATTTTTATTTTTGTTTTTCGACTTCTAATGTTTAACAAAATCTCTGTCAGGATGAGGATTAGCAATAAAATAATCTCTATCAGGCCAAGAAAACAGATAATAGAAGAAAGACTCCTGTGTCCACACAGGACAAGGAATAGAGTCTAGGCGAAAAAAAAAAAAAAAAAGTACTTTGGAAAAATTACTAAACAAGAGAACAACTGCAGTCCACATCAATTAACAACAGAAAACCCTGAGGATGGGAGTAATTTTGAGTTCCAGATTTGCTACATTGTAACATCCAAACTGTCCAATTTTCAAGAAGAAACTTCAAAGCATACAAAGAAAGAAAATTATTAACTACTCAGTGGACCAAAAGAATAAAGTCATTATTACAAGATTAATACTCAATAGGGAATCACTTTTCTACCAGTGATCTAACACTTTTCTACCAGTAATAAACAAGTGGAATTTGAAATTAAAAATATAATGGCATTTAGATGATTACCTCAAAAAATGAAATACTTAGGAATAATCCAACAAAATATGTAAAAGATTTAAATAACTAAATAAATGGAGAGATACTCCATGTTCATAAATAGGAAGACTTAATATTGTCAAGGTGTCATCAGTTCTTCCTGTAGATTCAATGCAATGGTGGTTTTTGTTTTGTTTTGTTTTGTTTTGTTTTTTTTTTTCTGAGTCTTGCTCTGTCACCCAGGCTGGAGACAGGGGCACGATCTTGGTTTACTGCACCTTCCGCCTCCTGGGTTCAAGTGATTCTCCTGCCTCAGCCTCCGGAGTAGCTGAGACTACAGGCATGCACCACCATGCCCGGCTGGCTAATTTTTGTATTTTTAGTAGAGAGGAGGTTTCACCACATTGGCCAGGCTGGTCTCAAACTCCTGACCTCATGATCCCGCCTTGGCCTCCCAAAGTGCTGGGATTACAGGCATGAGCCACTGTGTCCGGGCGACTCAATGCAATCTTAATCAAAATCAAAGCAAGTTGAATATCAACAAACTGAGTCTAAAGAATATATGGAGAAGCAAAAGATAGAAATGCCAACATAATATTAAAAGATAAGAACAAAGTGGGAGAACTAACACTACTCTACTTCAAGACTTACTATAAACCTACAGTAATCAAGACAATGTGGTATTATTGAAAGAAGAGAAAAACAGATGATCGAAACAATATAAAGAGCCTAAAACTAGACTCACATATAATCAACAGATCATTGACAAAGGGCAAAGGCAATATGATAAAGAGAAGATAGTTTTTTTTTTTTTTTAAAATAGCACCAGCACAACTGAATATCCACATGTTAAAAATAAATAAATAAATTGAAACACACACATTGATTTTAATAAGATTTGGAATCTTTTTGCCTTTACCCCCCTTGAAGTTTACTGAACTTTTTAGATGTGTAAATTTATGACTTTCTTCAACATTGGAAAGAGTTTGGCCATTATTTCTCCAAATATTCTTTTTTCAAATTTTATCTCTCTTCTCCTTCTGTGACTCTCATAATGCTTATGTTTAATGTATCCTGGGGGGTCTCTTATAACCTGTTCACTTTTCTTTATTCTTTTTTAACTTCATTTTTAGAGCCATTTTAAATTCACAGAAAAACTGAGAGGAAGGTACAGTGATATCTCATAGACCTCACACTCCCTACAAATGTATATCCTCCTCCATTATCAAAATCCCCCACCAGAGTGGTACATTTGTTACAGTTGATAAACCTACACTGATATATCATGGAGGAAACTTAAATTTCTATTACTAAAAAAAAAAAAAAGAAGTGAAAATAAAAATGTTACATACTGTGCAATTCCAACTACATGGCACTCTGGAAAAGTTAAAACTATAGAGACATTTTAAAAATGCCACTTCCAGGGGATAAACAGCAGAAAAGGAAAGGTAGTTGGAGTGAAGCACAAAGAATTTTCAGGACAGTGAAAATACTCTAATACTACAATGGTGAATACATACCATTATACATTTGTGCTAATCTATAGAAAGTACAACACTAAGGTGAACCCTAATGTAAACCCTGGACTCTGGATGATAATGATATATTAGTGTAGGTTTATCAGTTGTAACAAATGTATCACTGTGGTGGGGGATTTGATAATGGGGGAGGATATGCACCAGTAGGGAATATGAGGTTGATGAGATATCTCTCTACCTTCCTCTCAATTTTTCTGTGAATCTAAAATGGCTCTAAAGATAAAGTTAAAATAGAAAAGAATAAAGAAAGGTGAACAGATTATAAGAGACCCCCAGGATACATTAAGCAGATGAATATATGCATTACGAGAGTTACAGAAGAAGAGAGAGAAAATACGAAAAAGGAATATTTGCAGAAATAATGGCCAAACTCTTTCCAATGTTGAAGAAAGTCATAAATGTACACATCTAAAAAAATTCAGTGAACTCCAAGAAGGGTAAACACAAAAGATTCCTACCAAGACTTATTAAAATCAAGCAATTAAAAGATAATGACAAGGAGGAGATCTTGAAAGCAGAGAGGCAATTCATCAAATATAAAATATGCTCAATAAGATTAAAAGCTGATTTGTCATCAAAAACCATGGAGGCCAGAAGGCAGGGGAATTACATATTTAAAGTACTGAATGAAAAACACTGTCTACCCTGTATTCCATATGTGGGAAAATATCCTTAAAATGTGAAGAAAAATTAAGTTATTCTCAAATAAAGAAAAACTGAGGGAGTTCATTGGTAGCAGACTTACCCTGTGAGAAACGCTAAAGTAGATAGAAATTTAAAAAAAACAAACAAACAAAAAAACCAAAACAAAACACTAAGTGAGAACTGAAAGATATATGAAGAAATAAAGAATAGAAGTAAAGGTACATACGTAGGTAAATATAAAAGCCATTGTAAGTGTATTTTTAGTTTTTAACTTCTCTTTTGTTTCCTATACTATTTAAAAGACAAATACATAAAATAATAATTATTAATTTATGTTAAGGGCTTACAGTGTTTAAGGGTATATTTTGTGACAATAACAACATAAGAGAGAAGCTAAGTTGTTATCAATTCAAACCACAGTGTTATAAATTTAGGATGTTTATTGTAATCACCAGAATAACAACCATGATAATAACTTCTTAAGATGCACAAAAAGAAATTAAGAGAAAAACAAAATGGTGTACTTATAAAGGTATATTAAAAACAAAATAAAGAAGAAATAAAGGAATTGAGGAACAAAACTTACAAAAAAACAAACAGCAACATAGTAGTTCTTTCCTTATCAGTAATCACTTTAAATATAAATGAACTGAATTTAAATTTGGCAATTAAAATACAGAGATTGGCAAAAAAAAATTTTAAAAGCCCAAACTCATGATCTAATTATATTCTGCCTACTAGAGACTCACTTCAGATTCAAAAACACCAACAGGTTTTTGTGTTTCAAGGTTTCAAGATCAAAGGATGACAAATATGCCTCCTTGCCAATAGCAGCCAAAGGGAACAGGATGGCTAATACTGATATCAGAATAAATACATGTTAAGTCAAAAATTTTTATGAGACAAAGAGAGTATTAAATATTGATAATAGAGTTAATTTATCAAGAATACCTAATAATTATAAACATCACTCAACAGAACCTCAAGATATAAGCAGATATTGGCTGAACTGAAAGGAGAAATAGACATTTCTACAGTAACAGCTGAAGATTTCAGTGTCTCACCTGAAGTAATAGCTAGACCATCTAGGGAAGAGATCAATAAGGCAACAGTGAACTTCAACAACATTGTAAACTAACTGAACCTAACAGACATATAGAAAACACTCCACCCAAAATCAGCAGAATACATATTCTCAAGTGCACATGAACATTCACCAAGATAGACCATGTTGTGCAACAGAATAATTCTCATTAGATTTTAAAATATTTAAATTCTACAAATTTAAATTTTAAAATATTTAAATTCTACAAAAGCATATCTTTTATTTTAAAAAGATATGCTTTTCATCCTTTGACCTTGAAACCTGTTTATGTTTTTCCGTCTGAAATGAATCTCTGGTAAGCATTCATTCTAGCTACCTTCAATAACATAAGGAAAATTGGAAAACTCACAAATAAGTGAAAATTGAACAAATTCTTAAACAACAAATTGATCTATGAATAAATCCTAGAAGAAAATAGAAAATACTTTGAGATGATTGAAAATAAAAACACAACATAGCAATATTCATAGGAAGCAGTGAAAGTAGCACTCAGAAAGAAACGTACAACTGTAAATGCCTATGTCAAAAAATATCTCAACTCAATATTCTAAGTTCAGCTTAAGGAAACAGAAATAGAAGAGGAAACTAAACCCAAAATTGACAGAATGAAGAAAATAATAAAGATCAGATAATATAATAAAGAAGGTAATAATAAAGAAAGTAGATGGAATAAACAATGGAAAAAGGGTTGGGTGCGGTGGCTCACACCTGTAATCCCAGCACTTTGAGAGGCCAAGGCGGGTGAATTATTTGAGGTAAGGAGTTGGAGACTAGCCTGACCAACATGGTGAAACCCTGTCTCTACTATAAATACAAAAAAAAAAAAATTAGCTAGGTGTGGTGGCACATGCCTGTAGTCCCAGCTACTTGGGAGTCTGAGGCAGGAGAATCACTTGAACCTGGGAGGCGAAAGTTGCAGTGAGCCGAGATCGCACCATTGCACTCCAACCTGGGTGATAGATACTCCATCTCAAAAAAAAAAAAAAAAAAAAAGAACAGGAAAAGACTGGAAACAGTAACACTGAACATTGGTTTTTTGAAAAATATGAACAAAGATGACAATCATATAGCTACATTGACCAATAAAAAAGACTCCAATTAATAAAATCACTAAAGAAACGGAGGCATTGTTAATGGCCTATTAGAAATAAAATGTTTATACCTTTTTATTATTTATAATAATTGTACTCCAACAAATTAGATAATGTAGATGAAAGGGACAAATTCCTGGAAACACACAAACTACCAAAATTGACTCAAAAAATAAATTTAAAAATCTAAACAGACCTATAACCAGTATAGAGTTTAAATTAATCCAAGTCTTCCCTCAAAATTCATAACTAGATGACTTTATTGGTGAATTTTACTAGACATTTAAAGAAAAATTAACATCAATCTTCTCAAACTCTTCCACAAAACAATAAAAGAGAAGGGAACAATTCCTAACTTGTTCTGTACATCTAGAATTACACTGATACCAATGCCAGACAAAGACACCACAAAAAACTACAGGCCACAATCAATCATGAATATAAATGTAATAATCCTCAAGACTACCCTAACATCAGAAACAAGACTATGCCTGCATTTACCACTGCTATTCAACATATACCGGAAATTTAAAAAAAATCCAAATGCAAGGAGAGTAGTAAAACGATCTCTATTTGCAAATATCATAATCCTATATGTAGAAAATTTTCAGCCAGGTGTGGTGGCTCACGCCTGTAATATCAACACTTACTGGTATTACTTATTGGTAACACTTATTGGGAGGCTGAGGCAGGCAGATCTCTTGAGGTCAGAAGTTTGAGATCTGCCTAGCCAACATGGTGAAACCCTGTTTCTACTGAAAATACAAAAATTAGCCAGGTGTGGTGGCGCGCCCCTGTAATCCCAGCTACTTGGGAGGCTGAGGTACAAGAATCACTTGAACCCTGGAGGCAGAGGTTGCTGTGAGCCCAGATCATGCCATTGCACTCCAGCCTAAGCAATGGAGCGAAACTCCATGTTAAAAAAAAAAAAAAAAAATCCATGAATTTACAAAAAAATCTACTAAAACTAATCAATGATTTCAGTTAAGTTGCAGGGTACAAGATCAACACTCAAAAATCTGTTGTGTTTCAATAACCAGGAATGAATAATCTAAAAATGAAATTTTAAAAAAGAATCCTATTTAGAGTAGCATCTGTTATGGACTGAATATTTCTGTCACCCAAAATTGATATGTTGAAATTTTAACTTCCAATGTGATGGTATTAGGGGATGGTGCCTTTGGGAAATAATCAGGTCATGGTGGCACAGTCTTTATGATGGGTTAGTGTACTTACACGAAAAGACATAAGAACTTGCTTTTGTCTCTGTTCTCAGCCATGTGAAAACACAATGAAAAGACCACCATTCACAAACCAAATCTGTTGGCACCTTAATCTTGAATTCTCCAGCCTCCAGAAGTGTGAGAAATACATTACTATTGTTTAAGCCACTCAGTCTACTGGAATTTGTTATAGCAAACTGAACTGACTAAACAGCATTCAAAAGAACGTAACACCTAAGAGTAAATTTACCCAAGGACATAAAACACTTTAACACTAAACACTACAAAAGATTGCTATAAGAAATGATAGGACATATAAATAAAAGAGAAGATATCTTGTGTTCATGGATTGATAGATTTAGTTTTGTTAAGATGGCAGTAATACCCAATATTATGTACAGATTCAGTCTAATCCATATACAAATTTCAGTGACCTTTTATTTTCCAAAATGAAAAAGCCAGCCTTACAATTCATTTGTTATTGCAAAAGAGTATCAAATAGCCAAAACAATCTTAAAAATAAATAACAAAATTGAAAGATTCACTATTCTAAATTTCAAAGTTTACTATAACTTTAACAGTAATCCAAATAATATGGTGGTCCAGCATAAGGCAAAGCATATAAACAAACAAAATAAAATTGAGAGTACAGAAATAAACCCATGCATCTATGTCCAACTGATTTTTAACAAGTGTGCCAAGACCATTCAATGTGGAAGAAATCATCTTCTTCAACAAATGATGTTGGGACAACTAGATATCCTCATGCTAAAAGATGATTTTGGACCTCTGCTTCACACCATATACAAAAATGAATTAAAACAGATCAATTGCCTAAAGATAAGACATAAAGCTACAAGACTCTTAGAAGAAAACATATGGGTGAATCATGATGTTGAATTTGGCATGAGTTCTTCAATGATGACACTAAAATCACAAGAAACAAAAAAAAGATAAGTTTTACTTCATTTATCTAATGCACAATACTCTTGTGCCTCAAATGACATTCTTGAGAAAGTAAAAGACAATCCACAAAATAGGAGACAATACTTGCAAATCAGATACTTGATAAGGGTCTTGTATCCATAATATATAAGGAAGTTTTACAACTCAACAACAAAAAGACAAACAACTCAATTAAAAAATGAACAATGTACTTGGATAGATATTTTTCCAAAGAAGATATACAAAAACCGAAAAGTACATGAAAAGATGCTCAACATCATCGGTCATAAGGAAAATGCAAATAAATACCAAAATGAGATATGGCTTCACACCCACTAGGAAGGCAATAATAATAAAAACATTGAAAATAAGATGTGTTGGTGAGGATGTGGAAAAATTAGAACACTTGTACATTGCTGGGGGGAATGCAAAATTGTGCAGCACTGTAGAGAACAGGCTGACATTTTCTCAGCAATTCTACTCATCGATGTATACTCCAAATAATTGAAAAGAGGCACTCAGGAAGTACTTTATGCAAATGTTCACAGGATCACTACTCACAATAGCCAAAAGGGGGTAACAAACCAAATGCCCATTCATAAAATTATGCCTTACATGTAATAGAAAAATATACATTCATACAGAGGAATGAAGTATGAATACATGTTAGAATGTGGGTGAACCTCAAAACATTATGCTAAGTGAAAGAAGTCAGGAATTAAAAGTCACGTGTTGTATGATTGCATTTATATAAACCATCTGAAATAGGTGAATCCACAGAGACGGAAAGCAGATTGCTGGTTACAGGGGCGTGGGGAGACAGCGAAATGGTGATTGACTGCTTAATGGATACATGATTTTCTCTGGGGCTGAAGAAAATATTTTGGAACCAGAGAGAGTTGATGGTTGTAAAATATTGTGAATACTACATAAGAATGAATTGTGCATTTAATTTTATGGTATATGAATTTAATTTCAATAAAAAAGATATAACTGAAAAGGTAGATACCCCGATCATTTAGCATTTAGAAGTCTACACTAACAGAAAAAGCAAAGCAAATAGCCTACGTAGTAAGCAACCTCTTCAAAACTATAAAATAGAAACTCTTTTGTTAACGTGAAAAACAATACACGGTATAGCACAATATCATGAACGAAAGCCAAATACATTTCTGAAATAAGTAAACCTAAATTGATTTATATCACCCAATAAATGAAAATTATTTTAAGATGAGATAAGAAAACAAAGAGCAACTCTGTTTTGCATACATGGGAAACACAGAAAAATTATTTCAGAGAAGTTAAAAGTAAAATTTTGGGCAAAGTCATGCTAGGGAAATGCAATCCAAAAATAAAAAGAAAACATTTTAACCTTAATATTGAAAAGACATATCATGGAATTCAAGGTTTTTATACACAAAAAGAACCAGCTGGAAAATATAAAGAAAGAAAATGTTTCTATTTATCATAGCATTTGAAAAGGTAGAATACCTTGTAATGATATTAATAAGAAATACACAAGAACTTCTTGAAGAAAATTTCAAAACATATTAAAAGAAACAAAAGGAGACTAAACAAATATAAATATATATCATGTTCTTGGATTGGATTTGATTTGTACATCATGAGAGTATTTTTCTTAATTTATAAATATGAAATCCAAAAAAAGAAAAAAAAAAAACCAGCAGGCATTTTTCTTTTTCCTTTTAACTAGGTAAATTACCTAGCTGATTTTATAGTTCCTATATTTAATTTAAAAAACGGAAAAATTCTAGAAGTGAAAAGAAAAAAATGAGCGAATTAAATTTACCAGAAAATAAAACAAAGCCTTAGGAACCAAAATGCCATTTTATTGGGGTGCATAAACAGACATTCAGTCAACATGATATAACAGAAAAGTATTTTAAAAGTGAAAAAAACATAGACTAAACACGGGAATTTAATAAAAGTTAAAGTTAATATCTTCAAGCAGTATGGAAAAGATGGACGATTAAAAAATCTTGTGATGCCCTCACGGGGGAAAATTAAGTTGGTTGCATACCTCACATCTTATACTAGGATAAATTGCAAATAGATACATTATTTAAAGGTAGAAAATAACTATAAAGGTTTCAGAAGGAACGTGAGATCTTTCCTTAACACGTTTAAATGTAAAAGGCCTTTCTAATCACAACCCCAAATCCAGAATCATTTAAAAGAACGGATAAATTTGACAGAAAAAATCTTTATGCAGAATTAAGACAAATGACAGCATGGGAGGAAATGCTTGCAATTTGTAATATAAAGAATTAATCTGCTTGAGATATAAGGAGCTCACAGAAATCAAATTAAAAATGACCAAAGTCCAATGAAAAAAATGGAAAAAAAAATGAACAGATGGCTCACAAAAAATAAAAATAGAAATGAAAAATTGGAAGAATGTAAAGACAGAAATACAAATGGTTCTTAAAACATATAAAATAATGGCTTAAAGAAAGCTAAGAGATGCTATTTTTCACCTGATGTTCTTTTGCTGCCAGCGATACAATCACATTTTATAATCCCTATAGGACCACTTAGCAATAACTGTCAAAATTCAAAGTCTGTCCCACACATAGGCTGACATATGAGAAGTTACGGATGCACACAATTATTTTTTGCAGCACCTGCATTGCAAAAGATGGACACCAAGAAGTCTATTGGTAGGAGAATGATTAAATACATTAAATTCATACAATGGAATACTATGCATTTTTTTTAATATGAGCAACTCTGTACACAGGCAACAAAATATCTGCAATATACATTGTTAAGTAAAGAATGCAGGTTATAATCTCATTTTCAAATCATACGTATTGCAAATATGGTTTTTAAGTGTTTACTATAGGAAAGGAGGAAAGCAGAACTACATTTGCATTTGTTTGTGTTAACATAGAGAGAGTCTGAAGTCTACATAGGAAACTAAAAGTGAGGTGAGTGTGGGCAGGAACAGATGGGAAAAAGAGCAATCCACACTCTTTGTGCTTTTTTATTTTTTGCAACATGTGAATGCATTACCTATTCAAAATTTAGATTAAAATTCAAAAAAACAAATGAACAGAAAAGACATGAGACTACATTCTGATAAACCCCTCTTGTCTTCTTCTGTTTTGTGAAGTTTACCTCTGCCCTCACTGTCTGGACAAAAGTATGGGGGAGAGCAAGCATAGGAACTCAAAATAACAGATGGACGTAGCCCTGCTCCTTTGAACTTCCATATCCCCGGAATACATAACATGATTTCATCTCACGACCTGATGTTATGTATAATACAATAGGATAATATATAGAATATGCTAATAATATTATAATATATAATATGCTAATAATAATACATTGTTTCCCCAGAAGATAATAATATATTAATTTTATGATACATAATTATTATAATACATTATATATTATATAATGTATAATTATATATTATATGCTAATAATACTAATAATATATTATTATCTATTCCCAGAAGACTTCTTATTTTACTGTGCAAGTAAAATGCTTCATTGAGTACAACCTTTTTTAACAAAATGCAACCTGCCTCTATCTCCCTGCTAAATGTCCATGCACACTAACATTTATATACTGGTCAAGGGTTTGCTGACATCAGAAGGGCAACCTCTTCATCCTAAAGGTTGGAGCACTGCAAGCAAGCATCCCAGGTAAGCATCCCAGTTCAGCACCCCTGGATCTGTGGGAAGAGGTCACCACTCCAGGAAGACCACAGCATACTGTCCAATTCACAAGCACATTGGAGTATAGCAGCTGCATCATTTGGTGCAATTTATAGCATTTTGGGGGGTAGGGGAAAATGTGTAAAGTAAACCTTTTCCAAGGAACTTTTTAAAACTGTAACTTTGGCCCTTAAGATCTCCTGGCTTTCTTTTCCTTCTTAGGAAACAGTGTGCTGCTTATTAAAAGTTGCAAACATGATTTGGGAAAATGTTGAGCAATAAATAATAGATTTACAAGTAGTTTAGTACTTGTGTTGTATCTAGGACAATTAAAGTCACACAGAAAAAAACACAGATGAAAAGAGCATGCCTGGGAATCATTACCAGGGCCAACTCACATTCATTATCTGTGCTTGTTTTGTTTTGCCCATTCCTCATTGCCTAGCTTAACCTCCAGATACTCCTGAACTTGTAGTTGGTTCACAACACAAAACTTCCTCCTGCCCCTGCCTGCTTTGCTGCCCTCCACAGCATTTCATCTCATCTATATTTTACTTGTTCATTTGAGGGCTGTTGGGTCTTTTGTTTGTTTTCTCCTCATCAAGAGGTAAGCTCTTTCAAAGTAGAAAACCACATATATGGACTTGCGATGGTTTGGCTTAGACTTTTCAACTTTACAAAGGTATGAAAGCCACATACATTCAGGAGAAATCATACTTCAGTCCGGTATTCAAAACATAATATGAGTTACTCAATACTTTCCTATAAAATGGGCTTCGTGTGAGACGATTTTGTCCAATTGCAGGCAAATGTAAGTGTTCTGAGCATGTTTATGATAGGCGAGACTAAGCTATGATATTTGGTAAGTTAGATGTCCTAACTGCTTTTTTCAATGTACGTTATTTTCAGCTTAGGGTGGGTTTATCAGGACATAACTCCATCGTAAGCCGAGGAGCATTTGTACATATTTTAATCACTGATACCCCCAGTGAACATAAAGTAATTAGAAATTGTATGTTCTTAATCAATAAATGTAAAATAAATGAATCAACGAATGTGTGAGTGAACAAATGGTTCTTTTTTAGAACATTTTTGTTCTTTAGTTATCTTACATAAACAAACGTTACTATAGAGCAGCAATTTCCATTTCTTTTCGGAGAGAGGTCGATACATCATAAAGTGGCATAGTCACAAAAATTTGTGAAAACTGGATGAAACAAAGTTAAACAAACATTTTTTTATTAAAGTAGGACTACTTAGATTCAATAACTTGCTAATGTGCCTTGTGACCCAAAGAAAAATATATAAGATGCTATGTTTCCAAATTTATTTGACACTGAAACTCTTATTTCAAGGACCATTTCTCTGCATTAATATTCTGGGTGATACATATTGGGAAATGACATTAAAAGTTGTTTCTTTGTGAACCTGGATTCAGGCCACTATTACAGAAAACACTTGTCTAAAATTAAAACTAAAAAAAGCTTCAAATAACTGAAAAATGTAAAACATTCTATCTCTGTGAGAAAATGGTAAATTATCAAGCAATAATTTGACACTGGAAATTTATTTTAAAAATACAGTTTTTTAATAATCTGTTCAGTTTTATTTTCCTCTTTCTATGATTTTTACAACTGAATATAACAGGAGAATTTGTGTTTGTGAAGATGTTCTTGACTCATTCTAAAAGACAAAATGCTGTCTAATAAAAATTAAATTTGATTTAGTATTGATTTTTATTTTATTGTAATGTTAATTATTTAACATTTCTAAGTATTAGTGCCTCTAAGGTCATTCTCCTTATTAGATCATTACTTAAGCCTTAATTATTATTTATTCCCAAGTCATTTTGAATAAATGTAAGTTTATTATTTTTTATTTGGTTATAAGAAGTTTTGAGAGGGATGATTGACTTTAGATGCAATTCAAATATAGTCTTTAGACTTGAAACTTACAAATATTTGGAGTGGACTGAATTCTAAGTAGAAAAAGTACTGGGGATATTTTATTACCTTTTTGTATAGTTGGTGTTTCACTGTCTGCAATCAGTTGCAAGCAGTCTTGAATGACTAAAAAGCAAAAATTTATCATTTTAGTTACTTGAGTAGAAATAATAAAGAAATGAACTGAGAACACAAAGCTACAAACCCATTCTTCCAGAAACACTAAATCAATTACACTTTTTACATTGATTGCATAATATTATTCTTAAAGTTACTTTATGATATTTGCCCATTGATTTATATATATATATTTATATATATCATATATCTATGAAATTCATGACATTTCAGAAAAGCTCTATGTGCTGTTAAAATATAATAGGTATATCACCTGTACAGTTTAACCTAATTTGCTTTGAAAAGTGGCTGAAGAGAAAGCAAGTTTAATCATTTGTTTAGCACATCTACCAAATACATGAAACAGTTAACCTTATAAGATCATTCTAGTCTTTTGCTTTAAAAAATCTAACATGAAATCGTGACTTATTACCACAGAAAATACTATTTCTGACACTTCTGAAAGTTAAAAAATGCTAATATTTATTGAACAGATTTAAGTGCAGACAGTGTACCAAGACTTAGTATATATCACTTCCATTTATCCTCACAGGAATCCTAAAAATTAGAGATTGGAAACTAAGGCTTGGAAAGTGTAAACAGCTTGTTCAGGAACTCAGAGACAGAAAGTGATGGGACCAGAATTTAAACCCCACCTGTTTCACTCTGGATCCAAAGTCAAGCTTTTGGTAAAATATACTGGACCAAAGAGAAAAAGAGAGATAGAACATCTTTTACAAATAAAATGCAAGACTTCCATGAGACTGCATATAATCAGTAAAGCTTCCTGAAAACATCAATTAACATCATATATTACATATTGAGTATTTCAGTCAATATTTAAGAAACTAACATTGCGTTAAATAAGGAGAAATGCCTTTAGGCAAAAGCAAATTAAGGACACCTGCTGGAAGGTGTAGGGAAGATACAATAAAGTAGTAAACATCTGTGAAAAATATGAAACATAAATCTAAGCTTGCATGTTTTAGATTAAGAAAATATTAGTTTAGTTTTTTATCTAGCAAATATTTTACTCAGAGTTAAAATAATACTTTATGAAGATGATTCTCAATGCATACAGCCTCCGGAGTAGCTGGGACTACAGGCGCCCGCCACCACACCCGGCTAGTTTTTTGTATTTTTAGTGGAGACGGGGTTTCACCATGTTAGCCAGGATGGTCTCCATCTCCTGACTTGGTGATTCGCCCGCCTCGGCCTCCCAAAGTGCTGGGATTACAGGCGTGAGCCACCGCGCCCAGCCATGACTTCCTATGTCAAGTCATCCTTTCCCTGTTTCCCAAAAGCTTCAGTAGGAGATGGCTATGGTCTGAATGTCTGTGTTGCCCCCAGATTCCTATGTTTAAACCTAACTGCTGAGGTGATGGTATTAGGAAGTAAAGCTTTGGGTAGGTGATTATGCCTTGAGGGCAGAGCACTCATGAATGGAATTAGTATCCTTATAAAAGAGATCCCAGAGAGCCAGCTTGCCCTTTTTTCCCACATGAGAACCCAGTGAGGAGGCATCATCTACAAGCCCAGGAAGCAAGTCCTCATCAGATACCAAAATCTTCAGCCATCTTGGTCTTGGACTTCCGGCCCCCTGAACTAGAAGAAATAAATCTCTACTGTTTATAAGCCACCCAGTCTATGGTAGTTTGTTACAACAGCCTTGAATGAACTAAAGCAGATTTAGATACTCTGTGTAGCCAGAGAGAAGTTTACCTAATAAGTAATGCCTTGACACTATGAAAATGTCTCCATTTTAGTCTCCACAGCCCAGTTAAAACTTGGCCACAACCTACACGTTGAAAAACAGTGTTCTATTCTCTCATGTAGTAGCAGAAATCTAACATTTAGCAGAAAATGTGCTTTAAAGAGAAAAGTTTATTTCAAGAACTGTTCTTCAGAAGAGAAAATAAGATATAAAATTGACGTTTCAATAATGAGGTGTAAATTACAGCCACTGAAGTTGTGTAAGTATGCTCTGATGTTTGCACAATGATAAACTTGCCTAGGGTTGCAGAATGTATACAGAATGAACAATTGTCCTTGTTCCAGAGAAAGTTACTTGGCTTTTTTTCCAAGACAACTCGCTTTAGGAAATTTGATAGCTATTATCAAATTTCAACTGTTTCAGCTATTATCAACTTATCTCCTATTCAGTCTTTTAAGACTTTCTTTCTCATTCAACATAGATCTGGTCTTAGGCTGGAAATTAGCACTCAGCTAAAGATTTGTCTCACAAAGAAAGGAGCAAAAAAGGCGATATTATTTTTAATGTCTTCCAGTAGCATAGATATCTAACCACAAGAGTTTTGAAAACGCATAGTCTAACATAAGAAACACAATTTGATAACAATTGTCATATTAATTGATTATTGTTTGGTTCTCAAATGCCTTTTACACATCTCTCCCTCTACTGCAATTGAAAGGAATTACACAAGAGGTTAAGAATAGATTTTTTATGTTTGTTATTTTTTTTTTTCTTTGAACTAAGCAAGGCAATAATATACATTAAAACCTTTCTGAGCCTATGGAGATACATTTCTGAATATACGTTTCTGGGGATTATGATGTAATAATGTATAAAATACGTAATCTTATAAAATACCATTTTACAGCATAAGAAAATTTACTCATCATAATAAACTTCACATAAAATATTTCTAAAAACAAAATATTGTAATGACAAAAATGTTTACAAAATAAAATTGCGAAAATAAGAACTTTAAGGACAAAAATAATTTGCTATTGATCAATATTTGACACAATAAAATTCAATACTTCACAATTAGAGTGTAATTTAAATATTATCCATATGGGAAACATTTTTACAGTTTGAAAGGCCACCTTTTGAAGCATAATGTCTAAATACCATTTAATCAGAAAAAGTGATTTGAAAGTTTAGATAATTGTTACTATCTGTTATACTATTTTCTGTACTGGAATGAATCCATTAAAACTTGAAACTGGTTTATTATACATTATTTCAACAGAGCTAAATCTAATATGAACTACCATAAATAATGCAATTATTGCAGATTGTGTGTGGCTCCCATGAAAAACAGAAAAACATTACACACACAGCATTCCCATTACGTTTATCCCATCCGTACCACCTGCACCCACGGATTCTTCATAGTGCTTCTCATTCATCTCATTCAAGAAGCCTCCTCCAGCTTTCAGTCTGGATGAGATGTGCGTCCTGTGTCTTCCTTTACCTCTTTGTGGTTTTTTTTTTCCTGTCATCTTATTTATTACACCATACATCATTAAAGAAGGAGGATCTTGGATGGCAATGCCTCACTTTCATTTCTGCATAACTTATCATTTGGTAGATATAAGTTATGATGAATGTAGCAGTTTAATTTTTCTTGAACTAGCTTCGAATAATCAGTGGCAGAAAAATGTTAACTAGAGAAAACCACTAAAGATCTCAATATTGATCTAATATTTGACGTAGACTTATGAAGAAAATGGGGAAAGCATGATATTAAAGTAACACTTTCACTGAAATGAAAATACATGAATTTAGAGGATGAAATGAAAATACATGAATTAGTTTATAAGGTGTTATTTGACCATCGATAAGCAGTGTGCTTTGGTTGCTTACTTTAAAAAGTAATAAAATTTGAGAACTTTGAATTTTGAGAGAACTAGATTGAGAAGTATATATTGGCCTACTAGAAATCCTTGTAAGAATTCTCAGTCTTGGGAGGGGTCTGCCTGACAGACCTTGTGCTTGAGGAAAATCATGTTCGTGTGTGTGTGAAGTGAGCTCCTGTGAAGGGAGGGTGACAGCAAAGGTCTCAGTGATTGACAGGGAAAAGACATAGGGTGAGGATGGTTTGCCCTCAAATGCAGTTATGCAAATGCAGCATCTAAGATACATTGTGAAGAAAAATTGAAGTCATGACCAATAGTCATGTGTGTTTGAAGGAGAATTAAACATTTATAATAAAAATAAGTTTTTAATTTTGGAGAATTCAGAAAGATAATAGCACTATAGTGCTCCAGAGAAAGTAAGAAAGGGGTGCTGGGTATTTTTTGGAAGGGGGTGTGGGAAAGGAGTTGATAGAATAGAAATAACCACAGCTGATGGAGTAATGATAGATATTTCAAATGATAACTTTCTTTTCTTTTTTTCTTTTCCTTTTTCTTTTTTTTTTTTTTTGAGACAGGGTTCTGCCCTTGTTGCCCAGGCTGGAGTGCAATGGCACAATCTTGGCTCACTGCAAACTCCGCCTCCCAGGTTGACATGATTCTCCCGTCTCAGTCTTCTGAGTAGCTGGGATTACAGGCTTGCGCCACCACACCTGGATAATTTTGTATTTTTGGTGGAGACAGAGTTTCTCTGTGTTGGTCGGGCTGGTCTTGAACTCCTGACCTCAGGTGATCCACCCGCCTCAGCCTCCTGAAGTGCTGGGGTTACAGGTGTGAGCTACCACACCCGGCTTCAAATGATAATTTTCTATAACGTGTGTGTGTGTGTGTGTGTGTGTGTGTTTGTATAGACAGAATCTTAAGCACTAATTGATCATTGTCATGTATCCACTCATATTTTAACTATGTTTTATGCTTAAAGCAATAAAGGAGATGTAAAATTGCAGGCCTTTTGCATTGCCTCATAGGCACTAAGAGTAAAAAAAAAAAAAAGCATTATCATCACTTAATGTTGCTTCAGTTTACTATTTATCTAATATTTTAATTTTAAATTGATAATGTTATATCATCATCTGTGTTTCTCCACGACTTCACTGAATTATGTTAGAATATTTCAATTTATTAATAATATATTCTCAGAATGCACTGAATATCAGGATCTTGCCAGTGAAGAACAGTAGCTTCATGATATCACATGTAAACAACCTGATGTCAAGTAAGATAAAGCCAAAAATATAAACACAGATGAACACCTGTATAAAGTTACTAATGAATTGCACAATCAGCAATTAAGTCTTCACCTTCCCCTTGGACATTTCCATTTGGATGCCTTAGTGATGCTTCAAATTCAACGTCTCAAATATAATGCTTTACCTTTCTCATGCATACTTATTTTCTCTCTGAGTGGATATATAACTATACTCTGAGTTGTCCAAGTTACCAACTTTATAAACATGCCTGATTTCTCCCTTCTCAGTCTTGGAGTTCAACTAATAATGAAGTTTGAATGGTTTAAATTTTTAACTTTTGTTCAATTTAGATTCCATCTCTTATCCACTTCATTTTAACAAATTTACTGAGGACTTAATCTACATCAGGTGTTGTGCTGAGAATAGAAAAAAAAAAAAGCGGATGCCATCCCTGCCCCCAGGGAGTTTACAATCCAGTGGAAGAAATGGGTATTACTCATCATCACACGGACAGAATTAAAGTTTCAACTTTAATTCCTGGTGCCCGGGCCGGGCATTTGATCCAATCAGGAAGGCTTCTCTGGGAGGTGACACTTCAACTAAAACCAGAAAAAAAGAGGAGCAATAGGAGCATCACGGACAAAATTAACAGTTCATAAATCTATGCAGAGGGTGATGTTAGGAGGGACACAGAGAGAGAAGGAGGAAGATGAGGAGCATAGCAGCCCAAATTCGGATCCCTACCTCACCATTCCTGACAACTCCATTAGCCTACCAAGTTGTGGCTCTCTTTTCCACAATTCCTAGTCCATCATTTGCATTTCCTCCTGAATTATCTTTCTAAGTGCAAATTTGTTCTTCTCATTCGAATGCTTACAATTCACTCACTGCATCTCCCTGGAATACAAATCAGTTCCTCCATGCCCTGGCCCAGTCAACATTCAGTCTCATGCATGTCACCCACCCACACCCAGTTGTACTTAAACACACCTCAGAATGACAGGTCATCTTCCGTGCTTCCACGACTGTATGTCTGCTGTTCCCTCCTACTAAATATACTTTACCTTCTATCCAGTGGAACTCCATTCATCCTTCAGTACTCAAATCAAATACAAACTTTTTCTACAATCCTTTAAGCTACATATTTGATCCCACTATACTTTACATATCATCTATTGAAATACATGTTACTATACACACGATCGTTTCTGTAACTGTTTCTCTCCCTAGACTGTGAATCACTTGATATTAAGGACAATCATTCACAAATTTTCAGTGTCTGATTTACAGCAGACTTTAAAAAAAAATCCGTGGAATAATATACGAAACAATATTTACATGAAAAATAGTACTCAATTTTTCCAAACAATTCTTAAAAACCAGTCACTAAATCCAGCTTTATAAAACATGTTAAATCAAATTAAGTCAATGCTTGAGGGAAAAGGGGTTCCATAAAACAAAACAATTTCCATGAATTGTGGACCCTCTCATAATAGACTTTGAACCCTCAGTTATGTAGCAAACACTTTCCGAAGAGAAAATCTTAGTAATACATTTTTGAATCTCTATCCACAGAAGTGTAGCACTCTATAATATTTTTAAAGTAAGTGGTTGTGCACCATTTTCCTAAAATGTCTTAATTTGTAATTTCCAGAGGCTTCAGTGGGGCAGACAGAAGAGAAAAAGGCCTGAAAGTGAGACTTCATAGCTGCTGTCAGGAGCTGTCACAGCACAGTTATTCCCCTTTCTCTTACCCTTCCCTGTGTCAAACAGCCTGATGAGGAGGAGGTGGAAGAGGAAGAGAAGGGGAGGAGGAGGAGGAAGAGGAGGGGAGGAGGAGGAACGGGAAGAGGAGAGGAGGAGAGAAGGAGGACAAAGAGAAAGGGAGGAGGAGGAAGGGGAAGAGGAGGAAGAGAAGGGGAGGAGGAGGAAGAGAAGGGGAGGAGGAGGAAAAGGAGAAGGAAGAGAAGGGGAGGAGGAAGAAGAGAAGGGGAGGAGGAGGAAGAAAAGGGGAGGAGGAGGAGGAAGAGAGGGGAGGAGGAAGGGGAGGAGGAGGAAGGGAAGGGGAGGAGGAAGAGAACGGGAGGAGGAGGAAGAGGAGAAGGAAGAGAAAGGTAGGAGGAAGAGAAGGGGAGGAGGAGGGAGAGGAGGGGAGGAAAACAGAGAGGAGGTAGAGGAGGAAGAAGAGAAGGGGAGGAGGAGGAGGAAAAGAAGGGGAGGAGGAGGAAAAGAAGGGGAGGAGGAGGAAGAAGAGGAAGAGAGGAGCAGAGGTGGAGGAGAGGAGAGGAGCAGAGGTGGAGGAGAGGAGTGGGGAGGAAGAAAGCTCGAATTTGCAAAAACCTCTTAAACAGATCAGCACTTGCAAAAATTTACAAATTTAGAAGAGGAAAGGGATAATATAAAGATGTTTGCATGCCTACTAAATTTAGTATGCCTACTAAAACAAGACCTTTTCTTGAATTATTTCTGTTTCCTATTTCTATCTTGTCCTCATAACCTCAGATATTCTGTCCTCTTACCCAAGTTTGCTCCATCTTCAAACCCACTTCAGCTCTCTTGACCACAGTCTAGATAATCTCGCAGTTTGTGATCTCTACCACTAACAGCATTCTCTGATTCCTCAACTTGATGTCTCTCTCACTAGCAATAATAGTAATACCCTGGAGCTTGTCAGACCCAATACTTTTTCTCAAATCTGGTGTCACATTTGAAAATTAAGCATGTACAGCTCTTAACATTGAAAAAAATCAGAATTTACAGTCAATAGATAATGAATTCAAATCTTACCTCTCCAATCAATTAGTGACACTTAATTTTGAAGCATTTTAAATCTGTATAGTGACGTCAGAGACATGTGAACCAGAGCAACTCCATCTTGAATAGGAGCTGGGTAAAATAACTGAGACCTAGTGGGCTGCATTGCCAGATGGTTGAGGCATTCTAAGTCACAGAATGAGATAGGAGGTCAGCACAAAATACAGGTCATAAAGACGTTGCTGACAAAACAGATTGCAGTAAAGAAGCCAGTCAAAACCCACCAAAACCAAGATGGTGAGGAGTGACCTCTGGTGGTTCTCACTGCCACACTCCCACCAGCGTCATGATTGTTTACAGATGCCATGGCAACGTCAGGAAGTTACCCTATATGGTCTAAAAAGGGGAGGCATGAATAATCCACCCCTTGTTTAGCATATCATCAAGAAATAGCCATAAAAATGGGCAACTAGCAGCCCTCGGGGCTGCTCTGTCTATGGAGTAGGCATTCTTTTAGTCCTTTACTTTCCTAATAAACTTGCTTTCACTCTGTGGATTTGCCCTGAATTCTTTCTTGCATGAGATCCAAGAACCCTCTCTGGGAGTCCGGATCGGGACTCCTTTCCTGTAACATTTCTCTGGTAACCACAGAAGGGACCATAGTACAGAAACCCTCGACCCAAAGATTAACTTTGGGTAAGTTTTGGGTCCTGTAACAATGGGAATAGCAATATCCATTTCATACTGTTGCAAAAATAGACTGAAGTCATAATTTAGATGTGTTTTATGAATTGTAAGTAACATCTATTTTATTGTTCTTTTAAATTTTGCATCAATTTGGCTTAACTTCTCCAACTATTAATTAGCTTGCTGAGAGAGGCAATTTATTTTCTGGGTTGCAGTTTTCTCATCTAAAACGAAAACAATAATGCCCAGCTAACAGAGTTGTTCAGAAGTTAAATGATATACATTCCCAGAGCCCAACACAGTGTTTGCACCTGAAACATGCTTAATAATTGTTACATTGCTCTCCTCTTCTCTGTATATTATGGAGTGCCTACCTCAGATATTTGCAGAAACAGTGGGTGACAAATCTATTCGAAGAGAAACCTTCTCTTTCTCTAACTCTTCAGAAACGTTAGTGTCTTTTAAAAAAATATATCGCCACGACAAAAATGCAGCTGCTCAATGCAGTTCTTTTAAGTAGGAGTTGATCTATAAAAAGAATAAGCATTAAAACTAACATTTTCCATTCACATGGAAGTATTGATAAAAACAACACAGGCATAAACATTTTGAATTTATTTAGAAAATCACCTACCCATGTCTGCAATGTTAAAAAAAAATAAGTCAAAAGTATAAAGAATTATTGAGCTTTCAAGAAGAGACAGAAGGGCTTAATTAACCTGGCCTCTCCATTCAAAATGGAGCCACACTTCTTTCCCTTCCTCACCCTTCACATTCCTGATACCCATTACCTGGCCCTAACCATTTAACGTTTTCAACATATTTACCATGTTTTGGTATTTTAATTTGCTAATTAACTATATGTACTATCATTTTTCTGTTTCTCTTCAACTCGCGATAATGTAAGATTGTGTAAAAGAGACATAATATCACATGTGGCTGTGTGGAATGATTTGTTTCCTAGCTCTTCCGTTTCCCAAAATCTCAAGCTTAACAAGAACAGGTCAAAGATTTGGTTGGAAGGTCAGTGTTTTCAATTTTAAATACTTTTCCAGAAATTGAGCAGAAGACAGTTCTTGCAACATTGAAAAAAAGTCTCAGTATTGAAGCAGGGGAAAAGAAAACTCTCAGGGAAAGCTCTGGTCAAAGATCGCCTAAGCAGCAGCCAGCTGGTTCTGTTCCATGAAGGAACACACCCTTGCTGGGTAAGAGGCTCAAGTTAGACTAATTTTGATAAGGGCTGGATGGTCAAGTTCTACACTGCATGCTTCCAACACTCATGTCACAGCCTGGAACTCACAGCTAAGCCAGAAATGCCAACCGGGCAAAGACTGGACATTACAGACTGGTCAGACATCTCATCTTTCCTTGCAAAGGAGTTGGACTTTGGATTTCAAAAAAGAAGACTCAAAAATAGTATTGATATCTTTACTTTTAGCAACTAGAAAGGTTTATCCTATAGAAAACTTAAGTTATAATATTAGGTGTTTGTTTATATATGCTACATTCAAAATTTTAATTTAAAACATGGTAAATACAGTGTGATATCCTGATGGATCCTAAAACATAAAATCATTAGTGGAAACACTCGTGAAATTCAAATTAAGTGTAGAATTTAGCTAATAGTTAAGTCTCAATGTTGGTTTCCTTTTTGTAATGAAATACCACAGTCATATAAGATGTTAGGATTAGGGAAGCTGGATGGGGTACATGCCAACACTCTGTACTCTTCGCAAGCTGTGTGTAATTCTTACACAATCCCAAGCTCACTTAAAAATGAAGAAAAATATAACTTAAAGTAGATTGACCAAAATCTCACAATAATTATTTGGAAGGTAAACTATGGACAATTTTTTCTATTCTTGCTTTACATTACTTTGAATTGTTCATGTTTTTACCATTATTTTATTATTATAATTGAGACAATTATAATAAACATTATCAATAAAAATAATTTTGTCTTTCTGTAACCTAAAACACATAAATTTCCAATAGTTATTAATTAACAGGAAAGAAAATACAAAGGTTACCTAATTTTAACAATAAACCTTTTTAGGTCAGTGATAACCCATTCGAAACAATTCACTTTCTTGACAGACTCTAAAGACGTTTATCTTTAGGTTCTTAAAATTAATAAAATTATAGTTAAGTGATGTTCAAAATGTGGATCTTCATGATTCCATTTGTAAATAAATTTTATTATGTAATATTTTCAAAGCCATATTGTTTTAGTTATTTTTTAAATTGGGAATATCTCCAAACAGAGTTATGGGCTTAAAAGTGAATTTTTGGCTAATATGAGCTATTTGGCAATTTTTTAATCCTGGATTTCCCCACATTTCTGTTTATTATACTACAATCAAAAATGGTATTATGAAATGCATTAAGCTTAATGAGATTTTGGTTTGAAACACAAAGTAATTAAGAAAAACAAAACTAAAGCCAAAGTACTAAATTCTAAAATTAAGAAATTAAGTAAAATCACTGTTTACCCATGGGATGCCTGGAAGAGAGTATCACTGGGACATGTTGGCTGATGGTAATTCCCCTCCCTTCATCTACAGTTTGTGTGAAGTTCCAATAAAAATACTTGGTTCTAAAACATGTAGACAATTAATAAACATGAACATAAATAAACACTTTAAAAGTAAAAAGGACAACTTATGGTTTTGAGTCCTATTGAAAATAAATCAGAACTTGAATGAAAACAAAAATCAAAGAAAGTTGCATAGAATTTTCTCAATGCCAAAAAATTTCTACTAAAAAAAGTCCTTGTGTTACAACTTTTTTGGGAATATAAACATTAATTTTGGAGTATGCTAAACAAAATAAATTTTCCCTCCACCAAAGAATAGTATCTAGAGCAACATTCAAATGAATTTCATAATTTTATTAACAAGGAATAGTAGACATCACCTGTCATTAAGATTCTTATCTTCAAACCTTCCACCTTGGATTTATGAATGTTATGAGTGTCCATACTATGTCCTATTTGAGTATATACACATAACACACACACTATATATATACACACACACATATATATTTGTGTATATATGTATGAATATATATTTATGTATATATATTTGTGTGAATATATATTTATGTAAATATATTTGTATAAATATATATATTTGTTCATATATATATATGAACAAATACAGTTGATCCTTGAACAACACAGGAGTTAGGGTCACTGATCCCATGCAGTCAAAAATTTGTGCTTAACTTTTGACTCCCAAAATCTTAACTACGAACAGCCCACTGTTGACCAGAAGCCTTTCTGATAACAAAAACTCAATCAATACGTATTTCATAAATTGTATGTATTATGTAGTGTATTCTTACAATAAAGTAAGCTAGAGAAAAGAAAATGTTACTTAAAAAATCAGAAGGAAGAGAAAAGGCATTTACCATTCATTAAGTGGAAGTGGATCATTAGAGAGTTCTTCATTCTTCACATTGAGTGAGCTAAGGGGGAGGAGGGAAAGGAGGGGGTAGTCTTGTTGTCTCAAGGGTGAAAAGTGGAAGAATATCCACATATAAGTGGATCCTCGCAGTTCAAACCTGTGTTGTTCAAGGGTCAGCTATAATGTCATGACCCTTCTTTGCTTCTTGGGAGCATTTCCAGCATCATTAGTCACACTTTCCATAGGTCTCATGGTGTTATTCAAGGTTTATGATATTGCATTAAGCAAGATGAAAAATACACACAAATAATGAGAAATCATTCTTACTGCAATTCCCAATTTATTGGAGATACAACTGGCTCATGCAGAGATGATGAGCATCACATGGTGTTTTAAGCAGATACACCACTTGAGCTCACTGCAGTAGCAACAGGAGGTGGCTATGAAATTATTACAGTAGTACAATATGTACCACAGTTAATTTTATGCAGTTATGACTTAATACTGCATGTTTATGTTTGTTTCCATTTCTCTAGACTACAAATGGCGCCATGTACAGTCTGTTTGTATGCATATGTTTTGAGAATTTTTAACTGTTGTGTATATTTTATGATAGTAATAAGAAAATACACTAGTATCTACATATATTTTATCCATTCATGACATGGCTAATTAATCTTAATATTTTCAACATTTCAAGGATACGCAGTTCTTCCATGAGTTTTTTCAAGTTATTGCAAATCTACAAACAATTTTCCAATAGGTTTATTGAAAAAAAAATCCACCTGTAAGTGTACCCATGCTGTTAAAACTTGCGTTGTTCAAGTCTCAACTGCGTGCAATATATACCTATATGCACACTGTATCAAGCTTTATTAAAAAGTCTAGGACAAACCATGAAATAATTATAGTAACTACTTCTGGGCTGTAGAAAACTGGGTACATGTTTTTTCACTTTGTTTGAATCTACAAATTGCAAATCATTTGGTGAGAGATTCTCATCAGTATACTATTCCTGGATACCATTAAAACACAAATACATGAAAGTATTAATAGGAGAATTTTGGGACAATGTGACCCAAGAAGATATTTCTTTCCTACTCTATTATTTTTTTCCTTCTTCAATCTGCTGAAATGAGTCTACACCTTTTTTTAAACTGTAAAGTTAAAGTTTATTTTTAAAACTAGTATTTAGAAACAGGAGGATACTAGCAGTGAAGGTTAAGGAGATTGAAGAATCCTGACCCTACTAGTTATTGAAGCCTCTTATAATACAAATGACCTTAAAAAGATTATTTAAAGCATATAAATAGAATAATTAATCAATGAAAAAAAAGAGTCTCACATAGATTCAACTCTTATGAGGAACTGAATGAAACACAGTAAGCTTTTCAACACCAAGGAGTTACAAAGAACTATTTAATACATTTGGTTGCGATAGCAGTTTGGAAGGAAGAAAGAGAGAGGGGGAAGTTAAAGCCAATGCAAGATGATTCATCAAAATAAACAACAGATGGACTAATGAGTTCAAACAAAACACTCAACTATCAAAAAGTCAAAGTGGCGGGGAGTCAACTACTTAACAAATCATGAACAAATGTATTTTTAGCTTTAATATTAGGGAAAAATTTTTAAAGATTATCGCTTTACTATAAAGAAATGCAAAATGTTCAAGTAAAAAAAGCAGCAAAACCGTTTAAATATTTACATCAAAATTTTGATCAATAATCAATATATCTAATTAGGAAGAGCTTATCCAAAATTATAAAAACATTGGACAGACAACTGGAGACAGTTATAAATAAAAATTTGCAAAAGATAAAACTATAAATAATCACAATATGCAGAAAGTTTATTCATATTAGTAAACAAGCAACACATCAAAATAAATGTGAGATACTGTTTTACAACTACTAAACTAGTCAAAATACATTTTAAAAATAACATGCTAGCAAGAATGTGGAGAACTGGTACACCACATTTTTGATTGCATGTGTAACTCATTTGGAAAACAATATGGCAGCTGGAAACAAGGGAGATGAAGATGTTTCTTCTCCCTAGCTCAGCTATTTCACTATATGGATTTTATGTGGAATATATAATTTCACAGAAATAAAAGAATTCTGTACAAAACTTTTGCACATTTTATTATAACGAAGAGAATAGAAATAACTAAAACAATTGTTAGATAAATTTATACAGATATATGAAAAATACTTAGAAATAGGAAAAATCCTTATTGTATAAGTCAAAACAAAAAATGCCATAGTATATATTTCATATTATTTTCAATTATGTCAGAAATATAGATTATAAAGTGCAAACAATAAAAATAATTGATGTGTTAAAATAATAAAAATGTGCATGTTTCCTAGTTTAAGCCCAGTTATTCCTGATCACTGGTACAAAGATATAATAACCAGATACCAAAAATTACGGTTTTATAAAATAAGAAATAATTTTTTTATGAATAAAGCATATAGTCAAAAAATAAATTTATAGTCAGGGTACCTCACACGTGTGTGTGTGTGTGAGAGAGAGAGAGAGAGAGAGACAGAGATGGAAGGGTTCCTGGTCTATCTCTCACTACGTTTCTTATGTAATTCTCTCCAGAAGTGAAAATACACATAAATTATTGCAAGTATTCTGTGGACTTCATAGAGCCACTGTGAAGGTTAAACAAAATAGTATGTTTGAAAATGCCTATTCTGGTCTATAGCTGTATGATACGTTCCAGGTGTTCAAAAATATTCTTTCAATATATTTAATAGAAGGACAATAATATCAAGAAGTTGTTACATTATAATTTAATAAATGTAATACAAAGACTCTTTTCTTCACCTTCAAATGAAAGAACTAGAGCTGATAATTTTGGTAGGCCCTACCAACTCTGTAGAGTTCTGGGGAATGAGCAGAACATGAAGAAAGTCAGAAATCACTAAAGGATGATGATAAGAAGATGATAAATGCGTGGAAAAGCATACCTTAAAGAAAAGCTTTAAAATCTGTGTGTGTGTGTGTGTGCGCGCGTATGTGTGTGTAAAATAACCTTTTTAACAAATAAACAAAATTAAAGCACAACATACAGGGCCTTTCATTACAACCTTTATCTGGTTTCACAACATGTAATGCACATTCAGAAAATAGATGTCTATCACTTTCTATGACCGAGATAAGCAAAGTCTAAATCTAACACGTAGGGCTTTTTTTGATTTTTCTGGAACGATGAATAATGCTTCTCACATGGGAGGGCATTATCTACTTGAGGAAACACATATGGCCCTTTTACCTCCTCTGTGCTTAATGCACAGATAAATACTTACACATGCATAGAGAAATGCTTCCACTCACACCATCTGCTCATTGGAGGAAAAAGCACACCCATGTAGCCTATTACATTTGCCAGTGCTGGGGCTTTGCTCTAAAGCAATGTCTGCTTTGGATGGCAAATTTTATAGTCTCTATTTAATAGGTTCATAGAGGGGATACTCACCTCTAGCTCCCCCACACTAGATGCTTTTCTCTAATCCCTGACTCCTAAGGGAGTGTCTGCGCCCAAAACATACCTGTTTCTTCTGCACCCTGAATAGCACGCTTATTTCTGCTGCTCTGACTGGAGTTGCCTTCTCCTGGAGCTGGTGGTTCAAAGATCTATGAACAGAAAAATTCCACATTATTGGAAAGACAGCTGAGGCGAGGGAGAGGCAGCAGTGTAGGCAGGATCTTGCCTGAGGCTTGCAGCTGCTGCAAACTCACTTTCAGTCCCGCGGTGACAGCTGGAGCTTCCCCCAGACCGGCCTTGGGGGCTCTTGCTCTTGCTGGCAGCTTCTCCGCGTGGTGGCTCTGCAGCTCTGCCCGGAGGCTGGCCAGGTCCCCTTGCAGGGCGGCCACCTGGTAGAAAGACACCACCATGAGGCAGCAAGACAGCAGTGCCAGCAGCAAGGCTGCAGCCAGCAGCTTTCTGTCTTTGGAGGATCGAACAGAGGGGCTTTCCTTCTGTGGGAGGATGGAAACACACTCCTTCAGTTTCATTTCTTCTCTTTTCTTAAGGCAAGAAGTAAGGCGTGACTGCTCCCTTTCTGTGGAGTCATCCATATCACTACTTGAACTTTGAAGGTTGGGGCCTTTAGAATAAGTGACCACAGGGAATGGATCATTTCCTGTTATCTGTGTTTGTTGATGTCCTGTGTGCACTACATGGCAGGGCTTGGCTCACCCCTCAGGAGAGTTCTCCTGAATTTTCTTCTTTCTGCCTTGCTGCATCTCTACCCCTGCTGTACAGTAGGTTTGCTGGCATTTACCCTCCAACTGGATTGCTCAATCTGTCTTCCTCATTTCACTTTCAGTTTTTGTAAGAATTTCAAAGTCATCTCACAACACTCACGCTCAAGTAGATTTAAAGCCCCTTAAATCTGCTGGGGAAACTTGGAGTTTGGATTGGCACCTTCAAGGGAAAGCTTTTAAGATATGCACAGGTCTAAGAAGCCCACCATTAAGCATAGTAAGGGAACTGTGTCTGCTTGGGGCCACGTGGCTTCATAAGGAAGGGGGAAAAGCAGCTGAACGTTCCTGCTGCTGTCATAAAAATAATTAATGTGAAGGTCACATAAGCTAAGTGCTTTAGCATTGACTTGTTCTTAGCTAGAGAGTGATTTATTAACAGTCTTCAAGTATGAAATAAAACGGAGAATCCTTGAAGGAAGTGTGGAAGTAAGTCCACTGGGAAATATTCATATTATTATACTAATAATGTCATAAAAAGAATGAGACTAAATTTTACAGACATATTTAGATTAGCTATCTGAAGGATTCCCTAAATATAAGTGAACATATTTTTAAGGAAAACATGCATAAACTTTTTTCTTCTGAGACTCATCACTGAAACTCTATCATGCATATGAATGGCCTGTCCCGAGGAGCCTGGTCTCAGCTTTGCTGCTCAGACTTCTGAAGCTTTAAGTCCCTACTCAGTCTGATACTAGTTGAGGAGAATCAGCCTTCTCTCCAGCTCCAAATGCCTGACTGCTACCATCAACCACTCTCAAGTAGCTTTTCTACAACTCCCATGTTGACTGTGCGGCAGCCTAACAGGTCGGTATACAAGAGGTCCTTGATCAAACAAGAGCCACCTTAGCTTTTGATTTTTCTGTTGTTGACTTGGGGACCTGTGAGGACTATTGCATTAATTCTAGTCCTGCCTTATCCTGATAGCTGGTTCCTGGACATTCCCCAGTTTCTCACTCTTTGCCCCAGCATTGAAATATTGATTCATCTTTCAATTAACATTACTGAGCACTTAGCAAGCCCTGGGTAGTCACTACTCCCCTATGGACTAAGACTGGTGAGCTTTAGTTCTGTCTCACTCTACATTTCCATACAGTCTTCAGTAAGAAATTTACAGAAATAACATAGTGCAGAGTGGAGAACTCTAGACCCAGGCTTCTAGACTGCAAATCCTGCCTCACCCCTCACTCTCCTTAGGCAAAGTACTTAAACTCTCTGTGATTCCATTTCCTCACCTCTGAATTCGTATGACGGTATTAACTGTCCCTGAGATACGTAATGAGGCTTACAAGAATGTGGAAACAAATTACACTTTGGATGCTTCCATTTAAAAAAAAATTATTTCCACAGTTTTGGGGGAATAGGTGATATTTGATTACATGATTAAGTTATTTAGTGGTGATTTGTGAAATTTTGGTGCACCCATCACCCGAGCAGTGTAGACTTTGAGCCCAATTTTTAGTCATTTATTCCTCACACCCCTCCCACCCTTTCCCCTGAGTCCCTAAAGTCCATTATATCATTCTTATGCCTTTGCATCCTTGCAACTGAGCTCCCACTATGAGTTAGAACATGCAATGTTTGGTTTTCCATTCCTGAGTTACTTCACTTAGAATAATAGTCTCCAATCCCATCCAGGCTGATGTGAACGCCATTAATTCATTCCTTTTTATGGGTGAGTAGTATTCCATCATATATATGTACCACAGTTTCTTTATCCACTCATTGACTGACGGGCTCTTGGGCTGGTTCTACATTTTTGCAATTGTGAATTGTGCTGCCATATATATGTGTGTGCAAGTATGTTTTTCATATAATGACTTATTTTCTTCTGGGTAGATACCCAGTAGTGGGACTGCTGGATCAAATGGTAGTTCTACTTTTAGTTATTTAAGGAATCTCCACACTGTTTTTCACGGTGGTTGTACTAAATGATTGGGGAAATGCAAATCAAAAGCACGGTGTGATGCTTCCAGTTTTTCATTCACTTTTATTCTTTACATTCAAAGTATGAATGAAACATTTTTCAGTTACAAACAGTGCTCTAATAGACATTTTCTACAAGTGTGCTTGTAACATCTGCAAGGGTTTCCCAGCAAATGTCTGCTGAGGGATAAGCACATCTTCACTTTTACAGGCGCCACCCAGTTACCCTCTGATGAGTTCCCATTTCCTCATTGTCTCACTACAAAATGACGCAGTCAGACTTACTTGTTTTTACCATTAGGACTGTTCTTTTTTTTCCTTTGCATCTGCAAGTTTCCAAGATCTTTTTAAAATAACTCGTTATTATCATTATCCTGGCCTCAAAAATAGGCTGCTCTCTAATTTCTCTTACCTATAACTCCCACAATAAGGTGACTGTGCCCCAGTCTAACAGGTACATAGACAAGAGGTCCTTCCATCTTCCAGGTGGAAGTCTTCTTTTATAAGGATGTTTGTAAACGCTTTTGCATCAGGCATGACACAGTACAATTCTTTTCTGTCAGTTCTTGTTCCAGATCAATTAGGGTAAGTCATACGGAGCAACCTTGCCATAAAAAATGGAATTCGTATGAAGATTGTATGAAGGCCTTCTTACTGAAAGTAATTGAGATCCTTCAGATTATGTGTTTGTGTATTCTTATGACCTAAATACATGCAGAAATGAAAGGATGCAAGGCAGTGCTAGAAAGCAACTTCTCTCTGCGTTTCGCTCAGGGTTTCCTGTAGCCACTGCTTCTCTCCGTCCGGTTGACATTCTCCCACTTCTGGCGAGTCATTCCCCTCCATATCCCTCAGAGAAAATTTTGAAGACAGGGAATGATTTGACTGCTTTAGGGAATTCTCTCTGCCTTCGTCACTCTGTTGGGCAGAGACTTTCATGCCTGACCATCTCAAAAGAAAGTCACTGGACAGCCTACACTCAGCCATTTTTAAACCAGTGGCCAATGTTTGTTGCGGCAACAAGCAGTACCATGCATAAAATGGGCGAGTGCTTCTTCCACGAAGGGCAGCCGTGGTGTCCCTCTGGCCAGAGGGACAGCAAGCAGGGATGGCAATGTGCACGTCCTCCACAGGGATCTGACAGTTGCATTTTCTCTAAAGACAGGTAGAAAACGAAGTGACATTCATGACTCTTCAATCTCTTATTCGATGAACAAAAGGAAGTTATTACTCCATAAATCGAGAATCTGTTTCCTGAAGAGGAAATGGTTTGGCAATAATTTAACAGAAATTCTGTTAAACAAGAAGTATATTCACGTTCATTGAATAATACACCACATCACAAGTTTATTCAGGGACAAAAGACCACGGTATCTGAGCCAGATTGTGCAGCGATCTTCTTATACTATATTCAGTGTTTACTGACAGTGTTTAGCTGCTTTTTACACACATCTTTTTCTCAATGTAAGTGTAAAGCATTCTTCTGTCATTCAATCAACAAACTGAGATACTAGTGCTTTGTGATTGATGAAATTGTTCTATCCACTCAGAAATAGGCAGATGGGGTTGAAAAGAATATAACTTGTGAGTTTGTCCGGGAGTCAGAAACAGCAGAAAATAAACATTCACTCTCTGACTACGTTCTTACACTGACAACCTCAAAAATATTTTTAAAAATGAATTATAAATTTCTGGCTAAATAGTGCTATAAAGAATTACAGGTTTGAGGAATCTCTCCTATGCCCCTTTTCTTTGAGGAAAAGGGTGTTTTTAACAAGGATTTAGACCAGTCAAGCATGGCGACAACAGCTCTTTTAGATCTGTAAATGTACCTAAAAGTATATCTAGATAAAATTGGCATCCTAAAGCACTCAGAATATGGAAAATAGCATGATATAGGTTAAGTATTGCATTTCAGGAAAATATGCTGTTTTCTGGTAGAAATATTATACATATATACATAAAATAATATATATAAAAATGTACAGATATACACACTATATATAATGGAGAGAGAGTATGTGCAGTAAGTTATTATATAGTTAAACTTGATTTAAAAGGCAAATGTTAATCACTGTATACAATTTTTAATTTAAAAAAATTTAATTCACATATTACATATGAGATACAGTGTTATGTTTTGATATATGTATACAATGTGTAACGATCAAATTAGGAAAATTAACATATCCATCACCTTAGACATTTATCATTTCTATCTGGTGAGAACATTGAAAATCCTGTCTTCTAGCTCTATTGAAATATGTAATATATTATTGTTAACAATAGCCGCCCTACTGTACAACGGAATACTGAAAATCGTTCTTCCTATCTAACCCTGACTTTGTACCAGGTGACAAACCTCCACCGCAATACCTCTGGTAACCACTCTCCTACTCTCTACTTCTATAAAATCAACTTTTTAAGATTGTACATGTAAGTGAGATTACACACTATTTGTCTCTCTGTGCCTAGCTTATTTCACTTAATATAATGCCCTCCAGGTTCATCCGGGTGGCTACAAATGAGAGGATTTTATTTTTTATGGCTGAATAGTAGTCCACTGTGTTATACCACATTTAAAAAATTCATTCATCTACTGATGGGCACTTAGGTTGATTCCATATTTTGGCTATTGTGAATAGTGCTGAATCAACATGGGGATATTTCTTTGATACACTGATTGCTTTCTTTATAGACCTAGTGATGGAATTGCCCAAGTATGGTAGTTCTATTTTTAGTTTTTTGAGGAACCTCCATACTGTTTTCCATAGTGGCTGTACTAAATTTATATTCCCATTAACAGTGCACCAGCGTTCCCTTTCTCCACATTCTCACCAGGTAGAGGTCATCATCAGTGAAATAAGCCAAGCATAAAAAGACATATATCACATGTTCTCATTCATATGTGGGAGCTAAAAAGGTAGTTCTTATGAATATAGAGAGTTGATACGTGCTTACCAGTGGCCAGGAAGAGTAGGGAGAAGGGTGGAGGGATGAAGAGAGATTGATTAACGTTAGAAAAAATAAAACCTAATGCTTGATAGATTAGTAGGGCAACTATAGTTAGCATTAACCTGTTGTACATTTCAAAATAGCTAGAAGAGAATCATTTTAATGTTCCCACAAAACAAAAAGATAAATATTCAAGGTGATTAATATCCCAGTTACCCTGAATTGTTCTTTACATATTATATGATGTATCAAATTTTCACATATATCCTGAAAATATGTGCATCTGTTTTGTATCAATAAAACAAATAAATTTAAATTTAAATTTAATAAATGGACTGTAAATATTTTAATGATTTATTTTAAATTTTGCTTATTAACTTTTGAGAAGAGGATGGGGTTAAGAGTGTAGGCTCTGAAGCCAGAAGAAGCGTCTGTATGCCCACTTTTGCTTCACCATCTTAACAGAATCTTTCTTGCCCTAAATCTAGAAGCCGACTTTGTTTAGATCTCTATCTCTGTGGGATGCTGACATAATCTCACACTTTAGGGAAGTCCTAATCATGAAATCTACTCACGATGACTCCATCCACATCACCACTGATTGCTAAGGGTGGACAAATGAGACAGGCTTTTTACAGTTGGTTGTGAGGTGGTCTCCTGGGGGGAACTGCTAGGAGACAGTTCCTCATTCTTAAAGAGATTGACAAGAAAGAGATGCTGTTCTCCCAGTAGACATTACAAGCCTGCCCGTGATCACCGCGAACTGGCATCTTGCAACTGCCGTCAGGCCCAGACTGAAACACTGTTGACGAGAACATGATTCTGGAGGGAAGCTGGCTCTGTTAGGACATAATTGTCCTGCTGGATTACTCAACTCTTCACACTTGTTATTTGGATCATACTATTTCCTAACTGTTTATGCCAATGTGAGACAAGATTAGGTGTTAATTCATCCAAAGACATCCTAAATCTGCTAGTTAGATTAGCAGTTTGATTAGGATCCAAAGACATCCTAATTCTGCTAGTTTTAAGAATTGTAATCTTATACAACCAAAGAACTTTGTATAAGAGAGTTTTAAATGTTCTTTCAGAATTTTTCCAAATGTCCACTTTTTGAAACTGTGGTGTAAAGAGAAAAGGTCAACACCCACAAGCTAGAAAAACTAATTCATTTATTAAGAAGAGTCTTATATCCAGTTTTAATATAAAGTTATTTTTAAATAATTTAAGCTCTTTAATATGTTAGGAATCTTAAGAAAAAGTACTATTATGTGAAGATGTATTTAATGAATCTGTCTTTTCCATGTGGAACCAAAATAAATGTAGTCACCTCTTTCAGAAAAAAAAATGCAAAATCAGAATTTGTGCATCTCCATGTAAGAAGGGAATAATTTCAAACTAAGAAAAAAATAAGAGAGATATAGTGTATTCTGAGAAAACTGCAACATGAATGCATCTTTCTTCTCCTTTACTGACAGTTGTAAATTATCTTTCTTCTCTGAGCCATATTGCAGTAGAACTTAGAGGTAATTGGGTGTTAGTGAGGGACTTTTTGCTCTAATTGGCCCTAGATAGAGAAAAATAATGTTTTGAGGTTTATTTCTCAAGAGTATTTGTAGTACTATATCTGAGACCCAAGTCTCAATGGGTCTTAGATAGAATGATTGAGCAGAAATCTGTGGGCCCCAGGCAGTGACTACATCAGCCTCACAGGAATATGCCAAGTTTCCTAGGCCTCTGAGCACCCACAAAGGAAGTAAGTGTTTAGGGTTAGTCCTCCATGTCCCTAAAGCTGAGAGACTATCAGAGGATCACAAGAAACAAAAGTCTCCCCCAAATGCCTCAGAGTAGACTAGAAGGTTCCCTGCTAGTCCAGTCCTGACTCATGGGTTAGACAGGACTTGATTTCTCACCTCCTGAGGCTAGACTGCCCCAGCTGAGCCATCAAATCAAACACAGGAGGTGTTTAAGAGAGATAAGCCATCAAAGAAGGAGAGCACAGAACATCCCAGCCTGCACACAACACAAAGGGATGGAGACAACTTGAATTTTAAAAACTAATAGAGGATTTAAGATTAAACTGAATAAATTTTTTAGGAACTAAAAAATCTCTCTATAGTTTTCAATTAAACAATTTAATATATGCATTGAAGAAAAGGATGGTCACTTTTGAGCACTGAGTTACTGGCCTGTAGGCTCAAACAGAATTAAAATCTCAAAACTCAGAGTGTTTTGCAACTCACATGCAAGAAAAATGGGTACATAAAAGGAGGGAGAGGATATAGATTAAACAGAGGCAATGACATAAAAACTTACAGGAGAAAATAATAATGCTTCTTAATCTATGAAAGACCTGAAACTACAGTTTGAAAGTGCTTATCAAGTCATAGGTTAAAATGCTGAGAAAATCTGTATGGGTAGCCTTTTGGAAAGAAAAAGGAAGGGAGGGAAGGAAGGAAGGAAGGAAGGAAGGAAGGAAGGAAGGGAGGGAGGGAGGGAGGGAGGGAGGGAGGGAAAAGTGCTGAGAAAAATCGACCCAGGTAATGTCTGATGGTATTACTGAATATAGAAAGAGTTGTTGGGATATGATGAAAATAAAGTATATAAAATCTTATAAAATGCATTTAAAGCTATTTTTATGAGGAAAAAATGGTATCTTTAATGGCATGGTTTAAAAAGAAGAACAGAAAGAAATAATCTGAGCATACAGTTCACAAAGCCCTAACAAGTTATAAGGTGAAAACAAATTAAGCTAAAAGATAGGAGTAAAAAATATAAAAGAGATTAGTGAAATAAATAATAACTATACAATAAAGAGAATTAAAAATTGGTTATTTGAAATAACAAAGAAAATGAATAATTTGTTATAAGACAAAGTAAAAAGAGAAAGTATGAAATTTAATAACAGAAATTTTAAAAGAGGGACATTTTAGAGCTATTACATCCTAAACAGGTAAGAGGATATTATGTATAAATTTGTGCAGTAAAATTAAGGGGAAATTGAAGTATACATGCATTTCTCTTGAGTACAAAAAAAAATGAAATAACAAAGTAGGTAAACCAATTGCAGAGGAAGGATATTCACCATTCACTCTTTCAGTATTGTTCTAGGTACTAGGCATACAAAAATTAAAACAGGGAGAAAAAAAGTCAGAAAGAAAAAAGAAAACTCCTGTGTCATGGAGTTAAATTCTATTGTATAAGATCATTTTAAACGATTTCAGTTTTTACTTGATAAATTTATACAAAATAGTTTCTCATCTGGTTTTTCATTTCTTTTGTATCTGTGGTTACACATTTAAAAAAATTGTATGCATATGATTTCTCCTTTTATTCTTGAAAGAATAGCTAAAACTTATCTGCTTTGTTACTGTCATGTAAGTAATCAGCAGATGGTTCTATTATCATTATGATTTGTCTCATTCTACTTAAGTTTGTTTTGTTGTTTTCTTTAGTCTGACTTCTTCAGTTGAGTGTTCAAACATTCATTTCCTTTCTTATTTGTTGATAGGCTATTAAAATTCCTAAGAGCATTGCTTAGTAAAATTTAATGATATCAGGTATGTATTGTGTTTTATTGTTTTTTATATATTGTGCTTATTATTTTCTAGAAAATATTAATAATATAAATTAATCTAAAAATTTTCTTTGGATTTCCAATTTGACTTAAAAGTTATTTAAGAGATATTTGTTAATTTGTTTTAATTTCCAGAATTTTTTTTCATTTTTCTCACTAACTTCTATTTTATTGTATTGCATTCAGATTATTTTCTCTCACTATTTCTATTTACAAAGCTTAATCAGAGTTTCTTTAGGGATTAATAGTATTGTCATTTGTGTGAATACAACATAGCTACTTGAAAAGAAGGGATACCCTTAATAATTTTATTATTTTAGTCTACAATATCTCCATTTTTGTTTATATGATGTCATAGAATAATACAGATGAGTAAAATTTCCCATATCTACTGTTTTTTCCTGTGTATTTCCAATTGTTTTTCTTGTAGTTTTAGTTTTATGGTTAATGAAACTATATTATTTAGCATTATAACATTCAGTGCAAAGATAATCAAAAATGAGAGGGAGATAATAAATTCTGTTTATCAAAAAGATAACTTTTCCCCAAATGTACAAGGAATACTTAAATTTTTTTTATTTTTTATTTATTTATTTTTTTTTGAGACGGAGTCTCGCTGTGTCGCCCAGGCTAGAGTGCAGTGGCGCGATCTCCGCTCACTGCAAGCTCCGCCTCCCGGGTTCACGCCATTCTCCTGCCTCAGCCTCCTGAGTAGCTGGGACCACAGGCACCCGCCACCGCGCCCAGCTAATTTTTTGTATTTTTAGTAGAGACGGGGTTTCACCGTGGTCTCGATCTCCTGACCTTGTGATCCGCCCGCCTCAGCCTCCCAAAGTGCTGGGATTACAGGCGTGAGCCACCGCGCCTGGCCTGATACTTAAAATTTTAATCAAAATGGACAACCTCCAGCCAGCCTGGCTGTCACAGGCATGCTGCCACACACATGAACTCAGGCGGAGCTGGCCCAAGAGCCACCTGAAAAACTCACAGAATTACAGAAATAATAAAGGGGAGCTGTTACAGGACACTAAAGTAGAGTGGTTTATTACTTAGTAATACCTAAGTGATATATCCCATTTATTGAAATAATCTCATAAAAATAGAAATCATTACAAAAAGATGATCAAAGAGTTGCTTACTTGAAAATGTAAAACTACATTCACAGGTCAAGTTTGTATCAAAGAAGTATGCAAAACTGCGGTTAGAAATTACCTAGAAAGTCACAAAAGGGAAAACAACTTATACCAAACATATGAGCCAAAGTAGTACTCATTAAAAAGTTACAGCATTGAAAACAAAGCTATAATATAAACACAATGATGTTCAAAAGAATTAATAATCATCCAAAGAAATTTAAAAAGGAATAAGCCAAAATAATCCAGGTAATGAAATTAAATAAAGATAGTTAACACTGATGATTAATTAGATATTGTTAGTTAAAATGTGAGCAAAGATTATTTTTTATATGTATATATATATACATACATACATTTACATACTTTAAGTTCTGGTTTACATGTACAGAACGTGCAGTTTTGTTACACAGGTATACACATGCCATGGTGGTTTGCTTGAAAATGTAAAATAATAAGGTTGTTTTGGAAGCCAATCTAATGATACTAGAAATATTAAAAACATATCTACACTTCAACTCAACAGTCTTACTACTGAGCATTTATCCATGGTATCCATGGTGAAAAAAAAAACACAATAGAAAAAGTGTGTGTGTGTATGTGTGTTTGTATGTGTGTGTGTACATGATGTCAAGTAAAATTAAATTCTATTTTGTTTAGTACTCTATGAGGGTTCAAAGATTTCTCTTGTGTTTTTCTGCTACTCAAATATAAATACTCTTGTCCTCAAATTGTTTTATTACCATGACTGATTGCTAAAACAGAAACATAATTTATATGAAAACTCCCAAAATCTGTTTTAGATAGTTTCAGACAGTCATAAAACATGTCTAGTAGTGGAGACAGTATGAGTTCATAATTGTACTTGTCGTTGGTTACTTCTAAATTTACTAAATTTAAAATGCACTTGCTAATTTTTTGTCTATTTTAAATATAAGCCTCTGGTTATTAAAAAGTAAACAAAAACTGGTGGGTGATTCCCAGAATTTTAACCAAAAGCATAATCTGTTATCTCATGGCAACAGCTGTTTACATACTTTAAATTGAATAATGAGCTTTCAACAGTTTCAAAATTTAAACACAATCCAGACCAATGTTGATATTTCCACACTCAGGACAAGTGGCGCAGTGTAAAATTCATGTGAAAATCTCATTATCACTATCAACCACCAACACTAGCAACAATTAACCAAGGATAACAAGTCAAAACAAATAAGTATAAACTGTACTCTACTAGTGACTATTAAAAATTCAGCACTTCAGAACACTAATCTTCAATCCTTTATCAAAAGCATGTTTTGACTTTTAAAAATGTGGTAAAACACACATATATTATACAATTTACCATCTTCATTATTTTTAAAGTCACTCTGCAATTTCTCTTTAATATCATTGACTTGTGAATTTATAATTCTCACTCTGTCCCAAACAAGGGAACCTATTACATTTTGTAAACTTCTGTAGGTCATGAATTTTGCACCTCAAAGAGGATCTGTGTATTATTGAAGGCTTAAGAGGACAGCAGTGTGTGAAACAAAGTCCTGGACTAGCACTCAGAAAAAAATGGGTTCTGGTTCAGTTGTTCAACTACATTTAGTCTTTTGACTCTTGAGTCTTATCTATTTATTCTTTGTGAAAAGATGTTATCTTTTCTGTAAGGTCTTTTCCACTCTAACTGGTGGCAGAGAAAGGTGTTTGGATTCCCAGGACTGTCTTCTTTGCTTACAATGTCTCTTCCAGCCCTGGATTTTTAAAATGTGATTTAAAAAAACAAAACTTTAAAAGATACCATCTTAACCATTTTTAAGTGTACAGTTCAGTAGTTTAAAGTATATTTACATTGCTGTGCAATCAATCTCCAGAACCTTTTTAGCTTTCAAGAATGAAACTCTATGCCCACTGAACGAGCAACTCCCCATACATACATATATACACGTGTGTATATATATACGTGTGTGTGTGTATATATATACGTGTGTGTGTGTGTGTGTATATATATCTCCAGCTTTTTCTTTTTCTCTGGAAAATTCTATCTTATTTCGTTCATCCATTCATCAATGTTCACTTGGGTGACCTCCACCTTTTGGCTATTGTGAATAATGCTGTTATGAACATGAGTATGCAAATATCTCTTTGAGGCTCTGCTTTCAATTCTTTTGGATATATACCCAGAGGTATAATTGCTGAAACATATGGTAATTCTATTTTTAATATTTTGAGAAACTGCTATACTGTCTTTCACAGTGGCTACATCATTTAGCACTCCCATCAAAAATTCACAAGAGTTTTAATTTCTTCCACATTCTTACTAACATTTGTTTTTTTTTTTTTTTTATGTTTGCCATCCTAATGGTTTTGAGGTGATAGTGCATTGTGGTTTTGATTTGTATTTTCCCTAATAATCAGTGAGTAATCATGACATTTAAAGAAACAATGTTTAAATTTTTTCTTTAAGTACAATACAAATGCTACTTTATCTATTTTAATGTAAAATAAAGCTGTAGACTTTATATACAAAAACAAGTTCTTGTTCACTGATCAGCAAATTTTCTCAAATATGCTGATTCATGGGCAAATATACTAGTGGGGGTAAAATTAGAAGTACAAGCTTGCTGAGTTGACCAGGGGATTTAGTTGGATTAATTTCCTAGTTATCATCAACCAAGCTATCCTGATAAACCTAATTCCTCCACAAGGACATGGTAAAATATTCTGTCAATCTGATTTTTGTTTACTAAGCCGCTTTTACTGACCAATTCGCACTCTAATTAATACATGATCTTTTCTTTGGATTTGTTATTCTTGTTTCATGAACTATTCTACTTTTTAAGGTGATTTTGCATAGATATAATCTATTATAACTAGTATTATAAAATAAAATATAAAACTGAAATGCAATGTACAAACCAGATGAATATCCTGTTTCCAAAAAATGCATATTAAAACTACATGGATTTCAAATTTCTTTTGTATCAAAATAAACTTATGCTAACTTGTTATAATATGTCTAAACAAGATCCAGTTTGAGGCACTGGGAAGAATATGACATCAGTTTGAAAAGAGCTCAATCAGAGCAACAAGAATTCTATAAACTGAAGCAAGAACAAACATCAAATTTCTGGTGAAGCTTGGGTGGAAGAATGGTGAAATCACTGATGTTTTGGAAAAATGGTGAAATCACTGATGACGTTTTATGAAAAGTTTATGGGGACAATGCCTGATATGATTTGGGCTGTGTCCCCAGCCGAATCTCATCTCGAACTGCAGTTCCCATGATCCCCACATGTCATGGGAGGGACCCTGTGAGAGGTAATTGAATCATGGGGGCAGTTACTTCCACATTGTTCTTATGATAGTGAGTTCTCATGAGATCTGATAGTTTTATAAGGGGTGTTGACCCCGCTTTGTTCTGCACTTCTCATTGCTGCTGCCATGTGAAGAAGGATGTGTTTGCTTCCCCTTCCACCATGATTGTAAGTTTCCTGAGGTCTCCTAAGCCCTGCTGAACTGTGAGTCACTTAAACCTCTTTCCTTTATAAATTACTCAGTCCTGGTTATGTCTTTATTAGCAGCATGAGAACACTCAATTGGTGCCATAAAGAGGGGGCACTGCTGTAAAGATACCCAAAAATGCAGAAGTGACTTTAGGACTGGGTAACAGGCAGAGGTTGGAATAGGTTGGAGGGCTCAGAAGAAGACAGGAAGATGTGGGGAAGTGTGGAACTTCCTAGAGACTTGTTGAATGGCTTTCAACAACATACTGATTGTGATATGGACAAAGAAGTCCAGGATGATGTGGTCTCAGATGGAGATGAGGAAATTGCTGGAAAACAGAATAAAGGTGACTCTTGCTGTGTTTTAGCAAAGAGAGTGGTGGTATTTTTTCCCCCTGCCCTAGAGATCTGTGGAAATTTGAACTTGAGAGAGATAATTTAGTGTATCTGGTGGAAGAAATTTCTAAGCAGCAAAGCATTCAAGAGGTAACTTGAGTGCACTGAAAGCATATAGTTTTATCTATTTACAAAGATATGGTTTGGAATTTGAACTTATCTTTAAAAGGGAAGTAAAACATAAAAGTTCAGAAAATGTGCAGCCTGATGATTCAATAAAAAAGAAAAAAAAATTTTTTCTGAGAAGAAATTCAAGCCTGCTACAGATATTTGCATAAGTAACAAGGAGATGAATGTTAATCACCAAGACAATGGGGAAAATGTCTCCAGGGCATGTCAGAGACCTTCATGGCAGCCTCTCCCATCATAGGCCCAGAAGCCTAGGAGGAAAAAATGGTTTTCTGGGCTGGGCCTAGGACCCCTATGCTGTGTGCAGCCTAGGGACTTGGTGCCCTGCATCTCAGCTGCTCCAGCATGGGTAAAAGGAGCTAAAGTACAGTTCAGACCATGGCTTCGGAGGGTGCAAGCCCCAAGCCCTGGCACCTTCCATGTGGTGTTGAGCCTAAAGGTACACGAAAGTCAAGAAATGAAGTTTGGAAACCTCTGCCTAGATTTCAGAGAATGTATGGAAATGCCTGGATGACCAGGCAGGGTCTTCATGGAGAACCTCTCCTAGGGCAGTGCAGAAGAGAAATGTGGGGTTGGGGCCTCCCTACATAGTCCCCACTATGGCACTGCCTAGTGGAACTGTGAAAAGAGCTCCAAACCCCAGAACAGTAGATCTACCAGCAGCTTGTGCCATGTACCTGGAAAAGCAGCAGACACTCAACTCTAGTCATGAAGGCAGCCGGGGGTGCTATATGCTACAGAGTCACAGGGGTGGAGCTGTCCAAGGCCATGGGAGCCCACTTCTTGCATCAGCATGACCTGGATGTGAGACACAGAATCAAAGGAGATCATTCTGGAACATTAAGGTTTAATGACTGCCCTATTTGATTCTGGACTTGCATGGGGCCTGTAGCCCCTTTGTTTTGGTCGATTTCCCCATTTTGAATGGGTGTATTTAACCCATACCTGTATCCTCACTGTATCTAGGAAGTAACTAACTTGCTTTTGAGTTTACAGGCTTATAGGTACAAGGGACTTGCCTTATCTCAGATGAGACTTTGGACTTGGACTTTTGAGTTAATGCTGAAATGAGTTAAGAGTTTGGGGAACTGTTGGGAAGGCATGTTTGTGTTTTGAAATGTGAGGACATGAGATTTGAGAGGGGCCAGGGGTAGGATTATATGGTTTGGCTGTGTCCCCACCCAAATGTCATCTTGAATTGTAGTTCCCATAATCTCCATGTGTCATGGGAGGGACCCAGTTGGAGGTAATTGAATAATGGGGGTGGTAAACTCCATGCTCTTCTTGTGATAGTGAGTGAGTTCTCATGAGATCTGATGGTTTTTTTAAGGGCCTTTCTTCCACTTCAGTCTGCACTTCTCCTTGCTGCTGCCATGTGAAGAAGGGCATGTTGGCTTCCCCTTCCACCATGATTCTAAATTTCCTGAGGCCCTCCAAGCCCTGCTGAAATGTGAGTCAATTAAACCTCTTTCCAGCTGGGAGAAGTGGCTCACACCTGTAATCCCAGCACGTTAAGAGGCTGAGGCAAACAGATCACCTGAGGTCAGGAGTTCAAGACCAGCCTGGCCAAAATGGTAAAAACCCCATCTCTACTAAAAATACCAAAATTAGCCAGGTTTGGTGCAGACACCTATAATCCCAGCTACTCAGGAGGCTGAGGCAGGAGAATCACTTGAAACCAGGAGATGGGGATTGCAGTGAGCCAAGATCACACCACTGCACTCCAGCCTGGCCAACAGAGCAAGACTCCATCTCAAAACAAAACAACAACAACAACAACAACAAAGAAAGAAAACACCTCTTTCCTTTATAAATTTATCCAGTCTTGGGTGTGTCTTCATTAGCAGTGTGAGAATGGACTAATACAATGCCCCAAAGAAATCAGTGGTTTACAAATAGATAACTCACTTTAACAAGGGACAAGATAATGTTGAAGATGAAGCCTGCTATGGCAGACTATTTACATGAATTTGTGAGTATTAAAAAAAAAGTTTATGCTCTAATTGAAGAGAACTGATGATTACAGCAGAAATCATAGACATTTTAAAGCGTTCAGCTTACAAAATTATAAGTAAAAAATAAAAGTTGAGCAAACTTTCCACTCGACGGGTACTCAAACTGTTATTCCCAGATCAGCTGCAGACAACAGCAGAGCTTACAATGAAAATTTTAGGCAAGCAGGATCAAGATCCTAAAGCACTCCTCTGAGGAACTGTAAAAGCAGTAAAATCCTGAAGACAAAACACAATCAAAGCAATGGTTACTAAGAGGTAGAAGTGGTCCACTCAGAGCAAAAGGACACCAATAAAGAGCAAAAGTCATGGCAACAGTTTTGATGGGTACTCAAGACATTTTGCTCGTTTACTTTCTGAAGGATAAAAAAACAATAGCATCTGGTTATTAGGACAGTTTTTGAAAAAGTTAGCCAAAGCTTTAGCATAAAAACACCAGAGTCTTCCTCCAACACAGCAATGCTCCTGTTCGTTCCTCTCATCAAACAAGGGCTATTTTGCAAGAGTTTCAGTGAAAAATCATTAGGCATTAATTTTACAGTCCTGATTTGGCACTTTTTGGCTTCCTTTTTGTTTTCTAATCTAAAAAATTCTGGAAAGAGCACCGATTTTTCTTCTTAATACTGGAAAGAGCACCGATTTTTCTTCTTAATAATGTAAAAAAGATTCTATTGAAATGGTTAAATTCCAAGGACCCTCAGCTTTTTAGGAATGGATTAAATGACTGGTAATCATAGCTTACAAAAATGTTCTTGATGGAATTTGTGTTTAAAAATATAGTTTACATTTTTAAAATTTTATCTCTAAATTCCATTTTCCACGAACTTCTTGAAGTTCACTCATGTTTTTGTCTGTGTGTGTATGTGTATAATATATGCATACACACACTATGTATTCTATATCCTATATTATATATAATGTATATAATATATAATGTACATATACACTATGTAATATATAATTGTATATGTTCTATATATACTATATAGTCTATATATAGTATGTATACACTATAGAGTGTATGTATGTATAGTATATACACTATAGCATATGTAATATATATGGTATATAACTAACACATGCCGTAGTATATATATGTATACATATATATGTGTTGCATATGTATTATATATAATATATTAGTACTATTGGATATATAGTGTCTATATAATATATAGTATATTGTATTATACTGTATATATACTATACTATATATTACATATAAAATATTAATATATAGTATATATACTATATATTATATATAAACTATATATAACAGTATACATAGTATATATATATGACTCTATGTATATGACATTTTAGACTATTCTGTCACAATTAGTGATTATAATTCCAAGTCTAAAAAAATTAAAAGTAACAGAAAGTCTAACTGTAAATGCCATAATCCCTCTCTAGCTTAATCTTTATCTTTATCATAAATATGTTCACCTCTGACACTTCTAAGGATCAAGCAAAGGTAATGAAAAAAACATAAAGATCAAGTCTGTTGCTATTTTTATTTTTAACCTAGCGGAGTTGACATTATTAAGTAAATAAAGGTGAAGAAATCCAATAGTACTAAAGGTTGTTGATAATACCTGTCAATAAACATGACCAAAATCCATCATCCAAAATAACAAATCTTACTTGAAAGAAAAAAAATTGAATTAAATTGTATGTTAACAGATGTATGTTAACGGAAGTGTTTCAGAAAGTAGTCAATTGCTTTTGGTGGCATGTAAAGTAAATATGTAGTTTACTTGATCCAAACTATCAAGTGCCAATTACTGTGTGAAGAGTTGAATATAATGTGTTATTTTCATTCCCCTTTAGGAACATCTTCTTCTGTTCTTTTACCCTTTAAGGCTCAAATGTTTAGGTTATTTCTTATATTATCCTTTCCTTTCATACTGTTGCCTTCAACTTTCCTATGCATTCTTTTCCCTATGATTGTGGAAATACACACAGACATGTGCACACACACACACACACACTATAGTACTTACCATTTTAACCACTTTTCAAAATATAATTCAGTAGTATTAAGAATATTCATATTGTTGTGTACCCATCCATTCTTGTGGTGTCATTGATAACTACTGAAAACCAATCTTCAGCCTAGGTCTCTCTCCCAAAATCTATTAGTCTATTCAGCATCTCTTATTGGATATTGTATCATTCAGCTTTCTCATGGGTGAAAGCAACATAAACTATATCTCCCTAATTTAAATAGAAAAATATTTTATTCAAGGGATTTGGGGTGATGCTCAGAATCTCTTGAAAGGACTGGAGATGCATGCTCCAAGATGACACAATTATTACAAAGAAGTCTTTCCCAATCACAGTGCAAAGGTGAGCCTATAAAAATACCACAGCTGTTATCACTAGGCACAGATCCTTCAGTTTGTACCACCATTTGCATTCATACCTCTGGAGACCTATTGCTGAACCTTCAGGAGTCAGAGGCTCTGTAATCCAGATCCAACTTCTGCTGTTGCTCATGGCTACTGCTTGCCTCAACATAGACTTCATGTAGCCTTCCTTCTGCATGTCACCAGTTTCCTTCTCAAATTCCAGAGCAAGTGTCTCTGACTGCTAAAATCTAGGTCATGCACCAATGGCCCACCCCCTGGCCCCACACCACCACCACTGCCAGTGTGAATGCATGCACAGAGGCCTCCAGCCCCACACTGGTCAGCTCCCCAATGCTGCACCAACACTGCCACCAGTGCAAACATGCACATGGACACTGGGTGCCTGCCCTCAACAGCGCCCTGATGGACTACAACTGCTGGTGCTGTGAAAAACCTCACAGCCACCAGAAGCCCTGTGCCTGCCAGCAGCCCAGACCCAGCCTATGAGCATGCACCACACTGTGCTGCTGCAACTGCTGGCACAAGTGAACAAGCATAAGTCCCGCTACCACCACCCAACAAAGCACTTTGTCTGGCAACACCCATTGTCATGGTTTGGACAGTGGTCCAGAAACACCTCAATCCCTCCAGCGTAGCAGGTTTCTAACCTCAAGGGGCCAGAGAACAAAGCTGGGGGCCTGATACCAGCCCCCAAGATTTAGAGGACCCTTCCAAGCAGTGTTGAGCTTAGACTTGGCCCCCTGAAATCTTCAAGAAATGAAGCCAGGCTCCTGAACCCACCTTATATCACAATCAAATCCCCAAGGATGTCAAAGAAGATAAAAGAAAAAAAATACATCCAAAGGCCAGCAACTTCAAGAACTGAAGGAACATCTACTCATGGATGAGAAAGAGCCAGTGCAATAACTTTGGCAACTCAAAAAGTCAGAGTGTCTTCTTATTTTCAATTAACCACACTAGTTCCCAGACATAGTTCTTAACCAGGCTGAAATGGCTGAAATGACAGAAATATAATTTAGGATATTAATAAGCATGAAGATCATGGAGATTCAGAAGAAAGTTGAAATCCAATCCAATGATTCTAAGAAATACAATAAAACAATACAGGAGACGAAAGACGAAATGGCCATTGTAAGAAAACCAAACTGATCTTATAGAGCTGAAAAATTCACTGCAAGAATTTCAGAATACCATCACAAGTATTGAGAGCAAAATTAACCAAGCTGAGGAAAGAATCTCAAAGCTAAGAAGTCAGTTCTCTGAAATAATTCACTCAAACAAAAATTAAAAAATAAAGAATGAACAAAATCTCTGAGAAATATGAGATTGTATAAAGAGATAAAATCTATAACTCATTGGAATTCCTGAAAGACAGGGAGAAAGCAAGCAACTTGGAACAAGTATTTCAGGCTATAGTCTGTGAAAATTTCCACAACCTCACTAGAGAGGCCAACATTTAAATTGAGGAAATGCACAGAACCTCTGTAAAATACTTAACAAGAATGCCATGCCCAAGACAAACAGTCATCAGATTCTCTAAGGTCGAAATGAAAGAAAAAGGTTAAAGACAGTTAGAAAGAAGAGGCAGGCAACCTACAAAAGGAACTCCATTAGGCTAACAGTGGACTTTTTAGCAGATACTCTACAAGCCAGAAGAGATTAGGGATCTATATTCAGCATTGTTAAAGAAAGAATTTCCCAAAGAGAATTTCATATCCAGCCAAACTAAGTTTCATAATGAAGGAGAAATAAGATCCTTTAAAGACAAGCAAATGCTAAGGGAATGTGTTAATACCAGACCTGCCTTACAAATGATCCTAAATGGAGTGCTAAATATGGAAAGGAAGGACAACTACCAGCTACTTGAAAACACAGTTAAGTACATAGACTAGTGACACTACAAAGCAAACACACAAACAAGTCTGCATAGTAGTCAGCTAACAATATGACAGGATCAAATCCTCACTTACCAATACTAACCTTGAATGTAAACAGGCTAAATGCCCCAATTAAAAAACATAGGGTGGCAAGTTGGATAAAGACATATGCTGTCTTTAAGAGACCCATCTCACCTGTATGACACTCTTAGACTCAAGTAAAAGGATAGAGAAAATCCTACCAAGCAAATGGAACACAGAAAAAAGTAGGGGTTGCTATTCTAATTTTAGACAAAACAGACTCTAAACAAAGATCAAAAAAGAAAAAGAAGGGTATGATTTAATTGTAAAGAGCTTAATTTAACAAGACCTAACTATCCTAAATGTATATGCACCCAGGACTGATGCACTCAGATTTATAAAACAAGTTCTTAGAGACCTACAAAGAAACTTAGATAACCATATAACAGTAGTGGAAGACTTCAACACCCCACTGACATTATTAACAGATCATGGAGGCAGAAAACTAACACATTCAGAACCTGAGCTCGACACTTGACCTAATGGACCTAATAAATACCTACAGAACTCTCCACCCCAAAACAACAGAATATACGTTATTCTCATCTGCACATCCGCATACTTTAAAACTCACCACATGACTGGACATAAAATACTTCTTAGCAAAGTTTTTAAAAAACTAAAACCACACCATGCACACTCTCAGACCACAGTACAATACTACTAACAATATTGATTTTTATACCATACAATTATATTTGCATTTAAACAAATGCAAAACCATACAATTACATGGAAATTAAACAACCTGCTTATGAATGACTTCTGGGTAAATAATAAAATTAAGGCATAAATCAAGAAATTCTTTGAAACTAGTGAGAACAGATATACAACATACTAGAAAATCTGGGACACAGCTAACACATTGTAGGAGGGAAGTTTATAATACTAAATGTCTACATCAAAAAGTTAGAAAGATCTCAATTTAATAACCTAACATCACAACTAGAGGAACTAGAGAAACAAGAGGAAGCCAACCCCGAAGCTAGCAGAAGATAAGAAATAAACAAAATCAGAGAAGAACTGAAGGAAATTGAGATGTGAAAAAAAAAAAAGACCAATGAATCCAGGAATTTGTTCTTTGAAAGAAGTAATGAGAAAGATAGACCATTAGCTAGAATAATAAAGAAAAAAGAGAGAAAAACCAAATAAACACAATCAGAAATGACAAAGCACATGTTACCACTGACCACAAAGACATACAAAAACCCCTCGGGGTGTACTATGATATCTCTATGCACACAAACTAGAAAACCTAGAAGAAATCAATAAACTTCTGGAAATATACACCTCCCAAGGTTCAACCAAGAGGGATGAAACCCTGAACATATCAATAACAAGTTCTGAAATTGAATCAGTAATAAGTCTGCCAATCAGGAAAGCCCTGGACTAGGCAGGTTCAGAGCCAAATACTATCAGATGTATAAAGAAGAGTTGGAACCATACCTACTCAAAGTATTCCAAAAATTTGAGGAGAAGAGACTCCTCTCTAATTCATTCTGTGAGGCCAGAATCATGCTGTCATCAAATCTGGCAGAGACACAATGAAAAACAGACAACTGCAGACAATAGAAATTTAATAGAAAAGAGAAAACTCAATGAACATAAATGAAACAATCTTCAACAAAATACTAGCAATCCATATCCAGCAGCACATCAAAAAGTTAATTCATGACAATCAAGTAGGCTTTATCCCTGGGATGCAATGTTGGTTCAGCATATGCAAATCAGTAAATGTGATTAATGACATAAAAAGAACTAAAAACAAAAATTACATAATTATCTCAATAGGTGCAGAAAAGATTTTTGATAAAATTCAACATCTCTTCATGTTAAAAATTCTTAATAAATTAGGTACTGAAGGACTATACCTCAAATAATAAGGGCCATCTATGACAACCCCACAGCCAACATTATGCTGAATGAAAAAAACCTAGAAGCATTCTCCTTAAAAATCAGAATAAGACAAAGATACTTTCTGTCACCACTCCTATTTGATACAGTGCTGAAAGTCCTGGCCAGAACAATCAGGCAAGAGAAAAAAAATAAATAAAAGGCATCCAAATAAGAAGAGAGGAAATCAAACTATCCCTGTTTTCAGACAATATGATTCTATACCTAGAAAAACCCACAGTCTCTGTGTGAAAGCTCTGAGATCTGATAAACCACTTCCATGAAGTTTCAGGACACAAAACCAACATACAAAAATCAATTGCATTCCTATACACCAACAACATCTAAGCTGAGAGCTAAATCAAGAATGTAATCTGACTCACTTTACCCACAAAAAGAATAAAATACCTAGGAATACAGCTAACCAGGGAGGAAAAAAAAAATCTCTACAATGAGAAATGCAAAACACTGCACAAAAAATCGAAGATGACACAAACAAATAAAAAAACTTCCCATGCTCATGGATAGGAAGAATCAATATTTTTTAAATGGCCATACTGCTCAAAGCAATTGCAGATTCAGTGATATTCCTATCAAATTACCAATGAAATTATTCACGGAATTAGAAAAAAAATTGTTTTAAAATTCATATGGTACCAAAAGAAAGCCTGAATAGCCAAGGCAATCCTAAGCAAAAAGAACAAAGCAGGAGGCATCACATTACCTGGCTTCAAACTACAGTACAAGGCTACAGTAACCAAAACAGCATGGTACTGTTGCAAAACAGACATATAGACTAATGGAACACAATGGAGAGGCCAGAAAAAATGCCCCACACTTAAAACCATCTGATTTTTGACAGTCAACAAAACAATCAATGGGAAAAAGGCCTCTCTAGTCAATGAATGGTGCTGGGATAATTGACTAGACATATGCAGAATATTGAAACTGGACCCCTTCCTTACACTATAACCCAAAATTAATTCAAGATGGATTAAAGGCTTAAATGAACAACCTAAAATTATAAAAACCCTGGAAGAGAAGAGATACATAGCCAACAAGCGTATGAAAAAAATGCTCCACATTAGTAATCATTAGCAAAATGCAAGTCAAAACCACAATGAGATACTCTCTCATGCTAGTCAGAATGGCTATCATTAAAAAGTCAAAAAATAACAGATGCTAGTGAGGTTGTGGGAAAAAAGGGAACACTTATACACTGCTAGTGGGAATTCAAATTAGTTCAGCAAATGTGGAAAACAGTTTGGCAATTTCTCAAAGAACTCAAAGCAGAATTACCATTCTACCTAGCAATTCCATTATTCAGTATATACCCAAAGAAATATAAATCATTCTACCATAAAGAGATATGCACATGCATGTTCATCACAGCAGTATTCACAATAGCAAAGACATGGAATCAACCTAAATGTCCATCAACTATAGACTGGATAAAGAAAATGTGGTACATATACACTATGAAATACTATGCAGCCATAAAGAAGAATGAGATGATATCCTTTGTAGCAACATGGATAGAGCTGGAGGCCATTATCCTAAGCCAACTAGAACAGAAACAGAAAGCCAAATACCACATGTTCTTACTTATAAATGGGAGCTAAAAACTGAGTACATGTGCACACAAAGAAGGGAACAACAGGTGCTTGGGCCTGCTTGATGGTAAAGGGAGGGAGATGGGTGAGGATCAAAAAACTACTTATTGGGCACTACACTTATTATTTGGGTAGCAAAATAATCTGTAAATCAAACCCTTGTGACATGCAATTTGCCTATATAACAAACCTGCACATTTATCCCTGAACCTGAAATGAAAGTTAATAAAAAATCTAGGTCATGTATGAAACTTGGGCCTTATCTGTGAGAGGGGCATCCCACAGTGGGAGATGGGCTCTGGCCCATTATGTGGAATAATTGCCAAAGCAGAGGACAAGAATTGACCATTCAAATAACAAAAAAGTTCAATACCTTGTTTTATAGGCACTTCAAAATCATCATAAACCTGACTTGAACTTCTCATCTTTCTCCCAAATCCTTGTGTTCTCCTAGGCAGAAATATAGAAGCATTAATTTTATACTTTCCTGCACCACTCCCAATCAGTTACATTCCAAGTATATCTTGAATCTTTCTACGCCTCTCCAGATCCACTACTATCATTTGAATTCAACTTTTTTTTAACCTAGAATATCCCTAAATGCTCTCATTCATTATAACACCTTTATTGAAATACAGTTTACATGCAATACATTTAATCTTTTCAAGGTACAATTCAATATTTGGTATTTTCAGAGAGTTGTGCAACCATCACAACAGTTCATTTTAGAACATTCTCATCACCCCAGAAAGAAACTTTTTGTCCATTAACAGTCATTCCTCATTTCTCCTGATGCCCCTAGTTCTAAGTAACCAGTGATCTACTTTCTGTCTCAGTAGAGTCACCTATTATGGACATTTTGAATCATTGGTATCATACAGTATGGGTCTTTTGGGACTGGCTTCTTTCACTTGGCATAATGTTTTAAACGTTCATGCATGTTGCAGCCTCTATCATTACTCCATTTTCACTGCTAAATAACATTACATCATATGAATCTACCATATTTAATTTATCCAATTATCAGTTAGTGGGCATTTGGGTTGTTTCTACTTTTTGCTCTTACAAATAATGCTGCTATGAATATTCAGGTATAAGTTTTTGTGTGGACATATGTTGCAGTTCTGGAGTATAAATCCTGGGTCACACGTTAACTGCATTTTTAATATTTTATGAACGGCTAAACTGTTTTCCAAAGTGGCTGCTCCATTTTACACTTTTACCAGCAGTGCATGAGTGTTCAAAATGTGTCCACTTCTTCACTGACAGTTGCTTTTTGCTGGTCATTTTTTTATTATGGCCATCCCAATAGGTATAAAAACAGCATCTCATTGTTTTGATTCTCATTTCCTTATGACTGATGACATTGTACATCTTCTGTGTGTTTACTGGCCAACTGTAGATCTTGTTTGGATAATGTGTATTCAAATCCTTGGCCCATTTTTAAATTGGTGTGTTTGTCTTTATATTATTGAGTTGTAGGTGCTCTTTATATATTCTACAAACAAGTCTCTTATCAGATATATAATTTGCACACATTTTCTCCTAAACTGTAGGTTGTCTTTTCACACTTTTGATACTGTCCTTTGAAGCATAATTTTTAAATCAAGTCCAATTTATGTTTTTCTTTGTTTTGTTTTCATCACTTATGTTTTTGTCATGATATCAAAGAAACCATTGTCTAACCTAAGGTCACAAAGTGATGCCTATGTTATCCTCAAAGAGTTTCATCGTTTTAGCTTTAAATTTAGGTCTTTGCTCCATTTTGATTCACTTTTTTGGATGGCATGACGTAGAAGTATAGATTCATTCTTTTGCATGAATGTTAACATTACCACTATTTATTGCAAAGACTTCCCTTTCCCCATTGAATTGTCCTGGAACTCTTGCCAGAACATCAGCTGAATGTAAATATAGGTTTGTTTGTAGGATTTCAACCCTAGTCCATTGATTTATGTCTATTCTTATGCCTGCATGTCTTGATTATTGTAGCTTTGCAGTAGGTTTCAAAATAAGCATAGATAAAATCTCTAATTTTGTTATTATTTTTTAAGATCATTCTGGCTATTCTGGGTCCCTTGCATTTGTGTATAAATTTGAGGATCAGCTTGTCCATTTCTAGAAAAATAACAAAGCACCAGCTTAGATTTTGATAGGGGAACATGTTGATCTATCTTTGGAGAGTACAGTAGTCTTCCCTTATCTGTATTAGGGCTGCCATAATAAACAACCAAAACTGAGAGACTTAAAACCACAGAAATTTATTCTCTCACAGTCCTAAATAAGAGAAGTCTGAAATCAAGGTGTAAACAGGGTCATACTTTCGCTGGTAGTTTCTAAATGATTCATGGGAATGTTTGGAGTTCCTGGGTGTGAAGCTGCACAACTCCAATCTCTGCCTCCATTGTCATATGGCAATCGTGTGTGTGTGTGTGTGCACGTGTCTATGTGTCTTCATGTGGTGTTTCACTGTTTATGTGTGTATATATCCATGTCTCTTCTACTCTTATTTATAAGGACACCAGTTATATTGAATTAAGGGCTCATCCTTCTTCAGCAGGATCTCAACTTACATTTTAATTATATTTTTATATTTTCAAAGACCCCAGTTCCATATATGGTCACATGCATAGGTTCCAGAAATTAGAATTTCAGTATATCATTTTTGTCATACACAAATCAACTCTCAATAATTCCAATCATATTGGATTTTATTAATAATATATAGAAATAAAATTAATTTTCCATCTTGATCTTCAATCCTGCATCCTTATTGAATATGCATGATAGCTCCAGTGTTTTTTAGTGGATTTCTTTATGATCTTCTATGAACAAGATCATGTGATCTGCTAATATAGTTTTACTTCCTCCTTTCTTATCTATATGCTTTGTTATTTTATTTTCTTTCCTAATTGTCCAGAATAGAACCTCAAGTAAAATGTGGAATAGAAGTGACAAGAGTATATATTCTTGTCTTGCTCCTGATCTTAGGGGGAAGATTTCAGTCTTTCATCATTGGGTCTGATGTTGGCTGTATTTTGTAAATGCTTATTATGATATTGAGTCAGTTCCTGTCTATTCCTAGTTTTTTTAAACTGTTTTTTTTTTTCTTTCTTTTTTAAGGAGATAGAGCCTTTAAGGAGGTAATTAAGGTTAATGAAGGCATAAGGGTAGGGTTGTAAACCCACAGTACTGGTGTCCTTCTAAGAGGAAGAGACAGTAGAAATCTCTCTCTCTCTCTCTCTCTCTGTGCATACACAGAGGAAAAGTCATGTGAGAATACAGTGAGAAGGTGATCAACTACAAGTCAGGAGGAAAGCCCTCATCAGAAACTGAATTTGTTGGCACCTTGATCATGGACTTTTAGCTTTCAGAACTGTGAGAAAATAAATGTCTGTTTTTTAAGTGAATCAGTCTGTGGTATTTTGTCATGTCAGCCAGAGTGGACTAAAACATATGGTGTATTGCATTAGTTAATACTTAGAGTTTAAACCATCTTTGCATTCCTGTAATAAATGCCACTTGGTCATGGCAATTGATTCTTTTATATATTGCTGGATTCAGTTGGCTGATATGTTATGAGGATTTTGTACCTATATTTATATGGGTAGCTTGATCTTTAGTTTTCTGTCTTGTAATTTCTTTGTCTGGGTTTGGTATCAGAGTAACACTAACCTCATAGAACAACTTGGAATATGTTCACTTATCTTTTATTTTTTGGAACAGTTTGCGTAGGATTGCTGTTAATTCTTCTTTAAAGGTTTGGAACAATTCACTAATGAAGGATCTGGAATTAGAATTTTCTTTGTTGGATGGATTTTGATTATTCAGTCTCTTTACTTGTTGGATGAATTTTGATTATTCAGTCTCTTTACTTGTTTCAGGTCTATTCTGATTTTTTATTTCTTCTTCCGTCAGTTTTGAGAGCTTGTATCTTTCTATACATTTTGTCCCACTTGATCTAAATTATCTAATTTGTTGTTTGTTCATGGTACAGCAGTCCTGCCCTTACTTGTCATTTCACTTTCCATAGTTCCAGTTACCTGCAGTAAACTGCAGAAATATTAAATGCCAGAAATAAACAATTCATAAGTTTTAAATTGCACACCATTCTAAGTAGTGTGATAAAATCTCATGTCATCCTGCCTCACTTTTTTTTTTAATAGAGACAGGGTCTCACTGGAGTGCAGTGGTGCAATCGTAACTCACTGCAGCCTTGAACTATTGGACTCAAGTGATTCTACCACCTGAGCCTCCCCAGTGGCTGGGACTACAAATGTGCGTCACACCTAGTTGATCCTAGGGCATAAATCATCCCCTGTGCTGCATATTATACCCACACATTAGTCAATTAGTAGTTGTCTTGCTTATCAGATCATCCTAACATCCAACCATTGATATTATCACGGCTCAATGATCTGAGATCACCCAAAACACATGGTCCTTCGAACATTACCAGAGGATCAGTAGTAGCCTAACACTGTGCCACACCACAACACACAAGTCATTCACCTCATTTTCTCTCAGTGGGTAGGCAGCTCATCATCTTGCATTATCACAAGAAGAATAAAGGCAAGTACAGTACAATAAGATATTTCGAGAGAGAGAGAAACAGACTATATTTGCATATTTTTGTTACAGTGTATTTCTATAATTATTCTGTTTTTATTAGTTATTGTTAATCTCGTGCTGAGCCAAATTGATAAATCACAGGTATGCATAAGGAAAAAATATAGTACATAAAGAGTTCAATATTATCTGTGGTTTCAAGCATCCACTTGGGATTTTGGAACATATCTCCCACAGATAAGTCGTTACTACTACATTTCTTTAAATCTTTTAATTTCAGCAGTAATGTCTCCTCCATTCTTGATGTTATTAACATAATTCTTCTCTCTCTCTCTCTCTCTCTCTCTTTGTTTCATCAGTCTAGTAAAAGTTTCTTCAATCTTATTGGTCTTTTTCAAAGAACCAACTTTCTGTTTCACTGATTTTTATCTATTGTTTTACTATTCTTTATTTCATTAATTTGAACACTAATATTTATTATTTTTAATCTGCTTGCTTTGTGTTCAATTTGCTCTTCTTTTAGTGTCTCAAGATGGAATATTGGTCTATCAAGTAAAGAATTTTAAAAAAATACAGTATTTTACACTTACGAATTTCCCACTAAGCTGTATGCCTGTTTTTAGCTGCATACTAAGTTTTGGTGTGTTTTATATTTATTTTCATTTATCTTAAAGCATTTTGTAAGTCTCCTTGTGATTTCTTCTTTTACCCACTGGTTATTTAGCAGTGTGTTCTTGAATTTCAACATATTTGCGAGTTTCTCAAATTTCTTTCTGTCATTGAATTCTAGTTTCACCCTATTCTGTTTGGTGAATGTGCTTTGTTATTTCTATCCTTTTAAATTTTCTAAGATTGATTTTATAACCTAGCCTATGGAATCCTGAAAGATCTTCCATGTGCACTTGAAAAGAATATGTATTCTGCTGCTTTTGTGTAGAGTATTCTATCTGTGTATGTGAAGTCTATTCAGTTTATAGTTTGTATAAGTTTTATGTTTTCTTGTTGGTCTTCTGCTGATTTGTTCTATCCATTATTGAATGTGTAGTACTGAAGTCTATGACACGTTGAATTGTCTATTTTTTTCTTTCACTTTTGTCAGTTTTTCTTTTGTGTATTATAGGGCTCTATGGTTAGGTGTACATGTTTACAATTGTTATATCTTTCTGATGGATTGACCCTTTATCAATATAAAATAATCCTCTTTATCTTTGGTAAGATTTTATTTTTACAATCTAAACTGCCTGTCTTAATTTTATATTGGTATTATGACACATTTTTAAAGATTTGTGGCTTAAAATATCAATTCATTCTCTTACTTCTCTTACTTGTCTGCAGTCGGAAATCAAAAATCAGTTTCATGAGCTAAATTCAAGATGTTGGTAGGCTGGTTCCCCTGCAAACTCTGAGAGAATTAGTTTACTTGCCTTTTTTAAACTTCTAGTAACTGCCTGCATTTCTTGGTTTGTAATTTCTTCCTCATATCTCTACAATCTCTTGCTTCTGTTGTCATATCTCCAACTTATCACTTTGACATCCTGGTACCCTCATAATGACTTGTTACTACATGAAACTCACTTGATAATCCAGCAAAATCTCCCCATCTCATCTGGGGAATATTCAGTCATCCTACCACAGTGTCTGATAGAAATATAGCCACTTAAGTTTTCTTATAGTTACTGTTTGCATTTGTTATATCATTTACCATTATTCTACTTTAAACTTATTTGTATCTTTCAATATAAAGTATGTCCTCTAGAGAGTACATTGCTGAATCCTATTTCCCACCCCAATTGATTGTCAGCAATCTCTGACTTTAAATTGGACTATTTAATCCATTTGCATTTAATGTTATCATTTGGTATAGTTACATTTATATCTGCCATTTTAGTTGCTTTACTTTGCATTAATGTTTTTGAGTGTAGCATTATTTAATTCAATTCCTTTAATATTTTTTTCACTATGTATATATTTTTTCACTATATTTACTATATTAATATACATATATATTTAAACAGGGTTGCCCAAGCTGGAGGACAGTGGCACAATCATTGCTCACTGCAGCCTCAAATTCCTGAGCTCAAGCCATCCTCTTGCTTCAGCCTCCTGAGTAGGTTGGATTACAGGAGTAGCTTGGACTACCACCACGCCTAGCAAATTTTAATTTTTTTTTTTTGTAGAAAATGGGGACTTGCTATTGCCCAAGTTTTTCTCAAACTCCTGGCCTCAATTCACCATCTTGCCTTAGCCTCTCAAAGGGTTAGAGGAGCTACCACACCTGACCTCACAATATATTTTTAAGTGATTTCCTTATTGGTTTCTCTAAGACTTACTATACTTATCATAGTTTATCACAATCTACTTCAAATTTATACTAACTTAATTTCAGTGAGATACAGAAATGTAACTTCTACATAGCTCTCTACCCTCTTTCCTCTTTTGATACTGTTATACATATAAACATCTACGCATGTTATAAAACCAAAACCAAAATAAATTCTTATAATTTTACTTTATAAAATTTTATATTTACTAAGGAGACTTAGGAATAAAAGCAAAGCAAGTATATTTATAGAGTTTGTTATAATAGTCTTCTTACTTACCATTTTAGGTCCACTTTTTTCCCCTGAGGATTCAAGTTACTATCTGACATCATTTCATTATTCCATGGCAGCTTTGCTCCTACCCACTTCCTTTGTTTTTATTATCAAATTACATATTTATTTGTTGTAGACTGAATAATACAATTATGCATATATATTTTATGCAAGTTATTTCCATAATTTAAGAAAAGGAGAAGAAATATGCATGTATACTGTCTTTTCTAATTACATAATTATCTTTACCAGTGCTTTTTGTTTTTTTTGTGAGTGGATTCAAATTACCATGTATGATTACTTACTTTCAGTGTGAATGACTTCCTTTAGTATTTCTCACATGGTGGGTCTGCTCACAAAAATTATGTTTTTGTTTCTAGGAATATTTTGCTTCATGTTCATTTCTGAAAGTTTTGTTGAATATAAGATCTTGTTTGACAGCTCTCTTTCAGCACTTGGAATATTTAATACCATTACTTTCTGTCTTCCACTAATCAATTCTGAAGATTAGTCAGCTGTTAATCTTATCGGGGATTTCCTTATACATGATGAGTTGTTCTACTCTTGCTGCATTCAATGTTTTCTCTCTTGTTTTTCAGCACTTTTCCTATGCTGTTTCTAGGTATGGATCACTTTGTGCTCATCCTGCTTGGAGTTCCTTGATCTTGGGTGTATAGATTGATGCTTTTTATCAAATTGGGGGAATTTTTGGTCATTATTTCTTTGGATATTTTCTCTGCTCTTTTCTCTCCTCTCTTTCTGGCACTACCATTATGCATATGTTGGTGCAGTTCTCTGAGGCTCTGCTTATTTTTCTTCATTCTTCTTTGCCCTCTGTGTTTCAGATTGCCTAGTCTTGATCAAGTTTACATAAACTTTATGAAGTCGATATTCAAGTTTGCTGATTACTTCTGCCAGTTTGATTCTGCTGTTAAGCCTGTCTAGTGAATTTTTCATTTCAGTGACTGTGCATTTCGACATCAGAATTTCCAGTTAGTTCATTATTTAAAATAATTTCTATCTCTTTTGATACTTCTCTGATGAGACGGAGACAGTTTGATGTAAAACAGTTTGATGTAAAAACTGGTTTTACAAAAAGGGAATTATCCCATGCCATAGCCATCTTCCAAGTGTTTACTTTGCTCTAGAATATGACTGTAAAACCAGAGTATCTATAGCATTTAAATTGATCGAAGACACATACATTTAAACATTGCTGACAAATTGTCTTTTTTTCCTTATGACTGGATAAAGAACCAGGTAAACAAATGTAGAATTTGCATTTATCCATAATTTACTACAATGAGCATTCTTTTTCAAAGTAAATTCATATATTTTAAAGAAAACATCCTTTGGTTTTGATCAACCTTATGGAAATCTAAAATAGCTTTTGATTTCTATATACTCAGAATCACAGAAAGCCCTTGCTAGGCTGGGCGCGGTGGCTCACGCCTGTAATCCCAGCACTTTGGGAGGCCGAGGCAGGCAAATCATGAAGTCAGGAGATGGAGACCATCCTGGCTAACATGGTGAAACCCCATCTCTACTAAAAATACAAGAAATTAGCCAGGCATGGTGACGGGTGCCTGTAGTCCCAGCTACTTGGGAGGCTGAGACAGGAGAATGGCATGAACCTGGGAGGCAGAGCTTGCAATGAGCCGAGATCGTGCCACTGACCTCCAGCCTGGGGGACAGAGGGAGACTTCGTCTCAAAAAAAAAAAAAAAGAAAGCCCTTGCTAGATGCGGCCACTGGAACCAACTGAGCCAAACAGCCACTTTTCACAAGGCCCTGAAAGGTGATATATCATCCCAAGGTCACACAACTTTTTATATAGAAGAATCTCTTTCAATAGCAGTTCAATCATATTTACAAGCTCATTAAATAAAATGATACTTTTTATGAGAAAACTGTGACATTTGATAGAAATATAAACCACATTTGTAGGCAAAAAATAAAACATTTTATATAGCTTGACATTAAATTGTTAACTGCATCACTATTTTGACAATCCGAAAGGAAGGAGGAAAATATAAGGCTGATTCACCACATATTCTATTTAAATTTCTCATTTTATATGTGGAACAGTGAAGATTAGACTGCAGGCTCTTTAATTTCAGGGCTCCTCTGATGTGTAAAGTATACTTGTTGACATCTTATAATAAGGTAATTCTAATCTAATATTCAGCTCGTCTTCCTCTTATTGGACCTAAGAAGCACAGCACCTTTCCTGAAAGAGTCCAGTGATATTAAAAAGGAACCATGTAATGTTACCGGACGGACTACAGGCCTCAGCTTTCTCCAAAATGCTGATGATCGAGGTGCTCTTACCATGCCCCTCACTTCTTTCTGAATCCTCACCAGAAGCCCAGTTAATGTCCACATTGCTACCAACAGTCTTTTTAAGGCAATCTACACTTTTTGTAGTACATTTCTCAAAATTCTTCTAGCCTTATTCACTATCTAACTCCAAAGCTATTTCCCCATTTCCTCTACCAAAATCTGTATTATCTCCCTATGAAAGCCATAATAAATTACCAAAATCTTGGAAGATTAAAACAATGGGAATTCATTCTCTGATCATTCTGGAGGCCACCAGTCTGAAATTAAGCACCAGCAGGACCACCCCCTCCAAAGGCTTCTGGGGAGGAGTCTTCCCTTGCTTCTAGTTTCTGTGGCTGCTAGTGTTCCTAGGCCTCCTTGTCTCATGGTCTTGTCACTGCAGTCTCCACCCCCATCTTCACATATCCTTCTCTCTTTGTGTGTCAAATCTCCCTCTGCCTCTCTTTTATGGCAGTTATGATTGGATTAAGAGCCTACGCAGATAGTCCAGGATAATCTTCCCAAGTCAAGAACCTTAATTTAATCACATCTGCAAAAACTCTTTTTCCTTACAAGGTAACATGTACAGATTCCAGGGATTAGAACCAGCTAACTTTGGAGCCGTTATCCAGCCAATACAGAAACTAAAGAGATTTCATAACTAAATGCAACTTGTGGTTTGAAACTCAATTCTGTTAATATAAAGGACATTATTGAGATAATTAGCCAGACTTGAAAGGGATCTGAGAATTCAGTGGTAGTAAATTATTGGTTAATTTCTTGACTGTAATGGTTGCATTGTGAATGTGTAGAATATTTTAAATAAATACACATGGAAATATTCACAGGTGATGGTGCATTAGTTCAGGGACTTATTTTCAATGATTTAAAAATAATTATTTTACTGTACTTCCAACCTTCTGTAAGTTTGTGATTGAAAACAATAATACCAATAAAAATGTGAATGGAGAAAAAAGAAAGAAAAGGGACCGGATTGAGGGACTACTAATACCTCCACAGGAAGAAGTGAGAGGTTCAAGCAGAAAGGGAAATTCAACAAAATGATATAGGACTGTTTAATCTCAAGGCAGATCAAAAAGTGTGCTCTTTTCTGAGCTACATTGTAATCTAAGCATATATTTTTCTCACATTCCAGTATTCCTACTCCCTTGCATTTTTTTTCCATCTCTTACTAGGAGATAGTACATTTTGCTAAACTGACCTTCTTCTGAAAAATTCCCCATGATTTGCCTTTTATCTCTTCCAGCTTTACTCACATAAATAAGAATTAGAAGTCAATGAATTATTCATTAATATGTTTTCTTGAATTTGAGGCTCTAAGTATCAATTATTCTAATAAGGGAAATAAACTGCACTATTAGAACAAAAATGGTTTATATTTTAGATTAGCTACTCCCCTTATAAAATGGAACACAAATAATTGTTATAAACATATATATTCCAAATATGAGGTAAAATTTGCACATGGAAAAATTTACATTCTCCTTCCCTTCAAAAAAGCCTTCTATTGTTTTTAAGTGCAAAACAGCATAAAACATTATTTTGGCCACCTACCCCAACTACCTTGTATTCCAGTAAACAAAATGTCACGTAAACCAACCTCTAAGGATTGCATTTTAATTAACATGATTTTAATTACATGATTGTGTTTTAATGATAAGTGTAACCATCACCTTGTACTCCATTACCACCTTTATGATTACCTTGAGTTTAATGCCCAGATTAATCCAACTGCATATTGCAGCCTTTACAAGCTTGTGGGGTGCACAGTGATGCAAATGGAGACTACTGAAAGTTCTAGAGCTTTCCACTCTCGCAAAAAGTGACTCTGCCTGCAAATGTATTTAAATGTTAATATATTTTCCATCAATATCATTAGGTAGTGGAAGATTTTCTGTATGGCAGGAATGTTTTCATTCATTAAATGTTTATTGAATGTCAGCTATGTGTCAAAGGCATTGGTCTCTCCATTGAGGAGTGAGTGTTGTGCCCACCTTCACAAAATTTATAATCTATTGGGTGAAACTCTATACTTGGTGTCTGTGTGTCTATAACTCAAGGTGTTAATGACTAGTTAATGACTAATGGCAGGATATTCAAATACAGGTAATGGTGAAATACAGTAATAGACTAGGAGGGATGGCAGCCTTGAAAAATTATTAAATCAGCTCTCATTCATCTCCAGGGCCACTTTTAAGAAAGAATTAGAACTGTTTATTGTCTTACTCACTTTGGGCTGCTGTAACAAGTATCATAGACTAAATGGCTTAAACAGAAATGTATTTCTCACATTTCTGGAAGCTAGAAAGTCCAAGGTCAAGGTGCTGGCAGACCCTATGTCTGGTAAGGGCACTCTTCCTGGTTGGCAGACAGCTATCTCCTTGTATCCTCACATGGCAGAGAGAGGTAGGAGTAGCTCTCTTCATGAGGGCCCTCATTTCTCCACATTCATAAGGTCACTGCCTCGCAAATCCCCACCTCCTAATACCATCACTTTGGGGATTAGGGTCTCACACATGAATTTTGGGAGAGCACAAATAGTCCATAATATTTACTGTCTCCAGAGATTCTGCCCTTCCCACATCCTCCCTTATGCAGTCTGTCCTGTGTTTTGAGGAGTGCATGCTCTTTGCAAAGAGGAGCCTGGAACTCACTTATACCTCAAGAAATATGCTCTAGAACAAAAGACTAAGAAAAATGCCAGTGTCACATTAATTCAAGTGTCTGTGTCATTTCATTTGTTTTAAAAGTAATCGTGATGATGAATTTTTAATAAGGGAACCATGGCTACAGGGTTAAAAAACGACGGAAAAAAATCAAAACTGGCACAGTGACTATCACCCAAACTGGATGTCCCATGACAAGGGCTTCTTTGGCCTTCCACTAATGTGCCCACCTGACTTTCTGGTTCTTCCTGTCTTATCCAACACCAGATCTACTTGATACTGCCACACTTGTTGATCTCCACTGATCTCTGTTCCACATCCACTACCTGTACTCTTTGCTCCTCTCTTTCCTGAGCTTAGTTACCAGTCTCTTCTGCTCTCCTTAAGATGGAGCCCTCAAGGAACACACAACCTGCACAATTATTGCCCCTCTTATTTTCTGTAGACTGCTGTAATTACACGGGTAACTTCCAATGTTTCTACTTTATTACTTTGGGGTGCGTGTGTAACTTCCAGGTTTGTTGCTATTTTAAGTCTAAACCTTTAAGAAATGTGAAGTATTAAAGTAATGGCCTTCGTGTTTTTCTTCTTAAAGATGGAAAAGTTTGGACAAACTTTATAATCAGTGTGCACATTCTATACAGAAAATGTATTTAGTACTACAACATGCTCAGCACTGTGCCAGGTGCTATGTAAGACAGGAATCACATGACACTCCTGTCAGATCAAAAGACAATATATTATAAAGAAATGAATTGAATATAATCAAGTATCAAAATACAAAATGCTTTGAGTGCAATGGGTGTTCAGAAAAAGAAAAAAAAAAATATTGGTAGAGCTACCATAAATTCGGTCAGGGACTCAGGGACATAGAGAGGTGGGAGGGAGGTACTGGATCTAGAGGTTAAAGCACCAGATATAAATAAACAAACAGAAGAAGAGTAAGTTTGATTCAAGAAAGAGAAAGAACAGATACCTTTTACAAGGTTTAGTTTGTAAAGGACCCTACAGAATGAAAGCTCTGACTTTGATCTACTGAGAAATGCAGCCACTGAAAACCACTGGATAGGGAATGATAAGAGAGTTTTTCTGGTAAGTTAGAAAGAATAGGGCAATGATCCAGTTCATATTCAGTTATTAAGAATAAATGACAAAAAGGACTCAGAACAATACTTGGAACACAAAAAGCACCCAATAAAAATGTTGACTACTATGAAATAATTTGAGGGACTGGTATGGTAGTAGTGGAAATGTTGGGAAAATAAATCTTATTGGAAAAACAGCAAGATGTGTTTCAAAATATCAGGAATAAAAAGACAACTTCAAGATTTTTTTTTTTTTTTTTTTTTGAGGCGGAGTCTCGCTCTGTCGCCCAGGCTGGAGTGCAGTGGCCGGATCTCGGCTCACTGCAAGCTCCGCCTCCCGGATTTATGCCATTCTCCTGCCTCAGCCTCTTGAGTAGCTGGGACTACAGGCGCCCGCCACCTCGCCCGGCTAGTTTTTTTGTATTTTTTAGTAGAGACGGGGTTTCACTGTGTTAGCCAGGATGGTCTCGATCTCCTGACCTCGTGATCCGCCCGTCTCGGCCTCCCAAGTGCTGGGATTACAGGCTTGAGCCACCGCGCCCGGCACAACTTCAAGATTTTTTGAGAGGATAACTCTTACGAGACTAACATCTAGATTTTCCTACAGAAACACCCATTTAATGACTTTGAAAACATGTACGTTACTGTATAATACTTATTTCAATTCACAGTCAATTCTTTCGGATTCCTGAATAACTGATCAACTTGTAACCCATTTCAACATTTCTAATCTATTCTAACATGAACAAAATTTTCAAATTGTTTGGGTAAATTAGCAAATGAATAGCTGTCCTCGATTTAGAATCAGAGACCTGGACTGACATCTTGGTTCACTCTAGGTAACCTTGTGCATGTTACTGAACCACTCTGAGTCTATTTCTTATAAAATGGGACTACAAATCACTCTAAGGTTTGTTGTGAAGATTCAATTAACACATTCAACACCTGGGCCTTATATTTGAAGATCCTCAAAAAATTTCTTTACCTTCCTCTCCCCTTAGTGAAATAGGAGCTATAGTCTCTAGCCAGATCTAATTGTTCATGCTTTTTAGTTATGTAATGGAATGTAAGGAAAGAGCTGGAGAGTGAAATGGCAATGTGAAAAAGCTTATCTTGCAAAATTAAGAAATAGTAATCTAAAAACGACTTCACCCTGGGATTCAAGTTGGTGATCTTTCAGGGTAGTACATGAGAGACCCTAGCTCCCACCAAATCTACCCATACAAAGATGGGCTCCAATATGTGAATTCTTCATCTTCCCTTTCAGGGGACCATTTAAGATTCATCATACACATCCTATTATCCAACTCATTCTGATATATTCAAGCGTGCACATTTCTTGTTAGGAAAAGCAAGGTATAGGCCCCTAAAGGCTTAGTATCAGGCCACTTTTTGATCATTAAAAACCATTAACTAAAATACAAACAAGAGGGGAAAAAAAGCAGAATATTTTTAAAAAGCATTTTATGAAATCTGAAGGTAACATAATAATTATGAAGTTAAAATGTATTCATTCCTAGATTCAATTAACTAAAGAAATGCATTAGGGATTAGTCATTCACCAGTGGTTCATGTATAGTTTTAATATGAGCCTAAATTAAATGTAAGAGGATAATACTCTCTGGGGAATGAAATATAAATCTAACTTCTATTTTTTATCCATACCATTACTAGAATAAAATTCATTAATTTCAGTACAAATTAAGGAATTTTACATAACCATTGAGAAAACTTTAATGTCCTACCATAAAATTCTAGATTAACAATTTTTAAAAAAAGACTGAATACAAACTATCTGAAGACATTAGTCAAATTTTTAATGTACCAATTTATTGCATATGTCAGTACAGAAAAATAGAAAGTATATTTTAAAAGAAATTTATTGTAAAAAACAAATGTAAATGTTTGCTTGCCATGGTTAGCACACAATGTACTATGACATTCAAATTTGAGTTATAAAATTTTATTACTTCAAATAAAATATGGCAAATAACAAAAATGATTTACATTATGAAATGGGATTAACTTATTTTATACTGAACATACTTGAATATGTTAAAAACAACTTGAATTTTCCATATACGCTGTACTGACAGAAATCATTATAAATTATGGTAAACACACACTCACCTGTTACATATGTATATACGGCACTTTTTGTAAAAAAGTGTCTCATACATAGTCCTGTGTTTAACCTACATTTTAAGATACAAAATATAAATGGAGGTATATTTGCGCCATTTGGCAAAAATGTGTAGACTAGTATTAAGATGACTGCATTTGTCTTGCCATACAAATGAATATATTATTTCCAATTTGCTAAAACGATGTGTGTATATATATATAGTATTAAGAATAAACAGATGTACATTTCATTTTCTACCCTATCAATTTAAAAAATAAATGTCTGTGCTCTGTCATTTCCATCTTTACCTGAGTAATATGAAAATACATAAATTTAAGTGGATAATCCAAAAGGGTTACTTATGACTAATTTTTCCTCTCACAGTTTTAAAAAATATATATAATTATCAAACATAATAGGAAAAAGGGAAAGGAGAAGAATCAGTGGAAGATTTCAGTATCTCAATCGTGACTTAAATTAAAAAGTGACTTCTGTGACATTCTTTTTACAGTTTACCTTACCTATCCCTATCCTCAAGGAGAAAAGGGTCTCCTTAATCTAAACTGCTCTTAAGCTATCTGAGCTTGAAAGATAATTTACAAAAAATGAAATATGGCCTTCACTCTTTAATTCCCCCAAACCTATTCCCACCAAGCCGAATCTTACAAATGTAAGAAATACGTAAGCATCAGATGGTATGAATTCTCAACAGATATTATAGCATAATTACTCCAGTGACATATTACCAAAGCTGTAATCTATGTAATTATCAAGTGTCTACAGGTAATCATAAATTTCAGCAGCCCTGTAGCAAAATTCAGAACACCATTTTTATGAAAATATCAATTTTAACAGTCAAAAACATTGCAGTAACAGGGTAGTTGCAATGTCAAGTGCCACAGCCACTTTTTGTTAGAAATGCTTTGCGTCCAAATGTTTTGCACTATTTCCTTTCACCAATCTCATTATTTTCCCTATCTAAATGTAAAAATTGTGTCACACTTTTCTTTCTAGTTGTTTCTATCCTACTAGTATTCTATTACGTGTCACAAATTATTTTTTCTCTTATTTTGCAGAATTCTTTTTAGGGTCCTTTTTAATATTTTTTTCACCAGTTTTTCCCCCCCAATCGTTCCCTTTAAAATAATGGATGTGAGATTTTATTCTAAATGAGCTGTATCTTGCCATATTTAAGATCACTCTAGGATCCCCAAATTTATAGTAACTTAATAACTTAGAGTTCTTTTGTAAACTCCTATAGCTGCTCTTGCATAAATAAGTCAGAAGTTAATAAACAAGATAGGTACATATACTTCCATTCACTAAGCTATGGGTCCAAAGTGAGGGAGTGACTCCTGAAGAAGTCTCATTTTACCAGGACCAATTGCTTTGGCTACAAAACTAGAAATATTTTCAAAAATGATGCCATGGGCTTCATGGACCCTGATACTAAGTTTGTTTTCCACCTCTTACTCATCTAAGGAAACAGTCTCAAATACAGATGCTAATGGAGAAAGATGTGGTACAGCCCCAGGCACAGCCTCTGCCCTTAGCTGTAGAAAGAAAGGCTCCTTAACCCTACGAAGAGAATGAAGGTAGGGGACGGCAAACAAGTACTCTACAATTTTTGAAGTCCTGGCTTAAAATTTAAAAAGATAGTTTATAAACCTGGAATATCAAAAAGAAAAAGCAGCATAAAAGCAAAATACTGATGAAGAAACAGCTTTTATACCTCATCAGCATATTTAGAACTAAAGCTGATAAATTTCTCCATAGTGTAATGACTGATTACATAAAAACATAAGGTGTTTTTTTGTAAACTTTAAAGAATGATACAAATATAAGGTATGCCATGTAAGCTCGTGTCTAAATATACATTTTGTTGTATTTTCTTTTTAATACATTTATATTTAGAATAGTCATTCTACATAGCAAGGACCGACAAGAAAAGTAGCCTTTAATTGTGGTGAATTTATACATACAAAATATGCCTTCCATGATATGCATTACCAACTTGTTTTAAAAAGCAAGACTTTTTACAATTAATAATTTATAGAAAAACATTATTCTTAGAAATCATACTTGCTATAATTTATTTTTTCTAAACACTGGCATAAAGTGAGTAAGAATGCTATTTGGCAAAAGTATTTCTAGCCCTATCTCCATTGAAAGTTTTAAATTGAGGTCAACATTATTGACCCATTATTTCTCTGTTCTAGTTGCTTGCAGAAAGCCACTAAATACAGCTAAAATATTCAAAATATTATATGTTAAAGCTGACATAATATTACACAAAGCTCAATTACATCTAATTTTTGAGGACTGCATGAAATAACTTGGCACAATTATGACTCAGAGCGTGTATTTTTATTAAGGTATATCCTGCAAGTTTTAAGGGACTTTTTCCTAAGATTTTCTTACTTTTCTATGCATCTAAATCCTACTTCCCACCTATAGCTATTTAACTGCTAAATGTGGTAATAGGTTTTGTGTCAAAAAGCTCCAGAATTCCTTCATTCCCACACTCCTACATGTAAAACTTTTAAAATAAATAAATAAGACTTCCTAAAACTGTCTTTTGATTGTAGGAGTTCTATTTCACAACATTAAACCAAGAACATTGTTTTTTATTGTTGTTGTTGTTGGATTGTGTAACTTTTATTTTCAAGAAGTTCAATAAATGATATCTTGCCTTTGATAGGATAGATATAACTAGGTACTGGGACTTAAAATCAAATGTGAGAATTTTTTAAAAGTAGTATGTACAATCCTGTAAAGATAAAAGACTTCCTCATTTAATTCTAACTAGTGCTAATCTTCATTATGACTGCTATGAGTGGTTCAGCTGAAGACTTACAAAATCGATAGAAGCTAAAATTCTCTTTGCCACCAAAGTTACAAATGTTAAAAAGTTGAAATATGCACATCAAAGCTGCAGTAAAATTCTAAATTTCTATTTCTACATGCCATGATCCAGACTGTACCTAACAAAAACACGGTACATTTATATTGGAAAACAGGGTCCCATTTATTTGTAAGAAAAAGCTGGATCTCAGCATTCACCAGAGCAAAATTCAGTGGCGACCTGCACACAGGTCTCAATTTCACTTCTTGCCAAAAACAAAATAGAGTTTACATAAAAATAGATATAACCCAGATAACCATATACATCAGTATATGACCAGTGCTATTTACATGTAAAATGCTGCATTGCATAATTCAAGGAATAAAATACCATCATGCATTTCATTTAACTTTTAAGGTGAAAAATGCAGTTACAGAACTAAGTTTGCTTACCATGATTGTCCCAATATTTACTTAAGAAATAATACCCAAAGGTTTCTTGTTTACATATCTCTTTCCACATCTAGCTATTCATCTGTGTAACAGATTACACCACTTTAGCAACAAGAAACTTTTGAACAATATCTAATATACTGACATATTAAACTAAAGATATGAATACATAACCACATTGAAAGTTTTGATGAAAATGTATGAAATAATCCCAAGAATTATAGTTTTTCAAATGTAAAAAACTATTTGGAATATCATAAAGGAGCAGTGAAGTCCTTTCAAAGTTTAATGTCACTCTTCAGACAGTACAGACATAACACACTTCTAAAAGGAACATTCTTTATCATTCTGCACAAATCAAAATACAATGCAATAATCAAAAAGGGAAACATTATATAATTGTTACATTTGATGAAGTTTTTGCCATTTCTTCAGGAGAATGGCTCTTTACGACTTCTTTGATGAACTGTTCCAGTGCAGTGAAATAGCCTTGGCACTGCCATGTATCATTGTGAGTCCCATCTGGAAAAATGGCTAATCTCTTAGTCCGAGATGGGGAGAGTTCATAAAGTTGTTTCATCATTACTGGAGGAATTAATTGATCTGAGAGTCCAGAGATGAAAAGAGAAGGCATTCTACACTGAGAGATTTTTCTGTAGGACAAAAATTTATTTTTGTAGCACCATAAAGGAAGGTAACGCATTGGAAAGAATGAAAATAAAGTGCTGGCCATATGTGGTATGCTTAAAAATGTGTTCTCCACCATAATGGCTGAAATCCTATGTGAATTTTCAGAAGCCAAATGAATAGCCACTGCTCCACCCAAGGAACGACCAAAAAGAAAAATTTTTGTTTTATCAAGGTCAGGTCTAGTCATCACATAGTCTAACACAGCTTCAGAATCTAAGTAGAGTCCTTCTTCACTTGCTTCTCCTTCACTTTTTCCATATCCTCGATAATCAACCAGCAAAAGGTTAACTTTGAGGTTAACCAACATAAGTAATGCATTTGGCAACCTGTGACCTATGTTGCCTGCATTCCCATGAAAATAAATTATAGTTGGGGAATAGGGTGAATTGTCTCCAGTGTATCGTATCAAAATAAGATTCAGACGTATTCCATCTTTGGTTCTGATGAAAATATTTTCATGTGGAATGCCAGTGGGCATGGGAACATAAAGACGTGAAGAGGATGGCTGTTCTGGAAAATAAAGCAATACATCCTGGAATTTATACAGAATACCTGCGATTGATATGAATATTAACAAAAGTAAGATAATGCCTCCATACAGATGAAAAGTCACTATTAAAGGTAAAAGAGAAATACGGCAGAGAGCCCAAGACCATGAAGCCAAGGCTATTAGCCATCTTTCAACAAAGTTCCACAGCATCCAGGACTTTTCCATTGTAGCTCTCTGTAAGTATCCTAGAGAGAGAGAGGGAGAATATTAATAATTCAACATGTATCTATTATTTTTTAAAAATCAATAATATAATAAACTATGGTACTAGGCCACATGTAATTGTTAAATATGGTAATAGGTATAGTCCATCCACAAAAGTAGTTGCTGTAATTTCCCTTGTCCTTTCTGTTCTCATATGTTTTACCATATCCCTCCACTGTCCTATTTATGAAACACTAGTATTCTTCAAATTAATTTATTTTTAAAAAGTGCTTATTTACGGCCAGCTACCTTCATTTATATGTTTTCACTGATTTGACCCCCAAAAAAGTTGATGCAATAGTGTCATTTTTTTTTTTTAAATGAGAAAACAAGCTCAGGGGCATAAGTAGACTGGCCATCATCTGGCTCTCAATGTAGATGAGCTGGGAGGCAAACAAGTGGTACATTTACTGTTAGGTTAGGTATGTCCAGGGCAAATTGAACTGAAGAGGCAGTTCAGAAATTCTAACATAGCAAGACCAATCTAATATACTTTGTCAATTTTTTTCATATACTGTAGCAAAAACTAAAGAAACTAGGATAAGGCGTTGGGCAAAACAAAACAAAATTTAAAAAAACAACTAGGGAAAGAAAGAATAAAAGTATCCCCCCTTTACCTCGAAGTTTTAATACTAAAATAATTTACTTAAACACTAGATTCTAATGTTGTATTATTTTTAAGAAAATGATTAATGATTTATCTTTCATATCTAATTAAAAATAAGTATCATATTCCTAGTGTCATGAGATTGGCAGTATCTTTTATATACTCTTTATTGAAGTTTCACATCCTGGGGTCAATAGATTGCTAAAATGTATTGATAAGGCAATAAATACTTGAGGGTTCAGTGTGAAACAAATACACAGAAATCCTCTGAGAACCAGAGATAAATAAAGTAAAATGACTCATTGGAGAACAATTTTTAAAAAGATTACTAAAATATGTAACTGATACAAAGAAAGTAAAGAAAAACTATTAAAAGAGAATTTTTGTTTTCAAAAGGTTTATACATGTTGTCTTAAAAAGGCAAAAGAATTGAGGTATGTTACAAATTTTCTTATATACTATTCATCTACTTATGCTTATTTACTGAATTTTTTAAAATACATTTCTTTCTTTCCCACTAACCGAACTGCTATAAAGAAGTTATAGACTGATTATACAAATAATGAGTTGGATGATTTAACAAATTTGATTTTTTACTATTATTTCACTAAACATAGACTTTTACATTTGAATTATTATTATTATTTTAAAATTTATTTATTATTATCATTATACTTTAAGTTCTAGGGTACATGTGCATAACGTGCAGGTTTGTTACATATTACATTTGAAATATTATTCAAATGAACTGAACCTTTTTGAACATAAACCATTTTTCTCTGATTTCCCAGAAATCAACACTGCCACCCAGTGGTAGCAAGTTTTATTACAGTATCATATCCTCCCTGAATAACTACTTATCACCTATCTCGTCTCAACTGCCTTTTCAGTAGAATGAGAGTTTTTTAAATGCTTACCTATAAGGCTGGTCATTAGTATCAAGTAAGATTAATAATAAGATCATTCATAAATGTTATAGACACGTTAACTGTATTTGCTTTTGTGACTACTATTTCTGGCTCTACTTTCTTAATGTGTTCTGCTCAAATTAGTTCTTACTTAAAAAATTATTATAAAACCAGATAAAATAGCTCCAAATATATGAATAAAGCATAATTTAAAATGTGAATTTTACATTTACATTTGTATCAATTTACATAAATGTTCAACTTATGAACTTTGAAAAGTTATTTGCGTTTTAGTAGCCTCTAACATCTAATTTTAGCAAACAATACTGAATTAAAATTTATAATGCTAGGAAGTGTATTTCTCTTTTTTCACTATTGTATCTCTAATGTCTAGTAGAGCACTTTACATATACTTATGACTAAAACATTTTTTAAATAATCTAATTACATATACAAATTATTAAATTTATTTTAAAAAATAAAAGTATTCTTAGCAGTGGGCATATATGTTTAAAACAACATCAGAAAAAGGGGCATATTTGTTTGGGTCTTTTACTGGCTAGGAATAATAAGGGATAAACTTACAGTTTGCCACAAAACATTCCTGAAAAGTCACATTAACTAAACTGTTTTGTGATAAACAATCATAATCTTACAATGAATTCTTGGACTACAGAAGTCAGAATAAAAGTCAATTCATCTTGAGTAATATCAAATGGAAGTCATTGTTAAGAACAGGTTAATAAAAATTGCTCTGGGGTGGTGGAGTGCGTGGGTATGGGTGTGTTTTCTCTTTAAGATATTCTTACATTGGTGGTTTAGAGTAAGAACTCCACTCACAGATTGCCTTATTTTTACCTAACCCCGCTTGCTAATAATCTCTGTTCCCTAGTCTGTATGATATTTCCATCTCAAAGATGATCTTAAAGGAATCAGGACAAGTGAACAATATCAGGAAGGATTTTTAATTTACTGAATTTGCTGAAAAGTATCAGCAAAGCACAATTACCATGCACCATCTGCTGAGATGTAAAAACAACTTCATACCCAGATGTTATGACAGTCACTAAAAACAAACACTGCCTCTAATAATTAAAGTTGACTGCATGGATCCTACAGCCAGCATTATGTTTTCTATTTATTTTGTCAATAAATTAGTGTGAGTAAAGGGTTAACAAAACCTTTCTCCCTCTTCAGATAAAAAATGACCTCTCCTTAACCTTCCTGCACTGTTTCCCTGGAAACCTGATAAAGGTAGGATATCAGTTGTGTTTCTAAGCAACAGTGTAGTAAAAATGGCTCCTACTGATGAGCTACATCTGGATTGAGAGGACAGTGAGCAGGGCTAAACATGCCCAGTGGGAAGTATAAACAGGGGCTTTTCTGAATCGAATATGACTTGTAATTGGCTTGCCATTTGCTTAGTCCTGGATGCTATACTCATATGCTGTTACAAAAAGACACTGTTTCCTGTGGAGCATGAAGCAGCTAAGCCGGGGTGGCGTTCACTCCCACCCTTGTGTCATTTTCCACTAGACCTGAGCTATCATCTGGGAACAATATACCTAACACTGACATGTTGGGTTTTCAAAAAAGCAGAGAGGCTGATGCATAGTACGGTTCACTACGGTCTACTGGGTCTTGTAAGCATCAATGTCCAGCTGACCCCAAGACCACTGCTACTAGTCATGAAGAATGAGTGAGGCAATCAAGTATGTCCTATGTGGTAAAACACTTATAAAATGTGTCTTCAGAAGAGACGTATTATTTGTCAGGTTCTTCTGCATGTGAAATCCATTTGCTGAGATCTTAGCATCATAAAAATCAGAAAAAAGGATGCATGTAATACACTCAAACTTAAATCAATTAGAACGGCTGCTGAGTGGGAGAGCCCATCAGATCTGTTCTACGTAGAATACAGAAATGTAGATAATCAATAACTTCTCATCTTCCAGTCTTCTTTTACATCATTATTGTATGTATTTTTAACCTTGTGTCTACATCTTAAATGAATACATGACAGTCCCATTACTCAATTTTCTGTTTGCTGTGTTATCAGATCTGGTATTACATGTCAAACATTTCTAAAACCCACCAATCTGTGGTTTTAATCACCCCCAGTAACTCCTTAACCATTCACTATCTGAGAACTTGCTGAGTTCTCATAATGATCTCTCATAAAATGCAAACTTCACTTTAAAATAAATCTAGTGGATTTTTCTCAATCCACACTGCAACACCAGACCCCCAAAGTGTCATCTGCTGTTGGCTTCTCCTCTATACCCAAATTGCTGTTTCTCTCTGCCCTACACCCCGAAAAGCAGACATTTTCCAAGGTCTTCTCCACTCTTTTATGTTATTATGTTCTTTCCCTCACTGATTTCATTCCTTTTCATGGCTCCAATTATCACACCTGTGTATGAATTATTCCCAATCTACAAGTCTACTCTTCATCTACAATCTTAATTTACCTGTTCCTCATGTACCTGATGCTTCACTGATATTTCAAACGTATCCAAAACTAAACGTATCCTGCTCCCTTCCCAACGTTTTGCAGGCTTTATGCTAATTATGCACACAAAAAAGCATGATGTGTAAACAAATGTATTTTTAAAAAACCCAGGATATGTAGCTAAGATTTAAGTGTTACAGTTTATTATAACCTGTACCAGTCTTGTATTTGAATGAAAAAAAAAATCAACCTTAGAAATAACTTTTGTGCTTTCTAAATGAAGTGGTTTGAAGTGTCACATTGACATTAGTGAGTGTGTCTCAAAAAATAATCTACTGAAAGCATGACTAATCTTTATTATCATGTACGGTATAAATTAGATATGATTGTTTTCCTTTTAAAAGAATGGTTTTGTTGTATTAGTGACATCCTGCTATACTACATAAGTAGTTTGATCATCTGAGGCAGTTTAAGATATGGTGCTCACCTTGAGGATTTACGGTCCTAACTGGCTTGTTGTAGTCACCTCTAGTGCTCCCTACTTACTGTCTCTAAATTTAAGTCCATTATGGGTATATAATAAACAATTTGAGACTAAAAATAAGAGCAGTCTAGAACTGTAACGCTCTCACACCACCTTGCTGGCTAACAGTGTTAGCTGAATGGTAAGTCAGCTAATGGCATGAGTGATGGCCACGCTTATCTGATGTCTACTAATCATCTCCTGTGTTCATACAGGTACCTGGAGGATCACAAACGGTTCCATTTTTAAGGAAAATTATTTAATTTAAATAATTATTTTATAAACTGATGCTTAAAAAAAAGAGATCAATATTGAAGTCATGCCCACCATGAATGGAATGAGTCCTCAGAATATCACTGCAGGCTCCCAGGGAAGCTATAAAATCCAGCATGCACCACTGAAGCAGGCCTATAGTTGATTTCCCAGCCTCTTCCAGAAGAGATGGTCATCAGATTCCAATGCATCCTAGTATACTATACAGCCCTTGCTCTCAAGTAGCTTGTGATCTACTCAGTAATGTTCAAGCAACTCTTGAGCTACTCAGGAGACAGATAGGGATATAGATAACTACATACATCTAACATAAGTTCATTTAATTATAGAGCAGACAAAGAAAAATCAAAGAAAAATGACAATTGTCCTTACAAACAGCAAAGGAAAATCAAAACCTTAGCTATATCTTTCCTTCACAACATAATTTTAGTAGTCTCTGGATTTCATCAAGGTTGATTACTTAGAGAAACCAAGTGAAACTTACGCAATGTTTTAAAAGCAGGACAAAGCATAACTCCAGAACTAAGAATCTCTTTTACTTTCCATCAAACAGCTGTCTGTGGCACTTATTTTTATTCATTTAGCACAATTATTCACAGAAACTGCAAGTATTCAGCATAATCTAAATAAATACTTGGCAAGGATAGCATAGAGGAATTTAGAGCTGTTAAACTGGATGAACTTTGAGGGTTCTATTAAATCTGAGATCTTTCTATGCCAGTGGTTCTCAAAAGGTGGTCAGAAACCTGAGAGTCCCCAAGACCCTCTAATGGGGTCCACAAGATCAATATTATGCTCATAATACTACTAAAATGTCATTTACCTTTCTCACTGTTTGACGTGTGCACTACTGGTGCATAAGCAATGATGGGGAAAATTGCTGGTGACTTTACAAGAATCAAGGTAGTGGCCTCACATGTTGGAGTCACTGTATTCTTTACCACCATGAGCTCACAGTAAATGAGGGAATAATCCAGTTCACTTAAGAATGTCAAAGAAGTAGTAAAAATTATTTTATCTCAACTAACAAGTACACATCTTTTTAACACATTGTGTGATAAATGGGTGACAAAATTGGAAGTGCACATAAAGCATTTTGTGCTATGTATTGAAATACATTTGAATTGTGAGCTGAACTAGCTGCTTTGTTCAGGTGACAACATTTTTATTTAAAAAGACAACTGACAAACTATGGCTGTTCAGACTTAGAGGTTTGGCAGATATTTACTAGAAAATGAATGAGGTTGCCAATAGCTCCGCGACACTTAAAAGACCTTTTTGCTGGCACTGTGGTAATCTATTAATATTGGGAAGAATCTGCATAACTCAATAAACCAATATATTCCAAATGACCAGTGAATGGTGTCACAAAATCAAGCAAACATGAGTAAAAAATTCACTACAAATCAATAGATTTTGATGTAACAAGGGACAAAAATTTCTCTGATGTAGGTTTCAGATGGCATGATGTAACTGACCTCTAAGGAAGTGCCTCCTGTTGAGTGATGGAGTCAGTCACACCAAAGAGTATCCACAGTTCTCTATTACAACACTCTTCCCTTTACAACGACAAATTTGTGTGAGCCTCACTTCCTTCATGTTTCACTTAAAGAGCCCAATAATCCGCCTGCCTTCTATGAGGCAGAAATTAAATTACAAAAATATAATCCCACACCTCTACTTTTTGTAATTAAAATTGTTTTATATAAAATTTTATTTATGTGAGTATGTAATGAACTTACTATTGCTATTTTTAAATGAATTAAAACTTCCAGTTTTAATGTATACACTTTATAAATTTCCAGGTTTAATTTCTAACACAATAAATATCTATATAATCCACATACATACAAAAAAAAATCTTTGGGATCTTTACATTTCTAAAATGTGAAGGGGTCTGAGACCAAAAAGCTTGAGAACCACTGTTCCACACTATTTAACCATATAACTTTATTGCCTTATGCCCCAAGACTTGCCCTCTTCAAATTAAGAAAGATATATTACATTTATCTAAACCCTTTCTGCATTATAACATACGTAAATATATTTAAGGTTTTTACCCAGTAATATTTTCTCCAAAAATTAAAAGTAAATAAAAACTTAAATATATCAAGAACTGAATTCAAAAGTATAGTAATACATTTTAATTATTGCCGTAAGGTTAGTAGGAGAGTAAACTAGACAAAATCTACTATATCATAGATAACATTTTACAATAAAAATTATATTTTAATGAAGGTCAGAACTGCTCTACAAATTAAATTCTAGTTATTTTAATTACTTTTAATTAAAAAGTGTACATTGGGCCAGGCGTGTGGCTCATGCGTGTAATCCTAGCGCTTTAGGAAGCCAAGGCAGGTGGACCGACTAAGCCCAGCAGTTTGAGACTAGTACGGGCAACATGGTAAAACACTGTCTTTACTAAAAATTACAAAAAATTAGCCGGGCATGGTGGCACGTGCCTGTAATCCCAGCTACTAGGGAGACTGAGGCACAAGAATCACTTGACCCCAGGAGTCGGGGTTGCAGCAAGCTGAGATTGTGCCACTACACTCCAACCTGGGTGACGCAGTGAGACTCCGTCTCAAAAAAAAAAAGTGTACATTGTATTGCATGTTGTATATCGAGTTACAGATTCTGCCACTAGCAAATGGTCTTTTAAAAATACAAAAAAATGCATTACCCATAGGTGAATTACAATGAATTTCCCAAAAACAATTTGGCAAAAGGCTAAACGCTTTCAAATACAATTAAAAAGTCCTAAGTCATAAATGTACTATTACTTCTTTAAAGGTCTTTAAGTCCATCCTAAATTGATAATTTTGGGAACAGCGTGTTTAAAAATAAAAAGTTTATACATTAAAAAAAAAAAAAGATGCCTACAAGTGGAAAGAACAATGTGCAGGTTCAAGTGAAAACTGTAAAAAGTGGAAAGCGAGTTCATGTGTCAATGCCAACATCCACATCCCAGCAGAGAATGAGGACCCCACACCCCATGGTGCTCATTAATGACTCTGGGTGAATCACAGCTTCCAATCACATGTGAAGTAATGTGGAACTCAGATTCAGTATTGTTACATCAATCTCTCTCCTCTTCTGTTAAGCATTGGGAAGTTAAGAAACCATGCCAGCTGCACAGCTAAAATGGAAACACAAATAGCTGCTATCAAGGTGTTGGAGACACCACAGAATGAATTATCTATTTCCCTAATGGTTACCCACATGCCATCAATAATGAAAAAGTGTGTATTGATAGTCCTACGGGACAAATGAACAGTAACTGCCTATGGAGATGCTGGATAATATCTGGATAGTTCAGACAGCATTTTTAACTAGGATTTAAATCTGTATGAGCAAATAGCTCAAAAATTATACCAGGCAGCAACTTAGTAGCTTTTTCGTGCTTGAAAATCTTGGCAAATAGAGTCAACTCTGGCAGAAGTAAAATGAGAGATTATTGTTACTATGGAAGCCAACCACAATTTGTTCTGAGATTATAAATATCTGAAATGTTTAAAAAAAATCCACAAGCCTAAAACTGTAGTGATGTTAGACTGATAATGAAATTCACAAAGTTTCCAATTTATAAATGGGCAATGTTCTAAAACTTTACCTATAAACTAGATGGATGAAACTCAGAATATTTGTTTTGTATAAAACCAGTGTTATGCAACATTAAGTATGTGAAAGTAAGTACAACTAGAAGCCTTACTAGAAGTATCGAGATTCTCAGGCTAGCTCATCAATGCCTGTAGTCCATGTACTGGAAATACTACATCTTTGCAAGGGATTTCAGCAGAATGCACTGTTGTAGGAGTTAACACCGTGTGAAACAGAAACATAAAATGTAATAATGGATTACAAAATCTGTCATTTGAGGAAAACTATCTTCATTAGAAGAACTGGAGCGTTTTTTAAGTCTACACACACACAAAAAAAGGCTGTTTAAAGGTCTTAAGACTTTCCTGACGCAACTAAACAAGGATTAGAAAGATTTCAAAATCTGAGTAATACATTAAACAGAGAAACAGAAATAGATTCCCCTGAGATAAGTTATGAGGACAGATCATGGGAAAATGTTAGTCCAACAGCTTCCTGCACCTATCACTAAGTTATATTGTTAGCCCAAGGCAATTTGGTTAGTAAACCCTCTTATTCACATGCCAAGAGGCCTCTGATGTGCCCAAGAAGAGGGCAGTGTGCCAAGAGCTACCTGTAGGTACCTGGCTTGCTTTCATCATTCCAAGTTAACTATCAATCGGAGGCAGTGCAGTGTGGTGCAATGGAAAGGAGACAGTGTTTTGGGTCATGGTCTGTTAATAGATAGGTAGGTTTTGCCAACTCACTTAGCCTCTCTAAATATATATTTCCTCATATGTAAAAGGAGGATGAAAGATTAAATTGAAATACTGTTGAGATAAAATGTAACAGTGTGTTAAGTGCAGCTACTTCTATGAGACAAAATTTAAATTAATTATCTACTATAGCAGAGTATGTGAAAGTAAGGACAACTAGAAGTCCTATTAGTCCTGGATTAAATAATGGATATGATTCCCTAGAGGCTACCGTATCCGAACACAGGAAGTAATCAGAGCAATGCACTCTTTTTCTGTTAAAACCAAACTCAGGTAGTAGATCCTTCAAAAAGCTTTCCTTGGACCCCTACTCCCTCCTGCCATCCATTCCATATTCTGTAGTTTGTGCAAACTTACGTGGCAGAAGTTACTATTACAGCGTAATTAACCTGCTTACACAGGCTGTGAGTTCCTTGATGACAGAGACCTCATCCTATCCAACTCTACATTTTTAATATGCAGCAGTGCCTGATGCATAGTGGGCCTCTATTAACAACTATTTAATTGAGCAGCTGATGTCTTAGGTAGGATATCATGGCGTTAACACTAAATGGGCAATCACGAAATCTTACACAGTAAAATAAAATTTGATATTTTAGTCAAAGACGAGTGATTTCCCTAAGCATGCATACCAATAAGTATTGATCCACGAACCCTCTCCCGTCAAAAGAGATCAGTGAAAATCCAATACCAACACACAAAGCCAATATACTCATCTCTCTCTATCCAGTTACTATCACATAGTAAACATAAATAAGAGTTGTTAAATGGGGATGGACTTTTTTTTGGTTTTGATACCTTGGGCAGTAATACTAGTAATTCATTTTACTGAAATGTTGACTAAAATCTACAGCAAAATTGACTTCGATTGCATGGGGTGCTTTTTTGATGTTTCCTGAATACCCCAGAACTTCCTGCCCTGATATTCACAGGTCTAAACCTGTTACTGGCGTGATTAGATCGGGACTCTCCCTTTCTCCAACCTAGTAGCTGGAATTATTCTATTTTACTTTTCATGTCTGTGGGGGAGACGAGGGTTGGATTTTAAAGATCGCAGGTTTGTACACATTACTGGAAATGCAATTGACACAGAACACTAAGATACGTTTTCGGTTCCAATTACAAAACGACACCCGGCGAGCCTCTGGCAATGCGCGCACCTTAGTTTCCAAAACAGGTATGTGGCTTCAGTTTGCTGCCCCTGGTGAGGGGTGAGCGGAGTAGGGGCGGCCGGCAGGGCTGCAGCCCGGACCGGCACGGCGCCCCGGGCTGGTCCTCCACAGCCCCCGGCGCTCGGCCCCCTCACGACCCCCCCGGGAAGCTGCACTGGCCCCGGGGCTCCCCCCACGGCCTCCCGGGAGGGTTTCGCGCCTGCCTTGAGGAGCCGGCGGCTCCCCACGACCCTCCTAGAAGGCGCGGACCGGCGCTCGGGCCCCGCGGGCTCGGGGTCCCCAAGCCGCACTTACTCAGACTCGCGGACAGGCTGCGCAGTCGGCCGCGGGCACGAAACCGGGCGCCGCGCAGCAGCGTACCCCCGCGTCGCTTCCGTCGCTCCTCATCATCCTCCTCCAGCCCAGGGGCCGCTGCCGTCGCCACGGTCTAGCCCGGAGCTCCTGCGGTGCGCTGTAGCCCCACTTCCGGCCCCCGCTCGGGTGTCGCCGGCAAACGCCCCCGCCGGCTCCCACATAACCTGTCCTCCGTCTCTGCTCCCGGAGTGGGAACCCTGCCCGCTCTCCCGAGCATGCGCAGAAGCCGCTGCCCGGGGAGCCCCCGCGACGGTGGCCGGGACGGAAAAGATACCTCGGCGGCGTGGGCCCGGCTCCCTGTTCCACGACCTGGGGATCTTGGCCTTCAACCCTCCTCCGAGCACCAGGAGTCCCTCCAGTTACGTACCAGAGGCCTCCGCGGTGAAGAGGTGCCTGACCCGATGAGCTCGGGAGTCCACCATCGCTCTGCAAACCGTAGGTTTGCGGAGGAATTTGTTCTGCCTAATAGGGTTGTTAAGGGTGTCGCAATGAGGTCCAGGATTTAAAGCGCTTCTGTTTTTCTCCTTTTACCCCTACCAGAGTGGAGACTGTCAAGGGCGAATGCAGGTTTTGTGAGGCCTGAAACTTGTGCCGTTTGGAGAGCCCTTTTAAAGAAAAATAATGTAAAATTATCTTATTTTTGCAAATTTTACTGAGGTACACGACCATGGGAACACCTCGTTAGGGCCCCTCTCAAGGCCTTGGAAGTGTTCACCACAAAAATGGGCCCTTGAAACTTCGGCTTCATTAGCTTCACTGTCAACCCCCCTGTGCACTGAAGTGTACACACTTGTTTGTTTACAGATGTGTGCCTCCCCCTCCCTTGGGCTTTCCTTATTCTGTGTCCCCTATTTTGTATATACAGAGGATATTTCATAAATTTGTGGGTTTCTTTTTTTTTCCCCCTTTTGAGACGGAGCCTCGCTCTTGTCGCCCAGGCTGGAGTGCAATGGTGTGATCTCGGCTCACGGCAACCTCCGCCTCCCAGGTTCAAGCGATTCTCTCGCCTCAGCCCCTCAAGTAGCTGGGATTACAGGAGCCCGCCACCACGCCCGGCTAATTTTTGTTTTTGTTTTGTTATTGTTGTTTTGAGACGGAGTTTCGCTCTTGTTGCCCAGGCTGGAGTGCAATGGCAAGATCTCGGCTCACCGCAACCTCCGCCTCCCGAGTTCAAGCGATTCTCCTGCCTCAGCCCCTGAGTAGCTGGGATGATAGGCATGTGCACCACGCCTGGCTAATTTTGTATTTTTCTTTAGTAGAGACGGGGGTTCACCATGTTGGCCAGGCTGATCTGGAACTCCCGACCTCAGGTGATCCGCCCTCCTCGGCCTCCCAAAGTGCTGGGATTACAGGCGTGAGCCACCGCGCCCGGCCTAATATTGTGTTTTTAGTAGAGACGGGGGTTCACCATGTTGGCCAGGCTAGTGTCGAACTCCTGACCTCAAGTGATCCGCTCACCTCAGCCTCTTAAAGTGCTGGGATTACAGGCATGAGCCACCGACCCGGCCTGTGGTGGTGTTTTGTTGAACATATGTGTCTTGCTACCAGATCGAGAGCTCCAGGTCAAAGCTGGGTTCTTGATTCATAGCTTCCTAATGTCAATTACCGAGTAAGTGCCAAGCACTAAAGTATACCATCTACATAAGTAAATTAATAATCATGGCAACTCTAGAAGATACTTAGTGAAAAAAACCCTTGATTGTCTTTGAACCAAGCAACTAAAATAACATGATAAAATGGAGACTGGGCTTTGAATCAATTTGGAGTTTGCCTGGTTTCATAATTCATGGTTCCTCTCATGTAACTAATACAGAGTCCAGCTTCTGACATTGTAGGAACTCAGTAGAGGTTGAACAAGGTACAGATGTACACGAATAGGTACCCTCTCATAAGATGGGCAAATGGAGGCTCCTCTACCTTAACACCATTCATTTTTCCTCCAAAATAAATTGATAACTAAATTGAAGAGTAGATACTCACAAAACAGTATCATGAGACTTTACAACATCACAGATGAGTTTATATATTCAGGCTACTTAGGTCAATTAGACATACAAAGTAAATAACTGAACCCTAAGTTCTAGCTCCACTACAAACTAGCACTGAATTAAGTGTGTCAGTTTTGAAAAACGAGGTTTTTATACATTACACCACCTCTAAGGCACTTAACTGCTCTGATATGTTTTATCAGGGCCCATTGCAGCAAAATTTGTTTTATCGTAAAGCAGTATTTTATGCTAAAATAAAATAGTTCTAAAAGTTGTTCCCACCACTCTTTATGAATAACTTCTCACTTCTCCATGGCGAAAGAGGACGGACCACAGCAAAAATTTGGTGGAAACTAACAGCTCCTGGAACATAAAAACTGGGATTGTTTTTAATCTCTCCACCCTGAATATCTAGCACCATTACTATATAATAATAGGTGCTTAATAAAGGTTTGTAAATAACTTTATTTTTACTCCTTAAACAGATTCTAGAAGAGTCCGTAGTTAATTTCTGGTCATGCAACGGTTTAATTCTGTATTGTAAATTATGTATTGTTATGTATTATTGCTCTATTAAGAGAACTCAGACCACAGTAGCAAACATCATGAAAAAAAAAAAAGCTCTATATAGTTTGCAAAAGCCTATTTTTTAAAAGTTTAAATGAAACAACCGACTTTTTGAGGTGGGATGCCCTGTTCTCTCTTGGGAGCTTTCACGAGCAGTGAAATAGTATAGTTACCACTGTTTTACGTACAGAGAACAAGAATTAGAGGCTATCACTAGCCAGGGCACAAAGTGATCTTAGGTCTCCCTCAAGACAAAATTCACTGGCGTGCGGATCAACTGCTTGCAAAGAGCATCTGCTACTGAGGTCAATAGGAGCCGTGTGTACTCAAGACCCTAACCAGGATGCTCCAGGTCCCGCCTCCCCTGCCCGGTGAGGCTGCCGGCCCTCCCACCTCCCATCGCGAGCCTGGCTGCGCCGGCGTCCTAGAGCCCAGTGACGGCACGGCCTCGGGTCTGCCCTGCGCCTGCGCGGCCAGCAGCTGCCGGAACCGGCATCTTCTGGCGCCAGCTTCCGGCTTAACAGCTGAGGCTCAGGCTTGACGTTAGGTGGGAAGTGTGTGGGGTGGCAGGTGGGGCTTGGGGGGGGGTTTGGCATGGGGGTGGGGGGATGAGGTGTGGCAGGTTGGGGGTGGGGGGGAGTCAAGCGGGGGGTGTGGTCCAGCAGGCGGCGGAAAGGCTGTGGGGCAGCAGACCGGGGGCAAGTCTGTGGGGCGTCAGGTTGGGGTCTGTAGGGTGTCAGGTTGTGGGTCTGTGGTGCGTCAGGCGGGAGATCTGTGGGGCGGCAGGTGGGGGGTGTTCGGGGCGGGGTTTGGGGTGTGTGTGGCGGCAGGAGGAGGGGGAGGTCTGTGGGGAGTCAGGCAGGGGGTCTGTGGGGCGTCAGTTTGTGGTCTGTGGCGCGTCACGCGGGGGTTGTGTGGGGTGGCAGGTGTGGGGTGTGTGGGGAGTCAAGTGGGGTGTATAGGGCGTCAGGTTGGGGGTCTGGGGGACCAGGTGGGGGGTGTCAGGCGGGGCTTCTGGGGAGCGTCAGGCGGGGGTTGTGTGGGGAGTCAAGTGAAGGGGATGTGGGGCGTCAGATTGGGGGTCAGGTGGGGGGTGTCTGGGAAATCAGGCGGGGTGTCTGGGGGTCGTCAGGCAGGAGGTCTAGGGGCTTGAGGCGGGGGTCGGTCTATGGAGCGGCAAACAGGGCGTTTGTGCAGCGGCAGGTGATGGGGGTTGCCGAGTTCACGGCGCTATAGACTGCTCCGCATTAGAAGCCTGGCCTCTTGATGCTGTGCTCTTATCTAGACCCAAGCCCCAGGTCGTGGGACGATTTCTCCCATTTTTGACTCCCTGAAACTGTGTTGCCTGCTTTACCTGCTTACATGCTGATGCTTTCTCATGGCAATCCCGCAGGAAACCATCCAGATCTCATTTTACAGCTGGGATTCCCTGGTTCACAGAGGTAACGGAGCTTGCCGGAGACCAGGTATTCACTGGGAATCCATTGAAGTGTTGGGGGAGAGTAGGGGAAACTGGCACAGGAATGATGTAGATTCCCTTGGGATTTTCCATTTTCCGAGGGGGTACAGGGGGCATTGGAGCGGGAGAGACTTTAGGCTTGGAGGGAATTACTTTATTTCTCTTCTTACACTTGGTTTTTCTTTAACTTTTGGGATCCCAGAGCCCTTCTAGCCTCTTTGTCCACTCATTTCTTTCTGCTGAGATTATCCCAAATTGTCACTAAGTGCTGTGGAAGATAGACAACTGTAAACCCTTTGTTTCCTAGGGAGACACAGCTTGTCAAGGGTTGCGTGAAGGATACTTCAGTTGTATTAGTCACTTTCTCCTTTTTTTCCTCTGCCTTTTTTAAGTGCAATAACATAGCACTTAATCACCTTCCATAGTCTCTTACTTCTGAGTAAAACCTGCCGGTTTGTTTTCATGTGTCACTTCAGGACAATGTAGTCAGCAACTGAATGAATGATGAATCATTATTGTGTACTAATTGCTTGCATTCATTCTCCTGAAAGCTTTGCTTATTGTTAAAGAGTGAAGCTTCTTCCCACCTTTTTATCTCCTTACTATTTTACAATATTTATATTTTAAATGTTGCTTGGATCAGCAAGCATTATAGTATTAAAATTATCAAGACTTACTACTTTTTAAAGCACATTTTGTAGGTTATCTGATTGTATCTTCATTCTAATTTCTACATAGTCTTTAACCCCATTTTATACTTTAGGAAACAGAAGCTTAGAGAAATTAAGTAATTGCCCAGTATCACACAGCTGTTAAATGTTACTATCCACATTTGAACTCAGATTTATTAGAGTCCAAAACCTGAGCCCTAACCAGGAACCTCCTCATTTGTCTTATTGCAAATGGAATGAATCAGCTAAAATCCTCAGAATCCAAAAAATAAAATTAGCATGTAAAAATGAATGCAAGGCCTAATCTTTGACTGTGTATGCCATTGTAATGAGCAAAAATACTTATGCTAGTTTATAGCATTTTTGGAATCCTTGTTATCTGTGTAGCCATTTTAGGATACATGTGTATCCACACCATTACCTACATTTTGTCATTATAAAGTAATTTAAGTCCTTGCCTGGGATTTGTTGAGCGAAACTTCAACTTTGAGACCATATAGAATCTATAGATATATCTGTAGAAACTAAATACCAATATTTGAACATTAAAGAAATATTAACCTACTTCATTTTACATAGTTTATAAAGAAATTGTAAATCTAGCATTGGGTACCATGATGTACTCCCTTGAGGGAGCATATTTTGAGAGACAGGGCAGTGAACATACATAACCAGGTGTTACAGTCAGTTATGCAAACCAGATTCAGAGAGAGGAAACAACAGTATATTCAAAGATAAAAGTTTCAGAAAAGTGGTCTCTCACAGGTTTATCCCTTGATCTAACCCACTCAGTAGAAGTTGGGTTTCTTTTGTCAGAAATTAGACTGAGAAGTGCAGCTTTTTTCTCTATAGGCCACCAAATGGCTGTTGTGAACCATTGCCAGGGCAGTCAGAGGTACTGAATATTTTTAACCAAACTGAATCTCACCCACTGTGCATCTGCGTGTGTGTGTGAGTGTGTGGTATGTAACCAGACCATAGCTTTCCCTAGTGTGCTTATCCAGGAGTCAACTCTAGGTGTTCAGTAATTCATTCAGCAAACCTCCTACATGTCTGCCACTAGTAGCACAAATTACAGCACAATTTCCAGCCTCTAGAGACTGACAGTATAGTAAATGTAGTATTGTAATTAGCCATTTGATTTATTTTACTGGATACTAGATAATGTAGCCTTGTGCATGTGTGTGTGGCTTATTTGTTTGCTGTGATGGAGAATTGGAAGATGGGGAGTCACATGTTCTCTGCGCTGTAATAGATCTCCCCACTCCCAGTAAAACTCTGACTCCACTGCCTGAGATACATGGTGTGCCAGGAGGTGTCTGAAACCACAGGATAAAACATAGTTTCTATTTATGGAGCATACATTTTACTTGAAATCTTTTTTTGGAAAAGTTATTTTAACATTACATAGTTTAAACCATATTAAAATTAATATATTTATCTTCCAGTAGAACTTGTATGAATATTTAAAACTAAAGAAATTTACACTTGTGAAATTTTAGGAAATATTCTTGCCCTAGTTCAGCAAGGTGCCCATTATTTCTTCTCCGACTTTAGCAGACACTTTAGGGAAAAGCTCTCCCCTCAGGACATTTTACGTTTGTTTTATTTTGTTAAAGCACTTGAGCACTTGGCATTTTATTATACTCAGTTTCCATTGCACTCCCTCCAACCTTTTTTTTCTTTCTTTTTTTTTTTTTTTTTTTACAGAATATATGTTCTTTTAAAACAGAAACATGCGGTATTTTCCCCTGGCACGGTGTACGTAGCACATCTCACATGTAGTCATTAAATACTTAGGGAATAACTGGCCTGGAAATATGAAAAAAATAAGCATACTAATAAATTTATACTTATAAGACAGTAACTATGGTAAAATAGATAAAGTGAGGATTTTGTGGGTAGGGCATTTTGATTTGGGATTGAATGCTGGTGTGATTTGGCATAGCTAGCAGTGAAGAAGTGAAAGGAAACATAGACATAGGCTTTGCTTGGCTGGAAGAAGAGGGTACCTGTGTTTCCCTTTGTTTTGTGTTTTGGTCAAGGGCCCTGCCTATGATTAGGATTTCTAGGAAGTCAAATTTCAATTCAGCAAACGAGTGATTTGTTATAAACATCTGTTTGAAGAAGTTCATTTCTGGTGCTATGTGGTAGTCTGACAGGTAAAGAAAAGAGAAATACGTGAGGGGCCTTCCCTCAGAAGCTCAGAAGTGAAGTGAATTAAGCCTGATGAGGTTTTTTGTCACCATTATTAGCAATATTTGTTTGTATTATGTGCTAAATAATTAATATATAGAATAATTGGAATTTAAGGAGAAAATTGAAGTGATTTCTGTATTATAAATACAGGAAATAGCTATACAGCTGATGATACTTTTCATAGTAATTTCAAATTAGGGTTGAAACAAAATAGTTGTTATTAAATGTAGAGGTTGAAAAGATACATCATTTAGAGCATTGATCTATTTAGCAAACAATAAACATTTATTGTGATCTCGGTGATCATTGTAAGGTCTTTACATTAAATATTTAGTTGAATCTTATCTTTTACTTAAAGTTATTCTCTTTTTGCTTTACTAGTTAAACGAGAAGATTCATCACCGCTTTGATGGCTGCCTCACCAACTTCACAAACTGTTGCATCTCACGTTCCTTTTGCAGATTTGTGTTCAACTTTAGAACGAATACAGAAAAGTAGAGGACGTGCAGAAAAAATCAGACACTTCAGGGAATTTTTAGATTCTTGGAGAAAATTTCATGATGCTCTTCATAAGAACCAAAAAGATGTCACAGACTCTTTTTATCCAGCAATGAGACTAATTCTTCCTCAGCTAGAAAGAGAGAGAATGGCCTATGGAATTAAAGAAACTATGCTTGCTAAGCTTTATATTGAGTTGCTTAATTTACCTAGAGATGGAAAAGATGCCCTCAAACTTTTAAACTACAGAACACCCACTGGAACTCATGGAGATGCTGGAGACTTTGCATTGATTGCATATTTTGTGTTGAAGCCAAGATGTTTACAGAAAGGAAGTTTAACTATACAGCAAGTAAACGACCTTTTAGACTCAGTTGCCAGCAATAATTCTGCTAAAAGAAAAGACCTGATAAAAAAGAGCCTACTTCAACTTATAACTCAGAGTTCAGCACTTGAGCAAAAGTGGCTTATACGGATGATCATAAAGGATTTAAAGCTTGGTGTTAGTCAGCAAACTATCTTTTCTGTTTTTCATAATGATGCTGTTGAGTTGCATAATGTCACTACAGATCTGGAAAAAGTCTGTAGGCAACTGCATGATCCTTCTGTAGGACTCAGTGATATTTCTATCACTTTATTTTCTGCCTTTAAACCAATGCTAGCTGCTATTGCAGATATTGAGCACATTGAGAAGGATATGAAACATCAGAGTTTCTACATAGAAACCAAGCTAGATGGTGAACGTATGCAAATGCACAAAGATGGAGATGTATATAAATACTTCTCCCGAAATGGATATAACTATACTGATCAGTTTGGTGCTTCTCCTACTGAAGGTTCTCTTACCCCATTCATTCATAATGCATTCAAAACAGATATACAAATCTGTATTCTTGATGGTGAGATGATGGCCTATAATCCTAATACACAAACTTTCATGCAAAAGGGAATTAAGTTTGATATTAAAAGAATGGTAGAAGATTCTGATCTGCAAACTTGTTATTGTGTTTTTGATGTATTGATGGTTAATAATAAAAAACTAGGGCATGAGACTCTGAGAAAGAGGTATGAAATTCTTAGTAGTATTTTTACACCAATTCCAGGTAGAATAGAAGTAGTGCAGAAAACACAAGCTCATACTAAGAATGAAGTAATTGATGCACTGAATGAAGCAATAGATAAAAGAGAAGAGGGAATCATGATAAAACAACCTCTATCCATCTACAAGCCAGACAAAAGAGGTGAAGGGTGGTTAAAAATTAAACCAGAGTATGTCACTGGACTAATGGATGAATTGGACATTTTAATTGTTGGAGGATATTGGGGTAAAGGATCACGGGGTGGAATGATGTCTCATTTTTTGTGTGCAGTAGCAGAGAAGCCCCCTCCTGGTGAGAAGCCATCTGTGTTTCATACTCTCTCTCGTGTTGGCTCTGGCTGCACCATGAAAGAACTGTATGATCTGGGTTTGAAATTGGCCAAGTATTGGAAGCCTTTTCATAAAAAAGCTCCACCAAGTAGCATTTTATGTGGAACAGAGAAGCCAGAAGTGTACATTGAACCTTGTAATTCTGTCATTGTTCAGATTAAGGCAGCAGAGATCGTACCCAGTGATATGTATAAAACTGGCTGCACCTTGCGTTTTCCACGAATTGAGAAGATAAGAGAAGACAAAGAGTGGCATGAGTGCATGACCCTGGACGACCTAGAACAACTTAGGGGGAAAGCATCTGGTAAGCTCGCATCTAAACACCTTTATGTAGGTGGTGATGATGGACCACAAGAAAAAAAGCGAAAAGCTGCTCCAAAGATGAAGAAAGTTATTGGAATTATTGAGCACTTAAAAGCACCTAACCTTACTAACGTTAACAAAATTTCTAATATATTTGAAGATGTGGAGTTTTGTGTTATGAGTGGAACAGATAGCCAGCCAAAGCCTGACCTGGAGAACAGAATTGCAGAACTTGGTGGTTATATAGTGCAAAATCCAGGCCCAGACACATACTGTGTAATTGCAGGGTCTAAGAACATCAGAGTGAAAAACATAATTTTGTCAAATAAACATGATGTTGTCAAGCCTGCATGGCTTTTAGAATGTTTTAAGACCAAAAGCTTTGTGCCATGGCAGCCTCGCTTTATGATTCATATGTGCCCATCAACCAAAGAACATTTTGCCCGTGAATATGATTGCTATGGTGATAGTTATTTCGTTGATACAGACTTGAACCAACTGAAGGAAGTATTCTCAGGAATTAAAAATTCTTACGAGCAGACTTCTGAAGAAATGGCTTCTTTGATTGCTGATTTAGAATATCGATATTCCTGGGATTGCTCTCCTCTCAGTATGTTTCGACGCCACACCGTTTATTTGGACTTGTATGTTGTTATTAATGACCTGAGTACCAAAACTGAGGGGACAAGGTTAGCTATTAAAGCCTTGGAGCTTCGGTTTCATGGAGCAAAGGTAGTTTCTTGTTTAGCTGAGGGAGTATCTCATGTAATCATTGGGGAAGATCATAGTCGTGTTGCAGATTTTAAAGCTTTTAGAAGAACTTTTAAGAGAAAGTTTAAAATCCTAAAAGAAAGTTGGGTAACTGATTCAATAGATAGGTGTGAATTACAAGAAGAAAACCAGTATTTGATTTAAAGCTAGGTTTCCTAGTGAGGAAAGCCTCTGATCTGGCAGACTCATTGCAGAAGGTGGTAATGATAAAATACTAAACTACATTGCATTTTTGTATCTTAAAAATCTATGCCTAAAAAGTATCATTAGATATAGGAAAACAATAATTTTAACTTTTAAGATTGAAAAGCCCAAAGCCAAGAAAGAAAAATTATCTTAAGAGTGTAGTAGTTGATCATTTTTTATGATTAAGGTGAAATAATTAAACAGTCTAAAGAAGAGGTGTTTTATAATATCCATATAGAAATAAGAATTTTTACTTCAAGATACTAATAAGATACATTTAGAAACTTTTAAAGTCATGAAAAGCATTAACCTTCTAAACAGTATTTTCTAAAAAATCAAAACTTTAATAATAGTTTTTATCTAATAAAAGCATTGCAAGAAAATAGGGTAGAATTGTTATAATTGGACTTGTAAAAATATGTCTTTTTAGGGTTTAAAATGTCCCTTTTAAATGTGAAATGTAAACAAAATTGTTTTTTAAGGTTAAGGCCAAGTGTAATAATAAAACCCTGTGAATGATGGTTTTAGGTAAATTAGAGGAAGTTGTATGAGACTTAATGATCTAAAAACTTAAAATTGAATTGGTTTGATTAAAAATAAAGCTTGCAATTTTAAAAGTAGCTTACATTTAATTTCTTGCGTTAAAAAGAACATGCTTTAAAGGAAGTATTTTTATGTGAATTTGCATTCCAGTATAAATAGTATTCACAAAAAAGAGATTTTTGTAGATTTTATCTATTGAATAGGTGTCAATATGGTATGCACATTGTAACTTTCATTAGAAATAAATTGCTTTGACTTTTAAAAATGACTTTTATAGTTAGATTATTTAAAGTCAATATATATAGTATAATGTATGGATTTATATACTGAATTTTAGAATACAATCTATCTCATGACCATATTGAAATGTATGAAATTTGATCCGTGAGATACTATGTGTGCATTATTTGAAAGTAATTGGAAATTTTATCCAAACCGTGGAACAAATGTGTGTGATTTTGTTATACTTCTTAATTTAAATAAAATGTTCAATGTACTATTAAAATAATTTCTTATGTTCTATTCTTTTTAAAACAATTCATAATAGTTGTATCACACAGAGTTTCTGGTGTCAGGAAAAATTTTTTTTTTTTTTTTTTGAGGCAGAGTCTTGCTCTGTTGCCCAGGCTGGAGTGCAGTGGTCCAATCCCGGCTCACTGCAACTTCCGCCTCCCAGGTTCACACCATTCTCCTGCCTCAGCCTCCCAAGTAGCTGGGACTACAGGCGCCTGCCACCATGCCCGGCTAATTTTTTGTATTTAGTAGAGACGGGATTTCACTCTATTAGCCAGGATGGTCTCGATCTCCAGACCTCGTGATCCGCCCGCCTCAGCCTCCCAAGGTGCTGGGATTACAGTTGTGAGCCACCGCGCCTGACCCAGTGTCAGTAAAATTTTTGACTGGTGCCAATCTATTTCCTCTTTAAAAGCCTTTGTATTTCACATTACCAATGAGCTGTATTAAAAATTTTAAACTTAACGTACAAAATAAATATTTAGTGTAACACATGTATAAAGCAAAGTGTATGCTTCATTTAATCAGCTTTCCTCAATGAATTTTGAAAATATTTACAATTCACTAAAATATAGCTCCATCATTTTAAATTGTTGTGCAATAGTTCATTGCCCTGTAATGTAGCCCATTATTGTTCAAATTTTACACTTTTTCACCGTGTCACCCACACCTTTTTTTTCCTTTACTTTTTTTTTTTTTTTTTTTCCCCGACAGAGTCTCACTCTGTTGCCCAGGCTGGAGTGCAGTGGTGTGATCTTGGCTCACTGCAGCCTCCACCTCCTAAGTTCAAGCTATTCTCCCACCTCAGCCTCCCAAATAGCTGGGATTACAGGCGCCACTAGAATAAAGTACATGAATAAAGGCACTAGGTCAACTATTTGCAGGATAAATATTCTGAAGCCAACTGAAAAACACACTTGGCTCTTAATTCTCCAAGGCTATGGTTTCTTGCCAGAAAACAAGACAGCAGATTTACCAAGAACTCCACCCTATTCTATATCTGTGATGACTTAGAAGTAACCTCAAGGAGTTCATTTCAGGCTGATGGCAACTTCTTTGAAAGTCAGCCTTATACTCATGTGTTTGATCTGGGATCTATGTGAACAGGGTGGCTTTGGCCCCTTGGAATTCCCACTTTTGGGAAAATATATTGTGTTTAAAATGTTTAGCATGGAATTCTTTGAGCCCTAGAATCTATCCTATAAACAACACTACAATTCACTTTAATTCAATAAAATAAGTTCTTACTCTCATTAGTAGCCCTTTGGGTAAAAAGAGGCATAAAGTAATCCCTGCCCTCAAAGAATTCACAGTGTATTGACAGATAAAGATAATTTGAATACAAAAGGTGAGTGTACTCCTAGTTAAAGGAATGATGGATTGTCCTGGAAAGTCATATGGTGTAGGGGAAAGAGCACAAGCTTTAGAATCAAGTCATTCGGGGCTCAATTACAGTTCAGCCACCAATTATCTGTTATTTTGAGCAATCACAACTTCTTTGAAACTTAGTTTCTCAAGTTTCAAATGCAAATGACACCTGTCTTACCAGAATGTTTGAGGACAGAAACATAGCTCCCAGCACATACTAAGGACTCTAGATTTTACCTGCTATTCTTACCCACACCCAGGTTAGTAAGTGAGTAACTGGGGGAAAATGAGTTTTCATCGGGCATAGTGGTATGGAAGGTTTTTCCTGGCGGAGGAGAGATTATAAATAGAGCCATAGGGGATACAAAGTGTGTGGAGATATTTGTAAAGCATTGAGATTTCGGGGTGAGGGAGAGAGAGGTTAAAGTAGGCTAGGGTAGATTTTGAAAGGTCTGAAATGCCACACTACAGAATATGGACTGTATCCTGTGCTCAAGATAAATGCATAAAGAATTGTAAGCAAGATATTTTAGCCTCTCGTGTAGGGCTTTTTTTTTTTTTTAAATTTCTTTTTTTTTGTTGTTTATTAGACCATTTTCTTAAAGTATGATAAACATACAAGAGGCAGTACATATTTGAAGTATACAACTGGATGAGTTTGGAGTTAAGTATACACCTTGTGAGACCACCACATTCAGGCCATAAAGTTATCCGTTAGCTTCAAAAGTTATCTTCTTCCCCAGTATTTATTGACCGAGTCCCCACCGTGCCTTCTGTTACTTAATGATACACAAATATGAGTGCCTCTTGAATTCTAGGCTTTGTCCTAGTCCCGGACAAACAACAGTAATCAAAGTGGGCAGAAATTCCTGCCTTCGTTGAGTTTACATTTTAGTGGAAAAGAGAGGAAAGAGAAAAATTCATGTTTCCTTCTCTCTCTGACTCTCCCTCTTTGGAGGCTATTGCCCTCAGCATTTCAAAACCACGTATTTTTTGGCTGATGCTTCTTTTCACACATGAGCATTTCTAAGAATTGTCTAAACTTCTAGTTTCACTTTCTGGCTTTTCACTCTTAAAATTACATATATAATGTTCTAACAAAGTCTTTGACCTCTTCACTGATACACCCCATAAATGTTAAGAGCTTGTTGGGTGTTCCATTAAAGGAACACAGGCACTTACATAGCGTTCACCAGGAAGAAACGATAATCATGTTCTGAAGTTATGTATTTGGAGTGAACATTGAAGGAAGAAGATAATCCACCCAACTAGTCAGCTAGATGAACCAAATAAGCATTAGTGATTCTGACTGATAGACATCATGGAGAGGTTGTCTTAGATGGAACACATGCTTCCTTTGATATTTGAAAAATTTTGGAGCATAGAAAAAACATGGAAGCCTTCCAAAATCATTTATTAGGGCTTAGTAATCTTTATATCTCCCTCTATCAAAAATAGCATAGAATGTGGAACGACCAGAACTTTCATATGTTGCTAGTGGGAACATGCAATGGTGCCACTTTGGAAAACTGGCAATTTTTAAAGTGATATACCTACTTTGAGACTCTTAAACATGTGATTTGCTCATCTTACTCTGAGTTAATTGTACTTCAAAAAATTATTTAAATATTTGAAACAACTATTGATTGTATAGTTACATATATAAAACATCCCAATAATGCATTTTTAATTAATATTGCAGTTAGAAGAACAAGAAAATATTTCCAGTATTTTAAGAAATGTGAGGATAATACAATATTAAATATATATTATGGCATGTGGCTGTATTAATAGATTAAATGCGGCAATAAAAAATTGGTATATGAAATTCAAAAGCTTTTAAGCAATAAAAACAAAAATAATTTAAATAAAAAAGGGAGTATTTAAGGACAAAAATATCATTCAGCACTATGAATTCCTGAAATTCATACTCTATATAATTTAAGGCAGTAAGGTACATTCTTTTCTTTATGACTCTAACAGGGGTTTCTACAATTATTGGAGCAAGACTTTTGGGGTTTCTGAAACTAAATTACCAAAAGAAGTGTACTGATTTTTTTTCCATTTCATTCTGTTAATTATTTCCTTTCTGCTGGAAAGTTGGCATTGTTAATAGCTGTAGAGGATGCTGGGAGTTATGTAATTTAGTCGTAAGTAACAACAAGCTATTTATAGTGTGTCTGGCTTTGGGGTAGAGCATCATTTTTCAACAGATAGTTTGGGAATCTCAAGGTGTACAAAGATGTTTCCATATAAAGTTAGTAATGATTTTAATATATTTGGCTTTTTATATAAATTGATAAATAACTAAAGTTTCCTTTAAAATTGAGTAAGTTGAAAGCCTCTGAGTAGGAATTCAGTAAGCACTTGTAATAGTTGAGGATGACAAGTGGCGAATGACTCATTTACTGAATCATTTCATCATTCAGCAGAACATCCCATGCTGACAAAGAGGTTATGGCCATTATTCAGTTTTGAATTGTTTTTATTCCTAATCATATACAACTTAATTTGTCTCATAATGTATCTTTAATAAAAGAAGGAAAAATAAGGTACATTAAGATAACACAAGTTAATGAAGAGCAGGAACATAAGAATATTACAAAAACATATCGAGATAATTGTAACCAGATTAATAAATTTTATTCACCTGATCAAAATTCCTATATATCATATCAAATTTTTCCTAGCAGTTCCAAAAGCAATGTTACACAAAGGAGAAACTAGGTTGGTAATCATATCCAGTTTACCTTTTACTTGTTAATAATAGAACACTATTCATAACCTCAATGTATTTATTTGTACAGTTGTGTTTGCAAAGAACTCCAAACATTCTCTTTTTCTAGCCACTTAGAGAAAATCCATGACCATTTTCAAAAATCTAATCCACTTGACTTTTTGGAAGTCCAATTTGCAAAAATTAAAAATCAGAAAATTAAAGTATTTTAATATATTCTTGGCGCTGAAACATATAGTTAATTTTTAGCATATATTTAAATATGCAAGGGGATATAGTATGCTATTTTATAATTTTTCCAACAAATCATGGCTACTTTAATAATTTATTTAAAGAGAATTCAACTGAATTTACTTATTAAAGAAACAAAAATTGGACTTACGAATATTGTTCCAGTTACTATTATTACACAGCAAGTGGATTGAAAATTTAGTGGTATAAAAAGACATTTTAATTATGGTCAGGTATTAAGTTTGTTCACAGTAGGTATGTCTTACATGGTTCTATTATGTCTGGGGACTTAGCTGGGTGTAACTTTCTTCTCATCTCTTGCTGGCTTTGAAGACGTGACACAACATGGATCTCACGGCCTCTAAGAATTGTTTAAGCAACAGTCATGAGAGTAGGGAAGTGATAGTCCCCTAGTTTATCCTTCAGAAGAGAAAGCAACAGTAGAAAACTAATGTAGATTTTTAGTCCAAGAAGTGGGGTGCTGCTTAACAAATACCTAAAAAGTGACTTGGGAAAAGAGTAAACGGTAGAGTCAGAAGAAAAATTGAGGTGAATAACACAAGAAGTGTAAGTTACTGAGCAGATTGTTATTAGAAGCCTGGATTTCAAGGTCACTGGCAGTAAAGTCTCAAAAGGAAGCAAGGAACATATTATTGGAAAGTGGGGGAAGAGGGATCATTGTTATATAGTGCTAAAATCCTTAGGCAAATTGTCTCCTGTAATTATGTAAAAATCAGAACTTGTAGGTGACAAACTCAGTTATAGAGCCAAAGAGATTTTCAAGCAAGGTGCTGGTTTCTTGTTGCTTATAAAATACGGTAAGATTTAAACAAATCTGTTTTTGTCTTTTAAACAAAAAAGAACTAGAAGTTGATGATTTTGAAAATTCTCAGCATCTCCAGAAAGCAAAAACTGCTGAAATTAAGAAATTGCTCCAAAAATATGGTATGCAGAAAATTCCAAAGGTATGATTATGCAAACTTTGCTCAAAGCTCAGATATACCTAAAGATCAGATAATTCAATTTCACAGAGTCCTTTCAAGAGATCCTTTTAGATCTTCACGAGCAAGCTATGGTGCCCATAGGAAGGTTAAGCATGTTGTCTTTTAGCCATCTGATATGGTTTGGCTGTGTCCCCACCCAAATTTCAACTTGTAGTTCTCATAATCCCAGTATGTTGTGGGAGGGATCCGGTGGGAGGTAATTTAATCATGGAGGCGGGTACACTCGTGCTGTTTTCATGATAGTGAGTGAGTTCTCACAAGATCTGATGGTTTTATAAGGGACTTTTCCCCTTTTGCTTGGCACTTCTCCTTCCTGCTGCCATGTGAAGAAGGACGTGTTTGCTTCCCTTTCCTCCGTGATTGTGAGTTTCCTGATGCCTCCCCAGCCCTGCGGAACTGTGAGTCAATTAACCCTCTTAAAAATAAATACCCAGTTTTGGGTATGTCTTTATTAGCAGCATGATAACAGATTAATACACCATCTCTGCAGGAAGATGAAGTGGAGGAAGACTTACATTGCACTGATCTGTTGTGTAGCTTTTGTTTAGTGGAATAAACTCAATTAAAATCTTCAGGGGTCAATACTGTTGAGAAAATTATTTTAGCATAAACTCTACCAGCTTGGAATACAAGAAACAGAGACATTATAAAATAAAAGAAGTCTGAGGGACCATAAAAATTCTACCGGTGGGAAGCAGTCTCAGAAAACTACTCAGCTGCAAACATATGCTTTCCTTCACGAAAAGAAAAGAACCAAAAATGGCATATGATCTGTGACTTTAGAGATAATAGATTATAGAAGTTTGAGGACTGCCATGGCATGTACTCAAAGAAGGCATTTCAATAGAGGAAACAGGATAAATAAATAGAGGAAAGGGTAAAACATAGCAAGTCAAGAAAGGACAAATGCATTTTTTTATCTAACGCACCTCCTTTTATTACTATGTATCGCATCATGTCTGGATCTATTATTTTTCCTTCTCACATCATGTACAAAATTTAATTATACAGTACAGCATTCTAAACATCATCCTAATACACACACATGTGTATTTAGTCCTAAAAACAACTCTATAAAATAGATACCATTATTTTACTACTTTATAGAAGAGGAAACTAAACCATAGGAAATTGTATAACTTGCCCAAGTAGAGTAACCAGATTTCAAATCCAGGTTCGTTATTTCTAGGGTCTGTACTCTTTATCACAGAGCTACACATGTGTTTTCTTTTTCAAGCAGAGAAGTTTTCAGCAGTGGACATCATTTCACACATGTCAGTATTAATCTCTGAGAAACAACAGTGATACTATGGATAACAAAAGAAGAAAAGTTTCAAAAAGAAATGGGGTGAGAAAAAACTGTGTAGACATACTCCAAATATATTTATGAAACATTCAGTAAACAAAAAGAGGCACTGAAGCATAAAAGATTCATTCACATAGAATTATTCATAGCCTCAAAGATCTAAACCCCTTCTTTCTTCTAGACAATGGTTCACAACTGGAGCTGACAATCAAAAAGTATCCAGATATTGCCACCTGGAGGGGTGTCAAGACTGGATGGTGCTACTAGCGTCTAGTAAGCAGAGACCAGGAATGCTATTAAATATCTTACAATGAACAGAACAACCCCCATGAATAGTAATTATCCAGACTAAAATGCCAATATTACTAAAGTGGAGAAAACTTATTCTAGAATCTTCTGCAATGCATGAGAAAAGACATTATATTACTTGTTAGTAATACTTTTAGACCATGCATATTTACAGCTGTATTGCAAATCAGTGTTCCATTCATAAAACAAATGCTAATTCCTACTTATTTCCTTCAAAGGAGTTAGGATGTAGGTTAATTAGTGTTTGCAAACTTCTTTGAAGATGTAAAGTCCTACGTAAATACTGCTTATTATTAATTACCATCTGGAAGAACTGCACTGTGACCCTACTTGTTCACTAGTAGAGCCAAGTCTCAAAGACCTGAGCAATGCTGAATTATTTTTGATAAGTTAGAATATTTATAATGAGAAAGGTAGACATCAGGGACCTAAGCCAATTTTAGATAGCTGGGATATGACTGTATATAAATTGGCTCATTAAGGTCAAGAAAACTATAGGTTTTGATTTGGGATGTTTGCCATACTGGAGTAGATTTCTTTCAATTTTGCAATAGTATATGTCAGAGAGGGTGGTAACAAGAATCTAAAATACAAAATTAAATAATTATAAACAAGCAAAAATAATTTATAGAAATACATTTATATTATTTATATTACAAACTGATTTTCTCTGGCCAATGAGTCACTATGTTATTTGGAGTGTATCTGTCTGTTAAGACAATAAAATGATTTTAAAAAACCTTAAAAGAAGATACTAGGTATGATAACATTTCTTTCTAGATATGAAGTATAAATCATATCATGTAAATATAATACTATACTTTGTATAAATATCTTTACATTTTAAGATGGCTCTTGGTCTTCATGATCATGACATATTCCTGTTAGGGCAGAGTTTAATCCTATAGATTCATATGGCAATTACATTGTGATCTGCTAAAATGCCTGCAGCCCTATTTTTAACTCAGTATCAATCTGGACAAAGGACTTGTTGGTGACAATGTAAACCAAAACTAACATTTCAGTCCCCAGTTGACTGAATGGACCTCTCCTCTCAGTTAAGGGCATTCCAAATTTAATTTGAAAAAGTAGTTCAAGCCATGATGAGAAGTGGGGTTCAGACATGCCTCATTATTCTCTCCTCCCTTTGGAATTCAGGCAGAATTGACCAGCATTAACATTAAAACAGAGATCTTAAGACTGACAAAACATATTATACATAGCAATAAGATACCAAATTGCATCCTGACACTAGTATAGCATTACATGACAGATAGCAAACCATGAAAGAAATTTTACCCAAAATATATTTCTTTGATGTATTTTGAAATGGCCCTGCAAAACTCTCTTGTGGAGGAAATTTACATTCTATAGTGAATCCCCTTCCCTTTCCAGTCCTTTACTTTCTCATTCTGAAGAGATTAGCTGAGAGTCTAGCACCTTTTAAAGGTCTGAATAGGAAACATTTGCCATCCATTGCCTCTAAGGGCAGACATCTATGGGACTTCATCTATGTAATAAGAACACTGGTCTCTACAACTGTTTGTCTTAACCCAGATACCCCTTTCTATTGATTGTGTCACATGATCCTTTGGGTGTCACTTTGCCAGCTGGAAACCTCTGTGGCTGGTGGCACCTCTGTTTGGGTGTTGCTTGTGCCCACTGGGCTCATTCTACCCACTCAGCTTGGCAGGCTGGGCTCAGCATGCACGACAGGCCTGGATCACACACCTGCCAAGGGCAAGCCAGGTGTGCAGTGGCAAGGGGTGTGTGGGTAAGTGAGCACAGGGTCTGGCCACTGTGCACAGCCAGTCATTTCAGCTGCAGAGGGGCAGGCAGCTCTAGACACTGGCACAAGCAACCTGGCTCCACGTAAGGCTGCAGCTGAACCAGTCATACTGCAAGTGCCTTCTGCTGCAGGCACTGGTGAATAAAGTGGCGCCTGAAAGCTTGGAGATATCAGGAACCACATAGCCCCAAAGAGGATGTTATAGCATGTTACAGCCCAGGCTCCGGGAGTCCTGTGGTTTGGGCCCCCAGAAAGGCTGCAGCTCTTCTCTCCTTCTTGCTGACCACAGTGCGGCAATTGGTAGGGGCGTGTTTCAGTGGGGGTTCAACCTGTTTCTGTTGCAGCTCTTTCATTCCCACTGCCCCACCCAAGCCCATAGCTCCTGGGCTGGCCCAGACCTGCCGCTGCTTCCCATCGTGTGGGGTGGCTGCCTGGAGCCAATGGAGTGTGGGAGGCCTATAGTGCTACAACAATTCTGGCTTGGGGAACCGTGAGGTCTGGGACCCCAGAAAGGTCCTCACTCTTTACTCCTGCAGTCCAGGAGCATGTTAATATCAGCAGCTTGGTGAGCTGACCAGCCAGGAATGAGTTACAGCACCTTTCACTCCCACCATTTGGCAGGTTTCAAGTTCTTGTCCTGCATCCAGGAAGAATGAGGTAACATGGACGATTGGAGGGTGAGCAAGGCAGAGAGGAGATTTATTGAGCAACAAAACAGCTCTCAGGAGACCTAAAATTGGTAGCTCCTTTCCACAGGCAGGTCATCCCAATGAGTTTCTAAGTTTGGCTGAGTCTGGGGTTTTTATATGCTCAAAATGGAGAAAGTGTGTGCTGACTGATCTATGGGCAACCACAGGTGGGTCTGGAAAAAGCACCATCTGATTGGCCAAAAGCCATCAGTGAAATTCTCACTCTGGGTCAGACTCAACCTGGAACTGGCAGCTTTTGATCTTCTAAATTCTATGGCCAGTCACTGAAAAGTTCTACATCTATCAGCTTAGCTTATTTACACTGTTTCAGTGTTGTGATGTAATCCCACTTTCATTTACAGATTAACTCAGAATAGGTTCATTATATACCTTCTATGTGCAAAGGCATGATGCTTGGCACAGTGTGGGTTCAGATACTAGAAAATGTTTATCCATGAAGAGTTTTTAATTTAGAAGGAGAAATATGATTGCAATATTTGATCATATATGAAACTAAGCAGAGTGATATTAAATGTGATGCGTCCATATTTGGAAGATTCTTTTTTCTGAGATGATCCGGGAAAGAAAGTGGCACTTGAGTTGGTACTTTAAGGATAGAGAGGAATTGATAAGGATGGATCAGAGGGGCCTCCTGCTGCATTGTTGGATTTTAATATTTTGTCTAAGGTGGTTTGAACCTTTCAAAGAATGATTTATTTTGTTTTTGCATGTTTTAACTGCCTCTCGACAATTATTTTTGGCAATTGGAAATATTTGTTTTGGTTTCAATGAGTGAACTTTACAAATAAATGTAATAACACCTTTAATGTTTTATTTTTCTCTTATATTTTTAAAATGTACTAGCTATTTAGTTCTCTATTAGGGCTATATTGTAATTAAATACAGCCCTGACTTTTTTTTTTTTTTTTGGTCTCCTCTGGCTTGTATTTTGATTCAATATTCTTTACTTTCAGTTAGCCCCTAAAATGAAGGACCTTCTACTTTCTATACATTCTTTCCCTTCTCTTTCCATTTTTATAATTGTATGTATCTAGTATTATATGTATTGTCATTCTTACGTCCATGTTTTAAAATGTTTCAATGAATATTTTTGTGTCAAAACTTCTATAATTATTTCTTGGTGGACTGACACTTGTTTTCTACAGATTCATCAGGTAATACTTATGGAAACAATTTCCCAAATTATTTCATTTTTATAATAGCTTTACTATGACTTTTATATCTAAAGTTTAGTTAAGAGGAAATGGAATCCAAGGCTCACATTTTCTTCATTTAAATATCTTAACTCACTATTTCATTGCATCTGGCATAATGCATTGCTATCAAAAGTCTTTGTATCTTTTTCTTTTAAGGAAGGGATTTTCCCTAGATGCCAAAATAATTTATTTTTCAAATGTTTCAGTTATTTTCTTAGAATGGTTTTTGGTGTTGAGCATTCAGAATTAGTTCTTCCAGGTACACTGTATGCCTCTTTAAAATATAAGTTCAAGTCGTTTATTATCCAAAATACTTTCTTGGATTATATTCTTAAGTACTTTTTCCAATATTGCTTTAGTTTTCTTCTTTGAGACTCCCATTATATGTATGTTGACTACTCTTTATTTTTCATTTCTCTCACTTTCTCTAGAATACCTTTTATCTCTTACTTCATTGCTTTATGGTTCATTTTCTTCAAATTTTGATTTCCTATTTTCATTTCTCCTACAATAATTTCTATGCTCTTATGTTACTTTCAGTTTAGGTTTAATTTCTGAAATAACATTTTCTTTTATTTCAAAATATTTTCTGGGCATACTCAACTCTCTCTTAATGTTCTCCTATTGTTCAGATATCTCAGTACTGATGTTTTCTAATTTTGATGTATATTGCTTTTTCTGCATATATTTAATTATTTTCTTAATTTACTATGGCATTCTTTGAGATAATGGATTATAGGTTTTTCTTTCTTTCTTGGTTATATTCTTTAGCTGTGTCTTCATTTTTTATGTCACTGATACGGTTTGACTATGCCCCCACCCAAATCTCATCTTGAATTGTAGCTCCCATAATTCCCATGTGTTGTGGGAGGTGCCTGGTAGGAGATAACTGAATCATGAGGGTGGTCCCCCCATACTGTGTTTGTGGTAGTGAATAAGTCTCACGAGATCTGATGGTTTTATAAGGGGAAATCCCTTTCACTTGGTTCTCATTTTCGCTTGTCTGCTGCCATGTAAGACATCCGTTTTGCATTCTGCTGTGATTGTGAGGCCTCCCTAACCATGTGGAACTGTGAGTCCATTAAACCTCTTTTTGTTTATAAATTACTCAGCCTTGGGTATGCCTTTATCAGCAGCATTAAAACAGACTAATATAGTTACTCATATTTTTTACCTCATCTTTCTTCCAACATCTTTGTATGGATTTGGGCTGCAGACCTTGTATGGTGCTATTATAGTAAAGTAAGATCGATTTTCCTGTATGTTTAGAAGGAATTTTCTGTTGTTCAAGATTTGGAGGTGTGCCAGGGTGACCTTGCTAGCTTCATATTTGTGGGGTTTCCTCTCTTGTTGTTTCTGCAACATACTAAAAATGCAGCCTTTTTATGTAGCCATCTCTCCAATACTTTAAGCTATCCATCTCCTCTTGTCTCCCCCATCACGACACCTCCTGTTTTCTTTACTTCCAGCATTTCCGTTCAGTTAAATGTGAGACATGTTCCTCCACAGATCCCCCTCAGTATGAGGCTCTGTCCTTCTCTGAGAATTTCAGAGATCCCTAATGACCTAGGCTTCCATAACCCAGCCCCTAACATTCCACTGACATTCAAGCTTTCAAATTTTCCTTCAAATTCTAAGCACTGTTTTCAGATTCTTCACCCTCAGTGGAGACTCCTCTTTTTGAAAGTGAGTGTTGGTAATTTCTGAATTTCCAGTTTGTTAGAACCATCAGAAGTCCCCCTTGTCTTCCATCTTCTTTGTGTAATACAGCTGCTATGTCCACACAGTTCTTGCTGTTCTGATTGGCATAACCCCATTCACTTATATTCCACAGTTTGTAGCGAGACTTTCCTCCTAGTTTTGTTGACAATGTTCATATTGGAGGTTTTTTTGGTAATTCTAGTTGCTCTGTCTGTTTTAATGAATAATGAATATTACACAGATTACAAAATTGATTTCCATTAGTGAAAACAGTGCAAGGTAGTGTAAAGTATAAAGCTGTAGTAAGGAAAACACTGTGGTTTTGCTACATGATCAAACAGATCAAGGACTTAGAAATTCCAGAAATAAACCCAATTGTGTGTGAGCTTCAGTATACGATGAAGGCAACATTTCATGTCATGGGGGAAAACACATATTATTTAATATGTAGTTTGAGGATAATTTTGTAGTCATCAAGAAAACAGACAGCAAATTTGGAACCCTCTCTCATTGCTTAGACCAAAGTACATTTTAGATAAAACAGATATTTAAAAGAAAACAAAGTCATACAAATAATATAAATTTAGGGAAGGCTATTTTAAGCATTAAATATATAAAACAAAACAAAAAACAGAACCCAGAGGAAAAAAGATGACTGAATTTAATGTATAAATTTCACAAAAATGCTATGTGGTAAACACCATAAATAAATCAAAAGAGTTGATGCAGTAGGAAAAATTCTGTATTAAAAATTTTGTATTAAAATAGCAGAATAATGACATTTTCCTTTATGACATTTCCTTTATGTCAGGAAGGGCATCTGTAAGAAAGGCTATTAACTAAACAACAACAAAGAAAAGTATACATAAAAATATTCAAAACCATAAAATATAGATTAAAGAAAACAAATGACTATAATACTTATAAAAAGTTATCCACACCATCCATAACAAAATAAGACAAACTAAAGTCATATTTTTCTTACTGTTATCAAATTTGGAAAGCAAAACTTTGATAATACTTTGTTTGGTAAGGATGTGAGAAAATAGATACTCTCATCCTTTTTTGACAGAAACATTTATATTTACATTATGTGTTGATTCTGATTCACTATTGGGGGGCACACGGCAGTGCCCATCATCAGAATTTAAAATACATTTATGCTTGGAGGAAGTAATTTAATTTCTAAAGATTTATCACATAAATATAGTTACACATGTACAAACAGATATTTTCAAGGTTAGTTACTGAAGAATTATAATGCTGAAGAAGAGGAATTAATTTCAATGTTAACTAACAGAATTTTTATTAAATACATGATGATATATCAGGCAATAATAATACGCAACCATAGTCATGCGTTGCATAATGACATTTCAGTCAACAGGATTGCATGTACAACAGTGATCCCATGAGATTATAATACTTTAGTTTCACTGTCCCTTTCTATGTTTAGATACACAAATGCATACCTTTATGTTGGAATTACCTGCAGTATTCAGTACAGTAGCATGCTGTACAGGTTTATAGCCTAAATGCAATAGGCTGTAGCAAATGGCCTAGGTATGTAGTAGGCTGTACCATCTGGGTTTGTGTAATACACTTTATGGCATTCACAAAAATGACAAAATTGCCTAACAGTGCATTTCTCAGAATGTATCCCTGTCGTTAAGCAACACATGACTGTATTTTAAAAGAATAAGGCATTTTGATGTGTACTGCTATGAAAGGATCTTCAAGATACATTAAGTAGAAAAAAATAGAAGGTGTAAGACACTATGTGGAGGCTTTCACCATTTGCACTGTTTTATAAAAGAGGAATGAACGAGTGTGCTCACACATGGTATCAGCTCTCTTCAGAGGTGCACAGGAACTATCAAAGTTTCACCTCCAAAGAAGGAAACTGAGGATCTTGGGAGGCAGAGGTGAGAACAAGAGGTTTAGCCTTTCTCTTTACACACTCATTTGTACCCTCTAAATTTTGTTCCATGTTTATATATTATCTATTGAAAATAGAAAAGACCAACAAATGAAATACCTATTTACACCAATAATTATAATCACTGCTGTCCTTTGAGGTTTCCAAAACACAGGTCCTGTTGCCTGCTTAGAGGTGCAGGAAACATTACTGCCCTTGCCTGTGTGACTTGTGCAGTGACCATCTTTCTAATATAAAAGTGTTATCTTTGTATGAATTGTAGTATTGAGAAGTTATATCAGTTTGGTTTTTTAATATGTAGAAATTAAAAATAAAAAAGTTTATTAAAAATATTAAAAACAATATGAACAAAAAAACTATTTTAATCACATAGAAGTTCTGTTGGGGTTGAAGGTGTGTCACCTAACTGAAACAGCCAAGATTAAGAAGACTTGACTATATTCTTGACATGTTTTTATAATGATTACATTTAGCTGGCATTCATGTTTGACATCAGAACAAGTCAAATTCAAATGATGTTTTGTCTTATTTTTCAGGAATGAGTAATAATTCTAAGAACTTAGTGTAATCACAACAGAGATTCGCTGCTCTCTGTTCTTGCTATTATTGCACTGACAATGAACACAATTGGGCATTAGTTCTTGTACTGTAAATGTAAATAAAAAGATAAGACCTGGCGTGTGAAAAATGGATCCACCAGATTGGCTCTGAGATGGGAAATTGAAGAAGAACTTGCCAAATGGGTTCAGTTTCCTCTCAGCAGTGTCGTCTTTCTCTCATCAATGTCACAGAGGAGATACTCGGGTAAGATACTTTCCCCTCTAGAGTGTCTCTCAAAATGGAAGTTCTCCAAATACACTGGTTTTCTTTAGCGTACATTTATTAATTGAAGGAGTTGTCTTTTTTTTAGTATGGAAATCCCCAATGTGAAATGAATTTGAACTGTTTTCAATAGAGAAATCTAGTGAGGTGTTTCTTATCATATTGCCTCCTAAGAATAAGTTCATGAGGATATCACAAGCAAAATGCTTTTTCAGACAATCTGTGAACAGCCAGGCACAAATGCCTGCCTTGGTAGTAACAGCTGCCAGATTATGATTCACTGAACAGGACAATAAATTTCAGCCTTATTGGATTTTGTTAATTATGTAAATGAGGTCACTGTAGAGGCAGTTGCTAATTATCAGTTACTACTGAATACCTGATGGGAGAGGTGGAGATGATATGCATCATTTTAACTATACTCATTTATTTGAACCGAGTAAGAGGGAGAGAACTGCAGTTTTCGTGATCTAGTTCTTGGTTAGCACCACTCTTTAAAATGAAATCCCACAGATACGGAAAGAAGTATATGCAAGGATGTTTATCACAGTATTATTTGCATTAGGAAAAAATCTGGGGCCATCTAAACAAATTAATTAAAATAGAACACTTCATATGATACATACCTGTGAAACTATTGAGGAAGATGTAGTCACATATATATATGTAATGCAGCTGATATAGTATGTAATTTAAAAGTATATTTTAAATGCATAGAAAAATAGAACTGTAATCGTGTCAAAATGTGAACACTATATATAAGTGATGTAATTATGGGCGCTTTCTTTGTTTTGTGTTTTTCTGAGTTTTTCAAGTAATTTTGTAGAGAGGCAAAAGTTCTAAATAAATGGAACTGATATGAACTTCAAAGATGATGCTGGGTACTGAAACTAAACACCAAAATCAGAAATCTTATTTTGTTCTCCAGGTAGAATTCTTAAGATATATCCTTTTTTCCTCTTAGCTCATTTTAATGGTTCAGTAAGTTAATTTACTAAAAAATTAAGTTTAATTTTAGCGATTTAATTTTTTAACAATTCCTTTATGTAGTTCATGTTTTTATTAACCAGAAAGTAGGAGTTATGTTTTCTCTAATTGTATGTGGTCAGGCATAATCTAGTAATTTATTGATAGTATGGCTGACACCAAACAGAAATTGGAATATCACAGAGCTTCACTTATTCTTCTCTGCTGTAAAATCTAATATAAAAATGATGGTGCGATCCGGTCGACAAAGAAGAACTCCATGAGAATGAGACAATACATACTTTTTCCTACTTTCTTTAAACAAATAACTGATTTCGCAGCACCACATATCAGAACACAGTGAGACAAAAAGTAAACATTCACCAGGTGCTCCTTGTGAAAATGATAGAAACTATGAGTTATGAAGGTAGCAACATACATCAGATGCATTGTAACCAAATCATATGATACCTGTTTTCCGTCTCCTCTAGGGAACCTTTAGGATGAGCCTGATGATTTGGTGCAGTTTAGCATTCCTGACCCCCATGTAGATCATAAATCTTGCTTGAAGACCGTGCCTATTAACAACAACAAACAAAAATCAGAAGAGACAGAACAATTTTAAAAACTGGCTTAGGGCTGAGAAACCAGAGAACCTCATTTCCTGGCAATGAAAGACACCTCATGCTCATTAATGATCCCCATTATCTATTCATCATTGCTTCCTCTTCAACACTCAAATTATGCTTCCATTTCTCAACGTGATATCCTTGTTCTAATCATCAGGCTCTCCATTGGCCCAGGTCTCTCACCAGTCTACAATAAATCATTCCTGGAAAAATACAGGAAATATACATGTATTACCATTTTTATCAATGCCTATGTTCACAGAGATTCCGGAGCACCCCGACCCACCTCTCTGCCTACAAATGTCCATAATATTTTGCATGGCTCATTCCTAGTCTCACCTGCTCCATTCACTCCTCTAATCTTTCCCCTCTTGGAACTCCTATTGTGAGTCTAGCATAACACATATAATTTGGTACTTAATTTGGTACTCTCTGTTTTATCTAGATAGTCTTAATAGTTCTTGGGGGAAATTCAGTCTTTTGTCTACATTTTTAGCTTTCTCCCTTAATTGTAACTTATAGTATAATAGTATACATTAAATATCTATTAATAAATTGCCTAGATATTATTGTTCCATTAAACTTTTATGCTTGTATTTTTGTTTTAGTAGTGTTTCCACAAAAACAGGTTGGTAAGTAAATATTCTATGAGACTGCTGATTTTTAATAAATATTTAGATAAAAAGAAGCTCCATGGTAGGTCAATAATGTCTAACTTCAAAGGAAAAAAATATCTGGGCTAACAAGGAGAAGTGGAGGAGGAAATAAAGTTAACTTTAGAAAATATCCAAAAACAAACTGTAGAAACTAAATGATTTAACATGTTTAGGGTGGGGCCTGGGTATTGGCAATAGCTGGATGCACCTGCTACCAATTTTAAGTTGTTGCAGTGTTGTTTATATGCTTGGACTCTGGAGCCAGCGTGCCTGAGTAATATTGCTGGCTGAGTGACAATGGGATATTAGTTTACTAAGAAAAAGCTGTGTGATTTGGGGCTGTTAGTAACTCCGAGGTTAGGTGTACAAGTAGGTGAAATTGTGACAATATGGGATCTTCCTCAAGGGACTGTTGTCAAGATTAAATGTGTTAACACCTGTCAAGAACTTAAAATAACCGCTTGATACCACAGACTGTTAAACTTTTGTGAGTCCTGAAACTTATACAACTTCCCAGCCTTTCTATAACAAAATTTTCAAAAATTAAGAATGTAAAATTAGATATGAGATCAGGTGACATCACTGAGAAAGGCTGAGTAAAGACCTCAAACATCCTCCCCTCCCAAAGCTACGTAAACACTGGTAACTTGTCAACATCAACCTTTTTGGCATGCCGTTAATTAACTAAAGGCTTCAGCAATCCAGGGAAGAGTTATTTAAGAACAACAGCTTGTAGAATTGCTCCCAAAACTTTTTGAGGTAGTTTTATCTTTATTTTTGCTCCCAAAACTTTTTGAGGTAGTTTTATCTTTATTTTACAAAAAGAAGGAATTGCAGTTTGGGGAGGTTAAAATCTTGCCTTACTGTATTGAAAATGGGAAACAGGCCAGGTGTGGTGGCTCATGCCTATAACCCCAGCACTTTGGGAGGCCGAGACGGGCAGATCACTTGAGATCAGGAGTTCGAGAGCAGTCTGGCCAACATAGTGAAATCCCATCTCTACTAAAAATACAAAAATTAGCCGGGTGTATAGTCCCAGCTACTCGGGAGGCTGAAGTGAGAGAATTGCTTCAACCCAGGACGTGGAGGTTGCAGTGATCCGAGATCGTGCCATTGCACTCCAGCCTGGGCGACAGAGGGAAACTCCATCTCAAAAACAAAAAAAAGAAAGAAAGAAAGAAAAGAAAGTGGGAAATAACTAATGTTATGGTAGAGAAATTTGGCAGACTCTGCCTTGGTCGATGGTCAAGGTCAACAGTAGTTCAACAGTGATGAACCGTGTTCATAGCACGGACCCTTGATATGATATGTGAGAATAACACTCTACTCCTGTTTTTTTTCTCCCCCAAAATTCATAATCCAAGCGTAATCTTGAAAAAACCATGAGACAAATCCAAATAGAGGGACATTCTACAAAACACCTGACCAATACGTCTCAAAACTGTCAAGGTCATCATAAAATAAGAGAAGTCTGAGAAACTGTCATAGCCAAGAGGAGCGTAAGGAGACACGAGGAACAGCTGTAATGTGACATTCTGGGTGGGATCCAGAACAGAAAATTTACCTAGGTGAAAAACTAAGAAAATTCAAATGAAGTATGAATTTTAGTTGATAGCAATGCATCAATATTGGCTTGTTAATTGTGACAATACTATTTTTAATAGTACCATATTAATATAAAACATTAATAGTAGGGGATACTGGGAATGGGGCTATGGGAACTCTACTGTCTTTGCACCTTTTCTGTAAGTATAAAACTATTCTAGGCCAGGTGCGGTGGCTCACCCCTGTAATCCCAGCACTTTGGGAGGCCGAGGTGGGCAGATCACGAGGCCAGGCGAGCAAGACCAGCTTGGTGAACACGGTGAAACCCTGTCTCTACTAAAATACAAAAAATTAGCGTGGTGGTGCGCACCTGTAGTCCCAGCTACTCGAGAGGCTGAGGCAGGAGAATCACTTGAACCTGGGAGGCAGAGGTTGCAGAGAGTCGAGATCGCACCACTGCACTCCAGCCTGGTGACAGAGCGAGACTCCGTCTCAAAAAAAAAAAAACTTCTAAAATTTTAAAAAGTTTATTTTTGAAAATCTGTCCCCAGAGAACCTAGTTAGTATGTGGGGGAATTGACATTCAGACTCATAGTGTTTGCATTATACAAAGCTACTGTATTAGTGCCCTAAAAAAATGCTAGACTGAGTGGCTTAACCACAGAAACTTTTCTCACAGTTCTGGGGGCTGGAGAGCAGCCAGAGACCTAGGTATAGGCTGGTTGGGTTTCTCCTGAAACCTCTCCTTGGCTTGCCGATGGCTGCCTTCTAACCATGTCCTCACATGATCTTTCCTCTACACGTGCATCCTGGTGTCTCTGTGTCCACATTTCCCCTTCTTGTAAGGACACAAGTCCTTACAAGTGGGTTGGGCCCAACCTAACTAACTCATATTAACCTCATCACTCTCTCTTTAAAAACTCTATCTTCAAATGCATTCTGAGGTATGAAGGGGGGTCAAGTTCAACATATGAATTTTGGAGATACACAACTCAGCCCACAAAAGGTACTTTCCAAATTTGGGAATAAAACCATGTTTATGTAAGAATGATTCCATGTTACATTTTCAAAGGGATGGATGATACTTTGGCAGCTCTAATTGTGTGGGAATCCTAACTGAAGTTTCAGGCCCTGTTTTTCATTTCCTGTAAGGCGCCTGGGGCCTCTGCCTGGCACTGGCTGCTCAGCCCTCGTCTTCAGACCCCTGTGTTTTCTCCTTTCCTTCTGCACACAGGCTTTTCTCTCTCATCGTATTTTATTGTCATTGGGATTCTCAGCCCTTCCCTGCACGTGTCTTAACAATGTTCTTTCCTTACCCTAGCCCTCTTCTTTTTGAGACTGTTACCATTTAGTTACTACCAGATTTTTGTTATTTTACCCTCTTTTAAAAGTTAGTATGTACTAGCAGTTTTAAAAACACTCCTATAAATGTTGATGACATTTTTATGATAATCTAAACTTTTCCTTTCCTTGCTAATCCTAGGTCTCAGGTGAATCCAAAGATTCAGGTGGGTGCTGTGTCCTGAGATTCTAACTTCTTGGAAATTATAGCTGCAAGAGAATGTTATCAGGAAATACAAAAATGTCAAAGGATTTAAAATAATAATAATTTGAACTGGGAATGTTTTAGATAAGCTTTAAAATTATGTTATATAAATAAATTACATGGGCTTCCATGAGCTATAAGGTTTCTGTAAACATCTAAAGGATTTTGAAAGAGCAAGGATGTCTATAATTATCGTGGTAAATCTTTAAATAAGTAGCAATTAAATTATGCAGAATCTCTTGAGGAACTTGCTGGAAATAAAGATGAGGCAGGAAGTTAGGGTATAAATTGCTAATTATATATGTATATATAAGCATATACATGCACACATATATTTGTATGTGTATATATATATATACACTCTTTGGTATAGTTTTGAGACATTAACTATATTAATATTAAAAATTATAAATTTATTACTCAAGAGATAATAGAATAGATTAAACATCTTGGAATCATGGATTTTTTTTTTTGAGATGGAGTCTGGCTCTGTTGCCCAGACTGGAGTGCAGTGGCACAATCTGGGTTCACTGCAACCTCCACCTCCCTGGTTCAAGCAATTATCCTGCATCAGCCTCCCAAGTAGCTGGGACTACAGGCGTGTGTCACCACTCCCAGCTAATTTTTTGTATTTTTAGTAGAGACTGGGTTTCACCATGTTAGCCAGGATGGTCTTGATCTACTGACCTCATGATCCACCTGCCTTGGCCTCCCAAAGTGCTGGGATTACAGGCATGAGCCACTTCGCCTGGGTGGAATCATGGAGTTTTAGGGAGGCTTAGCAATCAGGTATATTCTTACTTTTAATTTAATAAATTAAAAAATCTAGAGACCTAGGAAACCTGAGACCCTGAGAGATTACGTACATTTCTCAATAGTAACAAGCATATTTACAAACTCAAACGTGTTTCAGAGTATTAGTACAATAGCTAAGTGAAAGGAAGAGAGATTGAAATAAATTCAACTTGAAGATTTTTAAAGGAAAACAATCAATATAAATATTCCAGTCCTTGCTACTTCTCTTCTCGAGAGGTATCCAGATGTGCGCAGGTTCTGGGAAGCTGATTTGCTGTCCTACCACCACTGTGGGTGATTCAGGACGGCTGCACATCCTTGGCATTGCGGTTGAGAAGAGTCCAAGTCCATCTCTCCTTCCCTGGACCTTGGCTGGACTATGATAGCTTTGACTAAGAATATGTTGCAAAGGACATGATTTCAGTTCTATGCTCACCTGTGAGAAGGCTAGCAGCTTGGTCATAGTGTGTCCGCAATTTATTCCTTCTGGTGGGTTCCTGGTCTCGCTGACTTCAAGAATGAAGCGGTGGACGCTCGTGGTGAGTGTTACAGCTTTTTTTTTTTTTTTTTTGAGACGGAGTCTGGCTGGGTCGCCGGGGCTGGAGTGCCCTGGCGCGGTCTTGGCTCACTGCAAGCTCCGCCTCCCAGGTTTCCGCCATTCTCCTGCCTCAGCCTCCTGAGTAGGTGGGACTACGGATGCCCGCCACCTCCTCCAGCTAGTTTTTTGTATTTTTTTTTTTGTTTTTTTTTGAGACGGAGTCTGGTTCTGTCGCCCGGGCTGGAGTGCCCTGGCGCGGTCTCACCTCACTGCAAGCTCCGCCTCCCGGGTTCCCGCCATTCTCCTGCCTCAGCCTCCCGAGTAGGTGGGACTACAGATGCCCGCCACCTCGCCCAGCTAGTTTTTTGTATTTTGTTTTGTTTTGTTTTGTTTTGAGACGGAGTCTGGCTCTGTCGCCCGGGCTGGAGTGCCCTGGCGCGGTCTTTGCTCACTGCAAGCTCCGCCTCCTGGGTTCCCGCCTCCCGGGTTCCCGCCATTCTTGGGCCTCAGCCTCCCGAGTAGCTGGGACTACAGATGCCCGCCACCTCGCCCAGCTGGTTTTTTGTATTTTTGTTTGTTTGTTTGTTTGTTTTTTGAGAGGGAGTCTGGCTCTGTCGCCCGGGCTAGAGTGCAGTGGCGCGGTCTTGGCTCACTGCAAGCTCCGCCTCCGGGGTTCCCGCCTCCCGGGTTCCCGCCATTCTTGGGCCTCAGCCTCCCGAGTAGCTGGGACTACAGATGCCCGCCACCTCGCCCAGCTGGTTTTTTGTATTTTTGTTTGTTTGTTTGTTTGTTTTTTGAGAGGGAGTCTGGCTCTGTCGCCCGGGCTAGAGTGCAGTGGCGCGGTCTTGGCTCACTGCAAGCTCCGCCTCCCGGGTTCCCGCCTCCCGGGTTCCCACCTCCCAGGTTGCCGCCATTCTCCTGCCTCAGCCTCCCGAGTAGCTGGGACTACAGATGCCCGCCACCTCGCCCAGCTAGTTTTTTGTATTTTTTTTTTTTTTTGAGAGGGAGTCTGGCTCTGTCGCCTGGGCTGGAGTACCCTGGCGCGGTCTTGGCTCACTGCAAGCTCCGCCTCCGGGGTTCCCGCCTGCCGGGTTCCCGCCATTCTCCTGCCTCAGCCTCCCGAGTAGCTGGGGACTACAGATGCCACCTCGCCCTGCTAGTTTTTTGTATTTTTTTGTTTTTTAAGTAGAGATGAGTGTTACAGCTCTTAAAGCTGGTGTGTCCAGAGTTTGTTCCTTCAGATGTGTCTGGAGTTTCTTCCTTCTGGTGGGTTCGTGATCTCCCTGACTTCAGCAGTGAAGCCGCAGACCTTCACAGTGAGTGTTACAGCTCTTAAAAATGGCGCCTCTGTAGTTGTTTGTTCCTCCCAGTGGGTTTGTGGTCTGGCTGACTTAAGGAATGAAGCTGCAGACCCTGGTGATGAGTGTTACAACTCATAAAGGAAGTGGAGACCCAAAGATGAGTAGTGGCAAGATTTATCGTGAAGAACAAAAGAACAAAGCTTCCACAGTGGAAGAACAAAGCTGCCATAGCGTGGAAGGGTACCCTAACCGGTTGCCAGTGCTGGCTCGGGTGGCCAGCTTTTATGCCCTTATTTGGCCCGGTCCACATTCCGGTGAGTGGTCCATTTTACAGAGTGCTTGTTGGTCCATTTTACAGAGTGCTGATTGGTGTGTTTACAATCATTTAGCTAGACACAAAAGGTCTCCAAGTCCCCATCTGATCCAGAAGCCCAGCTGGCTTCACATCTCATTAGGATCCGAACCATTGTGTAAGATATCCAAGTGCCCTGATGGAGAGGCCATCTTGTGAGTCCCCATAATTGTGGGATGAAGAGAGGCCCAGATGAGTGCAATCTTCCAGTCACTACTCTTCAGACAGGTACATGAGCCCTCTGGGACCCACTAGACCAGATGAGATGCCAGCTGCATACCACTGGGTGACCTCAGTCAATGCCTGCCTGAATTTCTGGCCCATGGAACAATGTGATAGAGTAAAAGCATTGTTGCTTGAAGCCACTAAGTTTTAGGAGCATTTGTTATGCAACAATAGATAATCAGAATATTATACTTTGGATCAATTTAGGAAGAGAACTAACATTAATTTCAGGAAATGACTGCTTTTACAAAAATTAATCAACATACTAACTCAGCTAAGTATATTAGGTCAAAGTATAATTCAGAATTACTTAAGATTCAACCAGGGCCCAACAGACATCTAGTAATTTATAGGCACAGATTATTCTTGTCCTTAACATTCTGGAAATAATTGTACTCTAGGTCCTTACTGCTAAAGTTGTGGTGTGTGGTCCAGTGCCCTTATCCTCACCTGGGAGCTAGTTAGTAATACAGGATCTCTGGCTCTGCTCCAGGCCCAGTGCATCAGAAACTTCCTTTTAACAAGACCTCTGGTGATTCCTAAGCACTGTGGACCTTGAGAAGTCCTGGTCTAGGTAGTTTTATTAGAAGCAGTGGGAGGCTGATAAACAAATGTGGGAGGAACAGTCTTCACATTCATTTTCCTCTTCCTTGTTTGGCAATAAAAGTTTCTACTTTTAGATAAATTTGTTTTCCTTCAATATTAAGTCGTTACAGGCAGAGTTTCTTCAAGTCCCAAACATTCAAGAATTCTAAAGCATACTTACAAACTGCAGCATGTATTACAAATGTATTTACATTAGACTTAATTAGGTCAGTAAAATATATAAAGCCATTTTTTCAGTTCTTAGAAAATACAGTTTTTTACAATTTAGGCTGGTGGGGAAATAGATACAAAATAAATATTATTACATATGGAGTAATTAACCCAGTTTTGGTTTCTGGTGGTGGAAAAAGGCATCTAGAGAAGAATACCTAAATTTATTAACATAAGAAAGTGACTTTGGTGACAGATGGGAGGGCGGTGGGGGTGTGGGGGAAGCGCAGAGGCCTTCTCTTTGACAGTTTCTCACTGTCGTCACCTCGTGGCTGAGGATGAAATTCCTTCTTCTGGTCTTGCTGTTTCAATATTGTTTTTCTTTTTCTTTTTTTGTTTGTTTTGGAGATGGAGTCTCGTTCTGTAGCCCAGGCTGGAGTACAATGGCATGATCTCAGCTCACTGCAACCTCCACCTCCCGGGTTCAAGTGATTCTCCTGCCTGAGAATCACTTGTAACCCTGAGTAGCTGGGGTTACAGGTGGGAACCACCATGCCCAGCTAATTTTTGTATTTTTAGTAGAGACGAGGTTTCACCATGTTGACCAGGCTGGTCTTGAGCTCCTGACCTCAGGCTATCCACCTGCCTCGGCCTCCCAAAGTGCTGGCATTACAGGCTTGAGTCACTGCACCTGGCCTCAATATTGATGTTATATGTTTGTCTCTCAATAACTCAGCAAAGCTAAATCTCATGGATGGGACCGAGGATCAAAGCAACTCAGTTTCCCCGATGGGTTCCTGGGGGAGGAGAGCTCACCCTGAACAAAGGAGTAGAGAGCGTGGCATGGACCCTGGGGTACAGGTTGGTCTTCAGCTATGGCAGGGAGATTATCTGGTGACCTCCTGGGAGGTGATCCAGCTTCAGGCCATTCAGAGTCTTTATGAGAGGGGACTGTAGGGAAGAGAAGAATTCAGGCCACCTGAATGATTGGCATCAATGATGTATTTGTAACTGTTGGAGACAAGGTGCTCCCTACTCCAATGAGAACAGGTGTGTGAGAACGGGCACACCTTATTTCCCTCACGCTGCATTTCCACAGCCTGGTGATTGGCATAGAGCTCAGTCGATGTTTGGTTGTTCACTGACTGACAGGAAGAGTGGAACTCACCAAATAATGAGAAAATTGAAAGCTGGAGTGAGATCACAGACTAGCAGTAGGGTCATACTGGAAGGTAGGAGCAACAGCATCACCACTGACAACACAGGGTGAGGAAGGCTCCCCAAGGCTAAGTGGAGATGGGCTTCCCCCAAGGAAAGGGATGCCCTAGCCATCTTGGCTTGTTTTCTGAGGGCTATGAGGGTTGTGGGGCAGAAAAGAGGAGTATTTGCCCTGCTGTCTTGGGTTGTTCTTCCATATAGCCTGGGAAAGCCCAAGTTACAATTCAACTTATATTTTTGCCATATCATTGGATATATTATTGTTTCTAGCAACATCTGTATTCACCATTCACCCAAAATGAACCTTGTATTTTATTCCTTTCTCTAAGCTGCACTGAAATGCCCCTTTTCCTATGAAAACACAGTAATTTACAAGAAAAAGGTTTTACTTTTGTTACATTTCCATGTGCTGAGAACTAAATATTCAGTTCTCATTTGTAAGTGAAAAGTAACAAGCAGGAAAAATAATTATAATCTGTGAAAGTATGGCTTATATAAGTTGCATAAATTGAGGTATAAAGATATCAAGTAATAAGGTTTATAGGAAATACAAAGGCGGTGGTTTCAGTGTGAATCACAGAAGAGATTTTTAAAAACATCAAAGAGATTTTTCTTCACAACAGTTAATTAAAAGTGAGCGATATATATATATTTTTCAAAAATATTTATTTATTTATTTCATCTTTAAAATCTTTTAGGTTCGGGGTACATATGCAAATTTATCACATAGGTGAACTTGTGTCGTGGGGGTTTGTTGCGCAGATTATTTCATCACCCATTATTAAGTCAAGTACCCAATAGTTATCTTTTCTGCTCCTCTCCATTCTTCTGCCCTCCACCCTCAAGTAGACCCCAGTGTCAGTTGTTCCCTTCTTTGTGTTCATTAGGTCTCATCCTTTAGCTGCCACTTATAACTGGGAACTTGCAATATTTGGTTTTCTGTTCCTGCCTTAGTTTGCTAAGGATAATAGCCTCCAACTCCATCCATGTTCCCCCAAATGACATGATCTCATTCTTTTTTATGGCTATGTAGTATGCCATGATGTATATGTACCTCATTTTCTTTATCCAATCTGTCATTGATGGGCATTTAGGTAGATTCCATGTCTTTGCCATTGTGAATAGTGCTGCAATGAACATTCACACGCATGTGTCTTTATGGTAGAATAATTTATATTCTCCTGGCTGTATACGCAGTAATAGGATTGCCGGATCAAATGGTAGTTCTGCTTTTAGCTCTTTGAGGAATCATCATCCTGCTTTCCACAATGGTTGAACTAATTTACACTCCCATCAGCAGTGTATAAGAGTTCCCTTTTCTCTGCAACCTCACCAGCATCATTGTTTCTTGACTTTTAAGTGATAGCCATTCTGACTGTGGTGAGATGGTATTTCATTGTGGTTTTGATTTGCATTTCTCTAATGATCAGTGATATTGAGCTTTTTTTTCATATGCTTGTTGGTTGCATGTACGTTTTCTTTTCAAAAGTGTCTGTTCATGTCCTTTGCCCACTTTTTAATGGGATTATTTGTTTTTCTCTTGTAAATGTGTTTAAGTTCTTTATAGATGCTGGATATTAGACCTTTGTCAGATGCATAATTTGCAAATATTTTCTCCCATTCTGTAGGTTGTCTGTTTACTCTGTTGATAGCTTCTTTTGCTGTGCAGAAGCTCTTAAGTTTAATTATATCCTACTTGTTAATTTTTTATTGTGTTGTGATTGTTTTTGGTGTCTTTGTCATGAAATCTTGGCCTGTTCCTACGTCCAGGATGGTATTGACTAGTTGTCTTTCTGGGTTTTCATAGTTTTGGGCTTTACATTTAAGTGTTTATTTCATCTTGAGTTGATTTTTGTAGATGATGTAAGGAAGGGGTCCAGATTCAATCTTCTGCTTATGGAGAGCCAGTTATCCCAGCACCATTTGGTAGGCTATATATTACTGATTCGAGTTTGAAGCTCATTATTGGTCTGTTCAGAGAATCAATTTCTTTTTTGTTCACTCTTGGGAGGGTGTATGTGTCCAGGAGTTTATCCATTTCTTCTAGGTTTTCTAGTTTGTGTGCATAGAAGTGTTTGTGGTAGTCTCTGATGGTTATTTTTAATTCTGTGCGGTCAGTGGAAACGTATCCTTCATCATTTCTAATTGTGTTTATTTGGATCTTCTCTCTTTTCTACTTTATGAGTGTAACTAGCAGTCTAGTCTATCTATCTTATTAATTAAAAAAAACAACTCCGGGATTCATTGATCTTTCTGATGGTTTTTGTATGTCTTGATTTCCTTCAATTCAGCTCTGATTTTGGTTATTTCTTGTCTTCTGCTAGCTTTAGGGTTGATTTGCTTGTACTTCTCTAATTTCTTAAGTTGTAGAGTTAGCTTGTTAATTTGAGATCTTTCTACCTTTTTGATGTGGGTATTTACTGCTATGAATTTCCCTCTTAACATTGTCTTAGCTGTATCCCAGAGATTCTGGTATGTTGCATCTTTGTTCTCATTCATTTTTTAAAAAATCTTGATTTCTTCCTTAGTTTCATTATTTACCCAAAAGTCATGCAGGAGTATGTTGTTTAATTTCCATGTAATTGAATAGTTTTGAGCAATTTTTTTAGTCTTGACTTCCATTTTTATTGCACTGTGGTCTGAGAGCGTGTTTGATGTGATTTGAGTTTTTGCATTTGCTGAGGATTGTTTTAGGTCCAATTATGTGGTTGATTTTGGAGTATATCTCATGTGGTGATGAAAAGAATGTATATTCTGTTGTTTTTGGGTGAAGAGATCTGCAGAGGTCTATCAAATTCATTTACTCCAATGTTGAGTTCAAGTTCTGAATATCTCAGTTTATTTTCTACCTTGATGATCTGTCTAATACTATCAGTGGAGTGTTGAAGTCTCTCACTATTATTGTGTGTGAGTCTATATCTTTTTGTAGGTCTCTAAGAACTTGCTTTATTTCTGGATGCTCCTGTGTTGGGTGCATATATATTTAGAATAGTTAGGTCTTCTTGTTGCATTGAACCCTTTACCATTATGTAATGCTCTTGTTTGTCTTTTCTAATTTTTATTAATGTAAAGTCTGTTTTGTCTGAAATAAGGATTTCAATTCCTGCTTTTTTCTCTCTTCCATTTTGTTGGAAGATTTTCCTCCATCCCTTTATTTTGGGCCTGTGAATATCATTACATGTGAGATGGGTCTTTTGAAGACAGCATACTGTTGGGGCTTGCTTTTTTATCTAGCTTGCCACTCTGTGCCTTTTAAGTGAGGGCATTTAGCCCATTTATATTCAAGGTTAGTATTAATATGTGTGCATTTGTTCCTGTCATTGAGCTGTGACCTGGTTATTATGTTGGCTTGTTTGTGTGGTTTAGTGACACTGGTTTGTGTGTTTAAGTGCATTTTTGTAGTATCTGGTAGTAGTTTTTCCTTTCTATGTTTAGTGCTCCTTTCAAGAACTCTTGTAGGGCAGGTGTTGTGGTAACAAACTTCCTCAACATTTGCTTATCTGAAAAAAATCTTATTATTTATCCCTCACTTAGGAAACTTGGTTTGGCTGAATATAAAATTCTTGAAGATTTTTTTGTTTTAGAATATTGAACATGGTCCCCAATTTCTTCTGGCTTATAGAGTTTCATTTGAGAGGTCCACTGTTAGCCTCTCAAATGAAAGGGATTCTCTTTGGAGGTTACTGTCCCTCTCTCTGTAGCTGCCTTTAACATTCTTTCATTTTAACCTTGAAATATCTGACAATACGTGTCTTAGGGATGATCTTGCATAGACTCTTTCAGGATTTCTCTTTATTTCTAAACTTGACTGTTGATCTCCTAGCAAAATTCAGGAAGTTTTGGATGGTATCCTGAAATATGTTTTCCAAGTTGTTTACTTTCTCCCCTTCCCTTTCAGGGATACCAGTGATTCATAAATTTGGCCTCTTTACATTATCCCATACTTCTCAGAGGTTCTGTTCATTCTTTTATATTATTTTTTCTTTATTTTTGTCTGACAGTCTTATTTCAGAGAGCCAATCTTCAAGTTCTGAGTTTTTTTTTTTTTTCTCATCTTGGTTTATTCTGCTGTTAATACTTGTGATTGTATTGTGAAATTCTTGTATTGTGTTATTCAGCTCTATCAAATCCATTAGGTTCTTTATTATACCAGCTATTTCATCCTTCAGCTCCTTTATCATTTAATTGTGATTCTTACTTTCCTTGGATTGAGTTTTGCCATCCTCTGTAATCTCAATGGGCTTCATCCCTATCCATGTTATGAATTCTATTTCTGTCATTCCAGCCCACTCAGCCTGGGTAAGAACTCTTGTTGGAGACTTGGTTTTGTTCTTTGGAGGACATGTGGCACTCTGGCCATTTGAGCTACTGTAGTCCTTGTGTTGGTTCTTTCTCATCTCTGCATATTGGCATTCCTTTACCTGCAGTGTAGATTGAGTGCAGTCAACAGACTTGTTTTCTAGATGTTTTCACAGGACTGAGGCTATGTACAGAGTCTTTATTTGAAGCTGACTTCTTGTCTTTGATTTCAGAGTAGTGTATGCTTAGTTTATTTTTGGTGTTGAAGCTTTCGGGTGTGATCCAGTAGGTGGCACTTAGATGTTCTGGTCAGTTGGTAGACTCTCGCTCAGTTGCGTGGCTTCCCTCTGTTTCCTCACAGTTACAGCCGTGGTCCCTCTCAATGTTCGGAAAGTGTGGGTTCCTCTCCCCATTGAGTGCTGGCTGTAGATCACGGCTTGGCATTCCTCGGCTGCCCATTGCCGCTCTGGTGTGATCTCGGTGTTATTCTCCTTCCCCAACTTGGAGGCAGCAGAGGAAGGGACCTTAGTAGTGGTTGTGTCCAAAGGTCTTCTGCTTGTTTTCTGGGGGTCCACTCCAGAGAAATGGAGGTCAGAAATTGCTCAGTGCAATCATCCCAGGATGGAGGGTCTGTGCTGTGGGCCCAAGCAGGGGGTTCTCTGTCTAGTGATGAGCAGTGGGGGCAGTGGCTGGAACCCAAGGAAGACAGACTGGCCTCCTCTCCTTGGATCAACTACAGGTTGTTGGAGGTGTGGCTAAGACACATAAGGTCTTTGCTCCTTTGTTAATCTGAGGGTAGCAAGGGCAGTTCCACTGCAGAGGCAGTGGCAGAGAGGCTTTGAGTCTCTGGGGACTCTGTCCAGGGAGTTGCAGAGCTCCTACTGGCTCAGTAGTTCTGGTGGGGGTGGCTAGAGGCCTAGGCCTGGAGGACCTGCCCAGTGAGGACATATAAAAATGAGCACTCACGTAACAGTCTGGTCACTTTTCTGCAGTGCTGCTATGGTATGCTGGGGCCCACTCCAGTTCCTGGTCACCTTGGATTTTCCAGTTCCTGGAGGTATCAATAATAAAGGCTATGAAACAACAAGAAAGACAGCCTGCCTCTCTCTTTGAGATCTCCTTCCCAGAAAGTTATGGGCCTATTGCCGGCTCAAATACACCTGTAGGAGGTGTCTGGAGACCCTGGTTGGGAGGTCCCACCCAGTGAGGAGGAATGGGATCAGGGACACATTTATATAAGCAAACTAGCCATGTTTTCATAGAGCAGCTGTGCAGAGCTGGAAAACTGCTTTCAGCCTCAGTCGGTTTGGACTGTCTAAAGCTGGAAATCTGGATGGCTAAGTCACCTCAACAGCAAAGATGGTAGCCCACCCCTCCCTCTAGGTGCTTCGTCCCAGAGAGGTTTCAAGTCTCTGTTGGCCAGAGAACACCAACGGGGGTGGCTGGAGATCCTGGTTGGGAGGTTCTGCCCAGCGAGGAGGAATGGGATCAGGGATCCTTTTTAAAAAGCAGCCTGGCCATGTTTTCATAGAACAGCTGTGCTGTGCTGGGGGACCACTTCCACCCTTGGTTGGCTTGGACTCTCCAAAGCCTGAAGGCTGGATGGCTAAGTTGCCCAAACTACAAAGATGGTGGCCCGCCGCTCCCTCTGGGAGTTCTGTAAGTTGCCCAAACTACAAAGATGGTGGCCTGCCGCTCCCTCTGGCAGTTCTGTCTCAGGCGGGTGCAACACTGCTATCCTTGTCTGGCTGGAATTCTAAGCCAGTGGGCCTTATCCTGTGAGGTACCACGGAAGTGGGGTCTGCAGACTGTCGCTGCTCAATCTAGATTCAGCCGCTTTCCTAGGGGTATGTATGGCAGTCTAACCTCCCACCTTGCCTGAATTGCAACTACTTTTCCTGGGAAGCCCAGAAAGCCCAGGTCTCTAAGGCTTCTGGGTCTCCATGTGTGTGCCTGTGTGGCTGCCCTGCTGAGACCCCACTTAGCTCTGTGTGTCAGACTGAAGGCCCTGGTGGAGTGGGTTCATGGGGGACTCTCCTGACCTGAGAGTTGCAAATATCTGTGGGAGCAGTGTAGGTTCCTGGGGTCACTCATTCACTCACTGCTTCCCCGGGTGAAGGAGGTTCCCCTGGCTCTGTGTCACTTCTGGTGGGCTATTGATCTGCCTTAATTTTCTCCATTTTCCATGGGTCCAGTTATTTCCTTGATTAGTCTCAGTGAGTGTACCTGGGTGTTTCAGTTGAAGTTGCTGGGCTTACCTGCCCCTTCTGTTCCTGTCTGTGAGAGCTGTGTGCACTAGATTCTTCTAGTTGGCCATCTGGGCCACTACCCCCAACAAATATTTGTTAAGCACCAACTGTGTGCCAGGCACGACATAGCTGCTGTGTAGTAAATAATCATCAGGACAATAAAAATGTTTGCCTTCATTGTTCTTATGGACTTAGACGAAAATACAAGATATTTTCATATAAATTGCAATAAAGTGTGAAAATATTTGGATTAGAGAAACATAGAGCTTGAAAAAGACTTCCTAGAGGAAGTATATTTAGATTGGGACTATTGATTGGTGAGGAAGGGTGGAGAAAGAGGTTCCTAGACCAAGGGAACAGCATCAACAGGCATTGTGGAAGGTTTTTACTTTTATCCTAAAGGCAGTAAGTCAAAGAGGGCTTTCTAAAGGGGAATGATGCATTCGGTTTGGCATGCTAGAAAATTCTATCTGGCTCCAGTGTGGCAAATACATTAGAGAAAGAACAAGATGGAGACAGGGTTTCTTGTTTGGTGACTATTTGTTTTCTGTCCTTCAGGAATTAAAATGAGTACACCCCAGGAGAGTAAAGCCTTGATATATGGCATCACCTACCTACCTTTTAATTCGTATCTACTTGCTTTAGATATTTACACTTAGTTTTCTTTCTGTTTTATCCCAATAGTTGAATTTTTTTTTCTGTTTTTTTGTTTTGTTTTGTTTTGTTTTTTTGCTCTTCATTGGTCTTTAGTGAAAATAATCATATCTAGCATTTTTGGAGCACCACTTTGTGCAAGATACTATGGGTTCTCCTGTGATGTTCACAAAAATCCTTTGAAGTAGGTGCTGTCTCCATGTTTCAGATGGGAAATCTGAGGCCTTGAAAAGGTATGTAACTTGAACAAACTCACTCAGTAAATGCTGGTGCTGGAAATACACACCCAGCCTCATCGTCCATGCTCTCATCCAGTGATCTAAATGAGCCTCTTAGGACTACCTGGAAGCATGCTAATGGAGTGAGATGGTGCTGTGTTGGGTGGGGTAAAGTCAGTGCCATGGGATGCAGGGTCAGAATTTTCTCTTGATTTTACTGAACAGTGAGCATATGCTTCTTCCCTGGTCCACCCTCAGAATTCTTAAAGATTTCTTATATAGGGAAAAGAACTAGACTTGATGATAAAACTTTTTGCTAAGGGAGCACTTACTGTTCCTCCTTCTATAAATATTTCTTTTTGGCGAAGGGTGATTTAGAGTGTGTGACTTCTTTGCTGGAGTCCTAATGCACTCAAGGACAGTCATTCCTGTTTGAAAACCATTATATTAACATCCATAGCCACCTAAGCTCACCCTGTCTTTTAGGGAGGCTCCATCTTTGCCACTCTGGGTGTGATTCATGGACCAGCTGCATGAGGTTACCTGGGAGCTTGTTAAAAATACAGAACCTCAGGCCCCCTCCAGGCCTTCTGAATAGAATCATCTTTGCCACAAGATCATTGATATCTGTATGCACAATAAAGTTTTAGAAGCACTGTTCTAAATCTTTCAAATTCCTTATCAGTGATTCACAAACATGTGGCCTGGTTACATCAGAATTTCCTGATGTGTGAGTAAATAAAATGCAAATTCTTAGGCCCTGCAAAACCAAAACCAAAACCAAAAACTCCTACTAAATGAGAAACTCTGGAGATAGGACTTAGAGTTATGTATTTTTAAACGTTCTCTGTACAATTCTGTACAATTTTAACCCCTGATATAAGGAAAGAGAAAACTCCAGTTTTACATTACCATGTACCAGTAAAATGTTCTTTCTCACAGAATAGAGTGAAAATGTCACATAGTTAGATCCTGTTTTATTGCTGAAAATATTTAAAGTGCCATTAAAATATGATGTTAAAGACATTTTGCAAGTATTTTAAAACTTTTAAAAATGACTCAAGGAAAATATATTGTACAAGTTCTTTTGTATAATAAATATTGCAGTCTTGAGACTACTTGGACTTTAGAACTTGCAGTTATTCAAATAAAAATCAGACAAAGCTCTGATGCCCACTGAAATTCACAGTGTGCCTGACTTTTTAAGGTATTTAATCATGGAGTTTTATAAGGTGCAGATTGTAAATTCACATTGTGGGGAATTAGTGTTTTAAAAATTTTCCATTTCTTTTAAATAATCATATTTGAGGTGAGGTTTTTCCTATCAACGAATGAAAATAAGAAAGACACAAAAGCAAATGAAATTTGTTCTTGTTTGTTATGAGCTTCAAAGCTGAGTAGTTCAATATGAGATTATCATTCTGTTGCCTTTTGTATAATGTAGGCCAAGATGTTTTGACTCCCTGAGCTGGGATGTTTGCACGTGGTTCTGAGCAACAGCATTATCTGAAGGCCACCTTTGCTTCCCATTCAGGGCTCACAATAGCACTCTCCTCCCACTTGTATCACAGAAAATTACATGCTCATTAGAATTGGGCTATAACTGTGATGAAAGGGGTATTTTCTTTGGAACCTGAAGTGTCTGTGTTAATATTCTAAGCTTTAGTATTACAGGATGAATAAGCTAGTTGTTGACATAGGAAACCGAAGCAATTCTATTGTATACAATTACTAAATGTGAACTACTGTAAGGTTTTATGGTTTTATTAGCATGTTCACACTTTTATTTCACACTTAGAGTGTGACTACCAGTTTGGAATCCATCATATACAGTTTTGAGCTTCTAATATTTCGTTATGATGATTTGATGCATGAACAGATGGTGTGGCAGGAATGGCTGGCTGCACTGCCATTCATGACCCATTCATCATTTAGTGTTGTAGCTGGGGGCAGCTGCCCTCCATGGTCCACACTTCCCAGCCCCTCAGCCTGCAGGTTTGGCCATGTCACTAGCTTTCCAGTAGAATGTGAACAGAGGGAGTGTGTAGCATTTCCAAACCAAGACTTTTAGAAGCGGACTTCACTTTCGATTCCTTTTCTTTCCTGCTCCCTAGAGGAGCCACAGATGCAAGGAAACCGGACCCTAAGTTAACATCAGGGAAAGATGTCTGGTGCCTGGGAATATCAATTTTAGGCCATTTTTTAAAACTGATAAATAAGCTTTTGTTGTGTGGCACCATTAACCTTTTGGGATTCTTCATTATCACAGCTGAGCCTCTCTTTATCGAAGTGGGGAGAATGAGTTGGAGTGGAATAAAAACACAACTTAGAGGGCAAAGTGAGAGTGAAGAAGCAGGGGTGGCCTTCCCTAGTTCACATATATCCGAGGCTGGTCCTCACCTCCAGAAAGTGCTATAGGGTGGAGTTCGATGTTACGTGCATTTTGTGCGTGTCACAATGTAAATAGTAAATACAGTTACTGGGAGGGGCCAAGATGGTTGGCTAGAAAAAGCTGTGGTTGGAGGCTCCCACCCAGAACGAAAATGGTGAGTGAATCCTGCACTGGCAACTGAGGCATCCAGGTTCTCTCACTGGGACTGACTAGAAGATTGGTGCGACCCGCCGAGAGTAAGGAAAAGTAGGGTGGTGTGACGGTCCACTTGGGTGAAGGAAAAGCAGGGTGGTGTGACAGCCCACCCGGGAGCCACCAGGGCAAGGGGAGCTCCCACCTCCAGCCAAGGAAGGCAGTTAGAGATCTTGCTATCCCACCTGGGAAATCATGCTTTCTGTATGGATCTTTGCAACCTGTGGATCAGGAGATCCCCCTCATGAGCCCACGCCACCAGGGCCTTGGGTCCCAAGCACAGAGCTGTGCAGACTCTCCGTGGCCACTAGGCTGGAGACTGCCTAAGACTATCAAGTTCCTGTGGGCAAGGGTAGCAGCCATCACTGCAGCCCTAGTCTGCTGTTTTTCCCCTGCTGGTGCCAGGGAAACTGGACAGTTTGGACCCATGAGGAATTACCCACAGTGCAGCACAGCAGCCGTGGCAGATCGTGGCCAGGCTGCCTCTTTAGGCCAAATCTTGACCTATCCCTCCTCACAGGGCGGAGCCTCCCTGCAGGAATTTTAGCAACTCAAGACAGGGACTTGGGGGCCGAACTCTGATCTCCCTGGGACTGAGCCCCTGAGGAGAGGGGCAGCTGTGGTCTTCTTGGATCAGCAGATTTAGTCTTTCCCCCTGCTGGATCTGAGGAATCTGGGCAGTCCATCCAAGTAGGATTCCCCCCAGAGCAGTGCACCCCCTCCACCAAGGGGCTGCCAGAGTGCCTCATTAAGTAGATCCCTGATCCTGTGCTTCCTGACTGGGTGAGATCCCCCAACAGAGTCACCAGATGCCTTATATAGGAGTGTTCCTGCTGGCATCAGTTTGGGGCTCCGCTGGGATAGAGATCCCAGAGAAAGTAGCAGGTGGCCAACTTTGCTGTTCTGCAGTCTTCACTGGTGATACCACCAGGAGTGAGAGGGACCCAGGAGAACAGGGTCTGAAGTGCACCCCCAGCACTTCAGACTGTTGGAAAAGGGACCCTGACTGTTAAAAGAAAAACAAACAACAGAAAGCAGCAACAGCAGCTACAAAAAAAGTCCCCACAGAAAAACTCCACCCAAAGGTCAGCAGCCTCAAAGATTGAAGTTAAGTAAACTCACAAAGATGAGAAAGAATCAACAAAAAAATGCTGAAAACTCAAAAAGTCAGAGTACCTCTTCTTCTTTAAATGATTGCAACACCTCTCCAGCAGGGGCACAGAATTGGGAGGAGGTTGAGATGGATGAATTGACAGAAGTGGGCTTCAGAACAAACTTTGCTGAGCTAAAGGAGAATGTTCTAGCCCATGCAAAGAAGCTAAGAACCATGATAAAACATTACAGGAGCTGTTAACCAGAATAACCAGTTTAGAGAGGAACATAAATGACCTGATGGAGCCAAGAAAAACAAGAGCTTCGCAATGCAACCACAAATGTCAGTAGCCAAATGGACCAAATTGAGACAAAAATCTCAGAGCTTAAAGACTATCTTGCTGAAATAAGACAGGCAGACAAGATTAAGGAAGAAAGAATGAAAAGGAACAAACAAAACCTCCAAGAACTGTGGGATTATGTAAAAAGACTGAGTCTACGACTTATTGTCGTACCTCAAAGAGACAGGGAGAATGGAAGCAAGTTGAAAAATATACTTCAGGGTATCATTCAAGGAAACTTCCCCAACAGGCCAACATTCAAATTCAGGAAATCCAGAGAACTCCAGTAAGATACTCCACAAGAAGATCAACCCCAAGACACTTAATGATCAGATTCTCCAAGGTGGAAATGAAGGAAAAAATGTTAAGGGAAGCCAGAGAGAAAGATCAGGTCACTTACAAAGGGAAGTCCATCAAACTAACAGCAGAAACCCTACAAGCCAGAAGAGATTGGGGGCCAATAGTCAATATTCTTAAAGAAAAGAATTTCCAACCCAGAATTTCATATCTGGTCAAACTAAGCTTCATAAACGAAGGATAAATAAAATCCTTTTCAGACAAGCAAAGGCTAAGGGAATTCATTACCACCAGGTCTACCTTGCAAGAGCTCCTGAAGGAAGCACTAAATACAGAAACGAAAAACAATTACTGGCCACTGCAAAAACACACTGAAGTACAAAAACCAGTGGCACAATGAAGCAGCTACATCAGCAAGTATGCAAAACAACTAGCTAGCATCATGATGACAGGATCAAATTCACACATAACAATATTAACCTTAACTGTAAATGGGCTAAATGCCTCAATTAAAAAACACAGAATGGCAAGCTAGATAAAGAGTCAAGACCCATCAGTGTGGTGTATTCAAGAGACCCATCTCACGTGCAAAGGCTCAAAGGAGTGGAGGAAACTTTAGCAAGTAAATGGAAAGCAGAATAAAGCAGGGGTTGCAATTCTAGTTTCCAACAAAACAGACTTTAAACCAACAAAGATCAAAAAAGACAAAGAAGGGTATTACATATAAAGAGTTCAATCCGACAAGAAGAGTTAACTATCCTAAATATATATGCACCAAGTACAGGAGCACCCAGATTCATAGAACAAGTTCTTAGAGACCTACAAAGAGATTCAGACTCCTACACAATAATAGTGGGAGACTTTAACACCCCAATGTCAATATTAGACAGATCATCTAGACAGAAAATTAACAAAGATATTCAGGACTCAAACTCAGCTCTGGATCTAATGGGCTTGATAGATATCTACGGAACTCTCCACCCCAAAACAACAGAATATATGTTCTTGGCGCACATGGCACTTACTCTAAAATTGATCACGTAAGTGAAAGTAAAACACTCCTCAGCAAATGGAAAAGAACTGAAATTATAACAGCCTGTCAGACCACAGTGCAATCTAATTAGAACTCAAGATTAAGAAACCTACTCAAAATCACACAACTATGTGGAAATTAAACAATCTGCTCCTGAATGATGCCTGGGTAAATAATGAAATTAAGGCAAAAATCAAGAAGTTATTTGAAATAAACGAGAACAAAGAGACAACATACCAGAATCTCTGAGACACAGCTAAAGCAGTATTAAGGGAGAAATTTACAGCACTAAATGCCCAGATTGAAAAGCTCAAAAGATCTCAAATCAACACCCTAACATCACGACTAAAAGAACTAGAGAACCAAGAGGAAACAAACTCTAAAGCTAGCAGAAGACAAGAAATAACCAAGATCACAGCAGAACTGAAGGAGATAGAGATACAAAAAGCCCTTCAAAAATTATTGAATCCAGGAGCTGTTTTTTTGAAAAAAAAAATAATAATAATAAAATAGACTACTAGCTAAACTAATGAAGAAGAAAAGAGAGAATAATCAAATAAACACAATAAAAACTGAAAACATAGTTATCACCATTAACCCCACAGAAATACAAACAACCATCAGAGAATACTATAAACACCTCTATGCAAATAAACTGGAAAATCTGACATAAATGCATAAATTCCTGAACACATACACCCTCTGAAGACTGAACCAGGAAGAAGTTCAATCCTTCAATAGACCAATAACAAGTTGTGAAATTGAGGCAGTAATAAATAGCCTACCAACCAAAAAAAAAAAAAAAAAAAAAAAAAAAAAAAGCCCAGGACCAGATAGATTTACAGCTGAATTATACCAGAGATACAAACAGGAGCTGGTACCATTTCTTCTGAAAGTATTCCAAACAATTGAAAAGGAGGGACTCCTTCCTAATTCATTTTATGAGGCCACCATCATCCTGATACCAAAACCTGGCAGAAATACAACAAATAAAGAAAACGTCAGGCCAATATTCCTGATGAACATTGATGCCAAAATTCTCAATAAAATATTGGCAAACTGAATCCAGCAGCACATCAAAAAAACTATCCACCACGATCAAGTCAGCTTCATCCACAAGATGCAAGGCTGGTTCATACACAAATCAATAAATGTAATTCATCACATAAACATAACTAAGGATGAAAACCACACGATTATCTCAATAGATGCAGAAAAAGCTTTTGATAAAATTCAATATAGCTTATATTAAAAACTCTCAATAAACTAGGTATTAATGGAACATACTCAAAATAGTAAGAGTCATATATGACAAACCCACAATCAATACCATACTAAATGGGCAAAAGCTGGAAGCATTCTTCTTGAAATCTGGCATAAAACAAGGATGCCCTCCCTCACTACTTCTAGTCAACATAGTAGTGGAAGTTCTGTCCAGGGCAATCAGGCAAGAGAAAGAAATAAAGCATATTCAAATAGGAAGACAGGAAGTCCAAATTGTCTCTGTTTGCAGATGACATGATCCTATATCTAGAGGACTCCATTGTCTCAGCCCAAAAGTTTCTTAAGCTGATAAGCAACTTCAGCAAAGTCACAGAGTACAAAATCCTTGTGTGAAAATCACAAGCATTCCTATACACTAACAATAGACAAGCAGAGAGCAAAATCATGAATGAATTCCCATTCACAATTGCTACAAAGAGAATAAAATACTTAGGGATACAGCTAACAAGGGAAATGGAGAACTTCTTCAAGGAGAACTACAAACCACTGCTCAAGGAAATCAGAGAGGACACAAACAAATGGAAAAGCATTCTATGCTCATGGATAGGAAGAATCAATATTGTGAAAATGGCCATACTTCCCAAAGTAATTTATAGATTCAATGCTATTCCCATTAAATTGCCAGTAACATTCTTCACAGAATTAGAAAAAAAGACTTTTAAAATTCATATGGAACCAAAAAAGAGCCCATTTAGCAAAGACAGTCATAAGCAAAAAGAACAAAGCTGAAGGCAACATGCTACCTTACTTCAGACTATACTACAAGGCTATAGTAACCAAAACAGCATGGTACTGGTACAAAAACAGACACATAGACCAATGGAACAGAATACAGATTTCAGAAATAAGACCACACATCTACAACCATCTGATCTTCAACAAACCTGACAAAAACAAGCAATGGGGAAAGGATTCCCTATTTAATAAATGGTGCTGGGAAAACTGGCTAGTCATATGCATAAAATTGAAAGTGGACCCCTTCTTTACACCTCACACAAAAATTAACTTAAGATGGACTAAAGACTTAAATGTAAAACCCAAAACTATGAAAACCCTAGGAGAAAATATAGGCAATACCATTAAGGACTTAGACAAAGATTTCATGACTAAAACATCAAAAGCAATTGCCACAAAAGCAACAGTTGACAAATGGGATCTAATTAAACTAAAGAACTTCTGCACAGTGAAAGAAACTATCTTCAGAGTGAACAGACAACCTACACAATGGGAGAACATTTATTACAAGCTATCCATTTGGCAAAGGTCTAGTATCCAGACTCTACAAGGACTGTAAATTTACAGGAAAAAAACAACCCCATTAAAAAGTGGGCAAAGGAAATGAACAGACACTTCTCAAAAGAATACGTTTTTGCAGTCAACAAACATATGACAAAAAAGCTCAACATCATTGGTCATTAGAGAAATGCAAATCAAAACCACAATGAGATACCATCTCATACCAGTCAGAAGGGTGATTATTAAAAATTCAAGAAACAACAGACACTGGTGAGGCTGTGGGGAAATAGGAGCACTTTCACAATGTTGATGGGAATGCAAATTATTTCAACCATTGTGGAAGACAGCGTAGTGATTCCTCAAATACCTGGAACCAGAAATTCCATTTGGACCAGCAATCCCATTACTGAGCATATACCCAAAGGAATATAAAGCATTCTATTATAAGGATACATGCCAAGTGTATGTTGATTGCAGTGCTATTCACAATAGCAAAGACATGGAACATGGAATCAACCCAAATGCCCATCAGTTAGAGACTAGATAAAGAAAATGTGGATTGGGTATGGGCTCATGCTTGTAATGCCAGCACTTTGGGAGGCTGAGGCAGGTGGATCACCTGAGGTCAGGAGTTCAAGACCAGACTGGCCAACATGGTGAAACCCCGTCTTTACTAAAAATACAAAAATTAGCCGGGTGTGGTGGTGAACACCTGTAATCCCAGATACTGGGGAGGCTGAGGCAGGAGAATTGCTTGAACCCAGGAGGCAGAGGTTGTAGTGAGCCGAGATTGTGCCATTGCACTCCATCCTGGGCAACAAGAGTGAAACTCTTTCTCAAAGAAAAAAGAAAAGAAAAAAAAAAAAAAGAAAGAAAAGAAAATGTGATACATATACACCATTGAATGCTATGCAGCCATAAAAAGGAATGAGAACATGCCCTTTGCAGGGACATAGATGGAACTGGAAGCCATTATCCTCAGCAAACTAATGCAGAAACATAAAACCAAACACCACATGTTCTCACTTATGAGTGGGAGCTGAAATGAGAACACATGGATGCAGGGAGGGGAACAACACCCACTGGTGCCTGTCAGGGGCAGGGGGAGGGAGAACATCAGGATTGATAGCTAATGAATGTGGGGCTTAATACCTAGGAGATGGGGATGGGGCTTAATACCTAGGGCATGGGTCTCCTGCCTCAGCCTCCCCAGTATCTGGGATTCCAGGCGCCCACCACCACGCCTGGCTAATTTTTGTATTTTTAGTAAAGATGGGGTTTCACCATGTTGGCCAGTCTGGTCTTGCAACTCCTGACCTCAGGTGATCCACCTGCCTCAGCCTCCCAAAGTGCTGGCATTACAGGTGTGAGCCCATACCCAGCCCCCATTTTCTTTATCCAGTCTATAATTGATGGGCATTTGGGTTGATTCATTCCATGCCTTTGCTATTGTGAACAGTGCTGCAATGAACATACACTTGGTGGGTGCAGCAGACCATAATAACACGCGTTTACCTATGTAACATACCTGCACTTCCTGCATGTATATCCCAGAACTTAAAATAAAATTAAAAAATAAAGTTACTTATTATGCCATGTATTCAGTAATAAAATGTTTACTGAGTACTGACTATGGACCACATTGATATATGCCCACCAGGCTCTCTGGCCAAGTTTTGGGCCAATGGAGTTGAAGAAAGGTAGTGAGTTTGGGTAAAGCAATTTATCACAATAAGATATGATAAGTGCTATACTAGGAATAAGACCAGAAAACTTCGGAAGCTTGAGATTCTGCTTGAAAGTAGTGGAGAATGATTCACCAGCTGCCAAATTTTAGTGCTTAAGATGCATAAATTGATAGTTTTGTGATTGAGGGTTACTTAGCAATAAAAATAAAATAATAATTGCAACAAGTGGATAAAATTAGAATACTTAGGATTAAATACTTGAAAGTATTTTACAACTGGAAATTAGTGAAGGGATGGTGCAGAAGAAGGTGGCAATTATTGCATAGCGATTGACAATTCAACTTTAAATAGAACCTTGAAGAAGGAGTTTCTTTCCCACAAGGCCAATAGAAGCAAGACTAGTAAATAATAGGAATGCACAGAAACAAAATTCTCTCTCTTTTTTTTTTTTTCCTTGAGATGGAGTCTCGCTCTGTCCCCTAGGCTGGAGTGCGGTGGCGTGATCTCGGCTCACTGCAAGCTCCACCTCCCGGGTTCACGCCATTCTCGCGCCTCAGCCTCCTGAGTAGCTGGGATTACAGGTGCCCGCCACCACGCCCGGTTAGTTTTTTGTATTTTTAGTAGAGACGGAGTTTCACTGTATTAGCCAAGATGGTCTCGATCTCCTGACCTCGTGATCTACCTGCCTTGGCCTCCCAGAGTGCTGGGATTACAGGCATGAGCCATCGCACCCGGTCCAAAAACAAAATTCTTGACATTTGGTGTGGTGGATTTTATTGGCGTGCTCATTCTATTATCTTTGTCACTATCCTGTGTAAACATCCGTTTGTCCTTTTTCGTGCTAGATTTTGAGGATCTAGCTAGATGTCATTATGCATGGGTGGAATTCAGCTGTCCAACTTGCGTAATTTCCAAAACTTCGCTGACATTACATTAATAGCTTAAGGATTGTTATCTAATTCTACCTAAATATTTCCTCAATGAGATACTGAGTGATAAGCTAAAAAAAGACTGAAATTTCCCAAGAAAAATTCTGTCTTGCTCACCACCCATTGATATGTACCCAATATTAGTAAGATGAAGGTAGCAATCAGTCAATATTTTATGAAAACGTGAATTGTTAACTGAATTTCGCGTATCCCTTTTTTTTGCTTATCTAGATATACAAGAGAATGCAGAACAGTAATTAATGCTTACCAAGAAGGAAGAAATGAGAGAAAACTACAAAGAAATATAAATTATTTACATATGCACAGATAAAAGCTTTATTGTATGTTATTGATTCTGAATTTAGAAGTTTTATCAAAATGTCAAGGCAAGACTGATACTATATGAGAAAACCTGACCTAGATATGATGAAATCAGGTAATAAAGGCATAAAATTTTAAACTAAAGACATTATCAATTTAGTCCCCACGTAAGGGTCACCCCTCTGCAAAAACATGCAGCCTAGAGGGCAAGAAAGGGAGGTTCCATTGTGGAAATCTTAGACATGGAGTCAAAGAACATGTGAGGAAGGAAGGCTGACATCTCATGGCAGGGCAGTGACACATGAGACTGCCCCTTGTAAGGGGCAGGCATTTTGGAGAGGAAAGGGAGGTTTTTGTTGAGTCCCTTGCTATGTTGCATCATACACAGATTTTCATGCTGTTTCCTTTAATTTTCATGTGGCTCTGTGGGGCACACTGCATGAACCACACCAATTCTAGCCTATCTTCTCTGACTCTGAAGGCTGTGCTCTTTCTGCCATGTACACTGCAAGGAGATAACTCCTGGAAGGCACCAAAGCAACGGTGCATACAACCCCCGCATCTTACAGGACTGGGGACATCCATGGCATTTTAGGGCTAAAGGACAATTTTTAATCCAATAGTGTCATTTTACACTTAGTCATACATTAGAAAATCATGTCAGTCATACCTTTGAAATCAGGTCCCCCTTACTTCCACTGAAGCACTGTTTTGAATGGCCACCACCAACCTGTACTAGTGAAATCACTTCTGGTTGCCTTTTCTCTCCCATTCTTGGCCCCTTATCGTCTATTATTCAAACACCGTTCATGGCAATGTTAGTCAAACGTAAATCTCAGGGTTTTTCATTTCTCATCAAAATTGTACAATAATTTTTGTATCATACACAGAGTAGAATACAAAATAAAACACAAATGCTTACCGTGGCCTCTTAGGCCCTGTGTAGAAATCATTTGGACATCTCTCTGACCCCACTTCCAATGGCTCCGGCACTTGGCAGCCTTTTCACTGTTACTCAAACACGCCCAGCACACTCTCAACTCAGATCCTGTGCACCTGTGAGAGAAAAGATCAGGCAACAGTGATTCCAGGATTTTGATTCACAGCAGCTGAGTTAATGATGATGCCTTTATTCAGAAGGGGAGGGGGTTGTTTATTTTTTTAATTAGGGAAAAATTTAAACATAAGCAAAATTAGAAAGAATAGTACAAAAAATTTCCACAAAGTCATCACCCAGAAATAGTAACCATCAAGTCCCTGAGATCCTTGTTTCATCTGTGCTTTAATTGGATTCTCCTTCCTCTATCTTCCACACCAGCACCACCACCATGGGGCTCGTTAAGCAAATCTCAGACTTTGAATGATTTATTTTTATCATTTATATTCTAGGAAATATTTTTAAAATCACAATACTGTCATCTCCAATAAATGAACTATTATTTCCTAATATTATTGAATATTCATTCAATATTCAGATTCAGAAAACTTGTTTTGATATATTAAGTTGTGATCTATTGGTACCAGACATACCTAGATTACTGGCCTGACTCAGCAGTTGGCAAATTATCTGACTTCCAATAGAGTATTAAAGTATCTGAGCCTGGGTTTGCTCAACTGTCATACTTCCCTTGCAGAGTTGTTGTCAGAGTTAAAATTAATATGTATGGAAAGACCTTTCCTTATACTGCTGAGCAGCCCTGGAACGTCTGCCCAGGCCTCAGAAGGCATAACTGCAGTGGTTGAAATGTAGAGAACATGTGTTTGTCAGAAGTAGATCTGGTCTTGATTTGATATTTGGGTAACATCTTCCTTCTGACAAATTCAAATTAGTTGGCTAATAATATTAGGTTCTGTTCTTCAGCAAAGTTAAAATATTAATGAATTAAAAAGGAAAAGCTCAAACCTATTCTGTAGGATTTCACCCACTGTAGGGTTTGCATACACTCTGTTCACAAAGATCTCTTACACACGTGCCTGACACGTTGAAGGTGATCCAATTATTTAAAAATACATTGGTCATATTTTGCACTCCTTTTTGAGCTCTGCCTCTTGAATGCTCCAGGCCATGACCACTGCAGTAGCAGCTGCTGCCATGCCTATCCCTTCCTGACTCTTAAGTTCATACTTCTTCATGGTGAGACAAGTTGCTTGAGAATAGATGTAACTCTGGACTCAAGCATAGCCAACTGTTAAGGCAAAATGCTTGCTTGTATGGCAGAATTTGGAATTCAGGCCCTCACTGTTATAGCCTCGAAATAGACCAAGAAAGAATCGTAAATATACAAAGGCATTGTGTATTTACCATGGAGCACTCCCAGGATGTTCAGAGTAAACCAGGGCCATTGTTTCTAGGATGTTTGTGAAGGATGCGAAGTGCAAACCGTCACTCAATGACTCAGGCAAAATCAGACCAGACCTACTTCTGACAAACGTGTGTTCTCTCCATTTCAACCACTGCAGTTGTGTCTACTGAGGCCTGGGCAGAAGTCCCGAGGCTGTATATGACAGTATAAGGAAATGTCCTTCTGTGTGGGTGCCTGCCATTGCCATCCGCATCTGCACAGAAAAAAAAGGGAGATTACAGCTGCATTCCTGTGTTTCCTCATTTTTCGCTCCAGAAAACTGGATTCTGATCCCCTCCCATTGTAAAAAACAAACCTGAAGGCACGTAAAAGTAAGCTGAAGAGTGGGTAAAATATCCAATGGTTGAATTAAAAGGAAAAGTTTGCCACCAAATCTTAACCTCTATTCTGCTATCTATTTAGGGAAAAGCTCCAATAAAGTATTTTAGCTCGAGTCTCAATGCTGGAATTTAAAAGCGGTAAATGGAATCGTAATCAAAGCTGTTTGGGGTTATTCTGCCCTGTGCCATCTCCTCTTTTTTAACTTTCCCTCATGCCACTTTCTTCTCCCCTTTTCAGTGGGAAGAGCCTTGGGTTGGAAGAATTCAGATGTGTGTTGAAATTCTGGGAACATTTCTTGGCTTCCTCAGGCCGATTCCCTCACCTCGAAAGCAAAATGGTGCACTTCTTTGTGTATTGTTTAATTTCTGGACTCTCCCACTAGCTCTAAGGTTCTGTGACTGTGCACTTGCTAGGTTTCCATCTTTCCTTCCTCCTCTTTTCTCAGCTGGAAACCTGAGTGTCCATGTGTGGCTATAGGTAAGGTCATGTGTCTGAGCCTGGTTTCTCCAGCAGCTAAGGGCTAAGTGCTTTGTATTATTGTGACACCTGATCCTTACAACAGCCATCCAGGTTTTCTATGCCCATTTTCATGGATGCAAGGAAGCTGAAGCTTTCAGGTATTAGGTAAGGAATCCAGACAAATGTGGGGACAAGGGTCAAACACCGAATCTGGACCATTATATGAGAATGGCTGTGAAGGAGAAAGCAAGCTTCTTGGTGGCCCAGCTCTGGGTTCCATGCTGTTTAACCAGTCCTTCCTTAAAGAGATGACAAGGGAGCATGTGATAAGCCTCTCACAGAGACCCACACTGTAAGGCAGACAGTGTGCTGTGCTCCGAGGAGGCGGGACCAGGGGTATAGAAACTAAAGGAAGCACCATTACTCTCTAAAAGGTGGGACAGCCCCAGTCGCCTTTATTTACTTTTCACATGCATTTTATTGTGATTTTCCATGTTCTGGGCATTCAAGTCTGCCTGTTTTTAAAGGCAGATTATGGGAAAACTTGATCAACTTGATCTTTTGAGGACACCTTCAAACATGAAGTGTCCTGTGTTCCAGTGGGACCCCTATCCCTTGTTGTGGGGAATACATGCAGCTAGTTTAATTTGTCATCCAGCTTCTCAATTCCAAGACCATGTATATTCTCCCCTTCTGTTTCCTCCTCCTTGTTTCTTTCTTTCCTGCTTCCCCGGAAACCTCCATCCCTGCTGTGGACTCACCTCAGACCCAGGTGATATGATTTGGGTGTGTCTCCACCCCAATCTCATCTTGAATTGTAGTTCCCATAATCCCCACGTGTTGTGGGAGGGATTTGGTGGGAGGTAATTTAATCATGAAGGCCGTTACCCCCATGCATCTGTTCTCATGATAATGAGTGAGTTCCCACAAGATCTGATGGTTTTATAAGGGGCTTTCCCCAGCCTTCACTCGGCACTTCTCCTTTCTGCCATCATGTGAAGAAGGATATGTTTGCTTCCCCTTCTGCCATGATTGTAAGTTTCCTGAGGCCTCCCAGCCATGTGGAACTGTGAGTCAATCAAACCTCTTTCTTCTAGAAATTACGCAGACTGGGACATTTCTTCATAGTACGGTGAAAACTAATACACCAGGTATTTATTTATTTATCTATCTATTTATTTATTTTACACTTTTAAGTTCAGGGGTACAAGTGTAGGTTTGTTACATACATAAACTTATGTCATGGGGCTTTGTCATGCAGATTATTTCATCACCCAGGTATTAAGCCTAGTATCCATTAGTTATTTGTCTTGATCCTCTCCCTCCTCTCCACCTCTACCCTCCACCCTCCAATAGACCCCACTGTGTGTTGTTTCCCTCTATGTGTCCATGAGTTTGCATTATTTAACTTTCACTTATAAGTAAGAACATGCAGTATTCAGTTTTCTGTTCCTGTGTTAGTAAAGCCAGGGTTTTAAAAGTGCCTCGTGGGCAGTTGGCAGTTTGCATATCACTACCAGATAAATCATCCTAAATATTTATTTTTTCATGATATTTCTCTGTACTTTCCTAACACTTATAAAATAAACTCTATACTTTTCTGCTTAGATTTCAAGACTTGATAAGTAGCCAAAATGATTGATTATTGAATTGATTTAGATTTTTACTTATATCCAAAAATGAACATTATATTGTATACAGAAAACTGACAATAGTTTAAAAAGCAAATGTTAAAGTAGTTTTCTATAGTGATTATATTGCATAATTGCATGTAGAAAATACAAATAAATTCTCTTTTTCATGAGTAAGGGCACTTTGGACTAGTCTTAGGTTAGAACATTCTGTAATACATAAGACAGAAATTTTAAAACTGCTTTTGAAGAATTCATTCCCTAGCTTAAAGAAGAATAAATTCAAATAGTTAACCAGAAGTCATATCTTGAGACTCTTAACTGCATTAATAAGCATGTATTAACTATGACCCGGGTTCATTTTCTTAACATTTTAGAAATAATGTGTAATTAATTGATTCCCAAATTTTGTCATGATTTTTTTTTTTCTTAAGACTGAATTTACCACTTGAACTTCAGCATTTGAAAGCTGTGTAGATATGATATGGTTCATGGATTCTTTACCTTAAAGCGACCCAAGAAAGAGATACAGGGCTCTGGTAATAGTGTGTGTGTGTGTGTGTGTGTGTGTGTGTGTGTGTGTGTGAGAGCAGGTCTCTGTGTGTGGGTGTGTCAGTGTGTTTGTGGGTGACTGTGCCTGTGTGTGTATGTGAATGTGTGTGTATATGTGTATGTGTCTGTATGTGTGAGTGGGTCTCTGTGTGTATGTGACTGTGTGTGTGAGTGTGAGTGTGTGCGTGTGTGATGGATATCAGGATTCTTCCGGAAAGAGCTTCGTAGCTTTCATATGACTCTCAGTGGGGTCCTTGACACTCAGCACATGAGCCTGATGCAGCATAGTCCCTCGGTGGGGCTGAATGTGCTCAGATACACAATGCTTTAACACTACAACTAGAGGGAACTCCCCTATTTTCCCATCTGGAGTTCTTGGCCTAGTGTTCCTTCCAGACAGAGAGTCCAGCATTTAGTAATCTGGTGTTATTAAGAGATTTGAGCTAATCACTGTCATAAATGACTCTTAGAAATGTCTTCTAACCCCCACCACTGGTGATTTTCCCCCTTCGGGCAATGCGTACTTCATTGTCTTTAAGTACTCATTTTATGAGAGATCTCGTATGTCCTAAGATTCTATTTGGAGTTAAGTACTCCTAAATCATGCAGAGTTGTTTTATCTCTGATTTTGGATCCAAGCTTAGAAATATTATATAACAAAAACATGGCTCCCACTATAGAACTCCATACTCTGGAACAAAAAGCTGGTAACTAGGGGAAACTAATGAAAGATTTTTAAAATATATTTTATATTTTTCCTTAGTATTCTGAAAGGAGATTATTAATTTTTAAAATGTCAGTGTCAGCTACTCTTTTATTCATTTTTAAAATTTTTATACTAAAGCCTTTCTAAATAAGAAGATAAATGGTTTATGATATCAATAACTTAAATTCCTTTTAATTTAAAAAAAAATATTATAAATGCTGCGTTTATCTCACATTCTGGTTTCAGTAAGATGCGCCCTGAAGCGTGGATTTGTAACTAAGAGAGTCTCTATGGTCATTATCCTAAAAGCCGTGAAGCTCCTCATCACACTGGTGTCTTGCAGTTGACTATGTAGCTTTTCCAAGGGTTTTAAGATCACATGTAGTTATTAATAATGCCACCTAGTGAGAGAAATTGCTCAGATGGCTATTCTTTGAATGATTTGAATAATATATTTAGCTTTATTTATTTTGCGTGAATAGGAAATTATGTCAAACAACACAGCAATGTTAATCACATCCTGCGATGGAACAATTCCTGATGGGTCCAGCAGATGGCAGCATATATCATGAAAGCATAGAATTGCCACTAAAAAAAAAAAAAAATCTGGGCCAAGGCTGCTTTTATCTTTTTTTCATATGACTGAGTTTTTCCACTCTTTGATGTAAAAGGAAATGTATATCTATGTTAAGGATACAATAACTTTCCAGAATGGAGGTAATATATGGCACTAGGTCATAATGATAGGACTTTTACTGAGAACTAATTCCATGCTTCCATTCTAAGTACCTAATATGTATCATTGCTCACAGCAACCTTTCTGTTGATATTATGACTGTGCCCATTTTACAGACAAGAAAATTGAGGCAGGGACTTTGCCCAGGTTTTCACAGCTACTAGGTGAAGTTGGTGGGAATTTAAACCTGGTTCTAGTGTTGCTTAACTGTTGGGAATGTAGTAAGGGATTAAAATTAAAAGTATTAGGAAAAATACTGGTTTTTAGAAAAGAGACCTGAATATTACACTTAATTCAAAACTATCTTTATTATGTCCCTGAGTTCCACTGGCTCTATCTGACTTCAAACTGATTGCCTCCTCTTAGCTGGATCCGCACTGTGACTAAATGACAGAACCCCACTACTGGGGAAGATGATAGAGTTTACGGAATATTCGTACTCAAACTTTTTTCTTTGTGAGAACATTAGGAGGAGTAAAGACATTTAAAGATTGCCTTTTCTTCTATTTTTAAAATTTATTTATTGACAAATCTCCCAGTGTCCTCTCTCCCTGCAACTTTACTCTCACCCTGAAGTACTTGCTATTCTCTGAATACAGTTCTCACTTCAGTTCCTTCTGTGTCTTTGTTTATCTTGTTTTCTAAACCTGGAGGCAGCTCATCTCTCCCTGTCCCCTTTCAAGATTGGTTACTGGACTAATGTCATTATTGACCAAAGGAAAAGCAGCATGTAAGGGCAGGGACATAGGGGCAGGAGAGTGTCCAAGGGTCTTGTATAAATAACAGCATAGGTTTTAAAATGAAGTGCAACGAAGAGCCTTCTCTTGCATTGTTAACTCTCTGGTGTACATTATTTTCCCAGCTAGATTGTAAATTCCTTTGAGAGGTGAGGCCACATATGAGTTAACTTCCTGTGCCTCCCAGCCTTATCTACTAATACCTCAAATAGTACTTTCCTCCCAGCAGGTATTCAATGACTGCTGTAGAGGGTGGAGTGGTGCAAAGTCCAGCTCAAATGTGGTTTATCAAGGCTGAACTTAAGCACTACTCACCTTGTGTTTTTAGCAGCTGTGGGCCAACAGGGAGGCTGGATAAGTGGAAATCAAGCAGAGATTCTTTTCCTAACTTTGGAGAGAGAATAAACAGCTACACAATATATGAAAAGAATAGCAAGGTGATAAAATTCACAGTTTACAAAATAAAGAATAAGCTCAGATATGCTCTGCAGGCCACTCTGAAGACCAAGAGGTAGTCCCCTTTCTTACCCATAGGCTAGAAGAAAAATTAAAGCATACTCAAGCATAGGAGATCTGTCCATATGTAGCCCAGGTAGGAAGATCAGTGAGCTCAGAAGAAACTACCTATTAAGTGAGCTTCGGGAGGAAAGTAGGAACAGTAAATAATAGAGATAAGGCCCAAATCCTTTCACCCAGAACACTGGCTCTTAACCTTGGCAGACTCAATGCCCCCTGTTAATAATAAATATTTTATTTTATTTTTGAGATGAAGTCTTGCTCTGTCTCCAGGCTGGAGTGCAGTGGCATGATCTCGGCTCACTGCAACCTCTGCCTCCTGGGTTCAAGCAATTCTCCTGCCCCAGCCTCCCAAGTAGCTGGGATTACAGGCGCCTGCCACCACGCCTGGCTAGTTTTTGTATTTCTAGTAAAGATGGGGCTTCACTATGTTGGCCTCGATGGTCTCGATCTCTTGACCTCGTGATCCACCCACTCCAGCCTCCCAAAGTGTTGGGATTACAGGCATGAGCCACCACGCCCGGCCAATAATAAAACATGCTTTCTGTCATTTGTGGAAGGAAATTTAAAGATAACATGAACTGCCTATATATATAACTTTTAAAAATCAATATGAGTGCCTTAACCATATATTGAAGGAAAAGTGGGAAAGTAATATATAATAAGGTACCATTCATTTCAACATGCTAGTGCTCAGAGCAGCTACACTTGAAGAGATACAAAAATGTCTTGTTGTTGTAATTGTCTGCAAGTTCTTCCTGCACACTGCAGAGGCAAAGCCAAATCACTGAGGCCATAGCATTGCAGTAAAGAAAAAGTTTAATTTGTGCAAGTCCAGCCAGGACTCGCAGGAGACAGAGTTATTACTCATAGTAATCTCCCTGAAGGCTCAGAGGTTAAGGTTTTCCAAGGATAGTTTGGTGGACAGGGGACTAGGGAATGAGTGCTGCTGATTGGTTGAGGATGCAATCATGGGGTTGTGGAGAATGGTCCTTGTGCCCTGAGTCCAGCTCCGGGTAGAGTCCCAGGAGGGGATTCATGACCAGTTGAGTCATGAGCCATGAGTCCAGGTGGGGTTAGCTGGTTGTCAGGAATGCCAGCACCTGAAAAGGCACCTCAAAAAGCTAATCTTAGGTTTTACGATAGTGATGTTATCTGCAGACGTAAGTGGGGGTGTTACAAATCTTGCAATCTCTACAACAATGGCTGGTTATCATTTAACTATATCTACATACATTCTGCTACTATGTAGCAGAATTCAGGCCCCTCTCATAACCCTAACTTTGTGCATTTTTAATTATTATCCTTGCTTTAAGGTTAAACTATCAACTAAATTTCTCCCAAAGTTAGCTTGGCCTACACCTAAGAATGACCAAGGACAACTTTGGAGGTTAGAAGCCAGATGAAGTCAACTACCTCATATTTATCTTACCATCATAATTTTGCAAAGCAGGCATTGGCAGCCTTTGGTGTGTGTTGCAGGACTTCTAGAAGTCTTAATGCCTGTCCACAAAATGTCAGTAGCACCTCCATTTATTTTGACAGAAACAATTCCACAAATTTGAAAAATACCCACTGAGAAATGAAAATGAAATTGTAAGCCCCCCAACTGACTGATTGTGTCTCTTTTTGGCCAAGGGGACCCCAGAGAAAGTTAAAGACTGACTTTCCTGCCATGACTTGATGGAACATTGAACATACATTGTACCTGTATTAATCCGTTCTTGCACTGCCATAAAGAACTACCTGAGACTGGGTAATTTATAAAGAAAAGAGGTTTAATGGACTCACAGTTCTGCAGGCTTAACAGGAAGCATGACTTGGAGCCCTCAGGAAACTTACAGTCATGATAGAAGGTGAATGAGAAGCAAGTATCTTGTTCACATGGTATTAGGGGAGAGAGAGAGTGAAGTGGGAAATGCCAGACACTTTTAAAACGTAAGATCTTGTGAGAACTCATTCACTATCATGAGAATGGCAAGGGGAAAATCCACCCCCATGATCCAATTGCCTCCCACCAGGCCCCTCTTCCAATTCAACATGAGGTTTGAGTAGGGACACAAATCCACACTGTATTAATGCCCAATCCCCTGTTACTTGCCATTAGGCTTTCTTCCCTAAGGTCTAAACAGCAAACAGCCCTTTCAAAAGATTCCACCACTGATTTAAACCAACCACCTGATGGCACCCCTCTTTTATTTCAGTTTTTCACAACTGACCAGCGTTTTTTCTGATAAGAGATCACAGACCACAAAGTGGCACTGGCCAGTCTATGGAGGATGCACGGTGAGGGTTTTTGTGTCCTCTGCTTCACCTTTTGATGTCAGAGGGTCGAAAACTTCATGCTCAGATCATGTTAAGGTTGCCATTTTTTGTACATGCAGCTCATGGGGCATGAAGCTCAGTTGTGCCTATGCACGTTTCTCCTCTCATAAACTTCATCCCTCTTCCTATAGCTTATTAACTATGTGTACTCAGACACCCTGCTCAGCATAAATTCCTGTTTCCTTTTCCCCTCCCTCAAAATACCTGTTTTTGGCTTCTGACCAGAGGCTATGCTTCCCAGCCTGTGAAAATGGCCACCCTGCAGACTGCAAACTTGTTTTTTTCATATCCAGACAGGGTCTCACTCTGCTGCCCAAGCTGGAGTACAATTGCACAATAAAAGCACATTGTAACATTGAACTGTTGAGCTAAAGGGACACTCCTACCTCAGCCTCCCAAAGCACCGAGATTAGAGACATGAGCCACCACACCTGGCCCAGGCTGCAACCTTTTATGGGAAATAAAGCCCTCCTTTCCAAATCTATCAACCTTGTCATTCTTCAGTTGATGACACCAACGGTAGTACCATCCCTTCAAGAGCCACTCTTTTAAATTTAATGTCAAGGTTAGAGTTCTTGTGGCCACTTCTATGTCATCTTGTTAAATGGTGTCATTCTTTTCTTTCTTTATATGATAGTTTTTTAAAAGCAAGCACTGTTTCTCTAACAGTAATTGAATATTATCAGATAAATTTATATTTGCTTTAAAACTCTCTGAATAAAAACAGAATTATGACTAAAAGTAAAATATAATAAGAACAAAAAGACTTCAGAAGCATTCAGTGATAATCACCTAAGGAGAGTCAGTTATTATATGCAAGTCACAGTATGGATAATATAGGATATGTCTTTGACAATGTCTTTTTTCACTCAAAAATATGTTGCAATGACAACACCTGGGCCTGCTGATCAATATAAAACATCACTAAGAGAAGAATAATCAAAAATCATCTGAATACTCTGAATTATTCTTGTCAAAAGCTTAAATATAATCAAACTTCTATATCTAACTTCTAATTTCTTGGTTACATGGGGATTAGAGGAGCAAGTTAAATGGCAATGAAAGGACACAATCAGCAAATTGAGAACATAGGAAATTCTATATGGAAAACAAACCACTTTTTATTATAACATTCTCTAAGCTACATGTGAAACAACATTCTCTAAGCTACCACCCTATCCAGAGGCATCGGAAGGCACCCATGGTAGCCAAATCTTGGAGGGCAAAGATTGCTGAAAGTAAAATTATTGAGCTGAGCCTGCCATCTCATACTCCTTCAAAATCCCTTGAAACACTTTAGTGATTTTTAAATGAAGCTGGACAAGAGGCTGAGAAACCAAGGCAAAATCTGAGCAGGAAGCAAGTGACTAAGCAGAGATTTTGGCTATCTCACAGCACCGGGAGACTAAAATTGAAATTCAGGCTATCAAAGCAGTGAGGATTTGAGAGGCCAATTCCAAAAGAGAAAGAAGTTTTAGATAAGTTGAATTTGAAAATCTGAGTCACTTTTCCGCTTGAGGGTTTCTTCACTGTCTAGAGAGTGAAAGAAAGAAAACTCAGCTTAGAGGTTGAAGGGAAGCAGGGCTTTTGTAAGCCTCACAAGGCTAGGGAAATAAACTTGGATGCCCTACTCAACATCCTGGACACTCATTTGGGATGTCTGAATGCCCAAAGGACTACATCGTAAGAAATGTGTAAACCAGAAATTGACTATGACTTTTCCAGTTCAAAATCAGTTTCAGATCTGGAGGTATACTCTTGTACCCATAGACTAGAGAGAAAAGAAAATCATGCCCAGATGGAGATGTAGATCCATGTTGCAGAACTCAACTCTCTATTCTAACTTCTTGTTGAAAACAAAGTGCTCACCCAGATATTTTACAATTATTTATACTCACAATCCAATATTTAATCATTAATTTCCAGATATGTCAAGAACCAGAGAAGCAAACAAACCATAGAAGTCAAACTACAGGTGATCTGGATATTAGACTAGTTAGGCTCAGTCTTTAAAATAACAGTGACTATAAAGTTCAAGAAAATTGGTGACAGCAAAGAGAATTTCACTGAAGAATTAGAGTGTATTAAAACAAATTCAAAGAAAATCTTCTACTGCAAAAATATGGTAAGTGGAATAATTTGCTTTATTGCAGATGATATTTCATACCAAATGCTGGAAACAATGTGGAACAATAGAAACTCATTCGTTGCTGGTAGGAATGCAAAATGGTACAGTCACTTTGGAAGACTGTTTGACAGTCTCTTTCAGCTAAACATAGTCTTACTATGCAATCTAACAATTGCACTCCTAGGTATTTACCTGAGTTGAAAATTTATGTCCATCTAAAACATTGTACAAAAGTTTATAATAGCTTTATTCATAATTACCAGAACTGGAAGCAATCAAGATGTTTTTATTCAATACAGGAATGGGTAAACAAGCTGTGCTACATCTATACAATGGAATATTATTCCATGATAAAAGGAAATGGGCTATCAGTCCACAGAAAGACATGGTGGAATCTTAAGTGCCTATTGCTAAGTGAAAAAAAAAGTCAGGAAAAGCTACATACTGTAGGGAAATGTACACACAAGGGAAAACTGTAGAGATAGTAGAAAGATCAGTGGTTTCCATGCCTTCAGCAGGAGGCAAGGGGGCTGAATAGGTGGAACCCAAGGCACTTTTAGGGTGACGAAATGATTCTGGATAATGATACTATAATGTAGATACATAGCATTATGTATTGTGAGAATCCTTAGACATGTATGTCATAAGAAGTAAACTTTACTGTATGTAAATTTAGAAAGTCATTTAGGAAGCAAGGGGATCCTAGGAAAGATTATAGATTGCAACAAGAAATTCTAGGTGTATTACAAACAAATGAATGTATAGCCAGCCTCATTATAGGCGTAAGGTGGAAGAAAGATGGATGTGAGTCAAAGCTGTAATTCTAAAGGCATAAGAAGCTGCACATAAGTTTAGTATTCTAGTTGATAAAATTGTTTCCCAAGGAGATACAGGTTAACAATTCTCATACTGCTGTACATGTGTACAGGAACAGTTAAGTATGTAGAGAGTGGGTGGTGGGAATCTTTCATGAATAGAGTGGGAATTTGCAGATAAGCAGGGAGAGGAGGCTAGAATGATCCATGTTGCAAGAGTTAGAGATATCAGAAATAACTCAGTTTGATTTAATATAAATACAGGTGTTTACATTTAGAAGTATTTATAGATATATGTGTATGCATAACTAGTATATACACATATATTTCTTTGCTCTGTCAGCTGAGAGAGCCTAAAAGAAATGACACCCCTGATAGCAATGAACCTCGCTAGTCTCAGACATTGGTTTCTAAAAAATTTCTTTAATCAAATAAAGCAGGGCCCCTTGGAGAAATGACTGATTCTAGGACTGGGGCAGGGAATACATAAGATGAGCCTGGAGCATTTTGTAGTACCAGAAAGTATGGAAGTGCTTGAAGCAAACAAACAAGCAAACAAACAGTAAACAACCATTGAAACCCCACAGTGGTGAGCTAGCCAAAGCACACAGGAGGCACCCCAAAAAGCTCCCAATAATCAAAGCTGGTACAATTTGAGCAACAAAATATATAAAGTAGTATTGCATTATAAAACAAGATAGAAAATAAATATCCATGAGTTAGGCTGATATAAATAAATGATTAATAAATTAATAAATCGGTAAAGATGTCAATTTTTGCTCTTATTGTGGTTGCTTTTCATGTCTTTGACAAATGGGATCTAATTACACTTAAGAGCTTCTGCACAGCAAAGGAAACTATCAACAGCATAAACAGACAACCTACAGACTAGGAGAAAATATTTGCAAATTATGCATCTGACAAAGGTCTAATATCCAACATCTATAAGGAACTTAAACAAATTTACAAGAGAAAAACAACCCCATTAAAAAAAGCTGGCAAAGGACATGAACAGAGACTTCTCAAAAGAAGACATACATGCAACCAACAAACATATGAAAAAAAGTTCAATATCATGGATCATTAGATAAATGCAAATCAAAACCATAAGGAGATACCATCTCACACCAGTCAGAATGGCTAATATTAAAAAGTCAAAAAACAACAGATGCTGGTGAAGTTGTGGAGAAAAATGAACACTTAAATACTGTTGAAGGGAGTGTAAATTAGTTCAACCATTGCGGAAAGCAGTATGGCAGCTCCTTAAAGAGCCAAAAGCAGAATTACCATTTGACATAGCAATCCCATTACTGGGTGTATACCCAAAGGAATAGAAATTATTCCACCATAAAGGCGTGTGCATGCAAATGTTCATCGCAGCACTGTTCACAATAGCAAAGACATGGAATCAACTTAAATGTCCATCAGTGACAGGCTGGATAAGGCAAATGTGATACAGATACACCATAGAATATTATACAGCCATAAAAAAGAACAAGATCATGTCTTTTGTGGGAACATGGATGGAGCTGGAGGCTATCACCCTTAGCAAACTAATACAGAAACAGAAAACCAAATACTGCATGTTCTCACTTATAAGTGGAAGTTAAATGATAAGAACTTATGAATACAAAGAAGGAAACAACAGACACTGGAGTCTACTTGAGTGGGAGAGGGTGCAAGGAGGGAAAGGAGCAGAAAAGGTAATTGTTGGGTATTGAGCTTATTACCTGGGTGATGTAATAGTATGTATGACAAATCCCCATAACGTGTTTATCTATGTAATAAACCTTCACGTGTATCCTTGAACCTAAAATAAAATTTTTTAAAAAATAGGTGAAGATGGCTGGGTGCGGTGACTCATGACTATAATACCAGCACTTCAGGAGGCTAAGGCAGGAGGATTACTTGAGACTAGGAGTTTGAGAGCAACCTGGGCAATACAGAGAGACCCTGAATCTACAATTTTTTTTTTTTTTTTTTTTTTACAAATTAGCTGGGTGTGGTGGTGTGCCCCTTTAATCCTAGCTACCTAGGAGGCTGAGGTGGAAGGATCACTAGAGCCCAGGAGTTAGAGGTTGCAGTGAGCCATGGTTGTGCCACTGCACTTGAGCCTGGGTGACACAGCAAGACCCTGCTTATAACAAATAAATAAATAACAGGCGAAAAGAGAGAATTTTCTGGTACAGAATTCCCAATAGTTTATATAGATATTCTGTCCTCAAGAAGTGGAGCATATCTCTCCACTCCTTAAGTGTTAGATGCCTATAGTGACTTCCTTCTAGTGCTACAGTATGGAAAGAGGAAAAGATTAACATTATGGTGAACAAATCTAACAAGGAGCACCTCTTAGCCAGGTGGTCAAGGTGAACATCAACAGTGATAAACCATATTGACAGTATGGACCCTTGAGACGACATGATGGGAATGGCACTTCTGAGATCTTCCTCCCCAAAGGCCAGAACTCCACCCTACTAATGAGATAAACATCAGAGAAATTTCAGTAGAAGGTTGTCCTACTAAGCACCTGGCCAGCAATCCTCAACGCTGTCAAGATCATTAAAATCAAAAGAAGTCTGAGCAATAGGCGTAGCCAAAGAAGAGTCTAAGTACCTGTGACAAGGTGTTTTGTAATTATCTTTTGAACGTACACATCTGTGCATTCTTTTTCAGTCTATTTTCATTGATTTCGATCTTGTAGAAACAACTTGTCAATCCATTTTCTGGAAATTCACTGTAGAAAGTTTCTGTTTTCAAATTTGCTTTTTGCATTACATTACTCTCTTCTGGATTTATTTTCCCCCTTTTGAAGTATATTTTTAAAATATTAATTCAGAGCTAATTTGCAAGTGGCACACTTTCAGAGTCCCATGAGGTGTTAAAAACACTGATGCACAAGTCACAGCCTAAAACAATTTATTCAGAATATCTAGGGGAGGGATCTGCTGTCAGGTTTTTTACCATTTTAAATTAATGTATATAATACATAGAGCAAAGTGGATAAACTACACTAATATAAGGTGTGTTGTTCAATGATTTTTAAACACACACACCTAGACTTGTGTATATACACAATCATATAACTATCACCTATATCATAATAGAAAACATTTCCACTAATCCCACAATTTTATCTGGCCCTTTCTCAGTCTATCCTTAACCTAACTATATAAATGAATATATGGAATTTTATCAACATTCATTTATTTTCTTGAACTTCTTACAAAGATACTCTTTGATTTCTGGCTTTATTTGCTCGGCTCAATATCAATGAGATTTATGAGTGTTTCTGCACACACCAGTGCTTTTTTATTGTGTTTGTTGTTCTTGTATAGTGTTCCATTGAATAAATGTACCACCGTTTATTTACATTGGCATTTGAATTGTTTTCAGTTGGGGAGTATATTAATAAAACAACTATAAGCATTCATGTGCATGTCTTTTGGTGAATACATGTGCTAATTTATCTTGGGTATATTTATTGGAGTAAAATTGCTGGTATGTATTGTGACTTAACTCTTTAGAGGACTGCCAAAGCTTTCCAAAGTAACTCACTCATCTCATTCTCCCTTCAGTAACTTAGGAGGTTTCTGGTTTCTCCACATCCTCACCAACACTTGATATTTCCAGTCTTTTACATTTTAAACATTCTAATGGATGTATAGTAGTATGTTTTTGTGGTTTAACTCATATTTTCTGATGAGTAATGATGTTGAACATTTTTTGTGTGTGTTTATTGGCCATTTGGGTATCTTCTTTTGTTAAGTGTCTGTCTTTTAAGCATCACGATTATTTTAAAAATCTGGAAATAATCCCAACATATAGTTAAGGATGACACCTATTATATCAGAAGATTGCTGGGACATGGAATCTATCATCCATTCCTCACTCTGCAATTTTACTTTTATGCTTTGCATCTCATTGTCATATTGTGGCTTTCTGAAATATTCCTGAGCTCATTCTCTCAACTCACTGAATTATCTTTTGGATATAAACATTTCAGACCACCGACTGAAGTATGCATTTTAGCAATCTTTTAAAAAAAATTTAGGCTGTTTTATGGTTTATATTTTATGTACGCAATATGTCCTTGCATCTCTTTGTGAGCATGAAATATCTACTAAACTCTCACTCAGCCAGTAATTCTTTTGTTTTAAAATGTATTATGTCTTTCATAATGCAAATTTTCCTGAAGTGCTTTGTGGTCCTTGTTCTGTCTTGATGATTGTGGTTGAGGTTTCTGGTTAAGCAACCTGCTATCTGATTGCACAGCCTACTTAAAGAGTGGACTACCTGTGCAGAAGATTATACTCTCACCTATATTTACTTAGAATTAGACAAATTTAGGATTCCCTAATGGACAAGGCATCTCATTTGCTACAAGAATATTTCCTATTCTGTCTGTACATCAGTAGAAATCCAGGGCATTAATCTCTCTTACCTAAGGTCTCATGTCCACCACTTTTACCTGGAGGCTGACTCCTCACCATTGCTTCCTGGCCCCAGGGAAATGTTTGTGCCGGAAAAGGGGGCTGTGTGGATGAAAGTCTGAATTCATCCAGCTATTTGAGCGGCAATGCATCCATTAATCGTATCATCAGCTAACGTTGGAAACAGTTGCCTTCTTACTTTCCTCACTTCTGAGCGTCAACCCACCTTTCCAACAATAGTCTCTTGGACACATTTTGGTTGGTGATTCACTCTACAAGACAATCTCATATACTTTTGATTTTTCAGGAAGTTCTTAATTTTTATTTCACCAAGTTCCATTGTTCTAATGTAGTTATTATACATTTACATATACCTTTCCAATCCAGCTAATGCTTAAGGCAATAGAGTGGTGCTATCACATGTCCTTGATACTGAATTTTCAACTGGAATTTTAAAATGTTAATTATGGATTTTCAATGAACATTTCATGATGCTTTTAAAAGCACATTAAATTAAAAGTGAATTGACATGGAAAATATGACATTTTTAAGAAAACCTAATCTCTATATTTGGTTTAATTTAAGAAATATTTATTAAGTGTCCATTTTATAGCAAACACCATGCAGTTCTCTAGGTAAGCCAAGATGAGTAGAATCAATAAGTCATCAACTTTGACCTCACACATTTAAATATGTAATACTTACGTGGAGTAGTCAGAGTAATCTTGAAAGAGCCTGTGACTTACTGGAGTTGCTGAGAAGCTGACATGACTAATTTGGGAGTAGTGGAGTGGGTAGATAAGGAAACCTTCACAGAGGAGGTGGCATATAGGTTGGATAAACACAGATTTGTCAGAAAACACTAATGGAAAAACTATCGGAATGCATGTTTATCTTTCAAATCAGAAGGACCTGCACGTGGCCAAGCATAGGAGGGAGGAAGAGGAAGCATGGCATGTTTGCTAAATGGTAAGTAGCTCAGAATTACTATTGCATAAAATGAAGATGGAGAGGCAAGAAGATGAAGATGAAATATTGGGGAAAACTAGCCCTTGAAAATTCTTACCAAAGAACACAAATTTCATCGTGTAAGTTATGGGGGAACAGCTGAAGACTTTTACATGGAATAGTAGCATCATCAGAATATTTTAGATTTATTCAAGTAGTAATATTGTACATGAATGGGTGATAAAAAATTAGTGTGAGGGAGACCATTGAAAAATATATGAAGGGAGCCTAAACCAAGGCCATGTTTGGCAGTGGAAATAGAAAGGAGAGAACAGTTGTGAGAGCAAAATTTGCAAGACTTGGAGGAAACTTTAGATATAAAAAGGTGGAGGACGGACAATGATGCCAATCTCAGATGACTGAATAGATGGAGGACGGAGGATGGAGAGTGAACCATGACCCAGTTCTGGATGGCTAAATAGATTGAGGATGGAGGATGGACAATGACCTCAGTCCTAGATGACTGAATATATGGAGGATGGGGGATGCACAATGACCCCGATCCTGGACGACTGAATAGATGGAGGATGGAGGGTGGACAGTGAATCCAATCCTGGATGACTGAATAGATGGAGGATGGAGAATGGACAGTGATTCCAATCCTGGATGGTTGAATAGATGGGAGCTTGAAGATGAGCAGTGACTCCCATCCTGGATGACTGAATAGATGGGGGATGGAGGATGAACAGTGATTCCAATCCTGGATGGTTGAATAGATAGGTACTAGAGGATGGACAGTAACTCCAATCCTGGATGACTGAATAGATGGAAGCTGGGGGACGGGCAGTGATTCCAATCCTGGATGGCTGAATAGATGGAGGATGGAGGGTGGACAGTGACTCCAATCCTGGATGATTGAATACATGGAGCTGAGTGGTGGACAATGACTCCATCCTTGGATTTCTGAATGGATGGTGGACTGCCAACTCAACCTGGAAAGAAAAATAAGAACAAAAGAAGAAAATTCTGTCACAGGAATGAGGAACTTTCATTCCGATTTGTTGCATAGGGATTTGCATATACATATATTTGAATGTGGAAGGTGGAGATTTTAAGGAGAGCATTAGATAGTATCAAATTCCAGAGAAAAGCCAGCTAATATAAAGACAAAACCTTAAGGACTTAATTTAGCAAATGCATAGTACAATAAATTGGAATACACAAGTTTTTTGCCAATGTTAAGGACATTGTAAAACATTTTTAACACCTTGTCATAGAAGTTCAATATATTTATCAAGAAGTGTATTATCTAGGGAATACTTTACTGAAAAGTCAGCAGACTTCTCTCTGTGCAGAAAGAGTAATTACAGGTCATAGAAAGAGGTTGGTTATGTGATCTTAGACTTACTGGTACATGCCTCAAGCCAACATTTTTAAGTGCTTGGATGTGGTTCAGCTTATCTTTTCCCACTATTACTTTTGGCTTTTAATTTCTTAGCTACTTCTCATTCCAAAATATATATAGCTCATGTGCATTCAAAAGGTCATAGTTAATATCCATGTGAAGTCTCTAATACAGGATAAAATTAATTTATTTCCCATCTAAGCTGCTTTCCCATCTTCCTTTTTAAAAAAGTAAAGTAAAATAACATAAATGAAATAAATCAAAGTTAATTTAAGAATTTTCCTTTAAAGCTATTTCTGCATTTTTTTAAATTAAAATTCTAAATGAGTATCTTTGATTCTCCTCTGAAAACACTTTTTGACTGCCAGTACCTTTCTGGCTCAATGTAAGTTAACAAACAGTGACCAGCAGGACCTCTTAGTAATTTAATATCAAGGCGCCACACAATTTTAGTTGCTGGAGCTCCTTGCAGCAATGCAATTATTTCCTCTGAGGATTTTATCATTCTCCAAACAGGATAGAGTCTATCCAAGCAGACTGCCCTTTTCTTGTAAAAATTTGATTTTTCTTTGCTGTTAATATAACATTCTAGGTACTTATATCCAACTGGAAGAAAAAATTCTGGTTTGCTTAATCTGAAAATGCTTTTGCTACAAATTACAAGTAGTTTGTGCAGAAAAATAATGGGCATCCATATTTACTTTATTCTGCTCTGAGAGATTTTTTTAGGGCTCATGAAAATGAAGTGTGACAATTTTGGATTATTTTACATGTGCTCAGCTTTTGTTTTACTTTGAGCATCTATGTTTCCCAAATATTGGTGAAAAAGTTTTACACAATGCTGTACCCAAAATCTTGGGTTGTGTGTGGTCAAAATCAGTGATTATTTTCTATGAAGCTCCTTACAATATATAAATGTACATCCAGCTGGTCAATTGGTCTTTAACACTAGCCATATCATTTGCATTACAATTTCTGAATTCATTCGCAAGTAACTGTGTTGTTTCATTATCATGTAATGTGCAAGATCGTAGGCTTTAGTCAGACCATCTAGTTTTGAATCCTGGCTGTGCTGCTTACTAGCTGACCAAACTGGGGCAAGTTACTTCGCCTCCTCCCTCGGTGTAAAAAGCATCCACTTTAGGACTACATTAGGATTGTTTAGAACAGTTTCTAGAAAATTTAAGTGCCTGATATGTTTGGTATTCTTTCTTTTCCCTTGTTCCTCTTTTTTTCTTCATCTTATTGATTTTATAAGTGTGATGTTTCAACACTTATAAAAAAAGAGGCAGCATCTTGCTCTGTTGCCCAGGCTGAAGTACAGGGGTGCAACCATGGCTCACTGCAGCCTTGACCTCCCTGGCTCAAACAATTCTCCCACCTCAACCTCCCGAGTAGCTGGGACCACAGGTATGTGCCACCATGCCCAGCTAATTTTTGTATTTTTTGTAGAGACAGGGTTTCACCATGTTGCCCAGGCTGTTCTCAAACTCCTGGGCTCAAGTGATCCTCCCACCTTGGCCTCCCCAAATGCTGGGATTACAGGTGTGAGACACTATGCCCAGCCCCAACTTCTGTCTTATTAATATTTAAACTACACTTAGAAAAAGAGTTTCAGTTTTAACCTACCTGGAAATATCAAAGAGATATTTTCAGTTTATTTGAAAAGAACTACCTTTTTGGAGATTTAGAGATAACTTCTTGTTTTTTGCCACCACTTCTCTTGCACAGGGGAGTTTATTTTGTAGAAGAAAGCATAATGTTCAAATTTTCTTATCATCTTTGCTGAGCAGCAGTGCTAACATTTTGTTCCTGGTTTGCTTATGGGATTTTCCTTCTGACCTCCAGCTTATTTATTTCTTTATTTTTGCTCTAATTTATTTGCTCACGCTCAGTTGAATGGGGAGCTAAATGCAATGTTGCTTGTTCTGGTTGACAGACACCAAGCATTTGTGGGGAGTACACTTAGTACACTAAGTACCTAACATTGGGTTAATCCCTAGAACGAAAATTTGAATAAAATATTCCCTGCCTTCAAGAAGTCCCTAGTCCAAGCAAGGAACACACTTAACAAGATGTTAATCCTTTGATGTAAGAATGCATAAATTGTTGTGGATAAGAGAGAGAAAATTGTTCCAAGTTGAAAAAACAAATGGTTAAGCCAGGCATGGGCATAATCACATGTTGCACTGAGGATTGTCAAAACAAGAATTGCATCAGACAAGGGTGAACAGGCAAGGAAGATTTTATTCAAAGCTCTCTTAGGGGAAAGAGACCAGACTCAGTCTGAATTTAGCTCCACTGAAAGGAAGAACATAAGAATTTTTAAGAACTGGGTGAGAGAGAATACAGGCTGTTTGGGTTGGCTAATTAGCTTCACCCAAAGGAAAAGCAAACTTTCTCATATCTTGGTGAAAGGAGGTTGTTTTACAACTTGGAGCAAGGCACCCCCTAAGTTGGGCTGCTACCCTAGGGAGGCACTGGGAGACAGGGCCATCATCTTCCTTGATGTTTATGTTTCTAAAAGGGGCCTCCTAGATCCTTGAAAAAGATAGCTCTGGATGGTAATAATTTGCAAGAGGCATTTTAAAAAGTTTACATACATCACAGAAGAAAAGAGAAATAATTTACAGATTTTCTAAAGTAATTCCTCCAAAAAAAGGGTCAGGACTAAAGTTTGATCATGCTGAGGGGATCATTAAGGCCTTCTTAGGTGGGATCCACACACCTGGGGCACATGAGTCTGGTGGGAAGAGGTGGCCAAGTGACAATTGAGAAGGTGTCCTGGCCAGATCATGGGTAATCGTGAAAGTCCTGATATGGGGATCAGACTGCATGCTTGAGGAATAAGGAATCATTGAAAGATTTTAAGCATGGGAATGAAACCATTAAATTTATAAATTTAAAAAGTAGAAATATTTGCATATTTTTATGAAAGAAGAATTGAAAGATAAAATCAGTCAAAGGAAGAATAAAAAGTGTGAAGGGAATTATCCTACTTGGTACTTAAAAATCTGTGAGGTGGGTGTGTATTATTCCCACTCTCATATGATAAATCAGAGACTCAGAGTATTTTAATATCTTTTCCAAATGTTATATACTTAGTAACTGTGGGCAGTTTCAAGCTCCGTCTGTCTCCCAACAAGCCCAAGAGTTTCTCACTTGGCAGTGGGGCTACTGAACCAGTGACCATCGAACAAACACGTTGTGGGTTTGCTTTGTAAGACAGGAGGCAACATGTGAATGGTGAGGTACAGTTATTTGGTAAGTATGGCACCGGCACAAGTATGGAAGACTGCAAAGTAAATCAATATCAATGTCAAATGGATTAAATGGATGTCAACTCTTTCTACCAGCATACTCCTGGGGTCCTGGCCAATGTGAGCTTCTTTTGGTTTCCTAGGTCGAATGACATAATGCATATAAAACAGCTTTACAAACTGCAAAATCCTAAGAGATGAAGGCTATTGCTTCCACATTAGAAGAATATAAATTGTTTATAAGTCAGTTTCCATTTTCAGTGCATTAGGGTGGATTATATTCAGTGGAGTCCCATCGTGAATTATTTATAAAGTGAGGAATTTCTTCCTGTTGTATAACTGTGGGGTTTCATATTTTTTGGGCTGTCTGTGGATGACTGCAAAACCCTCTTTGAAATCCAAAACATTGCCTTGAGAAAACATCTATTTAAATATGCATCATTTGAAATGTTTTGTGTTGCAAATTATGGAAAACACATTTAAGTTGTTTTAAACAACAAAGTTAATTTAATGTGTTTTGTAACTAAAAGTCTGACATTAGAGGAGCCTTTACATCCCAACTCAGTGTATCCTGGCCCTTTAGGTCCCAACTCAAACAGTGTATCTGGGGCCACATTGCATTCTGACTCTTCCCTCTGCCACACGCTCTAGTGGTTTCATTCTAGCCCTGTGGGTGTGACACCGGCTCCTACCACTCTTCCTTCCAGCCCTTCCTGATATCACAGAAAAATGGCTTTAACAGTCCCAGACCTCAATTCTTACATCACATAGTTCAAAAGAAGAGTGGAGTTCTCTCTCAGGATCTTCTTTGAAAAATGGAGGAAACTTCTTTTTCTTAGAAAACCTCAGCAAACATCTCATACCTCATTGTCCTCCTTTGGTTACTGGATATTCCCTAAACCAATCAATGTGACCAGAAAATGGGCTTCATTGGCTGCTATAAGGCAATCAGCTCTCCTTTATTCCACCCCTGCAGCTGAGCTGGCTCAGCTCTGCCCCAACCACCTGCGTATGGCGGTTTCTTGAAGGACAGGTAGCTAGCTATGCTAGGAAGCAAAGAGAAGACATTCCCGGCAACTCTCATTGTAAATTACCTTTGTGATTAGCTTAGTGGGTTCTATCAGAAATATCCAAACATAAACTCAGCAGTTTGTTCTCAAATAGATCAATTTCCTTTGGCGTTTCTTTTTGAACTACTTTGAAGTTTATTGGATCCATCACCAAGAATTTTATCATGGACTCATTTATATTTTCTTCAAATTATTTTTGGTTTAATTAATAGGTTAGTGTTTTGCTTAGTTGTGTCTGGAATTTGTCTAGAATCTATTTTGGTATAATGTGAAATGAGGATCCAAGAAGGCTTTATGTTTTTCCACTTTTTCTAAGTTTTCATCATTCTTTATTGAAAAACTGTTCTTCTTGTGCTATTTTTCTTAACATGTATATATGTCATTTTGGTATTTGTTTTGCTTTACTTAGTTACTGACTATTCTCCTACTATAACTTTTGTTTGACTGTTAATCAATTTTTTAAAAATTTAACTTGCTTGTGTTTTGGCATAAATTCAAAATATTTACATAGTGGTTTCTAAATCAAGGATAAACAAGATTAAAATCTCCTTTCTATGCCTGAAAACTCCAATGCCATTTCCCAGAGATAATAATTTGTTATATTTCTTTCCAGAAATTTTCAATTCATTCATTCACACATATGCATAAAAATACACAAGGAGGAATTTACCTTGCATACTGTTCTAAATCACAATCCTTACAGTAACAACATATGGAAGTTATTTCTATAGTAGCAGGTAAAAATCTACTTTATTCTTTATAGTAGTTACAGAGTGTATGACTTTATGGATGTGCTCTAGATTATTTAACTGGCACTCTTTTAATGCACATTTTAAAAATTATTGCTAATATACAATGCTGCAGTGAACATTCATGCTTTTAATACAGCTGTCCCCAACCTTTTTGGCACCAGAGACTGGTTTCGTGGAAGACCATTTTTCCACAGACCTGTTATGTTTCCATAACAGGTCAATCAGAGACTATCTGAACAAAGACTGGAGTCATGCCTGGGAAAACTGGTCAACAAAACATCGTGGGGTAGTTATAGTGAATGTACTTTATTGAAGTATTAGAGTGAAATTAAATTAGCAATAATGCATCTGAAATATTTATATAGTTTAGATACTACTTCAAAATGTTAATTTTATTCATGATTGTATATAATATGCATTGGTTATTTATATGTTAAGATTTGAGTTAGTTTAGTGTTTATTCCCATATAGTTCTCTCTGTGATTCTTCAAAGAGTTGTTCTATCCTGGCCTGGCTAATTTGCTGATTCTCTTTAACCATATGGAGACCTGACTATGGGGCTACTACAGAAGTCATATAAGAAGTCTGTCTGGGATCACACATATAGAGCACTTAGTTCAGGGCCACACACAGAGAACTCTTTGAGAAAGAATGATAATGGCTTTTACTAAATTAGCAATTTATAGCCAGCATGCTGGGCACTGCTCTTTTCTCTTGATTGTGGTAATATTTCAAACCAACCCACTGTAATATATGCAAGTGTCAAAATATGGGTCCAGATTTTTCCAAGCTTATGTGAGACCTAATTTGAAGTGTACATTAAAGTATGGAGTTTACTAATTGTCAGCTTTAAGAAAGATGTGTTTTTGAAGTACAAGGTGAGCAGAAATTATAGAGAGGGAGACGTCCATAGTGAAAAAATTCCTGTGCCTGGTTAATAATCTAATTATCACTCTATTCTAGATAAAGTTATATTCTCATACTGGATTCTCCGCACATGAATTTTCAGCCCTAGAAATTATATTTTATTTACTTACAAGAAAGCAGATAGTATTCTGTTACATGAAATACTAGACAACACAAGAATCACATATGCTTCCATGTAGGTCGTCTGCTTTAGTGATTTTGTTTTCTAACATCTACTACTTTTAGGATGTCAGGTATTATTTTACTCATGATTATTATTATTTTAGATATCTCTTTTTAAGAGACATTTTTTCTCTATTGGACTATTTCTCGTAAGTGAAATTTGTGTTTCATTCTTTGTCTCAGGTTTTGTCCCTCAAGCACACTTTTAAGGGTGCTCACTAGTTTATCCTCGTTCTTTCTCTATGAGTTGATACTGTTTCAGAGAAGAAACCATTTCTTCCACTTTTGTGTACCCCAAAGCTCCAAATTTGTTTTTATTAATTTCCAATAGACATCAAACCAAGAAACATACAAAAAGTGAAAACTGGATTTCATAGAGCCAACACATTGAATCCTAAAGTGACACAGCATTAACAATAGGAGGCATAATAGATAAGTGTTAATGGTCATACTTTTCCTGCAATATTAATAGGCCTTTAATCTTGTCATTATCAAGGGCTGTGTGCCCTTTCTAAGGTGAATTAAGCCTTTTTCTCTATCCCAGGATTTGACTAAAAATTTAATAATTTATATAATACAACCCTATTATAACAAAGTTCATTATTCAAGTCAAGTCTACTAATATATATAAAGTGCTCATTTTCCACTGGAACTATGCAAGGTGCTCTGAGGACACAAATTAAAAGTAGAAGACAAAAAAGTCACAATTTGGGGGATTTTTTTAATGCATCTAGATACATGGTAGCCCAAAGATTCCCCCTTCACATATTATAATCACATATTGCAAAAATCTGAAACGACATGTAAAGCTTGTTGTCTAATGGAGGAGATAATTTAATATTGAATTCTTTTTTCTCAACTGGTGACCTGTTCATGTGACATGAATATCAGACAAACAGCACTTGGCTGATTTTAGGTTTCAGGAACACATTGCTGGCCGTGTGAGGCCACATCTGAGGCTTGGGAGAGAGTCTGCGTAAATGAAGTTTTAGAAGAGTTTCCGAGAACAAGATAATGGGAACAAAATGGATATAGATATGTGAGGATGCAGAACCCTAATTGTTTGATATAGGAGGAGGGTAAAATGGTTGTAGATGAAGATAGAAGCTGCGAATTACTTGTATTCATCGAATTTACACTATCAATGAGAGAGAAGATGAACTAGGCTTTGCTGGGGTAAAACTTCCCAATATCAGTTACTTAACCTAACACAAGTTGATTTCTTGATTACATAAAATCTGCTCGATACCAAGGCAAATCACCAGCATGATTATCTTCCATTAAATGACACCACAATCTAGGATGCTTTGGTAGTGTGCTTGCGCCATCTCAACCCAACACCTTCTTGGTTGCCATAGTGATAGACGAAGGAAACTGGAGAATCAGACAATGCTGCATCTTTAATATATTTCTCTGACTATATAACCTTATCTAGGTTTCTTTATATTTAGTAATTTATGTAGCCTACATATGGAATGTAAGAAAGGCAAGCAGCTAAATGATGGTATGACTTGATTAGGCTTACTAATCTCTCTGTTTAAAATGTTTTTATTTCTAATCACAACATTTGAAATTTGCTTCTTGACACAAATAATGAGCTGTCTTTATTTCATAAAGTAAAACCCCAGGTTGGGACACAAGCATATCAAAAGCCTTGGGGTAGATAAAATTCTAGGATGATCTTGCTCCTTTCATGGGAGTGTGAGTTGCAGACAGGGTATTGAAGTCTTGAACAAGAGAAAGAGAGGACAGTAAAAGGGGAGAATAAGGTAGATGTCTTAGTCGGTTAGGGCTACTGTAACAAAGTACCACAAACTGGGTGGCTTGTACCACAGAAAGTTATTGTCTCACAGTTCTGGAGGCTGGACATCTACAACCAAGGTATTGGCAAGGGCCGTGAGGAAGGGATATTTCCTTAGCTTGTAGATGGCCATCTTCTCCCTCAATGTCTTTAGGTCATCTCCCTGCATTTGTGTCTGTGTCCAAATTTCCCTTTTTTATATAATATTGTACTAGGGCCTACCCTACTGACCTCATCTTAATTTGATCACCTCAATAAATACCTTATTTCCAAATAAGGCCACATTTTGAAGTACTGAGGGTTAAGACTCCAATATATCATTTTTTTTTTTAAGGTGACAACATTTCAGCTTAAAATAGTGGGTTTTGATGTAAAAACAGTCTATTCCTAGAATAAAAATACAATGTATTCAAGGGTACCAATCATCCTTTTGGATGAATTAATTTTCACAAAGGTTTATTCTTCATTTGACAGAAAACCCAAAAGAATCTGGTTACATTATTTGGCATTTTCTTCCAGAGTGAGAAAGCAATATGGAACCTGGCTGAATGTCAAAGGTCACCAGGCAGTGTGAGTCTATTTTTCAGGAGCCTCAAGTCTGGGGTCAGACCAACTGGTGTTGAGGCATGCAAGGATGTGTATTTATTGAGTGACCTTAAGGAAAATAAGTTCCAGAGCCTGTTTCTGAATCTGTTAGTGAGAATAAAATAAAACTTACCCTAAGGTTGCCATAAGATTTAAATTCACTCCTCTTTTCCAAAATATTTAAAAGATTTCCTAGCACAGCATAAATGTAAACTATTTGTATTACTATTATCCATGTTTTTCTGTTGAACTATATGTTTGAATTTATGGCTTAGCCTCAAATATGAACAAAGGAGAACCATACAGCATCAAAGAGTAATTTCAAAATAGTTTCCAAAAACCATGGATGTACTAGGTTATGGCTCATAACCAAATATGGCTCAAGCAATATTTCTAAAAATCCTTCTTATTTTCTTACTTGTTTTTCTCTCCTTCTGCTACTTTTCTGCTGTTTCTCAATTCACAATCTCTGAAGTTCTTTCCCAAACCCACCTTTCCTCCTTCATTGCAAAACCCAAGTGGCAGAGCTCTGACCAGGCAGTGTAAGGAAAGAAACACACTCAGCCGGCAAGGCCAGTCAAGCCCTCGTTGGACAAGTAAAGAGAACAATAGTGGAATATTCATATATTAACAACAATTGTGTTGCCACAATGGTTATTAGCAGTGACAAGCCCACTGCACTGCATGTATGTGACCTACACAGTGCTAGGTGTGAATAGCATTCTGACTCTGACTTACCCCAGAGTTACTGCCATGACACAAGGAGTGGCAGTGCTGTCCTGCAAATAGCTGGCCCACTTTTGGCTTTTCTGTGAACATGAGGTGATTTTTCCTATCAAAAGGGCTTTAAAATGTCCCATTAGCTGTTCCAGACATTGTCAAAAAGACCCCGACCCCTTGGACCACACAGTCATCTAAGAGAACTTCGATGGTTTAGAATGAAAGGGCGTTGCTCAGAGACAGTAGACAGAGCCCTCGGCAGGATGCATAGGATGCAAAACATGACCCTGCCATTTCTGGTTTAGAACACAAAAGCAGAGACCATTTGTGACCAGAATGGAGGACCTTGGAGAAGAAAATAGACTTTCTATCCCAGACTAGTCCGCATGGGAGAGCACCTGGCCAGGACGTACAGACTGAACTCCCTGCGGAGCCAAAAGAGAGGCAGGTTCCCAAGCCAAATTCTAGTAACACAGGACAAAAATGTACAGATGAGAGAGCAAGAAAGAGAAGAGAGAGGTAGGGGTGGGGGCGGGGGGAATACGGAAAGGTTATTGACAATAATCCATTTTATAATTTATTTTTGTTTGGTTTATTTGGTAAAAACAAAATCACATCATTACATAATAATAAAAATATAATTCAGAAGTTTAAAAAGTGTGTTAGTCTGATATTTTTCCCCAAGAGGAGAGAAAGTTGGATTATTGAACTTTCTAGGTTAAAACCAGATCCCCAAGACCGTGTATCATTTCATTAATAGGAAAAATGCCAGAATGTGATACCAGAACCCTCTCCGGCTTCTCTGATTTCATTGAACATTTTGTTAGTACCTCATTTACACCCAGGAGAGTGGAACCATCTTCATGGTCATACTTTTTATACTTGAAAAATGTACAGGTTTTGACTTAAGTGAAAAACTGAAAAATATGATTTTTAATTTTCAAGAGTAATTTTCAGAAATTGCTGATGGCAAGCCTATAATAATGGTGTTAACACTAAAAAAGCCAAAAGCAGAATGTTTTAAGATACTGTATGGGTTTATGTCTTGCTTTAAGAGATGGTAAAAACCACCATTCAATGATAAAAACCACTTAAATGATTTAAAAAATCTTGAAATAACTTCTGCAATAATAATAATTTGTTATATATATTTCTATTACAATGAGCATAAAACAAAATTTATAAGACAGTTACAAATCTAGCATTGCTTTAAGGGATTGAAAATTCAAGTTGCTATTATTTCAACAGAATAAGCATTCTACCAACTAAAATTAAGAAAATATAAAAGAACTTAAGACTTAAGAAAAATTATCAAGTTGGCATCACTGTCAATAAAATGCAAATTATGTGAAAATTATCATCATAACCATGTAATTAGAGATTTTGCAAAATGAGGACACAAAAAGGAAATTTGATAGGATATATATGTATGTATATTTTATTATGCATTGAAATATTATCAACATTTTATTAGAATATATTTACATAAATAATTAAACTCAGTCGGGAGGTTTTGAACAGTAGCAGAATCCTGCTGTTTAAAAAGTCATTATTTTAGGGGACTGTGACTCTGCATGCAAATCCTTATCTGTATAAGAGTATATGTATGTGTTTGTACATTGTATGACAATTTTCAAATAAAAACTGTAATTTCTCTAATATTCAAATGTTAGACATTTACTTGTTCTAACTAAAAAAGCATAGCTTCAAAAAAGTAGCAAAAATCTCATTACAGTAAAATTCATGGAAATTTTAAATGGTTTGTATTACTAGAATTTTGTTTCACTAAATTAATGTCCACTCAACTTTGCAGATCTCTGAGTGAAAGCCCCTAATAACGTGCAGGAATAGACAGAGATAAAAAATTGTCATACATATATCTCCCTTCCCCTCTTCCCCTCTTTTTTTTTTTTTTTTAAACAACTTTTGACATGGTTTGATTTGCTCTTTTAGGGGTTTTTTTGCTGGATAGTTTGTCAGTTTAGCTTTCTTTGACGAGTTTTGTTTGCTTGTTGGCTTTATTTTCACTGGAATAAACAATGGGAATTGAAATGGAATAGCTACCTTATGTCATAATCAAACATTACAGAATGCTTTATTTAGTTCTCCATATAATTCAAGTGATATTTGTCAATTTCTAGTGGGATTGTGAATAGAACTTTTTAGGAATTGAGATGGGTTTGAAGTCAATTTAACTTGAGTTTTATTTTTTAATAATATGACGTATCATCATTAACTCTAGTCACCATGCTGTAGAATAGATCTCTTGAACTTATTCCTCCTGTCTAACTTCAATTATATATCGTTTAACTGACATCTCCCCATCCTGTGGATATTGTCTTCTCACTGCAAAAATAATAACTATGTGAACAAATGCATTCATTAATTAGCTAGATTTAACTATTCCACAATGTATATACAGTTGAAGATGTCTTGTACAACATAAATACATGCGATTTTATCTGTCAATTAAAAAATAAATAAATACAAAGAAATAACTTGAATTTTAAAAGACATCTGGTTACTATGAACACAATACCAGACATAAAGGAAGGTCTTAATAAATGTTAGCTTCCCTCTCATCTCCTACACAACCATGGCTGGAGAAAATAACATTATGAACTGAAAAACTAAAATGACAGTGACTTCAAGGAACAAGCAAGTTGTGCATTTGATAATGTAGATTTTAGGGAAGGGTGTAATAATTTAATGCATTTTCATGTCAGTCTAAAGTGACTTTTTTTCTTTTACAGAGAACTACAACAATTTTAATTAAGCAATGACTCATATGTACACCATTGATGTTAATTGTTTTTACATACTTCATGATTAAGGTTCATATTATCGTATCTTGTTTCTAGCTTTGGTTGCAATTTCTTCAAGTCCAGGAGCCTAATTTTATATCCGTATCTTTGCCTCAATGTAAAGATGCAGATAGTACTCCACAAATCTCCATGGATGATGCTGATGGTGTGTCCCCAAGGAGTTTGTTTTGCCTTATTACCATTCTAGGTGCTATAATTCTTTTTCTGTTCATCTTACACTTAGTTTTCAATTATTTTAACCAGAATTTATCCTTGAAATTAAAAATATCTGGGGACATGTGTGAGCTTAGCTTCCATTCCAAGCTATAAGAGAGCGAGGCAGAGTTCAGCTATATTTTAATGACATTTTATGTTAAAAAGATGGTTAGGGAAAATGTCAGAAGGCAATTTTTAGCCTAATCATGAATGGTCCTTAGTCAGAATCCTACCTCCCACAGCATGTTAATATTAGGTAGATGGAACAGAAAACTCAAAGACAGACAGACCTGGACCTCATTAGGGAACAAAAGCAAGAGGAACTGATGTCAGTGGCAGACTGTGGGATGTGGGATGAGAGGGTGAATGAAAATGAAGCAGAGGGAAATGTTGAGGAAAAGGGCACCCAAGAGAAGTCCCTCAGCAGGGCCAGCACTAGCAAAATGGAGAAGGCGCCTTGATTTCTGCTGCCTCCCAAGTGTGTTGATGGACTTAATATTCTCCGGGTTTCACGAAATAGAGGTCAATGTCAATTAAAGAACATTTAACTAGAGATAATAAAGGGGTTGGTAATAATATTAAATAGGTTGAGAATTTGTTTCTTTTTCTAGGTGCATGGGCAGAATCATTTTTAACCATCTCCTATCTTTAAGCTTTGGAATGTAATGAAAGTGTAATTTGTTAATGTTCGGGAAGGTTAGAATGGTGAAGTGAATTACTCACTTTCCCCTCTAAACGCAGGATAAAACTTTTTCTCTCTGCTTGCATAAGGTCATGTCTCCTGCCTGCCATGTCTTTCTTCTGAATCTCAGTTAAAATGCCATATCTAGCCTGGATGACCTTTTAGTCCACACAGAGAATGTTGAGGAGCCCACTCTTCTTATTCGTATGATTGTACATGTCTCTGTTATGATCTTTATAAACCAGCACTAGAGTTGGAGTTATTTTTGTGTTTTCTTTCCATGGGAGGCCCAGTAGGGCAGGAATCACATATTGCTTGTTCAAACTTCCCAGAGGTTAGTGTGAGTGCATAAATTAACTAAGAGTTTAAGAAATATGCCCAAAACAAGAGCAAGAAGGGCAAGGTCTCAAACACAAAGAGGACTCATAAAACTCAGATCCACTAGAGGAACAGCTTCATTTTAGCGACTCCGTTGTCCACTGAGTAGCCCAGTAAATCCTGAAGTTGTGATTTCCCCTCCCTCAGCCTCTTCTTTCCCCGAATTCCTAGGGTCTGAAAGGAAACTGAAGTTTGCAATCAGAAACTCTAGATTTATGACGAGGGCAGTGAATACAGATATTTTGGGTTGTCCTTTGCTGAGGAGAGGGGTGGACTTAGGCACAGAGAAAATCCACCCTTTTTTCTGAATCTGTTCTCTCATGAGTCCCTTTTCTCAACATAACATTTTCTGGTTTATCTGGCCCCCACCTTAAGGACCCCCTTCATGTTTATGCTCACAGCCCAAGGCAGAATGTCATAAAATCGATGTGGGTTCAATTATGAATAGACAACTCAAGCCACAAATGAAACACATGATAGCAAATAAAACCAAATACTTGGTAAAACAAAGGTTTTTGAGGCACAGATGGAACAAATTTTAAATAAAAATTAATTACATGTCAGTATGTGGAAGAATTGGATGACCTTATAGGTATTTATATAATACAATGTTCCTATGATTTCTCAAACAAGAGCAAAATGTTCTTTATTCATACACATCAACCACCTTTGGCTTCTTCTGCATTAAAGTGTATAACAAATGCTTGTATCATCTCAACAGTTAGATGAGGTTTTGCCAAAATCCACAGTGTTTTCTATTCTCAGTGTTCCTTCATCATGAACTTCCAGAGCTATAGGAAAATGACTTTTTAAGGTTATGTTTTTAGAAAACATTGAAAATGTACTCAAACGATATAATCACTGGGTGTACTGCTTCTTGGTTGGCGGTACAGTAGTGAAGTTACCGATTCTGTTAAATAGGACCCCGAGAATTTGCTCCTTTTTGGGTCCTAAATTTAATAAATATTCAAATATTATTAATTGTCTAGACAAATAAGACTATTCACTCTATGGTTCTATTTACATGTTGTTCTAGGAAAGGCAAAACTGCAGACAGAGAAAGCAAAACAGTGGTCCCCAAAGGGCAAGGAGTGGGGGAAAGAATTGATTGCAAAGTGACAAGAAGGGACTGTATTAGCCAGGGTTCTCTAAAGGGATGGAACTAAGAGGATAGATGAATATATGAAGGGAAGTTTAGTAGGAGAATTGACTCATGGGATTACAAGGTGAAGTCCCACAATAGGCCGTCTGTAAGCTGAGGAGCAAGGAAGCCAGTCCCGAGTTTCAAAACCTCAAAAGTAGGGAAACTGACAGTGCAGCCTTCAGTCTGTGGCCAAAGACAGGAGAGCCCCTGGCAAACCACTGGTGTAAGTCCAAGAGTCCAGAAGCTGAAGAACTTGGAGTCTGATGTTCGAGGGCAGGAAGCACCCAGCACTGGAGAAAGATGGAGGCCACAAGACTCAGCAAGTCTGCTCTTTCCAAATCTGCTTTTACGCTGGCAGCTGATTGGGTGGTGCTCACCCAGATGGAGGGTGGGTCTGCCTCTCCCAGTCCACTCACTCAAATGATAGTCTCTTTTGGCGACACCCTCACAGACATACCCAGGAACAGTACTTTGCATCCTTCAATCCAATCGTGACACTCAATATGAACCATCACGGGGACTGTGGGGGTAATGGAAAAGCTCAATGTCATGATTTCAGTACTGGTTTAATGGCTATGAACCTTTGTAAAATTAATCAGATTGCACATTGAAATTGGGAGCTCTCATTGTTGGTCAATTATACCTCAGTGAAGCTGAGAAAATGAACTTACCAAGTTGTGTGCATTACAAACTAGTATTCCTCTAAATTATCACTGAACTTTTCTTATATTTCAGAGTATGTTCTGAAGAAATGTAGAAAATTGAAATGTCTCTCACTCACAGACAATATTATGGGCTACGATTTGGCTAAAATAAACCACATTTTATAGATTCAGTAACTGAGAGCAGTGGGATAAGAATTTAAGACATTATTAGTGAATTTCCCTCGGGGGTTACTGACTTTCAAAGCTTTGCTTATTGCATTGATTAATTCATTTTTGTTCAATCATGTTGTGAGTTTGTGTGTGTGTGTGTGTGTGTGTGTGTGTGTATATATGTATCTGCTTAAGCATTGTGGTGTAGTAGAAAAAACATCAAAACTAGAGTGCCAATTCCATCACTTACTAGCTATGTGACTTTGGACAAATCACTTAATATCCCTGTGCCTCTTCTGAAAATGAGTATAATACAATTATTTTTAAAATCCTTATACCCAATATTTGTGGGAGGTTCAAGTAATATTGTTACTTTTAGGATCAAAAGTAGTCAGGAAGTGCACCAAGTCCTCTGAGTGTTTATGGCCTTGGCACAGAATAAGCTGTGGGAACCTTTGGGTGCATATTGACTCCCAGCACTCATTAGAACAAATGTGGGGTTACACCACTGCGGTGACATTGGTGTTGTTCTCACAGGCAGTGACACATTTCAATAATGTCTGTTATGACTTCCGGTGAATCTCCATGAAGTTATCGCTCTATCAGTCCTGTCCTTTACTGAAGAACAATCAGCATTATGAAAGATTATTGAAAATGTGCCAGTTTTGAATTCATTCACAGATTTACCAATGGAAAAATTTTTATTTCTCAGAGATTAATTCTTCAGTGTGTGGAATTAATACAAATATAAGCATAACTTTGAATACACATATTTCTATTTCTCAATGTAAAACTGCAATATCTTTGGTGTTTAGCCCTGTCTTCTTCTCATTTTAAATGTCCCATGGTTCAGATAACTTCTGAACATGCCATTTATCGTCATTGCACTGCTTTTTGAGCCAGAATTCCCTTTCTCACATGGTTTTCTGGAGGATGAAAGCTGCTCAACATACAAGCCCCAACACTCACGAACTTCCTTCACTAAGCTTCCTCTGGTGTGGGTAATCGTAATGACTCTGTGTGTCTGTTTATTCTCAGGTGCTTATTTATACCTTTACTTACAGCACTTTTCTTGTTTACCCGTGTCTTATGCTTAGAAACACTGCCTCCTCGTCCATAGGCAAAATTTACCATAGTTTGCATTCTCATTAAGCACTTTACATGGATTCCCCATCGAATCCTCTGTGTGACCCCCGGAGGAAGACAGCACCACCACCTCTGTTTCGTACAGAAGGGAAGTGGAGCTAATAGATGTTAAGTATGTTGTCAATGTCACTCAGATGGTAACTGAGGAAAGGAAGATGCAAAGGATGAATCCAGAGAGTCCCTTTAACACATCGCTGTGTTTAAATATCTGTGCTTGCAGGTGGACTTTAATCCCTCAGCGGGTAAAAGGAATGCCTCTTCCTTAGGTCTTAAGTGCTTGGCACAAGACTTTGCACATAATAAACTCTTGATAAGTATTTGTTGAATAACTGAATGGAAATACATATTTGCAGACTATGACAGCCAAAATTTACTACTTTTAATCAGTAGAGAATATATATGTATAGCATAGCAACAATAGATAATTAGTTTTATAGGAAAATAAAATTTAGAAATTTTCAAAGGAAGCATGGTAAAATGTAAATGTAAAAAAAATTCACTTTTGGCCAAGTGCAGTGACTCCCGCCTGTAACCCCAGAACTTTGGACAGCTAAGGCAGGAGGATCATCTGAGGTCAGGAGTTCAAGACCAGCCTGGCCAACACGGTGAAACCCCGTCTCTACTAAAAATACAAAAGTTAGTCAGGCATGGTGACGTGTGCCTATAATCTCAGCTACTCAGTAGTCTGAGGCGGGAGAATCGCTTGAACCCAGGAGGTGGAGGTTGCTGTGAGCCGAGATCACGCCATTGCACTCCAGCCTGGGCAACCAGAGTGAAACTCCATTTCAAACAACAACAACAACATCATCATCAACAACAACAACAAAATCACTCTTACAATAAACTAAAAATGAAGGAAATCAGCAACTTAAAATTTTTTCTTAAAAATCAGAAGTCAGACTACATTGGGAGAATATCTTCTCATAAACACGTGGCTTTGTAAACCAAAGTAGTATACCTTAGTGTTTAAGAATATAGATTCTGAAGTCAAACTGACTGACTTTAAGTACCAGCTCTGCAACTTATATGAATCTGAGAAGGATACTTAACACCTCTGGGCCTCACTATCCTTATCTGTAAAATGGGGTGATGAGAGGGCTTTCTTCGTAGCGTAATTGTGAAGACTGAATTGATATTCAGAATGCATTCATGTCATTGACTGGCACAGAATGTATAAATGGTTGCAAAACAAGCAATTCTTGTGTTTTCAGAAAGGAACAGATGGAATCTGATGTTTGTTGATGGTCATGAAAGTTCTCAGTACATCACATATGTTTGAGCTATGCCATTTTCACGACTCTGAGGCAAAGTGCAAGCCCCTCTTGACAGATGATGAAGCCAGTGCTTTGCCCAGGACCAAGTTCCATGGGGAGCTAAAGTGAGGCCCAGCTTCATACAATCACCTGACACCCTAGTCTAATTAGCTGTAAGCTTCTTGATGTTAGAAACCTGACATTTTATTTTTGACTTCCACACTACACATCAAATAGTGCTTCAAAAACTGTAATAACTAATAACAATTGAAAGAACATATATGGATTGAGTACTTAAAATAAACTTCTTTCAAATGTACTCTGATAACTATAATACTTCAGGATAAATCTAATGATAGAAATAAATTTGAGATAAATGCTAATGGAATGAGAATTAAGAAGTGCTTTTAGAAATTCAGAGATGATTTTTTTACACACTGTCTTAATACTAGATAAATTTCCTAATAACTTTCTTCAAGATCTATTTTCTTCTTTCCATCTCTAAATTACTATAATTCATTACATAAAATTTCTTTTCTTATAGCTTTCCAGGATGGTTGTTACTGGTTTACAGCATTTTCAATGTTTCTTCATAAAAACATAGATCAAAAGAAGTGTTAATTATATTGAAGTGGCTACACTGTCTGGGGTATATACCCTGAAGTTTGTGATGGACACACGGGAGGAGCTTAGGAGTGGAAGTTTAATAGGCAGAAGAGAAACAGCTCTTTCAATAGAGAGAGGGGGGCCTCAAAGAGGAAAAGACTGGCTGGGAGTGAATGGGCTGGATTTTATAGCCCGGTTTGAGGAGGCAGTGTCCGATTCACATAGGGCTCACAGATTAGTTGGATCAGGTATGACATTTACATAGTGTGAGGGGAAGACTGGTGGCCCCGCTCTAATCTTATTTTGCAAATGGGCTTTCCGGTTGATTGGTGCCATCTTGTCTGCTCCTTACTGTACAGGTAGCTGACAAAGGGAAGGGAAGATGGAGCCACCATCTTGAACATGTCTAGTCCTCTGTTCCTGCCGGCATTCACCATGCAAGCTCCCATCTTGCTTGACTATGTCTTCAGCTCAACTTTACAGGCTGCTCTTTGTTAGACGATGATTTGGGACTGCTTTTCATTAAAGAGAAAAGCCTTACAGAGGACCCCCACACCCTTACTCTCTGCCTAAGTGATCTCTTCTTAACTCCTGGATCAACATGGCATTAAATACATCCATTTTATCTTTTACTTCTTCAAAAAGTGTTCAATGTTGTTAGGCTCCGGCAGAATATTTGACACACCATGGTGTGAAGAAAAAGAATAGCAACTCTCTTTTGTCGTCTAAGTGTTAGAAGATATATTCAATACTAAATAATATGTTACCAAAAGCAAGGGACAATAATGAGGCAAATGTGATTGCAGTGACTGAACCGTCAAAGTTGATGTGGCTCAATTTAAACAACTGTACTGGTGGAAGTGATTCCTAAAAATCATAGATTTCTCTGAGTTAAGAATTACAATTTCTTTCTCATCTATTAATGTATTAAACAAAGTATTTGACCAATGAGCATGATTTATATCAGTGTATATTTTGTACAAGGCAAACCATTCTATTTTTGTTTCAGCAGCTGTATCTCTGCAGAGGTCTTTAGGTTTAGTATAAGCTTTCTCCAACTTCAATTTATTAGTACTAATTCCTCCAACTTCACATATTCTAGGTTTAATTCCTTGTCAACATTTAAATTGTTCTATAACAATTCTGGCAAAAAGTAACCCTGTACTTATATACAGAGTTTGATGTTATATTGAATTTCAGCTATTGATTTCATTCAATATGTTCTAGTGTCCTTTTCCACCTTAAAGATCATGCTGAGAACATAACATGATATTTTAAGTGTGCACCTAAGGCTTCACAAGTAGGGAGTGTCAATCACATATTTTGCTCTAGATAATACATTTCTATAAACATACCCTTACTAATGAATATTAGGTCTGAATAGCCTATAGTAGACATGTTACATTGTCAGTGCTATAATCCATTTTTGTCTTAATAACCTCACCCTGCTACAAGACACAGCTAAAAGAGCCAATGATATATTAGAGTCACCACTTCCAGCTATGAGAGGAGAATTGATCTCACCTTTTAAGCTTGGTATCTCTTATTCCTAGTGGGTGTTTTTCCCTCTGTTTACTCCTTTGTACCCGCAAGTACCCAATAACAACTTATTCTCAATTATCCCACTCTATAATTTCCTGGCCCGGTAACTCACCTCTGTAGGCCCTGATTTGCACTCTTGTACCTTACAGGAAATGGGACTCCCACTAACTCCTTCAGCTGGGGCTCTAACATCCTGTCTATCCTTGCTAATCTCTTTCTCCATGTGGGCAGGAGTATGAACTTTACGGACCCTAATAGGATTCTAGTTCATACCACTGGGAGTCGATAAACAAAAAATCTTGTTCCTGCCTGAATAATCCATCTCATCAACTTAATCAGCCCCCTTGGATAGTGACAGTGTCACCACAGGACACATCTTCTGTGGCCTAGTGGATATTGCAAATCTTTATGAGTAATTTAGTGCCCCAGAATGAATCACCTAACTCCTGAGTTCCCATCTTATCTCTGCTTCTGGTTATTTTTTCATTTTGTGTACTTGCTCATTAATATCTTAACTCATTGGACAATAGCCTGTACGACTACATAAGCCTCTTCAAATAGAGGCATTTTTTTTTTTCCTTAGTAAGGTCATATGCTAGGCTATCTTCAGAATTTCATTTTGAGAGCCTCCCATCATTCTTGAATCATTTTCCCTTTTAAAGTCTCCTGCTGTTGGAATATACCTACATTTGTTCTTTGAAGTTTAGAGAGACTTTAAATGTTTTCATTCCATTTGATTCAAACAAAGTTACTGTTGACACGAAAATGAACAATACATTATCCTTTGAAAACTCATGACCCAGTTAGGTTAGGTAATGTTTTACAAGATAAATTGGTAAAGGCTCTAATAGATGGTCTTAGCAAATATTTAAGGGCACAGAGGAGAGACTGGAACGATCTGCAGAAGTTCTGAAATACGAGTAGGGATTTTCCCAGTACATGAAAATGATAGAGCATTTCTGACAAATGGTAGCAGCATATGTACAGGCACTGTTGTGTGAAACAGCATATGTGTCCAGAGAGCAGGAGAGACATCACTATGGCTGAATGATGGTGTATGACAGGGGAGTGATTCGATGGAAACAGCAGGAGTAAGATTATGAAGAATATCAGTCAGGTTTCCTACTAGAATATGAATCTCGTCATGTTTTAAGAAGTATTCACATAAGATGATTCAACAAAGAAATGCTAAAATTTATGTTCTTCAAAATAACTCTAAAATATTAATATTAGTTTGGTTAATGCAAATTTTCACTTCTATATTAGTCTTTTCTACACTGCCATAAAGAACTGCAATTTATAAAGACACTATAATTTATAAAGAAAAGAGATTTAATTGACTTACAGTTCTGCATGGCTGGGAAGGCTTCGGAGAATTTATAGTCATGGTGGAAGGGGAAGCAGGCACATCTTACACGGCAGCAGGCAAGAGGGAGCCACTGAAGGAGGAACTGTCAAACACTTACTTAGAAGACCATCAGATCTCATGAGAACTCACTCACTATCACGACAACAGCATGGGAGAAACTGCCCCTATGATTCACTCACCTCTCACCTGGTCCCTCCCTCGACATGTGGGGATTATGGGGATTACAATTTGAGATGAGATGTGAGTGGGGTCACAGAGCCAAACTATATCAACTTCTGTAGGATTGACCCAACTCTTTTAGGTAAGAACTTAAACTCATGGAAGAGGTTGTCAGGTTCACATATGTTCATGTATGTTGAGTATCACAGTTTACATAGTCAATGAGTTCTAGGCACTTACGATTTCCTACCTCTTCTTGAATATTTCCCATTTCCATAGTTACATTCCAGGTTTAGCCTTGAGTAGCATTTTGATGGACAGCAAGTGAAATTGCATTTTACAACTTATTTTGAAACCATGGGGAGAAATAAGGTTGAACATTTTCTCAACTTTCTAAGAAGTTCCTAAATTATCGCAGCATAATTTTCTGTGTTCCTTATATCCTACACAAGATATGTTGTTTGTAAGATTTGAAGTCAGGGGCTCATTTGTTCATGATTGTACCACAAAGAGCTTTCATGGGCCTAGAACCGAGTAGACATTCAATAATATTTACTAAATGAATGGAACAAACAACAACAATAACAACAAGCAGTCTAATTGAACCATGCTACATCCTTGGCAGGGAGTTGGTGAGAGGTCAGATATGGAATTGTAAAACCAATATAAGATTCGAATAAGATTGTGTCAAGTTGGCATGTGGTGGAGGCCCGAGTCATACTCAGCACCTGATCTTGAGACATGCAGCTCATCTTTCTTGCATGTATTGTCAGAAACAAAAGGAATCTGCATTTCAGGTAGAGAATTTCTCTAAATATATAAACCAATTTAAAGATGAAACACATGTTTAAAGATTTAAAACTTTTTAATAAAAAGCAACTTTCTACTTGTGTTTTTTATCTCCTTTATTCTTGGATATTTTTCATTTGTGTACAAACATATATCTTCTCGATCTCCTTGAATAATGGAATGCATAAACATCTGCAGTGACTGAGGCTATAAAATGAAAATATAATGTGACTGTAAATGAATTGTACAGTTCATCTACATAGTTCATGTACATGGGCATAGCACAGCGCAGAAAGACAGACGTATTTACCTGTTGCTGGATGTCTACTTTTTTTGTGAGTCATATCCATCTTTAAAACACTTAATGTTTCATCTCCTCCTCTTTTGTTCATATGCAGGACTCAACATGAATTTAGCAGCTTGTATTTGCCATAAGCTATGCCTGGGGTTGAATTAAGTTCATTTTCTTCTTATGCATATGTTTTACTTCTTCAAATGTGGATCTCCCACAGTACCCATCAACTTAGCTCATCATAATTGTTACACAGTATTTTTTATTGGCTGATCTGCTATAGAGCAAAAGAAAACGTGTAGGGAATGGAAAAATTAAGCTTGAATTCATTCTTTCCATTGTAGTTATAGCACTGTGTCAACTCAAGTGCAGTCTCTCCACTCACCTGGTACAAAAGGAGTGAAGCGGCTGCATGTCATACACAGCTTAGGAACTCAGACAAATGTATCACTAGAAAAGCACTGAAAAGGATATGTAGGCTTCTCTGACATTTTAATTATGAGAAACAGATTGAGAGAACTTACAGTGACATACTGCAACCAGAGATACCAAAGTTAGGGTAAGAACACTGGTGTGGTCTTTCTGCAATTGTTTGTAAAGGTTAGTGTTAAATAAGCATTATAACATGCAGAGCATATGTTTTCTGTGGCATCTACTATCAGAGTAGTAATTCATCACATGACTTCAAGCATTAATAATTCTAACAGCCATTCTTTAGGTACTTTTCATATGCAGATGCTTTATGTTAGTATCTGGCCTAATCTTCATGGCACATTCATATGATAGATACTATCAACCATATTTTATAGATAAAGGCAATGGAAAGTTAGTCCCTTTAACCCTGGCCATCCTACAATTAATCATAGCATTAAAATCCTAACCCAAATTTTATTGGATGAAAAGTTCCACGCTTTAACAACTAAGCTACACTCTGCAGTCGGGCTTAGCTTTGAAATAACTTGATATGACCATTCCATGTCTAAGGTTCCTCCCAACCACAATAATCAATGATTTGATTCTAAGTTTGTATCTTAAAAAGAATCATGACCTAACTCTAAGTTTAAGATACTGACAATCCAGTTTTCTTGAAAGTTTTACTTTTTTCCCGTGAGAAAACTACAGAGAACTGGTCTCAAAGCTTTGCATGCCATTTTAGAAATCTCCTTGGGGTCAGCGTGGTGGCTCATGCCTGTAATCCTAGCACTTTGGGTGGCTGAAGCAGGCAGATCATCTGAGGTCAGGAGTTCGAGACCAGCCTCGCCAACATGGAGAAACTCCATCTCTAATAAAAATACAAAAATTAGCCAGGCGTAGTGGGGGGTGCCTGTAATCCCAGCTGCTCGGGAGGCTGAGGCAGGAGAATTACTTGAACCCAGGAGGTGGAGCTTGCAGTGAGCCGAGATCACGTCACTGTGCTCCAGCCTGGGCAACAGGGTAAGACTGTCTCAAAAGACAACAAAACAAAACAAAACAAAAAACACTCCTTGATATTAAATGGAACTTTTCAGTTGTCATACAGAGACCAGGGACATGCTGCAATGGGGGTGGCCTGCTGGTTGAGCCCTGATCGTTTGCCCATTAACATTTTTACCTGTTTATAATTGAAAGGATTGTACACTTAACAATTTTCCTTTTATATTGTTCAAGTATCATGCCGACAAACAGTGACCTTTTCCAAAATGTCATAAATGTATAACTTTTGAAAATATTCTGCCTTATTATTTTAGTGGGATAGTCAGCTCTCTTTGCAGGGGAATAGGGCAACCAGCTAGTTCATTTTCAGTGCCCTGGGGTTTCTGTATCTCCTTCTTGTTCTCTTCTTGTTGAACGTGTTGTGCTCATTAGAATCACCATTGCACACTGAAGAAAGGCAAAATGGAGAGATGGTATTTTCTCCTGCTGATTCCAAAGCAACTGAGTGGGCAAATAAGTCAAACAAGAATCTGAGGAAGTGTCTGATGTTCCTATCTATTTACACTGTTTCTCATCTACATCAATTTTGAAAATCCCCAGCTGAATATTTAGCCGTATCTTCTGCAGGCTATATTTTCCATCAGAAAATCAGAGTGTAGCTAGCAATAGATAATAGGATTATTTAGAATCTTGATGCTTCTTCCACTGGTTTTCTAATTTTAAGTTTCTCAGAAGAAATGTATTTTGAGTGCTCACTTATAAAAAGACTTAATATTTTTATTGCCTATTATGCTCAGAATTCAGTATTTCTCAAACTGTGGTCTACAATCCCCTGCCAGCCCAGAAAACATTCTCGGAGGCCTTCAGGTGTTTCCATAGTTTTACATGAAGTGTTTTGACTTTGTCTTTAATTAAACATTCAAAGTAAATATATTGTGGGTTATCTACATTGCCGCTTGTTACTGAATCTTGGTTCTATTTCTGCTCCAATAATTACCTTTCCATTTAACTTCATTCCATGTGAAGACCAAATGTAAATATTTGTGGTACATTGTAGGAGTGAAGGTTTTGCAATAATTTGAGAAAAGTAGTGGAGGAATTGAACCATAACGTGTCTCTCACTGGTAAGGGTAGGTAAGCTGAAAACAACCTTTGCCACAGCAGATATTACCATGTTCATACTGACAGCAGGCATGTCACCTAGTTCCTTTGCTTGTAGATATTAATTTGCAACTGTTCATTGCCAATAAAGACGTTTTCTGCTCCAGATAGTGGCAGCAATTGTACCATACACTCACGCAATGCAGTATTCAGTAAAGCAAACTTTATATGTAAGTAGACAAGACAACAGTACAGAATAAGTGATTTCTAATTTAAATTGGCATTAGAGAACTTCCTATGCCAGAGTTTCATTAATTAGCTCACCGAATCAAGTCTTAAAATTATTACTATTTTATAGCACATACCAATGAATATAGACATTTTTCTATAAATATAGCATATTTAATTCAACATAGGAGAAAATGTTAAAATAGAAATAGGTGCTGGGCTAAATATTCCCTATGATCAAACACATATACTTTATTATTAGAGCCACCATTTGTAATTTAATTTCAACAAAACAATCTAGTTGAGTAAATGTTATGGACTTGAAATTAACTTACTTTTCTAGTTTTTTCCACTTATTTTATGTATCTTTTCAATTTCATGGGTGTGTTGAGCTGTTAAGAGTCAGAAGTGTATACTGGGTTGTGCAGATTTACATCACTATAAGATTAAAACACCAGATAATTTTTATTTCCTATAAAAGGAAACTATATATTGTAAAACTTTGAGAATATACTGCTCCATGCTATATAAATGGTAACAGCTTGGTAGAAATTTTTCAATATATTGAGATCACAGAACTGGAAGAGACTTTAGATATCATCTGGACTAATTCCCTTGTTTAGGTAAAATGTGGACTCAGGTAGTTAACCAAGATCATATAGCAAATTCAGTCATTCAAGCAACAAATATTTCTCTGCACATACTCCTATGTGCTAAGAATATTATGTACACAAACACGTAGTTAACTGGCAGAGCCTTACCTAGAAACTTCTTTCTATGAGCAAGTCTAGGGTATTTTTATTTCACCATGGTGACTTTCTAAGCCTATGCACTAGCCAGGATGAATCTCCATCCCTTATGCAGGAATTAAACAGATCATAGTAGCTGCTTCCATTTGGGGATCTAATTTCATTGGTATCACAATTGATTTTGTAGCAAGTTGAGGAGGCTGAGATTTTAGTCTTACCTATAGAGAAGGAGAAGCAAAAGAATAAGTCACAGTAATTTATATTGACCTTGGGCTAGCATATAAAATGAACTGTAGTTTTTTCTTAATCAAAGACCATGTTTTACTATTTTGATGGGGAAGGCAAAGCTTTAACTTCTTCCCTCTGCCTTTCCAAATAATGGCAAATGACAGAAATTAATGTGGAATATTTGTACATTATTGCAGATATCCACTATAGGCTCAGTCACAGGAAAAACAATTACAAGGCGAGCTTGGCATGCCACAGGGCTCTTGGCATAAATGTCATACTGCATTTACCATCAGCTCTTTCTAAGCTCTGTTCTTATAGACAACCAGGCCTTGGGGAGGATGAGAACAAAACAGCTCAGATATGAGCAGCAAAACTCCTGAACGTCTATCTTGGTTATTCGTTCTGAGCTATGAATCAAACCTGGCTATACCATGAATCATCTGCAGAACTTTTCAATAGCACTACTGCAGAAAATAAGGAAGACTTGAGGCATCAAATAAAGTATTACGTGGATTAAATGAACAACAAATACAAGGAAAGTATTTTCAAGTATAAATCTGGCACCTCATAACTAGAATGTGCCAAGAGTTGCTGGAAATTAACACTAAATCAAAGGCAACCCTTATATTTAAAAAAAGAAAGGATATAAAGGAGTAATCTCCGTAACAACAACAAAAAAAAGCTAAAATTAACAAACATAAAAACATCTTTGCAATAACTGATAAACATGGAGATGAAGACTTAAATGAAATTATCCCTTTTACAATTTTAGAATGACAAAATTAACTATCAAGTTGTGTATTACCAAGGGTCAGTGAGGATGTGAGCATTTATAAAACTTCATGCCTTGTTATTGGGTGTGTGAATTGGTATAGCCACGTGGAAGAGCAATCTGTCGTTATTTAGCCAAATTATTCACATAGCACAGTAATTCCTTTCTTAGCCATATACTCCAAAGACATTCTCATATAGGTTCCTAAGGGAACATGTTTAAGAACATTCATTGTGGCTCACACCTGTCCCAGCACTTTGGGAGGCTGAGGCAGATGGATCACCTGAGGTCAGGAGTTCGAGACCAGCCTGGCCAACATGGCAAAACCCGGTTTCTACTAAAAATACAAAAATTAGCCAGGCGTGGTGGCACACATCTGTAATCCCAGCTACTCAGGAGGCGGAAGCAGGAGAACCACTTGAACCTGGAGGCAGAGGTTGCAGTAAGCCGAGATCATGCCACCGCACTCCAACCTGGGCAACAGAGTGAGACTGTCTCAAAACAAAGCAAAACAAAACAAAAAAAGAGTATTCATTGCAGAGATATTTGTGTTACAGTGAGTTGATTTCAAATTGGTTGTCCATCCATGTGAGAAAGGACAGTCAAATTTGGTGGATATACACTAAGAGGTATTGTGCAGCAGTGAGAAACAATGGGTTGGATACGCATACATAGCAACATACATAGATCTTAAAAGCATTTACTTAGTGAAGAAAGAAACAATATAGCGTATTTACCACAATCCATATATTATTGCTAACTCTAGTCCTATATTATGTAATGGAGCACCAGCATTTATTCCTCTCATCTAACTGTAGCTTTGTACTCATTGACCAATCTCTCACCATCCTCCTGTCCCCGCCAACTCTCCCCGTCCTCTGGTAACCACCATTCTACTCTTCTATGAGAATAATTCTTCAGATTCCACATGTAATTGAGATCATGTAGTATTTGTCTTTCTGTGCCTGACTTATTTCACTTACCATAATGTCCTCCAGGTTCAGTCATGTTGCCACAAATGACAAGATTTCATTCTTTTTTAATGGCTAAATAGCATTCTTTTTTGTACATACAACACATTTTCTTTATGCATTCTTGATGGACATTTAGATTGATTTCATATTCTGGCTATTGTGAATAGTGCTGCAATTAACATATGTACGCATAGGAATGCAGACACACTGACTTCATTTCCTTTGGCTATATACCCAGAAGTGGGATTGCTGGATCATATGGTAGCTCTTTTTCACATTTTTTATGAACCTCCGTATTGTCTCCCATCATTGCTGTTCTCATTTACGTTCCCACCAGCAGTGTGTAAGGTTTCCCTTTTCTTCCCATCCTCACCAACACCTGTCTTTTGATGTTTTGATTGTAGCCATTCTGATCGGAGTGAAGTGGTATCTCAGTGTTGTTTTGATTTGCATTTTCCTGATGACTGGGGATGCTGAGCATTTTTTCATATATTTGTTGGCCATTTACATGTCATTTTTTGAGAAATGTCTTTTCAGGTCTTTTGCCCATTTTCAAATCAGGTTATTTGGGGTTTTTATTGTTAAGTTGTCTGAGTTTCTTTAAAATGTTGGATATTAATCCCTTATCAGATATCCAGTTTGCAAGTATATTCTCCCATCCTCTAAAATAGATGTTGTCACTCTGCTCTGCTGATTGTTTCCTTTGTGGTGCTAATTAGTTCAATGCAATCCCATTAGTTTCTACAGTTTGTTTCTGTTTTCCATGCGTTTAAGGTTTTGTTAAAAAAATCTTTGCCTGTGCCAATGTTATGGAGTTTTTCCCCTGTGTTTTCTTCTAGTAGTTTCACCATTTCAGATCTTATATTTAAGTCTTTAATCCATTTTAAGTTAACTTTCATATATGGCATTCAAAGATATTTAAGATGAGGTCTTTGATTTTATAATAATAAAGATTAATTAGTACATTGACAATTAATCCTTGTAAATACATAATTCAATTTATTTCATTTAAAGAAATACTGTAATTGAGTAGCATTGAGTGTTTACCTTGTACTACACTCAGTGCAGAGGACAAAAAGGAATGTATTTTGGATCTTGTGTAAGAAACTCCAAGTTAGATGAATCTTTCTTTGTGTGCTACAAATTGTCTAAAAATAAGATCTTTGTTTGATTTTTTAAAATATTAGGAAAAACAGATAGTGTTTCTTAATGGGAATGATTTGGACAGGGATTTTAGGCAAATCCCCCAACATTTGCTCTAAGCTTTCCTGACTATGGTCTTGAATTTCCAATATTGGAAAGGACTCGGGTCTACACGTCCTTCTCTGTCACCTACCCAAACAACAATTTATTGATCATGGCTTTGTGCAAAGCTCCATTTTAATTATTGTACATATGTTCCAGCAATAGAAAAATCTTTAGATTTGTAAATGATCCTGGATTTGTAACATCCACACTTTTTATTTTATATAAAAAAACAAAAATTTAGGTGTAGAGAATTGAAGTCACTGTAGCTAGAAGGTGTGAGAGCTAGGATCTCATGGCATCTTCTGGCTTTTAGTCTGGTGTTAGAACAATCTATGGATTCTTTCCAGATTTTTCTTCCCTAGTGGATGATGTCTTTCTGTGCATTAATAGTAGATGATATATAGTGGTCTAGAATCTTGATGACTGTGCAACAAATGGTATGGTGCTCTCACTGTATTTTTAGAGCTTAGTTGTTTAAAATTTGATGTTCCAAATGATCCAATGTTTTCAATCATAAATAATATAGTACTATTGAGTCATTAAATCCATTGGTTCCAATTTTTTATACATATATAGTCACATCTATGTTTGTGTATATATGTGTATATATGTTACATAACATGTATATGTTAAATATATTCACATGTGTATATACATGTAAGATGTATATACACATACATACATAAATATATACACACATATATAACATACATCTATATACAGAACCTTCAATATCCAAGGAACTTTTCTAGACATAGGGAAGATGAAAGAAACAGATATAACTCATGTCCTCAAGGAGTTACAGTTCAGGGAAGAATATTTCTGTAAAAAAACAAGCAAACAGACAAAGCAAATAAGCATCAGAACTTGATGGCATTGAGCAGAAGTGTTTTGTGCTCATACTTGTGAGTGTGTGTGTGTGTGTGATTGAAGGAAGAAATGGGAAGTGAGAAACGGAAAAAATAAATTATATGTTTGTTCTGTAAAGGTCTCAGAAAGTTGAAGGAAATTATATTTGTTTGAGTGTACTTACATGAATTTTTCACCTGAATACTTTTCAACCACTGAAAAGGATCGTGATGAGTATGAGGAGAGTTGTCTTTTTTCCATTTCAATATTTCTCACTTTAATGTAGAGCATTTTTACCAACTGACTTTACTAGCTTTGTATTTTATGAGTTTTTATCTTTTCAGTTTTTCATATGAAAATATTTTCTAATCTTTTCTAAATGTGTGAGTGTTTTGTGGGTAAACACAGAAAGGTTTGGCAAAATACAGCTTTCTGATTATAATATGTTCTTTAGTACACATTACACTTTGCACACAGGGAAACTGATTGCTTAGGTGAGTTTTCTCACTTGACTTCTCCCCAAGTTGTCCTGAAATCTGTGCTGCATTCTGCCTTGAACTATCACATCCTCACGACTCCAACCAGCCTTTTATGCAAATAAATCCCACTTCCACATCCTAAATCTGGAGCCTTTTTCTGAGCATGAGTGTTATTGTCCAGAGGCAAGGGACATTTCTGCCCGGCTTTTGCACAGCAATATATTAGTTTTCTTGAAAGTTAACTGCCCTGTCTTTGTTACTATTGAAGAAAATAATATACACAGCGGTCCATTTCCAAGAGAAAGTGCCTTGAGTCTGCTTAGGTCAGCAAACTACAGAAGAAACAGGATATACTAGACCCCCGCTTGGATAGCCGATGCCTGCTTGTTGGTCTCCCCCTTCCCCTACCTTCCCCCACCACTTAGGTGCTCTCACCCGAACCAGAAAAGTTTGGTCTAAAATGAAAGTTTACTAGCCTGCAAGATAGCTCATTTTGTCTGTTCTTATCAGCCTGCCCAGGTACTTACGTCATAAGTCAAATACTTGAAGAGCCCCTAAGCTAACTACGATTGCAATGCATTGTGGGCTGCAACAAAATGCAGCAAGATAACCACCCCCTGCCAACAAACAAACAAACAAACAAAAACACCTACAGTCCCTACCCAACAATCAATAGGCGATGTTCTGGAAGACTGTGACCCCATAATACTCAGCCTATGAGGAACTGGGGGAGGGACCTGCGCACTAAGGGATAGTTTGCTTGTTAAAACTGTGCTGGGTGTGCCTGCTCATCAAACACCCGATCTTGCAAGACCATTATTAAAAGTCTCACTTTTGCTGTTCTGGATCTCTGAGTCCACTCTTTGGGTTTCGATGGGTAAGTCTGTTTCTCACACTAGCAATGCTATGACATTTCTTTAGCCATACAGGTCTAAGAACTTAAAATAATTTTAACGGATTAAAAAGCTTTAAAAGTAAAATCTTGCACTTTTTACTTCTTATATCCATTCAGTCACCAAATACTCTGATTCCTTCTTTGCTGTCCTTCTTCCTAATATGTAAAATAAATCAGGAAGTAAATTCATAGTGTTAACCTAAGAGGGGATTGGTAGGTTAAGAGAGCTACGTGGGCGTACCACTGAAAAGAATTTTGATTGTGATCACTGGTACACAAGAAAGTTTTGCATGTTTTGTTATGGATACAGTCTTTTGGACTAGGCTGGAAGTATAACCAGCTTTTCTGTGATCTGGAAAATATTTTTGAATTTTCAAATGTGTAGATGTGGTTTTGTAGATATTTTGCTATAAATTTGCTGTACTTGTAACAAATCTTTGGAAACCATTTGGACTTTATCTTCATGGGCAGGGGTCAGCTTTTTTCTTTGATTGGCACTGATTAACCACCACCATTTCAGGCAAAGGTGCACACCTGAAAGAACTCTTCAGCTACCGGATATGAACTTGAAGGACTGCTAGTACCCACACTCAGTCAGTGACTCACAGGAGCCTTGTTACTTTGGCAAGAATTCTATGTTCATTTAATAAGTTTGCAGAGACGGACGGAAATCTGCTTTATTACTCTCATCCCTCGGCCCGGAAAGCCAAATCCTTTATCAGTACAGCAGCTGCTTCATTCCACACGTCTGAGGACACCGCTGCTGATTCTTTGACAAAGAGTCAGGTTTGCAACAAAAGCATTATAAAGTCTCTGTTACACTGCCTCCTCTTCCTCTTTTCCTCTAAGCAGCATTTCCACAAGAGTTGGAGGGATAAGGGAACAGGTGGTCTTATAAGAGCCACGATGAAGTTGAACCACAGAAGAGATAGTGACAGCCAAGGGTGCAACCTGATGCAGTGACAGGCAGGAAAAAAGCTTCTGGTTTCTCACTTCCTGCCACTTTCCATTCTCCTGCCAGGGCCTCCTTTTATTGGAATCTAGTGAGAAGTCAGCTAGAGAGGAAGCCTGGGAAACTTAGTTTGCAGAATATAGACCCTGGGGAAGGGCAGGGCATGGCTTTTGAGTCCACAGGCCACAAACAGCACAGGCAGAATACTTTCTGAGCTTTGCAATTCCAAGAGTATCTTTATTTTGCACTAATACACAAATCTATATTGGTCTGGCCCAGAATTCTTGGTTCTAGTCCTGGTCTCCCTAAAGTCTGTAACATTGCTCTGCTACCATCTAGCTACTGGGATTTTCCATAAATAATTGGATTTCGTTTTTACTCTCTCATTTTATTTTTCCCATTACAATTTTCTTTATTCTTGGAATTCAGAAATTTTACCAGATAGATTTCAAAATTATCCTGGGATGTTAGCATGCCTTCCAAATGACAGATTCAGGTGTTCTTTTACCTCTGGCTAGTTTTCTATATTATTTGGGACTTTCTTCTGCTCCAGTTTTCATTAGTCACGTCTTATCTCTTCACTCTCTGTCTTCCAAGCTGCTCTCTTCCAATAATTTCCCTCACAATTTCCTTTACTATGTTTCGCGTTTGAATTTTTTCCACCTGTTTTCCAAAACAAGTAATAGAGTTTCTGAACTAAGATTATTTATGAGGCTATGGTTTCTTCATATATTCAAACACAGTGCTTAACTAACAGCAGATGCTTAATAAAGGTGTGTTGAATAAGAGTATATAAACTAGTCAATCATAACTATTTTCAGTTTACAGATTATTAAATATATGGACAATACTATAGATATATACAGATATGGGTATGTATGTGAATGATTGTTTAAATACAAAAATAATGCTACAAACAAACATTTGCATTTCTAAGAGTTACTACAGAATATATAAACTAGGAATTTTCTGCATAAAGGAAATCATGGGATAATGTGCAAGACAAATGCAGGTTTTTCTATGCACTTCATCTCCAATTTCCTTTTTAAAAATTCAAATCAGGAAACAATGGTATCCATACATTTCTTGAACATTGTGCTTATAGAAATATGTTTCTTGCATGCCTCAAGTAATATCAGAACACAACTCTTTGAGTTCTAGTCTATCTTAAATGACTTAAATGTTACTCACTTCATTTTCTCAAAGAGGAATAAGTATAACAATACTGTTCTCAGAAACAATTTTTAAAAATGATGTAAATGAGACTGAAATTTTAGAAGAGGAGCTATGTAACACTTTTACTGTATTACTATTCAAATCACTTTTAGAAAGCACCTAGCAACAGAGAACCTACTTAAAATGAAAAAAGAAAATAGAAGCTATTACCTAAATATTGCATATGAATTATTTGAATTATAAATTAATGTGTGTATGGAATACTTAATCTTGTATTTCTGAACTTGAATTTACAAAAAAAAAAGATATAATGAGAAACCACTGTGCATGTGTCTCTTCCTTTTGAATTTCTTCTATCCTTATGTTGATTGGTAGACTGTGATATAGCAGACTACTGAAAGACTAATAATGAATTGCATCTTAACTACTGAAGATAATTTAATTGAGTCATTGAGGTATTCAAATGAAGTGATTTATTTAGGATTTACATGGAATAAATAATAAAGTGCATTCCAACCAATGAGTTTTGATCTGAGTAATCATCATACAAAGTAAGATTTAGAACATTTCCATCATCCTCTGAAATTCACTTACAGAACCCCAAAATGCTTCACCCTATTTAGTATTGGGTACTGTAGTGCCCATCTGGATTTTGGTCTGACAAGCTTTCCTTTCTTTGGGAAACGATTCCTCTGTCCCCTAACACGGTCAGTGGAATTCTAATCTTAGCGTGGTGATTAACCATTATTCATACTAACAAAAAAACCTTCTCTCACATAAGAATCAGAGTCTTGTGTGAAGACCTAGAAAAAAGTTAATACTGTGGGATATATTCATCTAATGGCAATGCCAGAAAGTGGTTGTTCTCACCCCTGGCTTCTCATTAGACTTGCCCGGAGCTATCAAGACAGACCAATGCCCCTTCCTTCATACTCAGGCTTATAGACCTCAGGCTCTTTGCTATTTCATTTCTGAGCAATTTTCTCAAGGGAAAAAATACTCAGACTCTGGCTTACTAGAAGGGGAAAGGGAAGGGAAACAATACTAGCACAATAAATATCATTTATAAAAATTTTAAAAATGTTCCTTGCACTGTGTCAAGCAATTTAAATACACTTTTCCCTTCACAAGTACCATATTACGTAAATATTAATATTGTTATCTCTATTTAACATATAAGAAAATTGAGTCTTAAGGGTGGTAAGTAACTTACTCAAACTCATCGTTTACCCACTGGTGGGTGGAAACAGGCTTGAACTTAGTTCTGTTTAAATCCAAATCTCATGCTCTAAATGACATAGCGGTACTGCCACTCATATGTTACAATTGGTTTACATGACAATGTGAGGTTTACTCCAACCATTCTTACTTCATCTTGATGGAGAGACAAACAAACTAAAATAACAGTTTTTCTCTTATAAAAAGATTGAATTACATCTAATTATACAGAGAATAAAAGTATTATTTAAAAAACACATTTTGTTAACATAAGTGAAAACTTGGATTTTTTTAAGGCTTTAGATTTGTAAATATAGCCCCCTAAAAACGGCTGCTCCTAATAAGAGAATGCGTCATGGCATAATGCTTTATTTATTACAAATGTAGGCCACTATGTTTAATTCCCACATATAAATATCTCTAATTTGCCACATTAGTCTTAATGTCAATTATAATATTCATAACAACAACAGCAAGAAAGAATTGATTTTGTGTCAGGCATTTTTCTGTGCAAGCTACATCTAAATATCAATCTCTTTCTATTACTCACAACCCCTAGGAGAGATGTGTGTGTGTGTGTGTATACATTGTGTGTTTTGTGAGTTCAAGTTTATGAAACTTAGAAAACTAAGTTTAGACTTATACCTTGCAAGTCAGTGTTGAGGAAAAGTAAGTGTCCCACACTGCTATTTCTAGTATTTCCTCCCCAGCAAGGATGGTGGACTACAAGGTATGAAACATCTCCAGGGATGATGCAGCCTTGATTTGGTTCCTTGTGGAGGGCTTTCAGAGCCAACATACTGGCCTAGTGCACACGCCTCTACTCACAGCCCAGGCCCCAAGCCATCCATCTCAACCCCAGGTTCCTGCACACATGGCTCCCGAAACCCAGTCTGTAATTCATCATGCTTGGGGGTGGGAAATTGCCAAAATTACAGTCATTGCCTCTTTGTCATTTTTATTTGGTTTCCATATTCCAATTCTGAAAATTGCATTAACCAAGATACATTTTCTTAAAGGGTTCATTTTTGTTATTCTACTGATTCATATAATTTCTCCAAAATAATTCTAGTAAAATATTGCCCATTGTGCATTAACACTCACAGAATATTTTTCTCTTACAAAATTTACAAGATTTTCCACAGATAAACCTATGATGTTTCTCCATTTTAATGCAATAATCATTCCTCATGAGTAGAATTTTCCATCAAAATCTACCCTTTATTCTAGGCCAATCCTATTCACATCAAATCTTACAAGTCATGCTGTATTTTTTCTTAATAATTTGTATTTTGGTAACTAAATAATGATCCCATTTTCACTTTTGGTCCAGTCTATCAATCTCCATGCTCTTTCTTGGGAGTTCATACAAAACAATGTTCCACATGCTAGCTAACTTAAATATTTTAGTACATAGGTGTCAGTTTGATTTTAGCTCAAAGTCCACATAACTGATGACCAATGTGGGACAGATATTTTTTCCCTGATAAAACTAGCCTGACATTAGCAGCATGAAAACCAGGCAAATATTTGAAGGATATAATGACAACGGAAGATGGCAATTAAAGGAGGGCATCGTGGGGACACTGAGAGAAAGCTTCCCCTTCTCCCTCTGAAGGCTTGCAGAAAATGAACCAATAAAAGGCAGATTCGTAGGAGAAATGGTCATATATATTAGTGAACATGCATAGCACAGGGGAGTCTCAGACAGTGATTGTCCAACAACGCAAGGAGGTCACGTGCTTTTACACCCTTTTTCACGAGGGAAGGAAAGATGAGGGAGAGTAGGAGTAGAACTTTACGACTTTAGGAGAGAGAAACAGAGCCAATGTTTAGATCATGGTTAATAAATAATTCTCCCTGGGAATTAAATGGGACCAGAGAACAGACAGTAGTTTGGGATGAAGTTCTTCTGGGCTCTAGGTGTGGTGTTCAATTTTCAATCTCCTCCTCTTTGATATGAGTTCTAATCTCTGGATAATGAAACGTCAGGGAAGGGATTGAAGGCAATTGTGTTTCTTTTTGGGGGCCTGGTTTTAGGTGCATAAGGGAATTTCAGAGAACAGCCTCATCCTGTGGCTTGGGAGAGGAAGAGGATTGAGAGAGAAAATTGGGAGGTCAGAGAGACCTTGAAGCTGCTTCTGTAGTTCAGCACGTCAAAGCACCATGTTGTCGGGGCTCAGTTTTTGAGCCCCAACAGCCAAAATAACCCATTTTACACTTGACCTTTATCACACTTTTAAGTCTTTATAAAGGTTAAAGGTTAAGCATGTCATGAAATAAACTATGAAAAAGAAACAAACATCACAATGAAAGTAATGAGAAATTTATTACATGCTTAAATTTCAAATGATTTGCATATTGTAAGGAAGTAAATCAGATTGAACCCATCACTTTTGTACTAATGCTGTTTGTGAGACTAAAACATACAGTCTGACATAAGCCAGTAGAAATAAGACTCACTGGTGACGTTTTCTCTAAAATTAAAATAAAACAATACATTTAAACTCTGATTTTATGATAAATTCATTTTGTACAATTGTAACTGATTTAAAAGAATTGACTTGGGTTTATGTTTTCCTGTGTCATAATTAAATTTCTATGAATTTTGTGGACAAAGAATATATTCATTTGTATCAGTGATCCCTGCAGTTTTCTATCTGCAGGAAAATAGTGATATATTACACTTCCTCTGTTAGGTGAAGATCTTTGGCACTAAGAAAACCAATCATGTCATGAGTTGAAATATTTTCATTTAAAAAGCACAGTTGGACATTAAAAATGTGATAATTTTTATGTCTTTAAACACTTTTTTGTAGGCCTTGGGTGTATAATGGCAATAGAAGAGAATAAGATAGCGCTGGTGTATACTGAAGTTACTCAGGAACAAACTATTTTGAGGCTCCTGAATCTAAATTGGTGACTATCTAATAGTAGTTACCACCGTGAAGGATCTCAGGGTTGCTTATTGAAAATATAAAAGGGCATAAATGTCTATAAAACGGTAGACAATGTAAACCAAGCATGCAAAAAAAAAAAAAAAAAAATGTTCTTCAATTTTGCTCTCTAAATATCCAAATCTCTATGACCAGTGAAAACTCTGGATCAGAGGATTTCAAATTCTTCATAATTAAGAATTTGTGGTCCTAAAAATGTGGTCCTATCATAAGGGTGATAGAATAAGGTCACTCTGCAGAAAAGCTTCCAGCAAGGCATGGCTTTTGTGCACTTCTGTTATGTCCAGAACATTGCCATCAATTGACCATTTGTGGATGAAAAGCTTTGCTAAAAGAAGAGCCAAGACTCGCAGCCAAGTAACAGAGCCAGAGCCTAAGAGCTGGAAGAGTTGCCCATTGCTAGAGGTGGCTAGATTCCACAGAGTGGAGTCAGGGATATGTTTTACAAAGACTCACCAAGGGAAGCCAAGCTCGGAGCAAGGTTCGGTTAAGAAATGAAGAGATGGAGCAGGAAGCCACTGGGCTTAAGTCAACAGTGAGAGTCACCTTCACAAGGTCTCACTTTTTATGCACAGCCTGACTTTTTCTTCATTGGAAAGGGACTGCATCTTAGTTTGAGCAACTGATTTTTGCATAAGAGACAGAAAATTCGTTTTAGCATCAGTCACACTGTAATTTGATTTGGATTGATAACACCTATAGGTTTTTACATTGAAGAAAACTATGTTTAATCACGAAAGTAAATACTAGCTATGAGAAGAAGTTGCAGCATGAATCCGGTTATAACCAACCTTTCCCACCCCATGAAAACATTGTCTTCGGCTGGGCGCGGTGGCTCACGCCTATAATCCCAGCACTTTGGGAGGCCAAGATGGGAGGATTTCCTGAGGTCAGGAGTTCGAGACCTTCCTGGCTCACATGGTGAAACCCCGTCACTACTAAAAATATAAAAAAATTAAAAACACACACCTGTAGTCCCAACTACTCGGAAGGCTGAGACAGGAGAATCATTTTAACCCGGGAGGCAGAGGTTGCAGTGAGCTGAAATCGTGCCACTGCACTCCAGCCTGGGTGACAGAAGGAGACTGTATCAAAAAAAAAAAAATAATAATAATTCATTGTCTTCACTCAATTTTCTAAGCATATAATCAAAACACTGTGTTGGCACACTGCGTTTGCTTTTTTTTTTTTTTTTAATTTATTTATTATTATTATACTTTAAGTTGTAGGGTACATGTGCATAACGTGCAGGTTTGTTACATATGTATACTTGTGCCTTGTTGGTGTGCTGCACCCATCAACTCGTCATTTACATCAGGTATAACTCCCAGTGCAATCCCTCCCCCCTCCCCAATATAGGCCCCGGTGTGTGATGTTCCCCTTCCTGAGTCCAAGTGATCTCATTGTTCAGTTCCCACCTATGAGTGAGAACATGCGGTGTTTGGTTTTCTGTTCTTGTGATAGTTTGCTAAGAATGATGGTTTCCAGCTGCATCCATGTCCCTACAAAGGACACAAACTCATCCTTTTTTATGGCTGCATAGTATTCCATGGTGTATATGTGCCACATTTTCTTAATCCAATCTGTCACTGATGGACATTTGGGTTGATTCCAAGTCTTTGCTATTGTGAATAGTGCCGCAATAAACATACGTGTGCATGTGTCTTTATAGCAGCATAATTTATAATCCTTTGGGTATATACCCAGTAATGGGATGGCTGGGTCATATGGTACATCTAGTTCTAGATCCTTGAGGAATCGCCATACTGTTTTCCATAATGGTTGAACTAGTTTACAATCCCACCAACAGTGTAAAAGTGTTCCTATTTCTCCACATCCTCTCCAGCACCTGTTGTTTCCTGACTTTTTAATGATCGGCATTCTAACTGGTGTGAGATGGTATCTCATTGTGGTTTTGATTTGCATTTCTCTGATGGCCAGTGATGATGAGCCTTTTTTCATGTGTCTGTTGGCTGTATGAATGTCTTCTTTTGAGAAATGTCTGTTCATATCCTTTGCCCACTTTTTGATGGGGTTGTTTGTTTTTTTCTTGTAAATTTGTTTGAGTTCTTTGTAGGTTCTGGATATTAGCCCTTTGTCAGATGAGTAGACTGCAAAAATTTTCTCCCATTCTGTAGGTTGCCTGTTCACTCTGATGGTAGTTTCTTTTGCTGTGCAGAAGCTCTTTAGTTTAATGAGATCCCATTTGTCAATTTTGGCTTTTGCTGCCGTTGCTTTTGGTGTTTTAGACATGAAGTCTTTGCCCATGCCTATGTCCTGAATGGTACTACCTAGGTTTTCCTCTAGGATTTTTATGGTATTAGGTCTAACATTTAAGTCTCTAATCCATCTTGAATTAATTTTCGTATAAGGAGTAAGGAAAGGATCCAGTTTCAGCTTTCTACTTACGGCTAGCCAATTTTCCCAGCACCATTTATTAAATAGGGAATCCTTTCCCCATTTCTTGTTTCTCTCAGGTTTGTCAAAGATCAGATGGCTGTAGATGTGTGGTATTATTTCTGAGGACTCTGTTCTGTTCCATTGGTCTATATCTCTGTTTTGGTACCAGTACCATGCTGTTTTGGTTACTGTAGCCTTGTAGTATAGTTTGAAGTCAGGTAGCGTGATGCCTCCAACTTTGTTCTTTTGACTTAGGATTGTCTTGGAGATGCGGGCTCTTTTTTGGTTCCATATGAACTTTAAAGCAGTTTTTTCCAATTCTGTGAAGAAACTCGTTGGTAGCTTGATGGGGATGGCATTGAATCTATAAATTACCTTGGGCAGTATGGCCATTTTCACGATATTGATTCTTCCTATCCATGAGCATGGTATGTTCTTCCATTTGTTTGTGTCCTCTTTGATTTCACTGAGCAGTGGTTTGTAGTTCTCCTTGAAGAGGTCCTTTACATCCCTTGTAAGTTGGATTCCTAGGTATTTGATTCTCTTTGAAGCAATTGTGAATGGAAGTTCATTCCTGATTTGGCTCTCTGTTTGTCTGTTACTGGTGTATAAGAATGCTTATGATTTTTGCACATTAATTTTGTATCCTGAGACTTTGCTGAAGTTGCTTATCAGCTTAAGGAGATTTTGGGCTGAGACAATGGGGTTTTCTAAATATACAATCATGTCATCTGCAAACAGGGACAATTTGACTTCTTCTTTTCCTAACTGAATACCCTTGATTTCTTTCTCTTTCCTGATTGCCCTAGCCAGAACTTCCAACACTATGTTGAATAGGAGTGGTGAGAGAGGGCATCCCTGTCTTGTGCCAGTTTTCAAAGGGAATTTTTCCAGTTTTTGCCCATTCAGTATGATATTGGCTGTGGGTTTGTCATAGATAGCTCTTATTATTTTGAGGTACGTTCCATCAATACCGAATTTATTGAGCGTTTTTAGCATGAAGGGCTGTTGAATTTTGTCAAAAGCCTTTTCTGCATCTATTGAGATAATCATGTGGTTCTTGTCTTTGGTTCTGTTTATATGCTGGATTATGTTTATTGATTTGCGAATGTTGAACCAGCCTTGCATCCCAGGGATGAAGCCCACTTGATCATGGTGGATAAGCTTCTTGATGTGTTGCTGAATCCGGTTTGCCAGTACTTTATTGAGGATTTTTGCATCGATGTTCATCAGGGATATTGGTCTAAAATTCTCTTTTTTTGTTGTGTCTCTGCCAGGCTTTGGTATCAGGATGATGTTGGCCTCATAAAATGAGTTAGGGAGGATTCCCTCTTTTTCTATTGATTGGAATAGTTTCAGAAGGTACTCCTCCTTGTACCTCTGGTAGAATTCAGCTGTGAATCCATCTGGTCCTGGACTTTTTGGTAGGCTATTAATTATTGCCTCAATTTCAGAGCCTGCTATTGGTCTATTCAGGGATTCAACTTCTTCCTGGTTTAGTCTTGGAAGAGTGTAAGTGTCCAGGAAATTATCCATTTCTTCTAGATTTTCCAGTTTATTTGCGTAGAGGTGTTTATAGTATTCTCTGATGGTAGTTTGTATTTCTGTGGGGTCGGTGGTGATATCCCCTTTATCATTTTTAATTGCGTCGATTTGATTCTTCTCTCTTTTCTTCTTTATTAGTCTTGCTAGTGGTCTGTCAATTTTGTTGATCTTTTCAAAAAACCAACTCCTGGATTCATTGATTTTTTGGAGGGTTTTTTGTGTTTCTATCTCCTTCAGTTCTGCTCTGATCTTAGTTATTTCTTGCCTTCTGATAGCTTTCGAATGTGTTTGCTCTTGCTTCTCTAGTTCTTTTAATTGTGATGTTAGAGTGTCAATTTTAGATCTTTCCTGCTTTCTCTTGTGGGCATTTAGTGCTATAAATTTCCCTCTACACACTGCTTTAAATGTGTCCCAGAGGTTCTGGTATGTTGTATCTTTGTTCTCATTGGTTTCAAAGAACATCTTTATTTCTGCCTTCATTTCGTTACGTACCCAGTAGTCATTCAGGAGCAGGTTGTTCAGTTTCCATGTAGTTGAGCGGTTTTGATTGAGTTTCTTAGTCCTGAGTTCTAGTTTGATTGCACTGTGGTCTGAGAGACAGTTTGTTATAATTTCTGTTCTTGTACATTTGCTGAGGAGTGCTTTACTTCCAATTACGTGATCAATTTTGGAGTAAGTACGATGTGGTGCTGAGAAGAATGTATATTCTGTTGATTTGGGGTGGAGAGTTCTATAGATGTCTATTAGGTCTGCTTGCTGCAGAGATGAGTTCAATTCCTGGATATCCTTGTTAACTTTCTGTCTCGTTGATCTGTCTAATGTTGACAGTGGAGTGTTGAAGTCTCCCATTATTATTGTATGGGAGTCTAAGTCTCTTTGTAAGTCTCTAAGGACTTGCTTGATGAATCTGGGTGCTCCTGTATTGGGTGCATATATATTTAGGATAGTTAGCTCTTCCTGTTGAATTGATCCCTTTACCATTATGTAATGGCCTTCTTTGTCTCTTTTGATCTTTGATGGTTTAAAGTCTGTTTTATCAGAGACTAGTATTGCAACCCCCGCTTTTTTTTGTTCTCCATTTGCTTGGTAAATCTTCCTCCATCCCTTTATTTTGAGCCTATGTATGTCTCTGCGTGTGAGATGGGTCTCCTGAATACAGCAGACTGATGGGTCTTGACTCTTTATCCAGTTTGCCAATCTGTGCCTTTTAATTGGAGCATTTAGTCCATTTCCATTTAAGGTTAAGATTGTTATGTGTGAACTTGATCCTGCCATTATGATATTAACTGGTTATTTTGCTCGTTAGTTGATGCAGTTTCTTCCTTGCCTCGATGGTCTTTACATTTTGGCATGTTTTTGCAATGGCTGGTACCGGTTGTTCCTTTCCATGTTTAGTGCTTCCTTCAGGGTCTCTTGTGAGGCAGGCCTAGTGGTGACAAAATCTCTAAGCATTTGCTTATCTGTAAAGGATTTTATTTCTCCTTCACTTATGAAACTTAGTTTGGCTGGATATGAAATTCTGGGTTTAAAATTCTTTTCTTTAAGAATGTTGAATATTGGCCCCCACTCTCTTCTGGCTTGTAGAGTTTCTGCCGAGAGATCTGCTGTTAGTCTGATGGGCTTCCCTTTGTGGGTAACCCGACCTTTCTCTCTGGCTGCCCTTAAGATTTTTTCCTTCATTTCAACTTTGGTGAATCTGGCAATTATGTGTCTTGGAGTTGCTCTTCTCGAGGAGTATCTTTGTGGCGTTCTCTGTATTTCCTGGATTTGAATGTTGGCCTGCCCTACTAGGTTGGGGAAGTTCTCCTGGATATCCTGAAGAGTGTTTTCCAACTTGGTTCCATTTTCCCCCTCACTTTCAGGCACCCCAATCAGACGTAGATTTGGTCTTTTTACATAATCCCATACTTCTTGCAGGCTTTGTTCATTTCTTTTTCTTCTTTTTTCTTTTGGTTTCTCTTCTCGCTTCATTTCATTCATTTGATCCTCAATCGCTGATACTCTTTCTTCCAGTTGATCGAGTCGGTTACTGAAGCTTGTGCATTTGTCACGTATTTCTCATGTCATGGTTTTCATCTCTTTCATTTCGTTTATGACCTTCTCTGCATTAATTACTCTAGCCATCAATTCTTCCACTTTTTTTTCAAGATTTTTAGTTTCTTTGCGCTGGGTACGTAATTCCTCCTTTAGCTCTGAGAAATTTGATGGACTGAAGCCTTCTTCTCTCATCTCGTCAACGTCATTCTCCGTCCAGCTTTGATCCGTTGCTGGCGATGAGCTGCGCTCCTTTGCCGGGGGAGATGCGCTCTTATTTTTTGAATTTCCAGCTTTTCTGCCCTGCTTTTTCCCCATCTTTGTGGTTTTATCTGCCTCTGGTCTTTGATGATGGTGATGTACTGATGGGGTTTTGGTGTAGGTGTCCTTCCTGTTTGATAGTTTTCCTTCTAATAGTCAGGACCCTCAGCTGTAGGTCTGTTGGAGATTGCTTGAGGTCCACTCCAGACCCTGTTTGCCTGGGTATCAGCAGCAGAGGCTGCAGAAGATAGAATATTTCTGAACAGCGAGTGTACCTGTCTGATTCTTGCTTTGGAAGCTTCCTCTCAGGGGTGTACTCCACCCTGTGAGGTGTGGGGTGTCAGACTGCCCCTAGTGGGGGATGTCTCCCAGTTAGGCTGCTCAGGGGTCAGGGACCCACTTGAGCAGGGAGTCTGTCCCTTCTCAGATCTCAGCCTCTGTGTTGGGAGATCCACTGCTCTCTTCAAAGCTGTCAGACAGAGTCGTTTGCGTCTGCAGAGTTTTCTGCTGTGTTTGTTATTGTTTACTGTGCCCTGTCCCCAGAGGTGGAGTCTACAGAGACAGGCAGGTTTCCTTGAGCTGCTGTGAGCTCCACCCAGTTGGAGCTTCCCAGCGGCTTTGTTTACCTTCTTAAGCCTCAGCAATGGCGGGTGCCCCTCCCCCAGCCTCGCTGCTGCCTTGCGGGTAGATCACAGACTGCTGTGCTAGCAATGAGGGAAGCTCCGCGGGTGTGGGACCCTCCCGGCCAGGTGTGGGATATGATCTCCTGGTGTGCCTGTTTGCTTAAAGCGCAGTATTGGGGTGGGAGTTACCCGATTTTCCAGGTGTTGTGTGTCTCAGTTCCCCTGGCTAGGAAAAGGGATTCCCTTCCCCCTTGCGCTTCCCAGGTGAGGCAATGCCTCGCCCTGCTTCAGCTCTCGCTGGTCGGGCTGCAGCAGCTGACCAGCACTGATCGTCCGGCACTCCCCAGTGAGATGAACCCAGTACCTCAGTTGAAAATGCAGAAATCACCGGTCTTGTGTGTCGCTCGCGCTGGGAGTTGGAGACTGGAGCTGTTCCTATTTGGCCATCTTGCTCCACGTGCCCCGCGTTTGCTTTTAAATACAAATTAGGTTTCGGCCATATTTACTAACATGTTGCTCCCAAAGTGTATCTCCAATTTTTGGACATAAATCCAGAGGGAATCTAATAGGATTGCTCAAATATTATATGGGCAAGTGATCTGAAACTTCTAAAGCAGGGCATCAATGTAAATAGTTGTTTCTATAACTACAGTAAAGAAAACTCTTTTTCCAGTTTTCATTGTAATGTGCAATTTTAAAGTAGTATCATCCTCCTGTTAAACCTTCTTTTCTATACCTTTTAATTTTTTTTATTCAAGAAACTCTCAATGCCAGCGTCCTCTCAGAGTACTTCCTTGCTTCTCTAGGCCACACTGAGTTCTTCCTTTCTGAATTCTTTTTCATGTGTGGTCCAAATGACAGAATCCTGCATGTAATTTCTTTGGTATTGTTTTATATACATCCTTAATCTAAATTTTTTGAGGACTGAAAGCAGATTGTAATAATTAGAAAATCTCTCAGAGGATGGCCATGGCAGATTCACTGTGAACATGGCACTTGGCATTTTTATATATGAATAGGTGACTTCTGGAAGAAATGTGGCTGCAGAGGTTAGATACTGCCTTTTCTGCTGAAAACAACATAAAAGCAAAAAGGAGAATGAGAAAAACAGACCTCTACTCCTGTCAAAACCACAGATCTCAAAACATTTTTAAGAGCTGCTAAAAGCAGCTAAGATTGGGCAGAAGCCGCAGAGAAGGGATTGAAACCAGAATAGAGAAGAGCTCAGAAAGCCTAAGCAAAAGCACATTTCCTGAAGATGAAGGACTCACCTGAAGTTCGCATGCTATGCTTCTTCCTTATGCCAATGGAAATCAAACCTAAAATGAGCAGAGGTAGGAGAAAATGTTCTCCTACGCCTTGTTTAGTTCCATGGTACTGCAGAGATGGGCCGTACTAACTCACCGAGATAAACCATAGTGGCTGGAGGCATCTATTTTGGCAGAGCTATTTCAGCACCATTACACCTGTTCTCTCACCTGATGCTTTTTCCCCAGTAATACTTAGGAGGGCCCAAGGAGAAGGTGGGGCTGAAATGTCTGTTAGGAAGTTATTACTAATTGAACAATGAACAGTGACTCTCATCCACAAATCAGATACCTCACTCAACTTCCTTGACAAGAGGCCTGGAAGGATTAGGGGAAAGATTTTTGTCTTGAAAACCAAACCAGTGGGAAATTCTCAACCCCTATAATAAATATCATTAGTTTTATTTTACTATGCTACTTTATTGCTATTAAAATTATCTACGTATATGTTTTTCTTAAATCATGAGGAAAAGGGAACTATTGTATTTTGAAAACATAATAGAGTTAAAATACTTTCATATGTTTCATTTAATTTTCATTCAAATTCATCTATATTATGATAAAAATGTATAAGCAAGTTTTACTTATAAAAATTCTAATCAATGCTAATGCAAGTATTGAATCTGTGGTTTCTGCTACTGAAATGCTTTATTAACCATACTTAATTGTTTCCTTCTAAACAGTGTGAATGAGTGAAGGTAAGGAAAGTCTTAATAACATAATATTTAATGAAGACTAAGATGACATTATTTAAAAATTACACTATTATGTTATATACCACCAAGAAAGAAAATGCGCTGCCAGTTAAACTGTGATATGGAGAGTTTGCATGTCCACGATAGAAAGCACCTAAATATCAGTGATATTAAATGCTACGATGCGTCTATCACAGATGCTAAAATGTAAAAACAAGGATTAGAATTGACGAAAATTTGATATGTTTAAGCTAAGAGAAAATTAAAACTTGAAAAATAAATTCCACAATTTTATAAATGTGACAAATGATTGGATTTGAGTTAAATTTGATTTGTAAGAATGATGTGATTCAGTCTAACCTTTTAATAATAACCCCTCAAAGAATAGTTTATTGCTGGTTGCTAATATCTAATGTGACTCAATTTTGGTTAACACTTCAAAGGGGTTGTGTCATTTTTGTTTGTGTATGATAAGAATGAAATAAAAGGTAAACATATAATTGTCTTTTATCAATTACACACTTCCAGATATGGAAGGGTGCTTAAAGCTAAATTCTCACTGTCAACCAATGTATTTTGAAAATTTGTGGTTCTTGACTCTTGACTCAATCACTTACTATTAAGTTTCTTTTTGTTTGCTAAGTTAACTTGATGTATTTTCACTTATAGCTTTCCAAAAATAATCAATAAAACACTTACGCTTGAGTCAACAATCAGGATCTTTGTTAAAATAGCAACTACCAGAATGTATATTTAGGGCATGAGAACGAATCTATTTTTCTCAAATTTTCATGATATAGGCAAGAGACGTCTACTGAGGAAAATCAGGAGTTTCCATTTACATAATGTATTAAATTCTCTATGAATTATCTCATAAAATAGGAAAATAATTAGTGAATTACTCTTGAGTTTTTTGTTCTAACATTAAATATCTATTCCATTTTGCAATTGATATCACCCCAAAACCCTGCCTTTTTCTTTTAAAGAGCATTTATGCTTATCTCATGGTTGGGAGAATGCAGTGTTTAAAGAAAACCGTGTAGGTTTTCATGATAATAGTCATAAATTAAATTCTGAGGAACAAGAATTTTTAATCACTTTCTTCTTCATCTGACATCACCTCTCTAAAAAGAATCACAGAAAGAGAGTTTTAACTATCTGTGGGATTTAGAATTATATTTAAATAAACTTAATTTACCATTATTTGCTGTTAAGGTGTATTAGGTTTAATAAATTCAGGCCCTAATACGTAGAATATATCATCATTATAAAATAGTCTTTCCTTTAAGATAACCTTGCTTCCATGGATATTTTTAAAGGACACTAACATTTTATAAAGCAGGCTGTTTAAAGAAACTAAGGGTTATTCCAGGTGGTAGCACTTTAAAATAACATACAACTCCTACTTCTTGTCTGTCTGTCTATCTATCTATCTATTTACCTATCTATCTATCTATCTATTTTCCTCCATCCATATGTCAACAGAACCCTGTTCTCAAAGAGCTGGATTTTATCTAGCATAAATTTTGTAAAATGGGGTTTGTCTCAATTACACTGCTAACTCTTTTTAAATTTTTTTCTTTTTTTCCTACATTATTCCCATCAACTTGGTAACATTCTGCTTCCTCTACCTATATGAGTAGGAGGGGGATGGAGGGCAGGCCACACACCCAACAGTGCCATTCAAGGTTCCATGTGTCTTTGGCTCTACCACAGTGGCAGAAAAGCAAGGAGATTCCTCAGAGAAAGTTAAAATATCAGTGGAGAAAAATTTTTAATGTATGACCCATATAATAGCCTCTGTATTTTAAGAGAAGCAACTTAAAATCTCAATTCCTTCACTCAAGTTGTTTGAATATATCTGCACCTGCAGGCATTTTTATATGAGAGAGGTGAATTTGATATTTAATGAGTACCTATTTTGCAAAGGGTAGTTTGAGGAAAAGAAAATAAGTCTTTGGTGGCTATTTTCATTCAAAAAAGTTAAGACAGGTTTTTTGAGTTTTATGTAAAACATGGAATATGTTTATAACAGACTCATTATATTTATTACAATATTAATTATAAAAATGTATACTATAATGTTAGTATCTAGGCATCATTTGCTAGTGGAAACAAATAATTAGTTCCAAAAACTTGTCATTCAGCAGGCCACCAGGAGAGGCAAGGTGAGTCACCCAAGTCTTAGGTAGCAGGCATTCATCATTGACTTGCACAGCCCCTAAGCATCCTTCTAATGCCTGTATTGCTCAAAATGTTAAAGTAGGATCCAGAATCTTTTATTTCTTTTTCTGTTTTCTGAAACAACTATATTTGATATTTTTGAAAGACATTTCTTAGATCTTTATATGTAAGTCTCTAATGACTTCCCACCACGGTGAACTGAGATCATTCTCCTCCAGAACTTTAGCTTCTCCATTTTCATTTTAAAGCAAAGACCAGAGTCTGAACTGCAGAAAAAAATACTATTTCTTATTTTATATCAGGCAACTTTTGTTCCTTATGTGAACCCTCAGGCAATGAGCTCTCTATTCTGCTTTACACTCTGAAATGTCTACATAGAAGACATGGTGACTCTTCATGCTCGTGTACCTGGGAAGTGTTCCACTGGAACAAAAATTCTGTTTCAAAGCTGTGTTAACCTCACAGTAAAACGAGTACAGAATAAAATTCCTGTTCCTATGTCTGTCAGGTTTTCTTCTTTCCAAATGCAAAGGGAACTGTTGGAACACTCAATAATTATCATGCTTATGCATTAAAACCTGACTACTTTTGATATGAACCCTTAGGGTATATCTGTTTTCTCAGAATCTGTTAGGTGTCCTAAATTTGAAACGTATTATTGGCAATAGACAATAGTGCTATCAGGGGAAAAGAAGGAAGACGGAACCTATAGAAGAAAAGGAAACAAAGACTTAAAGGAAGAAAATGGATGTAAAATATGAATCTACCCAGAACATCAGTCAATCCAAGTCTTTTGTCCAAAGCCTTCCACATCTTAATTTCAGGCTCAAGTGAAAGATACGTCCTCTGGAGAAGTTTAATAAGTCCCCAGATATTCACATCCTGAAAAAATGTATCACTACTTATGGCCATTTTTGAAAATGTGCATTTAATCCATATTTATGAGAAAGGTAAACTTGTAGTAATTTTGATGTATTGTGATTACTGATATATTGATATATTTTCACATTTTTTTCTTGTGATTTATTCTGTTTTATTCCCCCTTTTTACCCCATTTCTTCTTTCTAATTTGAAATATTGAGGGCTTGTTGTTTATTTGTTTAGTTTTCACATTTCATTTTTCCTTCTATTAGTATGAAGGTTATACTCTCCTTGTTAGTTTTTAACTGGTTACCATAGGTGGTTTAACATGCCTATTTAATTAAAATTGTTAAAATTAACCTCCCTAGAAATAACAGATAACACTAACTCATTTCACCTTTTCTCTCATTCTTGTTAATTTTGTCCAATATCTTGGTTCTGTATTGCCTATTTTTTTAATCACAAATTAGAAATTATTATGATTGCTTTAGTGAGTCCATAAATTCTTAGATTTACTCACCCATTTTCTTTTTTTTTTTTTTTTTTTTTTTTTGAGACGGAGTCTCACGCTGTTGCCCAGGCTGGAGTGCAGTGGCGCGATCTCGGCTCACTGCAAGCTCCGCCTCCCGGGTTCCTGCCATTCTCCTGCCTCAGCCTCCTGAGCAGCTGGGACTACAGGCGCCCGCCACCGCGCCCGGCTAATTTTTTGTATTTTTAGTAGAGACGGGGTTTCACTGTACTCACCCATTTTCTAGCATTTTTGCTTTCTATTCATTTCTGTATCTCAGATTTGCTCCCTAGCATAATTTCCCTTCTCTCTGAATTTTACCTTCTAGGATTTCTTTTAGGAAAGATTGGTAGTAAATTTCATAGTTATTGGTCTTTATTTTACCCTTGCCCTTGAAAGACATTTTCACACAGTTTAGAATTTAGTGATTTTTGTCCACACTTCAGATGTTCAGTTTGGCTTAGAATATTCTTAGCACTGACTGTCCATCACGCATCTATGATCTCAGCCTTGTTCATTTCAGGAGACCCTTACAGAATGGCCTTTTAAAAACATCTTCCTCAGATCTAGGTAAAATATTTGAAAAGAAATTGCAAGATTATGCACTTAGATAATTGTACTCCGTGAATCTCTTTTGCCATAATTTTTGACTCCTGCAAATACCAGACTCTGAGAAAAGTGATTTCATAATTTTATATAGTTTTTCTCTTAAAAATGCATCAACTACTTAAAGATGTGTATTAGTTTCCTAGGGCTGTGGTAATAAATTACTACAAGCAGGGTAGCTTCAAACAATAGAAATTTATTATCTCTCAGTTCTGGAGGCTAGAAGTACAAAAGAAACCAAAGCACGAGCAGAGCCTCAGTGCCCCGAAGGCTCCAGGAAAGTGTCCTTCCTTGCCTCTTCTGGCTTCTTGTGGCTCCAAGTCTTCCTTCATTTGGGACTGCATGCCTTCAGTTTCTACTTCACACGACCTTCTTCTTATGTCTCAGCATCTCTCCCTTCCTGTCTCTTATAAAGGCCCATGCTAATCCAGGATGACCTCATCTTAAGATCCTTACCTTAATTACACCTATAAAGGCTGTCATTCCAAATAGGGTCACATTCTGAGGTCCCGAGCAGATAGACCTTCACACTTCAAGCCACCACAAGATGCCTCCGCATTTGAAGAAAACTTCACAGAAAAACAGTGCTTGAGAATACATACAATTTTAGAATTTTAGAGTAAAATTCTAAAATGTGGCAGTAGAAAAACTAGACTTTTAACTAGGATTTAGGGTTCTCTAGCTTTTTAATAAATTTCTTAATATTGTCAATGAAACGTTGAAATAACTGATACATTGCACTAGCTCATGGGTACTCAGCTGATAAGACTTTGCTGTTCTCTCATCTATGTGGCTTCTGGAGTCAGCACTCAGGATGACATGAGCCCATCGTTACATTTTGTGTGATAATTACATCTGTTAGGCGTTGCCTGATTTGGCTGGTGTACAGATCTCCATACTAGATCTATAACTTGCAAGGATACTTGAACCCATTAAGAAATTGTTGTACTTTCTAGAGAAGTTATGTGAAATACAGTTCCAAAGATTCCGTTTCCTATAGAGAACACTATGGGAGAATACAATGAAATAGAGTTTTGAAAGATGCTGGAGTCAAACTTTTTCCAACTCTTTGGATCTCCTTCTATTAGAAGGAATTTTGGTGAATGCAGTCTGGGAAGTATGTGTTGTCAACCTTCTCTCTTCTATCATTTCTCAGCAGAGTGGAGTCATCCTTAAACTGTCATCTCCATTTTACAGAGTTGAAACAATTATGGAAGAATATGTAGGTTTCATGTGATTTTGTCACAGTCAGCATGCCACTGGACATGTCCAGAGTTAAAACCATTAAAGTGAATTTAATGCTTGTGAAAGTTGCTGATGTAGGGAAGACCATGTTTTATTTTGTTTTGTTATTTTTAATTCACTTGTCTGTATAGAGAGCATCAGATTCTCTTTTTTTTTTTTTTCTGACAATTGATTTTACTTATAAAGGGGCTAACTGCTTGAGCTCCAAGAAAATTATCCTTTTTTTAATGCCAACAAAACCACTTATAAAATTCATATACAGAACTCGAAAGATTCTTAACTAATTCATTTGTATGACATGTACAGTATGTCTAGGCTATCTTATGAACAGAATGTGTTAGGTTCAGAGAGTTGATTCAAAGACTATATGGCTACATTTTAAGCAAATAACTGAGTGGACTTTCCCCCTGAGTGTAGTTCCCTTCTGAAGACATTATGGCATGTGGCCCCTCTATTTGGTAGCCCCTCAAGGGACTTTCAAGTGTCTAGATTGTTTAAATGTATGTGCCCATTTATAAAAGTGATTTAGGCCTTCCTTCAGTAGTTTCATATCTTACCAATAAATATACTAAAAAGTTGCCTTTGTGCCTAATTTGGGGAAAAATATATAGAATAGAATACAGAATAGATATATAATAGAATTTTATATCCAGAAAATATCCTAAAGATGATCTAGCTCTAGTTCAGACACCCTGCATGTTCACAAAAGGGCAGTATTCACCATTCTGCTCATCGTATAAAATACGACGCTGGCCTTGAGCCAGACTGTTTATGTGCTGAAGCAAAGACAAATTTCCAAGATGCCATCTTGCCATCTTGCCTGAGAGGGTCCCTTTCAAATGCTACGCTGGGAGGCATTCACAGTATTTTGTAATACCAATAGTAATCAGAAAAGCTATAAACCTTAAAACTAGCCACTGTTGGTTATCTCGTCCTCCCAGAATAGCAGAAACGCTGTTGAGAGAATTCTTGAGAGTCCTCTGAGCTCATCTGATATCCCTGGCAAGCCTGTGGAAGTCAGCTATTTTCAGCCCATGTTTCAAACCCTTCTGCCAGAGTGCCAGCCCTGGCCCCAGAGTTAGGATCCAGAAATATAAAACTCTAAGAATGTTTTTCTCTTCAAATCAAGGGGGATATTAAACTCTGTAGGGCAGATTTGAAGCATTCAGCAGAAGGGCTTTTATATACAAACACTAACCCGCAGGAGTCTTGGATAGAATAATCCGTGGGGGTTTTAAAATCAGATGAAAAATCTGAACCTTGAATGCTGAGTTAGACTTTGTCTACCAGGGGAACTAATCTGAAAGCTCTCTGATTTCTTCAGTTAAAATCCATCTTGTCTGTTTTTACAGGAAAGAACACTGAACCATTCAGTAGACTACAGGGGATGCTACAGGGAACTGAAGCTAACATAAAATATTGCACCTGTCTCTAAAACACTTAAATGACTATTTACAGATGAGAAAATTGAAAACAATAAGCAATGCAGGAAGTAGTCTATATATATATATATGTATTTATATACATATTATTTTATATATATATACGCACAAGGGTCTCGGGCCATTTTTGCTGAGATCCTGGAATGGGTAAATTGAGATCAGATTGTGGACTGGCAACAGAATGGCAAGACTGGTAAAAGGAAACAGACACAGCCGATATAAATTGAGGATGGGAGCAGTGGAGACCAGGATCAAGTTGCTGAAGCAATGGGCTTAAACATAACATATATGCCTTCTCTTGATTGTCCCTGTTCTTCAGGAGTCTGTGTCAAAGGCTATGAGCTCCAGCAGCCTCCCCAGAGGTAATAACGATGTAGTGGTCGGTGGTGGCTACACTCAGGTAGACCACAGGTTGTGCCTTACGGAGACCCCCTACCCCTTCTGGTAACAAACAAACCTTTGTGTAGAACTATTTTCCCATGGCTTAGAAAGTTCTGACTCTTTTCTCTCTCTTGCACCAGAGTTGGGAAAAACTGGGAAAAGCTCACAAAAGTATGCCTGGTGTACAGTAAGTAGCCAGTGGATTAGCATTGACCCAAGCAGGGCCAATCAAAATGCTCCAAGGTCATTGCTGGAACCATCAGGAGGAATGGGATTTTGATTCCTTGGGCTTGTTAGCCAGAAGAAGGATGAGAGCAGGAACTTCTTGTCTCCATCTTGGCCACCACTTGAGGGCAGCCTTCTGGAGAACAAGACTGTTTCAACTTCTGGGTCCCACAGAGCTCTTGGACTGCCAGCTACATGTCATGAAATTTGCTTTACTTTGTGAATATGTCATCTGAAACTAAAGGAGCCCTAACACAGAAAATTAAAATGGCTTTATTCACAACGGCGACATAACCTTGATATTCACTTTACTTTCTATGTTTCATGCAACTTCCTCTTCTTTAACTAGGTTGCTACTAGTTTTGAGGAAGGATTTCTGCTTTGCTTCTATTGTCTGGTTATGATTTGACCATAGACCTGTCCTATATTTTACATCTAAATCTATATGCCCAGTGTCTTAAGTTTTCTTAATAAAAGGAAATGGACTAAAACTTTATGATATGGATTAATTAACATAATAACATGGAGAAATCAATCTGATTATTCCTACTCTTAAAAGTGGTCATTCATATATATCCTGATTACATATCACCCACATAACATTCCTACTTCTTAGCTCTCTTGTGCAAGAATTTATAAGTGTCTCATTAATAACATAAACAACAAGGAAAATCAAAGGAACACCCAAACACCATTTCATAAAAGCACAATGAGTTGCAAGAATGCTATACAAACAGACTTGAAGAATGCAAGTTTATTTTTTACTTCTGGAGAGGTTAAGTGTTTTCTCATTTTAGAACCATTAAATACAAAATAATAACACAGACTTGTTGGAAATGTGATGTCGTGTAGAGCAAGGCCACACAATGTCAAAAATAACCTCTTGAAAGAACCAGATGTCACAAAACTGAATAACCAAAGCCAATTGATAAAGCCCAGTTGATTAGCTAAATGCAATGATTTCTTTGGGATTATTCCACTGTTGATTTGCAACAAATCACTTGTCAATCATAATGTCCTTTGCCATAATTATTCCTAGTCCCTATCCCTAGTCCCAAATCAGGACCATCAATGGACAGAATTTATAGCTCACTTCATTTTGTAAAATATTTATGGTGAGACCATGTGAGACCTTCAGGGCTTTGAAGGAAAAGTTACAAAATGGTGTTTTTTTTGGATGTTTCTTTTTGTCTTTGCCAAACTCAAGTAACAAACACAAATGGTCACTTTGCACAAGGCATTGCATTGGCTGCGTCAAACAAACCTGAACAAAAATAGCCTCTGCTCACAAGAAGTCTGTGATTTGATTGAGAGGAGATATACAGTATAATGCAAACTGTTATCCACACACATATATTCCACATACTGTTTAAGGAACACCCTGCACTGACATTTCAATACTGTGAGAGTTTCCATATAAATCTGGGTTTGCAACTTCTGTTGACTCCCATTGTAAGCAACCCTCAGTGTCAGTGGAGAAATTGATGCAAGATTTTTTTCTCCTTAGCTCAGCTAGGACTGGGTTCTTGTTTCATTGCCAGGAAGAAATGGGCACGTGGACACCAAAGAGTGACTGGAGTACAATTTATTAAGCGAAAAGGAAAGTTCTCAGCAAAGAGAGGGGTCCTGAAAGCAGGCTCCCGGTTGCCCCCTTTACAGTAGAATACCAGGGCGTTTTTACATATAAGCTGATGGGGCTGGGTTCCCTATTTGTATAAGGTGTGAATTCCTGGTGGCTCCACCCCATTCCCCCAGTGTGCCTGTGGGCCCTTAGTCGGCTGTGGGCATGTAGAGGCAAACCCCCTTTGCAAGTTCCCCTATGTGAACAAAACTTCTGGTGCAAGCACTTGCCAGGCAGGGTGGAGGCTCTCCAGGGGCCCTCCCTTTACAGTCTGCCTGAAGCAAGCTGGCTAACTCCTTTCAAAATCCTGAATATTCCAGATGCAAGGCCTCTCACTGGCAGTTTTGTAGTCCCCAGAGGGCATGCTCCAGGCTGCGTTGTGTTCCTGTGACAAGATTGTAGAGCTTATGACAATCATTTAAGAGGTTCAAATGAGTTTCTCCAATTCAAGATCATGGGACAAGAGCATATGGAACTTCTTGTTATAAATAAAGTTTTGGTGCTGCAAAAGAAATAGCACTTGAATATAAAATTTTATTTTTAATTCTCAGCAAGGCAATGTACTTCTATACAGATGGAGCAATGGTGACTGCACACTTGGATGAGGGAGGGCGAGGGGTTCTTATCCCTGACACACGTGGCCTCTGCTGTAGTGTCTTTCCCTATTGGTTAGGGTTAGACCACACAGGCTATACTAATTCCAATTGGCTAATTTAAAGAGAGTGACAGGGTGAGTGGTTTGGCAGGAAAAATGGTTATGACAGAGCAGGTAATTGGAATGAGTCAGGGTGGAGCAGGTAATCGAAAATGGTTGCTTTACGAGGAAATTAAGTTTAAAAGTAGAAGGCAAAGAATTGAACACACTGACAAATTGATTCTTTGAAGAGAAATTTAGAACTCTAACACTCTTTCTGATGCTTTGATTTGTTTCAACTTGTTTTCACAGTATTAGGCACAAAGAACAAATGTAAAAATATAGGAGTTGAAGGTATCACCTCAGAGTTGTTAAGAGGGTAAGTTTATGTTATGTGGATGTGGGTTTTTTTTTTTTTTAACTACAATTAAAAAATATATGGGATTATATATATCATCTTGGGCATAGCTAATTACACATGGCAAATTATACAAACATTTTTTATTTGACAGGTAAAAAATTGTATATATTTATGGTGTACAACAGGATGTTTTGATATATGAATAAGTTGTGGAATGGCTTAATCAAGCTATTTAACATGTGTATAAATTATGACATCATAAATACAAGATGTTGGGAACTGTGGAGCAAACAGCACAGAATTATTTTGTATGATAAAAGTTAAGGTGTCATCAGCTTAAAATAGATTGCTAGAACTATAAGTTACTTTATGTAAGCCTAGTGGTGACTATAAAGCAGAAAGCTACAGTAGTTATAAGTATTTGTTTTAAAGTACTCATGTGATCTTAATTGACAGCCCTAGCACAGAAATAATGTCTAGGATTGAAACAACAGGTTATTTTTGGCAGGTGACATTATTGCTCAAAATTAGAGAGTAGGAATATGTATAAGTGCATACTTGCAACCTTATTTCTAAGTTCAATAAAATAATGAAATTAATTGGAGATACTAAACTGTCATAACCTCTTTAGTTCTCAATCATTTTGACAACTTCCCATCACACAGGAACTTTGACAAGAACCTTTGACTAATTCTTTTTTCCAAATTACTTTGACTCAGAATGCCAGTGTCTTCATGACATCTGAACATCAGTCTTTTTTCTTCTTTTGCATCTTAAGTACTTAGCTCTTATGGGACATTTCAAAAAGCATTTGCAAATGACCAACTATTTTAAAGTTAAGTTTCAAGCTTAATTTTCTTTCAAATTAAGGAAATTAGTGAACCAATGAAAAATACCCTTTTATTAGATGTTCTTTTTATGCCTACTAACCAGCCCTGGGGAAATGGTCTATGGGTTGAAAAATGCAATATATGCCATGCTAGTCTGGCAACTCACATTCTTGGGATCTTTTGAAACTCAAGTAATGATAGACCAAAAGTGCTGCCAAGCATAAATTGCCACTGTGAATGAAGAATGCTTCTATTCACATTCAAATGACTCAATATTGAGGTTCTGTTCTGCTGTGATTTACCTGCCTGTGTTTAAACCCGGCTCTGGGAAAGAACAATGGCATTTTGCTCTTAAAATAAACAAGTTTTCAGAGCTGACCAGCTGAACATCTTCCTCTTGCTTTTTACTTTACATCACAGTATCTGTATTTCCTTTAAAATTTTCTAGGTGGCTTAAGGATTCGGTTAGAATGGTGACAATAAATTGAAATGTAGTAGAGAAAGTAGTCCTTAGTTTGAGGGCCTTTTGTGCCATACTGTTGACTGATGAGGTATACTGACATTAAAATAAAAAACAAAAGTTTTAATATAGAGAAAACAACAATGCAAATAAATGGCTTTTTACATTTTGTTCCATATTTCCTTGTTCTTTCTTGCTTGCTCATTTGCTTGCATCATTTTTGCTTTCTTTCTTTGCTTCTTTCTTTTTTTTTTTTTTTCTTTTTTTTTTTGCAGGGTTTTGGGGGGCGGTATTGGCAGGAAATAAACCCTATACTTTAGGAGAAATAAGTTCCACTTCTGGAATGAAGAGTAACTACATATGCTATTTGAAATTCCTCTGTAATGAAGTTTTGCCCCAGGTTACCCATTTACTTGTATTAGTATAAACGATGTGTGTTTTTTTTTTTAAATATATATACTTTTGTGTATAAACCCATTTTACATTGTTGCTTTTGTTTACATTGTTTCAGCTTTGTCCATTGGGAGCTATTTCAGATTGGCTCTTGTGTTCTTTTGACGCAGCCCTGTCTTTTTGTTTGTTTGGTTGGTTTTCAGCCTTTACTTTATGGGATTCCAAAATACTCATCTCATACTTTCCCTGCCCCACCCCTCCATCAACCATTTCTTGAAGGTGTCTTGGTTCATTTTTTGTAGAGAATGATATTTAGAAACCAAGAATTGGTTGCTCAGTGTATTCACTATACTGAGTATCGCTGCCTCTAGGATCTCTCAGTGGACAGAGCTAGGAAATAGATGCATGCTTTCTAACCTATGCATACACACACACCCATAATTATTTCTGCATTTATCATATATACATATAAAAGTAAACGTGAGTTCATATTGATGTCTCTGAATCTGATCTTGTGCCACACTGTTTAACATAGCCTTCTCCTCCTTGCTTTACTATAGTTTCTCCGACAGTTAAAAAAAAAAAGTTGAATCTCATTATTAGTATTTTTTAACCAATAGAAACTTAATGGATCTTTGCAATAGTTTGAAAGAATAAAACTTATGTTTATGCAAATTCTGCCAATTATCCCAGAGACTGGCGTATGACAGAGATCATAACCATCAAGTCATCTCTTCTCAGGACTTAATGCGTCTAGTTCTTTTAAATGTAACTTATAGGGCATAGCATCCAATTCCTTTGCCAAACACATTGCAATAGTACTACTATTTGGTGCTTAGAAATAGGGGGAATATATAATTGTGCTTGATACATGGTCCACTGTTTAATGCCTGTGACCTTGGGAAAGTTATTTAACTTCTCCAACACGCAACGTCTTCATCTATGAAATGGGCTTAGTATCAAATTTATCTTAAAAACTGATAGAATAATCTATAAAGTTATCTAAAATATATAGCACAAAGTTTGGCAGATATTTAATGCATGTTTTACTCTACTTACAATTTTTGGAATACTAAGGCATAGTAAAGTAATATCTTTCTTATTACACATACCATTTTTAATTAAAATAAACATTGCAATAACCAAAAATTCTTTTAATTTGGAAATCTTTACTAAATATATCTCCATTTCTTGCCTAATGTTTCTTATATTTCTATATAGTAATAATCAGTACTATTCATATTTATATGAAAGGCAAGGTCCTACAAGATGTGGGTGACTTTGTTCATCAGAAAAAATTGTCATATTTATATAGACTTAATGAAAGTTATTTCTTGCACAATATTTCCCAATGGTGTTTTTTAAAAAAAATATTTAAAGACTTATAGGCAATATACAAGAATGGTTCAAAGAATTGCTGGATATCCTTTACGGAAAACTCAAATATTAATATTTTATTGCATTTAAAAAATTTTCTCAATTATTTTAGAAGCAGGAATGTTTCTTTGTTTGTAAATACTCCAGTGAATATTCCTAATAATGGACAATCCAGCATACTTTGTCCTGTTCTATTTTTTTTCTTTTTTGTATGAGAAATAACATTAACTTCAGAGACAGAAAAACTGGCTGAGTGGATAACTAAAATGGCTGTGACTATCGTCTTGGGAAAATTACATTACCTCTCATAGGTAAAATAAAGTAGATAAAGATGATTACTAAGTCTTCTTTCAGGACTAAGATATTAATGATAATGATGGTGATCATGATAGTGATGATAATAAAAAAAAGCAATGTTACAAAATATTAATAGTTGGTCAGTAATATCATAAAAAGAGCCATACAAATTATGATGAGGACAAAACAGTACTAGTTAATATCTGTAGTTAATAGTGAATCAATAATCTTTTTGTAAAGAAGAGCTTACTGTTTTGATAATGCTGAAATAATGATAATGTTTGTTTTATATACAAATTAAATACCAAGTGTTTCTTTAAATGCGACTTCCACACTTCATTAGTATTTTTCCTGAGCCATCATATTTTAAAATCCTGCCTCAATTCCTCCTTTGCATTTTAGCTAGAGTCTTAACATTTTTGCTTGACATAATAAAAATCTTATGTAACTGTTGCTGATATAGTGACACATTTTCTTTTGCAAACTAGGATGCTAACATATGAATTTGGAGTGTGCTAGCAGCTCAAAACTCTCTTTTTTTTCTAGAAGGCATTAGCATTCTTAAACAGGGTACATATTAATCATGGCTTATACTTTTTTTTAATGTCAAAGAGAGAACAGTGTCTCATTTATAAAACAGCAAACTAAGCGCACATCCCAGGCCTGACACTTGAGGAAACTCAGCCTGTCCATTGGTTGAGAGTAGTTAGTGGTGGGTGGTTTGGCATTTTGGGCCCTGACAAATTTGGAGACATGGGTGCTGCTCTTCATTTTTAAAGAAATTTGCCAGATTTTGAAGGATGGAAAATTTGCTCTATTCTTACACAGTGAATCCAGGTATAAAAATGTCAATTCTTGGCCGGGCACAGTGGCTCACGCCTGTATTCCCAGCACTTTGGTAGGCCGAGGCAGGCAGATCACGAGGTCAAGAGTTGGAGACCAGAGTGGCCAACACAGTGAAACCCCATCTCTACTAAAAATACAAAAAAAATTAGCCAGGCATGGTGGCAGGTGCCTGTAATCACAGCTACCCGGGAGGCTGAGGCGGGACAATCACTTGAACCCGGGAGGCGGAGGTTGCAGTGAACCGAGATCGCGCCACTGCACTCCAGCCAGGGCAACAGTGCGGGAATCCATCTCAAAAAAAAAAAAAAAAAAAAAAGTCACTTCTTAATCATCACTTACATTTAGAGAGTTTCTTTGCTCCTTAATGCTGGAATCTCATCTTTTTGGATTACAAGCCACTTTTGATTCAGGATTTAATTATAGGCCTTAGGGTTGTCATTGTAAGTCTCTCCATCATACTGAGGTGCTGAAATATTGTAGTATTTTTTATGGGACCTATTAGATAAAATTGAAAATCTCTAAGCAGTGGTGGAGCAGGGATTTCAAAAATATGCTTTAAGTATTCCTAGGAGATATTTGTACTTTATGGAATTGTTCAGATTTCTAGGCTTCTGAAAAGTTTCATCAATGTCATTAAGCAGTTAGTCAAGATTGAGACAGTCAATTCCAGAAAATTCTCAGAAGAAAAAAAGATTGAAGGTAAGATTGGGACAGATCATACATATATAACTGATCATATCTGAATTGCTATAGGACTTTTGGGGAGATAAACAAATATATATGATGTTTGTTTGCCTAAGGATATGATTCAGTCTTCATGCATCATTTTATTTATTTGAAAGGGACCGTGCTTGTCTTTGGGGGCAGTGTTGTATAGTAGAGAAAGCATGAAATTTGGGAACAAGCAAATGAGGAAGCAGAATCAAGTTCATATTCTGGCTCCATATTTCGAGGTTGGTAGTTTTATCACTGAAAACTGTGGAAGAGTAATACTAACTTGTGAAAATTAGCTTTAACCAATGCCAAGAATGTAACATCTGATAGTGTGTCACTCTGGGTTCTCCAAGAAGTATACGCCATGATGGGATTGGATATGGAAAAAGTTTATTAGGAGAAATGTCTGTGAGAGATAAAAGGGGAGGACTCAGTTGGGAACAGGCAGGAGAAGTCTTCAGATGATGATGCAGACAACTGTGAAAGGAGAGGGAGAGCAAATTAGAAAGAAGAATGTGTGGTCACGGTGGAGTCCTGAGGAAATTTCACAGGCAAATGAGGAGTTTCCAAGCAAAGGCTGCCTGTCGAAAGAATCCCATGTCAGGTAGATATGGGCAACACCAGTGCCACAACCATGGTCATTGCCTGGTAGTAACCCAGAGGAGCCGTGACATCAGTGGAAATGCAGCATGGACTGAAGCGTCAATGGCTGAGGCTGGTCAGTGATGCTCCTCGCAGCGGGCTCTCTTGATGGAGATTTGAGCAGTGAACTTCTCTGGCCATCAGTGGTCAGGTCTCTGGCCATCAGTGGTCAGGAAACACAACAAAAAATAACTCATATTGTAAGGTAATATTAATCAGGAAGAAAATGTTGGATTTTTCAAGGAAAATTTTATAGAGTTGGTTAGTAGTTTCATAATGTATTAAGTCAGCATATTGAAGAAAGGTATACTGGTCAACAAAGCAATGTAGAGAAACAGATTAGGAGTAATACATTGTAGGATATAGTTTAATTAGACGGACTTAGGGCTTACCTGTCAACTAAGCATGACTTTTCTCTTCATCATAATGGTTTTATTGTGAGAAAGATAGTGTGCAAATGATGCAATTGTAGCTAGAATGGAGAAAAATATGTGACTAAACTGCTTCATCTGAAGAGGAGATTGCCCTGGAGTTTACAAAGCACACTTTCAAATAATCTAAGTTCACCTAGAAATATACCTCATCAAGTGTAGTGTAAGGACCCTATAACAGTACAGGCAGTCTCCAACTTGCAATGGTTTGACTGATAATTTTTCAACTTTACAACGCTGCAAAGGCAAAATGAATTTAGTAAGTTCCTTGACTTAAGTTGATGGAGTTACTTTTGTCCAGATATAACTTATGGTGAGCTTACATCTTGATAGAAGTGCCCCCATAGCAAGTCCAGCAGCATCTGCATATTCCTCATTCCTCCCCCCATTGTCTATGCCAATTTTGTCATATATTTCACTTTTACTTATGCTACAATCACACAATACATTGTTAATATTATACCTTTAAAATATTATTTTTCTTTGAGAGCAATTATAACATGATAAAATATTTTATTTTCCTTCATTTTTTCCATTTCAAATACTCTTCATTGCTTTATGTAGATCTGGGTTTCTCATAACCTGTATCATCATCTTTCAGCTTGAAGGACTTCTTTAACATTTCTTGTAGAAGTGTGCTGACAATGAATCCCCTCAGTTTTTTTCTGCCTAAGAAAGTTTTTATTTCTCTTTATTTTGGGAAAATATTATTAGTAGATATGGAAATTTAGGTTGACAGATCTATTCTTTCAGCTCTTTAAATATGTCATTCCATTGTCTTCCTGCTTGCACAGTTTCTGGTGAGAAGTATGTCATAATTCTTATCCTGGTTTCTCTGTAGGAAAAGTGTTGTTTTCTCTTCGCTGCCTTCAAGATTCTCTCTTTATCTTTGGTTCAGGGATTTGAATATGATGTGCTTAGAGGGGTGTGTGTGTATTGTTATTGTTATTGTTGTTGTTTATCATGTTTGGAAATTTCTGAGCTTCTGAAATCTGTGGTTTGGTTTCTGTTAGTAATAATAAAATATTCTAAATTCTCAGCCACTGTTTCTTTGAATATTTCTTCCACTCTGTTTTCCCTGCATCTCCTGCTGGTATTCAAATTATATGTATGTTAGAAGGTCTGATATTGTGCCACAGCCCTTGAATGATGTGTTGTGTTCTTATCAATATACTTTTTTCTTTTGTATTTTAGTTTGGGTAACTTATGTTGACCTGTTTTCAAGTGTACTTATTTCCTCAGCTGTGTCAAATCTGCTAATGAGACTTGTACAGTTTCTGTTGCTGTGGTTTTTTTAATTTGCTTCTAATATTTTCATTTTACTATTTTTGTAGTAGCCTTCTCTGCTGCAAATTAGCTTCTATTCTTGCATGTTATCTACTTTTTCTATTAGAACCTTTAACATACTAATTATTATTATTTTGTATTCCCTCTCTGATATATCCAACATCTGTGTCATGACTGATTTTTGTTATAATGATTACTTTGACTCTTCAAGACTGTATTTGTTTATTTATTTATTTATTTTGCTTTCTGGTATGCCTTATACTTTTGTATTGAAAGGTGGATGTATTATATGTGACAAGAGATGTCAAGGCAAGTATTTATTATACGCCTTCTGCTATGCATTTAGTATGGCATCTGTTTTAATTTTGTCAGGATTTGGGCTGACTTTGAAGTGTGTTGTTGCTCTAGTTACCAGAGTTGGAATTAGTTGTTGTTATGGGCACAGGAGACTTGCGATTTCTCTAGTGATATTTTGGACTTTTTCTTTCTGATTGGCTTTGCATCTTTAATTTGTGTTTCTCCCTGGAGAGAGTTTTCCTTTTGTAGTTCTGTAGATGTTTCCCCTGTTATTGTTTACTTGAAGCTTGTTAGCATGGTTATGAGGTGGGGTGGAAGGAGCGAGTGGGTTCATTATGATATTCTCATTAGGTTTTGGACTTAGGGAAGCCCTTGGGTGTGTGGTCTTCTTAAGATCTTCCATGGCTCCAGTAAGTGTAGTACCTCTTACCCCACCCCTTTGTCTTCAGCCAGCTGCAGTGTCCTCAAGCAATGCTTCTATCATTCCTCTTCTGCAGATCAGCCTTTTCATGCTTAGGGGAAATAGAAGCTAATGAGTTTCAGTAGGGCCTCTTCCTCTGGCTTCTCCCTGATTTGTCAGAGTAAGTGTCCCAGCAGAAAGGCTTGTAGTAGCATGAGACCTCTATGTCAGCGCCCCTCTCAGCTTCACACTCTGACATTAGTTCATGTTCAGCCTTTAGAAATTGGTTAAAAGTTACTAGTTTAAATTTCCTTCCAGATTATATCTCATCCAGTGATGTCTGCCCCTAAGCAAATGCTTGGGTTTTCTTTCTTTCTGCAAGCTATGTGTCTCTTCAGAATTCAGGAGAATTGAATGTCCCGTGTCTTCAATTCTCTGGTAGGTTCAATGAAAGTCATTAATTTTCAGTTTGTCTTGCCATTTTCCCTGTTGTAGAATGTGACATTCTTTTTAGAGCTCGACATTTCTAAGATGTCTTTTAGTTATTGATGACATGGCGGGATTTATTTTTAAATGTTTTGTTGTCCTTTTGATTACATAGGCAAATAGGGGTGCCTCTAAGGCATCCACAGTTCTGTCTTAATCAAAAGTCCAAATTTTTTCTGACAACCTTTTTCATTTTTCATTCCCAAATGGAATCCTAAACATAGAAACATTTTAATATAATGTTCAGGGTATATTTTAAATCTAAAAGTAGCTTTAGGTTTTCCTGGAGGGTTCTTAATCACCAAGACTTGCTAATTCATCTTATAAAAGGAGAAGTGCTGGGAATAATTAGATTCATTTGATTTGATCTGTTACTATTATGGTTGCAAGGGAAAACTTGTCAAATCAGAAGAGATACTCAGCCTTATGGGAGAAAAATGTTATTACTATAAATATTTCAGAAATGGTATGTTTTATAGCAAGTTCCTGGATATTTATCAGTATTCTCACTGTCTGTTATATATTTCCACTTATTAAGAGTCCTGTTGGTACTTTGCCACGTATTAAGGGACAACAGTAGTATTATTTCAGTCACAAATTTAGTTGTTATTTAAAATTCTCTTTGGCCACAGCCTTACTTATTTAATTTGAATCTAGCATCTAGGCCATATATTCTCAACTGCTGATGCACGTCAAACTTATCCATGGAGTTTTATAAAAATATAGGTGGTAGATGCTACTGTAGGCTTGCTAAATCTCTTAACATGATATTCTTGGAACATTTTGTTTATGAAATGTTGGGATTATTATAACCTATATATCTAAACTGTTCCTCAATAAAAAGTATGTTTATCTGTATTTATAAATCAGATGTAAAACTCACTACCTTTTCTGAAAATAGTCTTCACAATTGTACCTAGAGATTGTGATGATTAGTATTACGTATCAATTTGATTGCATTGAAGAATGCTGATATGATTTGTCTGTGTTCCCACCCAAATCTCATCTTGAACTGTAGTTCCCATAATCCCCACATGTTGTGGGAGGGACCCAGTGGAAGGCAATTGAATCATGGGAGCGGATACCCTCATGCTGTTCTTGTGATAATGAGTGAGTTCTCACGAGATCTAAAGATTTTATAAGGGACTTTTTACCTTTTTGCTCAGCAGGTCTCCTTGTGGCCACCATGTGAAGAAGGGTGTGTTTGCTTCCCCTTCCACCATGATTGTAAGTTTCTGGAGGCCTCCCCAGCCATGCTGAACTGTGAGTCAATCAAACCTCTTTCCTTTATAAATTACCTAGTCTTGGGTATATCTATTAGCAGTGTGAGAATGGACTAATACAGATGCCGACATAGCTGGTGAAGCATTGTTTCTGAGCGTGTCTGTGAGGGTGTTGCCAGAAGAGATTGACACTTGAAGGTGGACTGGGAGAGGAAGACCCACCCTCTATGTGGTGGGCACCATCCAATCAGCTGCCAGCATGGCTAGACCAAAGCAGGCAGAAGAATGTGGGATAAGTTTGCTCGCTGAGGCTTCTGGCTCTCTTTCTTCTTCTCGTGCTTAATGTTTCTCGTGCCTAATGTTTTCTTCTACTCCTCTTGCCCTTGGACATTAGATTCCAGGTTCTTCGGCCTTTGGACTCTGGGACTTGCACCAGAAGCTTCCCAGGTGCTTTTGGACCTCTGACCGTGGACTGAGGGCGCTTGCTGGTTTTGAGGCTTTCAGACTTTAGGGAGTCATGCTACTGACTTCTTTCCCCAGTTTGCAGTTTGCAGACAACCTATCCTGGGATTTTGCTTTGTAGTCGTGTGGGCTAATTCTTCCAAATAAACTCTCTTTCCAATATACACTTATCCGATTGGTTCAGTCCCTCTGGAGAACCTTGACTAATGCAGAGGCCTTTTTGTCTTATTTTTTGAAATGACTAAATTATTTTTGTCTGTCACATTGTTAGAAAACTTTCTTTTTGGAAACCAAAATCTGACTCCCTGTAACCCCTACTATTAGTTTACTCCTACCATGTGATAGACCTTGTACCTATTTGAAAGTAAAGAACTTATTTTTCTTGTATTCTTTTTCTACCCTTTTCATCCTGGTAAATGAGATAATGAATGAAAAAAACACTTTACCTACCACCTAGCACTTACTCAGCGGTGTCTATAAGAGCATGCATCATCCACAGTTGTCAAGAGCATTTCAAAAGTGCTTATCCATTTTACTGCTTTTTAAATTTTCTCATTGAATTTTATTCCTCCTTTAAGTTTAGAAGTCCTTGTCAACTTTTCATTTTCCCTAAACACATAGACTACTTTAAAATAATTCTTACAAATATCTCTTCTATACATAGCCATAATACACATAGACACAAACCTAGAGACACAGACATGTGTATGCACACACATAGAAACACACACACACGTGCTTTTCTGTCATAAAATATAATGTAACTATAGTTATAAATGTTTGAAAGTATTACTGAATTTATAGAACAATGTTATCATTACATGTCTTTTCAGCTAACAGGCATTAAAACATAACTTCTATCACTGAAGTCTGAAATTATTTTTGATAACAATAAGAAATAATGTTCTTATACTGACAAAGATAGAAATGAATCTAAAAGACTATTGCTATGGTTAATGTTAAGTGTCGACTTGATTGAACTGAAGGATGCAAAGTATTGTTCCTGAGTGTATCTGTGAGAGTGTCGCCAAAGGAGATTAACATTGGAGTCAGTGGACTGGGAGAGGCAGACCCACCCTCAATGTGGGTTGCCACCATCCAGTCAACTGCCAGCATGGCTAGACTAAAGCAGGCAGAAGAAGGTGGGAGAAGCCAACTTGCTGAGTCTTCCAGCCTTCATCTTTCTCTCGTGCTGCTTCCTATCTGCCCTGGAATATCAGAATATCAAAAGTTCTTCAGCTTTTGGACTCTTGGACTTACATCAGTGGCTCTCAGGCCTTCGGCCACAGACCAAAACCTGCACTGTCAACTTCCCTACTTTTGAGGTTTTGGGACTCAGAGACTAAGCCACTACTGGCTTCCTTGCTTCTCAACTTGCAGACAGTCTGTTGTGGGACTTCACCTTGTGGTCATGTGAGTCAATTCTCCTTAATAAACTCTCTTTCATGTATACATCTATCCTATTAGTTCTGTCCCTCTAGAGAATCCTGACTAATACACTTATTTTGAGCAGTTTTTGGGTTTACTATCAGGATCTGCTCTTCTGTGATAGGTTCAATTTCTCCACATCCTCGCCAACCCTTATTGTATTGTTATATTACATTATATGATAATAGCCACCCTAGAAGTTATGAAGTGATGTCTTATGGTTTTGATTTACACTTAACTAATGACTGATGATGTTTAGCATCTTTTCATGTGCCTATTGGCCATTTGTATTTTTTCTTTAGGAACTGCTTTAGTTTTGAATTAACAATTAAATGCAAAAATGCAAATTTATTTTGACCTCACAATTATCAATGTGTCAAATGTATAATAGGAGTTTGTGGAGTCTATTTAAGAAACATGAATAATTAAATCTTCCAAAGTATTACAGAGTAGTATAAGGATTTATTTTGTTGAAAATTTTATTGTAATAGCTTAAAGAATGATAATAACATGCACATGAGTTCTGCCTGTTTTTCTATTTAAAAAACAAATAAAAATCAAGTGCATAATAAATGCACAAATACTATAGAATGCCTGACCTTACATGAAACTGTCATGAGGAGTTTGACCCAAATGACATTTATTATATACAATTTTTAGCTTGATCTCACCACAATCAGTAAAAGTACCTAATAACTGTAGTTCAGGTCTACCAGGAGTGAATTTGTAATCAAAGTCCATTTTATTCTTTTTATTTAGTCAAGGAGTATTCACACCATTTGAATGTTCATACCAACAAAATGTTAACTTCTCAACTTTTAATTTTTAAAAGTTTTCATTTGAACAGAAATGTCAAAGAGAATTCACTATCCACAGACAAATGGATCTATCCTGCTGGATTCTTGGATGGGTTACAAAAGTGGCGAGTAGTTACAGAAGGAAGCAGTTGGTCACTAGGACCCATCATGGGCCCAGAGGAGAGTCAGCTTCAGGCAGTCGGCCTTTCCTTGCTGTCCTAGTTCAGCCACCCGTCACATCTTTGTGCTGATACTTGCCACATTACATTGGCATGTGCTTTTATTATTGATGGATGGTGCGTTCCCAGGGTAGGCGCTGGTTGTTATGTGCCTCTGGATCCTCAGTGCCTAGAACAAATCCGATATTTCCGTTTTGAGCTAGTTCAAAACAAAAGAGAATTGCTATAAACATAGTATATATGTTTTTCTTGTATCCTTTTTCTTATATGATTTTATATAAATTGTATAAAATTTTGAAAAGGTTTCTCACTAGATCCCCATGGCATAATGAGAAAATATATTCTTTATAGCATGCACACCTGCTCCCCTCAACCTCCCACACAATATTAAACCCTGAATAAAATCCCTCAACCACTCTCCAGAGCTTTCTGAAGTAAGACAAATACCTTTCTGTGAATTCTGTAGGATCAGAGCAGTGCCTGTTCCCTGTCCCCATAGGACATCTGCATTTGGGAGACTTCGCTGGCTTCTCCTGATGTTCAGCTTCCAAGCAGCCACTATGAACCACTGGGATCCTGGCTGGAGCCACTCACCATGGAGCCCTCTGCGCTTGTGCATATACCATTTCCTCTGTCCCTCTCCGTGATTCATCTTGGTTCTCTCCCCTTCATTCTTTCTAATTCTGATTAAGCTTCGCTTCTTCCTTGAGGACTTCCCCTCCTCTCCAGGCCTCTCTCCTGATGCCTCTTCTTTGTCCTGCCATTGCACTTTTCACATTGTCCTGTAAATCCTGATTTACTTGTCTCCCTTTCCCACTAGGTACAATTATCTTTGAAAGCAGAGGCTGTGTTTTATTTGACTCTGTGTCACCAACACTTATTTTAGTTTTCAGCAGCAATATTTGTAGAATTAATGAATTATTTATGAGTGAATACAGGCAAGTAAGAAGTAAATTTGACTTAGAAATCTCTTGCTTCTATGTCGGGGAAGGTAATAATAAGATTAAGATAGGATACGTGGGTGTAGAAATGCTGAACTCAGTTCAGACTATGTTGAACGTGAGTCACTGGAGGTGGGCAAAGTGGCGGGGGAGGAGCATTTAAGCGGATAATAAATAACACGAATAACATTTAACAAATATTTGTTTAGAGCCTGCTAATTGCCAGGCAGAACATTATGCAGTAAAATGGCAGTCACCTTGCCAGAAGATTATGCCCTTAAGGCCTCCCTGAGGCAAGCAGTTTGTCAATAGATAAAAGACAGGAGTGCTGAAGCCAGACGGCTTTAGAATCATCTCCAGAAGAAGCCAGGCCCCAGCACTTCCCTGGGAACACAGGGAAGCCAGTTTACAGGTGAGACTGAATCCTGGCTTAGCTTCCCCCTGACCTAAACTGCTTCCCTTGTTCCATGTCTCCTAAACAGGGACTTCTCTTCAAGGATCAACTTCTAGAGACGGGCCTACGACAGCAGCCTTCAGTGTAGGACTTAATACGGTGGTAACTGAATTCTCACTACATGGGTGATACTTTAGTAGAGTCTGCGTCCAGCCGAACTCTTTTCTTCTAATATCTGATTATCTATCCCACAGAAGGAAGTGCTTCTGTCTTTTCTTTCCCTGTGCGTACCCACATCTCCTTAGATTTTGAGCCTGTTGATTGCCTTATGACCTTTGTGAGGCACAGTGAGTTTCTCTTCAAAGCGCCAGCTAGTTCAGCTTCCTTGTTCTTTGATCTCCATTTTCAAAATGTAACTTCCTCATTCTTTGTGCTTACTTGCCCCTAGTTAGGGTAAACAACTTTCCCGCCAGTCCTAATGAAAACTCACATCTACTCCCTTGGTTACCCACTCTGTAACTGACCTTCCCTTTGGAACTATCCTTCCTGCCTTTACTGCACCCTAAAACTGTAATGGACAGCCTCTCCCTTCCCACCTACTTAGCCCTGTTCAATTTTAAACAGTAGCCAATTGAGTTAGCTTAGATTTTGCGGTCCAACTCCAGCCAATGGAGAAAGGACACAGCTACCGGAGCTGCTATGTTAGGGCTAAAACCCCTGTCCCACCCCACTTAGTGTGCTCTTGCAACCATGCCAGGCACAAGTGGCACCTTTCTGCAGAAGTAAATAGCCTTGCTGAGAAAGCTTTTTGCCAGAGGACTGATTCTTCTTTGCAGCACCGAGCATTTGTTTCTAACACCTTAGGTCTCTGTTAGGTTAAAATTGAATTTCCTTTTTTATTTTTTAGCAGTGGACGTGAGTTTCCTTCAGCTCTTCTCTGTAATCTTGAGCTCAACTGAAATTGATTTGAGGTTTTTAAAATTTGCATATTTTTATTCATCAAAGGTACACACACAAAGCTATTTTAAGAAGCCACTGTAAAAAGTTTGCCTCTCCTTTAGGAGTTTATATGCTAAAGACACACACACACACACACACACACACACACACACACACACACACACAAACACAGGCCCCATAAAACACATGTATACTAAAACTTACAAACATGTTTGTTCAGAATAAGCTGAGCATTTACACAAATTCTGTTTAATTTTAAAGGACAAGGAGAGTTTAAGGTGTCGACAAAAAGAGTCAAACTCTGTAAAATATTTGAGGAGATTTATTCTGAGCCAAATATGAGTGACCTTGGCCCATGACACAGAACTTAGGAGGTCCCAAGAAACATATGTCCAAGGTGGTTGGGGTACAGCCTGGTTTTACATATTTTAGGAAGGCATGAGACATAATCAAATACATTTAAGAAATATATCGGTTTGGGCCGAGTGCAATAGCTCACACCTGTAATCCCAGCACTTTGGGAGGACGAGGTTGGCATATCATGAGGTCAGGAGATTGAGACCATCCTGGCCAACATGGTGAAATCCCATCTCTACTAAAAAAAATACAAAAAAATTAGCCAGACATGGTGGTGGGTGCCTGTAGTCCCAGCTACTTGGGAGGCTGAGGCAGGAGAATGGCATGAACTTAGGAGGCAGAGCTTGCAGTGAGCAAGATCGCACCACTGCACTCCAGCCTGGGTGATGGAGTGAGACTCTGTCTCAAAATAAAAAAAAAAAAAAAAAGGTAAAAAAAAGAAGTACAGTGGTTTGGTTCAGAAAGGCAAGACAACTCAAAGTGGGCGGGGGGTGAGAGGGTTGGAGGGGGAGGGGCTTCCAGTCTATAGGTAAATTTAAACATTTTCTGGTTGACAATTGGTTGAGTTTGTCTAAAGACCTGGGGTCCATAGAAAGGAAATGTTCAGGTTAAGATAAAAGATTGTGGAGTCCAAGGTTCTTTTGAAGTCTTATAGTGACTGCCCTTAGAGACAATAGATGACAAGTGTTTCCTATTCAGATCTTTAAAAGGTGCTAGACTTTTGGTTAATCTCTTCAGAATTTCAAAGGCCTGGAACAAAAAGATCTGTAGGACATCAGTCAGGGTGGTGGGAAAAGTTATAAGAAAAAATTATAGGGAAAGACGCAAATCTTCTTGGAAGGCCAGGAGGTTTTACAAAAGCTTTCAGCTAAATTCTGCCTTCAGCTAAATTCTCTTAAGGGCAAAGGGTAGATAACAAGGGAATGTAAAGGAACTTATCTAGATAAATTGGTTTACTTATGTCTCTGGAAACCAGCCTTTGATCATTTGCACTCAGGACTGCTCTCTACTTGGGGGATTGACAGTGTTAACTACCCACAAATTGTGTTTGCTCCGGGCCTTTGTCATTAAATCTGTACTAAATAAATACAAATGGCGATGGCTTATCGGGGCTGCACTCTTGTTGATGGTGCTATGCCGTACAGTCCACTAGCTGCGCTCTCAGGCAGAACACCTGTGTCTGCGCACTCCTTTCATCCGTCTCTCTGCCAGGGTTGGTGGGACAGACCTGGCAATGGTCTATGTTAATAGAGATTCTTTACAGATGCAGATTTTCCTCCACAAAGAATGGCTTTGCAGGGCCATTTCAAGATATAGCAGAGAAGCATGTTTTGGGGTAAACTATTTTGATTTTGTTTTGCTGTCGTTGTTGTTTGTTTTTTGGTTTTTGAGATGGTGTCTCATTCTGTTGCCCAGATTGGAGTGCAGTGGCGCAATCTTGGCTCACTGCAACCTCCCTCTTCTGGGTTCAAGCGATTCTCCTGTCTGAGTAGCTATGACTACAGGAATGCACCACCACACCTGGCTAATTTTTTTTCTCTTAGTAGAGACAGGGTTTCACTGTGTTGCCCAGGCTGGTCTCAAACTTCTGAGCTCCAGCAATCTACCTGCCTTGGCCTCTCAAAGTGCTAAGATTACAGGCATGAACCACCACGCCTGGCCCAGTATTTTGATTTTCTTCCTGTCTCATAATGTTATGGCAGAGTCAGATTGGAAAGCAAGTCACAATATATAAGGTTAAATAGAACGCATCTGATGAGAACTTATGGTTTGTAGGGCATGACTTCCCAGATCACTTAGATAGGAATCTGGGCAAGAAAAAAATCAGAGATTAGTCCTCAGAGGTATTTGTGTATATCTTGGTATTGTTATTTAAAGAAATTAATTTAGAATTGTGATAGCACTTCATTATGTGTAATATGATTCATATTTTCACATTTCTTATTATCATGATTTGAATTTTAAAAATTCAAGTGTGATTTATTTAAAACATTATTATTTGCTTTTCATTGCTAAGGAAATAACAAATATTTGCTATTTGTTTATTGGAGCACATGAAGTGAATTATGAAACTGATGGCATTCTGTTATAATTGACTTCCACTCCTCTGACACCAGTCTTATCTTCCATTTACTACAACACTGAATTTCCTACACTATTTTATATAACTATTTATTTTCTTTCCTTACATATGACATGTAGTATTATCCTGCTCTCATGGAAGAGCCTTATTTTAAACTACCATATAATGCATTTAAGAATTATTTCCAAAGACAATATTTGTGATATTATCTTATTTTCACACTCATTCACATGAGAAAGAAGGAATAACTCTTCTAGATATCTTTATCCACCCACTTGTTCATTGAGTTTATGAGCTAATTAGGTGGAAAGGATATGCATTATTTTCAATATATAATATCCTTTCACATTTATGTTTTCAGTAAAACAGTAAATAATAATTTTGAATTTTGAAAGTTGTAAACTATCTCAACAATGAAACTTCCAATGTAACTCCAATATAGCAAAAAGTTTGCTAGTCTTGAGATATGAATACTTAGGTGTTTTTCTCTCATTATAACCTTGGACAAATAATTAACTCTATAGAAACCGATTGCATCATCTGTAAAATGCACGTAATACTATCTACATCAAAGGATTTGTGTGAGAATACAATGAAATACATGTAACAGGGTCAAGCATCAGGTATGCATCCAACAATATCTGCATTGGTTTCTTCCTAATCATGCTTTGGGTCCATTACTGCCTCTGGAAATAACCTTAATGGCTTGGCAATGCTATAAATATTAATGTTATATAGACACAACTGATTATTAAATATCAAAGATTTTATCACCATTACTCTAGATATTTAGTAGTAATGCTTTGGCTTTATATTTATGCTCTTTAATCATATAAATACTTATGAATGAACATAGAATAAAGGATATAATCCCAGTAAATGCTTAAAAATGTAATAAACTGATAGATCAATATTCTCTCCCTCTGTCCCTCTCTCCATCCCTCCCTTCTCTTTCTTTCTCTGTTGTTTGGGTTCTTTGAGTAGATGTTAGTAGATGCATGTACTACTAGAGAGATCAGTGGTGTTTAATTCTATTTTTTTTAAGCAAAGACTTAGATGGCTTATTTTAACTCTGCATTTATTTAGCACATTTACAAAAATAAGTTCACATGGAAACATTAGGAATAAAATTCACGAGTTTACAGGAAGAGAAGGAAGATTAAAAAAAACTCTCTGCCTTTAAAGGTCTTGGTAATTAGATTGTTTTTCTCATTTTATCTAGTTCCATTGCTGAATAGTTTTAATTAAAGTTTTATTAAACACAGATGATTTCTGGTACCTATAATGTGACTCTTGAATAAATTATCTTCTTAAACTAATAAATGTATTAATAACAGTTAGTTTTGTTTTGCTCTTATATATAATTTTTATTATGATTTTAATATGATTTTGATGAGACAAAGTTTAAAAAAAGACATGTATAACCTAAACGTAAGCTTCATTAATATGTTTTTAATTATAGGAACAAATATGCTCCTTTCACTGATTTGGTCTTAGGTGGACATTTTGCCTATTGCTTTAATATATCATATCTTCTTAACCGTCTGAGCTTCTTAACATATCATTTCAAATGTCATCATTACGTCCTACTGAATAGGGATAATTTCTTTCTATGTTTCATATTATTGAACAATCATTTTGTTTCTGGTTTTAATTATGTTAAAAATGTTGAAAAACTGTCTTTCTGCATGTGTTTATTTTCCATATTTAATAGTCCTTATTTTGAATTAATGACAAGATACGAGATTACTAATCAAATAGCATGAACATTATGATGACTCTTAATGCATGTGGTCTTAGCATTTAAAATTATGATTACGATTTTATAACATTATTTAGCAAAGTTTGAGACAATGAGGATCACCACAGATCTGCAAACAGTAGGCATTTAAATTTTTATAAATGCCTTGCCAATATGTCAAAAGTTTACTTCAATTAAATTATAATTCACATTTGTCTTTTTTAAGGCATTTGAGAATTTTCCCATAAGTAGGTTTGCGTATTATTTTTCCTTTGATATAAATTGTATCATCACACACTTTATGAATTAATCTTTTGAAACTATATTAGCATTTCTCATCCATTAAAAACATCTCCCTATGTACTTAAACTTCATTTATATTTGTGACATTCATATTTTCTTCATAGTGTTTTCCTTTTTACTAGGGTTATATATACCTGCTTGATGTGTAAACATTTCAAAAATGTGATATATTAAGATTGTCTCCTTTCTCCCATAGAGGTCTCTTCTGTAGCAACTAAATTAAAAAAAAGTTTTTACTTTTTATTTTTATAGGTACATATTAGGTGTATATATTTATGGGTTACATGAGGTATTTTCATACAGACATACAATAAGTAACAATCACATCAGAGTAAATGAGATTTTCATCACCTCAAACATTCATCCTTTCTTTGTATTAAAAACAATCCAATACTTTTAGTTATTTTAAAATGTACAATAAACTATTATTGACTGTATTCATTCAGTTGTGCTATGAAACATTGAACATTATTCATTCCAACTAACTTTATTTTTGTGTCTATTAACTGTCCCCACATCTGCCAACTCACCACCCTTCCCAGCTTCTGGTAACAATGATTCTGCTTTCTGTCTCTATAAGTTCAATTTTTAGCTCTACAAATGAGTGAGAACATGTGATTTTAGTCTTTTTGTGCCTGGGTTATTTCACTTAACGTAATGCCCTACAGTTTCATCCATGTTGCAAATGATAGAATCTTATTCTTTTTTATGGCTGAATAGTACTCCATTGTGTATATGTACCACATTTTCTTTATCCATTCATCTGTTGATAGACACTAGGTTGCTTCCAAATCTTGACTGTCTTTAATAATGCTGCAGTAAACATGGGAGTGCAGATATCTCTTCAATATACTGATTTTCTTTTGGGGAATATTCCTAGCAGTGGTATATGCAGTGGTATAACATAAGATCATATGGTAGTTCTATTTTTAGATTTTTGATGAACCTCCATACTATTCTCCATAGTGTTTGTACTAATTTACTTTCTTCCTAACACTATATGAGAGTTCCCTTTTCTCCACATCCTTGCCAACATTTGGATAAAAGCCATTTTAACTGGAGTGAAATGATATCTCATTGTAGCTTTGATTTGTATTTCTCTGATGAGCAATGATGTTGACCACACTTTCCCATATCTGTTTGCCATTTACTGTTGCCTTCTTTTGAGAAAAATCTATTCAGATCTTCTGTTCATTTTATAAGTAGATTATTAGATTTTTTCCTATAGAGCTGTTTGAACTCCTCATATATTCTGTTTGTTAATCCTTTGTCAGATGGATAATTTGCAAATAGTTTCTCCCATTCTGTGTGTTGTCACTTCACTTTGTTGATTGTTTCCCTTGTTGTGCAGAAGCTTCTTAACTTGATATGATCCCATTTGTCAATTTTTGCTTTGGTTGCTTGTGCTTGTGGGGTATTACTCAAAAACTTTTAGCCCAGTCAAATGTCCTGGATGGTTTCTCCAGTGTCTTCACAGTTTGAGATCTTAGGGTTAATTATATGTTCCACTTGGATTTGATTTTTGTATATGGTGAGAGTCAGTGGTCTAGTTTCATTCTTCTACATATAGATATTTAGCTTTCCCAACACTATTTATTGAAGAGACTCTCCTTTCCCCCAGCTTATGTTCTTGGCACCTTTGTCAAAAATGAGTTCACTGTAAATGTATGGATATGTTTTTGGGTTCTCTTTGCTGTTCCACTCGTCTATGTGTGTTTCTTCTAGGCAACAGGTCATTAGGTTCTGTTTTGTTTTGTTATCCATTTGGGCATTTTATGTGTTTTGATAGGATAGTTTAGTCCATTTCGTCAATGTTATCATTGTCAAGTAAGTGCTTACTCCCACCATTCTGTTATTTATTTACCGGTTGTTTTGTGGCCTTTTCTTCCTTAATTCTTTGTTTCCTGTGAAGGTAATTTTCTCTGGTACTGAGACAGCCAGGTGGGAGGGGCTTCCTGGAAAAAACCCCGTCCGGCCTATGCACTGGGGTGAAGCCACAGAGGTTCCTGCCCTTTGCAGCAGGGAGGAACCTGGCCCCTCCTCTTCCTGTGTGGTATCTGGGATTTGAATGGCAGGTGGGAAACAGTCTAGCAGGGACTCTGCCCTAGCAAGAGTCCCCGTTTCACCTTTTTCTTCCTTTTCACCCGATAAAACTCTGTCTTACTCACCATTCAAATTGTCTGCAAGTCTGAGTTTTCATGGCAATGGGACAAAGAACCCTGTTTTTAGCTGAACTAGGGAAAAGTCCTGCAACAGTACTATGTTTTAATTCTTTTGCATTTCATTTTTTGTGTATCTGTTGTATGTTTTTTGATTTTAAGTTACCATGAGGGTTGCAAATAACATAACCCATATTTTAAACTGATGACAACTTAACACTAATTGCAAGAAGAAACACAAACTATCAAACAAGCAAAGAGAAAACTAATACAAATTCTACACTTTAGCTTCATCTCCCCTGCTTTTTAACCTTTTGGGGTTCTATTTATATCTTATTATGTTGTCTAAATCCTGAAAAGTTTTTGTAATTATTTTTGATAGATTCATCTTTTAGTCTTTCTACTCAAGATATGCATAGTTTGCACACCACAATTACAGTGTTTTAATATTCAGTGCTTGTCTGTGTACTTAGTATTTACCAGTGAGTTTTATACCTTCACGTGATTTCCTATTGTTCCTTAATGTCCTTTTCTTTTAGATTGATGAATTCCCTTTAGTCCTGACCTTTTGGAGTTTGATTATAAATGTCCCGAAGTAGCCTTACTTGAGGTAAATTTTCTTGGTGTTCTACTAACATAAATTCCTTGTCCTTGAATATCGATATCGTTCTCTAGATTTGGAAAGTTCTCCATTATTATCCATTTGAATAAACTTTCTACCACTCTGTCTCTCTCTACATCCTCTTTAAGGTCAATAATTCTTAGACTTGCCCTTTTGAGGATATTTTCTAGATCCTTAGATATGCTTCATTTTTTAAAATTATTTTTTCTTTTGTGACCTCTGGCTGTGTATTTTCAAGCTCGCTAATTCTTCTGCGTGATCAATTCTGCTGTTGAGAGACTCTGATGCATTCTTCAGCATGTCAATTAAATTTTTCAGCTCCAAAATTTCTGCTTGGTTTTTAAGAATTATTTCAATTTATTTGTTACATGTATCTTACAGGATTCTGAATTCTTTCTCTGTGTTATCTTGGATTTCACTGAGCTTCCTCAAAACAGGTATTTTGAATTCTCTGTCTGAACTGTCACATACCTTTGTCACTTCAGGATTGGTCATGGGTGCCTTATTTAGTTTGTTTGGTGAGGTCATGTTTTCCTCTATGGTCTTGATGCTTGCAAATGCTCGTTGTTGTTTGGACATTGAAGAATTAGGTATTTATTGTAGTCTTTGCAGTCTGGGCTTGTTTGTACCTGTCCTATTCAGGAAGACTTTGCAAGTATTCAAAGTAAATTGAATGTCGTGATCTAATTCTTTGGTCATGGCGGCCATATCTGCTCCAAGTCCAGTAACACTGTGACTCTTGCAGACTTATGAAGGTACTGCCTTGGTAGTTTTGTGTAAGACCTTAGAGAATTACCAGGATTTCCAGGCAGAGACTCTTGTTATCTCCCCTTACTTTACCCCCAAACACAGTTTCTCTCTCTCTGTACTGAGCTCCCAAGCCTGGGGGATGAGTGACATAAGCAGCTCTGTGGTCACCACCATTGGGACTGTACTGGGTCAAACCAGAAGCCAGCACAGCACTGGGTCCCACTCGAAGCCCAAAACCTGCAGCAACCCACTGCCTGGCCACCACTGAACATCAGTCAAGGCACAAGTGCTCTTCAGTCAGCAGGTGGTGAGTCCACCAGGCTGATGTCCTTCCCTTCAGAGTGATGAGCTCCTGCTACAACCCAGGATAGGTTCAGAAATGCCATCTGGGAGCCAAGACTTGGAGCTAGAGCCTTAGGAATCTATCTGGTACTCTATTCTACTGCAGCTGAGCTGGCACTGATTCACAAAATAAAGTCCTTTCCACGATTTCCTCTTTTCCCAAAGCAGAAAGAGTCTCCCCCCATGGCCACTGCCACCCCAGGCACATGGTGAGTACTGCCTTTCTACCACCAATGTTCACTCAAGGCTCAAGGGCTGTTCAATCAGCTTGTGGTAAATGCTACAAGGCCTGAATCTCTTCCTTCAGGGCAGGGACTCCCCTCTGGCCCATCGTGGGTCCAAAAATGCATTCAAGCATCCAAAGCCTGGAATTAAAGACCCTAGGAGCCTGGTTGCTGCTCTCCACTACTGTGCCTGAGCATGGACCTAAGCTGCAAAACAAAGTCCCTTTTACTCTTTCCTATCCTTTCCTCAAGTAGGAGGAGTCTCTTCTAGCCACCATAACTGGGAAGGTGCTAGATTACACCTGAAGCCAGCACAGCACCAACTCTCACCCAAGGTCGATGGTGTGTACTCTCTGGCTGCTATTGTTTATTCAAGGTCCAAGGGCTCTCTGGTCAGCAGGTGACGAATCCTGCCACAGCTGGGCCCTTCTATTCAAGGTAGTAGGTTTCCTTCTGTCCAGGGTGTGTCCAGAAGTATTGTCTGGGACCTAGGACCTGGAGGGAGGGCATCAGAACCCTGTCTGGTGCTCCATTTTCTGAGGCAAGGCTGGTATCCAAGTTGCAAGAAAATCTTCTTTACTCTCCTCTCTCCCTGAGCAGAAGGAAGGAGTCTCTGCAGGAGCTGCAAGCTCTGTTGCCTGGTGTTGGAGGAGGGGTGATGTGAACCCTTGCTTGGCTGCCCCAGCTGATGTTTCATTGGGTCTCGTGCACCTCAAGTCCACTGGCTCCAAGCCCAGCACAGCACCAGGACTTGCCTGGGAATCACAATCCTTGTGGCCTAGCCTAGACTGCCTTTTAAGTTTATTTAGGACCCCAGAGCACTTTAGCTCAGAGTGGTGAGCCTTCCCAGAACTCAGGTTCTCACTACTGGAATGGATGAATTCCCTGTGGTTAAGGCTGGTTTAAATGTTTTTCCTGTGCCGGGGGCTGGTCTAAATGCTCCCTCTGTGGGCGCTGGCTGAATTCTGCCCTGTGTTGCTTCCACTGTGATAGGCAGCACTGAGTTCCAGTGTAAAGTCCTACAATCGCTGCACTCTCAGTATCTAATTTTTTAAAGTGTTTCTTAGTGAATTGGTAGGAATGTAATCTGCATTTCTATTTTCAAACTTCTGTCTAATATGCTTTCAGTTTTATTTTTTTAAATTTAAAAATGGTAACACTCGTATTTTGACTGATAAAACAATGTTTTAAATATGAATTCCAAAAAGTAAATATTTTAAATTAATTTAAGAATGTTTAGTCATTTTGTCTAAGTCATCATTATATTTTCTTTACCTAAAGAAACAACAGCAGCCTTTAATTAAAATCCATGAACATTTCAACAGATATATTTTAATTCTATTAGGGAATATTTTCAGGCTTTGACATGAGTAAGTGAAAATTGAAACAAAAATGTTTCAAGAAAAAAAAGGTGCTCTATTAATATGTACATAACTTATTACAAATTATATATCCCTTAATGTAAGTCCAATCATTCATTGGATTAATTCACTCTTTCTCACTGCAATATAGATTTTATGCAGCACATGTTTCCTTAATTTGATAGATTCTTTACTCAGAGTTTGTTATTGTGGATTATGGAATAGTAAAGTGAAAGTAAACAAAAAGAGAGAAGCTTAGAAAAATTCTATATCATGAGGTCAGCCTTCCAAATATCAATTCAAATGACAGAAGAACTGGGAGGCATATAATGATATGCTCTAGTGATCAGAGATCTTTCCCAGGAAATATGGTGTAGTGAGTGTTACTAAAAATATTTTGACTTGAGAATGATGAAGGGTGAAAAAAAAATAAAGCCAGTAGAATGTCTATTCAAGTATAGTCAAATTTAAATATAAAAAACAAAAAACAAAAAATTAATTTTTGAAATGTGTTTTTGTTAAAATATTTAACCCAATTCACTCCTAGAACTTCAATTTCACATTAGAAATAGAGGTTAGTAAACTGAAGAATATTAGTGAGATTTATATATTTTATATTTTATGCATATATAATTTACATACAATAAAAGACAAAGCTTTTAACTGTGTAGTTTGGTGAGTTTTGACAAAAATATACACCTATATGACTATCATTCCAGTTAAGTTCCTTCATGCCCAGTCTTCAGTTTGGTTATTTGTCTTTTTATTATTGAGTTGTAAGACTTTATAAAATACGATCTGGACACTGTGCTTTGTTAGACACATATGTTATAAATATTTTCTCTTTGCTTTGGCTTGTCTTTTTATTTTATTAATTGTCTTTCCTGAAGAATTTTCCATTTTGATGAAGTCCAATTTATTTATTTATTTTTTCCTTCATTTTATAGTGCTACTTGAATCCTGAGAAATCTTTGCCTATCACGAGGCCACAAAAATGTTCTCTCAGGACTGTTTTCAGAACTATTTGTGTGGATTATCTTTTATTTTTTATTTTCTAGTTTGAGCCTTGATTGACTTCATTCCTTCTTTGTTTCCTTCCTTCTTTCCTCCCTGCCTCCCTTTCTTTCTCCCTTCCTTCCTTTACCTTTTCTTCTCAACTTTTCTTATAGCACCATTTGTTGAAAAGACTATCCTTTCTGGCATTGAATTTAGAGCCTTTGTCAAAAAAAAAAAGCAATATATTTTTAGGTATATTTCTAGACTTTCAACTCTTTTCCACTGGTGTCTGTCCTTAGGCTAATACTAAATATCTTACTGTTAAATCCAAGTTCTGGCATCAATAATTGCACTATTTTTATTTTATTTTATTTTATTTTATTTTATTTATTTTTTGAGATGGAGTCTTGCTCTGTCACCCAGACTGGAGTGCAATGCCATGATCTTGGCTCAATGCAACCTCCGCCTTCCGGGTTCAAGCCATTCTCCTGCCTCAGCCTCCCACGTAGCTGAGATTACAGGCACCCTCCAACATGCAGGGCTAATTTTTGTATTTTTAATAGAGACGGGGTTTCACCATGTTTGTCAGGCTGGTCTTGAACTCCTGACCTCAGGTGATCCACCCGCCTTGACATCCCAAAGTGTTGAGATTACAGGCATCAGCCACTACGTCTGGCCTGTTGCACCATTATATTGGTTTTCGTTACTACATTTCTAGCTATATTTCTGAAGATGTCAGTTTTACATCATTTTAAATATAATAGCTTAATGCAATGGCTTACTCTAACACCCAGACATAAACTATTCCAAGAAATGTGCTTTTCTATTGCATTATGGCTGAGAACATTTTGAAAACTGGGAAGCATTGCAAATATAAAATCTTTCAGTGTAACTCTTATTTTGGTATGGTAAGAACCGAATTTATGGTTGTATATTTCCTTTCAACAGAAGTAAGTACAAAAGATGAACTCGAGCTCTCGAAACAGGGCTCATGTTTAGTGGCCTTGAGGCGCTGTATAAAATCATTATGCTTTTCACCTAGCACCAGCCCCTAATCCTCCTCAGTTTTTAGAAAATGGAAAAATAAAGTGGAAAAAACTGGCCTGTTATTTTACTCAGCTAAAAACATAGATTTTTCCCTAAACCCAAATTGGGAAAGACCCAGGAAAATCAATTTTTTTGACTACAATGCAGATAATCTCCTTCATCCTCCTAATCAGACTCCATTAGAAATATGGCAGGGACAGTCACTTCGTATGAAGGATCTACAGATTTTCAGGATGACCCTTTATTTGTTGTAGGAAAAGGAGGGGAAAACAGCCCTTTTTGGTGCTACTCATATTTTATTAGCATGTTTTGATAAGGCAAGCCATTGAAACTGTAAACTCTAACATGCACTCACAAAGCTGGTCATTGATAACACTACATGGGTATAGACAAACATGCAGCTGCACAAAACGTCACCTTACTCATAATTAGCAAATTATTAACTCTATTATAGTTCTCCCTCTCAAATAGTGATACTCTGGTGAGACAAAAGATGGGCCAAGAAAGCACCAGGAGAGCTTAAAAAGCTCATTTCTGATGAGAAAGTTCAATGCACTATCATCTCATGTTTTCATTGGACACATTTGCTTTTAGTTATAGACAAGACACTGGGTCTCAGAGTGGAGAACCATTCAGAGTAAAATTCCGATAGATGACATTAAACTAGTCATCTCTTTACATCTCTTTACTCTAAACCACATTATTAGAGAAACAGAAAATCTAGGGAAAATATAGCATTGCTCTGTGCCTGTATCTCCAAACACATAAATATTTGTAAAGACATTGATATTTGGTTGAGTACTTCCTAGGTACTGGGTGCTATTTTTCAAACATTGTCTTCTCACAAAAGGTTTTTGGAGTAGATACTGTTATTATGCCTCATGCTAAACAATAAGGCAACTGAGGCAACAGAAGGGTTAATTGTCCAAGGATTTAAACTCACCCTGCCTATCCCAAAGCACACACTTCTAACCACCGTGCTATACTGCTTTCCTATGTCAAAGATGATTAGAATTTATGACATTATGACAGAGAAAAGCAAACTCCTCAAGTTTTGCTATCTTAGGATTGAAAATGTCAATGCTTTTCACCAGGCTAGGGGAAAAGGGGGATGTAGAAAAAAGCCAGAATGACTCTTTCTGAAACAGAAAATGGTCAGACAGTTACTTGTTAGCTAAAATCCTATTGAAATTATTGTTTAATCAAACTTGTCCTGAACACATAAAATTGCCTGCATAAATTCAAGCCAAAGAACCATCTGTTTTCTTCCTTTTTAATGACATTGCCAGCATGCATTTTTCCAACATTTGTGCAGAATTCCCGAGAGTCTTGTACAGACATGCTAAGCACCCCCAGGGGTTGCATTTGGAGCACAAGGTAATATTTCATGTTCTGATTACTGTGAAGAAAGCAGGATGCTTTTAATTGTGTTAGAAGAAAGATGAATATAAAAAACAGCACAGTTTTGGAATCTCATGTAAAATGGAGTCTACTTGACATTATAGTGCTCTAAAATTGGGTGCAAACATGACATCTTGAAATCTTTGGTTTCAACAGAAAAACACAAGGCAAAAAACACATGGTATTTCTATAAAGTTTTTTGGGGAAAAAAATGTAATATTCTGCCAGGTGAGCTGGTTTCTGTGTTTCCATCTATTTTTGAGCTACTTATAGCATTCACCAAACACTTCTTATTCTTAGAAATGTGCAGGGCTTTGAAAGGTTAACTATTATAAGGAAAAAGGTCTTTGCTATTTGGATTAAATCAATTAAATACTCAGAACTTTATACGCAGAGAGATTTTTAAAAATTATACCTGCAGTCTTTACTTTACTACCTTCATATTTCTGTTTTTCCAGATCTACACAGCACTTTGAGTCAAATAAATGTGAGAAGAGTCTGGCTTGTGGTAAGAAAACACAGAACCACATAATGGGCAGTCAGAAACCTGGGTCTTACTGCCACAGGAGCATGTCCAGGCCCCCAGCTAGGGCCACGTGCCCTTTGTTGACCCTATCATTACTTGAGGAAACCCAACATTTTCACTGTTTGCAGGGATACATAAGTTTCAGGCACATAAACACCCCTATAAATGTAAACACAGCCATTTCTATATACAAATGGGTTTGGCTATACTGTGGACATGGTTGGTTTGACTTCTTCAAATCTCATGTTGAAATTGGATCCCCAGTGTTGGAGGTGGAGTCTAATGGGAGGTGTCTGGGTCATGTGGAAGGATCCCTCATGAATAAATTAATCCCCTCTCTGGGAAGCACAAGTGAGCAAGTTCTCGCTATGTTAATTCCCCCCAGAGCTGGTTATTGAGTGTGGCAGCTTCCCTGTCTGTTTAGCTTCCTCTCTCATCATGTGATCTCCGCGTGTGCCAGACCCTCTTCTCCTTGCACCATAAATGGAAGCAGCCTGGGGCCTTCACCAGAGGCCTAATCTTCCAAACAGCAGAGTTGTGAGCCAAATAAATGTTTTGCTTTATAAATTTCCCAGTCTCAGACATTCCTTCACAACAACACAGGTGGACATGTGCAATCATTTATATGGTACCCTCTACAACACAATTGACTAATATGGTTATGAGTAAATTTACTGACCTTGTGGAATAGTTCTGTTAAAAGATTAAAATAATCTCTTAAGTCATTTAATATTTTAGAATGTAAATATTGTGCCACAGCATCAAACTAATGTGTTTTAAAAAGTCAGTTTGTATAGACTCAGGTGTAAAAACCATATTATAGAGTTCCCTATGAAACTACTCACAATCGTGGTCATAGCTTATAGGTTGTCATCGCCAATAGTATCCTCCCTTTTTCATTTGATAAAAGCTACTCTTGAAAGAAAGTGGTGATTGGGTTTATATCACACTTTGTTCTCTTGTTCTTGGCGAGCTGAAAGCTAAGAGTGCAGGTGCTGGAGCTGAGCTACTTACTGGACTCCAATTTAGGCTCTACTTCTTTTAGGGCAAGTTACTAATGTCTCCGTGCTTCCATCACTCTTCGTGCAAGCTGAGGTTAATAAGAGTCACCTACAGACTTCTGGTTTACTCCTTATTACATAAAGATTCTAACACTTGACTCATGGTTATTCTATCCTGTATTATTTTTGGTGTTTTTTATACTCATGTATATTATCCCAGTAAAATCCCAGCCTCTTATTCTTTTGACTTCCTCTCAGTTTAAATTACTCACTATCATAGTCATAGCTTACATACATACTGTCATTATCATTACTATTTGTCCCTTTTTAATTTCAATTTTAAGCATCTTACTCTCAAATCAGCACTGCCAGCTAATTCTAATATCTCAAACACAACTTTTTGTCTCTGTGAGATCTATCATCCATTGTTCACAATTCCTTGTTCCTCATCTTCTTTACGTTCTTACTTCTCTCTTTTTTTTGAGCTTGGATGTTCTACTTTCTTGTATGACCATCTTTCATTACTTTGCCTATGAAAATCTAAAGCCTACTTAAATTTTGCATCTTTATCTACTACAAATGAGTATTCTCATACCTGACTGTGGATAGCAAAACACATGCCTACATTTAAATTCTTTCAATTTGTGACAATCTTAGGTGGATTCTTAGAACCATCTAGCAGTCATATCTCATTTCCCAGGTCTATTTATTCTCCTACTCTTCTAGATGACTTTTTGGTGACAGATCATTTTATTCAAAGATGGCAGCAACAATATATCCCATCATATTTTCTTCTTGAAATGTGAACTTTATACCCTTCCAATAGGATTGGGGGTGGAGGGATATATCTCCTTCCTTTGAACCTAAGTGAAACTTTATGACTGCCTTAATCAATAGACTGTGGACAAATTTATGTCATGTGACATCCCAGACTAAGCCATTAAAGGTGATTCAGGTTCTGCCTGCTCTTCTTGGGATGCTTGCTCTTAGCATCTAGCTGTTATGACTCAGAGAAGCCCAAGCAGCTTATGGAGAGGCTCATGTGCATCAGAGCTAAGGCCTGGGGCACACATCTTAGCTGGGCACCTGATGCATTGACAGCTCTGATACCCACTTATGCACCATGCAAGCAAGCCACCTTGACAGTGGGTCCTCCAGTCTCCATTCTAGCATCCCCAGCTCATAGCATGTGAAACAGAGACAATGAGCTTGTTAACTAAAGTGGAATTCATCATCTTTTTAAAGCCATTGGATTTTAAGGTGGTTTTTTAGGTGACAATAGATGACTGATGCACTGCACACTATTTCATACTTATTCCAGTTTTAGTCAAATCTCTCATACATCCTTCCCAATCTTTATTCTCAGCTGCTGCAGAAAATAGAAAATATCAGAATAAATCCTCCATTCATTCTCACCACCATCTATACCAATATCTCTGCAGGTAGGCAAATACACTGCACATTCCAAGGACTGACTGTTGGCGCCCCTCTAAGGACAGCCTTTCATTTGTACACTTTAGTAACTATAATTAACTCCTCGGTCCATCTACATCTATAACTTTGTCTTACTATTCCATCTCGTTAGTGATGCTTTCACTTCCATAGCTTCACCCAAATAGTTGTTACAGATATTATCAATTGTGCCAAAGCCAATGATCAATTCTTGGTCTGTTTTTATTTTTATTATTTAAGCAATCAACAGCATATGACCATGAATCACTTCTTGCAAACCTCTTCTCACTGGACTTTCAGATGATCAGTCTCCCTTGGATTTCTTTCTCATTATCTAACATCTTAAAGTTGTAGAATCTAAGGGCTCAATTTTCAGACTTCTTTTCTCTCACTAGACTCATATCCTGGCTCATCTCATCCAATCTTTGAACTTCGAATTCTGTCTATATATTATTGATACCCAAATGTGTATCTCTGGTCCAGAGCTTTCCTCTAAACTCCAAACATTATATCTAACTGACTGCTCAACATTTCCCCTTGATATTAAATGGACATCTTGAACCTAAACAACTCAAAACTAAAATCCTGATTTTTCTTCCCAACGCGTCCTTCACATGGCCTTCTTCATCTCAGTAAATGATAACTATGTTCTTTCTGTTGCTCAAGAAAAGTTATTAGACTCATCCCTGACAAATCTATTTCTCTCACCTCTTCCATGTAATGCTATCAGTAAACAACCTTCAACGTACATACAAAACCTGTCTATTTAATTCTATATTCACTGCCACCATCCTAGTCAAAGCCATGATCATTTTGCAGCTCTGTTATTGCAACAGCCTCTGAACTGTTCAGCAGCAAATTCCATTGCCTGTCTTCAGAACAGACCTATTCACACCACACCTCTCCTCAAAACCCTCCTGTGGTTTCAGTTATTAGAGTGAAACCAAAAGATCTAATGGAAAGAACAGAAAGAGATTCGAAACTGGGGATTTTTAGGTGCCTCACTATAGATGCTTACATTTTCCTTGATGAGAAAGTTATCAAATGCTTGTGAGTCAATTTCTAGGGTCATTTTGTTTTTTAATCTATAGCCAGCCATATTGAATGTAGGTTAAGGAAAATAGTAAAATGTTTGGCTTGAATAACATTTTTATTTATAAATTATTGGAGAAAACCTTTTCTCAAAATCCCATTTGTCTTAAGGTCAGCATACCCTCTCAGTAGACAAGAGAACAATAACCACAGCTACATCAACATCCAAAAGTTGCACTTATTATGATGTAGGCACATAATACATGTTCTATTTTAATTTAAGAAATTAATCTTTCTTATTTTCAGGTCTCATAATTTATTTCTGAAATTAAAACCTAATTTATTTTTGTCTTTCAAACATCTTGCCTATCTTTCAAACTAATAAATTCATTTCAGTTATCTCAAAGAGATTTGCACTACTCAATGTTTTTTCAACTTTTCCAATGCCTACAGTAATCCAGGCATCCTAACAATTCTGAGGACAAAACCGTTGCTGGGTCATCCTGGTCACATTAGAAATCTTATTGTAATATCAGGTAAAAAATATTGTTATGTCAAGCCATATAGATGTGAGAGGCACACCATTTGGTCTTGCATATTTGAGGATATAAGTGCATACTACATTGTGTTTGTAAAAATAGAATACCTGAATCATTAGATATGGTGGAAAAGACTCACTCAACAATTATACTTTTACACATGAAAATGATGCAGTGATTGAAAGGAATGAATTGTAAGTTTTCATGATTTTGCAGTCACAAGAGAAGTAAGAGTTGAGATTCTGGAGGATTCATGTAGAGAATAATACCTGAACTAATGAGGAAATGGTCTGTAAGACAGATAAACAGAAATGTATTAAACTTAGATATTTCTTAAGATTATCTTGGGCCCTGCTTTTGCTGGTCATTTTTTTTTTTCTTGCTTCATGGTCCCAGCAAAGAGATCATTGTAAAGAATCAAAATACTTATGCATCACCTTGACTCTGCTGTTCTCTGTATAGCATGCTGCTGTTGTCTGGAAAGATGCTGTGGGAGAAGGACAAGAGAGTTAACCATCAAATTACGTATCTTTATATCTTGTTGAGTAAACAGAAAAATCTAATTGGCCACAAAAAGAAGTAAGAGCATATGTCAAGAACAGAGGAGAAATGCATATTTCTGAAACTGACTTTAATGTAGTTTCTTCATGTTCGCAGTAAGGAAAATTATCTGTGATAAAAGTGTAGGTCATTATAAAGACTGTAAAAGCAAAACTGAGAATAGCTGGCATGAAAAATGTGGGCAATGGTAAAAAACAAAGCCAAAAAAAAAAAAAGTGGAAAGCTTTAAAGAACAGGTCTGACGTATCAAAAATTGAATTAGTTATCTAAAGAACATATTTGTGGCCGGGCGCGGTGGCTCAAGCCTGTAATCCCAGCACTTTGGGAGGCCGAGACGGGCGGATCACTAGGTCAGGAGATCGAGACCATCCTGGCTAACACGGTGAAACCCCGTCTCTACTAAAAAATACAAAAAACTAGCCGGGCGAGGTGGCGGGCGCCTGTAGTCCCAGCTACTCAGGAGGCTGAGACAGGAGAATGGCCCGAACCCGGGAGGCGGAGCTTGCAGTGAGCTGAGATCCGGCCACTGCACTCCAGCCTGGGCGACAGAGCGAGACTCCGTCTCAAAAAAAAAAAAAAACAAAAAAACATATTTGTGAACCAATCACAAAGAGGAGAGAGAAGAATAAGTAGATGAAAGTTGTAAGATAGGAGAAAAGATATTGATGTATAATTTATCCTTCTATGATATATAAGGAAAAAATGAAGCAACTGAAGGAAAAGATACAATCAAGTATATAGAGGAACCAAAGGATTTTATGATGAGAAAAACATTACCTTCTGACTTTTCAGAAGCAGGGGGGCTTATCAAGGTTGAAGACAAAATACATAAATTATTTGCACCTGGTTGTAATTGGATCATTTTACTGACATTCACATTTAAAAAATAGAACCAATAGAGTAGTACAGATTTAAAGTGACTCTAGGTTTCTTCATAGTTATGTAACAGACCAGAATGATAGCATCCACAATCGCTGAGTGGAAAATATTTGACCCCAAATGTCCATGCCCATCACAGATATTTAGGATTCATAAAACTTAGCTTCTAGGGGTAGCTCCTGAAAATAGTTCTTGAAGTCTGAGCCATTTGAAAGGTGTCAAAATTACTAATGTAATACAAGAAAACAGATCAGTCATGGCTGTGTAAATCATAAATATCATAGTTTTTCTCATCAATTATAATGACAAAATAGGATGGCAAAAGGCAACAATCTTAACAAAATCATTCATGTTGTTATCACAATTGTATAGTTTACAATTCTAGATAAAATCAACAATGTCATCTTAGATGTAGGTTTAGAAAATGAAGGTAGAGTAAGATAAACCATTCATTTTCTATGAATATTTAGGGATATAAGTGCATAGTACATTTTGTTTGTAAAAATAGAATACCTGAATCATTAGATATGGTGGAAAAGACTCACTTAACAATATACTTTTACATGTGAAAATGATGCAATAATTGAAATGAATGAATTGTATGTTTTTGTGATTTTGCGCTACAAGAGAAGGAAGAATTGAGGTACAGGTAAATATCCAAATTGACCGCATAAAATTTTTGATTCAATAATTCTTCAGAATGCTGAAATGAAGACATTCAATTAGCAAACTAAATACATTATCTTTAAGGAGAAAATCAATGAGCTAAAGAGCAAAAAATATTAAACAGATGGATAAAACAAGAAAATATATGTGAGTTCCTCCTTTGTGTTGTATTAAAAATATGTCATAATTTTTACTATTCTCTCTGTAATTCATTGGGCTTTTTGAACCTGTGGATTTGTTTATTGCAAAGATCTGGAAAACTCTCAATTTTATATATATAAAATTATAGAATTAATTATGTATGACACTATATATGTTAATTATATTTACATAACTAAAATATAATTGAGAGTGAGAGAGAAACACAGAAAGTGAGAGATAGAAAGAGAGATTTGAGAGGATGGCTTTATAGGAATTAGCTCATGCAATAATGGAGGCTAAATCTCATAATATGCTGTCTGCAAGCTAGAAACCTTGGAAAGCTGGTAGTATAATTTAGTTCAAGTTTAAAAGCCTGAGAACCAGAGGAGACAATATCCCAGGGCAGGAGAAGATGATGTCTCAGCTTAAGAAGAGAGAAAATTTACCTTTCTTCTCCCTTTTTGTTCTGTCTGGCCCCTCAGTGGACTGGACAGTTCCACCCACATTCGTGACGGTTTCTAAATCTCTTCCAGAAGCACTCTCACAGACACACCCGGAAATCATGTTTTACCAGCAATCAGACACCCTTAGCCTAGACAAGTTGAAACAGAAGATTAAATCTCACAGTTGGAATGTGACTTTATTTATTTATTTTTTTAATTTTTGGTTTTTACTTTACAGGGATTCCCTCAATCGCTGTACACAATGAAGTCAGATAGGACAAAAGAATATTTCATACGTTTTGTCTTCTGAGATCAGTTAAAAATTATTGACCTTCCAATAATAAGTAAAATAATTTAAAATGTGATTGAAAAATATATAAGATTTTCCATTTAAAAATAGAAACCTGTTTTTTTTTTAAGATTAAAAAGTATCCAAAAATGATATATTGAATTTCTGACCCTCAGTATCTCACAATGCAACCTTATTTGGAAATGGGGTCTTTCCAGAGGCCATCACATTAAAATGAGGTCATTAGGTTGGGCCCTAATCCACTATAACTGATGTCCAACGAAGAGGGAAAATTTAGACACAGAGACGGACACACGGACACACACAGGGAAGACAAAGTAAGACACAGAAGGAAAAGGTGGCTATGCGACTAGAGAGCTGCATCTATAAGCCAAGGTTGATGGCCACCACCGGGAGTTAGGGGAGGTGAGGTAGGATTCTCTTTTTGAGGCTTCAGAGAGAGCATGGCCTTGTTGACACTTTGAATTCAGACACCTGGTCTCCAGAACTATGAGAAAATACAGTTACTCTTTTAAGCCACCTGGTGTTTGATACTCTGCTCCAGCAGCCCTGAGGAACTAATACATTTAGTGATTTAGATTCCCTCATTCCCAGCCCTGTTTGGAAATTCTCTGTGTAGTATTTCATTGGGTTGGTTTTATGTGTTATATTACCTTCAATGAGGTGGGCAGAATTTTCTGTTCAAAGATGACCATGTTTAGACTACTGGAAAGAAAACCCAGAGTGACAGTATTTTATTTTGCTTATATCTTTTTAAATATATATTTTTTAAATTTTTAACTTTTGTGGATAAAAACCTACCAACGGACAAACCAGACACAAAGATTGCCAAATGCTCTTTGAGGTTAATACCATCACGAGTGGAGAATTACTCGGGTAAAATGTATTACAATTACCTTACATTGGGGAGCATCATTGCCCAATGTAAGGGGTGGCTGTCATGTGTGTTTACCAGTCTGGGAGCTGAGGAACAGGTGATCTATTTTGGGGGAAAGGAAGGGCTTCAGGGAAGGAATACATGTTTGTGTGACACACGGTCAAAAGCAAACTATTTGTATTATAGAAAACATACATATATGATATAAAGCATTCTCATATCCCTTCCTCATTTCAAGCTAAGAGATTCAAATTCTGAATGACATTTTGGATCTGGAACTGTAGGCTGATGTGAAGGAGCCATGCAGGAGTCTACAGATAGAATCCAAGGAAGATAGACAGGCTAAAGGGAGGCTTAGGGAGTGATTATAAAAAGTAGCAAAGCGTAGTGAGGTTTGAGATGAGGGTGGCAGTAGGAGCACCTGAAGCAGCTGTCGCCTGTGGAAAGATGGTGAGCTGGGCTGCAAAAGAAGAGATTTAAACACTTTCAGCAACAAGCACATACCCCTCCCTCCTTGGTCGTCTTACGTAGAGAAAATGAATAAAAGATCAAAGTGCTTCTAATATCATTTTGATTGATGTGTGTCACTTGTTGTGTGTCAGGGAAAAGCTATACCAAGACTCAGCTTCCAGGATACTTGTTATGTAAACGATTGTCATTAAGACCATGAATGCCATTTTCATATATTTTTGAAGATACATCTCTGTATTAGAAAACCTCATATTAGGGACATGACATTTTTATGGTTTTGGCTTTATTGGCTGTCCATTCAAATGAAAACACATAAGGAAAAATTTTATTTGAGCATTTTCCATACAGACAATACGATATATATTTTAAGCAGGATAATTATGATTATTAAGTATTTGAAACCTATGAAAATGACTTTGAAGCTGACTTGACCATTTCAGAAAAATGATTATGTTAAATTCAAAATGAAAGCAGATACTAGCACTTTTATTGTATGCTTTATTTCTGTATATCACAAATAAATATTTTATTTATCTGATATGAAATTAAACATTTAAAATTACGATGTCATAGTAAGTTAGAAGCAGGCATTTCATTAACATAAAATATTCAGAAATATTGCTTGATACATGCCCTCATATTTTTATGAATATTAAAATATTTATTTTCTGTTGTGTATGTTAAGGTTCGGGGTTGTTGTCTCTCACTGTGTGTACTGCTGTGATTGATTTAGTAATGTGCCTAGAAATAGCACTAATAATTCCTGTAGCATATTATAAGGTGGTTATAGAATGAAGATCAAAATATGTTGTATTTACATGGCATTTAGAATGGAAATGTTTTAGCTCAGATCATATTGAAAATTAACCTTTAACTCGCAAACTGGTTGATATTAAGAAGCCCTATCTCAATTTTGGTTATATTATTAAAACTTAGTTCAAAATGTGGACACTGTAAAATTAAACGTAATTATCCTTTACCTAAACGCACTGACACTTGTTATTTAGTAAAGCATGGGTCATTTCCCAAACACTGGGGCTGAGATGTTATGTTAAAAATTAAAATGACTTTTGTGTTTGCATATAAATGTATAGTAATCACTCTGTAAGGTTCTAAAGAAGAAGGTGTTTGTCTTTTAATTTGTATAGGACTGCTGAGATCTGTCTAGGAGAAAATCACCAGCTTTTCAGAAAGCAATAGCATCCCCTTGTTAGGCTTGCACTGTGTCAAAGCAGGTCTGTGAAATCACTGGGCAGGAGCGTTCCCACGGAAGAAGGTGCAGCAGGGTGCTTGTGGTCTCACAACATTGAAATTCCATCTTTCTCTAAATCTTTATGACAGCTTCTGGCAGGGGTGATGTAGAATGGAGAGAGGTATCTGCTTACAGCAGGTGGGAAATGTTTAGGAGGGAAAAAGGAAAACGTTAAATAATGTCAAATCCAATAAAAGAGAACGGACATCGGGAGCCATCCAGCTGCCCACCATCTGCTCACAGGTTAGCAACCCAGGGGCAACCTGCGTGCAATGGGAAACACATGTTAGGCCACACAGTCCACGCAGCCAGGACCCAGGCAGCATGCAAGGAAGATGTGAACACAAGCAAGCTGGCCCTGCATTATCCCTAGTTGCTTACTAAAGCAGCAAACACACTTAGGATGGCCCTGAGCTTTACCCGAGACGAACTTATATTGTCATGGTAAGAGGGAATTGCTAAAAAAATTGCCCTGGAAGAGGAAAAATAAATTAAATGGCCTGGAAATTTGAGATCAGTTTCAAATCTTGTTAATGTATATATTTTCAACTTGCTTTGATTTTCCCCTTACATAGGTACATGGCTCCTAATTTTCTACCCTATTGATGTAACTTATCCTATATAATAAAAAGTACCTATATCATGTATCAAGACACTAATTCAAAACTATTCAAAATTGTATTTTGGGAAGTAAAATTAATTATATATTTTCTGAGGCCTAAATTGCATATGAATTAGCAGGCAAGAGAACACAGCTACGACAACTCAAGCTTTAGAACTTTTTGTATAGTAAACATATAAGAATATTTTCCCAAGGATTATTTTCATTAAGTTTAAATCTGGTGTCTTAAACTGATTCTTAAAGTAAATCACTTTAAGATACTAGAAAACCAAATTCCTGTTGAATGATTTTTTTGTTATTGACGAGGTCATAAAATGCATTAGTATTTAATCCAACTACCTATATTTTTCACGTAAAGAATTGGAAATTTGTCATTAACAGAAGAAAAAAGAGTGGAAGGAGGAAATTGAAGCACATTCTTATACAAGAATAAAATCATTAAAATGTTAATAAAAGTTAAGAGAAAACATTGATTCATAGATTATATTGGAACAGCTGATCCAAGAAACCCTCTGATACAAGATTTAGGAATGAAATACCACAAAAATTTAGTATCAGAACCTAACCAGAGTTCTGATACACTTGTATGTATTTACGCTAAAAATAATTAGATTGGCAGAGTCTGGAAATGGGATTAGAGATGTGTCAGCCAGAGAGAAAAATAACTTAATCCAGTGTGAAAGGCAGGTAGTTTATTCCTCAAAGTGGACTAGCTTTTCACCAAAAGCCTATTTGTACCAATTATTCCAGTTCAGATGACCCAGTCTCTGCTGAAGACGCTACTTCACCACCAATTTACTGCACCTTGCAGTGAATCTGAGAGGTGTCCTGGCTGCCGCCAGGCCCCTCCCTGGGCTGACAGCTGTTAACAGCTCAGAGCTGCAGTGATAAACAAAACATGAGGGAGCACTGTGACCTCCTCTTCTGTGTTCCCCGCTTCTCCATATCCACAAGATGCAGTGCTGCTTCAGACAACTGCAAAATCCGAAGTAGAAAGTCAGATGAATGCTGAGAATGGATTCCTTAAGTTGTTGGTTTTAGTTTCACACTGGCTGCAACCCTGTATGACTACATAAGTCTCAGAGAATGTAGAAAGTCTCACCTTAATGCTTGTTGTTGGTGACGGGTGTATTGCAAAATACAAAAAATTTTGTAAAATTCTTGTAGATTTCTCATAATTATTTTTGTAATTATAAATTGTTATATGAGTCATGGTTTTAAAACCAAGCCCCTAAAGATGTGATAGAAATCAGTTTTGGGGTTTTCAAGAAGACCAGTGATCTGTTACTATAAACATTGTAAAACTTGTTTCAGTTGGCAGAGAGTGGAGATTACTTGGTTAAAATATTATGCATTGTTAGATAAGACATCTTAAACTCATTTTCTAATCATTTAAATATTAGAAACAAAATTTATCTTTCTTTATAAACTCGCTTTATGAAATATTCTCCCTCTTAAACGCTCCAAAATTAAGCAACATTAACTAACAAAATCACGTGTATTAAAAATAAAAAAAAGCAATGGTGGCAAATATGATTAATAAAAACAAATGCAAACTCGGACCCTGAAGTCTCATGTGGTTCTCAGAAACACATTTGAAATTCAGATTAACATTTTTAGTGTTCATTTAAGTAATAGTTAAAAAAAAAAATCCTAAATCACTGATGTTGAATCACTCCAGTTAGAGAAACACCTCAAAGGTGTCACAAGGTTCTCACATCAGAGATTTATTTTTCAATGTTTGTATTAGTATAATGCATACAATTGAAGAACGTAATGAAGGATGGGATTCAACTTTACTGGCTCTTATAACTCTGATAATCTAGGATAGAGAGAACTGATAAATTTTTGAGGACTCTTCACACAAAAAAGAAAAGTTTAAAGACTGCACACACACAACATAAAGTCATTCTCTGAGTCTAGGGAGGAGACATGAACGGTATCTCTGTGTGTCCTGCAGAGCCATGGAGAGCCAGCCCTGAGAGAAGTGCCCCAGTGGTAGGTCCATGGCCCTCCCCGGCTGCCTCATTAGAGACTTCTGTGGCCCAAGAGCACTGCAGGGAGCTTGAATGGGCCACACCACCAGGCACTACAGACCTCTTTGGTAATCTGTGGACCAATGATTGAGCACATTTTCTGACTCGTGTTTTGGTGCGAGAGTTTGGATGTTTGTCCTCTGCAAACCTCATGTTGAAATTGGATCTTCATTGTTGAAGGTGGTGCCTTATGGGAGGTGTTTGGGTCCTGGGACTGGATTTCTCATGAATAGATTAATGCCCTCCCTGGGGCAAAGTGAGTTAATTCTCACTCTATGAGTTCTCACGAGAGAGCTTCTTGTTATAAAGAGCTTGGCATCTCCATTGTTCCTCCCCCACTTTTTCTCACTCGCTCTTTCTCTCTTTCTCTACACACTAACGCCCTTTTGCTTTTCACCATGAGTGGAAGTAGCCTCAGGCCCTCATGAGATGACCAGTATTGAACTTATCCAGACATCAGAATTGTGAGCCAAATAAACATTTTCTTTATAAGTTATCCAGCTTCAGGCCGTCCTCTATAGCAACACAAAATGGACTAAGACGCTTGGCGTTAACATAAGTTATTTGGAATGTGTCACAATCTTAGGGGGTAAGAAACAGGAACAACTGAAGGTAGAGATAGAAATCAAGTTGAATGATAGAAAATAAAGCTCTGTGTGCTGTAGACATAATATTTATTGGGGGAACCTGCCCCAATATTTCAATGTAGGTTCTTTCTATTTTCCATAAGTGTCAGCCAGCTGAGAAATAAAGAGAGGAATGTTACAGCTGGACTGCCAGGGGTGACATTGCATATCGGTAGGACTGTGATGCCCACCTGAGCCTCAAACCAGCAAGTTTTTTATTAAGGGTTTCAAAAGGGGAGGGGCTGTAATAACAGAGAGTAGATACAAAGATCACGTGCTTCAAAGGGCAAAAAGCAGAACAAAGATCACATGCTTCTGAAGGAACAGGACAAAGGGCAAAAGCAGAACCACTGATAAGGGTCCAACAAAGATCACAAGGCAAAGGGCAAAAGCAGAACTATTGATAAGGGTCTATGTTCAGCAGTGCCTGCATTGTCTTGATAAACATCTTAAACAACAGAAAACAGGGTTCGAGAGCAGAGAACTAGTCTGACCACAAATTTACCAGAGCAGAGTTTTTCTTCACCCTAGTAAGCCTGAAGGTACTGCAGGAGACCAGGGCATATCTCAGTCCTTATCTCAACCACATAAGGCAGACATTCCCAGAGCGGCCGTTTATAGACCTCCCCACTAGGAATGCATTCCTTACCCAGGGTATTAATATTCCTTGCTAGGAAAAGAATTTAGCAGTATCTTCCCTACTTGTACGTCCATGTATATTCTCTCTACAAGAAGAAAAATATGGCTCTTTTCGCCTGACCCTGCAGGCAGACAGACCTTATGCTTGTCTTCCCTTGTTCCCTAAAAATCGCTGTTATTCTGTTCTTTTTCAAGGTGCACTGATTTCATATTGTTCAAACACACATGTTTTACAATCAATTTGTACAGTTAACACAATCATCACAGCGGTCCTGAGGTGGCATACATCCTCAGCTTATGAAGATAATAGGATTAAGAGATTAAAGTAAAACAGGTGTAAGAAATTATAAAAGTATTATTTGGGAACTGATAAATGTCCACATTAAAATAAAATCTTCACAATTTATGCTCCTCTGCCACAGCTCCAGCTGTTCGCTCCATTCGGGGTCCCTGACTTCCTGCAACAAATATCATCAATACAAAGCTGTCTAAATATTCTCCTCAGAATATAAAGGAACTTGGAGGGATGGGACAACCAGTACAGTAATGTCAATCAAGAAAAATGGTAAGACAATTCTCAATCATGTTGGGAGATTTATTTGACAAAGTTAAGGATGCAGCTGGGAGACAGGTCTATGCCTTTCTCCTAAGATGATTTTGAGGGCTCCAAATTTAAAGAGGAAAGGGTGGGATATTGAAAAGTACAGAAGTTTTATGTGGGATGGGGGTAGAGAAAATAGTCATTCATGCCTTTGTCTGGCTCAGTCAATCTGCATTTTTACATAAGATAACATAGACAAAATGGGGTAGGGGAATAATCAGATATGCATTTGTGTCTAGTGGTCCAGGGGTGACTGCACCTGTAAAGATGAGCTGTCAGTTTGCATTGCCATGGTGAAATTTTAACAACTCAATAGGCATTTCTTTGTGGGCAAAGTATGGGGGAGGCATGTAGCTTTTCATCTTGTAGTCATCTTATTTAGGAACTAAAAGCGGGAGGCAGGTTTGCGTGACCCAGTTTCCAGCTTGACTTTTCCCTTTGGCTAAATGAGTTTGGGGTCCCAAAATTTAGTTTCCTTTCACAGTAACATAGATTCATTTCAGCGAGTCATTAACTTAGAGCATGCTCATTTATTTCCAGGAAACTCAACTTGGTCATCTCATGATTCTATTCTTGTAGATCCCTGAGTTCAGCACTCCTAGCTTTCATTATTCTTTAAAGTAATGGTGTAATGAATAGACACTTCTCAAAAGAAGACATTCATGCAGCCAACAAACATGAAAAAAAGCGCAACATCACTGATCATTAGAGAAATGCAAATCGAAACCACAATGCTATGACATTTCACACCAGCCAAAATGGTGGTTATTTAAAAGTCAGGAAACAACAGATGCTGGCAAGGTTGTGCAGAAAAAGGAACACTTTTACATTGTTGGTGGGAATGTAAATTAGTTAAACCATTGTGGGAGACAGTTGACAATAAATCTTTGACAATTCCTCAAAGATTTAGAAGCAGAAATACCATTTGACCCAACAATCCCATACTGAGTATATATCCCCCAAAAAATATAAATCATTCTATTATAAAGATACATGTACACATGTTCAGTGCAGCTCTATCCATAATATCAAAGACATGGAATCAACTCAAATAACCATCAATGAAAGTTGGAATAAAGAAAATGTGGTACATATACAACATGGAATACTATGCAGCCATAAAATTGAATGAGATTCATGTCTTTTGCAGGGACATGGATGATGCTGGAAGCCATTATCCTCAGCAAACTAATACAGGAACAGAAAACCAAACACTGCATGTTCTCACTTATAAGTAGGAGCAGAATGATAAGAACACATGGACACATCGGGAGTGGTGGAAACAACACACTTGGGCCTGTTGGGGGTGTGTGGGGAGGGAGAGCCTCAGGAATAATAGCTAATGGATGCTGCTGGGCTTAACACCTAGGTGATGGGTTGATCTGTGCAGCAAATCACCATGACACACATTTACCTATGTAGCAAATTAGCACATCTTGCACATATATCCTGGAACTTAAAATAAAAGTTGATGAAAAAAAAAAAAAGTAAATTCAGATGGAACTGAATTTAGGTAACGTCTCACTGTTTTTCCTTTTTAAAAACTCAATATAATATCAAGCTTGCATTGTTTTTAGAAATCTATTTGGTTCTAAGAAAAAAAGTTAATCGTCCATCTGCTGTTCACAATCCAAGAAAAAGTTCATCTGCTGACCCATAATTTCTACTGACATAATTGCCCACGGAATAGGGAGTATCACAGGGCTCAGTTTAATTTCCAAAGAGAATACTGGAAAAAATTATGATGCATTTTAGTGTCAGTAAGGATAATTTAGTATAACTGAGCTATGTTTCTGATTGAATATTGCTTTAACAAATGAACTTTCAAACAGGGAGCTTGGATTCAAGATCAAATTTCTGTTTTCCACAGAAAGCAAAATACGGTTTGTTTTCATTTTTAACCAGAGAGAATTTAATACAGGATATTGGTTAAACAGGTCAGAAAGGACCAGAAGACTTAAAGGCACTGGTGAGGTGCCACAGAGACATTAATCCAAGAGCTGGGAAAAGAGGGGTGAGGTTGGAATTAGAACCTACAGCATTGGCTGAGGAGTCCTATGAACTGAGTCTGAGATGTCCTAGGTGAGATACTGCCTGGCTGGGGCTGGAACGTTTTGAGCCTGGAGAAGGCTTTGCTGAGCTGGGACCTAGACCTCTGAGGAAAAGTGCTTCTGAGCAGCTTTTGGAGCCTCAGTCTCTCAGACAAGGGATCACAGAATTGGGACCCAGAATTCTGAGGAAAGAGAGGTGTCTCTAGGCTGGTGCTGGTATTTCTCAAAATCATGTAGGAACCAATCCTGGTATTAAGGAAGATATCTGGAAATAGAACGAGCTGCTATTAAAACCCAAAAATCCTTCCAAAGGGAAGGGTCCTTACTGGGGCAAACCTGGTAGGACAAATAAGACCTAGGAAGTAACAAGCCCTCCTATGCCTCCTGCCTTCCACTCTCTACCTAGCACCCCCTATCGGCATAAATCGACAGAAAACTTGCTGGCAACCAAGTGTAGTCTGCAGTTCACCCCCAGCAGAGTGGAGAACAGCGAGGTCGTTTGAGGGGGAGGTTGTAATTACCCGTCAGGTCCTTCGTGCCTGCTACACAAAGTCAATTCACTGAGACTATGGCATTGCAGTAAAGGAAGAGTTTAATTGATGCACGGCCTGCCACGTTACCTGGAATGTGAAGTATTAACTTTAATCCCATTGAAAATTCAGAGGCTAAGGTTTTTCAAGGATAGTTTGATGGGCAGGAGACTAGGGAAGGGAGAATGCTGATTGGTTGGGGATGCAATAGTAGGGATGTGAAAAGCAGTCCTTGTGAGTGAGCTCCTAAGTAGGAACCACCAGAAGAATTGCTGGTCCCAGTGGGGCCATCTGATAGGCAGAAATGCAAAGGCCTGAAAAGACATCTCAAATGGCCAGTCTACAATAGTGATGTTTTTGACAGGCGTAACTGGGGAAGTTGCAAATCTTGTGACCTCTGGAACAACGGCAGCAGTTGTTTCCCCCTCATCTTCCTACCTAGTGGCCTTTCATTAGTTTTAAAAGAATGGTTTAGTTTTGGGGAAGGGCTGTTACTATTTAAACTACAGACTAAATTTCTTTCAAAGTTTGCTTGGCCCATGCCCAGGAATGACCAAGGAAAGTGTGGAGGTTAGAAGCAAGATGAAGCCAACTATGTCAGGTTTCTCTTGTGATTTTGCAAACGTGGTTTCAAGGGTAATAGCATAATATCCAAATACCCAGTGCAATCCACCATTTTGCACACTCAGCATCCATATTTAACTTTCCATATGTATTTTCAACTCCATGCAACAATTAAAACAATTGCATTCTTTTGTACAAATAAACATTTTCTTCCCCTCTCTCAAAAAAAAAAAAAAAAAAAAAAAGAAAAGAAAAGTGGGGGGTGGGTAGAAAAAAACAACAACACAGGTTGCTGCTACACAATGTGCACAAGAAGGAGGAATGTGTCTAAGATTCAGGGACTCTCTGGAACACCTCTCAAACTACCATGTCATGTAGGAAAAGTTCATGGAAAGCTACAGCAGGCAAAGCAAGGCAGAGCCTCTTAGGATTCAGACTCTCCAGTCATTGCACTGGGTATAGAAACCCATGATCTGAGGTGCCAGGAGGGGGCAGAGGACACATGGAATGGGTAGAGGAAGAATGAAGTTATAAGTGCAGTTACAGAGACTAGGAGTGAAGCACCTACTATGAATCATTTCTTGCTCGATACATGCATGTTTTGTGTGTACCATTTTCTTGCTTGTTTTCTCTTTATGTATGTGCCTGAGTACATGTGTGCATATCTGTCATTTATCTCTATATCAATCTATCTACCTATCATCTATCTATCTAATCTATCATCTATCTACTTGTCATCTATACATTAAGTTTTTCTACTTCTTTCCCCTTATCAATTTACATAAGGGTTACAGGTAACTTATTAATAGGTAATTTTATAATTTAGTTGTTAAGTTAAAGAATAACTGAAATTAGCAAATACTTCAACAGCTAGAGTTTGCAATAGGCTCTAGAGGTAGTTTCTAAGGAAGATGATTCATCTAATGAATTTCAGGTGATTTTTTAAAATAATAAAATGAATTAAATGGGAGTTGAAATAAATAATATTTTGTCATTTGCAGCATCCCTAACATGTAACAGGTCCCCGATGCCTGGTGATCTCCCAATCAGTAGATGGTGAGTAAAGAAATGACTGTGGCACTACTTTAAACACATTTTAAGCTGTATCTACATGATGCTACATTTTCTCAAATGACAGGCAGCTGAATTTTCCTGTTTTTATCAATGCTCTTAAATTGTAAATACTGGTTAAGTGTGTTTCCCTGAAATTTTTGAATTCTGATAATACCAATCTTCATAATCTACTTCTGTATGTAAATGTCTAAAATAAAATGAATTATAAATCTTATACTTTACTAACTGTGCAAACTGACATATAACCACACCACACCTACGGATAAGGGGTCTGCATTTTTCCAAACCAAAAATCAACAATTAAAATATTTGATCCCACATTTGAATGTTTTATGGAGGAAAACAAACAAAATGTTTGAAATAAAGGTTTCTTCTGAAAACCAAGATTTTTATATGTCTTTTATTTTATTTTTTTTAAAAATTGAAACAGGATCTCAGTCTGTTACTCAAGCTGGAATGAAGTGGTACAATCATAGCTCACTACACCCTCAACCTCCTAGGCCCAAACAATCTTTCCACCTCAGCCAGCTGAATAGCTGGGACTACAAGTGTGCACCACCAAGCCTGGCTAATAATTTTATTTTTTGTAGAGATGAGGTCTCCCTGTGTTGCCTAGGCTGATCCTGAACATCTAGGCTCAAGTCATCCTCCCGTCTCGGCCTTCCAAAGTGCTACAGGAATGAACCACTGTGCCAAACCTATTTGTCATACTCTTAAGAGACTTATTTTTTGTGTTTGTGCTAATTATCCCTAATGTAAATTTAGTATTTTAGCTGAACTGTTAACACATTCAAGTTAAATAATACTGTATATAACCTTCAGCTTAGACATCCTCAGCTGGCTGAGACAATTTAATACTTAGCAGCTGCAAAATGAGAATGACAAAACAAAGTCCAAAGAATTCATTTAAGTTATTTTGGGACTAAACATTTTTTTTAAAAAGCAGTCAGGCAAAGGAACTGAAAAAGAGAGAGAGAGAAAGAAACAAGGAGATAGAGAGGGGAAATCATAAATATAGACAAGTCAAGTGTTTTGGAAGACTGAATTCACCAAATTCCCAGGAACCAGGAGTGCCCCCTCCCCAACTGTGGAACTTGACTTCAGATTTTTTAAAAGTTTCTACTCAATAAGTAAATGTGATCTTACACTCTATAGATTCAACTATGTATATCAGGTGACCTGATTGCTGTCTTTTTTTCTACCTCAATTATTTAACTCTGAACTTTACAAATTAACTATTCATTTGATAGCCTGGTATCTAAACCATTGTGCTTTCTTGTTCTTCTTAGTTGCCGCCCCTTTTCAAAATGCACACTGTACAGTGTGTTATCCACTAACCATGTGTGGTACTGAAGTAAATTAAAATGCAGTAACATGTAAAAATCAGTTTGGTGGCTACAGTATTAGGCAGCAGAGATATATAATGCTTTTGTCATTTCAGCAAATTCTACTGGACAAGACTTATTTAATTTCACCAAGAAATGACTTGGCTAAAGACAGAGTAATGAGAGGTCAGCAATGCAAAAACTGGGGAAAAGCTTTCCCTGCAGAAAGAACAGCAGATGTGAACTTTATTTATCCTCACAGTCTCTATATGATAGGAATTATCATGTTTATATTGAAAAGAACTTCATTGAAATTTAGAGAATAAAATAATTTGCCAAGGATTATGAGGTTATTTGGTAGTGAATCTAGGACTTGAGCTGATCTAGTTCAGTGTCTATCACTGTACTAGGATGTGTTTTCCTGGAAGAGAGGAAACATTGATGCTGATAGGAAGATCTAGACTTGTGTGTGGGTATGGAATGGGGAAAGGTACGGGAAGGAGCTGTGGTGATTCACAGGTTCAGGCATCTTTTGATTGTGCTATTTAAATATTTAGAAATTCCATTAGGGTTCCAAAGAAAGTAAATTTTCAGCAGCTGCTGGAGTAGTGGTATGAATATGCATAAGTGTTGTCCAAAATGTGGAAATACAGCAAAAAAAAAAAAAAAAAAAATGTGTGTCGTACATTCGTTTAACGTCACATGAAAGCTGAAGGCCAGGGGAATGTGCACAGTTAAATTCCCTGTTGTTTATTGACTAAAGGTCTTGCACTAAGTTACATCTCAACTTGTAGAGTTTTGTCTGGTAGAGATAATGATTTCTCTCTGGAGATAACTTTGAAGGTTATATATATGGCCTTTTAGGGGCATTAATCAGTTCTGTATCTGACCCAATAATTTTATCCTATCATTGCCTATTTATACCTAGTTTCTCAACTACTTTTTGAACTGGTCATAATATCTTACTAGTGCCCTTAATTAATGAGTTTAATACATTTTCGACATATATTTATCTCTTTTTTTTTCTCACATCATGTTCTATTGGATCATCTTATTTTTATAAATGTCATTTTTAAAGCATATTTTAAAATTACACATTAATAATTTTAGAATTTTAACGAAGAAGCCCATTGGACTCATCTGATGGAACTAAGTAAATCACATTTCTTAGAAAATGCTTCTCATGAAGCTCACGCACATTTTTTCTTACACCCACTAAAAAGTGACTCTATCTTTGGGTCCTGTAACTAAACGTGGTGTAAATGTGATATCCCTAGGTGTAGAGGGTTGCATAATCAGTGTCAGAAGTTTTGCTAGTCTGTAAAATGATAGCCTTGTTGCCCGATGTCATGCCTATGTGACATAGTTGAATTTCTACCCTGCCTGTCTTTAAGAAACAGGACATCTGTGATAAAAAGTTCCCTTTGTAACCAAACTAGCTGAGACACACTAGAATCATGATAGTCACCCAGACAACTTCAAGAAGACCTCAGGATTCATGGTAATCTCATTTCCATGCTTAATAGCACCCCCACTGGTGCCATCACAGTTGGCAATCACCATGACAATGACTGGAAGAAGCCATAAAAGGGCAAAAAGGAAGGCAGCACTGCAGTTCTGAGAAGCTCCCCACCCATTTCCAGAAAAGACATGAATATGCTTTCTCTTGCTTTTAATATCCAGCTCCTTCATTAGTGAAACCCCGAACTCCTCACTAGTCGAGACGCTAATTTGTGAGTCATGGCTCCCTTCTCATTTCCATGGCCATCAAATAAAGCCTATACTTCTTGACACTCACTTCTGGTTTTGTGTATTGGTTTTGTGACACAAAACAGGTGCCCCCAACTTTTGGGGGACCAGCTTTGTTGGTAACAGTATATTACAGAAAGTGCTCAAGTATCTAAGTACTAGTTTTATATTGTAAACTGTAAAAGACTTGTTTTGGGTAAAAGTTATAATTATTATTGATGGTTGAGACTATATTAGAAGCTATAGTGACAGAGACATATGGCCATGTATGCAGTCTATTAAGATGGGTTTTGTTCTTCAAAAGAGAAAAAGTACTTTTGTCATAAGGTTTGGTGTTCCCAGAATAAAGCAGGGTGGTGACAAGGACCAAATTGATAAAGAAGTTGCAGAAGGTACACAGACAGGATATGTTTATTTGCTTTCCTTTATAACAACTTTAAATAATGAAACTGAAAAGAAATGACACGTTAAATGCTGCCAAAGTTGGCTCAGTTATTCATAAGAATTAAAATGTTTGTGAAACTTTGTTACCAAATATGTGACTAATTCAAAACCAGAATTTAGCTTTTTTGTTTTGCGTTGTTAAAACTGTAAACTGAGCTCAGAGTTCTTAACAATGAGTAATAAAGGTTATTAATTACCTTTCATGTAATAGGTAGCAGAGATTTCATATCTCACCAGAATATTTAATCTGTTTAGCGTTGACTTTTTTGTGTCACCAATTATTAAAAGGAAAAAAAAACTAATTAGCTTTCTGTCTTTTAAATGAACTAAGGTATCTTACAATCACACCTTCTGTTTCTTTGCTGCTTTCCATTGCTGAATGGTATTCTATTGTTTGGCTATGCCCCAGTTATTACCCATTCACCAGCTCAAGGACATTTGTTTCCAGTTGTTGGCAATTATGAATGAAGCCACTATAGACATTCATGTATAGGCTATTTGTGAAAATCATGTTTCATCTTTCTTGGGTAAATAAATATACAGGAGTAAGAGTGCTGACTAGTATGGTGTGTTAGTTTTCTTCTGTTGCCATAACACATGAACACAAATTTGGTAGTTTAAGCATCTTACAGTTCTCTAAGTTAGAAGTCCAACATGGATCTTGCTGAGCTAAGTCAAGGAGTCAGCAGGACTGTGTTTCTTTCTGGAGACTGTAGGGGAGAATCTGTTTCCTTGTTTATTGATTTGTGGGCAGAACTCAATTCCTTGCAATTATGTGACTGAGATCCCCAAGTTCTTTCTGGCTGACAACTGAGGGTCATTCCCAGCTTCTAGAAGCATTTCCTGGCTTGTGAGGGAATTATTATACCAGCTACAGTATTATAGCTTTAGATTTTATGTTTTGATCTATGATTAATTTTAGTTAATTTTGCTCCTGGTCTGAAGTATTGATTGAAATTATTATTTAGGTGGATATTGAATTGTTCCAGCGCCATTCATTGAAAAGAAATCAAATAGATGTGAAACACCAAGTCTTGATGAAGGTGTGGAGAAACTGAAATTCTTGTGTATATATGGTGGGAATGTAAAATGGTGTAGCCTCTATAGAAAACAATATGGCAGGTCCTAAAAAATTTAAACATAGAATTACCACATAACCCTGCAATTTCACTGTGGGGCATATGCCACCAAAAAGTTGAAAGCAGGGACTCAAACAAACATTTGTATACTCATGTTCATAGCAGCATTGTGCACCAAAACCAAAAGGTAGAAACAACCCACATGTCCACGAACAGATGAATAGAGAACCCAAATGTGCTATGTACAAACACTGGAATGATATTCAGTCCTAAAAAATGAATGACATTCTGATGCAGGTTACAATATGTGTGAACCTTGAAGACACTCTGCCAAGTAAAATAAGCCAGAAACAAAAGGATAGATATTACATGATTACACTTACCTGAGATGCCTATAATAGTCAAATTCACAGAGACAGAAAGTAGAATAGTGGTTAACAGGGGGTAGGGAGATCAGAAGAATGAACTATTCCTGTTTAACAGATACAGAGCTTCAGTTTGGGATGCTGAAAAAGTTATGGAGACAAACAGAGGTCACAGTTGCACAACAATGTGTAAATGATGGCACCCCACTGTATACTTAAAAAGGATTAAAATGGGAAAAATAGTTGTCTTTTCTCTCTGTGTTTCATTTCAGTTAATTTCTGTCACTAGCTGTTAAGTTCTTTAATCTTTTTGTTTACAGTGTCTAATCTGTTATAATGCAATGCATTTTGTATCTTAGACATTGCAGTTTGTACAAATATTACTTTGGCTTTTTTCACATCTTTTCTCTCTGCACTTAACTTTCGTAACACATAGAATTCAGTTATAATAACTGTTTTAATGGCTGTTAATTTTCTGCTTCTTTACATGTTTAGTAATTTTTTACTGGGTCCCAGAAGTTGTGAGTTTTACCTTATTCAGGGCTGGAGGATTTTAAACTACTATTATTGACCTGTGTTCTGGGACGTAAGTTGCTTATAAACAGTTTGATCCTTTCAGATATTGGTTTTAATACCTGTTAGGCAGGAACAGGACAGTGCTGAGTCTAAAGCCAACTTTTTTCCATTAGTGAGGCAAGACCTTTCTGCAAACTCAATGCAGTGTCCCATGAATCATGGGATTTCCGTTCTGGCTGGCAGGAACAGGCACTATTGACGGCGCTGTGTAAGTGCAGGGCTCTATCACCCTTGCTAATTCTCTTCCTAGTGGCTTCCTTCCCTGGCCACAAGTCCTTTCCCCACACGCATTTGCTGGTCAGATGAATACTCAGCGGAATCCTCTGCAGCCCTCTGGAATTCGCCCCTCTGGCTCTTTCTTCCTCCACCTTGTTTTCTGTAACACCTAGACACTGTGGTCTCCTTGGTCTCTCAGTTCTCTCTCCTCAACTCAATGTGTCCGCTGGGCTTCTGCTTCCTATACCACTGCCTGGAAGCTTTCTCAAAACACAAATCTGAAGGACTCATAAGATTTCTTTTGTCTGTTTCTTTTCTCTCAGAGTTAATGTCCTTTTCACCTGCTGTCTGATGTGTTGAAAACAGTAGCCGGGCGCGGTGGCTCACGCCTGTAATCCCAGCACTTTGGGAGGCCGAGGCGGGCGGATCACAAGGTCAGGAGATCGAGACCACGGTGAAACCCCGTCTCTACTAAAAATACAAAAAATTAGCCGGGCGCGGTTGTGGGCGCCTGTAGTCCCAGCTACTCGGGAGGCTGAGGCAGGAGAATGGCGTGAACCCGGGAGGCGGAGCTTGCAGTGAGCCGAGATCGCGCCACTGCACTCCAGCCTGGGCGACAGAGCGAGACTCCGTCTCAAAAAAAAAAAAAAAAAGAAAACAGTAACTGTATTCTGACCTGAAATGCAGGTCTTGATAAATTCTTTATAAATTATTGAATATGTAGCAGAAGAACTACCAAATCTCCAGCTGCTGTTTCTTAAAGTGTATTATCTTGTTTCTTTGTTTATTTATTCATACTCTCTCTCTTCTCTCCACCTTTCTTCCTTCTTTTCTTTCTTTAGTTAGTATCAGTCAATGTTGGTCAAACCAACTATTTTGAAACAAGTCAAGATCCTGCCGTTACAAAAGTTCCCCTGAAAATAACTGTCTGGAAAGCACAAATACTGTGAAGCTACTAATAGAAAATTGCAATGTAAAGTTTTCTGTGTACCACGTCAATTCACCACTCGAGTAAGGTAGATGTGAACATTTCTGGTTAAAGCAAAGTGAAACTTCTTAATTATTTTATTCATCAAAAATTAATGGATAATCAAACAACAATTTTCAACAATTTTTCTGGTAGAAAAAAACTACCAGAAACCAGAAAATTGATTCATTTTCATTAGTAAAACTAGAGGTTGTGGACAACTATTTTATTTCCAGTTTCTCCTAAAGGACAAAACTCTGAAAAATACATTTTAAAATGTGTAGTTTTCTATTCATTTTCTTAATTAAGGGAGGAAAGAAACTCCACAATCAAATGAAGTAAATTAGAGATTCTAAAACAAATGGCATTTTACCAAACTTATAATTCACTTCCCTCCCCAGGACTTGATCCTGTTAAAGTCTCAGAGATGAAATATGGCAGAGTTATTTAGCATAGTTTTTATCTTTTCTGAAAAGAAGCATCAGTCATGTTTAATTCACAGATTTAAAACTCTAGTGATTCTAGCTGACAGGAGAAATAAATGAATGCTTTCTGGGAAGGTATCACAGAAAAACCAGAAGAGACTTCAAGGGAAGGGTCCCCTGAGTCTAGGGTTTACAGCAGGCATCTGATACTTGACACGTCATTTGGGAGGCTCAGGGTTCACCTGAGGACGATTTCTCTCAACTGCTGTTCATATTTAAAAGCCCGTATATTATAATGCATGGGAAAAAGAAAAAGGATTGTATAGACTAATATAAACAAAATAGGACAATGGAATTTTTCCTTTAATATGAGAGAAATAAAATAGAAAAAGATGCTTACTGATATGGTTTGACTGTGTCCCCACCCAAATCTCATATTGAATTCCTACGCGTTGTGGGAGGGACCAGGTGGGAAATAACTGAATCATGGGGATAGGTGTTTCCCGTGCTGTTCTTGTGATAGTGAGTAAGTCTCATGAGATCTGATGGTTTTAAAAAGAGGAGTTCCCCTGCACAAAGTCTTTCTCTTTTCGCCTGCTACCATCCATTTAAGATGTGACATGCTCCTCCTTGCCTTCTACCATGATTTCCAGGCCTCCCCAGCCCTGTGCACCTGTAAGTCCATGAAACCTCTTTCTTTTGTAAATTTCCCTGTCTTGGGTAGGTCTTTATCAGCAATGTGAAAAAGGAATAACACACCTACAAACTCTTAAAAGGGATCCCTTCTGACCGTGTCAACAACTTTAATTTTGATTTAAAATCCAAACTGATGGAAGGGAGAGAATCAGCAGCCAATGGGAATTGTGTAGACTGGGTGCAGTCGTAAAAAACAGAGCCCTGAAATGGAGGTGGGGAGGAAGGAGAGCTGAAATGGACAAAAAGGTTTGTGGGGTCTGAGAATGGAGGGTGTTTATGTGTGTAACGCCTTAGATGGAGTCCTGGGGAGGTGAACAGCTTACAGAGGAATGGCATGGGCTTATATTCAGAAAGATGGACCAAAAGCAGGCCTGAAATATTCCACCTTAACCCAGCAGTGTACAAGAGCAACAAAATAGTTTTCATAGCTTAGAGTGCAATTAAGTAAGAGTCAGAAAGATGGACAGAATTTCCTGGTTGCAGTGTGGCATGGAATTATGAAACAACACTCTTTCCTCAGAGGCAGAAAGGGTCACAGATCCTCAAGAGATCCTAAGTCCACTCCGAATGATAAATGGCCAAAACCTAAAAGAAGCCAATGACTGTCTCAGTGGAGGCCAGCTGGGCCCTGTGACATCAAGGACAAGAAACCCTCCCACTTCTACCTGTGTTGTGCTAGCATCAGGTTTGACCTCTCCACCAGCCGAGATTGAATCTTCGAGGAGAAAAACATGGTATTCCCTGTAGGACTGAGATTACATTTAGACACTCAGTTGTCGAATTGAAGATTGAGTTTTATTTTACTTCATATGCCTAAGTTAGAACTGTACTGATTATTTTATTTACAAATAAAAATTGAGGATTTTTTTTCTTGGTGTAGCTGTGATTATCTATATTCAGAACCAAAGTTCTTTTAACTGTTCATTTGTTTAAGTTATCTTTTATCACTTTGAAAGGCATGGGGTATTTAAAGAAGTGTTTAAATTTATCGTGGAACCATTTTTAGATGTTAAAATGTTCTGATTGCTAATGTGATTTCTTTCTGTGTTTAAACAACAGCTGTGCATGACTGTCCCATATTTTCCCTTTGTACTTTAATGATTTGAGTTACATCTTAAGAAAAGGTTGCTACTATTCTTGCTGGCATATGTTATTGATATAAACAATTGTAACATGAAGGTCTGAAATTAAGTTAACTTGCTTTCGATATCTCTATACCTGTAAATATTAAAACCGGCAATTAAATGACCCGTGTTACAGTCTCACAGAGAAACACCCAGGTTTGTGAAAATAAGTAGATAAAAATTACTGTCTCGATCAATGACAGACTGATAGCCATTTTTCTATAAATCCTCATGAATGCATTATGAAATGATATAAAGAATGTGGACAACTATTAATAATCCTGTCATTTTTTTCAATTTTCTATCAGTTGTACTGTGACATAGCACCGGAAGATGGCCTTTCACTCACAGGAGCTTAAAAGAAGCCAGTTGTAAGAGTAGAAAACCATAACTGAGAACTTAGTGTGTACCAGTGTGATAACATTGTCCTGTATCAAAATATTTAATCATCACAACCCACTGTTAGGTTTTTCATATTCATCTTTATTGATTCTCTCCTAAATGCACCCACAAGGTATTTGGACCAGTGACAATTTTTTTTTATGACTTGCAGCAAAAAACAAGCATGTGATTCCCCTGTGCTTTTGTTCTTCTCCCAGGGACATTGTGATGAAAGCCAGGTCAAATATCTTAAACACACCAAGTCTATCTGGTAATTAAGGAATGGAAAAAAGGAATTGTGTCTGCTTATAGTGGGGACTGAGGCAACCTCTCTTCTCCCTTCTGAGAAAGTCTGTTTTGCAAACATGGTAAGTCCTATGTCTTCAGTTTCACAATTAAGAGATGCCTCCATGGTCCTGTGTCTCAGCACTGCACCCCCTGCCACCTCCCTCAAAATGTCCATGCATTAACTCGGGAGGTGGGTGAGCCTCTTGGGAGTTCTCATTATCTTTAGAGTCGTGGATTAACTTCTAAGGCTGGTTTTTAATTCAGACCTCAAGTTTCAGTAAAACCTGTGTAGAAAGGCATAGTTGTGCCAAAACATAGAAATATTTTCTCTACGACTTTACACACACACACACACACACGCAAAATGTTATTTTACAGATGTGGCAACTTAATTTAAAGGACTTAACTTGTCCAGGATCAAATTTTTAGTTATCAATAAAGCCAGGATTTTGCCTCCCATGTAACTTGAAAGCTCACGTTCCTAAAGATTACAATGCCTTGCTTATTTATTGGTTAGTGAATGACTGCATGGGTAAAGCAGCCATTCTAGTTGCCACAAATCAACTTTTACTTCACATTCTTTTTCAGATTTCTCTCATGATTTTGTAAAGCGGTAGTTGTAAACTATGGAGGAGTTTAATATAATTTTTTCATTCCAGAGAATGAACTCAGGGTTAGGAAGGAAATTTAAAAAAACTGAGTGAGGGCATGTAAGAATCACTAAAATAAAAATGAAACTCAAGTAGACAGTTCAGGGAATCTACATAGGAGAAATAGAGCTAGAAAAATAGTATTTCCTGATCCCTCAAGTGGGGGATGTAATGTAATAGGTCAACTGACAAGCACTGTGTCTAGCATTTTGTTTCACATAGCATAGATGTCCATAATTAACACATGAATGAGAAAATGAATACAAAAGTGGGGCTTGCATATTAAACGCAAATGCTTTACCTATTTAATTTTTAAATGTCCTCTTTTCAAGGAAAATTTTAAGCAAAAAGGAACAAAGTAGATAAAATATAAATAGTATGTTTAAATGAATTATTGGTTTTATATAATAGAAGATCTCCTACAAAATTTATTTATGCATTTTATGATGCTTTATGCAGCTTGTATCAGAGAAGACTAATATTTTCATAGTTTGCAAGATACTTTTGATTGACAGCATTGTTTTCTAAGGCTAAAATGTTGGAAAAATAGAAATATTTAACTGATACCAGAGGTAGATTCTGGTTTTATGGGGCCTGCAGCTTAATTAATTTATATAACCAACTTTAAGAAAAAAAAAAGTAATAGTAATAACACAGCCTGGCCAACATGGTGAAACCCCGTCTCCACTAAAAATACAAAAATTAGCTGGGTGTGGTGGCAGGCATCTGCAATCCCAGCTACTCAGGAGGCAGAGGCAAGAGAATCACTTGAACCCAGGAGGCGGAGGTTGCGGTGAGCGGAGACCGCGCCATTGCACTCCAGCCTGGGTAAAGGGACTTGAAAGGAATCTGAATAAGTGTGTGGCCCAGAAACTTGCACACATTAACCTTTGACTCAGACGATTTAAAGACTATGCTTTATTCCAACAAAATCTTTTGTTTCTAGGCAAATAGCACTTTAATCTACCTTTGTCTGCAATCCATATTGCTCTGAGATACCTAACACTTAGGTTTGAAGAACTGCAATCTCCAATCTGCTGACATGGATAGAATCACGTTTGTCACCTGTACATGACAGTACCAATGGAATGGTGATTTGGCATTCTTGGCTTGTCAGTGTATGAAATACAATGTAGCAAAACAAAACTATGTTGCCTAAGGTATGAGTTACGTGACAATTTATTAAACATTTTAAAATAGTTTATGCTATGTAATTTCTATAAATAAAAAATGTGTCTCCATATTTATTTGATGATAACAGTTGAGGCTTATTTCATTGTGTTTTTTTCCACATTTTTTACTTTCTAGTATTTAATTTTTACTTTTTTTTTTTTAACATTTTCCAAATGTTCTACCATAAGCAAGCATTAATTTTATAAGTAGGAAGTTTATCTTGTTATAGAAACAACAGTGAAATGTGAGATAAATGTTCAAATCCATTAACTCAAAATAAGTGAAGAACAATTATTTTGGTGAAATGATATAACTAGACTATATGGTCAAATCAACAGTGAATTACAACCTCAAAAGAATGTGATATCGTGTCTTCTGCACACATAAAATCTTGATAGCATATGTGAAAGAATTTATATATGTGAACCCATTTCCCATTCTTGATGTGAACAAAATTACAACTGCCCTATTTTTATTGCTTCTTCTTTGTAATAAACATATGACTTCTCTGTAACTGACTACATCATGTTAATTCACTGCATGTTAGAAGAGAGTAAATCAGAATCCATTCTGCCTTCATTGCATAAACTTCCAGTTACATGATGCCACAGAAAAGATTTCCAATCAGTTGTATAAATTTGAAAATATATTTTTTACACTATATAACCTCAACTTAGTACTAGCAATCTGTTACATGAGTTTCTAGTTTATATGGTGGTTTGATTTGTCAAGAAATACAATCACAGGTTTTTGTTTTTTGTTTTTTGTTTTGACACGGAGTTTCATTCTTGTCGCCCAGGCTGGAGTGCAATGGCGCAGTCTCCGCTCACCGCAACTTCCGCCTCCCAGGTTCAAGTGATTCTCCTGCCTCTGCCTCCTGAGTAGCTGGGATTGCAGATGCCTGCCACCACACCCAGCTAATTTTTGTATTTTTAGTGGAGACGGGGTTTCACCATGTTGGCCAGGCTGGTCTCTTGACCTCAGATGATCCACCTGCCTTGGCCTCCCAAAGTCCTGGTATTATAGGTATGAGCCACCGTGCCAGGCCACAAGTTGTTTTTTATATCCTTATGTATCCTAATAAGGAATATAACTGCCAAGAAAACATTTGAAGGAGAAAATAAACATTGACTCTTTATATCATAGTTATATTGCTTCATCTAAAATCCTAACAAGTTATTAATGCTTATATTTTTAGTAAATGTAACCAGATGAAAACTACTAAAGTGGGCAAATAAGAAACTTGAAAACAGTATTATTTTCTTTTCACATTTATTCACATATATGTATCAGATTACTGTATCCTCAGCCTTACCACAGAACTACAAATCATCGTACTATTTTTAAATGCAAAACAACACTCTTTATTTAATACCATTTTACAACATGTCTGCATGTATGCCTTAGATATAAATCTGTTGACAGTGATATCATTCCTGGAAACATCTCCCATAGGAATAAAAGTCGAAGTACAAAAGGTTGTAATAGCAAAAAATAAAGATGAAAGAAAAGAAAAAATGGATCCCCCCCAACAAACCTCCAGAAACAATATAATTACCTATCAACAGAGGGACACTTGAATATATTACCATTACATTGTACTCACACCTTGGAATACTCTGCAACCATTAAAAACAATAAATTATAGTATTTCAAGTTGACTTGGAATGATGTCAACAAGAAAGTATGAGTGGAAAGTGAAAGATTAAGAAAAGTATGCATGATAAAAACCCATTTATTGCAAAGCAAAATGGCAAGTTATATGCACATATATAAACAAATATATACATACATTATATGAAAATATATGCATATACATATATAATTAGTTGAGCATGAAAATACAATATAATTGCGTATTAGATTGTCCATTTTGCTGACACGCTGTGAAGATGAAGTTAAAGATAGGCTGATGAAGATAGGAAGAGTGAAGCATAAAAGCACTTAAAAGATAAATAATTTGATTATTCATGCAATTATGTACAATTATATATACCTGTTTAAAGACAAATATGTATAATGACATTAAAATAATTTAAAAGAAAATTGAATTTAAATTTTCAGATTTAATTTTCTCTAATCAAAAATTTATTATTTATTTTTAAAACAACAATTATTTTATTTAGTTCATGGTTCTGTGTGTTGGTGGAGGAAATCTTCTGTATGAATCAGGTTGACTGAGAGCTGCTGTGCTTGCTCAGGTATCTACAGTCAACTGGAAAATTAGCTGGAGTGAAGCCAGGATATCTTCACTCACGATGATGGCAGCTAGCAGCCTGTTGACTGGGACTTGACTGACTAACTTTAGGTTGGGGTACCTGGGTTCTCTTCCCCATGGCCTCTCATCTTCCAACAGGCTAGCTCGGGTGCAATTAGCGGGTGATGGAAGGTAAGAGCACAAAGAGAGAAGAAGTCCCAGTGCACAAACAACCTTTCAAATCTCATCATTTGGCAAATTGCTGTTGTTTTCTATTAAAACTAATCACATGGTGAACTCGTCTCAAGGAATGGAAAAACAGGCTCCATGTCTTGATGGGAGGGGAATAGTTTACGGTTGTTTTTGCAGATTAAGTACAGTAGTCATGGCTTAATGTCACTACAACAATGTGTACAAAATGCTCTCAAGTGACTTATTTCTCAAGCCATGTGACCCATACAGTATCATCCATAAACACTGAGCACCAGCACTGTTGGCATCATCTACAGCTTGCTAGAAATAAAGACTCTCAGGCCCCACTCAAGACAAACTGCGTTGAATAAGAGTCTACATTTTTACAAGACCCCCAAGTGATTCATAAACCCAGTAAGGTTGTAGAAGCACTGTACCTTTCTGTTACTTTTATCAAAAGATTTTTCCTCATCTATTGAGATGACCACATGCACATGGTTTTTGTTTTTCATTCTGTTTATGTGGTGAAGCACATTTATTGACTTACGTGTGGTGAAACAAGCTTGAATCCCAGGAATTAAGCCTACTTCATTGTGGCGAATTAGCTTTTTGATGTGCCATTGAATTCAGTTTGCTAGTATTTTGTTGAGGATTTTTGTATCTTTGTTCATTACAAATATTGGCCTATAGTTTTTTGTTTTCATTGTGTCTTAGCTAGGTTTTGGAGTCAAAATGCTGCTGGCTTTATAGAATGAATTAGGGAGCAGTCTCTCCTTATTTTTTTGATACAGTCTCAGTAGAAATGGTACCAGTTCCTCTTTGTACATCTGGTAGCATTTGGCTATAAATCCATCTGGTCCAAGGCTTGTTTTGATTGGTAGATTTTTATTGCTGATTCAATTTTGAACTCAATATTAGTTGGCTCAGAGTTTCAATTTTTTCCTGACTGAATCTTGGGAAATTGTGTGTTTCCAGGAATTTATCCATTTCCTCTAGATTTTCTAATTTGTGTGTGTAGAGATATCATAACAGTCTCTGAAAATCTCTAGTATTTCTGTGGGATCTAATGTTATTTTTGTCATTTCTGATTGTGTTTATTTGGATTTTATCTTTTTCTTAATCTAGCTAGTGGTCTATCAATCTTATTTAAGCTTTCAAAGAACAAACTTTTGGTCTTATTTATTTTTCTGTAAAGTTTGGGGTCTAGATTTCATTCATTTGTTTTCTAATTTTGTTATTTCTTTGTTTCTGGTAGCTTTGGAGTTAGCTTTTTCTTGTTTTTCCAGTTCTTCCATATGTGATGTTAGATTGTTAATCTGAGAACTTCCTGATTTTTTGAGGTAGGTGTTTAGCACTATAACCTTTTCTCTTAACATTGCTTTTGCTGAATCCCAGAGATAATGGAATGTTTTATCTCTGTTTTTATTTCAAATAATTTTTTGATTTCTGCCTTAATTTTTTTATTTTTCCAAAAGTCATTCAGGAGGAAGTTGTTTAATTTCCATGTAATTGTGTGGTTTTGAGAGATCATGATATTGATTTCTATTTTATTCCATTGTGGTCCAAGCGTATGGTTGATATAATTTTGATTTTTAAAAAATTTACTGATCCTTGCGTTATGTGCAAGTAAGTGGTCAATCTTGGAGTATGTTCTATGGGCAGATGAGAAGAATGTATATTCTGTGGTTGATGGGTGGACTATTTGTATACATATATTAGGTGCAGTTGGTCAAGAGTCAAGTTTAAGTCCAGAATTTGTTAGTTTTATGCCTCAATGATCTGTCTAATGCTGACAGTGCGATATTAACATTTTCCACTCTGATTTTGTGACTGTCTAAGTCTTCTGTAGTTCCAGAAGCACTTGTTTTATGAATCTGGGTTCTCCAATGTTGAGTGCATATATATTTAAAATAGTTATGTCTTCTTGCTGAATTGAACCCTTTATCATTATATAATGCCCTTCTTTGTCTGTTTTTTTCTGTTGTTGGTTTGAAGTCTGTTTTATCTGATACAAGAATAGTGACCCCTGCTCTCTTCTGTTTTCTGTTTGTGTGATAGATCTTTCTACAACTCTTTACTTTGAGCCTATGGGTGCCATTATGTGTGAGATGGATTTCTTGAAAACAATAGCTGGATAACTCTCGGAGCAGAAAGGGCTCCCCTGCACCAAGATCCCTGCACAGGAGGTATGGGGAAACTCAGGCTGCTGAACCAGCCAAGCAAGTACTCTGAATGCCTGGAGATCAGCCTGGGTGTGGAGCAGAGCAGGTCTCGCTGCACCATGATTTATGTCCAGGAAAGGTGGGATGCCTCAGGCTGCTGAACCAGGTGAATGGGTCTTCCAAATCCTTTGAGAGCTGCCTGGATGTGGAGCAGAGATAGCCCTGCTGCACAATGATCTATGTGGTGGCTCCGTGATCTAGGGTGGCTCAGGCTGCTGGCCCAGGAAAGCAAATTCATATACCCGGATTTCTGCTTTTATCAGCCAGGCACCATCATGGGGGTTGTTTGCCAGTGTTCTCCTCCATAGCATCTGGGTGTGTTCCTCTTTATTCCCATTTTTCTTCTTGAATTGAACCTCACAGAGTTGATCTTTATGCATTATCTTGCTACAGCCAAGTGGATGAAGCATGCTAAAAGCCTCTAATCTGCCATCTGGGGAAAAAAACTAATCAAAAGTTTAATTCCATTTCTCCTTTAAAACACCCAAATAAGATTATTCTTTTAGGATTTTGCTTAATTGCTTTATTTAAATGTCAGTTATGCTTTGTCTTGTTTGCATAAAGGATTATCCAACACATCCCAGCAAAGTCATGGTTTTATTTAGGTAACATGGTTGGAATAATTAATACATTAGAACAGAACTATCTAGTAGAATAATAATGCAAGTTGTAAATGAGTGCTATATATGTAATTTGAAATTTTTTGATAGCTATATTTAAGACAGTAAAAGAAAAAGATAAAAATAATTTTAGTACCATACTTCATTTAGCCCCAAATATCTAAAACATTATTATGCCAACAAATAGATACTATAAAAAGTATTGAAATATTCCACATGACTTTTTTATACTAAGCCTTTGAAAACCAGTGCATATTTCACATCTTCAGCACTTCTCAGTTTTATTGGCCACATAATAGTGTTCAGTTGCTACTGTATTGGACAGAGTAGCACTAGAAAATTGAAAAAAATTTCAGCTGATTTTAAAAAGTTACTGTAGTAAAGTGAATGGTTCATGAAATATAGAGTAATAGAGACTTGTTTTCTGTTCAGTGACACACTGCATATATGTGTCAAACCTAAATAATGAACAGAAAGGCTCTTGAAAAGAAAATAATGTTTATTCGGTATTGAACATTGCAATGAAATATGCTGAATGTATTCAGGGAAGTAAAGCAAGAGAAAGGTTTTTAAGTGAAACAATTATCCTTGGCCACAAGGATCAATAATAAGGGAGATGTGAGTCCAAGGTTGGATAGACAGTTGCTGGGCAGATGTCTTTACAGAAGCTTTAGAGCTCTTGCTTCCATTTTTGGTCTGAGAGCATAACAATGCCTAAGTTACACAAAAATTTCTGCTGCATTTTAGTGTTTATCTTATTCTACATTTTTTATTCCATTCTTATTTTCTCTTCTTGAGTATGAACTTTCTTAACAAAAACTGATCCACAACAGATTTGCAACACGTGTTATTCAACAAAGAAAAAGATTGAGAAGTATTAATGTGCCTTTGCGAAATGTCTTTACTAATGCATCACTTTAAGCCTAGTTGCCCCAGGCAGTTCATCTGCCTGAAGAGAAGATTAGTAACGTTATAGAAGGAATACAAATAAAAAGTTTCTGCTGTGCAAAATGGATTTTGCAGCAAAACAATTAGCTGTGCAAGCTCATGTATCGTGTGGATAAAGACTGGCATTTTTCTTTGCCTATTCATCAACTTTGGGAATCAATAACCATGCTAAATGATACATGCCCTTAGAATACTCCCATAGTGTAGAGAGACAGCATAGAAGTAAGGATATAACATGGATAGAATTTTTTTAAAAACTGAGAGGCCATGAAAGAGAATAAGAAAGGGAGGAGATGGAGGAAGTTCAATTTCCTGATGCCCAGAGAGCGGGAAATATGTTGTACAACTGAGGTTTACATTTTAGACCTTGGGTTAGTGGCTTCTTCAATGGCAATCATATACCAAGCTGGGGAGCAATCTCTGCAAAGTACATGAGGCACTGTAAAATGGACAAGGAGAGGGAGATTTGGGGTATATCTTTCCATATTGCCCTGAGTTCCTATGTGTAACGTACTGGGGTTACACTTTACTAACTGCAGTAAGGTGACTGTAGTTAGGCATGAGAACTGTGCTGCTTGGACAAGGACAGAATGGGAGCCACAGCCACAGCCAGAATTCAGAGGAAGGCACAACACCTTTGTGAAGTCAGGTGTGAGGCAGGGTATTGGGGGAATCTACCCCCAGTATTTCAAAGTAGGTTATTTCTATTTTCCATAGGTGTCAGCCAGCTGAGAAATAAAGAGAGACAGTACAAAGAGAGGAATTTTACAGCTGGGCCACCAGGGGGTGACATCACATATCAGTAGGACCATGATACCCACCTGAGCCTCAAAACCAGCAAGTTTTTATTAAGGGTTTCAAAAGGGGAGGGGCTGAAAGAACAGAGTAGTTACAAAGATCACAGCTTCAAAGGGCAAAAAGCAGAGCTACTAATAAGCGTCTAACAAAGATCACATGCTTCTGAGGGAACGGGACAAAGGGCAAAAGCAGAACTACTGATAAGGGTCCAACAAAGATCACTAGGCAAAGGGCAGAAGCAGAACTACTGATAAGGCTCTATGTTCAGTGGTGCACGTATTGTCTTGATAAATATCTTAAATAACAGAAAACAGGGTTCGAGAGCAGAGAACCGGTCTGACCACAACTTTACCAGGATGAATTTTTTCCCACCCTAGTAAGGCTGAGGGTACTGCAGGAGACCAGGGCATATCTCAGTCTTTATCTCAACTGCATAAGACAGACATTCCCAGAGCAGCTGTTTATAGACCTCCCCCGAGAAGTGCATTCCTTTCCCAGGGTATTAATATTCCTTGCTAGGAAAAGAATTTAGTGATATCTTCCCTACTTGCACGTTCGTTTATAGGCTCTCTGCAAGAAGAAAATTATGGCTCTTTTTGCCCAACCCTGCAGGCAGTCAGACCTTATGGTTGTCTTCCCTTGTTCCCTAAAAATCGCCGTTTTTCTGTTTTTCAAGGTGAACTCATTTCATATTGTTCAAACGCACGTTTTACAATCAATGTGTACAGTTAACACGATTATCACAGTCGTCCTGAGGTGACGTATATCCTCAGCTTACAAAGATAACAGGATTCAGAGATTAAAGTAAGACAGGCATAAGAAATTATAAATGTATTATTTCAGAACTGGTAAATGTCCATGAAATCTTCACAATTTATGTTCCTCTGCTGCAGCTCCAGTTGGTCCCTCCATTCGGGGTCCCTGAATTCTCACAACACCAGGGAAGCCAAGGAGCACACCTGGAGCATTCTCCAAATTGAAAGGAGGCAGCTCACAAGTGGCACCAAACATAGATAACTGTCACCAATGACTCCTGCACAAGCCACACCCATGAGGCAGGAGGAGGATTATACTCAGTTAACAACATGTAAGAAAAGAATGCTACCTGGAAATGAGGAAGTGTCATAAAATCCAAATCCACCAGTCATATCAGCCACCCACCTCCTTTCTTGCAACCAGCTACCACCTACAGGAAATATTCAGAGTGCAAGAATGTTCATCCACTGGAGACGATCTGCCTAACAATCAGGTAAGAACATACTTTAAACCAGGTTTGACCTTTAATTATGTTTTGCCTGCTCAGAAGGAAAGCCAGGTTAGTGAAATAAAAATTCAAGGTAGTTCTTCTGTCTATTACTTTTGTAATGAGAGTTAATTTTGTACTTGAACAAATAGTAAAAGATATGAATGATTTGTTGAAACAATAATCATATAATGTGAAATGTGCTGAAGAAAAGGTATGAGCTACAAATGTTTGGCTATTTTTTAAGTGTAAAATGCCCTATTCTGCAAGTTTTAACAAACAGGCAGAAAAGCACTTATGAACTATAATTAAATAGCAAGATATAAAGTAAAATATAATTATAGGAAATAAAGTATGATAATTCCTATAGAACACTGTTACTAGTCAATGTGTACCAAGGGAATAATGTAATATAGGACCAATTACTGAGGCTTCGTTGAGATACATTTCATTCCTGAGCAGCTCAATCTACATCCAGTAATACAGAATACCTACTTAGACCAGAACATAATCTACTCAATGTTCGTTATGTTTGATAACCTACTCATTTTCTACTAAGTTTAAGGATAATTATTGCCATAGAAAAATTGATGTCTAGTCATTTTTATAAGTTGCCTAAGTGATATTTTCACTAAAATCCTCTATCTAATTGGTAATGACTTCACCTTGTCTTCAATAAAGTCTAAGATCAAAAGATTAAAAAGTTAAGGAACAGTCCAGCTCTACTTTTCAGGGCTTAATCTTGGATAATTACAGTTTTTAATGTGTTTTATATTCAAGCTTTTTTCATATTTGTCTGTAAAAGGTCATGTTTGTCAAATGTTTTTAGCTATTTAGAATGTTCATTTTCATCAATAATCACTAAGCACTCTGTCAGATACTATATTAGATGATGAATAGACTGAAGATGATTCATTCTATTTACTAAATTGAAAAGGAATTCCATTCTGTATATTCCAAAGCATGAACTCATAGTAGGATTTCAGAAGTGTCATTTATTTGTAACCATTTATTATGGAAGTTTTGAATTTATTTCATGAAGGAGAAAGAAAAATGCAACGAATCCCCATGTACCCATCACCCACCTTCGACATTGACCCATTCACTCTGTCCACTCTGGTTTCATCCACACTTCACCCACTCTCTCCACACTCAAATAATTTTGAGACAAATCTCAGAGGTTACATAATTTCATCCAATAAAATTTTTGATGTAGGGGGAAAAAACTAAATACAGAGGACTCAGCATCCACAATCACAATTGTTAAGTTTTATAATTAGAAGAGAAAGACTTCAGAAACTAGTTCAGAATGTTTCTCATTCTACTTTGGCTTGAAACACATAAACTTGGAGATATTTCTAGCAGCTCAGTGGACTACATTCCATAAAATATTCCTGTTTAGAATAATAAAACATCAGGGCGAAATATTGAAGAATGTCCTTTTGTAAGCATAGATGTGTCAAGAAAATAAAGAAATATTCTGGGGTCATAAACAACATAAAAGTGAGAATTTAGTAAGAAAAACAGACACTAAAACTGCTGTTTGCTTGTGATGGCATCTCCCAACCTAATGACGCAGAACTTTTGTCTTCATAGGATTCCATGAAACACGTGTGATGTAGAACCTAGTGGAAGCACAAAGCGGGCAGCTTGATCACACATTCTCACAGAAAGCTGAGCCACATGAGAAAAGACACAGTCAACACTGTTAACAACAGCAACATGAAAACAACAAAACCACCACAACCAAAACACCGTCTTTGTAGATGGTGGAGATAGCTACCTTTCTCAATCAGAGTTCTGAAGGAAAATGTCTTTCTCAAAGTTTCTAACTACAGTCCAAGCCCACTTTTGTGAAGGTTTGAAATGTCAATCAAAAAAAAATCTTCGTGGATTCCGCTCTAGACAAACCCAAACTAAAATATAAGCTAATGCTAGATTGATTTGTACTCATAAATATTGAAAAGAAGCAAATATAATTCCTGTGACGCATAGCTAAATTCAAGCCCAGGTTTCAAAACATTGACACAGATAAGGTTCCAAAAATCAGAGGCTTCAAGAAAATAACAAAATAGCAAAATGCTAGAATAAATGGGAAATCATAAGTGGGACTGTTTTAAAACACAAACTGGATAACCAGATTTTCAGGCTACAGTGTTAGAATTAACATTGAATTAAATGAAAATTCATTTACTTAGTATGTTTGAAGAACCAAAAAATAAAATTGTCAGTAGTATTTCAAAAAAAGAGAGAGAGAGAGGAAGAGATTATGAAAATGACCATGTAGGCCAGCTGTGGTGGCTCATGCCTGTAATCCTAGCACTTTGGGAGGCCAAGGCAGCAGAATTTCTTATGCCTAGGGGTTTGAGACTACCCTAGGCAACATAGCGAAACCGCTGTCTCAACAATAAATACAGAAATTAACCAGATATGGTGGCTTGTGCCTGTAGTCCCTGCTACTCAGCAAACTGAGGTGGGAGGCTTGCTTAAGTGCAGAAGGTCAGGGGTGCAATGAGCTATGCTCCTCCAGTCTGGACAACAGAGTAATACTCTCTCTCTCTCTCTCTCCACATCTCTATCTATCTATCTATCTATCTATCTATCTATCTATCTATACCTATGTAGATATGTATATCTAATCTATCTATCTTTACCTATGTAGATATGTATATCTAATCTATCTATCTTTACCTATGTAGATATGTATATCTAATCTATCTATCTTTACCTATGTAGATATGTATATCTAATCTATCTATCTTTACCTATGTAGATATGTATATCTAATCTATCTATCCACACACATATAATGGATTCTATAGAGATAAAATAAAAGAGATTAGAACTCCAGAAAACGTAAGCATACAAAAAATTGGGTGAATATTTTAAAGAGCACATTAGATACCTATAAAGAGAACATTAGTAAAAACGTATCTGAATAAACTATACAGAACTCATAACAAAGATACAAAAACATTAAATAACAGATTTTAGCAAAATATAGGACAAAGCTGAAGACATAAAATTTATTAAACCAATTTCAAGAATAAAGCATGGAGAGAATCAGGTAGGAAAACTTTGCAGAGAAAATAGTTGAGATTTTCCAGAACTGATGAAGTATACTGTATTGATTTTCTTTGTTACTGAATGACTATTTCCATTTCCAAATTACCACAAACTTAGAAACTTAACAGGCATTTATTATCTTTGAGTTCTGGAGGTTAGAAGCCAAAAAGGGGTTTCACGGGGCTTCACGAGGTTTCTCGGGACTTCACGGGATTTCACGGGGCTTCACGGGATTTCACGGGGCTTCAAGGGGGTTTCACGGGGCTTCACAAGATTTCACGGGGCTTCACGAGGCTTCACAGGGCTTCACGGGGCTTCATGGGGCTGAAACTGAGCTGTCTGCAGGGCTGCGTTCTTTCTGGAGGCTGTAGGAAAGAACGTTTCCTTCCTTCTCCCAGCTTTCAGAGATTGCCCACGTTCCTTGACTCACTGTTTCCTTTTCCATCTTCAACACCAGCAGCATAGTTCTCTTCCACCCTGACATGGACTCTCCTGCCTTCATCTTTCCATTTAAAAGATCCTGGCCTTTACCTTGGGCCCACACAATTAACCCAGGATAACCTTAACATTTCAAGGATTAGCAACCTTAATTCCATCTGGAACTTCAGTTTTCTTTTGTCATGCCGTATAAAACATTTACAGTTTCTGGAAATTAAGACAGGGGCATCTTTTGGAGACCATTATTCTGCCTACTGAAGATACCAAACTTGTAATTCAGATACCCTAACAAATCATACGGAGAATAACAGGCTGCAAGTAGACACAGGATTTTCAAAGCAATATTGGAAGCCAGTTCAAAACCAGTGAAATTACTACTTCAATATAAAACAACTGTTGTCCTAGAATTTTATACCAAGGAAACTCTTATTTCCAGAATGTGGAGAAAACAGCGAAATAATCAGAAAAATAAAACCTTAATTGCCATAAGGCTGTCATTAAAGGAACACCAAAAAAATAGTTTCAAAAAGAGGAAAAGGTGCAAGAAACAAGGTCTGACATGCAAGAAAGCACAACACAAACCAAGAAAGAAGCAAACTGTGATTCAGTCAAATAAAATTGGCTGTATAAAACAAAATAGAGGAATGATCAAATCCATCCTTATATTGGTATATTTTAAATTCATTTCTCACAGTAGTTGAGACGATAGACTACAGTAAATCAGTTCACAAAAAAATGAGTAAACTTTCTCTTCAGAACACTTATGAGAATTACAAAAAGAAACAAGTATAAAAAAATGACCACATGCTATGACACAAATTATGTCTTAAACATTTCAAATGATCTACACGTCATGTTGTATTAGTCCATTTGCACGCTGCTGAGAAATGCATACCTGAGACTGGGTAATTTATCAAGGAAAGAGGCTTAATGGACTCACAGTTCCACTTGGCTGGGGAGACCTCACAATCATGGTGGAAGGTGAAAGACACATCTTACACTGTGCCACTGCACTCCAGCCTGAGTGATGAACAAAACTCCATCTCAAAAAAAAAAAAAATTAAATATGCTGCTATCATAAAACCCAGTTATCACATTCTTGGACATTTATCGTTTATCCCAGAGCAGTAAAAACACAGGTTCTCAGGTTCACACAATAACCTGTACTCAAATGTTAATAGTAGGTTTATTTATATTAATCAAAAACTAGGAAAAAAACCCAGAGGACATTCAATGGATAAATGATTAAACAAATAAGATACATCCATTCGACAGAACACTACTCAGTAATAAGACAGAAGGAGCTCCTGATACACACAAAAACTTAATGAACCTACAGGTAATTATGCTGAGTGACAAAAGCCAATTCAAAAGGCAACATGAAGCACTGTCCTCTTCATATAACATTCTTGAAATGACAAAATGATAGGAACTGGGAAAAGACCACCAGTTGCCAGGGCTTAAAAAGGGGATGGGGCAAGTAGGAATTGGATGTGGTTACAAAAGAACACCATGAAGAATCCATGCCTTTATGGAAATGTTCTGTATCTTGGCTGTATCAATGTCAATATCTTGGTTACAATATTGTAGTATATTTTTGCAAGATGTTACCACAGAGGGAAATTAGGTAAAGGGTATGCAAGATCTCTCTGTATTATTTCCCTCAGGTGAAGGTCAATCCACACTGAGTTGAAATTAAAATTTAATTAAGAAAACAAGACAAAACACTACTCACGCCTGAGAAGAGCCTGCTGCATATGGGACTGCAGAAAGTTTAATATCTATGATATAAAGAATTATAATAATCAGCCAGGCGCAGTGGCTCACACCTCTAAGCCGAGCACTTTGGGAGGCCAAGGCCAGGATCACGAGGTCAGGAGACTGAGACCATCCTAGCTAACACAGTGAAACCATGTCTCTACTAAAAATACAAAAAATTAGCCGGGCGTGGTGGCGGGCACCTCTAGTCCCAGCTATTCAGGAGGCTGAGGCAGGAGAATGGTGTGAACCCAGGAGGAGGAGCTTGCAGTGAGCTGAGATCACGCCACTGTACTCCAGCCTGGGTGACAGAGCTAGGCTCTGTTTCAGAAAAAAAAAAAAAGAGAGAGAATTATGATAATCATTGAGGAAAAAGTTAACAACTCAATAGAAAAATGGGTAAAAATGTAAATAAGCATTTGGCTATCCTCAAATGTAAAAGAAAAAAAAAGAAGAAAATTATATGAAAAGATTTTTTAAAATATTTAATTCCAATAATATAAAAATGAAAAACAGTGACACATTTTTTTCACACCTACCAAATTACTAAATTATAAAAAGTCCTTTAAAGCCAAGTGTTTGTGAGGATACGAAATAAATAAAACTATTTTTCTGTTTCTGAGATTGTATACTGCTTCTTCCAAATTTTCAGTTTTGCATTGATGTGTGGTTAAAGTTGTACATATTCTCTGACCTTGCAATTCCAATAATATGTATATTCACCAAAGCACTGTTACAGATGTGTACAAAGTGACATCTACTAGAATGTTCTTGGCAGCATGGTTTACAGTAAAAATGGAAAGAAAAAAGTAAACAGTCCAAATGTTCAAGAATGCAAAAATTATATGTTCAGAAAATGGAGTACAATATGACAATGAAAATAGATAAAGCACTTATATCACTTAAAAACAGATCTAGGTGTAGAATATGCAGTTTAAGGATTAAACATTTGGTGAAATATAAAATAGGAAAAAATGACTAAAACAAAACTGAAGCTATTTGTTACACTGAATGAAGAAAGAGTGAATGCAATTTCAATATTCAGGAGTCTTCAAAAACACTGATAATTTTAATTTCTTAAACCGAGTGGTAGGTACAAATGTATCATTTAATATTATTCTTTAAGTATATGTATATACATGTTATGGACATGTCATACAAATATAACACATGTATGATATTTTGTAAATACATATATACTTTATAACATCAAAAAATATTAACATAAAGATTACAGACTTCAAATTATTACAGATCTGAATTTCAACTCTGTTACATTTCAGGTACGTGATCTTGGGCCTTTATTAATCATTGTGAGTTCTTTTTTCCAAATTTCTTTTTATTTATTTATTTATTTATTTTTTATTATTATTATACTTTAAGTTCTAGGGTACATGTGCATAACGTGCAGGTTTGTTACATATGTATACCTGTGCCATGTTGGTGTTCTGCCAAATTTCTTAATGAAAAGTATATTTAATTCAATATGTAAAGAATTACTGAAAAAAAATCTATAGTCCCTAGAGAAATGTTAATTTTTTCCACTTTCATTCATTCTGCCAGTAATTCCTGGGAGGAGGTTTAGTGAGTAGGAAATAGTCAACTAAAACCTTTTGTTTTCTAATAATCCTATTTTGTTAAAAAATTTAACATAAAGAAATCAGGCTTGGCAGCACACTGATGAAAAATCCTGAAGGGTTAACTTCCTTCCTAGTGCCTGGGTTTTATGAACAGTACTGAACAGCTGAGGCGGAGGTGGGTGCTGCATGGCAGATATTGGCTCTAGACACCACTTCCAAAATAGTACTCTCAAAGACTTTGTAATCAAACTATTGTTCCCTTTGCAGTAATTTAAGCTTTGTTGTTCTTGTTATTTTGAAAGGAATTTAATTTAGATGGAAATTTAGTCTTTTGGGCAATTTGCCTTACACTGGCCCCTAAATTAAGACCTTAGAAGCAGTCTTTTAAAGTCCGAACTGCCTTTCTTAATATTTCTACCACATATCTATAGCAATCTGTCCTTTAAATGCTTGAAATAAAATTAAATAGATGCATAGGCTTTGCCAAAGCAAAATATAAAAATTAGATTCTGTTCACTTACAGAAGGTAAAGATAATATTTTTTAATACATTGTCATATAAGGGGACAAACACTTTAAACTTTCTGGGTCGCTAGATATTAAATAGTTATTCTTATACAATAATATAATTTTTTTCCTAATTTCTGTGACTTTTCACTTTTCTCTTTTTGTCTTCTACAGTACTTGACTTCAACTATTCATGATGCAAATATTTCAACTTCTCAAAGCTCTCTGTTTTTTGTAAACTAACAGCAGGTGATATTACTTTGCCTTGCCCTTCAGACTAATAAGCCTGCACTAGTGTTTAAATGTGTCCCTGCCCATTGTGAATAATTACCCAATTTACAAATTTCAGTGCACTTAACAGGCTATGTCCTCCTTATTTACCTTCAAAATTATAGGTTATTCTATAATACTGTCCTTTTTACTCAAACGATATACTAACAAGTATTTGCATGTGTGCTAAAGTGCAGAAACCAGTAAGCAACAACCTTGCCCTTCCATGATATAAGCACACTTTAGATGATAGACACAGTTTTATTTATAAAATTCTATTTTGCGGTGACTCTGCTGTATGAAAGCTAATAATTGGAAAAAAACTCTAAGACTAACAATAAATTAGTTGAAAATATATCACTAAGAAAGCAGGAAAAAACTATTTAGCTTAACACCAAAAGCATAGTGGCAACAATAGGAGATAATTTGAGTATATAGTCAATAACCTATGGTCATATGGTTGCTGATAAATCCTGGATTGGGAATTCGGAGCAGAGAAGGTGGAGCAAGATGGCTGAATAGAAGGCTCTGCTGATCATCCCGCAGGCAGGAACACCAGATTTAACAACAATCTACACCCAAACAAGCACCTTCAGAAGAACCAAAACTGAAGTGGGCACTCACCGTACCTTGTTTTAACTTCATATCATGGAAAGAGGCATTGAGGGCTAGGAAAGATAGTCTTTGGTTACTGATGCCACCCCTCCCTCAATCCACAGCAGCAGCTGCATGGCACAAAGAGAGAATCTGTACACTTGGGAGAGGAAGATTGCGGTGATTGTGAGACTTTACATTGAGCTCAGGGCTGCCCTGTCACAGCAAAAAGCAAAACTAGGTTGAACTCAGCAGACACCTGTCCACAGAGGGAGCATGTAGAGCAGCCCTAACTAGAAGGAAATTGCTGATCCCAGCAGTGGGAACTTGAGTTCTGGCAAGCCTTGCCGCTGTGTGCTAACGTGCCCTGGGGCCATAAATAAACCTGAAAGGCAATCTGGGACACAAGGACTGCAATTCCCAGACAAATCCTTGTGCTGAGCAGGGCTCAGAGCCAGTGAACTTGGAGGGCACATGACCTACTGAGACACTAGCCTGCGGGCTAAGGGAGTGCTTGCACACCCGCTTCCACAGCTCCAGGCAGCACAGCTCATGGCTTCAAAAGAGACCCCTTGCATCCACTTGAGAAGAAAGGAAAGATTAAAGAAGACTTTGTCTTACATCTTGGATACTAGCTCATCCACAGTGAAAGAAGATACCAGTCAAAGTTGTGAGGGCCCCATTCCAGGTTCCAGCTACCAGATAAAATTTCTATACATACCCTGGGCCAGAAGGGAACCTGCTGCCTTGAAGAGAAGGGTGTAACTCTGACATACTGAGCTGTGCTGGCTATGGGGAGAGACTTCTGTCTGAGAAGAGTGAAGGGAAAAGTAAAGTAGACTTTGTATTGCACTTTAGGCACCAGTTTGGCCACGGTGGTTTAGAGCACTGAGTGGGCTTCCGGTGTCCCCAATTCTAGGTTTCGGCTCTTAGATAGCATTTCTGAACCTTCCCTGGGCCAAAAGGGAGCCCCACTGCACTGAAGGGTGAATCCCAGACCAGGCAATAGTCTCCACAAGCTAACTGAAGAGAGCTTGCAACATCAGTGGTAGCCTGGTAGTACTCCCTGTGGGTCTGTGGTGGCAGTGGCCATGGGGTGAGGATCCTCTGGCTGTGGAAAGGGAAGGAAAGAGCGGGAAGGACTTTGTCTCATGGTGTGAGTGCCAGCTCAGCCTCAGTAGAGCGGAACAACAGGCAGATTTCTAAGGCTTTTGACTCTAGTATTTAGCTCCTGGCTGACATCTCTGAACCAGCCTTACCTGGACCAACTTGTTACCTGAAGGGAAGGACACGTGTATGGCTGGCCTTGCCACCTGCAGATTGTAAAGCCCTTGAGCTTTCAGTGAACATAGGTGGTAGTCAGCCAGTAGTCACTGCAGGCTGAGGATGAGAACCAGGACTTTCCTGGTTTTGGTTCTGACCCAGTAAACTCCCACTATTGGTGGCCACAGGGGTGCTTATGTTGCTCTACCCCTAGCTCCAGGTAGTTTAGCACAGACAGGTAGACTCTGTTTGGGAGAAAGTGGAGGAAGAGAATAAAAGTCTCTGTCTGGTAATCTAGAAAATTCTTTTGTTTCTTAACCAAGACCACTGTTTTAGTCCATTTTCACACTGCTGATAAAGACACACCTGAGACTGGGCAATTTACAAAAGAAAGAAGTTTTGTGGACTGGCAATTCCACCTGCCTAGGGAAGACTCAAAATTATGGCCAAAGGTGAAAGGCACATGTCACATGGCAGCAGACAAGAGAAGACAACTTGTGCAGGGAAACTCCCTTTATAAAGCCATCAGCTCTTGTGGGACTTATTCACTGTCACGAGAATAGCACAGGAAAGACCCACCCCCAAGATTCAATCACTTCTTACTAGGTCACTCCCACAACACATGGGAATTATGGGAGCTACAATTCAAGATGATATTTGGGTGGGGACAGAGCCAAACCATATCATTCCACTCCTGGCCCCTCCCAAATCTCATGTTCTCATATTTTAAAACCAACCATGCCTTCGCAACAGACCCCTAAAGTCTTAAGTCATTTCAGCATTAACTCAAAAGTCCACAATCCAAAGTCTCATCTGAGACAAGTCAAGTGCCTTCCACCTATGAGCCTGTAAAATCAAAAGCAAGTTAGTTACTTCCTAGATACAACAGGGGTACAGGCATTAGATAAATACACCCATTCCAAATGGAGAAAAGTTGGCCAAAAAGAAGGGCCTAAAGGCCCCATGCAAGTCTGAAATCCAATGGGACAGTCAAATATGAAAGCTTCAAAATGATTTCTTTGACTCCATGTCTCACATCCAGGTCACACTGATGCAAAAGGTGGGTTCCCATGTCTTGGTCAGCTCCACCCCTGTGGCTTTGCAGGGTATGGCCTCCCTCCTGGCTGCTTTCACAAGCTGGCCTTGGGTGTTTGTGGCTTTTCCAGGCACATGGTGCAAGCTGTCAGTGGATCTACCATTCTGGAGTCTGGAGGATGGTGGCCCTGTTCTCATACTAGACAGCACCCAAGTGGGGACTCTCCGTGGGGTTGCCATTCCCACGTTTCCCTTCCTCACTTCCCTAACAGAGGTTCCCCATGAGTGCCCCACCCCTTCAGCAAACTTCTGGTTGGACATCCAGGCATTTCCATTCATTCTCTGAAATCTAGGCAGAAGTTCACAAACCTCAGGTTTTTTTATTTTTGGAACGAAGTCTCATTCTGTTGTCCAGGCTGGAGTGCAGTGGTGCAATCTCAGCTCACTGCAACCTCCACCTCCCATGTTCAAGTGATTCTCCTGCCCTAGCCTCCTGAGTAGCTGGGATTACAGGGTACTGTCACCATGCCCAGTTGATTTTTATATTTTTAGTAGAGATGGGGTTTCACCATGTTGGCCAGGCTGGTCTCAAACTCCTAACCTCAGGTGATCTGCCTGCTTCAGCATCCCAAACTGTTGGGATTACAGGTGTGAGCCACTGTGCCCAGCCCCAAACCTCAATTCTTGACTTCTGTGCACCTGCAGACCCAACACTACGTGGACTTGGAGCTTGTACATTCTGAAGCCATGGCTAGAGCTGTACGTTGGTCTCTTTTAGTCATGGTTAGCTCAACTGGAACACAGGGCACCAAGTCTCTAGACTGCATACAGTAGAGGGACCCTGGGCCTGGCCCATGAAACCATTTTTTTCCTGTGATGGGAGGGGCTTTCACAAAGGTCTCTGACATGCCTGGAGACATTTGCCCTATTTTCTTGGAAATTAACATTTGGCTCCTTGTTTATGTATGCGAATTCCTGTAGTTGGCTGGAATTTCTCCTCAGAAAATGGTATTTTCTTTTCTTCACATTGCCAGGTTGCAAATTTTCCAAATTTTTATGCTGTTTCTCTTTTAAAACAGAATGCCTTTAACAGCACCCAAATCATCTCTTGAATGCTTTGCTGCTGAGAAATTTCTTCTGCCAGATACCCTAAATCATCTCTCAATTTTAAAGTTCCACAAATCTCTAGGGCAGGAGCAAAATGCTGCCAGTCCCTTTGTTAAAACATAATAAGAGTCATCTTTGCTCAATTTTCCATGTTCTTCATCTACATCTGAGACCACCTCAGCCTGGATCTTATTGTTCATGTCACTAACAGCATTTTGTTCAAAGCCATTCAACATATCCCTAGGAAGTTCCAAACTTTCCCACATTCTCTTGTCTTCTTCTGAGCCCTTCAAACTGTTCCAACTTCTACATGTTACCAAGTTCCAAAGTTGCTTGGATATCTTTACAGCTGCACCCCACTCTACCATACCAATTTACTTTATTAGTCCATTTTCATCCTGCTAATAAAGACATACCCAAGATTGGGCAATTTACAAAAGAAAGAGGTTTAATGGACTCACAGTTCCACGTGGCTGGGGAGGCCTTACAGTCATGATGGAAGACCAAAGGACGTCTTACAGGGTGACAGACAAGAGAAGAGAAGTTGTGCGGGGAAACTCGCCTTTATAAAACCATCAGATTTTCTGACACTTATTCGCTATCACAAGAATAGCAAGGGAAAGACCAGTTCCCATGATTCAATTATCTCCCACCAGGTCCCTCCCACAACATGTGGGAATCGTGGGAGCTACAATTCAAGATGAGATTTGGGTGGAGACACAGCAAAACGATATACCACCAAGGTGGTGTCTCTATGGATCGGCAAGAACCAGTGTTACTGGTCTTGGGATGTTCCCTAATGCAGATATTGATTAGATCATAACACACACATTCTTTGAAATACCTAAGAAGCCATCTGAAGAATGATAGGTACAAATAAGTCCAGAATGCAAAGAATAAAATAAGGTGTGGTGACTCATGCCTATAATCCCAGCAGTTTGGGAGGCTGAGGAAGGGCAGATTGCTTGAGCTCAGGAATTTGAGACCAGGCTGGACAAAATGGCAAAACCCTGCTTTACAAAAAATACAAAAGTTAGCTGGGCATGTTGGTGTATGCCTGCAGTGTCAGCTACTCAGGAGGCTGAGGTGAGAGGATTGCTAAAGCCCAGGACACCGAGGGTACAGTGAGCCATGATCACACCATTGCATTCCAGCCTAGGTGAAAGAATGGACCTGGTCTAAAAATAAAATAAAATAAAACCCTAACCTTCCAATGCCTAGACACCAATGAACATTCACAAGCGTCAAGACCATCCAGAAAAGCATGACCTCACCAAGCAAACTAAATATATCAGGGGCCAATCCTTCAGAAACAGAAATGTGTAAGCTTTCAGACAGTAAATTCAAAATAACTGTTTTGAGGAAACTCAAAGAATTTCAAGATAAAACAGAGAATAAATTCAGAATTCTATCAGATAAATTGAAGACAGGAATTATTAAAAAGAGTCAAGCAAAAATTCTGGAGTTGAAACATACGATTGACATACTAAAGAAGGAATCCATCTGTTAATTGCAAAATTGATCAAGCAGAAGAAAGAATTAGTGAGCTTGAAGACAGGCTATTTGAAAGTATACAGTCAGAGGAGACAAAAGAAAAAAGAATAAAAAAGAATGAAACACATCTACAAGATCTAGAAAATAGCCTCAAAAGGGCATATCTAAGTTGTTGGTCTTATAGAGGAGGTAGAGAAAGAGTGTGGGGTAGGAAATTTATTCAAAAAGATAGTAACCGAGAACTTTCCATATCTAGAGAAATATATCAAATTTCAAGTATAAGAACGTTATAGAACCCCAAGCAGATTTAACCCCAATAAGACTATCTTAAGACATTTAATAATCCAACCCCTAAAGGTCAAAGATAAAAGATCCTAAAAGCAGCAAGAGAAGAGAAACAAATAATAAACAAAGAAGCTCCAATATGTCTGGCAGCACACTTCCTAGTGGAAACCTTATAAGCCAGGAGAGAATGGCATGACATATTTAATGTGTGGAAGGAAAGTAACTTTTACCTAGAATAGTATATTTAATGAAAAATGTCTTTCAAACATGAGGAAATAGTTTCCCAGACAAACAAAAGCTGAGGGATTTTGTCAACAGCAGACCTGTCATACAAGAAATGCTAAAGGGAGTATTTTAATAAAGAAAAGAATGTTAATGAGCAATGAGAAATCATCTGAAGGTACAAAACTCACTGATAATATTAAGTACACAGAAAATCACAGATTGTTATAACTTATCTCACACAGAAAAATTAAAAGATGATCCAATAAAAATTAACAACTACAACAACTGTTCAAGACATAGACAGTGTAATAAGATATAAATAGAAACAACAAAAGGTTAAAAAGCAGAAGAAGTCAAGTGCATAGTTTTTATTAGTTTTCTTTTTGCTTGTTTATATCTTTATACAAACAGTGTTAAGTTGTTATCAGCTTAAGATAATGGGTTGTGAGACAGTATTTGCAAGTTTCACAGTAAGGTCAAATCCAAAAACATTTACACACAAAAACTAAAGTTAGAAATTAAATCCTACCACCAGAGAACAGCAGCTTCACTTACAGGAAGACAGGAAGGAAGAAAAAAGTAAGAGAAGACCACAAACAATCAGAAAACAAATAACAAAATGACAGAAGTAAGTCCTTACTTAAAAATAGCATTGAAAGTAAATGAGCTAAATTCCTCAATCAAAAGATGCAGTAATCCAATAATCCATTGCCTATAAGAAATACACTTCACCTATAAAGACAAATGGGCTGAAAATAAAGGGATGAAAAAAGGTATTCTATTCCAATGAAACCCTAAAAGGCCAGGAGTGGGTACACGTATATCAGACAGAATAGATCTCAAGACAAAAATCATTAGAGATGAAGTAGGTCAGTGTATATTAATGGAGTCAATTCAGCAAAATGATATAACAATTATAAATATATATGCACCCAACACTAAAGCTAAAGAGAGAGATAGACCTCAGTACAATAATATCTGGAGACTTTAACATCACACTTTTAGCATTGGATAGATCATCCAGACAGAAAATCAACAAAGAAACATCAGACTTAATCTGCACTATAGACCAAATGGATCTAGCAGATGTTTACAGAATAATTTCATCCAACCACTGCAGAACACACATTATTTTCCTCAGAACATAGTCATTCTCAAGGATAGACCATATGTTAGGTCGCAAAACAAGTTTTAAAACATTTAAAACATTTGAAATAATATCAAGCATTTTTTCTGACCACATGGGATAAAACTTGAAATCAATAAGAAGAGGAAGTTTGGAAACTATACAAACACATGGAAATTAAACAATATGCTCTTGAATGACCAGTGGGTCAATGAAAAAAATAAGAAGAAAATTGAAAAATTTCTTGAAACAAATTAATATGGAAACACAACATAACAAAACCTAAGGGAGGGAAACAGCAAAAGAAGTACTAAAAGGGAAATGTATTATGGTAAGAGCCTACATCAAAAAAGAAGAAAAACTTCATATAAACAACCTAATGATGCATCTTAAAAAACTAGAAAAGCAAGAACAAACCAAACCCAAAGTTAGTAGAAGAAAAGAAATAATAAAGATTAGGGCAAAAATAAATAAAAGTGAAACAAATAAATAATACTAAAGATCAACAAAATGAAAAGTTTGTGTTTTGAAAAGTTAAACAATATTGACAGCTTCTACCTAGAGAAACTATGAAGAAAAGAGATAAGGCCCAAATAAACAAAATCAGAGATGAAAAAGAGACATCACAACTGATACCACAGAAGTTCAAGAGATCGTTAGTGGCTAATATGAGTAACCATATGCCAATAAATTAGAAAATCTAGAAGAAATGGATAAATTGCTAGATGCATACAACCTACCACAATGGAACATGAAGAAATTTAAAACCTAAACAGACCAATAACAATTAACATGATCAAAGCTGTAATAAAAAGGCTCCCAGTAAAGAAAATCCAAGAACCTTATGGTTTTACTGCTGAATCCTAGCACACATTTGAAGAAGCACTAATACCAATCCTACTGCAACTGTTCTGAAAAGTATAAGAGGAGAGCGTATTTCCAAACTCATTCTCTGAGGCCAGTATTATCCTGATAACAAAACCAGACAAAGACACATCAAAAACAAAAGAAAACTACATGCCAATATCTATAATAAACATTGATGCAAAAATTCTCAACAAAATAATAGCAAACTGAATTCAACAATACATTAGAAAGACCCTTCATCAAGTGGAATTTATCTCATGTATGCAAGTATGGCTCAACATATGCAAATCAATCGATGTGATACATTATATCAACAGAATGAAGGGCAAAAACTGATCTTTTCAATTGATGCTGAAAAAGCATTGGATAAAATTCAACATCCCTTCATGATAAAATATCCTTAAAAAACTGGATATAGAAGAAACACACCTCAACGTAATAAAAGCTTTGTATGACAGACCCACAGTGAGTATCATACTGAATAGTTGAAATCTGAAAGCCTTTCTTCTAGGATCTAAAACATGACAGTGATGCCTACAGTTACCTCTGTTACTCTACAAAGTACTGAAAGTCCCTAGTAGAGCAATAAGATAAGAGGCTAGAGCAATCAGACAAAGGGCATCCAGATTGGATAGGAAGTAGTCAAATTATCCTTGCTTCCAAATGATAGGATTTTATATTTGCATAAACCTAAGGACTCAATTAAAAAACTATAGGAACTGAGAAAAAAAATCAGTAAAGTTGCAGGATACCAAATTGACATACAAAAATTAGTAAATTTTTATATGCCAACAGCGAACAATTTGAGAAAGAAATAAAAATAATATTTGTTTACAACTGCTATAAATAAAATAAAACATCTATTAATAATCTTAACCAAAGAAGTGAAAGACCTCTGCAAGGAAAAGAGGTGAAAGATCTCTACTATAAAACCTTGATGCAACAAACTGAAGAGGATACAAAAAATGGAAAGATATTCTATGTTCATAAATTAGAATAATTAATATTGTTAAAATATCCTTACTACCCAAAGAAATGTACAGATTTAATGCAATCCCTGTAAAAATACCATTGACATTCTTCAAAGAAATAGAAAAAAAATTCCTAAAATTTATACGGAACCACAAAAAATACAGAATAGTCAAAGCCACCCTGAGCAAAAGGAACAAAATTGGAGAAATTATATTACTTGACTTCAAATTATACTACAAAGCTATAGTAACCAAAATAGCAGAGTACTGGCATAAAATCAGACACAGAGACCAGTGGAATAGCCCAGAGAACCCAGAAACAAGTCCATACATCTAGAGTGATCTTATTTTAGACAAAGGTGCCAAGAACATGCATTGGGAGGAGGACAGTCTCTTCAATAAATGGTACTAGAAAACCTGGATTTCCATAGGCAGAAGAATGAAACTAGACCCCTACCTGTCACCATACACAAAAATCAAATTAAAATGGATTAAGGACTAAGATCTAAGACCTGACAGTATAAAACTTACACAAGAAAATATTGAGAAAACTTTCTAGAACACTGGAGCAGGCAAAGAGTTCTTGAGTAATACCCCACAAGCACAGGCAACCAAAGCAAAAAATGACAAATGAAAAAATGAAGTCACATCAAGTTAAAAAGCTTCTGCACAGCAGGCCAGGTGCGGTGGCTCACACCTGTAATCCCAGCAGTTTGGGAGGCTGATATGGGCAGATCACCTGAGGTCAAGAGTTTGAGACTAGCCTGGCCTATATGGTGAAACCCAGTGTCTACTAAAAACACAAAAATTAGTCCAGGTGGTGGCGGGCACCTGTAATTCCAGCTACTTGGGAGGCTGATGCGGGAGCATTGCTTGAACCTGAGAGGCAAAGGTTTCAGGGAGCCAATATTGTGCCATTGCACTCCAGTCTGGGCAAAAAGAGTGAGACCCTGTCTCAAAAACAAAACAAAACAAACAACAACAAAAAACCTGCACAGCAAAGAAAACAATCAATGAAGTGAAGAGATAACTCACAGAATGGGAGAAAATATTTTCAAGCTACTCATCTGACAAGAGATTAGAAATTGAAATATATATGAAGCACAAACAACTCTAAAGGAATAAATCTAATAATTCTGTTTAAAAATGGGCAAGAGATCTGACTAGACATTTATCAAAAGAAGATATACAAATGACAAACAGGTATATAAAAATTGGTCAACATTATTGATTATGAGAAATGAAAATCAAAATTACAGGGGGAAATATTGTCTTACTCAGAGTATAGTCAGAAAAGCCTAAAATGCATAGATATTTCAATAATGGAATGGAATGCACAGTTATTTAGTGAATGGAAATGTAATAGAGGGAAATAATTACATAGTTTTTTGTGATTAAACAAGAGAGTATGACACCATATATTAATCTCTTATTAAATCATGTATCACATTTTGTAAGACAGTAATTCAAACTTTTCAGATGTGATTTCTCAACTCGTGTTAAAACAGATTTCTCAGTGGGCAATTAAATAAACCCATCACGATAGCTCCTCCTAATAATGGGATACAAGGTAAGACTGGATAATTTTAGGGCCTGAACCTATTGCCATACTTCTTTGCTATAAAATGTGTTCCTTCATCAGAAGCAACAGTTGATGCTATACCAGGGCAATTAATAAGGCCTTTTGTATATCCACTGGATGTTGGTCTTGGCATAAGCATTAAACATAGGGAAAGTTAACCCATCTCCACAATACAAGTTTATTCCAATGAGGACAAAATGCTACCTTCTCACTAATGGAAAGTCCAAAATAATCAACCTGCTGAAAAATGAGTGGCTAGCCCTTCTAGGCATGATGTTATATTGGGGACCAAGAAAATTTGTCTCTGCTCTTGGCTATTAACTATTGAACAGAACAGTGGCGGTCTTCAGAGCAGCCTCAGTAAGGGTGAGTCAATGTATGGAGTCTATAAATAGTACCCATTTCTGCCATCAAAGACATTTTGTACTTTGGCCCATTGATTACATATTGGGTGGCTGGGGACAGAAGCTGGTGAGAACTCCTGGGCATTTTTTTTTTTACACCTGAGTAGACAAATGCCCTTTGACAAACAGTCTTCCCACTCTGTACTTTATCTGGCAGGTCCATTGACATACACCTTTCTCATATTTCCTCATGACAATCATGAAATTTTGTTCTTCCTAAATTCCTAACTATTCAGCCTATAGCCGTTGACCATGAATCAATATGGAGTCATAACTCTTGCCACTTTTCAATCCAAGTAAAATGAACAATTAACTTTGCAACTAGAAATTCTGCCTCCTGGGAAGATTTGCCCTTGCCATTACTTTTCAGGCACATTATTGAGAGGGCTATAACGTGCAGCAGTCTACATCACATTGAGTGTTCACTATTCTGCAGAGGCCCACGTTTTTATTCCTCAGTCAGATGCTCATATGGAAATCCACACAAGGCCACGTGTATAGATTGAAAGGGAGGAGAAATACATTCAAGCCAGAAGTTCATGCACACTTATTTGGAACTCCCAGATCTGCTCAAGCCTGGTCTCCTTGATATTATTTCCACACCATGATGGATTGCTGTTGAGTACACCCAGTCTCATGGTATCATCCTCTCATGATAGGCAAGAGTTACTTAAAGTCCTATAGGACATACATTGAATCTCTAGTGGAACTCAGGAACATGGGTATATGCACAAAAGCAGATGACTGTTTTGCCAAACATCTAGGGGCCTGTACTGGTATGATCCTATCCTGTTGGAGTTTTCTGGAGGCTCTGAAGAGAATCCCAATTGCCATAAGTGCTTCGGTTACCATGGGATATTCTGGATTTCAAGGCCCAGATATAAAAGAAGCTTTACCAACCTGGGCCTCATGCAGAGCCTTTTCTTGTTCTATGTCTCACTCAAAATTGTGGCCTAAGGAGATAAATGGTAAATTGATTGGGTGGGCTTCAAGAACATGTTATATGGTACCTACAAATTTTTTTAAACCTGTAATGTGCCACATTTTAGTAACAGGAGATGCAACATGCAGTACCTTATCTTCCACTTTGGAGGGTGCTATGATCTGAATGTTTGTGCCCTTCACCCCCAAAATGCATATGTTGAAATATTAACCCCCAGTGTGATGTACTGGGAGATGAGTCTTTGGGAATTGATTAGGTCATGTGGGCATAACCCTCATAAATGGAATTAGCGTCCTTAAAAAAGAGGCCTAAGGGAGCATGCTGTTGTCTTTTTGGTATGTAAAAACATAGCCAGACAATGCCACCTATGAATCAGAAACCAAGCCCTAATCAGGTGCTGATGCTGCCAGTGTCTTTATCTTGGACTTCCCAGCCTCCAGAACTTGGAGAAATAAATTTCTATTGTTGGTAAGCTTCTCAGTTTACAGTACTTTGTTATAGCAGTCCAAATGGAGTAAGACAGAGGGGTAGATTAAACATACTTCAGATGCCTGGAAACTCACATTTCTGCAAGCTGCTGGGCTTTTGAATTTTCACAGGGTTTATCCCCACCACCACATTGGCATTTATGTTTTCTACTAAGGCATTTTAAGCCTTCTTTACTTCCTGCTCATCGGGTTCAATTAACGTGGCATCATTAATGAAGTAGAGCAGTGAAATGCTCTGTGGTGAAAACTTTTACAGCCTAGCCTAGGGCTGTTTCTATGGATTCTTGTAAATTGGTCGGGGGAAAAATGAATATTTTCCAGATTAAGTGCAGGGTTAAGGACCTATACTGAGTTTCTCCATTAAGCTACCACATCTGAAACAACAACTAATATTGGAATAATCTCTGGTTACTTTAATTATATGTGTAGTTAGAATCTCTAAAATCATTATTTACTGCAAAGGAAAGCAGGAAAGTTAAGTAGAAGTCTGAGATGAATCACCATTCTTGCATTTTTAACCCTTGATTGTGGTCACAATCTCTGTGGTTTGTCCAGAGACACAGTACCGCTCTCTGTGTACAATCCTTAGAGCAGAGTTATTTCATGGCATTGACTTTTCTCTCCCTACTGTGACAGTCCTCACTCCTTGGTTCAGAGAGTCAATATGGGGGTTCTGTCAATCACCAAGTACAGCTGCTCAAATTATATTTAGGAACTGAGGAAATAACCACCGTGATCCAAACCTCTGCCAAAACTCCACTCATCACCTGACCACCTGGTATGGTTAGGCTTTGTGTCCCCACCCAAATCTTATCTTGATTTGTAATCCCCATAATTCCCAGGTGTCAAGGGAGAGACCAGATGGAGGTAATTGAATCATGGGGGTGGTTTCCCCATACTGTTCTCATGATAGTGAGTGAGTGCTCATGAGATCTGATGGTTTATTAGAGGCTCTTCTCCCTTCGCTCGGCATTTCCCCCGCCACCTTGTGAGGAAGGTGCCTTGCTTCCCCTTCGTCTTCTGCCATGATTTTAAGTTTCCTGAGGCCTCCCCAGCAATGCTGAACTGTGAGGCAATGAAGCCTTTTTCCTTTATAAATTGCCCAGTCTCAGGCAGTTTTTACAGCAGTATGAAAATGGAGTAACACACCACCTTTGTGCTCCACTGTGACTGTCCCACCACAGGGGTGCCTTTATTTACCTGGAGCCAGTGCACCTACAGCCAGTGCTGTATGTCTCTGGAATGCCCAGATAGTTCCCTTCCCCACAGCACAGTAAGCTGACTAAGTGAATCCACACCTCTTTTGAGCAATGCTTAAAAGAATATTTATAAAGTATACTTCGGCTGTGTCACATGATTCTTTCACAAGGGGATGTGGCCTACATTTCAATCAGGAGCTCTGTTCTGAGAATCAATCTGGTAACGATTAGAAGCTATGACTCTCCAAAATTGTAACTTACATCAAGATCCAGGTTTTTGGTCTCCAGATTTAAACATTTTGCTGTTATATTTATCAACTTAATTTTAGAAGCATGTTGATTTATTTTTTTCTTGCTGGAGATACTGTAATCAATTAGCTAATTCTCTTAAATTGAAGTATTCTGATGAGGTTTCCACTTCTGGCAATAACAGAGTAATGAAAACAAGATTTATCCTCCTAATTGACACAGCCAAAAAGTGGACAAAATGTTTGAAATATATGATTTTCACAGCTTAAATCTAGACTGTTCTTGTGATTTTCTTTAGCCAAAACAACATTCACCATAAACTTAACTAAAAGAAAACCACAAACTCTTGTAAAATAGAAGTTGTACTGACAATATTCTCTAGTGTGAAAAAGTAGCAATAAAATAAGAAAATCATTCTATGAGAAAATTTTAAAAAGAAAAAACTATTGTGGTATGAGAGTTGTTTACCTTAATAATAAAATTACCATTATATATGGAGACCTTAGTGAAATAGCACAAGTATTCTTTGAAAAGTTTGTATGAAAATGCCTATATATAATATATAATCACACACAATTGTAATATGCATATATTTTACATAACATTTTATATAACACAAACATATGTGACCTTAACAAATTCTATATTTGACTCAAAATTTTGGAGAATGAGCAATAAAATAAAGGAAAGGAGATCAGAATGCAAGAATAGATATTGATAAAATTTATAGAGTTATCTAGTGAATTATCTCTATTCTAATGGAGAATAAATGGGAAGAATAAATAAATCCAAAAGCTGAATTTTTGAAAAATTAATCCACAAAACATAGCATTTCTACCTAATTTAATTTGAAAAAATCAGGTTTAAACTATTAAGTACTGAAGAAAAAAATAGGATAGCAGGAAAAACCCTAGAATGAGTTTTAAAAATCATAGTAGAATAACTTTCTTAATATGTTACTAATATATGTTTATAATGGATGAAATAAATATTTAATACATTATTAGAAAAATTTAAGTTTCTAAAATGATCCTGGTAATGATAGAAAATCTAACCAACTTCATTTTATATGAGAAAATGTCAATGTTTTACCTTAATACAAAGCACCTGGCCAAGACAAGAAAAGGCAGGATAATGGCATAAACCCGGGAGGCGGAGCTTGCAGTGAGCTGAGATCCGGCCACTGCACCTCAGCCTGGGCGACAGAGCGAGACTCCATCTCAAAAAAAAAAAAAAAAAAAAAAAAAAAAAAAAAAGATTTCTATCAACATCTCTTTCAAAGCAAGATGATTTCAATACAGGATATTAAAAAAATAGAAAGAAATCAAATATACAAGCATTTCACCAATTTTCCAACAATTTTTGATTAAAGAAAAACTCAATGAAATAAGAATCAATGACTAGTTTCTTTCAACATGACAAGATACTTTAAATTAAATGTTTTGAAATTCATACAATGATTTATTATATAGCAGTAAGACAAACAAGAAAGTTCTTTAGACTCTAATGGGCAAGTTCCTGGGTTTTTGCTATTAAAAACAATAGTTTAAGTGAGTATCATTTTATAAACAGTACTTCCAAATTTGGGGAAAAATACATCAAACTTCAAAAACTTACTAATTTGAATGTTTAAAAAAAAAGAAAACCAGTATCTCACTCTGGTTTCATTTCACATTTCTTATATAACAAGGAAAATTGAAGTCTTCCTATGTTAAAGAATAATGTGTCTCCCTTTTTCAAAAACTCTCTCTAGATTTTCAGCCCTTTCCCATGTTTCTATGAGGATGTTGGTATTTTTATTGATTTATCAGCACTTTTTTTGTGTTAGGAACATTAACCCTGTTGTATCTGTTCAAAACATTAAAATTTTTCTTTATATTTTTAAATTGTCTTCATTATTTTTAAGTTCATTCCTTGTTTTTGTTGTTGTTTGCTATTTTAAAAAAGACCTTATCTTGACTTTTGTCTTCAAAAAGTTTTTTTTTGTGTTAATGAGGGCTATTAATTTCTGAATATTATTGTTTCTAGAAACTTGCTATTCTGCTGTAAGACACATAATGTCTCACTGAAATCAATTAAAAACAGACCATAATTTTCACATTACAAATATTAAAGGAAATTCAATATTGAAGATCAAGTTTTGTGAAGACCCTTTGATTATAACTGGTTCACCCTCATCTAATATTATACGCAAGAAAAGTTAGTTTCTTCTCCAAGTACACAGTCACAGAATTTGTTCTAAAACTTGCAACAAAAATACTGTACCCAGGATTGGCTACAAAATTTGTTAAGATCCAGTGCAAAATGAAAATATGTGTATGGAAGGATCGTTGTTTGAACATTATTAGAAATTTTGAAACGACAACACCAGAGCATTATACTAAGCATGGGGCTCTTCTAAGTGGAGGGCCTTGTGTGATTTCTCAGGTTATACACCTGTGAAGCCATCACTGGCCACCCTACACATCTCTGTTATAAAACCACAAGATGTGACAGGCCAAAGGGGCCTCAGAGATTAACCTTGACTTCATAGAAGTTTGAAATAAATAAGTTATCTTAGGTTATACTTTCAAAATGTCTTGTTTTGGTACATTAGGTGGGGTGGGAGATGGGGGTGGGTGACCAGGGCAATTGACAATAGTCCTAAACGTTCTAGATTCACATTATAATCTTGGGCCTGCTGTGTCTAATTTTGTTTTTGCCTCACTCTCAGTTTGCCACACATCCCTGATTGGCTTGCTTGTACATTTGGGGAAGACTGTTCAGCAGCCGCTCTGTTCTTCATGCTGCATGAACTCCAAAGATGCTTATGTTCTCTTCCCCACTTGAGTTGTTTATACAATCTCTACAATTAAGTTGTTTTCATACCATATGGATCTCAGTTTTGGCACTAGCTATCATTCAAAAAATTACCACATAGATGTTCTTACAAAGTAAGAACAAAGATTTCCAGGCACATTAATAGTTTAAAACCAGTAAGTAGAAAAGGGCAGGTGTGTTTTAGGGGCAAGCTTAAGAACAGCACTTAACCCATGGGCTACAGAATGGGAGCTACTACAAAAATGGCAAAATTATATTGTTTGTTTCTGCAAAAATGGCTGGCTTCGAATGGCATTTTACAAGGAGGGTAGTGGTTTATTACTAGTTAGCAAATTTTTGCCGACTAGGTTCTTATTTATTATGCAGAACCATTGCATAAATGTCCACCATGCAGTATCTAAAGACTGTACATCAAGATTGGTGTCACTGAAAAACACTGACTTTAAATACTTTCATTTAACAATTCTAAGCCCTCTGAACCAATTAAGCCTCATTTTTACTTTGAGTCGTGTTACAACAGGTTGTCCTTGATAAATAATTGTCATTTGGACTCTAAAATCATTTTATTTTATTTTATTTTATTTTATTTATTTATTTATTTAATTTTTTGAGACGGAGTCTCGCTCTGTCGCCCAGGCTGGAGTGCAGTGGCGCAATCTCAGCTCACTGCAAGCTCCGCCTCCCAGGTTCCCGCCATTCTCCTGACTCAGCCTCCCGAGTAGCTGGGACTTCAGGCGCCCGTCACCACGCCCGGCTAATTTTTTGTATTTTTAGTAGAGACGGGGTTTCACCATGTTAGCCAGGCTGGTCTCGATCTCCTGATCTCGTGATCCGCCCACCTGGGCCTCCCAAAGTGCTGGGATTACGGGCATGAGCCACCGCGCCCGGCCTAAAATCATTTTAAATCAATAAACATATGGAACTGCTTATGGAAATAACTAGCAATTACTCTTCCATTGACAAAGATAGAGAAATCGTGGTATAAACCCATTAAATCCTCTCTCTACATCCAAAATCAAGTACCAGTGTTCTAAGTGCCACATAGGCCTCCTCAATATCTGCAATAGAAATTATCTATGATATTTTAAAAATTTGCAAGTTTAGTTTTGAGTTTACTTTTATAATGACGTTGTCTAAACTTTTTGTGTATATTAGGATAATACAATGATAAATACTATGATATAAATGTCATAGAATGATAAAATACTGTGATAAAATTTTCTTTATCCATGGTTCCACATTTCAACTCAGACTGAGTAACGCAAATGCGTCTATTCTTTTTCAAAACGAAGACATCATTTTCAGCTTAGGTTCATATGAAATTAGTACAAGCACACATATTTCATATATCTGTCAATTATTAGACTGATGGCTTTATGTCTTTAAGTCTAACTAGAAATACCTCCTCTTTTTATGATGAGAGAAAGTGAAGCTCCCAAATTGAAGAAACCTACTCAAGAGCATGCAATTGGTACCTGGCAAAGTATTAGGATTTCGGACTTTAAGTAATTACTATAATGTAGTGCCATCTTGATATCATGCAAAATAATGATAGTAATAATACGTTGAAGTCACTTGTTCAATGTATTGACTGATTTATTGGGAGTTACAATAATGTGATTTAATCATCTGATTGCTTTAGGCAAAATATAGGTAGAGCCTCAATTATCTTAAAACACTGGGTTATAACTGAAAAGTTCAAAAGCTATATAAAAGGAAAAGCATGTACAATATTTTTAAAATGGTGTTGAATTCTGAATAATAAAAATGCAGGTGCTTTTCTTTTCTTTTTGGTTCTTTTCTGGACTTTTACATACCTAGCTGTCATCTTTCAGAAAATCATAAGAGATTGGGAAGGCCAGTGTGTTTGCCAGAGCTTCTCCCCACAAGAGGGGTGTTGGGGGAGATGGGCTGCCTCTCTGTGTTGCTCACATTGGGAAATGTGGGCTCCCCAAGGCAAGGAGACAGCAAAACTGCAGATGTTTTTGTGATCTGTGAGTCAAGCTTTCTCTGAATCTTCCTGAATCTTCATGGAAGTTATTAAATTCATGAAAACATGAGTGTGATTGGATTTTTAACATAGTAGAATACTAACAGAGCCCAGATCCGCGTATCAATCAGCACGAAGCGGAATTAAATCATTGTACACAGATGCAGAAGTGGAGACCAAGACCAAGTACTCAGAGAAAACATTGGGGGAAGATGCTGAAGTCACAAAAGCTGGGAAATTGAGCTTTAACCTTTCACTCCAAGGAGTTAGGGTGCCCCAAATTGCATCTTGGTGATATCTGGAGGTCAGAGGAGAGGAACACTAGAAGGCATATTGGGATGACTAGAGATGGACTCAGAGGAGGTAGTATTGATCCTTGGAATACTGTTCCCAAATCAGAGGGAAGATGTGAAATATGAGGTTGGCGTCCCAGTTTTTGAGAGGATGTTCTGTTCAAGAGCAGTTAGTTTAGACAGAGAGCCTGATGTGAACTTACCAGGGTGATGAAATTGAGTTGGAAAGGGAGGAAAGAAAAAGAAGGAAGGATGAAGTCAAGGAAAGAAAAAAGGAACCAGGAAAGAAATGTAACATCATGCCCTTTACAAGTGAAGAAATGAGAGTAATTAGAGAGTAAGCAACCTACTCATGGTCTCACAAATAGTGTGTGATGAACTAGGATTGGAATCTAGAACCCATGCGCTTAACCACTAAGCTCTTTAGCCTACCCAGAAAACATTTGTAGAAAAGATGGCAAAAAGTAAAACTGTGTAATAGTTGAGCATCACAGCCTTGGCTGACTTGCATGTGTATTGCGAGATGGAACCAGAGAACTACAGTGGATGCAGACATGACTCAACTGCCTGATATGGTAGCTTCCAGTGACTTTTGTATTTTAACCATGTTTTCCACAGTGAATATTTGTTGCTCAAAAAAGTACAAAAGAGAAATACAGGGTTTAAAAGAAATTTCTGCTCCTGTTGAAATACAGTCATGCATTGCTTCTTGATGGAGATACATTCTGAGAAATGCATCATTAGGTGATATCGTCATCATGTGAGTATCACAGAATGTACCTACACAAGCCTAGATGGTATTGCCTACTACACATGTAGGGTACACACCTGGTGTAGCCTATTGTTCCTAGGACATGAACCTATGCAGCATGCTACTGTAACAAATACTGTAGGCAATTGCAATACAATGATAAGTATTTGTGTATGTAAACCTATCTACACATTGAAAAGGTGCAATAAAAATACAGTATAAAAGATTTAGAAATGATACACCTGTATCAGGCACTTAGCACAAATGGAGCGTGCAAGACTGGAAATTGCTCTAGTTGAGTTAGTGAGTGACTGATGAGTAAATGTGAAGGCGTAGGACATCACGGTACATTTTCACATGACTGGCGGTGCAGTAGGTTTGTTTACACCAGCATCACCGCAAACACAAGAGTAATGCATTGCACTAGGATGTTAGGATGGCCAAGACATCACTAGGAGATAGGAATTTTTCTGCTACATTATAAACTTATGGGACCACTGTTGTATACGCAGTCCATCATTGACCAAAAAGTCATTATGCATTGCACAACTGTACATTAAAAAAGTGATATATGCATACAAGCAATGAACAATCCAAAGAAATTTAGAATAAAATTCCATTCATAATAGCATCAAAACAAATGCTAATAATTAAGTCTAACAGAAGGAAGTGAAGACTTCTACATTAAAAATCACAAAACTTTGCTGTGAGAAATCAAAGAAGATATAAATAAGTGAAGATATATTTCATGCTCATGACTTGAAAGATTCAATATTGTTAAGTGGCAATTCTTCCCAAATTCACCTGAAGTTTCAATTCAATCACTTTCAAAATTCCAACAGGCTTCCCCCACCAGCTATGCACAAACAAATCTAAAAATTTATATGCAGATGAAAAACATAGAATAGCCAAAGTATTTGGAAAATGAAAAAGTTAGAGGGCTTTATGTAACAATTTCACAACTTAATATAAATCTCCAATTATCAAGATGGTAAGGATAGACATATCAAAAATGGAAAAGAGTTGAAAATCCAGAAATACATATTTATATTTGTAGTCAATTTATTTTTGACCAAGTTGCCAAAAATATTTGCTGGGGAAAGGACAGTCTGTTTGACAGATGGTGCAGGGACAATTGGATATCCATATCCAAAAAGATGAACTTAGACCTACTCCTCACAACACCCACAAATTAACTCCAAATGAATCATGAACTTAAATGAAGTAGCTAAAACAGTGAAACTTGTAGGAAAAAACATAGGAAAAAAATGTTGAGAGCTTGGGTTAGGCAATAATTTCTTAGATATGACACTAAACACATAGTTCATAAAAGAAAAAAATAACCTCACCAAACTTCAAAGTTCAAATTTTACATTTTAAAAATGACCATGAAGAAAATAAGAACAAGAGTAACAGATTGGGGGAAAATGTTTGCAAAACATTTATCCAATAAAGGATCTGCAGTGAGAATTTGCAAAGAACACTTACAAATCAAGAAGAAAAATAAACGAAAATAAAATGGGCAGAAAATGTGAACTGACATACAGAAGAAGGTATATAAATGTCTAATAAGTATATGAAATGATGTTCAACGTTATTACCCACTAGGAAAATGCAAATCAAAACCACAACAAGATACAATTTCACAGCTACAATAATGGATATCCTGACTTGATCAGTATGCATTAATTATACATAAATAACTTCTCATGTACACCATAAATTTGTACAAATAAAAACATAGAAACCAAAGAAAGAGCGGTTATAATAAGTGAGACAGACTAAAATAAATATTGGCAAGAATGTGGAGAAACAAATGTCCTCATATATATTTTTCTGGGAATGTAAAATGGTGTAGCCACTTTAGAAAACAGTTTAGCAATTTCTTAACAAGTTAAACATAAAGCTACCATATGGCCCAGCAATTCCACTGCTAGGTATCTACACAAGAGAAATGAAAACGTGTGTCCACGTTAAGAACTTGCATGTGAATATTCATATCAGCGTTATTTTTAATACCCACACAGCGAAAATAACCTATATGCTTATCATCTGGGAGTGGATAGACAGATGTGACATATATACGTAGTAGAATACTATTCAACAGGAAAAGAACAACAATCTACTCACATATGCTGCATTGTAGATGAACCTCAAAAATGTTATGCCAAGTTAAAAAAAAAATAGACAAGAGACCACAAAGTATATGATTCCATTTACATGAAATGTCCAGAATAGATAACTTTATAGAAACAGGAAATAGATGAGAGGTTTTCTGGGCTGAAGGCGGGAATGGAGAATTATTATAAATAGGCATGAGGGGTGTTGTTAGGTAAACATTCTAAAGCTGACTTTTGATGATGATTTCACCATTTGGTGAAGTTTATTAAAGTTCATTTAATTGTGTACACAAAATGTTTTGATATATAAAAACATATCTCAGTGAAATTGTTAAGGAAAATGGTATATGCATGGTAGATTAATTAATTTTGATATTAATTGATGTCTCTTTCACAATAAAGAATCAGAATTTTTTATGCCACAAATGATCAGTGTTATTAGATCTGCAGAAACCCAAATCTGCATATCAATGAACACAAAGCTGATATATTGAAACACATTTGGTTTGGAAAATTTTACTTCCTGTGCTCTTAACACTTTTAATATTTTAATAACTGGGGTGATTATTTCTCTACTTAGCAATGCTGAGCTCAGAATGATAAATCAATGAAAAATGGTGTTTAATACAAGATAACTTTGGAATTATTGTTTAATGTACTGTTACTGAAGAGTTATCGATATTAATTTTCAAGTAATTTTAAATTAAATTAAATTATTTATTTAATTATTGGAGACAAGGTCTTGTGATTTCACCCAGGCTAAGTACACTGGCATGTTCTCAGCTCACTGCAACCTGGGCCTCCTGAGCTCCAGCGATCCTCTGCCCTTAGCCTCTTTAGTAACTGCTGGAACTACAAGAGTGTGCCACCACACCCAGATAATCAAGTACTTCATGATGTTTTTCTAACTCACAGAATTCTGAATTTTATGCCTAGAAAGAATTTGATGATCTTTCAATTGTAGATAAAATCAAAACTGTATAACATTTATTTTGTCACTTTCAAGTAAGACTGAAAAAATAGAAGAGAAGTTCTTCCCTCATAAGATAATAAAGAGAATAGATAACTGGTAAAGGAAAATGTTAGATCTAATTATGATGAAATAAACACGTAACATGGCAGAATCAAACCGTGAAGGCAGTGCTGGCTTTTTGGGCACAGGACTTGTGCAGACACAGAAGGCCTATACTCAAAAGGGCTCCTACTTGGTTTAATGCTGTGCTCTTGCCATCTTGATATTCTTAATAGCTTTTGAACAGGAACCCCACATTTTCATGTTTGCAGTGGGCCCTCAAATTAGGTAGCCAGTACTACATGAAGAACGTAGGCACCTAAAGTAAGGTGGCCCTTTACCAGGTTAGTTCTGCTTTAATTGTTCTGTATTGAAATGTTTCTCTCTCTGCTTAGAGTTAGATGACTATAGATAAAAATGTTTGCCTTTCTATGGCTGTACTCAAATGGCTGAAAGAATCCGTGCAGCCCTCTAGCTCAGAATTGCCATTATGTTCATTTTATTGAATATTTTGCAGATATTGGAGGATACTAATCAATTTCTTATTAAAACATTTATTGTCATAGCAAATGTTTGACCATGGCATTCACCCAGCGCTGCATCCGCTTTGCTGAGAGCAGCCAGGAGCGACACAACAGCAGGTGGCTTTGCTGAGTAGGAAAGGGAAGAACAGCCGTCCATAGTTCTCCTGGCTGGAGGCTACTCAGCTCACAGTCAACACTTTGTGACAGAGAAGAAGGAGGAAGAGGTGCCAGACAGGATAAGTGGTACTTATTTTGAAACTAAAATCCATAAATTATACTATATTAAACACACTTGTGAAAGCAAGCTGGCATCATCGGCTAATGATGGCTTAGCTGCTGTAGAATTGCATGAAGGCTATCAAAAGCTCCTTGTACATGAATAAACTGTATTTCAGAGAGCATGTATTTTCTAAAAGGTAAAACATTTATTTTCTCTCAGCTTCATTTGAAACAATGCTCCTTCTCCATCTTTTCACATGCTTGAAATCTTTACCCAGTCCTTCTATTTTGCCCCTTCTGAAGGAATCTAGTTGTAAGACATGCACATCCCCTTTTTACTAACATAAACATACACACACACACACACACACAAATGCAGGCCACCCCTGATTAACTGCATCAGTGCTGAGATGAGAACTCTTATTCACTTCTTAGCAGGAAAGCAAGTTGTGATTCGTTAGTGATGTCTTCCCACAGATGGAGCCTGTTGCGATTGGTGGGATATAGGGATACAGGGAGGGAGTTCAGGGGAGGTATTTCATGCATTTGCTGATCTTAAAGGAGGATCTGTTTTGCTGCTACCAACCAGTCAAACGCCCTCATGTTCACAATTCTTTTTATTTCTTGCAGAAGTTTTCATTTGAGAAACACTCATTCAAACAACATGTTGCTATTTTATAGCCACTAACAAACGCTTTTGATGTTCCAAAAGTGAAACCCGGAAATAAAACTATAACCCACACTGAAACCCTGGGCAGTGCATAGCATGATGAACCAAAAGCCAATTGCAGGAATATTTAGGCCTCCAAATGTTTTTCACGTGTTTTCTTCCTCTGAAATACTCTTGTTCATGGAATGATTTCATTCATTCTTAAAATTTATCTCAGAAATCATCTTAAGTAAGCTATTACTGCCTTTTCCAAATCAGGTCGTTACTCTTACCTTTGCTAAATTCACCTCCCATATGCTTTTATTTTTGCTCTTTTTACTGTCAATAAGAATGTGCTTGTTTAATATGGGAAAAATGTGTGATCTACAATTTAAGATGAGAGGAACCAACTCTAACAATGGGAGCAGGTGTGACAGCTGATAACTTCCTTTACCTGGGTGCATCCTTTGGGCTAGCACATTCATATCTAAGGAAACAGAATGAAAGACTGACTTCCATTCTCAATGTGAGGCTCACTGAATAAGACCTATAACAAGGTTCAGGAAAATGCATTTATCAAAAGACTATTAGAGAAGGGTCTAATTTGACCTCTCAACATGAATCCCAAAAACCTTTGATACTAAGTTATCAATATGACTTTATTATAGATAACAGGGCACTAATAAGAAGTATTAAAACATTAGTAGTATGTTGGTGAGATTCAGAAAGATACTTCGATATACCGATATACTCTAGATTAATCTTCTTGAATATAACACATGATGTTTCAATTTGGTAGATGTTTACTGATTATTTATGAATGACTTTATAGTAGTTTGCTAGTATTATTATAACAAAGTACCACAAACTGGGTGACTTAGAATAACAGAAATGTATTATCTCACAGTTCTGTAGGTGGGAAGTGTGAAATTCAGGTACTGTCAAGGGCGTGCTCCCTCTGAAACCTACAAGAGAATATACTTTCTTGTCTTTTCCACCTTCTGGTGGTTCGGTGGCACTCTTTGGCACTCTTTGCATCCACGGACGCATCCCTCCAATTCTCTCTCTTCATATAGTGATCTCCCTGTCTCCACATGGCCACTGTTTTATAAGGACAGGGTCATGTTAAGTTAGAGACCCATCCCACTCTAATAAGACCTCATCTTAATGTGATTCATGTCAGCAAGACCCTGTTTCCTAATAAGGCCACAATCTAAGCAGGTTTTAAGACTTCAATATATCTTTTTGGAGAAGATTGTTTAATTCATTTTTTTTTTTAGTAATTTTATTTACATTAATCTATATATAGTATTTCTAAAATAATTCCTAGTTTCAGCAAAGAACATGCCTTAAATTCTGAATGGAGGACTTAATATTAATCAAAACCTCTAACTTGATCATATGAGTTTATTAGAGAAAATTACCTTATTTTATTTTTTTCTGACTTTAAAAACACAGCTGGACTTTACTAAAATTCAACAAATCTATCAGGCATGCTTGCGAGTCAGAATAATTTAGTGTACATTTTCAGTGTTATGTTTTGTTATAAATTCTTTCTGAGTAAAGTCCCTTTAAAAAATAAATCCAGGTTTGCTCTTGTTACTAGTAGTAACATTAAACATTTGGGCAACATTCATGCGTCATGTTATTAAGAAAACCACAAAATATGCCACAGGAAATTAATAAAATAAAAATGAATACTTTGAATAATTTAAAATACACTCATGAATATTATTTCAGATATTGGATATTGCATTGCTTTGCCTTTATTATTTAAGTAATTACCTTGGTTTCTATTTTGTATTTTGCATATTTATTACATTTTCTTTAACAAAATTCTAGTAGAGAGCATTACATTTTTTTATTTTTGAAAGACTCTTGAGCATAAGAAATGCTAAAATTCAAAGAGCAGTCATCAGCAAAATAGCTGTATCATATTATTTGAATGATTCTGTGGCTAATAGCCATGCTGGCAATCACTGAAGTCTGGATACTCAGACGAAAATCAACAGGAGGGCTGATGATAATGTGCCATTCATTCTGTGACCAAGACAAGAATGAAAAATATGACAGTCACTCTGCCCCATATGGTATAGCCCCTATACCACCATGCTAGCTTAATATAGGGAAAATGTGTGATCTGAAATTTAAGATGAGAGGAACCAACTCTAACAATGGAAGTAGGTGTGACAGCTGATAACTTCCTTTACCTGGGTGCATCCTTTGGGCTAGCACATTCATTTCTAAGGAAACAAAATGAAAAGAGTAAACCAAGCTCCAAATTTAAGCATGGATTTGGAGGACCAAGCTCCAAATTTAAGTGTGAATCTATTTTATAAACAGTGAAAAAAGTTTGCAAAAAGGGTGTTTTAATTATTAGTATGTTAGCATGTCTTAGAGTTCTTAGAGATTTGAATTGAAAAAGCATGTATGTAGCAACATCATCACATTTATCATTATGGTGACTATCACGACAGCTAATATTTTGTGGGTGCCAGTGTTGGTAATTTAACACCAGTGTCTGAAAGTTTCCAGAGGCCTCCCAGCCATGCTTCCTGCACAGCCTGCAGAACTGTGAGTCAGTTAAACCTTTTTTTAGAAATTACCCAGTCTCAGGCAGTTCTTTTTTTTATTATTGTTCTTTAAGTTATAGGGCAAATGTGCACAACGTGCAGATTTGTTACATATGTATACATGTGCCATGTTGGTGTGCTGCACCCATTAACTCATCATTTACAGTAGGTATATCTCCTAATGCTATCGTACCCCCTCCCCACACCCCACAACAGGCCCCAGTGTGTGATGTTCCCCTTCCTGTGTCCGAGTGTTCTCATTGTTCAATTCCCACCTATGAGTGAGAACATGTGGTGTTTGGTTTTTTGTCCTTGTGATAGTTTTCTGAGAATGATGGTTTCCAGCTGCATCCATGTTCCTACAAATTACATGAACTCATCCTTTTTTATGACTGCATAGTATTCCATGGTGTATATGTGCCACATTTTCTTAATCCAGTCTGTCATTGATGGACGTTTCGGTTGGTTCCAAGTCTTTGCTATTGTGAACAGTGCCGCAATAAACATATGTGTCCATGTGTCTTTATAGCAGCATGATTTATAATCCTTTGGGTATATATCCAGTAATGGAATGGCTGGGTCAAATGGTATTTCTAGTTCTAGATACCTGAGGAATCGCCACACTGTCTTCCACAATGGTCGAACTAGTTTACAGTCCCACCAACAGTGTAAAAGTATTCCTGTTTCTCCACATCCTCTCCAGCACCTGTTGTTTCCTGACTTTTTAATGATCGCCATTCTAACTGGTGTGAGATGGTATCTCATTGTGGTTTTGATCTGCATTTCTCTGATGGCAAGTGATGATGAGCATTTTTTCATGTGTCTGTTGGCAGCATAAATGTCTTCTTTTTAGAAGTGTCTGTTCATACTCTTTGCCGACTTTTTGATGGAGTTGTTTTTTTTTATTGTAAATTTGTTTGAGTTCTTTGTAGATTCTGGATATTAGCCCTTTGTTGGATGAGTAGATTGCTAAAATTTTCTCCCATTCTGTAGGTTGCCTGTTCACTCTGATGGTAGTTTCTTTTGCTGTGGAGAAGCTCTTTAGATTAACTAGATCCCATTTGTGAATTTTGGCTTTTGTTGCCATTGCTTTTGGTGTTTTAGACATGAAGTCCTTGCCCATGCCTATGTCCTGAATGGTATTGCCTAGGTTTTCTTCTAGGGTTTTTATAGTTTTAGGTCTAACATTTAAGTCTTTAATCCATCTTGAATTAATTTTTGTGTAAGGTGTAAGGAAGGGATCCAGTTTAAACTTTCTACATATGGCTAGCCAGTTTTCCCAGCAGAATTTATTAAATAGCGAATCCTTTCCCTATTTCTTGTTTTTGTCAGGTTTGTCGAAGATCAGATGGTTGTAGATGCGTGGTGTTACTGCTGAGGGCTCTGTTCTGTTCCTTTGGTCTATATCTCTGTTTTGGTACCAGTACCATGCTGTATTGGTTACTGTAGACTTGTAGTATAGTTTGAAGTCAGGTAGCATGATGCCTCCAGCTTTCTTCCTTTTGCTTAGGATTGTCTTGGCAATGCGGGCTCATTTTGGTTCCATATGAACTTTAAAGTGGTTTTTTCCAATTCTGTGAAGAAAGTCATTGGTAACATGATGGGGATGGCATTGAATCTATAAATTACCTTGGGCAGTATGGCCATTTTCACGATATTAATTCTTCCTATCCATGAGCATGGTATGTTCTTCCATTTGTTTGTGTCCTCTCTTATTTCGTTGGGCAGTTGTTTGTAGTTCTCCTTGAAGAGGTCCTTCGCATCCCTTGTAAGTAGGATTCCTAGGTATTTTATTCTCTTTGAAGCAATTGTGAATGGGAGTCCATTTATGATTTGGCTCTCTGTTTGTCTGTTATTGGTGTATAAAAATGCTTGTGATTTTTGCACACTGATTTTGTATCCTGAGACTTTGCTGAAGTTGCTTATCAGCTTAAGGAGATTTTGGGCTGAGACGATGGGATTTTCTAAATATACAATCATGTCATCTGCAAACAGGGACAATTTGTCTTCCTCTTTTCCTAATCGAATACCCTTTATTTCTTTCTCCTGCCTGATTTCCCTGGCCAGAACTTCCAACACTATGTTGAATAGGAGTGGTGAGAGAGGGCATCCCTGTCCTGTGCCAGTTTTCAAAGGAAATGCTTCCAGTTTTTGCCCATTCAGTATGATATTGGCTGTGGGTTTGTCATAAATAGCCCTTATTATTTTGAGATACATCCCATCAATACCAAATTTATTGAGAGTTTTTAACACGAAGGGCTGCTGAATTTTGTCACAGGCCTTCTCTGCATCTATTGAGATAATCATGTGGTTTTTGTCTTTGGTTCTGTTTATATGATGGATTACATTTATTGATTTGTGTATGTTGAACCAGCCTTGCATCCCAGGGATGAAGCCCACTTGATCATGGTGGATAAGCTTTTTGATGTGCTGCTGGATTCAGCTTGCCAGTATTTTATTGAGGATTTTTGCATCAAAGTTCATCAGGAATACTGGTCTTAAATTCTCTTTTTTTGTTGTTGTTGTGTCTCTGCCAGTCTTTAGTATCAGAATGATGCTGGCCTCATAAAATGAGTTAGGGATCATTCCCTCTTTTTCTATTGACTGGAATAGTTTCAGAAGGAATAGTACCAGCTCCTCCTTATACCTCTGGTAGAATTCAGCTGTGAATCCCTCTGGTCCTGAACTTTTTTTGGTTGGTAGGCTATTAATTATTGCCTCAATTTCAGAGCCTGTTATTGGTCTATTCAGGGATTCAACTTCTTCCTGGTTTAGTCTTGGGAAGGTTTGTGTGTCCAGGAATTTATCCATTTCTTCTAGATTTTCTCATTTATTTGCGTAGAGGTGTTCATAATATTCTCTGATGGAGTTTGTATTTCTGTAGGCCTAGTGGTGATATTCCCTTTATCATTTTTTATTGCAGCTATTTGATTCTTCTCTCTATTCTTCTTTATTAGTCTTGCTAGCCATCTATCAATTTTGTTGAACTTTTCAAAAAACCAACTCCAGGATTCATTGATTTTTTGAAGGGATTTTTATGTCTCTATCTCCCTCAGCTCTGCTCTGATCTTCAACATTTCTTGCCTTCTGCTAGTTTTTGAATGTGTTTGCTCTTGCTTCTCTAGTTCTTTTAATTGTGATGTTAGGGTGTCAGTTTTAGATATTTCCAGCTTCCTCTTGTGGGCATTAGTGCTATAAATTTCTCTCTACACACTGCTTTAAATGTGTCCCAGAGATTCTGGTATGTTTTGTCTTTGTCCTCATTGGTTTCAAAGAACATCTTTATTTCTGCCTTCATTTTGTTATTTACCCAGTAGTCATTCAGGAGCAGGTTGTTCAGTTTCCATGTAGTTGAGCGATTTTGAGGGTGTTTCTTAATCCTGAGTTCTTGTTTGATTGCACTATGGTCTGAGAGACAGTTTTCTTAAAATTTCTGTTCTTTTACATTTGCTAAGGAGTGCTTTACTTTCAATTGTATGGTCAATTTAAAAATAAGTGTGATGTGGTGCTAAGAAGAATGTATATTATGTTGATTTGGGTTGGAGAGCTCTGTAGATGTCTGTTAGGTCTGCTTGGTGCAGAGCTGAGTTCAATTCCTGGATATCTTTGTTAACTGTCTGTCTTGTTGATCTGTATAATATTGATAGTGGGGTGTTAATGTCTTCCATTATTATTGTGTGGGAGTGTAAGTCTCTTTGTAGGTCTCTAAGAACTTGCTTTATGAATCTGGGTGCTCTTGTATCGGGTGCACATATATTTAGGATAGTTAGCTCTTCTTGTTGAATTGATCCCTTTACCATTATGTAATGGCCTTCTTTGTCTCTTTTGACCTTTGTTGGTTGAAAGTCTGTTTTATCAGAGACTAGGATTGCAACTGCCACCTCTTTTTTGTTTTCCATTTGCTTGGTAGATCTTCCTCCATCCCTTTATTTTGAGCCTATGTGTGTCTCTGCACGTGAGATGGGTCTCCTGAATACAGCACACTGATGGGTCTTGACTCTTTATCCAATTTGCCAGTCTATGTCTTTTAATTGGAGCAGTTAGCCCATTTACATTTTAGGTTAATATTGTTATGTGTGAACTTGATCCTGTCCTTATGATGTTAGCTGATTATTTTGCTCATTAGTTGATGCAGTTTCTTCCTAGCATCAATGGTCTTTGCATTTTGGCATGTTTTTGCAGTATCTGGTACCAGTTGCTCCTTTCCATGTTTAGTGCTGCCTTCAGGAGCTCTTATAGGGTGGGCCTGGTGGTGACAAAATCTCTCAGCATTTGCTTGTCTGTAAAGGATTTTATTTCTCCTTCACTTATGAAACTTAGTTTGGCTGGATATGAAATTCTGGGTTGAAAATTCTTTTCTTTAAGAATGTTGAATATTGGCCCCCACTCTCTTCTGGCTTGTAGAGTTTCTGCCGAGAGATCTGCTGTTAGTCTGATGGGCTTCCCTTTGTGGGTAACCCGATCTTTCTCTCTGGCTGCCCTTAATATCTTTTCCTTCATTTCAACTTTGGTGAATCTGACAATTATGTGTCTTGGAGTTGCTCTTCTCAAGGAGCATCTTTGTGGCGTTCTCTGTATTTCCTGAATTTGAATGTTGGCCTGCCTTGCTAGGTTGGGGAAGTTCTCCTGGATAATTTCCTGCAGAGTGTTTTCCAATTTGCTTCCATTCTCCCTGTCACTTTCAGGTACACCAATCAGATGTAGATTTGGTCTTTTCACATAGTGCCATATTTCTTGGAGGCTTTGTTCCTTTCTTTTTACTCTTTTTTCTCTAAACTTCTCTTCTTGCTTCATTTCATTCATTTGATCTTCAATCCTTGATACCCTTTCTTCCAGCTGATCGAGTTGGTTACTGAAGCTTATACATTTGTTACGTAGTCCTTGTGTCATGGTTTTCAGCTCTGTCAGGTCATTTAAGGACTTCTCTACATTGGTTATTCTAGTTAGCCATTTGTCAAATCTTTCTTCAACGTTTTTAGCTTCTTTGCGATGGGTTTGAACTTCCTCCTTTAACTCGAAGAAATTTGATCGTCTGAAGCCTTCTTCTCTCAACTCGTCAAAGTCATTCTCTGTTCAGCTTTGTTCTGTTGCTGGCGAGGAGCTGCGTTCCTTTGTGGGGGAGAGGCGCTCTGATTTTTAGAATTTTCAGCTTTTCTGCACTGCTTTTTCCCCATCTTTGTGGTTTTATCTACACTTTGATCTTTGATGATGGTGATGTACAGATGGGGTTTTGGTGGGATGTCCTTTCTGTTTGTTAGTTTTCCTTCTAACAGTCAGGACCCTTAGCTGCAGGTCTGTTGGAGTTTGCTCGAGGTCCATTCCAGACCCTGTTTGCCTGGGTATCAGCAGCGGAGGCTGCAGAAGAGTGAATATTGCTGAGTAGCAATTGTTGCTGCCTGATCATTCCTCTGGAAGCTTCGTCTCAGAGGGGTACCCAACCGTGTGAGACGTGAGGTGTCAATCTGCCTCTAGTTGGGGTGTCTCCCAGTTCTGCTACTCGGGGGTTAGGGACCCACTTGAGCAGGTAGTCTGTCTGTTCTCAGATCCCAAACTCCGTGCTGGGAGAACCACTACTCTCTTCAAAGCTGTCAGACAGGGATATTTAAATCTGCAGAGGTTTCTGCTACCTTTTGTTTGGCTATGCCCTGTCCCCAGAGTTGGAGTCTACAGAGGCAGGCAGGCCTCTTTGAGCTGTGGTGGGCTCCTCCCAGCTCGAGCTTCCTGGCCACTTTGTTTACCTACTAAAGCCTCAGCAATGGCAGGCGCCCCTCCCCCAGTCTTGCTGCTGCCTTGCAGTTAGATCTCAGGCTGCTGTGCTAGCAATGAGAGAGTCTCTGTGGGTGTGGGACCCTCTGAGCCAGGCATGGGATATAATCTCCTGGTGTGCTGTTTGCTAAGCCCCTTGGTAAAGTGCAGTATTAGGGTTGAAGTGACCCAATTTTCCAGGTGTTATGTGTCACTGTTTCCTTTGTCTAGGAAAGGGAATTCCCTTCCCCCTTGCACTTCCGATGCTTCACCCTGCTTCAGCTCTTGCTAGGTGGGCTGCGCCCACTGTCCTGCACCCACTCTCTGACACGCCCCAGTGAGATGAACCTGGTACCTCAGTGGGAAATGCAGAAATCACCCATCTTCTGTGTCACTCACACTGGGAGCTGGAGGCTGGAGCTGTTCCCTTTTGGCCATCTTGGAACCACCCAGTCATTTTCTTTATGTATATCTCACCATTATGGTAGATAATTGCTCTCCTCCCAATGCTTGTACTCTTTCTCAAATGAAACATTTTACAAATGATTAATGTAATTACTGCTTATAAGTGATTTGGTGAGGTTACAAAGAAGTAAAATTGTTTTATTTTTAAATAAATACAGTATTCTTTTAAAATAAACCCACTGAGAATTATAGTCTTCAGCATTCAAATTGAGCAATACTATTTTGTTTTATAGTAATGGTTAATTGAAACTTCATCTTTGCCAACTATAATATCAAGTAAAATTCACTATTATTGTGTTAAAAATACTGAAATCCCATTTATCTAATATGATACAATCATCTTTTGCCTTATTTTCTGAACTCATTAACAGTTATTTAATCTCAAGCAAAGCCAAAAACATATGGGCCTTACTCAATTTGAGGATTCACATTGGAGTTAGTTCTCTTCAGCAACCTCACTAAATCACTTACAAGTAGTAATTACATTAATTACACATTGTAGTTACAACATGAGAATTATCTATCTATATTTAGGCTGCATCATACAGAACTTCTTATCTCACATAACAACAGTAACTAAATATACCTACAGAATGCCTTTTGCATCTTTAACAATATTATTAAATCATTTTTAAAACAAGTATTGTGAATAACTTCCTCAGGATTTAAGGATGTGGGAATAATTAGTACTCAAAGATAATGTGTTTCCTTATCCTAGAAGTTAGAGATACTCTGCAGTTTCCGGAGGAGGCTTGGGACATCAGAAGATGCTCTGGAGATAGAACGGTAAAGAGAGGAAAACATTTCTTATGGAACCAGGGGACGCTGGATGGAATCCTTTCACATGCTGGGAGCTTTGTAAGACTACTTCTTTCTTTCCTATAAAAGAAGAACAATAACATCTGCTTTGACAATTTCCTACAGCTACTCCTAAAATCAAATGAAATATTTGTTGTCAAATCAATTTTGAAAGTTTGGAAATGAAATGCATGTTCCAAGATCAAAGAAAGGCTTACCAAAGAAAGATCCGATCCCAGTATTTCAGAGGTACTTTCAGAATAAAAATTACTTCATTAAGGATGAAATTAAATATTCCAAATTAAAGTAAAATGAATAATTAGAACACTGATTTATATTAATGTATTTGTATTATTAATATTGCTGGTTATTTTTGCCTATGGAGAGCTCAAAAGTAAGTCAATGATTTTGCAGGAGCTTATATGAATCAAGACTTTATGGAGGTCTTGTCATGAGGCCACATTGTGACATCATCATCATCTCAATGACTTACACAGGAGTAGATTCGATGTTGTTGGTGTTTCTGCTTCTTTATGTATCAGTTTTCAACTGTAACAACCCGTGTGCATAAATATTAAATATTAGGTTAGGACCAATAAGGGAAATTTATATAATCTTTTACTGTTGAATATTTATAGTTTTCCCAATGATGGTAAGGAAATTACCTACACTAAGTCTGTCTTTTGGGGGAAAAAAAAGGAGTATTGCTGTCAGATCTTCAGTATGACACTGCCTAGCATTTACTTTGCATAGAGTGTGAGGCCCACCTGAGATCAGCTCATACCTGCATCAGTGTAAATAAAAAGCCTAATTGCAAAGAGCAGTGTATTAGTTCATTTTCACGCTGCTGATAAAGACATACCTGAAACTGGGAACAGAAAAGGTTTAATTGGACTTACAGTTCCACATGGCTGAAGAGGCCTCAGAATCATGGCAGGAGGCAAAAGGCACTTCCTACATGGTGGTGGCCAGAGAAAATGAGCAAGAAGAAAAAGCAGAACCCCTGATAAACCCATCATATCTCATGACACTTATTCACTATCACGAGAATAGCATGGGAAAGACCTGTGCCCATGATTCAATTACCTCCCACTGGGTCCAAACCATATCATTCTGTCCCTGGCCCCTCCAAATCTCATGTCCTCACATTTCAAAACCAGTCATGAGATTTGACTGGGAAACAGCCAAACCATATCAAGCAGCAAGGAGAAGAGTCTGGATTCAGAACCATCAGTAACATTCCAAGTTTCAGGGCAGGGCTATGGTTACAGATTACGTAAATTCATTGAGATTGGGGTGGGAAAGTGAAAACAGCATCAACTCTTGGCAACCCTTGGAACCAGCCAAAGAGATTTTTTGGTTGGGATCTTATTAATATTTGGTCCACCTGTATGATGCCTAGACATCTTGACATTTTGTTATATTCTGACTTCAATTTGAATATAACTTAAGCTTTATAACTGGGCCTTTTCAGAACTGTTTCCTAATACACTGTATAAAATTCCAAAAAGTACACACCTCAGAGCTGTTAATTAAAAGGGCCTGCTGGTATAAATAAACACATATGCTGCTGATTAGCCACCCTTTAGGGGTCAACAGTGGGGAACTCCTGCTGGGCTTCTGTTAATTGTTGTCCAAAATTTGAACAGGAACTGTCTAATGATCTCACATGGCTTTGGCCATCTGGCCCTTTGAGTTAACTTGCCAGTAAACAGACAACTTTTAGAGAAAGAGAGAAATATCTCTTATAAGACAAATATCTTTTAAGATGTAACCTAGCTATCTGTGAGTGCTAAGAATTGATTTACCTTAATTTACAATGCAAACTCTATATACCTAACTTGGATTATCCTTTAGATTTACTCTGTCAACTGCTTTAATATTAGCTACAAAATAGGTGTTTTTTCTTCTCTTACATAAACAGTGTTAGATGCAATTAGAACTTATTAGTAACACATATTACATTTGGGGTCATAAACCATGAAGAATGCTTCTAATAATTAATATATATAAACCATATCTGAGAATGTTTAGTAGTATGTCTTGTTCTTCCAGTGAGGTACTGTGGATCTGATGACCAGATGCAAAACCTAGTTTTCACATATTTCAAAATAGACAGGACTTTTGTTGTCATTAGTCCTCTAAATATTACAATGCTACACTCAGCTTGCTTTTCACAACATCAACACTCCCTTTTTAGCTGAATGTTACACAATGGAAATAACATATTTAAAGGAGCTAAAAAGGGAGGGGTTGTCATTCAAAGTAGGATATTATTTGAGGAAAATCTTTGTTTTATTTGCCTCATTTTCCAATGGAGGTGAATATTTGTATGTAGGGGAAGAGCTCCTTCATCTCAAGGTGCATTTGTGAAGTTTATTTCATAGATAATCATGTATTAAACAGAAGACTATAACCAGCCACATTTACTTTTGTTTACCTGCCAATATACTCACTATGAGAAGAGCTCAAACAGCACCCTAAACACTTTCCCTGCACAATGAATGGAAGTTAAAAGAGTAGTGCTATTTCATCTTACTGCCGTCTATTGAATAGGTATGTTTCTTTCTAAGTCTTCAAACTATTTATTTTCTTGGGTGATGTATTTTTCCCATAGGGCTTTGACTAATAATTGAGCAGTATTTTAAAGAATGTTAAGTACAGACAGAATGCTGTGCTTGTCATTGTTCATGCTGGCACTTGCCTGATCGTGGAAGAATCACAAGTGGTTAAATACAGCCATACCTGGACTGTCAGCTGTGTAAGACGAAACTGCATTCTAGTTAAATGACCTTGATGCTGGAAAAATAAAAGCTACATTCTTTCAGAGGTTTTAGAGTCTTTTGCGCTGGTTTTATTCCACTTCTCCTTCTCCCATGGCACCTGCTACCAGATCTGAGGATTGAATGGGTATGAGAAATCCATGAAACAAACCACCACATGCTTCCAGAACACTTTTCACTCCAAAAATCTCTGTCAGGACACTTTAAAATCACAAAATAAATCAAACATTTGTTTTTATATATGTTTAAAGCTCAAACAAAGAGAAAAACAAAAGAACTCCTGCGTGATTGGAAGCCTATGTATCCCTCTGAAGCCCAGAACCTGCCCTTCCTACTGTGCTACTTGTTATGTGCCCCTGACATATTCCGGTTACATTATTGTCAATTGTTTTGGAAAATCAATGAATCTTCTCATGTCGTTTTTCTTCCACACATTTCTGTGACCCATAGTGATTTTCCAGGGTCTCTCTTTAGCATCCTCTAAATATTCAAAATTCATCCATTCATCTAGATGATATAGAAAGAAAAAACACAGTTTTCAAGGTGTAAAATTCTTGCCACGTATTCTTTGAAAAGTATGTCTGCTTAGTAGGTTTCTGTAATAAAATGTCAACTAAACTCATTTTCAAAAATTATTTACTGTAGATGTTATAGCTTAACAAATGTATTTGCAAAGCCTGAAAACTGAAGTAATTTGTCAATATTAAAGTGATACTTCAAGTAGGCAAGAAAAGACAAAGTAATTATACAGTTTAGTACTAATTTATGCTACATTTATGTAAATATCCAAAGGTAAGTTATTGTGGTAAGTAGATGGAATAAAAGATGTAGATAATATAGGAAGTCACCTCAAATCAGTATTTAATTAGGTAAATAAGAAGTCATTAACATAATTTGTCAGCACCTCTGTACTGCACTCCCATTGTCTTTTGAACTGTTTCTTTTTAATTGAGCTAAAACTTACCTAACATAAAATTCACCACTGAAAACACTTTAAAGTGTATAGCTCAGTGCTTTTAGTACTTGCACAATGTTGTGCAACTACCACCACTGCCTAATTTCATACCATTTTTGCCATTTCAAAGAGGAACCTTGTACTCATTGAGCAGGGATCACCATTCTTTGCCCCACCCTTAATCCCTGGCTACCATTAATCTGCTTTCTCATTTTATGGATTTTCCTATTCTGGGAGTTTCATATAAATGGAATAATAATCAGTATGTCTAACCTTTTTGCTGGGCATATTGTCTTAAATGTTTATCCATGTTGTAGTATGTACCAGTACTTCACGTGTTTTATGGCCAAATAATTTCCATTATATTGATATATCACTTTTTGTATATCAGTTCATCACATGATAAATATTTGAGTTGATTCCACTTTTTAGCTATTATGAATAATTCTGCTAAGAACATTTGTGTACAAGTTTTTTTTTTTTTTTTTTTTTTTTTTTTTTTTTTTTTTTTGAGATAGAGTCTCACTCTGTCACCCAGGCTGGAGTGCAGTGGCGAGATCTTGGCTTATTGCAGGCTCTGCCCTGGGTTCACTCCATTCTCCTGCCTCAGCCTCCTAAGTAGCTGCAACTACAGGCGCCCGCCACCTCGCCTGGCTAATTTTTTGTATTTTTTTAGTAGAGACGGGGTTTCACCGTGTTAGCCAGGATGGTCACGATCTCCTGACCTTGTGATCTGCCCGCCTCGGCCTCCCAAAGTGCTGGGATTACAGGTGTGAGCCACCTCACCTGGCCCCACAAGTTTTTGTACTTGTTTCCAATTCTGTTGGGTACATATCTAAGAGTAAAATGCTTATCCTATGGTTATTTTGTTTAACATTTTCAGAAACAACAAAACGGTTTTCCAAAGTGAACTCCCTGTTTTACATTCCTACCAGAAATGTATGGCAGGGCGAGAGGTTCCAATGTCTTCACATCTTTGCCAACACCAATTTGCCTTTTATTTTTGTTTTAACCATTGCCATCCTAGTGAGTGTGAAGAGTATCTCATTGTGGTTTTGATTTGTTTTTCCGTGGTGAGACTATTAAATGTGTATATTTGATATGTGCATATCTTCTTTAGAAAAATCTCTATGTTCAAATTATATGTGCATTTTTAAATTGCTTTTTTGTCTTTTTGTTGTTGAGTTGCACAATTATTTATATAATCTAGGTACTTGGAACTTATCAGATATATTATTTGCAAATATGTTCTCTCATTCTGTGGATGACTTTTTAACTTTTTTAATAATAATCTTTGGAGTACAAACATTTTTAGTTCTGATGAATCCCAATGTATCTATTTTTCTTTTGTTGCTTGTGCATTTGGTGTCATATTTAAGAAAGTGTTGCTTAATAAAAGGTCACAAATATTGATACCTATATTTTCTTCTAAGCGTTTGATATTTTAGCTCTTACATTTAGAACTTTGATCCATTTTAAGGTAATTTTTATGGTGTGAGGTAGGGCTCCAAATTTATTCATTTTCATTTAGCTATTAAGTTTTCCTAGCACTATTTGTTCAAATGATTGTTGTTTTCCCATTAAATGGTCTTGGCATTTTAATTTTTATTTCTTTTTATTTTTGTATAGTTTATTAAAATAAATGCCCAGCTCCTTCATTTTGATTTTAATAATTGAGTCTTTTTCTCTTCCTTCCCAGGTTAGTCTACTTGAAGGTTTGTCAATTTTGTTGATCTTTTGAAGAACCAGCTTTTGTTAATGTTGATTTCTCACTATCGATTTTTTATTCTCTATTTTACTTATCTCCAGTCTATTTCTTGTATTTCCATCCTACTACTTGCTTTGGGTTTAGTTTGCTTTACTTATTCCAGTTCCTTATGGTAGAAGTTTAGGTAATTGATTTGTGATTTTTTTTTTTTCCATCTGAATGTAGGTGTTTACAGCTCTAAATTCTTTTCTGAGCACTGCTTTTGATGCATCCCCAAAATTTTATTATATTTTCATTCTCATTTATTTCACAGCCCTTTCCAATTCCTTTGTGATTTCTTATTTAACTCTTTGGTGTTTTAAGGACAGGTTGTTTAATTTCCAACTATTCATAAATTTTCTATGTTTTCTTATGTTGTTAATTTCTAATTTTATTCCATTGTATTTCGTGAAGATACTTTTGGGGATATCAATGTTTTTAAATATATTGAAACTTATTTTGTGGTCAAAGATATGATCTATCCTGGAAAACATTTCATGTGTACTTAAGAAAAATGTGTATTCTGCTGGGTTAAGTGTTCTGTGTATCTCTTTTAAATTTAATTGATTTATAGTGTGATCAAGTCCTCTTGTTCCTTGTTGATCTTTGTCCAGTTGGTTATCCATTAATAAAAATGGGAACTTGATGTATCCAACTATTATTGTTGAACTATTTCTCCCTTTAATTCTACCAATATTTGTTTCATATATTTTGGGACCCTCTCATTTGGTGCACATTTGTTTACAATTGTTATAATTTCCTGAGAAACTGACACTTGTATCAATATATAATGTCCACCTTTGTCTCTTGTAACAATTTTTTACTTTTTTTTCAAATATTAATATAGCCACATCCCTTCCTTTTTGGCTACAATTTGATATGAATATCATTTTTATTATTTTACTTTTAATTGACTTGTGTTTTGAAATATGAAGTGAGTCTCTTCAGATAGCACATATTTGGATAAATTTATGCATCCATTCTGCCTATTTCCACCTTTTAATTGAAAAGATAAATTCATTTATAGTAACTTATTTTCCCATTTGTTCTTTATATTTCTCATTTTTTGTTTCTCATTTCCTCCATTACTTTCTTCTTTTGTGCTTAATTGATTGTTTTCAATGTACCATTCTGATTTCTTTCTCATTTTCTTTATTTTTTTTTTTTGTAATTTTCTCAGCATTTATCCTGAGGATTACAATTAACATTTTAAAATCTTAAATTTATAACAAATTAGTTTGAATTAATACCAACTTAGTTATGATAATATACAAAACTCCTGCCCCTTTACAGTTCTATCTTTCTCTTTATTGTGGTTATTGTCACAAGTTAAATCTTCATATATTACATTTAATGTAATTTATAATTATTATTGCATGCATTTAAAACATTCTCTCAGATGAGTTGTGTCTCCACCAAAGATATGTTGAAATCTTCATCTCAAGTAGTTGTGAACATAGCTTTATTTGAAAACAGATTTTTTTGCAGATATAATCAAGTTACAACAAGGTCATTAAGGTTGGCCCTCATCCAATTTGACTGGTGTTCCTATAAAAGGGGAAAATAGCTATGTAAAGACATGGACACACAGGGAAACTATCTTGTGATGTCAGAGACAGAGATTGAAATTCTGTCAGCTGCAAGCCAAGGAACATCAGGGATTGCTGGCAAACTACCAGAGGCTGGGAAGAGGCAACAAATGATTCCCTTCTAGGGGTTTCAGAGGAAAGAGCTCTGGTGACACTTTATTTCAGACTTTAAGCCTCCAGAACTGTGAGACAATAAATTTATTTATTCAGTTTATATATGTATCTTTACAGGCACTGTAAAGATTTGCATTACATTTCACAATTCCTGCTCTCAACCTATGTAGCGATTACTATAGCAAAAGGACATCTTTTCCTGGACCCAGATTATGCCTTGCGTGTAGGAGGAGATTAGTAGAAGGATAAACTAAGTTTCTAATGGAGTCAGGGAAATTTTGACTGTGGATAAACCATTTTAGTTGTGAGTAAAATGTTGAAAAGTGCTGAATTAGGCTGAGAAACAACAGAAAAGAGTTGTAGATGAGGGCTCTTGTGCCAAGTCATGAAAGTTCAAAATAACATGAGTTGTTTTGGAAAACATAAGAATTTCCATATTACTGGATATTATTATTTGAGATGAGAATGAAAGGATGTACTAATAATGACTCTAAGTTACAATTGTGAAAACTTGCTTCAACTAGATTTAAGAAGAAATAGAGGAAGACTTGTACTCATATAACTTAAAATATTATGGTTTCTGGCATAGCAATATCCAGGGATTCAAATCACACCATCTGGACTCTCTTTTTGTCTCCACCCCTTGCCTCTTCTTTCTTGTGTGTTGGCGTCATTCTCAGTAGAGTTGACAAAGATGGTAGCCAAATCTGGTGACTCACATCCATCAACTTAGTTACCCTAGAGGATGAGAATTTTGTTGCTATTGTTATTGTCATTGTTTTTTCCTAACACCCTGTGAAAAGTTCTGGGTAGGTGATTGATTGGCTCATATTTGGTCATTTTATATTTCCTGGGGCGCTCTGACTATCTGAGTTTGATTTTACATGCTTACCTCTAGGCATGGAAGGGGCAGTGCCAAAATCCTCTCAGCAAATAAAATGAATTATTCAAATTCAGATTATTTTAAAATTACATAAGAATAACCTTCAAAATGGATTATGAGCAGTAAAAAGGACAGAAACAAAAGAAAACCAGAACCCAAACAATTGTTTACACCTGAGGAAATAAAAACTTGAGTATGGTAAGTGGACAGAACCAGATCATGATATACAAGAAATGAAATGTGGTTTGTCCTGTAGGAAAGAGACATTGAGCACATTTGGTAAAAACAAACAATGACATGAATATGTTTGCATATCAGAAAGAGGACTCTGAGGATTGTGTAGAAGATCTATCAGAGATGGGTGAGTGTAAGGCCACTGACAAATAATGTATCTCAAGTACAAAGCTTTTTCCTTATCTGGATGCATTTTTCTAATATTTTTCATACTCTTCAGAGACCTTGGGACACGACACAAAAATAGTGTGCTTTGTTTAAGCCGGTTATGCAAATATGATTCCATTGTAAAATATAAATTATATATATAGTATTATATAATACTGGCTTGTACTTTTCAAATACTACATTTTAGAAAAATGCTAACAACTTTCTTCTGAATTAAATATGTCTTTCTCTAGAATATTTTTATTTCCTGTACACATTCATGTGTTTATGCATACATAATGACAACTGTACTATTCTGGTATACATGCTCTTTATATAAGCATTATAAATTCTAAAGAAGATATTTTGAATAGTCAAATAATGAAATAATATCATTTAGAAAATAGTAAAATCAACCAGACTAACTGAATATTCATCACAATTCAACATATGCTAATATCACATATCACTTATTAAATTTAAATTCTTGACGATTTTGCCTTCCTTTAGTATGTATTAAACATTAGCCTGCAGTGCTGGCTAAGGCTCTTTACATAATAAAGGTCACCCATATTCATGTAGGCTCTCACAAATGTTTATATTTATTTTAGATCAGTAATCTTCTGTGTGCTTTGTGTAAAAACATACTGGAAAAAAAATACTTCCAAACCAGACATCTTGCAGCAGGGGATAAACATGAAGATCAGAACTTTGAAATTCTTTTGTAAACAGAAGACTAGTATCACTGAAGCACAAAATATGTCAAGAGATTGTGCTTGCTTATTTATTTCTGTTACATTGTATTGGCCCTTGTCCTAAGTTTGTATTTGCATAGTGTTAGGCATGCAGAGAAAAGAGTGTGTCTATTTGCATTTTTAACATTCAGTGTCTTTGGCATAAACGAAGGTAGGCAGTTTGCTCTCATAGTCCCTCAATACATTTCTTATCATGAAAATATCTCCCTACTGATTTATTAACATGGTGTGCAGAATGAGTCAGAATATTATTGAGGCAAACTTCAAATATCAGTGAAAGTTTAGACTCTTAGTTAAATCTGCATCTCAAATGTGATTTTTAAAAATACTGTTATGAGATTTAGTCATGCACTCTTTCCTCAGACATCCCATCAACCACCCCCAACCATTTTATGCATTTGTTGATACAGACTTTGCACTGACTCAAATATCTATTTCTAACATTGAGGAGTGACATCACTTGGAATCTTAGAGTAGGCTAATAATAGGTTGATTCATTTCAACTAATCTTCTAATGTGTAGGACAGTCTTAATGCAAACAGAGGAAACAAACAAACAAATAGCAAAGGCATGTTTTGAAAACAGCAGTCAGATCTAGGGATTCAGATACAATTCATTTGAAGAAAGCACATATATAAAAGCTTCAGAGAACAGAGGGTTCAATTGCAGCTTTAATGCTTATTCATTGGAGGAATATTGGTCAATTTCTAATGTATTCTTTTATTTTTCAATCACAAATCATTTTTTAAATTAATACTTAATACAACCTATAGTGTATCAGGAATCTCATCTACCTCAATTTCATGTGATTATACCTATTCCATAGCTTTGTTTTCAACCTTGTATTTAAAATGACATGTGAAGGGCTTAGCACAATGCCTCACACATTGTAGAGGAAGGGTACTCAATACATATTAGTGGAATGAATACATGGATTGAATAACATCCACCAAACCTCATGAAGATCATTCTAAAATAAAAGGACATCTTCCTAAGTATTCAAGATGGTCTGTTTAGCTATGAACACATTAAATTGCACAGGGCTGTTTCAAAGTTCAAAGAAGAACCAAACAAGTCATAATTATTATTTCTTTACCACTCACAATATTTTAATTAAGTCTACTTTGGTTTCCAAAGTATTCGTATGCTTCACCTTGCAAGTACTATGGTATTATCACAGTTTGGCAGTCTTATACAATAATTTTTTTGTTCATATATACAAAAAATCAAAAAAGCATTGCACAAACTGGTCAAACCCATTATAAGTTACAAATGCACACAACATGTCAGAATAAAATAACAATTCAACTCCATGAATGCCATTTGCTATTATTAGCAATAATGAAAATGTTTCTTTAGCATGGAATTTCTTATTTATGAAAATTTATAATTGCTGACATACATTAAGCAGAGAAATTTCAGTAATTATATTTAGCATTAAAAGGGCAAAATGCATTACAATGTGTTTGTAATACACATATAAAGTTAAAGAGTAATAGAATGAACCTCATGAATCAATACTTTGCTAAAGAAAGAAGTAGTTAGTACTTTGCAGAGCCTCACGGGACACTCATTGATCTCATTTCCATCATTCCCTCACAACAAGTAACACTTTTCTTAATTTGGTGATAACCATTTTTTCCTAAATCTTTGTAGATTTATCACAGTAATAGATATCCCTAAATATTATGTACGTATTTTAGTTTTGCTTTTTTGTGAGCTTTATAATAATAGGCTGACATTGGGTTGATTCTTCTCTGACCTTCTGTTTATCCCTCAGAGTTGATTTCAGATTTAGCAATGAGGATTTGTGTAGCCCTACTTCAATCATTTTCATTGCTCACAAGCAGTGACTCTTGAACCTTTTGATTTCAGCCCCCTTTTTATTGTTTTCTTAATGCATACTAAAATTATTTTCCCATCAATCTGAGTTTATCATGCCCATGCCATCCCACCATCCCCCAGCCCCCTGCAAAAACGAGTATGCTTGCCAGTTCTGGCATTCAGGTTTCTTCCTCCATCCCCACACATTCCACCCCTTTTGAGGCAATGCAGAGTAACAACATCTAGAACTGCAGATCTGATTTCTTACGGGTATGTGTCTGCTGCTTGCTTTGCTTGTTTTGTTATGCTCCTTGTTTGTGCGAGAACATTAAATTTACTAAGTTATATGAAACCCTTATTTCCCTGGACTCCTATTACGTGCTCTCTTCTTACTAAACTACTATCCCCAAGAGTGCTTATAAATTAGGTCTTGGTATGGCAAACCATCTCATGCCTTGACCGGCTAAAAACTTCTTTAACTACTTGATTCACAGATAATGGTGCTCCTTCCCTAGATCTAGCCCTCTTTCATTTTGGTCTGTGCTTTTCCCCACACTATAAACCCAATCTTTTCATATATATATGTGTATATACGTGTATATATATGTGTGTATATATGTGTATATTAGTGCATATATAATGTATATATACACTAATGTATATATTCACTAATATATACACTATATACATATACACACTATATATACTATATATAATGTATATATAATATATACATTAGTGTATATATAATATATACATTAGTGTATATATACACATATACACATGTATATACACACATATATATGAAATATTCGTATATATGCATATATATACAGAAGCACACATATATGTGCGTGTGTGTGTGTGTGTGTATATATATGCTTCTGTCTCCTAATATATATATTAATACTTCCTACAGGCCTTTTGCTAGTCGCCAAACACATCCATCTGCCTCAAGCTGTTCGGCATGGGGGTGGACCTCCCTTTTGTCTCAACAATCTGAGAAATACTAAGCCCATTGCTTGATAAGCTTTAGATCAGTGGACTTTTTATCTTTTTATATTCCCTTTCTCGGTGGATGAAGAGGGGAGTTACGTTGGTAATACTTGCATGCTCTCTTTTTCAGTACCTATTTTTTATCTTATGACAATAGTAATAAGATACCTACATGCCATTCACTCAGTGCATTACACACTCAAACATTTGAGGTAGGAGATGATCCTATCTCAAGTGAGAAAGCAGCACCAGATAAAACGCTCCAGACACAGAGAAATCATTTGGGAAGATTCCACAACACTGTGCCATCCAACCGGAGGTTTAAGAGAATGTGGCCAGAAATCTCAGCCATGGGCAAACCATAGGCTTACATTTGGTAAAGTAAGGTTTTTATTTCCATAGATAATGGATAAATAATTCCAACGGGAGAGTTAAAGCAGACTTTTGAAGAAGGGGAAGATAACATTAGCTCTCAAATAAATAGTTCAAAATTGTTTTTTTAGGGATTGTAAATTTGCTAGAAAATGAGGTGTAAATATGAAATGTAATTAAGAGTGAGAATGGGAACTGACTAAAGAAGGCCTAGGAACTGAGGTAAAATTCTCAGGTGACTCAAAAAATGTTGAGTTTGGCTCGAAGTTTGGCACAATGGATGTTGCATTTGTTGTGAAACTGTCCCCACCAAGTAGATTTGCATGTTTTCTTCAGAAGCCCAGCAATGAGGCCAGCACAGTGACAGGAAACTGGGGGCTTCCAGGCTTGAACTGATATAAACTCTGAGGTGTCTTTGATGAAAGGACTTGATTGGCATCTGTGAAAACTACATTTCTCTCCAATACTGAGGAGAAGGCTTGCAAGGTAGAAATGTTCATTACATAAATTAAAAGGTAGCATTACTCATTCTTTAAGTATGATAGATAAATTCAGACCAGGCATACACCTGCACACACACACATATATACATGTACCTACACACAAAACACCATTAGAAAAAAATTCCAAAAATAAGAAAATGTGAAAAAATTCTCTAAGTGGGAGTGAATGAAATGATCATTTTCTTCATATTTTCCTATATTTTCTACAATTAGGAGTTGTTATATTTGTTATTGGAAAAATATTTATAACAGTAAGAATATAAATTGACCCATAATAGTTCTTTGTTTTCCTAGAAGCTGTCAGAAAAAGCCTGCCATAATTTCTTCTGAAGTTAATATTCTTTCTCGTATTAAGACTAATGTTCAAAATAATCTATATTGATAATGTGGATGTTAATTTACAATAAAGAAGGGCAGAGGAGAGATATACTACAATGAAATGGTCACATGGCAGGAAGAACACGACACCAGGCAATCTCTGGTACATGTTCAGCATAGCCCGATTTTGGTCTATTCTGTGAAGAAACTGGATTTTGACATTCTCTGTATCCAATTTGTTTTCTTCTGCTGAAGACATGATTCTACATTTTAAGCACTCACCATTCTGGAAATAATCATCTAACAAAAGTGTCTTGGGGCAAAGTACTGCCAGATTTGCTTAAACTGTAAGGAGACAACCACAAAAAAAGAACCCCAGATAGTAAAAACTGGGTATACAGGCATATCACTTATTCACACAATCATATAAGAAAATATTAATTTGGTCAACAGTTGTTAATAATTACCGATAATTTTAGGTGACAAACTTCTCTGGTTAATGGACAGTCAGACAGAGTCTTTGACTTTTCACAACCATCACCTTAGTGATAGAAGATGATAATAAGCAAGTGTACAAATAGGGACACTCAATCATAATTACACAAATGATGCCTTGAGACACGACTTCTATCTCCTAAGAGCATCATGAGAAGAATAAGATAATCTCAATAGTCAGCAACCCCAGAATATTATGGAGACATGGAAATATTATCACTTTGATATAATCAAGCCTCATTTTTTGTTTTATACTTTTTATTTATTTTAATTTTTTTTATTTTGTGGGTACATAGTAGGTGTATATTTTGATACAGGCATGCAGTATGAAATAAGTACATCATGAGGAATGGGGTATTCATACCTTCAAGCATGACGCTTGAAAATAACTTAGAGTGTAATCAACCCTCATTTTGATTTTATCTTTTTTTCTGCCACAATGGAGCAGAAACCATTTAATCACCAGGCACGTATACACACACACATACAGCAGCACATATTAGGGGACTGAGATTCTTTTTGTTCTGTTCTTCCCCTCCTTTCCACAGAGTTTGGTCCCAAGGGCACATCTTTTTTTCCCAGCTTTTTTGAGGTATAATTGACAAATAGCATTGTATATATTTAAGGTGAACAAAATGATGATTACATATACATATATATTATGAAATGATCACAATCAAGTGAGTTAACACATCCGTTATCTCGCAGTTTCCATTTGTGTGTGTGTGTGTGTGTGTGTGTGTGTGTGTGTATGTGTGGTGAGCACAGCTGAGATCTATTCTGTTAGCAAATTTCAAGTATATAATACAATACCATTAGCTGTAGTCACCATATTGTACATCAGATTTCCAGAAATTATTCATCTCATGGGCACATACACCCTGCTAAAAAACCTAAGCTGCAACACACAGGGAATTAGGTCATGGATACAGATTATCCCTTTGTAATTATTTGACATTGAATCAAGATGACCAGGTCTTTGCAATCTTGTATCAATCTGTCTGTGCATCTGGGCACCCAAGAAGGGGCGTGGCCTCTGGCAAGATGAATGGCAGCTGTAGCCAATGGGGTGCTACTTTCTGGGTCCAGCCCACAATCTCAGCCAATGTTCACCAGTGGCTCTTGTTTCTTTCCTCCTCTTTCTTCCTGGGAACTGGTGGGTGTAAGATTGAAATCTGGTGTGTGGGGTTGCTGCAGGAGGGAAATAGGTGAATGCACAGCAAGATGAGTGGAAGGTTTGGTTAAAGGACAATCCTGAGTGTCTCTGGAACCATGAAGAAACCCTCTGGGTTATGTACATGGAGGAGAGGAAGGAAGTACAAGGAAAGTGCTGCCCAGCCTCATAATGCCAGCCTGACCCAATCACAGAATGACTTGCTAACATGTTTACTAGTTGACTTTAGGGATGAAGAGACTTGTCTTGATAACAGAGTGATTGTGTCCACCTCCATGTAGTGAACATTTTCTTCTCTCATTATAAAAGTAAAGATAGAAGTAAAATCATTAAAAATGGAATTTCACATATAAGTAAAAATAATTTAAGCAAATATAGTAAATTTAAGTATCAAATTCTTCCCTATTTTGAAATGGGCAGGTCTTCTGAGGATGGCATTAATCACTAGAAGAAAAAAATGGAATAAAAAAGCATCAAATATTTAAAACACAATTAATTGTGTTTTCATCCCATTTTCATTTTTATGGGAGTGCTTTTTTTTAAGTTGAAATGAAGTTAACAGGCATTTCCTGAATCCACACGTCTAATAAGATACTGTTTAAAAACACAAGGAGAAGAAGATAGGAAGGAAAGAGAATATTTCATGGCTTCAGAGCTGGATGACATTATTATTTTATCTTTAATACTGTTATTTAAGGGTATCATTGAAGAAAACCATGCATGTTAATTTTTTAATACAAGGTGGGGTATAAATTAACAACACAAAGAGTGTACAAATATTTATCATGTAATGTGGAGTTAAAAGTTCCATGAGTTTAGTGGGACATGAGAGGTGATCAGATAAGCTACACTGTCAAGACACGTGTGACAATGTTTAATGAATGAAATTATCTCGAGAACTGTGGAGAGCAGAATGGCTTAGTTGTAAGCGCCAATGCATTCATGAAATATAAGGCACCAGAGCACATGCAGCCTTATTCTGTTAAAATATATGTGTATGTTCTTAAAGAGTGATAAGTGAGTCTGCAAGTCTAGTTTGAAAGCAAAGGTATTCATGATGACTTTGAGCCAGGGACTAGTATTTAAGAACTATGCTTTAGAAACATTAATCTAGAATTAAGATGTGTAGTGAATTTAAGTGGTTCTAGATATTCACTGAACTGTGAGGAAAGATAGAATTGATGCAGTGCAGATGAGCCCCAAAGTGGGCTTAGCATGTGAGGGTTCTTGGCTTTGCCCGGGAAGGAATTCGAGGGTAGGATAGAAGGAAACAGCTTTATTGAAGTGGCAGTGTTACAACTCCATGGTGTCATAACTCCATGACTGCTCCTGTAGGGCAGGGCCAGGGCTGTTTGCAGTCATATTTACACCTACATTTAATTCCATATAGATTAACGGATAGTTTATGCAGAAATTTCTAGGGAAGATGTAGTATCTTCTGAGTCATTGCCATGGTAAGGGGTGGTAATTCCCAGGTGTTGCCATGGCTTAGCAGTGGGCGTGTCTTATGGAAAGCTGCTTCCACCTCACCTCTACTTTAGTTAGTCCTCAATTTGGTCCAGTGTCTGAGCCCTACCTTTGGAGTCAGTTCCCACCTTCTACCTCAGAACGAGCATTAGAATGAACATGAAGCTGCAAGATGACTCCTAACTTGTAAATTATGTGACCCCAGTAGGATTTCTCAGCTAGTACGAATCTTAGTTTTCTTATGTCTATAAAAAGGAGCAGAATATCTACTACACAGAGTGTTCATTAAAGTTTGGAAAGTATCTGAATGTACATTCCCAATAATTACTATTTATTCCTGTCTATGTCTGTCAGTCATCTAAGGTTCTATCAATTATTGTAGTCTAAGAGTAGAGCATTAGTTATGAGGATAAACAGGAGAATAATAGAACACTTAAGTAACCTATATCAATGATTTTACTCCCAATAGGAAATGATGAGTTGAAACAAATGGTCAGTTATGACAAAACATTCTGAAACCTTTTTTTTCACTGAAAATAATTACTAAAATGGAGAAAACACGATAATTTTATAATTGATGGATTAAAATATTTGATGTGTTATGTATTTTAACTTATTTCCTAATAATGGAAAATTTTTGGTTAAACATTGCAGTATATGGAGTTGGATGATCTGAAGTGATGCCAAACTCAGGCCTCAAAATAAATTTTGAGAAGTATGGGGAAATTTGGTGACTCTGGCAACAAGAAACATTTTGAAGACATTTTGGCCCTGCATCAAATGGATCATCTGAATTTAAGGAGTCATCACCAGGGGAATTCTGTTCTTTCTTTGAAAACAAAATTGGTCTTTGTTTATGAAATGTATCATGTTTAAAGAATTGCAAAAGAGGAGATCGTTTCTAAGTTGTCTTATTTCATTTGTCAGTATTTTTCACATAATAAAAACAAGTTATCTCCTCTACTTCTTCCTTGAGCTGTTCCCAAAGGCTCACAAAAAGAGAGAGAAGAGAGCATTAGAAAGAGCAATGCCACTTAGAAACCACATGGCAGGATTATGTAAGAGAATAAAAATAACATAAATATACATATATACATATGTATATACACACATACACAAACATATATGAGTGTGTATATGTACATTGTTGAGTAAGAAATAGCAAAAATGCTGTTTGATTCTGTACCTAAAACTGAGAATACATCTAAAACATCCATAGGATTAATGGAGCCAAAAGCATAGAAAAATAATAAATAACAACTTCCTAGAATTAGTAATGCTTGGCCCAAATAACTTTTTCTCTGAATTTAAAATTAATAGTTTAATTAAATAAATTAAAATAAATAAATATTTATTTATTTATTGAGTCGGAGTCTTGCTCTGTCACCTAGCCTGGAATGCAGTGGTGTGATCTTGGCCCACTGCAACTGCCACTTCCTAGGTTCAAGTGATTCTCCTACCTCAGTCACCCAAGTAGCTGGGTCTACAGGCATATGCCACCACATCTGGCTAATTTTTGTATTTTTTGTAGAGACACAGGTTCACCATGTTGACCAGGCTAGTCTCGAACTCCTGACCTCAAGTGATCCACTTGCCTTGGCCTCCCAAAGTGCTTGGATTACAGGTGTGAACCACAGTGCCCAGCCAAATATGTGTTTATTTTTTAACTTTGAAAAAAAATAAATTGAACGAATAAAATCCCCAATGAACTATTACCCAAAAGATAGTTGCTGTGCAATATTGTGGTGTATGTCTATTTTCCTGGGTTTCTAGGTCAGGTGGGGACTTGGAGAACTTTTCTATCTAGGTAAAAGATTGTAAACGCACCAATCAGCGCTCTGTGTCTAGCTAAAGGTTTGTAAATGCACCAATCAGCACTCTGTAAAAATGGACCAATCAGCACTCTGTAAAATGCACCAATCAGTGCTCTGTAAAATGGACCAATCAGCAGGATGTGGACTGGGCCAAATAAGGGAATAAAACCTGGCCAACTGAGCCAGCAGTGACAACCCACTTGGGTCCACTTCCGTGCTGTGGAAGCTTTGTTCTTTTGCTTTTCATAATAGATCTTGCTGCTGCTTGCTCTTTGGGTCTGCGCTACCTTTTTGAGTGGTAACACTCACTGCAAAGGTCTGTGGCTTCACTCCTGAAGTCAGTAAGACCAAGAACCCACCAGAAGGAAGAAACTCTAGACACATCTGAACATCTGAAGGAACAGACTCCGGACACACCATCTTTAAGAACTGTAAGGCTCACCACGAGTGTCCACGTCTTCATTCTTGAAGTCAGTAAGACCAGGAACCCACTGGAAGGAACCAATTCTGAACACACTATGGTTGCTTCAAAATCTTGGCTCTTGTGAATAGTGTTGCAATAAACATAGGAATGCAGATATCTCTTTGATATCCTGATTTCCTTCTAGGTAAATACCTAGCTGTTGGGTAGCTAGATCATAAGGCAGTTTTATTTTTAGTTTTCTTGAGGAACCTCCAAACTGTTCACCATAGGGGTTGTGCTAATTTACATTCCCACCAACAGTGTATGAGTGTTCCCTTTTCCCCACATCCTTGCCAGCATTTGTCACTGCCTGTCTTTTGGATAAAAGCCATTTTAACTGGGTGAAATGATGTCTCACTGTAGGTTTGATTTCCATTTGTCTGATAATCAGTGATGTGGAGCACTTTTTCATATGCCTATCTACCATCTGTATGTCTTCTTTTGAGAAATATCTATTCAGACTTTTTGCCCATTTTAAAATTGGATTATTAGCTTTTTATCCTATTCAGTTGTTTGAGCTCCTTGTATATTTTGATTTTGAATCTCTTGTGACATGGGTAGTTTAAAAATATCTTCTCCCATTCTCTGGGTTGTCTCTTGACTTTGTTCTTTGCTTCTATAGAAGCTTTTAAACTTGATGTGATCCCATTTGTCCACTTTTTCTTTGGTTGCCTGTGTTTTAGGAGTATTATTCAAGAAATCTTTGCCTAGTCCAATGTCCTAGAGAATTTCTTCAATGTCTTCTTTTAGTAGTTTTATAGTTTGGAGTCTTAGATTTAAGTATTTAATCTATTTTGTTTAGGTTTTTGCGTATGGTGAGAGACAGGAGTTTCATTCTTCTGCATATGAATATCCAATTTTTCCAGCACCATTTATTGAAGAGACCATCCTCTTCCCAATGCATGATCTTGTCCACTTTGCCAGAAATAAGTTCATTGTAAATGTATGAATTTGTTTATGGGTTCTGTATTCTGTTTCATTGGTCTATATATCTGTTTTCATGCCAGTACCATGCAGTCTTAGTTACTATAGCTCTGTAGTATAATCTGACATCAGGTAATGCAATTCCTCCAGTTTTGTTCTTTTTGCTCAGGTTAGCTTTGGCTATGCTGTGTCTTTTGAGGTTCCATATAAATTTTAGGATTGTTTTTTCTACTTCTGTGAATGCCATTGGTATTTTGATAGGGATTGCATTGAATCCATAGATTGCTTTGGATAGTATCACATTTTAACAATATTGATTCTTCTAATGCATGAACATCGAATATCTTTCCTTTCTTTGTGTTCTCTTCAACTTGTAGCATCAAATTTTATAGTTTTTATTTTAGAGAGCATTTACTTCTTGGTTAAGTTTATTTTTAGATATTTTATTTTATTTGTAGCTGTTGTAAATAGCGATTATTTTCCTGATCTCTTTTTTCAGATTGTTTACTGTTGGTGTGTAGAAATGCTACTGATTTTTGTATATTGATTTTATGTCCTGAAACTTTACTGAACTTCTTTATTAATTCTAATGGTTTTTAGGTGGAGTCTTTAGTTTCTCCATGTATAAGATTATATCCTCTGCAAACAAAGATAATTTGATTTCTTCCTTTCCAATTGTATGCTCTTTATTTATTTATTTTTCCTGTTGTCTGATTACTGTAGCTCAGACTTCCAGGACTATGTTGAATAACAGTGGTGAAAGTGGGCATCTTTGTCATGTTCCAGGTCTTAGAGGAAAGGCTTTCAGTTTTATCCCATTTTATCACAGATACTAGCTGTGAGTATGCATATATTGTTTTTATTGTGTTGAGGTGTGTTCCTTCTACACCCAGTTGTTTGATGGTTTTTAAATCACAAAGGGATTTTGAACACTACCAATCAATTTTTCAGCATCAATTGAAATGATAATATGTTTTTTGTCCTTCATTCTGTTGATAGGCTATGTCACAATGATTATTTTTGTGCATGTTGAACCTCCCTAAGTAAAATCCCACTTGGTCATGATCAATGATTGTTATGATGTGTTTTGATTTGCTAGTGTTTTGTTGAGAATTTATGCATCAATATTCATTAAAAATATTGGCCTGTAGTTTTTTTTCTTTTTTCTTTTCTTTTTTTTAAAATGTCTTTGTCTGGTTTTCGTTTCAGGGTAATACTAGCCTCATAGAAAGAGTTTTCAATTATTCTCTCCTCTATTTTTTAGAGTAGTTCAAGTAGGATGGTATTTGTTCCTCTTTAAATGTTTGGCAAAATTCAGCAGTGAATCCATCAGGTCCCAGGCTTTTCATTGCTGGAAGACCTTATTATGACTTCAGTCTCATCACTTGTTACTGGTCTGCTCAGGTTTTGGATTTCATCATAGTTCAGTCTTGGTAGGTTGTATATGTCTAGGAATTTATTCATTTCTTTCTAGGTTTTCCATTTTATTGGTATATAATTTCTCAAAGTAGCTTCCAATTATACTTTTAATTTCTGTGGTATCAGTTGTAATGTCTGCTTTTTTATGAATGATTTTATTTATTTGTGGATTCTCTTTATTTTTCTTACCTTAGCTAAAAGTTTGTCATTTGCTTTATCTTTTCAAAAAACTGATTTTTTCTTTCATTGATCTTTTGTATTTTTTATTTGTTTCAATCTCATTTATTTCTTGACTTATCTTTATTATTTCTTTTCTTCTACTAATTCTGGGTTTGGTTTGCTCTTCTTTCACAGTTATTTAAGATGCATTATTAGGTTGTTTATTTGAAACTTTTCTACTTTTTTGATATAGGCACTTATGGCTTAAACTTTCTTCTTAGTACTGCTTTTGCTGTGTCCCATAGGTTATGATATATTGTGTTTCCATATTTTCACTTTTTTGTGTGGTTTGAAGAAATTGTTTAATTTCCTACATAATTTCTTCATTGACCCACTGATCATTCAGGAGCATATTGTTTAATTTCCATGTGTTTATGTAGTTTCCAAAGCTCTTCTTGTTAGTGATTTCTAGAGGTATAGCATTGAGGTCAGAGGATATACTTGATATAATTTCAACTTTTTTGAATGTTTTAAGATTTGGTTTTTGGTGTAATATATTGCCTATCCTTGAGAATGATCTATGTGCTGAGGAGAAGAATATGCATTCTACAACTGTTGGATGAAATGTTCCATAAACAGCTAATAAGTCCGTTCATGAGGATTAAGTCTGATGTTTCCTGATTGACTTTCTATCTGTGTTATCTGTCCAGTGGCAAAAATGAGGTCTTGAAGTCTCCAGCTCATATTGTATTGGGGTCTATCTCTTTCTTTGGCTCTAGTAATATTTGATCTGTATGTCTAGGTGCTCCAGTGTTGGGTGCATATGTATTTACAATTGTCATATTCTCTTGCTGAATTGACCCCATTATCTTTACGTAATAAACTTCTTTATCTCTTTTTAACAGTGCTTGCCTTGAAATTTATTTCGTCTGATATAAGTATAGCTACTCCTGTTCTTTTTTGCTCTCCATTTGCATGGAACATCTTTTCCCATCCTTTTATTTTCAGTCTCTATGTATCTTTATAGGTGAAGTGAATTTCAAGATCATTGGGTCTTGTTTTTTAATCCATTCAGCCACTCTATACTACTTACTTACAGTGTTATTACTGATAAGTAAGTACTTACTCCTGCCATATTATTGTTTGTTTTCTGGTTGATTTGTGGTCGGTCTTGTCTTCTTTCCTTCTTGCTTTCTTATTAGTGAAAGTGATTTGCTCTGGTGGCATGTTTTAATTCTTGCTTTTATTTTTGTGTATCTGTTGTTTTTTATTTGCAGTAACCATGAGGTGTGCAAACAGTATCTTATAATCCATTATTTTAAACTGATTATAACTTAACAGTGATTGTGAAACCACCCTAACAAACAAGCAAAGAGAAAACTAATAAAAACTCTACACTTTAACTTCATTCCCCCAAGTTTTAACTTTTAGTTGTTTCTATTTATGTATTATTACACTCTCTCTGTCTTGAAAAGTTGTCGTAGTTATTATTTTTGGTAGGTTCATTTTTTAGTCTTTCTACTCAAAATATGAATACTTTACACACTACAATTACAGTGTTTCAATAGTGTGTGTTTATCTATGAACTTATTATTACCAGTGAGTTTTGTACCTTCAAATAATTTCTTATTGTTTAATAAAGTCCTTTCTTTTCAGGTTAAAGAATTGCCTTTAGCATTTCTTGTAGGACATGTCTGGTGTTGATGAAATCTCTCAACTTTTGTTTGTCTGGGAAAGTATTTCATTCTCCTTCATGTTTGACAGATATTTTCACTGAGTATACTATTTCAGGATATAAGTATGTTTCCTCCAGCACTTTAAATATGGCATGCCACTCTCTCCTGTCCTGTAAGGTTTCCACTGAGAAGCCTGCTGCCAGACATATTGGAGCTCCTTTGTATGTTACTTGTTTCTTTTCTCTTGCTGCTTTTAGAATCCGGGCATTATTTTTGACCTTTGGGATTTTGATTATTAAATGTCTTAATATTAAATAGGCTTATTTGGGTTGACATTTTCTAATTTTGTGAAGAATTACATTGGTAATTTGATAGAGATTGCATTGAATCTATAAATTGCTTTGGGGCCGGGTGTGGTGGCTCACGCCTGTAATCCCAGCACTTTCGGAGGCCAAGGTGGGTGGGTCACAAGGTCAGGAGTCTGAGAGCAGCCTGCCCAACATGGTGAAACCCCTTCTCTACTAAAAAAAAATGTGTGTGTATATATATATATATATATATATATATATATATATATACACACACAGAAAAAAAATTTAGCTGGGCCTGGTGGTGCACGCCTGTAATCCCAGCTACTCAGGATGCTGAGGCAGGAGAACTGCTTGAACTGGGGAGGCGGAGGTTTCATTGAGCCGAGATCGCACCACTGCACTCCAGCCTGGGCAACAGAGCAAGACTCCATCTCAAAATAAATAAATATATACATATAAAATAATAAATATATATGTGTATATATATACACACGTGTGTGTGTGTGTATTTATATATATTGCTTTAGGCAGGGTAATCATTTTAATGATTTTGATTCTTTACATCAAAATCATGAAATGAGTTTGGAATGTTTTTCTGTTTGTGTCACTGTTGAGTCATCTATGATTTCTTTTACCAGTGTTTTGTAGTTCTTGTAAAGATATTTTGTCCTCTTAGTTAAATGTATTCCTAGGTATTTCATTTCCACGTTTGTGGCTATTTTAAATGGAATTGAATTCTTGATTTGGTTCTCAGCTTGCATGTTATCAGTGTATAAAAATGCAACTGATGTCCGTACATTGATTTTGTACTCTGAAGCATTACTGAAGTTGAGTATCGAGTCTAGGAGTCTTTTGGAGATGTCTTTAGGGTTTTCTAGGCATAAGATTGTCTCATCAAGAGAGACAATTTTACTTCCCCTTTTCTTATTTATTTGTCTTGCCTGATTTCTCTGGCTAGCATTTCCATGACTTCGTTGAATAGGAATGGTGAGAGAGGACATCCTTGTTTTATTCTTTCTAAGGGGGAATGTTTTCAACTTTTTTCCAGTCAGTATGATGCTATACTGTAGCTTTGTCAATATGGCTCTTGTATTGAGGTATGTTCCTTCAACACCTAGTTTGTTGTAGGTTTTTATCATAAAGGTTGTTGTGTTTTATCAAATGCTTTTCCTACATCTATTGAAATGATCATATTGTTTTTGTTCTTAATTCTGTTTACTTGGTGAATCACATTTATTGATTTGTGAATGTTGAATCATCTTTTCATCCCTAGAATAAAACCTACTTGGTTGAGATGAATTATAATTTTGATATGCTGTTGGATTTGGTTTGCTAGTATTGCATTGAGGATTTTTGCTTTTATGTTCATCAGGGATATTGGCCTGTAGTTTTTTGTTTTTGTTGTATCCTCACCTGATTTTGGTGTCAGGCTGCTGATGCTAATTTTATAGAATGAGTTAGGGAGAAATACTTTCTCCTTAATTTTTTGAAATAGTTTCAGTAAGATTGGCACTGGCACTTCTTTGTAAACTTGGTAAAAATCAGCTGTGAATCCATCTGATTTGGGGCTTTTTTGTTTTAATCTTTTTATTATTGATTCAATTTCATTACTCAATATTGGTCTGTTTAGAATTGCTCTTTTTTCCTATTTCAATCTTGGGATGTTGTATGTTTCTAGAAATATATCCATTTCTGCTAGGTTTTCTAGTTTGTGCACATAGAGATGAATCTCAAATAATATTTTGCCTTTTTGTGGTATCAGTTATAATGTCACATTTATTATTTCTGATTGTGCTTATTTGAATGTTCTCTCCCTTTTTCTTGGTTAACCTAGATAATGGTTTATTGATTTCATTTATGCTTTCAAAGAAAACATTTTTCATTTTGTTGGTATGTACTTTTTAGACTCAGTCTTAATTTATTCAATCGTCTTTACATCGTTGTTATTTATTTTATTACCTAGCTTTCAATTTGGTTTGTTCTTGCATTCCTAGTTCTTTGTGTTGCAACATTGGTTGGTTAATTTGAAAGTTTCATCTTTTTGATTTGGGCCTTTAATGCTATAAATTTCCTCTTACCATTGCTTTTGCTGTATCCCACAGGTTTTAATATGCTTTGTGCCTATTTTCATTTATTTCAAACACTTTTTTGATTTTTGCCATCATGTTGTTGTTTACCCAAAAGCCATTCAGTAGAAAGTTGTTTCATTTATATGTCCTTGGATAGTTTTGAGAGTTTCTCTTAGTATTGATTTCTAGTTTTATTTCACTGTGGTCCAGACAGATACTTGATGTGATTTCAGTTTATGTTTTAAATTCATTACGACTTACTTTATGACCAAGCACATGGTCAATTTTGGAGAATGTTCCAGGTGTGGGTAAGAAAAATGTATATTCTGCAATTGTCAGGTGGAATGTTCTGTAAATGTCTATTTGGTCCATTTGGTCTAGAGTCCAGTTTAAGTCAAGGGTTTCTTTGTTGACTTTCTAACTTGATGACCTGTCTAATGTTGTCAGTATGATTTTGAAGTTCTGTACTCTTATTGTATTGCTTGTAGTCTATTTCCTATGTCTAGTAGATTTGTTTTTTAAATCTGGGTGCTCCAGTGTTGAGTACATGTATAATCAGGATAGTTAAATCTTCCTGTTGTATTGAAAACTTTATCATTATATAATGCTTTTTTGTATTTTTTTTACTGTTGTTTAAAGTCTGTTTTAGCTGATATAAGAATAGCTACTTCTGCTCACTATTATCTTCCATTTGCATAATATGTCTTTTTCCACCTCTTTACTTTGATCGTGTGGATGTCTTTAACCATTGGATGAATCTCTTGTAGGCAGCATAATAATAATGTCTTAAAATCCAATTTGCCTTCCATATCTTTAATGTATAGCATTTAGGTCTTTTAATTTCAAGGTTAATATTGATATGTGAGTTTTATTCATGTCATAATTTTATTAGCTAGTTGCCTTGGAGTCTCAATTGTGGAATTAGAGGATCTGTGAATTATAGGAATTTATAGGATCTGTGAACTTTCTCCTTATATGTGCTTTAATTATGGCAAGTATCATCCTTTGTTTCCATGTTTAGAACTCCTTTGTGCATTTCTTGTAGGGCCAGTGTAGTATTGATAAATTCTTTTAGTATCTGTTTATCTGGCAAAGGATCTATTTCTCCATTTATGAAGCTTAGCTTGGCAGGATAAGCATTTCTTGGATGGCATTTATTTTTTCTTTAAGGGGGCTAAAAATAGGTCCCCAATCTCTTCTGGCTTGGAAGATTTCTTTTGAGATGTCTGTTGTTACTTTGAAGTTATTTTCTGTATAGGTAATTTTATGCTTCACTCTAGCTGACTTTAAGATTTGTTCTTTCGCTTTGGACTTGGATAGTCTGCTGGCTGTATGCTTTGGTGGTGTTAGTCTTGTATAATATCTTACATGTATTCTCTGAATTTATTGTATTGTAATGCTTGTCTACATCTCTAGTAAGTCTGAAAAAAATTTCCCCTAATTATTCACTCAAATATATTTCTAAACTTTTTACTTTTTCTTCTTCTCCATCAGGAAGCTGATAAGTCTTAAGTTTGGTTGGCTTTACATTATCCCGTATTTCTTGAAGGTTTTGTTCATTTTTCAAAAATCTTTTTTTTTTTTTTTGGTCTGGGATAGTTCAAAAGGCTAGTCTTTTAGCTCTGAAATTCCATCTTCTGCTTGGTCTAGTCTATTCCTGAAGCTTTGAACTCTGTTTTGAAGTTCATTCACTGAATTATTTCATTTCTCAAAATTCTGTTTTATATACGTATAATTGTCTTTCATCTTCTGGATTGTTTTCCTAGTTTCTTTTTGTTGGTTTTCAATTTTCTGTTGGCTCTCATTGAGCTTACTTACAATCCACATTTTGATTTTTTTTTATCTGTCCTTTCAAAGTTTTTATTTTGGTTAAGATCCGTCATTAGAGAACAAGTGGGGTCCTTTGGGGTTGTCACAACATTCTATTTCTTCTTGGTGCTGGAGTCCTTGTGCTGGTTCCTTCTCATCTGTAGAATATGTCACTTCTTATTTTTGGATTTTCTTTCATTTGTTTTGGGATTTTGTCTTCCTCCCTCAAGGGTGCAACTGTTGTGTATGTTGGGTAGGACCCTTTGGCTTTGTGTCTTTGTGCCTTTAGGAGACCAAGGCTCTGTATGCGTTTCTTGGACATAGCCTCCTTGTAGCAGTTTTCTCAATTGCTAGTTGTTTGCAGGTTGTAACGTTGTTGTGCTGTGCATGTGGTCAGGCTCACTGTCTCCTATAGAGATGAGGAGGTGGAAGTCTCAGGGGGCTTATCTCATTACCAGCCTTGTGCACTTCTGTCAGCAGGAATTGCATTGGGTTGTGCCCAGCGCATCACAACTGCTGACATCGTTTTACAGTGCTCAACTGGTTCAGTGGGTGATACTTGTGAGCAAGAAGCTGAACACTGTATAAAGATGTCAGCAGTTGTGATGGGCTGGGAAGTTTGACCTCCTGGCCAGTAAGTGGTCCTTGCAAGTGAGAGACGGGTGCAGTGCTAACAGTAGAATTCTTACTTGGCGTTTCTTGGTGGGAGAAGTACCTAGGTGTCCCTGGTAATGAGCAAGGTATGGGGTTCTTAGGGGTTCTACACCAGGCTGTGCTGTCAAGGTGGCTGGAGGGGATAAAGCTGGGCATGGATGGGCCTGGTGAGCATCACCACCAGGCTCTCTGAGGCAGGTGCAAGCACTGACCGTGTCAGGGTCTAGGGGTAGCTCTCAGTATGCCGGCCACCCTGCAAGGAGGAGCAAAGGTGCCTCTTCTGTGCCATGGAGTCTGCTCAGGGGAAAAGGGGCAGCCCAGGTTTCGAGGCAAACAGATAGCTGTGGGTCTCCCCAAGCTTCCACACTCCAGACCCTGGGGGGAGAGGGTTTCCCCTGGTGTCCGCATGGCAACAAGCCTGACTGCTCAGGTTAGTTGCAAGCCTCCCACACCCAGATTGCTGTGCCATTCTGGACATTCCAGACCTGCTGCAGAAACCAGCCACACTCTTCTGTGTTTTAACAGTGAGGCTCCTCCCCTGCTGGAGATCAGGCCACACATCTCATCCCCCTACATTTTTTTTAATTCGTGGGTGGTGTGCTCAAGTCCTGGGGAACTGAGACCAGGCTAGCAGATTTGTCCTCTGCCCCCACAGGGTCAAGTACCAGTGGTGATGGGGTGTTGAACTACTCTCAGGCAGTGAACAAACCACTGAGTCAGGCAATGGAAGCCATGCTTTCTACCCACTCCCCTCATGGTGGGAAAGGCCAAGCAGGCAGTCAGGAAGGACCAGCAGGTATGGGGGCATGTGATCAGATGCCTCTCATTCCCATGACAATGGCAGTGAGGGCTGTCTTTGGCATGTGGGCATGCCCTGGCCACACTCTCTCCCAACCCGACAGATAGCAAGACCTGCAGCTTTTCAGGTTTCAGGGCAGGAGACAGAGCCGTGGGAGGTGGGGTCTAGGTTCACATTTTGCTCCATCTGCCCAGCACACTGATTGATGTCTTTTAGGCTCCATGTAGGTTCAAGCAGTGACTCTGAGTGTTCCCCAGGAAACTTCCCATGCTAAATGTCTGGAGCGATCATGGGAACTCCTGTAGCTAGGATCTCAGAGGTCCACCATGGGAATGAGGTACACCAGGGTCCTTCACTCACCCCCATTTTGGGTCTAGTCTTGGCTAGGGGCTGGTCCTGGAGCAGGGTGATGTAAGCAGGAAGCCTTGCTCCCTGCTTCAATCATGGTGTCTTCCATCGCTTCTCTATTGAATTTCAGTGTTTTTTTCTCAAAAGATAAATTCAATGTGCGAAGGCTCACTTGACATTTGGGTTCCTCCCCACAGAAAAGGTACGTCTCAGCTACATCTAGCCAGCCATCCTTGGGAGGCTATTTTCTTGTATCCTTCAAATTTTATGCTCTTACTTAAATCTGAATGCATAGAATGTTGCTCCCAGCCATGATGGAGTGACAGGACTGAACTTAACCTACTGTCATAAAAAATTAAAAGAATAGAGAAAATACATGAAACAACTGTTTCAGGTAAAAGATGACAAGCAGCCTGGAACGGTGATTGTGGGGACCGTGGGGAAGCACACAAATGAAGTGAGTCCTGTGATCATAATTCAGATGTTTGCCTGAGAGAGTTTTTGGATCATGAGCATAAGGAGGGAGAGCACAGACTGAGCCCAGCATTCTCACTGGATTGACAAGATGGGGAGAGGAAATTAAAGGGGTTGAGAGGGCTGGACGTTGTGGGACAGAGTTCCGAGGAAGGAGTCTCATGGTGAAACAGCACTACAGATGAGTACAGAAATACCCTTGAGGCATTGCTGAATACTAGCCCACCCTACATACAGTAGGTAGATTTTTAAAAGACTGGGCAAGTAACGACCAAGGGATGGTAAGTGGAACACTACTCAGAGTTCACACAAGGTAAAAGGATGTCCAAACCATGATCAGACCCATTGGAGAATCCTTAATTCTCATTCACTGAGGCTTTTAGCAGAACCCCAGAATAGTCACACCTTGTAGAAGAGCACAACTGTCTCTGGAGTGAGAGCCACTTCATGCCCACACGAGTGAAATGTGCAGTTAGTCTGCAAAGGGGACACAGAAGTTTTTCAGTAAAAATTTTTCCCTATAAGATTTTTTTAAAAAATTTATCCAGTTCTTTATACAATTTTGAGAAAAATAATAAAAATTACTTTCACAAATTAAACACAAGTGTACAAATTTGTGACTAATTTATATATACATATTTATATGCTAAATTTATGCTAAAACATTTTGCAGGAAGGAGAGCTGGAAAAATTCGTGAACGAATTGTTCACAATGCAGTGGAGTGGGATTCGGTGTAGAGGTTCAAAGACTGTGGGTTGTTTAAGGAAATTAGATGTTTCTATTTAATACATTAGTATTAGGCACTAAATTAGCCATTTAATGACATGGAAAATTATTGTATTTCATAGTAAGGGGGAAAAGCCTATAAAATATATCAATATGATGTAAATGCTTAATATAGGTTTATTTTTCACCTGAGTAAAAAATGGAAAGCTATATAATACAATGAAGACAACATTAATTCTGTATGTCTGCCTGTCTAACCATCTATCTATCCACTATGCTGTGTTTTTTTTGCTTTCTTAATCTATGCCATTTTTCTACATTTTCTGTAAGCACATGGATTCCTTTTGTTATTAAAAATTACATAAGTATTCAAGAGGCTATGTCATATTCATATTGATGACATGTCCCTTAGAATATTGTTGGCATTCGATTTACACTTAATCAAAGAATGAATAAATGAATAACAATTTAGTATTCTGAAAAATTATTTCTCAGATAAATACATTCTATTTCTTCTAATTAAACAACATTATACCAAGTATTCTAAAGTAATCATTTTAAGAGCTTAGTAGTCATCTTTAGTTCTTTGCTTAGATATTTTAAAAATATATATCATTTGTGCTTGCACTCAGCTCTTTCTCCTTGCATTTATATGCACAAAATTTTAAAAGCTTGTGATGCTCTTCTGGTGCTTCATAAGATTAAATGTCTCAGCAGTAATAGTTGTTTGCATGCGAATCAGATTTTGATCCAGAGCATTTTCTGAGATTTTATAATGCTCTACTTCCTCTTCTGTTATTACAGTTTTCACTGCATTCTCTTTATAAAATTGAGTTGGAGTGTGATGAGTAGCATGATTTAATAAATTAACAGAAAGTCAGGGCATGGGGAGAGGCAAGAATGAAAGGGAAAACAAGCTACACAAACTATAGAGTTGTCTTAGAGAATGTGAGGGAGAGTGGGGAGCTGGGAATGGAGGGGAAATGGTTGTAGGAGAAGACTTCAGCCAGCAAAAGAAGCAAAGTCAAATTATGCCAACCATCCTGTGACTTCTTTTCATTCAGATCTACCATGTTTCTTGGCATCAAAATTAAATGAAGCCCCACTTATGACTTCCAGTTCCCTTAGTCTCCTGTGAATTGACTAAAGAAACATAAACACAACCACACATTTATGTGGAGTGCCAGCAAAATTTGTAATGTAGAAAGAATTATCTTGTAGGAAGAAATCTTTATAATTAAAATGACAATATCACTACATAACTACTATTCAGTGTCATCATTTATTAATTCTGCATTTATTTTACAAGATATTTCTTGCATTTGTTTTTAACTTTACATAATTCATTGATTTGTTTGAGAAAAGTAAAATTAGAGGACATATGTAACATAAAATTTTAGTTGTAAATTTGACCAGGAGAACAAAATTTCAAATCTTCCAAATAATCAGAAGAAGCACACACACACACTAACACACGTGAACAACACAGGCATTAAGTTAAAAAATAAATTTAAACAACAATAAAACAGTAATATAATAACAAAATATGAATTCAAAACCAAGAGCCATCACATTTATTATTCCAAGAACCACCACATTTATTATACCAGCGCTCCCAGTTGGAATTACAGAATAAAATGCAACTGTATATTATTGTATATAAGTCGGGAAAGCAAAGTGACTCATAATAGTCAGATGGACATAGACTGCCAGGCACAAATTGAGATCAAGAGTCATGATACCAGTCAGCATTAAATTTAGAGTTACTAAACACTACAGGACACAAAGAAGGGCAATTCGTATTGATTAAGTATGCAGTCTGCAACTAAAATCTAATAGTTGTGAATATCTATGCATGTAATAAAATATCATAAACATTTACAAACCAAACCACAAACAATATAAAGAGAAATTGAAGCAATGTAGTAGGCAATTTGATTCATATCTTTCTTGCAGCGTAGCATGTGAACAAAATAATGATAAACAAGACCTAGGTAATGTGATGAATAAAAATATCTACTCAATACAGTGAATTCTGTGCCCTGAAAACAGAGGATGTGCCTTTTTGTTAAGTAACTATATGCCCAACCACGAGTTCAAGGAGTACTACAACTGGTCTAAGACATTTTAACCATGACTTGTAAAAGTTGTTTGGAAAATTGCCCCCATCCTCGTACTCAGACAATAAAATCAGGAATTGTCTCAGGCCAGATTGTACAACCCAACTCCATGAGTGATGGATGAGGACTTCATGTCTGAGGGTGCTGTTTTCCTGCAGTGATAAATTGCACAGGATGTCTCAGAGATTGATGAACCACACCTGGCCCAGATGAGCTATTCTCTGGCATGGATTCAGATGTGACTACTAGCAGGATTTCTAAAGCCTCATCTATAGCAAACTGGAATCAGAGAGAAATGTTTATACTTTAAGGAATTCTAGCACAACCTTTGTTCATTTACATGTCATCTGTAGCTTTGCTTTCTGTAGTGAGGAATTTTAGTGCCAGATGTCCACCGTGTTTGTGAAAATATTACTGATCATTTTGCTACCTGCCAGTATTGAGTTGCTATATCCGTATCTTTTAGATAATTAAATGATGTTTGAATCATACCTTGTAGAATCTCTGTTATTTTCAACAGTTTTTACCTACTGTTGACTCTTGTCAATGAAATGACCATTCATCCTAAAATAGCTAAAATAGCTACAAAAATTAACAAAGAAAACTCCAAACCATTTAAACAAGAAGAAAATACATTATGACAAAGACATTATTTTCTTATCAAAATACTACAACAATAAATGAAGAAAAACTAGAAAATAAAATATCCTACTATTTAAAATTTGAACATTCTCTTTAAATGACTTTTGGCTAAGAATGAGGAGGGAGAGTTAGTGGCAGAAAGGATTGTTGCTCAATATCTCCAAAGTAATTATAATAAAATACTACATTAAATTAGATAGAGCCAAACCCACACTCCAGAAATAAATATAGCAATAAATAATTGCATTATCAGTTGAGAAGACATAATTTCCCAAAAATCCATCTCAAGGAATTATAAATATAACAAAAAAAAAACCCTAAAAGACAAAAAAGTGAGAGTAAAAGGTAAATATTAGTAAAGATAAAGGCAGACATTAATAAAATTGTCAAAATAAATATATCTAAAAGCTTGATTTTTGAAGTAAAAATATACAATAAAGTACAGAAATTATTAGCTAACTTTTTCAAAGAAAACAAGTGGTGGGAAGCAAAACGCAACTACTCAAAACAAGACATGATCAGAACAAACTAACCACAGACACAGAGGGGTTTTGATTCATGAGACTTCTGATCCAACGCTAAGCAAATAATTTTGAATACATGGGTGACATGCATAATTTTTTAGAAATCTAACAATCCACCAAAACTAATCAAAGAAGATACAGGAATTCTAAACATACATTACCTTAGAAGAATTACTTGAGAAGATTACTTTAGAAGAATTGGGGAAAGTTGTCAGCCAGTAGTCACCTGAAAGATGTTTTAGTGCCAGATGCTTTCACTAGCAGGAAGCTACCAAATCAGCTCAGGTGAAATATCTAAGTTATTAATACTTTTCTTTGTAGAAATGAAAGGAACTTTGATGAACAAGCTTTTTTTCCCCCTCTAACATCTGATTCTGGTCCTTCTAAATCTTGCATTTAAAGTGTTATAAAAAAACACCAATTAAATCAATGAAGAGCTGGAGAGGCAGGGAGCCTCCTGTGAACTTTGGTTGAAAATTCTCTAAAAGAACTGGGTTCCTAGGCTTTGAACAAATGGGTAGCAGCCCAGTAGCTGTTTTTAGTAAATGGGAGTAACACACTTAAACGGAAATGACATTACAGTAGGCATTGGGAAACTTGAGCTATGTACTAGTTTCATTACCCAATGACCATTTTTGTCCTTGAGCAATCATTTACTGTTTCTTTGTGTGTGTGTGTGTGTGTGTGTGTGTGTGTGTGTGTATTTCATCTTCTTCAATTGTACAGTTGGAAGATAACTGGGGGGAGGAACATTTTCATATATTAATTGGTTTCCAACACTATTTCAAGAATGCTTAAATAACTATAAATTGAAATAATGATATGGAAAACGTAGTGTCTTGCACACCACAGTGGGTAGAATAATATCAGTACTACCCACATGTGAAAACTTGTGATGGATTGCTAAGAATATTTTATAGAGAGTCATGGATTTATCAATACCATACTCAGATGTGCAAAGGAGATTTCGCTGTTTTCTTTCTTTCTCTCTCTCTCTTTCTTTCTTTCTTTCTTTCTTTCTTTCTTTCTTTCTTTCTTTCTTTCTTTCTCTCTCTCTCTCTTCTTTCTTTCTTTCTTTCTTTCTTTCTTTCTTTCTTTCTTTCTTTCTTTCTTCTTTAACTTTTTATAAGTGATCCTATTACTTTATAGCTTCTCTTCCCACTGTGAGGGGCTTGCTCTATCACTTGATAGTACAAGAGTAAGGGCCTTCCACTCACCACTCTGTTCTGTGCTTTCCAACTGATCTCTGTAGAGTACTTGATTAAAATTCCTTTCTGGTCATTCTACTGGAAATTCTGCTAAAGACTCTGGTTGGTAAGCCAGGTAGTCCATTTCCTTTTAGCTTGATGGAAGGCTGATCATCTCCCAAAGCTGACATTACACACGTGGGTTCATGCTGGTTTCCCTAACCCTCTCTCAGTTACCTCTACTCTCTCTTTTTATCTTCTGGCCAGGCCATCAGTGGCACGGCTTTGACTGTGAAGTCACTCTTTCCTTAGACCATTCAGAATTCGCAAGAAGACCTGAACCCTCCTACTTACCTCATAAGGATATCCAATAACTTCTGGGCTCTGACTATACCATACAGAAAAATTGGATGACTTGGGAAAACTACAATCTAGTAAGAGAAAAGATCAATTACATTGTGGAACCACATTTACTTTATTTTGACAACCTTCTAAGTTGATGTGGGGTGAAGAAAAGCACATCCTGAATGCTCTAAATCCTCATTTCCTCCTCCTTTTCTGGTGAGAATCTAGCTCAACCAGTTCCAATTGATTCAATGGAAGAACATCTCCAGAAACTCTTATTTTTAAATAAAGTTATATTTGTAGCAGGAAGCACCCATCGTTACCCAGTAGACTGCATGGTCTCTGCCCTCCTTTCTCCGTAATATGCAGAGTAATGTGAAGGGTTTGGTCTCTCTAATGGTGTACTTCTTTGGTGTGGTAAACCAAAGAAGCTGCCTCCCTGCAGAATGGCAAAAACATGGGAACATCGTACTCTGCTAGTTCTCTGCCTCTGTTTCCCCACTCACCCTTGTTTCACAGTTACAGTGCACAGCACACCTGTTGCTGTGTGTCCGTGCCAACATTGTACAATAAGGCAAAGACTGCACACCTCCTTACTCAGGCCAGGAGGTGCCATGTTAAATAATATCACATCTTACCCATAGCTCACTATAATCTAAGGCAGAACTACAGAGACAGTATCCCGTGGTGTGCTGGAGCTGTTTCCTCTACAGGGGAGAGATGACTGTTAAAGGTTTTTAAATGCAACCTTTATTAAAAATTACATTATATAAACTTACAATTAAATGAATTATATTAAAAAAATACTCAAGACTCATGACTTCCTAATTATTTTGGTACTATCTGTGCTTTTGAGAGTATTTACATCTACTGTGTATGTATGATGGAACTGTGACACCATATTGCACTACCGCACATTTCTTCCCAACTCTGAATTCAATGGCCTTGTGTTTATATCCTGAATTTGGTCATGGTAGGAGTATTTACGCCATGGAAATTGGCAAATACTAAAAGCATGGACTTTGTTTTTTCTTTCTCTTGGAAAGTTGATTGCTAAGCATTTGATAGCACATCACTGACATACCTCCCCCAAAATGGAGACCATTATTTATTGATGTCAAGCAGCCAAGAACAGAGTAATATCAACATGGTCATTAGACTCTGAAAATGAAGTTCCTGGGAAAAACTTTCTCTGTCAAAGAAAACATGGTAATCTGCCCCTTATCCATTATTTAAGATATGTAATCAGATCTCAGTTATATACAAACAAGGACTCCTCATGATAAAAATGAACAGTCATTCAATATGACTTTGTAATTCTTTACCTATTTGGCAATGCATTTATCTTTCTAAACGTGCTCAGTCTAATTCAGTTAATCAGGTATTTATTAACTTCCTCCACAAATACCCTTTGACAGAAGGACTCTGCAACCAATCCTGGGAGAAAAAGGAAAATAGACTGGTTAATACATTTTGCCAGAAATAATAAACTCAAGAAAATTTCTACTCTGACCATTCCTTTCATGCCAAAAATTCTAATGTTGTTTGAAATTAACTGTTTTTTAGTTTCCATATTTTTTTGATTATTTGATAAAAATCTTAATTTAGTTGTTTACCCAGCACACACTTAAAAAGAACAATAGGAGTTCAAAGATGTATAAAGCATGGTCTTTGCCCTCAAGGAAATAACAATCCAATTGTAGGAAACAGCCAGATACACAACAAAGTGAAGATATCCAACAACAAAGTGTATGCAATGATATGGATGAGGAATGATTTTGGAGAGCACGTGTGTGGATAAATGTGCCTTCAAGGATATAAACATGCTGTGGTCTGCCTTAATTTCCTTCCTTCCTTCCCTTCCTTCCCTTCTCTTCCTTCCTTCCTTCCTTCCTTCCTTCCTTCCTTCCTTCCTTCCTTCCTTCCTTCCTTCCTTCCTTCTTTTTGCTCTTCTTCACTTCCTTTTGTTCCTTCATTCTTTTCCTCTCTTTCTGATATACCCTCCATGCTCCTTCTGGGCGAATCCATCTTTTGAAATACACAGTGATATCCCTTGTCCCTCAGTTGCTTCATGTGTTACTGTGAAAACAAAACCAATTTTAGCATCAAAGGATATTTTCAAGTATTTTTCTTCACTAGGCAAGCTGTAAGAATCTTCAGCTGTTTTGTTGCCATGGTGAGTGGAGTTCAAGCGATATTTCTAGTCAGAGAGGAAAATCTATAAAATGAATGCTAATAGGAAATAAACTTACAGTTGCCATCCTCTAATGCAGTAGTTTAAATGTTAGTGTCATTGCCTTCTTCCACAATGCAGAGAAGTATGTGATGGTGCCTAAAGGCTGGGGACAAGGATTGCCCATTTTCTCCTCTTTGCAAATTCAGTTTTGAAAACATCTGAAGTTATAAATTGTATTTTATTTCAAGAATGGGCTTAAATGTGATTACTGTGGAAAGATAATTTTTTTTTTTTCTGGGGACAGAGGAACTAGGTTTGAGTCAGCCCTTCAGAAATTATTACCTCCTATGTGATCCAGCATATGTCACGAATTTGCAGGAACTCATTTTTTTTCACCTACTAAAAGGTAAAAAGAAAAGAAAAAAGGGAAAAGAAATAATCTTTGTCCATTTCAGACAACCCATACTGTGCCTTTTTTTTACACAGTTTGTGCGATGGGGTGGTTCTTTCATGGGTCTTTACAGCTATAGTTAAAATATTGTTCTACTAGTAAATGAGGTGGGATGGACTGGTACTTCAGATAATGGTGCTGTTGTTCTAGTATGAGATCTAGCCAAAAAAAAAAAAAAAAAAAGGAATGAGCAAAGAAATACAATAAATAGAATGATGTTTAATCCAGAAAAGTGATGTAATAGGAGGACCATCATCTAGGACCCTCTAGTGGGGAAGGAGCTAGAAGGGGCAGTTATCCAGGACAGAGTTAGATGTAGCTATGGGACAAGGTGCAGACTTTTCAACAGGATGCTCTCGGTAGGCTGGTAGGTAGAGAAAACTCACGTTGCCTTATGGCTTCATGTCAGTAAGAAGCAGGACCCCAAAGAAGGTGAGGACAGAACACAGTGTGCAGAGCCTTAGATCACCAGGTTTCGGTAGATTCCCATGATGCAAGAAGTAGCAGAACTGTCTGTCTTATTAGGACTCCCTGAGTAATAAAGATGCCAGAAGGTAAAATGAGGGACTAACAGCAGCTGGGAGATACCCCTTAATAGCTACTACTCTAAGTAACTCAGGCCAGGAAACCTTAGGCTACAGTCAGGTTTTCCTAGTGATAGAAATTGAATCACCCACCAGTGCAATGATATGAGGTCTCAGAACTTAATGAGATGCAAAAGAATTTTAAAATAAAATCCAGTCATTCTGCTGAATTGATTTAATCTTTGAAAATTAATTAACATTATATTATTTAGAAACAGATCTGGAGATGGGGGATGTGTATATCCAAAAGTGTCTTACCTCTGTTTGGAAAATACACTTGGAGAAGAAAACAGAGGTAATACTAGCAATAAAGAGAAGTGAATTAGATAACATCCTTTATTGAAGTCTTGCTATTTCATGTTGTTAGGTGGTTCACCTATTATACTCCTCAAACAACATTTACCATCTTCTTCTAACTAAATCCCACTGACACCCTGTTTTCAACTGTTGACTTTTCTTCTTATTTAACTGAGAAAATTGAGTCAAATAGAAGAGAAACTTCTGTTCTCTTATTACTAAATCCCCACGTTTATGCCTCCATGCCCACGTGTTCTACCTTCCCTGCTGTGATCATAAATAGACCTACTAAGCTGAAAGCTAATTATAACCTCTCCATTTGTGCAATAAATCTCATCTACTCTTGCCCACAGTGTTTTTGTTTTTCCAGTTGAATTGTATCCCTAATTTCCAGGCTATATATGTGTCTTCTGAGGCTGAGTCATAAGAAGCCGTTTAGTTTCCTTCTTTGTCTTCTTGAATGCTAGATCGGAGAAATGCAGCTGGGATGCAAAAAGTTCAACTGTCCTGAGCCTGCCATGCTGCAAGGAAGCCCAATCAGGGTGTATAGAAAGCAGGAGCAGTGCCAGCCAGTGTAGTGCAGGAGACACGTTGGAAAACCCAACTCCAGAAGATGCCACGAGATTGAACCAAAGTCCCAGATGCAGAGCCAGCCAACCTCCTAACCATTGCCCACCATTTGAGCCATGCCAACTAGGCAGGACACATGGAGGGGTGTCAAATGGTCTCTGCTGTTTCCAAACCAAATTTCTGACTCGTAGGATCACAAGCATTAAAAAAGTTGTTTTCTGCCACTAATTTGGAGTGGTTTGTTAGGCAGCAATAGATAGCTGGAATATTTATTTAATTGTATCTCAACAAATCCACTAAACCTACTTTTGCCAAGATTACCAGCAACCTCCACACATGAAAAAATTCTGTTTTTCTCTAATTTCCTCTCTTTTGCCATTTCCTGAAACTCCTTGTTTAATTTCTAAGACACTCTTCCGGTTTTCCTCATTACGTATTGGGTTTTCCCAGATCACTGTGAAGGCTATATTCCCTGTCCGTCTCCTGTGCTCTCTGCTGGTGGGCGTGGCTATGTGTTAAATACCTCAAGACTCAATATTTGTATTTCTTCTTAGCTCTACCTTCGCTTATTTGTAAGTGGTCTCATCTGGATTTAGGGTGCTAGATACAGTCCATGCCCATTATTCATAGATTCTACATTTTAAAGTTCCACTAAAATTTATTTGTGACCACAGAATCAATATTCAAGCAGTGTCTTTGTGGTCACTGGCAGACATGCACAGAGCAACATGCACAGAGCAACTAATCTGAGTTGCCACACTACCCCCAGCTGGGGCTGAACAAGGTGAGGCAACATTCTCCTCTCAGTTGTCATATGGAGATGTCCAGGGGATGGAGCAGGCAGAGGCAGTGCAGCTCAGCCTCGCCCAAGAAGCTCTGGCTGTGGGGTCAGGTGTAACCAATGTGAATCCCAGCTCTAGCACCTGTGAGTGAGGAGGCTTCAAGAAAGTCACGTAACACTTTTGATCCTCATTTTCTCTTTTTATGAAGTAAAGAAAATAGAGTCTACCAAGATGAGTTGTTTTTAGGATTTAGTATTATTATCCATCATGATAGATATATGAACTACTGTCTACGTTGAAAATATACAAGATCCTACCAAAAACTACTAGAATTAGTTAGATTAGCAAATTAAAGGATACAAAAAACCAGCTATTATTCAAGAGTTTTGTGAGGTCTGCAGGATGGAGATCATCTTTAAAAAACCGGTAAGGATCATCTGGGTAAGCACCAAACCTACTAGAGCACACATAAAATTTTTGTCTAAAGCCTGACAACAGAAGAATATGGAGAGGGCCCAGGGATATCTGTCAAGCTCATGTCTAATGGAATTCTTATTTTATACAAGGAGGCATTATGAGATTGTGAGCCCAGAATGAGATTCAGAAGAAGCTAAGTTCACAAACTGCAGCCCATGAAAACTACACAGATTTGGCTGTGACCAGATAATCTAGTTAGTCTCCTTCTGAATTAACATAAGGTATTGCAAGTTCTGCAGACATAATAATCGTATTTAGATGTTTTTTTCCTTCTGTAAAATCTAATTTAGCCATCCCTGCTGGCATGTGACTTACCCAGACAAATGTCTACAAATTCAGGTGAAAAAAAAAAAAAAGTAAAATATTTATTTTAGAAAACCTATTTCTTCACCTTAGGATTAAAATAATTATCTCAGCAAATGTGAAGGGACAAAAGAAGTTTCAGCAGATGTAAAGGAATACCCAATCTCCAGGTACCAGGTATGACATTCCTCTCCATCTACTTCCATTTGAAAAGAAAGTGGGAAGGTGAGTAGGTACTGTAGCTTCTGACTCCGTTTACTTCTATTAGGAGAACAATTGCTTCTCCCACCTCAACTCACACTTCCAAAGTAATTAGCAACCTCTGGGGTTCTGATTTTCCTCTGTAGCCTGATCCAAATATCCAGCTTGCTGGAGCACTGGACTTTATCTCAGATCAAATTTCATAGCCTACTCAAATCAAAGCTGTAAATTACCAGGGGTGAGACATTAACCCTAGATAATAGCTACACAGGATTTGTCACTGGATTGGTGCTTTCTTGTTGATGTTGTTACTACTCTTATTATTATTTTGTCCCTGAGGTTTCATATTACTGTATTGCTGAGTAATGCATTCATAAATATTATTTTCTGCAATGATTGAGGTGATCAAATGTTTTTCTCTTTTATTCTTTTAATGCAAAGATTTGTGTTCATTTCAAACGTTATACCAGCCTTGCATTCCTAAAATAATGCAGGAATTCCTGAAGCCCTGCTATGTCATGATTATATTTTTTATGTGTTGTATTAATTGTATATTAAAAACACATTTAGAAATTTTTATATCTTCATATATGAGATGTATAAACAAGTGTTTTTTTCTTGTAATATTCTTTTTAGGTATTTGTATCAAGATCATGCCAGCTCCATAAAATGAATTGGAATCCTTTTACTATTCTTTGGAAAATTTTATGTAAAATTTGGTGGTATTTACTCCTAAATGCTTGAAAGAACTCACAGATAAAGGCACCTGGATCTGGAATTTTCTTAATGAGAAGGATTTTAATTATAAATTCAACTTTAGTAAATGTTGAATTATGTAGACATTTTTATATCTTTTGTTTGTTTGTTTGGTTTGAGATGAAGTTTTGCTCTTGTTGCCCAGGCTGGAGTACAGTGGTATGCTCTCAGCTCACTGCAACCTCTGCCTCCTGGGTTCAAGTGATTCTCCTGCCCCAGCCTCCTGAGTAGCTGGGATAACAGGGGCCCACCACCATGCTCAGCTAATTTTTGTATTTTTAGTAGAGACAGGGTTTCACCACGTTGGGCAGGCTAGTCTCGAACTCCTGACCTCAGTTGATTTGCCTTCCAAAGTGCTGGGATTACTGGCATGATCCACTGCACCTGGCTTTTTATTTCTTCTGCTACCAGGTTTGGTAGGTTTTACTTTTAAGGAATTTATCCATTTTCCCAAATTTTCAAATTTACCTACACGAAGCTGTGTATAACATCTTATTTTCTTGCTAATATCTGTTGTATTTATGATAATGCCTTCTTTTTAATCTCTGTATGGAAAACTTGTTTTTCAGCACCAGTATTAATAATTTTTCAAAGTACCAAATTTAGTTTTATTAATGTATTATATTTTTTGTATTGCATTGATTTTTAAATTTATTTTTAATTACTTTTTTTCTATTTTTCATTCAACTTTTTAAAAAAATCTAATTGCATTGGAAGTTTAAATGATTGATTACTACAAAACTTTCCTTTTTTCAAATATATGCTTTAAAGCTAAAAATTTCCCTTAAGGAGAATTCCATGAGTTAATATGGTATTAGTCCATTCTCACACTGCTAATAAAGACATACCCAAGATTGGGTAATTTACAAAGGAAAAAGGTTTTATTGACTCGCAGTTCCGCATGGCTAGGGAGACCTCAGAAAACTTACAATCATGGTGGAAGGCACCTCTTCACGGGGCAGGGGAGAGAAGGAGAGGCAGCAGGGGAAATGCGAGATGCATATACAACCATCAGATCTCGTGAGAACTCATTCACTATCATGAAAACAGCTTGGTGGAAACCGCCCCCATGATTCAATTACCTCCACCTGGTCCCACCCTTGACACCTTAGGATTATTACAATTCAAGGTGAGATTTGGATGAGAGCACAGAGCCAAACCACAACAGATTTTATATATATTTAATCATTCAGCTCAAAATATTTTCAAGTTTTTCTGGTTTCCTTTTAAGCTATGGATTTTGTAGAAGTGTGCTATTGAATTTTCAAACTTTAGTAATTTTTTATCAGATTTGAAAAATTCGCCATGCCTCATTCTGTCTCTGCTCTCCTTCTGAGACTCCAGGTTCACATTTTGACCTTTGGGCCATGTTCTACATATTTTTAAGCTTTGTTATATTTTTTCTTCTCTTCCTCTTTTCCCTAGTTTAGACTTTTTATATTACTTGGACTTCAGGGTCACTCATCTTTTATTCTGCTGTTTTCAATATGCTGTTAAAATCATCAATGAGCTCTTAATTTCATTTATTTCACTTACCCATCCTATGATATCCATCTTTTAATACATCCCATTCTCAGTTGAAATTATCCATCTTTTCATCTATTTTGGGTGCATGTTTTTATCTATTTTTTTATATTTTTATCTTTATTGTCAAATTTCTGCGTGCTAACTCCAATATCTTAATTATCTCTGCATCTGCTTCTATTCATTATCTTCTCTATCAATTAATACTCTTTCTCTTTCCTTTTTTGTACAATTAATAATTTCTAATGGTATGTAACACTATGACACTTCAAATGACATTCTAGATGGTTCCCTATAGAATCTATCAATTGTGGTCTCTTCTCAAAAAGGTTTCCATTCATTCAATTGTTTATGGGAATTTAATAACAGCAGTTCACCCTAATAATCTTGGGTCTTGGTTGTTAGCTTTATCGGGGGTGGGAGGGTCTATTTCAGCTTCATCTTATTCAAAGGGTATCTGTTACTCCTAGACTGTGATTTTTCTGAGTTCACACTTTCTGGGATTTCCGTGGTTTCCCTTGCCATTGTTTACCTGGATTTTTGACTGGATTGTGTCAAGGCACAAACCTTTTTAATAAAAGTTTTTTGTTACCCTGACATCCCCTCCATGAGAAAACCTATATTGAGTTTGAGTGAAGGGCACCTGCACTCTCCACACCTTTCATGTATGCCATGTGCCTTTTGCCTTTCACCCATGCTGAACTGGCATTCAAAAACTTGATTCTTTATAATCTGCGTTCTGTTGTGCCATCCTCAGGTGTGGTGCCTCACGCCTGTAATCCCAGCACAGTGGGAGGTGTAGGTGGGTAGATGGCCTGAGCTCAGGAGTTGGAGACCACCCTGGGCAACATGGTGAAACCCTGTCTCTGTAAAAAGCAAAACAAACAAACAAAACAAAACATGATACCTGCTGTTGTGCCATCCATTTACTAAGGCCAAGAGCATAGAATGGCCTAATTATTGCTTTAACTGGAAAGGGTTGTAAGACATTTCAGGCAAAATTTTTGCTCTCAAGGGACTACAAAATTAGGCAATAGTGTAAGAGTAAGGGCAATAAAAAAAGTGAATGGTCACAGACTCTGCAGCCAGAGTTCTTGCTTTTAATCTTTGTATCTTTGAGCGAGTCATACAATCTTTCTGAGATTGTTTTCTTACCTGCAAAATGGGTTAATAATTGAACTTACTTATGGGATTTTGTACAGAGTACATAGGTTTATACATATCCAATACCTGAAAGAGTTTCAAACCCTGGGTAAGGATTGTTTTCCTTGTTTTCTCAGGAGCTAACTGCCCAGGCCTGGGAATCAAGGACTCTGTGAATATAAGGCAGCTACAGTGAAGTACAGGAAACAGATTCTGCACTATATCATAATGAAATCGCTTTCTAAGCCATCCATTGTTAGTAGCTCAGTTTCAAAATCCCTTGAGAGAGAGCCCAACTGGTTAGGACTAAGTCTTATCCTATATACCTCTTGATTATGCCATGTGCAGAAATAAGGACTAAGCATCTTTGGTTTCTGTAGAGGAAGGCAGTCACTATCTCCCCGAAGTAACCAACATCATAACAAACAGAACTAAGACTGGATGCTGCTCATCCAAATTATGAAAAATGTATATTACACAAGGCCACAAGAAATGTAACACTTGACATCAATAAATTGATCAAAATTAGTTCTACCACAGATAAATAAATTGCAATTTACTTAGCCATGCTCTTTTTTTTTTTTTTTTTTTACTATTTAGACCATGTTTTTTTTCTCTACTTGTTACTATTATTTACAAAATTTTTCTTCTAGGATTATTTCCTTTACAGTATTTCACGGAAATCACCACTGCTGAATCACATGTTGTGCTCATTTTATATTTTGACATATATGATCAAACTGGGCTCCAGGAAGCTTCTTTTAATTTATACTACTGGATATTATATTTGAGAGAGATTGTTTGTACTCACCACTGAGGACACTGCAGTAAGAGAGGGTAATATTTGAAGATAGTCTAAGAGCATTGAAAATTCCAGAGAAGAAGCTGATTTGTGGCTGTGATTATTACTGCTTATTTTTGGGTTCTATGTAGAGTGCTATGTAGGTTCCTCTGCTAAAAAGGATTAGAAGAATAAATATAAACATTTAATATATAGATCAGTTGCTGTGAGCATTGTGATTGGGAATAAACGGGGTGAATAAAATGGTTAAAATAATAGAAAAGACAAAATCAAATTTAAAAAGCATAGATCTGTAATAGAACAAACCAATTTGATTGTATCTCTTCCTCTGTGAACTGCAGACAACAACATACAAATGAATTGCAGGCAGAGGAAGAGGGTGAGATCCCCATTTGATCACTGTGTTCTGAGCTTCTTGACTGAGCTGGGTGGGGAGTGGTGGAGATAATTTAGAAATCTAGGATAATGGATAAGGTGACATTAAAATAACGGGTAAGAGCACTTACAATTGTCAACAGCCCCATCAGCAATGTAGCAATTGGATTGGGAAAATAAGGGGAACATGAAGAAATGAGCACATTTTCCTTACTAGAATAAAAAATTCCAAAGTGGGGCCGGGCACGGTGGCTCACACCTGTAATCTCAGGACTTTGGGAGGCCAAGGCGGGCAGATCACAAGGTGAGGAGTTCAAGACCATCCTGGCCAACATGGTGAAACCCCATCTCTACTAAAAATATAAAAAGAATTAGCCGGGCATGGTGGCATGCACCTGTAATCCAAGCTACTCGGAGGCTGAGGCAGAAGAATTGCTTGAACCCGGGAGGCGGAGGTTGTAGTGAGCCGAGATTGCACCACTGCACTCCAGTGTGGGCAACAGAGGGAGAGTCTGTCTCAAAAAAATAAATAAATAACAACTAAAACAACAAAATTCCTAAGTGCTCACTATGCAAAACTTCTTACAATTTGGTGCTCAATAAGTGTCAGGGAACAATAGTTTCTTTAACAAAATTGTAGAAGGATGACCAACAAGGAGAGGCAGCCACTCGAAAGAGAGCAGGGAAACAAGAGATTAGATCACACTCCCTTCCTGGGGTTTTGAACACAGAAAGAAGGCAGCTAGAGGCTTTGGAGATGGTGGTGCAGCAGGAGGGGGCCAGGGAGATTCTGGAAGGCTGTGCACTGCTCTATTGGACCCTCCTGCAAACTTTCACCTCCTCAGGGATGTACAATATCCAAAGTATGGCTGGGGAAAGGGCACAATGATTGAGACCCGCTTAGGCAGAGCAGAAATGCAACCTGGGCACACACAGAAGCAGAGTGCATACAAAACTAAGATTAAAGGGTTCAGAGAAACTCTGGAGGTAGCTTAAATTTTCAAAGCTATGGAAGAGATGCTTAGTGCTAACTGTTTCCAAATCTTGAAGTAGCTGGGAATCTTAAGTGTTGCATATTTTTTTTCACATAGGGTTTTCGTATTAAAATGCTATACCTAAATATGTGTTAGATTAAACCATGCTTTATCATTGAATTTAAGAATGGCCTCTTACCACACGTTAAATCTTGGGATGTGCCAGGCGCAGTGGCTCACATCTGTAATCCCAGCACTTTGGGAAGCCAAGGAGGGCAAATCACCTGAGGTCAGGAGTTCCAGACCAGCCTGGCCAAAGTGGTGAAACCCCATCTCTACTAAAAATATAATAATTAGCCAGATGTGGTGGCACATGCCTGTAATCCCAGGTATTTGGGAGGCTGAGGCAGGAGGATCACTTGAACTCAGGAGGTGGAAGTTGCAGTGAGCCAGGATCACACCAGTGCACTCCAGGCTGGGCAACAGGAGCAAGATTCTGTCAATAATAATAATAATAATAGTAATAATAATAATTGGATGTGAGGTGACTAGAAGTTGAGACAGATCAGGCAGGATCTGTGAAAGTTCTCCACACCCTACCTCCAAGTCAGGGACATGTTGAAAACTTCTCTGATATCTTAGTTGGAACTTTTGTGAACTGCACGTTTTAAGATGGATGTGAGAGGTACAGACCCAGGCCCTAAATCACTGTGTGAATTTACCAGGAAAAGGCTAAGAAACCATGGTATATTAAGCCTTTCTTGAATTGCTATCAAGCAATATCCAAGACTGGGTAATTGATAAAGAAAAGAGGTATAATGGGCTCATGGGTGTGCAGACTTTACAGGAAGCATGATGTTAGCATCTGTTCTGCTTCTGGGCAGGCCTCAGGGGCTTACACTAGTGGCAGAAGGTGAAGGGGGAGCAGGTGCATCAGATGGCCAGGGCAGGAGCAAGTGAGACTGGGGAGGGAGGTGCCCACACTTTTAAATGACCAGATCTCACATGAACTCAGAGTGAGAACTCACTTATCAGCAAGGGAATGATCTGCCCCACGGCCCAAATACCTCCCACCAGGCTCTACCTCCAGCATCGGGGATTACATTTCAACACGAGATTCGGGCAGGGAAAATATCCAAATTCTGTCACATTGGGTAACCGGGAAAAGTGAAAAATGGGGTACAATCTACCTCGGTGAGTGAAAATTGTATCATGAAATTGGAGCCGTGCAGCCGTGGGAAAGGATGTCCGTGGCCGCCGTGAGTGGCAGGCTGCAACCCTTTCCTCTGACTCAGAGAACCTCTCGACTGGGGAGCTGCAGGTGGGTCGTCTGTCACGCACAGTTCTGAACTCCTGGTGTAACCAGAGCCTAGAAACATATGCAGGAACTATGCTGCCAGAAACAGAAGTGGAGAATTTTGAGTTGGCGTTACAATATGCCTCTGAACTTTCAGAGAAATGACAGGCCTCAGACAGAAGTGACAGATATAAATGGAACGTTTTCAGGGCCTGGCATTAGGAATTATATCTGGTCACATACCCTCAAATTCCCTTCGTTTCTGAACTGCTGCACAGTGTACTTGAACTAGTATAATGCGATAGGAAGAGCTGACAGAAATGTGATGTCAATTTTCTTCCACATAGCAAAGAAAGCAGAAAATGTTTCAACCCTCACACAAACTGCTGTAGCAAGGTGTTTGGAAAATCATCCCTGGCTAGAGAAAGCTGCTGTGAAAGCAAACTCCATATATTGAATAAAGTCTTACTCACAAAAAAAAAAAAAAAAAAAAAAAAAAAAAAAAAAGTCTTCCATGAAAGACTCAAGAATATCCCTAACTTTTTCAAATTATTGAAACTAATTCAGAAGGAATAAGAGTGCAAGGTAGCGCTGAATGGAAAAAAAGCAAGAGTTCACAGTGTGTCCGCATCAGAAGCAACAACCTGGATCTGGAAGCTGAGGTTCACACAAGCTTGACTCAGTCGCAAGAAGATAATGGCACGCCCCTCTCCCCGCCCCATTGCTGGTTCTCCTGCCCAGGACTCTGGTCTTAAACCAATGATTTTTTTCTGATGTGGGGACCTGGTCAAAAAAAGGCAGGCTTGACCTCATTGAAACTTACCATCTGATATGGTTTGGCTGATATGGTTTGGCTGATATGGGAGGTAACGGAATCATGGGGGCCGGTCTTTCCTGTGCTATTCTTGTGATTGTGAGTAAGTCTCACCAGAGCTGATGGTTTTATAAGTGGGAGTTCCCCTGCACAAGCCCTCTTGTCTGCCACCATGTAAGATGTGATTTGCCTCTCTTTTACCTTCTGCCATGATTGTGGGGTCTCTGCAGACATGTGGAACTGTGAGTCCATTAAACCTCTTTCCTTTACAAAGTACCCAGTCTCCGGTGTGTCTTTATTAGCAGCATGAGAACAGACTAATACACCGTCTACCTTTTCAGGCTGCTATAAAAAAATCCCACGGACTGGGTGGCTGATAAACAACAGAAATTTATTTCTCACAGTTCTGGAGGCTGGAGATCTAAGATCAGAGTGCCAGCCTGGTCAGGTTCTGGTGAGGAACCTCCTCCTGGATGCAGACTGGTAAATTCTCTCTGTCCTCTCACATGGTGGAAAGAGAGGGAGAGAGCTCTCTGGGGTCCCTTGTCTATAAGCACTAATCCCATTGGTGAGGGTTCCACCCTCATGACAAATCTTCCAAAGGCCCCGCCTCCTAATACTATCACATTCAATTAGGACTTCAACATTTGAATTTGAGTGGGACACAAACATTCAGGCCATAACACCACCTGGTTCCTACAAGACTTCAGTAACTGTAGGGAAGTCCTAGAACTGAAAAAAGAACTCTGCACAAGGTCTTATGAAGCATACATTTGTCCTACACCATGTCTAATTTTTATCTCTTAAATCCTGAGCAACTTCCTAAAGCTCTGCTCGACTGCTTAGCCTCTTAGGTGTTTGTGTACTTTTGACAAAACGAAGTCTCTTAGCTGCAGATTCTAAATTATCTATATTCTGATAGGAAAAATCATGCCAAATATCAATCTCACTTTCCTGGATTTTCTTTTGTAAAAATATTTTGAGATATATTTAATGTGAGGACTTTTCTAAAACAATCCACCGAATTTTGCAAGAAGCCAACTGCTGTGTCCCATTATTTTATGCGTCTATTTCCCTCTTGAGTATTTACCCTTGAGTGTTTGTCTTTTAAATATTTTTTTCCATCTCACTCTTTTTATATGGATTTTTAAGTATTGTAAAATTTGATGTTTGACATATAGTACATCTTTCTATCTTTATTCAAAATATAAATCATTTCTGCCATCCTAGGAAGTTTTATTTTCTCCTTTTTAGTACAACTTTGCCCATCATAGGAAACCACTGTTCTTACTTCTATCACCATAGACTAGGCTTTTTTCATTGTTTTCCTGAACTTCAATAAAGTGGGATCATTCAGTATGTACTGTCTTGTGTATGGGTCAGTATGTTTTTCAGGTTCATCTATGTTCATGTATATATCAATAGTTTCATCTTATTGCCAGGAAGTATTGTTTTGTGTGAATATACCACATTTTGCTTATTCGTTCTTTTCTTTAGCCATTCTCCATTCTGTTGTTTCAGTGCTACTTGTTGAAAGCATTTTCTTTTACGCTTTGAATCCTCTGTTCCGTTCCGTTCAATGGCTTTATCTTTTCACTCATACCATGTCATCCTTGATTATTCTAGCTTTACATGAAGTCTTAACATCCCTCAAATTTCTTTTATCATCTAGCTTTGGCTGCTTTAGATCCTTTTTACTTCCTTTTTTATTTTAGAATTAGTCAATATCTTTTGCAAAGCCCATGGGGATTTTGATTAGGATTGCTTTGAATCTATTGGTACATTTGAAGGTATTTGACATATTAACAATTTTGAGTTTTCCAATCTATGAACATGTTACATACATCAGTTTGTTTAGTTCTTCTTTAATCTCTGTAATTTTTATATTTTTTCAGTGTAAAAAACTTACATGTCTTTTGTTAAATTTATTTTTGTGTATATTTGTATGTTATTGTAAATAAAAATTTTAAATTTTATTTTAAAGTTATTTTCTTATATTACATATAAATATGGAATATTTATATATTATAAATATTTTGAATATTTATATATTATAAATATTTCGAATATTTATATATTATAAATATTTCGAATATTTATATATTATAAATATTTTGAATATTTATAAATATTTCAAATATTTATAAATATTGAAACTTACCATCTGATATGGTTTTGCTGATATGGGAGGTAATTGAATCATGGGGGCAGGTCTTCCTCCCACACAACTATATATCTGTATTTCTATATAACAGATAACAATAAGTATCACATTGTTTCTGTTCTATATTAACACAAAAAAATTCAATATTTATATATAACATATAACAGTAATTATCATATTGTTTCTGTTATACATAAACAGAGAAAATATTCTGCATTTATGTATAACAGAAACAATATGATAATTCTATATTTACCTGTATTCTGCAAAAGTTGCTAAATTCCTTTTTTGGTTCTAGAAACGTTTGTATGTATTATCGAGTCTCTGCATAGATAATCATATTTTATGCAAATAAAAATGATGTAATTCCTCCTTTCTCTGCCTTTATTTTTGTGCATTATTGCACTAGCTACAGCCTTCGGCTAAAATGATGAGTAGCAGTGGGCATTTCAGATAACTTTGCATTATTCAATAATTCTTAAGTATGATGTTAGCTATAGAATTTTCATAAATGCTCAATATTAGTTTTCTACAGCTGCATTAATGTATTAACACAGACGGAGTGGCTTAAACAACTCCGTTTAAGCCAGAGATCTCACAATTGGGCTTCCAGAACTCTGACATGAAGTTACAGGCAGGGCCATGGTCCCTCTGGAGACTCCAAGAGGAACCTGTTTTTTGCCTCTTCCCTTTTCTGGTGGTTCCAGACATTCCTTGGCTTGCAGCTCTATCATTCCAGTTCCTATCTCCATGATGACAATGACTCCACCTCTTCTGTGTGTCGTGTTTCGTGTGTATCTTAAGATGATACTTCTCGTTAGATTTTTGGGCCAAACCAGATAATCTAGAATGATCTCATATTAACTTAATTATATCTGCAAAAACCAATTTTTCAGATAAGATGATAATCACAGGTTTTCAGGATTAACAATTGGAAATCTCTTTTATGAGTCTGCCATTCAATCTACCATATACCCTTAGTCAGGTTGATGAAGTTTCCTTATGTCCTAATTTGCTGAGAGTCTTTATTATGAATGAGTATTGAATTTTGTCAAATACATTTTTCTGAATGTATTGATAGATATCTATGATTTTAAATTTTTGATTTTGTTCCTATGTTGAACTTCATTTATTAGTTTTCAGTTGTTAAATGAACTTTGTATTTCAGGGATAAATCTGTTTGATCATGGATTATACAGTTAAATTATTGGATTTGATTTCTTCAGTGTTTTGTTACATTCAGGAGAGCTCTTGATCTGCAGCTTTCTTTTATTTTTATTTGCAATATCTTTGGCAGGTTTTAATAATAGTTATAAAACCCTCAAAAAAAAAAAAAAAACCCTCAAAAACTGAGTGTAGGCTGGGCTCGGTGTATCCCGCCTGTAATCCCAGCACTTTGGGAGGCTGAGGTGGGAGGATTACGTGAGATCAGGAGTTCGAGACCAGCCTGGCCAACATGGTGAAACCCTGCCTCTACTAAAAATACAAAAATTAGCCGGGCATGGTGGTGGGCACCTGTAATTCCAGCTACTCAACGGGTTGAGGCAGGAGAATCACTTGAACCCAGGAGGCTGAAGTTGTAGAGAGCCCAGATCGCACCACTGTGCTCCAGCCTGGGCGACAGAGCGAGACTCCATCCCAAAACAAAAACAAAAAGAGTGAATCCATATGGCACCAGAATTTTTTTGGGGAAAAGTTTCTCATTATAAGTTAAAGGTCTTTGATAGAGACTTTCTATTTCTTACCGTGTTAGTTTGGGTAAATTGTGTTTTCCAAGGCAGTTGTCAGGCTTATTATCATAACATTATTTGTAAATTATCATGTTATTCTTTAATGACTGTAGAACCAGTAGTGATATCAATCTTTTATTCTTGATACAAATAATAGTATTTAAAGTTAATAGTTAGCTTTTTTATGTGCCAGACCCTTTCCAAAACATTATTCTTTAATAACAGCAAATCATGACTATGCAATCACTAAGTGTTAAGCACGGTTCTAAGTACTCTTATTATCTCACAGCAATACTGGGAGTTTGCTACTGTTATCATCCAATTTTACAGGTCAGAACCCTGAGGCACTAACCTGCTCAAGGTCTCACTGGTAGTAGTGAAAGAACTAGGGTCTGAACACGCACTGACTGGCTTCAGAATAGGTACCAGTAACCGCTTCAGTATGAGCTTCTGCAAGTGTTTTATACAGTCCTTACAATAACTTTATGAGCAAATACTATATTAACACCAGGTTCACTGATGAGGACACTGTGTATCAATCACCTCGAGTTCATGAACTTTGATTATTGAACTTGCAGTGAGTCACAAATGTAGTAATCTGTGAAGACAGACTTTAACTGTAACATGGCAAACTTAGTACTAAGTCGGTGAGGCTTGTGTTAATTATGCTTCAAATTAGTAATGTAAGGGAAGGTAATTGTAGTGTGTGACGAGACTAGCATCTGTGGTGAATGTAACTAGTCACGATTGTCAGTAACAATTGTCAAAGAGGTAGGTGAGACTTAGAGGAAAACTTCTGAGTTCAAGGCTCACTTTGCTTCCCTGCATTTCAAGCAGAAATGGTTTGGGTTCTATTTGATTCAGTAATTTTGTATCACATACAAGTGTGAGAGGCAGTATCCTGGAGCTGTATATACTAGAAAATGAAATTGTGGGCTGTGACATTTTGATGACTTATGGAATATTAGATCTCTTAGCCTTAAGAGACAATCAAAGTTGTGATAAGAAGGTCAACTTACTGACTCAGAAAACATTCTGTACCGGGGACAGGTTTTATTTTGTCTATTATAGATTCAAACCTTGAGAAGCTCTCCTGAGGACACAGTTCCATCTCCTCCATGCCCGAGCTCTGCGTTACTTTTCAGGGGTCTGTTGTCAGACTGTCTTTCTTCTTCTTATGACAACACGGCTAGCTCAGGGCTTACATACCGTTCTCTCATTCTAGAAGTTCTAAACATTCTAAGATTGAGCCTCCCTAGTTCTTTTTGAGCTACACAATCACTCTCACTAATCAGATATGCTACTGACTGAGAAAGCCTGGGTCCTGTGTTCACCTCTGGATGATATGGGAGTTCATGTTGGACTGTGAAGGAGTAGTGGGGTCCATTCCCTTTCTTCCCACTGGCAACAATTGCTTTCTAGATTTTTATATTTCTTTATAGTGTTACTGCTTCTGTGAATCCTTAAACACTGTGGCATTGGCTGTTTGGGGATTTTATATAAATGGAATTGAATAACACACATTATGTTCCGACTGGCTTCTTCAGCTCAATATTATATTTGTGAGATTTATGCAAAGCACTGATTGTATTTGTGGTTTAGTCATTGTTGTTGGTGATGTATTAAATTCTCTCTTCTGAATAGACCATACTTATTCACTGTAGTAAGGATAGACCATTTTGTTTTGTTTTGTTTTCACTCTGAGGTTAGTGCAAAAACAAATGTGGCAATCACATACGTATATCTTCCATGAAGAGCACACATTTCTCTAGGATGTATGCCTAGAACTGAGCTGCTGAGTCACAGGATGTGCGTGCTTTTAAATTGAGAAGCTAAGGCCAAACCGTTATTCAAAGTATTTGTGATGAGGTACATTCCTACCAGAAATGTGTGAGAAGTCCTGTTGCTTTACATCTTTACTCCATATACTGTCAGATTTTAAAAATAATTTTGTCAACATGTTTACATATAATTGTTAGAAATGTATTTTTTGGCATTTCTTGTATTTCTCTGATTTGTAATGAAGTTAAATGGTTTATCTCATGCTTATTGACCATGTGAATATTCTCTTTTCTAAAATACTTTTTTCTTTTTGCACATTTTTATTGGTTTGCACATTTATTTTTATTGACTTTTATGTCTTTCTCACATACGTGCTCTCTCTCTTTTTTCACAGATTTAGTAAGATTTTATTTATTATAACACGAATCCATTGCTGCCTAAATAACGTAAATTAGGGGTGGTGTTTTCACTGTATCTTGCTGAACAATTACTGCCTATTTTGAAGTGAGGAAATTATTTTCCTATGTTCTTGGTTTTATAATTTTCACTTTTACAGTTGGTTTTAATCAACTTGAAATTGGTTTTTGGTAAGGTTAGGCTCAAACATCAATTTTATCATATATTATTATAATTACCCCAAAACATTTGTTGAAATCAATTGTCAAAACATTTATTGAAGATTTTCTACTGCCCTGCATGGCTGTGTCTTTCATAAACCATATACCCATGTACCAGGGGTCTCTTCCTGTTTCCAGACCTTTCATCCTGTACTTGGGTCTTTATGAAACTCAATTATTCAATTCTCCATTGTAATAATTATCATCAATTAATAATCAAGGTGAGTATATAATTTATTTTCCAAACTAGGATTATTTTGAGAAGGTGCCCAATAAATCAAACTATCTGAGTTTTAGAAATATTTATTTATTCATGAGTAATTGGATTTTATGCTATTGGTGAACCTGAAGAGAATTCTACTCAAATCTGTTTTTAAAAATGAAACTGTATCCCAAAAAATGAAGTAACAGTAATACAATGTATACATTGTGTATAGCAAAGCAAATTTTTAATTGTTAAAAATGGACTCAGTCTCAAAAGATGAAAAAGCAGAATAATTCATCTTTGTAACATTCACAAAATTATTTTTTTACCTACATCTATTTGTATGAGTCTGTCACTGGAATTTCTCAGAAATAAGGGTTTTTTCTTCACTATGATCATGTATAATTTGTTATAAACTTTACTGTAATCTTCAGATTTTTAATTTATAATTAATAACTTATTTATGCTTGTTGAAAACTTGATTCCATGTTCCCTGAATACACAAGTATTTTTGAGAAGATACTCTTTTCAGGGTTTGATTCACCTGGTAGACCCACAGAAAATTCTGCTTCAGGGAAGATTTCCTTGCCATTTTAAACAATATGAAATGTATAAATATTTTGCCAAAATATTTTTTAGGTACTGTTTTTCAGTCTCTATTCCAATCATCTTTCTTTGAATAGAATTTTTACATGGAAAATCAGTTGATTCTATTTATGATTCTTTTGGATGTTTTACATTTATATGCTGGAAAATCATAGACCTTCTCCGTTTCATTCTGTTCCAGTCAGAACATAAATTTATCCAATTAAAATAGGAAGTTCATCAGAAATTCTTCTCACAATCCAAGATATTCCAAATCACACTCATAGAACTTGAGAATTAAATTCCGTGCACCATCTGAGCTCTCATTCTGCGATTTGTTCAGTTCCTCCCTTGCTTTTGTCAGGGTAATTTTCAATGTCTTTTTGCGTGCAAGGTCTATTTCCAACAATTGCAGTTCACCCAGTTATTCAGAATCTGATGTTTCTTAGCACTCTTCACCAACTACTTGGATTAAAGATTTCCAATCAATTTTAAACAAAATGGAGTCAATTTTTAGAGAACATGTTTATAAAATAATTCAGTAAGATTATTATACATATGATTTAGCCACATCATCTCTGAACTTTGAGATTTTTGATTGGTTATTTCAGAGCTGTGATTATTTTCTTAATTTTTCCAGATCATTATAAAATATTGGATTACAGTTCATTCACTTTGTGACCTTGTATTTCTGGTGTTTTTTCATTATCTGTTAACATATGAGTAGGGTTACTTTAATTTTTCTCCTCAGAGTAGATTTTTATGGATTAGAGTATATTTCATTTTTGTCATCCCATTGCATGAGGTGACAGGAAACAGAAGGGCTACAGCAGCTTTCTTGGTTTTCTGGTTCATGAGTTCCCTTATCTGTTGTTTTCCTGAAGGATTCACAATATAACCTCACCCCCTCTGAGAGGCCACGCTGGTCTCTCTAAAGGAAGCTTTGACCAGTGTGGCAGTTAATTTTATATATCATATTGGCTGAGCTAAGGGATGTTCAGATAGCTGTTAAAAAACACGATTTCTGGGTGTGTCTGCAAGGGTGTTTCCAGAAGAGATTGGTGTTTAAATCAGTGACTGGGTAAAGCAGATCACCTCACCCTCCCCAGTGTGGGTGGGCACCAGGCAATCCTCTGAGGGGTGCAGTAGAACAAAAAGATGGAGGAAGGGTACATTCTCATTCTCTCCCTCTCTCCTTGAACTGGAAATCCTGCTTCTCCTGCCCTCTGACATAGAGCTCCTGGTTCTAGGGGCTTTCTCACCCTGGGAATTACACCATCACTGACCCAGTTCTCAGGCCTTGGACTCAGACAGAATTCCATCACCAGCTTTCCTGATTTGCCCGCTTGCAGATGACATACTGTGGGACTTCCATATCTCCAAGATTGTGCGAGCAAATTTTCATAAGAAATCTCTTATCGATCTCTATGCAGCCTGTTGGTTCTGTTTCTGTGCAGAACCTCAACTGATACACTCTGCATCATTTTTTCCCTTCTGCCCCAGCCCCAGCTCCAGGCCCACGGGCATTGCAGTGTCCATGGCCTCCCAGCCTCAGGCACACCTTTGCTTCCTCAAACTTCTTGCATCTGCTTCTCCTGGTCTGCGGGCTCCCAGCCTTAGACACCCCATTACTTCCCCACACTTCTCGGATCTGCTTCTCCTTGTTGGGCCCTTTGAGCCTTCTCTCACTCTTGCTTTCACTGTTTTTTTCTCTGCTGACTTTGAACTGTCTCTCTACTCTCCTGTTGGAATGAGACTCTCTTCTGAAGAAGAGGGTCTGCTAATATTTCTGAGACTCTCAGCATCTTATTCGAGTCAGGTGTTATTGGAGCTTTTTTGTGCTTGCCAGCAACTTGTAGACGATGAGAATTTTCCGCTTTTGCCTGTGGTTCTTAGTCCTCCTGAGAGGTGAAACCAGCTGGACTTCCGGGGTGGGGTGGGGACTTCGAAAACTTTTCTCTCTAGCTAAAGGATTGTAAATGCACCAACCAGCACTCTGTGTCTAGCTAAAGGTTTGTAAATACACCAATCAGCACTCTGTAAAAACACACCAATCAGCGCTCTGTGTCTAGCTAAAGGTTTGTAAACACACCAATCAGCGCTCTGTAAAAACACACCAGTCAGTGCTCTGTGTCTAGCTAAAGCTTTGTAAACATGTCAATCAGCACTCTGTAAAAACGCACCAATCAGCGCTCTGCGTCTAGCTAAAGGTTTGTAAATGCACCAATCAGCACTCTGTAAAATGGACCAATCAGTGCTCTGTAAAATGGACCAATCAGCAGGACGTGGGTGGGGCCAAATAAGGAATAAAAGCTGGTCACCCAAGGGGGCAGCAGTGACCCACTCAGATCCCCTTCCATGCTGTGGAAGCTTTGTTCTTTCACACTTCACAATAAATTTTGCTGCTGCTCACTCTTTGGGTCCACACTACCTTTAAGAGCTGTAACACTCACTGTGAAGGTCTGCAGCTTCACTCCTGAGGTCAAGGGAGACCACGAACCCACTGGAAGGAAGAAACTCCAGACACATCTGCACATCTGAAGAAAGAAACTCCGGACACACCATCTTTAAGAACTGTAACATTCACCGCAAGGGTCCGCGGCTTCATTCTCGAAGTCAGCGAGACCAAGAACCCACCGGAAGGAACCAATTCCAGACACGTTTTGGTGACCATGAAAGGACAATCACCAAACGGTGAGTACCATCAGACCCCTTTCACTTGCTATTCTCTCCTATTTTTCCTTAGAATTTGGGGGCTAAATACTAGGCACCTGTCTGCCAGTTAAAAGCGAATAGTGTGGCCTCTGGACTAAAGACACTAGTGTCAGGTTTTCTGGGAAAGGGCTTCCTAACAACCCCTGACTCTTTGGAGTTGGGAGTGTTTGTTTGCCTGGAACCAGCTTCCACTTTTTCTGTACTTCTGGGCTGAGCTGAGGCTGACAGAGAGGAAAGCCATTCAGCTCCGGGGTCCTGACAGCAAGTTGGTTGACCCTGCGACCATGAGTGGAACTCTCAAAGTCATGTTGCCCAAGCGAGACTCGCCCATCTATCCTCTCTATCCTGACCCTTGCTTCCTGGGTTGAAAGTCTGTCAGACAAACTACCTCTCACCTCTCTTCTCCGAGGCTTCTCCCACTTCTAAAAACCACTCCCTGTCTCTGATTATTTTAGTTTCTTCTATAAGAATGATTTCTAGTAAAAACTCCAGGACTCTGTTACCTTCTTTAGGCAAATCTTCTTGTTTTTGTCAAGTTTGTCAAAGATCAGATGGTTGTAAATGTGGGGTATTACTTCTGAGGGCTCTGTTCTGTTCCATTGGTCTATATCTCTGTTTTGGTACCAGTAACATGCTGTTTTGGTTACTGCAGCCTTGTAGTATAGTTTGAAGTCAGGTAGCATGATGCCTCCAGCTTTGTTCTTTTTGCTTAGGATTGTCTTGGCAATGCAGGCTCATTTTGGCTCCATATGAACTTTAAAGTAGTTTTTTCCAATTCTGTGAAGAAAGTCATTGGTAACATGATGGGGATGGCATTGAATCTATAAATTACTTTGAGTAGTATGGCCATTTTCACGATATTGATTCTTCCTATCCATGAGCATGGAATGTTCTTCCAGTTGTTTGTGTCCTCTTTTATTTCACTGAGCAGTGGTTTGTAGTTCTCCTTGAAGAGGTCCTTCGCATCCCTTGTAAGTAGGATTCCTAGGTATTTTATTCTCTTTGAAGCAATTGTGAATGGGAGTCCATTTATGATTTGGCTCTCTGTTTGTCTGTTATTGGTGTATAAAAATGCTTGTGATTTTTGCACACTGATTTTGTATCCTGAGACTTTGCTGAAGTTGCTTATCAGCTTAAGGAGATTTTGGGCTGAGACGATGGGATTTTCTAAATATACAATCATGTCATCTGCAAACAGGGACAATTTGTCTTCCTCTTTTCCTAATCGAATACCCTTTATTTCTTTCTCCTGCCTGATTTCCCTGGCCAGAACTTCCAACACTATGTTGAATAGGAGTTATGAGACAGGGCATCCCTGTCCTGTGCCAGTTTTCAAAGGACATGCTTCCAGTTTTTGACCATTCAGTATGATATTGGCTGTGGGTTTGTCATAAATAGCCCTTATTATTTTGAGATACATCCCATCAATACCAAATTTATTGAGAGTTTTTAGCATGAAGCACTGTTGAATTTTGTTGAAGGCCCTTTCTGCATCTATTGAGATAATCATGTGGTTTTTGTCTTTGGTTCTGTTTATATGGTGGATTATGTTTATTGATTCGTGTATGTTGAACCAGCCTTGCATCCCAGGGATGAAGCCCACTTGATCATGGTGGATAAGCTTTTTGATGTGCTGCTGGATTCGGTTTGCCAGTATTTTATTGAGGATTTTTGCATCAAAGTTCATCAGGAATACTGGTCTTAAATTCTCTTTTTCTGTTGTTGTTGTGTCTCTGCCAGTCTTTAGTATCAGAATGATGCTGGCCTCATAAAATGAGTTAGGGATCATTCCCTCTTTTTCTATTGACTGGAATAGTTTCAGAAGGAATAGTACCAGCTCCTCCTTATACCTCTGGTAGAATTCAGCTGTGAATCCCTCTGGTCCTGGACTTTTTTTGATTGGTAGGCTATTAATTATTGCCTCAATTTCAGAGCCTGCTATTGGTCTATTCAGGGATTCAACTTCTTCCTGGTTTAGTCTTGGGAGGGTGTGTGTGTCCAAGAATTTATCCATTTCTTCTAGATTTTCTAGTTTATTTGCATAGAGGTGTTTATAGTATTCCCTGATGGCAGTTTGTATTTCTGTGGGTTCAGTGGTGATATCCCCTTTATCATTTTTTATTGCATCTATTTGATTCTTCTCCCTTTTCTTCTTTATTAGCCTTGCTAGCCATCTATCAATTTTGTTGACCTTTTCAAAAAATCAGCTCCTGGATTCATTGATTTTTTTAAGGGTTTTTTAATGTCTCTATCTCCCTCAGTTCTGCTCTGATCTTCATCATTTCTTGCCTTCTGCTGGCTTTTGAATGTGTTTGCTCTTGCTTCTCTAATTCTTTTAATTGTGATGTTAGGGTATCAATTTTAGATATTTCCAGCTTTCTCTTGTGGGCATTTAGTGCTATAAATTTCCCTCTACACACTGCTTTAAATGTGTCCCAGAGATTCTGGTATGTTTTGTCTTTGTTCTCATTGGTTTCAAAGAACATCTTTATTTCTGCCTTCATTTTGTTATTTACCCAGTAGTCATTTAGGAGAAGGGTTGTTCAGTTTCCATGTAGTTGAGCGATTTTGAGGGAGTTTCTTAATCCTGAGTTTTGTTTTGTTTTGGTTTTTTTTTGTTGTTGTTGTTGTTTTTTTAAGAAACAAGTAGACAATTTTAATGAAGTCTAGCTTATCAATTCTTTTTTTCACGGTTGGTACCTTTGTTGCCATATCTAAAAAGTCATCACCAAACCCAAGATCTAGATTTTCTCCTATGTTATCCTCTAGGATTTTTATAGTTTTGATTTGTTTGATTGCACTGTGGTCTGAGAGACCGTTTGTTATAATTTCTGTTCTTTTACATTTGCTGAGGAGTGCTTTACTTCCAACTCTATGGTCAATTTTGGAATAAGTGTGATGTAGTTCTGAGAAGAATGTATATTCTGTTGATTTGGAGTGGAGAGTTCTGTAGATGTCTATGAGGTCTGCTTGGTGCAGAGCTGAGTTCAATTCCTGGATATCCTAGTTAACTTTCTGTCTTGTTGATCTGTGTAATGTTGATAGTGGGGTGTTAAAGTCTCCCATTATTATTGTGTGGGAGTGTAAGTCTCTTTGTAGGTCTCTAAGAACTTGCATTATGAATCTGGGTGCTCCTGTATTGGGTGCATATATATTTAGGATAGTTAGCTCTTCTTGTGGAATTGATCCCTTTACCATTATGTAATGGCCTTCTTTGTCTCTTTTGATCTTTGTTGGTTGAAAGTCTGTTTTATCAGAGACTAGGATTGCAACTGCCACCTTTTTTTGTTTTCCATTTGCTTGGTAGATCTTCCTCCATCCCTTTATTTTGAGCCTATGTGTGTCTCTGTACGTGAGATGGGTCTCCTGAATACAGCACACTGATGGGTCTTGACTCTTTATCCAGTTTGCCAGTCTGTGTCTTTTAATTGGAGCATTTAGCCCATTTACATTTTAGGTTAATATTGTTATGTGTGAAATCTATTCTGTCATTATGATGTTAGCTGGTTATTTTGTTCATTAGTTAATGCAGTTTCTTCCTACCATCAATTGTCTTTACAATTTGGCATATTTTTGCAGTAGCTGGTACCGGTTATTCCTTTGTATGTTTAGTGCTTCCTTCAGGATCTCTTGTAGGGCAGGCCTGGTGGTGACAAAATCTCTCAACGTTTGCTTGTCTGTAAAGGATTTTATTTCTCCTTCACTTATGAAGCTTAGTTTGGCTGGATATGAAATTCTGGGTTGAAAATTCTTTTCTTTAAAACGTTAAATACTGGCCCCCACTCTCTTCTGGCTTAGAGAGTTTCTGCTGAGAGATCCACTGTTAGTCTGAAGGGCTTCCCTTTGTGGGTAACCCGACCTTTCTCTCTGGCTGCCCTTAACATTTTTCCCTTCATTCCAACTTTGGTGAATCTGACCAATATGTGTCTTGGAGTTGCTCTTTTCGAGGAGTATCTTTGTGGAGTTCTCTGTATTTCCTGAATTTGAATGTTGGCCTGCCTTGCTAGGTAGGGGAAGTTCTCCTGGATAATATCCTGCAGAGTGTTTTCCAACTTGGTTCCATTCTCTCCATCACTTTCAGGTATACCAATCAGACATAGATTTGATCCTTTCACATACTGCCATATTTCTTGGAGGCTTTGTTCAATTCTTTTTACTCTTTTTTCTTTAAACTTCTCTTCTTGCTTCATTTCATTCATTTGATCTTCAATCACTGATACTCCTTCTTCCAGTTGATCAAATCGGTTACTGAAGCTTGTGCATTCACCACGTAGTTCTTGTGCCATGGTTTTCAGTTCCATCAGGTCATTTAAGTACTTCTCTACACTGGTTATTCTAGTTAGCCATTCATCTAATCTTTTTTCAAGAGTTTTTGCTTCTTTGCGATGGGTTCGAACTTCTTCCTTTAGCTCAGAGAAGTTTGATCATCTGAAGCCTTCTTCTCTCAACTCGTCAAAGTCATTCTCCATCCAGCTTTGTTCCATTGCTGGTGAGGAGCTGTGTTCCTTTGGAAGGGGAGAGGCACTCTGATTTTTAGAATTTTCAGCTTTTCTGCTCTGTTTTTTCCTCATTGTTGTGGTTTTATCTTTCTGTGGTCTTTGATGATGATGACATGCAGATGGGGTTTTGGTGTGGATGTCCTTTCCATTTGTTAGTTTTCCTTCTAACAGTCAGGACCCTCAGCTGCAGGTCTGTTGCATTTTGCTGGAGGTCCATTGCAGACCCTGTTTGCCTGGGTTTCAGCAGTGGAGGCTGCAGAACAGTGAATATTGCTGAACAGTAAATGTTGCACCTGATTGTTCTTCTGGAACCTTCATCTCAGAGGAGTTCCCAGCTGTGTGAGGTGTCAGTCTGGCCCTATTGGAGGGTGCCTCCAAGTTAGGCTACTCAGGAGTCAGGGACCCACTTGAGGAGGCAGTCTGTCTGTTCTCAGATCTCAAACTCTGTACTGGGAGAACCACTACTCTCTTCATAGCTGTCAGACAGGGACATTTAAGTCTGTAGAGGTTTCTGCTGCCTTTTGTTTGGCTATGCCCTGTCCGCAGGGGTGGAATCTATAGAGGCAGGCAGGCCTCCTTGAGCTGTGGTGGGCTCCGCCCATTTCAAGCTTCCTGGCCACTTTGTTTACCTACTAAAGCCTCAGCAATGGTGGGCGCCCCTCCACCAGCCTTGCTGCCACCTTGAAGTTCGGTCTCAGACTGCTGTGCTAGCAATGAGTGAAGCTCTGTGGGCATTGGACCCTCTGAGCCAGGTGTGGGATATAATCTCCTGGTATGCTGTTTGCTAAGACCATTGGAAAAGTGCAGTATTAGGGTGAGAGTGACCCGATTTTTCGGGTGCCATCCATCACCGCTTCCCTTGGCTAGGAATGGGAATTGCCTGACCCCTGGTGCTTCCCTGGTGAGGTGATGCCTTGCCCTGCTTCAGCTCATGCTTGGTGGGCTTCACCCACTGTCCTGCCCCCACTGTCCAACAAGCCCCTGAGATGAACCCGGTACCTTAGTTGGAGATGCAGAAATCACCCGTCTTCTGCATTGCTCATGCTGGGAGCTGTAGCCTGGAGCTGTTCCTATTTGGCCATCTTGGACTCGCTCCCCTCAGGTAGTTCTTTATAGCAATTTGAGAACAGCCTAGTACACAAAATTCGTATCAGGAATGGGCATTGCTGTAAAGATACCTGAAAATGAGGAAGTGACTTTGGAACTTAATAACGGGCAGAGGTTGGAACAGTTTGAAGGGCTCAGAGGAAGACAGGAAGATGAGGGAGCTTGGAACTTTCTAGAGACTTGTTCAATTGTTGATAGTGATATGCTGATAGTGATATGAACAATAAAGTCCAGGAGAAATGAGCAACTTATTGGGAACTAGAGAAATGCCACTTTTGTTATGCATTAGAAAAGAGGGTGGAAGCATTGTGCCCCTGCCCTAGAGATCTGTGGAACTTTAAACTTAAGAATGATGATTTAGGGTATCTGGTAGAAGAAATTTCTAATCGGCAAAACATTCAGGATGTGGCCTGGCTGCTTCTAGCACCCTATGCTTATATTCATCAGCAAAGAAATGACCTGAAACTGGAACTTATATTCAAAGAGAGAGGCAGTATAAAGGTTTGAAAAATGGGTCTGAATAACCCATTTTCCAGGGAGGAATTCAAGCTGGCTGCAAAAATTTGCATAGGCAAAGAGGACATGAATGGTAATAGCCAAGACAAAGGGAAAAAATGACTTGAAGGCATTTCAGAGAACTTTGCAGCAGTTCTGGAAGCCTAGGGGAAAAGAATGGTTTTATGGGCTGGGCCCATGGCCCTGCTGCCCTGTGCAATTTCAAGACACTGCTCTTTGTGTCCCAGCCACTCCATCTCCAGTTGTGTCAAAAGGGCCCCAGATACTTCTCAGGCCACTTCTCCAGAAGGTGCAAGCCTTTTGGCTTCCATGTGGTGTTAAGCCTGTGGTGTGCAGAGAGCAAGAGTTAGGCTTGGGAGCCTCTGCCTAGATTTCAAAGGATGTATGGAAACACCTGTATGTCTAGGCAGAAGTCTTCTGCAGGGGCAGAACCCTCATTCAGAACTTCTATTAGGGCAGTGCAGAGGGGAAATGTGGGGTTGGAGCCTCCACACAAATTCCCCACTGGGGCACTGCTTAGTGGAGCTGTGAAAAGCTCCAGCCCCCACAATCATAGATCATCCAGACCCCACAAGAGTAGAGCCTCTGAAAGCATGCACTGTGTATTTCGAAAAGCCACAGGAACTCAATGCCAGCCCATGAAAGCAGCTATACCCTATGGAGCCACAGGGACAGAGATGTTTAAGGCCTTGGAATTCCACTCCTCACATCAGTGTGGATGTGAGACATGGAGTCAAGGGAGATTATTTTGGAGCTTTTAGATTTAATGACTGCCCTGCTGTGTTTCAGATTTGCATAGGGCCAGTAGCCCCTTTGTTTTGCCTGATTTTTACCTCTTCAAATCGGTGTATTTACCCAATGCCTGTACCTCCACTGTATCTTGGAAATAACTAAATTGCTTTTGATTTTACAGGTTTATAGGTGGAAGGGACTTGCCTTGTTTCAGATGAGACTTTGGACTATGGACTTTTGAGTTAATGCTGAAATGAATTAAGACTTGGGGGACTGTTGAGAAGGGAGGAGCATTATATTTTGCAATGTGAGAAGGACATGAGATTTGGGAGGGACAGAATGGTATGGTTTAAATTTGTATCCCAAATCTCATGTTGAATTGTAAACCCCAGTGTTGGAGGAGAGTCCTGGTGAGAAGTGATTGGATCATGGGAGCAGATTTCCCCCTTGCTGTTCTCATAATAGTGAGTTCTCATGAGATCTGGTTGTTTAAAAGTCTGCAGCACCTCCCCCTTCTCTCTATTCTTCTTTCTCCAGCCATGTAAGATGTGCCTGCTTAATCTTCACCTTCTACCATGATTGTAAGTTTCCTAAGGCTTTCCGAGTCATGCTTCCTGTACAGCCTATGGAACTGTGAGTCAACTAAGCCTTTTTCTTTATAACTTGCCCAGTCAGCCAGGTGCGGTGGCTCGCAACTGTAATCCCAGCACTTTGGGAGTCCAAGGCGGGCAGATTATGAGGTCAGGAGATCAAGACCAACCTGGTCAACACAGTGAAACCCTATCTCTACTAAAAATGCAAAAAAATTGGCTGGGCGTGGTGGTAGGTACCTGTAGTCCCAGCTACTCGGGAGGCTGAGGCAGGAGAATTGCATGAACCCAGGAGGCAGAGCTTGCAGTGAGCTGAGATCACTCCACTGCAATCCAGCCTGGGCAACAGTGCAAGACTCCATCTCAAAAAAACAAAATTACCCAGTCTCAGGTAGTTCTTTATAGCAATGCAAGAATGGACAAATAGTGGTGTCATCAGCAGGTCTTTTCACCTTTCGGTTGCTGGGGATAAAGTTTCTTTATGGCTGCCTTGGGGAGCCTCTGACTTCCACACTGTTTCAGAATATCCTTGGTTTTTGGCTCCATTGGCCATCTAATTTCCTGGTCTTTATAGCTACTGCTTCACCCATACTTCTCAAATTCCTGAGCTATTTCATCAGTTAGTGCATTTATTTCCACAGCTTCAGACTTTGCATCAGTAAATATTTTTAAAACTGCACTGCTGCAGTGTTTAATACTTACCACCAGTGATGGGGTCCTCATTGCCAGCCATCTTATCAGAAATCCTAATCCCATTTTGAGTTGTTTTTCTTGGACTACTTTTGGTGCCGCTTATCTTACATAGAGTCCCTGGAGATAGACTCAAAGGGAGAAGTTTGTGTGAAGAAGCTTTATTGAGGAATGTACCTTGAAACAAAACCTCCAGGAAATGAGAGAAACAGGGTTGGGCAGAGGAAGGAGCTGGATTGTGCTGTAGTTAGAAGCCTCAGACAATCCAATGGGGAGCTCTTGACTTGGGCGAGTCCATCAGAATTGCCCTAATTGAGGAAATGGGGCTGATCCTTCATTCCTTCACACTGACTGGTGATTTAATGGGGTATAACCTTGGGCAAGGAAGTTCCCCTTGACTTACGGCAATTTCTAAGTAGGAATTTAGCTAAATACTGAAAGTATCCAGTGCTCCCTGCAGTCTGAAGAATTAGTGCCTCAATCATTAAGAGAGTATATTTTAATAACACACTGAAAGCTAGACTCTGAAATGACATTTCTGTGTGCATAATTCTAAGAGTTTGTGGAATAGATTTCTAGAACATCCTCCTACAAATATCCCTGACTGTGACATTATCAAACTAGCATCTCTCACACTGCCACTGAGATCAAATGTCTAAAACACAAAATCTGATTATTTCAGAATTTTACCAACTACTTTAGTGACATTCTCTTTTGTGCAGAGTAAAGTCCAAATATGGTGAAACAGGCATATGCTTGTTTGTACAATCTAGCCTTCATTCTCAACCACACAACTTTAATTTTTCAGAGCCATGCTCTTTAATTTCTTATTCTTTAGCTATAGCACAATGATTATACCTTTTTGACAGCCCTGGTAAATGAGAAAATTTTACTCTTTCTCCAAATTTTACTCCATTAGAGAAATGGTTTAAAGATGGGCACTTCATCTATCAGAATCAAGGAAATACAGTGGAACTTCGGCTGAGGCTGAAGTTGAGAGAGTATGAGGCGCAAGCCCATTATCAGGAGTCAGTCTGAGGACAGAGTCAGTGGAATAGAATGCAGAGCCAAGTGATAAGAGTAAAAAGAAGCAAGCGGCCTGAATCCAACAAATCTGAAGCCAATAATTTTAGTTACATGAGAGAAAGAATCCCAATTGATATCGAATTTTAAATTGAGAACAGGGTTTTGAAGTGAGAGTAGTGACATTGTAAAATATGAGAGTGATTGCCTAAGTCATGAAATTAGTTGGGCCACCTCTCACGGTCGGCAACATCCTAAGATGGAAAGTTGGGAATTCTTGTGATTTGGAGGTACAGTAGACACTTGAGCACAACCTTGTGAATATTGAGTCCCAGGAATATACACCTGGGAGGGTATACACCTGGGAGGGTAAGCATTAAAAACATAGCAGAAAAAAGTCAGGATCTTACAGTCAACAGAAAGAAACACTTGCCTAGTTGATGTTGAAACTAGCCCATCTGACAACAGTGATACTTCTGCTTTCAGCCTGTGATGGAAAAGAATTTGACATCTAATAGTTGGAACATTTGCATGGTTAGAAAAAGCAAACCCCCAGTCCTAAGCTCAATGTAGAGAAAACACAGGCTAGAAGGAAAGGCAGAAGAAAAAGGCTAGAAGAAAAGCCAGCCATTGAAAGTAGTGGTAAAAACCGGAATTACTTTTGCACCAACCTAATATTTTAGAACCTGAGAATCCTGTTTCTCAAGGCCAATACTCAGCACCTCCTGTTGTCCATCTCTGCCAGATGAGGAATCAGTTGCCTTCATTGTCGGGATGCTGCTGGCATGGAGCCTGGGGTCAGAGGAAGACCCATACCTCTTTACTTCATGACATTGATTCAAATTGCCCTGTTGTATGGGCGCAATTAAGTGCCCTCATTTCATGGGCCTGAGCATAGATACTTATGAGCAAAGAAATGGACATTCTCCAGCCAGATTTCAAATTCAGAGATTACAATTGAGCAAGAGTTTTGGCTTTGGTCAATATCTTATGAAAATGACCAGAAAAAACACTAGTTTGGTAATATATTTATTTACTATTGTTTGGTAGTTTCTCTAGATGTTTACAAATGCATCTATTACTTCTACTTTTGTCATTTTAGTTCTAGAATTTATGGTTGATTCAATTTTAGGGTTTCTCTGATATGATTGTTCGTCATATTTTCCATTTTCTTGAACACACCCATTAAAAAGTATCTGAAATCTTATGCCCAATTTCTGGATCTTCTACAGATTTGTTTTTATTTTTATTTTTTCTCCAAAAATTCTGTTATGCTATCTTTTGATAGACTTGATCATTTGCTTATTACATTCCAAATGATGATGTGAAACACTATAGAGATAATTTTGAAATCTGAGTGATGTTATATTTCTCAGGGGAGGTTTTTGTTTGGACCAGGTAGCAAGTTAGAGTAGACACAGATCACCACAATCTTATCAGGGATCAATCTGCATCAAATTTAGGCTTCAGACCTTATAAGGCCTAGCCATTTTTCTGGTTCTCTTTCCTTCTTCTACTCTGTAAGTGTTTGAGGCTCCTGACTACATGCCTGAGATATTTACTGTGGTCTCTCCCTTTTGGTGGACCTGAGTCACTTCCCTTCCCCTCACTCCCACAGTTGCTTCTTTCAGTTTAGCTAGAAAGCCTCTTCACTGTTGTTCTGAATTGACAAGCTTCTGAAGAGCAGTGTGGAATGTGGGACTTACCGTGGTGTGTCACAGCTGCCACAGATACATATTTTATATTTTATTCAGCTTTCCTAGCTGGAAGAAGCCAGTCTTCCAACAATGGAAGTGGAAGTTTCTCCTCTTTTGATAAATGGTCATTCATGTTGCACAACGCTGTGCTGGGTATGTTTGGGAGTGGTCAGGTTTGTTATTTATCCACGGTTGCCAGACCGTGAGAAGCCGTGTCTGTACCCAGTGTTATGGTATATCATTCAGAGATCCTGGACATGGAGGCAAACGTTGGGACTCCAGGATGAAAAAGTAGGTTATATTATTTTAATAAATACTCTTTTTTTTTCCTTCTCACTATCCCCCTTCTCCTTGTGATTATAGTACCCCATCTTTTTATTCGGGGGTGTCTCCTCAACCCATGTAGTTTCTGCAAAGCTAACTTCACTGCTGGATTTCTGAATAAAACACATGCTCCAGACTAACTTCTTCAACATGTTCCATCCTCTTGGTCATGGTGATTAGTTCAAGGATGGACTCTAGGACCAAGACAGTCCATAGGAGTAAGATACCTCAATTACAGAGACTTATGTTCAACCTTGTATCTCCTGAAGCCACAACATGGACCTTAAAAATGAAGCCAGCACAGTGGAAGACAGTGCTGAGGGAATTAGAGAGGCTGAGTTGAATATAAATACACACGAAGTCAGCTCTGCTCTATTCCTGGACGTTTTGGTAATTGAACACAAAATAATCATTTTTCTTTTCTGAAATTAGTTTTCAGTAAGTTTTCTGTTACTTGCCAATAAATAGACCTACTTTGCAGAGATTTTCTGTATTTGTAGAGGGGAGAGCACAGCTTATGTAAACCTGTGTCTTTTGAAGGGGTTTAGATGAAAAGGAGGATACATGGATGCTTGCCATTCATTGAGAGCTCTGCATCCATTCCCCCAATTCTGGTGATGGCCTCAGATTTTCACATGCAGGTCAATCACTCTTGCATTCAGCACACCCAGCCAGGATGTGGATCAAACCCAGCTCCAGGTGTGGATCACATGAGGCAGCCTAAGCCACAGTGATTGGTTCAAGAGTAAGCACTTGGCATAAGCCTTTCCAACCACAGTGAAACTCTGGACTTTTGTGGGAGCTCCTGGAAGAGAATCTGTCATTTCTAATGGTCTTAAATTTTGGAGCATGTGGGATGGTGGTGGCTGACACAACCCTGCCATGTGAATGAAGCACCCACGTGTAAGCAGAGCCAACACATCAGGAGTCAGAGCAGAGAGTTGGAAAATAACACTGGCAAAAAAAGACATTGTTTAATCCTGCATATCCAGCTATGTCTGAAAGAAAGCTTACCATGGGACTCGTCAGTTACATGAGTCAATACATTGATCTTTACTTAAGTCTATTTAGGATTTTTTTTCTATTGCTTTCAACAGAAGAATCCTAACTGATGCTCTATGTGATTAGTTGTTCCTGGGGGAGATTAAATTATGTAGGCATAAGCAACTTTCATGCAGCATGTTTTAGAATAAAAGCTGTGTGAGATCCTACTGAATTCTGTCTTTACACATATCCACTTTCACTCAATAAATATTGATATGTGCTGTCACTCTGTTAGCTGCTGTAAATACAAAAAGACACACTGCCCAAGAAGAGCCCACAAGAAGGTAAAAAAGAAGAAAAAGGGAAGATGTATAAACAAACATAGGCAATAATTATGGGCATCTGCCAAGATGGAAGGTTCTGTTGCACGTATGGCTGACCTGATATAAATGATCCATGATGGAATTTCAGGAAGTCCATGAACCCTGCAAAATTATGTGCAAAATATTGAGTGTATGAGCCTGTAAACTGATTTCAGAGAGAGTGTGAAGAGCTGTCATCAGAAAAGCAAAGAGATACTTTAAGAAATGGTTAAGAATTACTGAATATATTATTGTAGAAACACCAAAATTTAAAGAGTCAATAGTAAAATTGTAACTACATTGACAACATGTTAAGGAAATGGTCATATCTCTGTTCCTAGAAAGATACATAGTTGCTATTCAATATACACTGGTGAAATGAATTAACAAAAGCCTGACGAGCTGGATCTGGAATAGTCAAGGAAAACATCAGGGAAAAATTAATGTGTAAGTTGAAATTCAATGATTGAATCAGAATTTACAAGGCAACCTGGCTTGGTAATGTATTTGTTACCAATTGTTCTTTTGTGATGATAAGTTTACATAATCTAAAATTTAATTTTTAAGCCCTTAAAAGTAAAGTATAAAAATATCTGCCCATATTTCTGGACTGTCAGTACCATGTGGTCAAAGTGCATATTTACACTGTTCACCCTTGAGTCAAAGAGAACAAGGTATCTACTTAATACTTAGTGGTTGTAGAATAAGTAAAGTTTCATAATAAACTGATGAATGAATACACATTATACAATAATTTGGAATTCTAACCCTTTATGTTTGTAAGTTTGGGAAGGATATGTGTATCAGTATCAGGAAATTAATCTGCCATACTCATAAAATACTTGAACAGGTAAGAGTTTATTTTCCTTTCAGTTTAGCTATATGTATTTTTTTCTTTTTCATCTTTTATTTTAGGTTCATGGGGTACATGTGCAAAGTTGTTATATGGGTAAATTGTGTGTCACTGGAGTTTGATGCACGAATGATTTCATCACCCAGGTAGTGAGCATAGTACCTGATGGGTAGTTTTTTCATCTTTCTTCTCCCCCTACTCTACCCTCAAGTAGCCTCTGGTGTCTATTATTCCTCTCTTTGTGTCCACATGTACTGAATGTTTAGCTCCAACTTGTAAGTGAAAACATGCACTTTTTGGTTTTCTGATCCTGTGTTGATTTGCTTAGGATAATGGCCTCCAGCTGCATCCATGTTGTTGCAAAGCACATGATTTTGTTCTTTTTAAATGGCTAAGTAGTATTCCATGGTATATATGTACCACATTGTCTTTATCTGGTCCACTATTAATGAGCATCTAGGTTGATTCCATGTCTTTGCTGTTGTGAATAGTGCTCTGATGTGCATACGAGTGCATACATCTTTTTGGTAAAATGGTTTATATTCTTTTGGGTATATACTCAGTAATGAGATTACTGTGTTGAATGGTGGTTCTAAGTTCTTTTGGAAATCTCCAAACTTCACTCTTCAGTAGCTGAACTAATTTACATCCCCACCAGCAGTGTATAAGCATTTCTTTTTCTCCACAACCCCATCAACATCTGCTACTTTCTGACTTTTTAATAACAGTCACTCTGACGGGTGTGAGATGGTATCTCACTGTAGTTTTGACTTGTATTTCTCTAATGATTCGTGATGTTGAGCATTTTGTACATGCTTGTTGGCTGCATATATGTATTCTTTTCAGAAGTGTTTGTTCATGTCCTTTGCCCATTTTTAATGGAGTTGTCTGCTTTTTGATTGTTGATTTAATTTTTCTTATGGATTATTTGTCAGATGCATAGCTGTCTGCTTTCTCTGTTGATAGTTTCTTTACTGTGCAGAGGCTCTTTAGTTTAATTAGACTCTACTTGTCTATTTTTGACTGTTTTGGAATTGCTTTTGGAGACTTTATCATGAAATATTTGCCACGGTCTGTGTCCAGAATGGTATATACTTGGTTTTCCTCTTCTTCTTCTTTTTTTTTTTTTTTTTTTGTTTCATTCTTAGATTTAAGTCTTTAATCCATCCTGAGTTGATTTTCATATATGGTAAAAGGAAGGGGTCCAGTTTCAATATTCTGCATACGACTAGCCTGTTATCCAACGACCATTTATGGAATAGGGAACTCTTTCCTTATTGTCTGTTATGGTCAACTTTGTTGAAGATCAGATGGCTGTAGGTATGAAGCTTTATTTCTGGGTTCTCTAATCAGTTCCTTTCATCTAGGTGTCTAATGATGTCTATTTTTGTTCCAGTACCATTCTGTTTTGCTTACTGTAGCCTTGTATATGGTTTGAAGTTAAGCAGTGTGATGTCTCCGGCTGTATTCTTTTTGTTTAGGATTGCTTTGTCTATATGGGCTTTTTTGGTTCCACATATATTTTACAATAGTTTTCTCTAATTCTGTGAAAAAAAATGACATTGGTAATTTGATAGGAATAACACTGAATCTTCCTCTCTATGCGTATGGAATGATTTTTCTTCTGTTTTCCCTATGATTTCTTTCAGCAGTGTTTTGTAACTCTTGTCATACAGATCTTTTACCTCCCTGGTTAGCTGCATTCCTATGAATTTTATTATTTTGTGGCTATTGTGAATGAGATTGTGTTCTTGATTTGGCTCTCAGCTTGGATGGTTTTTGGTGTATGGAAATGCTACTGATTTTTGTACATTTATTTTGTATCCTGAAACTTTACCAAAGTTGATTATCAGTTCTAGGAGAACCTTGGGCAGAGATTATGGGGTTTTCTAAGTCTAGAATCATATTGCCTGCAAACAAAGATAGTTTGACTTTCTCTCTTCCTATTTGGAAGCCTTTTTTTCCCCCTTTCTCTTGCCTGATTGCTCTAGCTAGGACTTCTAGTACTATGTTAAATATGTGTGGTGAGAGTGGGCATCCTTGTCTTGTTCTGGTTCTCAGCAGGAGTGCTTCCAACTTTTGCTCATTCAGTATGATGTTGGCTATGGGTTTGTCATAGACGGCTTTTATTATTTTGAGGTATGTTCCTTCAACGCCTAGTTTGTTGAGGGTTTTTAACATGAAGAGATGTAGAATTTTATTGAAAGCATTGTCTGGGTCTATTGAGATGATCATGTGGGTTTTGTTTTAGTTTTGTTAATGTGATGAATCACATTTATTGGTTTGCATCTATTGAACCAACCTTGCATCCCAGGAAAAAGCTTACTTGATTTTGGTAAATGAGCTTTATGATGTGCTGCTGGATTTAATTTGCTAGTATTTTGTTTAGTATTTTTGTATCTATGTTCATCAGGGATGTTAGCCTGAAGCTTGTTTTTTGTTGTCTCTCTATCAGCTTTCGGTATCCGAATGATAGTAGTCTCATAGAATGAGTTGGGGACGACTCCTCCCTCCTTCATTTTTAGGAATATTTTCAGCAGGGCTGGTACCAGCTCTTCTTTATACACCTGGTAGAATTTATCTGTGAATTCGTCTGGTTCAGGGCCCTCTCTGGTTGGTAGGTTTTTTCTTTTCTTTTTCATAACTGATTCAGTTTTGGAACTGTTATTGATCTATTCATGATTTCACATTTTTCATGGTTCAATCTTAGGTTGTATGTTTATAGGAATTTATCCATCTCTTGTAGGTGTTCTAGTTTGTGTGCAAGGTGTTTGAATGGTCTCTGACTTTTTGTTTTTCTATGGGGTCAGTGGTAATGTCACCTTTGCATTTCTGATTGTGTTTATTCGGATCTCTCTTGTTTTAAAAATCTATCTAGCTACCAAATCTTATTTATTCTTTCAAATAACAAATTTTTGGTTTTGTTATTGTTTGATAGGCATTCTCACGTCTCAATTTCCTTCAGTTCAGCTCTGATTCTGCTTAATTTATTTTCTGCTAGCTTTAGGGTTGGTTTGCTCTTATTTTTCTAGCTTCTCTAGGTGTGATGTTAGGTTGTTAATTTGAGATCTAACTTCTTGATTTAGGCATTTAGTGCCATAAACTTTCCTCTTAATGCTGTATTATATCTAGTATGTTGTATCTTTATTTTGATTAGTTTCAAAGAAGTTTTTGATTTCTGCCCTAATTTTATTCTTTACCCAAAGTCATTCAGGAGCACGTTGTTTAATTTTCATGTAATTGTATGGTTTTGAGAGATTTTCTTGGTATTGACTTCTGTTTTTATAGTGCTGTGGTCTGAGAGTGGGGTTGGTATGATTTTGAGTTTTTAAAATTTGTTGAGAATTGTTTTATGGCCAAGTGTGTGGTCGTTCTTAGAGTATGTGCCATGTGCAGATGAGAAGAATGTATATTCTGTTGTTGCTAAGTGGAATATTCTGTAGATGTCTGGTAGGTCCATTTGTTCAAGTGTCGAGTTTATGTCCTGAATATCTTTGTTAGTTTTCTGCCTCAGTGATCTGTCTGACACTCTCAGTGGAGTGTTGAAGTCTCCCACTATTATTCTGTGGTTATCCAAGATTCTTCATATGTTTCTAAGAGCTTGTTTTATGACTCCAGGTGCTCCAGTGTTGGTTGCATGTGTATTTAGAAGAGTTAAGTCTTTTGGTTGAATTGAACATTTTATCACTATGTAATGCCTTTGTCCTTTTTTCTTTTCTTCTTCTTTTTTTAAAATCATGGTTAGTTTAAAGCCTGTTTTGTCTGAAATAAGAATAGCAACTACTGCTATTTTTTTTGTTTTCCATTTGCTTGATATATCTTTCTCCCTCCCTTTGCTTTGAGCCTATGGCTGTCATTGCATGTGAGATGATTCTCTTGATGGCAACATATTGTTAAGTCTTGCTTCTTTGTCCAACTTGCCACTTTGTGTCTTTTTTTTTTTTTTTTGAGATGAGGTCTCTGCCATTCAGGCTGGAGTGCAGTGGCAAAATCTTGGCTCACTGCAGCCTTGACCTCCCAAGCTCAAATGATCATCCCACCTCAGCCTCCCAAGTAGCTGAGACTACAAGCATGTGACACCATGCCCAGCTAATTTCATTTCATTTTATTTTTTTGTAGAGATGGGATCTTGCTATGTTGCCTAGGCTGGGCTCAGCAATCTTCCTGCCTTGCCCTCCCAAGTTGCTGAGATTACAGGTGTAAACGACCATGCCCAGACACCGTCCGTGTCTTTTAAATGAAGGATTTAGTCCATTTAGATTCAAGGTTAACATAGATATGTGAGGATTTGATCCTGTCATCGTATTGTCAGCTAGTTGTTATGTAGTCTTGATTGTACAGTTGCTTTATAGGATCAGTAGGCTATGTACTGAAATGTGTTTTTGTGGTGGAAGGTACTGATATTTCCCTTCCATGTTTAGCGCTCCCTTGATGACCTCTTGTAAGGCAGATATGCTGGTTATGAATTCCCTTAGCATTTGCTTGTCTGAAGAGGATTTTATTTTTCCTTTGCTTCTGAGGCTTAATTTGACTGGATATAAAATTCTTGGATGGAATTTCTTTTCTTTAAGGATGCTGAATATAGGGCTCTGATCTCTTTTGGCTTGTAAAGTTTCTACTGAAAGGTCTGCCATTAGCCTAGTGGAGTTCCCTTTGTATCTGACCAGCACCTTCTCTCTGGCTGACTTTAATATTTTTTCTTTTTTATTGACTTTGGAGAATCTGATGACTATGTGTCTGGGGGATGGTCATCTTGGGTAGTATCTTCCAGGGGTTCTCTGAACTTCCTGAATTTGCATTTCAACCTCTCTAGCAAGGTTGGGGAAATTTTTGTGGACAATGTCCTCAAATATGTTTTCCAAGATGCTTGCTCTTTCTCCATCTCTTTCAGGCATGCCAATGAATTGTAGGTTTGATCTCTTTACATAATCTCATTTTTCTTGGAGGTTTCATTGATTTAAAAAATTATTTTATCTTTATTTTTGTCTGCCTCTATTGACTGAAAGGAGTGGTTTTAGGCTCTGAGATTCTTTCCTCAGCTTGGCCTTTTCTGTTATTAACACTTCCAATTGCATTCTGAAATTCCTGTAGTGAATTTTTTTATTTCCAGAAGTTCAGTTTGGTTCTTTCTTAAAATATTTATGTCATCTTTCAATTTTCGGATCATTTTATTCTATTCCTTGGATTGGGTTTCAACCTTCTATATGTAGATGAGTTTCCTTGTCATCCAGAACCTGAATTATCTGTCACTTCAGCCATTGTGGTTTGTTTAAGAACCACTGCAGGTAGCTAGTACAGTCATTTGGAGGTAACAAGACACTTTGACCTTTAGAACTGCCAGAGTTCTTGCACAGGTTCCTTCTCATCTGTGTGGGCTGATGTTCCTTTAGTCTTTGAAGTTGTTATCTTTTGGATGGGGCTTTTTGCATTCACACTATTTGATGCCCTTGAGGATTTGACCATCGTATAAGTTGGATTTAGTGGGTTGGCTCCATTTCTGGATGATTTCAGAGGGTCGAGGCTCAGCTCAGCACTCGTAGGCTAAATGCCCTAACTCTAGGGGGCTGGGACTAGGCCTGTGGCTTTGTTCTCTGGCCCCTCAAGGTTAAGCACTTGCTCTGCTAGACTGGCTGAGGTGTGTCCTGTCTGCTGGCAACATTCTGATGGGGGCTGCTGGCAAAAGCACTCCAGTAAGGCGGCTATGGGTCCCCCCACACATGCATCCTGGTAAAACAGTGAGGATCCTTGCACATGTGTGTGCTGGCCAGGGGTCTGCAGAGAGGGGGATCACTCAGATCAGACTGGCCCTGTCCCACGGGCAAGACAGCTCTACTCTGTCCAAGTCTGGTAGTCAACAAAGGGTACAAACACCTAGAGGACTATGGTGAGCCTTGGAGGATGGGTGACTATGGCGTTGCTCCACTGCAGCCGTTCCCATGCCACTCTGGGCTCCACACAGGCTGGAGTTCTGTTTCTCTCAACTCTCTGGACAGTTCTCCCTGCCAGCTTAGATGTCCCTGAGGGTTGTGGGGTCTCCCACAGCTGGGATCCCAGGGGTCCATGACAAGAGTAGGCCACTCCATGCCTATCTCACTCACCCACCCCCAGGAGCTGCTCAAGGCCAGGAATGAGTCCAGCTACGCGGCAACCCTGTGAAGAGTTCTCAGTTTCCTTCTGTTTCAGCCCAGGGTCTGCATCCTTCCTCTGTCCACTCTCAATGCCTTATTTCCGAAGATCTGTTTGGAGTGTGCCAGTCTACTTGATGGTCTGGTCTCTCTCTATGGGAGAAGCTCTTCCTGGCTGCATCAAGTCAGCCATATTGGCTGTCCTCCAGAGTATAAATTTTTAACAAACAAAAGATGTATGAATTTATAAACTTTAATTTTCTAATTTATTATGTGCTTTTCCATTTAAAAAAGTCTTATTTTTTCAGTTATTTTAATATTTAATTATTTAACATGCCTAGAAACTATTCAGAAAGTAAATATCTAAGTGAACGCATATCCCACTATGTAAACTATTGTCCCAGAACCATATATTGTGTAATGCTTTTCTTCTTTATCCTTTATCATATACTAAATTCTTTCATATACTAGGCCTTTTTTCTGTAATTCCTAATTTTTACTGCTATTTGCCTAAACATTTATTAATTATTATATCATTAACATACGTTTTAGCACCTGGTAGGGTTATCACCTCATTACTTTTATTTATTCACTTTAAAATCCACCTGCATTGAAATGCTCCCCAAATGGGTGGCCTGTCCTCTTGGATGTAGATATCTTAGGTGTGTTTTCCTTCCTCTCTGTTGGCTGTTAATTTTCTTCTGACCTCTGCTCTTACCATCCTTGTGGATTTTTAAGTCTGAGAAGTAGGGAGAGAAATATATCAGAGTCCACTCTTTCGCAGATGGATCTGATCTCAAATTATGATCAAATTCATAGCTAGTGTCACAAAGCTATTTTCTCTGCTGTGTTGTGCGAACCAGTGCCAACTACATAGTAATGTCCAAGAAAGGTCTCTGAGATCTGCTTCCTGGCCTCATCCCTGCTCTGGCTGGAGATTCTCTTAGAGCTGGAGGGCAGAGGCTGGACCCTGCATCAAATATTAATGGAATGAGGGAGTCACCATTTATCTACCCTGTCCACTCTGCTTTCCCTGTGAGCATACTGAAGTTAGCGCCAGAGCACCAGGAAGGCTGTCTGAAGATGGAGCCAGACGTTTCCCACAACAGCGGCAAGCTGCTGGAGGACCATGGTTAGGGAGGCTCCATTCTAGTTTCTATTTATAATTTCAGATAAATGTTATAATTTGTCAGGTTCTATAAAAAAATCTCTTAATTGAAACTGTACTGAACAAATCATATTTATGTACACATATAAAGCAAGCCCAAATATAATAGGTCTAAAGCCCATCATACTTTTTGATGAATCAGAAGCTAACTTCAAAAAGGTTTCTATCAGTTTTTTTTTTTTTTTTTTTTTCTTTCAGAAAGGGTCTCACTCTGTCACCCAGGCTGGAGTGCAGTGGTGCCATCTCTGCTCACTGCAACCTCTGCCTCCAGGGTTCAAGAGATTTTCCTGCTTCAGCCTCCCGAGTAGCTGGGATTACAGGTGTGTGCCACCATACCTGGGTAACTTTTGTATTTTTAGTAGAGACAGGGTTTCACCATGTTGGCGAGGCTAGTCTTGAACTCCTTGCCTCATGTGATCCACCCACCTGCCTTGGCTTCCCTAAATGTTGGGAGGACAGGCTTGAGCCACCATGCCCGGTCAGTTTGTACTTCCCAAATTTAAGGATGAAATGAAATTAAATAGCCTAATGTTTACTCATAACATTTTATGTGTTTATTTAGATACACGCTTATTTAAAATAGTACAGAAAGTAATGTATTAATGTACATTAATGTATTAATTTAAAAATGCATTTTTACACTCTCAAACATTATGAAACTATATTCAAACTTTTCACTTGTGTTTGCCACTGGAACCTTTACTATCACTAGAGTCCCTTGTGAGGTCAACTAACCGTCATCATCAACTTCACTCCTATCTCTGCTGACAGGCAACACTTGGATCATTCAATGATGACCTCCCTGGAAAATTTTGTACCAAATTGGAGAAACCATGCATATAATGAGACTGTTCTTTCCCCTTTTATCTTAAAAATCCCTGAAGATGAGTATTATTAACAACTGCCACATGAACACTTTCTATGTTGTTTTCTACCATGATCTTAAAAAAATCCACATTTAAAGTAATGTCTAGTGATAACACTTGCTATTGCAAAATCTTTCCCCCAGAAATAATTACCAAATTTTCCTTTGTTAAAAAATTTATTTTGCTGTGTTAACAGCTCCATGAGGTAACCTTTATAAGCATCTAAAACAAACATTGGTGGCTCTTATTTTAAGAGCCTTTGTGTGTTCCCAAAATGAAGTTTGAAATGAAATAGAGACAAGCCCCCACACTGAGAGATTCTGTAAGAACTCAAATATAGAATGGCTGCCTCTTTTCTGGAAGATAATTTCTTTCAGGAAAAATAATCACATCTTGTTTTCAGGAATATGTAACTTGATTTGGGGAGAATTTTCATCTTTACAATAGCCATCTTTCTGTTTAGACACAGGCAGATTTTTCCTACTGTTCAAATCTTTTATTTTATTTCTCAGTAACTTCTGTTCATTTCTCCATATGGGCCTCGTTCTGTGTATCTTGAATGAAGTGTTTTCCCTCTGTCACTTTTTTTGCTTGCAAAACGGTGTGTATGTACACATGTTCTTAAAACAGTTTGTCAAATAGTAATTTTGATGATGACGATGATGTAGATTTTTAATGTCATGTGGAGTATACTTTATTTGCATTCTATGAAAAGTGTTCATGACTTAATTCTATACATGCTAATGCTTAATCACAAAGAACATTATTTAACACCATATTCCCCACAGATGAATCTTGATACTGGTTTAGAACTTAGAGCATGCACCTTCATTTGACTCACACCAGCCACTGTACCCAGCAGTGCCAATACTGTGGATAGAAGCATTCTGAGGTTATAAAAAGTTACTAGGAGCGTCTTGTTAAAAATATAGTTTCCTTGGATCCCAGTCTAGTTCTACTGAGGCAGGTCTCTGGAGAGGGTCCCCAGTTGACTAAGTCCCTACTTGATTCTCTGCCCACCAACATTAGAAAATCACTGAGCTGGAGCATGGTGGAAGTACACAGATAGAGGGAAAATGCTAGCTTGCCAAATCGACCCTATCAAATCAAGGTGGAAATGCAGTTACAGAAAGCCCCAGGCACATTTCCCATCTTGGTAACTAACTAGAGCCCTCAGGTATATCATGATGCTAGAATCTGCTTTTATCTTAAAAAGAGGTTTACATTCGCAAATTATAGTGGAATTAAAAGCTTATAGATTAGTCTTTTTTTTCAGACGGAGTCTCGCTCTGTTGCCCAGGCTGGAGTGCAGTGACGCAATCTCGGCTCACTGCAAGCTCCTCCTGCCTCAGCCTCCCGAGTAGCTGGGACTATAGGCGCCTGCCACCACACCCAACTAATTTTTTGTATTTTTAGTAGAGACGGGGTTTCACCATTCACAGGATGGTCTGGATCTCCTGACCTTGTGATACGCCCACCTCAGCCTCCCAAAGTGCTGGGATTACAGGCATAGATTGGTCTTACATTTTTCCACAAATAAACTTTGACTATTCTTTATGAGCTCTTTATGTTTAATTTGTTTTAAAAAACGTAGACATTTGCTAGTGCAGTGGCTCATGCCTGTAATCCCAGCACTTTGAGAGACTAAGGCAAGAGGATCACTTGAGGCCAGGAGTTCTAGGCCAGACTGGGCAACACAGGGAGACCACATCACTACAAAAAATAAAAGTAAAAATAAAAATTAACTGAACGTGGTGACATGCACCTGTAGTTCTAGCTACTCAGTAGGCTGAGGTGGGAGGATCTCTTGAGTCCAGGATTTTGAGACTGTGGTGAGCTATGATCGCACCACTACATTCCAGCCCAGGGGACACAGCTAGACTTCATCTCAAAAACCACTACCACAAAAATAAATAAAAAATGTAGTCATGCTCATCAAGAATTTTCACATTACCTGTGAATTCTAAAAGCACAAAAGTCTTTTTTGAGATTAATGTGTATATAAGAGCATAATCCATTTTCACTTATATGTGTCACATAAACAGTAAATGAGAACAACAAAGGGTGTACCTATTTTTGTGTTTTCAGGATGCACTCAGTATGAAAAAAGAAAATATCCTGGGGTTGTTATTTACTTGATTTATGGAGTGGACATGTTTAAGTAATGGCCTTCACTAGCTAAGAAGATATTCTGGATTTGCCTGCTTTTCTTTGGTAAAATTATTTGGCAGATGTTAATTTTAACGGATAAGAATAAATACTTGAGAAGACAACAAATGTATCATTTTGTTGTTTTTATAATACAAAGGCAGAATAAGAAACCCATCTCCCAATGCATAACAACTTTAGCCATTTAAATAGGAATAAAAGCACTGATTCCCATGAAAATAAGCATGATGAAATAAAGTAAGAGCTTTGAATTTTTGAAGGTTATAAACATAAATGACCCCCGAACAGTAATCCAGGAGCTATGACATATATGTAGATTGTTTCTGCAATGCTGTCTTGTTCAGAGTATACCCTGTCAGCAGATCCCTCAATACAATGTATTTGCAACTGTCTACTATTCAGCAGCCTTCTGAAATGTGCTGGTGCTATTAAACTTCTCTATTCCATTAGTCACACTCCTAGGTAAAACCTACGTAGGAGTTTCTAGACTCCACAGCCTGATTTTCCTGATATAAATGAAACCTACATTCCAGCCAAGCTATTTGCTCTTCTTTGCCACTATGCAATATTTTAGCTGATAAGCTAACAAGAATCAACATTTACTAATCTAGTTAACACATTCTCTAAACATATTTCTCATTTTCATTTTATTGAACAGTGATGTTCATGAAAACGAACATTCAAGTCACAATCTAAATTTCCTTAATGAATCCATCTCTTGCAGGAGAAAAGCCAGTTTCCTTTGAGTATTATACAGTATCATTCATAACAGAGTCCTAACCTTTCTCTCCAGCCTCTTCCCTTGCCCCTTCCCAATATACAGGTCACACACAACACAGCCCACTTATCTGTCAGTAGTCCTACCAGTGCCCTGGGCCCCTTCAAGCTCCTGAGTCCTTGCTGTTCTTCTGAATTGTCCTTTTCCCCTCTCTAGAAGACTTCTTTCTGCTCCAGTTAAATGTCCGCAATTTCTATCTATCCTTAGTCCCTCTTAAAATCCGCTCCACTCTGAAATCTCAAAACATGCTAATCTTCACAGATTATCTTGTATTGTAACTGTTGGCTTAGTTAGTATTATCTGCCCCTTGACTAAGCTTCAAGAGGCCAGACATGGTCTTTTATCTGTCTTCCAACAATTTATTCTAGAACCAACACACAACAAACAAAAGTCAAATTGGTTCTTGACAGTTTACTTTCAATGGGCCTCCGTCCTTAAAATTGTCTTTTACAAAAACATCCTAATTCATGAGAAACATTAGAGGAAGGCAAGCCCCAGCTTACTTAAAAATAAAGAACTAACTATAGTCTATTACATGAAGTAAAAATAGATTAAACACTATTATTTCAATGCAGTATTTAAGACTTTTACTAAGTATCACTAAGCTACCTTCTGAGACATGATTTTACTAGATCTGCTTAGTAATAAGTCACAGAGCCCTCCTTTGCTTCAGTTCCTTGTTTGATAATTATGAACCTTTAAATTTATATTATTTATTTATTTTATTTCCCAGTTTTCATTCTCTTTCTGATTTAATCACACATGCAGAGTAAGACAGTGGATGCTAATCATCTGAGTCACCATTAAAATGTTTGTGTCTGATTAAAATTAATGCATTATTGAAGGGAAATATTATCTAATAAGTGTGGATGTGTATTCTATTATATTCCCTATTTCAGTCCTTCAAAAATGCTTGGCTAGTGAATATCACAAAACAATAAATTAGTAATACAAAATAAAAATGTTAGGAAGATGCTGTAAAAGGAAAATACTGATTATATCTGGGTGTTGACACCACCATGACTTTTTAAATTGCTCTTTTGATTTTTATAACTTTTCTGCAATGCACATAGTGTACGTGTATAATAATTATGTCAGTGTGAATGTATGCACTCATTTACATTTAGTTAAGAGATATTGTGGCATGTACAGTACAGACCTGATTAATAAACAATCTGGTTAATAAATAATAATTTTGTCTGTAGCATGAGGAAAAAACTGACATTACTCAGAAATTCAACACATTGAAATTGAAAGTACTAGAATGATCTACTTACACAAATGGTCTTTTAAAACACTACATGATACTTGAGTAAACCAGCAATCAAACTGGACGCAGCTTTTTGATGATCATTACCTATAGTTTGTAAGAACTGAAAATTTTTAGGGGTAAAATTTAGTGTATACCGTACCTTATTACGCAGCAGAAGAGGCTAGTAGGTCGAATCCTGCCCAAGAGGTTTTGCAATTTTCTTTTTAAAGAACACCTACTTCTCCCGCATCCCCAACACCCACAGCGCTCCTTAAAGGAAAATGGATATGGATGCCCCATCCCTTTGGTTTCTCAATGCATTTTACTTAGAACGAGGTCACCTAGTAAGACCCATGTGATGAATGTGCACCCGGGCGGAGCATGAGGGTCCTTGGAAAGCACCGCAGGGAGGGCGACACCGCAAACCGCTTCCCACGCGACCCCCGGGGAGAGCCCGGGCAGCGCTGCCCTCGGTGAGCACCGGCAGCGTCTGGCACCCACGCAACCTCCTGCTTCCACGGGTCTGGCAGGGCGAGGGGCGGAGTGGGCAGGATCTTCAGATCAAAGGAGACCGATGCTTGCCCAGGGCATCCAGCGTAGGAGCCGGAATCGAGGTGACCCCGGATTTTCCCAGAGTGTCTGTTGCCTTCCCTTCTCAGAACTCCGAGAGCCAACGCTAAGGGGCACCAGAGGCTCAGACTGCGGCGGCGACTCGCAGGCACCCAGCTCGCCCGCGGCTGCGGAGGACCTCGGAGAAGCCCACCCGGGAAGGGGGCTGGGCGCAGGCAGCGGGGCAGGGGAGGGTCGGAGTCGCTCCAGGGGGTCCAGATCCGAGGAGGAGCCCTCGGAGACGCGGACGGTGCACGCGGAGGGCAGGGCTAGGCAGTGACCCCGGGTGGCGCAGGGCTTACTGTTTCTTCCTAAGACTCTATGAGGCCACTTCTAATCGTTTACTTTAGAATAGGAAAACATGGACAAATAGGTGGCTGTCACTCAGGCAGCTACACCGTCGATGCAGGTGCACAGGCGCGCGCGCGCGCCATTCTCCCGTGTCACACAGCAGGACGGAATAACTGCACGCACTGGGAGCGATGGATCTCGGGGTCCGGGATCCGAGACGTATTCAGAGACCAAATGTCACCTCATCCCTCCTCTAGCCAATTCGAGCTTCCTCCGCGGACCCCCACCTTCCATCCGAAGTGGCTCGGTCCTTAGTTGAGAGGACTCTTCCCAGACCCTCGCCCCAGTAGAGACCTCTGCCCGGGCGCCTGCAACTCGGACGCTTTCCGGAGCTAGAGCGTGCGGGCGGCGCGGCCGCGAGGAGCCTCCCCGGCCACGCCGCCCGCAGTCTGACTTTTATTTTTCTCTCCAGTGATTAAAACAAAATATCGTGGACGGGGGGACGGAAAGGAAAGAACAGGCGCCTGAGCCCGGGGAGCCGGGCGGGGAACCCTGGGCGCCGCGGCCCCGCCGCCGCCCGCCCCCGCGCGCCTTCGCCCTCCTCCCGGGCCGAGCCGGCGCCACTGCGCCAGGATGGAGCGAGCTCGGCGCGGGAGGAGATGACGCAAAAGGCAGCGCTCCCCCCAAAAAAGTGTTTCTCCAGGACGAAGATGGCGGCAACTTAGCCCGGGGACTGAAGATGACTGTGGCTCTCGGGAGGCCCAGCCCAGGCGATTCGGCCCGGAGCTCCGCGGGAGGCGGCGTCAGCAGTCGGAGCCCCGGCGGCGGCGCCCGCGGGCGGCCCTGCGGCAGCGGCGGCGGCGGCAGCACTTAGAGCGCGGGGTGGGGGGTGGGGGGGAGGGAGCGCCCCGCCGGAGGCAGCCCAGGCTCCGGACTCTGGGAGAGCCAGCGCGGAGCAGGAGCGGGAGGCGGAGGAGAAGAAGAAGGAGAAGGAAAGGAAGGAGGAGGAAGAGGAGGAGGAGAAGAGGAGGAGGAGGAGGAGGAAGGGAGGCGCTCCGGGCGCCGTCAGTGGGCAGCGGAGGCGCGGCATGCCCCTGGCAGGGGAGAGCGGGCTGGGCTCCGCGGGGCCATGGGGACCCGCGCGCTGACAATGCCTGGGTGACCGGAGCCGCGCTAGCCACCCCGTCACCTCTACCATCGCCCCCTGCACCCAGCCTCGCCACCGGCCACCAGCACAGCCTCCTCCGTCTCTCTCTCTCTCTCTCTCTCTCTCTCTCTCTCTCTCTCTCTCCATTATTGTTTCCCACTCTACAGAGGATGGGGTCGGCTGATGATTAGGTCGGAAGCAAGTCAGACCTTCCTTCAAACCTGGTAATATTTATGTAGGCAAAAGAGACAGAGAGATAAAAGAGAGGGAGAGAGAGAGGGAGAGAGAGAGAGAGGAGAGAGGGAGAGGGGGAGAGAGAGAAAGAGAGAGGAGAGAGAAGAAACGGGAGGAGGGGATAAGGAAATTAAACCCTTTAAGTCAATGCATATTGTGGTGACACCGGCACAGGCGCCCTCACGGTGGAGTCGGCCAGGGCTGTGCGTTCCCAAAATATGACCAGGGGTGCTTGGATGTGTCGGCAGTATGACGACGGCTTAAAAATCTGGTTGGCAGCACCCCGAGAGAACGAGAAACCGTTCATCGATTCCGAGAGGGCTCAGAAATGGCGACTGTCTCTGGCATCTCTCTTGTTTTTCACAGTCCTGCTCTCTGATCACTTGTGGTTCTGCGCCGAGGCCAAGCTGACCCGGGCCCGGGACAAGGAGCACCAGCAGCAGCAGCGGCAGCAGCAGCAGCAGCAGCAGCAGCAGAGGCAGCGGCAGCAGCAGCAGCAGCAGCGGCGGCAGCAGGAGCCCTCCTGGCCCGCGCTCCTGGCGAGCATGGGGGAGTCCTCGCCTGCCGCCCAGGCACACAGACTCCTCTCCGCCTCCTCGTCCCCCACCCTGCCCCCCTCCCCGGGAGACGGCGGCGGTGGCGGCGGCAAGGGCAATCGAGGCAAAGACGACCGGGGCAAGGCTCTTTTTCTAGGAAACTCTGCCAAGCCCGTGTGGCGCCTGGAGACTTGTTACCCCCAGGGCGCGTCCTCGGGCCAGTGCTTCACGGTGGAGAATGCGGACGCGGTGTGCGCCAGGAACTGGAGTCGGGGGGCGGCCGGGGGGGACGGGCAGGAGGTGAGGAGCAAGCATCCCACTCCGCTCTGGAACTTGTCGGATTTTTACCTTTCGTTTTGTAATTCCTACACACTTTGGGAGTTGTTCTCGGGGTTGTCCAGTCCCAACACTTTGAACTGCAGTCTGGATGTGGTGCTCAAGGAAGGCGGCGAGATGACCACCTGCAGGCAGTGCGTCGAGGCTTACCAGGACTATGACCACCATGCTCAGGAGAAATACGAAGAGTTTGAAAGCGTGCTCCACAAATATTTACAGTCGGAGGAGTACTCGGTGAAATCCTGTCCTGAAGACTGTAAGGTAGGAACCCTCGGGGGTTTCCCCCTTTCCTGCACTTTCCTATCTCGTTTGCTCGTTTGGGGTGTTTTCTCGAGTTTATTATTATTATTTTTTTGAGCTCTGGTTTTGTTACTTTGTGTTTTCTGCTGATATTGAGAGCTTGGCTTGCTGTTTGAGTTGAGAATACCTGGTGGATTGCTGGTGGACTGACTAATGCCTTCTTCTGGGAGTCCTTGGAAGATCAGGGAAGTCCCCGGTTATCTGAGATAATAAAGCTGGCACTTTAACTGTTTCTTACATCCATGCAGTTGGCTCAAACTCTGTTACATCTTTTAAAAAATGGAAGTTGAAAAAGTCTTGTCAGGAAGATAGCAATGAGACTGCACACTGATGCTCACAGGTAAAGTCAGAAGAGTTAGAGACAGGCATGTGTGGTTTGCAATATAGATCTGCGCACAGGAACGCTCTCATAGTGACATCATTAAGTTGGTTGAACAAGAGAAAGTGGTTGTAGTTGCTTCAGCAGTTAAAAAAAAAACCCTGTTTTTACAGGGGTAGTTCTGGTCAGAAAGTCTGGGGGCCTACCTGAGGATATTTACTTTTTTTAAGTTTCCTGTTTCCTCTTGGACATTTGTATAATTATTGATCTGGGACTCACTATGAATGAAAAGTTGCAATTAGGTGTCTAGTGATTGATTAGCAATAGGCTATTTATCAGACACCCTATGTAATTAGCTTGATTTTCAGTATGCTTTCCAGAAGTATTAAATGGCAAAACGTTGATGCTATAGTTAAAATTTACTGAAATATTTAATAGTCTGTATTATATTTAAGCTCTCCCTGTTCAATGTAATAAAGAATATAAGCCTTGCTGATGGGCAAATGGGAAGCCTGCGCAAGTTTCTTAAGAATTGGTCTATGGAAATGTAACCCTAGGTGCAGGTTTTAATAGGAGTGTCTCTGTCCGTGGTGCTGAAACGATATTTAACCAAGAGCTGTATTGAAGATGAAGATACTGCAGTGACCTTTAGTAGGGAAGATGTAATGACAGAATCTCTATAAGCCGTAGTGTTTTGTTCCAAGGGCAATTTCTTACACAGCACAATAAACTGGTACTGCTTTTCAAAGGAAATAATACACCACATTCTCTCTCTTTCTTTCTCTCTCCTACTTTCCCAATCCTATATACAAACAGAACAACTGTCCCTCTGTCTCACTTGCGTTCTGCTGGGAAAATGAAGTCAAGGATGGTATAGATCAAATAATTCTGTGACTTTTTGATAAAAGAACTGGACTAAGGGATGCTTATTTTAAATGAATACAGTTGAAGGGCCATATTTTACTTTGGGTGGATTAGTTGTGCTTTTGACAATTAAACTCAAACTGACCTTGCCTTATTATCATTCTTTAAGACCAGAAACGCAGCTCTCTGAAAATAGTAAGTCTGAATTTACAACATTAATTTAGAGTGGTACTTCACTAGACAAGTGTATCTTAAACTTTTCTATCTAGCTTTTTAACCATATCAGTTTAACTTATGCCTGGGAATAAAACTTTAATGGTAGAAATTAATAATGAATAACTACTGCAATTATTGCATAGTTATTTATTTTGACAAGATATGTTGCACTGAAATTGTAAAAAAAAGGGAAACTCTATGTCTGCTAATTCTACTACTAATAAAAATATTGCAGAGGTTTCAGTATAGTTGCGTTCCAGAGTGGTACCCTGTAATAATCATATTTCCCTCCTTTCCTGCACGTAAACCCTAATTTCTGATAATTTTCATTTGTACAACTCAACTCAGTATTTAAAAGATAGTCTGTATTGACAATGGACTGCAGCATATTTTCAAATAAGCATGCCAAATACATCTTAGTTTAAATGTTCAAGTAAATGTATTGAAAAGTTTTCTTTCCCCTTAACCTAAATTACATCTCAACTGTATATTTACATGATTGACATCATCATAGCGATAAAGTATAGTGTAAGTTAACTCATTTATAACGCTATTGCCTACTTCTGGATTATGTTTTTGTGTAAAGTAGAAATTAACTGTATGCACAAAAAAGCACATTATAAAAACCTTAATTTCTTTAAAAACTTATTCTTCACATTGATAAGTAAATGCAGACACTTGATTTCTTGTCACCACACCGGAGAATTAATTACATGTTATGTCTTGCAGACATTTATTGGTTGTGCGGTGTTTTTTTGTTGTGGTTTCTTGTAAACTTGAAATATTTATTCCATAATAGCTGTTGTCAAAATTACAGGTGTAGATTTAAAGTGTGGTGTTCTTGGTTTAAGACTCACAAATCAATTGATTATATGTAGAAAGGTAGTAGAAGCATAGTTTCTTGTTTAACATGTAATTTCTCTTTGATTCGGAAACAGCTACAAACACATTCACATATAAACTGTAATACATGACTTAAAATGTTTTTGACCTCGAAAGACGTGCCTGAGTTTCTTTCTGAATACTTTTACTTATTTCAGATGGACTTATGCCTATGAAATGACTATCATTAGGAGCCTTCTTCAAGATGGAAGTTCTATGCAAAATTTTTCCTTTCTGAAGGCATCTGCAAAGTCATAGGCTACATTAAAAGTAAATGTATTATATTTATGTAATTGGTAATATTGTCATTAAAAATTAATTTTAATGTATAACTTATAAATATATTTATTAAGATTGTAGAGAAAAGAATACATAAAATCATGTGGGCACCACAAATTATTGGGATTCATATTTTAGAAAAACTATATTAACTTTATTATCCTCGTTTACAATTAAATGAGTAATGCAGTGATTTCTAAATTTTAGAGTTAGGATGAATTATTACTTTCCACTTATATATTCTCCCCTCATTCAGAATTGCTACATTTCATATAAAATAAGAATAAATTAAATTTCATTTTGATTTAAATTATTTAAAAGGCTTTTTGACCAATTATTCTGAAGAAACCCCTTAGAATAGATCTAATAGAATTATAGTGTCTCAAATTTATAGTAATTGCTGCTCAAGCATAGATTGGATGTACTTCTATATTGCAACGTATCATTGAAAAAATGTGCACTCAGTAATATTTCTAAATATTCTGATAAATGTAAATATATGCATTTATCTGGGAAATTATTTATGGATAAATAAGGAACACAAGATATTGACTATATCATTACTACTATAGCATTTTGCTGCATTACATAGAGTAGCAAATATTACAGTAGTAATTTTCCCTTGTAGGTTACAGTATTATTTAAAAAAATGTTTTCGATATGTAATAAAAAACTGACAAAGCTACCAAAATTTTTAAGTTTGACAATATTAAAAAATGAAATATTCTAAGTTACAAAAGTACAAATATTTATTATAAACATGCTTGATTTTTACTTAAATACAGATTTTCTCTTATACATGCCATTCTTTAGTTCCTGATAATTCTTGCAAATAAATATAACATAAACTTTTATTTTACAGACAAATTTCTATAGTTATTGATAGCTTTATTTAGTTACTATTCCCTCAAACCATTGGTCAATGTAAGTGGGTTTGAGATTAGATTGCAAAATAAATCATTGTACCGTCTATACTTTAGTTCTCTCAGTATAAATTGTAATTTTTGTTCTCTCAAGAATGTATGAATGCTCACATTTTTATTTTACAATCTTATATTAAAGCGGATTATATTGCTTATTTTTATTTAACACACACTGACCGAAAGGATACCTTGCAAGTATTAGGCATGTATAGCAGAGCTCTGTCATTTGTATCACCCACCAACATTACCCAACTAATTTGAGAACATAGAGTTTGGTTTACATAACGTACAATTTGAAAAGAAAAAAATGTATTTCTTAAATTCTTATGTATTTTAGTGCTTTAGTGCTGCACACTGAAGATTCATAAAGAAATAGTTCTCACTCTGTCACCCAGGCTGGAGTGCAGTGGTGCAATCTTGGCTCACTGTAACCTCCACCTCCCAGGTGCAAGCGATTCTCCTGCTTCAGCTTCCCGAGTAGCTGGGACTACAGTTGCGCACCACCACACTTTGGATAATTTTTTGTATTTTTCACAGAGACACTGTTTCATCGTATCAACCAGGATGTTCTCGATCTCCTGACCTCGTGATCTGCCTGCCTTGGCCTCCCAAAGTGCTGGGATTACAGGTGTGAGCCACAGCGCCTGGCCAAGAAAGTTTTTTAAGAAGAAATCAAATATCTTACAAATTTTTTCACTTAAATTTTGAACCAAAAATATTTTTCTCTTGACTAAGTGCTATCGTAGTATCATGTCACTCTTCAGAAGTGTGGAGTACACATCTATAAATAGAACCTTTTAATATTCTATCACTTTATTTACAAATAATTTTTATAGTGGAATTGCTTCTCTACAAGATCAGTCTGACCATGCAGATGACTACTTAAAATTTTTTTTTTATTGATACCTAATGGTTACACACATTTTTATTTCTTTAACCATTAGTAAAGCTATTTATAAGGTTGAGAATATCACAATCATTTTAGTTTATGGTTTATCTCCATGTACAACTATTGATTTATGATTTGCATTTTATTTTTGTAGAAAGATATTCCAAATTATATCTTATTATTAAATATTTGTTTTCTCACAGACTGTGGAATACATATTTTTAGTTTGAACTTGTAACTGGGTCAAACTAGTGGCTACATAGGTATGATCACAAAGTTTAAATAATTGCTGTTATATATTGTTTTTAACCTCTTTTTTTAGATGAAGTTAGTGTCTGCATATACACAGTGAATTAAAGTATTAACAAAGGAAATCAAGCAATGCTCTCATTCTCACTCTCCTCCACATGTAAATCATAATTCATTAACATGTATTTTTACCAGATTTAATGTACAAGAACAAATTTATGGATAACTGTTTCAAACAAAAGACTATTTTGATTTGAAAGATGTGAACTGTTGTTTTAATTTTATTTCTCAATTTTCTTTTAAAATATTTATCCCTGTGTTGATCTCACAATGACTAAGCAGCAAATATTTTGTTGTTTCTATTGATTTACATTGCAAATATATTTTTTTCAGTGAACATATACTCTAGATTAGTGGTCTTTGGGGTCACAGTGGAATATCCTGGAAAGCTTTGAGGGCACTAAGGCCAGGGCATCCCCAATCCTAAGAGATTCTGATTTTATCGTCCTGCTGGTGTCATGGGTCTGGGCTCCGTCAAATTTTCCCTGGTGATTCTGATGTGCAGCCAAGGTTGGGAACCACCATTCTGGTTCACAGTGACAATTGATATGGAATGACTTTCAGCTCCTATGTCTCAGTAGTACATAATAATCCCATTTGCTCAACTGATGAAAGTAGAACTCAGGTATTTTTAAAAAGTGGTAATGGCAATAAGACATAGCCCAAGGGCAGGGAACAAATTTCTATTGATGAGACTGAGGAAGTGCATGAGAAGTGAACTAACTGGGTTTCAGGGTTAGGGAATGTGCCAGAAGGGATCATGGAGAGAAGGAGGTGGATGTGTGTGGAGGGCCAGAGTTTTGACTACTTAAGGTTGTGTCAGGCGACTGTGGATTTTCTATATTTTAGCCAAGGTTGTAATATCAGTCATCTTTTTTATTTTTTTAAGTTTAATTCATGAGATACTATATAAAGTTAAATTTAAATTTTATCTAATAAGAAATCAAGCATCATTACAATCTGCATAGTTGAATTTCGTCAATGTAATGCTTTAATTTACTCTGAATGTTTTTTTCTTTTTTTTTTTGAGATGGAGTTTTATTCTGTCGTCTAGGCTGGAGTGCAGTGGCATAATCTCAGCTCACTGCAACCTCCGCCTCCTGAGTTCAAGCGATTCTCCTGCCTCAGTCTCCCAAGTAGGTGGGATTACAGTAGGTGCGATTATAGCCTTCCACCATGCCTAGCTAATTTTTGTATTTTTGTTGAGATGGTGTTCACCATGTTGGCCGGGCTGGTCTCGAACTCCTGACCTCCAATGATCCACCTGCCTCGGCCTTCTAAACTGCTGGGATTACAGGCGTGAGCCACTGCACCCGGCCCACTCTGATTCTTTAATACTGGAAATGAGAGATGGTTAACATGAGTCCTTTCTTGTCAACAAATTGTTAATGACTTACAGACATATTATACTGGAATGCATGAAAATATTTAATTCTTGGGTAGTTTTTAAAAAAATTCTTGGGCTTTTAAGGTGTTAAAATATGGTAGTTGATTTTCCCCACTTGAGGTTTTCTTTTTACATTGAGTCATTTACAAACAAAATTTATAGAAGCTATCTCAGATGGTTAAAGATCCTGCAAAAGATAGATGTTTAATACCTGTTTAATTACCATTATTGATCTTAGCAGTAGAACATGTGTGATGGGTGAATGCAATAATCATTTCTTTGGAAATACATGGGGATTTTGTATGTCAGCCGCTTCACTTTGCACAAGAAGGAAAATGAGTTCCGTCAACATTGTGAAATAGATGACTTAGCCTCTTCACCTCTCAGTTTTCCTTTCCACCTTGTTAATGTGCCTTCTTTCCATGGCTGGGTCCTCTCCTGCCATTTGTTAGCTGCATTTCCAGAGCCTGTGTACCATGGGAAACTCGAAATTCAGAATTCTTTCTTTTCTTCTCTGTACCTTCGCCTTCATCAAAGAAGATTGATCTCTTTCTTATTGAGCTGTCACTGACTTTGTTTATTTGAATAGAAAACTGAACTAAGATGTTAAATAGATGATCATGACAAAGTATTAGCTCCTACAGAAAATGACTTAAATCACCCAGAAATTTAAGCCCTAGAACAATCTTTAATAGCAGGGAACAAGCTTCAGAATTTATTAGATGTCAGAAACTATTCTAATTTGTTTAATCCTCACATCAACTTTATGAGGTAAGTATTATTACAAATTTTACAGATGGGGAATGTGAGGACATAAAGTTAACTATACCAAGGTCAAACAGACGAGTTGTTTGTTTGTTTGTTTATTTATTTATTTATTTATTTATTTATTTATTTTGAGACAGAGTCTCTCTCTATTGCCCAGGCTGGAGTGCATTGGCACAATCTCAGCTCACTGCAACCTCCGTCTCCCAGTTCAAGTGATTTTTATGCCTCAGCCCACTGAGTAGCTGGGATTGCAGATGTGCCTCACCACAAATGGCTAATTTTTGTATTTTTGATAGAGATGGAGTTTCCAAATGTTGGCCAGGTCTTGAACTCTCCACCTCAGGTGATGCTCCCACCTCGGCTTTCCAAAGTGCTGGGATTACAGGCCTGAGCCACTGCACCCAGCCAAGATGGGTAATTTAAATATTAGGTTCATTTCATCACTGTAAGTGTTTTCTTTTTCCTTTTGATTAGAAATATTTACAAACATCCCAAAGAATTAAGAGATTATTATAATAAACCTACATATAACTGTCTCATAAATTAACAATTATTAAGAATTTTGCCATATTTGCTCATTCTATTTAGTTTTAATTTATCATCAAAAACATTTGTCAGATGATATAGAAAAAAGAAGAGAGAAATGTGAAAATTCTGGGCAACTAGGATGGATGGCCAGGTTTATCATTGTCAAAGTCTTAGGTAACCTGAATATGAATGAATAGTGTGAAGATCAGAAGAACACTTAGGTTTCTGATTTCACGTTTAGAGCTGAGTAGAGAAAGGTGGGAGGGAAGTAAACTTTGGAGATCAATGATAATTTCTACAAATTCATAAATTTCAGTATGGCAGAGTCTCTTAGTCTGGTTGGGTTGTGACAAAATACCACATACTGCATGGCTTAAACCATAGATACATATTTTCTCACAGATCCAGAGGCTTCAAGTTCATGACCAAAGTGCAGACAAATTTGGTGTCTAGGGAGGGCTCTCTTCCTGGCTTTCAGATGGCCGCCTTCTTACCAAGTCCTCATGTGGGGTTTCCTCTGTGCATGTGTAGTGAGAGAGCAATAGGTTGGGATAGGATGAAGTTGGGATAGGAGAAGCAATAGGTTGGGATAGGATGAAACAGAGATCAATTCAAAAGTTGCTGCCTTTCTTAGGAGTAATAGGATGGTCTTCTAAATCAGTACTCTTCAGAAGAACTTCGTGTGATGATGGAAGTGCTTTATTTTCTGCCCTGTCCAATGTGGTAGCCACTGGCCACATGTGGTTATTGAGCACTTGAAATGTGGCTGGGGTAAATGAAGAGCTAAAAATTTAATTTTATTTAATTGTAATTAGTCCAAGTTTAAATAGCTCCATGGGGCTAGTGACTATGATGTTGGACAGAAAATTCTAAATGACTACAGTGGCCGTGGAAGTGGAGAAGAAAGGCCACATGCAGGAAGCTTTTCTGAGTTCACATTTACAGTATGTAGTAACCAATTTTATTTAGAGGGAGAATATGAAGTAAGTTTTGTGAAGTGTGAAACTGGAGATATGTTTGTGACATTTAAAAAATTATATTAATTTTAACTCAATTGTATCTTCTGGGATACATATATAGAACATACAGGTTTGTTACATTGGTAGACATGTGCCATGGTGGTCTGCTGCATCCATCAACCCATCACCTAGGTATTAAGCCCCATTTAATAGGAAATAAAGGAGGAAGAACAAGTTGAGACTGGTGAAAAAAGGGAGTTCATTTTTGAAGATAATGATAGCAGGAGCTGTCCAGTAGATGGTATGCCACTTGGGCAGGGAGCTTGAGTGTGAAGTCCACTCTCTACTTGTTGGTTTGATCTGGAAGCTGTGGGCAGAGATTAGATGACTTAACCAAAACACGCAATGTGAAGAGAACGCCAAAGATAAATCCTGAGGAAAAGCAACAGTTAAGGGAAGGGTTTGGCAGAAAATGGACCAGGGAAAGAGACAAAGAAGGAAAAAGGAATGACGGTGAGAATGAGAACAAGACATAGGAGTGGGAAGGGTGGGATTGAGAGAGAGAAAAAGAGAGCAGGGAGAAGGAGAAGGATGGAATCATGAGACTGTGATGATCTGAAAGCCTAGGTAAGGATTTTAAGCCAGATACAGAATCAGTGTCCAACATTGCAGAGAGGACATGTGGGATGAAGCCTAGAAATAGGTCACTGAATTTGACAAGTAAGTGTTGGTCACTTTACAAGAGTAGTTTTAACAGAATGGTAGGAAGAGATGTCAAAATGTGATGGATTAAGGAATGAACTGGAGATAGGAAATAAAGACTAGTCCAAACCTCTCTTCACTAAGTTTGGCACTGAAACAGAAAGAGAACAGAATAAGTGGGAAGATGGATGTGAGTTTACAGAAATAAATGATGTATGATGGAATAAACTTTAGAATATGTGTAACCTTTGATCTAAGATCCAGATGGGGGTATGTGATTGAAGGAATATTAAGGACGAATTAATGATGGCAACAGATGGAAAAGAAGAGGTGATGGGTTCTTTTTTTGCTTTTTTCTCTGCCTTGCGGAAGAGGAGAGGTTGTGTCTTGTACATGCTGCTGTACATCTAAGAACCTTTATTTTCTTGTTTATGTTTTAAACAGGAACAATGATTTACTTTCTGAATTTCTGAAAATAAACACATAGTGAACTTGAATATGTTTAAATGCAGTAGAAAACTCATTTTCAAATGATATAAAATAATTATTCGCTTTAAATATGGAATCAGCAACAATTATATTGTATGTATTACTATAAATTATTTTCCATCAGAAGGTGTTGCCCTGAGATATAATGGCAAATTTCTATAACCAACTGAATTAAATATGGCTAGCTCTTTCTTGGTTTCCTGAGAAATATTAGTATGTGTAATAGAAAATTATAAAGATAGAAATTAGTTTTAACCCTAATAGGAAAGCATAGTAAAATAGTTTAAAGAATGATTGAGGATAGACTGGTTCAACTTCCAGTTTCACCATTTATTAGTCATATGACATTGCTCAAGTTACTTAAAATAAGGATGTGAATACCTCTCCTATACCAATGGTCAGGGGGAAGAAATTAAGAGACTCCTGAGCATATGAAAATACCTGGCCTAGCGCTTGATGATGCCCAATAAATGGTAGCAATTAATTAAAACCCATGGGAAACATCAGTAAAATTAATATAGTCCTCACTTGAGATCTCATATAAATTTTGTGTAAAGAAGACTCATTTACAAGACTTTTATAAACAGACTTTGCATATTGTATGGTAAAATCCTCTGATTTATTGCATCTACATTTATTGTGCTTCTCTAGAAGGTGACTCTAAATTATTGAACAACTCTAGAGTAAAATGGAAAACACAAGTTCAGTTGGAGTAAAAATGTTTCATTCCTAAGGCTGGAATCTTTTTCTCTATTTTAATTTAGAGATTAACACGTGCTACATTTTAGATTGACCGGATCCTGGTAGGTGTGTAACCAAAGGCCTTGAGCACTTTGGTTCACAGCCTTTTTGAGAGGGCAAGTGAGGAACCATTGTAGTGATCTTCCATCTCCTGTAAACCTGTGGGTAGAAATGAGTCTTGGGAAACATTTTGTGTTATGTCATCTTTCAGGCATTGGAAAGCCATGTGTCTCCAGATTCCACTGTAGAAGGTGTGAACTTTGTCCTGCACCCTAGATTTTCAGCTTTGTATTCTGTTATGTTTGGTTGTCTCTGTTGTTCTCTACTTCACTCAGCATTTATCCACTCAGCCATAGTTAGTGTTTTTATTGATTGAGGAGTGAGATGAAGTGGGTAGCAGATACCCTTGATGTCGAACTAGAGCTACCAGACAAGGCAAACCTGGTAGCCAAGATAGAGAAGATGGAGCAGGTTGAAGAAAAGGTTGGAAGTTGTGTTGCATGAATGGAAACAGGATTACCCTGAGGAAGAGAAGACATAGGGAGACACAGCAATGCTCTTTAACTTGATGAAAATCATCCTGTGGAAGAAAGTCTTACTATCCAATGCTTTGTGTTGCTTTAGGGGTGAGAGTGAGGCTCTGGGTGCAGGTGTTTTGGCAAAAAGATCTCTGCTCTAAATAAGGAAGAGTGTTCTATTAAAGGAATTGCTCTCCTACAAAAGGAAGGGCTGTCTGAGGAACTCAAGAGCACATTTCCACAGAAGATGTACAAATGGGATGGGAGCTGTCGGCCACCACCCTAGAGGGCATCTTTCCTATGGGTTGCAGGTTGGACTACATAATTTTGAACATTCCATCCAACATCCTTTGGCATAAGATGAGGCACCTGGAAGTGACTTTGCATGGTGAGATGGTACTTATTGCCAGTAAAATTCCGTCACATAAAAAAAAACCCTATTTTTTTTTTAGCCTAACACCTTGCTCACAGTAATAGTACCTTGCTTTTAAAAAGGAAAGCTTGCCAATTTCAACTTTAAATTATTTCTCTGATTCCTATTCATGTTATCAGTGAGAATAATTTAAAAAATAATGAATAAAGTATATATACTTACCCTAGAGTTATGAAGTCAACTAATTTCTAAGTACTTTTTTGCTCTTGCTAATGTCAAGAATATATACTGTCTCATCTCTTCTGATCACAAACATATCAAGCATTATAAACTCTCAAAGAACCCTTTTGAGCAAAGCAGGACTAAACATTATGGCGGTGCTGGGAAGGACAAGTTTCGTATGACCTTTCTCCATTGGTTTCACAGCACTTCTTTGCACATAGTAATTCATGTCCACATCCAATTCTTTGGGGACGTTATCGAAAGGACTGAAGTCACTGTATACAAATTCTTTCTCTTGCCCAGGTGCAGTGGCTCATGCCTGTAATCTCAGCACTTTTGGGAGGCTAAGGCAGGAGGATCGCTTGAGTTCAGGAGTTTGAAATCAGCTTGGGCAAGATAGTAAGACTCTGTCTCTACAAGAAATTTTTAAAAAATTAGCCAGGCATGGTGGTGCATACCTGTGGTCCCAGCTACATAGGAAGTCACTTGAAACCATGAGGTTGAGGCTACAATGAGCAGTATTCTTGCAACTGTACTCCAGCCTGGACAATAGAGCAAGAGCCTGTCTAAAAAAAAAAAAGAAAAAAATTCTTGTTCTCAGGCAATTCCACTTATTCAATAAACAAGTTCTGTCACAATGATGTTATCATCCGTATGTTATTCATTCCCCCCAAAAATTCAACAGCATGGGCAAAATCAGTTTTCTTTAACAAAGGGGTAACTAAGACTTAAAGAGGTTAACAATGTGTGAACATTCTCATAGGTAAGTATGGCACATCCAGAATTCAAACTCAGGAATACCTGGCTCTTAATCTCTTGGGTTTACCTTCACTATTACTTTATACTGCTGACTGTGCCACAAGTCTTTGCCCATGTCTGGTTGCCTTGTTGTTTCTTTTGTTTTTGTTTTAGAGGGAAGGAGGTGGAGGAGAACAGTAGGAGTTGATAAAGTATCCAATTATTTGGTACATAAAAGATAATGTAACTTGCTTTACCCAGAATGTGTGCTGTTGTGGCAGCTTGGTGTAAAGCAGGAGTGTCCAATCTTTTGGCTTCTGGGGGCCACATTGGAAGAAGAATTGTCTTGGACCCACATAAAATACACTAACACTAATGATAGCTGATGAGCTAAAAAAGAAAATCGCAAAAATGTTTTAAGAAAGTTTATGAATTTGTGTTGGGCCACATTCAAAGCTCGCCTGGGCTGCCAGCGGCCCACAGGCCGGGGATTGGACATTCTTGGTGTAAGGAATGAGCATGGGCTTAAGAGTCAGAGAGGCCTTGATTCCCAGGGTGCTTTCACCAGTTCCTGTGAAATGGGGATTGGTCCATCCAGTTGAAGGCAGCACCCAGAGAAGCAATGGAGCAAGTGTGTGGTGAAATGTGGTTAGAGCTTCCTTTGCGTCAGCGAAACGCCTCTGCAAAGAGGTGGCCACTCCCTGCTGCGCTTCGCCAGCACTCCACGGTGCCTGCTGGCTAGATGCTGAGCTGGTAGAAAAGATCCACGAGGCTCGCTGCCTAATCTCAGTGATTGGTTTCTTACCAAAAGTTGGCCTTTTCCTGGTCCAAATGTACTGCCTCACAGACGGTTTGAAGTAGGTTTCCATATAGGGCTCTCTCTCTCTCTCTTTTTTTTTTTTTTTTTTGAGACGCAGTCTTGCTCTGTCACCAGACTGAAGAGTAGTGGCGCGATCTTGGCTCACTGCAACCTCCTCCTCCAGGGTTCAAGCGATTCTCCTGGGTCAGCCTCCCGAGTAGCTGGGATTACAGGCGCACACCACCATGCCTGGCTAACTTTTTTGTACTTTTAGTAGAGACGGTGTTTCACCATGTTGGCCAGGATGGTCTCAATCTCTTGACCTCGTGATCTGCCCGCCTCAGCCTCCCAAAGTGCTGGGATTACAGGCATGAGCCACCGCCCCCGACCCCATGGGTAATAAATTAAACCTCAGGAATCACAGTGACCCTAGATAGCTGCGGAGTTTGGAGAGAAGCAAATGTTTTTAAAAAGTTCAATCTGAATCTTAAATCATTTAAAATCGGTATCTCCTGCCCGTAGGGAACGGCACACTGGTGGTGTTGGACCACTAGGCAACAAGTTGTCGGGCAGGTATACCTTCTCAGGCAATGGGCTCATGCCAAAGTCCAGATGAAATAGCAAATAGCAAAAAAAAAAAAAAAAAAAAAAAAAAAAAAAAAAAAAAAAAAAAAAAAAAAAAAAAAGACCACATGCATGAAAATGCAAGTGACCTGCTTTCTGGAGGTTTGGCCAAGTATGGCAGGTTTCAGACACATTCTGTGGGTCCTGGGAAGTTTCTAAATATGTATATTGAATATTAAAAGTCACTTATGAAAAGATGAATCCTTTTGTATCATTTCAGCTTTGACTGTTTTTACACTGAATGTTCATTTTTATTCAGTGTGCCTGCAAATTCTAGTAAAGACGAGAGAATTCAGCTCTGAGTGAATAAAATCCTATCTGTATAGTTTTGCTTCATTGACAATAAAATGGAGTATTTGCTGTCAACTAAATTTGATTTCTCCATTAAATGAATTAACTCTTTAAGATGATTAAAATAATTGATCCAATCTTTAAGTATTTTTTAGTATTTTGTTGTCCTTACAACTTAGTGGGTGAAACAATCCAACTATCTATATGCTATATTCATCTACAATGAGTCAAAGGGGCTATGTTTTGACAAAATCAAACTTTTTTAAAAAACAGGGCCCAATCTATTTTTGCGTGTTTTATTTAGTCTTTGATGAATACATTTCTCATATCTAAATAACTGCAAAATCTGTGGAACATTAGGAAAGTCTATTGATATTTATGTCTTAAATCTTTAATTGTACATTTAGAATTAAATATATTAGTTTAAAATTTAATTTGTGGTATTGCAGTATTGTGATACTAAGAACTCCAATTTTTTCATACTGAAAATTTCAGTTTTCTTAAAGCTGTGGGGATCATCTTTGATGTTCCTCAATTGTTAAGTAGCGACTTTACAAAAGGCCGTAATTGCAGGAGTGGTTCCAATGCTTATCAGTTTTTCCTAGCTCCCTTTTTGACTGTGTCCACAAGAAAAGCAAAGTAAGACCCATAAACAACTACAATTGAGACAAATAAAAATATGCAAAGATTTAAAACATTGTTTTGTAATTAATTTTCTGGGGCTAATAATCTTTCTCAGAAATATGGTAAATCACTGATTAGGAAATGAAGTTCAGGTTTTCAATATTACACCCTACTTAGATGGATGTTAAATTTTCTCACAATGTCAACTTTAGTCATATTAAACGCCAAATCTGAGCAGTGCAAATTTGCATTCCTTTTACAACTGGAGAACATTAATAATATTAAAACAATATAGCTAAAGACACTATACAGCACTCAACAATTTCCTTTTTCTCCATGTGATGACTAGAGTAGACGAACTGTAGAAAAATTAATTTACGATAGAGCTGGTTTAGGGAAAAATCATATTCACTCAAATATGACTTTTAATTAATTCATCTTAATAGCCTGACATGTGAAATGCATGGGATAAGATGAAGTGTCTGAATGGATGCTGCCGATAAGCCAGGGAAACCACAAAATGATGTTTGAGAGTTCGCATTTCCTACCTCTGACCAATTATAATAATTTTTTCTTATCAGTGGAATGCTAGCTCCATTGTGGGTTATTTTGTATGGCCCTGAACCTGTACTTTTTCTGCTGTGTTTTTTTGATGGCATGACAACAGATAATGTACTTAATGTGGAAACTTACGAAAAATAATTTTCCAAGGGGCTTTTCAACCTGGTTCTTCTGATTTTTTCAAGTAATGGTGAAGGACCATTTTCTTGGTTGCCCATGCTTGTGGAATGAGCACATGAATCAGACAGACCCAGATCTGTCAGTTCTGAAGAGGTCACATGCATTGCTTTGAAATGATCACAGTGACTTTGTGCAAAGGATATGATCATTGTTGTCCAGAGTCATTAAAGGATGCTACATAAAGAACATTTTAATGTCTCAATGTGTGATCATTTTCTTTGGGAATGCATTTTGTCACACAAGTTTTGTGTACTACGTGGAAAAAGAAACATAGTAGACCAACAAATGAATATTGCTTCTTAAAAATAGAATTTTAGTGGAAACGGTTCTTAATTTGAGTGCTGTTATTATATGGCAATGGTAATTTAGGCACTGAGATAAAAGGTGTCCCACAGTGCACCTAGTTTAACAATGAATAAGTATTTCATCATGTGTGATTCATATATGGACATGGAAAAATGTAAGCCATTTACATATAAACACGATGCTTGTTAAAGGAAAGGAAGAAAAGAATATAATGGAAAACCTAGAAGAAAACTTGCTTTTCTTTTTCTAGGTGCACATTAATGAGAGCAAGATGAAAGGGCATGGGTCAGGTGAGGTGGCTCACACCTGTAATCCCAGCACTTTGGGAGGCTGAGGCAGGAGGATCATTTGAGACCAGGAGTTCAAGTCCATCCTGGGCAACATAGTGACACCCCCCAAAATTAAAAATAAATAGCTGGGCAAATAGCTACTTGGGGGGCTGAGGTAGGAGGGTTACTTGGTCTCAGGAGGTAGAGGCTGTGGTGAGCTGTGATTGTCCTGTTGCACTCAAGCCTGCATGACAGAATAAGAATTTGTCTCAAAAAAAAAAAAAAAAAAAAATTAAAGGGACTGTAAAGCCCTTAATCCAAAAGCATTGTGCTCATAATCTGTTACATAAAAATTCTAGTTAACTCATTTTCCTTTTCAAATGGTCTCACTTCCCACCCGTAACTGAAAATTAGATTTTACTCAGATCTTTGAAATTAAGATAGTGCTGCAATTTCAACCTGACAGTTGTTCCTTCTCCTTGCTTATTAAAGGGGTCATTGCTTCTCTTCTAAAATGTAGTAAGCTCTAAGTCAGATAATTACAAAATACTAATTTTATAAAATAGAGTGTTTGATATCTTTGTAGCTGAACAGCAGAGCCTTTTATATGGGAAATATCAATACAGTATCTGTGCATGCTTCTTTATGGCTAATTATGGGTTTGAAAAGTAATAAACAGGGATGTGACCACTCCATAGCTTGCAGTGGGGATGTGTCTCCTTAATCTGGCCGCTTAAAGAAAAAAAACTGTTCATCTGTGGACTTTTCCAGATAAGCAATTTTTAAAGCTAATGTCACTTGTTTTCCAAATTAGAAGCTGTTAGCAAAATAGGTCACTATTTTGTTCTGCTGCCTAGTTTATGAATTTGAAGACACTGAAAAGATACTATAAAGTTACCATGTCGGGTAAAAAATTCAGATGACATTGAAAGAGAGAAGATTTCACTTAACAGAAAAAAGCGACTATTTGACAACACAATTGAAAGATTAATTCAACCATGGGGGTAAACTGTCAATATTTTTCTTTACTACACACTACATGATCTTATTCAGATAACTTCCATAGGATGTGCCTCGGAGAAGAAAGATTGTTATAACCTCTGACAAATCACCTAGCAGGTCATAGAGTTTCAAAAATTTAAATCACTCACAGCAATTTATTTTTCTTTTTCTTTTACTTTTGTTTTTTTGGAGACAGAGTCTTGCTCTGTCACCCAGGCTGGAGTGCAATAGTGCGAACTTGGCTTACTGCAACATCTGCCTCCTGGGTTCAAGTGATTCTCTTGCCTCAGCCTCCCAAGTAGCTGGGATTACAGGCACATGCCACCACTTTTGGCTAATTTTTGTATTTTTAGTGGAGACGGGATTTTACCATGTTGGCCAGGCTGGTATTGAATTCCCGACCTCAGGTAATCCGCCTGCCTCGGCCTCCCAAAGTGCTAGGATTACAGGCATGAGCCAACGTGCCTGGCCAGCAAATGTTTTAAGTATCGCTTTCCAAATATTGTTCTGTATTATTTCACATTATGAAATGAGTTAGAGTATCACCAGTAAAACAAGGAAGAAGCTATTACTGGAGAAACTGAATCCCTAATGGTCATCATTCAGCTTTCTGTGTGTATGTATGTGTGTAAAGTCTATTACTTATAATAGAAACCAATATAAACAAGTATAGTACTGTGACTGCTTTTGTCATCTGATTTGAAAACAGTTTAATATCGTCAGTCAACAACCCAAGTACAGGGAAAATATGTGATGTAAAACATTTTCCTGTCTTTTTAAATGTAAGTGATTTAATCAAATTTTGTCTTTTTATTTTAATTTGATAAATGGAGAGGCAGCAAAATTATGCCTAAGCTGGAAGCAAGATTTCTTCCTCTGGTAGGTAGTGGTAGTGAACAATCAGTACTTAGTGATAATGCCAGGTCAATTTATTTCATTCTGTGAAGTAGGCCTGATAATTATCCCATTTTGCAGATAAGAAAACTAAGACCTAGGGCACAGGATTCTTAACTAAGGCTTTTAAACACAATTTTACATTTATTTTTTGTCGTATTACTTGGTATAAAAACAGTCCTGATTTTCAAAGGTTGCATACAAATTGTTGAAAAGGAAGAAAATAATAGATTACTAAAAGTATTAGCCTGAAGACAATTTCTAGCAGCACATAAATAATTTACATGATAAAGCTATAGAATGAATTATATACTTCTATACCACTGCCTTTGTTTCTCCTATTAGATTTTGAGAGTACTCTTAAAGATAGGTGTTGTTTCTTAATTATTTTTGTTTAATCACTTGCAAAGAAGAAAGGAAAGAAAAAAGGAAAAGAAGAGCTTGTGGGTGGGTGGTAATGAAACAAAGTGGCAGGTTCTTTGACACTCCTCCAACTGAGAGTGAGTAGGGCAGAAATAATGTTCTGGGACTTCCAAAGTAGGTGATAAAAGGCCATGCAGTTTTCATGCTGTTTATTGGGACAAGTATTCTTGAAGCTTTGAGCTGTGCTGTAAGGTGTTCAATTAGCCCAAGACCAGCATACTGCTAGGAACTCCAAGCCTCAAAGAGAGGCCTTGGGCAGGCTTCTTCATACAGTGTCGCTTGAGTCCAGCTTGTGTCTTCCAAGGCCATGCACCAGACATGTGGGTGAAGCTTGCAGATGAACTTACCACCCAGCCATTTAGATCACACTGACCCCTTCAAATCTTCCCAACGTCTTACAAACTTCAAAGGAGAGAACTATCCATATTTTTCTTTACTACACAATCTTATTCAGGTAACTTCCCTAGGATGTGCAGAGAAGCAAGGTTGTTATAGCCTCTGACAAATCACCTAGGCAGGTCATACAGTTCCAAAAATTCAAATCACTCACAGCAAGTGTTTTAAATATCACTCTCCAAACATTGTTCTGTATTTATTTCACATTGTGAAATGAGATAGAGTATTACCAGTAAAATGAGGAAGACGCTAAATCCCTAATGGTCATCATTATGCTCTAATTATGCAATATCTTAATTCCTGAGCCACCAAAATTCTAGAATGCAATAAAATGGGTGTTGTTGTAAACTACATTTCGGGGTGTTTGTTACGCAGCAATAGATAAGGGAATGGTGTTCCATAATTTTTTGATGAATTATTCTCCATTATGTGAGAGGTTCCACTGAGTAAAATTAATGAAAATTGAAACAAAAGAAACCTATGTGGCCTCATGTATTTGACTGAATTCTTTTCCTGTCAGGTTGGTGATGCTGGTAAGTAGATTCTTGACACTATTTCAGAAATTGCCCCTGCCTGTTCATTTAAATCATTTAGTATCAAATATGACAGGATAGACATTTTGCACAATTTTTCATTGGAAGAGTTATGAGAAATATTATGTTTCCAAAAGGTAATTGCCTTATGGACAGGTTGTAGATGCAGTGTGAGGCTGAACATGAAGTACCACCGAGAGACACAGCGGATGCTTAGGCAATTTAGGATAGATCACTTTTTGCTTTTTTCACTGAATTATACTCATATGTGTTACTGTGTGTCCACATGCAGCAAGTAAAAAGGAAATTAACTGTCCAAATAATTAAAACATCAAAATATAGCTGCTTGCATTTTGAAGGCAAAAGTAATTTTAAGGCTGCATTATTTGGGAAATTTACTTGAAATCATGTTTTGTTGCTGTTTTCAAATTAATAAACCATAGTAAACTATTCCTCTTGAAATTGAATCATTTACTCAGAATTTATAACATCAAACATTCCTTCTTAGTCGGAGTTTCTCTTGTTCTTTAGGAGAAAGAAGTTACATTTTCATGCCTATATTAAAATCTTCCCCTCTTTGGTCATGTGCTTACTAGCCATACTTTTGAACACTGTAAAGAGTATTAGTGCAAATTTGCTCATTTGATTTGTTTGAAATATTTTGGGAACAGTTAAAGGTTAACAATTACAGAAACCACCAAAGAAGACTTTGTTACGTTATAATCAGCAACAAAAAGCATTATATAACAGGTGAAAGTGGCAAACAATGAGTTGTCCTGAAGGAAAGCACAAATTACTTTTCTGACTGATTTAGTAGACTTTTGATTCAACAGACTGGTTGCCATTTTTCACAGATAATTTCAAAAGTGGATTAATATTATATTTGATTTCTTATTAAAGTTTAGATCAAAGTGAAGCAGGTTGAGTTTATTTTTCTTGCTTTGCATAAAAGGTAGAGAATTTCATTGTATTAGCTATCTATTGCTGTGTAACAAATTTTCACAAATTTAGAGACTTAGAACAAGTCATGTTTATTATCTCACACTTTCTGTGGGTCAGAAACATGGACACAGCTTAGCTGTGGCCTCAGCAAGGCTACAGTCAAGGTGTCAGCCAGGGCTGGGGTCTTATCTGAGGCCCTGCTAGGGGTAGATCAGCTTCCAAACTCACGTGGTTGTTGAATCCTGCTCCCTGAGGGCTGTTCAGCTGAGGATCTCAGCTGTTTGCTGTCTATGCGCTGTCTCTGACTTCTTTGCCTGTGACCCTCTCCAGTGTCGCTTACAATCTGGCAGCTGGCTTCTTTAAAGCCAGCAAGGGGGAATGTTTCTCAGTAAGACAGATGTTTCAGTCTTATGTAATGTCATCACGAGACTGACATTCTTCACCTTTGCTGTATTCTGTTTGTTAGAAGCAACACACTGGTTCTGACCACATTCAAGGACAGGTGATGACACAAGGTCATGAATTTCAAGAGGAAAAATCAGAGGCCCACCTAAAAGACTGTTTTGCACATCCATTACATTATTTTTTAGATCATCAGAGATAATTTCACATATTGTAAAATCAGCTCAGGAAAAATACATGTTTATTTTTGTTCGATGTTGTCAATGAAATCAAAGAGAAATATTTGATAAATATTTGTAAACATAGAAGGCCATCACCCATTATTAAATGCAAATAGGTAAGTAAAATTTTATTAGGCATTATTCTATATAAGGAAAATTTAGTTTTAATTAATGAAATAAAAACATGGTCATGTTCAAGTTTTCTTTTTTTTCCCCAAAACTGTTAATGTATAAAATCAGTTCTAAAGTTTGTCTTTAATTATTTTAATTTAAGAAATTTGCTGTTATTTTGGAATAATAAATGTCATATAATTGCTTTAGAAGTCTGTTTCCTAAAAATGTATTTTGGAGCAAATTAATAAATCTTTGGAACCTGTAGTTTCTAAGTGGTGACTTAGAACTCTCATAATTAGATTGACTTACTCAGGCCATTGCAGTAATCATATACGCCTATTTAGTCCTCTATCTAAATCTCATTTGTCTGGAATGCTGCCCATAAGGCTAAATCCAGATTAAAGGTTTCAGCAATGGGATTTGAGATAAACATGAAGGCACTTGAGGACAACTGCCTTTTATGAATAGAGGTCTGGAAACTCCTTGTCAGCTATGCTGACCCTACTAGCAGATTTCTTTCTTTTCACGATGTCTGGAATTCTAGATATTCTTCTAATTCTTTTAGGAGATGCATCTTGTGTCTTCAGTCCTTGATCCTCACTAAAGCACAGATTCTACATGCCTATCCTCATTACACATTTGCTTTAAAGTAAGATTTTCCCACATTTTGCTTACTGTATGGCTTTGTTAGGGAGAGCTGAAAAAATATCCCAGGGGTAGGAATGAGAGTACTGAGGCAGGCTGGAAAGGCAGATATGTGTATCAATCAGGATAGACCAAGTTCCCCTGAACTAATGAACATTCCCCAAGTCTTCCTGGCTTAGGACAATTTCTGCTAAAGGTTTCTTTCTTACTAACATTCTATGCCTTTTGTGGTTCAGCAGTGCCTCTGTATACCTTTTCATTCCAGACTCCCGTCTGACAGAACAGTCTCTATCTAGAACATGGTGGGTTTCATGGCGGAAGAAAAAGAGACAGGGCTATACTCTGGCTTTGAAAAATCTAGCTCAAAAGAGATACAGGACGCTTGCAGCTACCTTTCACTGACTGAAGCAAGTCATGTCACCACTCCTGTGTTCAATGGAGCAGGGAGGGACCTGGAATGCGTGACAAGCAGTGATACAGTCTACCAGCGGATAAGTACAAAATGCAGAGAACCTGAGCTCAACGAAGATAGATTTGTAAATTCCAGGGCTTTCCTTATGATTGGTACTATTTTTTTCCTGTATACTCTAATATATATATATATATATATTCATATGCATTTGAATTATATTTATATACATGAATTTGAATTATATTCAACTCTACCATTATCTTCCAGGTTTCAAGCTGCCCTTTCTCAGGATAGTGTTACAAAGAATTCTTTAGCAGTGGCATTCTTTTGGGTAGTATTATGGTGCTAAAATTGATAGAGCTGATGGATGAGATTTTGTTCACTTGTAATTTTAAAATGCCCGTAGTTTAAAAGAGAGTGGGGAAGATAGCATGGGGGTATGTGTTTAGCAATAGTTTAGAGTCTTCTCCCAAAAAGCATAGGGGTTAAAGGATCCCGAGATCTGAGAGATTATTCTCCATTGCATTATCTCTATATGACTATGGTTTCATGAGCTAAAGTTATCCAAATAAGTGGAGAAAAATAGAATGCTTTGTACTGAAAATGGAAGACACAGTGTGGGGATAGTGTTTCGGATTCTAGATTCATGCTCATTGAGTGATTGGTATGGACCTTTGTGGAGAAGGAGTGAATCGTGTTGGGCCATTGGGCAAGCGGACTAAGGCTAAGGTTCACCATTACCCTGTCCACCTCAACATCCACCTCTTCCTTATCATCAGGTAGCTCCATTCCACAGCACACACTCGACATTCTGATTGTTTCAGGAAGTGGAAGTGGATCACTGCAAATATATCATCACCACTTGGAAAAGGATTGCAAGCGTATGCCACCTGATAGCATTACATTGATGTTTGACGGAGACAATGGAATTAGCAATCTCTCATCTGGACTTGGGTCACGCCAAAATGACAAAAGAAATGAGCGCATTCCACCAAAATTAAGAATTTAAAAAATCTTTCTGGAAAATCCTTTGTGTCATAAATGAAATCACCATGTTCCCAGATATTCTGAAGTGACTATACACTATTAACACATGTGTATAGTGTTCCTTTTACCTATGCATAATTGTTGACTTAGAATTAATGTGCTGTTGTAAATTTCCAAAAGTCTAAATCTTATTTGTTCTTGCATTATATCTGATGCCTAAGTATTCATTAAATGTTTGTTAAATTGATATATTTGACTTGGAGAAATTTAGTTTATCATAAACACAAAAAAGGGAAGACCCAACTGTTGGGTATCCAGGCCTGCCTTGACTCTCAGAAATGACTATCCCTATGCCATGCTCTGGAGGAAATTAGGCACGGTTTAGCTATGGTCTTTTTCTGTGTGGTTCTTAGATAAAGTCATGCTGCATCACAATGTCAAAATCTTGTTTGAACTAGGGAAAAAATCCATCTCTTCATTTGAAAATGTATTCATTCCATTGTCAAACTATCAGTTATTGGATTTCTTCAAATCAAAGGATGATTCATATAATTACTATATTATGATTAGCTTTATTAAGGGACTGAAGTTATTTTAATGGTGTGTGATGAATAAAAGGATGATTAACTGTGAAGAGCTAGTCTGTAGCAAGAACTACTGAATATTGAATTCAGTTATACTTATTGTTGAATATTCTTTTAATAAGACTGAATCCAAAGGTAAGGGATTTTGTTCCTTAAAACTTCATTGAAGTATATTTTAAGAAGGACCTATATAATAATGAATTTTCAAATTCTTATTAATATTTTGCAAAAATATAAAATAACCCTGACATAATGACAGCTTTTCAGTTTAAATTTGTGTTTTTTTGTTATTAGTTTTCTTCTGGTTGTTTCGTAAGATTCTCTTGTATAGTTTGTGATTTTTTTAGATTTTCTTAACATCCATATTTATTTGTGGCTATATACAACTTGCTACTCAACAGACTGTCTTTATTTCTAGTAATAAACATTAGGAAAGGGAATGATAAGTTATTTTAATTACCTTAACTATTTTTAGAACCCTTCAAAAAAAAAGATTTCTTTAGAGATTGGGTAAGAGAAGAGTGAGTATTAATGTCCATTATTAACTAATTCATAACAGATTAATTATGCAGAAAGTAAAGACCAACCATTTTTTGATGCTTCAGTACTGAGTGGAAAATAATTCAATGAAACCTGCTTTTGCAACACTGTATCTTTTTAGAAGCAGTAACATTTGCTGTTAGGGGCAATGTCTATTTTACAAAATATAATTTTTGATCATTAGTTAATGTTTACTTTCTCTCCAAACATCTTTAAAATGCTGTTAAGTTTATTCTCAATTTATTTTTTGGACTGATTCCATTTGCAGATGGCTTATGTTTCTACTGGCTCTTCTTTCTTTCACTGATTTTTGGTCAGTCTGGCCTCCATCCCAGGGAAGGCAGTAAAGAGGTCATCCATGTGCACATCATAACTTTTAGGATGTATCTGCTGGAAAACAAAACTGAAATAAGAAATTGGAGTAATTAGGTTCATCTCCCAGTAAATTTCATTTACTTTTACCAGGGGAACCCCTTGGGGATCTTGCTAAAATGCTAAGCGTGATTCTTCAGGTCTGGGTGGGGCTGAGCATCTGCATTTCAGATGAGTTTCCAGGTCATGATGTGTTACAGGTGATAGTAGGAAGACTTGACCATTGACAGGGTGAGATTTGAGGAAGTCCTGTTAGCATTTCCTTTCTACAGCAGCAGAGAATGTGGTTGATTCTGTAAGTGGAGCATGAACTATATGCAGTCAGACTGTCTAGCCTCAAACTTCAGCCCTGCAATTTACAAGCTGTGTGACTTCAAGCTATTTCCTTAACTTTTCTGATACTCATTTGCTTCATTCTGTTATGAGAATAATAGAGTCTACCTCTTGGCATTGTTGTATAGATGAAATAAATTCAGATAAATAAAGCACTTGGAATACTATGTGGAGCATTTTAAGTATCATAGAAGTATTTGTTAGATAAATAAAACATGCTTTGCATGTAAAACACAGCAGCCCACCATGAGTCTTCATTAATGGTCTGCTGGCCATTATTATCTAAATGTTAAATGTATTTCTACTACCTAGGCAAGTATCAGTGGCCTGGATAATATGCACATGACCCATGGAGCCTGAGTGCTTCTATGGCTTGGGGAACATCTGGATGATCCCTTTATTGAGGAGAACACATCAGTTTCTCGGGGAAGGGGGCCGTATCCTAGTGTTACCTAAATAAGAAGCCAGACAGAAATATCACACCGGCAGATGTCTTCTTCCCAGAGATTTGCCAAGATGGATTAAATCACTCTCAAGTTTTTCCAAAGAGTGTGCTGAGGAATGACTAATTACCTAGGAAGTTGAGAGCTGTTGAAAGATAAAGGAATTTTTGCTCATGTTTGTCAGAAAATTATTAGCTTTTAAAAAAAGTTAATTACTTTCTTTATGGCAGGCCTACAAAAGACTACAAAGGCCAGTCTTTTGTATATCATGTGCTTTTGAATCTCCAAATTTATTTAAATATGAAACTCTATAAGGCATTGTGAGGGACTTAAGTCCACTACAATTTGAGATACTAAAATAAATAAAAATAACTCTAAAGATACTTTACCACAAAAACTGATATTTGTTGGTTAATGCATAAATTTATACCCTTAAACTTTTTACTTTTATTCCCTTTTATACCCTTTTTATTCCCTTTTATACCCTTTAAAAAACTTTTATACCCTTAAACCTTTTACTTTTAATCTTTACATTTGATTTTGAAAGCAATTGTAATTTTGTATTATAATCATAGCCATTACTGAAGGAATTCTTAAAGGCAATTACTAAATTTCTGTAATAGACACACTATTTTTTTGTTATCCTGCACAAATAATTTGATTTCTCTGAGTTTTGATTGTTTCATCTATAAAATAGGCATACTTCATTTTCATACAAATAAATGATGAAACATTCAAAAAAATTTTTTCAATTCTGATATCTATGAGTATATGGATTTTGGGCCATGTTTATATCAATGATATGTCAGGTATTTTAAAGAAATAAAATAATCTATTGCTTGTTTTACCTTATTATACACATCGAGGTTAAATTTGCTAAAATATTCTAAATGGAATCAAATTTTAAAAATTTATTATGTATAAATCAAAAGAATATGATATTTCAAGTAATAAATTTGAGTTCATAAATATAAGCAGATATGAACATATTTTTATTTTTAATATGTGGCTACTCATGAATATTTTATCTACATATTGTGTCTTTCTAAAATAATAGTAATTACATATAGATGCATATTTCTCCATATGATTTTTAGAAAGCATTCTTTTGCAAGAATATTTGGGATTTCAGTGATACTTCAAGTATGCAGGAAATATAAAAAAAGGCATACATTTTGACTTCTTTTTCATAATTTATTTAAACAATATGCTTTCCCTATGGCAGTGTAAAAACAGTCTTTGTGAAATGTGATTTGTTAAAACAAAATAAAACAAAACAAAGTCAAGCAAACAATTGAAAACTTTTTATGCATTTTTTTTTGCATTTCTCTTTTGTATGGGCAATAAAAGCCCAGAGTAACTATCACTGGGAAGAACCAAGACCTACTAAGCAGGAGTAAACATCCATGACTTATAATATTTATTTACATTATTCCAGTGGTGGGTATTTCCCCTTTTCTCTCCTCAAACATTTTAATATGAATTTTTTCTACTTAAAGGAAAATGCCCTCTAAGAGCACTTCTTCATGTCATCAAATGTGCCAAGTAATCATCTTTGTCTTTGACCAACTCTGTCCCTTTTAGGATTGCACCTAAATGGCACACATAGTGAGGGCGCTCTCTTCATGCAAACTCTTTAGCCAGTAGTTTGAGCAGTGATAGATGGAAGCCCAGATGATCGCTGATTGCCTTGACTCCTCACCAGATTGTGAAACCTAGAATGCTATTAAAATTTTATTTCAAATCTGCGTAAGTGTAATTGCATGATTTAACAAATTTTAAAAAATATCTTGTACATACAAAACATGGAATGGAGGTGACCGTAATAGTTGCTCAATTCATGTTTGTTGAGTAAATGAATGAATACATGGATGATGACCCCTGCCCCTCGAGAGTATGTAATATAATGAGAGAAACAGAGTTGTTTAAAGTGATTTGTTTTCCAAACCAGGATGGTATGGATCACTAGGAAAGGTCAAGTTTAGCAAGGAAGGATTAGGAAAGATTTCAGTTAGGAAGTAGCTTTTAAATCAAATAATAAAGATGAGTAGGATCTTAACATTTGAAGGAAAAAAGGGCATTCTGGGTAAACAGAATACCGAGAACACAAACGCAGAGACTAAAGGCCAGGGTGTGTTGTGGAAGGACCTTACTGTGTCTGACGGGTTTGATGTACTGAAAACGTTGAAAGTAGTTGATTTTGGTCCGGTTCTTTTGTCTCCATGTATGAGAAACTGACATTTGCTTCCCAATAGACATTCGCTCTTCACTCTTGAGGAATAGAACCCGGGTATCCCAAACTAATTTGCAGCTGCATGTGTCAGTGAGACCAAGTGCACTGAATGTCTGTGTGCATTTGGTGTAATCCTTTAGGGGGATCATCTTAAAGGGAAGGCACATTCCTTTTCCTTTTGTCACTTCATTTTGCCACCTGAAATGCAAGTATAATGTTCAGGAGCTCTGGCAGACACCTTGAACCTTGGCCAGGAAGGTCATGTTCTAAGATTGGTACAATTTCCATGGGACCTGATGAATATCTGCGTCTCCTAAACCAATATGGACCACCTGCTGCCACTTTTAAAATTTCAGAAGTAAACTATTTGCTTGCAGCCAGTATTATTTGGGATTATGTTGTTATATGTAGCTAACAATAACCTTGACCTACATACTCTTCAAATAGATCACAATCCTTCTGCAGTTTCCAATCCCAAAGACTCAATCCTCTGTTTCTTTCCTATTCATATAGTTGCATGTATAGAGTTAGGTACACAGCCGACTGCATTTAACTGACTAAAGAATGAATGATTGAATGCATGAAGAAATGACTGGAAATATGTATCGCAGTGGCATTGGTAAAGGGCTTTGTCAACTGTGTTGAATTCTTTTAGTTTCTTTTATATTTAGATCTTAGGGTATGTATAGGATCAACTTATGGATCTCCCTTTGGCTACATAAGAGCATTGCCAAGTTCATGGTATATATGCATTTGTAGAATATTTGTGTTTGTGACTTGTTTTTATATATTAAAGGGAAGGAGATACAAGTTTAAGTGCAAACCGAATATAGTATGCTATGCTATTTCACCACTTTAAATTATTCACAGAGTAGTCTAAGTTCCATACAAGACATAAAAAAATGGTATTTCACTATTTTAATTTACTTTTTCCACTTTATTCCTTGTCTCCCAAATGTTTTATGGGTCATAAATATCTATTTATTTAAACATTAAATAATACTTAAGAGTTTTTTTTTTTTTCTTACGCAGGACCACATTTTCCCCACTCTGAACCCAGGATTGGGGTCATACTCTGCTGCTTTCTAACTGTGCGTCATTGGGCTAGTTTCTTGAACTTTCTCTCCTTTAATTTCCTCTCAGTTGGGGAATAATTGAACTTACAGCAGACAGTGGATTGCATTAATATATGGAATGTGCTTGTACAATGCCTGGCAACAGCAAACAATATGAAATAACAGCATTTCTTATAAAGGGGATCCTCTCATGATAAGCTATAGAGCTTAAACTTTATCTGTATATAAAACAATAAGTGATTTAAATTGGAAGCAGAAGCATACTAGATGAGGAAACTGGGATTTTAGGTAGGTGATAAAAGATTAGAGTCTGAAAGATAGACTGGAATATAGTATACTATGCTATTTCACCACTTTAAATTATTCACAGAGTAGTCTAAGTTCCATACAAGACAAAAAAAAGGTATTTCACTATTTTAATTTACTTTTTCCACTTTATTCCTTGTCTCCCCAATGTTTTATGGGTCATAAATATCTCTTTATTTAAAAAATAAATAATACTTAAGAGTTTTTTTTTTTTTTTTTTTTGGAAATCAGTTTGCTTTACCTACTTAAAGGGGACTGGCGGTCACATTTTAAGGCATTTCAATGTGATGAAGATGGATAAAGTGAAGATGTCAGGACACTGCTTAAATAACACCTATGATTTTACATGATGTGACCAGGAAAAAAGCAGGAAGATGCTTCATCTGCATGGCATTAGTTAGAATTAAACTAAGCACTAAACTCGGTAGGCCAACTAAGTATCAGCCCCTTACCCCAGTCTTGTTACATAGCAAATATATTTTTTTTCTAGGAAGATAGAAATTATTAGTTTAATTCGAATGGAGGAGGTCACTGTGTATCCTCACTGTCTGAGAGGGCAAGATGTGGACTCAAACACAGGCAGAATTTTGCAACCAAATAGAGGCCCCTGAAGGTGAGGGGGAAGCACCTGCTGTGCTCTCTCTTACTGCGAGGAAGGTCTGTTAATCCTTCACTTGCTAGAACACAATAATTACTCACAAGTGAAATGTGATAGAAGAGGATTTGTTGTTGTATAATGACTTTCTTACTCAAAACATCCCCGAACTCTGCAGATGAGTGATTGAAGAGCTCTGTGCCATCCTCCCACCTGCTCAGGGAGTAACTGGAACCTCTAACAGCATGTATTTTTTTTAAAACCAAGTGAGATCACTGGAGGGAAAGACTAGGGTGGAGGTGTGTTTGGCATGAATTTAAATGATAGCTTGAATAAAACATCTCTAAAGCACTTTTCAACTGTTGCCATCGCCATTGTTTCTGCTAAGATCTCTTTAATCTCTGATATAGCCTGGATGCATCTTCATACATGCATGCCTCCCACCCGTTACCTATTACATACAACACAATTTGAAATGCCTTAAAATGTGACCGCCAGTCCCCTTTAAGTAGGTAAAGCAAACTGATTTCCAAATGCATGGTGTTCTAGAAGGTGTAAGCAATTACAGGAAAAAGAATACTGCAACTGAAAAGGAAAAATCAAAACATTCAATTTCATTTTAATGTATTGTTAAGGAAAAGGAATGCATAGCCGTGCATCTCAGATTTTATGGTTTTGGGGAATCCCCTTGGAAGCCTGCTGAACTGTAGGTTCTGATTCGTAGGATGGAGTTGGGTCTGAGAGTGCTTTTCTGACAATCCCCCAGGTGCCTATGATGCTGGCTTTTTGTTTATCTGTTTGTTTCTGGCTATACTCAGAGGGCCTATGGTATAATGCCAAAACTTCTTAGTACATGTGGAAAGAGCCATAGCAGGCTCTTTAGAACCCCATTCCTTCACAAGTGCTTCTTGTGCCGAGTTTACCGTGCTTCCAGCATTTGGAAGTTCAGTCTGAACAGAAGTCATAGTTGCTCCTACTCACATTTTGAGCACCTAATTAAGAAAAATATAAAACCATAGCACATTTCTGAAGCCTTATGACTCTATGATGAGTTTCTTTTACTGTTTTTTTAATCTGTATACTGTATTGATGGAGGCTCCCTTGTAAGTCAGTTATGATTGCCTTCTCACAGGGAAACCTCTGTTAAATGATCTTAGAGTATTTTAGGCTCTTTTGCAGAAAGAACTGGTAAAGTATCATTTTCATTCATCATCCTCGTCAAATGTCTTTTCTCACACCCGGGTGGCTCTGTGAAGTGCTGCAGGGGAGGAGAGAAAGCAGATGTCATGCTGGCGCCCGGGAGTCTGCGCAGCTGGTGGGGCATCCGGGGTCCCCAAACCCTCCCCAGATGATTTCAGGTTATTTGTGTCACTCAAGCTTTGATATTTCCCTGTGTTCTCAGCATCTCCCCACTCTTTTCAGGACTTGTGCATTATTTCCTCTGTACTTACAGAACTCACCCCGAATCCATCTAACAGGTAGATGCCTAAGGAAAATTCTTACAGTTCATCTGGTAGTGGAAGGTGGTACGAATGAAAAGGACCACTGATGTCAAGAAATGGAATTGTCTTTTTCACTCAGACCCAACGCCAGCCTATGAATCAGAATGTACAGTTCTATAGCCTCCTGAGGGGATGCCCAGAAACAATAAAATCTGACATACACCGTGGTGCATTCCTTTTCCTTAACAATATTTTAAAGTCAAATTGAATGTTTTTATTTTTCCTTTTCAACTACAATATTTTATTTTTCCTGTAATTGCTTACACTGTATAGAGCATCCTGCATTTGGAAATCAGTTTGCTCTTCCTATTTAAAGGGGGCTAGGGGACACATTTCTAACACATTTCAATTTGTGTTGCATGTAACAGGTAGCTGGTGGAAAGCATGCTCGTATGAACATGCTTCCAGGCTCTAACACGGATTAAAGAGATCGTAGCAGAAAAAGACTACATTATTTTCATTCTAAAGCAAGAAAAGGCCCTTTACTGTGATTAAGAGTTGTCCGTGCCCTGATATATTTTTCATTCAGTAAATCAGAACTTGAACTTGGGAGAGTTCTTCCCCTTAGTGCCATCCTCTCTGCCTCCCATTGTTCGTCACGCTACATGCTAAGTTGAGATTGATGAGGGCTGTGAATAACATCACCTAATGTTAGTAACATTCATAAAGAGCTTTGCCATTTCAAAGATTTTCACATACATTTCAGCAACAAATTAGAGAGGCTCACCTGAGGTCACTTGGCTAGTTAATATTTTCAAGGATATTTTGAAACCAGGCCAGGACTTTCCTTGCTAGAAAAATACCGTTACGTACCCTTCAAATACAGAGTAATACTTAACTCAGAATATTATTGGATTCTGATTTTCTTCCTTATGTTACAAAATATTTCTACTGTTTTCCTAACTAAACTTTAATTTTTTTTTAAATTAAAAAAATCGCATCCTTTTTTTCAGTGAGAAAGTCCTCATTTTTAATGATATTGACATATTTAGCAAAATACTACTACAAAATGTTAATGTTCAATGATCTTAATTTCAAGGCTTTCTATTCTCTTCTAAGCCCCTTTTGTATCAAACACAAAAATTATGTAAGACAGCTTTGAAAGCAAAGTGCTTCCTAAAATTTCCATAAAATCACCTACGTATTATGTTTAAAGTGAGACTGGGCCAGGCATGGTGGCTCATACCTGTAATCCCTGAACTTTGGGATGCAGAGGGGGGCAGATTGGTTGAGTCCAGGGGTTTGAGACCAGCCTGGGAAACATGGTGAAACCCCATCTCCACAAAAATTACAAAAATTAGTCAAGCATGGTGATGTGCACCTGTAGTCTCAGCTACTCAGGAGGCTGAGGTGGGAGGATTGCTTAAGCCAGGAGGTGGAGGTTGCACTGAGGTATGATTGCATCATTGCACTCCAACGTGGGCAACAGAGCAAGACCCTGTCTCGTAAAAAAAAAAAGAAAAAGGAAAACTGGCTCTATGCTGCTTCTGCTTCCTGGGTTTAAACCCTTGCCCGGGATTTGTTAGTTCCTCTTGTTGATCTAGACTGTGGGGAAGGTCATAATCTTCTCTCACCGCTGATCCTCATCTATAAGATGGTAACTACAGAGCGCATGTTCTCAGAGGGCTTCTGTGATGAGTAAAATAAGAATGTGAAGCCCACAGCCGGGCACAGAGTAAGCTTCAGGGAGTGCTAGCTCTTTGAATTAATACTGTCACTTCACACATTTCCTGTCACGATTGCTCAAATATTATTATTAATATACTTCAGAAATATTGTTATTAACTCTCTAAGCCCTGAGTCACCGGCATGTGTGTGGGGTCTTGTGCCTGCCCCTAAGCTCACTTGAATACCTCACTGTGTAGTTTTGTGTTTTCTATTTTGCTTCATAATAGGTGACAAAAAAGCCTCAAGTGAAAAAAGCACTGACTCCCTCATTCTCAGGACAGGACCAATGAGGAAAGGGACAGTCCCTAAAAGGAGGTTCATTCCTCCTGCTTTCAGAGAAGTGGCTGGTAGACTGATGGCTCTTTTATTAGTGAAGGTAAGTCATGCTGTCTTGTAAGAGTCTTCGCTGTGAGAGTTAGGAGCCAAGAGGGAGGCAAACCAATCCTTCCATCATTTGGGGAAGGGGAGATACTGAGGACAATACATACATTATAAGGCTTTTTAATCTTCTGGTATCTAAGAAAAGAAGGGAAAAATCTGTTGTTCCATTTTATGTTTGAACCCATGCTCTTCTAGGCTTCTGTGCCTCTGTTTTTAACCCTTCAAACACTATATCCTTACAACCAGCTTGTAAATAAATATTGTGCTACATCAAAAGAAAAATATAACTAACCCCATATTAGAGCATCATAGACAATACGTGATCACATATTTTCTCAAGAGGATGAAACAGAAGAGAAAGGCAAGTATTAATGCTAGTGTATATGTGACGGCTGCCTTCTTCCACAGTCAGTCTTTAGAGGCTATCATTTATGACATGTCTCCCGTGAGTGAGCTTTCCCTTCCCTCCTCTGTGCCGTTTGCTGTCATGTTAAACCTGGAATTAGTTTGGTGTTCTTGCCTCGTTTCCTTAGGAACCTTTCTGAGGAATTTGTTACACAGGAAATTATCATCCCACAGTTAAGAAAGCAGTGCTACAGATGAACAATGTTTTGACAAAATTTTCAAAATTAAATTGCATACCATACCTTAGCAGAGTTGAAATAGCTTAATGTATATTTTCCGGAGAACGTTCTTTACCATCTAAACAGGGAATATGAGAATGAAAATTGATTCTATTTTTCTTATAAAAAAATCAGAGAGTAAACTTTTCTTCAGGCAAATGATCCAGCTGTCTGGGGTAACATTTAGACATGAGATTCAGAATCTTTTTAATTACACTAGTTAATTGTTTACCCTTTATTGCATCATTAATTGCCAACCTTGTTGGACCAGTACTCTGAAGACTACTTTCTCACAGCTTGGCTGATAAATAAAGGCATGATTCATTCATTTTTTCCCCATACTCTTGACATTGATGGTAAGAGCTGTGCAGTTATTAAAAATATGTTAAAAATTCAGTCTCTTGCTCTTTGGCTCAAATATAATGCAAAAGTGGTCTAATTGACTACAGTTGTCCCTTGGTATTTGAGAGGGATTTGGTTCCAGGATCTCCATGGACACCAAAATCTGTAGCTGCTCACTTCCCTTATTTAACATGGCATAGTATTTGCATCTAACCTATGCATATTCTCCCATCTAGATTCAATCTATCTCTAGATTACTCATAATACCGAATACAAAGCAAATGCTATATAACCAGTTATTAGGCTGTATTTTTAAATTTTGTGTTTAATTTTTATTGTCATTGTTATTTATTATTATGATTACTATCATTATTATTTTTATATTTTCGATTGTCAGTTGAATCCATGGGTACAGAACCTATAGATATGGAGGGCCAACCATATTAAGTTTGAAATTTCTTCCTCAAAGTTTCCATGGTTTTACAAATTTATATATTAGTGAATGGCATTATTAAAAATTAAGAAAACACCTTTAAGATACTTTAATATATTTAAGATAGTATGCAAAATACTGGAAGTTTAAATACTATTATGAGAAAAAAGTAAAAGGATGTTATGGAACAATACCATTACATGGGAAGCATTATCATGGCTTTGGGTAACAGGTGGTCAGAAAACTTGTCCTTTCTCTCAACATTTTAACTAATTGGTTGAGAAGTTTTTGACTCCTGACTTAATCTGTTTCCCCATTGCTTTAGTACATCAAGTATCTTGTTTTTAACACCTTTCTAATGGAAAGGATTGAGAAGGGGGATGATGACCATTGAGCATGAGTAAAAAATACATTTAAACATGGCACACAAGAAAGTAAATATATTTGGTACTTCATGATAGAGAGATTTGAATGTAGAAGATCTGTTTTAAGAGATAGAAGTAACAGTGTAAGACAGCTAGCAGGAATAGTTTTCCAAAAATAATCCTATAGGTGGAAAAAGAAAAGAGGACATGAGTTTTATCCCACAAATGCACACTGGACAACAGAGAGCTTATTTTGAACCGAGTGTAAAATTATACCAGTAGTATTCATATGCGTATTCAATACACATCAATTAAAGAAAGGTGTGGTATGGGTAAGACACTGTGCAAGTCACCAAGTCTACCCTGGTGAGCAATGTAGACCTTGTTCTTGTTCTGGAAGCAGTTCAAATTATTCATCAGACGTGTCTTCGTGTGTTCAAAGTGGTACGTTAAAGGAGGCGCAGGGACCCTCTGAGAGGGCTTCGCCTAGCAGGGGCCCTCTGCACAGAGAACTTCTGGACGGGTACCATTTGCTAGGAGACTGGGCATGTGTGTGGAGCACCAGAGAGGCCAGGGGCCACGTGAAGAATGGAAAAAGTGCTGACTAGCTCCATGGTAGAGTGTGAGGGAGGGGGGACTACAGATGGCAGCAGGCACTGTGCTGCTAAAGAAGAAGAGATTGGAGTGTATCCAAGGGCAATGGGAAACTCCTGAGTGCTCTTAAGAAGATGCAGCCTATGATTTGTTGCTTTTGAAAGATCACTTTTCTGTGGCTTGAACTGGGGGTCGGGAGACAGCAGCACTGTAGGAAGGAAGGTCAGGTAGGAGATTCTTGTAATTAGTGAGACAGAGGAGAGCAGAAGTCACGCCAGATGGGGCCTGTAAGGGTTGAAAGAAGAGGACAAAGGGTTCTGGCTGCCACAATGCACAGGACTGTATGGATGTTAATGAAAGGAAGAACGAGGAGCTGCGAAGGACCGTGACCCTTCCAATGTAGGCAAGTGAGCAGCAGGTGGTATCCTTCCATAAGACAGGAGAGGCAGACAAACAGGGCTTTGAAAGGCGATCGTGTGGCATTCAGTTTTGTACATATTAGATTTGAGGTGCTTGTGGGATCCAAGTGGGGTCAGAAAATCTTCAGTATATACCCCAAATATGAATATTTTATTTATATATGATCTATATATAAATATATTAGCACTAATGTGCAAGTGTGTATGTATATATATTTATGCACATTCAGTATATATACAAAATATTTACATAAGATGAGATAAAGCTGAAGTAAACAATATTTTAAAACATTTTTGCCTATGAATGATACAGAATATCTTTGTTTTTACTTAAATAGAATGGATTAAATATAATAAATATTATATTAAAACATGTTAATGATCAGCTTGAAGTTAGAATAATAGGATTGAATATCCATCATTATTTCTAAAATCTTGGCTTAATATTTAGGATAAAATGCTTGGAAAATTTACTTCTATGTTCAGTTCATGTCACAGTTTGGTTTCAGTACTGGATATAATAGTTTAAAAGACTATCAAAAAATGTGTGGTTCTAAATGGAAGGACAATATGAACTTTATTAAATCATTAGACTTTATTTTAATGATGTCCACAAACTATGAAAAATTTTTTACCTCAAACAGTTGAAATGCCATTTTTGAATTCCCATCTTCCTTAAAATTAACTATCTTTACAAACTAAAAGAAAGTTGAATTTTTGCCTCATTATCAAATGAATTTAAACCGAGGCTAAACTCTGGAATATTTTGAAATGTGTTAGAAAGTTCTCCGCCTGCATCTGGGCAGAGATGAGAGGTGACATACATTGTTTTCAACAACAAAATCCCAGAGGCTGCAAATATGCACAAACATCGTGTTACAAAACACTCTTTCCAAAGCTTAAATGTCTTCCCTGAAATCAGTACTGTAATTTCTACCTCATCATTATATAATCACCTTTCTCAGAAGTGCAATCGAGTATGTTTACATTTCGAGCTTGGTCCCAGATTTTCTACTCTTTTTTCTGTTGAATTACAGTACTAGTCAGAAACTTTAGGACGTGTTTTTTGTTTGTTTGTTTGTTTTGTATTTTTTTTTTTAAGAAAAATAATTGTTTGTACTTTGACCTAAGCCAAACCAGCAAAACTCTGCAGGGCCCAAGATGTTGCCATGACTACATTCCATCTCTGCAAATTATTATACAGTGCTGCTATATTTTAATATGTTCTTTCTTTAAGTTATAAATAATTGCCAATCTTATTAAGTGCTGAGGCTTACTTTTTAAGTGTTTGAATCTTATTGGTTTCTTTAGTTTCTCAGGCCACAGTGTACATGTATGGTAAAGTTTATTGTTAGCAGTAGTCAGTGTTTATCCAGGGGTCAAATAGTGTTCTTGATCATTTGAAGTTTTAAACTGTCTGTTGTTCAGATCTGGATGAACTATCTTGGTTTTTACCTTGAAATGTGGGTAATGAAAGTTTCTTATTCAGAGTAGGAAAAGTGTCAGCATTGCAATTTCTTCTTGATTTATGTGTTTCTATTTTGAGGACACTCTTCAGTCCCAGTTTCTTTGCAGGAATCTTTTACAACTCTGGTTATGAGGAGATCCTTTAATCCACACAGCCAGAGTGAGGTCAGCACTGTCAGCCCATGCTCTGTGTGGAACATCCTGTTTCCCTCAGGACTCCCATTTTTCATGTAGGACATAGGATTATCTGAGATAAGGATGCCGTGAAGGATCCCATTTTAATCCAAATATTAAATATGAGTAAGGTTTAATTCCATTCATAGCTTAATACAAAAGGAAAAGGGAAACATCTCTGCATGCACACATGCGTCAGTGGCACATCACGTTCTTCGGCTTCCCTGTGGAGGCCTGTGGAGCAGAAGGAGCTTAAATATATGGGAAGGGGTGAGATCGCACGGAGAGGGTGTTTGGAGGGAAAAAGAGGAGGGATGGAAACACTCAACAACAAGAATACTCTACTTCCCCGAAATTGATTAAAACATAGCCAAAGGGCTTGAATAGATATTTCTCCAGTGAAGATGCACAAGTGGCCAAAAGACATGAAAAGATGCGAAACATTTCTAATCATGAGGGAAACCCAAATCCAAACCACAGTGAGATACCATTTCCCAGCCATTAGGTTCGCTGTCCCGGAATCAAAAAATAGCAAGCGTCGGCAGGGATATGGAATGATTGGAACCCTTGTGCGTTGTTGGTGGGAACATAAAATGTACAGCCACTGTGGAAAGCAGTATGATGGTTCCTAAAAAATTAAACATAAATTTTATATGTAGAAAATTACCTTGATATTATTCTTAATATATTCAAATAAACACGACATTTAAAGGAATGAAGGATACAGTGGTGGTTAGCCTTTGGAAGACAGATCTTTGGGTCTGCACAGTGTGAAGTCCCCATCTCTTTCCAATTGGAAGATCATTCATCAAGTTAGATTGCTTGAATGCACAAGAGGCGGTAGAAAGGGAAATGGGCCAGAGACAGCTGGGCCGAATTGTTCTCAGTGTAGTTTCCCTACTTACTTGGTGAGGGTTCCGAGGGTAATAATGGCACTCTTGGGTTATAAAAAGGTAATCTTCTGTAAGTTAGGATTGTGAGTTAGGGTTGGGCATCTGTTGCCAGAGTTTCCTGTTGTGACTTCCTGCTAAGCCCGAATGTGACATCAATATCCTTTCAACATAGTGACAGTACGAATGAACTGGAAGTGGTATATGTCTTTGGTACAGATGATAGTGCATAAAGAGAAATTTTAAAAATCGAATGTAGCCTCCTATTACAATACAAAACTTAGACTGCTGTGAATAAGTAATTGTAAAATGTATAGAAATGCCAACTTCACTGATGAGGAAAACCATGTAAACCTATCATCCGTGCTTATGGTCCAGCAGAATTTTCAGACATGAGTAAACTCATGGTCTTTTTTCCATAAATTGTTCTGGAAACATAAATTATTGAAGCAACAATAATACTTAGATTTTCAGTTAATACAGTTATATTAAATTTAATTATTATCAATTATAATAATACTAAAATACAAAAAGGAGGTTTTCTTCATAACATGGCCCTTAAATATCAGTGCTTTTGTCTGAAAGAATTTGAAGATCTGATTTTATCTCACCACTGGAAAAAAAATTCATGAGATCCAAAAGTTATTTCGTTTCTATTGTGGGAATATATTATGTCAACATTTAAATGTCAGGTTCTCCACGGTATTTTTAGTCTAGAAAATTTCTGAAGCATGCAAATAGTTATTATGGTATCTGTGGTATGCTTGATCAGAGTTACAGGCTTTGACTGACCAATGCAATTAGAAACTTTATTGGTCACTGCTCAATATTGGTGTTTCATAGGTATAGTGTAGAACAAATATGGAAGCTGGATGTAGGGGTATACTTGTTTCGCATCCATGTCATTCTCACATCCTCCAAAGTGCTTTCTTTACTTTGCTTTGTAAAAATAATGGGTGATCTCTCTGGTATTTCCAAATGCCTTTCACTCTGACATTTGCTTGTCTACTTTTGCTCATTTGGCTAGCTGTTACATGAAGTGCAGAGAAAAGAGGGCATGTTCACGACCCGGCTGTTTTTGGAATTCTTCTAAGGTGAGACAATGGATACAGGTTTTGTTGAACTTTGGGCCAGAAACAAACAAACCAATAAACAAAAAACAAAAACAAAACCTAATTGCTTAAAGAAATGTCCTTGTGCAGGTAATGATTCATGTATAACCAAAATGATGAAATCGATACTGTCCCCCCAGACTGATCTGAAACCATGTTTTTATTCATATAGATCAAGGTATTAGTTATCAAGTGAAAGTACAAATCCACATCTGTTTTTTACAGGTTTTGATAAATAAAGGCTGTTTTACAGCCATTATTGTTTTATCTGCTTCTCCAAGCAGAAATATATCTTCTCTGAAAAGAGATATTGGATTGGAATATAGTTAATATAAAAATAATGTTTGTTGCTGTGGGAGATTTGTGTGTGTGTGTGTGTGTGTGTGTGTGTGTGTGTGTGTATTTTTATTTTGATAGAATTTAATATGACTCACTACCTATTCTGAATTTCCTCACAGTGTTCTCTTTGGAAAAAAAAGTCAGTGGCTCAACTATAAAAAGCACTCTATTTTGTGGTGTTTTCATTTAATCAAATTAAATGAGACGAGTTATAGAAGCACACATTGATGTATGAATGCGGTTGCAGCTGCTGTGCAGTGCCTGACCTGAAGCCTTTTCTGTGCTTCGGTGACGTGGTTTATGCACTTTACCGTAGTCACTGCAGATTAGAACCACACGCAGTGACGTGGATATGGGCCAGATAACAATAAAAAAATTTGGAATGTTAGTGCTACTAAAGGGGGCCTTCACTCAAATTACTCATAAAAAAATATTTCAAAAAGAAAGATAAGATTGCGTGGCTTAATAAAAGTGCTACCAGCACTTTAAGCTGAAAACTGCCCAAATGAGAAATAATGTGAAATCAAACTCACAAGTCCCTTTGGTTTACTCTAACGGTGAGATCCCTGTCACCTGTGAGTATACATTGGCACAGCCAGCTTCAGGGTAGAAGTAGGTTCTGACTGAGGGACAAAACGCTTCCTACCGCCGACGGCTGCAGTTTTGTACAAATAAAAATACAAGAGTATAATATTCCCAGAAGAGTTCTTCTTCTCATTTTTGTGCTAGAAGACATGTTTTTAACTGCCCTTTCCAAAACTTACCCAACTTAAATTTCCGTAATATTGTAACCAGTAATTATAATACTGCTGTTTTTCAATTCAGTACTGCACTGACAAACATTGGATGTATGTCATTTTTAGCTGTCTGTGGAAAATAAAGCACAGTGTGTTTAATAAAGTGTTCGTGGAATAAAACTAGATTATTGATTTGTGGGGCAAAGATTATATCTATATTAAGAAATATAAAAGCAAACAAAAATGAACAGTCATTTTTTCAAAGCAGATGGAATGAACTGATCCCATTCAGTTGGTGGCTGGTGCTTGCTGGCCCAGGAAGGTGGGTTTGGTTGCCTGGACTCTAACGCTACCCGATGGCCAGACCCGTGTTGGGGTGTTTGTGGGAAGCACTGGATTTAGCTCCTAGGAGCGGGTCTGTCTGCAGCAATCCTGCAACGAGCCTTCTGACTCTGACAGATGCTTTTCCTGCATACCTGCGTGGAATGATCTGAAGGAAAGACATAATGAATTAACAGGGAATCCTTCAGATCCTTCAGGTCGGATGAACCATAAGCTAGCTAGAAGAAAAAGAGCAAAGAAACACGCTAAGTAAATCTGCAAGTTTAGTTGAGTGTCAGTTTAAGAAAATGCCTTAATGTTTAACAGATACTCCACAAATATTTATTTTTGCGTTTCTAAGATAACTCAAATAATATTGATTTGATTGGTTAAAACAAGTACATTATTACAATATTTGTGGTTTTAGGAGCCTGTAGTCATAAATCCTAACACAAGGGATTGTGTTCAGCATACAGCTTGAAAACCTAAACATAGTAGGTGCTAAATGTTGTAGATAAATGAATGTACATGGACCAGTAGTCGAAGGCATGCTGATTTCACTCAACATGCTAACTTGCTTTCTCTCTCATAATTTTCTACCACTTGTGTAAGGACTTGCTTTTCTCATAAACTAAGAGGATGGAGCACCTACCCTGTGTCAGGCAGGGTGCATAATTCACTCCATATCTTTTCCCAGCAGTTCTTTGAGGCCAGTGATGCCTCTTGTTCCAATGAGAAAACTGAGGCTAAGAGAGTTCGATGTGTTTCCCCAAGGTCATGTAAACAAGGAAGTGAAGCAGAATATTTAATTGAAATGTTTCTGAATCCAAATCCTGCCTGCTCTTCAGAAGGAAAAGTTCTTGTTGTGAGTTGACTGTGGTCTTCTCCACTGGTCTTGTATATGTTTTATGCAGACAGATTTCACTCTGACATCACCCATTGTAATGCTAAAAGGAGTCTGCTAAACTTACTGAAAAGTGTTTATAAGCCGCATCCTCTTTTTCTAAAAAATAACTTTTTATTCTGCTTCACCATTCAGCCTGGAGCCCCGTAGGCATCTTTCTCGTCATACTGGACGGTTATACATGATGCCTCTTTCCTGCTCTTTCATGCCCCTCTCTTCTGTTTTAAGCATGCACACGCTATTGGGCGGCCTTGGCAGCTCTGGAACTGCAGGCATTCCTGAGGAACACCTGTCAGCTTGTGTTGTTGGTGGAGTGACTTTGAACTCTGGTGGGAACCACACACACACACAGACACACACACATGCGCACACGCACTCACACACACATACATGCACCTATGTTCTGGCACCTACACAGAAATGGACTAAGTCAGAAAGACCACTTTTCAGAGATCTCAAATGAATGTTCCCGCTTTCTTTCTCTGCTTTTCCTCAATCTAAGATATTCTTCTCTAGGCTTCAGTAATGTGGCTCCCTTTAAAAGATCATCAGCTGGATAGTTTTACTCTTTAAGAAATAGTAGTCACTATAAGGCAGGGCATGGTGGCTCACACCTGTAATCCCAGCACTTCGGGAGGCAGAGGCAGGCAGATCACGAGGTCAAGAGATTAAGGCCAGTCTGACCAACATGGTGAAACCCCATCTCTACTAAAAATACAGAAATTAGCTGTGCATGGTGGCGGGTGCCTGTAATCCCAGCCTCCCAGAGGCTGAAGGCAGGAGAATCGCTTGAACCCGGGAGGTGGAGGTTGCAGAGAGCCAAGATGGCGCCATTGCACTCCAGCCTGGGCAACAGAGCGAGACTGCATCACAAAAACAAACAAACCAACAATAAAGAGTACTAGTTATAGTCAAAATATGGATACATTATTGACCTTTGTGATAAGTACTTATTAAAAATGTATGAAGTTTCTCTTCTCTTCACAGATTTTCGTGGGTGAAGAACTTTATATTAGTGATATGTGGAGTTGATTATGTTCTACAAGTACAGGAATTTATTTTCCATTATCTTCCCCACTTTTATTATGAAGTAATATTTCCAGCAGTTATTGAGCGAATGCTCTCTGTGAAGTGCTTTTTCTATCATGATGCATAAGAATTGAGGCCTAATTATGGATTGAGGCAACAGATCAGATTAAGGACAAAAGATTCTGATGACAGATTATGTATCCATTCTTTAAAAATGAATGAGCATCAACATTTTTTTCTGATGTCATATGACATTTGACATGAAAAATGTCATTTCACCAATCAAATAGCATTATTCATTTAGGTTAGGTTAGAGAAGAAAAATTATGTAGAGACACAAGATGTTTTAGTTAAAATGCCCTTTACTCAGACATCCAAAGCAGACCAACATTCTCACTTTATAGCTGAGGGAATTTTGGAAGGTAGATTTCACACCACCTATCACATAAAAAAAACAAAGCCAAAGCTAGTTAGTAACATAGTCCAGAACTCCTAACTATAACTCATTCCAAATATTGTTTACTTTATATTGCTTTAAGAACTGATAATTGTGTTTTATTTTTATAAAGCTGATTTATTATTAGTAGTATTGCCTTTCCTTTGTAAATATCCAAAATACTATTGGAATATAAACTAACAAGTAACTAAACAACAACAAAAGCATTTTAGCTACTAGATTTGTGGTTTGGGATCATGTCCTAGTATTCAGGAAAGGTGGAAAGCATTTTATTACTTTATCTTCTACTTTCACACATCTGGCATTGGCCACTGAAGTGGCAAAATGAAACTGGTAAGAGCAGTGGTGCAAAGCAAACATGATTTATGACTACACCGCTACGGAAGAGTCCAGTCCATACTCACTGAACACCACGTGCACCCACATGCTCATCAGGATTCTCATCAAAAATGAGCTGCACTTGCAGTTTTGGCTTCTTTACCTGGAATTTTGTGATTACCTGTATTCATATAGACAGAATGGGGGAATCTCCTACACATGCATAATGGAGCTGAGAGACAAATGATTTTCTGTCTGAATCAGTTATTCTAATTCTTCAATCTGGATTACTACAGGCCAGAATTTCCTGTCTAGAATATCAGACTCATGATTTCTGTTCTTCCCTTGATTTTGGGTTCTCCAATCTGAGGACTGTTTCCCCACGCTTTGTACTGATGAAGAATGAATTCCATTACAGCCTTAACAATCCAACCACGCATCATCCAAAATACAGGTAGTTAAGAAAATTAAGGGAGAAAATAGCTTAGGGAAATTCAGTTATTCATAGTTTTTTTCCTCATTACTTTCCTCCTTCCACAAGTACTTATGGCAGGTGCAATGTTAGGCACTAGAGTCAAAACAAATATATGTAGGGGCCACTTTGATATGGTCCCTATATTAACAGTGAGACAATTTAGTGGAAAGCAGATGGATGGAATTATGTGCTTACCACAGTTATTTTAATATGTGGTCAATATAATGCGGAAATATTCATTTGTTTATTCAACAAACATTTATTGAAAGCCAGCCATATACCATGAGCTGGTACACAGGATAAGAAAAACAGGAACAGCCTTTGCCTTTAAGGAATGATGGGGACTAATAATAATAATAACAGCAATGGTAATATTGAACATTTTCTAGATGCCAGCTCTACAAGAAACACTTTACATATATTAAATCATTGATTTCTCCCAACAGCCTTATGAAGTAAGCATTACTATTATCCCCATTCTATAGATGAGAGCACTGAAAGCAAGCAGGTTAAATCACTTGCCCACTATCACACAGCTAGCAAGTAGCAATAACCGATACTCAAACTCAGGCTGTCAGGCTCCAAAATCTGTATATACTTGTCACACAAACGTATATAAAACTGTGTCAAGAGAGGAGCATGAAAGCTCTCTGGAAGGTCACGGAAGACTTCTTTGAAGAATTAACCTTTGAAGGATACATAGGGCATAAGTTGGAGAAGGGAGAGAGAGCACCAAGGTCTTCGGGAGAAGGAGCAGAAGCCATAGGGGATACTGACCAAAGCCAGTGAGACCAGAGCACAGAGGACCTTGGCAGAGGTGAGTCTGGAGGGGTACGCAGAGGCAAATCCAGGCATGGATACTTGGCCATGGTGAAGAGATGTGCCTTCAACCTAAGAACATTGGGAAACTGTGGAGTTGGCATGATTTTGCATGGAGAACAAATGCCAGCTAGGGGCAGAGGGGCTCCTGACAGATAAACTGGGGGATTATTGGACTCACCCAGGTGAGAGAGGATGGTAATGTGAGCAAGGGTGAGGATGGCGAAGTCAACAGTTTGGTGACCACAAAAAGATGGAGCTTTTAATTGAATTAGAGTTCTCTGTTGCAGAAGAACTCAGCAGAGAAGTAGCAGCCACACTAGGCCTGAAAGGCAGGGGTTTGCCTGACAAACAAGGAAGGTAACTGACCATTCTAAATAGTGGAACGAGGTAGATACTGATGAGGAAATTTGGGTAAATTGAACTGTTGCAGTAAAACTAAACAAATGCTCTTGACAACAGCATTTCCCATGGTCAGCCATGTCCAAGCACATTTACAGAGATTCTCGTTCTCAGCAGACCTCAGCAGTACCTGATTATTTGTTATGGCCACTGGCAAACACATTATTAAAACCCAACTGAAGGGAGAGCAGGCTTTCTCAGAAAAATGAATTAATATTCACACCCCAAAAATTTTGGTGTAACTATAGCAGCTTAAGTGACAATTTCAATCTTTGGGTTCATCTTTTAAGCTAAGTTTTTCATTGTTCTTTTTATATTTAACAATTTTCCTAAATCTTCATATCTTTCCAGAATGCTAATTCAACTTATCCATTTAATTCGAGTGCCAAAATTTGGAAGATTTTCAATCATATTAGTGCTGGAATAAAAAGAAACATGAAGCAGGTTGTAAAAAGAAGGATCTCAGCACTTTCACAGTATTCACGATTTATCAACTGCAATGCTGAGATTGTTCGTGGCTGACTACTTCTATGCTGTAATACATTAAACTGCCTATATGATAAAGCAGTAGTTCTCATTTCTGGGTGTGTAGTGGAATCCTCTATAGGCTTGTTAGACCATAGATTCCTGTACCTCACTCTCTAGGATTTCCGATTCAGTAAGTCTTACATCTCTATTTCTAAAAAGTTCTCAGGTCCTGCTGCTGCTGCTAGTATAGAGGCCAGGCTTTGAGAAGCAGGAGTGGAAAAGGTGGTCTTCTCCAGCCTGGGTGACAGGGCCAGACTCCGTCTCAAAAAAAAAAAAAAAAAAACTTTTGCATGACATCAGGCAACAGCTTGGGTTGGAGGGATGGCAGAACTCCACTACACAAGTGCATTTTCATGAAAAGGAATGGAAGTCAGACTGGGCTTTGTTGTTTTTGCTGCAGAAGGTCAGCATGATGACCTTATTTCCTAGCTACTCTGGCACTTTTATAACAAGAGGCTTTTTATTAAGTAAAAAGTAAGCTAGCTTTCTAAGGATGCATGCTTCTCAATGATACCCATGTACATTTTCTGAGAGAGAGACATGGTTGTAATTAATTTTATGTTCACAGGACAGCATAGAAGGTATGACAAAAGGAAATACATTTATATATTACCATTGTCCATATCCGTTGTAATTTTAAAGTTATTTTGGGGATTATATTGTGCCATGGCCAATTAATTCACATAGTCTTTCTAAAATACGTTTGAATGTAAACCTTATTATATAATACAGATAAATTGTTTAAAGGTTTAAGGAAGAAGAACAATGACAGTATTTTACAAATAAATTCAGTGATTACCTTAAAATTTTACTTTGTTGTTAACATAATTAATGGTATGACATCATTTGGATTACACTAGTCACCCTATTATGTACTCTTTGTGTTGTCGGATCTCATCCAGAGTACCACATTGCATTTAGTTGTCACATCTCCCCAGTCTCCTCTGGTCTGTGACAGTTTCTCAGTATTTCTTTACTTTTCATGACTTGACAGTTTGAACAATGCTCCCAGCCATCCTGTAAAATGTCTCTGACTCTATTTGTCTGTATTTTTCTCCATATTAGACTAGGGTGATGGGGTTTTGGAAAGAATTCTGCAGAGAAGAAATGTCCTCCTCATGCATCATCTCAAAGGGTGCATAATCTCAACATGGCGTTACAACCCTCGTGCGTCATCTCAAAGGGTGCGCAATCTCAACATGGCGTTACAGTAGCAGGACTTTTAACTGCAGGAATCATTACTGATGCTAAGTCGCTGTACATGCATAATTGTAAACATTTGAGCACATTGGTATTTTCAGTTGTTGAAAGGTATTGGGGTATAAGTCCTCAGCAAATCAGGTAGACAATTCTCTTTCTTGTAAACATTGCTGTAGTAAAGGAAAATATGGTAAACTATGTCAAGAAAACTACAAATAAACAAGTAAACAACAATACTTAGGCACTGAAATACTTTTAGTACTTAAGAAAACATTTGTTTTCAGCTCTAGAGACCAATTTTTCCTGAAGGGCATAGGCAGTGATGGATGCACATGCGCATATTATGACAAATTCGTGCTTGTGTTTCTAGTTTGATAAAATGCTAAGGGAGGGAGTATGCAGAATTAATTGCTATGCATTTTGTCCGCATGTATGAGAATGCAGGTAGCACCAAATGATGTTTGCCAATACCTGGAATAAATACACGGCAGCGGCATTTTGCTGCCGGGTTTCTAATGTGGATTATGGACTAGATCATGAAATAACATCACATTTTGCCAAATCAGTGTCTCCTATGGTTATTAAGCCACAGACTAGCACTGGAAAATCACTGTAAGCAGCAGGCACTGTGACAGAAATATCAATATAGTGAGGACTCGGAAACATGTATTTTTCATCAAAATGTGAAGCATTTAAGCACAAAGGAAAGATTTATACAGCAGATAAGAGGAAATAGATTAACTCTCCCAATATTCATTTGGAAATTGTCATTTAGGCTTTTGGACTCCCTAAACACCATAAGCTTCAGCCTGGAAGGTTTTGAAAAAATAAGTTTGCATGTCAGTACCTTGACAAGGTAGATTAGGAGCTGCAGGTAGCAAGGCTGAGGGCAATTTCAGTCTGCTTGTGTGATGTACAAAAAGAGTTTGGGATAATCCATCCTAAGATAATGTCAGATTTGTGTGTGCATTCAATTTTAAAAATATGAGTGCAATTCAGGCAATTGGAGACAGTCATGCTCGTGAAAATATATGGTTAGCAATGAGTCCAGCTGACTATAAAATTTCTTTGGAAGAACAGGAAATTTTTGCATTCACAAAACATCACAGAATGCATCATCCATGAAACATCTATTTATTGATCTCTTACCTTATGCAGAATACTATCTGTGGCACTGTAGAGTATGCAAACGATATAGACAATAAACAGTCAACTGTCAGTGAGCTTATGAATAAGAGCATAGGAGTAGAACTTCTTCCTGCAGAAAGAAGGGTACATGGGGTTCTACCTACTGGGTCAGAAGAAACGGGGCTGGGTAATGAAAAACAAAAGCAGTGTCTGAAGCAAGAAGTCTGTAATCCGTGTCTTGAGGATTTGGCTTCCAGATTCCTTGTGGATGAATCCATTGTTGGGGAAGAAACTAATAAGATGCTAGACCCAATTTAGACAACTCTATGAGCAAATAACTGCACATCAGAAAGCCTAAAAAATAGATAGTGGCAAGGGCTACTAGAAGGTACAGATTATAAAATATGAGTGAAGAAAGAGGAGAAATAGAGGAAGGAAGAGAAAGAAAGAAGTGTGTGTGCTCTGTGTGTGTGTGTCTGTGAGACAGAGAGAGAGAGAGAGATAATTTCTGAGAGAGAGAGGATTTCCAGCTGGAGACAGCAGATTCATTTTATAGGAATGTTGTGGCAGAGCACAATTAGTATATTCTTTAAGTCATTTAAATCTAGACCTTGCTCAGTGGCCAATGGGAAGTGACTAATATTTGTGAGTAGTAAAGGAACATGAATGGAATTGTACTTGCGGAAGGTTCATTTGGCCAAAGTTTATAAAATAGCTTTCAGGTGTGTAGAGCATGGGGAGTCCCACATAAGAAGTATGAGCAAAAGATGATGATGTCCTAAGTTTGGAAAAAAGGATGACACAGTTGCCAGAAATGCTGCTGAGGCAGAATCTGATGAATTAGAACTAGTCGTGTAATCATTAATTTGCTTGAAGGTATTTACTGAGTGCCTGTTCTTTATGTGCCAGACATTGTGTTAACATTGGAAATCCAGGGTAAATATTACACCCTGCTTCATATTACTTATACTCTAATGAAAAAGAGAGGCTTATCAATGAAGTGATTACAAATCATTTACTTGTTTATTTGATAGATATTTGAGAACCTACTATCTTCAAGACATCAAGTTGAGCTGAGGAATTAGAGCTATAAACTATTTACTCATGGTCAATGTTACAAAAGTTACAGGTTGTCATGGGAGTATGCATCTATAAGAGCTTGCCTACTTTTTGGGAAACAGAAAGAAAATAATCCAGTGTGACTTTCAGTAGTCAGGCTCTCATATTTTATAAGTCCTCAGCATTCTCACACGGCAAGAACGTTGTTGGATCTTTTCACCCTCACACTGCAAGTCTCACATTTGCTCATCTGGATTTCTAAGACTAATTCTGATTTCATGTGTAAGACACAGGAAACTCCAACTCTACAGTCTGCCACTCAACACCAAGTAGTCCATGCTCCCTGGTTGGGAGGTCTTTGGGACTGGGACTCAACCTCCACAAACCCCATTCCAGTAGGAGCAGCTATGTGCAGACCCTACTTCCTCCAGTGTCTCCAATTCCTGGCCAGGTGCTGTCCCCAGAAACTTCTGTAAACACATGGCCCTGAGCAAATGTGACTTGGCACTCAGACCAAGAGTGCTTTGCTCTCTTTTTCCACTTTGATGTCCCCCAATCCCTTAAAAAGGAAGAACAGCAGGTGGGCAGAGTTATTCTGGATCATAGCCCCTCCATGTGTCTAACTGAACGGAAGCAAGCTTACCTTTCCTCAAGATGTTCCCCGCACATTAATGCACTTGACCTGGTCAGAAAATGCTTGTTGATGTCCCTCTGATGCCATCATATACCAGAGAAGACAGCATACAAGGAAATCAGCATTGGTTACCATATGACCTGAAGGGAGAATTCAAGAAGGATAGGGATTTATCTTTTATTTCATGTCTATTTCTACCAAAAAATATCCCCTTGAAAGCAAAGAGCTTGCCTTATTCCTTGGTATATTCAGAAATCTTAACAAGCACCTGACAATAAATATTTTTCAGATGGATGGATGGATGGATGGATATAAAAACAAAAGCCTTTGGGCTGTGCCACTATGATGCAAATAAAGCAAATGGAAGCCAGATTGCAAGGGATGGTATGCTGAGGAAGTTTAGGACTCACAAAGAGAGGGCCCTTTGAGGGAGTATGCAGTGATACAGAGAAGTGCAGCGTACCATGGAAGCACCCTGGAATGGAAAGGGTGAAATAAGCCATTTAGAATTGAGCATATTTGAGCAGGAGTCCTTTAGCAGATGGATGGGATGTCCTTTATATTTGGTGATAAACTGAAAACAAATTTTAAAAAGAAGTGAAAAGGCACAGATGGATGGTTTACCCTAAAAAGGAAAACAAGGATTTCTTTAAGAGGAGGGAATTGGGAGAGAAAACAGAAGATATTTACAGGGATTAAAATCCCTGCACTCCCTAGAGTGAATGATTTAAAGATAAGAACATTCTGAAGATATCACAGTATGTTTCTTTATATAGCTCTGGCTGTGTGTCCTCACCTGCTTATGCTTCTTACATTACAGATCTCTGCTTAAGTCTACCAAAAGTTGCAGAATCATCATTCTAAGTAGCACAAGGACACCACACCTATATGCATTGTTGTTTTCATACCCAAAATGTGTGATTTTGTGCAAACCACAATTTCAAATACACTGCATTTCACAACATTGTTATTAATGTGAATGCTTTTTGTCTTTAGCAGTGAGATACATTTTAGATAACCTTGTAATGAGGATCACATTATTTATTTGTGTCCTCACCTACTTCCATTTTCATCACATATTTTCCTCCTCATTTATTGATATGGGTATTTATAGTTCATATAAATCGCTTTTGCTCAGTCTTTTTCTCCCAAGTATAGTTAAGTTCGGAAGAGATTAAAAATACAAAAACCCTACATTTATATTAAATTCTCCAAAATCCATATGTATAAAAAGGAAAAGGTGAAATGATAAAATGGAGTTGGAAGTGCTACTCATGAATGTATTTGCTTGATTGGCAGACCTGCTTTTTGTTTTAAATATCCCTGTCTGTTCCTAGACTGAAAGAGAGAGAGAGATCTACGAATCAGGTGAACACACTCTGCATGGAAAGAAAATTCAACAGAACTCTGTTGTACATTGAATGTAAGGGTCTTTTTTTTATGCAATACTCAATAGGTCAGCAAGCTTTGTCATATGCTTGTCAATAATCTATGTTTTGTTGTCAATAAAAACTTTTGTATACCATCTTTACTGTTATGTCATTCACCTATTGATATGGTTTGGCTCCGTGTCCTCACCCAAATCTCATCTTGAATTGTACTCCCATAAGTCCCACGTGTTGTGTGGGAGACCCCGTGGGAGATAATTGAATCATGGGGCTGGTTTCTCCCCTACTGTTCTCGTGGTAGTGAATAAGTCTCACGAGATCTTATGGTTTTATAAGGGGTTTCTGTTTTTACTTTTTCCTCATTCTCTCTCATTCCTCATACTCCACGTATGAGTGCCTTTCGCCTTCCACCATGACTGTGAGGCCTCACCAGCCACGTGGACCTGTGGGTCCATTAAACCTGTTTTTCTTCGCAGCCTCATGTATGTCTTTATGAGCAGCATGAAAACGGACTAATACACCTGTCTTTCAATTCACTCTTTTAAAAAGTAAGTTCTAATGTTCCATGGAGAATGGAGAATGTCTCCTGCACTTGAGAAGAATTTTCATTCTGCTGTGTTGGGTGAAGTGTTCTGAAGATCTCTGCTAAGTTTAGTTAGTTTATAGGTTTGTTCAGGTCTCCTCTTTCCCTGTTAATGTTTTGTTCAGTTGTTCTATTCGCAAAGTTAGGCAACCATCACCATAAACAATTTTAGAACATTTTTCTCACTCCATAAGAAAGCCTGATATCTATTAGCAGCCACTTTCCATTTCCTTTTAATACCCCCAGTCCTAGGCACCTGCTAATCTACTTTCTGTTTCTAGAGACTTGCCTATCTTGAACAATTTACATAAATTGGATGATACAGTATGTGTGGTCCTTTGTGACTGACTCCTTTCACTTAGCATAATGTTTTCAAGGTCCATCCATGTTATAGTATATATCAGTGTTACAGTCATTTTTATTGCCAAATAATATTGCATGGTATGACTATGCCACATATTTTTTTATCCATTCACCAGTTGATGGACATTGGGGTTGTTTACCATTTTGGGCTACTATGGATAATGCTTCTATGAATATCCAAGAATAAGTTTTTGTGTGAACATATGTTTTAATTTCTCTTAGGTGTATACCTAGGAGTGGAATTGCTGAGTCAAATGGAAACTCTGTGTTTGACTATTTCAGGAACTGCAGAACTGTATTCTAAAGTAGCTGCAGCATTTACACTTCCACTAGCAATGTGCAAGGGTTCCAATCTCTTCATGTTCTCCTTGATACTTGTTATTATCTGTCTTTTTGGTTATAGGCATCCTAATTGGTGTGAAGTAGTATCTTATTTAGGTTTTGATTTTTATCTAAGTGATTGCTGGCGATGTTGAATTGCTCTTTATGAGTTTGTTGACCATTTGTATATCTTCTCTGAAAAACATTTCTATTCAGATCATTTGATTAATTTTGTCGGGTTATTTATCTTGTATTACTGAGTTGTGAGAGTTCTTTTTGGATCCTAGATAAAAGTTTTTTAAAAAATCAGTTACATGATTTGCAAATGTTTTCTTCCGTTTTTTGGGTTGTCCTTTAGATTTATTGATAGTGCCCTTTGAAGCACAGAAGTTTTTAATTTTGATGAAATCAGATGTATCCTTTTTTCTCTTTTATTACTTGGACTTTTGAGTCATATCTGAGAAACCATTGCTTCATCCAAGATTGCAAAAATTTACATCTATGTTTTCTTCTAAGAGCTTTAGATTGTTGGCTTTTCTCTTTTAGGTCTGTGATCCATTTGGAGTTAATTTTTGTGTATGATCAGATAGCATACTTGTATGATTTCAAACACTTTAAATTTATTGGATCCAGTTTTATGCCACAAGACATGATATATCCTGGAGAATTTCCATATGCACCTGAGAAGAATTTTTATTCTGCTATGTTGGGTGAAGTGTTCAGTAGATGTCTGCTAAGTCTAGTTGGTTTATAGGTTTGTTCAGGTCCCCTATGCCCCTGTTCATCTTCTTCTCAGTTCTATCAATTATTAAAAATAGAGTATTGCCATGTCCAATTATTGTTTTTGAATTATCTTTTCCTTTTTTCAATTCTTTCCATTTTTGATTCATGTATTTGAAGGCTCTGTTAGGCAAGTATATTTTCTGCTTGTTACAGCCTCCTGATCAGATGACCCTTTTATCGTTATAAAATATCCCTCTTTATCTCTAGTAACTTCTTCTGTCGTTGTTTTCATGTCTATTTTTTCTGATATTCATATAGCAACTCCAGCTTTCCTGTAGTTGCTGTTTGCATAATATACCTTTCTCCAGCCTTTTACTTTTAAACTATTTGTAATTTTCCATCTGAAGTGTCTCCTGCAGATAGTGCATTAAAAGTTTGAAAAATCTAAAATGCGTATTAGTACTCCTTCTCTTCCAGGACCTGGATGACCAGTAAAAGGAAGGACCTACAGCCTCAACGTCCAACTGGTTTTGCTGGTGGTGTAGACAGATTGAGGATAATGGATAGGGGTATGGTCCAAAAATACCGCTCCTCACCTTTGACTGGGAGTTGGCAATATCATGGCAAGGTGAATTCTATCAGAAAGTCCTGTCTTCTAGTGGCTTTTAATATAAACATCAGAAAATCCATCCCTGTTCCTTAGTTACAACTCTTGTCCAACAACAAGATATTCCCCTAAAGTAGGAATCGGTGGTCTGCTGTGTGAATTTCCCTTTTATGTTTCTTTTCCACAGCTTGCAGAGTATAATATAAAACTCCTCTAGTTTCCTTCTTTGCACTTCACCTTTTATCTTATCTTTTCATGCCATAAGCTCAAAAACCTATGTATTTTGGATACTTACATTGATTATTTCTTTATATCTAAAATCCAACTAGGATAGTTAAACAATGATAGCAGCAACAACAATAACAAGAGCAGTTACATTGGTTGTCTTAATTTGACTCATGATCTTGAATCTCAGCAGCACAGAACCACCTGCATCTCCAATGTCCATTCAGTGTCTATCTTACTCATATATATGGAAGATCTGATGGACTTATATTGATTTAATACTTTCTTCTTCTTGTTGTTTGAACCCACAAGCCCCATCCCGACGTCAGAATATAAAATTTTTTTTTGCTGGTCTTCCTTATGCACTTTGCTAGAATTTTCAACAGAATGCTTCTATTATTAAAAGCCAGTTGAATTCAGTAAGTATCTACCCTGTATGAAATATGTAACACCTAGTACATGTGTAATATAATAATAATTTGTAATAAATGGTACCTAATATATAGCCAACCTTATGAGAAAATGGGAAAACACACAAATAAGCAAACATTAAAACAAGCTTGAGCTATCCACAGCTTATTTTTGAGCTTTACAACATGTACTTAATGTTATAGGAGGAATTAAATACTTTGACTTTCCTCAGGCTGGTTCATATGTTACATGTGTTGTTTCCTTATGTTTTAAGCTTGTGTTTATAAACCAGTCACCTTCAAGACCTATAATGCTATTGCAGAATATGATAGTCATTTTCTATCAACTTAATTATAGCTTTGGTTTCATTGTTCACTGTGATAATTTGCTATGGGGAAGTGACACATATAAATAAGCATATTTATTCAAAGCTCAGTAACTCACAATTTATGAAAATTTTACCAAGCCTGTTTCATAGTGAATATCTAATAAGAAACTTGCTAATCTTCTTGCAATAAGGGCAAAAGAGAATAAGCTTGACAAAACATATCATAATAACATGGTGTCCAGGCATGGTGCTCACGCCTGTAATCCCAGCACTTTGAGAGGTTGAGGCGGGTAGATCTCTCGAATCCAAGAGCTCAAGACTGGCCTTGGCAACATGGCAAAACCCTGTCTCTAAAAAAATACAAAAATTAGCCAGGTGTGGTGATGCATGCCTGTAGGAAGGCGAAAGTTGCAGTGAGCCGAGATGACACCACTGCACTCCAACCTAGGTTACAGAGCGAGACCCTGTGTCAAACCAACCAACCAACCAACAAACAAAAGAACTGAAAAACAACAACAACAAAAAACCCCTCATAAGAACATGGATAGAAATTGTAGCATTATTTAGAAATTTTCAGGAAGTTACACTGTTTGAAAACAGACTCCATGGCTTGATAAAAATAAAAATAAATACTAACTACCTACAACCATAAGAAGTTTTACATGCTAAATATGAAATTAATTGTATAAAGTTCTGTATATGTCTATGGGTTAAAAAAATATACATCAATACAGAGAAGTTTGAATGTTAATATTATGATAAAAACTTTGTATCTGTTTTTAGAAATCTTTTTTCGTTGACATGACTAAAAATCACATTGATAAGTAGACCTAAGGTAACATATGTCAATGTTGTATATTTTTTGCATATAAATCAAAAGAACCCATTTCAAGTGGTCTTTTTCACTAGTCTAAGATCAAACTGTTTTAGAATATTATAGTGGTATTATTTTGAATAGTTAACAAATACTATTATAATAAAAACATTTAATTCATTTAAGGCCAATAGTATTTATAATGCAAAATTTACTTGGTAGTTATAGTTTCTTCATGAAAATGAGACTGTAATATTTGTATATTACAGCATTTATGCTGCCTATAGACTTTTCATTCATTTAACATACATCTGGTTGAAATGAATGAAGCTTTAGTTTTTCATGGAACTTTACTAAGATTTGATCAATTTTAAAATGCTACTATTAATAATTATGTTTAAGGATTAAACACTAAATACCAACCACCATTAAAATATTTTCTATTTCTTAGATTCCATTAGTTCTTAGGTCTTATGAAAATACCAAATAAGGAAAAATTTTAACTGTTATGATAAATTTCCCTGCACATCAATAAAGACAATGAGAGGTGTTGCTATGGCTTGAATGTGTCCCCTAATGTTAATGTGCTGGAAACTTAATTCCCATTGTATTAGGAGATGAGGTCTTCAGGAACTTATTAGGTCATGAGGGCTCTGCCCTCATAAACGGATTAATGTCATTATCATGGGAGTAGGTTAGTTATGGCCTTGCCGTAACTAAGGAAATTTTTAGTTTAGTTTAGTTGGTGATGAGGCCCTCACCAGATGTCAGGGCCATGTTCTTGGACTTACCAGCTTTCAGAACCATGAACCAAATAAACGTCTCTTTATGAATTACCCAGGCCATAGCATTCGGCTGTAGCAGCAGAAAATGAACTGAAACAGGTATAAATATACAAAAACACAAAAGCCTTTAAAGTATCTGTTTGCCAAAGTCAAACACATACTTTAGGGGTCTATAACAATTAATAATATGCATTTCCTGTCCTCTGTGAGCTCATAATTTAATAAAGAGGATACACATGCCACATACACATAAAATGTCAATCAACGTAAGATACAGAAATGTAACATAGAGATTAAAAAGCACATAATCAGAGTCAAAGAAACAATTATTTGTTTCAGGAATCAGGGACATTTATAGACAATGGCATTTAATTTGAGGTTTGATGGTTTGAGGTAGAATTTCTTAAGTGGACAAAAGAGAAATAACATCTCCCTGAGGAAACAGCACAAGTAAAAACAAGTATGAAATTGTACACTATGTTTCAGTAGCAATTAATTATCTGGTGTGCCTGCAGCTTAGATAGTGTTCTGTAGGGAGATGGATGCTGCTTAAAGAATAATGCGATGCTTAAAAAGGTCTGTTAACAGAAGCTCTTGAGTTTCATAAGGAGGATTTTGGACTCTACAGATAAATATTTCCAAATAAAGGTGTAGTGTATCACCGTACATCACAGGATATAATTGTGCATTATTTATATATTATAGTATATACATAATTTATGAATAATATATACATAATGTATGAATAATATATGTTTGCACATATAAATGGAGAATTGTACAGAAGTTAATCTGGTTCTAGAGAAGAGGATAGAATGGAGAGGCAGGAGATTGATGGGGAGATTGACCGATATGTGAAAGCAACATCTCTGTGGAGAGACTTTGAAGATATAGTTCACAGAATGACGTTTTTTGCATGCAAAAGAAGAACAGGATGGGACAGACTTTGAACTGCATATTGACAGGAGTCTGTGACCAATGGATTGAATGAAATGTGAGAGAGAAAGTGATCTTAGAGACTCATGATGGCTTAGCTTGGGTTATAAAAATAATGATCATGCCAATAACCAAGACAAGGATGGAAGAAGATTTTTTGAAAAATAATGTTTGCTTTATATCTACCCAGTTTAAGATGTTTTCAGGACATTTGTGTATAAATATAAAAGAAGCTATTGGAAACATGGATATCAAATTAATTAAGGAGATCAATGGAAATGTGTAGACTTAGGGCTTATCTGTATAGAGGTGATGACAGGTCGTTATGGGAAAGAACCTAGAGAGCAAGAAGAAAAGAGGAATGGTGCCCAAATCTGGGAGAGACAGACTTCAGGATGGCCAGTCATTAAATGAGGAATGAAGAGACTCTGAGAAGAATTGTTAGTGACAGAGAAGGAAAAGCAGTAGTGAATCATTGTAAAAGGGTAGGAAAAAGGCAATTCCATGACTGTTTAAAAGTGTCACATTTGAGGAGATATTGAGTTGTATGTAGAGTATGGGTTTGCCATTGGGAAGAGTTTGTTGGCCTTGGAGAAAATAATTTCTACAGAGATGGAGAAATGACAAAGAAACCAATTTGATGATATTTAGGAAAGAGGATTGGTAAGGAAGTGGATGTAGAAAATGTAAATTTCTTTCTAGGAAAAATTTGAGAGAAGAAACCTAGATGAAATAGTAGTATGATGCGGTCCTAGTATATGCATAAATCAAGGGGGAAAAGTGGTAAATTAGGAGAGAAGAAGAAAGGAGGGAGATAGAATGGAAATGAGAGACATGATAAGATTAAAACTATGATTTGCCTTAAGGGGGGTAGAACTATTTCTTCCTTGAGACAGAATAAAGTTGATAAATGAGGATAAAGGGAAAAGGTGAGGTGTGATAGAGAAATTTGGAGGACATTTCCATGAGTATGGATTTTGTTTTCTTAGACACGTGTATGGGTGGACTATAGTGAAAGTTCTGTCTGGGAAAGACATGATGAGGATATAAAGTGGGTGTGATATTAAGATCTCATACAAGACAGTTAATTATAGCAAAAATAAGTCTTCCAAAAATTGAGGGCACATTTCATGATTCTCCAAGGTGATAAAGGCCACTAGCCAAAAGCTGCCAAGGGCAACGTTTGCATTTTAAATTTGCTGTGCAGAAAGGAAGCATACCCCATGTGAACAGTGGGTGTCTCAGTTAGAGGGAGGAGAAAAAGGGCTTTTCTAGAGTTTGAAATTTTGCTGGATTATGGTACATACAGTGTAAATGAAGTGGCAAATGCCTTGTCCTGAGACAGAGTCTTTTCAGTAACTGCTTATCTCAGTAATCGTTCAAGAGGTGGGAGGCGCTAAGAGGGGTAGGAACATCATTGGAAAGAAAGCTATGATTGCACAAGAGGAGGGATGGTGTGGCTTGAGAAGACAAATGGTTAAAGCAACCTTGTCCACGTCTAGGTAAAAACATATTTAGGTCATGGCCTGATTAACCACAGTATGAGAAATGAACATAGGACTGGGGTTCTGTTTCTTTGCAAACTAGATAATGCTGAGAAATGTGAAATGCTGAATCCCAAAACTCCCTATCTGAAGCTCTGCACCTTATTTTAAAATTGAATCTGCCTCCCTGAGTCAAAGTGACTCAGGTGGCTCAGCTTCCTGGAGTAAGTCGTTTCTTCTTTAGTCGTAGGTTTTCACTGAAAATTTTGTAGTTTATGATTTCAGAAAACAAGGTTTCTTAGCCCTATTCTCAAAGTTATATAAGCAGATTTACATATTCACAGGCCTATTAGTAACTTATTTCCAGGAGTGAAAGTGGGTCCTGTATAGGACCATCTAGTGAAAAGGCATTTCGATTTGGACGTGTACTGCAAAGTTTCCTGACCTCCCTCCCAGTTATGCATGATATTATGATCTGAGGCAGGGAGATACATTTTGTGAGATATTGGGAAGTAAACTTCCAAATTGCCTTTTATTTTATTTTATCTTATTTATTTATTTATTAGTCTATATGGTGAAAATTTGTTCACAACTAAAAGTTGTGCAGATAGGAAAATCAGATAAGAAAGATCACTCCCTCTTTCAGCTAGCTACAGTTTCTCTTCTCGAGTCATCTGTGTTTCCGTAAAGGCCTCTGTTCATAGTTGATGTTCATAGCAAGAAGAGCTATTGACATTAAGATTACCATGTTGTGCAGGAAGTCAGGAGAAGGAAAGACAGATTGTAATAAGCCAAAAGTAGGATAAACCTTGGAAAAAATGTGTTAAAAAACTAAGTGAAATTTATATTCTCTAGGGGAAAAAGATAGACAGATATCCATTTTGTGTGGAAGAATCTTTTAAAAGTTGTCAGAATTAGAATGGAGTCAACTTGTGCTTCAAGCCTGACAAATGGAGCCGAGAAAGATTATGAAGAGCGGATTCTCACTCATGTATGCCTGATAACAAGGCTGCCACAAAAGATTCTGCAAAACCCATAACCCACAAAGGCCGCTGCAGCCTTACAAAAATATGTATACTGTGAGTGCATCAGCCCGGCAACTGCCTGTCCAACCTTGGACTGATGCCACCCTTGATATCGATTCTTGTAGCCAAGTCTAATTGTCTCAGCAACAACTTATGTAACCCTCCTCATTTTTCTCTTAAATTCTTGTCCCCCTTTACCTCCTGGAACATGCCCACATATATTCCCATTGCAATGCCTATTTCCAAATAAATATAATTTTCTTTTATAGTCTTCTTATCTGTCTGTTACTTAGGCTTGGCAATCTAAATAAATATCATAAGGATTTTATTGTAAACATTGTTTGGTACAGTCATTTATATGGTAGTCTGCATAAGCTGTTCCCTGCGGGGTATATATCTAGACTGCAATAGCATTTGGGTTCTACAATACCCCTGCAAATTAGCAATCATTGTGGTCCCCTTTGATAAATAAACTAAATGAGGCCTGAAGAGAAAAAAGTAATTTTCCTAAATCAGACAGCCTGTTAATGAGAGAGACCTAGAACTCACCAGATAACATTTGCTTCTGGCACAAATTATTATTTGTAGAAGGAACCACATTGAAACATTTTGAGTTCATTTATCATTGGTACATTTTCCCTTTTATCACAATAGCTAGGTAATGCAGTGTGGAAAGAATAATAAAAAATCTACAAGTGCTTCTTGGCTGGCAGCCATCTACTGGCTCAATGACTTTTCCTGTTGGTGAAAACTAATGCTCATCAGTATTGAAAATTTTCATATATTGGTGTGTCATTTTATACATTTGCAAATAGTTTATTTGAAGTGTTAAGCCTTTTGTTTTTACTGGTTTGATTTTGTCAGTTCTTGCAGCATCACCCAAGTGTGGTGATATTATACAAAAATGCATCACAGTATATTTTTATGCATGGTGATAGTTTGTATTTAGTTGTGCATATTATATCTTAGATATTGAAAATAATATTGTGCAATGATACAAACTTTTATGAAACTGAATAAACAGATTTTCGTATCAATATAATCATACTTACATACTGAATATCTTATAGTTGAATTTAAAAAGGATAAGACATGAAGGGATTAACAATGAAAGAATGTGAATATACTATTATGTTCTTTTAGAAGTACATGTCAGTATTTGGTATTTTAATAAGTGTCTACTGGCATGATACTTAGAGTTTCAAACACATCAGAATTCACCAAAATAGAAAATAAGATGAACCAGCCAAAAATTGTTTTAACTTTGAAGAAGAATTATAGAATGTCTACTAGCAAATGTAATTTAACTTATAAGAATGATTTAGAAAGAAAAGAAATAAAGCATGACGCCCATGAGTCAGGGGTTTTTAAGTATATGTTATTGATTTATTACATTGAAACTCTTGGGGTTTAAACAACAGAGCTATTAAAAAGTCTGTTTTCCATTTATTTTAGTTGATTGTAGAAACATTTGGTAAATAAAATGCAGAGATTTAAGTTTCATTCGAAACTATCATAATGGTAGGTCAGGGATTATGGAGTGACTTTTATAAGAATTATTCTGAAAGTGCATTTCAACTTTTCTCATCAACTTAGTGTATTGACTCAACCTCATGTATAGATATTTTTTGCTTTTCTGACCAGATGTCACATTTTGACACCATATTTAAAGATAAATTAACAGTCAGTCCCTTGGTGTTCAAAACTCATGATATTTTCTTATCATTTCTAAGTTACATAAGATATTAAGAAATGGACAAAATATGTCGTCGGCTTTTTTAAAAAAATGGGTGTATCTGAATGTTCATTTTTTTTCCCTATGGTTCTTTTCTGATGTAATTTCTTTAATTTGATCTAGAAGGTTTTAACATTTCAGTCTTTTAATGTTTTTATAAATACTGCAAGTATTTCATCTTCCTCACAATTGAAAAGGTCAATATTTAAGCCACATCAGCAGTGACTACATTAAATTACCTGAAGGCACAGAGTGTTTTAAAACTGTAGGCAACAGAACCCAGGAACACAGCAGAGTCTTTGGTATCGGAATCTAGGTCAGCCCTCTAAAACGCATGTGCCTTCCCAACCATTGCTTTTTCTCTCTAGGTCACTTTGAGGTTTATATGCTTAGTTCAAATGCTTGCAATCTGAAACCATTACAAAAGGGATGAGGTTTCTGAATCTTTCTTCATTTCTTTCTATATAATTCTACAAAATTTTATTTAGAAGTGTAAATAACAGTAAGAAAATATTTAAGGCAACAATGTTTTCACTTTTTTTAACCTACAGATGTTGGGATTGACCTTTTAATTTGGTGCATGAGATTTTTTCCATGATTTCATGATTAGCAGCCCACAGGCTTTAGGGATCTGGGTGGAAGAAGCCACAGGTGAAGTCCAGCACCAACAGTAGTGAGAATTGTTACCAGTTCATTAAGAAGAGACTTGCAAAACGTATATTCAAAACTTCAAAGATTGTAGACAATACTTTATTTCTGTATACATTTGCTCCTGTGGTCACTAATTGAAGGTAACTGCACATAGGATTAAATAAAACACATAGGATTAAATAAATTGAGAAATGCTCAATTTAATATTTATTTACTCATGTAAGTGAGACATTTTGAAATTATGCTTTTTTTTTTTTTTCTGATGGAATAAAGCAAGGGTCAGAAGAAGGCAGATAAACTCTGCTGTGTATTGTATTCCCTCCATTTCTATCCTTCTGTAAGAACAAAAGAGCTCCTGGGAGAGTGGGGAATACATGTGTTTATTTTACAATTATTAAGGAGTAAAATTATCTTGGACATCCTAAAATACCATCTATGCTTCTTCTGTAATCATAGAAGTGACAAAATGCATAGACAAACGCGTTTGAAATAACAAATACTGATAGCATTGATAGGTTTTTGCTCACTTGAGGGGCAATTATTGATGATATATATGAAATTTAAGGAGGCTGCATAGCATCTGTAAGAGTAAACCCTGAGAAATCTTTAAAAAATAGTGAAGTGACCCATGAAATTTACTTACGGAATAATGTACTTAATGCCATTTTTAATGTTACATAATTAGACTCATAAAACATAAACCTAGGATAACTACATGTCTGTAAACATATTTCAATTACTATTTTTAGCATGTCAGGTGTCTAGGTCACCCTCCAAGTCAGTGATATATATTCAATGACTTAAATTATGGTATATTTATGGGGTGTAAATTATGATGCATGTTATTGTCTTCAATTAAGTCCCATGAAATGTAATTTGAAGCAAAATAATTATGATTAAATATATGAGGCACAATTTATCTGCTTACATTAACAAAGAAGTATTTTGTTTTCTATTTATTTCTTGTTCAAAGCAAAAATTCCTGCACACACACACACACACACACACGTATACACATATATATACACTTTTATAGATAAATGAACAAATTTGAGTTACTCTGGTATTGTTCATTACACCACAATGTTTCAGTGTGGATTGAATTCTAAAGATTATAATATCCACATATTATCTTTCAAAATGGCTGATATGTCCCGACATTCCGAATGCCCTCCTACTGAGAAGAGTGTGACAGTGCGCCGATATTCTCCTATGGGGAAAAAGAACACATTCAGTGCAAGTACCTGCTGAGCACCACCCAACTGCATACTGGGTCTTGGTGAGGTGAGAAGTGCCACAGGGTAGAGGGATGCTGTCCCTGTCTTCAGGGAGCCTGGGAACTAGTGCAGGACTTTCCCCTGCAGGGAGATAAGTGAGGGTATGAGAAGGATAGGATACATGTTTATAGTGCCAGAGGCCAGAGAAAGTTCTCAGAGACAAAAAATGGCCTCTGGGCTCCAGTCTCAAGGAAAGGCAAGTGGGAAGGAATGAGAACTGGACCGTGTCCGTCTTTTTCTCTGTCTCCCCAGCACTGGGGAAGTGCTGGAGTATGACTGACGCTAACGGTATTTTTAAATGAATGAATGAAGAGCATACCAGACAGAAGAGGGGCGTGAACAAGGTCTTGCAGACAACAAACTGTGCCTTTCAGGAGGGACATTTGCTTGGATCAAGGTGGACAGGCGAGAGAAGAGCCCGGGCTGTGGGTTAGGCACTTGTAGGTGGGATTTTAGAAAGGACACTTATACCCGTGTTTAGGAAAGATAATCCCAGGAAAGTAGAGAAGAGGACACAATTGTGACACTGGGGTGGGGGAATGGGCCGGATGTGGCAATTGATTGTGATGCTGGGTATAGGGAAGGAGAAGTCAATGGAACTACATTTTCTGTCTTAGGAAATTCACTGAGATTGGGCCCAAATAATAGAAACAGCTCCATGGTGCATGGACTGACTCTCAGGGCCAGCATTTAAATCAGACACTACCATTTTACCTGTGTGTCTTTGGGCAAGGCGCTGCCCCTTCTGAAACCATCGCGTTATTAGAGTTAAATTAATTAATTCAGATGCAATTGCCTGGTTTAGAGTGGTGCTCATTAACATTTATTAAATTTGTTGTTTAGGGACTCAGTTTATTTGTACTTAGTTTTACAAATCAAAACCATAAATGCAGCAACTCCCCATACTTCTGAGGTAACTTTTCTAAGGGGACTTTTTAGCTCAAAGAGTTCAGCATTTGCCTGGGGAAGGTAGTCGCTCTGCACTGGAAAACATGATACAATTATGTACAAAAGAAGAACGGCAAAATAAAAATGTGATATTTTAAAGATGAAAAGTTTTCATCAAATATTTCTTAATGATTTTTGCGCTGAATATTATGATCCCTTTTCTTTTTAAGAGTTCTTAATGCATGTTAGGTCACAAAATAAGAATTCGACTGTATGAAGTTACTACTTTTGAGCAAGATGCCAGTTGGCTCTTACTACTATTTTCTGGAAACCAACTAGAATCCTAAGAAAAAAATTGACCACGTTGTATTTAATATAGAAATATAATGTGATTAAAGTTTTGTCATTGCCCCTAGAATTCATATCAATATTGCGTACGTATTTTTTCCAGTCTCCTATGGTTTTCTAGGCCATTTGTTTGCTTCTTTGAAATAAGAGGCACAGCTCAGCTACCTTCCTCCAGAGAGGGCAGGGCCATTTCTTTCATGTCTGTGATGGTCATTCCCTAGTAGCACGATGCTAGAATTTAGAAAGTGCTTAGGAAGTATTTTTGGATAATTGAGTACATAAATGAATGACACTGAAGTTGAGATTTTTCAGGCAGTTGTGTGCAAGAGATTTTTGCATTTCTACTCAAAGGGTGCTGACCAAGGCTTGACCAGCACAACTGAATTTACTGACCATTGAATAACCATTCATGTGAACCCAACTTTCCACTGAGATTTTTTTCTTTAGTCCTATTAAGTAAATGATCCTCCTCAATCTTAAAGGCAAACATTCAAACTAATAAAATTTAGTAATGGCAATGGCATAAAAATGGCTTTTTCTTTTTAGTTCTGTCTAGCACATTCAGCAATTTTTATTTATTCATTCAGTTATCCTTCTACACCTTAACATTTATTTTATATATACTCTCTACTAAGCATCGTGCTGGGTATTGCACACTGATATCTAAAAAAACATGGCTCTTGTCGTCAAGGAAGTTGTTCTGTGCATCTCGTTTCCGTTCTGGGAACTGTATGTCTATAGCAGTTTTGTGCTTCAGTAAATTTTAAATGATTGATAGAAAAATGAAAATTTAAAAAGGGTTACAAGAAAAAATAAGCATAAAATAATTTTTCTAAGATCTATAAAATTGCAAATTATAAGAAGAAAATATACATGCACAGTGCTTAGAAGGATATAATTTATAAACAATATGATTTTGGTATTTTAGTGATATTTTTAACAATCTGAAATATATACAAGTAAATTAAAGGCTGTAAACAGAAAAATAAAACTATCTCAAAGTTATGTTTAGGAAAGACTAATTTTGTCATTTCTACTTGTGGTAATAAAATATTTTTCTAGGGGTATCTACACAGCAAAGTAACTTAAATATGTGAAATAAATAATTGATGAAAAATATAGGAAGAGTCTTACAAATTGAAATAAAGCAATTACAAAATTATTACATAAACAAATGATGGTTTACCTTTATATTTGATACAAATATCTTTATCAGAGAAGAGACATTTAGCAACTTTTTGTTAATAGGATTTTTATAGCAAAGAGACTTTCATATTGAGGCGTTTGCATAGGACACATTTCACATGGTTCTTTCTTTTTAAAAAATATCTAAAATATATACTCTTACCTAAAATCATAGGCAAAAGAGATGGTTCCTTAAACTGCTGATACACAGTCATAGAATTTAGACCGTGAAATGTGTGAAAGGCAGAGGGTAATTCGGAATCATTTCATTCAACCGGTGCAGTGCTGGCTGTGTGAAGAGGAAAGGGGAAGGAAGAAGGCGACTCGGAAGGCTGTTTATGCAAATGTTCATGGCCAATTTTAGAGAACGACTGAGTAGACTTAGTTCATCCTTGTGAAACACTTTTGAAATTGCTCCCTATCAATGTTAATTAGGATATGAAATTAAAATCTGCTCATATCCAACTGAATATTATGTCAGCAATATAGGGCATATATTTAGTTGGCCCTGACAGGATTTTAATTTTCTGCAGTCAGTTTCTAGGAAAACTTTGTAAGGAATGGATGCACCGATCTATATTTTTCCATTGACAGCTGCCAAGGCTCTACCAAAACCATCTGTCTTATTATTATTGCCTTTTACTGAATTTCTTTGAAATTTCTCATATATAAGAACACTACCCAAGCATTGCCTCTGACTGTATTACAATGATGCCAGCCTCCTTTGGTAATTGCTCAACTATTCAAAACCTTTCTTATAAATATTTTAAAACAAATTGACATTATCCTGTACACCAGTTAATCTACTGTTCTGAAATACGTGGGAAATGTCTTATTGCTATGCTTTCTATGCATGGGTACCTCAAAAGGAAAATTAGCTATGAGACAGTGTTTTAATGATATAATTATATCCAATCACCTAGAATGTCTAGAATTCTGTGACAGCAAATGGCACTCTATGTTTCTCAATACTTCCCTAACAAACATCTTAATGCTATGCTATGTGATGTACCTTTGTGTTTTGTATTGATCTGTAGAAAAATCTGTTGAACTAAGCAAAGCAAATGAAGGCAAGTGTTATTTAAGGACATTTAAATAGTTTAACTGACAGATTGTGTAGGACTTGTAGTGAGATAAATTATACAAACTAATTTCCTTGAAATGCGATTGAGGTAATTGAATTAGTATAAGATAGTTCATTGATAGAAGAAGTTCTGGATGTCATCTGTCAAATAAAAGGCTTGGTCTCAATTATCTATAGCTTATTATTTGAGCAAGAGACATCATACTGTAACGTAAACCAACTAATGCTTGGTTTAGGGGATATTTCATTAGCAACTTCGAAATTACCTGTACTATATTTAAATACAGTAAACTATGTTATAAACTGTATTATACATTATATCATATATAATTATAATATCTTATATGTAGTATATGATATATAATATGTATTTTATTACAAATAAAATACAATATGATGTATTATATATTATATAATATCTTATATGTATTATATAACTATATGATGTATTATATATTACGTAAGTTAGATATATTATATATTATATTAAAAACAGTAAATTATACTTGTTACTATGAGAGTTAAATTAGTTAATTCAGATGCAAAGGCCTGGTTTATCATGGTACACATTAAAGTTTATTAAATTTGTTGTTTAGGGACTCATTTTTATTTCTATTTAAACAGTGTAGTTTACTATATTTAAACTCATTTTATTTAATTCCATGAGAGTATATCATGACAGAGCTCCTGAAAAAGTGATATGATAATAATCACAGTAAAAATACAAAAATTGGTTTTCTACACAGTGTCAAATTTGAAAGTAAAGTATCTTGAACAATCTGCTCAATCTTTAATTTTCATGTTCACGAAAGCCAGGCAAAGGCAATTGTAAATGACACCTGAGACAAAACTTCAGACCACACTCTGCTTCCCTTTTCTTTGTATCTTTCTCTTTTTTTTCCTCTTTTGTTCTGTATTTCGACCCACCAACAAATATCAACTGTATGCTCCTTAAGTGCGGAGATTGCAAAAGAAGAATTAGACATAGTTTGGTTCTTCAGAATAAACATTAGCACCTCCCTCTTCGCCCTTTCTTCCTTTTCTTTCTTCATCCTTGTTTTCTTCCTCTCTCAATGTTTTTTTTCCAGCTTTCTTCAATCCATTTTGCTTTCTCATACATTCCTATTTCTTTGCAGTAGTCACAAAATATGTAACTGAAATTCTAGAGATTTTTCACCTGATTTTTTTTTCATTGTTATCGCTGTTGTGTTTACCTTCCCCTACAAAGTAAAGGGAATCTGAAAAACGTCTGGAACCCCAAGGTTGCTCTTTTACTTTCATCCACTGACCTAATCATAATACACTTTTCAAATTATCAGTATTCTTTTGATTGCTCTTTGGCTTTAAACATTTTAACATCTGCAGTTTCTGTTCTTAAAGCATCTAATAATCTGCCCATAGATCCTTCTACCCTTAGATCTGTTATAAGCAAAACAAGCCTTTTAAAATGTAAGAATTATTTGTAAAAGTGAATTGTGAGTGCAAACTTCTAGCTTCGAGGCAATGTCAGTGGTGTTTGGGGGATGGGATGTAGAAAAGCTGACTTCATCATTCCCATGTTCAAATATACGAAGAAAAGAAAGATTCAAGGAAACTGGTGTTTACTGAGTGTATACCGTGTACGTGGCATTGAGCTCAGTGAGCACTTTCCCACATACCACCTCATTTACAGGCATGTCACATTCTTATCTGTACCTACAAGGTATCTTCCGCGGAGCCAGTCTCATAAAAGAGCTGTAAATAGGGCACAATGAGAGGAGTCTGTGGCTAAACCAATATAATATTTTAAGATTTTGTGATGCATGCTTTCATATCCCTACAGAGGTGTTAAAATCACTACAGCAAATGTCTGACGCCACAGTCTTTTTTGCACGGCTTCCCTTGATTTGCTGTGTGTGGATTAGGTACTAAGTAGAAGACAGTGGATATACAGTGTTTAAGGACAGAGGCTTTGGGGAATGAGCAAGCCGATGTGGACTACTAACTCTGCAATTTCCAGGTCACAGGACTTGTATTATATAGGGCTCTCTAAGGCTCGGTTTTTCTCTAAAATGAGACTATAAGGCACTTGTGAGCTTAAAAGAGAAAATATAATATTCCTGACATATATAGGTGCTCAAAAGGCTACAATGCATGTGTTTACTATTATTTCTATTTTGAAAAAGTTGAGTTTTGTTCTACAATATTTGGGAGCAGTTTGTTTTTCCTTATTGCCAGGGCTTCATGGACTACTGACTGTATTCAAAGTAGGACTTAGCCAGAAAGACTTAGCCTGCAAATAAAGTATTGTCCTATCTCACAGTGGCAAACTCTATTTAGAAATGCTTAAGACAAAACTGTAAATACATTCCAAACTGATAGAATTTTCAGTCTGAAGTCCCTGGTTTTTTTTTCCCTAATAAATTAAAATTGTAATATCACTTGTTAATCTGCTTCTTAAATATATTTCAAAATTCAGAAGAAAAGGTGAGGAACATACATAAAAGAATTGAAGTAAAGGAAGGATATATAAGATGATAGGGAAAGAAGGAAGAGATTGATAAGGGAAGGAAACAAGAGATTGATAATAATTGTGCTACCTCAAAATAATATTATAACATTTTGCAATTCTAGTTTTAGAAAATTCTGTTAATATATTAGATAATTTTTGTTATTAGTTTTATAAATAGTGTCTCAATTCTGAATGGAAAATATATTAACCTCTAGAGAGAAGAAGTTAGCATACTAAACTGACAACATATATTTAATGTACATTTTACTAATTGTGTCCTCTGAAAAGTAATTTTGCATGCAAAGGACAAGAAAATACACAAAACTAAAATTGGCTGCATTCAACCATTGATAATCTCTACTCACTGTTATTGAATGGACAGATGCCATAGCGCCCCATATTCCAAAGAATGAAACCAGAAAGCCTAAATCATGGGGAAAATTAGGAATCCTTTATTACACATCATCATGTCTCTGTGGCCAAAAATATTGGTTTTCATAGCATAGCAATATACCTGAATACAATCTGCTGATCCCAAGTTGGGGAAAATGGAATATGCTATTTAAATTGGTGCAAATTGCTTTCAAATGTTTTAAATGTAGAAAAGAAAAGCCATTTTGGGCCATTTATATTAAAATGAATTTCATTAGTTCCATTGAAAGTATTCTTAGGTCAAGTATAGAAAAATAAGCAGTATGGTCCACATTTATCATTCAAATATAGGGTTGACTCTTTGGATTAATAAGATATTATTTTTTTACCTTTATTGTTTTTATCTTCCCTGAAATTAGATATTTGAAAAGAAGTGAAATTTATCTTCGAATATAAAATCTGAAAATCAACAATATTTTAGCTTGTGAGTTTCATTCATTCTTCAACCAGACTGGAACGTCCATGATGTGTTTTGTTCATTGATAAAGCCCCAGTGCCCAGAACACTGACCCATGTATCTTACATACTTAATAAGTATTTGTGGATTATTTACTAAGCAAATGTTTATACAGATTGGGATTGAAAAATGGGAGGTGGGCCGGGCGCAGTGGCTCACGCCTGTAATCCCAGCACTTTGGGAGGCCGAGGCAGGCGAATCACGAGGTCAGGAGATCGAGACCATCCTGGCTAACACGGTGAAACCCCGTCTCTACTAAAAATACAAAAAAATTAGCCGGACGAGGTGGCGGCGCCTGTAGTCCCAGCTACTCGGGAGGCTGAGGCAGGAGAATGGCGGGAACCCGGGAGGCGGAGCTGTCAGTGAGCCGAGATCGAGCCACTGTACTCCAGCCTGGGCTACAGAGCGAGACTCCGTCTCAAAAAAAAAAAAAAAAAAACAAACAAACAAAAAAAAAGAAGACGAAGAAGAAAAATGGGAGGTGATGAGGAATAGAAATGTAAAACTAAAAAAACAAAACGCCGTGCTTACCTGTCAGAGTCAAGGGAGCAAGGGGATCTGGTGGAAGGAAACCCGATCACCTCCTGGCTCAGAAAGCTTTTTGGTGGCCATGATGTTTGAAACAAACATGGGGTTCGTGAGCAGCTCGAATACATTTCAGGTTGTGAAGCGCATGCATTTGTGGAAATGGCTGAGGAAGTTTGGTGTTTTGTGGAGAATAAGGGTATAAGTATAACAGAAGTATTGGGCGTGTAAAATATGGTAGGATAAGATGATGGAAGAGTATGAATGTGCCAGAGGTTAGTATTCTCTGTTAAGGAGCTTTTCTTCATTCTGTAATTAGAGGGGTGTCGTTTACGTTTTGCATTCAGGTAAGCCTAACTGGTAATTCAGAACGATATTGTAGAAAAGTACTCTGATAACATCATGGAGAATAAGTTGGGGTGGGGACTGTTGGGAAGATAGCAGGGAGGTATTTTATGATTGGTGAAGGAGGAAGGACTGCACTAACAGCATGGAGAAGTAACACTGGCATGCAGGGAAGGGGAATGACACAAAGGATCAATAAAGCAGCGAGAGTAATACATTCAGACTTATTAATAGCTGTTGGAAGAAAAACAAATACCACAGAAATTTTAGATGGAGTTGAAATCGCAAAATATAAATCTTGGAAAATGCACAATATAATTAAATCTTGACCAGTGAAAAGTGATATTAAATACCTCTCAATCATTTGTTCACATCGAATAAGAGAAAATAAAAATGCCTAGAAAATAATGAAGGCAAAAAAATTATCTTAAAACAAAACGTTATACAAAAGTATTACATCAAGGCCTCCAAAATTCAACTTAATGAATGTAGGTGAGCAGTCCCAGAAAAATAAAAGATAAATGTTGATGAATTGGATGTTATTTGATGTGAACAAAAACTATTGTGAATTTATTACAGGGCTCAAGAAGTTAGAAGATCCAAACGACATAAAACGCATGAAATGAAATCCTATAATTATGGCTTTAAATTTGAAGAGGGAGATATATTTAAGGGGGATTATTAATCTATACATTACCACACACAAAGATTACCTTATATTAGCATTAAACCTGTTGGATTGTTAAAAAATGCCTTAACCATCAATATTTGATTCCTTAAAAAAATAGTGGCTTAGGACTACAATAAGACACCAATATCAACATTGATATACCTTAAGCCTAGCAGTATTCAATCTGCTGTGATAGGTGATTTTTCTCCATTTTCAAACAGATGATGAGAAAAGAAAGAAAAAAAATGTATGTTTAACAAGGCAAGAGAATGGTGTTTGGGGATTATTCCTCACTGCTATTGACATAACACAATGCTACTGAGATGAAACTAGAGAATAATTTCTTTTATGTTCAAGGGGCATGATAGTGAAATAATGGAAATGTATGTTAAACTTCCATTCATAGGCCGGGCGCGGTGGCTCACGCCTGTAATCCCAGCACTTTGGGAGGCCGAGACGGGCGGATCACGAGGTCAGGAGATCGACACCATCCTGGCTAACACGGTGAAACCCTGTCTCTACTAAAAAATACAAAAAACTAGCCGGGCGAGGTGGCGGGCGCCTATAGTCCCAGCTACTCGGGAGGCTGAGGCAGGAGAATGGCGGGAACCCGGGAGGCGGAGCTTGCAGTGAGCTGAGATCCGGCCACCGCACTCCAGCCTGGGTGACAGAGCGAGACTCCGTCTCAAAAAAAAAACAAAAAAAAAAACACAAAAAAAACCTTCCATTCATAGCTAACGTGTGATAAGTTTGCTTACAAATTGTAAAATTGAAATGCTATATAAACTATAGTATTAATTGTTAAGGATAATAACAATGGTAATTATTGTATACAGCATTGTGCTAAGATAAATGGAATACCTGGAGATCCTGGAAGAACAAAGCCTTCTGCCTTCTGAATTTGGAGCTGATTTGAAGAGAGTAGCTTTTTACAGAAAAGCATAAACGACTTTTCTTCCAGCAATTTGGACCTAACTTGTTAAAATGGTAGGACGGTGAGGTTCTAGGAGAAAGGACAACTTTAAACTAGAGAGGGATGGACTGGTTTGTTTAACGACACTTTCCATTCTCTGTGTTAAGGTGTAAAAAAAAAAAAAAAAAACCGCCTAACTCAGTAAGTTACATGTGAGTGATGAGCCTTTGTAGTTTTTTCCCTCCCCAGATCAGTGGCTTTCCCCCTCTTTCTCTGCAAGATGTGTATTGATGTTTTTTGTTTGTTTGTTTTTGGTTGTTGTTGCCTGAGAATGAGAAAATGAGATTGACCTAAATTTAGCTTGGCTATATTTTATTTTATCCAGAAACACAGGCATGATTTGTAGTTATGCTTGCATTCTGAATAGAAACCGCAAATGCATGTGTCTAACATTATCTTTGCTAATTTTTACCCATTTTACTTAATGTCTATTCTTTTTACAGTTACTTGTGTATGCAAATAAACATCTTATGAAATTAATATGTATATAGATTAATGTGCCTCTTAAATTTTTTTTCTTTTTATCCTCATTATTATACTCTGTCAAAAGGTAATCAGTACATCAAAAGATTTTCATCTCTTCAATGTTAGAAGAACTTGTTCAGAAAAATATTTGCTTTTTATTAACATAAACTAATTATTTTGTGCAATTTAAACATAGCTTTAGACATGACTACATTGTCCAGACATTCACGTTGTAGCTCAAAGAGCACAGAAAAAAATAATTATTCAGTGCTTCCTATGTGGTAGAACTTTGCTTTACAGTATCTGAAATTCTTACAATGATGCTGTGATAGAGTTGCCATTATTTCTAATGTCCTATAGGTAGGAAATGGGGATAGTAGGGTTTTTTTTTTTTTTTTAACTCAATTATGTGGATTTTAAGAATACTTGTAGAAACTGGCATTACATATCAGGTTTTAATAGTATTCTTTTTTTTTCTTTTTTTGATGGGTGAAAAAGTTGTTTTTGTTTTTCAATAACATAATATTTTGACATAGTGTTAAAGCATTATCATTCTTGCAATAAAGAAAAAAACACTGCATGCTAGTCAGAGAACAATAGATTTACCCTATCATCATTAACATTATCATACCTTGTGTCCCTCTTTCCAGTTCAAGGGTTGAGCAATTCTAATAGTACTGGGAAAAAAGGACTCAACAATTATTCAAGAGGGACAAGTCAAAAAGCCTACAGGAAAATAACCCTGGTTTAGATTGGAAAGGAAAAGTCAAGTTAGAGACGTAACTGGGGCTTTCGTGTTGAATGTAAAAGTGGCGGGCAGCTGTTCTTGTTCTGCATTTCCGAGGGCATGTAACAGGAAATGAGGTGTAAGTTGCAGTCCTGTGGATCTAGGTGAAGTATGAATTGGCTGTAGGTTACATATAAATTGGCTGTGGGAATAATTTACATAAATAAGACATTTAACTCTTTTCCTGAACATATTTTCAAACAGTGAAATTCTCTCTCCTGTTTGGAATGGTTTACATTTTACCTTGCTGTGAAATAAGAAAATTAATAGGTCTATGGACATACCACCCTGAGGGTACTTGATCTCATTTGAAATAAGAGTAAATAAATGAGTTAGTGAAATTCATATTCACATGCACTTTATTCTTCAATTTCAAGCAACTTTCAAAGACTAAAATAAAATAAAAACTTTTAGTGATTCACTGTCAATTTAGAGACTAAAGAAAGTAGTTAAGTTGAAGTGGGTTTATTTGTGTCTGGATACCAGAATTTATAATAGGCTATGTGGGTGGAAGAGACTTTATAACCCAAAATCAGAGTAGAAATTGATTCAGAATAACTAGGTCTGACTCAAACTTATGACATGTTAATGACAGAAAGTTTGAAGCTGAGGTTTAAAAAGAAATACTAATATTAAAACTTTGACATAAACCTATTTCTTAATTGAAGTAGCATTACTTTTTAATAGAAGCAGGAGAGACTTCATCTGTACCTGGCATCAGCTGGTGTCTTTAAAATAGATTAAGTAAAATGTTCAGAATAGCATTTTGCATTGTATTGGGTGGGTGGAATAATTTTATTTGATAAATACACTAAGATGGCATTGCCTAACCCTAAATGCATAGCCTGGCTATATGGTGGGACAATTCTTGCATCATAATCAGCTCTAGTGTTGACAGTGTGAATTTTTCACTGTTGTTGTAGAGAGTGCTTATCGACACATAAGATATTCACAGATAAGTATTTCTTCTATTGGCATCGCGGCATGATATGGAACGTATGAAAAATCAACAGCCCCGCTCTCCTGTTGAAATAAACTGGATCACTTTGAGTTAAAAGGGCACAGAGCAAACTTTATCATTATTTTCTGTATTCCTTCAACTGTCTCTTATTAATGTCAAACTACATAAGTTATTACCAAAAACATGATACTTTTGATCTTACCAAATAAAAGGTTTTATTTGTGATTATATTTACAAGTCTCACTGATGTCCATAAATATTGTTTACAAATTAAGGATGTTGGAGCTACAGAATTAAAAAAAGGCCAGGCTCAGTGGTTCACACCTGTAATCCTAGTGCTTTGGGAGGCCAAGGCGGGGGATTCCTTGAGGCCAGTATACACGGCTGCAGTGAGCTATGATTTTGCCACTGCACTCCAGCCTGGGTGACAGAGTGAGACCCTGTGTCTAAACAAACAAATAAGCAAAACGATTAAAAAGAATTAAGCTTAAAAAGTATAATTTTGTGTATATTATAAAACACGAAATGATATCACCAAAGCCTTTAGTTACTGTGATTGTGACATAAGTGTTTCACTCTTTTATGAACTTTAACTAACATACATCTGGAAACCTGTAAACACATTTTTATTTCATTAAGTCAAACTTGTGTCTAGAAAGATTGTCATTGTGATAGTAGTTTGGCAATTTAATGTCAGAGTATGTGGACTCTACACTTACAATGTCCCATTTTGGCCCTGAGGAAGTTTGGGATAAGCCACAGGAAAGCAGATCTTACTAGGCTCATATACCAAGATGTAAATTTTATAAATTTCTATAAATTTGTGTTTTATAAAGATCTGTTTGTGGGGGAGAAGTGAATCTTGTGAGTATTGCTAAGTGACACTTCGACACTTTCACATTCTGTCTTTATTTTTCCTGAAAAGTGTCATGGACTTGAGGAAAAATCTATTATAATTTTACTAAATGTTGTATGTATGGTATTAAAATAATCCATGTCCAGCATTACGTTTGAAAAGATTTTAAAAATATGCGTCATGATTGGTTACAAAGTTTTAGTATGGATCAAATAGGATTAGTAGTGTACTTGATAAGAAAGACGAAATTCTGAGATAGCTTCTTGGTCTTTGAGCATAGTAAGACCTGCTTTCTTGTGACTCAACCTAAGCTTCCTCAGAGCCAGGGTGAGACAACATTGTAAGTGCAGTGTCCACGTACTCTGGCATTAAATTGCTAAGCTAGTATCTCAATGACAAACTTTCTAAACACAAGTGTGACTTAATGAAATAAAAATGTGTTTATAGGTTTTCAGATGTACTGCACATTTTAAAATTCCACTTATATGCCTCATTTGCATATTGATAAAAAATTAATTTGAAACCGACTTCAGCTCTTTTTGTAACTTAAAAAAAAACATAGCAAATTTGTAGTCTGTTCTTTTTTTTTTTTTTTTTTTTTTTTTTTGAGATGGAGTTTAGCTCTTGTTGACCAGGCTGGAGCACAATGGCGTGATCTCAGCTCACTGCAACTTTCACCTCCCAGGTTGAAGCAATTCTCCTGCCTCAGCCTCCTGAGTCGCTGGGATTATAGGTGCCTCCTACCACACCCAGCTAATTTCTGTATTATTAGTAGAGACTCGGGGGACAGGGTTCACCATGTTGGCCAGGCTGGTCTGGAACTCCTGACCTCAAGTGATCCACCCACCTCACCCTCCCAAAGTATAAGTCTGTGTTTTATGTGCTTCAAATGTAAGGATTCTTCGTAAACTCATTATTATTTTTTCACAACCTTATATTTTTGTGAATTCTGAGTACAAATGTACTTCTTTTTATGACTTACTGCAAAAGGAATTTTAAAAATAAAATATCCATTAGAAGAACCAAAGGATCATCATATACACTAAGCTAGTATTTTTTGGGGTTCTGCATTAAAAATATATCTAATTATACAAGTATTACATGCCCTTATGGAAAACTTGACAAAAGTATAAAGTCTAAAACAATAATCACCCATGCCCCAGGAGTAATCACTATAGACTGAAGGCATAGAGGATTGATAGCTAGCTAGCTAGATTGATATGATAGACAGGTACATAGTTTTTGTCTTTTTTAAAAATCAGGATTGTGATGTAGATGATACTTTTAATCTTACTGTTTCCATTAACAGCATAACCATTTTAAACTATTACAAATTTTAGGGAATATTTGATAAATATTGCCAAACTTTTGGCAAAAACATTTTTACCACTTATATTCTCAGCAATCTTACTGGAGCTGCAACAAACTTGAATATTAATAACTTTACATTTTTTCTACATTAAATAAGTAAAATAAATAGAAAAAGGTGGATTTTATTTCTCCATTTGCCACCTTTACAACCTTTTTAAAAGGTATATAAGACTGATAACATTTTTAGGTTTGTAGGTAGTTTTCACCATCTCCTTCCAGTATGATCTTAGGATCAGATGCTGTTTTTGCTCTACTGTCTTATGATTTTTCCTAATGATGCTGTAAGCTCTTTAGAGAATAGGAATCCTATATGTTTAATATGATGTAACATTGTTATAAATCTATGTTTATAGATTTTTATTTAGCCCTGTGTATTATATAACTAAAAGACTTCTAAAATAAGGCCTTAACCTGCACCCATTTTCTATGCATGTTTTTCCCAAATCCATTTAATATGGTACCCATATATGGCTAAAAATTAACACTCCTTGGTTAACTATGAACATGGTGAAACAGCTGCTTCTTTTATTCACATAAATGTATGCAGAATTGCTATGCTATTTTAATAACTATGCAATAGACACATCTTGCCATGACTCATTTCATGTTGCTGTTAGTGAATTATGTGGATGTGATCTGACATAAAGATTTCAGCCCTGTTTTATTCAATTTATCTTCATCATCATCAGTAAAACTTCATCATATAGGAGATGATCGATAAATGATTACTTATGGAACAGATTTAAACTAATTATATGATGTATAGTTTATTCTATAAATGCTTTCATCTAAGCTTCCAAAATAAAATGTCTTTTTAATATTTTAATATCCACCCTTTATGCTTTCTTCAATTTGTTGCCTATTTAAGGGTTAATTTTGGCATATTGTATGTACTGTACTATTCTACTTTTTTCTGTAAATGTTTTTTGCCATAAGCTATGTTTAATACTTTTTATTTTATTTTAGCCAAGTTGTATGTGTAAATACACATGAAAGACTTTGAGCAGTGCTTGGTATAAAGTACTTAATAAACATTGATGGTTGCCATTGCTGTAAATGCTTCAGGAAAATTCTTAATTATGTCTGAATCACTCTAGTTTCCTAAATTAGTCTGTGGTTTATGAGTCTTGGTGGTTTTTCATTGTAAGATAGCAGTAATTTTATAGAGGCAGCACTGTAAACCTGTACTACTGAACATTTTCAAATATTGTGTACAGTGTACAAGGGAGTGAATGAGTCCTGAACAGCAAAATTTGCCATTTTAATTTTCCTAAACAAAAGTTTAGTTTCTTTTATCCTTCTTTGCCTGTATATGTAACTCAAGACATAGTAGTTGGTTGACAAGTTTCTGTCCAGATTATTACAATTTACCAGGAATTTAGGTGAATATAACCAACTGCCTGGCAGCATAGTGCGGTGCAGAGAGCACGGGCATTCGGCTCAGAGACCTGGGTGCCAGTTCTGATTTTGCCACTTTGTAGCTATATCACCCTGAAAAAGAATCTGTCTGAGTCTCAGTTTTATTATCTGTAAAATGGAAAAATTATGTTTGCTTCTATTTTAGAATGATTTTGATGCTTAAAAAAGAACAAAGAAGTGATAGTGTTTCGCGTGTAGCCACTGCTCACTGTCTCTGTTCTTTTTCACTCTTGCTTTTTCTAGCCTATATACCCCATGATCTATACTGACAAAGAAATGATGAAATAAAGATGAAGTAAGCAGAGTTTCCAAACCATAAACTCTCTGTTTATAAAGATTTTATCCTGTAAGGTGGAACTTTGTATGATTTTAAGACAGGAATTGCCTGACGACATTCGTACCCAATTGTAACTGAAGTAATGAAGTACTTTTTAAAGCAAAAGAGATTTTCAAAAATTGTGAAATTCACTCTGTACTTATTGTTGTAATTAAATTGTGGAGTAGAAATTACAGTCTTATCAAAATTTAATTTTAGTAAATTCATGCCAAGCCACTAAAATATTAAATTTTAATATCATGATCTCTCTTTTCCTTTACTTGTATACACACACAAAATTTCCTTCTGTTATTTCACCGTGTTTCCTAATTCTTATTTCTTCTCTTGGTCCAGTTCAGATAAGCCTGTGATCCACTCCATGGCAACCCAAGGGAGTGGTCAAGTCACACAGAACTCTGTGTCACCCCCTGACAGTTTCCTCACCACAGTCAGAATGGCACTTGTGACAGACACTGGAGTTTCTCTTCAATCTAATTAAGGTTCCATTAACTTAACTAGGTTAACCATATTTGTTTTCTATTATGACCAACCTCCAGGCCAGAATTTCAGTAATTATCATATATTGTTAACGTTTTTTTCACGAATGCTTTCCTGTTGCCACTGTCCTTCAGCAATTGGGCAAGTCTTCCATCTGTGTGACAAAAAATAAAAAATAAAAAAGGATGCAATCAAACTGCATCCATTGATTGGCAGATACGTTCTAGCTGCTAAATTAGCTGCTGGGGTCCTCCAGATAAGCCCCTGCATTCTGGAGCTTGCCCTGCAGTGGGTGACAGGGACACGTTCGGCAGAACTGTGTAATGACTGTGGCCATGTGCCGGTAGATTCCAAGTGCTGCGTTATCACTCGTGAGGAACAACAGGACATTCATGGAACCATTACCGGAAGAGGAAAGGGCTAGAATGAAACCAAAATTTTAACTGGAGATAGGCCATGGGAAGAGAGAGGAAGAAGATATTGCAGGAAGAAAGGTAGTGACTTGAACACATTTGGAAAAGTGCATTTATTCAACAAGATCCACCAGTGCAGGAAGAAGAGGGAGAGAGAGATGATGTCAGACCATGAATGTCCCAAATAGAAAAATTAAAAAGGGAAACTTTGTTATCAGCTAGATTGACTTAAAAAAAAAACATAACACTTGGTTCCAAATATGGAGACTAGATCAGTAAGGGCAAAATGAGACACCCAGATAATAAGTGGGAGGCTGTTACAGTGATCCAGTTGAAAAACAAGGAGGATAAACTAATTTTGGGATGATGGGATGAAGAAAATAAAAAAAAAAAAATTTACAATAGACAGGATTCCAACAAGGAGGATGAAGAAGATTTAAATGCTAAGGATGACATCCAAAGTACAGACTGACCCAAATGTCTTGATGGTGGCTCTGCTGGGCAAGCTAAAGAAATGGTGAAGTCAACTCAGGACATGCTGACTCTGAGAGATTCAAGGGACAATTCATGCAAACCGTGGGTTGGCAAGTGCACATCTAACCTGGGGATAAGGATGTAACATAAGATAAAGCTTCACAGTTCATAACAATGAATGAAATTATCAAGGTCTTAAAAAAGAATTAGCCGGGCACGGTGGCTCAAGCCTGTAATCCCAGCACTTTGGGAGGCTGAGACGGGCGGATCACGAGGTCAGGAGATCGAGACCATCCTGGCTAACATGGTGAAACCCCGTCTCTACTAAAAAATACGAAAAACTAGCCGGGCGAGGTGGCGGGCGCCTGTAGTCCCAGCTACTCGGGAGGCTGAGGCAGGAGAATGGCGTGAACCCGGGAGGCGGAGCTTGTAGTGAGCTGAGATCCGGCCACTGCACTCCAGCCTGGGCGACAGAGAGAGACTCTGTCTCAAAAAAAAAAAAAAAAAAAAAAAAAAGAATTATATTACCTAGGAAGATTTGATTGGTAGATGCACTTATTATTTATAGGTAGGTGCACTTATTATTCAAGCACATACACTGCAGTGTTCAGGAAAGAATGGTTTTAAGTATTTTCTGTGAGACCAATGTATTAGTTTGCAAGAGGTTTTAGACTGGTAGTATTTTTTTCTAAAAACATAACTTCAGAAATACTTAATTGTACTTATTTGTTTACTAGAATAAATGATATACTAGTTATGGGAATGTAGCAAGAGTCAGGTAGCTCTCAGTTCCATTCTCTGAAAGTCAGAAAAAGATATGGAAATATTGGTGTTAGCTAATTAATTGCTTTATCGTGACCCATGTAGCAATAGGTTTGGTGTCGTTGGGTGTGAAACTATAGACACATAAACTGTGAATCATAAAGAGAACAGAAGGCATATTTGGGACTCAACCCATGTGTCTGACTTTGCATTACCTTAGAGCTTCTAATAAAGTTTATATCTTTAAATAAACCAATTACATAGACATTCTTATCATATAACTGTAATGATAATATTTTCAGCTTTAAGCATATATTATTGGAAAAATTTAAGGCCAGAGTTTTAGATTATTGAAAAAAATTGATGTTTATGCGTATATATGGATTTCTTATCAACCTAAGAATATATTCTGTTATGGGTGTACAAAGAACTGGTTAAAGGTATTTTCTTACATCTTCAGTAATGAATAGTGATGGTACTTTAATGTTATCCTAAAAGAGTAATATTAGATGTACATAATAAATCTAATATTTTCTTTGTAGGTCAGGAGTAAGCATAGGAGACCAAATGAAATAATAGCGTGAAATGATTATGTAAACATTCTTAGGTATGTCTACCACTCAGGGTATGAATCTCTCTGAACTTCAGTGCCCTTACCTCAGAAATGAACATACCTCAGGCGTCCATTGTCCCCACTAGGTTTACTTTCCAACATTCTTTGCTCCGTTCTCAGCTCCTGGGAGTGGACGTGTAGCATCTACTCTAAGCTTCAGTGAGTTAGATTTCAGTGAGTTTCCTAGTCATTTTGGTGAGACAAGTGGTTGCCTTGGAAAGAGTTGAGAGGGAGAAAAGAGCCTGAGGTCAGGCATATATTCTCTCTCTCTCTCTTTTTTTTTTTTTTTTTTGAGATGGAGTTTCTCGCTTGTCGCCCAGGCTGGAGTGCAGTGGCACAATCTTGGCTCACTGCAACCTCCGCCTACCTCAAGTGGTTCTCCTGCCTCAGCCTCCCAAGTAGCAGGGATTACAGGCATCCACCACCACCACGCCCGGCTACTTTTTTGTATTTTTAGTAGAGATGGGATTTCGCCACGTTGGGCAGGCTGGTCTCAAACTCCTGACCTCAGGTGATCCGCCTGCCTCAGCCTCCCAAAGTGTTGGGATTACAGGAGTGGAGTGAGCCACCACTGCGCCCGGCTTTTTTTTAATTTTTTTTTTTTTTCAGAAGGAGTTTTGCTGTTGTTGCCCGGGCTGAAGTGCAATGGCACGATTTCAGCTTACTGCAACCTCTGCCTCCCAGATTCAAATGATTCTCCTGTCTCAGCCTCCTGAGTAGTTGGGATTACAGGCATGCACCACCACGCTCAGCTAATTTTGTATTTTTAGTAGAGATGGGGTTTCACCATGTTGGTCAGACTGGTCTCGAACTCTTGACCTCAGGTGATCCACCCGCCTTGGCCTCCCAAAGTGCTGGGATTACAGGCGTGAGCCACCATGCCCGGCCCATTTATTCTCTTAAGTTCCTTCCTTTGAGGATTCCTTGTACTGGCTAACTCCTCAACAAAACCTTTGCTCTTCCAAAAGAGACTATCTCTGGGACTCTGTGAATTTCTCTCTTTCTGAGCCCTCTCCATACTCTTGTCTTTTGAGTCTTGGCTGTGGGAACACTCTGCCTGGCTTTTACACCAAACCTCATGGTACCTCTACCTCTTGCCCACAATTCTCTCTGTAAATAAAACCTCCTCACATTGTCCCAATTTGAGTGTCCTCTGTGGCCTGTCAGATCCTGATTGATAACACGTTCACCAGGATGACAGAAAATTATTCTTTGTTTCTGTAGGTTTGAGAACCACTGTATCAAAGTACAGCCTTCAAAAAGTCTGTAAGGGGGAACAATTATTATAGGTATTTCTTTGCATCTCACTGGAGCAATCTCTTTTTTATTCCTCAAGTTATTTGGGTACAAGTGGTATTTAGTTAAATGAGTAAGTTATTTACTGGTGGTTTGTGAAGTTTTGGTGCACCCATTGCCCGGGTTGTGCACACTGAATGCTATTTGTAATCTTTTATCTGTTACCCCTCTCTCACCCTTCCCCCCAAGTCCCTAAAGTCCATTGTATTATTCTTATGACTTTGCATCCTCATAGCTTAGCTCCCACCTAGTGAAAACATATGATGTTTGGTTTTCCATACCTGAGTTACTTCACTTAGCATTATAGTCTCCAATCTCATCCAGGTCACTGCAAATGCTGTTAATTCATTTCTTTTTATGGCTGAGTAGTATTCCATCACACATACACACACACACACACACACACACACACACCCCACAGTTTCTTTATCCACTCGTTGATTGATGGGGCATTTGGGTTGGTTCCACGATTTTGCAATTGCAAATTGTGCTGCTATAAACATACATGTACAAGTATCTTTTCCATATTATGATATCTTTTCCTCTGGGTAGATAACCAGTAGTGGGATTGCTAGATCAAATGGTAGTTCTACTTTTAGTTCTTTAAGGAATCTCCACACAATTTTCCATAGTGGCTGTACTACTTTACATTCCCACGAGCAGTGTAGAAGCACTCCCTAATTACCACATCCACACCAACATCTACTGGTTTTTGATTTTTTGATTATGGCCATTCTTGCAGGAGTAAGGTGGTATCGCATTTCCCTGATCATTAGTGATGTTGAGCATGTTTTCATATGTTTGTTGGCCATTCGTATATCTTCTTTTGACAAATGTCTGGTTGTATCCTTAGCCCACTTTTTGAGGGAATATTTTTTTTTCTTACTGGAGCAACCTTTTTTTAATTTGACTTTAAATATTGATCAGAACAGACCTTATCATGTTTCATCTGTGGCACTTTAAGATAATCCGAGGAGCTTTCTATTCCATATAAAGAAGAAAATGAGTGAATAATTTACTAGGAAAAATTTTCGTGAACTGACAACTAGGAACAGCTATGCTGGTATTTGTGGATGCCTTTATATGATAGCACAAGATAATTGCTTGTTTCATTAGTTACCTGCAGCATGCAGTTTCCATGCTTTCACCTCCTGTTGCGGTTGTTTAAAAACACAATTTCTACTTGAGACCCATCACTGAAAGTCAGCCGGGCAGTAGTTATTTCGCTACTCTTTGCATGTCTGGGGAAATCTCGTTTTCTAAAATAAACAAGTATATGTAGATCCTATTGTGTACAAGTTTTCCTGAAATCCCATGCAGCTTGGCGTCTAAAATACTATGTACAGCTGGCACCTCTTTATGGCTGTTGGAAGGAGACGTCTTCTCTCAGTCAGTCACTGAGGGGAGCGGTTGTGTGGAATCAGCACATAGTAATCCTGCTGCCTCCCGGGTGCTCAGCTCTGAAAGTGTACTGGGTAGAAGAGGAAGTGAGGAATCTCTCACAGTAAATGGTTTTTATAATATTTTCTTATAAAACCATTCCTCGGAAGTGTAACTTAGCCTTTCCTTACAATTTTTATCACCAACCAAGCACTAATGCAAAAAATAAAACAAAACAATAACAAAACAGTGTTTGGTTCATTTATTCATTCAAAAAACTTTACTGAGCTAGGCAGTGTGGGTTTGATAATTAATAAAATTTGTATTAGTTGTCCACATAATGATTACAGTCAGTGCAGGCTACAGCAACATGCAATTAAATAAACAATTACAGTCAAAGAATAGAGCTTTTAGAGGCGGATAGCAGTGACATCTAACTCAAAATGAGATTATGCACCAAATAAAGTGCTGCAAAGAAGAGATCCTGAAGATGGGGTATGCTTCTAATATGATCTAGTAAGCTGGCATATCTTTGATTCTGCCAATTAGTGAGAGCTGCTGATAAATTTTTAAGTGATTAGAACAAACATCATGCTCTCAAAACACAATTCAAATATGTAATGCTATTAGTAAGGGAAGAATGGATGTGGATAGAGTGAAATAGCCTCTAGAGTCAGAAAGGAGACAGAGTTTGTATGTAGGGGTGGGAGCAAACTGAAGTAACATTTTGTATACATCCAAAACGTAGATCAGATTTAAAAAATCGATAAATTATACTCAGGCTGTTTCTTCAATTGAATGTTGATTTTTAAATCTCTAAGGTTTATGTAATACAGCCTTTGCTACAAGTGGATACTCTCTCATAGGGCACGCTGTGTTGCCTTTAAATGATTAGTATGTTAAAGATTTATTAAATTAAAAATGAACATTCTTTTTTTTGCAGAGGCATCTGTGGTTTCAAGAAACAGAAACAAAATGAAATTTTTCATATAATAATCAGATAATAATATTAGCATAGACAATATTGATTAGTTTTCTTCTGGCACAAGAAGAAATTTTTAGTGTTATCACCAGTAAAAAGTGATGCAAATCCACTATAAATTTGATAAGTATTTGACATTTCTCCTATGTTCTAGTTTGTGCAACTGTTAAAACACTTAGCATGTATTGATTATCTAATTCAATAAAACAGCATCTAAAATGTTATCAGCAATATACTAAATGCTAAGAATATAAAGATGAATAAAAACTTGGTCTCCATTTTTCAAGAGCTCAGATTTTTATCAGTAAAGGCACTACAAAAGATTATGAAGTCAGTTGGGGCCCTACGTAAAATGGTTACAGAGTAATAATCATCATTGCCTAGCACTTTACAGAAATTAAAACTCTTGTATTTTTAGTAGAGACGGGGTTTTACCATGTTAGTCAGGCTGGTCTCGAACTCCTGTCCTCAGATGATCCACCTGCCTCGGCCTCCCAAAGTGTTGGGATTACAGACGTGCTGGCGTCTGTGTTGCCAGTGTTGGCGGGCGCCTGTAATCCCCGTTACTCAGGAGGCTGAGGCAGGAGAATTGCTTGAACCCGGGAGGAGGAGGCTGCAGTGAGCCGAGATCACACCATTGCACTCCAGCCTGGGTGATGGTGAGACTGCGTCTTAAAAAAACAAAAAAAGTTAAAACTCTTTTCAAATATGTTATCTCTTTGGATACTTTCAACACCTGTGAGAAATAATCATAATTTTAATCATTCCTATATTAAACATCAGAAAGTTAAAATTGAGCAAAGACAGGACTTTTTTCTTCTAAGGCACAGAAAAATTGTGCCCGATGTCAGTGTTGAACGCAAGCAAAAACTGTGAAAACGTGGAGAACCCGAGTGAAAGGTAAAGTGTTTAGTTGGGTGGAAGGTGAAATATGGAAATTAAGAGGGGAGAGGAGAAAGAGGGTTCAGCATGGAAACTGAGTCATGGGGCCTTTCAATAGGGAGAAACCCTAAGTTTTATGGCCTCCATCTCCTGTCCACTCTGAAAACTTGTGCTTAGGCCCTTCTAAACATAGGCAGTTTACTCAAACAAGACAAAACAAAACAAACACAAAAACAAACAAACAAAAAACAGAAAAGAAAACACTCCTGTTTTAATCCTAGCCTGCAATCTGCCTTCAGCAAACTGCCAGCCATTGACTTTAGTTCTGCCATCAAGAGTCATGTCTGTTCCAATTCCGGTTCAACATACAGGTCTTTAAAATGTGAATTCAGTGATCATACCCCCTTTAAGAATTCAGTTCAAGTTCAATATTCCCAGTTTCTTTAACCACTCCTCACACAGTATCACATTAGACGTTCCACTCTTCTGGTTTTGCTCCTCTGGGCACACTGTAATTAAGTTCCTTCTTAAAACATGGTGACCAGATTTAAGATGATGCTCCAAATACATTCCTTTACACCAAGGGATAGAGGAAGACAGATGTTTCCTTTGTTCTGAATTCTGTGATTCCATTCATGCAGCCTCAGTTTGCAGGGGAGTTTTGGCAGCCAAGTCTCTCTGTTCACTCCTGTTAAATAAACAGTCACCCCAGAAATCCTAGGTGTTTTCACACGTTATTTCATTTACCCAGGTCTCCCTCATCTCAGGATTTGAAGCAATTATTTAAAAAGTAAAATGTGCAATTTGAATCTCTCTCATTAAATTATGTTTTTAATTCATCAGCAAATGAATCAGCAGAGAATTTGAACAAGACAGAAAGTAAGAACAATGTCACAAAGTCAAAGGAAGAACATTTCTGGGAATATGATGTAAAAATATGTTTACCTTTTGTTAAACATATATATTCCGTAAACATACATAAAGGAGCCTTTTAAAGTTTTTTTCCCTCAGGTTTCAATAACTGCCACTGTCTTCCTTTCCTATAATTTACATAAAATTAAATTTCTGTTCTTAAAGGCATTGATGCATGTATTAGGCCGTTCTTGCATTGCTACAAAGAAATACCTGAGGCTGGGTAAAGAAAAAGGGTTTAATTGGCTCACTGTTCTGCAGGCTGAAGAGCAGCATAGCTCCAGCATCAGCTTGTGGGGAGGCCTCAGTAAGCTTACAATTATGGCAGAAGCTGGAGCAGGCACTTTACATGCAGGAGCAAGAGAGAGAGTTGCGGGCAAGGTGTCACACACTTCTAAACGAGCAGATCTTGCGAGAACTCACTCACTATCATAATGAGAGAAGCAAGGCATGAGAGATCTGCCCCCATGATCCAAACACCTCCCACCAGGCTGGCCCTCCAGCATGGCAGATTACAATTCAATGTGAGATTTGGGTGGGGACAAATATTCAGATTATATCAATGGGTGTATCTCCCTTTCTTTATACTTCTTAGCTATCGGCTGATAAAGCTCAAGAGGCAAACTTCTGACTGTACCACCTCCTGGTGGTCTGTCTGGGGCAAATCTTAAACTTTTTCTAAACATAATTTTCTTACCTATAAAATGGGTACAATAATAAAATCTTCCTCATAAGGATGCTGTGACAGCCAAGCAAGATACTTTATGTGAAGTTTTGGGAAAATGGCCAGATATAGAAATATCAGTAAATGTTAGCAGTTTTTTGTTCATTTGTTTGTTTGAGACAGGTTCTTGCTCCATCACCCAGACTGGAGTGCAGGGGCAGGATCACAGGTAACTGAAGCTTCAACCTCCTGAGCACAAGTGATCTTCTCGCCTCAGTCTCCAAGCAGCTGGGACTACAGGCATGAGCCACCATGCCTGGCTAATTGTTTAGATTTTTTTTTTTTATACAGATAGGGTCCTCTTACATTGCCCAGGCTGGTCTTCAATTCCTGGCCTCAAGCGATCCTCCTGCCTGGGCCTCCCAAAGTCTTGGGATTGCAAGCATGAGCCAACATGTTCGGCCAATGTTCAGTATTTTTATTAAGCCACCACTAAAACTGGTATTAATTTATATTGCAGCATTTACATCAAAGCACGTCATGTGTATTTTAAGTATGCATTTACATTTTTGTACATCCTAAAATCTGTCATGTTCTTAAGGAAATTGTTTCCTACTCAACTTTGTGTTCATAAGATCTATCATGATTCCTAGCACACAGCAGGTATTCAATACATGCTTGTGAAATTAATGTAATAGATGAATTAATAAGTGTGGATATGGTGCAGTTTAAGAGTTCATCAGTCAGGCTATCCTCTTGTTTAGTGATAGTGTTCATCGCGTTGTCATGCTGGAATAAATCCGTGACCTGTTCTTTACGTGTTAAGAATGATATTATTACTGAGAGCATCCCATATGCCAGAAACAGTTTGCGTATATTTTTTCCTTTACTTCTTATTGCCACCCTTTGAGATAGGTTCAACGACTAATCGCTTTTCACAGATGAGGAAACCAAGGTACCTAGACATTAAAAAAATATACCCAAGGAAACTTACCCAGCTGATGAGAGATGGAGCAGGACTAGAACCTAGCCTGTCTGACTGCAGAGCTGAGACAATTCATCACTGCCCTCTATTGCCTCTGCCTCTGCCAAATCAATGTGTCTAATGATAGTAATGATTTTAAAAATGTTCCAGATTTAGCTCAGTTTGTACATTTGTTTTGTTCTCTCCTGACTGCTTTCAAAAGCTACAGCTGATGGCCATGCCACGTCCTCTTTCCCTCTTGCTGCTGAAGCCAGCAAGTTGTACAGTTGACATGAGAGAAAAACAAGGTCAACTTTCACTTTAGGGTGATTTGAGGACACTTTAGGACGATAATATCACCGTTTGACTGTTAGGCCAGGTGCATAAAAGTTAACCTGCTCTGACAGCCTGGCTTGGTCATTTCCTAACTAACCTCAGAGATATTATTCAGCATACCCAAACCTCAGTTGCCTTATCTTTGAGTGGGGAACATAATACTTTTCCATATTGTTGTAAAGAATAAATGAAATAAAATGTGAAAGCATCTAAAATGTTGTGTAGCTTAGAGTCTGGCTTTGTGTTTCTGATCTCAGTGAAATTCACAGTTCGTTGGGAAGGATAGGCACTTACATCTATAACTGTGGCGTGATGTGGTCTCTAAGACACGTGCATAATATAGAGATATCAGGGAAGAAAGAGCCCTCCTGACTCGGAAGAGAGGAAGGAAGAACCACAAGAGCTGAGATTTAAGGCTGCTTTTTAAAGAAGGGTTTCAGCTCCTTCATAACATGGCTAATTTAATAGTGATCCATTCCCAGAGACTCCATAAGAACAAAAAAGGGCTATTTTCTCCAGTTCTCCATCCCCACTACCTAGAACTGAAGCCTTGCATATTATAGGAATTGGATAAATGGCTGCTGGAGGAATTATGGAACTATAGAGAATGTAGTAACCAAAGTTATATGCTGGCGTTAGGTAAGAAATATATTGACCTCCATTTCACTAATGAACAATTTAGTCTCAGAGAGGTTTTAATTTGGCCAACATAGTTAATGTAGCCAGGAAAAGATAAAGGAACATATACTATCTAACTGTAAAATTGCTGAATGTAGTTTCTTAGGATTTTGTCCTAAATTGGAAAGCAATGCCGTAACAAAATGATATTCAAGTTGATTTTGGAATCCAGTGGTGTTGCCTGTGGCTTCATTTCCGTAGTTGATTTATAAATTCCTTGAATCTGTTAGAGCAGACACTAAACCATTGAGGAAAATGTATAGCGTGATATGCAGAAATAGAGCTCTGTAGCACACCTGTGCACATAAATACAAATACACATATTTAAATTGACACATGATTACTGCTGCCATATATCAGTCTTCTTAAATCCATTGGAAATATTGAGAGAAATGATTGAAGTAACTGTTCTTCTCATCTTCATGAAAAAGTAAAATTTCTAGCTCAGTTTCTGGAGCACAGTAGACACTTAATGTTTGATGAATAGAAGCATAACAGGCTGACTTAATTAACTAACTAATAGTTTAAAATACTTGAAGTTGATAATTTAAGGGGGGAATCTATCTTTAGCAGGATCGAAAACACAACATGATCGTTACAATATAGTTGATTGTACACTTATACAAAAGAGTGACACTCATCATTTTTAAATGATGAGGAAATCAAAGCCTAAACACTCACAGGCTTGTTAAAAATAAGAGATCTTCGTAGAATAATACTTCGTTTTAGAAAAATTATTCAAAATAGAGGAATATAATTAGGACAATAATAAGAAAATCCTTGAAATTATTTTATCAGATTTTTAGCTTATTTAACCCATGGCAAAGTAATTACAAGATTGTCCTGTAATAAATTGAGGTCTAGCCAGATATTAGCTTTAAACGAAGACATTAGTCTTTTTGGCACTATTTTTGAGTTTGTTTATTCTGAGTGTGATTTATAACCCTGAAATATGATTTATCATGTATATCAAGATAGTTTCACATTTGCTAGTGCTGTCTTTGCTTCAGTTCATGTTTCTGATGAGAAAATTGAAAGTAATCCATCAAACTGGAATATGGTCAAGGTAGAATATGTCAAACTCTGTGAATGAAAACCACAGTATAGTCAAATAGCTTCTACAAACACATGGCCAATATACTGCTTACCTTACTAGTACTTTGTTTCATCTTCTTAATGACATTGAGCTTCTTAAAGGAGCTGTAAATTATTCATGTTACCTTGCTTGTGCATACCCAGGTACACTGTACTCATTTAATCTTCATATTAAACAAATATGAAATGTAAAAAAAAACCCTCTTTTAAAATGTGATAGATAATAAAGATCTATCCTGACATTTTATATTGCATACAATTTAAACATTATTTTTTAATGGGAAACCATCACATATGGTAGAGATTTTGTACAGAATTTTAAAATGTGGCATTAAAAAAAATTGTTCCATGGAAAACTGCTTTCAGAGATTTTTAGTGTTTTTCTCACATAGGAACCTAAGCTTCTCAGAGCTTTTAATAGGCTTCTAACAGGCTAATAGTCAAGGCCATGACCCAAGAAGGGATATAGTTCACAGTGTTTTCCACAAATATTTCACCCCAGAATTTCTTTTCTCATTGAACACATTTTAGAAAAGCCTGCAGTAAATGACACTGCAAATCTCAAAATGGCTAATTTAGCTTTTACTGACATATTGCATACATTGTTAATTAGGGACTTTTTTTTTTTTCACATAGCATTTATATAACTCCTGAAACACCTCCCTGAATTTATGTTTTACATTTAACTTATCTCAAACAAATAGAGACATACTGTATTGCTTGTGCCAGGACAGGATTTTGTTTTTTTCACATTAAATATGGAAACTCTGTAATAATGCAAAACAGATCAGACAAATGGTCCACTTACCTCAATATTTTAAAAAATGTTCACTACTAGTGGTATAGGAAAGGGGTACCTATGCAGACCCCAAGAGAAGGTTCTTGGATCTCGTGCAAGAAGGAATTCAGGGTAAGTCCGCAGTGCAAAGTAAAAACAAATTTATTAAGAAAGTAAAGTAGCGAAAGTGTAGCTACTCCATAGACAGAGTAGGAATTCCTGAAAGTAAGAGGGGGAACGCGTCCACCCTAGATACAATACTTGTATATATGGGGAAATGTGCTCTGCTTCAAGGGTTTGTGATAAAGGATTAATTTTCTTAATTACTATATTTTGCAAGAATCAGTATTATTATTTTTAAAGCAAAATTAGAAATGTCTTTGTTCTCATGCCTGTAATCCCAGCACTTCGGGAGGCTGGGGTGGGAGGATCACGAGGTCAGGAGATTGAGACCATCCTGGCCAATGTGGTGAAATCCTGTCTCTACTAAAAATACAAAAATTAGCTGGGAGTGGTGGCACGTGCCTGTAGTCCCAGCTACTCCAGAGGCTGAGGCAGGAGAATCACTTGAACCTGGAAGGCGGTTGCAGTGAGCCGAGATTGCGCCACTGTACTCCAGCCTGGAGACAGAGCAGAGTGAGACTCTGTCTCAAAAAAAAAAAAAAAAAAAAAAAAAAAAATATGCTTTTGTTCTCCAGATATCAGGATATCTGGACACTCCCAAGTCTGGGTCTATTTAGTAAACATTTTTAATTTGTTCCCTTAACAGTAAACATCTACAGGCTAGGAATGCCTTTCTGGAAATGCAGTCCAGCAACTCCTAGCCTCATTTTCCCAGCCCTCACTCAAAAAGGGAACGCTGTGGTTTGAACGCCTCTGACACTGATCTATATTATATATTATACTATATTACATATTATAGATTTTATATATTGTATTATATATGTGTATAATATGCACATATATATACATTTATGCTGTTAAGGAAAACAAAACAAATATTTTATATATGTGTATGTATAAAATGACATGCAATCCAGTTGATCGCCATTAAGTATGTTATGTATTGATTATGATCATCATTATAGACCTTCTACAATTTATATGTGTTTTCAATTGTAAAACATATTTTAAAAATCAGATTTCAGGTAATTATCATATACTCACACACACACACACACACACACACACACACACACACACACACACGATGTTAAAATAACATCTCAACCAATATATAAGTTTAGGATATGGAAACATCCAGAAAGTAAAATTTAAAAGTTCTGCTAATTTTACATTTTGGTAAGATTTTTTTTTTTTTTAATTTAGTCCTTAACATAATGCAAATTTAATTTGCAAGATAGAATACATAGATAGATAGATAGATAGATAGATAGATAGATAGATAGATAGATAGATAGATATTTGACGTACAATTTGAAATTGTTTTATGCCCCTTTGAGGAAACATGTCAGTGATTTTATTTAAGGAGCTACACCCACACTCCCTCATTCCTGGGAAAGAAAAAGACAAGAAACTCACAAGGTCTGCTAAAGGCCAAAGACTATTTAGGCCAAAAGGAATAATGCAACCAAAAGATTGCCAGAATCAAAGAAAACACAGAGAAAAAGGAAATCAGCAAGTTATTTCAAAAGGGAAGAGAAAAATGTAAGTCAGGTCATTAAAGATTTAATTGACTAGTACAAAGTCAATGAGAACAAAGCCATCAAATGAACATTTACAGTGAGCCAGTTGGGAATTCACCTAGGCCATTAACATGTCTTCCTAATCACAATAGGCAACTCTCAAAAGGCTGTTAGTAAACCCTGTATTTTGGAGAAACATATTTGGACAATGACTTGAGAGTGATTAGAAGGATCACTGGATAAGAAAGTTCATATTACTTACTTTTGAAACCATGGTACTTGAAGTCTATTTCAGAAGTGAAAGCCCGGTTGTAGATACTTATGAACTGTATTTTTCCTTAAAACATAGAGCTCTTATTTAATAATGAACTAGAGTTACATTTCTATATTCTATGAATAATTTGCTATGCATAAATAATATTAAATAATGTTTTTGACATTTAAAAGTTTTAGGCATGCAAAAGAGTTGACAATTTAGAGTTGACCTCTTGCCCCTCATCTACACTTTCCAGGAGAACTAAACTACCTCTGAATTTTAGGTAGCTCCAAACAGCACAAGTAATCAAAAGAACATCTTAGATAACTTTGGCTAATGTTGGAGATTATCATTATTATAAAAAACAAAAGTGAATTTTGAGTTTGAGGTATTGGGAGGATCTATATTGATGGAATTCTCTAGGTGGTGATGGTAACCCGTTATACTTTAGGCTCAGCCAGCAAAACTTTCCACAGCTGGTGATTTAGTCAGGGACTGGTGGATTATATAAGGGTTAATGGAACAGTTTTTTAGGATGAAAACCTGTATTTATTTCTAAACTCTGAAGAAATTGCCATATCTGCCAGTCAATTGCTGCCGTTCATTAATGTTATCGGTAGTATTACTTTGTGTGCCCTTACTTGCAAAAAAGGTTTTAGTCCATTTTCTTCCATTTGCTTATCAGATGTTAAAGATGAAGGAAAAGTTATTCCGAGAATGATTCCAATTGTTCATCCTGTTCCTTATAAATGCTTTTGGGAAATCTCAATTAGTAGAAAAAAGAGTCTCAAGATGTTGTTCACATTCTAAATTTTTATAAAAGCTATTATGGATTATTAACCAATTTATTGTGTCCCATCATATTAGAATATTTTCAATTATTATTTTTAATCCTTAAAATGAGTCTCACTTCTAGGAAATATGTTTATTTTTATTTTGTAAAAGAAAATTGAAGGATTACAGTATTGAAATAATTTGCCACAATTAGACAGTATTTAGCATGTCAGAGCCATAATTTTAGAAACAAATTACTATCCATTTATTGGGTGCTTATTATATGCCAGATACTGCTCAAAGCCTTGTACATGTATTGTCTCCTTTCATTCTCATAATAATCCTATGAGGCATTGGATCAGTGGAGTATCATGGATTCCATTTTTAATTAAGGAAGCTGAGGCTCAGACAATTGAAGTAACAGGCTAAAGGACACAAGACTCTTAAGTGAGGGCGCTGAGATTTGCATTCACATCATCAATCTAACCCCAGCTTTGTTCTCCCCCTTCATCATAAATGGGTTCTGAGGAGGAATCTGTGGATTGACTGCCCGGGGAACATTCCAGGTAGTCCTTACTTCCTCAACATGTCTCTACTTCATCCATATCTCCCCACTCTTTAATTGTGTCTCTTATCATATAAAACATGAAAATGAGAAAAACGCTCTTTAAAGATTTAGCAACGGCCTGAAGTATATACTAGAGCAGGGTATGCTATCATATATAAATAGAGAAAAATTCTATTATAAAAAGGGCAAGTTTATAAAATATAATGGACCATAAAGTCAAACCAGAGTGTCATCATAATTTTCCTAGAGTTTCTTAATTGTGATACTTTAATGAAATATATTGGGGGAAAATGACCTTTAGCAGCATACCTGTAACTTTTATACTGTCACATGAAAACACATGATACATTTGAAACCTTTCCCCTAACTTTAGGATACAATTGCAATTCTAAGATTCTTCTCATAAGGCATACAGTCATCTTCTAATTTACATGTACACCTGTGACCTAGAATATTCTGATGTGAGCCAACAGCTGAAATCCTTGTAAGACATTCTAGAGCATTTGAGGACAGTGGGATTGCGTTGAGTAACCAGTTACTGCAGTAGAACGTGAATGCAGGGGACAGTCGGTCTTTGCTGCCAATTACACTTGGACATTCAGCAGCAGGAGGGAATCCTGAGTCCTTGACTTAATTTCATCTGGCCCTGGAGGCAAGTGACAGGAAGTGACAAGCCAATTATACATCCAGTCACAAAGCACAATGTGACTTTAACTTTAGAAAAAACTCATAGAAGGTCACATGTTGTGGATTTCAATGTTGTTAATGATTTACCGGTTTTTCGGCATATGAAACATTTATTTGTTTCTTTGTGAGGGAAACACGCCATGAGGTGTGTCCTTGTCTTTTTCTGCATGTAAATCCATCTTTCCTTTTCTATATTTTTTTTCCTCTTCTATTAGGTTTTTCTCTCTGACTCTGTCTTACCCTTGTTTGGTTGTTTTTCTTCCACATGTCTAAGTCTCTCTGTTGTCAGTTGCTTGCTTCCTTTAGCCATAATATAACATAAAATTATAGACAAATCACTTTGAATAGTTTTTAGGCTTTGTTTTTAACATGAAAATATGAATACAATTGGTTTTACTTCTGTAGCTTTCTTCTTGTGGGTCAGATGCCATTAAAACAAAGACTGAAGCAGGAGTCCACAGTCTCTGCCTTTCTGTGAACTAGTGTAAATCCACTATGATGATCTCAAAGTTAGAAATTTTCTTGCATTGAATTTGTTTTAATAAAATTTGTCTTGTATTTTAAATTGAATTTGCTGTCTGGATGTTGCTTTAATGATTTTAAAAAATGTTTTACATACATAGATATAAATTCTCTCATAGGTTGAAACCCATTCTAAAATATCCTATTTGACACTTAGCCCATTGCCTTAAATATGTATTGATCATTAACCCAGCAGATAGTTGAGACAATAAATTCACTACAGACTTCAATAAGTTCTCCCCCATCACCATGATTATGAACAGCTCTGCATTTCAATCAATCTTGTAGTAAAATTTCCCTTGAAAGGAAATTAATTTCTAGTGACCTAATCCTGTGTTTTTTTTTGTCTGATATTCATTTGATTAAAAAAATGTTTCTCTGAGCACATGGTTATCGGCTATTTATTCTTTTGCAAAGCAGCATTTCTCACACAGCTGCTAAGTCCCTGTTGACTTTAGATTGCTGTCTAAAATGAATTATATCTATTGTATTTACTTGATCACTAGGGATGGTACAGATTTATCTTACAAGAACTGTCCTCAGAGAGACCTGCTAAGCTTCTCAGGCTAATGGGGCTCTAGCAAGGCCTCATTATTACTGCACGTATATCTGTAATTACATTCACCTCCTAACTCGATATGAAAGGCAATCATCAAATGTAAACAGTGGTTGCCGTCGATGGAACTGTTATAGATGATTTCTGTTCTTTATGCTTATTATTTTTACAGTGAACAAAGGAACAGAAACAGCTAAAACATAGCTATTTTTTAAAAAAGACAGCAATGTGACCTAGATAAGGAGGAATTTTAAAAAGCTAGTTGATTACACCCTAAAGGATGTGATTTGTCATAGACATGTTCTTCAAATATTTATTAAGGTTTAATAGTAGGTGTTTTCTAAATACTTTATTCCCTTCAGAATCTTCAAAATCTAGGTAACCTTTATTACTTTAAATATTTATTTATTTAGTAGCTAAATAAACTAAGGCAATATTTCAGAACTATTCAGTGAGACCACGTTTCGTAAATGATACAAACAAGTTATCTATTTCTATTTATTATAAATATAAAGGATGAGTGGTCAGGTATCCTGTTTACTAAATGGTTTCATTAAAGATGAAAGCAATTTCACTTTTAAATCTATCATTGAATAGATAAATGTATACATATACAATTATGTGCATCCACACTTAATCAGAATGAACTAAGCAAATACTATGTAAGTAGGCTTGCAGGATTATGTGCTGAGCTATATAATATGATAATCAAGATAAAATGGCACTTCCATATGCTGTTACTTATATAACTCTATAATATTTTCCCATGTACATTAACCTCTTACTGAGCCTTGGAGTTTTCTTGTTGGATAAATATTTTAAAGAGAAAATTAGAAACCCTGTTGGACTGGATTCATTCAGAACAGATTCTGATGAGACCCAGCTCTTTGAATTGGGTATTTATGGCTTGTTGAACATTTGTGGTGCAATGAAAAATCTGTAAATTGCAATTAACACAACAAAGCTGAAAAATGAAGAAAGTGGTGAGATTTCAGTATCTCTGTGGCTGAGCTGCTGTGTGTGTGGTGGGGGGGATTCCTGGGATATTCTAATCCTAGCAACATATTTTCTTTCCATTCAGTTGTAACGATCATTCAGAGAAGTGACAAATATATCTACTAGACGTCTCTTTCCGTGGGTGAGGAGCAGCTCTTGTTTTAGAGAGGACTTAGCAAGGATGCTGTAATTGCAGTGACTTGAAAAGCAGGGACTGGATGTCCTCCATGCATAAAGTAACCCACGTAGTGAGATAAATTACTTTAAAATCTGAGTTGATTCTTTCAGCTCAATGTCTGGAAACTTATTAATTGAATGAGGCCATCTGCAGAGCTTGACTTGAGATCACATAGTTGACTTAAGCACAAAGAGTGTCTTGCTGAAAAAATGTAAACTCCAGCAAAGTGAATCCCAATCCATCACTGGACATCTGGCAGTGTTTGCACCAATCATACAGATCATGGTCATCTGATGAATGGTTTTATGACAGGAGACACTTCTCAATATTAACCGTTATGTTTTCCACGCTTGACAACACAGAACGGTCATCTTGATGTAGTCCCAGGAATTTGTATGTGCTGGTTTTACAAAGGCAGATATTTTCAGTATTCCTTTGGATGATTTTTTCTTACCATAGTGTCACCTGGATAAGACAAAGTCCCTTCATTAGAATACTTACCAGATATTGATGTATTGATGCCAAAGTCTTCCTTTCTCTCTCTCTGTCTACACACACACACACACATACACAAATGTATGCATGTTACATATACACACGTTATATATACACACATATATAATATATACACACACAACATATGTATTATGTTATATTATGCAATATCATGTATACAAACATATCACCTACTTAATTTTGAAGTAAGTAATAAAATTTGGCCTAAATGTGTTGCAGTATCTAATGTTATAACATTATGCAACATCACATATACAAACATCACCTACTTAATTTTGAAATAAGTAATAAGTTTTGGCCTAAATATATCGCAGTATCTAAACATGTTGCCTTTCCATTTCCTCTTCAAACATGCCCAGTTTCCATAATGTTTTCACCCTAGTTGTAAGAAGTAGGAGAAAATAAAAGAGTGACCAGTGATAAATTTTCTTGGTATTTTGATACCTCTATGGCTGGTCGACTTTCCCAGAGGCCATTGAATAGAAAGGCTCTCAGACCAAAATAAGTAGATCAAATGATCAAGAGTATTAAATCAATTTAGACATATAATGCAAAGTAACAGGAAGAAAACAGGAGGTGACACACTTAGGTTAGGGTGACATAGCATAGGACAGCTTGTGATTAGGTACGGTAGATCCCTAGGCCAATGGTTGGAAATCTCATCCAGATCATTGTATACCTGGTAGTCCTGTCTCCGTATAACTTTGTATAATATTGATGTATTAATTCAGTGTTACAAAACAGTAAACATTTTACTAATAGATATATCATATATTTGCATTGTGTATCCCTGTGACCATGGGTACACAAGTCAATGACAAGTCATCAGCTATTTTCAGGTTTACTAGTAATATCTATATGCTGCTTTTTCATTAATGTTGTTTGCATAAGACAAGCAAAAGCAGGCCCCAAAATTTCAAGAAAAATTTTTGAAGGGCATTTATTGTGGAAATAGTCTTATCTACTATATTTATCTCCAGTGAACTGGAAAGGCTTGCCTTTTTTTTTTTTGAATTTTAATATGAAACACAGCAGTATAGATCCCAGATGTTCTGAAAGTACAGAATTTGAAAACTAGTGATTTAGTCTGAAGAAAATAATAACAGGACAACTAAATAACCATTTTAAGGCTGTAAGTGGACATTATATGGAGAATAGCATCTAGTGACATTTAATTTACTGGAGTCGCTATTTTAATCCATTAAGGTTTGCTTGGTGACTAATTCTTGGGGAGGGGGAGGTTGAAGAGCACTTTAACTGCATATCCTTTACTTGTGGGGATACTGATTTTCTCATTTTTGTGATTTCTAGTGTATTATGTTTACTTTAAAAGATTTTACAAACTATATAAAATGGTTTCAAAAAGTTTGTTTAATGCCAGAAAAATGATGAATTTATTTTTCTTTCAGCTTAAATTTGTGGCCCACTAGAAAAAAAAAAAAAGGTATCAAACAGATGTGTACATTGCTATTCTTTGCAGCCTCCACAAAAGCTGGTGTCCAGAGGGTAGAAATTCTGTGACTATTTTGGTTGTGTCAGTTCCTTCTCTAAAATGCTTCTAATTATTTCTCATCACTTGCCAGATAAAATCAAAACTTCTTAACACAATTTATAAGACTCTCTTTTTTACTGTATTAAAAAATAATGGTAAGGAAGACAAAACATAAAAGTTACCATCTTATCCGTTATTAAATGTGCTGTTCTTAGTGTTCAGTGTATTCACGCTGTTGTGCAACAGATCTCTATAACTTTTTCATCTTGCAAAACTGAGACCCTGTACCCCTTGAACAATGACTCTCTGTTTCCGCCCTCCAGCCCATGCAACCACCATTCCATTCCCTAAACTTCCTTGATCTGACTCCTGCTTTCCTGTTTGATTTTCTCTAACTCATTTCAAAACCTGCCTTACGCCTTACCTCCATATACGATGTCTTCCTAGTTCCCGTCATAGATCTTCACTCACCTCCTTCCCATTGCCTGGGATGCTCTCCCATGACCCCTTATGTGATTATTTTCTTTCTTTTTTTAAATTTTATTTTTTTAAATTCTACTTTAAGTTCTAGGGTACATATGCACAATGTGTAGGTTTGTTGCATAGGTATAACTCACCTTTCAGATATAGACTTAAAAGGCGTTCCTAGAATGAGAGATGTACACCCAATATGTGCTCTTACACAACACCCTGTTATTTCCAACCATCACAAAAATTAACTATTACTTCTTTTTTTCTGATAGAATGTGAGCCTTTGAAACCCAAACTAATAGCTATATGTAAAGGACTCCCAGTCTTGCTCATCATTTCATTCCTGGCACCATAGCACACACCAAATAAGTACTTACTGCCTGAATAACTGGGTCAGTGCTCAAAATACCTAGATTTGAATCTTATTTTGTCACTTATAAGTGGTGTGCCCTTGGGTACACAAAGATCATAATAATGATGATGACAATAAAAATATTTATTGCAGCAATAATAGCAGTGCTAGTAGCAGCCATCACTGACATTTACTTAGCACTTGTTATGTAGTAGGCATATTTAAATCATTATATTAATTCATTTAATCCTCGTAATAACTCTTTGCAGTAGGTACTGTGATTATGTCCATTGTCAGATGTGTAAGGAGGACAGGGATATTAAGTGATTTGTCAAAGGTGACACAGTTCGTAAGGAACAGAACTATTGTTGGAACCAGGCGCTTTGAATTTGAAGTCCTGTTATGAAATGTTGTTTGATGTGTTGGAACCCCACTTCCTTACTTATAATAAGTGATTTTATTTCAAAGATGGCTGATCAGCATTCAATGTTTCAGTCTACCGCAAGCTGCTTAGCACAATGCCTAATTGGAATTAGGCTAATTCCTAATTGCAATTAAGGCTAGGATTAGCACCTAATCTGACAGGCACTAACAAAGCCAGTCAGTCCTCTTGGACTAGGTGGAATACCCATCTGGACTCATGAAAACCAGACTCATGTGCAAGAAATCAGAGACACAAGTGGACCCATTTTTTCTAAGATACAGGAATATCCTTAAAAGACAGGTGCAGGTATTTTTCCCAACACTGCTGTTTGCTATTTTTTTCTTTTTTCTTTTCTTTTTTTGGAGACAGATTCTCGCTGTGTTGCCCAGGCTGGAGTGCAGTGGCTCGATCTTGGCTCACTGCAAGCTCCGCCTCCCGGGTTCTCGTGTCTCAGCCTCCCAAGTAGCTGGGACTACAGGCGCCTGCCACCACGCCCGGCTAATTTTTTTGCATTTTTAGTAGAGACGGGGTTTCACTGTGTTGGGCAGGATGGTCTTGATCTCTGACCTGGTGATCCACCCTCCTTGGCCTCCCAAAGTACTGGGATTACAAGCATGAGCTACTGCACCCTGCCAGTGTTTGCCATTTTTCTTAATCCATTAACTCTTGGCTACAAGAGGACAGAAGTCTATTAGTGAAAACTCAACAAATGACAGCCATTACTGTCATCATCTGTGCCTGGTGTGGTACTTCATGCTGCGAACGAAGAAGATCTTCAGTAACCATTAGCTCCTTTCTTCTCTTTCGGCTCCCTTAATTAGAGCAAGTCAGACTCAACTACTACTGCAAAAAATTAGGTCAAAGACGTGTTATAATGGCTGCCAAGGAAATGGGGTATAATTGATACGAGCTATAGAAGAAGAGCACAAATTTCAGAGGAAAACACAACTTGTTAGCGAATGCTAACACCTTGCTAGAATGATGACAACGTGCATGGTATTTGAGTAATATTTAAAACTTTAATGGCATGGTCATATCATTGATATCATTTCTGTTTCATAACCGATCTTGAGAGAAACCATAAGATACTACAATTCCGATTTTATAAAGAGCTTCAGTGACTTGCTGAAGGGAAGAGTAGTTAGGACCCACTTAAGAACTAGCAATTAGATTTCCAGATTACTTGTTCTGTGAAAATATAATTCGTCATCTAACCAAGACCTTTTTGAGAGTGGAAGGGGGAAGTTCAGCTGAGTTAGAATAGCAGACATCAATCGAGACTTTCCAGGGCTCATCAGGAGGGATGTTGCTTTCCTTCTACTGATGTTCCTCCTTGTGTTGTCTGTCCTTTCTTTTCTCTCTCACAATAAGCATCATGTTGATTTTAAAATCTTCCCCTTCTTTGATCCATGGAGGATCCTCCATAGGTGTCCTCCATAGGTGTCCAGAGTTCCATTTGCTATGTGCATATATACCTGTGAAAATGAAACATATTCCTCTGAAAAAAAGGAGAAATCTACCCTGATGAAATAACTCTATATATATTTCACAAAATGTCCTGAGCTTGGGCAGCAAAGGCTGGCATAACTTGCTAAGGTTTGCTTGAATTTTATGTTGATTGAATTCACTTTATATTCCTACCTTAGCCATGAATGGCTGTATATGGGAATGAAAAATGATTTGGTATTTTGGTAGAATTACAAATTATTACTAGATAGATATTTCACACTGTTGAATGTTGAATGTGACAACAAAGTTATTCTCATAATCTGCTCTGGTTTCACGTACCCTAAGGATAACCAGATGCATGTGCGAGAAATCAGAGACACAAGGCAGGGCGTGGTGGCTCACGCCTGTAATCCCAGCACTTTGGGAAGCTGAGGTGGTGGATCATGAAGTCAGGAGATGGAGACCATCCTGGCTAACGTGGTGAAACCGCACCTCTATTAAAAATACAAAAAATTATCCAGGGGTGGTGGCATGTGCCTGTAGTCCCAGCTACTCAGGAGGCTGAATAATCGCTCGAACCTGGGAGGTGAAAGTTGCAGTGAGCTGAAATTGCGCCACTGCACTCCAGCCTGGGTGACAGAGCGAGACTCTGCCTCAAAAAACAAAAACAGCAAAAGAAACTACCATCAGAGTGAACAGGCCACCTACAGAATGGGAGAAAATTTTTACAATCTGCTCATCTGACAAAGGGCAAACATCCAGAACCTACAAAGAACTCAAACAAATTTATAAGAAAAAAGCAACCCCATCAAAAAGTGGGCAAAGGATATGAACAGATACTTCTCAAAAGAAGACATTTATGCAGCCAACAGACACATGAAAAAATGCTCATCATCACTAGCCATCAGAGAAATACAAATCAAAACCACAATGAGATACCATCTCACACCAGTTAGAATGCCGATCATTAAAAAGTCAGGAAACAACAGGTGCTGGAGAGGATGTAGAGAAATAGGAACACTTTTACACTGTTGGTGGGACTGTAAACTAGTTCAACCATTGTGGAAGACAGTGTGGCAATTCCTCAAGGATCTAGAACTAGAAATATCATTTGACCCAGCCATCCCATTACTGGGTATATACCCAAAGGATTATAAATCATGCTGCTGTAAAGACACATGCACATGTATGTTTATTGTGGCACTATTCACAATAGCAAAGACTTGGAATCAACCCAAATGTCCATCAATGACAGACTGGATTAAGAAAATGTGGCACATATACACCATGGAATACTATGCAGTCATAAAAAAGGATGAGTTTGTGTCCTTTGTAGGGACATGGATGCAGCTGGAAACCATCATTCTCAGCAAACTATCGCAAGAACAGAAAACCAAACACCGCATGTTCTCACTCATAGTGGGAATTGAACAATGAGATCACTTGGACACAGGAAGGGGAACATCACACACTGGGGCCTGTTGTGGGGAGAGGGATAGCATTAGGAGATATACCTAATGTAAATGATAAGTTAATGGGTGCAGCACACCAACATTGCACATGTATACATAGGTAACAAACCCGCACATTGTGCACATGTACCCTAGAACTTAAAGTATAATAAAAAAAAAAAAAAAAAAAGAAATGTCTATTCAAAAAAAAGAAAAAATCAGAGACACAAATGAACCCATTTCTACTAAGATACAGGAATATCCTTAAAACACAGTGGGCGGTATTTCTCCTGACCCTACTGTTTGCCATTTCTTCTTAACCCGTTGAATCTTGGATACATGAGGACAGAAGTCTGTTACAAAATCTGCAAGCACCTTATACACCACTACCCTGAGACCTTGGTGGTTCCTGGCCAGGCAACTAGAATTGATTGTAGAGTCATCCTCATACTCTTTCAGCTTAGATCATCTAGCTTGGCTTCACAAAGTCTTACAATTTGGAGACGGGATTTCAGTGGTCTTGTTCTTTAGGTTGGTGCATTCTCATAACACCTGTATTGAGATTCTGAATAAAACAATTCTATACCTAAACATTTTATCCATCGTGCATAAGAACTTATTTCAGATTTGTATTTTGTGGAAAAGCCAAAAGTATGACAACTATACGTGCTTTTCTTGTTTTTCTTTTTGAGATGGAGTCTCGCTCTGTCCCCCAGGCTGGAGTGTGGTGGCAAGATCTCGGCTCACTGCCAGCTCTGCCTCCTGCGTTCACACCATTCTCTTGCCTCAGCCTCCCGAGTAGCTGGGACTACAGGCGCTCACCACCGCGCCCAGCTAATTTTTTGTATTTTTAGTAGAGATGGGGTTTCACCGTATTAGTCAGGATGATCTTGATCTCCTGACCTTGTGATCCGCCCGCCTCGGCCTCCCAAAGTGTGGGGGTTACAGGCATGAGCCACCACGCCTAACCTATACATGCCTATTATGGACTCAGCAAGTGAGCTGTAATATGATAATGCATGTGGTTTTATTAATATATAAAAATTAAAAATGAATTGTTTTATAACTTTGCTGATTTGAGATTTATGAGTAAGCGGGAATACATACATGGATAAACATTTATTCCAGAAATTTTCAGTTACCCACACTTATATAGAAAGAGTTGTGTATGGAGGAATAATAGAGATAAGCAGGTACACTTGAAGTCAAAATGCAATCACAGTTTTTTTGATGTTTCTAATTAGTTTCTCCATTGGACATTTTACGTGCATTGTCTCACTAACAGAATAGAGGAGATATATTTTGATGTTACTTTTCTCTTGTCATTTTTGCGGGGTGGTGTTGGAGAGATGCCACCATCAGTTGGATTATATAAAAAAATAGCCAAATAGAGAGATAATCTGTCTTTCCCATCAGCCCCTGAACAAGTGATAGTGGAAAATAATGTAATACAATTTATAATGTTCAAAATAAAAGCTTATTGATTATTTGTTATCAATAACATCAAGGATGATATAATTACAAACCTCAAGATGATTTGACAGAAATTTTCAAATTATTTAAATCTAAATATCCAGACTGAATAAACTTCAAATTAGTTAAGTGGATTCATTTGATAGATGCTTTATATTACTGATTAGCCAATAAAACTCTAAGAGTTTTTCTTGAGGTCTTAGGGCAGATCTGTGCTTCAGTGACAAAAACCAAGAATTTAATCAGTTACACAAGGAGAAAGTATGTGTGTATGTGTGTGTATACACATAACCAGATATTCACCTAAGTTTTTCAAAATAATTGAAATAGATATTTTGGGATTCATTATCTGTACCACTGTTTATATTCACAAGGCTCCTTACTGTCTATCAAACTGTTTACTTTTTCTTAGTTGGGTCCTGAATTTGTATAGATTTCTAGCCCCTTATCATTCACATAGACTTTCGATAGTACCTGTTGACTGAAAAAAAAAAAAAAAAAAAAAAAGGGCCAGTGTTGTTAACTGGAATGTGAAACTCTCCATAATGTTACTCTTTGTCTCTCCAAAATTGCTGTTTCTCCAAAATAATGTCCATTCTTTCCACAAATCTCCCCCTCTCCATCCCAGCCCAGTAACATTTATGGGATGTCTTCCTTCCTTATGTTAGTATAGAGTTGACCTCACTTTGCCAGATTTATCATACAGTTTTCACACCTTCCTGTGTTTATTTGCTGCACATCAGTACATACTACTTCAATCACTGCTTTGTTCCTTGTTTAAAGGCATGGGCCATTTCTTGCATCTCATCAGAAGCTTGTATGAGCAAGGTTTGTATGTGTTAACACAAGTCTTTAGTCCAGAGTCACACCTGCATATAATTTTTTTTCTTTCACAGAGTATCTTTTAGCTCATATTTACAATGAAGAACACTGGGAGTCAGTACACATGTTAATTTGTAGCCTTTAATATGGACTTATAACAATAATGCACCCATGAATCCATGAGTGTATCTAATGTCATTACAACAAAATCATATCGTTAAACCTTTCTATGTGACCAAACAATTAATTTTTCAATGCAATATGTCTTCTGTCCTTGTTTATTGTGTGAAAGGGAAAGCGTAGGTCCTGGTTCTGAGGGTTAATTGTTGCCTTCATTGAGCACACACCCTCTTTTTTGCACCTCCATAAGAGGACGGCCTCCGACCTGTGACATGCTTAGGAAAGTTGGTATTCATGGTTTGGGGGCCATAAGGGATCATTTAAGTGGTGACAAATCCATGGAGGTATTTAGCATGTATGTTTAATATAGGATAAAAATTTTAAAATGACAGTTGTAACAATACAAAAGCTGTGTCAGTGCTACCCAGACTAATGTTTATGTTAAAATGTAAAGTCTCTGCCAAGATTTATGTATTTATGTTTTACCTGCATTTGTGTATTTATGCTTTATGTGTATATATAGCCATTAAACTTATTTAATATTTAGTTGTGATTGATTCAAGTACTAGTCTCTACCCTACATCCTTGCTCTTTGAGGTGTTGTTTGTGCGTCAGCTACATTGGCATCACCAGGGGAGCCTGTTACAAATCTAGAATTCAGGTGTCACTCTGAACTACTGAGTCAAGGTCTGAATTTTGAAAAGACACCTTCCCCTGTAGATGTGAATTAGCATTTGGTTTTGAAACATTGCCGTTATCTTTGGGATGTGAGAGCCCCTTAGAAATAATAATTTAGTAATTTTCTTAAAAGATTCTATCTTCTAGCTTCTCTTCCCTACCAGATGAAGACTGCATGTAGGAGTCACACAAACAAAATATAACAAATATTAGACACAACGTCTTTAGTAACCTAGGAAGCGAGACCTCATTAGATACTGTGAATATACCAAGCTTAGAGATATCAGTTGAAGTTGGTTCTTTCTCTTTAGTGACCTCTGGGTCATTAGTTATCACATCTGTATTTCATGTAGAAATCTAAAGGACTGTCATAAGATTGTATGGAAATAAAATATGAGAGCAAATGAGCTTGCTGAGTCTACTTTTCTTCACTCCTGAAGTAACAGGACTCCTGGTTATAGTGTTCAAGATTTTCTGTTATGAGACAAACGATGCCAGTTGAAATTTTGGGTTGTCTCCAAGTCTGCGGTAGATTGTAGCTTTTCCTCTGCATGTATGTACATATGTGTTTGAAGCATGTGCAATCAAACATATGTAGAATTAATTCTGAGCAGCTCTGATTGTTTTGTCTATCAACATATGTTCATTACAGGAGTTGTGACAGTTGCAAAGATAAATAAATAACAGTTCCTGCCTTCTGGGCCTTTAGAACCTAGTATGTAAAATAAATTGAACAGAAATAATTTTGGCTTGAAAATGCAACCAGAGAGCTTCTGATTAGTTTTAGATGGACTCATGAAAAAGACATTTTGGATAAACTCATATGTAACTGAACCTTGAAGATGCATGCCACTCCACCAAGTAGAGACAAGCAAAAGCATTTGAAATGGAAGAAGCTGTGTGAGCAAAGGTAAGAACACCAAAAACTATGAGGCATGAAGAAGAAATAGAGGAGAAGTGCAGCTAGAGTGAAGTGGTGGGCGAGTGGAGATAATTTGAAGATGGGCCTTCTACATGTCAAATGCTAAACTAAAACTTTAAATTTCATTTAGAAGATAAAAGGGAGCCATAGACAGGGCTGTGTGAGGAGCAACATGGACTCTAAACTGAGCCCATAGCAAAGTAATCTGGCAACAAGCAAAAAAAACAACAACAACAACAACAAAAAACAATTGTTTTTGTACTTTTGAAGGTTTTAACTCCTTATGCCTTTGCAGTTTTTCTCAATTTATCAACAATTTTAGAGCTGAGGTTTGCAATTTTATTACACAGTTACTGAAGGGGGCACATGCTGACTACCACATACGATTTACCAGAAAACCTTAACTATGACAACTGAAATGCTTAAAAACATAAATTCCAGGAAAACATGAAAAAAGTTTTAAACATTGCAGAATAAAACTGTACTTACCCCATCCACAGGATTTACAGTTTCTCCTCTCCTTTCTAACAGTGTGGGTATGTGAAGGCTTTGTTCTTGTCAATGTTAGTGGATGAAAATATTTAAGTGAATTTAGAAGACAAATGTGGAAAGACACTTTTTAAACTTGTTAACTACAAAATCATGTGGTCTTACAGTGAAAACATCGTGGGTAATCATTTTGTCCAACTTTCATATGAAGGACAGGAATGCTGTCTACTTCCTTTCGGGTTTTCATTCAGGTTTTCTTTATACTCATGTACTGACAGTTTTATTCAACTCTTCAAGGCAGATTTTGGAAAGTTATTTTTAAAGAAAACAAAAAAAGCACCTAGTGATCTACGTGTTTGCCCACTTTGCCCCACAGCAAAAACACATTCGTTCCTTCCACTGAGATCTTTGCAGATAATTATCATGCTTCTCTTTGGAATTTTTCTATGCTAAATGTGCTCAGATTGTTCAGATGTTCCATATATGGGGTGTGTGTGTGGGTGTGTGTGTTTACAATGTACAAATATACAATTTCTAGGTAACCTGGTATGCCCCTTTTGGCTTTTGAATTTAATGGACCACTAAAATCAAATCAAATGAAAGATTTGTCGAGTTGCATTAAAGACATCACTACCATTCAACTAATCTCATCTTTACTGAATAAGTACAAATATAAATTTTACTTAAAAGTAGGAAGAAAATGTTCTCAGAATAAAAGAGTTCCTCTCTGACAACTTATTTGTATCACACCTAGCAAACCTAAGCAGAATATAGTCCTTATCTTTCTCTTTTATTCCCCATGGATTAGAAAACATCTCTTTATTTTCAGCTGCCCAACATTTGGAAGCATTCTTCTGTGTGACCTCTGTTTTTTCAGTTCCTCTTTTTAGCATGTGGGATAAGAATTGAGCTCAGCACCCTCCAGTGCAGTCTCTGCTGTTTGTCTGTGTTATCACTCTCTTCCCATCTGCAGCTTTTTGCACCTAAAAGCTACACTTTATACAGATCCTTGTTCAACTTCATCTTTTCAGTTTTGGCCCAGTATTGCATTCCATTGAGAACTTTAAAAATAATGATGTATACCTGCAAAGTTTACTATCAATGTCTTTAGCCTGTCAAAAAAAATGAGGAAAATTGCATAAAATCCCATGCAGAAAGTATTCTGTTAATCTAAAATATTTCATTTCTTTTTGCCTTGACATGAATAAAAACCAAATGAGTTTTATGTACTTTAAGAAAGTTCTCCCAGGTTGAGGTTTTGCAAACATTGCTTTGTATTTTGTCATCATCCTTGAAGATTAAAAAAAAAAAAAAAAAAAAAAGGCCACCTTGGTTTTGCTATGACCAAACACACTATTTACATTATTACAACAACAACTAAAGCCAAGAAGATTTGTTCTTTTACTGCCAAGAAATTTAACAAGTAATTTAGAGTCAGAAAGAGCCAGGGAAAAAATTCATTGTAGTCTCAGAAAACCTGTGTGGATTGAAGCCTTATTGCAAAATTAATGAGAGAACCTCTCATCAGAAACCAGTTAAAAGTGAGAAAATTGACCCCAATGACCATGGGAAGAAAAATAGCCCGCTTTTGAATTTTATTTTTGGAGGTGGTAAGTTGTGAAGTCAGTTCGAATACTTCTCCTTTGGTATATGGGGTTAGGCTAGGAACTAAAGACACCGGGACGCAAAGGGATTGGCTGATGGATAATAGCTTGGCTGCTGTGTGTCAGGGCTCTTGGGCAAGGTTCACCGGTCCTCTAAGTGGGGCCAGGGAAGTCGCGCTGGTGCTCTCGGGCGAGGTTCCTGGGTCCACAGGGCTGGGGAAGTTCGTGCTGGCGCCTGCCAGCGGCGACTTTTATGTCCTAGGCTTGGAAATGGGAGGGCAGTGGGTGGGATAAGGGCGTGCCAGGGGCGTCTCGGTAGCAAGTTTCGGTTTCCTCAAATTGACATCACGTCGCGCCTGCTCAGTTGGTCTGCTTTTTTCCTGGGCGCGGGCTGCATTTTCCCGCACGCAGGTAAGTTGGATGATGAAGGACCCGGAGGTAGTAGGGGCTGCGTCTTTTCTGTCACCTCCCTCCATCTTGTCCTTTTCCCTTTCACCCAGACAGTCCAACCTCTTATTGATTAGTTTGTGTCCTTTGTAGGGACATGGATGCAGCTGGAAACCATCATTCTTAGCAAACTATCACAAGAACAGAAAACCAAACACCGCATGTTCTCACTCATAGGTGGGAACTGAACAATGAGATCACTTGGACTCAGAAAGGGGAACATCACACACTGGGGCCTATCATGGGGAGGGGGGAGGGGGGAGGGATTGCATTGGGAGTTATACCTGATGTAAATGACGAGTCGATGGGTGCTGACGAGTTGATGGGTGCAGCACAGCAACATGGCACAAGTATACATATGTAACAAACCTGCACGTTATGCACATGTACCCTAGAACTTAAAGTATAATAATAATAATAATAAAAAGAAAACCGAATTACAAACTCAAAAAAAAAAAAAAAAGAATTTGGGGCGCCATTGTCTGTCTGGCTGCTTCCTGCTGTTAAGGGGCGTAGTTAGGGTCTGAGGTTGGCAGCTGGGTGTAGGGATGCAGGAGCATTTGACTGAAGGTGACTCGGGTGATTTCTTGGATCCTGGCTCGGAGAAATTTTATTAGAATAGGAGCAAGACATAACATAAGACAGAGGATTAGTATAGGGATTAGGAATGGAAGCGTCTGCTGTACTACAGGTAGCAGCCATACTGGTGGTCCGGGGGTTAAGGGGGCGTTAAATTCTGAAGCTCCTTTTTGATTTTGTTTAATGTTTGGACATTGGTGTCAACTAGGCCTGATTCATTTATGTAGTAGCAACACTCCTCCCCTAGGAAGAGGCATGTTCCTCCTTTTTCAGCTGTAAGAAGATCTAATGCCCGCCTATTTTGTGCTGACACTTGAGCTATTGATGTAATTTGGCACTGCAAGGAGGCCAGGCTTTCGGCTGAAGCCTCTATGGCTTCCTGGACCTGGGTAAAGAGGGTCCGCGTGGACTGGACTGAGTGGGCAAGGACCCGTGTCCCTAGTCCAGAGGCTATTAAGGAGGATGCTAAAGAAACCCCAATGACCATGGGAAGAAAAGTAGCCCGCTTTTGGATTTTATTGTTGGAGGTGGTAAGTTGTGAAGTCAGTTCGAATACTTCTCCTTTGGTATATAGGGTTAGGCTAGGAACTAAAGACACCGGGATGCAAAGGAATTGGCTGATGGATGTATGGTTAAGAATTTTAGAGAGGGTTTGATTACACCAAAAGTAACCTCCAACGGGAGCTGTCTGGGTCCTATTGGGCGATTGGGTGTAATTACACCAGGAGGAGTTTGGGGCAGAGTAGCAGAAAGGAAGGATTGGATTTTCTGGGTTTTGGTATAGTGAGACTTGGAGTAGGGACGGTTTTTGGGGGGTGCCGGTAGAGTCCGTTGTAGCCTTGGAAGCAGTGGATAAGGGAACTGCCACTAAGGGGGCTCTTTCAAGAGCCGCACAGAGGAAGCAGTGGGAAAGATTTGTTATGTTAGCTGTTTGTGTTAGGTTTAGCCCTTGACGGACAAGTTTTAACCATGAGAATGGGTCTTTTTTATTAGGGGGATTTAACTGCTCTTGTAGGTTTTGTTCCTGTGATTTTATGACTGAGGTTAAATTTTGTAAGACTTGTATATTTTGGGGGAGGGATTTTTGCTGGACAAGTGTCCTTTTTATTAGGAGGGTGGCAGTGGGATATGAGTCCCAAATGCTGTTTCCATAAAGTCCTCCTTTTACTCCGTCCGCCCATCGGGAGTCCCAGGGGTCTTTTATGTTTAGATGATATTTAAGGGGGTCACTTCTTCCATCGTAAGTGAAGAGATATTTGCTGCTTAACTTTCTGTCATGTGTATTATCTAGCATTGAATAGTGTATTTTACAATATTTGTATGGGCAACCCAGATTGGTTTGTTGTCAATAGTTCTTACAATTGTATTCTGTCTGGTCGTGTAGGAAACAGATGGATTGTCGAGCCCATCTATCAGCGATGGAAGTTAGGGAGAAATTTATGGAAAGAGCAGATTGACAGCCTTGAGGTGAGCAGTCTGCAGTGCCTTGCAGAACTGTATGTTGCTTGTCGTTGGAGGACCAAGTTTCAGTTATGGAGAATCTCCATATAAAGGTTGGGTTAGTAATTGCTGTTGGAATGTAGAAGAAGGATAGTAATAAAAGTGAATAAGAAGACTTCATCTACTGAGTAAGCGTAGAACGCACCTTGCCACTGGAGGTGTTCTACAAAGGTGAGTAGGCGAGAGAACCACTGTGTTGGGCTGGGGTCTGGGGGCAAATAGAGATCTGGGGTGATGTGTTGAAACTCTGCCAGATTTGTGTACAGTATGGTGAGGAATCGGGATAGTCGTAAAAGGCCTGGAAACGTGTTAATTAGGGAAGTTTGGTGAGCTTGAGGCGGGTGGGGGTGAGTTTAGTTGATTCCCACTTGTCGCCTTCTGCGGGGGCCCTCTTTAGTTGTGATATGTGGACCCAGTGTGTGAGGCCTAATAGCTTGGCTGCTGTGTGTGTGGATAGAAGGACAGTATATGGACCTTTCCACCTGGGCTGGAGGTCTTTGGCCTGGATGTTCTTTCAGTATACTTGATCACTTGGGCTGAGAAAGGTGTGTGGATTATAAGTGCTGCATGCTGTCTTAGTAGTTGTCTCAAAAGAGTTAAGTATGGAAGGTAATTTGCCAGTGGAGAAGAAAGGGTAGGCAGCTGTTGTAAGGTGAGGGGTCGGCCGTAAACTAGTTCGAATGGACGGAGGCCTGTTGGACTTCACGGGGTGGCCCGCAGCTGGGTTAAGGCTAGAGGCAGGAGGGTTACCCAGGACTGTCGAGTCTCGAGTGAGAGTTTGGTGAGTTGTTGTTTGATTAGTCCATTGGCTTTTTCTACTTTACCTGAGGACTGGGGTCTATAAGGGATGTGGAGTTTCCAGGTGATGTGTAGGAGGGCTGCCACCTGTTGGACTACCTTGGAGACGAAGGCTGGGCCGTTGTCAGACTGGAGGGTGAGTGGGAGGCCGAACCTAGGAATAATGTGTTCAGTGAGTATGGAGGCCACTATATTGGCAGTCTCTCCTGTGGTAGGATAGGCCTCTATCCATGCTGAAAAGGTATCAGCGAGGGTTAAGAGATATTTGAATTTTTTATGTTTTGGCATGTGGGTAAAATCAATTTGCCAATCTTCACCTGGTTGGTGTCCTCTGAGTTGGTGACTTGGGTGGGAGTTGCGTAATGCGCCTTGAGGATTTGACTTGAGGCATGAGGAGCACTGTTGGTTGATTATAGTTAGGTGTTTCATGAGTGTAGGGCAGTGGATAAGGGGGCTTAGAAGGTTATATAGAGCTCTGGGTCCTATGTGTAAGGAATTATGTACGTATCTTAAGACAGTGTGGAGTTGTGTTTTAGAAATAACTAATTTATTATTGATGTAAATCCAATTGTCTGGCTAGTCTGGCTGTTGAGTCTTGTAATAGTTTGTTTTTTTTCTTCCTGGGTGTAATTAGGGGTATATTGGGGAGAAAGAAAACAGACAGAAGGAAGTGTAGGGGTGGAGAATCCGGCAGCCGATTTGGCAGTGGTGTCAGCAAAATTGTTGCCAGCTGCCACCGGGTTAGATGGAATCTGATGACCTTTACAGTGTATGATGACTGCTTTGGAAGGTGCTGATAAAGCATCTAGCAGTTTAAGTATTTGCTTTTTGTTGATTATGGGGGTACCACAGGTGGTTAGGAACCCTCTTTTTTTCCAGATGACAGAATGGGTGTGTGCAATTAAGAAGGCATACTTAGAATCTATGTATATGTTTACTGTTTTTCCTCTAGATAGGAGGAGAGCCCTAGTTAGTGCGATAAGCTCCACCTGTTGTGATGTTGTTCCTTGTGGTAAAGGCTTAGCTCCTAGGGCAGTGGATGATGTAACTACCATGTATCCTGCCTGTCTGTTTCCTTGAGAATTTATAAAGGAACTGCCATCCACAAATAAGGTTAACTGTGGGCTCTCCAAGGGTTGGTCATGTAAATGCAAGTGACTAGGTGGTTGGGCCTCTAAAAGTTCTGGACAGGAGTGTTCAGTATGGGGTTGTTTGAGAGGGTTGGGGAGTAAGGTTGCTGGATTTAGAGAGGAGCAGACTCCTAGGGCAATGGTAGAGTCTTCTATGAACAAGAGGTGGAAAAGTTGGAACCTGGACGGGGTTAGGTGGCTGATACTTTTGTGGGCAATAAGGTCTTGAGGGCAGTGGGTAGAGAAGACTGTCAGGCTGCAGCCTCTGATGAGTTTCTTCGCTTCCTGGGTTAGACAGGCTGCTGCTGCTAGGGCCCGAAGACATGGCTGCCACCCTTGTACAGTGGGATCTAATTGTTTGGATAGATATGCCACAGGACGGTATGTGGTGCCTACAGGTTGGGCTAAAAGGCCAATAGCAACTTTTTGTCTTTCATCTGTGAAAAGCTGGAAGGGGCGTTGGAAGTCTGGGAGTGAGAGAGTAGGATGTGAGAGAAGGCAGTTTTTTAGGTGAGTGAAATGTTTATAGATTAACTTTGGGTTAGACAAAGGTCCTTGGGGAGTCTCCTTGACAGCTGCATATAGAGGTTTAGCCAAGATTCCGAAATTAGGAATCCAGTGTCTGAAAAACCCTACTAGGCCTAGAAAGGATTGGATTTCTTTAGCGTGTTAGGGAGGAGAAAGATTTTGTATTAGAGTTAAACGGTCTGTGGTGAGCGAGCGCGTTGTGGGAGTGATTTCAATGCCTAAATATATGACACGTTGTGAGAGTTGAGCTTTGTGTTTGGATACTCGGTAACCTTTGGATCCTAGATGATTAAGGAGGATTGCAGTGTCTAAAAGAGAGTCCTGTCTCGTGGGACTACAGAGTAAAAGGTCATCTACATATTGGAGAATTTTACTATTTGTAAGAGGGCAGGAGGCCAAGTCTTTTGCAGGGGCTTGCCCAAAGAAATGGGGGCTATCTCGGAACCCTTGGGGAAGCACTGTCCATGTCGGTTGGGTGGAGGCGTGGGTGTCTGGGTCTTCCCATGTAAAGGCAAAGAGAAACTGACAATCTGGGTGTAAGGGAATAGAGAAAAAATGCATCTTTTAGATCTAGCACAGTAAAGTGTGTTGTGTTAGATGGGATAAGAGAGAGAAGGGTATAGGGATTGGGAACTACTGGATGGGTGGGGCAAACAGCCTCACTGATAAGACGAAGATCTTACACTAACCGAAAAGTCCCATGTGCCTTCTTTACAGGTAGGATTGGGGTGTTACAGGGAGAATGAGTGGGGATGAGGATGTGTTGGCTGAGTAACCTAGTAATGATTGGTTTTAGTCCTCGTAAGTGTTGTGGAGAGAGAGAGAACTGTGGGCAGGTTGGAAACTGAGATGGGTTTTTAAGTTTTATGAGTATTGGTGGATGATGGTCCACCACGACAGGAGTGGAGGTGTCCCACACTTGGGGGTCTATAGGAATGGGGAAATTAGGGAAAGGGTTAGGGTTGTTGGAGTCATTTGAGTTAGTTAATACTAGAAGTAGATGGCAGGCGGCGTGGGGGGAGCTAGTAGGAAGGGAGATACAGGCTTTCAGTTGACTTAGGATATCTCGGCCTAGTAGAGGAGTGGGGCATGAGGGGATGATGAGGAACGAGTGTGCAAAATAGTTATTGGCCAGGCAGCAATTAAGAGGTGGTGTTCTAAGAGGACTAGACGGAGTGCCTCCAACTCCTATAACTGAAATATGAGATGGGTGACTAGGTCCACTAAATGATGGCAAAACAGAGTAGGTAGCCCCCATATCCAAAAGAAAAGAAACTGGCTTACCCGCTACCTGAAGAGTTACCCGAGGCTTGGCGAGGGTGATGGGGGTCCCCGAGTCCAGGCGACTTCAGTCGTCGTCTAGGTGTAAGAGCCAGAAGGAGCTCCCAGGGTCCTCAGAAGGGACATCACGTTGAGACGCTATGCCTGTTTTCAGGATGGGACAATCTGACTTCCAATGCCCTTCTTCTTGGCAAGCCAGGCAGGGTGTGGACAGTGGATGAGGATTGGGACAGTGACTTGCCCAATGTCTGCGTTTGCCACACTTAAAACACGGTTGTGTTGGACCTGAAGGTTGGGCCTGTGGGCATTTGTCAGCCCAATGACCTGGGGTGCCGCACTTATAACAGGCCCCCTTTGTTGCCTTAGTAGGCTTACCTCCCAGCCTGGGATTGAGATTAGGTTGCAGGACTGCCACTAGTGCTTGGGCATTGAGGGCTGCCTTCTGTTTGGCCCTATTTTGTCTCTGGGCCTCAGCTGTCTCTTCTCGCGAATTAAAAACTTTAAAAGCTAGCTTGACTAAATCTTGGATGGGGGTCTGAGGACCATCTTCGGCTTTTTGGAGTTTTTTCCTAATATCTGGGACCGATTGTGAAATAAAATAAGATGCCAAGATAGTGGCCCCAGCTGTGGAGGCTCGGTCTAATCAGGTATACTGGGTTAAAGCCTCTGTTAGCCTATTTAAGAATGTGGCCGGATTTTCATCTGGACCTTGAATAATTTCTTTTAATTTATTAAAATTAACTGTTTTGTTTGAGGCTGCCTGCATACCTGCCAGGAGGCATTGGGTCATGATGTCTTGCCTTCAGCGACCCGGCTGGTCTACTTGGTAGTCCCATTCTGGGTCAATAGATGGGACTGCTTGTTCCCCTACTGGAACAGCAGCATCCGTTAAGTGTAACTGATCTGCATGCTGCCTGGCTGCCGCTAGGATGAGCTCTCGCTCCTCAGGGTTTAGAGTAGAGGTAAGAATGACATGGAGGTCGTGCCAGGTTAGATCGTAGGCCTGGCACAGGTACCTGAATTCTTTGGTATAAACCGTAGGGTTGGCAGAGAAGTCTCCTAAGCATTTTTCAATCTTGGAAAGATCTGATAGTGAGAAAGGGACATGGACCCTGACTACACCTTCTGCACCGGCCACCTCGCGTAGGGGGGCCAGAACCGTAGGGGGTTGAGGGGTAGGAGTGGGAGTAGGAGCAGGGCCTGAACAATCTTTGGAACAGGTGTGAGAGGATATGGGTGAATCAAGGTGGCGAGAGGGAGGTGCCAAGGGGGTGGGGGAAGGGGTGGCAGGTGGAGCCAAGGTAGAGGTGGAAGTGGAAGGGGGCGAAGTATAGGGTGGAAGGGGAGGGGAGGCGGCTGCTGGAGGTCTGAAATGGGAGTTTCCGAGATCCTCGGGCAGGTCGGACAGGAAGGATGACTCCTCTTTGTCGACTCCACGGGGACCCCAGCCCTGGCCAACATGACTTGGGCCAAGGAGCATTGACTACATAAGTCTGGTCGAGAGCGTAAATCTCAAAATCCTTGTATATAATTTATTTCAGACCACTTGCCTAGGCACCGGCAAAAATTGCCGAAGTCGATTAAAATATTACGATCTAGGGTGCCTTCAGGCGGCCATTGGGACTGATTGTCTAGTTTACATTGCAGCCACGCCACAGTGGAGAGGAAAATTAGTCGCTTTCGCTTTAGATCCTGCTCTAATTGTAGGTTTTTTAGGTTGCCTAATAAACACCCTAAAGGGGTGTCTCACGGAATTTTGGACTGGGGATTACCCATTGCCTTTCTTTGGCTAATGGAAACCGGGCTGTGGCTGACTCCAAAGCGTCCTTTGGAATCACTAAAGACTGGCGGCTTGTGGAGCCGTAAGTGGATGGAGAGACTTCTGAGCAGACGTCTCTGTCTCAGAAGGCTTCCTATGGGTCACCTGGTGACCTCAAAAGTGGCCTTGGGCCTGCGCAGGACTTCTTGGCCAAGGAGTGGGAAAGAAAGACAAAGGGCACTTACCTCAGGAGATTCTGGAGGAATGGATTGGTAGAAAGCGATTCTTTGGCTCCTGGTCTGTCCGCGGCGTGGAAGGAGGAGGCACCTCGGACCTTGGGGCACCCTGAGGAGGGGTCTCCTCCCGGGTTTCGGCACCACCTGATTTATCTAATTCCTTTTGGCCAGGAAAGAGTTAGGCGCTGGAGGCAAGTGGTAGGAAAGAAAGAACTTTATTGACCAACAGGTCAGGGCTCTTGGGCGAGGTTCACCGGTCCTCTAAGTGGGGCCAGGGTAGTAGGGCCGGCGCTCTCGGGCGAGGTTCCTCAGTCCACAAGCAATGGGGCCGGGGAAGTTCGTGCTGGCGCCTGCCCGCGACTTTTATGTCCTGGGTTTGGAAATGGGAGGGCAGTGGGTGGGATAAGGGCGTGCCAGGGGTGTCTTTGTAGTAAGTTTCAGTTTCCTCAAATTGACCTCACGTTGCGCCTGCTCAGTTGGTCTGCTTTTTTCCCGCGCGGGCTGCATTTTCCCGTGCGCGGGTAAGTTGGATGATGAAGAACCCGGAAGTAGTAGGGGCTGCATCTCTTCTGTTCACCTCCCTCCATCTTGTCCTTTTCCCTTTCACCCAGACAAGGAGATCGAGACCAGCCTGGTGAAACCTGTACTAAAAATACAAAAATTAGCTGGGCACTGTTGGGTACACCTGTAGTCCCCAGCTACTTGGGAGGCTGAGGCAGGAGAATCACTTGAACCCAGGAGGTGGAAGTTGCAGTGAGCCCAGATCTCGCCACTGCAGTGCAGCCTGGGAGACAGAGTGAGACATCGTCAAAAACAAACAAACAAACAAACAGAGTGAGACATCGTCAAAAACAAAAAAACAAAACAAAACAACAAAAAACACTGCAAAAAAAAAAAAAACCAAGCTGATACAATAAAAAATAATTTCATATCAAGTTTACTTTATTGATTTGCTGGGACTATATTTACCTTTATCGAGAGAACCCGCTCCCGATGTTTGACGCGGGTTCTTTTCTATTTCCTAAGTGTCTTGGCTGGGTTGAGAAATAAAGGGAAAAAGCAAAAGAGAGAGAAATTTAAAGCTGGGTGTCCGGGGGAGACATCACATGTGAGCAGGATCCGTGACGTTCCCCAAGCTATAAAACCAGCAAGTTTTTATTAGCAATTTTCGAAAGCAGAGGGAGTGCACAAATAGGGTGTGGGTCACAGAGATCACATGCTTCACAAGGTAATAAAATATCACAAAGCAAATGGAGGTAGAGCGAAATCACAGGACCACTGGTAGAGGAGAAATTAAAATTGCTAATGACGTTTCAGGCCCGCATTGTCATTGGTAACATCTTATCAGGAAGCAGGGTTGAGAGCAGATAACCTGTCTGACCACAATTTATTAGGCGGGATTTTTCCTCCACCTAATAAGCCTGGGAGCGCTACAGGAGGACGGGCCTTATTTCATCCCTCAGGCTTCAACCATAAAAGACGGGACGCTTTAAAAAGGGGCCATCTATAGGCCTACCCTCAGGGTGCATTCTTTTTCTCAGGGATGTTCCTTGCTGAGAAAAAGAATTCAGCGATATTTCTCCTATTTGCTTATGAAAGAGGAGGAATATAGCTCTGTTCCGTCCGGCTCACAGGCAGCCAGTTCAAAGTTACCTCTCTTGTTCCCTGAACATCGCTGTTAGCCTGTTCTTTTTTTTTAAGATGCCCAGATTTCATATTGTTCAAACACACATGCTCTACAAACAATTTGTGCAGTTGATACAATCACAGGGTCCTGAGGCGACATTCATCCTCCTCAGCTTACAAAGATGAGGGGATTAAGAGATTAAAGACAGGCATAGGAAAACACAAAGATATTCATTGGGGAAGTGATAAGTGTCCAAGAAATCTTCACAATTTATGTTCAGAGATTACAGTAAAGACAGGTGTAAGAAATTATAAAAGTATTAATTTGGGGAACTAATAAATGTCCATGAAATCTTCACAATTTATGTTGTTCTGCCGTGGCTTCAGTCGGTCCTTCCATTTGGGGTCCCTGACTTCCCACAACAGCCTTAGACCTTGAAACTTTAGCATCGGATTAAGATCATCTGTAAATGTAAAAAACAAGATTTTGAATATATACTATGAAAAACTACAGTATATTGTAGTATGTAAAATAGTATATAGCATATTATATATACTACATAGCATAGTATATTATAGTATGTAAAATATCTCAAGGATAGTTTTTATATTGGTTATATGCTAAATGATAGATTTTGGATCGGCTGGTTTAAATAACATAAGTATTAAAATTAAGTTCACCTGTTTTGTTTTTACTTTTCTAATGTGGCCCCTGGAACATTTAAACTTGTCTATATGGTTTGCACTGCATTTGTTAGGCAGGGCTGCTGTGGTGATTCACATGAAGGAGACAGTTACGGTTCTCTTCATAAAAGCGAACTTGACAGCGCATTTTCACAACATTTAAATTTTTCTCTAGCTCCTTTGCATTTTACTAAGAAAAAACCACCTTGAAACGCAGAAGTTTCAAAAATATGTGTTTCACAAAGTTAAAGTTAGAAAGGTTTCTCAGTGTTTTAATATGTGACACACAGACACACACACACACACACACACACACATACACACACACAATTATAGACATTATACTCTGAGTCATTTCCTAAATTGATTTTAGCTCATCACCCATTTCCCAGGGAACGTCTTTCAGGAATAGCATTCTATGGATCATAACTGGGGAAGCATAATGATAGTTATGTGACTCATTATTTTGATCATTTTTATTCCAACATTACCAGCGTCAGGACCTCTCAGCATTCCTCACGTGTATTGTGTGTGTTCTCAGGCTATCTGGTGCCCATTCCCCACGGCTAAGTGGCCTTTTCCAGCTTTTGCTTCCTACAATTCCTTCTGTCATTCTTTCTCCCATTTTCAGACTCATCCTTTGAGGGTAAAACCAAATAATATAATTAATCAAATAGCGTGTGTGAAATCCCTATCCCAGTGTAGTACCTGCATTTCCATATGCTAAACATATTTAATTTTTATCACTAGCTTCAATTAAATATTCAAGACATTACATTAAATACCAGAGGATGCTCAGTGCTACTGATTCAAAATTTATTGTTGACTAATGGGTACTAATTAATTGTCAGGTACGTTAATAAATATTTATTGAGAGTTTACCTTGTTCAAGCAGTTGTGGTTTGGACACTGGAGACTCATCAGTAATAGGCAAGCATGGAATTTAATAATCTGACCTCATGGAGAATAATCGTGTTCATTAATAAATACCATACATGTAGCAAAACAGGTCAATACCAGTGTGGTACTAGTTCATTTATTATTATTTTGAGATTTGTTTTCTCCTTATATTAAGAAAGGTGATTTGTGTGGAACTGCAAGGCAACAATTTGCTCATAAGAAACATTCAAGAAAAGTGAATTTTCTGTCTTATAAGCTACAAACTGCAATTGAGTTATTTTTATAAAACTCAAATTAATAAAGAATATAAAATTGCCTACTGAGAAAGCAGATTGACTATTAATTAGTAGGAGTTCCATGCTTTTCATTTTCTTGTTCTTTTTACTCTTGTTGGAGTGATTTAGCATATAACATCCCATTTGATTCCTGATGAGAAAGAGGGAAACTGAGGATTCTTTTCACTGTGCTGAGGAAGGGTAGCTAGATTATTGTAGTTGGGATTGAATTTTGTCATTATATTAGAATGAAAAACCTTAGTTACAGAAATAACATAGGCTTTTTCAGTTATAAATAGTTTACTTAAGATGTTCCTCATTAGTAATCAGAATGGGGAAAATATTTGGTGAGACATAAGATTATCCTATATATTCTTGATTGCATACAGGAGACAAATCAGAAATAATTAAATTCAGTATGAAATATTTTACCTTAAGTTGTGCGTGTGTAGATGTGCATGTGTGTGTGTGTTTACAATCTCAGGGAGTCTTATGCATTTTAATTGTGAGTCCTTTGATTAAAAAAAAAAAACCCAGATTCTTTCTTGAGTAAATACAATTCTTTATCAAAGACTTATTTTCTAGAAAAGAGGACTATTACATGACAGAATTTAGTTATCTATATCTAACAAAAGTGAAAGATGTAATACACATAGACTATTGAGTGTGGCCATGTGGTTCTCCACTAGTTCCCAAGACTCCCTTTCAAACATTAGATTTACACCAGAGTTTGACCATTTTGCAAAAGTATGAGTCGGTTGTAAAAATCTTTACTGAGGTAGGTATTTGAGACAGTCGGAGACAGAGGGAGGTAAGACCATCATGTTTAAAATTAAGTAAAACTAAAGGATGGATGTACATTTCTTAACTACTGGATGAGAACCCTAGCGGAAGTAGGATCCCTGCTGGTGCAGAGTTTGAGCATCCCAAAGGAAGTGCCATTTGAAGTTAGTCCTACAAGATGGCAGGCTTTTATAGATAGAGATGGAGAAGAAAACTTGCGAACACATGGGGATAAGGGAGAAAATGTAAATCTCCATCAGGGAATAGCAAATAATGCTGTGAAGAAATGCAAGGAAACAGGGCTCAAGATGGAAATTATAGCCACGTTGTAAATTGGCAGTGAAATTAAAGTTGCCCAAGAATGCACAATGCCAGGCTGTGTTCAATAACGTACTGGCACATGGGCTCCGGCACTGGCATTCTATTCCGTTGTCTTATTGTTCGATGCGATCTGATTGTCTATTTATGTTGTAGTCTCTGAATCTCATGACACTTATTCAGTAAACAATAAAATTTAATAATTTGACTTAGGAATATTAATCTTTTAGGAGAATAATATTTAGAGATATATTGATTTGGTTAGATGCAAGTTTTGCCAGCCTGAATCCAATTTTCAAACCAAAAACCTTCTGCATGGCAAAGGAAACAATCAACAGAGTGAAGAGACACTCTAGGCAATGGGAGAAAATATTTCAATTTAGATGGAATGAGTAAGTTCTGGTGATCTATTGTACAGCATGGTGATTGATGATGGTTAATGATAATATAGCATATACTTAAAAAAAATTTTTTTGAGAGGGAGTCTCACTCCCAGACTGGAGTACAGTGGCATGATCTCGGCTCACTGCAACCTCTGCCTCCGGAGTTCAATGGATTCTCCCTCCTAAGCCTCCCGAGTAGCTGGGATTACAGGCGTGCACCACCACGCTCAGCTAATTTTTGTTTTGTATTTTAGTAGACATGGGGTTTCACCATGTTGGCCAGGCTGGTCTTGAACTCCTGACCCCAAGTGATCCACCCGCCTCGGCCTCCCAAAGTGCTGGGATTACAGGCGTGAGCCACTGTGCCCGGCCTATTTTAAAATTTTTAAGGGAATAGATCATAAATATTCTTACCACAAAAATTATATCTACTTTAGGTGACATATAAGTTAATTAACTTGTTTTAATTATTTTGTAATGTATATATATCAAAATATCACATGGTACACTGTAAATATGTACAATTTTTTTAGTCAATTATACTTTAATGAAGCTGGAGAGAGAAATGCAGCTTTTTCTGCAAGCATTCATATATTTCATAATAATCAGCTTGAATGGAGAATTAAATTTTCATTCTTCATGGCTGTCCTTGATTTGGGTATACTTCTGAGATAGAAAAAAATTTTATTCTAATAAATGTAGCTAAACGGCTATCATGATTACTACATTTGATCCAAAAGTCTGTGGACATATACCAAGATCCTATCTTAAAGCCACCATGTTTGGCCTTCTCAGAAAAATGGCAGTGAAATTAAAATTGCTCAAGAATGTACAATGCCAGGCTATGTTCAATAACATACATGCATATTGGGCTCCATCACTGGTATTCTATTCCAGTGTCTCATTGTTTGTTGCAATCTTATTTGTCTATTTTTGCTTTTTTTGCCAGTGCTTTTGCGGTGATGTCTAAAAAAATCACTGGCCACACCAGTGCCAGGAAGCTTTCTCCCTGTGTCTTTTTCTCTAAGAGTTTTACAGCTTCAGGTCTTACATGTATGTCTCGATTCCATTTTGAGTACCTTTTTGTATATGGAGTGAGATACAGACCTAATTTCATTCTTCTGCGTGTAGATATTCAGTTTTTCCAACACCATCTATTGAAAAGACTGTCCTTTCTCTGTTATATGTTCTTGGAATAGAAAAGAGGGCCCAGAAATACGTGCACTGATTTATAGTCAGCTGAAGGCCCTTTTAAAAGTGTTGTCAAACCAAGTGTTCCTTTCCTGTTAACACTGAAAACAAGCTTCTACATTTAGTGCATCTCCAGCAAAGATGCAGAAAATAACTGCTGAAGAATACAGATGTTTCTTGATAGTAAAATTCCTATTTAATATAAATGTTACAGATTATATGCTAATATAAAGTTGTGAATTAATTAAAGGACAATTGATCTCAAAAGTGCCTATGCTAAAACAGAGTACTAAACGGTGAAAAATCATGTTTGGCAATGGAATGTTTTCCACAATGTATTGAAAAGAAGCCTGATTTTACTTTTCTCTAACAGAATATATATATAGGTTCAGTTATTGATGTTTATTAAGCATCTTGGGTTAAACCTTGTGTATTAATTTATTCTCACATTGCTATGAAGAAATACCTGAGACTAGGTAATTTCTAAAGAAGTTTAATTGACACACAGTTCTACATGGCTGGGGAGGCCTCAGGAAACTTACAGTCATGGTTGTTGAAGAGGAAGCCAACGTGTCCTTCTTCACAAGGTGACAGAAGATATTTTTATATCTTCATTTTATCCACAAAACAATACACAAATGAACAATAAGTTGATTGTTTCATTGATCATTGTTTGCTTTGGCAAATATTTCTCCCAGGGGAAGCTGAATTAGGGTGGAAAATACTTTTTGCTATTTGGAGAAACAACACTCAGAGAAAGTCTCCATAGTTAGTGGAATTCCAGAATCCAATTAGCACCAGAATGAAATGTCAGTAATAGGTCTCAGAATTTTATGTCAAATGTGCTCTTGATGAGCCCGGACATATTGTCACAAATAAGTTATCTTAATGCTGATTTTATTTTGTTGTATTGTAATTGTTGAGCAAAGGGGGAAAGGCCCCTTATAAGATGATCAGATTTCATGAGAACTCACTCACTATCGTGAGAACAGCATGATGAGGTCCCAGAAGGTCCCTTCTGCAACATGCGGGGATTAAGGGAACTACAGTTCAAGATGACATTTGGGTGGGGGCACCGCCAACCCATATCACCCTGGATCTGTGGTATTGCTCTGCCTTGCCGGCAGTAATAAACAATAAATAAATATTGCTACCACGTGCAAGAAGAAGAACTCCTTGATTCAAATCTTTACAACAGAAAAATAAACTTAGGTCACTGTAAATGCTTTATTTTTTATCATTTATCTGTGTAAACCCTATTATGAAATAAAAAGAGTGAGTGATGGGATCAAATTTGTGTTGACTAAGGAATAACAGCAGTTTCAGGCAGCATACTAGAACTGCTAAAGACATTTGTAATCATTTAATCCAACAATCTTAAGAACATTTTTTGAAACTGAGCTAGGGGGTGTCTATAATTTGACTCATATCTCACAGCTAGTACTGGAAAGACAAGAGACCAGTCCCCCCTTCTTGGTTCTTAACTCTTGATCCAGTGCTTTTCTTCTGTAACGAGATTCACCTTCAGTCTTGTTTTGTGTCACTTTCTACGGGTGCTTCGAAGTTATTTAAAAAAATAAAAATATCTGGGCTATTTTGTTTCCATTTTCTTTAAGTTTAGTTGCAGTTAAAACTTGTTTATGTCCCTTCTAGGTATTAGTGCTACAGACCTTCCTCACGGTGGACTGGAATATCTATTCTATCGTGTTTGCTAAGGACCTTTTATTTAAGCTGATAATAGTTCTAACTTTCATGTTGATATTGATTATGAATATCAATGGAGTAGAATGAAAAACCTGTGTGGTAGAATCACATATTCAGGACTGTCAAAGACCACTGTGTGACAGTCACAGCGAGATGAATGAAATATATAAATAAACAGGAATTTTTGGTTCTTTTTAATGTTAAGGTTTTCACTGTTAGACACTTGAATTTATCTTAATATTGAGAGTATAATTATGTTATACCATGTCAAAAAACCCGTATAAATTTAAAATAAGAATTTTTTATGTTTCGATAAAAACATCACTTTCATAGAAAGCACATTTCTTACACTGGCAAGGCCAGCATCTTGCGTCCTTGTAGACAGACCTTCATGGGAAATCAAATTATATAATTCAAGGTTGTTTTGAGGTCATGTCAAAGAAGAGGAAGGAGCATAAATCACATGATTTCCATAGACTCAGGTGCTGGACTCCGCTATAGGGCGGCACCTATCTGTCTTTTGTCGTCTTTCTATAATGGTTAATTCCAGACTGAGAAACCGCATACATCTTCCAACTGGTCAATTCTTTATTTTAATATATTAATACCTTTGGCTAAGTTTTGGGCTTAGGGATAACATTTTTTAAAAAGACTTTGCTTACTTATTTATCCTTTAACAACAATGACAGTAACCACCATCAATTATTTGTACACTTAAAATTCTCGAGGCACTCTGCTGGACTTTAAATGCATTATCTGTTTCAAGCATCACAAGCCTGTGGGCTATGTCTTCTTCCCTTTCTTGCAAATGAAAATTCTTGCGTCTCAGAGGGCTTAAACAGCTTGCAAGATCTCACACTGGATTAAGCCCAAGTCTGTCTGACTCAAAGGTCTCTCTGTCTGCTGTACTTTCTGTGCTGGATTTTTATAGTCTCTTTCTTGCCTCACAGTCAGCCAGGCTGAATCTAATATATACCTCTGTCTTTTCTTTTTCATCCCGACTGCTGTACTCTTAAGTCTGTCTGGGTGTCATGATTTGTTACCTAGACCACTGGACTAGTCTTCTACAAGGATTTCACAACCCCCTTTCCCAATTCTAATCTATTTTACATAATTAAAGGATCAATTTTTCTAAGGCACTTTCTGATTATGCTGTTTACCTTTAAAGGAATCATTGAGACTCCCTATTGCCTATGCAAAATAATCACAGTTCCTGGTTGGACAAACAGCATACCCCGTGTCTAGCTTCACAGTTCCTGTATAACCCATCCTCTTACTAAGCCTCTTTGCAAGGCATACGGCATAGGCAAACAGAAGCACTCACTGTGTTCTGGATACAAATCTGCTGTACTGTTTACTCTGTGAGGAATACCCTCCTGTTAGGAATTGCTTCATGGCTATCTCCAAATCTTCTCTCTCAACTTAACCCAAGTGAGGTGTAAACTGTAGCAACTGACTTGGGAAGGTGTTGTATATATAATGCATGTTTCTGTTTTTCTTTAAAAATCATCTCTAACAGATTCTTGTAGGTACAGTTCTTCTCTTGAGCTTCCACAGCCCTTGCTCTGTGCTTCCATTCTTATTCTTTTATTGCTTTTAACACTATTCTCTGCTATGGCCCTTAATACCTTTAACATTATGCTGGAGCGATATAAGCATGCCATTTCTTACCAGAAAGTAAGTTTCTTGTCACAGGCTGATTCATCTGAAAGTTGAGACTGAAACATGGTTTCTGTTTGGGAACTGAGCTTATGAATCACTTATACACTTATACAGGACTGCGGGAAGGGAAGGAGACAGGGAAGGAAAGGATGTGTGTTAAGGGGCAGGTTAATGCTCCGGAAACTTGAGACTCAATCCCTTTGGGAATCTCTGTAAGACCTCCTAGCCTCCCAGCTAGGGAAGAAGTTGGGATATCGACATGCTAAATTCCCTCTGGTACTATTTGAGGGGCACTCCCTGTCAAAGTACTCCCAGGCCTCCCAGTCTAGCCAGCACAGACTGAACATGTCCAGCAGTCACCAGACATGCTCAGGCAGAGAGCCACTTGGTGTGCTTGAGAAATTTGTGTGCTGAGGAAATTGGTGTGGGATAAGACTGCCATATGCCTCCAGGCCGAAGACTTGAGGATTTATCTCTACATTCTCCATAGCATCCACAATTCTTAGCATGGTGTCATTTATTCATTTATTTGTTCATTTAACAATAGTGGCTATTGGGTGCCAGACCCTCTGCTGGGGCTTGTGAGTATAACCCATGAACAAAATGGACTTGGCATCTGCTCACATAGAGCTTACCACACTCTAGTGAGAAAAGGTCTGCAATCATTGAAGGAAATAACCAGGGGAATAACCTTATGTTAGTCCATTCTCACACTGCTAATAAAGACTTATCTGAGACTGGGTAATTTATAAAGTAAAGAGGTTTAATTGACTCACATTTCTGTAGGGATGGGGAAGCCTCAGGAAACTTACAATCACGGTGGAAGGGGAAGTAAACCCATCCTTCTTCTCATGGCGGCAGGAATGTGAAGTGCTGCATAAAAGCGGGGGAAGCCCCTTATAAAGCAATCAGATCTCGTGAGAACTCACTCAGGATTACTAGAACAGTATGGGGGTAACCACCCCCATGATTCAATTGCCTCCTACTGGGTCCTTCCCAGGATATATGAGGATTATGAGAACTGCAATTCAAGATGACATTTGAGTGGGGACACAGCCAAACCATAAGAAACTTGAACAGAGAGATGTTCACTCTCAGTAGGTTGGTTGGTCTACAGGAAATGATGCTTAAGGTGAGACCTCTGGAATAAGAAAGAGCCAGCACATGAACAGCCAGGGTGGAAGCGATCCATCAAAGCCAAAGGCAATTGCAGGAGCTAGCCATGTGACCTGCACATTTTCCAAAGGTTAAGGCACTGGATCCCACTGAGTGAGGGGAGACTGACTTCCCATCCACTTCTTGTGCTGTTGACTTAAAGAAACCACATTGTAAACATACGTAACAGATATCTCTGGTATCAATTTTTAATTTACTATTGTTATTGTTATTATTCACCACATAAGACCAAAGTTCGGTAGTGATGAGGTTGAGAACTGTTCCTTACCTCAAGCTGGTAGTCACAGCTATCCACGTCCCTGTCTTTCTGGAAACTTGCTCTGTTTTTCCTTGCTCATTGATAAACTAGAGAATAACCCATTTTCAGGTCTTGGGTTACATTTGGCTTTAACTTCTCTCCTTCAGAGGTCTCACGAGCCAAATTATCTCAGCCAGTTTCTCATTCAGTCCCTCTTAATTGTACCATCTGGGTCCCGGAGCTGGCTCCTGGACCTGGCTCCTGAGTTGCTTATTGGTCCTGCACCTGTCAGTTCCAACTGGACAGTATGCCAATTCCTAAATGCAGTGTTTCAGAAGTGCTAAAAGTTCCCTTGTATTATTGCAAGATATTTCTACTCCTGTTTATAGGACCATCATTATCTCAGTGACCCTGTCATCATTCATTAAATACCTGTCATCATTCATTAAATACCTGTTATCATTCAAGCTTTCTCACCTAATTGCTCCTACAAAAGATAGTAAATGGGGTAAGGTAAGTACTCAATAGGTATTTCTTATTAATAATGAAAGCATTTATCCTTTTTGTATCTTTATCCACAAGACAATACATAAATTAACAATAAATTGATGGTTTCATTGATCATTGTTTGCTTTGGCAAATATTTATCCTAGGGGAAGCTGAATTAGGGTGGAAAATACTTTTTGCTATTTGGGGAAACAACACTCAGAGAAGGTCTCCATAGTTAGTGGAATTCCAGAATCCAATTAGCACCAGAATGAAATTTCAACAATAGGTCTCAGAATATTATGTCGAATGTGCTCTTGATGAGCCCAGACATTCTCACAAATAAGTTGTTTTAATGCTGATTTTATTTTGTTGTATTATAATTCACAAAATGCTACTAATACCAAACAAGGGAATCAATGTGATGCCTGGTATGTTGTAGGACCACAGTGATGTATATTGAATAAATGAATACATGAATGAATAAACATCATGATCACTGACCCCTAGGTGTTGAATTTGATGATATTTAAAGATGTTCTTCACTGCCTTCATTGCTCTCCTCCTTTAACCAACAGAAATAGCTTACCCTTCTCTTGTACATATTCCAAAGCATATATTTTACTCCTTCCAATGGAGATTCCAGCAGGATTTTCATGTTCTGATCTCTAAAAAAGCTAGCAAGGATTGGCAAAGTAGTCCACCAATTTGGCAAACCGTTCTCGAGCCAGTGAAGCATGCAAAGTGATGCCCATTTATAAAATGATCATAGAAACAAAGTGAGCACGTTCAGTAATATCTAGAAGTGGCCTAGCTTACTAATAATTTGATTTATGGAAAAATGGCTGAAATTAATAGGTAAACACTTTTAGTTTTCTATTACATGTGTTTATTTTATTATCCTTTGCCTGTGAGTCTGAAAGATTGTGATGAATAATCTAATAATAGGTGCTGTGTAATTTCAAGAAATTCGGTGTAAATTATATTTAGTTGATTTTTAAGTATTTCCATACTAAATCCCCCAAAGCAAAAATAATAATTTGCAATTTTTATCTTCTAATCTCCAAAGTTAAAGAGGACAGATAAAATATTATCAACAGATGCCTCACAGGCTGTATCTCTTCTGATTCTATTACATTTTCTGTGGTTTTATTTCTGTTCGTAATAAGGTGGCCCCATTCTGTATTTGTAATTTCCAATAGGAAAATACCTAGTTTTCTATATATTCCTATAAATATAATTTTTACTTGAGATTAATAAAAACATTTCTCAAATATAAATTGTGCAATGTACATATTGAATTATACTGATTTCAATGCACTATAGCAGCAATTTCCAACCTTTGGCACCAGGGACCAGTTTTGTGGACAGTTTTTCCACAGACTGGGGGAGAGGGATGGTTTCAGGATGATTCAAGTGCATTACATTTATTGTGCACTTTATTTCTATTATTATTACACCATAATATATATCTCACCATAATGTAGAATCAGTGCAAGCCCTGAGCTTGTTTTTCTGTAACTAGATGGTCCCATCTAGGGGGCATGGAAGACAGAGATAGATCATCAGGCATTAGATTTTCATAGGTAGCACACAACCTAGAACCCTCACATGCGCAGTTTACAATAGGGTTTGCGCTCCTATAAGCACCTAATGCTGCCACTGATGCGACAGGATGCAGAGCTCAGGCAGTAATGTGAGCACTGGGAAGCAGCTGGAAATACAGATGAAGTTTCGCTTGCTCACCCACTGCTCACCTCCTGCTGTGTGGCCCCTTTCCTGATGGACCTGGGGGTTGGGGACTCCTCCACTATAGAGTTCAGTTTCTCGAGGTCCTAATAAATAGCACGTTATACTTTGTATGTTTGGGATGGCATTAGTCCGTGTATTTGTCCATGGCATTAGTCATTGTCTGTGTATTTGTTACTATATGTTCCTGATGAATCAACGAGGGTCAGTATCAGTAGGTGAGACAATTGTTTTCACTGTGTAGATCAAAAACTCCACAGCCAGATTTTATATATACATATGTATAATATATATTATATATGAATTTATACATATATAATATGTAATAGTTTATCTTATTTATTATGTATTTATATTTATATATTACATATGAATATATAAAAATCTATATATATTATTATACTTTAAGTTGTAGGATACATGTGAAGAATGTGTAGGTTTGTTACATAGGTATACATGTGCCATGGTGGTTTGCTGCACCCATCAACCCGTCATCTAGGTTTTAAGTCCCACATGCCTTAGTTATTTGTCTTGATGCTCTCCCTCCCCTTACCCCCGACCACCTGACAGGCCCTGGTGTGTGATGTTTCCCTCACTGTATACATGTGTTTTCATTGTTCGACCCCCACTTATGAGTGGAATGATGCGGTGTTTGGTTTTCTGTCCCTGTATTAGTTTGCTGAGAATGATGGCTTCCAGCAAACATGCTCTTTGATTAAAAAACTGAATTTCAGTTTTCTATTTGAAAATTATACTGAACTCGACAGGGTGCGGTGGCTCACACCTGTAATCACAGCACTTTGGGAGGCTGAGGTGGGTGGATCACGAGGTCAGGAGTTTGAGACCAGCCTGGCCAGCATGTTAAAATCCCGTCTCTACTGAAAATCCGAAAATGAGCCAGTTGTGGTGGCGGGCACCTGTAGTTCCAGCTACTCGGGAGGCTGAGGCAGAATCACTTGACTCCAGGAGGCAGAGGTTGCAGTGAGCCGAGATCACCCCACTGCATTCCAGCCTGGGCAACAGAGCTAGACTCCATTTCAAGAAAATTTTACTGAACGAATGTGTTGATTTCATTTCTAACTGTTCTTTTATTGACCCATTCTAAGAATGTAGGGGGAAAGTTTTTATATAATCTACTTTTATTACACAAAGTGATATTTTAGTTATTTCTTTGTTTATTCTCAGGTTATTAATCATTTGACCCACATTGACAGACGAATGAGAAAGTGTTTGGGGACAAGAGAACAGGGAGAAAATGGGTTATTTAGTGAAGTTCAGGCTTAAGATTAGAACCTTATGAGACTAACATAGTTATTATTCAGTTGGACTAATGGATTTAAGATCATGAGTCCACAGAATGTGTAAATGCCACTTAGAACAGGAAGTGGTGACCTCTTATCCAGAAGAAACTTCTCATAGGCATGAATCAATGTCAACTGAGGAACGTTCTAGAAAGTGTTTTCAGTCATCTCCTTTTCTGGCAAGACATAAATGAACTGGATATGCTAATAATAATTGTAATGGGCACTCCCCAAAATGTCACAATTATTCTTAGAAACAAACACTTAAATGAGACGGATGATAAGTGACCAATGGTGACTTACGTTTCATTTCACTGTCCTTCTGTAGTAAAATACTGCTGACTGCAAAGAGCCGTGTTTAGTGTTGTGTCTTAGTATCAAACTGACTGAATTAGACCCATCTTTGCTGCTTTTTTTTATGCTTGTATTTGTGACTCTGAGAAATTATGCATTTTCCAAGCGATTTCACATGTTTTAATACCCTTCTGCCCGAATTGTACGTGGATGAATTTTCTATTCTTAGGAAAGATGATTCTGACTCTATATTAAAGTAGAAGAAGGAAATTGTTTTTATTAAGCATACAGAACCCCAGACAGCAGGGTACTCTGCAATACAATGGGTCATTTTTCAACAGTTTATAGCTAACTGATGTGCTCAAACAAAATGCAGAAGTAAATGTACAAATAATTAGGAAATTTGTTTCTATTCTCATCCCTTGAGCTTCTCAGAAAGTTAGTTATGCCAAAGTATGCAGTGAAACTACATACAATTTACATTCAATTTTGACTCCTTTTTCCAGGAACCCAAGCCATTTTTTTGGATTAAGAAAAAATGATTGTAATGTAGAAAATATAAATGGCTAATAAACATGGGAAATAATCACCTATCATTTCCAAAGTAATATACATTCTACTGATGAGTGATCTTCCAATTTTCCCATCAATTGGTTTTAAAAATCAATTAGTTTTTAAAAGAGAATATCTGATGCCAATTAGGATTCAGCGAATAGGAATTCCACATCACATTGGAATGTTAATAAAACTATTTAAAATAATTTGGCTTAGGAACCTTATAAATATTCATCACTTTTAACCTAGGAATTTTGTTTATTGTTAGCTAGACTGTAGAAAGAGCAACCATCAACTGCTGTGAAGTGGTCTCCTGAGATCATTAATAATAACCAGAAAAAAAACTGTAAATTATATAATGGCTACTAAGAAGACACTGGCATTTCTGTATCCTATACTCATGCAGCAATTAATAATGCCATTTACAAAGATTTAGTAATGTTGTTTTAATATTCAGAATCAAAGAAGAACATGGAAAAGTTGATGTGGTTCTCAGCTGTCTTCCAAATTGGTTGAACAGATAAAACACCCAGTTATAATTCATGGAAATATGTGTAATTAGAAAGGCAGCACTGCTCCAATGGTTGGCAGGCCATTAAGGTTTCCTCGCTGTGTGGGAATCCCCTGCCAAGTTAGTCTAGGAAAAACAATGTTAATATGGTGGCACTGCATTCGTTTTGTTTTTGCTTCAAATGTTGGAGAAGGAGGCTGCTGCTCTCTACTTTGGCACTTCTGTCTTAGCCTGTCTTTTCCTCCTCTATCAGTGCCTCTGTACACCCCAAATTAGCTATGAGTCTTTGATTCACTCTGGCTTTTTCCGTAACTTGTTAACTAAAAGCACTAGCTTAAATGACTAGAATTTGTAGGCAGCAGGATTGAGCTGAAAAGAAGAGACCATTTAAACCCCCCAACATTTGAATGCTAATATAACACCCAAATTGAACAGTGGGAGTGTAAAACAGAATTTGGTGCTGTGCTCTGTAGTTTGGAGTTCTTTAGAGAACTAACAGTATGTAGGTTTCACAGAGATTCATAACTAAGTATTTTAAGCACAAAGGAATGAGTACGTGTGCTGCTTATTTGTGCTGATTTATTCCCACCTACTGAGTTGCAGCATCTTATTTTCAGGGAAACCTACTGACAGCAGCAGCAACAAGGGCGTAATCAACCTGCACGAACAATTCCACAAGCAAACTCCAACAAGGAAGCATTATGCAACCTAAGAAATGCTGCCGCCACTGCATTCTGTTACAGAAGTGACCACATTTCTAACAAACACACTGTGGCTCTTTAGATACAGCTTATTAGGTGTGCGTGTGTGTGTGTGTGTGTGTGTGTGTGTGTGTTTGTGTGTGTCTGTGTGTGTGCACGCATATGCATCTTGGTGAAATTGTCAGAGAAGCCTTGAAAATTCCATCTTGGTTTTGTTACATTTTATTGGGCTGTAAGTCACATCATGGTAATTTTGATCCAGTCAGCACATGTCTATTGTTTAAGCCCTCGAAGTCTTTATAGTCTAGCAAGGAATATGAAATTAGCATAAAATAACGTCAGATAAGATAAAATGAGGCAAATGCCATAAGAGAAGCATATAACTCAGAGCAGAGAAAAGTTACCAAAAAAAAGAGTTAGAAGCTCAAGAATGCACGATTCTCATTCTTTGGTAACACTGCCCTAAGTGTCTTATTAGCTGTGATGATGTAATTTGCAGGCCAAGGCTTGCGGTATTTCCCCCTTACTCCTACACCAAGAAGAGTTGGTGGGTAAAGGGATGCCAAAACAGAGGCAACTATCTTTATCTGTTAATAATGTAAATTCAAATCTATAAGACAGCAGCTATTTGTACAATATTTGCTGTTTTTACTAAAGTGATTAGGTATTTCAGTCAAAAAACTTCTTTTCTGATCATGGTTCCTTAAGGGGTCTGTTTTGAATTAGGACAGATATCATATTTCTGTTTACTTCTTGCCACTTACACCTCTTCCTACTTAATCTAAGAGAAAAGGGAAATTAAACATATGTGTGCGCAGATGGGGGAATTTACAGGTGAGTTTTTTCTGATGTTGTAGTACCTTCCTGGATAAAGGGAGCTAGTCAGCATTCTAAAGCCAGCCAAAACAGGCAAGCTGCCAAAACTCAAATCCTGGCTGAAAACATTTGGCCATTCTCTGCAAATTAATTATTTTATTCATCCAACCATGTTATATTCCTGATCACTTGGAATTTGGAAATACTCGTCATTTAGTCTGTTACAAAGGCTATTGGCTTCAGTATGCCTTTGCTACCCAGGTTTAGTTGTCATATGTGGAGTACGACTTAACAAAACAGAAATTTATTATCACTATCCTCTTCCCTGGGACTCTGAAGTGCCTGTGTGGTCTGGGTTACTATTTTTCACCACAGGCCCATGCAATTGGATTTAGATCAAGTCTTTATCTAGTGTTTCTGGGCTCTCAGCCCACGAGGTTTCCTGGTGGAATATTGTATTCTTGGTGGGAAGGCAGGCTCTCCAATCTGCAGCTCTATTTTTCCCTCCCAAGAGCAGTAGTCTTTGATCCCATACATTCCTCAGTGGAGTTTAGTTCACTAGTTAGCCACCAATTTACTTCCACATATAGAAGGGGATTCATAGCAATGTCTAAACATTGGCCTGGAGTACAGTGGAGAAAGGAGAGCAAAGGAGAACTCATTTGGGGGATCTAATACAATATTACTTATACAAATTCTTAGTATATGGTGCGTATACTGTCTCATCATCATCCTTCTTAATGGGAACCCATTATGTATGCTATCTTATTTCATCTTCACAATATTCACATGAAATAAGCATTATCCATAGTTTATGAATAAGAAAACTGAGGCTCAAAGACATAAACATCTTATTCAAGTCACCCATCTTTTATCAGAAAGAACGGGGATTGGAAAATACATCTTCCTAGAGACAAAACTTGTTTCCATTATGCCACAGATTTTACTATGTACCACGGCTGTAAAAATAATAGCTCTTCGGAGGACTTATTTACAAAAAGACTCCTGGTATTGCAGGAGGAAAGTAAGTATGTTTTCATGACTCTGCATCTAACTCTGGGTTCTTTCCTTAATTCCATTGTGGGTTTTTTTTTTTTTGAAAGGAAAAATACCCATAGATTTTCTCTTGCCTCAGTGCAGCATTGCAGATGACCCCTAGTGATGACCTTTCCCAAAGTTACATTGTAGAATTCATTGGCTGACACCGCTGCATGAGGTGCATAATTAAGTGATGTGGTGGCAAGACCAGATTCATTATCATAGACGGTCATGTGCCCCGCCATGACATTTTGGTCAGGGACAGACTGCATATACAATGGTGCTCCCATAAGATTATAATGGAGCTGAGCTAAAAATTCCTGTTCTTGGTGACATCATAGCCGTCGTAACACCATAGTGCAACACGTTACTTTTTCTATGTTTAGATAAGTCTCTATATACAAATACTTACCACTGTTTTACAGTTGCCTACCATATTCAGTACAGTAGCATACGGTACAGGTTTGCAACAGGCTATACTACACCGCCTAGGTATGTAGTAGGCTGTACCATCTAGGTTCGTGTAACTAAATTATGATGTTTACACAATGACAAAATGTCCCATTTCCCAGTTCATATCCTCCTTCTTAAGCAATGCGTATCTCTTCTGTTCTTATGCTTTCCTCTTCCAGGAAATAGATATAAATTTTGTCCTAGCAACAACTTCTGCTATCACATAATATCTAAAGATATCTAAATAAATTAAGATTCACTAATGACCCTAGTGGCTTTTAATGCCATGAGATATTCTTACTAGTTATTTCTGTCGTTGGTTTATTTTCATTATGTAGATTAGAAATGAATAAAAATAACTTCCTTATTTTACACTAATACTAATAAATGCCTCCAATTTTTTAGAGAACTGTAATAGATATATGAGGCATTACTCTCTGTGACTATTTGTATAATTTTGTTTTTTAAAGATACATCTAGATTAAAAACTACTGTTGTAAGCTGTTGAAATCTTCCATATGGCCAAAATTCTGTCACTGCCTGTAGAAATTCAAAAAGAAGAAAAACAAGATTTAAGCCATTCTGAATAACACAGGGGCCCTCACAATTGTTACAGTGTGAATTTACTCTCTTGTTGATGGTGATCCTGGAGTGTCCGGAGAAGACATAGGTGGGGTCTGTTTAGGACAAGAAAAAGAAAGCAGTTTTACAATGTGCTGCTGTCACTGCTGGAGCGTCTCACTTCTCTCTAGGTTGCTAGGCTGAGACTAGACAGTTTAAGTTGGCATAAGGCATAAATACTAAAATGCTAATAATGGATCAGTGCTACTGGCATTGTTTTATCCTAATAGAAGAACTTATTAATCTAAAGAAATTTCCAATATATTTACAGGATTTTAGTGAAGATTCTTTTAATCCAAGTGTCCCTTCTTTTCCAGGGTGCCGATTTATTTCATACATTCTTTATATTAATCCATGAAATTAGCACAATATGTTTACCCACAGTGGTGCCCTCATCCCAAACCCCTTACCTTTTTTCTGAACTTTCTTAAAATCATTAATTTAAAAAAGTCAAGTTTCTTTTTACCAGATGGGTGAGCTACACACAAGTTTGTCCCTATGTGTCTTTATGGACGAAGAGTGAAAAATGAAGCATAGATTCAATGATTAGGACCTGTTGCATATATTATATGTCTTTGTATACTTTGAAATAGATTTATGTTCCTCTGCATGCTTATTTATCATAGCAATGAAAGTAGGTAAAATATAAGAGAAACCTACAAATCTCACTACTGAGATTCGCAGATTGACCTATCTTCTCTAATCCTGTATAATACCTAAGAGAAGTTGCTTGCACTTTCATGACACATATGCCCTAGATATGTGGGTGAATAACCATGTGGTTATTCCCGTACAACTTCTGAAGTAATGAGAAATATTCAGCAGCCATTGGAAGACTGCCCTAGTGCTTGCATAGAGAGAAGGACACAGGTACTGCCACCTCTAAGTCCAGCACAACATGACTGTTCTTAGACTAGACAGTTTGGCTTTAAGTAGCTAATGCATTTTTTCATGTTCTCATGTTGCACTTCCAGCAAATGAAAAACCACTGTGTACACTTGCATACTATGTAGACATCAAGTCAAATGGAACTGAAATGCGTGCAAACCATATATGTGTATGTATAGGTAATAGGTACCATGGGTATATTTTATATATATATATGTATTCATATTATAGAGTATAGCATATACATGGTATATAGGATATAGATGATGCATGTAGTATATAGCATATATTATACATAGTATATATAGTTATTATTAAGATTTCAAGTGAATGAAATCCAGAGAAACTTCATGAAAAAGAAAAAGCAAAGTTGCTGCCCAGGGGGTTGAGAGAGAGTCAAGGATTCCTAGAAATGAGGGTGATAATATGTGAGAAGTTAATAACTTATGTGGACTAAGTCAGTTTACAACAGCAGGGCCCCAACAATTCTTAATTCCACTTTTGTTTGCTTGTTCTTCATCATACAAATTCCTATAGTTCTAAATCTAGGATAGCTCTATGGAGAATTCTGTAGGACAAAGGAAGAAGCAGAGAAAGATTTTTAAGAATATTTAAAATTTACTGTAGCATGAATTAGTGTGTGGATTCTCCAATAGCAAAGACATGGGATCAACCTAAATGACCATCAATGGCAGGCTGGACAAAGAAAATGTGGTACATATACACCATGGGATACTACGCAGTCATAAAAAAGAATGAGATCGTGTCCTTTGCAGGAACATGGATGGAGCTGGAGGCCACCAACCATAGCAAACTAACACAGGAACAGAAAACCAAATACTGCCTGTTCTCACTTATAAGTAGGAGATAAGTGATGAGAACACATGGACACGTAGAGGGGAATAACACACAGTGGGACCTACATGAAGGTCAGGAGTGGATGGGAGGGAGAGGAACAGAAAATAATAACTATTGGATACTAGGCTTAATACTGGGTGACAAAATAATCTGTACAACAAACCCCTGTGATACAAGTTTACCTATATAAAAAACCTGCACATATACTCCTGAACCTAAAATAAAAGTTAAAAAATAATTAATTGTGATTCTCAAGTACGTTTTCCTCAGTTATTACCCCAAAGTATAATGTTTTATTGTGAATGAACATATATACAAAGGCTACTGTTGAGAGTAAAAAGTGATATTTTTGCCGTTAACTTGAAGTCAAATTTCCTTTTAGAACACAAAGAGAACATTTCAGTCATCTCTTTGTGAAGATACGAGATGCTTTCCACGCTTTTGTGCAAAGATTCCTTCCACATCTTGTTTTCTGGAAAGCTAATCAGCATACTAGCTGCCTAAGAAAGACCACAGCAAAAACAACATTGCATAATGCTCTAATGCTCTAACAATCCTCATTCCTGTAATTTATACTGTCTGAACAGCTTTCATGCTCACTCAACATCTTCTGCAGGCAAATCTTTCTCAGAGATCGACATTCCCGTAGCACCCAGATGGAGTGTAATGCTGAGCACTTCATCCCTTGTCTGAGCTGAAAACCTAGGGGTAATTTTCAGTGCTTATATGCTCTGTTGTCTTTAATGGGGTACAGACTCAAGCTAGGGATTTCGGCATATGCTGTCAGACAGAAGCATGTCACATTGTTCCTGAAGTATCACTAGCACTTATTTGAGACAGTGGTACTCACTTATTCAATGATAATAAAAGGTAAATGGTGGTGATTCATTTGGAGATGGTTGCCTGAGTTCATGCAGTCATAGCAGGTACCCCAAAGATATTAAAGAAGTGTGACCTTTTTTTATTGAAAAGTACATAAAAAATGACTTCCATGTGAAGCAAAAATGGTTTCTGAGCTATCATAGCTGAATACAATGAAATACTGAATGTCTTCTTAGAAAAGCAAGTATTAAGTTGGAACATTAGGAATTGTTAGAGAGTCATTTCAATTCCAGCCAATAAATTAAATCGATGAACACAGAACTACAGAGAAAGCATTAAATTAAAGTCTCAAGTTTAATTTACATTGTGCTTAGATTTTTTTTAATGAAGCCACTCATGCCAGTCACCAGAAAAATGGAAACCAATTTGGGAAGCAGAGTCCTGCATAATTTTTGTGTTACAGAGGATATGACTAGGTTGTTAGACAGCAGAGTATTGACTGAGCCTGAATCCCACTGTGATCTGCAAAGTGTGGGAAATGCATTCATGTCTCTGCAATATTTTCAATAATCCTGGGAAAAGAAATCACTTTATTTAGAGCAAAGTAACAATACTAAAAATAATGCAATAATTCTTGACAGGAGTTCTGTATTTAGAAGCCTATTTTGTAGATATGCTCTTTCATTTTCCTTAGTACAGACAGATCTTTGATCTTCCTTGTAGCAAATTTCGTAGCAGACTTAGAGAAGAGATGTTATAGAGATAGATTATGTTATTGACAATCAACAGAAGTGACTTTTATTATATTGGCCAAGAGTTCTGTATATCTAGAATATGTAATATTTTTTACTGCATTGCCTAGAGGAGACACTCAATGCAATGGTAGATATTTTTGGTAGACCAAGTCATTTCTTCCAGGCATATGTCTATCAAGGTCCATCTAGTAAATAACTAACTGTATGTGGTCACGGCAGCTACACCTTCCGAGTTAGCATTCATTTCAGACTATTTTTTAAATTAAAAATGCATCAAAGGGTCAGGCGCCGTGGCTCATGCCTGTAATCGCAACACTTTGGGAGGCTGAGGCAGGTGGATTACCTGAGGTCAGCAGTTCGAAATCAGCCTGACCAAGATGGTGAAATCCCATATCTACTAAAAATACAAAAAATTAGCTGGGCATAGTGATGGGCACCTGTAATCTCAGCTACTCAGGAGGCTGAGGCAGGAGAATCGCTTGAACCCGGGAGGCGGAGGTTGCGGTGAGCTGAGTTCGCACCACTGCCCTCCAGCCTGGGTGACAGAGCAAGACTCCATCTCAACAACAACAACAACAACAACAACAACAACAACAACAAAAAGGCATCTATACCTAAGATTTTAATGGCAACTTATACATTACATTTTCACATTTACTATTTTTTTTTTCAGTGGCACCCTAAAATGTCACAACAAAGAACAGCATCCCATTACAGAATTTAGAGCTAAAGGAGGAAGCAGAAAAGGAGACTTTTAATAGGCCAAATTTTATATTAGGTCAGCAATTGGAACATTTTCTGTAAATTGTCAGATGGTAAATGTTTTAGGTTTTGCAGACATGGTTTTGCTTGTTTCACATATTCTTCTTTATGCTTGTTTATAAGTATATTTTTACACAATTTTTTTAAATAAAAAATATTCCTAGATTATTGCTGTACAAAATCAGATGCATTCAGACATGGGGCTGTAGTTTGCCAACTTGATCAAATTCAGTATTTAGCTGGCGGTCCAAAGAGTGAATGCTTTCTCCTCAAAGGTTATTTGCTGCATCCCCCAAAACGTTATTTAAATTGCCATTCTCTGCTGTGATGAACAAATACATCAAGTATGGGCAACATCTTAGTCTCAAGAAAGTCAAAATATCTTCCAAGAATTGCATGGCTTTATCTTTCTCTCTTGTTGTAGCTTGTTCAGCAGATGTCTTTTTGACCTATTGGCCATGAGCCTTTATCTTACCCTCGAACTTGACATCTCAGCTATGCTGGCCTCTGAAGAAGAGAACGTTTTCTCCATTTCAAACCAGGTTGTACAGTTCAAAGAGGGAAGTCTCTTCTGCTGTCTCCTCAAGGCTACATTATTTTTCTTTTTTACTTATTTTTTTATTTTACTTTAAGTTCTGGGATACATATGCAGAACGTGTGGGTTTGTTACATAGGTATACATGCGCCATGGTGATTTGCTGCACCCATCAACCTGTCATCTAGGTTTTAAGCCCCACATGCATTAGGTATTTCTCCTAATGCTATCCTTCCCCTTACCCCCAACCCCCTGACAGGCCCCGGTGTGTGATGTTCCCCTCCCTGTGTCCATGTGTTCTGATTGTTCAACTCCCACATATGAGTGAGAACATGTGGTGTTTGGTTTTCCGTTCTGGTGTTAATTTGCTGAGAATGATGGTTTCCAGCTTCATCCATGTCCCTGCAATGGACATGAACTCATTCTTTTTTATGGCTGCATAGTATTCCATGGTGTATATGTGCCATAGTTTCTTTATCCAGTCTATTATTGATGGGCATTTGTGTTGGTTCCAAGTCTTTGCTATTGTAAATAGTGCTGTAATAAACATACGTGGGCATGTGTCTTTATAGGATGATTTATAATCTGTTGGTTATATACCCAGTAATGGGATTGCTGGGTCAAATGGTATTTCTGGTTTTAGATTCCTAAGGAATTGCTACACTGTCGTCCACAATAGTTGAACTAATTTACACTCCCACCAACAGTGTAAAAGCATTTATATTTCTCCACATCCTCTCCAGCATCTGTTGTTTCTTGACTTTTTAATGATCACCATTCTAACTGGCGTGAAATGGTATCTCATTGTGGTTTTGATTCTCATTTCTCTAATGACCAGTGATGTTGAACTTCTTTCCTTTCATACATTTGTTGGCCACATAAATGTCTTCTTTTGAGAAGTGTCTGTTCATATCCTTTGCCCAGTTTTGGATGGGGTTGTTTGTTTTTTTCTTGTAAACATGTTTAAGTTACTCATAGATTCTGGATATTAGACCTTTGTCAGATGGATAGATTGCAAGAATTTTCTCCCATTTTGTGGGTTGCGTGTTCACTCTGATGATAGTTTCTTTTGCTGTGCAGAAGCTCTTTAGTTTAATTAGATTCCATTTGTCAATTTTGGCTTTTTTTGCAATTGCTTTTGGTGTTTTAGTCATGAAGTCTTTGCCCATGCCTGTGTCTTGAATGGTATTGCCTATGTTTTCTTCAGATATAGAAGTTGATGAAATTACAGGAACTGGTGCCAAAAGCAAGGACTGTAGTAGAGATTCACTGCTGGACTCAAGGAAGCCTTTTATCTTTCCCTATTGTCCACAGAGTATGCGGTAGAATGCAAGGCAGGTCCTAGAGGGGTGTACAGCAGCTCCTAAGTTCTGAAAATCCTCAGCCTATGGAACTCTCATGAGAAGTGCCACCACAATCAGAATTCCTTCCTGGAGACTTTTTGGAAATAACTCAAAGAGTGTCACACAGATATAGGGAAATAATGCATCTTACTCATTTTAATGTTTTCAGATGACATTCTTACAAGATTATTTTAGTTTGTTTCTTTATGTGTGTTATCACATTTTTTTTTCATGGCAAGCTGTGCCTTGGGCTTCTCTTTTAGCAAAAGACACATTGGTCTCAAGTCTGTGCCTTAAATATGCCATATCCTTTACTACCCACAGGCAGTCTCTTGTATCATTGAGGGATCTTTTTTTTTTCTTTTCTTTTCTTGTCAATGTTATGCTCCGCCTGCTATGTTTGATAGTTCTAGAGAATCTGAGGAAGAAATGGGGCTATGCCTGGGTGTCTGTTTTGACTAAAGTCTAAACCTTTGGATTTTTAATCTATTTTTTGAGGGAGCCACGGTCACACAGGATACATTCATAAGAATTTGCCAGGGGCTGGGCATGGTGGCTCATGTCTGTAATCCCAGCACTTTGGGAGACCAAGGAGGGCGGATTATGAGATCAGGGGTTCGAGACCATCCTGGCCAATATGGTAAAACTTCATCTCTATTGAAAATACAAAAGTTAGCCGCGAGTGGTGGCATGTGCCTTGTAGGGCTACTTAGGGGGCTGAGGTAGGAGAATCACTTGAACCTGGGAGGTGGAGGTTGCAGTGAGCAGTGATAGCGCCACTGCACTCTAGTTTGGGTGACAGCGTGAGACTCTGTCTCAAAAAAAAAAAAATTGCCTTTACATAGCATAGGATCCAGATACATATAAGAGGCAGTACTTTCACAAAACTTTAAAATTGTCTGTACATACATGAGGGCAAGAGCCTTTCTTTACATCACATAGCTTCATGTTGAATTTGAACACCTTAGTATCATGTATCTGGTGTGAACTTGGTTTATTCAAATAAGAGGAATTTTTATTTGGTTTTGTGAGGCAGCATAATATAATTTACTTGGCTCCAAGGACATAAATATTCCATCACAGATTAAGAAGAAAGATGAGAAAAGATGCTGAAATGTGAGTCCCACATCACCTTGTTTCTGGCTGACTTATTCAGGAAATATGAAAGGACCCGTTTCTCTTGTCATTATTGGTAAAATGAAAAACATAAGAGAGTTGCATTTTTGCACATCAAAAAGATAAAGATGAAGAAAAACTAATAGAATGAAATGAAAATTGTCAATCTTTGTGTCTTTGTATTAATTATCACTAAGACTGAATAACTGGCAGTAAGCCCTAGATGACAAAGAAATAGGTCATAGGGAGAGAGAGACAGAGATGCGGCCACATGCAAGCACACCCATCCACCCCACTTAGTAGGTGCATGGATCCACCAGGTGGTCGCAGAAAGGGAAAAATGTCTACTCGATTGTCACTGCTCTTTCTTCAACACCAAAGTCTTTATGATCAAGGAAACACCCGGCTGAATGGGTTTTTCTTGGGATACTCAGCAATATGAAAAAAAAATTACAAAACCAAAACGGTTGAATTTCCTTGTAATCTGGAACTTTATGGCCATTACTAGCAGGCTAAACAAAAAGTGTACCCACTGCTTTATTTTTTGTCTGCCGAACACAATCATAGTTCTAGGCCTGCAATGTGTCAGTGAGTTGAACTAAGGAAGTTCAGTTCACTTTTTTTTTTTTTCTTTTTTGAGAGACGGAGTCTTGCTCTGTCACCTAGGCTAGAGTGCAGTAGCGTGATCTTGACTCACTGCAACCTCCACTTCCCTGGTTCAAGCAACTCTCCTGCCTCATCTTCCCAAGTAGCTGGGACTACAGATGTGCACCATCGCACCCAACTAATTTTTGTATTTTTTAGTAGAAACAGGGTTTCACTATATGCTGCCAGGCTGGTCTCGAACTCCTGACCTCCGGTGATGTGCCCGCTTTGGTCTCCCAAAGTGTTGGGATTACAGGCGTGAGCCACTGCGCCCAGCCCTACTTCACTTTTTCTACTCTTAGCAATTGTCCATCTTGGCAAGAATAAAAATTACATTTTTTCCTCATAATTCATAGCACATCATAGATATTCTTATAATTGCTGGGCAATTAGAAATTTTAAAAAAAGTTTAGTAGGTTAAAATGTAGTCCACAAAACCAGTGTGTTTATAAAACTGATCCCAAACACAAAAGTTTCTCTAAAGAGAGAAATACAGAGGAAACAATTTGAAGGATTTGTCTTAAGTTATTGAGTTGTATTTTATACAAAAATAAATCTGATTATCATGAGGTTGAGGAAATGTTTCTTTTAAAAATTTAAAAATGTGAAACAACAGTCAATTGCATTTATTCTTATTTTCATCCAGAAGTAAGACAAATACAAAATATTTATCAATAAATTATCTATATCAACTTCCATCTCTGGTTAACTTCTTAAGAGTGAGTTATTGGAAGCTAAAAAAAAATAGAATGAGAAGTATCAGTGAAACGAACTTCTGAGTTATATTCATTGTTTATAGAGCTAGAAATTGACTTCCTAGAAGATACAGGTTTAGGCTGGGCATGGTGGTTCATGCCTGTAATTCCAGAGCTTTGGGATGCCAAGGTAGGTGGATCATTTGGGCTCAGGAGTTTGAGACCAACCTGGGCAACATGGTGACACTCCATCTCTACAAAAAAAAAAAAAAAAAAAAAAAGCAAAAACTGCAAAAATTCAATGGGCTTGGTAGTGCGTGTCTGTAGTCCCAGCTACTCAGGAGGCTGAGGCGGGAAGATTGCTTGAGCCTGGGAGGTCAAGGCTGCAGTGACCCGAGATCATGCCACTGTACTCAAGCCTGGGCTACAGAGTGAGACCCTGTCTCGAAAACAAAGTAAAATCAAGGGAGGGAGGGATAGGATATGAGTGTTGTGTACATTGTTTTTCATTTCAGTCAAAATCTTGAAGGTGACAAACTGAGGAGAAAAATCATTTCGTAAGTGAACGATTATATTCTGGGTTTTATCAAGATATGTTACAACATTAAAAAGAAATAAGATGAAAATCAGGATTATGTATTTTTCTTCTAGATTGTGATTTCTTTTTAATCTTTTTTTTGTGTTTGGTAAAACTTTAGCAATGTATAGTTAACATTGTGAAGCAGGCAGAATTTCAAACCAGGAACAATAAAATTGAAGAATTAATAAAGAGCAAAATTTGAAACCTTGACAAAAACAGATCTTAAAAGGGAAAAGCAACTGATGCAGAAGTGTTTGGAAATTGGGGGTAAAAAAAATAGTCTTCAGTTTATTCATTAAGAAAAGGAACAAGCTTCCTATTTTCATCTTTAATTTTCTGTGATTGTGTTCTTTGTAAGCAGCATTATGTCTTTGCAAATTAATTTGCAACCATCTTTCTCCTATGAAAAGATGAATCCCTTATTTTAACTTAAATTATTTAGCTTAAAATTTAACTTTGAACATATCTTTATCAATGTAAAAATCAAATATTTGCATGAAAAATTAAAGAATATTGTTAAATGTAACAATATATAAGAATATTTGGGCTCTTTGTACAGTTTCTCATGTTAAAATTAGATAAACAGGATGAAATGATTTGTCTAAATAGAAAAAATTAGATAAAAGTTGTAAGCGAGACAACAATTTCACTCCATGATTTATCCAACTTTCTTAAACCTGAGTTGGACCTTTTATTTTCTTCCTGCTCCGCAAGTCTACTTCGTTTGCATATGAGCCTTAAGAGGTCCTTAAAAAAGTTTATTGGGCCCTATTGCCCTAAGTCATATGTTGACACAAACACTTCTTGTTTCAGTATATAGTATGCATTGGCCCGCAATATTCTCTCCTGATCAATTTTTCTTATTTTTATTGTTTTTAGCCCCCCAAGTTCAGTATGATAATCTTTTGTACTTGGTTTAAAACTCTCTTAAAATGTCACATGCTCTCATTCATTCAGCACATAATTATTGAATAAAAATGTGTGTGTACACTGTATGTGCATGTGTGTATGAATTGGGCGATAAGACTATTAAGTTACATAAGAAAATTACAGGAACACAATTTAGACTGGGAACTCAGTCTTTGAGCTTGCCAAGTCTTAAATGTACAATGCAAGCCAGGTCAAACGTCTAAAAATAGAACTCAGAGTTTTTAGAGTGTAGACCACACCAACACATCTAGAAATGTGAATCTCAGGGCAAAAGATACCTGGAAAAGTCAGGAACCACAAAAGCAGCAAGGGATTCTGGTACTGGGTGATCATAAACATGTAACCCAGGAATCGCATGCTCAGTTTACCATCTTCTTGGAGTCCAAGCTGCTGACTAAATGTGATGAATGAAGGCAATAATAAATCAGGATATATCCCAAGGAATTCAAGATTTGGGTGTGAATTCTAACTAGATGGCTTTTAAGATACTTTTTCAGTTTCGAAAAATTCTGATAATACAGGGAAAATTCTACATTTTCTAATTCTAAATTGTGGAATAATCATGATAGCTTCTGTTTAGGGTCTGCACCGGGCGTTGTGCTCAGAGCTGCCATGTACGGTAATGCCTTACACATGGGCCCCAGGTGAGGAGGAGGGTGCACGCTGACACCCATCCATGTGGTGACAGTCTGACCTGACCGGGCTGAGTGCTTTCTCTGCAGCATCTGTGATTCTTACGGCAACTCTGAAGTCACATTTGATTACTTCTGTTTTACAGATGGAAATGAGGGGTGGAGGGTACCCCAACCTACCTGAGTGGACATGGGAGATAGGCCCAGGTTTGACTTAAGGTGCCTCTGGATCCAAAGCCTTTCTCCCACACTGTCCTAGGAGAGATGTAGGCAACCGTTTTCAGAAGGAGCATGATAGTGTTGCTAGGGCCCCGCCAGAGAGGCACTGGCAGGAGAGGCTGCACTCCTGTGCCACTCCCAGTCAGGATGGCACTGCTTCCGTTCCTGTGCCCAGAACACCCAAGACAGGGTGGCCAGAGCAGTGAAAGAGGTACCTGAGGCTCCTCATTTTCAGTGACATGAACCATCAGATCATCCTATTTTCTTGGTGATAAAATAATTATAACATTCATTTCTGGAATAGATATCAAGGATTGCGACTGCTCTGTGTATCATGCACCAAATTATACGAAATGAAGTTAACACATGTGAAAATGATCTAGGTTCTCAGGTTTTCTCCCTTGAAGAAGGGAGAAACTTAGGTTTCTCCTTGTTTTCTTTAAGTTGGATTCTGAATACAGAAAGGATATGAGCGACGCATACTGCTTTTTGCTTTATGATAAGACCATGTGTTCTAAGGTAGATTTACTGAACTTTTAACATGCTCCCCTTTCTCTCCCTCCCTCCTCCTCTCTGGATTTAGGTCATTTTCTGCATAGAGTTCTACCACGATGTCTCTGTTTCCTGACTTGCTGATTTGTCTTAAGTTTATAATCGTCTTAAACTCAAAGGCAAGGGAGGAGAACCCTCAATGATGTTTCTTATTTATCACTAGTGAGCGTGTGTGAATAAACAGAGCATGCCAAAAGCCTCGTTCAGAAAAGTTTTAAAATATTCCTGAATCTGCGGTATGGATGTGTTGTGATGATCAGACATCAGAAATCACCAGATCTCTTCACCACGCTGCAGTTCCCTCTCCTCCAGGAGAGAACAGAGAGGATTTTATATATTCTGCCTGACATCGCTAGGCAGTACGATCATTATAATGAGAAGCAGAAATGCAAATGGGGGATCTCCCCAGCGTCCATCCCTCCCTGGGAATTAGGTGTTTGGATTCTACTGGAAAAACAGTCAGTGTTCATTCTGGGCAGGTCCCCTGAAAGAGGGAAATCCCGTCAAAGGGGATTGATGAGGCTGCCTGCAATTTACTGCAGCACGGGGTCACGCGGAGAGAGAGAGAGAAAGCCAGATTTGCATTACACCGTGGAGAGAGCTGTAGTCTGCATATTGTTTCAGAAACATAGAGAACTTGAAATAATTTTACCTGCTCCATTCAAAAATGTAGCTTAGCATTGAAAATTCATCTGTAGGTATTGACTCTGCCTCCCTGCACAGCTTACATGTCAAAATGAGCAACAGTTGTGTTCTGGAAGGACTGTCACAGTGGAGGGGCTGGACCGTGAGGACTGGATTTTCCTTGTTGCTGGGTGCTGGCGGAAGATGATGCGGGACCAGCTCACTGTTGTTTTTGTACAGTGTCCCCTAGGAACTGGTATCATTTTCACATGTATTAACTTAATTTCATATAATTCGGTGCATGATACACAGAGCACTCACAATCCTGTTCTTCATGTCTAGTCCATAAATGAGAGTCGTGATTATTTCATTACGTGTGTGTGTGTGTCTGTATTGAGATCTGATGACAACCAGTTTTAAACTACTGTCTGTTTTGGAGTAAATAACTCAGTTCTCAGGTTCCAATATACCATTTGTGTGATATCCATGATGCCCACAGAGATCCTTGACATCCACATGGATACAAATGGATTTAGCAATAATGTTTTTGTTAGCCCAGCCTTCAGATCAGATGCGGCCGTACACAAATAGAATGTGCTGGATCATCCTGCCAGCATGGATAAACATGCATATATGCAACCTTTGGCGTAAACAGATGTGTTTCAACCTGTGTTTATCCAGAAGGAAAGAGTAATCACTACCTTCAGCTCAGCTTGATTTTGCTCTAAAGTGATCTGTCATTAAAGGACGTGGATTAGAACTACAATGCAGGCAGCTGGGTAATGCTCATGAAAATAACAAATTCTATCTGGTCCCCTAGCTAAATTCCTTTTATTTTATTTATTTGATTTGGCTAATTGGCTGCTTCAGTAGTTTAGGTGGTCAAATGCAGAACTTAAAAGCTTAATTCTGCACATGTTACTGGATTCCAGACAATACTCACTGTGTATTATTCTGGGAAATATGCTTTTTTTTTTTTTGGAGACACAGTCTCACTCTGTCACCCAGGCTGCAGTGCAGTGGCACGATCTTGGCTCGCTGCGACCTCTGCCTCTTGGGTTCAAGCGATTCTCTTACCTCAGCCTCCCAGGTAGCTGGGACTACAGGTGTGCACCACCACGCCTGGCTGATTTTTGTATTTTTTCAGTAGAGACGGGGTTTCACCATATAGCCAGGCTGGTCTCGAACACCTGACCTCGAGATCCGCTCACCTTAGCCTCCCACAGCGCTGGGATTACAGTCATGAGCCACCGTGCCCAGCCAACTATGCCTATTATAAAATTGAATAGAGCACATTATTGTCTTTAAACAGATTAAATAAGGCAGATAAGTCACGTACACATTTAATGACACATTTAATGAGTGGCAAGTTCATAGAGAGGAAACCACCAAAATGCTATGGAATAAAGTATTGTCTAGTTGCAGGTGGGCAGGAGAGGCTCTATGGAGTTGGTGACAAATAAGAGAAGCCAGAAAGATGGAAGTATATTGGGGTGGTGACATTGTGAGTGGAGATGGGGAGGGCATTCCAAGCAAAGAGAGAAACATGAGCAAAGGGAACGGTGATTGTTGAGGAAGAAGAGAGAAACATGATTGACATTGTCTTCAGGAAAATCAGCCATGCAGTCATATTTGCAATGAATTTCGGCAAAGGGAGCCCAGGAGCACCCCATGAGACTTATGGTATTATTTGGGTTAGAGGCAATGAAGGGTTAAATGAAACAGAAGCACGGGAATCAATGTTGGGGAAGAAAGGGAAAGAATAGAATATGACTTTGAGAGTGGAATACAGACTCTCAGCCTGGATCCCAAGGTAGCATACCATTATGAGCAATGGGATATTCAGAGGACAGGCACAGTGATTAAGAGCTGGAAGTGAGAGAAGATCCATGGTTTCATTGTAGTTGTTTACTTTGAGTTCTGCTTGGACATCTACTGTAGATGTTCCAGTGACTATTGTGTCACTGGAAAAAAAAGGACAACCGTAGAAGGAAGCATGGTGAACATTTATGAGAGATTAGTAAAAACAGGAGACTTTAGAGAGATTACATGGGGGCAAACAGGAAAGGCCTTGTTGAGACAGCTAAGAGAATATTTCAAAGAACTGCTAGTGGTCTACAAGATTAAATACTAGAAAATTCAGAAACCTTGCTAACTAGAAAACAACAAGGTAATTGGTAACCTCTGTGATATTCAGCAGATTTTAATTAGTTACAGAGTGACCATCACATGGAAATAAAATGGTGATTGAAGAATCTTTTTGATGAACAGAATATAAATAATTATGGTAATGATCATTTACAGAGTATCTACTAGGGACCCAGACACTCTATGTAAATTATCTCATTTAATTCAAATACAAGCAGTTGAAACTATCCTTCTATTTAGATGAAGAATTTAAGATCAAATGCTTATGCAAAACCACCAAAGGTTTAGCACCTAGCATTGTGCAAAATAATATTCTGAGATGAAGGGCATGTTCTGTATCTGTCTGGTCCAATGCAGTAGCCCCTGCACATATGTGGCTATTAAGTGCTTGAAATGTGGCTAAGGTGACCAAGGAAATTAATTTTTAATGTTATTTAATTTCAACTTGTTCAAGCTTGAATAGCTACAAGTAGCTATTGACTACCATATTAGAAAGTGCAGGGCCTGGTTCAGAGTAGGGGTGAAATACGTATTTGTTGAGTAAGTCCACTGAAACCCAGAGCTGGCTCTACATCACACTGGCTTCAAAGACTGTGTTCTTTCAACTACATGGGGCAGCTGTTCACCAGTTTCACACAACTCTTTGTTTGGTGCTCATTTAAAACTCTAAATACTCCTCTCAAGAACTGCCTTTTCCTCATCTAGTCCACAAAATCTACCTATTATTTTTTGTCTTTGCTCAAATCAAACTGAGCAGATTTTTCTCCCCAGGAAAAAATATCTGGGGACACAGTTCACTAGGATAATCACAGGTGTGGTAGCCACTAGGTAGGTGGGGAGGAAGTGGGATGAGAGTCTTCTTCCTTTAATGAGGCGGGTTCTGTGGGAACTAATTTGGTGCAGTTGCTGACTGTGATGATATGACGAGGATTCTGACCTTTAGGGACTACTGCCCGTACGTCCACGACAATCTTATCCGGAATTGCATAAAGCATTGCAACTGAGCTTTGGAGACAGAGTAATAGGGTCATAACAGAGAGAAAGAACATGAAGGTCAGAAATCTAGAGTGGGAAAGACTCTAGAAGGGGTCAGGCAGGGAGACAGTGCCATCCAGGACACGTGTTATACAGCAGCAGGGCTCTTGCCTCAGGATGAGGGATACACATTTGCTGAAGAGACACCTGGTTTCCAATCTGGTTCCTTGCCAGAATTTAGGAACCAAAAGCCAAAGCCAGTTTTATAAGTTGGAACAACAGCAGGTGGAGGGCTGGGTCTAATTGAGAGTGAGTAAGCTTAGTTAGCAGCACTGTGGACTAGCAAATTGGGGATCTGAAAAAAGAAAGAGCTAAAAATTACTTGGGGAAGAAAGAAGAAAGGTTGAAGCAGATCTAGACACATTATATCCCAGTCATCGCTGTGCCCTGATTGTGGCTGCTTCAGTAACTAAGGTCAGGAAAGGATAAACAGAGGCTAAGATTGGGGATTTGGGATGGGGAGAAAGAGAAGGAAGGCACAGAAGGCGCTGCATTACTTTCCCCACTCCTGGCTTTCAGAAGGTAAAAACCTTTCTTTTTTTTCTTTTCTTTTTGAAAATTAGTCTTTTTCTGTGTAGATTAAGGCTGATGCATCTTTTTTTTTTTTTTTTTCCACCTCTTGATTATAGAACTGCAGTTCCCTGAGCACTGGACATAGTTTTTTACATAACATCTCCGAGACACCTTAATGAACACATTCTGATTCCGCATCCCACAGGTTTCTTGACTTCTCCTCTTTCGCTTTTAATGACTTTCCAGCTCACTGGCCCTCAGTGTGCATCAGGATCACCTGGAGGATGGGTTAAACCAGAGCTTGCTGCGTTCCACCCCGAGAATTTCTGATTCCGTGGGTATGTGCTGGGACTTGAGAATTTGCATTTCTGATACGTCCATATGTGACATTCATGCTGCTGGTTGGGGCACTACACTTGGGGAACTTGTAGATTAAAAACCTGTTGGATTGATGCCAGACAGACTGCTTCAAATATCGAAATGTTTGTCAACGAGAAGACATTTTACTCATGTTTATTCTCATTGGATATAAATAGAATTAATGAGTGAAGGGTAAAGGAAAATCTTAATGGCACAAGGTAAAGAACCTAGGTCAAAGAGAGGAAGAATTGACATGGGATATGCAAGTGATGTGGGTGAGCTTTGAGGACAGTTGAAATATCTACCTGCTAAGCACACTGTAGCAGGTGTTAGCATGGGTATGCAGTTGGAAGATTTGATCTTTATGTTTACTCCCAACTCTGAGAGTCAATGATTTTGTTTTTCCCAAGTTCAGTATTTTTATTCAAAGTATCCTGGGCTGTCTTCTCCTTACAGAATCTCCCCCCATCAAAATAACAACCAAAAAAGGTGTAAAGATGTGTTTCTCTTCATATTTCCACTCCTCTACCACTGCTGTCAGTAACAAGAGTTGGTGTCTGAGCGCTCTTCCTACCAAATTCAACATTTATGACACTCTCCAGGGAGGCATGCAACAGCTGTGTGATAACCTTATCCGACGTTAAAGACACTTCATGTAATGAAAAACCCTGTATTTAAATATAGTCACCTCTCCTGTCTCCAGCTAAGCTGGACACTGCGTATCCACTTTGGGGAAGGAAGTATTTTCAGCATAATGCCCTGTAAAGATTTGTAAATGTGTCACCTGCCTACATGGACAGCGAAGAGGAAGCAGGTGGCCCAACCAATTTGTCTGTAAATGTAAGTGCAGACATTCTCTCCCACATCAAGCTGTAACCCTGGATGAACTGAAAATGAGCTTGGGAGGGAAAGCTAATCAGGCTGTCCTCTCTCTTGTATTCAGCATTAAGCACTGATGAAGCCTTTGCAGGGAGGGTTAAAGACGAATATATGGCACAGGGAAACAAAACATGCTCAGACGTTTTTCCCCTGGGTGAATGTTACACCTGTCTGAAAGCAGGGAGCACTGCTCTTGAGTGGTTGAAAGTTCTCTTTTCCAAATGCAAAGACTCTGCATTTTGAACCTTTCAGCACTCCCTTATCTTTGGTAATAACTCCAGCTAGAAAGTGTAAATGAGTCTGACGCCTTTGAGAACATCTGAATGGTCTTGATGGAAGCATTGATGGGGGATCTAAGGTATTAATGTTCCCTTGCAAGGTGATCTAAATGGGTTTGAATTACTGCCTGAGATGGACACCCTAAGTTTTACACCCTAAGTTTCCTTTTTAGCTTCCCAAAGTTGTTCCATGCAACGGACTTAGCAAACTCAGAAAAAACAGCAAGCATAGCATCCTCTTAAACTGCTCCATTTTACTTCCCTCTCTCTGGAGCGATACATGTAACTATAAGGAAAGGATTCTATCCCCCTTTAGGAAACCCTGCATCCCAATCTTTTGCACTTTTGTTTTCATTTGAAAAACATTTCTAAAAAGGTTACTTATTGCTAATGCAGCATAATTATTTGTGCTCATATGGGGCTGAACACATTGGCAAGCGTAAAGACGCGAGAGGCCTCCGTGCCAGAAGCGCACACTGTGGTGTCAGGCTTCGCAGCCGTCCCGCTGAAGGGCTCACTTTTCCCCTTGCGTTGCAACCTGTCAAGGTCCGACTGTACGTGACTGTACAAAGCTCACACCACAGGCGGCTCATCACATGAGTCTGAAACCTCTCCAACTCTGCCATAGCCTCTTCAAAAAAAGTGACTCCCTGATCAGGCACAGGAACTCCATAGCCTTACTAAATGGTTATAAAAGGCTGTGTACAGTGGCTCATGCCTCTAATCCCAGCACTTTTGGAGGCCGAGGTGAGCAGATCACCTGAGGTCAGGAGTTCGAGACCAGCCTGATCAACGTGGAGAAACCCCCGTCTCTACTAAAAATTCAAAATTAGTTTGTATGGGTGGTGCTGCCTGTAATCCCAGCTACTCAGGAAGTTGAGGCAGGAGAATCGCTTGAACCCAGGAGGTGGAGGTTGCGGTGAGCCAAGTTTGTGCCACTGCACTCCAGCCTGGGCTACAAGTGTGAAACTTCGTCTCTAAATAAATAAATAAAAATTAAAAAGAAAGAGAGAAAGAAATTGTTATAAAAATATTTTACAATAACTGAAAGAGTGGAATTGGAAGGGTTCCAACACAAAGAAATGCTAAATGCCGATTACCCTGATGTGATTACTACACAGTATGGCTGTATCAGAACCTCACGTTCATCCCATAAATATACACACCTACTATATAAGCACAAAATTTAAAAAATTAAAAAATGAGAGAAAATGCAAAATAAAAAACAAAAAACTTCTAAACACTTTCAATTTTGTTTCTTCCCTTGCTCTGAATAGTAACTAATTGTTAATATCCACATTTGGAATAGCACTACTGTTTATGGTATAACCTGGTTAATTTTTGAAATAATGCATAATATAAAACTCAGGCACAGAAAACATAGGTGGAGCCTGATGTCATGGATACAGCACCTAACTTTTTAGAATTTCTATGTAGGAAAAACAATGACACAGACACATCTATATCAAACTCATAGGAAATAAACTCTAAGTGTCAAAGCAGAGCACAAACAAAAGAGGAAATGCTCTGTTCAGATTCAAAAGTTTCCCAATTTTATCTTTCTTTCCTTTTTTTTTCTTTTTGAGACACAGTCTCACTCTGTAACCCAGGCGAGAGTGCAGCGGTGTGATCTCAGCTCACTGCAACCTCCCAAGTAGCTGGGACTACAGGCATGCACCACCATATGTGGCTAGTGTTTATATTTTTATAGAGATAAGGTTTTGCCATGTTGCCCAGGCTCGTCTCGAACTCCGGAGCTCAAAGCCATCTGCCTACCTCGTCCTCCCAAAGTGCTGCGATTATAGGCGTGAGCTACGGTGCCTGGCCTAGTTTCCTAATGTTTTGAGAAAGGGGTGCCTTAGGGGGATTTCATAGTGTCAAGTCTCACAGTATGAAGCCAGGAAGCAGAGGCCAACAAGTGATCTGAAGGACAGCGCTGCAGCTTGTGAATTCTAAGCTTTGTACAAATGCACTTATGTCTCACGTTCAACCATAAATGGAATCTTTGTCATGAAAAAGATTCTTTATATCAACATATGTCATCACAAAAGAGCTTCTTTCTTTGATAACATACAATTGAACGTTTTTGAATTTTGATTTTCTGTTCATTATATGGTGAAGTCAACTGAAATCAGAGAGTTGAAGTAGCTTGTGACAGGCCTCACTGGTGGTGAAAGCTAAAAGCAGGACTCACATCCAAGGCTTCTCATGAACCCCTTTCTTCTCCTCTATTCTTTCTTTTCCTTCGTCTATTTTCATTCTTCTTATGTAGTCATTTAATAACACTTCTCTCCTTCGGTCTATAAAGCATACTACCTATAATGCATTTTTTTTAATTCATGATTTTGTGTCTAATCATGTAGAGCTGTACTTCCACGTTAGGAAGGATTAGAATATTGGGTGATGCTGTGAATTGCCCTCTTTTTAAATAAAACAGATACAGAAAAAATACTGATAAATACATAGCACATGTGAATGTGTTGGTTACTTTCAGCTCCATTTTGTCATTCTTTTGCCTTCATACTACATGGTTTACTAAGTAAAACAGAGAGTGAGTTGTCAGATTGAGGTAAGAGTATAATAACACAATGTTAAGGACACCAGTTTGTAAAATCCACCCTTTACTGATGTGACCTCAGATGATGATATAATCTCTTTATCCCTCAGTTACCTCATCTATGGAATGTAGATAATGACAGTGTCTACCATACAACGCTATTGTGAGGATTGTAGGAAATCATTCATGTAAGGCGCTTGGCACAGCGCCTAACATGTAGTACACAAGCCATAAATATGAGCCATGTCATTACATGTTGATATCATTTTTTCAGTAAAAAATATCAGAGCCCTTAAAACAGGATAGAGGGAAAGTGTAATGAATTCAGAGTGGAACAATGCCCAATTATATGATTGTGTTCTGAAGGAGTAAAAACCATTTGTTTGTGTTCATTTCCTGCAGAGGATAATCCGTATGTGAAATGTTCTGCTTACTGAAGGGAGAGGGGGCTTAGAAGAACATAATTAAACTAAAAGATCCATCTAAGAGAGCTGCTTCCGAAGAAAATGTGCCGCTGCTTTGCCTTAGCCGCTGATGTGTGGAGGTGGCTCTGACTTGCGGATGTGGGTCAGGAAGGCGTTCTCTGGAGCTGCAGGGAGGGACACCTCAGCTCTGAATGTCCTGTTCTGGAGCCGAGGAGAAGGGCTGGCTCCCCAGTGTCAGGTTAACGTGCTGGACACAGTCCACCTCCAGACAGGTGGAAAGGAAACCTGGTGGACCCTCAGACTCAGAGTCTATTTTCCTTGTGGGTTAGCGAAGTCAGCTTCTGTCTTTGATAACACACAAGAGAAAGTCTTTTGAATTTAGGGAATCAAACTGCTGCAGCTGTTATGAGGCAACAATTTGAAAAGCTTTTGTAGACTGTCTGCTGAAAGACAGCTCTGTACCTTTTCATACATGCCTTTCACACTGCGTGACATTTCACTGCTTTCTTTTATTTTGTCCTTCCAGCACATGCTACAGTAAAATTATGAGTATAGCAGTCCGCTGTCTGGCAAGACTCTCATTCTCCCCGAAACGAAGCTGGGCTTTGTGGTTCACGGGTCTGCTTCCCTGCATCTGCGTGACCCCGTGCTGTCTCTTCGGCTTTTTAATCAAATCTTGAAAAGAGAACCTTCAACATTAATTTCTGTGGCTCGTAAGGCCTCCATGCGCCATCCTGGGCTTCAGTATAATTCAGTTTCTCAAAATTCAGTTTGTGTTTATTGTTCACATCTAACGTGCTTTTCCAGACTGGGGGTTGCCTTGTCCTCTGTTTCATTGTGGTGATTACTGCCTGTTTGTTTTGGGCTCATTCCTTCCGGTTTTTTAATCCTTTCTGGGAATGCCGTTGTTTATTAATACCTCTTTTAAGACACAGCAGAAAAAGGAAGAACACAGGCAATGAGGTTTCTCCAAATTCAAATGTAAACATCTGAGTTTAATGGAGTCACTGGTCAATTAGGACAATGTTTTTAGATCCTAATTTCCAGTTTGAGGCAACATTTATAATGTGCGTGTCTATTGTAGGATTAAAATGTAACTACTTAAAAATTAAGTAGTTACATTTAAAGTGAAAAGTTCAAAGGTTTTTTTTTGTTGTTGTGGAAGGATTTGATATAGTCATGATTTTATTTGTATATTCTTGCTGGGACTTTGTGTGATTTTAACTAATCCATATAAAAACCTGTTTCTCTGGGCCGAGAAAACAATCTAAACTGGCCTGATGTCTATGTAGTTATATTGCAGCAGCAGCCTTCAAGTACAGTTTTCATTAGAAATAGTCTGTTGTTATCAAGCATGTTTCCTATTAATTGAAGATAAAAAACAAGATCAATAGCTACAGTAAAAACATACATTTTTAGCCTGTCTCCCTTTCCATTTCTGGAAGTAGCAGTTTTTAGAAGTAGTCTTGAGAATGCTGTTTGAAATTTCTGCCGAATACCCTATGGTTGTCACAGATTAATAAGATATTTCCTCTTAGACAAGCTACCACACAAACCCTTATGGAACATGGACATGCCCAATGTGCTAAGGAAGGCAGGTGCTTAGGTGCTTTTCTTGGGTGCTTTATATAACTGACTGGTTCTTCCTTTGCAAATGCATCTACTTTACACTAGGTTAAAGAGAACACTATAAAGACCAGCCTGGCCAACATGGTGAAACCCTGTCTCTACTAAAAATACAAAAATTAGCCAGGTGTGGTAGTGCGTGCTTGTAGCCCCAGCTACTCCAGAGGCTGAGACAGGAGAATTGCTTGAACCTGGGAGGTGGAGGTTGCTGTGAGCTGAGATTACGTCACTGCACTCCCACCTGGGCGACATGGCAAGACTTCATCTCAAAAATAAATAAACAAACAAGGATCATGAGTTTGGTTTAGTATCACAATATGATAATTCAATTTCATAAGCATTTCTGGAATCTCTACTGGAAAAAGGGCACTCTTTTAGCGCGTGTAGGTAACACTGTGACATGCAAGATGCATGCTCTTCCCTCAGTTTGCCAAAAAGGTAGTGAGGAGATGAGGTAAATAAAGAGTAATTCTAAAACAGATCTGTGAGTGGTCAGTTACTGAGCATTTCAGAAGGAGAAATCACATTATTTGGAGGGATAAAGAAACTGTAGGATAAATCGATGTTATTTGAAGTAGTCTTTCATAAAATGATTACTAACACCTAGATTCAATCATTCCCAAGCAAATAAGACTCACTGATACATAACTACTAGGAATGTATGTGTGTATATATATCTTTGTGTGTGTGTATATATTAATATATATATGTGTGTGTGTGTATATGTGCATATATACCTATATACATATCTGTGCATATTTATATGTGTATGTATGTATTATGTGTATATATACATATACACATATCTGTGTATATTTATATGTATATATATACACATATATACACACACACATAAATTCCTATATATGTACCACTAGTCCATACAAGATATATGCCAGAGGCAAGTATTCATAATGATTTATATAGAATCACATCTGTGAAACATGTGGAAACAGCTTAACTTTATACTAAAAAAAATAAATCACACTTCGGTTGTCTACAGGGTAACTTGGAATAACTAATATCCCAGCCCTCTCCCCTCCCTTAGTTGTCGATGCCTACAAGATTTGACCAATGTACTGCATCTCAGTGAAGTTATCATGACCAAACAGACATCAAGTTAGTAATAAAGATTCCCTACACATTTATAGATTTCCTTTTTATAGCATTATATTTAAACAAATAGAATGAATTGATGAAGAAAACATTGTTCATTTTCTGACGGTAACACTGCAATGTTTCATCATGATTTTCATGGAGTTTATAAAATAACAATTTTCCTCATATCCTAAACAACCATTATTGAAAGAGTGGGAAATGATAAAATGAGAAATATTTTGTGACCCTCTCAGAAATAACTGCCTTGGCAATAGTCCACTAAACCTACATCATTCAATACAGTAGCCATTGGTCTGTTTGGTCCCTTTAATTTCATTCTAAATTAATTAAAATTAAATAAAATTTAAAATTCATTTTTTCAGTTGCCATAACCGTAAGTGCTCCCACACTGGACAGTGCAGTTAGAGAACATTTCTATGGTTACAGAAAGTTCTATTGGATGGCGTTGCACTTCAGTTCATTTGGGAGAAGAGCCATCGTTTTTCACTGTTAAGGAGATTAAACACATGTTTTTTGAATAATTTAAGTGAAACAGAGTATGGTTTGGCTGTGTGTCCCCACCAAAATCTCACATCAAATTGTAATCCCCACGTGTCAAGGGAGGGACCTGGTGGGAGGTGATTGGATTCTGCAGGTGGTTTGCCCCATGCTGTTCTTGTGATAGTAAATGCGTTCTCATGAAATCTGAGGGTTTAAAAGTGTAGCACTTCCTCTCGCTCTCTCTCCTGATGCCATCTGAAGAAGGTGCCTTGCATCCCGTTTGCCTTCTGCCATGATTTTCCGAGTTTTCTGAGGCCTCCCCAGCCATGCATAATTGTGAGTCAATTAAACCTCTTTTCTTCATAAATTACCCAGTCTCAGGTGTTTCTTTATAGCAATGTGAAAATGAGCTAATAGAAGCCCTAATCCAGAACATCTGGTCTCCTGGGGCTTCTTTATGGGGTTTGGAAACCCCTTTCTTTGGTTAAATGTAACCACTAAGCTATGATGACAATAAGCTAAGATATGATAACCACTAAGATATGAAGATAATGACAATAGGACTTGTGGTGATGGAATATGAATTTCTTAGCAAGAATGAGCCAACCTGGTTGTGGTTTCTTGTTATCTAATGGGCAATTGTTGCCAGCTCTTCAAATCAGGGAGTAGGTACTGAGAGGTTTGGTATGTCTGCAATGTAGATACTGGTGCTTCTTTTTTCTTTCTTTTTTTTTTCTTGTTTCTTTTCTTTTCTCCTTTCTCTTCTTTTCTCTTTTTTTCTCTTTTCTTTTATTGTATTTTCTTTTAAGAGACTGGGTCTCACTGTTTTGCCTGGGCTGGATGCAGTGGCACCATCATAGCTCACTGGAACCTTGAACTTCCAGGCTCAGGCAGTTCTCCCACCTCATCCTCCCCAGTAGCTGGGAATAGAGTTGCATACTGCTACTCCTGGCTCAAGTGCATAAACTTATGTTGAGCTCTTTGCAATTAAATCTGAGATTTGGCTAAAACTTTTAGAAATATTCTATATTTAAGACTGAGAGCTATGGAATAGACCGTAAATGTGGGAAAATGTGCCATGGTATATTGCCAACAACTGTTTGAGGTTGTCACCTTAGCATTGTAATTGTTTGTTGTAATTACATCAAATTGTGTGGGAAAAGGTTTGTTGAATATTTAGTCTAGGCTTCCTGAAAAGTGAGATAAATTGCATGTTGAGACTATTGATACAACTCTGTTGCTGACTGATGGAAATCAATTACACAAGATACTGATTGATAAACAGCATTTTAAAAAGGATTTTACTTTAAAGGTGGCATCTTGTTGGCAGCTACATTGATATGATTGCAATCTAGACTATCTCCTTTCCAGAACTAGTTTCCTTGTGAAGCACATTTGTGGTCAGATAGGTGGTTGGTTAGCATGCAATGAGTTGAAAGCTTTTAGATGAGTTTGATCTGGAGGCCTGACAGAGGGTGTCACGAATTATCCATGTTCTCACTGCAGAGCACACCTTGCCTGGTAACCAGAAAGTCAGCTCAGCTCCTCAGACCGTGCTGACACGCATGAACAAATGCCCATGCCCCGTCTCCTCTTCTGCCATAGAAAATTTAACTGTACCAACCTGGTTTTTGTTATAATACACACAAATATATTTTTTCATGAAATTGAGTTGACCTGTGAATCTAGGTATAAGTGACACTGAGCCCTTGGAAGCGATATTTATGGACTCTGCACTACTTTATTTTTAACATTTTATAATGCAAATGCATCCTCTTTTAACACAACTGAAACAAATACTCTCAAGTATGACATCACTTTTTGAATTTTTGTTTATTTTTTACTTTAGAATACCATTGCTGTTGTTATTGTTGTGGTTATTTGGTATTAGTATGACACTTATTTTATGTTATCCCCAAAGCTCTGCTGATCATGTATTTCTGGTAAACATAAATGGAAAAATGAGCTAGTTATTGATAAACACATTTTACTTAGAAAACTTGTCTAAAATGAAAAACAAGGGAGAGCATCAGGAAGAATAGCTAATGGATGTTGAGCTTAATACCTAGGTGATAGGATGATCTGTGCAGCAAACCACCATGGCACACGTTTACCTGTGTAACAAACATGCATATCCTGCACATGTACCCTGGAACTTAAAAGTTGAAGGAAAAAAGAAAGAAAAACAAGATAAAAGGTATAAAGTAGTTGGTTGGTGTTAAAATGGTTATGTCAAATTGGTGGTTGAAATTCTTTCAACAATAGCATATTTGTAAACTCTGTCTAGAGTGATATCCATGATTCCTTCTGTGATTTTCAAAAATGGTGAGAACTTTCTTTAAACCACAGTGAGACTTTACCTATGTCTCTCTTAAAATAATTACAGCTTGTCTTTTATCAATATTATTTATATACTAGTCCTACCCTAGATATTTAAGATCCTTGAAGGCAAAGACTGTGACCTAGCTGTCCCCTTCCCTTTAGCAGCTTACGTGGCACCTGCGACACCTAACATTCATGACTGCATTTGTTAGGAATCGAGATCATTTCAGGAGATCCAGTAGCGGTAAGGCATCAGTAACTGAGGGAGCATCCATAAGTAGAATTATGGCTGAAAGAAAGTTGGTGACTTAAAGGGACAGTTGTAGTTTCTAAATAAGGATTATTCTTCTTCCCTTGTAAGAGTTTCCTAATTTCAGACATAATGGAGAAAAAATGTGAGCAATAGATTTTTACCTAAGAGTTGACTCTTCCCTAGAAGCAAATTTTATGATTTTCAAAGGTCCCTGCTTTTACCTTGATATAAAAAATTATATGAGTGTTTTCTAGATAGAAAATTGACTGTATTTATTCTTTCTTTGGTGCTATCCAGAAAACACATACACCTATTCATGCAGACAATTGGGGTGAGGTGGGAGTGGGGTGGATTGTAATTATTTATATGAGAAAAGCATGCATTTTAAAAACCAGAGATCACTGTGTATCTTTTTGATCTGGAAGTCCCAAAGATGAAAAATTAGAGTAAACAGAAAATATAGACTCTCAGTAAGGCTTATTATTTGTGAACAAAAGACATTGGCTAATTGTGTGGCTAATTTAAGCAGAAACAGTGAAAGGCATTTAAAGTCTTGGGTAGCTAATAGAAACTCTCAGACAGCTAGCTAACCCAGCGTGAAGGCTATATAGCTGTGAGCAATGAAGTCTACCCCCAAATATCTAGCCAGATAGGAGACTACTATCTCCACCTCAGGGACAGTTGATATCCTGACACGGCACATAGTGACCACAACTGGTCTGTGCATTCCTGCCCGCTTGGCTCAATAATTGCCTATTTAAAGTAGGGAGTCGGTGCTTGTGGTTGGCAGAGACTAAGTCACATGCCTGTGCCCTAGCTGTGGGATGGGATGGAAAAGGAAGTATCTAGAATTTCCATTTCAGTTCCGAGGGTTGGGGTCTGCTAGAGATAGGAGACATCATCAACATGAAAAGGGATTCCAAAGTGAGGTGGCCAAAAACAATTTTAAAAGGCCTATTACACATAAAATCTACTTAAATCCCTTTACCACTTATATTGGATGCATCGTTTTTGTGACTCAAGAAAGAAATTAAAGTCTTCCAGATTGTTGGATTTATTTCAGCCTACCTGAAGGGTCTAGTGACATATATCATAAGAATGCCCTTGATCTAAAAACTGGTAGGCATAACCCTCTCCCCATATGTTTTCAACAATTAAGCAGTTGTATTCTACTATGAATGAAGTTAGAATTATTAAGACAAAATGTTTTCTTACTGGTATTTTAAGTTAGAAAGCAGGATGTTTACAGTTGAAGAATTGAATCAGTCTAGCCAATCATTGAGCCAGTCTGTGTATATCCATTCATTCTAGTACATCCTACTTTATGGGAGTGGGGATTTGGCTACAATCTATTTAAAAAATCCTATCTTTTATTTTTCTGGGTAGCAATGCTTTATTCAAGACTGATCCTGCTTTTAAGTTACCAAATGAAATAGACTGCATTTAATGCCAAATTTAAATTTGCATTGAGAACAGTTCTGGGGGTGAAGAACAGGCAGATTAGACATGAAGAAATAAATATGATAATAAAATCTATTTTAGAATAAAACTCATCTTCTTAAAAAGAATGCATGTGAGAAATCAATATACTATGGTGTCTTATTAGCTTAGTGAAGTAACTGCTGATAGAATCTGTCTTGCAGAGCTGTGTGTCCACATATTCTACATAATATGTATTCCTAAGAAACAGAAGTAGAAGATAAAAGATGAAATTCGTAGTGTCCAGAAGGGAGCAGAGTTCTGACTGCATTTTTGACTAACAATTGACTTTCACCTTTGTGTGGGGAGTTGCAGAAAAGCATTTTTGACATTTTATTGCCACCAAAGATTGACTCCTATTGTTTCAGAATACTGCAGCCATCCAGCTTTGCCTTTCCCTGCAGTTTAGCAGAATGCAGAACATGTGTACTTAAGCTGAATGATGTGCCTTTTATCCAGATGTCTAGGTTATAGTCATTGGTGTTACTAGAGATAAAACTGATTCTTTATTGAGTTAAGCTTTTGACAGGTCCTTCAGTGTTTTAAAGCACTGCACCACTAAGCAGAGCATCTCTCTCTCCCTCTCTCTCTGTCTTAAATATCTGCAGTATGTATTAGCTGGAAAAATACTAGTTAACTCCTCTCTTATGCGTATAAATATGTGACAAAATATAAGCTGTCAATGGAAAAAAATAATAAAAGCAAAGCCTCCCAAGTTTGCACACTTTGTTCACTAAAGCATCTGTTTATTTTTTCTATGCTGAAAGGCATAACTGTTTTTGTTTTGTCCTCAGCAGAGGTTGGTAGCTAATTCACCCTGTTTTTTATGTTATAATCCTGGCTTTGGAACAGATCATAGGGATAATTTTATTACTTTCTCACTGTGCTTCTTTCTAAGCCAGTATTTTGTTTACGTCTAATAATAATCTTGTGATCAATGACAAATCTGTATTGTTTTCTACTGATGCATCACTGTGTAAGCATGGTACAACTTGGACTATTTTATATATATACACACATTATATATATATAATATATATATATTATATATATATATATAAAATCTTTAGACTTAGCATATGAACCTTCTGCGGATCATTGTATTAGACTATATAATTTGCCAATATTTAACAAGCAAGTGCATACATCTGTGTGCATGCTGTCTCACAAGTACTTTGCTGGTACTAACTGCAGTAAGTCATTTTCATTTATTTCAACTCAGGTTTCTTTTTAAAACTCTCAGTAATGACTGCATCCTGTGCTGGGAGTTCATTGTGGCAAAGCACATCCGTACTACACATTTCTGAGGGAGGTCGGACAGGTAGAAGTTAACAGTATCAATTTCTTAGTTGGACAAAGCTGGATTTGGGTCTTGTCCCCACCAATTTACAGTGTCTTGAGATTACATCTGTGTGTCTTGGGAAGTACCTCTGTACTTAAGAATACTTCTATTTTCTTGTGTATCAAAGGGAGTAATATGTGTACTTTTTAATATGCCTTGATATAAAGTTGAAATGAGAGAATGTATTTAAAGGCTGGCACATTGTGTGGACAAGGAGGCCCAGAATTTGGAAGAACATATTTCCATAAGTTATATAGGCCAGGCATGAGGCTAATAATAGAAAAACTGATTGAAATTCTGTTTGCATAATAGTTAGACAAACAGGTAATGAAGAAAACAGAAAAAGGAGCATTCTTTTCCCTTTCGCACACTGTCTCCCGGTGTAACCTGTGGAATAATGAGCTAGAGAAATTGAGACTCAGGGCATCTCAATTCTAAGGTAAAGTTTAGAAGTGAAAACATGATGAATATATAATATTCTAAACACTGAAAGGTGGGGTTCCCTGTCCTCTTATTTTACCTGAGAATGACTGTAGCCATGCAGACAGTTCCAAAGGCTGCAGATTATAGGATTCTTTTTGGGATAAACCCAATAACCCCCCAAAAAGATAATGACACTGGAGTGTTAGAATCCACAATGTATAAAACTGGCTCAAAATAAACACTATTGCATTATGAGGTACCGATATCAACTGCCAGGAATCTTTGGGAACTTTGGGAAGTTAAGTACACAATAGCTGAAAAAAATTAACAGAAAAATGATGTTAATTTAAATTTGAGGAAATTTTTCTAAAATATAGTGAATTCCAAGAGATAGACATTGGTACCGAAAAGATTGGTGAATGAGAGAAATCAGGAAGTCTTAGATCTAACAATTCAGAATTCAAAAAGAAAGAACAAAAGAAAACAAATGGAATATTATAAAATAAATACATAATTCAATAATACATTTCAGTATTAGAAAACATAAATCTTTGAATGAAAAGGACCATGAAGCAACCAGAACAATGAATAGAGGGTAGTGGGGAACTTGCACAAATGTACACTAAAATAAAATGTTACATGACAAAACATAACATCAAGGACCAAAAATTTCTTTAAAAAGCTGTGTGCAAATTAATCAGATTGGTTTACATGCACTGAGAACAGCACTGGACTCTAGAAGACAGAGAGCAGTGCGTTTTTAATTTCCAAAGTTGGGAAAATGGACATGTTTCCTGGCATTCGATAGATAGCCAAACTGTTAATAAGAGTAAGAGGAAAAAAAGAACCAAGACATTTTGGCCATGTAAAATATCAAATAAATGTTTACCTCCATTTCAATGTTTGTTATGAAGCTACAGATGCTACGTGATACCAAAATTATGGCGTAAACCATGAAAGAAAAAGCAAGAGATGTAGGGAACAGGGGGTTTCACAGAGAGGGCAGGAAAGAGGTTCCCTATGCTGCAGGTTTAGTAAAGTTCCAGACTGAAGGACTCCGGGGGAAAAAGAAAAGAAAAGTAGATTTTCAGATGCGTTTGAAAATAAATGGATTAGAATTGATAGGGCTTTTACAGATTTGAGATAACTTCACTGTGCATGTTAAAAAATTAAGCAAATGCACTTTGGGAGGCCGAGATGGGCGGATCATGAGGTCAGGAGTTCGAGACCAGTCTGGCCAACATAGTGAAACCCCGTATCTACTGAAAACACAATAAATTAGCCATATATGGTGATGTGCACCTGTAATCCTATAATCCCTGCTACTCAGGAGGCTGAGGCAGGAGAATCACGTGAACCTGGGAGGTGGAGGTCATGCCATTACACTCCAGCTGGGTGACAGTGTGAGACTTTGTCAAAAAAAAAAAAAAATTAAGCAAATGAAGAAATACAAGGCATTTGTCAAATCTAAGAAAAACAAAATTTGTTCAAGGAAGAAGCGTATTATTTGGATACAGCGGGGAAAAGTATTAAATAGTTAGAAAAATGTATGAGCTAATTATTAATTTAAGATATTTGTATAAAGTATTTATTTAGAGGAAGATAATAAATGGGTAAGTAGGTGAATAAGAAGAGTGACAGGGCTGAATATCCACCCATACACCATAATAGGAAACTAGTAGAACATTTCTGAGGCAGAAACACCATTTGATCCAGCAATCCTATTACTGGGTATATACCAAAAGGAATATAAATCATTCTATTATAAAGATACATACACGCATATGTTCATTGCAGCACTATTCACAACAGCAAAGACATGAAACCAACCTAAATGCCCATCAATGGCAGACTGGATAAAGAAAAGGTGGTACATATACACCATGGGATACTAGACAGTTATAGAAAGGAAGGAGATCATGTCCTTTGCAGGGACATGGATGGAGCTGGATGATATTATCCTTAGCAAACTAACAGAGGCACAGAAAATCAAATACTGCGTGTTCTCACTTGTAAGTGGGAGCTGAATGATGAGAACACAGGGACACATTGGGGGAACAACACACAGTGGGGCCTGTTGGATTGTGAGGAAGGAAGGAGGGAGAGCATCAGGAAGAACAGCTAATGGATGCTGGGCTGAATACCTATGTGACGGGATGATCTGCGCAGCAAACACCATGGCACACGTTTTCCTATGTAACCTGCACATCCTGACATGTACCGCTGAACTTGAAATTGGAGACCAAAAAAAAAAAAAATCGTAAAAGTATAGAACTTCTTAAAAAATAAAATAGTAGAAAATTTCTAAAACATAGAATTCATGAATTATATAAGAGCTCTTTTTATCTGTAAATATAAATTTAAATACAAGAGAAACAAAACAGGTTGCTTCTGAGAAATGTGACTGGTTATTCAGAAGAGGTGTATGGGGGCATTTTCATAAAAAGCTTTAGAATAGAAGTTGATATTTTAAACTTTCCATTGCTTGTGTTAATTACAGTAATTGCTACTCAGAACATCTTTTTTACAGAGTGAAACCAAAAGTCCTGAAGATTTAATAAATTTCTAATGGCACCCAAATAATAAGTGAAAGGACCATAATTTGCATCAGATCTATCTGACACCAAAGTTCCATACTCTCAGCATTATGCAGGGTTGTCAACAATTCCACATATGTATAGCTACGTTTACTCTTTCTCTGTTTTAGTACATAATGTAGCATTATTTGCTTTCAAAGATACATTTGACCATTTAAATTGGTCAATGCATTTATTATACTTTGTAGCCAGTTGTGATTTTTAATCACATAGTATAATTCATAATAATGCAGGGACTGCATTAAATCTATATATTACTTTGTGTAGTATGGATATTTTAACAATATTCTTTTGATCCATGAACATGGGATATCTTCCTATTTCTTTGCATCTTTAGTTTTTTCATTAATATTTTATAGTTTTCAGTGTATTTTCTCCAGATGGCTGTGTAATTTCAGAAGCCCTCCCCTTTCCAACCAATATGATGAGTGCATTAAAGTGAGCTCACTTTAAAGCCTATTTTATTTTTTATTTTCTTAAAGCAAATGTTATTGTGTATATTTGAGGTTTACAAAATGATGTTATATGATAAATATATATAGTTAAATGGTTACTATAGTGAAGCAAATTGATATAGCTATCATCTCACATAGTTACTTTTTTTATGAGAAGACAGCTAAAATCTACTTACTTAACAAAAATACCAAATGCAATGCAGTTTGATTAACTATAGTCCTCATGTTGTACCCTAGATCTCTAGATTTGTTTACTTTGGTGTCAGATAGATCTGATGCAAATTATGGTCCTTTCACTTATTATTTGAGTGACATTAGCAAATTATTAAAGTTTCAGGACTTTTGGTTTCACTCTGTAAAAAAACTGTTCTGAGTAGCAATTACTGTAATTAACACAAGCAATGGAAAGTTTAAAATATCAACTTCTATTCTAAAGCTTTTTATGAAAATGCCCCCATACACCTCTTCTGAATAACCAGTCACATTTCTCAGAAGCAACCTGTTTTAGTTGTTTCTCTTGTATTTAAATTTATATTTACATATAAAAAAGAGTTCTTATATAGTTCTTGAATTCTATGTTTTAGAAATTTTCTACTAGTTATTTTATTTTTTAAGAAGTTTTATACTTTTATGATTTTTTTTTTTGGTCTCCAACTTCAAGTTCAGCGGTACATGTCAGGATGTGCAGGTTACATAGGTAAACGTACATATCTGCTACTTTGTGTTTTTTGGCCCACATCTATCTCCAGATTTCCTCCCCCTGACCCACCCCAGTATGTATCTGCTAGTTTGTATCTTTTGACCCACATCTGTCTCATTTCCTCCTCCTGCCCTCATACCTGGCAACCACAGTTTATTCTCTATTTCTGTATATTTAACCTTTCTTTTAATAATTCCAAATTGAAGTGAGATTATGCAATATTTTCTTTGGCTGTCTGCTTAGCATAACATCTTCTAGGTCCAGTCATGTGTGGCAAATGACAGGATCTCATTTTTAAAAGATGAATAGTATTTCATTATATTGTATGTACCACATTCGCTTTATCTATTTGTCTTTCAATGGATCCTGACGTTGTTTCCATATTTTGGCTCTTGGGAATAATGCTGCAATGCTCATGGGAGTGCAGGATGTCTTTATGAGTTGGTGATTTCATCTCCTTTGAGTACGCACCCCAAAGAAGGATTGCTGAGTCATATGGTAGTTCTATTTTTCTTTTATTTAGGAAGCTCTATACTGTTTTTCACAATGGCTGTATCAACCTACATTCCCATTAACAGTGTCCTAGGGTTCTCTTTTCTCCACACACTCGCCAACTTTTATTATCACTTGTCTTTTTGATAACAGCCATTCAAATGGGCTTGGGGTGATATAGGAGTTTTAATTTGTATTTCCCTTGATTAGTGATGTTAAACAACTTTTCATGTATCTGTTGGACATTTTTATGTCTTCTTTGGAAAAACATTCAGATCGTTTGCCCATGTTTAAATTGGGTTGTTTTTGTTTTTCTGCTTTTGAGTTATAAGAGTTCTTTATAAATTTTCGATATTAACCCCTTATCAGATACGGGGTTTGCAAACATTTTTCCCAGTTTGTAGGTTGACTTTTCCTTTTGTAGATTATTTTCTCTGCTTCACAGGAGCTTTTTAGTTTGCTGTAGTCCTATTCATGTATTTTTGCTTTTGTGGACTGAACTTTTGGTGTAATATCTTAGAAATCATTGCCAAGGCCAATGTCAAGGAGCTTTTCCTCTTATCTGTTCTTGGAGTTTTATGGTCATACATATAGGTCCTTTATTCATTTAGAGTTGGTTTTTGTGTATGGTAGTCTGATAGGGACTGTATTAAATCTATATATTACTTTGTGTAGTATGGACATTTTAACAATATTAATTCTTTTGATCCATGAACATGGGATATCTTCCTATTTCTTTGCATCTTTAGTTTTTTCATTAATATTTTATAGTTTTCAGTGTGTAAATCTTTTACCTACTTGAGTAAATTTATTCAAAATTAATATTTTTTGCTTTGATGCTATTATAAATGAGATTATTTCTTTTTCAGTTAGGCTGTGATGTGTGGAAATGCTACTGATATTTTATGTTGATTTTTTATCCTGAACCTTCACTGAATTCATTTATTACTTCTAACCGTTTTGTGTGTGTGTGTGTGTGTGTGGAACATTTGGAGTTTTCTACATATGGAATTATCTCATCTGTAAATACAGATAATTTTACTTGTTCCTTTCTGATTTGTATACCTTTTATTTCTTTTTCTTGTCTGATTGCTTTTTCTAGTACTTCCGGGACTATGTTGAATAGTAATGAGTGCCAGTTTCAATTGGACATAAAAACAAATGAAGATTTTCTGAATATTTCTTCCCCTTTTTTCTGTCCCTCATACCCCTCATACCCTGCATACTGGGACAATATATTTTTGCACTGTCTGTGGGGGTTCTTACTTAGCATAAATGTTGCTGGACAGAGAAAGTCCTTTCGGTTGCATGTTTTAGAAAGGATGTCTATGAATACATTTTTCAAGGTAATTCAGAATAATTGAGTTTTATATCATGGAATACCCATTCTCTATTTAAGACTTGGTCCTCTATAATACTTTTTTTCTTTTCTCTACTTCTCGCTATCAAAACAGAGCCCAATTCTCAGTAATATATCTTTCCAAGTAGTGTCTCTCCTTTTTATATTGAGCTTAATGACATATTTATTTGAGAAGGATTCAATAAATACTGGGTTAGGAGGACAAAAATTAGTGTTACCCCAAACCAAAAAGTTCACATTAACATTACTTTCATAAAATATTAACCATAATTCTTGACTTTCTAATTTGACTGACAATGCATTTTCTCTGCAAATGCTAAGGAAAGGATATTTGTTGTGATACAAGCTCAGCTATGAGTGGCAAAGACTTACAATGACAGGCTCTAGTAAGATAGGATTATTTATTTTTTCCTCCCACTTGTAAAAATTCAGGTGGTTAAGGCAACTGCACTTCATGAAGTCATCAAGATCCCAGACTTCTTGAATCTTGTTGCTCTGATATTCCCAATGCTCATGACCCTAGATGTCTGTCATCACTCTATCAGCATTATGTCTGACAGAAAGAAAAAGGAGAGGCACACTGCCCTCTTTGAAGGCAAGACCTAGAAGTGAATACAGTTTGGCTCATATCTCATTAGAGTCAGGGCCACACTTAGCTATAAAGTGATCAGGAAAATGTAGTTCTTATTCTGCATACTGTTGTGCCCATCTGAAAATTCCAATCACTATGAACAATTTGGAGTCAATTTGTAGTCTTGATCTCAGAGAATTATATTTTATATTCAAAAATGTTTTGGGGAACACTTTAGTTATGAAACAAAGAAGTAATCAGTAAAGAGCATATACTAGAAATATATATTCTATATACATGTAAATCTATATATAATGCAATGGTTTATTTGGGGTATAGGAGTAGGTGGGAGACAGCCATAGTTAAAGGACAAAGCTTCTGTAAACAGAAAAGTGACACTAGTTAGTACTATCGTGAACGGTTTGAGGAATTTCCCTGGCTGAACCAGAAGCACCAGAATAAAGCTTAGATTAGAATTGCTGTTGGATGTGTAAATTGGCACAATTACTTTCAGAATAATTAGCAGTACCTCCTGAATTTAGATAGCATATATCCATTTGACCAACAATTTGGACATACTGGCACATTTGAGAACTACATATGCCCAAAGATATTGACTATATTACCTTTATTTAGTAACAAAAAATGGGAAACAACTTAAATTTCTATCACCAGGAGACTGGTTAAACAAATTAAGATAAATTTATAGAAAGGGATAGCAAGTAATTGCTATCAGTGAAAAGAATGATCATGGTCTTTATCAATAGGCATGAATAGATTTCCAAAAGAAAGAAAAAAAAAAAGCAAGAACAAAATGTATAGCAGTGTGTATGGTGTTGCTACCATTTGTATAAAAATGGGAATGTACATAATTCAGTTGCATGTGTATTACACATTGGAAACTACAAAAGTAGCTGCAAGGGGATTAGAGGTGAAAAGAACTTTTCCCCATATGTACTTTAGTTTGAGATTTTAAATTTGCTGCTATGTTAAAGATAGTTTAGAGAGAAGTTGGCTGTTTGCTCAGCAAAGGTTGAAATGGTTTAAGTACAAAGCGTTGACTTTTATTCTTGGCTGAGTCAAGAATAAAATGCAAAGGAAAACAGTTTTTTAATTTATGTGCTTCTTCAGTGTTAATAATTTTGATTCTTTTGACTTTCATAGTGGTATATGGACATTGTGGGAAAAACGAATTTTTTTCTTCTTTCTTTATAAGCATTTTGGTAGAGAGCTTACTTGATAAATAAAAGGTATTTCAAACCAATAAAATGTTCAGGACCAAATGAAAGATACAACTTTTAATTATAAAATTTTATATATGCCTAAAAAATAAAAATGCTTAACATAGGAAACTAATTATAAGTGAAAAACACAGTTGAATATTGTACAATACAAATAAAGTTTTAGAACATTAAGGTATAATGTTCAAAATAAAATTATTGTGATAAGATGACAAATTAATGTTTTTGGCTAATTCTAACAGTTAGAATTGATTTTTTTTTTCACTTAAATTAGATACTTCGTGAATTAGAATCTTCATGTGAGGTATTCTTCACAATCCAATGCTATTAAGAATCTTTAAGCAGAGTCATATAAAACATACAGAACTCTTTTATAAATATGCGTCCTGTGGAATAGCCATTCTTTTGAGGTGTTAGATACTTAGAAATGAGGCATTAGGTTGTTTTATTTCTTATTTCAGTTTCCACAGCCTTGATATGTGGCCTTAGGCAGTAACTTAACTTCTGTGTAATCATTATTTAGACTTTCTCTAAAACTCCCCCAAATTATCTTAACATACCAAATTCTTTCTTTTTCGTGCCTTATAATTGATCATTGAACACAATAGCTACCTGACCATATGAATAAAAGAAAATAAAAAAGAAAGCAGGTTATAGAGGAGAAACATTCTAAGCAATTATAAATATTCTAATTCTAATAATACATTCTAATAATTCTAACGAATTATACATATAAGAATGTATCTGAATGTAAAAGTACACATGTAGTGTAGGGTACAGGTAAGGATGCAATCTGCAAAATACAAAACCCAGGCCAGAAAAGTAAAAATCAGGCAAGATATGCAAATGTTTCTAAACTGAAACACCATCTAAATTAGAAAACTCAAATAATAGCTGCTATTTATTGAGCATTTTGTATGCCAAACACTACTGGTTCTTTTACATGTGCACTACCTAATTTAAATCCCCAATATTTTTGTAAAACATTATTAATTCTGATATTTTGTGTTATATACACACACGTATATAAGAGAAATAAACACGCGCTCACACACACACACACAGGCACACGTTCAACTTGGAGATGTGAAGTACTTCACCCACATACTCGTAATTGTAGGCAGTGGAGTTGGTATTTAAGACTGCGAGAAAAAAAGAGAAGAATTTATCGATGAACAAACATAACTCATATTCTCCATTATTTTGTACTAATTCATTGAACAAAATTTATTGAACCAGGCAGTGTGCTGAAAACTGCATCTTATTTATGCTTTTGATAAAGGTGTGTTTAATTGTATAAGCCTTGTAACAAGAGTATGTCAGAGGAGCACTGATATAATAAAGGAAGGATACATGCTGTAATAGGAAGAGTACTCATCTAGAACTAAGGAGAATGATATTATTTGCTCATTCTCTCTACCTGTGTTATTTTTATTCTCCAAAAGCCCCAGTTAAAATTTCTGTATTTAAATTAAGAGCTCATTTTGGGCTTTGAACAAGCACAAAAATTAAATTAGGCAGGTGTCTAAGTAGGAAGGAATAAGCAAAATTATTTGGGTATAAAACCATGAATCTGCCTTTAAAATGATATATTATTAACCTGTTGAGAAAAATACATGAAAGGGGAGTTGCTGAATGTTTTCTTGTGTCACAGTGACCATAACCTTATGGTCGACTTTGTTTGTTTTAATGCATATTGGTTTCTACAAAGATAAATTTATGTTATAAAAATTATCCTACTTTACACATCTAACGTAATGATCACTGTCTCTCAACTGTCTGGAGCACTAGTTTTTCTCTGACTTTAAGACATAGGACAGGTGCTTTTCCTATTTTATTTCCTTCTATTTTAAATGTAGTTATCAGTTCTATATCATATGTGAGAAAACTGAGGCTTGGAGGATAAGGAGCTTCCTCAACGTTCAAGTTAGTTGAGGAGTAGAACCTATAATCAGAACTGACATCAGGCCAGGCACGGTGGCTCACACCTATCATCCCAGTGTGTTGGGAGGCCAAGGTGGACAGATCACTTGAGGCCAGGAGTTTGAGACCAGCCTGGTCAACATGGCGAAACCGCGTCTCTACCAAAAATACAAAAATTAACCGGGCATGGTGAAGCATGCCTGTCGTCTCAGCTACTCAGGAGGCTGAGGCAGGAGAGTTGCTTGAACCTGGAAGGCAGAGGTTACAGTGAGCCAAGATTGTGCTACTGCATTCTAGCCTGGGCAATACAGCAAGACTCTGTCTCAAAAAAAAAAAAAAAAAAGAACTGACTTCAAAATAATGTCATAGATACAGAGAAGCTGCAGAGGAAGGAAGGAGGGAAAATAAATCTATTTTCTAAGTGAAGTTTGATATATGCAGTATTAGTATTTTTTGCTTAAGAAATCAGGACTATTTTGATACAATTAAAATTTGATCTGAGACTTGAGCAACAAAATTTCAAAAACGGACAAAATGACTGTATCTCAAAGGTCAGTAAGTTGTCAGTAATTTAACAGTACCTAAATATTTTGTTGTTGGATCCCAGTCTCTGTTATATGCAGAGCTTCACCTTTCACCCCAAAGAAAATAAAATATATCAGATTTTTCAAGAATTCATTCCCATGCAAACCAGTCATTGGCTTGACAATTGATTTTGACTTCAACAATTTAATATATCTAAACAGAGAGAGAGAGAGCAGAAGAAAATGCAGTCTGCCTTTCCTTCGCTTACTAAATTGTCAAATCAAAACGATGGAGAGAGGCATAGAAAAAGTATGTATAAAGCAGGTAGAATAGTATTGAGCTTATGGAAGAAGCAGAAAGTGAAAGATAACTTGCCAATCGATTTGAAAAGATGGATTGAGGCTGAGAAGCTCCTTACTTGAGTAGGATTTGAGACGACTTCTCCTAATCTTTTCTAGCTTCAACAGCTGTTTGTAAAACCCCTCATCCATGTTTCTAACAAGTATTGCTCCCTGCTACAGGTTGCTACATGCAGTAATTCTACCTGCAGCCAAAAGCCTTCCTCTGGGGAGTTCTGTCTTTCTGATGGTAAAGTACAAAATCAGGTGTTATGATCAATGGGTGGCTGGCACTATCCCCAATACTGTGCCATTACGTGTGCAATTTAATGGCTCCCTCTCTTCAGTTTCCTCTTCTGCAAAATGAAGGTGATAATTTTTACCTAATAAGATCTTGCAAGCAACCCACAAAGTAAGTGTGTGAAACAAGTAGCCCTGCACTTAGAAGGGACCGTGGCCTCTGAAACTGAATCATGTCTTAGCATTTCTGAGCCTGTCTCTGTTCAGTGTGTACATTTACGACCTCTTTTTTGAGGGGGAAACATTTTATATTCCATTTGTATGGTCAAAGTTCTGTGGCAATTAGAATGGCGATATAGTAGAAAGTACTAAATAAGCAACAGTAATGAACTAGGTGCAATGAATACTTCCCCTACCACCATTATAAAGAAAAAAAGAAAAAAGAAAAAAAAGAAAAATGCCTCTCTAAAATAATCTTGCCTCCCCTAATAAGCACGACAGGAATTCCATGCAACTGTGACTGAAAAGTGTTTCCCACCTCTTGTTTATTCTAGAAGTATACTGTTTTATTTTTATTTTTTATTATACTTTAAGTTCTAGGGTACGTGTGCACAACGTGCAGGTTTGTTACATAAGTATACATGTGCCATGATGGTGTGCTGCACCCATTAACTTGTCATTTACATTAGGTATTTCTCCTATTGCTATCCCTCCCCCAACCCCCGACCCCAAAACAGGCCCCGGTGTGTAATGTTCCCCACCATGTGTCCAAGTGTTCTCATTCTTCACCTCCCACCTATGAGTGAGAACAAGCGGTGTTCGGTTTTCTGTCCTTGTGATAGTTTGCTCAGAATGATGGTTTCCACCTTCATCCATGTCCCTGCAAGAAACAGCAGATGCTGGAGACGATACGGAGAAACAGGAATGCTTTTACACTGTTCGTGGGAGTGTAAACTAGTTCAACTATTGTGGAAGACAGTGTGGCAATTCCTCAAGGATCTAGAACTAGAAATACCATTTGACCCAGCGATCTCAATACTGGGTATATACCCAGAGGATTATAAATCATGCTGCTGTCAAGACCCATGCACACATATGTTTATTGTGGCACTATTCACAATAGCAAAGACTTGGAACCAACCCAAGTATACTGTTATTTTTTAATCTAAATTTAGAAGTTTAATTAAAGTTCATTTAATAACTGCTTCTGCTTTTCTAGTTATTCTGGCCAACAGTGAATGGGGAGATTTCTAACCATACAACCATAGTGAGTAGACATTGTTAGTTTGGCATAGACATAAATATATACCAAATTAAGGAGATTATTTTTAAATATGTCAGCTGCACAGTTCTTTTTCAAGGTTTGTGAGAACACTTTTACTTATAATGGATAGTTTTGGCTTCAGATTCACATTTTTATTTGATTATGATTGAGACCCCAGAAGAAACAATTAAGAATCACATCGTCTGGGTTTCTTTAGCAGCAAGTATAAGACTTTAATCCATAAATAGCCAGAATTAAAGTAATTTCTAGATTGCTTCAAGCTGGGCCAGATTGCCATAATATAAAGTCAATTTAGATTTGATTTCTCAAGAAAATTGAGGTTTTAAATGAAAGAAAAAGTTTGTGTTTGGCTACATTGTGTATCTGTATCAAAATATAATTCCCCATAGATTGCTTAAATAAATTCATTTTTTCACACAGTAGTAATATTTCAAAAACTTCCCTTTCTATTTTAGATGTACTAAATTCAGGTATTCAGTGTTGATCAAAGGAAGGTAGGAAAATTGGCAACAATTGCAACCCATTCTCACTAGAGTCTAATTTAAAAAGAGATGAATTAGACATTTAATTTGTTTTTGAACTTTTCATATTCAAAATCAACAATTAATGATTTTAAGTAATAATAATGTTCCATAAATCTTAATATGCCTCATCTGCTCATCTCTTCTTAATGTAAGTAATTATGGTTGATGTGGTGAGTCGTATGCTCATTTGTCCATAAGATTTTATTTGCTTCATTTGTTCATTCATTCAGAGATTTAAGAAACGTTTATTGAACAAGAACAATATACTAATGATTGTTCTCAGAGATTAAGATAAAAAGAATAGACATGATATATGTCATGTCTTCAGTTGTTCCACAAAATAATGGAGAGTTTAGTGTTGTGGCTTAAACAGTTTTTAAGGAAACATACATCTTTTCCAAATCTTGTTTAAACCTGCCTTGCATTTGTTTGTTTTACTCACATACCCTTTTTCTTATTTTTGTACATTATTCTTTGTTTCTACCGAATCTATAGACTCTTCTTGCCTATTCTTTTTATTCATATAACTTTTTTATTATTTTCACATTAGTGTAATATATCACAAAAATCATCAAAGCACAATATTCATATATAATACTTGAGAATAAATATCACAGTATACATGGATTTTAGATACTTGCTCCTGTCAATATTCAGTTGTTAATTTGTTGCTGTCCTCTTTGACTTTGAACATATGGTGTTAAGAAAAAACTGAATTCTGTGCACGTGAGAAGGAAGATGACCTGTTTTTACTTTGATTCTGATCTCAAAGGCAAAGGGTGTGTGGGCCATATCTTTACAATCTTATTCAGTCCATATTGCTCATCAGAGGGAAGTATGTCCTTGGATACTTTATCAGTTTCCTAGGGCCGCTGTAGAGAAGTGTCACAAACTGAGTAGCTTGAATGACAGAAATGTATTGCCTCATGGCTCTGGAGACTGGGAAGTCCAAAGTCAAAGCGTGGACAGGGTTGGCTCCTTCTGAGGCCGTGAGGGGAATCTATGCTACTCCCCTCTCCAGGCTTCTGGCCATTTGATGGCCATATTTGGTATTCCTTGGCTTGCAGAAGCATCACCCCAATCTCTGCCTCCATCTTCATTTGACATTCTCACTGTGTATGCATCTGAGTCCACATTTCCCCTTTTATGAGTGATATTGGTTATAAAGGAATAGAAGCCCACCCTGTTCCAGTGTGACCTTATCATAACTTGACTAACTGAATTTACAAAGTAAGTTAAAGTTCTGAGGTACTTCAACATATTCATTTTAGGGGAGGGACACAATCCAATCCATAACAGATCGTGAATTATATTGGCTCAGATTTATGTAAAGCTAAATAGGTTTTCCACATCACTGTCAGAATGCATGGGTGAACTCTATTATTGCCATCATGTTTTGAATGTACCTTCTCCATGACTGTTAGACACTCTGCCCGAGTGTTTGTAGCACGAATAACTAAATTTCTCTCATTCTTTCTTCATCCTCCCCAGTGCACCATTCGGTCCTTTGGTTAAGACATCATTCAGAGACTCATCAATCACTCCCCTCCCATCTCCTTCCAAGTATTTTTTCTGACCGTATTTAGTAAACTAGTCTGAAAGATATTTTTATTTCCATTAACACTCTATCCTACCTTGAGATAGTATCATTCCTCTCTAGTTTTCATTTCCTAAATTTTAAGATGAGCATTCTTAGTGTATGGAGTTGATCTGTTCCACTTAAACAAAGTATCTTTAAGTTGGAATGCATTCTGTAGTTCAAATTACTCACTAATTCCCCAGGAGACAATGCAAAAACCACTCTAACTCTCTGAACAAATACACGTAAAATCTATCATTCCAGATGTCCTACATTGAATTCTCCCTGGGGAAGTCAAGTCCTGGAAACTTTTAGATGCTACTGAACTTGTGAATTGCACACTAAGAATGTGATGTTCCCTAATTTGCATCCTTTCTCTGCCAGCAAAACCTTGTAACTCTTTTTCTTTTCTTTTTGAATTGTAAACATTCTCATTTGAAGCTTCCAGTGCATTAACCCTTAAAGCATAATATCATGGCCAAGTATGGAGTTAGGAACACAGCTGAACTGGATAAGAATCTCAATGCAGTTTCTTCTTTATTCTACCTGTCAAACAATTCTCTAATCTTCTTTTCTTTCATTTTCTTCCTATGTAAAAAATATAGGGACAGTAAGACTTACTTGTAAGGATTGCTTTGAGTATTAAATCAGCTAAATTTAACAGTGAAAGGCAATTAATATACATTTACCTCCTTTCCTAAACTTTCTTGCATAATTTGTTCACTTTCACTTACTTAAATGCTAAAGTTAAATGGTAATTACATAAAAAAGGTGCAAGTTAAGCTCTACTTATATCTGCAGGGAGCTATATTGTTTGTAACTTAAAGTCTTTATGAGATGTTACTTTTGATTATGTCTTCAATTTGCCAAAGAGAATGAAGACAAATAAATAAAACTAAGTTAAGATGCAGAGCCTGGAATGTTTTCAAAGTTGCCATAACTCATTCACTTACACATACCTAGAATCTTAAGACTTTTTCTAGAAGAAAAAAGTATTTTTATTGGCATCACTGTCCCATTCCCAGGATCACATGGAGAATTTGAAAATCCCCCAATTATATTTTTTCCAAAAATATCTGCCATGACTCTGATGTCTGGCTTTTAAAAATTAGGTATTTCAAGATTATTGTTTTTAGAGTTCAAATTTAGGCTCACATAACAGTCTCTTGAAACTCCATTTGGCCAGGGTCCATGTAACCAAGGTATAGTTCTTTATAGTGTCAGTTTATTATCAAAACTGTTTTGATTTCATTTATTAGAAAGCAACTACAAAAATTCAACTCCAGTGTGATTCTTGATTTACTAGGATCCTAAAACAAAAGTAGTCAAAGATTATGGATTATATCATATCAATTGTTTAAAAACTGTCATCATAAAATGTAGTCAGTAGCACCTGAGTACAGGAAAGGAGAGAAGAGAAGAGAAAAAAGAAGAAGGAGACAAGGAAGTTGGAAGAGGGAGAACAGATGAAGGACAGAGTCAGAGGAGAAGGTGAGAAGTGCTGGCTGGGTTGAGTTGAGAATCTGCCTCCTAGCGCGCAGATGCTGGTTCTTGCACCGCTGTGACTCCTGGCAGGGTGACTTCTCCCTGGATGTTGTCAAGGGGAATACAAAAAATGTCTCCCCAGGGAAGCCAGCTGTCTGATCAGCCTTCCTGTCCAGTCCATGACAGAGCAGAATCCTAAGCTCCTGGAGCTGGGTCTCTTTGTTCTGTGCCATTTGTCCTTCGACTCCGTTTAAAATGTGTCCTCCTGCTGCTTCTCATCACCATCATCCTCGCCAACGACCTCCGTGTCGAGACTCTTGTCTGCAGCACTTCGGTGTCATTTTCATTAGGTAATGCATTTCTGTCGCCTGACCCAGGAGCCACATTTCTGCCAACCTCTGCCTCTGACCTCTATGTATTCAGAGAGGGATTTCGCCCATGCATTGAAATTTCTGATTCAGTTCTCTGGCAACAGGTCCGTGGCCTTCAGAAGTAGGGCTGCCTTGACATGAACTCTGGAATGGCACGGAGATACACTGTTTTTGATACCTCCTGTGGGTTTTCCTCTGAAAAATCTTTCTTATACGGAAAAAAAGAAATCTGGTTTTATTTTATTGGAAAACTTCCTTAGAATTGTCTTTCCTCATCCTTTTTTTTCTTTTTCTTGTTAAGCTCTAAAAACAATTGAAAAGTGCTTTGCCATGCACATCTAAGGCATTTTATACTGTTCAAAACATAGTTATATATTTTTCTATAGCCGGTATTTCGGTGATTATTTAATGCTCGTCCAATTTAACAGAAATGGCATATAATTTGAATTTAGTAATGGTAAGCTTGTCAGTACTCAGAGTAAAATCCTACCATATGCCTGTGCAAAACGGTTTTTAAACTTACAGTAACGTCAGGTGGGGAAAATTGTTGGGAACCCAAACTCTGGATTCTGCTGCCTGGATTTGACACTTGGGGCCTTGGGAAAATTAATGAACTATTCTGAGCCTCCACCATCGTAGCCATAAAATGCACATAATAACAGTGCCTGTGTCATTAGATTTAAGTGAAAATGATAAGAGAATATGGTTAAGACGTTTAGCACGCATTTGCCACATGTAAGGCAATGCATAATTGTTAGTCACTATTGTAATTAATAGCAGTACTAGTGTTTAGAATTTTTTAAGTTATTATTGTTATACTTTGTTTTTAAAATGTTAAAGTTCTATGCCAGTATCCTGTTGAGGAATGTTAGCGTTTTGAAAATTAAATATATTTTTGCCTAATTTTTGGTTTTGGGATTTCAGGCATTTTTCCCAGTGCTGTTCCAAAGACATGTCCACACTGATGGAGATGCTCTGTGTCTATGGCAGCCATGTGCTCCATGTGGCTACTGAGCACTTGACATATGGCTAGTGCAATTGACAATCTGAATTTCTAATTTTATTTCACTTTTTAGTATAAATATTGTGTGGGTGATACTTACACAAAGTATTTCATCTGAGAAACTGAAATAGCTACATGTCACTAGTGCCCGCAGTATTGAACAGTGTTGCTCTAGGCAACTGTTTTGTTAAAATAGGTAAAATTATTATCCCAATTCTATAAGAGTATATAAGACATAAGACAAATCACTGTAATTAATTTCCTCACACTTCAGTTTGTGACCCATTTTCTTTTCTTTTCTTTTTTGACTCCTGGGTGATGTGTGTGTGGGGGGGTGTGTGCTGGATCAATTTCTTCTTTTTTTTTTTCCTTTTCAATTCAGGGGGTACATATGCAGGTCTGCTACGTGGGCATATTGAGTGATTCTGGAGTTTGGGCGTCAGTTGAACTCATCACCCAAATAGTGAACATAGCACCCAAGAAGTAGATTTGCAGCCCTTGCCCCCTCTCTCTCTCCCTCCCTCCCTCCCTCCCTGCTCCCTCCCCTCTTGGAGTCCTCAGTGTCTGTCATTTCCATCTTTATGTCCACGTGTGCCCACTGTTTAGCTCCCACTTATAGCTGAGAACAGTCAGCATCTAATTTTCTGTTTTTGCATTAATTCACTTAGGAAAATGTCCTCTAGCTGCATCCATGTTCCTGCAAAGGACATAATTTCATTTTTTATGGCTACATAGTATTCCATGGTGTATATGTACCATATTTTCTTTATCCAATAATCCACTGATGGACACTTAAGTTGATTCCATGATCTTGTTGTTGTGAATAGGGCTGCAATAAACATAGGAGTGCAGGTGTCTTTTTGAACAAAACAATTTTTTTTCTTTAGAGTAGATACCCAGTAGTGGAATTGCTGGGTCAAATGGTATATCTATTTTTAGTTCTTTGAAAAATCTCCATACTATTTTCCACTAGGGTTGAACTAATTTACATCCCTTCCAGTAGCATATAAGTGTATCTTTTTCTCCATACCCTCACCAACATCTGTTATTAGTTTGACTTTTTATTAATAACCATTCTGACTGGTATGAGATGATACCTCATTGTGGTTGTAACTTGCATGTCGTTGGTGATAGTGATATTGAACATTTTGTCATGATCGTGGGCTGTTATATGTCTTCTTTGGAGAAGTACGTGTTAATATTAATAATGTGACCTATTTTCCAAGAGATCAAGACCATCTTGGCCAACATGGTGAAACCCCGTCTCTATTAAAAGTACAAAAATTAACTGGGCGTGGTGGCAGGTGCCTGTAGTCCCAGCTACTTGGGAGGCTGAGGCAAGAGAATCACTTGAAACGGGGAGGCGGAGGTTGCAGTGAGCAGAGATTGCACTACTGCACTCTAGCCTGGCGACAGAGCGAGACTCAGTCTCCAAATGATAATAATAATATAATAATAATAATAAATAAATCACAATTATGTGACCTATTTTCTAAAACAAAAACATACAGTTGCTTAATTATACTGTGGGAAGATTCAGAGACTTTCAATCATGTGAAATTGAACTTCCTACCAGGTGGGTGCTCCCCTACCCTCTGCCTTTACCTGAAACCTGTCGCCCACTTGCTGTCTCCCTTATACTCCCAGCTTGCTTCTACCGTACAACTACAGGAGAAACCATTCTGGAAAGTTCTTCCCCAGACATTTCTCCGGCTTTTCCTGTGGTCTTCATTCAACCCTCAGCATTTCAGAGGCTGGCTCCCGCCCCTGCCATCCTCCCCTCCAGGCCCAGCTGCTCCACCCTTGCCCTGCCACTTCTTCACATCAGCCTGTTTTATGTTCTTCACGGCACCATCGTGAATGATATTTGTAGCTTATCTGTTTGTTATATTCTGCCCTTCTCCTATCTAAAAAGTAAGTCTTGTGCGAGAGGAACCCTATCAACATATGCACCACGGAACACCAAGGACTCAGAACAGAGTCGGTAGAGACTCAGTGCTCAAAATATCCTGCTCAAAACATGAATCCACAGGGGAATTTAATCATTTGCATTTCTGCACTTTGCATTCACGTATCAATCACCTTCCTTTTTCTTCCATGTTGCTGCTTTTTATTACATATGAATTTAGCACATTTAGAGATCCATGGATCCACTCAAGAGCTACTGCTGAAACAAAATTCAACTTTGGTCACGATTAAATTTTCTCTTTAAAATCAATATATTCCATGTCATAAAAGACTATTCTTCATACTAGCATTCTGTGCTTGAATTCCAACATATGTTTTTCTATATAATCTTTTAATCATTTTTTTAAAAAAACAATGATTTTATCTTGTAGTCATTACTGTATAATTTTTAATTATTTAAAAATAATTATTTAACAATAATCTTGTTAAAACCAATTCAGTAAGACTCATCATTCCCCTACCCTACCTTTGGTAGTATTATGGAAACAAAAATGCTAAAGTCGGAGTTTGTATCCTTAAAAAGCCTTCTTTTTTTTTTTTTTTTTTTTTTTTTGTCCTGAGACGGCATCTCACCCTGTCACCCAGGCTGGAGTGCAGTGGCACAGTCTCGGCTCACTGCACCCTTGGCTCCCTGGGTTCAAGTAATTTTCCTGCCTCGGCCTCCTGAGTAGCCGGGTTACAGGTGTGTGCAATCACGCCTGGCTAATTTTTGTATTTTTAGTAGACATGGGGTTTCACCATGTTACCCAGGCTAGTCTTGAACTCTTGACCCCCTGATCTGCCTGCCTGGGACTCCCAAAGTGCTGAGATTATAGGCGTGAGCCACCGCGCCCAGCCTTCTTGTTTGTTTTTAACTAGGAAGGAAGATGAGATGGTCACCAGTAACTATGGTAGATGACCTGGTCCCCAGACTCAGAGAAGTCCTGGGGAAATGAAGCCCTGATTAGCAATGGGAAGAAAAGGGTGTAACTAGGTGGCAAAGGCATCTGTGGGTGTTAAGGAACCTTCAGGATTAATATTGCCAGCTACTCAAAGAGAGGGATAGGTGTTATTTTAATTAGGAACTTTACACCAAATTGAAGATATTTGTCAACATCTGTGCGTGTTGATAAGTACTGAGTTTCCCAAAATTCCTCATTGTTGTTAGCTAAGTAATTCATTAGAGACAACTGAACTGAAATGATAGGTTTTTTCCCCATGTCTTTCCAATTAAAAGGGTTCCACCAGCCAGAGAGTCTATTGACAGTATTCTATTTGGAAACGTGTGTTCCCAAGTTAAATTTGGGATGAAAGGAACACTGGGCAGAGAATTCTTTCCTGGCCCACTCTATCCCTGGAGTCGTCCTGGATACTCTCTGATTCCACTTGGGACTCATCCCATGCAGCAAATCGTATTTATCTAGGATTACTGAGGACTATCATGTTAATATTACAGTAGCTGACTTTAAATGATTGTAGGAAAATGTAAGACTGAGATCCTTTCAACTTCCTATTTCTGTATGACACTTGTTTCCTCTTCCTCACCTTTCACATTTGCACAGGGAGTGGTATGAAGAAGCTCTTCTGAGACCCCTTAGCAAGGTCAAGGATTAGAAAGATTCAGAAAGGAGCGAGGTGCTCCCCTGTACCCTTTGTGAAGTGATGAGCTGGGGGTTAATACTTCCTGCAGGTGCTGGAGGTTGGTAAAACAAAGTGCTGTCAGGTGGGGATTCTGCATTTGGGAGCCACAGATCGCTGGTGGCTCGCCCTTGCCTGGAACGTCAGGAGGGCTGTGGCCTGAGGTGCAAGTGCCCTGAATCCGGAGTGCCCTGGGCAGCTGAGATGGGGAACAAATGGATGAAAGGATGCTTTGGAGGTGGCTCCAGGGCTGGCCTATTGCCAGAGTTTGGAGCAAGGACATTTGAGTGCTTTTCCTGCAAGAGATGTGGGCCATACAGGCAAAATCAGTATTGGGTTGATGTGGGTCTCCTCAGCAGGTGTCCAGGAGACCTTCACAGGGTGTGTTCCACTGGGAGTCCAGTGACAGAGGACAAAATTGCAAGTAACCCTCCCAGAACAGAAATGCATCTGTGCAGGATGAGGGAATCCCAGGAGAGAGGAGCCCGACAGGAGAGCTCTGAAGAGGACCTGCATTGAGTTAGAGTCAGCTTCAGTCATACCAAGGCCTCTCTGGGGACCCCAGCATTCAACTTTCCAGCTAAGAAAGGACAAAACCAAGCAGCCACCTGGAGCAAAGCGTAGGGAGTGAAAGAACTGCATTCTCCATCCCCACTGCAGCCTTCCAGCCATGAGCTGTGGGAAACAGAAATACTGAATGCTCGGTTAATTCTGGAGTTTGGAAGAGCATCTTTACATGTAGATTCTAATCATAGAATTAAGATTATTTCACAGTATAAAGTGACCCCAAGTCTGTCTCTTGACTACATATAGGCAGGTGTGGTGTGGGAACTCTCTCAGAAGATTTGTTCAGTGTCTGAGAAAGGTTACTGAATCCGATATTTTTTTAAAGGTGGTAGGAAAACAATAAAATTATGCTTTCTTATGTCTGCAGTTGTGTCTATTCAACTGATTGTATTTATGTATTTATATTTGGGTCAGGCTCTTACCCTGTCACCCAGGCTGGAGTGCAGGGGCACAATCACAGCTCGCTGCAGCCTCGACCTCCCCAACTCAAGCAGTCCTCACACTGCTAGGACCACAGGTGCACTCTGCCGCACCTGGCTAATTTTTATTTTATTTTTTTTTGTAGAGACAGGGTCTCACTTTGCTTCCCAGGCTGGTCTTGAACTCCTGGCTCTGACAGTCCTCCTTCCTCAGCCTCCAAAAGTGCTGGGATTATAGGTATGAACTACCATGCCTACCTCCCATTTTAAATATTTGAATAAAGAACAATTTGTTACTAAAATTGGCCCTAAACAGTATTTAATTTTGCATTTATAATGAAAACAAACAGGCTTTTGAAATAGTTTGGGGTCATCCTATGGCAGAGGCCATTGGAAAGTCTACTGCCCCTGGACTGGGCTGGCTTTCAGTGTGAATCTCAGACGTCCTGATTCATGCCCCAGTGCAGCCCACCTTGTGGAGGAACCCGTGTAGCATAGGCGAGGCAAAGGTGGGCTGGCCCTCGCGGAGATTGTAGTTCAGCCTGAGAGGCGGATAGATAATGAATGCATCTTCACTCTAAAGAGTACCCATTTTAAAAAGTGTTGAGAAAGAAAATGTAAGAAAAAAGTGGAATCACGAGACAGCATGAAAGTGTAGCCTCATCTTGAGTGGGAGGCCCTGGGGGCCTTGCTAGGGATGAAATATTTGAGTTGAATGTGGACGGGGCATAGGCAGATAAATAGGCAGCGTGTTGGGAACCGCACAATGCTGGCAGCGGGAACAGCCTGTGCAAGGGGCTGAGGAAGGAGGGGAGAGTGCTGTCTGTCTGAAGAACTAGAAGAGCCTCAGGATGAGTGCAGGGAGGGTGGGCCCTGAGTCCCCAGCCAGGCTGGAGAGCAAGCAGGGCAGATCCCTCCTTCCAGATGACATCGCCATCACAGTTGCTGGCAGTTTTTGGCTTCTTAAAGCACATTACAGTACTTGTCTTTCCTCCTCTTCTCAAAATGAAGGCAATAATACTTTTTATTTTTCACAGAGTTGTTAGAGGATTAGAGGACTCAATGTGGGCCTGAAGAGGAGTTTGTACGACCTAGGAGAAAGCAGGGTCTGGTTAGGACCAGTGTATTTCAACCTTGTAACTTGTCCAGCAATTGTGTTTCAGTGTGTTTCCAATGCATGATTTATTCATGTCTGTTCGTGAAATAAAAGGCCAGGAGGTCATCTGGGTGCACTGTGGTTGTAGGATTTCCATGGGAGTCCAGCGTGCACATGCTCCTGGGACAGACAGAAGAGCCGACTGGGAAGCTTGTTTAGGGGTAGTGGAGAGGAGGAGGAATAACGAGGCCACTCTGTCATTTCAGCTCGCTCTCTTTTGCTGCTTCTCAGCCTCTGCATCTATAAATAGTTGAGGCTTCTGGAACAAGCACAGTGTCAGGGCTGGTGACAGGAGGAAGGAGGGGAATTTGCCGTCCTTTGGGTTCCCTTGAGAGGATGGCCTCCCTTAGGCACCTACAGCCGTTGGATGAGAGCAGGATCCAGATGACAGCATTAAGTGTCACAAGATTGGACCAGCCTTGGGGACATGGACAGCCCGCTCCGATCATTTCATCTGACTCGGTCTCCCCAGCTCACCTCATGGACAGTCCTGCCTCCCCTGATGTCTTCAGGTTGGTATTTGAATTTAAAAATGTAGAGGTTAACTGGGCATAGGGATTATGTAAAATAGTGGTTTTTTTTTTTCAAACTTTTCTCCCTGAAACCGTACAGTTCGCTGATGCACCCCAGGGCAATGAGGGAGTGAGAGGGGGTGAATCAGGCAGCCCGCCCTCCAGCCCCAGCTCCACCAGACCAGCGACCCTTTCATCTCATTCACGTGTTGAACTTGGTCCACTAATTTCATTTGAAGTCAGTGTGGCCAATCTTTATTAAAATACACAGACCAACGATCAAATAAATAACTATTTTGGGCTCCTGATTCTGTCAAATTCTTTATTTTGCTGATAAAGACACATGGCTTCAAAAACACATTTCCGATGTTAGCGCCAGTCGTCTCTTGAATGTCACACATGTACTCCCGGGTACTTTGCTCTGTAACATAGGGTCAGGCACCAGTAGGGGGAAAGACCGTCAGTAGGGAATGGTGTTATTGTCAGTGACTGCTGAAAACAAGCCTTCAAGCATTCACTCAGCTTTAGCAAAATGCGAAATGTGTACTTAGAAAAAAACAGGCGAAAAACTGAAAAATTAACTGACATGACATGTACACACAGTCACACATACACTCACACACTCACACGTACTCTTACACTCATGCACACTCGTACTCTCATACACCCTCACACCACTCACCCTCTCTCATGGATACACACACCCCCTTACATTTGCACATTCACAAACTCTTACACTCATGAACACTCACACTCATACATTCTCGCACCACTCACCCTCTCTCATGGACACACACACCCCCTTACATTTGCACACTCACACTCATACATTCTCACACCACTCACCCTCTCTCATGGACACACACCCCCTTACATTTGCACACTCACATACTCTTACACTCTCATGCACACTCACTCTCACACCACTCACCCTCTCTCATGGACACACACACATTCTTACATTTGCACACTCACATACTCTTACACTGTCATGCACACTCATGCTCTTATACACACATTCACACACCACTCACCCTCTCGTGCACACACATGCATTCTTACACTTGGAATCTCACACATACACACACACTCTCATATACACACTGTCACAGTCTCAAAACCTCACTCGTGCACACATACATCCTCACACACAGTCACACACCCTCATTCACACACATTTTCACACACCACACACCATCACATACACACACACTACTCACACACCCTCACTCGTGCAGACACATGCCCATCCTCATATACACACTCTCATACGCACTAATACCCTTGAGTTCTCACACTCACATGTTCACACACAGACACACACACACTCACTCATACACAGGGGAACATAAGAGCCGGCATCAGAGCAAAAATAATTCAGCTTTCAGGGACCCAGGAAATGGTCGTTCCTGTGCACGGGGTGGTGCTGAAGCTTCCTCAGGAGCAACCTGTCAGCCTGGTGTCATCACAGTCATGGTTGGCATCTGTACGGAGAGAACAGTTCCTCGCTGTGGAAGTAAAATGGCAAATTGTGGGAAGAGATGAGCTGGGTAACACTGGCTCCTCTTGAAATGCAGAGCCTGTGTGGGCACAGCTTCTGGGCAGCTGGGTGCCTGCAGCTGGGCACCTGGGCATCTGGGCACTCAGGCAGGGACTCTGAAGCATCCATGCTTGGGAGATATCCCACCCCTTCTGATGGCCGCCGAGGGGACACACACTCAGATGTCCTGGGGATGTCGAGGGAGGGAAGCATGTCTCTTCACTAAAAGAATGGGAGCAAAAGAAGAGCCGTGAACACGTGTTTTTGCTTCTTAGAAACAGCTGCATGGAGCCAATGGACTCAAATACGCCCAGGTGCAGAGCTGACGCTTTAAGAAACCTAATGCTTCAGTAAATAAGTGGAGACATCTGGGAATGGAGTGACCGTGGGCTCGGTGGAGCTTCCATGGAAAGATCCATCTTTTCCCCGCAGAGGTTGCTTGGTGTTGTGAAAATGGAGAGAAGCCAGGGAAGGCCAGGTTGCCCACGGTGGAGCGGCACAGCGGGAGCTGAGGACCGCCTGGATGAGGGACACTCTGCACCGAGCAATGACACCTCCCTGACCCCGTGGGGGCCGCTGAGGAGGTCCTGAGGAAGGTGCATGCCCTCCGTCAGGGTGCAGAGCCCACTTCCACCCAAAGGAATCGGAGTTACACCTTATAATGTTTGTCATGATTCTAACGTGCTTTCTCCTGCATAAAAGTCACTTGCACAGTGAAATCTGGCTCTGTAACTACCCCTCCGTCACCCAGCCCGCGGGATATAACATTCGCTTCTTTGACAAATATTTATTGAGCAATTATAATATGCTAAGCACTAGATGTATCTAGCGGGGATTAATAAGGAGAAAAACACTTTGTATCCTATCGTAGGTACATTTATAGTTAAAGGTTTTCACATTTTCAAAACAAAATGTTTTTTGAAAAATGCATATTTTCCTGCCATAATTTTTTTGATGTGAAGATTTACAAGGTTATGAGAAATTAAACGTTAAATTTTAGATGCAGTTATCATATTTTAACATATTTAAACTATAGGAAACTGAGGCTATCCCAGATTATACAAACTATATGGGGCTAGAGAGAAAAGTCAGAACAATGGAAGGTGAGTGAAAAGTACAGCTGACAATCATTTAAGCGGCCTGAAAGACCTTTTACGGAAAGAGAAACAAATGCGTCTCAAACCACCAGCTGTTTGCCAAACACTTTATCTGTAGCCACCTGAAGCCCCTGATATGGTTAGGGTTTGTGTCTCCACCTAAATCTCATCTTGTATAGTAATTCCCCTTATCCCTGTAATCCCCACGTGTTGGGAGAGACCAGGTGGAGGTAATTGAATCATGGGGCTGGTTTCCCCTGTGCTGTGCTTGTGATAGTGAGTTCCACGAGATCTGATGGTTTTATAAGGGGCTCTTCCCCATTCGCTCAGCATTTCTCCTTCCTGCCCGCTTGGAAGAGGTTGCCTTGCTTCTCCTTCGCTTTCCACCGTGCTTGTAAGTTTCCTGAGTTCTCCCGAGCCACGCTGAACTGTGAGTCAATGAAACCTCTTTCCTTTATGAATTAATTACCCAGTCTGGGGCAGTTCTTTATAACAGTGTGAAAATGAACTAATACAAAACGCAGACGAAAGCAGTGTTCAGGGAAGCTGGTGACTTGTTTGAGGTCACAGAGATTCGGATTTGCCTCTAGGACAGTGTAGGACACAGCTCTGTTTTATTGGACACTCCTAATCACTTCTCAGGCACCATGTGTCTGGATAACGATGGCATTTCGCAAAAACAGAAGCCCTGTTAACATTTATGTAGATAAGTAGGTCATTCTATAATTTTTTTGTGTGTAACTGAAACCTTGAGATTCCTACCCACCTCCCCTCCCCCTCGTAGCCCTCACACACCTCCTGCCGCCCATAGGCTGAGCACACAGTTCATCCCTCCTGTTCCCAATGTCCTCCTGTCTGTGGAGTTCATTGGAAGGAAAGAGAAAGCTCGTAAAGTGCAAGCTAAAAGTAAATGCTTCAAAGAAGTTCACTGACTTCGCAGATAGTCTAGCCAGGATTATTTTTCATTTTGGCACACAAAAGGGATAGACTTTAAGATTTCTGTACTTGTTTATGGCCTGGTTATTAAGAAATCCAAAAATAAATAATTTAACTGAAAACATTTTAGGCCATGGCTTTGTGTAGACGTTTTTCAAACTACCATGGCAGAAATATGGTATGTACAATTAAAGGTTTCAAAATAAAAAGCTGCCTTTCTAAACCCAAGTATGTATATTCTAGAAAATTCAGCTCAAACTTCCTTCAACCATCTGAATTACAGGTCTCTACTATTTTGTTTTGTTTGCTTGTGGTTGCTTCAATTATCTCACAATTTACTTTTAAATTATTTACAGTATAATCACAGACTATGGATACTTTGACAGAATAATATGATTGGAAAAACAATTGTGGATGATAAAAAATTTTAAAGCAATATTTTGGTCACATTTTATGTTTTTTTTGTCTTTCATTTCTCACTTGACAGTTTATTATATTTCTACGTGTTCTCATAAGAAATGATTTTAATGTCTGATATTCCATTATGTGAATTTATCATGACATATTCTCCTGTTTCTGCACATTAAATTTAGTTTTGATTTTTTAGGAATTATAAAAATGTGCTCAGCATAATTGATTATACATTCTGTGCCCAATTCTAATTATTCCTGTGACAGAATTTTAGAAGGAGAGTTACAAAACTGAGTGTCTAACCTTGTTAAGGCTCCTGATAAATATTTGTTTTTCTCAATTGCGTTTATATACATTTACACATCTGTGGCTTCAGAAGTACTATTGGCCAGGCGCGGTGGCTCACGCCTGTAATCCTAGCAGTTTGGGAGGCTGAGGCAGATCACTTGAGGTAAGGAGTTCGGGATCAGCCTGGCCAACATGAAAAACCCTATTTCTACTAAAAATACACAAGTTAGCCGAGCGTGGTGATATGTGACTGTAGTCCCAGCTACTCAGGAGGCTGAAGCACGGGAATCACTTGAACTGGGAAGGCGGAGGTAGCAGTAAGCCAAGGTCGCACCACTGCAGCCTGGGCGAAGGAGCGAGACTGTCTCATTAAAAACAAAAACAAAAGCTAGGACTATTTATTCTATCTGGTCATATATATGATTCTGACCTCCAAAGTGGAGACAGTGTCTCCTCAAAGCCATAAATCTGTAGGGTGTTTAGCAGGTAGATATTTTGTATCCTGATGAATTTCAAAATTCTTTTGGTATTTTATTCTCTTCTCCTTGGATTTTTTTGGCTTTATTGAGATGATTTTAAAGTCAAATAATTTTATAGGCTAACAACAAAAATAAGTATAAGTACTATTTTAATACCAGTTTTAAAATGTATGTGTATGTATTTGTGCATTCAAATGTCAAATGTGAGGTATATACATGTACAAATATATTTCAAAGATAAATATTTTCCCCTTTCATCTTTTCTGTAAATTGTAGCTAGAATTGCATTTCTAAAGTAAAGATACACACAGAACTCTCATAAAATGCTGTGATAACATTTTGTCTGTATGACAAAGCGCTATGTCTGTAATGGGGCCTGGCAGCCCTCCTAATCTAGCCCCATTCCTCTAGCCTTGACAGGTAATTTTACATATTCCAAGTATGTCACATATTTTTATACTATGTCCTATGCCTAAAGGAAGCATGCTGTGGATTTTTTTCTTCCCACTATTCCTTCACTGGAATACCTAGACTCTCCAAAGGTCAAATCTTCACACTAGAATTCTCAGAATGCTGACTGCCCCATTGAGATATTTAGGCACCGGATCTAAGTCTATATGACTCTGTTGGTTGAATGAGTACTATTTTTAAAGCAAATATACTGGAAAGGTTATAAGGTCTGGAGTGGTCATTTGGTCATAGTGTGCATTTGTTTAATTTGATTATCCTCTTTCAAGGGAGCAAAGGAAGAAGTAGTATTGACTCCTCGGAGCAGGCTTGAGTGTTTTTCTAGGGCTCTTGTTTAAGCAGGTGAAAGTTCTTGAAGACCTTTGTACCTCTGGGGAAGGAAGGACAATTGGCCTGGGAGGCAGTTGATCTGTAATTTCACAAGCCTTGGAATTCTGCTTGTGGCTGACAGTTTCCGATAAGACTGTCTAGAAATCTGGTAGGTAGTGGCTCCTCACTCCGAATAGGGGAGTCTTACCTTCCTCCATACCTTCAATGGAGCCAAGGAGAAGGTGTGGAAAATGCATTTTTTAGATCCCTGTGTATGAGTGACATTCTTTGCCACATCTGGATTGGCTCTATAATAGTGACTGGTATTCCTTGTCAAAGTAATTCAAAAGTGTACAAGGACAAGAATTGACATGTGCTAATACCAGTATTTAAACTGTTGGTGAGAGAACTAGGCAGCAGTAGCTAGGGAGATGGAAGCCCCAGGCAAAGGACCTTAGGTACACTTTTCTGTTGGTCACAGTATACTTAGCCTATTTAATGCCAACGTGATATCAAACCAGTTAATGAAACAAAAACACTTATTTGAGGACTTCAATATGATTAAAGATAGTTTCAAATTCTAGAGATTCCAGAGAAAGAAACAAGAGGTAAAGGAGTTACAATGCAACATGATAAAGATGGTTTAACATTTTTAACAGATACATAAAGATTTCCTCCCCACCCCCATTCCCAGAAAAGCCTCTAGAACAATTCTAATCGCATTTCTTCAACAAGCATCTCCTGGGCGATGATGCCATCTATGCGTAGGTACAGAGAATTTTGGGATCCAGATATAAGCCTGCAGCCCCATAGCCGATAGCCCAGTGGGCGGCAAGCTCGAACCTGCTGATAACATCCAGGGACAAATACCAGGGATGTAAGAGCAGAAGGATGAGCAAGTTGCCATGGAAATGGTACACAGAATATCAGTTTCCTTTGGGAAGGGAAAATCTAACATGAAAGGTGATATTTGAATTGAGCCTTTAAAAAAGCACAGAAATATATCTCCAGCCCCAATTCCTTGGCCTCTTTATCTGTTGACTACAGTACCGCAGGGGACCTCTAGCCTGCCTCTCTCAAGGTGTCGTCCTCACTTTGTAACAAATCTTATCACAACATCCTCATCTACCTACCTCTTAGCCTCATCACTGAAACTAAGAATAGTCCACATCATTGAGCTCCAAGCTTCCAACAGGATCTGACCTTTGAGTCACTGGGGAGGGAGTGAGAGTTCGAGAAAGAAACATTTCGACAACACACTTCTCCCCAACTTGACCTTCACTTCTGCCACCCTGGACTTTTCCCTGGTCTCTGAATTGAGAAGCCCTTCCTCTTCTCTGCTTTTGAAACGGTGTTTTATGGTCTTGCATATATTTAACAGGAAGTTTTGCATTGTCCCTTCAGGTCTCTGCCTTGGTTTGTGTATGCATTGTAATGTATATTATAGATGTGTGATTGTTTCCTTAATGAGCCTCTCCCCAGTCTGGAGTCTCAGCCCCTTGAGGACAGGCACAGGGCCTACCACATTGCATGACAAGTAGAATGGACTCAATAAATGCTATTTAAGAAGAAAAAAATGAATAAATGCCAATCTCCCAATAGAAATAAATTGAGAAAAAGGGCGTAAGTTTCAGCGGGGACAGCATGAAAAAAACCTTGTAGTAATGAAAGCACAGGTCATATTCAGAGACCCACAGTGAGGGCTAAGTAATAGAATGTACTCAGGATGAAATGCAAAAGAGGCTGGGGTGTTTGGTTTGCTTAAGATGCTTGATAGCATGCTTGTGTTTTGGATAATAGAATTTACGATAATGCAGATTTTGAAAAAGTTATGTGTGAACCCTATTTTGTTTGTGAGTTATATCTGGACTGCAATGCAGGACAGTAGGCTAGCAGAGAACCTGGTGGCAGGGATTTTGTTCAGACTTCTTTTTTAACCTTTCCACTGGTCACACTAGGGCAAAAGAGCAAGCAAGGCCAGGAAATCAGATTAGATATTAAAATCTATGCTGGCACTTGAAAGTGAAAATTAAGTGATGGTTTGGTGTTGCTCTTGTTTTTGGGCCAGTAATAAAGAGAACTGTAAATGTGTTTTAGAGGACACCTAATAGCTGCTGCCCAGCTCATGTGGAGCCGGCCCCTGGTATTGGGAGAATGCTCAAGTCATCTCTGTGCCTTCTGCTTCAAGTGGATCGGCTCCAACAAGTACAACTGAATGACATCTTCTGTGACCCTCACCTCATTTTCTTTTTCATTATTACTATTTTTTTTATTTTTGACACATAATAATTATAAATATGGAGTACCTAGTGATGTTTTGATACATATAATGTATAGTGATCACATTAGAGCAATTAGCATCTTCGTCATCTCACATGTATCATTTCTTTGTGTCAAGAACTTTCACTATTCTGTTTGATCCTATATATTGTGGCTAGCTGTAGTAATCTACAGTGCTGTAGAACATAGAACTGATTCCTTCTATCTAGCTGCAATTGCATATCCTTTAACAAAGCACTTCCCATCCCTGATTATTTTTATTTATTTATTTTAGTTGGAAAACGCTATGATCTGAGCTCATGGATTCCTGTTTAGAGCTTGATCCTGAGAGAATAGGACTAGCACCATATCGTCAAATTGGGCATAATCACTAACATTCTCCTGTGGTAAACACAACACCCCCTCCACCTTCCAGAAGGCAGCAACTGGATTGCTTCCCTGGGACAAGTTCCAGTCCCTGGCTACAAGAGGGGTGAGGTGCATCAGGATATTTTGGTGGTTTATTTTCCTCTACTAATTTCATTAAAGCATTTCCCCTGAGAACTAAAGCTCATTACATTAATCCTTTAGCAGCAGAGAAGACAGGAGGAAAGAGAAGGGGAAGGAAAAGGAGGCTTAGTAATAAGCTATTGGAAGGTCTTTAGAACACAAGATAAAAGCCCAAACATGCAGCTGCACCCGTACAGAAAGGAGAGGAAACAGAATAGGTGTTTTTGGTGTAGATGCTATAGGTGCCTTTGTTGGATATGGGTGTGCATGTGCTGTTGACACTCTTGAGTTAGAAGTGAGCATCTAGATTTGGAGGAATAAATATATCTCCATGTGAAGGAACAAAGGAAGAACCAATGAAGGAAAAGGCAAGTATGGGGGTGGGGGGGAAGGTGAAGACGAGGTAGTAACTGATGCCAAACATTGATGAGCATCATGTTGGGGATAACAAAGTCCACAGTTCTCAGGTCACGGGTGACATTGGAGAATTTTTTGCCTCAGGTAATTTTAAATCACCTTAGGTCACTGGAGTTTAAGTAGGGAGTTTGTGAAGGAGTCAAAGTATTGACAGAATTGTTTGCTGATACTGGTGATGGTTATAGTAAAGAGAAGAAATTGTTGAAGTAATGAGAAAAAGAATAATGTGAAAGAATCGCAGATTTTAAAAAGACAATAGATGCCTGTTCAGTTAAGGGTTATGTCAGCTATAACCAAGTTTCCCAGCCGGTCAGCCTCGACTGTCTTCTCGCCCAGTATCTTCTCTGCTATCAGTTTTCTTTCTACACAGTGGTGCTGAGGATGAGGCAGGCCTGACTATACTTGATACTAGGACTGTGTTTTCACCTCCCTGTCTATAGCGAGTACCTCCCCCATGTGCTACCCTATGTTAGACTCTATGGATAAGACCTGAACTGCAGCATCCTAAGATAATACATGTTGCATCAATTTTTTCAAAGGTAAACGGCTTGACGAATATGTGTGAGATATTATTAGACTGAAAGTATAATAGCTATAATAGTCAATCTTCCTCTATTATGGCAAGCTATTTGAGAAAGTCTCATGACACATTTATGGAAGGATTGGAGAGAAGTAGATAGGATAACAGGCTTAACGATGCTTCATAGCTGGTTGGTGGCCTCAACAGTATTCATTGATGAATACCTGCTCATGGGGACCCCGGTGTGTCCAGGAAAACGGAGCTCACGTTCTCCGAATGCCTACTTTGCAGGCGTCGTGTTAGGGCTGTCACAGCCTTTTTCTGATTGTCATTCTTACAAACCAAGGAGGTAGATTTTTTTCAAGGCAATTTTACCCCTATAATAGAAGTAGGATTTCTTTTGTTTTTATTATAAAAACCATTATATCTCTTGAAAAATAAAAGCTTAGAAAACTATAGTGAAAAAGTCTTTTCTATGAACAGGAACCTACTCACATTTTGATGTGTATTCTTCCAGGCATATGACAACCTTCTGGACAAGAAATGTCTCAACCTGTCCTGTTTCACTACTGTACTGTGTGTGCACATTTTTCATATAATTGTCAGAGTTGTTTGATTTTTGTGGATTTTCTGGTCTTGTGTATTACCATATTTAATTTATTTTTAAAAAGTCTTTTTTCACCTATATGTGGCAAATATTGTATTGACTTTTTAACTTTTAAAGCATTTTTTATATAAAAGTTTTAAACTTTATGTAACATTGATCAGTCTTTTGTGTAATTGTTTCTACCTTTGATATTAGATTCCAAAGGCCTTTCCCATACAGCTTATATAAAACTGTGTACCTTGACTTTCTTATCATTTTTACATTACAAATTTAATGCAGCATAAAAGACTATATGCTTGTGAGCTATAGATCTAATTCTTTCATTCTCAAATGATTATCCAGTTGTCCCAGCCCCCAATCAATTTTTTCCTTCTGCTTTTAAATGTTTTTATTGTATGAAAAACTCCCCTGTTTAATTCTTTGTTTTTATCATCTGTTTTCTTTATCATGGATATTTCTGCTTGTTTATTTACTGGTGCCAATATTTTAATTATCATGAGTTCACAAGATATCATCTTAAGGAAGTACCACTTCTATATTCCTCAAATTTTCTTTACTATTTTAAGTACTTATTCATTGTTTTAAATAATAATTTTATAAAATTTCAGTGAAAATTATATTTACTCTTGTTCTACTCTATTAAAATTGAATTGAATATACACAGAACTTTCTCGATTGATAAGGAAGTTGCACATCTGAGAGATTCAATGACTGTTTCAAAGTAACAGAATTAAAAATCAACAGAGCTGGGAAATGATACCAGGTGTACTGTCCACAAGAGTACCTGAAAGGATGGAGAAGACGCTAGATAATGGAATCAAGACCCAAAAATGTCTTGACTGACTGTGTAGATGAAAACCTCAGTTCCAAATTTTAACTCTGCCAGCACAGGGTATTACTCTTAAGCAAGTATAGGAGACCTTGCTTAACAATAGTTTCCAGAAAATGTCTTAGGGTTTTTAGGCTGTAATCTCAATGTGAGCAGCGCTGTGCCATAAATGCTCCTCAGACTGTAACAACGAATACCGTCAGTGGTTGTGAAGAACATTGAACAGATCTGGGCTCTCTAATCGGAAGAGCTGGTAAGAGATTATAGGTGGCCCATGGGATATGACAATGATAGTAAAGATTCTCAGAACAAAAACAAGCCGGCTATATCTGGCAGCTGTGGGTGTAACACCTTCCATGTCTCAGGAGAGATGTTGGGCATTTACATACTTCATTTACTATTATAGCCTCGAAAAAAGATGGTCTCATCACTGATTTCCATGAGAAAAGGGGACTCAACTCTAGTCCATCTTTATGAGAGGTCTTAATCCCTTACCTTACGTTCCCTCTTCTTGAATATAAGATCATTGAGATACTATGGCCCTTCCTAAGTTCTTGTATGTGTGTGCCTGTGTGTGTGTGTGTGTGCTTGTGTGTCATGTTTGTGCAGTGTATATAAAAGAATAGTTTTACCAGTAGGACTTTTACTAGTCAGTAAGACCACATTTAAATTCACCTAGTAGATGCCTGTTTTAGTACATTCTTCTGTATAATGAATTCACCTTTATATGCACACCAGCAAATTCTCTGGAGATGATCTTACTAACCTTTTCAGTAATTTTAATGTGACTCAACTAAAAGCATAAACTTATCACTGTGCAATGGTAGATGGTGAAGTTGAAAGGATGCATTTTTCTAAAAGTATTTAAGAGTGACTATTTTGCATTTTCTGTGACTCATTAAAAATTATAGGGTGAAGCCAAATAATTCCAAACATCATTTCAGTTGAGTTGAGCTTTCATAAGTAAGGATTTGCAGCATCATTATCCATATAATTCTGTGACCCAGAGAGAATATTAAAACAGTGCAGTGCTGGAAAGTGGGAGGGTGGATGCTGAAATAGGACTGTCTGCAGTTGCATTTGTTCTGACTTGCAGTATATTCCAAAGCACTTCCACTTAGCTTTTCTTCAAAAAAGAGCCAAGGAATTGCTTTCTTATTTAGTTACTACAATGAGCACATGAACATCAACAGAAAACACTATTGAAATAAGGAAGAAAAATATGCTCTTATGCTCTTCATCTCTGAAAAATGTGGTTGTGTTGGTAAACCTTTGTGATGAGCTCACACAGGCTCTGCTTGTAAACCTGTTGTAAATAACAGATGTTTGATTGTTCTCGCAGTGGCTCCGTGCTTCTTCAGAGAATCCAGTATTTTTAGCAGGTTCCCATGACTCATTTATGTTGTATTGAATTGGTTTGCTCTGTTAATGGCATGTGCTTACAGTCACGTGTTCCTGTTTTTTTATTTGGATTAAAGATGGCACTTAGCAGTTTTATAGCAGCTTTCTGAGTTTCACATTTTCTAGTTTTCAAGCGTGTGCTACAATTCTGCACAATCATTTAAGCAATTACTAAGAGGAAATTCTGATTACTGGTTATAACTGGATAAAGTGTTTTCATATGCAAAAATTATGTCTTAATAAAGCTATCGCTAGCATTTCTCAATTACATTGAGTCTCTCCTGAAAACTAGAATCACATCATTTTCCTTTCTTTTCTTCTGTGTATTCGGCCTAGGGTAATGTTTAACATATAATAGATTATCAGCAAAATGTTGATTATATAAATATAAGTAAAAATATACAAAAAAGTTTAATATCAGTATTATGTAATTAAGTTTTGCAAAAGTATATATGTATAAGGATTAATAGCAAAGTCTAAAAGCAAGAATTCTTGAGGATGGTTGACTGATTTCTGATTTCAAAGCTACCATTTTTTTAAAGATGTGTTGAAACTCAATGTCATTGTAATACTTGGTACAGTATTTATGGGCTGTCCATCTTCTTTGAAGCTCATAGCGTCCCCTAGGTCTGATCTCATTAAATTTCAAGTTGTTTCTCTGAGGTAGGTTATGAACCATAACTAAATTATAAATGAAAAGCTGTTAGATTTATAATAGAGTATTTCATGGATGGAGTCTCATAGGGCAGAGAGGCCTGGACTCTACATGAGCACGTCTCAGATATCATAGGACAGAGTTGCTCCTAAGTGTAGTGTATGCTGTTGTGTAAGTTCTAGGGTGTGGAAGAGAGAAGCAGTTGCCATCGTTAACTCAGAAACCCCTAAGAAATATAATTGTTCATCATGAATATTGCAAATACTGAAACAAAGGAAGATTTACTTCTCTGGGTATCAGACAAACAGAAGAACCAGCTAGCTTCTGCTTGCAAAATATCTCAGTAGTGGGCTCCCTAGAGAAGTTGAAGCTGAGTGACTCTCAGGATAGGAAGATACAAGGCACCATCAGCTCTTCTGATCCCTGTACCCACCCATAAGCAGGACAACAGGAGCAAAACTACCTGGGTGTTGGTCCTCACCAAGACACAGGAAGGGAGAAAGGATCAGGGACTTTCCAGATCTCAAAGGCGAGTTAGTAGTTGAGATGGAAAGTACAGAACAGAGAATTACATACTATTTTCCCATCTTTAAACCCTGCATGTTTATTCTTTGGGTAGGCAAAAAATGGAATATCTGTTTATATTTTATTTGGTGGATTGTTAGGCGATATATGCCTTACCATAGTCTAGTGACTTTTGAAAGAGCTTGTTTCAAAATAGACTGGAAACTAGTTGAACTACCAATATATGTTTTCAGTGAAGTTTGAGACATATCATTTCTACTTAAAAAATAATTGATATAAATTTCCATATGGTCACATATTTTTCCATTGTAAATATGTTAAATTGGGTATGTAGATATTTGTAGAGATAAATATATAACAAAAAAGTAGTTCACACACTTCTTGCCATTTTAAGAAATAAAGTATTTTCCATTATATAGAAGATTTTTCAAAAATTTGAATGCTCTTCTATGATTGTGTAGTGGTTTGATTAGATGCCTCTTTTGCTGTGAAACTATTATAGCAGACCAAATGTTTTGTAGGGACTTAATTTCTGATCTCTGTAGAAGTTTACACAAATTAACTGTTTCTAATGGATGGCATTCTTTTTTTTCTAAAAGGAAATTAGAAGAATTGAATTTAAAATGTGACTTTAAACTCTGAAAACATATCTGTTGGAACAAGAATATTAACACTGCATTTTCCTTTATATTATTTCTCTACCTTCAAATATGCTTTAAGAATCTTAGAAATCATTTAGTTTGAATGCTCACATAATTAGTGAGGCAAATGAGGCCTAAACCATTAAGTGACATAAATAAATGAAAAATATTTATCTTATTTTAAATAACCAAAAAGAACATTGATACTGGGGCCTCTTTTCCTTTTGACTTGTATTTTAAAATTATATGAAGTGAAACTTTTTAGTGAGGGTGGTGGTGATAGGATCTCTTATATGACGATTTTGTGAACTGAAGAATACAAATATTTTCAGGGCATAGCAGCATTTAATTTTTAGTGTGTGTATGGGTATTGGGGTTCTCATAAAATTTGTATTTACTCTCAAATTTTAAAATGTCCTTTATGGTAATTACATACAAGGTTCAACACAAATTGTTGGGTATCTGTTTATTAATTTAGGGTACATTTATTGAGCAATTAAATTAGGTGGAAGAATTGGGATCAAGATGAAACTATAAAAATCTAAAAAATGCATGAGTATAATTGCCTGTTTGAAATGGTGTAATAGTTTCTACGAGAAGTCTTCAAAAAGTTCATGGAAAATGCATATTACGTAAAAAGCTATGCATGGTTCAAAACTATTTTGCACTAAAACTCATATTAACTTGCCATAACATGTCTGAACAGGATCTAGTCTGAGGCACTGAGAACGATAAGGTATCAGTTTGAAAAGAGCCACATGACTACTAAAATTGAACCATAAACTAATATCAAATTTATGGTGAATCTTGGATCAAAACATGAAATTATTGATATTTTACAAAAAATTATGGGGGCAATGCTTCAAATGAATCAGCAGTTTAACAGTGGATAACTCATTTTAAGAAGGAATGAGATGATGTGGAAGATGAGCCTGCAGTGGCAGATCATCCGTATCAATTTGTGAAGATAAAATTAATCTTGTTTGTCCTAATTGAAGAGGATCACAATTAACATTCAAAACAATAGGCAAGGCCATAGCCATCTCAGTGGGTTCAGCTTACAGTTCTGGCTGAAAAATTAAAGTTGAGCAAACTTTCCACCCCATGGGTGCCAAAACTGTGGCACCTACATTAGCTGGAGACAAAAATAGAACTTTGAAGGGAAATTTTAAAGAAGTGTTATAAAGATCCCCAAATATTTCTTTGAAGAATTGTCACAGGAGATGAAACATGGCTTTACCAGTATGAACCTGAAGACAATGCACACTCAAAGCAGTGGCTACCAAGAGGTGACAATGTTTCAGTCAAAGCAAAATTGGACCACCAATAACAACAAAGGTCATGGCAACAGTTTTTTGGTACACTCAAGACATTTTGCCTGATGACTTTCTAGAGGGCCAAAGAACAATAATATCTGCTTATTATGAGAGTGTTTCGAGAAGGTTAGCCAAAGCTTTAGCAGAAATATGCCCAGGAAAACTTCACCAGGGAGTCCTTCTTCACTATGGCAATGCTTTTACTCATTCCTCTCATCCAACAAGGGCGGTTTTGCAAGAGTTTTCATGGGAGATTATTAGACATCTACTTTACAGATCTAATTTGGCATTTTGTGACTTCTTTCTTTTTCCTAATTTTAAAAAGTATTTAAAGAACATCAATTTGTATTCAGTTAATATGTCAAAGACTGCATTGATATGTTTAAATTCCCAGGCCCCTCAGTTCTTTAGATATGGACTAAATGGCTGGTATCATCACTTACAAAAGTGTCTTGACCTTGATGGAGCTTATGTTGAAAAATAAAGTTTATCTTTTTCATTTTTCACACTTTTTGAAGTCCCCTCATATTATTCAGTGCCTCTTTATATATTTTTATTTCTGATATTTTTGAAAGCATTTAAGACAACTTACAAGACACAAACATGTCAAGATGAAATAAAATATGAAAAATAATACAAAAGAACAAGATATTTCATAGTAAAGCATCCAGTTATAGTTTACTCAGAATTTAGAGATGAAATGGAGAAGGGGAAATATATTTTCTATAGAATTACTATTGCCATGAAATACTATATATTTATTAGACAGGATTGACAAATTTGTCTTTAAGCTTCATTGCAGCAAAAGCTAATATGGAAACCTGTTAGGTACAATATTTACAGTGCCCATATTGTAAACAAAAACAAAACAAAGGCAAAACTATTGCCTAAGAGAACTATCATGACACTAATATAAGTCTTCTGTTGTCTAATGCCTTTAGAGACATTCTCAACACTTCTGAAACAAACACAATGATAAATCTCATTGGCTGCTTGTTAAAGCTCCCTTTATATTACATGTAGAGTATCAGTGCTAAGTATAAGGAAAAAGTAAACCTTGAGTATAGATGTGTCTTCTATAGAATAACAGTGCTAAATATAAGAAAAAAATTAATCTTGAGTACAGATGTTTCTTCTACAGTAAGAAAATTAGAATGACCTAACTAGTCAAATGTTTCCTTTACAATGATATTAGGGAGTTCAAAGCTAAATTTTTTATCATCTTGTAGTAACCATTATATGCTTGCTTTTAAGCACCATATTGTCTGTTGGAAATTTCGACGTTTATTTTTTGTTACACTTTCCCACCATTATTACATGTTGTTCTGAGTGGTTTGTATGGTCAACAGTTGAAACCAAAGAGCTGGAGTAGGGTGTGAAAAGAGGACAAAAACCCCTGGGCAGAGACACACCAAATTCAAGGTACCCTGGGAAAACTGGTAGTATTTACGGAAAAACATGCTTAGGTCCAATTAAAAAAGGATGAATGTATAATATCTCACTGGATTAAAAGGATACAGTGTAGAAAAAGAAAAACAAGCTATGTGAGTATTAAAACTCCACAGAATGCATTGAAGAGAAATATTTCCTTGTTTATATTTGTGTAAAAGTATGAAAAACCGGGAAAACTTGGAGATGAGTGGAATAGGAGAGAAGTCCTTTTCTCTGAATGATGGGACAGTGGTTCATAGAATGAAGTTGGGGAGTGGTGGTGAGGAAGGCAGATCAGATAAGGCCTTAGAAGGCATCATGATAGGTGTTGGCTTTTCCTTTGCATTGAATAGGCAACAGTGGAGGGTTATGCTTAGAAGAGGGACATGACCTGACTTACTTGACACTGTATTGAAAATAGACTGAGAAAAGCATAGCAAGAGTGTCAGTAGAGATCAGTTAGGAGCTAATATGATCCAGGTGAGTCTGGAGAGGGGGTTGTACAAGGTGATGGAAGGTGATGAGAAGCCATTGGGTTGTAAGTCTCACTGGAAAGTAGAACCAACACAGTTGATATGTGGACAGATTGCGTATATGTGAAAGAAAGAAGTATAGAGGCTGTTTTTTTGGTTTGTCCTGCAAACTGGAAGAATAGAGTTGTCAGTAATTGAAATGGAGAAGACTTCGGGAATGGGAGAGCGGGAGGCAGGTTTGGTGGGGAAAATATCAGGTGGTTTTCTGAGATGTCTATTAAATATTAACCAGAGGTGCCAAGCAGAAGGTACACATACGGGCTCGGACTATTGGACTATGGTGGAGATTTCTGAGCTAGAGGTACACATTCGGTAGTCGTCAACACACAGATGACTATGGTATTGGGTGCAGTCAGTACCATATGGTATTGGGTGCAGTCACAAAGGAGGGAGTGAAGAGAGAGACAAGGTTAGCGCTATGGCTACACCAACATTGAAAGTTAAGGAGTTGAAGAGAATAAGTAACAGAGAATGAGCAAAAGTACCTGAAGGGGTGGGAGAAAGGAAAGGACACTGCGGTATCCAGGAGGCCAAATGTAGAAAGTGCGTGAAATAAGAAGGGATCAGTTGTGAAAATCATATTCTCAGTTATCTAGTAAGATAACAGTTATTTAGTAAGATATCTAGTAAGATAACTGAGACTTCACTACTCAATTTGGTGATGAGGTGATGACATTGTCAAGATCAGTTGGTATTATACTTTGTATTTTCTAAGTTCTGAAACAGATTATGATGTATTTCTTGAGCAGGTGATGTGGAGAATGTAGCATGAGTAATTATGGTTTAACTGTGGTATGAGATATTAAAATCCACATACAAAAACCAACAATACAACAAAACGAAACACATAAAAATACCATTATCTTGACAGGCTTCTTCAGGGTTTTCTGCTTTGAAGATCTTTAAAGGTCTGTTTAACCTTTAACCGGAGACTCAAATGCTGAAGAGGCCTTAATTGTGTGTTTTTCCAGCACAGGTGGTATCTGCTACATTCCTTCTGAAGGTCTTTTTTGGCTGTAGGACAAAGCAATTTCTATTTCATTAGTTTTCTATTCAGAGCTATTACCCTTGGACACAAAAAGGAAACATTTGTCCCCTAAGGAACTGATGAATGAATTGTATGTGCTGTTATGAAAAGAATCACTAGAATTTATCTTCACCTTCAAACACAGTTGAACATTCTTCAAGAAGGAAATACCTTAGTATATTTTATTTGTAAAGTCTTATTACTGTAAGACTATGAGATGATAGTTATATAGTACCAACATAACCAATTTTTCAATGAAAAGAAATTACTCAACCAAATATTTAGTATCACAGTGTGGAGGGGTTATATATTTTGTTAATTTGGATGAGTTAATTCATTTAAGTTCAGATAGTAGATACATTAAATAATATGTAAATATCAAACTTAAAATTCAAGTCAAAATTCTAAATATTTAATGATTTATGTAAGTTAATTTTGTTTCCAAAATCTCTAAAACACTTAGCCAAAAAAAGCATAGTCTTAATTTAGTTGAGCTAATAGTCTTTCCATTGTAAACATGTTCATTGAGCCTCTGTAAAATGAGAATGTGTTTATACAACTAATAGTGGTATCATTATCTCTTCATTAGAATATGTAGATAAATGCGGTTCCCTTTTAAAATTTCTTTACTGTTAATTTGCTAACATTTTTCATTTTTTAATCTTTAAAATTATAATACATAATAAAAGGTGAATTATGTGACATTAATTCTGTTTTCAAGTTATTTTTAATGGACATGGTTCTTCAGAACTGCATGAAACACACCAGCAGGTAATATCAAAATGGCTAAAAACAACACAACTCCAACTTTAAAGAAAAATGATTCCCATGCTTTTCCTAGGCATTTGTGGATCTGCTAGTTATCAAGGTTAATTTTCTGTTAACAGAAAGCATGAACAGGCAACACTGTTCATGCTTTCAAACTTTTAAAAGTCTGCTAAATGTGGAAGCTGGTAATGATATACTTCATTGGCTGCTCTATTCTGTCTTAGCAACATGTCCTGGAAATGAGTTCTACTGCCACGTGGTTGAATACAGTGCCCAGGACTCCATGTAGACGCTTTCTGGAGCACCCTGTGACTCCGGGACCCCCAGCACATTCGTGGCCACCCAGCCAGGCTGTGATGTCCAGGCCAGGGGACACCAAGGGAAGGAGAAGAGTGGTTGCCAAAATGGGAGGAGAGGGAACAATGTGTATCAGAAGACTTCCACATCCAAAAATGTCAAGAGAAAGGATTTAATTTTAATGGGAAAACAGAGCTTTTCCTGCTGTCCTCCCCCAACCCTGACTTCTTTTATATTCTAGGGAGAATTCATAAATTTAGTCTGTCTTTCTTGGAGCAGAAGTAAGCATTAGTAATGTCCTCAATTTTTTAAAAGGTATTAGCCACAGAAATTTACAGGAATTATAAAATTATAGATTGGGTTGAAGAGTTGAAAAAAATAAAAAATTTATGTAGATTTATTTATTATCTTTCTTCTGAGTAGGGCTATAACAGGTGTTAAGTATCAGACTTAAAATATATATAAAATTAGTGTTGTAGACTATTTATTTATTCCCTGACATTTCTTATTAGCTAGGCATAATTGCCTCAATGTGAATTGGGCTGGAGAACCCATGATTTTCCCAGTGATGATGGATGACAGGATGTTATCTCAAACTGTGAGATGGGAGGTAATTCAGTTTTCAGAGAACATTATGTAATGCTAATTAAATTAATCCTCGGGTTATGTGGCATGTCTTGGTTAAGGTATTATACCGAGTGCTTTTATTTGTCAGGAAGCTTCTCTGTTAAGCCTTTCATATCTAGTTTACCTGTACTACTAGTTCAGCTGGCCACTTGCAAAAGACGTGACTCTAGTTTGGTTGTTGGACATTATATAACATCTTCTCTACTTCCTTGAATATGTCATAAACAGCAAGATGTGAAAGTAAAAGCAAGCTATGTAAGTGCTTTCCCAAGCTAACAATAAGGTGTATGCTTTACAGATTACATTGGAAATATTTGATGCAGCCTAGTTTAATGTACTTGCCAGCACCTATTTCTAGCGATGAAAAGGTTTTCATTTAATGCTAGTAAGATTCGGAGGAAGGCAAGTGTGGAGTGGCTGGAATTTGGTCAGAAATCCTGAAACCCAAAGACACACAAAGTTGCTCAAAAAATTTTCTCTGATGATGAATGCAATGTTTTTTGAAAGTTCCTAGAATTAGAAGCTCATAGCACTGAAAACCTCTTGTTTGAGAGGTGCCCCAATCCCGCTCCTGATAAAATGCCTAGAGCTAGTTTTTTTATAACTTTGAGCTCAACTTATGGATTTTTTTCCAAGTAAAACTATGCAATGAAGAAAATAATCCTTTGATATTTGCAACCTTACTTTTTTTTTAGACAAATTTTTAGATCACCTCTAGGTTTGCAGCTCAGTTGAGCAGAAGATACAGAGATTTCCTACACACCACATCTCTTACCAAGGCACATCCTCCCCTAGGGTCAATATCCCTCACCAGAGTGGTCCATTTGTTACAGTGGATGAACCTACATCAACACATCATCATCATCCAGGGTCCATAGTTTACATTAGGGCTCACTCTTGGCTCACATTCCATGGGTTTAGACAAATGTATAATAACGTGAATTCACCATTATAGTGTATCTCAGAGTATTTTTCAATGGCCTAAAAATCATCTGTGCCCTAAAAATCATACTTTTTAACTGTTGATTTGATAAATTTCTCAGATCATAGCCAAGTCTGTGTCTACAAATAGAAAATTAGGAAATTAAACCATGCATATGAACAGTAAGTTGTTTTTTGTTTTTCTTTTTTTGAGACAGTCTCGCCCTGTCACCAGGCTGGAGTGCAGTGGTGCGATCCTTGGCTCACTGCAACCTCTGCCCCCCAGGTTCAAGCAATTTTCCTGCCTAAGCTTCCTGGATAGCTGGGATTACAGGGTCGTACCATGCCCAGCTAATTTTTGTATTTTTGGTAGAGACAGAGTTTCACCATGTTGGCCAGGTGGGTCTTGATCTCTTGACCTCGCGATCCACCTGCCTCGACCTCCCAAAGTGCTGGGATTATAAGCATGAGCCACCACACCCAGCCTAAGATTTTAATAAATCACATGCCGAGACTATGGTTTGCATTATCAGAAACATTTTAATTTGTAAGGGCAGGTACTACTTCAAGCCTTCATTAGATTCAGAATTTCTTCTACTTTATTGAAAATATTTGGCAATTTATACTTTTTTAAAAGTGAGGGACCACCTGTAATTGATTTATAGCCAAATGTTTAGAAAAGAATACATTACTTAGAATTCAGTGGCAGCCAAATCAATGTCATTTATACATTTAAAAGTATATATTATTGATTTTATATTTTATATTTTAGAAAGCACCATTCTAAGCACCATATCAAAAGAAAAAAACACATTCACTTCCATGGAGGTTCTTATTTTGTATGAGAGATAGGCAATTCTACTATAACACAAGTTAGACTATTGTTTATTTCAAAAAAAGATGCCAAGTAAATGCTGTAAGGGAAGGAGGGAGGATAGGTCTCTAGAAATAAGTAAATGTTAGTTTGAGGGATTAGAAGCCTGGTCTTTTTAGATCTTAACTTTGTTCTTTTAATGACAAAAATGTGGAAGACACGCCACTTGAGACCAAAGACAAAGACAGAAGACACTCCACTGATAAGGCAGCAATCTAGTGGGGAAAAAAAAGATAAATGCAATAGATTACATGCAAATTATAAGCGAGAAGTACAAATGGATGGTATGGAGCAAAGAAATGGTTCTTGATTCACCCTGGTAGGTGGCTTCCCAGGGGAATGTGACACTTCAGTGGAATATTTTTTTTTTTTTTTGAGACAGAGTCTCACTCTGTTGCCCAGGCTGGAGTGCAGTGGTGTGATCTTGACTCACTGCAAGCTCCACCTCCCAGGTTCACGCCATTCTCCTGCCTCAGCCTCCCGAGTAGCTGGGACTACAGGCGTCCACCACCACACCCGGCTAATTTTTTGTCTTTTTAGTAGAGATGGGGTTTCACCGTGTTAGCCAGGATGGTCTTGATCTGCTGACCTCATGATCCGCCTGCCTTGGCCTCCCAAAGTGCTGGGATTACAGGTGTGAGCCACTGTGCCCGGCCTTCAGTGGATTCTTAAACAATGAACAGGGTCCATTAGGAAGACAAGTTTGAGCATGTGTGTGTGTGTGTGTGTGTGTGTGTGTGTGTGTCAGTGCTGGCTAGTTGGAGGGTATTCCAAATAAAATACTTAATAAGAAAATGCACAGAGAAGTGGAGAAATAATGGTGCACACGGGTAGCTACAAGAAGTTTTGTTTCCACTAACATGGGGCTTTATGGAGGAGGTGGAATAATGATCTGGAGAAGCACTCACATTTCAGGTCATTATCTTTCTTGACTGGGGACTTACTGAACAAACTATCTGAGCAGGGGAAGGGCATAATCAATTTTTGTTTTAGAAATACCATTTTCGTGGTGTTAAGGTAGAGGAACTCGAATTGGGAAATGATTCAAGGCAGTGCGATTATTTTAATAGCACTGATAAGAAATGAATGGGTCAAGGGTAAGAAGGCTTCAATGAGGTTAAAGAAGAGTGGAGCGGGAGTGAGGGAATGAGTTTAGAGCAATACAAGGTTACGAGAATGAAAATTTGGGATTTGAGTTTTCAGAAATATAATAATTTAAAGTGAAAAGAAAGAGTTTGAAAATGCTACTAGACTGTTAGAAAATCAGAGATTGAGAAAAAGGGAGCAGTCTAAACCAGACCAATTCATTTGGCTTAGAGGTAAAGCACAAATTCATTGTTCAACCTGAAGTACAGTTTGAGGTACAGAGTGTTGATAATTGATACGAAATGACCTGAGAATTGTAGATATTATGGAAGGTGATAAGAGCTATAAGTATTAAAAAGCAGGGACGGATATGAAGAATATGAAAAAGAGATCCAGAGGCATGGAAAATAGACAGATGAGACTCTTACATAAGCAAATGAATGTTCCAAGAGAGAGGAGAGATAATTAGCAGAAGGAAAAAATTAAAGATAAGAATTTTGAAGACTAAGATAAATCTACCAATCTTTCTACTTAGGAGGCTTACCAAATCTCAACAAAAGGAAATACATTCACATCCAGAGACATCATAAATCTGCAAACCAATAAAGAGTACTGTCTTGCAAGTAGCCTATAAGACCACTGTCAGACCAACAGTCAGCATTTTACAGGGTCCCTGGGAACCAGGAGACAAAGTGCCTCCAAAAATAATGTCTCGAAGATGTACACCCAGTAAAATTTTGGTTCAAAAAGGAGGGCAAGAATATCTTTTTAGTTCAACAGAAACAGAGTTTACGACCAAAACTCTGCACTGAAGTAAAGGAATTCTAAAACATGACATTCATGCAGGTCTGAAGTGTCAAATGGAACTGTGCACCAGGAAAATGGTAAATAAATGAGAAATCTCAACAAAGTATGCCTGGCATTGATATTTCAGTTGTTAGCCTATGATCAGTTTTAAGCATATGATCAGTTTAAGCCGAAGCTATACTTGGAAATAACAAAAATCAATAGCCTCTCTTAGGTGGAATCAGGAGTGGGCAATAGGTTTTTGTCTCCTGAGTATTCATCGTCACTGGTCTACAATATCAAGGCAGTATCCCCACAAAGACTGGTAAATACTTTCTACCCACAGCATTAAAGTCATACCCAAGACATGTGATACTCTCCCCAAAACTTCCACTGCAAACTTTCTTTTCTCATTATGATTATTGATCAGGCTGTTTGTTCCTCAAATCCACATACATATGAATGAATGCATCCACACACACAAACACACCCATGCACACATATGCAGAAATACTTAGAATACCAACAAGAAAATAGTTGAACAGTTTACTTTCTAAATAGCTGCTATTTGATGATAGTATACCTAGTTAGGGGAAAATAAGTAATTAGTTTTAAGAAATATTTGTAGTACCTGTATAATTTCACTCTCTCTATATACACATACACACACGCACACATAAACTGGATACATGGGTCTGGTCAAAAGTTTGAAATTGAAAATGTAACAAATTTAAAAATTTTGTTTCAATAGGTTTTTGGGGAACAGGTAGTGTTTGGTTACATGAATAAGTTCTTTAGTTTTGATTTCTGAGATTTTGGTGCACCCATCACCTGAGCAGTATACACTGTACCCAATGTGTAGTCTTTTATCCCTCGCCAACCCCCACTCTTTCCCCCGAGTCCCCAAAGTCCAATGTATCATTCTTATGCCTTTATATTCTCATAGCTTAGCTCCCACATATGAGTGAGAAAATGCGATGTTTGGTTTTCCATTCCTGAGTTACTTCGCTTAGAATAACAGTCTCTAATTCCATCTAGGTTGCTGCAAATGCCATTATTTTGTTCCTTTTTATGGCTGAGTAGTATTATATGGTGTATATAACATTTTCTTTATACACTCATTGATTGATGGACATTTGGGCTTGTTCTGTATTTTTGCAATTGCAAATTGTGCTGCTATAAACATGCTTGTGCAAGTATCTTTTTCGTGTAATGACTTCTTTTCCTTTTGGTAGTACCCTGTAGTGGGATTGCTGGATCAAACGGTAGATCTACTTTTAGTTCTTTAAGGAATCTCCCTATTGTTTTCCATAGTGATTGTACCAGTTTACATTCCCATCAGCATTGTAAAAATGTTCCCTTTTTACTGCATCCATGCCAACATCTATTTTTTTGATTATGGCCATTCTGGCAGAAGTGAGCTGTTATCACATTGTGACTTTGATTTTGATCTTTAGTGATGTTGAACATTTTTCCATGTGTTTGTTGATGATTTGTATGTCTGTCTTGGGGAATTATTCATGTTCTTAGCTCACTTTTTGATGGGATTGTTTGTGGTTTTCTCGCTGATTAGTTTGAGTTCTTGGTAGATTCTAGATATTCTTTGTCAGATGTATAGATTGTGAAGATTTTTTTCCCACTCTGTGGGTTGTCTGTTAACTCTGCTGGTTATTTCTTTTGCTATGTAGAAGCTTTTTAGTTTTAAGTCCCATCTATTTATCTTTGTTTTTGTTGCATTTGCTTTTAGATTCTTGGTCATGAAGTCTTTGCCTAAGCCAATGTCTAGAAGGGATTTTCTGATGTTATCTTCTAGAATCTTTATGATTTCAGGTCTTAGGTTTAAGACCTTCATCCATCTTGAGTTGATTTTTGTATAAGGTGAGAGATGAGGATCCAGTTTCATTCTTTTGCATGTGGCTAGCCAATTATCTCAGCACCATTTGTTGAGTAGGGTGTCTTTCTCCACTTTGTTTTTGTTTGCTTTGTGGAAGGTTGGTTGGCTGTAAGTATTTGGTTTTATTTCTGGGTTCTCTATTCTGTTTCGTTGGTCTATGTGACATTTTTATGCCAGTACCATGCTGTTTTGGTGACTATGGCCTTATAGTATAGTTTCAAATCAGGTAGTGTGATGCCTCCAGATTTTTTTTTTTCTTTTTCTTAGTATTGCTTTGGCTATGTAGGCTGTTTTTCTGGTTCCATGTGAATTTTAGGATTATTATTTCTAGTTCTGTGAAGAGTCATGGTGATATTTTGATGGGAATTTCATTGAATTTGTAGATTTCTTTTGGCAGTCTGGTCACTTTCACAATATTAATTTCTAGCCATCCATGAGCATGGGATGTGTTTCCATTTGTTTCTGTTTTCTGTGATTTCTTTCAGCAGTGTTTTGTAGTTTTCCTTGTAGAGGTCTTTTACATCCTTGGTTAGGTATATTCCTAAGTACTTTATTTTTTGCAGCGATTTGGAAAGGGGTTGAATTATTGATTTGATTCTCAGTTAGGTCACTGTTGGTGATTAACAGTGCTACTGGTTTGTGTACATTAATTTTGTATCCTGACACTTTGCTGAATTCATTTACCAGTTCTTGGAACTTTTTGGATGAGTCTTTAGGGTTTTCTAGGTATACAATCATATTATCAGCAAACAGCGACAGTTTGACTTCCTCTTTACGAACTTGGATACCCTTTGTTTTTATCTGTTGTCTGATTGCTCTGGCTAGGACGTCCAGTACTCTGTTGAGTAGAAGTGGTGAAAGTGGGCATCCTTGTCTTGTTCCAGTTCTTAGGGGGAATGCTTTCAACTTTTCCCCATTCAGTACAATGTTGGCTGTGGGTTTGTCGTAGATGGTTTTTATTACCTTAAGGTGTGTCCCTTCTATACTGATTTTGCTGAGGGTTTTAATCATTAAGGGATGCTGGATTTTGTCAAATGCTTTTTCTACGTCTGTTGAGATGATCATGTGATTTTTGTTTTTAATTCCATTTATGTGGTGTATCATATTTATTGACTTGCGTATGTTAAACAATTCCTGCATCCCTGGTATAAAGCCCATTTGATCTTGTTAGATTATCTTTTTCTTATGCTGTTAAAATCATATTGCTAGTATTTTGTTGAGTATTTCTGCCTCTTTTTCAGGGATATTGGTCTGTAGTTTTCTTTTTTTTTTGTATTTCCTTCCCTGATTTTGGTATTAGGGTGATACTGGCTTCATAAAATGAGTTAGGGAGGATTTCCTGTTTCTCTATCTTTTGGAATAGTGTCAATAGGATTAGTACTAACTCTTTGAATGTCTGATAGAACTCAGCTGTGACTCCGTCTGGCCTGGGCTTTGTTTTGTTGAAACACTTTTTTTTTTATTACCATTTTGATTTTGCTGCTTGTTATTGGTCTGTTCAGAGATTCTATATATTCCTGCTTTAATCTAGGAGGGTTGTACATTTCCAGGAATTTATCCATCTCCCCTAGGTTTTCTATTGTACAAAAGTAATTGCAGTTTTCGCCATTAAAAGTAATGGCATTGCAAAGTGCCTACTTTTGCCATTAAAAGTAATTTAAAAACTGCAGTTACTTTTGCACCAATCTAATAGCTTATGCACATAAACATGTTAACAGTAGCCTTGAATAATCTTGTATTTCTGTGGTATCAGTTGTAATATCGCCCATTTCATTCCTAATTTAGCTTATTTGGATTTCTCTCTTTTTCTTGGTTAATCTCACTAATGGTCTGTCAATTTTATTTATCTTTCTGAAGAACCAGCTTTTTGTGTCATTTCTTTTGTATTTTTTTTTTCAATTTCATTTAGTTCTGCTCTGATCTTCATTATTTCCCTCCTTCTGCTGGATTTGGGTTTGGATTTATTAATCACTAAGTTTTTGAAACAAAATAATTTGGAAAATCAAATAATTGCATGAATTTTTTTTTTCTTTAATGCTGCTTTCTGAGTTGCAAATGAAAGAGATGTTTGAGGACTTTGTTGTATTTTTCCTTACCTTTGTTACATAGGAATTTACTTGCTTAAACTTTTTATTTTTATTTACCATTTCTTTGTTATTGTGTATGTGGTGTGGGGTGGGGAGCCCTATGAGAGTCAAGTAATTTTGACCTTGAAAATAGCTCTGGAGTTGTTTCTAATTGGGCAGCTGAGGATCTAGAGTCATGAAGGTCATCTCTCATAGATTTCTGTTATTTTTGTGCACTGTGGGTAAAAGTAGAGAGAATACAATCTATTCAGGGATGACCTGTCTATATGAAGAGGACAAATGCATTGAAATGAAAAACAAAAAACTAGAGCCAGTGACATTGCTGATAGATGCCAACATTTCTCCACACTATTTTATAATTAAAAAAAAAAAATGTACCTCTTTGCTAAGAACACAAAGACTTGATTGTATTTATTGGTGTTACATGACTAGGGACTGAAATAAATGATACCTAGGTGTAAAAGTAGGTGGATAATTCTATCACCTAATTTTCTCTTTCAACAGTCAGGAAACTTTCAGTAAATTTGGTCCCCATAGGTTAATTCCCAATTACCATCTCCCCCTATGATAAAATAAACAGAATATGAGAAAATTTGTTATTGGACTAACATCAAAATACATAACTTAATATACAAATTTTATGTGTTTAATTTAATGTGGTAAAATAAAGATTGTTTTTCCTTGGAATGTCATGTTCTTAAAAATACTTAAAAATGTTCATTTTTTGTTCGTGGTACTCTAAAACTAAAAGCAACACATAAAGATACCAGGAGTATTTTATCATTTTTTCTGCCATTGTTTATGAATGAAGTGTCCTTCAACCCCCACGTGTCTTTGTTGAGACATTGTTGGCAGAAGTCATGAAAAATAACAGCAACTTAGTGGACATAGAAGAGACTGTGGATAAAATTCAGATTGCAACAATTTGAGGCACCAAATGGCACAATGCTTCTAATCATTGATGTTTCCATATTGTGAAAAGGGATAATGTAAAAGTAATTCTAAGGAGAAAGGCCTTTACTGATAACATAAGGATGATCAGTTTGGCATAGGGGCAGGCAGAAGAATGGAAGTAAAATCTCACTCCTAGAATGTTGCAGTAGACGCAGCCCATGCCTATATCTGAACCATGCCTAATGAGTTAGATGGTGAAATTTGGGAGTTCTGAGCTGATGAGTTTTAGGATTTTGAGTTCATGCTGTAATGTGTTGAGATTTGGGGGATATTTGGATGGGATTGGATTCATTTTACGTGTGGGATGGGCACGATCCTTTTGGGCTAGGGAGGCAGACTTCTGTGTGCAAAGTGATGGCACTCAAAGATGTCTAATCATGAATTTTCAAAAATTGAAAATATGTTGAATTTCATAGGAGAAGGGAGTTTGGCCATGTGTTATGTATATCTTTGAGAAAATTTAAAATTTAAAACAGTATTATATTTAGTTACCTTCAACTTTGAAGAACCATAACTATTTCTCTAATAAGAAAGGCCAGAATGACAAATAGATCTATGTAATTACACACAACTCAGAATCACAGAAATTTAAATGGGACAGAGTTAAATCCTTAGGTAATCCAATCTCCTCATTGCATTGATGAAACTGTGGACCAGAAGTTTGAGTGACTTGTCTAGAGTCCCAGACCAAGTCACAGATGACTACTCTTTTTTAAGTGCTAAAGCTAGAAATTGAAATCAGTTCTGCATCATAAGTGTTTTTTTCAGCAAAGCATAATAGTTATTTATAGAGTTAAACATATTTATATCTATAAAGATTTTTAAAATCACATTATGTCTTCTAGTTTATGATCTCGCATTCATTAAAATGGAAAACTTTCAAGTTTAAAATTAGCTTTGATATATTCGCAAAGAGCGGTCTCTAGAGTCCTGGTTAAATAACTGAAAATCAGAGAGTAAGATGCCTCCTTCCTTCTTTCCATCCTTCCCTCTATTCTGATGTCTTATTTTAATTAGACTAGATCTCAGTACTTGAAATGCAGTAATCCTCAAGTGTATATTATTGCAAACAGTTTTGTGGAATGGTTCTTGAGGAACCTCACATAACAAGCTGAGTTCAGAGACAGTGGGAAGTCCCAGAAGGTGAAGATGTGGGTGGGACATCAGTTTTATTTGCTGAGAAGAGTTAAGTAAGCTGAAATGTCTGCTCCATTTCAAAACTAATTAATACTCCATCCTGTGGAACAGGCTAGTTTTAAAATATTCATTTAATACTTGTATCTGTGGAGTTTTTCATTATTGCAGCAGCATTATAATCTTAATACTTTCAAATGTAGTTTTGCTTATTTCAGAGAATTCCCAACCCTCACAAAAAGAGGCAACTCAAGTCTCTAGGACATCAAAATACCGATGAAAATCTCAGATATGTATTCAAATAAGGTAATAAAAAATTGAGTTTTGTGACCTGACATTTTGACGTTGTATAATTAGAAAAGCACAGAGTTTTAAAGCATCCCTGGCATGACCTATGGCCATTGCTTCCTGACTATTGCTCTGTGCAAGTAAAGAATGCAGAACAGAAACAGCCGGGATTAAATGTCAAAGGCCAGAGGTTATGTACCATGTGGCTCTCAGCAAGGCCTTACTCTCTCTCCACATATGAAGCAGGCACAGTAACTCATTTTCCTTTTATCTCATACATTAAACAAATCAAGTAATGGATTTATAATTCTTTTTTTTTTAAACTTTTAAGGTTTGAGGGTACATGTGCACGTTTGTTACATAGGTAAACACAAGTCACGGGGTTTGTTGTACAGATTATTTTATCACCCAGGTACTAAGCCCAGTATCCAGCAGTTATCTTTTCTGTTCCTCTCCCTCCTACCACTCTCCCACCTCAAGCAGACCCCAGTGTCTCTTATTTCCTTCTCTGTATTCATAAGCTGTTATCATTTAGCTCCCACTTATAAGTGAGGCATGATGTATTTGGTTTTCTGTTCCTGTGTTAGTTTGCCAAGTGTGAAATAGAATCCAGCTCCATTTATGTTCTGGTGAAAGACATGATCTCTTTATTTTTTTATTTTTATTTTTTCATAAGTTATTGCGGTACAGGTAGCATTTGGTTACACAAGTAAGTTCTTTAGTAGTGATTTGTGAGATTTTGGTGTACCCATCACCCGGGCAGTATACGCTGCACCATATTTGCAGCCTTTTTTCCCTTTCCCCTGTTACATTCTTCCCCCCAAGGCACTAAAGTCCATTGTATCATTTTTATGCCTTTGCATCCTCATAGCTTAGCTCCCACCTGTCAATGAGAACATACGATGTTTGGATTTCCCTTGCCGAGTTACTTCACTTAGAATAATAGTGACCTGGATGAGACTGGAAACTGCAAATGCTGTTAATTTGTTCTTTTATTTATTTTTTTTATGGTTGCAGAGATTACCATTCAAATGACAGCAATGGCCAAGAACATCTGATTTTTGCTAGAGGAGACTCGAAGTCGCAGCCACTAGGTGGCGCAGCCTCATTGCACGCCCCCATCAGGCCAGGTCTGGGTGGCCAGGGAGACCCTAGTTCTGACAGGTGACCTTCCTTGACAGGCACTATTGACTTGGGGGGCATCTGTAATGACTTTACCTTATCAGATAAATAGAGACTATATCATTAATGACTGTAGGATATGCCACCAGGGACGAAAACTCCAATCTTTGACTTAACAGGCAACTTTAAAAATACTCATTTTGAAAATGGGAGAATCAGCAGGGCAAATTTAATCTGCTTAAAATCTAGAGTGCCTTTTCAAGTATTTTTTAAAATCTGTAGTTCTTCTCCTTTAAGTTCTATAATTTATTGGCCAAAGTAAATTACAAGCATTGATAACAGTCCACGTAGCATTATCATTTTGGATGGCAAGCTGACATGTAGGGGCCACGGCCTAACCTATATTTGAATCACTATGCTTAGTTAGGGTCACTTCTTTTGGTATAGACCCCAGAACACAGCATAACACAAAATAGTTTCCTAAAACACAAAGTCTCTTATATGAAAAGTTGAATACCCTGTACTGTCTCAGTTATACTGTAGCTTTTGTAGCTTTCCTTTTAGTTATCATTCAAGGTGGCCATGACATTTAAAAAATAATTTTCCAGGATACACTGTTTTTATTTCTTGTGACTGTTCAACTTACTACTTAGGTGAAAAGCCTTATTTGTACATAAAGAGGATTGAATAAAGGTAAGTATATGTAGCATTCAGTAAATATGCCTCTCATGAAAGGCAATTTATAGGAAATAATTAACTCTACAACCCAGGACTTAAATGTACATGTGTGGCAAAGAAAATCTGATTCAATCGTTTTAAACAAAATAAAATATAACTGGAAAAAAACACAACTGCATAGCCAGTACATCTTAAAAAAGACCATGTAAAATTTATCACATAGCATTGAAAACCAAATAATATTCTTTAACAGCATTTGCAGTGGAAACAGAATACAGCTCTTGCTCTATTCCGTATTCATATGCTTCTCGTTGTCTTCATCTACAGATACATAACTCAAGATATAAAAATCTCTGTATGAGAATCTGAATATCTGCATAAACAGTGAAGATTGACAGTTCCCACATGGTGGGATGAAAAGGAAAGAAACAAAGTTAGTTAATAGTATAACTGGTGGTATACTACTTAACATTTAAAAATTGTGCTGTTAAGAGAATGAAGAAATAAAACATCGGTTGGGAGAAATATTTACAAAACATATATCTGATAAAGGACTTTTATCCAAAATGTAAAAAGAGCTCTTAAAACTCAACAACAAAAACAAACAGTACAAATTTAAAAATGAGCAAAAGATCTGAAAAGACTACTCAACAAAGAAAATATTAAGATGACAAATAAGCAGATGAAAAGTTACTCAACATCGCATGTTGTAGGGAAACACAAATTAAAACGATAATGAGCTACCACCACACACCTATTAGAATGCCTAAGATTGGAAACAATGACAACAGCAAATGCTGGCAAGGATGTGAATAAACAGGAACTCTTCTTCATTGCTAGGGAGAATGCAAAATGGTTCAGCTACTTTGGAATATGATTTGAGAGTTTCATATAAAACTAAACATATTTTTATCATATTAACTAGCAATCAGTTGTCTTGGTATTTTCTCAAACAAATTAAAAATTTATACTCACACAAAAACCTGCATGTGAGTGTTATAGCAGGCTTATTTACATTTGCCAAAACTTGGAAGCAACCGAGATGTTCTACAATAGGTGAATGAATAAACAAACTTTCGTATATCTATACAATGGAATATTATTTAGGACTCGAAAGAAATTAGTTATCAAGCTGCGGAAAGACACAGATAAACATTAAATGCATTTTGCTAAATAAAAGAAGCCAGTTGGAAATGGCTACATACTGCATGATTACAACTACCTGACTTTCTGGAGAAGGCAGCAGTACAGAGAGTAAACAAATCAGTGGTTATCGTGGGTTTGGAGGGAGAAGAGGAATTGACAGGTGGAGCACAAAGGACATTTATGACAGTGAAATTATTCTGTATGATACTGTAATGGTGGACCCATGACATTAGGCATTTGTCAAAACCCATAGAACTGCACAATGCAAAGAGTGAACCCTACTGTGAATGAGGGACTTCAGTTAATCGTAATGTGTCAATACTGATTCATTGGTTGTAACAAATGCAGTGAGATGATAATAGGGGAGATGTGTATGGGGCGTGACATATGGGACTGTCTGTATACTCTGCCCAATTTTTCTGTATACCGAAATCCTTAAAATGTAACTCATTGATTTAAAAAACAATACTACTTGTTTTTATCATTTGTAGCTTTTTGTAATACACATAATTTTGAAACAAATTATTCTATACTCTTCAGGTAAAAATTAGGGTAGCTTTTTAAAATTTGTTAAGCTCAGTTTCAAAAAATAAATGCCTAGGTAGATCAGTTTTGAAATAACATATATTCCTCCATTTCAAATATGTGAAGAAGCTCACTGACTTAAAATTTGGAAAATGTAATATTTAACTTGGTTGTTTGCATTATATAACATTTACTATACACCCATAATATAAATATTCCTTAATTATATTTAAAGTAATTCCATTTTACATTTTTCTCCTATTTATTTATGACAAATTGAACCTGGATATTAGTAACTGGTTCAGGCATTACAAGTTTTCACCAGTGGACATTACTAATTCTAAAGTACATTTTTAATATGAAATTGTATTAAGTTTAAGCAATATCTTATTAAGGCTTTCATGGGACGTGTTACGTTTGCAATTCTGCCTTTGTACAAGCAATCTATATGTCCATCAGTAGGAGAATGGTTAAGGTTTTTTTTTTTTTTTGATAAAACATAGTACACCATGCAACAATTTAAAAGGAATGAACTGGAGCTGCAAGTATCAACATGATGAGGTACTTTTTTGATTAAGTAGAATATTTTTAGTGAAAATGCAACTTATCTGAATGGTAAAAAAGGACAAAATTTTAAAAATATTTACTGACGGCATAGGGTGAGGGAAGAGACAGGATTTATTCATGTTTTTGTACTTTTCCAGGGAACATCCTAATCTTACGCTTCCTTTGCATTTAATTACATTTTTGTTTTGTTTTCTTTACCAACGTTTTGGTGATTGCTCATATTATTATATATAAATTAGCTCAATCTGCATAGTGATTCACTGATTACATATAATATCACGTATTTAACTAGTCTCTTTAGGATATTTCCAAACTTTGGATTTATAAGTAAAACTACAATAAGCATTCTAGTATGTAAGTCTTTATCCGATGAGTGGTAATATCTGTAAATTCGTATTACTAGAATTGCATGGTCAACAGGTGAGTGCATTTTAATTTTTGATGTGATGTCAAATCTTTACTAAAATATTATGTAGATACAAATCATTGTCCTTTAGAAAATAACAAAGAATCACCATATGAATTTCTTTCCTAATGAGAACACTGAGTTAAACTAATGAATTCATATATTCATAAACTAACCTCATAAATTTTACTGACAAGCTCTTAAAGATAGCTGTCAATGTAAAAAGATTTATATTATACCTATGCCATGATTAAATACAGCTAAATTCGGGAGTCTCATCAAATTGATTGATGTAGAGTGTTACTTATTTTATATTAGAAATCAAACACATTATTATACAGATTACATTAATAGAGAAAAAATGCATGTGGAAATATTTTACTCAGTAATTAAGAATAAGGAAATAATCTAGGTCGTCTAATCAACAATTCATAAGTCGCTGGTTGTTTTAACTGGGAGAATATAGGATAAGAGGAAAAACAATAGAAAAGAAGGTATCCGCTGGGCGTGGTGGCTCACGCCTGTAATCCCAGCACTTTGGGAGGCCGAGGCGGGTGGATCACGAGGTCAGGGAGGTCGAGACCATCCTGGCTAACACGGTGAAACCCCGTCTCTACTAAAAATGCAAAAAAAAAAATTAGCCGGGTGTGGTGATTAGCCCAGCTACTCAGGAGGCTGAGGCAGGAGAATAGTGTGAACCTGGGAGGTGGAGCTTGCAGTGAGCCCAGATCCGGCCACTGCACTCCAGCCTGGGGGACAGAGCGAGACTCTGTCTCAAGAAAAGGAAAGAAGGGATCAGCATGTCTTCAGGCAATTTATTTTAAGGCAATGGCTTCTCAATTTTGGAAAAGATGAGAATCCCATGTAATGACATTTTATTTCACTACATCATTAGGAAGATACTGTTATTCTGTTAGAATGTGAATGTGAAAGGTTTTTACCTGTCTACACCTTTTTGTTGCTTTTTTTTTTTTTTTTTTTTTTTTTTTTTTTTTTTTTTTAAGAAGTTGGCAGTTTCCAGGGGGTGTATGTGAAAGAGTACAGGATAGGAAGTGTTAATGTTCTTCATCTAAAAAGTAAAATTACTATTTTAGTTATAAAGGAATAGCTTGTTGACCAGTGTTCCGACTGAGAACATCTAGAGAAGTTAGATGAAATTTTAAAAGATGTATACAACTATCAGACCGTGCTGACGTCAGTACTAGAAGGGCTGTTACCAAGAGCAGGGAAGCCCGTCTTTTGAGGCAAGCTTGCTGCATCCTGTCCCTATGGGGACATAGTGTCATTTGCTGATTGCTGATGCAGGGTAAGAAACCAAGAACCCCCAGAACTCAGGTTGAGCGTGGCTACCAAGAGTCAGAGAGAGCATCTGAACTTACTGGAACTTCTTGGAGTTTGGGAGTAAAAACCTGGAATTGAATTTTGCTATGATACTCAGGAATGAGAAATCAAAATCACAGAGAGGAGAAAAGCACAAGGAAGTAAGTTCAATACATGGTGCCGATTTTGCCTTCAGTTATTTGCTCATTAAGCTGCTCAGGGCAGAAGTTTAAGAAACCAGGCACAGAACAGCTGGAGAGGAGTAAAACAAGGAATTTTTTTTTTTTTTGGTCTCCCAGCGTTTTCATGGTGATAGAGACAGAAATTAGAATTCATAACTTGCAGAGGAGAAAACTACCCAAAAAAAAAAGAAAATAAAAACTACCCAGGCTCTGTCGTTTAAACAAGATAAGAAAAGATAAAAAAAATTGCATTAAGTGGATAGGATAAACAGGTTATAAATACTAATATAGCATACCTAAACCCAAACCAACTGGGTCAGTTAAACTGATTAAAAGCAGTAAAACATATAAACAGTAACATTCCATTTGACAATTACTACCAAATTGGATAAAATCTTCACATATTCTAGGGATGAAAAGGTGAACATCTTTGAGGGTGGGGACATTATTCTGGCTACCAGGGTCATCAAAAACATGCACACTGAAAACGCTTTGGTACTTCTATATCCTTCACATTGGTTAAAATGAAAAGGACAACAATACTAAGTGTTGGTGAGGATGTGGAGCAACTGTAACTGCTTGTGGTGTTGTCAACAATCACTTTGAACCTATTAAAACTAAATATGTACATCCTTAAGACTCAGCAACTCAACTCCTAGGTACATTAACAAAAATGCTTACATATATTTATAGCAGCACTATAATAGTCTAAAACTGGAAACTCTAAATGTTCAGTGGTGGCAATGCCAAATAAATTGTAGTACATTTATACAATGCGATAAAGCAAAGCAATTGGATGACCTCTTAATACACAAAATAGCAAGAAGATAGACACAGTAGAATGCAAAATATGATTCTGTGTGTATAAAGATCAAAAGACAGCCAAAACACATCTATGACAGTGATTAATTTTGCTGGACAGCAGTATGAGGCAAGGATCATGACTGATCTGGGTAGTGGTTCCAGAGGTGTGTTCACTTTCTTTCTGTGGTTAAAAAAGTTGCTTTAAAAATTAACACTTAAAAATACGTTTAAGACTATATTTTAGACCTATGAACAGTTTCCTTAGACTACTGGAACATGCTATGATTTGCAACTTAAGTGAAAGCGTATAGCTCTAAATATCTTTTTTAAAGATATTTTTTTTTTGTCCTGTGATGCTAAAATTAACTAGAAGAATGCATTAAGTAGCTAAGTGGAGGGTGGTTGAGTAGAAAATGCACGTGATTTAAAGTTAGATATGGGTTCAAGTTCAGTCTTTGCCATTTATTGGCTACTTAGCACTGGATGAATTTTTTTTTTAACCTGAGTTTCTGTGTATGTAAACAGGGGAAATAGTATTAAACCTGGTTGCTATTGTGAAAATGGGAAGTAATAGAAGTATGTTTCTGAGTATGTAGCAGTGTTGCCTGTGCCAACAGAAGCTATCACACAACTGTGTAAACCTGTCATTAAAAATTCATCCTGAAACTCAGTGGCAGAATGAGTTTCAGTCTCCTGACTCTGAACTTCTATCTTTCAATGCAAAATCCAGCTGCTGAGCAGGCCAGGCTCTGATCCGCCTGGATCACCCTTGAGGCTGCACAGGAAGTGTATTATCAGAAGGGGGATGCACAAAGGGATTTAGTTCCGGAGTCAAACGTTTTTTGGCATTAGGCATGGTACTACTTTCTCTGTGGTTCAGCAAACCTTCTCCACTTTCAAAATTGAAAACATTTTTTCTCATCATAAAATGTAACATATAAAGACTCAAAACTTAAAAATAAAACCATTAAGAGAATAAACTTGCTTATTCTTCTAATAATCCTCCCCCTTTATTGGTTCCCTTTGCCCCAAATAAAACAATTTCATATTTTAAATTGTGGTCATTTCCTTTCACCCCCCACCAAATACACTGTATATGGAAATTATTCTGTATTTACATTTCTATATCCTGAGTTTTTCTTACCTCTGTCTATTTGAAATCCCTTCCTATAACTTACACATCTTTGAAACCATAATTATAAATAACATATTACATTTTTGAATGGGAAGAGTTTATTAAACTATGGTTGCTAGCCCTCCTTACTGACACATTCTTCTTTGGTTAGACTAATACCTTAAGTCTATTAATTTCTTATCTCTAACTTCATTCAGTTAGCTGCCTCATCAATGGAAGTAATCATTTTAGCGAACGCATTTGTGTTTGTAACTTAAGTATAACATCACTGTGTCCTTGAGTACAATCATCACCAGGCCATAAACATCTTCATGGGAATTGGGTGAAGACCATACCCCATGGTGGGCTCATGTCTGGATGGGTGAATGCATTCCCCAGTGTGCTTTGGCTGGGTGCCCCTAACGGAAAATGAACTGCGAAACCTGATAACATACGCCTGCTCTTCAGCCAGCCGTCAGCTGTGTTGGATGCTGTCTTATTCCATGATATGTGCCATCTGCCTGCATGTGCTGTGACCCCTCATCCATGTGGAAATTAGGGCAAGGCAGAAACTCCAATGTGAGGCTTCTGCATCAGCTCTTTCCTGAAACCGCCAATTTAAGAGCAGAGCACAATAGCCAGATCTTTAAGTGAAGTTAAAAGGGGTTCTGACATGAGCGCATACAACATAATGTGAATGATTAAGGCATTTGTTCACAATAAGCAATGTGCTGTAGCTATGTTAATTATTAGGCACCCACTGTGTGCTCAACTCTCTTCCCTTTCCCCATTATCATCTAATGTGGATCTCTATGATCTTTTTACCTACGTATGTATCCCTCTGTGATGTGCTGGTATCTCTCCTTTCACAAAAACTGTACACATTTCTGAAATAGATAGATAGAAATTTGACGAAGATGAATCCTAGTGATATTTTCAGGAGCTATATGTTGACATAGCTAAATATCAAGAATAGATTGTTGTGAATAAACAAGAGACCATTTCAGCTCAGCAACATGCAATGTGTGATTAACATCTTATACATTAGGCATACGATGTCTATTCATTGGAAACCAAAATTCTGTAATGCCTGATACAGTGCCAGATGCATGGCATTGACTTAAACATGTGTTGGGTGCATGGATACATGCTGACTTCAATTCAGAAATATTCTTATTGTGTAGGCATAGGCAATATTTTAGCTCAGTTAACTGAATAATAGAGAAATAAGTGAATCTCTGCCTTCACTTTTAGTGAAAATATAGTTCCGTGAATTATGGCAATTACTTCCTCCCACCTTTCATAGGTGTTGGAAGCAGAGCGTCTCAGCTTTTACTGTGCATAAAAATTGCCTGGGGATTGAATTATATAGATTCTAATCCAGTGAGTCAGGGAGATGCTGCCTTTCCAACATACTCCCAGGCCAGTTGATGCTGCTGGTCTGAGGACCTTACTTGGTCTCAGCACTGGGTTTGTCATCCTTCATGCACATTGCAGTCACCTGGAAAGCTATATATAGAAGCTACCGATGCCAAAGAGATATCTGGATTTAATGTGTGTGGAATGAGATTTGGGTTTGGGTTTGCTGAAGTTTGGAGGTTGTAATATAAAGAAACACTTGAGAAGTACCATGTGGTGTCGAAACCTGGTTCATAAATCCCCCTAGATTCATGATCTCCCTTGCTCCCGCCGAGTTGGCCCCCAGCCACGGTTCAGGTTGTGAGGCCTGATACAAGATCTGCCATCCAGGAACCTGTCAAATAGAGACTTAGAGACTCCAACTGTTCCCTAACACAGTCTGGAAAATCTGGACTGCTGGCTGCTTCCTGACACTGGAGAGACAGAAGCGTTGGTCTGCAGAGACACTGGAATATAATGAAACATACTATAATTGAGAGAAACATGGGGCTCTGGGTTTTGGTTCTTCTCTTCTGAGATCCAGCTACCCCTAACTTCCCTTAGTCTCCATGAAATATCTCCGCACCTTTGAAGGAAACACCTACTTGGGGGTTGGCTAGATTTTTTTCTTAGCTACTATCAAATGATTTTTGATAATAATAACTGATCTACTTCAGCATCAGGGTTTGACAGTCCCCCTGATTTATTATAAATAATGTGTTTACATTTTTTCATAAAAACACACTACAAATACATCTTTTCAAAAAAAAAAAAATCAGAATGCATGTAGGTGGAAGGATGTTAAGAAAAGGGGCAGTCACATCTTTCCTTAGGACACCAACCTCGTTGCTCCTGCAGTAAAATGTAGGATTGTTGGAGCCTCACCAGAGGCCACAGGTGTAAAGAAAAGGCATGGGAAGCACAGGGAGAAATGTATTTAGTTTTCTTCTCATGCTAGAAGGAGGAACTGCATGGGAAGACTTCCCTAAGAAGGGCTGCTGATGCCCAACTACTGGAAATACTTGGAAAATTACAACTGTGATGTTTACATTCAGAATCTGAGACCTATGGAAGGTAAATAAAACTGTGGTGCTCACGATTTGGTGGTATGGACAAATCTTTAAATAATGTGCTTTCTATGTTCTTAGCTCTATGGTACATAATTTGCATAGATAAACATGTTATACTGATGTGATTTCTATCTTTGAGGAGATTTCAATACAACTTCTTTTTATTTGTGCATCATTGTATAAGTGCTGATGTAATGAATGAGAAGTCAGGATGTAGAATCTCGTTGTCGGCATTCAAGTTTTGGTTTTACCACTTTCTGATGTGTGATCTTGGGCAAGTTACTCACATTGTCTGAGCTTCCATTTCTGTATCTGTGAAATGGGAATCACAAAGGGGTCCACGTTATGTGGATGTTGAGAGGATTAAATTATTTCAGTTCAAGGCCTTGCAATAGTAATATCTTGCCTATGGTGGTAACTAAGCCATCATTTTTACCCTTTGTTTCTATTTTTGATGTTACTATTATTTTTATCTCCAAATCTGTTTTTTTCCAACTAAAATGATGACTCATGTTTATTTCTTAAATGAATGTATAATAGTGGCACAAGTGATATTTTGATAAATGTGTTCAATGTGTAATGATTAAATAATGGTAATGGACTTATCCATCACCTCAATTATCTTGTTTGTGTTGGGAACTTTCAAATTCTTAACCTTTAGCTATTTTGAAATAACAACAAATTACTGCAAACTGTTGTCTCTACTCTGCTGTTGAATACTAGAACTTATTCCTTATTTCAAACTACATTTTCATACCCATTAACCATTTGTCTTCATCCACCTCCATTTAACCCAACTGTATTTTCATACCCATTAACGATTTGTCTTCATCCCCCTTCATCTGACCCTTCCCAGCCTCTGGGAGCCACCACTCTATCCTCTTCCTCCATGAGATCTACTTTTTTAGCTCCCACATGTGAGTGAGAACATGAGATTTTTATCTTTCTGTTCTTAAAATAGTTCACTTAGCATAATCACCTCCAGTTCCATCCGTGTTGCTGTAAATAAGAGGATTTCATTTATTTATAGCCAAGTAGATATTTCCTTGTGTATAAATACTACATTTGACTTACCCATTTATCCATTGATGGACATAGGTTGATTGCATATTTTGGCTATTATGAATAGTGCTGCAATAAACATGGGAGTGCAGACATCTCTGACATACTGATTTCCTTTATTTTGCATATATACCAAACAGTGAGACTGCTGGATGCTGACTTTTTAAAGATAAGTCGTATGCCTTGTAATCTTTTGTATCTTGCCACAGGGCCTCATACTGGTCTCGAGATCTAAGAGAAACACAATGACTGTTGCTATTTTCTCTTTTATCATTATTGTTCCCAGGTCTCACGCAGAGTGACATAACACAAATACCAAATGTATTTCTTGGATGATTATTATTAGAAAAATATTCCTGCAAATGATGTCTTGAGATGAAAGTAATCTTATAAAATTATTTACACAAATACTGTCCCCTGGCTGATATATTTCCACGGAGTGATGGATGAAAGTCATCTCTGAAGAATGCTTGATCTACAGATTATTTGTTTCATATTTATTAATCCCAAATCTTATATAGTAAAACTGATGTGAAATTAAAGATCATGGGAATGCTGCTGAGAAAGTTGACTAAAATAGTTTGGATGCCATGTTACTGTATCATAAGAATGTTATGTTAAAATAAAACCAAATAAGCTTATAAATTTAGGAACGTTTCATTTTAAATTCTAAAATTCCCTGCCTTGACTTTATAATGCTAAAAATATTTGCACTACAGGATAAACAAGGCATGTTCTCATCGATTTAGCTGTACTCTGTCATATAGGGCAGGTTATAATTTTTATTTTCTTCCTCTGACTAATGCCGTAGTACTTAGTAGTTGAGACATAGAATTTGTTTATAACCTTCCTCACTGTGTAAAGTTGTTTTCTTCTTTTTTTGGCAGAAGTTTCTTCTAATTAGAATGTTAAATGATTTCCTTTTCACTCACCAAAGCAATGCTATAGAAACAAGAAGGCAAGTTAAATAATAAATATTTTAAAACATTCAATGATTCCAATTCTTTTGAATATAAGATTTGCCCTTATCAAGCATTTGCCTAGATGACGTTTGATTGTAAAGACTAATTCAAAACAGCTATAATATAAAATGTGTTAAATGATAATTCTCAAATATCTGTATATTCAAGAAATATTTATTAGGTGCCAACTACCTTTCTCAGGTATTAGGAATACCATCATGAGGAGAGCACAATCTCACTCATAATAACACTTGTAGATTGTCACAGAAATAATAATAAAAGAATGCAATGAGCACAGCAAGGACCTGGGCTGGGCATGACCATCTTTACTTGAGGTTTCAGGCATGGCATTATGGCTGAGTTAAGACTTGCTCTTTGTCAGTGTTTAGTACTAGTGATACCAGGATTGATACACCCCAAACCTGTGTCCTGAAGAAGCCTGGGATCTGAGGAGAGCATACATTCCTAAACACACAGTGGTATGGGGTATGCACAGGCTGCAATCAGGGCACAGGGTATGGAGTGGAACAGCTAGTACAGACAGGGTAGTTAGGGAAGTTTCTTAGATAAAAATTTAAAGCACAAATGTAGCTGATTTTTTTTAAAAGTGTAAGTTGGAGGTAGAGGCCAAGGACACTCCAGGACAAGTAAATACTATGAGCAAATGCTTGCATGGCATGGAGTGTCTACAGAACTATAACGTTTTATTTGGCTGGGTCATCGGGGAGGAAGGAAGGTGAGTTTGTTAAGAGATGCGTTTGAAACAGTTGGCAGGGATCGGATCACTGCAGGGTCTTGTGTTCCAGGCTGCAGCTTACAGGCCGTATTCTGTGAAAGACCAGAGGGGAGTAGCATTAGACTTTGCCTTGCAAGTCAGTTGAGCTGCCATGGAGGGTGGATTAGAAGGATTCCATTTGGCTTCCAACAAAATAAATATCTTACATTAAGTAAATTATCTCTTCATAGGAACAGCTTTTTTTTCCCCTGTTATTTCTCTTGAGAGAATAATTTGCTTTTACTGGGAATGTGCTGTAATCCATCAACTGTTGTAACAATAATCAATCAGCAATTCTTTATTGAGCTCCTGTTGATGAAAAGCATTTATGTGTTACGTGCGTATAGGGAAGCCAGATGTCAGCCATCAGTGTCTCTGATTCTTCCATCTTTGTGAGATCTGACCCCACTTACATGTGTGAAGTCACCACTCATTGCCTTGAATTGATCTCGATCCTGCCCCATAGCCCTTGTCTAGCCTGGTTCCTCTGCCCAGAGAGCTTTTCTCCAAAATCTTCCAATAGCTGTCTTCTGAATGATTCAGGTACCAGCTCTTCAGAGAGGTCTCTCAGCTACTCTCTTGTCTCATTGCTGTTTGTACTGTTACTAGTGTTTCCTTCAAAGCTTGCATCACTCTCTGAAACTGTCTTATTCAGCAATAAGTTCATTTTTTGATTGTCCCTTATCCTCTTCTCCCTCTGTCCTATCCCAAGTGATGAGACTCATTCAAGTGGGGACATCCTCTCCCTCATTCACTGCTATCCTCCAGCACCTTGAGTGGCGTCCAGCATATAGTCAGCATGCAATAAATACATGTTGAATGAATGAATGAATGAATGCATGAGTCACACTTTCCCCACCTAGGTTACTCAGTGAGAGTTCTCCACTCCCATAAACAAACAGGTCTAGTAATATGTTTTGCTAAATAAAAGAATAATCTACTCCTGGAAATAAATGATACCACTTTCATGGGAGGTAGAAGCAGTCTGCCAATGTTCATCTTAAATAATGTATTTTCTCCCAATGTTCATGTTAAATTATGTATATATACAATCTTTATATAGATATATACTCCCAGTGCTTTCATATATATAGGTTCATTGCTATGTTTGATTTCCATAAACATTCTAGCAGGAACAGATTATGTCGTTTTTAGATGTCACTTATGAGGAAAGTTGAACTCAGAAAGATGACTTACGGTCATTAAGGCACTATATGGTACAGAGTAGTTAAAATGAAATCTGTTGAGTTTTAGTCTTTGCACTCACCATGCTGACTTTAAAGGCTAATTTGACACTCTAAGTCAAGAATTACAAGCTGAAATGCCAGTGAACATTAGACAAGGAAAATAGATGAGGTAGAGAATGAGATAGTCCTTTGGATCCCATGTAACATGTAGGTATATAAGAGTTCTAGATCATTACTATGTTTGTTCTCAAAAACTTGCATTTTAACATCCCATGTGCGACTCTTCATTGGATTATTTGTGGCTAGTTCAGCCCTCCCATTTGCATATTTTGGTTCCAACATGGGCTGGAAGATAAAATGATCTTTAGAAAGAGGGGTTTCAGTCGAATGTACAGCCTGCACTGGACACACCAGCATGTGGCAGTCAGGTACAGTACTTTTTGGCAAAAGAGAAAATGAATCTGCCACAGCAGCATTCATTGACTGAGAGCTTAATTGTTCATTAAAGGAAGAAAATAAAAATTTAAAGCCTGTTTACACAGAGATCATCAGGTAGCAGCATTTTAAAGGGGTTAGAATATAACACAATTAGAGAAGGATTTCTTGTTGAAAGGAAGTACCTTGAAATAGTAGTAGGTTTGTGTTGTGGTTTGAGTTTTGAGTATAGGAGAAACATAATAAAAATTCCCTAAATAGAATAATTACATCATGAATAGAATTCCCCAACAACTTAAGAAATAGTTTTCCTTAATAAATTATATATATATACACAATAAATATAATATACATTGCTTAACAACAAAGATATGTTCTGAGAAATACATCCTTAGCTGATTTTGTCATGCCAGCATCACAGAGCGTGCTTAAGCAAAATGAGGTGGTATAATCTACTGTACACCTAGGCTATTTGGTATAGCCTAATGATCCTAGGCTGCAAGTCTGTATAGCATGTTACTGTATTGACACCATAGGCAGTTGTAACACAGTGATAATATTTACATGATAGGAATTTTTCTGCTACATTATAATCTTATGGGAGCACTGTTCTTAATGTGACTAATTATTGACTAAAATGTCTTCATGTGGATCATGACTAATATATAATATAGATTAACATAGTCTCATAAGAAGACAACAAAATTAAATCAATGGATCAGGTTTACTTCATATATTATGTACTTTTAAGTGTGAGAAAAGGAGATTTAAATACTGGGCAGTACTAAGAAAAATAGAAAATAACTTTGCTATACTGGAAAAAAATGTCATATAGAGGCTACCAAGTATATTATAAAATTAAGACTGATTTAAAGAATACTATAAATTTGTACTTTAAAATCTATTTCCCTTTACCATGCAAAATTGTACAAGAATTAAAAAGCATCTGTTGCTTCAAAAGCTAAAGAAATGAAGTATGATATAGAATAAGCTAGAATTAGAAATAGTGAAAAGGATTTATCTTTTAGCATTTTTTTCCTTGAAAATAAATGGTTAAATGTTAGTCTTCTCGATCAGTGTCTAGCGGGGGCACCCAGAAATCAATCTTTTACAACCATACAATTAAGAAATGTATGTTTCATACTGTGAGTTCTATAGTATCGGTGTGAGACAATTCCAAATAGTTTGTGTTTGTTTTAAAGCTTTCAATGAATGGATGCTTGAGCAAACTCATCCATATTTTATTTCAGTTTGTATCTTGTTTGGCAGCTTTGGTTTTGGATCAAGTTATTCTGGGTAATGGATTCAGTAATTCAACCATGTGACAGAGTGACAGTTTCTGCTGCTTCGCTGTGCAGGAGGGATGTGATTCACCTGCTTTATGCTTCCTTTGGCACAGATTCCAGCTGCACTGATGAGGGCAGGTTGGTGCAAAAGTAATCATGGTTTTTGCCATTACTTCTGTTGGCAAAAGCAGCAATTACTTTTGCACCACCATAATAGGTAGCTTCCTCTACTTATTTTCCCTTCCATAAAATACTTTTTTCACTTCCATAAAATGGTTTTCTTTACAACTCACTTATGTGATTTTTCTTACTAAACATCCCTCAATTTTATTGAGGTTTAGAATTTAATAACTGAATAAACTACAGAAGACCAAATTATACCTGCAAATTTGGGATAGGCTTCTGCTTCAGTCAATGAACTGTGCAACTAGTAGGTTGTGCTTTGATAGGAACTATTGCTAATAACTGCAACTAACATTAAGTAACAGTCATGTGCAGCTTATGGGGCTAAGTGTCATTCATGCATGGCTATTTTTGATTTTTCAAACAAACCTACAGGTTCATTACAATTATTACCATTCCCATTTTATGGATGGAGGAATTGAAGTTTAGAAAGGCTAAGAGAATTGTCCAAGGATAATCAGCTAGTAAATAGTGGCTTGCGTACAGGGGAAACATTAGAAACTTATGCTAGCCTTAAAGGGTAAATGATACGGTTTTGCTGTGTCCCCACCAAAATCTGATCCTGAATTGTAGTTCCCATAATCCCTGTGTCATGGGAGGGGCTCGGTGGGAGGTAATTGAATCATGGAGGCGGTTACCCCCATGTTGCTGTTCTCGTGATAATGAGGTTTCAAGATACGTGAATTTTTTAAGGGGTGATTCCGCCTTTGCTTGGCACTTCTCTCTCCTGCCATCATGTGAAGAAGGACATATTTCTGCCCCTTCCACCATGACTAAGTTTCCTGAGGCTTCCCGAGCCATGAGGAACTGTGAGTAAATTAAACCCCTTTCCTTTATAAATTACCCAGTCTCAGCTATGTCTTCATAGCAGCACGAGGATGAACTAATACAGTAAATATCAATACCTAAAGGAATTTGAATTTGCAGGTGTGTGAAAGTCAAAAGCCCACCAGTTTATAGAGGCAACACCAGTTGTAAAGACATTCACATATTCGTATTTGGTGAAAACATATTAATTATTGCTTGTGTGTACTAATGATTGTGATGTAGATTAATATGAAGTAGAAAAGATAATTTACAAAGAGACCTTGTCACCCTTCAGCTTGCGTTACTATAATCTTATACTCCTACTTGTAGGACTTATTCCTAGCACTTTCCTAAAACAGTTCTACTTAAAGTTGATTGTAATTCCCTTGTTATAGCCAATTCCCATTGTAAACCATTTGCTCTCTGTAGAGTGCTGTAGCATGTGACATCAACACTGCATTTTTCCCTTTAGGTCTGTTTTTCTTCCTTCTCGAGAGATTTGCTGACTTTTGTTGATTCTCCCAACATTTTTCACCACAGTTCTGCTGCTGCTCCTTCTTAAGCCTGCTCTCCCTGAAATGTGGAAAAAATTCACTACCTTTCCATCTGTTTTCATCTCATTTCCCATTTGTGTTCTTCCTTTTGTCTGGTTTTCTGAATCCTTTGCACGTTAGCTGAAGTCCCACTTCTTAAGTATTTTATGTTACTCCAAGATCTTTTCCCCTTCTCCTAAACTTCTGCTGCAATACTACAATTTGGAAAAGAGTTATTTTCTGACATGTTCATATACGTTAATTTTTTAAGAACTCATGCTTACATTTGCCTTTTATTGTTTTAATAAATTGATGGGAGTACAAGTGCAATTCTGTTACATGCATAGCTTGTGTAGTGGTGAAATGTGGGCTTTAGGGTATCCATCACCAGCGTAACATACATTGTACCCATTAAGTAATTTCTCATCACCCCTGACCCTTTTCTAGGTGACCTATAAATATGTAGAAGGGGGAGGAGAGTAAACTAGGCAGTTAGTCACTGCCTCCCTGCCATCTTTGCCTCCCTTTCTAGAGGTCTGTCACTAAATACATTTTTTATGGTGAATAAATGCTTGTTGATTAATCAGTTGATGTTCTCTACCTGGTATCAGCCTGGTAATTGTACACAATTTCATAAAGGACTAAAGTAGTCAAAACACATGTATCTTGATTATTTTAAAATATGAAAATTCAAATAACTCTCTGCACATAATAGTATCTAGAACAAATAGATCAATTTGGTAAAACAGGATATATGTATGTATATCTCTATATACAGTGTATATATATATCCATACATAAATATATATTTTTTCCATATATGTTTCATATATATATATATACACACGTATATGAAAAATAAAATATTGGACAAATGTATGATAAAGTTAGAAAACTGGATTTGTTCTTACACTTATTAATAAGGAGGAAATAAAAGAGAAAAGATTATAAGGGTTTAATGTGGTATTTATGAGGACCAGGACATACGATATCACAAAGACCAGAGTAGGAGGTGAATAAATTGGACAGGAATAAAAAAGTGATAGGCTAATGTTTTAGCATCAAAAACAGAATGGTTGTTCACAAAGATCATCTATAAAATGATGCATTATGATAGAAAAAATGGAGCTTGAAATGACCTCAGAAATGATCGATTATAGTTATTCCTTGTCTTGGTGAGGTGACTGTGGAGTGAAGAGATGTGTGATTTTCTCAGGGTCAGCAATTACCTATGAGTTCTTGAGTACTCTGACACAATTTTTTTTTATATTTTACGTTATTTTCAGAACGTCTTATATTTGTGTTTTATATATGTGTTTCATATACATGAAGAGCTTTAAACACTTAAAAGTCACTACCAAAATTTTCTTCCTTTATATGAAAATATAAAAGAATATTTCTTTCATCTGAATATGTTCTTCAGACATTCTTTCACTTATAATCAAAGGCTGTTTCCAAAAATAAAACATAAAAAAGAGGGGCATGAATGTAAGATCACCAGACCCATCTACTCTCCTTTCTAAGAATGCATCATGTCTTACTTTGCATGCTAATCCTACCTGAAGACAGATGCTAGTTTCTAAAGGAGCTGCATTAAGTCAAATCCACGCACCTGGCCATTCCCCCTTTGTTTTTTCCATGAGGCTTGTTATAAAAGTTTCTGCTTTCATTTCCATCTTTTTCTGGGCTTTTTTTTTTTTTTTCCTAGAGAACTCATGATACAATAATCATATTCCATTTATTCCCTCATTTCAAAATGCAATATTTACTTTGAGATTTTTCTTACTTATATATAAATATGTGTGCTTTCATTATCATCTGGTTCAACATAAGTGATACCAAATTTAGTAGTGTTTAAGCCTAATGAATGAAATTCAGCTAAAATTTGGATTTTTTTACTCTATTTTTGAGTTTGTTGAGGGAGTAGGAGCAAGTGACATTAGTCTACAGAGATAGTTGGGAGGCAGGATGAGGGAGGCCATTAAAAGGTGGAAGAGAATGAAAGAGAAAGTACGAGAGAGAGGATCAGCAGTTCCGGAGAATGTCCATATGGGGAAAATACAGAGGTTGGGAGTGTTCTTAGGGCGGTGGGTTCCCTAGGAAGGGGAGAGAAGGGAAGACAGAAGAGAGTAGGAAAAAAATTATAAAGGCCTCTCTACGGATATCAGCCAAGGGCAGGACCTTCATGCCCAAATTCTTTTATATTTCCTTCCTCAGAAACCAGAATCCAGAAGCATCACACAGGAGTTGAATTACCCAAGGATGTGAAGGCAGAGACGAATCGGTCAAATATATGTGTGTATGGATGGATGGAAGGATAGACAGATATGGGAATGAATACAGAGATAGATATAGTATTTGCCACCAGAGCATTTAAAATGTTGATATCCTATTACAGACACAACACCTTGATGTGGCACATTAAACTCATTTTAAATTAAATAGCATATGCAAAGATGTTTTGTCAAGCAAACATCTGATAATACAATAGGTATAATTTACTTTTATTAACATATAAATTTATACTTTGTAGACTATGAGATGTGGAGGATGAAAACATGCATCATTGTAATTTCTGGAACCTGTAGGAGTTTCATCTTTTTTAAGTCTTTGAAGGGGAGACTGAAGACAGTCAGAGAGGCTGTGGCATGAGAGAGAGAAAGGTGGCTAAACTGATGTTTTTCTGGTTGGCTTTGAAAAATAAAATGGAACTCATGAAATACTTTTGATATTTCTGGCTATATATATAATCTGCATCAAGTGAGATGAATTCTCTCTTGATTTGATTTCAGCAAGGATATATAGAGGCTTACCATAAAGAAAACCAATTGTCTTGCTGCTTTGAGGTGTTGGCAAGCCTATGCATGACTAGTCAGTGCAATTGGCCAGCCAGGTGATTTTCAGGAGCGAGTCCTGCTGTGCATCCCAGTTGTTCATGCCTCCCTCTGTAATAAAAAGCTCTCAAGAGGGATTTATTCTCTGGATTCTGGATATTTGATAAACTCAGTGGCATTGTTTCTGCTATGTTTACCAAATTTTGGAAGTCATTTTCTCATAATTTAATAAACTAAAAATCAAAAGTAAGATCATTTAGCTGCTGTCATAAAAGATAATTTTCCCCATTTAAAAGTATGACTCATTGTGATAGTTTGATATTCTCAGAGTCTGGTCCTCATTTGTAAAATAATTGGAGTCACCCCCTACACAGACGATGGGAACCATGCGCGTAAGTCTTCAACCCAGGTCTCCAGTATAGCAGGCACAATCTTGGCAGGTCTTATTATTATTTATGCATTGAAAATATTTGAAGTCGGGGTAACAAAGTGGGACCTCTTCTCTATTAAAAACGAAAAACATTAGCCAGGTGTGGTGGCATGAGTCTTAGTCCCAGCTACTGGGAGGCTGAGGTGAGAGGATTGCTTGAGCCCATGAGGTAGTGAGCCATGATTGTGCCACTGCACTGCAGCCTGGGCAAAAGAGGGAAACCCTGTCTCTAAATAAATAAAATAATATTTGAAAGTACAACAAAAGAATAAGAAAAAAATGCTTTTTTTCCAACATAAGAGAATATTTCCAAAAGACTATCAATATGTACATATTTAGGGCGATAGATTAAAAAGGCTAGAAGATTTGAGTTCAGTTACCTAGGTAGCTGTCCCCAGCTGCCAGTCAAGTGAGCATAAATCCTCAACATTTCTGCTTAACTGATCTTTAATCATCTAAGATATGAGAATGTTGAATTATGTCCTAGCATAAATATGTATATATTTATTTTTTTTTTACAAACTATATCTCAGAACTCCTTTTTGTCTTCAAACAGCTGCCTTTTTATGCCAGATTTAGATCAAAGCTGTATATGCAAAATATTTAAACCACCTATTAGATAAATATAAGAAAAATGTATTTTCCCCTATTACTCATTCAAAAGATATTGTTGAGAGCTTACCATATGGCAGGGACAGCAGGTAAAAAGATGGTAAAAACAGTATCTCTACTTTTAGGGGCTCTAGTGGTTAAAAATTACATATTTGTACAATGATGACTTTTGAGTACTATAAGAAATGCCTCCAGTGTAATGCAATTTGCTGGACAGGGGGTGATATTTGAGCGTTTTCCCAGTCAGATGGGGATGCTGAAGCATTTCAGGGAGAAAAAATAGCTCATAAAGGGCCCTAAAGTCACAGACCCCAGGGTGTTTTGAGAGAATGAGTGAACAAGAATGCTGCCTGGAATCGTGCAGTGGATTCAAAGAGTTGGACAAAGGTAAGAGTGGACAGATAGCAAACTTTCAAGTAACTCCTGTGTCATGGTAAGAGAATGGACTTAACCCATTTATGCCAGAGGTTGCAAATTTTTGTGAAAAAAATCAGACCTTGGTGATGACCTTGAACAGTATGATATCAATAACTCTCACAAGCTTAGTGTTCCAATAATGGAACACTAGGCATAAATGGGTTAATCTAACTAGGGAAGAGTCTATCCAAGTCATAGAAGAGAGATAGATAGGTGATAGATTAGATAGACAGATAGACAGAAGAATGATTGATGTTTTAGAAAAGAAAGATATCTTGACTGATTACAGTGAGAAGATCTTGAAAGCGAAGATACTAGTTCAGAAGCTGTAACACAAATCCAGAAAGTAATAATGTGAGTTTCATTGAAAACAGAGAAAATAAGATGGAAATGAATACATACACACACATATAATAGTTCGTTCATATATATCTCAAGTAATATATTTAAGAGAACATCTTTCATGAAATGTAAAAACTGTAAAACATTTCTGTCTATATCTGTCTATCTAAAGTAGAATTTATATGAGTTGGTGATTAATTGAAATACAGAAAAGAAAAAGGAGTTATTGAGAAGGACTCCAAACTTTGTAGCTCTGTGACAAGATAAAAAGTGACATTGCTTATCAAAATGAGAAGAGAGAGCAACTGGGAGGGTGAGGGGAGATACTGAGTTTTAGATGGTTTTCAAAAAAAGCAAGTCATTGCCCAATAAGTGATATTCAATAGACAATCAGAAAACACAGAATTGTATCTTAAGACGAATTATCAGACTTTTGAAGCCTAATGCATCAAGAGCATAGTTTAGTTGGAATTAGAAAATTGCCAAAAATCTCATCCTCAGTTTTCAGAGAGATGATTCCGTGCCATAGAGAACAATATTGTACATTCTTTATAGATATATAAAAGTAGATCTCAAGTATTTTGTTTAGTCATGTCTGCCTGAATAAATATGTGTATAGTGGGTGAGAACAGAATGATGTATTAGTGATTACTGCTATGTTAGTATTACTTTTACAAATAGCATCTTGGACTTAATTGTCAAATAAATGAAGATGTGTTTTAACTATTAGTATAAATATGCACATTTCATAGTGTCGACTTGGCCTTTAATTATATGTCCAGGAATTTTCCTTCTTTAGTGCACATTACTCCTATGAAATTTAATTTAGCTCTAGGCATGGCACTGTGTGACTATAAGAGTACAAGACATGGATGAGAAAGTGGGAAATACAACTTCTTCTAAGTAAAGTTTTATGTACTGGAGAACAGACTGGAAGTACACTGTTTATTATAATAACAGACAGAAAGTCATTTCCTAAGAGAGATGAAATTTAATTGGGGAGCAGGTAGGTAAGAAAAAGATTCACAAAGAAGCACATTAACATAACTCCTTAATTCCTGGTTAAATATGTTTGACACAGAACCACTTTGATGTCTACATGCCATGATTATTAAAAATTGCCCAGGTTTTTAAAATAAATTATTTTGAAGTATAAACATGAATAAAATTTGTAAAAAGTTATGCTATTTGGCATTCCATGTGAAAGTTAACCGGGGTTTTGTTTTCTTTTTAGATTTTTTATTTTTAGTAAGATTTGGGAATTGGTGGTATTGCTTAAGACAATGGTTTCTTTAATGTGAAACATATTTCATGAAATGTAAAAACAGTAAAGCATTTCTCACACTTATCTGTGGCACGAAAGGAGAAGTAATGGGTACGCTATCTTGAGTAGAAACCTATTAACTAATAATTTTGCCAGTGGCCTCAGTTTCCAACTGAGGCGCTAACAGCAAGAGATCCATGAGTGTATCACTTGGCATTCTCCTTGAAGGAAATAATGAGATAAAGGGGTACCCTAGTGAAAGAAAAAGTGGGAATTGGGATATATAGTGTCCATTATGCTAGAAGGCCTTTGTATTTGACCTTAAATCAGCTAAAATGCACTGTATGGATGCAAAGTGAGGCAGTTGGAAGTGCCATTTAATTTATAACACTGAATGACCAGATCATGCATCTTGACTGTCTTTTTAAAGGAAACATCTTGCTTTGGGAAAATGTCAACTGTCCATTACAAGGTCTACTGGTCTTCATGGTGGCCCATTAAAAACATACATTGCACATGTGCTAATTGAGCAGTCATATGGGATAGAAAGAACTCTGTCATTGAAGATAGAGAAGTCTGATCTATGTGATCACTTGTCAATTTTCAGATTTATGAGTGCATAATTGTGTTATCATATGACTTATAAATTCCACATAACTTTACCAGTAAATGAAAGTAGAATTACTTTGGTCATTAAATATTTATTTTATTTTATTTTATTTTTTACATTCAAGGCAGAAACCTTTACAATGCGTTCCTATTGTCTAGTGAGTTTGGTTTCAGAGGGACTCAGAGGTGAGAGCAAATTAAGGCAAATTAAGCAAACCTACAGAAGTATTTATATTGAATGCAGTCAAATTTTTATTTTCTCTCTGGAAAGCAGACTGCTGATATTTCTAATAATAAAGTATGGGACGACAGGGTGGAAAATAGAGTCCACCATGTCCACCATTGCAATTCTTTCTCCATTTGACTTTTTGTTGCATGTAACCTTTTAAATGACATTTTTAAAGCCTTATGTGTGGGCTTTAAAATATACGTTTTATAGGAAATTGCACTTCTAGGCTTATAGCAAAGAATATGCCCCAGTGGCTGACACCCATGCTGCTTTTATGAAGAGAAAATACAGGTACAGAAGGGGTTCCTCATTAAGGTTTCACTAGCACCCATTAAGAGAGCCTTCCCCTCGCCCATGGTAAATAACACTGAAAAGAATACGACTTTCTATTAAATCATGGACTCCATTATAGGCTTTTCTAATAATAATTGTAAGGAGAACAAAGCCTCAAGAAATCTGTTCTCTTCAATAACACAGGGTCTGATAAATTAGTATGATATAATCAAGCTGGTGTAGTGCTTAATCTCACAAGGTAGTCATTTTCTTTCATACTTTTTTTTTTCAAAATCACACTGTAATTCCCATATATTATTCCCTGTGAGAAATCATAACATATTTTCTATGTAATTAAAACTTTCCTGAGTTCACTGGAACATAGTGACATCTAAATCAATTGGATTAGATGTATTTCCACAAGGGACAAAAATCACCTAAGTCTACAGGATGTGATTCAATTTTTAGTGTACTATGCCATTTGAAATTGACTCAACTTTGAGAATTGCTGCTTGTATAATGTCATAGAGAAGAATGAGGAACAATGTGCCACTTTGAAATTGAGTTCAGCTTTTCAAATTCATCATTGAAGTATGTGGCAGAGAAGAATAAGATATAAAGATGTTTCTTAATTTAGGTATTTGTTTTTATTGTGGTAGAATATGCATATATAGTCTACCATCTTTACCATTTTTAAATGTATAGTTCAGTGTTAATGAATACATTTCTGTCATTTTCGCCCTTCATGTCTCCTCCTCCCACCCCTTCCCATCCTCTGGGAACCACCAATCCACTCTCAGCCTCCATGAGATCCACTTTTTTAGCTTCCGTATATGAGTGGGAACATGTGATATTTGTCTTTCTGTGCCTGGCTTATTTCACTTAACATAATGATATCCAGTTTCATCCAAGGAAATAGAGGTTATTGCTGCAAATGACGGATTTTATTCTTTTTAAATTGCTAAGTAATATTCCATTGTATATATTTACACGTTCTCATCCATTCATCCATTGATGGCCCCTTAGGTTGATTCCATATTTTGGCTATTGTGAATAGTGCTCCAGAAAAACATAGGAGTGCAGGTATCTCTCTTATCTATTGATTTCCTTTCTTCTTTTGGGTATATACCCAGTAGTGGAATTGCTGGATCATATGGTAGTTCTATTTCTAGTTTCTTGAGGAACTTTCATACTCTTCTCTATAGTGGCTATACTAATTTGCATTTCCACCAACTGCATATGAGGGTTTCCCTTGGCCAGCATCTCATTGTAGATCTCTCTGCTTGTTTCTACTTTTTCAGTTATACATAATAATGCAAGGAACAGTTTTGCATATAACTCTTACAGAGCGTATGTGATTATGATAGACTTATAGAAGTGGTAACTCAGTATAGTTTTGGAAGTCTTTGACATAGATGTCACCTCATCAGTTATTAATGAAATCTATTAACCATTGCCAATATTTTCCAATCTTATGTTGTTCATAAGATTAACAAGTTAAAAAGAAACGACCTTCATAATCTACATCATGAATGTTTCTTTTAAAATAAGCATCATTGAGCCAAGCAAATGCCTTCAATATTCAGTGAATAACTATAAAATTTTTCTGCTTTGAATATGGAACCCCTCATGTATCATTCATGCGCTAAATTGACTAAGCTTGTGTCTACATTGCCAAAACAACCTGTCAGTTCAGAGAAAATAATCAGTCAAAACAGTTATTTAGTGTCAGGTAGAAATGAATTTTTACTTTTCAACAGGTTTTGTTGGTGTCGTGTAGCTCCAGTCTAGAAAGCTTATTTATTTTAGAAATATTATCCTTTTGGGGAAACTATAAAATTCTCCTGGCCTGGAAGATAGATGCCTGGCTATATGAGGAAATGGTGAAGAGGAAATGAACATTAGGATCAAATGGGTATTGGAGTAAATAAGACCTTATAACTTATTTTTCAAGCATGTAATTTATAAATTTTGATCTTCCAGAAACATTTTGTTTAGATGGTTGGTGCCTCACATAAAATGCAGCACTAACATATGTAGACATGAAAGATGGGAAATCAGTTTTGCAATGTCCCCAAGATACTTTTTGACATGCTCTGGTAAATGACACCTTAATAACATCTACATTAAGTAGTTTCATCACTTAAGACATAGCTAACAATTTGTAGTAGGTAGCTTATCGCTTTGCACTGTTTTCTGCTAAGTACAAGAAAGTCAACATCTTTCTTAATCATTAAGGTGCTTTTCATTTAGCCCCTTTTATCAAAAACATTGAACCACATTTCATTGTTTTTCAAGTACATTGCCTGCAGGTAGAGATGAATCTAGTGCTGTGTCTACATAAAGCTGCAAGTAGAGATAGGCTAAGATCAAATTATAAGGTGCTAATGGAAATGTAATCTTTAAAGGCAAGAAAGTGGTACTGAGTTCTGTGTCTGCCCACAAGGGATGCCAATTCTTCAGCCCAATTAGGGGCCACAGTAGACAGTTGGAATATATTCATAGTTAGATGAATGTGTGCTGCAAAAGCCTTGGGTTATTGGGAATAAAACTGTGCATAAGAATAGAGATTTGGAAATGTCTATGGGTTAAAACATTTGAGGGATTTACTTTTTCTTCTGGTCTGAAAAATAAAACCTAGTGTTTTCTTCCAATATTTTGAGCATGAGCATCTTTTTCATAGTCTCATATCTCTTTCTTCACCTCCTTCCTTTATTAGGAAGATAAACAACCATTATTCCCTGTTGAGAAAGTGGTGGAACAGCTTAATGCAATGAGGAATTGAGTGGTACTGGTAGCTACATGTCAAAGGCCATCATTATGGATAAATCAAACTACATTTTAGTTTTGTTTGTTAATAATTTACTATTCAAAAGTTTCACAGCAAAAATTTGAAAGAACCCAAGCATCCTTCTATAAACATCTGTATATTAATGTGCTCTGCAGCTATTAAAAATCATGGGAAATTCTCTATGTATTAACTATGGAAGATCTCAGGATACATTAAATTTAAAAACATGCAGAGTGATGTGTGCAGTATGCTGTCTTTTATGTAATGAAGAGGTAAAAGTCTGTGTGGGGGGAGGGGGTGTGTGTGTAAGACAGACAGGAGGGTACACAGTACAGCTATGGGAGGTGAGGGTGGGTTGGTGGGAGTACTGATATCAACAGAAATTTTATAGTAGAAGCAAGTCTTTTAAATCTATAATTTATTAAATCATTTTGATTTCTAAGCCATATGACTGAATTACTAATCAAAATAAGTTTTACTTTAAAAAGTGAAGCTTTATGCTGTCCTTTAAAAATCCGTACTCTCCATCTCAAAACTCATAATAATTTGCCTAAAGACTATTATACAGGATGACATCCTGTGGTTTTTTCCAGAACTACAGATGGAGTTTCTGATTTCTTGAGAACTTTTACTTCAATATACCGTGGAAGGGAAGCGTTATGAAAAATAAATTGAATTTTAAGAGCTCTTAAACATTTGTTTCTTATGTTTTTCCCATCCTACTCCCCACTATCCACATGTAACATGTACTTACCATTTTGTAAACCACACAGTGGCTTAGTAGAAGACCATTAGATACAAAGTCAGAAGAACGGCGAATACTCCCTCTACCATTTTCTTGTATGTAGGTAGCTTTGGAAAATTCATAAACATTTCTGAGCCTCAGTTGCCTTGTTTGTAAAATAATGATGATTTTTCCTCTATCATAGTTATTCTCCATCAGGAAGCTAGTGCCATAATATTCCAAGACATTTTTGGCAATGTTAAAGTACAGTGCAAATGGGAGGTGAGGATATTATTTCGTCAGACAACTGGAAAGCACTGATGCTTCAGTCAGGTTATGCTATACGTATTATACATATCTCCATATACATTTTCATCCACTGTCTTGCTGCAAAACGCTTTTGCATGTCATTTTCTCTCCATCTAGAAAATAATTCGTTATCTTTTGGGCCAAAGCAGTTTCCTTTCTTGAGCCCATGACTAAGTATTATCTAGTTCATGAAGGTTTTCCTCATTATTTTCTATTTGTGCCAATTTCATTGGCTTAGTTATTATACATGAACTGACCAGTTTAGGTTTCTTGAGAGATGTTGAGGGAGCACAGAGGGTCAATCCCACTTCACTCCCCTTCGTTCACAGCAAACCAGCCAAATCTTTGTTTCTACATATGATTTGGACGATGCCCTTCAACTACGCATACAACAGAAAGAAACAATAGTGCTTGTGGCACGTTTACTTATATTTCATATAACACTTTGGGATATTTCTGACTTTAAAATTCTTAGGCATCCTAAACATTTTCAAGAGGAACTTCAAAGATGGCTCAGGACGCGTAATATTTTTTGTTTCTAATTTCTTTACTCTGTTTCCAAGCCTGGAAATGATTTGTTTTTTTTCTAGGCATGTAACTGTCACCTTAAATAACCTAATCTTGCAAGAAAAACAATATTCCCATGAAGAAAATTCATGTCAGGAAAATTGCTGTTTGCTTGTTTCTTTACTCAGAATTGTAAAATAATGATGATTTTTCCTCTATCATAGTTATTCTCCATCAGGAAGCTCCCCCAACAAAATTATATTAATAAGAACTTGAAATTTTTTAACAGGTAATATAGAGTTGACTGTGTCTTATTATTTATGTTCGCCGTGCAAAATTATGAGGGCGTTATAGATCTAGGTGACTCACATCTTTATAATAAAGTTTGGATGAGCACTCATGACATTCTTAAGAGCATGTCATCGGAAACAGTGGTAACCTCTCACAGAAGTTCTTGATATACTGGAGTACTGTAGATACTGTTGGTTAAAGCAGGTTTGTTTAATAGCTCCCTAATTTTATATGGTGCTGTAAATGTCTGTTCCAGATGGACATGGTTTCATATAAATGTATTTTTCTCACTTTGATAGAAAACCCCATAGATGGGATTAAATACCTTTATTTCCACTGCTGTGCCCAGTTACCTTAATAGTTCCTGAGAACCATTCCTTAGAGGGTGCGTTGTCTACAGAAAGTGAAATAAATAAATTAATTAATTAAAATAATCTGAGCTGGATCTGATCTGAAATGGAGTGGTTTTTATTGGTTAAAAGCAATGTGTTCATTGACTAATTATTAAATTTCTCACCTGAGCAGAATGATTTGCAAGCCCCTGGGGTGAAATCAACATTGTGGTACTATACAGTATATTTTTCTCTTTCCAGTAGCTTACCTCGCTGTTAGGCAGGCAAAATTCAGCAGAGACAGATTATCAACGGAACAGAGTAATGCTTCCTTTTTTTTTTTTTTTTTTTGAGACAGAGTTTCGCTCTTGTTGCCCTGGCTGGAGTGCAATGGTGCGATCTCGGCTCACCACGACCTCCGACTCCCAGGTTCAAGCGATTCTTCTCCTGCCTCAGTCTCTTGAGTAGCTGGGATTACAGCCATGCGCCACTGTGCTTGGCTAATTTTGTATTTTTTTAGTAGAGATGGGGTTTCTCCATGTTGTTCAGGCTGGTCTTGAACTCCTGATCTTAGGTGATCCGCCTGCTTCAGCCTCCCAAAGTGCTGGGATTACAGGCGTGAGCTGCCATACCCAGCCATGATTCTTAGAAATAACTGTTTTGTGCCTGGAAGGCTGAGGTGGGATAATTGCTTGAACCTGGGGGCAGAGGTTACCGTGAGCTGAGATTGCGCCACTGCACTCCAGCTTGGTTGACAGAGTGAGACTCAGTTTCAAAGAAGAAAAAAACTGGGCATTTTCCAGATGTCATGCCATGAATCAAAAACATTTCTCCATTTAAAGAAGGATCTCATTCCCAGTTATCCATGGTGGAACCAACCTTGGAGCAAAGAGGGAGATAGAGCCGTGCCTGACTCAGTTATCTAGATGTAAGTTTGCATCAGAAACCCAGGGATTGAATTCCACCATGAGCTGTGATCAGGAGGCCACAGCTTCCTCTTGGTCTTCATCGTGGCTTCAGTGGAGCAGAGTGCCTCAATTTTTCTCATGGATTATTTAGGTAGAGTGACAGGGCAGAGAGCCAGACATTACAATCAGGCACAACTGGGAGAAATGTGCATTGTCCCTAAGGAACGAGAATACCTAGATGTAGAAAGTAATGACTTAACAACTATAGTAGAGGGAAAAATCACACATTCATTTGAAAGCTAGAACTTCTCAGCAGTAGCATGTTAAGTTGGTGTTAGCAGACATGTGAAACATGATTCTCTACTTGCTAGGACTGTTATTTTGATGACTCCATAGTTCTCTGTAATTTTATGTCCATCCAGCCTAGCTAAAGAGTTCACCAATGGCCTATATCTCTGTTTTGATACCAGTACCATGCTGTTTAGGTTATTATAGCCTTGTGGTATAGTTTGAAGTCAGGTAGCATGATGCCTCCAGCTTTGTTCTTTTGACTTAGGATTGTCTTGGCAATGCGGACCCTTTTTTGGTTCCATATGAACTTTAAAGTAGTTTTTTTTCCAATTCTGTGAAGAAAGTCATTGGTAGCTTGATGGGGATGGCATAGAATCTATAAATTACCTTGGGCAGTATGGCCATTTTCATGATATTGATTCTTCCTATCCATGAGCAAAGAGGGAGATAGAGCCCACATTGCCAAGACAATGCTAAACCAAAAGAGCAAAGCTGGAGGCATCATGCTACCTGACTTCAAACTATACTACAAGGCTACAGTAACCAAAACAGCATGGTACTGGTACCAAAGCAGATATATACACCAATGGAACAGAACAGAGCCCTCAGAAATAATACCACACATCAACCAGCTGATCTTTGACAAACCTGACAAAAAAAAGAAATGGGGAAAGGATTCCCTATTTAAGAAATGGTGCTGGGAAAACTGGCTAGCCATATGTAGAAAGCTGAAACTGCATCCCTTCCTTACACCTTATACAAAAATTAATTCAAGATGGATTAAAGACTTAAATATTAGACCTAAAACCATAAAAACTCTAGAAGAAAACCTAGGCAATACCATTCAGGACATAGGCATGGACAGGGACTTCATGTGGAGAAGCCTTGAGTTTGAATGAGCGGACACCTCCCTCATGGCCTCCCTGCACAGACAATTCCAGACTTCTCTGTCACATAGTCCAGTGGGAATGGAATATCAAAGACAAATATGGTGGAGGTGGAAACACACTTAATATTTAGGCCCATATATCTGGCAAGTGTAGGTTGACTGTTTTTGTGTACTAAATATGCACAGTGATTACCATTTCTATCCTAACTGGCCAAAGAGTGGTGGAATAGAGAACACAGGTGCCACAGTGCTCACTGCTGGGATCAAGTTATTTTGGTGCAACAGTATCAGAAACCTCTGCCCAATACCAAGGAATCCAGGCATGGGGAACACATCCCATGGTGGATAAAGGTGAGAAAGAGTCTAGCTGGTTAGGAATCCTGTTAAAGATTTGTGAACATCTCATGATAGAATTGCAAGGCCTTTTCTGTTCCTCTTAGAATTTTCAAATGATACACACCATTGAAGATTATCCTGTATGATTCCAATGATAGCATGTTATTCTCTGCATAGATTATCTCTATTAGTGTTTGATGGGTCTCTTTGTGGCTCAGGTGTTGACAGCTTTAAATACCAGGGGCATTTCCCCTTTGTCCAAATCATCACCATTCTTTTGAAATCTCTTCTCTGGCTCACCATCAAATTGTGGTTCTGATGTGGACGTTTAGACTTCAATGAGAAGCTTCCTGGCTAAGCATTGGCATTATTTTTTTCTTCTCCTAGAGGAAAAATTTTTTGGAACAGGTTTCAAACATCACAATTAGGATTATTCAGTTTAAAAGGCCTGATAAAAGCCAATTGGAAAACAACAGAAAAAAAGTTCAATTAGTATGTGACAGATTACATAATAATGAACACACAAAAAAGAGGACACCTGTTTCTTGCTGCCCCTAATCTATTCATAAGAGAAATTTGACAGAAAGACAGGATGCCCACACATTCAAGTTTCTAAAATTTTTATATTGGCCTTTTCTGGAAAAATAAAAAGATTCAGTTTCTGTTGTTTGTCTAAATCTGATGTGTACAATTTAGACCCTAAGGTAACCACCAAGAATAAGGAGACCTACATTCTTGTCGTAGTTCTGCTATTAGCTAGTTGTGCTATTAGCTAGTTGTGCAACTTGAGGGAGTCACTCAGCTTCTTTCAAGTCATAGGTTTGATGATTTCTAAGTACCTCCCATTTAAATAGTCTGTGATTCTACTCTAAAAATTCAGTTTGTTAGATGATTGATGCTTTTTACAGTCTTTACAAATTTGAGGTTTGTAATAGATTGCACATTTTACCATAATCTAATAAAGAAAAATGCAGTGTGTTAAAATTCGTTTTACATTCTCAGGCAGCCCTGTGAGTTTTCTGACATCAAACTGTGTTCCTTCCGAAATTCCCACTGATTACCAGGGTTCCATGGGGTCATGGCTATGCTGCAAGGCAATGAGATACTTCGTGATGGGATCTCTCTCCAAATCAATACAAGTTCTTGATTTATTACAGGCTGGTTATCACAACCCCAGGTCAGTTCTCTTCCATCCTCTCTGTACACATCTTGACTATCTCATTACCTGATTGCTTTCACTATAACAGGGTACAGAAAAGAGGAATATCGCATCTTAACCTAACTGAGCACATAAATGTAATGTCCTCATGTCTCTGGAATGAAGACATTCGTGATATTCTAGACATGTACCTCCCTAGTAAGATGCTCAGCAGACACCAGAGCTATTGCCATTTAAATAAATGAAAGTAAAAAGTTCAATTCCTCCATCACAGTAATCACAGTGCAAGTGCTTGGCAGCCACACGTGGCTAGTGGCTGCCTTAGTGAACAGCACAAATAGGGAACATTTCCATCATCACAGTAAGTTCTGTGCAACATCCTAATACTGGATAATGAGGATCCCATAGGGTAGCAATATTAGGAATATAGAGGTTTGGGCAGACATAAGAATATGAAGCAATACGTTGTTTAGCTTTTGCTGCTGTTGCTGCATCTTAGCCCATCTCCAAACTGTCAGTCTGGTTTCCTTTCCACTCCTACAGATTAAGCCTCAATACTCCCCTGACCTTCAGTCTATCCCCAGTATCCCTCATATCCCTAAATGACACTGCCACCTAAAGAGTGGTCAGAGTGCTTCACTCCTTCATTTCCTTCACAGTCTTCTCCCTCCTATCACTGACACACACATGAAGTCTTCCAGCAAGTCCTCCAAAATGCATCTCAAATTCAGCCACCTGTCGTCTTCACTCCTGGCTAGCATCCCGGTCCGGCCACTGCCATCTCTCTAATCTGACAGCTGCAAAAGCTTTCAAAGTGGGCTCCTGTCTTTCACTCTTTTTTGACTCTAATTCACTTTCCACACAATGGCCAAATCATCTTTTTAAGGCAAAAATTAGGATAAGTCTTCTATTGAAAACTCAAGGGTCTTTCCTTTACACTTATAAAGCAAAACCCAAATGCACACCATACTCCAGCCCCATCTCCCTCTGCAACCTCATCCCTTTGCTCACAGCACTGCAGCCACAGTGACCTTCTGCCAGGTCCAGTTTATAGCAATTTCTTTCCTGCCTTGAACAATTCCTATTTGCAATTGCCTTTCCTTTCTCTAGGAGTGTTTTGCCTACACTGTGAATAGCTGGTTTCTTCTGGCTTCTTTTTATCTCAACTGAAATCTTTTTTCTTCAACAGGGTTTTATCCTGACAGTCTTACTTTCGACCTTCTTTTATTTTCTATCTCAGCGTCCTGTTTATATGCTCCACAGCGCTTAGCCTGATCTGTCAATAGCTCTGAATGCATTTGTGTTCTTTTTCTAATGATTAGCTACATGAGAGCAGGGCGCATGCTTATTTTATTCATTGTGGAATATCTCAAATACATGTTGAATGAATGAATAAATGAACAAAATGCATTTGTCAGTTTAGTTATCAAGCACTTCCAGAATGAGATAAAGCAAAATTTCAAGGGGAAGTGATCACAAACATCTGGAGTGTGTCAATTATGCAGAGAGATAAATTATGGTCAGTGGGGTCAGCATGGAAATACTGATAACTTGGGTGCCTGTAGAAATGCTAAAGAGAAACATGAAGGAAGAAAAAAATGGAAAAATTGTCAGCACCCCTGAAACAAGTGACTTGTTTATTGTTTTCCTCTCCAGCTGCCTTCTTTGCACTTGTCGTGCCTATGCTGCTTTATCTACCAGGCTTTCCTGCCTTGGTCTATTTTTTTCACTCAGCTGGTGGCTTTGGACTTGTTGTCTTCTCAGCCCACTGAGTTCTTTCTGATGGGTCCTTCACCATTCACTGCGGCAATGATCAGACATTTTTTATTTTTGAGAATGAATTTTTCTTATATAAAGGTATATGGGATCAAAATCTTCAATAAGCTTCTTTAAGTTTAAGTAAATAACGTGCATAGGAAGGATGTTGTTCTTTATTGATGCAAAAAGAAAAAAGCCAAACATAGAATCCTTTGGTAGATTGATTGTCACTAATGATTCTCTGGTAAGACAGTTGAATGTAATCTATAGATCATAAATGATCCCTTTAATCAGACCTCTCCCTCTCCCTCTTCACAAAACAGGGCCCCCTGTCCTAAAGAATGTCCCGCTTGCCTCCTAAGATGGATACCAGATTCGTATTTTAAAACGTTTTTATGGTTCAATTCTGAAGGATATGAATATGTTCCAATTTAAAGATGCAAGATTTAAGATATAAAATGCCTAATTTCTTTTATTTGGATGATTGAATTCCAGACAAATTGAAGGTATCTGTCATGAAGTTAGCTTGTTAAATGTACATCTATTTATAGTACTGGAAAAACACCATTTTATGTAAACCCTGGTATTTTTGTATTGAAAATAATTCTTTGTAGTCATTACGTTTCATGTTATAGAGCAAATTTTTCCATATATGAGATTTTTATTTTTCCTTACCTATGGGTTATTTCTGCATTTCAATCCACAGACAACATCTGACAGCAAGTAGAGTTTTAGTGTCATCCGGGAGCAGGTGGATGCAGCAAGGCATCTTGGAATTGGTTGTGCTGGCCATGCTCAATGCACTGTGGGGCGGGGAGTCCTGGGCTGCATGGAGACTGACTTGTCCTTTTACTTTTATCAATATTCGGATGACCTCAAAGCACTGTGTGTCTTCCATATGTCAGCTTGTCTGGCATTTGTTCTACAAAGGAGGGATGAAATAGCAGCTACTGACATTTGCTTTGGACTAAAAGAAGGAAGAGTAAGGATCTTGTTATCTGAATTCAATCTTGTAGCCAGTATGTTTGCAGGAGGCTTTCCTGGTTTCTGTTTCAAAACCAAATCTGTATTTTGTTTTCAGTTTTAACACATTTCCATAAAAAAGAATACATAAATGGGTTTGAAATAGACATTAAAAATCTGCTTACAACATATATGGCAAAAGAAAACCCCAAACACTTAGACTTTATTAAAATTGGCAAATGTCCTTGGATTATTTTGTGATGGGATCTCTGTATGAGGATAAAGTTCTCACAAAAAATAGGCTATTCATTAGGAAAGTACGTTGACAGAAATCAGTTAGATAATGGTGCCCGCTTTAAACGTAAATACTATGTGAGTGTGTTGGAATTTTAATCTTAACATTTACATTTTGATTTTCTATGATGACAGACTTTTATTTTTGACTTTTAAATAGATGTTTCTTTTCCAGGAAGTTTCCATCTTGTTTATGCGAGTATTAATTTCACATCTTCTTTATCTTCAGCAATAGTTTTCAAGTTACTTAAGAGAGGTGATGTCACTTATTGCACATTTTTTTGTGTGACAGGACCTTCAGATACACATGCTCATTTAATTCTCAAAACAGTCCTGTGTAGAAGACATCAGTTTATACACTTGGAAGATTAGGACTTTACGGATTGGGCATTATGGATGTCTAACTTACCATAAGGCTTTTAACTAGCAAAGAAGATTTACACTTATGCCATGGAGACTTGCTTTAAGAAACACATTTCACCAAGCAGATACCATATTTCTGCTCGATGAAGATATAAGTGATAATATTTATCACTCTTAGGAGGGTTTATAATTTAACCTAGAAGAATGGCCACCTAGTTTAAAATAAAAGATATTCAAGATAATTTCTAAGCATCAGAAGAGTAGTATGGACCAGTGCATCCCACCCTTTTTGTATCAGGGCACACAGAGAGTGAGTTTGTATGTACACAATGAAGCTGGTTCAGAGGAAGTGGCTGGCCTATGGGATCCACACACTCCGGGTTATGACCTTGTCCTGAAGGCAAAGGGGATTGGTATCTTGGCACCATCATCTTATAGGCCATAGGTACCACCGGAGTTGAAGGGGAGAGAATTATAAGAAACAGAGGTGACCTTGTGAATGCATGCAGGGTTTGTGAAATAATCATGAGACTTTCACAGGGGGATAGTCATGGGGAAAATAATTATGCAAAAGGAAGGGTAAGAGCAAGCATAAGGGAAGAGTCCCATCAACGTTGTACTGGGGGCAAAAGAATGGAAAACAGAGGCTAATTGCTATTGAGTACCTGCTGTAGACAAAGGACTGTGACATTATAGAGAGGACAGACATCTTCAGAGATGTCACTTTTTGTCCCTTCTTAGGAAAAATATATAAATGCATGAAGTGTTAGTTGAAGTGAAAGAGGATGATGAATAGGTCAAGTTTATGTTAACTTTTGTAATGTTGGCTTCATATTCAGGTGTCTATGGTCAGAAACAAAGAGATGCTGGATGCGCAAGGTGCAGTGGCTCATGCCTATAATACCAGCACTTTGGGAGGCCGAGGCAGGTGGGTCACCTGAGCTCAGGAGTTCGAGACCAGCCTGGCCAACATGGTGAAACCCCGTCCCTACTAAAAATACAAAAATTAGCCAAGTGTGGTGGCATACACCTGTAATCCCAGCTACTCAGGAGGCTGAGGCAGGAGAATCACTTGAACCAGGAGGCAGAATTTGCAGTGAGCAAAGATTGCATCATTGCAGTCCAGCCCGGGTGACAGAGCAAGCCTCTGTCTTAAAAAAAAAAAAAAAAAAAAAAAAAACCAAAAAAAAACAAAGGGAAAAAGTGATGCAGTATTGAAATTAGGGAAAGGGTAAAGTTTCAAGAAGAGGTGCCTGCATTTCAGTATTTCAGAGTAGAAATGAGAATATATGTGATCCAAGGACAAACTCCTATCTTTATCCGGAGAATCGTTGGTATATTTGTTTACTTAATGAAAATTTAAACAGCAGTTTTCTATCTTCCCAGCACTTATAATGTTCTAAGCGCTTTATAAACATTAACTCATCAAATCTTCATATCAGCCTTATGTGTTGTGTTGTATTATTATTCTCATGTTATAGATGTGGAAATGAGGGTATGGGGTTTAGGTAACTTGCCTAAGATCACACAAGGAGTAAGTAAAAGACCTAAGAGGCAAACTGTCTTCTGTTTTCATAGTAGGATCTCAGGATATAGGGAGACAGATGCAGCCAACACCTGGCCTATTTAACCAGAACACACGTACTTACAAAAAGTCTAGCGGTGGAGAAGCGTTCCTCCAATCCTTGATGATGTTAGAGAAGGTGGCATTATTAGGTTGCTTAAAATGATCACTTTTAGGTAAGTGAGTATGTGTTTCAAGATTTTTTTGATCTTGCTATGATATGAGAGATTTGGAATTTTCTCTGACGAAAGGTCTCCTCCCTATGCCCATACTCAAAGTCATCTAACATCTGACGTTAAGCTCCTCCTCTCAAATCTAATGAGCAAAGTGCACAAACAAGAAATAGTATAGATGAACACAGTTGAAAACATCTTGAAAAAGCAAGGTCCATACTTACCCTTTCTGAGTATCAATTTTCTTATCTTTAAAACAGAAATATTAATAGTGTCTACTGTTCAGGGTTGCTATGAGAACTAAGTGACATGCCAACAGAAAGGAATGAACATAGCACCTGCATAGAATAGTCACTCTATGAATGTTGATTTCTTGTTCTCCATTTTCTGCCCAATAAGAAATAGTATTAAAATTTTTATTTCCACATTCCATGTTTCCAAGAAAACCTATTCCAGTTTGACTTGAAAACTGTTTATTGAATAGCTACTTTGTGCTAAACACTATACTAACTATATACTCCGTTAACTGAAATAACTTTTTTTTTTTTTTTTGAGACAGAGTCTTGCTTTGTCACCCAGGCTAGAGTGCAGTGGCCGGATCTCAGCTCACTGCGAGCTCCGCCTCCCAGGTTCACGCCATTCTCCTGGCTCAGCCTCCCGCGTAGCTGGGACTACAGGCGCCCACCACCTCGCCCGGCTAGTTTTTTGTATGTTTTAGTAGAGACGGCATTTCACCATGTTAGCCAGGATGGCCTCGATCTCCTGACCTCGTGATCCGCCCGTCTCGGCCTCCCAAAGTGCTGGGATTACAGGCTTGAGCCACCGCACCCGGCCTTAACTGAAATAACTTGATGCATTAACTGTATTAAATCCTTGCAAATAATTACAGGCATACAGATAAAGTAGTGATTTGTTTTTGTGAAGTGGCTGGATGGCGTTAGGACACAGAAATAAGAAAAACAAGGTAGTTCAAATAAAACATGGACTGAAATCTAAAAGTACAGAGCTGTTTTGTAAAACTTACACTTTAACTTCAGTCACTCCATTTTGACAGTAAATTGGTTGTCATATTCCATTGACTTTGGAGGAGAAATGCTGAGTTGAATATCCCACTGTTGACCAGAGTCTGCAGCACCCTCAAGAAAGGCATTCCCCAGCTGGGGCCTGGAGAGAGAAAGAATTTAGCCAATCCAGGGGTATTGCGGAGGCTGCCTACCTGCCAATTTTCAGCTTTCTTTTTTGTAATGTCTCCAATAGTAAGAAAAGATGGAATGACATTGGTTGCCTCTTAATATAACACTCTGCCTCTTCATTCAAGATTGCACATAACAAAATATTTGAAATTTCATCAGGAAAAAAGTTCCAAAGCTAGTATCTGTGGGTGAAACAAGCAGGAAACAAAACATAACTGCAAGTTTGGAAACTTTCCCCAGGAGTTTCACGTTTCCCTGTGATCTGAGTCCTCACCTTTGATGCCCATCCCTGTGGACTGCCCGCTTCCTCCAGGGGAGGCGAGACTCATTTCTTTCTTTTCTTTTCTTGCTTGCTTGCTTTTTTTTTTTCATTGTGGGAAAAAACCCATAAATTTGCCCTCTCTGTTGATCAGGGTTCTCCAAAGAAACGGAGCTATTAGGCTGTGAATAGAGGTGTATATCCTATTTGATAGATAGACAAATAGTTATCCTATGAGAGAAAGGGAAATTTATTTTTAAAATATCTCATGTGATTATGGAAGAGAAGTCCCAAAAGCTGCAGCGGGCAAAAAAGTCAATGAGTATTTCCAGTGGAGTCTCAAGGCGTAAGAGCCAGGAGGGCCAGTGCCAGTCCAAATGCTGGCAGGCTTGAAGTCCATGAAGCGCCAGTATACCCACCTGTGTTTAAAAGTCGGGAAGGAGAAATGTCCTACCTCATTCAGGGAGGAGGAGGTCTCTCTGACTCTGCCTTTCTGTTCTGTTGAGATCTTCAACTGATTGCACAAGGCTCACCCACAGCAGGGAGGGCCACCTGTTCTACTCATTCTCCCGATACCAGTGCTAGTCTCATCCAGAAACACGAACACAGACACACCCAGAACAGTGTGGGACCAAGAGTCTGGGCAATCCATGGCCCAGGAAAGCTGACCTGTAAAATGAACAATCACACCCTCAATTATGTTTAAGTGTATACTGCAGTATTGGTAACTACACGCACATAGTTATACAACAGATCTCTAGAACGTTTTTGTCTTGTGTGACTGAAGCTTCATACCCACTGAACAGCAACCCTACTTTGTTCCTCTTCCCATCCCCTGGCAAATTTGTTTTCTTTGAGTTTAGTAACTTCTGATTCCTCATATAATTGGAATCATGCATTATTATTTTTCCTTCCTTCCCTCCCTTCCTTCCCTCCCTCCCTCCCTTCCCTCCCTTCCTTCCCTCCCTCCCTTCCCTCCCTTCCTTCCCTCCCTCCCTTCCCTCCCTTCCTTCCCTCCCTCCCTTCCTTCCCTCCCTTCCCTCCCTCTCTCTCTCCTTCCCTCCCTCCCTCTCTCCTTCCCTCCCTCCCTCTCTCCTTCCCTCCCTCTCTCCTTCCCTCCCTCTCTCCTTCCCTTGCTCCCTCCCTCCCTGCCTCCTCTTTCTCTCTTTCCCTGTCTCTCTCTTTCCTTGTCTCTCTCTTTTCTCTTCTCTTCTCTTCTTCCTGCCTTCCTTCCTTTTTTGTCTTTCCTTTCTTCTAAGACAGAGTCTAGCTGTGTCATCCAGACTGGAGTGCAGTGGTGCAGTCTTAGCTCACTGTAACCTCGAATTTCTAGGCTCAGGCAATCCTCCAAACCCAGCCTTCCAAGTAACTGAGTTTATAAGTGTATGCCACCATGCCCTGCTAATTTTTTCTTTTCTTTTTTTTCCTCTCTCCTTTTTATATATATATACTTTTTGTAGAAATTTGTTCTTGCTTTGTTGCCCAGGCTGGCCTTGAACTCCTGGCTTCAAGCAGTCCTCCCACTTCTGCCTCTCCAAGTGGCTAAGATTACAGGTGTGAGCCACTGCACTCAGCCCATTATTTTTCTTTAGTGACTGGCCTATTTTACTTAATATAAAATTATCAAGGTTCATCTTTTTTGTAGTATATGACAAGATTTCCTCCTTTTTAAATGCTGCATAATATTCCATGTTATTTATATGCCACATTTGCTTTACCGATTCATCCATCAATGGACACTCTAATTGTTTTTGCCTTTTGGCTGCTGTGACTATGAATGTGCACATCTCTCTTCCAGATCCTGTTTTCAGTTTGTTTGGCTATATGTACAGAAGTGTGAGTGCTGGATCATATAATTCTATTTTTAATTTTTGGGGAACTTTAGTTTTCCTCAAACCTAAACATAGTTACTTTAGTTTTGAGTAACTGTTTTCCTCAGCAGCTGCACCATTTTACCATCCTTCCGACAGAGGACTCCGTTTCAAGCTCTGACTGAAACACCTTTCCTTGTTTTGCTACCGTAGCACAGCTGAGACAGACTGACATTTCTTTAAAGGACTGCTAAATACCAGGAGCGGAACAAAATGAAGTAATTACACAAAGTATCAGACAAAAATAGTTACACTTACAGGACAGTTTCTGCTCTTGCAACATCTAGACTGTAGCACGGAGAGTTCAGTTTTCCCTGTCCCCTACTTCTTTTTCTCCTTCCACCTTCCTACTCTTCTATACGTGGCCTGCAGCATCATTTTCAAAACATGGTTGGGTTTACTTGACACCTACCTCCTCCACACAGTGCCAATGTCATTCTCAAAACTAGTGTCAGCTCGTCCAGTCCCTGGTGTCCCCCATTGATGCAAAGGAAACCTCCACAGTGACTCTGCCCATCCTCAAATAATATTCTTAGAATTAAGGATTTTTTCACAACAGACATAAGGTTTAACATTCTCTATATGTAGGCTCGTGAACCCATTTTCTACTTTCCAGAGATCATTGTTTCATTTCCACTTAAAAGAAACAGTATTGGTTTTCAAGTATTTTCGTATAACTTAACTTTACTAATACAAATAATGCTCAAGTTCTCTTAAACCATTATTGAGAACCCAGAGGCTGGTGTTATCATAAATTGACATGAATTGTTCTAGTACAATTTTCAAACATCTGCACACATATTGTATTTAAAAACAACATATATCATGGTTTCATGTCTATTTGAAGTTTATAAATGACAAAATGCTGGCAGTATTACACTATTTTTTTTACTTGAAATTATGTTTTAGAGATCTTTTCATTAATATATACAATATTTCTTTTAAGTGTTTAAATAACCTATTCATCCACTAAGGTAAATAGATATTTTGGAATTTCCTTAATAAACTTTGGTGTATTGGTGTATCTCTTGTTTAACTCTCCAATCTTCTTGTACAATATGAGTGATTGCCTAGTGTATATACTCTTGCAAGGAGAACAGATAGGTCATATGTAATATATACATCTTCAGTTACATTAGGTACTGCCCAGGTGCTTGTCAAAGTAGCTGTACCAGTTTACTCTCCCTTAGGAACATCTTTGAGTTTATTTTTCCCCATATCTTTATCCTCATTTAATTTTTTAGACCATTTACATTTGTGTAAATCTGAGAGCAGACAGGAAGCATTTCATTGTAGTTTTCATTTATATTCCTGTCATCACTTCTAAAGTTGATTATCTATCAGTCATCATTATTTATCTATATCCTTTTTGCTATTTGGATGTTCTCTTCTGTTTTCTCCTGTCATTTATTTTGTCTGTTTTTCCCCTTTTAAAATTTTGATTTTGAGAAACACACACACATATGTATATGCCTGTTAATTCATGTAAATGTAGATGTATCCTTGGTAATTCTTATTTGATGTATATGCATATATTTTCTCCAAGTATATTATTTGTCTTTTAAATCTATAATATTCCTTGACAACAGTTTGCTAAGGTTTTCCTTTAAGGAGGGAAATTGTATTGAATTCTATTTTTTTTTCTGAGTCAATTAACACAATCATATGATTTTTTTCTCTTCAATTTTCAAGTTGCTTAATTACATTTGGCATGTAGTAAGTGCCCTGCAACCGATGCTTACACTTCTAGAATTAGCTGTATATCACCAAATGTGGCTTCCTCTTAACACCCAATCATGAAGCTACTCATATGTATTTTAGGGTTTTGGACATGGCAAAACTCCCCTTTAAGTAACAAAGTCTGTGCTGGTAATATACTGCTGTGTAGCAAGCCACCCCAGGACCTAACGGGTTAACAACAATATTTATCCTTTCATAAGTCTGCATATTGGGCAGATAACTGTAGGCTCAGTTCATCTCTGCTCCAACTTGGAATAGGGGGCCTGGAATTATCTGTATATTCTTTCACTCATGTATTTGATCATTGACACTGGCTGTTGGCTGGAGCTTTAGTGCATGCTTTTGGCTTAACATTATCATGTGGCTTCTGACGTGTCCTGGGTTTCTCACAATATTATATCAGGATCCCAAGGGCATGATTCCCACGAGAGAGTCAGAAGAAGCTGTTTTACCTCTAATGACCTAATCTCAGGTGCCACGTAATGTTACTTCCAACACATTCTGTTCAAAATAAGACATTAAGTTTGTTTCATACTTGGAGGGAGAGAAATTACACTTTACCTTTTAATGGGAGAAATGTCAATAATAAGCAGAAATGTTTTAAAATAATGAGATGGAAATTAAGAAAATGGCAAAGTTTCACATAGAGGTACTTGTAGTCCAGCATTTCAGTGTAGACAGTGAAGTCCATGGCAGAACACTCACCCTTCTCTAGAGGAAGATTAGGGGAAAGGAATTATAGATAAATTATGTTTTCCTTGTTACAGGTGTGGTTCTCACTGCTTTACAAATGGCTGCTCATCCAATTCTCATGAAGCCCTGTGTGGTGGTTTCCAGTATTTTTCTCATTTTAAGGGACATGGATGCAGCTGGAAACCATCATTCTTAGAAAACTATCACAAGAACAGAAAACCAAACACCGCATGTTCTCACTCATAGGTGGGAACTGAACAGTGAGATCACTTGGACTCAGGAAGGGGAACATCACACACAGGGGCCTATCATGGGGAGGGGGGAAGGGGGAGGGATTGCATTGGGAGTTATACCTGATGTAAATGACGAGTTGATGGGTGCAGCACACCAACATGGCACAAGTATACATATGTAACAAACCTGCACGTTATGCACATGTACCCTACAACTTAAAGTATAATAATAATAAATTTAAAAAAAAAAGAAATGATAAGGAAGGCAAGGGTAGTTAAGTGAGTTGCCCAGGGTCACACAGCTAGTAAGTGAGAGAACTAGGACTCCAACCCAGGGTTCTCATTCTGAGGAATTATTTTGCCTCTGAGATGGAGATACCCCGATATCACAAAGCAGGAGGGAGGAGTGAGGGCTTGCTAAGTGGGTGTCTTTAAGTAAGCCAAAGAAATAGTAACCCTCTGTTTAGTGTATATTTTGGACTTCTCTTTAAAAAAAGAAAAAAAAAAACAAAAACTGTATGTTGGCTTGAAGATCTTCTAATTTACTACTAGTTTCGAAGAACTTTCCTCTGGTATTTTGAAAATATCTTTTACTTTACCTTCTAATTCATTAAGTCTATATTCTTTTCATTACTTATTTCTTCCTTCTCTGTGTTATCCATATGTTTATTTTTCAGGCTTGTGAATTAAATGTTGGCTTGTTTATTTGTAACCTTTCTTTTGTTCAGTTTTAGCCTATAATCTTCTAAGACCCACGTACTTAAATTCCTAATGTTTTACTATACAGTACTCTTATTTTTGTTCAATTAGAATCACTTTCTAAGTTCAATAGGATTTTTCTTTGATCTGTTTTTTAGTTGAAACATCTCAAAAACCTTGAGATTGGATTTAGGTTTCACACATTTTGGGCCCTCGTATTTTCTAGAAACTCGATGACTGTAATCTATTATTTATTTCATTTATATTATTTATATCAACATAATCTATTATGTTGAATGCAAAAGGTAATCGCGATTTTGCCATTAAGTGATGACAAAAACCACAATTACTTTTGCACCAATGTATAAATATAAGAATCCACCTTCAGAATAATAGAAAATGAATTACCTGCAATTATAAGCAGGCTAGAGCAGAGCAAAGTGCAAATAATACCTGTGATAATGTAGCAATGTTAGATTGCTGTGGAATAGAGACAAATCAAGACTAATCAATTATTTCACTTTTCAGGACATATAGATTTTGTTTTCAAGCACTCCAAATCACTGGTGCCTCAGTAATATCATAGCACAGAAAATACAGAGTCAACCAACCAACCAACTCACTAAATATTCAGCCTGAAAGCAAATTTTGCATTGCTAAGTTTACAATGTAATTTGTTTTTTAAATTTGTCAACAAATATATTTGAAATGTTTCCTCTCAAGAGATGTTAATGTGCCAGGCGCAGTGGCTCATACCTGTAATCTTAGCACTTTGGAAGGCCGAGGCAGGTGGATTACCTGAGGTCAGTAGTTCGACCTCATGGTGAAACCCTGACTCTACTGAAAATACAAAAATTAGCTGGGCACAGTGGCTGGCACCTGTAATCTCAGCTACTTAGGAGGCTGAGGCAGGAGAATCACTTGAACCCGGGAGGCTGAGGTTGCAGTGAGCAGAGATTGTACCACTGCGCTCCACTCTCAGTGACGGAGCAAGACTCCATCTCAAAAAAAGCAAAACAAAACAAATATATAAATATATAAGATATATGTGTGTATATACATATATAAACACACACGTCTATATATGTATGCGCGCACGCACACACACATATATATATGAGATGTTAAAGAACACAAGGTTGGTAAGATGGAGAATGTTTCCTTAGGGAGTAGCAGATCCGCTTCTACTACTTGATTTGATCCATGTGATCACTAGTACCGTTGTCATAATAATTATTGTAGCAAGGGTTGTAAAATGCTCATTTTGGGACTTTTGAATGTACATGTGAACTTAGGCAATGGAAAACACATTTTGCCTGCACTGTATATATAAATGAAGAATTATGTGCTGTAGGGTATTTCGGGAAATTATTTGGAGATCTGGCTATTGAATCCTAAAATTGAAACACTCCCAGGTTTGCATCCCTTGATGGATAATGATTTCAATGATACAACCTGGCTGGGTCTACATGTGTTTTTGGAATGAATTAACTGGTGCATAAGGGGCAAGACATTAGCTTCTCAGCATGGGAACAGGTTGTCTGCTACAAAATGTTTCAACAAATGTTTTCTTCAACTAATATGTTTCACTGTACAGAGAGGATGTTTCCCAGCAGCAGGGACTGGAGCCCACTTTGTTTAATCTGCAACACCCTTGTCTAGCTCTCTGGAAAAGCACCATATGGAAAGATAAGCCACATTTTTAGGCTGTAGAACATTTTAGTGTCATATGTACATAGATGGAAATTTCCAAGAAGGATCAAGTTAGAATTTTTTCCTTCCTAGGAATAGAGTTCTGCCTTCTTTAATTTTTTTTCCTGTGAAACCCATAAATGATACTCATAACAAGAACTCATAGATAATAGTAATAATAAAAACAAGAACATAATATACAATTAAGTAAATAGGCCTTAGAATGAATGTCATTTTCTCTGTTATAAATCTGCAAAGCCAAGTCTCGAATCAGTTAACCGGAAGGTAGGAGAATGTCTCCACTTCTTTTAGGAACAGTTGGTTATGACGCCCAGTGAAGCTGGAAAGAGAGCAAGAGGATGTATTACATATTTAATGCCATGAACAGTAATAGCTTCAACTATTTCACTGGAAGGGAAGCACATCCAGTTCTTGGAATTCTGACTTAAGGAAAACATAGAATATTATTAATGTGATTGCATTAAATGATGTCTTTGTCACAAATGAAAGCCATGCCTTGACAAACATTTTCTTTCATCATCCTTCTGGGTATTGCAGCAGCTAAGAGTTCGTCTCTAGAGCCAATCTGTGATAAACTCCATAAGTCAATTGTCCTATGACCTGGGACAAATGATGAAATTTCTAACCATCAGTTTTCTTACCTGTAAACTGCAAAAATACTGTACCAACTTTAGAGTATACTTTCTTGTAATGAGAAGATGCATGTAAAACGCTTGCCATAGGGTCTGGCACACAGAAAGCACTCAGAAAAATGAAAGCTCTCACAATTTTTACCTGTAGTATTTTCACGATCTCATGGCTAACAGGGAGATTGAAAGGGGGACTTGCTGACATCTGTTCCTACAAGAATTCAGCTATGGTCTTGAGGCTGTGGCACAGCTTCATGATGTCACCCACTGGCCACCGCCACCAGGTAACTTGGAAATAGCACAGAAATTATTCTGAGATAAATTTCATACTGTGAGCTTAAATTTCTAACATAAAGACATTATGGAATATTAATGAGGGAACATGCCATATTTTGCCTCTTCTTTCATGTCATGTTTTATTCTCCAGCCTTAATTATGGAGAATAACTTTCTTACTTGCCTTTTCAACTGAGTCTTCCAAAAGAATATCAGACATGTTAACTAAAATGCATCCTATACTTTTCTGAAATCAGCAATGTTTTGTTCAGATACGTTTCCCAAGAAATGAAAAATCCACTCATTCAGGTTGGAATTACACTGCTTTGAGTATTTTCATTTTGGTTCTTCTAAAATGCCTAATTATACAAATGAGAAAATAGTTTCTAAATTCCTTGGAAAGAGAGGGGAAAAAAAATGACTGAATTCTAAATGTAGATTAAAAAAAAACGAGAAAATTATCTGGATTAAAAGCCACCAATTTTAAGTGTAGCCCGTTAGTCCTCTGAACAGCAAGAAAGCAATTTTAGTATGCTTGCATTTGGGAAATTACAATTATTATTGGCAAGAATGCAATTATAAGGAATACATCATTTCTGATCTAAAGGTCACTGACTTAGAAAATGGGGGAGGAGTGGTATTAGTATTTTAACTTTTGTGTGCTTGAATCCTTTTTGTGATGGCTTAGACATATTTTAGATACATGAATCATTTCTGTCTTTGAGTGTGGTTAGAGAACCAATTATTTCTGGAAGATCTGAAATTGAGAATGACTTTTACCTCAATTAAAAATAAATTCTTTGAGTTAAAACACAGCCTCCTGCACGTGGCTGGTATGTGTCACCTCTTGCTACGTTCCTCCTACTCCAGGGCAACAAAGTAGAACACTCTCCTCATGCACAGCTTAAGAAATGTATGTCATGAGAGTGTCTAAACGTGCAAAAAGCAAGTCATTTTTTAAAATAGATAACTGTATTCGCCAGAATCCTGTTGGCATTTGGAGTCACAGATGGAAATATAGAAAATGGAGCAGCAGACACAGACACCATGGTTCACTGGTCCCCCACATGATTGTCCAAGGGTTTCGGGTTTAATCTTCACTATCTTCTTCAATTTAGTTTTTATAGTCAGATTTTAAATTACCTCTCTGTTAATGGGTTCATTACTCATCTGTTATTAAAAGGAGAGGAGTGTACATTTTATATGATATTGGCTAATCCATTTTTATCTTTTCTTTTTGATACACTTTGGGATATTAAAAATAAGCCTGTATCACTAATTTTAGACTGTAATATTTGCATGTTGATGACTTTTATCTCTAAAAACAACTCATTATTGCTTCAAATTTATTAAAAGAACCTCTCATAATTGGCCAACTTTTCGAATTAATCTGAGAGTAAGTTCTTACATTTGAGCAATTTTGGCTAGCACATGGCAATCTTTCTTCTTCGCAAATGGACTGTTACCTGTATAGATTTTCAGCAAACAGAAAATGGAGTCATGATTCTATAAGTCACTTGGACAATTAAAAGAGAAAGTGTGTTTTAACTAGAAATTTTTTTTGCAATAAAATTTCAGTAGTGTCTACATTGTAAAACTAATTATTAAATTGCATATCAGTGCAATGAAAAATAAAAATGATCATTTTTAGCATTGCTTTATAAAACAATAAACAGTAGGATTTTCATAAAAAGAAATTTTAATCAAACAATTCTGGATTTAATAAAATTTCCATATATTTATTTATTTTGTTTTTGTTTTTTTTGAGACAGTCTCGCTCTGTCACCCAGGCTGGAGTGCAGTGGCACAATCTTGGCTCACTGCAACCTCTGCCTCCCGGGTTTAGGCAATTCTCCTGCCTCAACCTCCTGAGTAGCTGGGACTACAGGCGCTCGCCACCATGCCCGGCTAATTTTTGTATTTGTAGTAGAGACGGGATTTCACCATATTGGCCAGGCTCGTCTCGAACTCCTGACCTTGTGATCCGCCTGCCTCGGCCTCCCAAAGTGCTGGATTACAGGCATGAGCCACCGCACCCAGCCAAAATTTCCTTTTATAGATATGACTGGGGCCAGAGCGTCTGTCTATATTAAGACAGCTGCAAAATTTCCCTGTCCATTTTTCCACTAACTAGGCCTAAACACCAAGTCATTCATGCAGAAGAGAAAGATTTGCCACAAAATTACTCAAGATAAAATTTTAAATGTACATATATTCATATATTTATAATGACATATGAGTATAGAGAATTCTGTGTCTTTGTTTACGCTTATTTGTTCTGCGAGGCTATGGATGGCGTTGGTGAGATGGATGGATCCATATGAAAACTAGCAAATATAAGCATGTGGATTCCAGGGTTAGATGCGAAGGAATAATTTAATGAATTAAACCTTTAATAGAATCAAACTCAATGTTAAATTTTTTAAGCACTCCTTAATTATTTAAAGGCAAATTCAAATACAATTGGAAATTTGTTGTGTAACATTTAAGGAAAATAGGAAAATATTAATAAGCCATGTCACCATGATATAAATACCTGCATTATTATCATTTTTATTTGATCTGCCTGAAGTATTTGAGACAGACACAACTTTATATTATCCCTTTAAAAGATGATAAAACTACCTTAGGGAGGTTGAGTGACTGGGCCAAGGACCCCAAAGTAGGAGTGGCGGAGACACTGGAGAGATCTCAGATGTTACTTTAGTCTAGTGTGCCTTACATTATAACAGGCACTGTTTTCTCTCTAAGTAGCTTATTCTCAGCCCCTTTCTAACCACAGTGCTTACAAAGCCTTCCCTCTTATGATTTGAGTATATAGATTTTGAGATTCAATTTTCCTGGTTTCATAGGTGGTTAGAACTGAATAATCTGTAGATCTTCTTGGCCCACCCTGTCATTCATTACATTTGTTACATTAAAGCCCTAGGAGTTTAAAACTTACTCAAACATAGATCTTCTGATTGAAAAGCTGAAGTTAGAACACAGGTGTATTAGATGCAGTTCAGAGACCTTTCTAAACAATTAAATCATGAACTTTAATTTTAGGAAATTGTCCAAGTCATGTTGAATTTGAAGAAAAAATGTTCAAGGAAACAATGGGAAATTTGTCCCATTCAAACAGAAAAAAGTTAGAGAGGAGGGAGAGACAGAAATAGGAGGAAGAGGGGGGAGCCTCAGTAATTTCTCTCCGATTGGGTAAAACTGATAATGGGTTTAAGTCACAGTATTGTTTTTTTAGCTAAGAATATGCCTAGTTCTACCTTTTTCCAAACAAAAGTGATCTTTTTTCTTTTTATTGTATATGTGTGTGTGTGTGTGTGTGGTGTGTGTGTGTGTTTTGTTTTGTATTAATCTCTGAATCCCCAAAACACTGCTTACGAAAAAAGAGAATCCCCTAAAACTGTTGTGAATGAGACACGGCCTTAGTTCTTTGAAAAGTGTGGTGAAGACATCGGCTTTATTAGGATATTCCTACATCCTGAGAAATTGTAGTGAGGAGATAATCTAATTAGTTTACAAAATACATACAAAGCCTACTGATAAAAACTGTGAATTCGAACTGCATTTGGGTTGGTCTGTAGTGAGCGCCTAGAGGTGAGCTGAATCCAGTCTTGTGGAAGAGCCCAGGAAAGTAGTGTTGGTAGGAAAGTGGGATACATCGCTCAAGAAAAGTCGCTCCCTCTCTCGGCCCAATGTCCACAATTCTCCTTTAGAAAGAGAGTAAAATAATCTACAAGATTGTTTAAAGTTCCCAAATTTGCACTTAGCTGTTCTAGGGGGGAATTCTTACGTTGGAATCCACCTCAACCCTGGTCAGCACAGTCTCGGCTCAGTTCCCCATCACCTCCAGCCTGAAGGGGTGAAGGGGGGGGCTTTAGCCTCCTTGTGGGCTTCTTCAATCTGGGGTTGGGGAGCATTGCCCAATCCGGCCCAGTGCCTAATGCATACTGCAGCCATCATTCTAAAGGGCAGTCACACATGCCAGTCCCCAGCTGACATTGCTTTCAGGGCTCTATATTTTTCTAAGGTAAAGAGAGAAATCCTTCACATGATTAGGAAGGCCTGTGTGACTTACACCCCTCTTTATATCTGTTTTCCTTTATCAGCTCTCCGTCTGTCAGGACTTCGTCTGGGACTGCCCTGACCCACTCAATAGCACAAACACGTTCCTTACTAGGCACTTGCCTAAAATAGCTTCTAATCATCCCTTCAGGTCCCTGCAGACATGTAATTTTCTGCATTCATTCAACAAATACTATCGAGGTCAAGTTAAGCGTCAGGAATATTTCAAGGTACTAATGATACACCAATCAATCATTGTGCTCCTTTAAATCTGAAGCTACCTTTATTGTTTTTGTCTCTTATTCACCTGTATGCACCTGAATGAGGGTCTATGTAAGTTGATATTACTTACCTCTCTTTCTAGAGCCAGGCTTAGTGCCTATGTAAGCATCCAACAGGCACTGACTACTGTAAGTAACTGATACACAGTAAACATGTGGCTTCGCCAGTATCTCAGTTTATGGAGTAAGTTAGCTATTCAAAAAAAATTGAAATATGTTACTTTTATGAATATTGAATTAAAACCTTATTAAAATAACATATTTGTAATAGAATATCTGGCCATTTTTTAAAAGACATTAACCTACATAAGCTAATAATGAGATACTGCCTTTGTTCTTTGAAAAGTTTGGGGAGGCCTGTTTTTATTAACTTTCTGTACAATTGGCATCTTTCCTTGTGGGATGAAAATCTTAAGTCATTCTAACTCTAAAATATTGGTAATAAGAGGAAGACATTGCAAAGCTAACATTGCCCTGTTCTTGTTTGCTACTTTACTTATTGTGCATCCCTGAGTCTTATAGAGGATACTATCACATTACTTAGATAAACATAACGAAATTTTATTGCTGCGTAGCTGTCTTCTAATCGTCACTGTAACACACAGTCTTCAACCTTGAATTCTGAATGCCATGGTGGTTTTTTTAACTACAATATTTCCTGAAGAGGCTACTTTCTTACAGCTTTTTAACCAGAGATGAGAATTGAAGTTATAATTAACCACCAGATGAAAAGCAACTGAGATATTTATCTAGTTTTTGTGATTTTGTTTCAGAAGCTATGATGGTATCATTCGAGTAATAACATATCAGAGTTAGGCCGTATAGTGGGGAAATGATCAAAATTATTTAAATGTGACTCGTACACAACTGGATATATTTTACGAGCCATGGAATTAGCCTGGGATTTACCAAATTCCTACAGGAATGCAGGTATAATTACCCTAACATACCCTATACAACCTATTTAAAGAAACCAAGTCATATTTTTATTGTATTTATGATAATTAACGTTTTTAGCTTCTTATCCTATTATACTAGTGAAAATTCACAGAAGACTGGATAGGCAAAACAAAAACAAGAGCACATAGAATAGTGTTCAACTTCACTAGTGATTTGGAAATGAATTTAAGGTAAAAATAAGTTATACAATGTTATTTTACACTCATTAGATTTACAAAAACTTAAATATCTAGCAATAACAAGTATTGGCTGAGATGTAGAAAAATGGGACATCAGAAACTGCTGGAGTGGGTGCAAAATTTTGGAGAGCAATTTGGCTGTATTTTTCAAAGAGGAGATTGGATACACCACACCCTAATAATGTTACTTTCAGCCACATCCCTAGAGATGGTTTCTTACACATGCTCAGAATCATGTCTAAAGATATTCCTTGAAGCATCTTTGTTGTGAAAATTTGGAAACAACACAAATGTTCAGTAAAATAACTTAGGGCAAACTCATACTATGGCACATAAAATGATTTGATTCCTTAGTTTGATAAATGTTTCTTGAGCATTATGTACTTTTCTAGTCTTGGTGGGAAGGGCAGCAAAAAGCAAGAAAACAAACAACACAAAGTACCAAATGTAATTTGGCTTGGAAGAAAATTATGTCAGATCATAAGTGAGAAGAAAAATAAGCTAGAGTAAAGAAATCATGATAATGGAGGGAGAAGGCCACTACCTCAGGGAAGGTGGCCTTTTAAGACTTCTCTTATAAAATGATACTGATCAGAGACCTGAGTAAGTTAAAGTGCAACCATGCAATGACACAAAGAAAGATGATCCTGTGCAGAAGAACCAGTTCCAAAGCATGGTGTCAGAGGATTGCAGATAGCAATTTTTAGTCAGATAAATCAGAATAATGGAATTTCTATTCTGCTTATAAATAAGTTGGAGAAAGGAGCATTCTAGAGATGAGAAGAATAAGTTTCGTTTTAGACACATTAAATTTGATATGCACATTAGACATTCCATTAATGATTTTGCCTTAGCAACTGGGTCTATGAGGTTGGTGTTCAAGAAGATCCAGGACTGGAGGTATATATTTGGGAAGCATTAGTCTATAAATTGTTTTAAAACCATGGGACTGACCGTGATTACTTAAAAACGTGAGCATAGGCATTTCAGTTCTGAACCTTGGGCTACTTGTGCATTAAGAGATTGGAACATGTGGGGATTCAGCAAAGAAAAGAGGAATTGTTACCAAAGATAAAGGTGGAAAACCAAGAGATTGGTGTTCAAAACATGAAGTTAAATAGGAAATCACACATTTATGACAAATTAGGGTTGTGTGTAAGCCTGTGTGTGTATTGTATTGTGTGTGCATGTTGTGTGTGTCCATAGAGCAAATTCTGGACAGACAGCAAAATATTAACCTAGGTTTTACCATCTAGGCGTATCCCTAAGTCTTATAGAGGATGCTATCACATTACCTAGAAAATTTTAGTTTAATTTGATTGCCAAGTTATAGGCTTGTCATTGTCACTGTAGCATATAATCTTCAACATTGAATTTTGAATGTCATAGTGATTTTCTTATCTATATTTCCTGAAGAGATTAGTTTCCTACAGCTTCTTAACAGAGATGAAAATTTGGTTTAAGTAGTAATTAACTACCAGATGAAAAGCAACTGAGATATTTTTCTACATAATGCTGTGGATACATTTTACTTTTTCTTTTATTCTTATTGATTGATTTTTAGGATAATTATGTATTCTTACAATTAGCAGCAAAAGTGATTTTCATTTAAAATTTAGATATTCATAGGTTTGGCCTCAGAACTACTGTTGTTTACAATTGTATTATACTACCTAATATTGACTATTTTTCTTTTGTAAGCTTTTATATTATTTTGCTGGAAGGAAGTCATTTACACAATTCAATACCCTTTATGTTACCTCTATTATTTATATGAACAAAAGCCCTGGGAAGAAAGAATTTGATGTGTGTGAGATTGATAGTCTCGGTTAGACCTTAATGCACATACAAAAATTCATGCATTTTCACTGTCCTTATTATATAAAAGGAGAGGCTTCAAAGTAATTATGTGGGAGATGAAATACTACATAGGAGAAACTACTATAGACATTCTCTAAATCTTGTACAAAAAGCATAATTTGAATTACTTTTCTTAATTTACCTCCTATACCTATGCAGGAGGGCCATGTGTGTACCTGTGTGAGTGCACGTGTGTGTGTGTGTGTGTGTGTGTGCATTAGTTGTAGAAGTCTTAAAGCATTAAGGTGATACACATGCCGCTTTATGCTAGTGCCTTTGATAACATAGACTTCTTCGAGGATTGACTGAAAAATCTGTTTGTTCACCTTATCTACAAAAGCACTGCTGAGATTTTCAGAGGGCATATATAAAATGTAGAACCCTCTATTTATGCAAAATATCATTTAAGATCTATCTCAATTTGAATATATCAAAATATCTCAAGCAAATACAAAACTGAAGCAGGGGAAATAGAGTTCATACCTGGAAGATCCAATCATCATTGTGTTTTTAAGTGACTTGAAATGACTTCAAAAAGTTCAGTTCCTTGAAATAACAGGCATGATATCTTTCTCTAAGTATAACATTGAGCATACTGCCAAAATGGAAAAAAATAATAGAAATGAACACAAATGAAAATTCTTTTCTTTTTTTAATATATTATACTTTAAGTTCTGGGATACATGTGCAGAATGAGCAGGTTTGTTATATATGTGTACATGTGCCGTGTGGTTTGCTGTACTCATCAACCCGTCATCTGCATTAGGTATTTCTCCTAATGCTATCCTTCCACTAGTACCCCACCATCCCCCTCTCGACAGGGCCCCAGTGTGTGATGTTCCTCTTCTGTGTCCATGTGTTCTCATTGTTCACCTCCCACTTATGAGTGAGAACATGCAGTGTTTGGTTTTCTGTTCCTGTGTTAGTTTGCTGAGAATGATGGTTTCCAGCTTCATCCATGTTTCTGCAAAGGACATGAACTCATACTTTTTTGTGACTACGTGGCATTCCGTGGTGTATATGTGCCACATTTTCTTTATCCAGTATATCATTGATGGGCATTTGGGTTGTTTCCAATTCTTTGCTATTGTGAACAGTGCTGCAATACACGTATCTGTGCATGTGTCTTTATAGTGGAATTATTTAAAATCCTTTGGGTATATACCCAGTAATGGGATTGCTGGTCCAAAGAGTAGTTCTGATTCTAGATCCTTGAGGAATTACCACACTGTCTTTTACAATGGTTGAACTAGAAAATTCCCTTTTCTTATGAGGAGGCACTTGAGTTTCTTTAGAGGTATTAGCATATCATGGTTAGCCTCCTGAGACTGACAGAGACCTTGATATTGCAAGATTCCCACTACCTTGTATTTGCTGAGGTGCCTTCTCTCACAGATCATTCCTCCTCCACTGAAGATAATTTTCTCTCTATCGCCCTCAAAGACTGATACCCTCGCCTTCCACATAACACAGCTGGGGTTTGGCAGTTTCCACCCCACAGCCTTTAATATTACTCTTTTTTTGTTTTGGTGTGTCAGTGACCAGTGGCTAAATATATCCACTGGATCCCCGGCAATATCCACAACCTAAACAGAAAAGCCAGAGGGCACACTATGCCAACATGCGGCAAGTTTCAGAAAATGGTGGCAGATGGATCACATGATCCTCTATTGAGCAGGACCCTTCAACTCTTTCTGTTAAAATAGGCTGCATTATTTGAGCCTTGATTTTGCAGTTACTTGGAATTGTTCTGAGTTTTCTCTTTTCCATCACTCATGGTCCCAGATGATGCATGTGACAGCTATATTAGGCAGGGCATGTTAATACAATCTTTGCATTTATCTTCTTAAGTGATTATCTGGAAAATATGGCAATTAGAAAGTATGCATTAGAAATAAGCCCGTTCTGGCTTATATAAAAATGAAATCAGCTTTGGAACTGCAATTATTTAGTACTATGTTGCCTTGTTATGAAATGAGGCATGTGTAGATGGTGGGCGATGAAAAGCATAAGCAACCAGGCAATATTAGAAAAATGTTCCTCAGCAGTCTATAACACTGCGCTTTTAGTGCCATATGAGAACACATGAAATACCCTCTTTTAACAATTTTAATATACTAAAATTTATGGACAAGAGAGGAGATGCCTGAACCCATTCTTATTATTTAAGTTGTTATGTGAAAGAATTATGTTTCTTATCATTAGAATAATGTTCTCATTATGTGCTAGATTAGATTCCAATTAATTAGAAGATAAACTTCCATGATTATGGATGGTTTGACAATTTCAAAATGAACAGGTTGAAAGTGTCGACTTAAAGAAACTGAAAAATTACGTTTTCCCTTACTATGATATTAAAACCCCTCAGGGACCCTGGTCGCTGTCTTGTCTGTTCATGTTCCTTGAACGCTTTCTAACTGTGTGTGTATCTGTATGCATGCTAAAATAATAACATGCTAAATTAATTATTGGGACATTTAAAATTTGAAATTATGTAGTCATAAAAGATAAACTGTGGATCTGAAAGTGTACAGGCAATTCAGTGGACACGAATATTTTGCCAACATTTTCTCTTTCCCTCTTCTATTTTTTAAATTTTTAATTTTTGATTCAGAAGTACATGTATAGATTTGCGACATGGGTACATTGTGAATGCCGGGCTTAACGTTGCTGTCAATGTGACAGCACCATTTCAACTAGCTTTCTAAAAGGAAACACAATATTAATTTACTTCAATTTTCCCACTTACAAAGAAAATTGTCACAGTTGATTTTGGGTCACTCAAATACTATTGTAAGAGGTTTTATGTTTTAAAAACAAACTTGTATGAATATAATAAAAATTGTTTTGGCCATCACTATTCTTATCATTTCCTGTTTTCATAAACACTATTGGGTGGAGTATTTTTTTTTTTTAGGTTTCTTTCAAGGACAGTAAATGTATAATGCCTTCATAACATGCCACACTGATTACTTTAGCAGAAAAAATACATACACACATGCAAACCTGCACACGGGGACACAGGGGATTGGGGGAGAGAGACAAAAGAGAGAAGATAAGAGGGAAGGAGAGGGACACGGAGAGATTGGTAATATTGATTGTGCAAACTGATTGAATACATAGTTCACTGTTCAAACGGAGGTACAGCATTTATTTATTACTCATAAATTAATTCATCTTTGTTGAGTGCCTAATTTTCCACATAATAAGGTAAAGGAGAGAGCGTTTATAGGGGAATTGATGTGGTAAAATTTTGCACTGTTGCTGTCATGCCAGAAGCTATGGACGACAACGCAGACTTGGAATTTGGAGATTAGGTAGACTACAGCCCGCTTTCTGCTCACTTTCCATGAATTGAAGAGTGGACAGAAGGGCTTGTTAGAGTGTCAGTTTTGAGGGGTTTGGATGTGAAGAAAAGGAGATGAATGAATGGATCGTTATCTAGAAGGCTGACATAACGTCACGTTTTCGATAAAGGAAGTTTTATTTAGCTGTAAATTGGTCATGTTATCTGCGACCTAAAGCTCAGTATTCTAGAGTTTCTATTTCCTGCCATGAACTCCCTAAATATTGTTAGAAAGATTAAATATATTTGAAAAGACCTTCTGTGGTACCTGATCCAAGACAATCTCTAAACAAATACAAGTTCCCATTTCTGCTTTTTTTTTTTTTTTTTTTCCTTTCCTGGTAAGAACATACCAGAAGCAGTCCCGAGTTGGTAATTGATTACAATTGATATTTTTTCCAGATATGCAGTGATAGCATTAAGCAGTTGTTTTATTATTACTCAAGGCTTCACGGTATCATGATCTGGATGATGTCAAGCAAATGATGTATGTGCCCCAAACACATCATTTGACTCCTAGGATTCCAGTGTTGAAATTTATTGAATGGTATGAAGGACAAAATTTTGGGGGAGAGACTTAGGTCTCTCACAGTTTTAAAGTCCTTTGTGTTTGTAACTGTTCATTTAGGGGTATAATCTGCTAATTGAAGTTATTAAAAACTTGCTTATTTCTTTTGGGAAATTATAGTGACTAGAGGATAATGACCTAGTACCATGTAAAATTTAACTCAATCAACATTTGTCAATGCATGCTCTTTCTCAAGAATTATAATAAAATTCTGGGGTTAAAAAGTAGCCATAAGAATTAAATAATACAACCATGGACAAATATTTTGTAAAATTTAACTCAATCAACATTTGTCAATGCATGCTCTTTCTCAAGAATTATAATAAAATTCTGGGGTTAAAAAGTAGCCATAAGAATTAAATAATACAACCATGGACAAATATTTGGTTAAAATATTAATATTATTTTCATCAGGTAAATAACTTTAGTATTAGAAGTTGACTTAAATGCATAAAATAAGATCTTTTAAAACAATGTACAGCATTAAATGTTCTTAAGGTTTAAATTCCTAGATTAAATTTATGGTCCTAAGTGTATTGAAAGTGTTTATTTGAAATCTATCGCTTAATTAATTAAAAAATGAACACAGTATGTACTTCATCAAGGAGATACAGGACCACCTTAGTTCAACAGTGTTAACTAAAAAATATCTTTGCATATCTCCAAAAGATTTATACTTGCTTATATTTCTTTAGACTGCTACGCAAATGCTAAAACATGGAAAACTTTTGAATTAAGGAAAAAGAAATAAAGGATACGTATAGATGGCAGAAAGGACAGATGATTTGCATCCAGAGAGGATTTCATTTTTTTTTTTTTTTTTTTTTTTTTTTGAGACGGAGTCTCACGCTGTTGCCCAGGCTGGAGTGCAGTGGCGCGATCTCGGCTCACTGCAAGCTCCGCCTCCCGGGTTCCCGCCATTCTCCTGCCTCAGCCTCCTGAGTAGCTGGGACTACAGGCGCCCGCCACCGCGCCCGGCTAATTTTTTGTATTTTTAGTAGAGACGGGGTTTCACTGTGGTCTCGATCTCCTGACCTTGTGATCCGCCCGCCTCGGCCTCCCAAAGTGCTGGGATTACAGGTTTGAGCCACCGCGCCCGGCCGAGGATTTCATTTTTATGTATCTTTATTTTTTAAGAATTTATCGGTAACTACAAATGCTGTTAAAAGTCATGCAAAGAAGGTTTTTCTAAAATGTATGAATGATCTGTTTGGACCTTGATAATTACTGAATTTTAGAAGTTCATGATAACAACCAAAAACAAATGAGTAAATGTTTTCTATAGAATTTCAATTTCGTATACATCAAGATGAGCCTAGGTTAAGCTGAATCAAGGCATTCTGTTATTTTGCCATGAAATAAAGTTATCTATTTTTTATTCTGCTAGTATAATTTATTAATTTTTTATGACATGCCAGTTTTATCCCAGTACTTTCCTTCTTCTTAGAACTAAGTAATGTTTTTTCATAGCAGTGGTGTAAATAGATGGGGTTTCACCATGTTAGCCAGGATGGTCTCTATCTCATGACTTCATGGTCCGCCCACCTCGGCCTCCCAAAGTGCTGGGATTACAGGCGTGAGCCACCGTACCCGGCCACACACATACATTTTCTTTGCCAGATAAAATGAGATCCTAGTATAGCAGATTTCTAAGAAACACTGAATAAAATAATTAGAAAGTATCCTCTGAGTAAAATTTCTGCATGTGGTTAGGTAAATATTTGAAATTGGAGGTCAAACATTGTCAGTTATTTACTTGGGTGTCCCAAGGACCATACAGTCACCCATCTTCAGTATTATTAGAAATAAGAGTCCTTCGTATAAGTTGACTGTTGAGAGAAAATGTTCAGACAATGTTAATTTTTAGAAATCATTTTACCAAATATTTTAATTTGATTAAATATATCTTCATATTTGAAAGGCAAATACTGAGAATCAATCACAAAGTTTTCTTTCATACTTTGTTTCTCTCAACATGAAGCAATTCTAAAACTAAGTGAGTGAAGAAAATTTAAATGACTTTCTTCTTTTTATGAAAGTAGTGGGAAGGGCTATACAATCAAACAGACCTAAATCCGGTAACACTTCACTCAGTTGGAGGCAAAGTCAACTCCGTAATAAAAATTAAAAGAAAATGACTCTGAATTACTCCTTATGTTGCATCTGGCATTTAATTGACATGTATAATAAAGTAAGTAAAAATCTTCTAATCAAATTTTACATTTGCATACTGTCATTTTACCTAAAAGATAGGTTTGGATGTACTGAAATCTTTCAGTCTTTGAAGTCTCAATGCTAAATGATGGAAGCCTATTATGTTGCAGAATAAATATATGCAACTTGGTCACTCAAATGAAGACTGTTACTCATATGTCACTTCATTTACTAAAGCTGCGGGAGGGAAGAGGTCTCTGGAATATTTCCATCCATACTCGATCTTATACTCATTTCCATTTTATGCTCATTTGACTGTTTCTTTTTATTACTTGGCACCACAAAACTATTGATTTATCCTAATGGGAATTATATTGTTACTCACATCTTTATTACTTCCATTAGGCATTTGGATCACTGGTCGGTCTCTTTTCTCTTTACTGTTTCTCAATTTTACATTTACATATTATTTCTATCAATAAATTTTATAACTGTTCATAAACTCTATGCTAGAGTTTCTAATAGAATGCATACAAACGATCCCACATTTCCTGTGACTTCTGTGTTTAATCCATCAACTACAGCTAATGTAGGGGGATTTCAGCTGTTTGTAAGATAAAGGCATATCTCAGAGGGAAGTGTGGAGGGTGGGGGATAATGATTGAGCAGGAGAGTCATCAAAACTGGACACAGGAAAGGTGCTTGGCTTCTTCGCAGTTACCACTGCGGCATGACACACACAGGCTCAACTTCTTCCTCAGAAGGCAATGTAAACTGATAGTCACTTACTGCAATGGAAGTCAGTTTAGAGAAATTCACACATGATAGATGTATAAATGGATAAAGGAAGGAGATAGAAAAGGATGAGACTTGTTTCTGACCTCTGAGAATAACTCCATTTTAAATAGCAAACTCCGTTCTAAATGTTTCTTGATGTCACCAAATATACAAAATATTATTATACTGTACAGTGCGAACTAGGAAGACTTTTTGGTTTTTCTTACTGATAGAAATGGAGATGGTTTATTTATTACATATTTAACAGTCTAAAATTCAAACTATTTTCTTTCCACCATTGGACAAACTTGTAGAGCACACGATACTTAAGGCACTACAGTATCTCACAATACAATAGTCATCCTCAAGGTCATAAATTGCATTTTCTTCTTAGTGACTATAAACTGCTTTGAAATTTAAAAGTTAACTAAATAAAATTGATAAATTGATAAATAAATAAAATTGATATTTCAAAGCCAGATGTTGAATATTGTAATTTTTGTGGTTTACTTACTAATTTAGAATTTTTTATCATTTCATTTATCTTTATATGCCAAATAAAGATTAAACATTTTCTAAATTTATGATGGTGGTACTTCTCACAATAAGGATATTTGTCAAAATAGTACTCATGACTGTTATAATTACAGTCTTTCTGTATCTCTAGTGCCTCTCCTGCCAACCAAGAACAGGTACACAAAGAAAATTTAATACCATCCAAATAAAAAAGCAAGAAATATTAATCTATTCAGTAATAGAAGTGGTGGAAGTGCCAGTAGCTACCAGTACCATCTTTCAGCTGAGATGTCAGCTGTACTAGCTGTACAATCTGTTTGGTTATCCTGCCTGATATGTTATTAGCAAATATTTCAGGTCCCATCATGTCATATAAGCCCTGCCTCAAGGGAATTTCCAAAAATTAGGGAAACAAAGAAAATACAAGTTTACTAGATGACTTACCACTTTAATCAATATTCAATTATGTATGTATTTTGGAAATATTATAATTTAATGTTTTGTATCACAACTGCCATCTAATTACTCATAATTGAGAGAAACTCATGTTAACTTTTATGAAGACTAAACAGGTGTGGTCTAATAGAATTAATATTTAATTGCAAATACCAGCTATTCTTTGATGCATAGGGAAAAAAATATCCTGGATAGATCATTTACCCTCAAGTCACATTTAACTGTTTGTGAATATATAAAAAATTCCTAAAATAAAGTTTTAAAACTTCCCAAAACTTAATTAAATTTGCGGTTGATTCTCAATGCACTTGTAAAATCATGGTGTTTCAGTAATTATTTTTATACACCAATTTATCCTAGTAGAAAGATTGCCGTTGCCATTTAGTAAAAAGCTACCAAAATTTAGACACTTGGAATTTGTTTTTGGCTTCACTTGTGACCCTGAAGAACATCCAAGATTTTAACGGTGATGAAGGTAGTATATTCAAATTTATCTTCTTGATTTTTCTAAGCACTCCTAGTGAGCCAATATTCATAAAAAATGTTAAAAAGCAGAAGAAGAAAAGACACAAGATAAACAATAATTTGGATAATTCATAAATTGGTATTTCATTGTTGACTTCTTGAGAATCCATTGTTTATACTACCCCTCAAAAATAAGGAAAACCATAAACAAAAATTCTGGTGTAAAATATCTTGGCAGTAATGTGTTTGCTCTCCCCTGTCCTGAATACGTTAGGCTAATTTTCAGTTAAAATGGATTGCAATTAAATTATTTTCAGCAGAAATGTGTCTTAACCTTTGAAGTTGATCATTTCAGCATTTTTAAATGCTTGAACTATTTCTTAAAATGACACAAATTGTGGCATTGCCATTTATGGAGGTTTACATGCTCTCGATGCATAAGGATTTGGCTTTCTTTTTTTTCCCGTTTATTCAGTGAAAACATGATTTGATTCAGTTTTGTACCCATGCAGAATGCCACTGATGTGATGCCAAATATGCCCTATTTAGAAAAAATAAAAATTAAAAGGATATTATTTTTCTGCACAGTCAAAATTATGCAGATGTAGATTTAAAAGACTACACATCAAAAATGACACAAGTAAAATTTACTTACGCCGTGTTTCCTTTTACACTCACAGGCAGCAGATTTACAGGCACCAAACATTCTTCATCAAAACAATGAAATGGCCAATGTGGTTCTTTGATGACTTCATTCTGTCTTTCATATATGCCCAAACCCTCATTTGTAGGTGCTTTTTCTGTCCCCAATTATTTGGGGTCTCTGTGTTATTCCCAGGCATGCTTAGGTCATTCTGGTTTCCCAGGGCTTCCTTTAGGGCCTCTAGATATCCAAGTTGTCACGGTCTCATTTCTCAGCTTAGTCTTTCCAGACTCTCCAACATACCCATGTTCAATTCTGCATCACATGGCATCAAGACAGGGACTCAACATTGCCTAAAGCAGTTTGAGTCACCAACTTATTTGATAAACTAATTTCTGTTAAGGCTCTTTGTTCTTTCCTTCTCAGCTGAAATGTGTGTATGGCAATAGGGGCCTCCCATGGACACTCCACTTTTGGAAGCTTGGTATCACCATGAAAGAGTAGAGAAAGATATTTAGGAATATACCCACTTCATGCAAGAATTGTGAGAACAGTCCTTGATAGGTGGACAATGGTAGCTTCATTAAAAAGCACTCTGGGAATAAAGTCTCTTGGTAGAGTAAGCAAGAGAATATTCATAAGCTGTTCGGTCATTCATTCTTCCATGCATACGTTTGTTCAGTACATTTTATTGTGCTAGGTCCTGGAGATACAGAAGAGAGGAGTTAGACACTCCATCTCCATGTGTGGTTTACAGTCTAGCAGGGTTGCATCCATGTGCGAGAGCTGTGCACCTGTTCAGTTTTGCTCACCCCTAACCCAGTTGAAAACAAAATTAAGGACAACAGTTCATGCTAATAAAAAATAAGTTAGTCAAGTGTTGATTCAGATCACATGCCTCTCATTGTTCATCTCTGGACAAAGTTGTGAAGAATCCTGCATCTCAGACTGCCATGTTATTTACTTTTATAAATCACCTGGTAATCTCTTTCCTCGTATCAAATGCAAACACAGCACTTTCTCAGATTCACTTATAAGACTGTGTTCTTATCCATTCTTACTCTTGCTTTTCCTTTTATTCTCCCTCTGCCCAGCTATAACAAATTGGATTGTGATTTTGTCCACAATTATTATTCCTAAAATGACATTTATATTTGGAATTGTATTTTCTTTACAGAGAAATGGGTTAAAATTCAACTCACAATTGAAACAGGGAAAGAATACCCTGAAAGATATAGCTTAGCAGTAAGTATATTTATACACTGATAAATTGATTTTCCAAAGAGACTGTTTATAATTTTGGCAGTGCCTAATTTTTTAGGTCTTTGTCTTTAAGGAGTCCATATGTGGTTGGGAAAAGTACCTCAATCTCTGCAATTCATATATAGAAACTCTTAAAAGCCTTGTGAGATGTCTGTTCTCCCTTCATGACTACCCTATACCTACTCTCTCGAACATCGGAAACACTGATGTTCAAGAGCTTCCATTACACTCGTTTATCTGGGAGCTGTGTGACATCCGAAGCACAGTTCTAAGTAGCAGTATCATTCAGAACCAGGAGCAAGAATCAGATACTCATGAGCAAAGGTCCAAAATTGAGTGGCAATGTAATACTTTTGTTTTTCAAATAAAGAGATTTATAAGATTTATCTAATCCATCTACTAATGCGCGACTCTATAGTTTGCTAGCATAATAGATTAGCCATGGTAAATCTATTTCTAATCTATTCCTTATAACTTACTATTTCTCCTTCTACTATGACATCTTCATTTTTTGTCTTTAATGCTCATCCAGTTTTTTTTCTCTGTACATGAATCTCAGAGCCCACAGGTAACTGACGCAGAATGTTGAGAATAGTAGGATACAAAAAGTAGTGGCATTTTGGAGATCTGGTAGTTCCTTGGACAATATTCTTTACATTTGTCTATTCGGTTTGCTCTTCTGCATTTTGTGGACTCATTTCTAGCAAAAAAACCAAAAAATCTCCATAGGGGAGCTTTAAATATAGGCAAGGGATCTTGGAGTGATTACTTTTTGAAAATATATTCCTAAAATACAAGTTGGGTAACCTACTTCCCATAAATAAATACAATGATTTATTTAAATAGCTGTTACAAATTAGAAATGGACTCATAATGGTTTTCTAAAAGCATGCTGGAGCTATTGAATTTAGTGTTTGGAGTCCCATGCAAACTGTAGACTCATATGTCTTCAAGCCACATTGGCTGCCAGGATCTTTATTAGTAAAGGGGTGTAAGACTGCATTTTACAGTGTTTTGGACTTTTACTAACCATCCTGTGAAGTTGGTAAGATGGTATTGCCCCACTTTGTAAATGAGAAAAGTGGGATTAAGATTCGGTAGTAGTATGTGATGAAGCTGCAGATTCAAACCAGCTTTCCCTATAGATAGCACTTTTCTAAGAGTGCCACAATTCTGTCAGGTACCTGGGCCATGAATTCCCTTTCTTTTCATATTTTTCCTTACACACATAGCCTTCTATATTCAATATATGTAATATCAATACCATTGCTTGTCTCCATTTTTGTCACCTGCTGAGGTGACAGGCATTCTTCCAGATCTTAACTTTTTACATTAGATGGTGCAGAATACTAATTTTGAATCCTACCTCTATCAGAAGCAAATGTTCCCCTGCTAAACATATGGTCAAAAGTAATTAAATACATGCTTTGCTTGATATTTCAGAGAATTGATATTTTTCCTCAATAGCAAGGATTTTGTAAAATGAGTGATTAAATTAATGAAATACCATAGAGTGTGTTTATGAGATTGGTATGTGGTAATGGCAGAAAAAATAAACACAGAGTGATGTTTTGTTGTTCTGAGGTATTTATTGTCCTTGACTATTATCCAAGAACAGATGGCAGAGACTGTCAGCTGGGTTATGAGGCCTCAGCAAGCAGGAAGTAGGTGATGATAAATGGCTAGTAATTTCCCATAGTGGAGCCGCCATCCAGAAGGTACTGTTGAAATGAATTGGTGCTAGGCTATAACATCATCTTTGGAATTTTGTCCAATGTTTCATATGTTTTCCTTAAGAAAGGAAAAGCACAGAAGCCTTCTCCTTTGCCTCTATGAAACCTTCAGAAAACTGACAATAATTTGTTGGTTCCTTAAAACAAAATTATTGGCCTCTTCTAATAAACCTCATATTTCTTCCAAGATACGTTGGATTTCTTTTTTCTATTCTATTTTTTTCCCCTCAGAAAGCAGTTGAGTTTATCGAGTATTTTTTTTCTTTCCTCACTTTTGCCATGCTAGCCTTGAGTTTGTTTGGTTGGCTAAAAATTTGATCTAGTAATTTCTCAAATTTATTTCTATTTTCAGGTAAAAAAAAAATATATTCTTTACTTGATTTATTTAAACTGATTATTAGGAGTATATTTTTGGACAAAATGATTGGGTTGGATTCAAAGATAGATAAAACATACCTCTTTTATTCAAAGGAGATTGATGCCTTAACATGGTAGGCAAGTTTCTACTATAAAGTCAGAATATGTTAAAATTGCAGTTATATCACATTTTATCTGTGTGTCTATGGGCAATTACTTTATCTTCCTGTGCCTTTTAGAAGCCAGCATTTATAGCAGGTAATGGGCAATTAGGAAGTGGTAGCCTAATAGGAAGAAGTAGTGACGGTAACAGTGATGTGATAATAATAATAATAATAATAATAATAATAATAATAATGGCAATACCAGGCAGTGGAAGAAGCAGGCTGCAAAATAATCTGAAGGACTGTATTGGGAGGAAATTGTGAGCAGATACAGCCACCCAGTCTGTGGGCTTCACGTGAAGTGAGGCATGGCATAGAGACCTCCCGAGTGAGTGGCTACGGAAATGATAGTGAGATCTACTTGCTGTCAGAAGTGAACTGCTCCATATATCACAAGTGAAAAATACGAGTAATAAAAAGTATGAGGGCAGTTTAGTCAACATTACAGTGTATTTTAACATTATTTCATGCAGTAATAAGGGAAGAGAATAATCTGATACTTGACATTCCCACAAGAAGCAATCATGTAAAGCCTCTTCTAACTGTTGTCCATCTTTAACATATTAATCACTGCTTCCTTTAGGTTTAATTTATGATGTCAAACTGCAAGTGTAAATTGATGAATGAATACAGAAACATATGGATTTTTCAAGTCCAAAATTTAGAAGAAAAAAAGCTCATATTCTTAAACAGGCATGCATTAAAATATTTTCAGTGATTTCAGCCTGCAAGTACCTTCCTTATTAGTGGCAGCTTTAGACTCTCCAACTTTCCAAATCACAGTTTCTGTTCAATCTCTTAAATAACTGTGAGATATGTCTAATTTTCATGTGTATCAGGTACATATTAATCTTATATTCACAGATGATTATTTGACTAACTTCCTTTCCTCTGTGTCCTTCATTTCAGAAAATGCATTCATTTCACAGAGAGACTATTTATTGAGAGTCCCTAGGTTATAGCACATTTTTAAAATAATTTTCTATAAATTAAAACTATAGATTCTGTATGTTCAGGTACCAGATATCCTTCAGAATTTTACCTAAAATCCTGGATGGCAATTAGGCCTCGGTGCTATACACTCCCTTATGAAAGATAAAGAGAATTTAAGATAATTTTTTTGTCTTTAGGATAGTGGTGTAGAAAACCTCTCTTTACCTGGGAGTCAAAGAAGAAAGTTAATGAGGAGAAGAGAGAAACAGGGCCAGGGAAAAAGCTGCATTCTGTAACAGAGGAAAGAAAGGTTACAGGGTATTTTGTTAGACAGTAACTCTTGGGGACACATATAGCTTTGGAAATGTGTACCCCTGTTAAACTTATAAACACAAACTCTGTGTAATAGTCCTTGGAGGTTAAGTACTTCCAAAAACATCTATTTACTGATGCCGGGTAAAGAATCCCGGATCTCTTTACATAAGAGAATGCTGATAGTTATATGTGCTCACAGTGTATTTTTAATATCAGTTACATTGAGAGCTCAAACAATTTGTTTATTTCTGAAAGTGTACGTCTTGAAACTGGTCTTAAAACCACAATAGCCATTTTAATAGTATTGTTCTGATGGATCACTCCTGCTACATTTTATCACTGGCCACACATCCAAAAGACATAAAATATTTGAAATATGAAAACAGAGGTCATGCCTGTTTTACCAAATTATATTTCATACCTAACAAGTGATCTGAACAAAAATAACTTAGAATAAAAGTTTAACTTTTTTGACAATGTAAAAATGTTGATAAAATTATTTGAACATTTATTTAGACCCTGAAGCTTAGAAGCGTATCGTTAAACTCATTCTTGCAAAAATGCATATGCATTGTAAATCTTAACGTTTATAAATTATGTATTTACATAAACATGTTTCATAAATAGTGTAATGTTATATGTCTATATGTCTTATCTATCAAATTCAGAATTTTTATATCCTTCTGACTCTCTAAAAGAGACACAGAGAAAAGAGGAAGGAAATTGTAATAAAATATTTCAAGAAGTGTTCCTGGAAATGATGAAACTAGTCCTACTCTTACAAGCATTACTGAGCTATTTCAAGCCATTAATTATGAAAGGATGATTCCAGAAGCTTCCAGAGAGGGGTAATAAGGGATATACCAGGAATCAGGAGTGAGAATGGCTTCAGATTTCTCAACAGCAAGCCCAGGTGAGAACGCAGTGTATGGAGCAGTGCGTGGATGTGCACGTGTAGACTCATTTTAGGCTACACATTGATTACACATGAAAGTGTAATTCAAATTCAAAGTGTCTGAATTACACAGTATTTTCTTTTTATTTAAGGGAGTCATAATGAAAGTATTAGTCTTAGAATTCTTTGCTCTTAAATATGAACTCCACATTTCAAGTACACACATTTGCTTAAATGTGCAAGAAATATTTCATGTATATATTTTCAAAGTTACTTTGAATTTTTCCTTACATTAAAATTTAAGAAAATAAACAATTTGTAACCATAGGTTAAGGTTGAAACAATCTTCTTTAAATTCTGACCCAATAGCCAGTCATGCTTCCTGCCCCAGATTCAACTGGCACTGCGCCATGCTTGATTTTTGACATTTCATGATTTTCTCTTGTTCCTTGATGGTTTGGCAAAGGTTATCTTTTGGGACCTGGAATGTTCTCAGCCTTTGGGACCAGATGCAAGTGTTACCTGCCTGTGAATCCCTTCCTGCTTCTCTGACAATGCAGTGGCACTTCTGGAACACATGTATTTCTGGCATCACTGTCATGTTTTTACTGTCTGTGGCATTTGTGTGTTTCCACAGTAGTGTTAGATGATGGACAAAGCAGAGCCCATGCCTTTTCCAGGCTTCTATCCCACGCCTTTCTTAATGTCTACTTCAAAGTCATTAAGGACTTTGAAAAATGAATTTATTTTAAAGGATTCATGTCATGTATGGTAATTTTAGGCACCATGAGTCAACAAAATTATATTATTTTTTAAATTTTATATGTAATGTAGATAATGTGTTCCATATCCAGAGCTTTTGGCTAAGCAACCTACAGCATTGGAGAGTTCAGCAAGAACGTAGAATGAAAGACAGAATTCCTAGAAGAAAGCCTATAATTCTATAGTAAATGAGTCACATGAGAAGTAAATGTCCAAAGGCATCTTTTGTGGGGAGTGATCACCATAGGCTGAAATTGCTAGGAACTAGAACAATTATTATTATGGATTTGTATAAGACAATAGGTGAGAACAGTCATCAAAAATGGGAGACTATCTTAATGAACTGTATGTGAATTGATGAGGGTCTGATTTGGTGTCAGAATAGAAAAATACATACAATTTGCTTATGAAGAAAAATATATACAATTTGCTAGTTGTAATAGATGCCATTTGCTTATGAGCTGTACAGGGCTCAGGGACCTGCTTGCAAAGATATATCCGTTATCCAGACGTGTATTAGAATATACACTCATTTTGTTTTATTAAAACTTGTTTCCAACCAGAACTAGATTGATGTTTCCTTTTTCATAATTTGGATCCTTCTCTCTTTACACAATTTTCTTGTAGTACACAAGGTTTTATGTGTCAGTTTTTAATTAAATTAGCAAGACCATTGATTTTGGAAGTTTATTTGATATGCTGTGATTGCTTCCCTCTAGACAGCACAGATAAACACTATATTATGCTTTCAAGACATATATAATAAGATAAATGCTGAGTAGGAAGCTCAGAGGTATGAATCAGATATGGAGTGATAGCACACTAAGTTACAGAGCTTTCCTTTGTTGATTCTGTTCCGCCTGTTCTGGCCCTTAATGGTGTTACTTTTTTGCTTATAAGAAAACATATCACATGGTCACATTTGTGCAATAAAGAAGAGACAATAACACAGCAATTGCCCAGCCTTTGACAAATGCTGTCTTGAAACATTGGTCAGCTTGCCTTAGCTGAATCAAAATGCGTCCAAGGAACAAACAACACGAACAAAACAGGAGATGTAACTCTATTGTCAAATTTTTTTTTTCTTGAAAAAAATCATTTCCTAATCTTAGTTTTCACAGCCAGAGCCTTTTGCTTTGCTCTTATCTGGGTTTACCGTATTTTGACTATTTTTCTCTGGTCTCCAACTCACTTAAAGCCTTTCTTGGCCCCCATTCAGATTGGCACCAACAAGGGCAGTGTTTCTCTCATTGTTAAGGTGACTCTTTTTGTTCCTCAGCTCTTTCTCTTTGACTCTTGAATCATAACCAAGTCTCTAGTCCTTGCTGGTCAAAAACCTGGCTCTCTTTTCCACTGTTGTTAAAATGTGTAGTTATAATTCAGAAAGAGCAAAACAGTCTGTGTATTAAACATGATTCTCCAAAGTTTTAAGCTTTGTCCTCAAAACCTGAAAGAAAATATGATTAATTTGATCGATTAGGCAAATAATTGCCTTTGCTGTGCCAGGCCCAAGAAATAAAGCCACAAGCAAGAAAATGTTCTTTCTTTCATAAAACTGAGAGTCTTAAGGAAAGACTCAAAAATCAGGCATACCAAAAATAACATGATTTGAGAGAGTGAAGAGGACTAGGAAGAAAATTAAAGTGGGTGCTGATGTCATGCATGTGGGGTGGGAAGTGCTACTTTTCAATGGTCAGCTAGAGCAGACCTGTGGGAGAGGTGCCACTGGGCCTGGCACATGAATGATGAAGAGGATAGGGCCATGCACACAATTCAGGCAGAACTTTCCAGGCTTGAAAAAGGCAGATGCTAAAGCCCTGGGGTGGGAAATAGGTAAAAGTATTAGGGAGCAAAAGGAAGACATTACTAGAGTTTGGTGTTTGAAAAGAAAGGCATCAGACCATGAGGTGAAGGAAAGGCAGGAAGGAGACGCAAGGGGCCACGTGGCCAATGGGAGAGAGTGGCCTGGATTATCACAACAGAGACTTTGCTTTTCTCATTGCTCTGTCTCCAGTGACTACACAAGGAGCGGCACAGTGCACTCAGGTAGACCTGAATGGATATTGATTATGAAAGTGAATATTATGGCCAAGTGCGGTGGATCATGCCTGTAATCCCAGTACTTTGGGAAGCCTAGACAGGCAGATCACCTGTGGTCAGGAGTTCAAGACCAGTCTTGCCAACATGGTGAAACCCTGTTTCTACTAAAAACGCAAAATGAGCTGGGCATGGTGGGGTGCACCTGTAATCCCAGCTACTCCAGAGGCTGAGGCAGGAGAATCACTTGAACACAGGAGGTGGACGTTGCAGTGAGCTGAGATTGTGCCACTGCACTCCAGCCTGGGCAACAAAGTAAGACTCTGCCTCAAAAAAAAAAAAAAAAAAAAAAAAAAAAGAAAAAAGTGAATATTCAAATAGAGAGGTGATTATGGGGGTGTTAGCATGAAAACTTGGAGAAAAATTAGGGTTTGTAGTAATTCAGGCAAGGTACAATGATGGCTTGGAGCAGAGTGACAGTAATTGAGAAGGAATATGGTAGAAATAAACGGACTTGCTGATGGCTTATATATGGAAGATGGGAGAAGTGCAAAATCCACAATAAGAATAATCTTTGGCTTGGGGCTCTAAAGGGTACAAACATAGCAGCATATTTAAGAAATGAAATACAAATCAGTTAAAAATCTGTGATTTTCAACACACAGTATAGTTCTACATATTCATACAAATGGTTCCGTCTTCCAAAATTCAGATGCTACTTAGATGATTAGCATTATTTATTATTTTTATATTAAGGATAACTCAATGTGTACTATGGAACACAGGTAAAAATAAATGAGTCATGTCACAATGATATAACAATCTAGTTTGATAGGTAATATATAGGATTTTCATTTATGGAAAGCATCAAGGCAATATATAATGAGGATGAATTAAATGCCAGAATGATTACCTGGGCTGAGGTTGTTGTGGTAGAGGACATAAAAGAAGTTTTGAGACAGAATTCAAAACATTTGTTCCATTCAAGTAAGTATAAGAGAGGAAAGCATCCTGGGTCAATGAAAACATCACAAGAAAGGATGAAAAATTACTCCATTAGAATGTTGAATGAATTGAAATTTGACACGCATCAAAAGGACTAGTCCAAAATGAGTAAATTTATTTCAACAAGGCAAGACTAACATCAAACCAGTTAGAAAAATTGTCCGTAAGGGAGAACAGAGCACTGTGCTAGGGTAGAAACAACTGGAAAAAAATAAAAACTGATGGATTTAGGACTTATTTGTAAAGAAAAGGTGGAAGAATATTTCAACAAATGGGATGACAACAGCAAATAAGTGGAGACTATCAGAGATTCAAATGTCAAGTTCCAGTGACTGGAGATTGAATACACAATGAGTAAAAGGAGGAGGCAAGAATTGGGAAGAGGAGATAGCACCGATCAATTTTAGACCTGTAGAATTTCAGGTCTTGGTGAAACCCCACAGGAAATACTTTTAGATGAATGGAGTCTCAACGAGTTTTAAACTGGAAATTTGCATCTAAAGGGAAAGTATTAGAAGTTCTACTTGATGATGAAAGGATGGAGGCTACCAATGAAAGGGTGAGTGTCTCCTAAGAAGGTGGGCAAGGATAGGAGCCCACTCGAGCAATGAAGGAAGAGGAAGAACCAGAAAGCACACAGGGAGGTAAAAATGGAACTTGAAGAGATCCGGAATGAAGCAGCATTTAAGAAGCTCATGGACTTGGGTGGGAGAGTTTCAAGAATGGGGTGATCTTTACAACATACAGGTCACAGAAAACTTGAGGGAGAGAAAATGTGACAAAAAAATAGATCTCCCAAATCAGCTAATAAGGAGATCTTCCCAGTAGAAGCAAGGACACTTAGGATCATCCTTTAAATCACCGAGCTAATAAATTCAATAAGGGCTAATATGTAGATCCCTTTGCAAAAGAATTATGAACATACCTTTCCTGGATCACAGATTACCTAGTTTTGGGGTTTTCTACTAACTTTGATAATTTGGGGTATTGCAGACATCTAGCTTTCTCTCCCAAACCTGTGTTCCTTTCTTCCTGGTTTTGCATGCTAGTCTCCAAGAACATACATCAGCCCCTCCTTGCTCCTAGGCGTGGTCACATGACCAGGTTCCAACCAACTTTAGAGGAACAGGCAGATCTGTGAGATTTGCATATACCTTGCTTGAAATTGCTTTCCTTGTTTTTCACCTCTCCCCAAATCTTAAAATTGGAGCTCAGATTTGATGGTGAACCGCCTTCCAACATGCAGATGACAATGATGAAATTTCGAAGTCCAGGTTAGTTTCGTCTTCTACCTCTGGAACTGGATGATGTCAGTGGCAGAAGATGGAACTAACCTGGACTCCAGAATATCTTTGTGGAGCCAAGCCTTCATGCCAGCCTGGTTTACCCACTCCCAGTTTATTGTATGAAAAAGAAACAAAGTTTGTTACTTAGGTCATAGAATAATAGGCCCTTTTTGTTATAAAAATGTGCCTATTCTCTAATTTATTTAAGGGATTTGACCCCGAGTTTATTTAACTCCCTTCATTGTAATGCTGGCTCCTATTTTCTCACTCCCATGAGGCTTGTTTGCAGAAGATTTTGACAGATTAGGAACAATTGGTAGGTCAATCCTACATTGAGACTACAAAATATTTCTACACTTTTGTTTTTCCAAACTCCTTGTCACTTGTCATTTTTAATACATGGCACCGCATTTCACACCTGCCTCTGTTGCGCTGGTTGTTCTTTCTTCCTAGAATGGCCCTTCCAATTCTTTGGCTTATTCTACTCAATTTCATAAAGTCCAGATCATGAAGTCTTCCCTGAGTCTCCTAGAAAATATTATTTCCTTCCTTGACCCATATGTATGTGACCCACATGCAAGACTCTGTATGTAGTCTTACTATAGCCTATCACAAGTATGGGAACTGTTTTCTGATGTTGGTTTTCTCTACAGAATGGACTCCTTGTTGAGAAGATAGCATGATTATCTTAGGTTTCCCGCCCTCACCCTTTAGAGTTCCTGACATGTAGTAGGCTATAAATTTAGTCCAAGCAAAGACTTCTTAAGATAATAGAAAACAAACAAAAAACACTTTCTCATTTTTTCAGGTAAAGATTGTTTCACTGTTGGGAATTTTAAAGCCAGGAAGGAAGGATGTTAGCGAACATGTATAAATGAGCAATTCAATGGTTATTCTCTATAACAAGAGCCAATCATAATCTGCAATGATAAGACCTGTCAGAGAAATTTTCTTTCATCATTAAATAGTAAAGCTAAAGATGATGGTAGAGCGCATTTCCTGACTCAAGTAGGGCAGAGAACATAATGAGGTTTGATCCTGTCACTGTTTTATTTATTCCTCTGCTCTGGATCAGGACTGAGACACAAAATGTTTTAAACCTGCACAAAGATACACACACAGACACATGGACGCACACATACACATATACTCATAGACACATATGCACACACACACATATACACAGATACACACATATACACACACATACATATGCACACACATACACACACCCTACACACAAATAGACATATACAGACATACACACGCATAAACACACATATGCACATACACATACACGCCCCCACACACACCTCTTCCCAAACATACATCTATACACTTTGTTTTATACCTAGGCTATGTTCTGTGTCAATCTCAAACTGAAATCCCGACTCTAAGCCTTATGTTACAGATGAAAAATAAAATCACCTTAGATGCTACAATTTTGTTAATATTACAAAATCTGATTTTTTCACACACCCTCTTCCACTACAGACTGATGGCTGAAAGTGACAGCCAGGCATCCATCTTTAACCAAATGGAAAAAATGGGAGAGAAGGGATCCTGAGGAATGCAAAGGGAATGGAGGAAATGGGCCACATCCAGGAGGGAGTAGCATAGCATGGGTGAGGAGGGCAAGTTGTTTATATGGAGCCTTCTTGGCTTTCAATTTCCTAGGCAGTGTGCTGCCAGCCTTAGTATTTTTTGGTAATTTTTGCTCTTCAGGATGTATAGAGGAACCAGGTCAGGGACTCTATGCTAAAATTGTAGAAAGGAACTAATGGGATGGTGCCCTGGAGAGACAAGAGCCTTCCTGGAATGGGCTCTGGTTCTAATTCCTCTTTGACTTGACTGACTTTGGGCAACTCACTCCATAGCTTTGCACCTAAATCTTTTTAAATGCAAATTGAGTGGATTCTACCAAATCGTCTTGAAGTCCCTTTGTCTAAGATTTTGTTCTTTTTTTTCCCCCTGAACTCTACCAGTTCTGATAAGATGAAAAATTCACCAAAGTTTTAAGGCTCTCTTCTGTTACCAAATGATACATATTATCTAAGTCTGTATTATCATCCTAATTTTCCATTGTTAGTGGAAAATGGAATTTCACGGTGGGCCTTGTGCACTTAGGTCTTGACTATGCCCTTGCTCCTCGTACAGTGAAAAAGTAAGACTCTAAGCCTCAAGAAATGTTTTATGGCATGCATCCGGGAGTTTTGTTGGCTGAGGATAGTAGCCATAAAGTATAAGTGCAACATATTTCAACTATAGAATAATTATTTGTCACTTTGCTATCCCTAAGTTGTCAAAAACTTCTCATGTACCTACCCTAGATTGTATACACTCTCTTTTCCAAATCTCTGTTTTACATGGAGTGCAAGTTTCCATTTGTAATTTAAAGATAACATCTTAGCTGAAGAAAGACTGTTCATTGATATGCAGATTGAGAAATCAGCCTGTCCTTTAGGGATTTCAAGCTGTGGAATCAACCAAAGGTCTGCAGAATAATAGGACCCTTGAGCCTTTTATGATTGTAAGACTTTGATCTGCTACCAACGAGTCACTCAATTTTGTCTGTGAGCCTCCCTTAATGTGAAAAAGTGGAGCGAGATCTCCAGTAAGTGCTTTTCATGCAGAAGTAATGGTCTTACCTCCAAATAAGAGTTCTCATTTATATATTCATTGCACAAGATTACTTGTAAAGATTCAATGACCGTATTTAACATTTATTGAGTGCTTGTTTTTGCAGGTGCTAAGAATATACCAGCCATCAAGAAAGAGCTTCTGCTCTTGTGAAACTTGTAGTCTAGTTGGGGTTTGGAGAGAAGAAATAGGCAACAAACAAATGAACAATTAATCATAAAGGCATCATTGTCAGGTGATGATAAATGATAGTATAAAAATGGTATAGGATGGAGTAACAGAGAATGATGGGGCTATGACATTAGCCTACTCAAATCTCTTTGAATAGTTTTTCATTCAAGGTTTTATTTTGATGCATAAAACAGAAACTCCAAAATAATACTGGGTGAAGCAGGACAAAAATTTCTCTTTCATGTCATATATTTGCAGAAGTAGGCATGTCATATATTTTCATGTCATATGTTTGTAGAAGTAGACAGAACTCTTACAGTGGGGACCTAAATACCTTATACCTTTATCATTTTCTTTATGTTCTACTATCCTGTGTCCCAAATCATTTTACTGTAGCAAGAAAGAGAGATTGGGGAGTGTATTAGTCTGTTCTCACACTGCTAATAAAGACATATCCAAGACTGGGTAATTTATAAAAGAAAGAGGTTTAATTGACTCACAGTGCCACATGGCTGGGGAAGACTCACAGTCATGGTGGAAGGTGAGTGAGGAGCAAAGACACATCTCCCATGGTGGCAGGCAAGAAAGCATATGCAGAGGAACTCCCCTTTATAAAAGCATCAGATCTCATGAGACTTACTATCATGATGACAGCATAGGAAAGACCAGATGCCATGATTCAATTACCTCCCACCAGGTCCCCCCCATGACATGTAAGAATTATGGGAGCTATAATTCAAGATGAGTTTTGGGTAGGGACACAACCAACTCCCTATCAAGGAAAGAGTAGCTAAACCTCTGAGTAACATTCCTGGATGTCACCTACAAGTTCTGCTATAAATCACTATTCAGAAATTAGCTACATTTCCATATCTGATGCAAGAGTGAGGCAGAACTGCAGTCTTTTAGCTGAAAACATTGGTAAAAAAAAAAAAAAAAAGGAGAGGTATATTTGGTGCAGTAGGTATTTGTCCCAATTATCAATTATGTGCCAAGTACTGTGGGTGTTCTTTTTCCCCAGGTCAGCTGTTTTTACTGCTCTATACCTTAGCAAAATAAGAATTATAAGGAAAGCCAAATTTTAAGAGAGATCTACACCAAAATGTACAAGAAGAAAAAAATTAGATAAGAGCAGGAGTATGTTAGGAAAGTGTTAAAACAATTTGGTGTACTTACTACCATTGGAAGCAATTCTGTTCCAGTACTAGTTCTTTGGGCTCTTGGCTGCTGTGGTCAGAGGTCTAGAGCAACAAAGCACAGGAAGATAAACAGGGAGGGCGTTTCAGAGAGAGGAAGCAGACACAAAGGCCCTCAGAAGAAAGTGTGTATTGTGTGTTTGAAGAAGAGCAAGCAAGGAGTCCTGTGTGGTTGCAGGGTGGACACAGGGGAGCAAGGCTCATGACAGTTTCAGAGAAGCACCAGGAGATGGGGTCTGGAAGAGCCCTGTAGGCTGCAGGTAGCACTTTAGATTTTACCCTGAGCGGGATGAGGAAGTCACTGGCATGTTTTGAAGAAGGGAGTGACATGATTTGACATATGTTTTAAAAGAAAAGTATCTCTTGTATGAATTATTTTTAAAAAGAGATAAATTAACATAAAAATGAATGATGAATTTGATTTTCAGACCTCGATATGCCATTTTATAAATTACCATGTTCTCGGAACTTCAAAAGTTAATTTGTCTCCCAAAAATGAAGAATTTGCTAATTAGTTCACTCAAAGTAGGGCTAAGGAAATAATATATCTGTAAAAAACAATGAAAGGCCTAAGATTTTACCCTCCTTGCAATGTGACAAGTTCACCTGCCACAGTTTAATGGATGCTGGTAGAAGTCACGAGAATCCTGGATCGACACAAAGGGAATTTTGTTACTCACAGAATAGCAACAGACCGCCATCATTTTTGCAACAGGTTTTTGAGCCCCAGTGCCCACAGGGGTAACATCAAGAGAGCCAGGTGATCCCCCTGCCCACCCAGTGTATTGCATTACAGGAGAGGCAGCTTGAGATTAGGAAATCAAATCATTTATAATGGGCATTAAGTATCCCCCTGCCCTTTGTTTGTTCCATGGAGACAAACTTTCTCTGTCTTTCAGGGTCTTTCTTTACTAGAAGGTCCTTGAAAACAAATAGACCAGAACAGGAGAGTCAGTACCTCCTCACAAGATATGCAGAAAGGCAAGAGCTTCTGGAGAATTATTGCCCATAAATGCAATTTTACTAGTATCATTTTAGGATATTAATATGAATGCATTTGTGCAAGATATACCAATCATATTATTTATAAATTATGTTAATGTGAATTATAGATTTTTATGTATCGTTTTAGGATATGAATATGAAATGCTATTTATAGTGATAGTTGATGTGCTAAGGTACCTTAGAAGCCTTGAGAATTCTTTGTAATCTGCTACACACACATTTCTTAATATGATTTCTACGAATCGATGATTTGGAACACCTTGGATTTTAAAAGGCAATTAAAGAAAAAGCTACTCTTCTACTCATACATAACACTTCTACTCATATAGAAACCAAATGTGTAAGTTCTTTCCACACCAAGCAATTCTCTAATTCTCTTTACCCACCAACTGGGTGCCCTGCAATACAGTTCCATTCTAACAGTAGCTACCTGGAGTTAACACAGATCCCCCATACATTAATGGCTCATTTCAATACTTTCCCCATTTCAGACACCAGTCTCAGGTCCAAAGTTGTCACCTGTAACTTCTAACTGGCTAGCATGAACCCCTTCTTCAGTTCAATAAATTGCTATAATGGCCCAAAGAACTCAGGGAAACACTTTACTTACTAGTTTGTTACAAAGGACACAACTTGAAGAAAACACATGAAAGAGGCAAGGTATGGGGAAGGGGCACAGAGCTCTCACGTACCCAGGTATATCACTCTCCCAGCTCCTCCATGTGTACACCAAGCCAAAAACTCTCCAAACCCCATTATTTAGGGTTTGTGTGGAGGTTTCATTTCGTAGTTATGATTGATTAAATCACTGGGCATTGGTGATCAAGTCAATCTCCAGCCCCTGTCCTCTCCCCAGAGGTCCAGGATTGGGACCAAAATGTCCAGCTACTCTAATCATACTTTGGTCTTTCCAGTGATGAGTTCCAACCATCTAAGGGTCACCGCATTAGCATAAACTCAGGTATGGAGTTATTATTAATTTAAAAAAGAGTTATTATTAATTAAAAGGAGTTCTCTCACCTGGACCATTCAGGAAATTCCAAGGATTATATGATTTAAGTGTCAGGAACTGGGGGCAGAAACCAAACATATATTTCTTATTATGCTGCAACAGTATTATTTCTTGTCTTATACATGATGTTTGTAAAAAGTATTTTCATTTCAAATAATGTTTTCCCATCTATTTCAGCTCTAATTTTAGGGTTGTGTTGCCATAGCAATTCATAAGAACTAAAATATACAAATCTCATGTAGGAATCCTAAGATTCTTTATCTTTTTAAAATTTCTAACATGCAATGGAAGGAGCCTCTAATTCTCTTTTAAAATTCCTATAAAAATTTAGTGCAAAGGATATAGCTGTTTATATTCACTTTAAATATATATACTAAAATATAAATTCTGATTTTACTGCAAGTGTCTATTAATATTAAAGTTACACAATATTTCCTCTGTGAAATATATCAGGTAATAATTTTTAAAAATCTTATGTACTGATGATATGCTTTCTTTGCTTTCAAAAATAAATATGGAGCAAGTGGGATTTATTTCAGGAATGCTAGGTTGGTTCAATATTTGAAAATCTATGTAATCCATCATATCAAAAGATTAAAGGAAAAAATTATGGGATCATATCAATTTACACAGAAAAGACATTTGACAAAATTCAATGCTTGTTTGTGATAAAAATTGTCATTATACTAGGAATAGAGAGAACTTCCTCAGCTTTATTAAAAGCATCAATATAAAGTCTGTATCTAATATACTTTATGGTGAAAGAATGAATGATTTACTTCTAAGATCAGAATTAACATGAGGATATCTTTTTTCTCACTACTATTTAATATAGCACTGGCAGTTCTAGTCTCTGCTGTAATGCAAGAAAAAAATGCATATACATTGGAAAGGAAGAAGTAAAAGTGTTTCTGTTTATAGATGACATGATTATCTGCATAGAAAACACCAAGGTGTACAGCAATTAAAACAACTTTTTAAAATTGATAAATGAGTTCAATAAGGTCATAGAACCAAAAGTTATCCCAAAAAGTCAATTGAATTTCTTTATACTATCAAGGAACAAATTGAAACAGATTTTTTTTTTTTAAAAAATACAATGTCTTTGCAATTTTTCCAAGGAAAATAAAACATGTACAGGATCTATATGATGTAATCAAGGAAGACCTAAATAATTAGATATATCACATTCATGTATCGGAAGACTAATATACTAATGATGTCAATTCTTAACTAATTGATAGACAGGTTTAAGGCAATTGCTATTAAAATCTCAGCATGTTTCTTTATAAACAGATAACTTATCCTAAAATTCTAAAATGTACATGAAAAGATAGACTCTAGAATATTCAAGACAGTTTTGAAAAGGAAGAATAAAATGGGAAGAATCACTCTTCCTGGTGTGAGGTCTTACTCTGTAGCTGCAGTAATCAATACAGTGTATCCCCAACAGAACGATAGACTCATAGGTAAATGGAACAGAATAAAGAATCCAGAAACAGATCTACAGAAATATGCCAAACTGATTTTTGGTGAAGAACAAAAGTAATTCAGTGGATGAGGGGCAGCACTTTTTTTTTTTTTTTTTTTTCGTTTTTGAGACGGAGCCTCACTCTGTCGCCCAGGCTGGAGTGCAATGGGGTGATCGCAGCTCACTGCAAGCTCCGCCTCCCGGGTCCCCGCCATTCTCCTGCCTCAGCCTCCCGAGTAGCTGGGACTACAGAGTAGCTGGGACTACAGGCACCCGCCACCACACCTGACTTTTTTTTTTTTTTTTTTTGGTATTTTTAGTAGAGATGGGGTTTCACTGTGTTAGCCAGGATGGTCTCGATCTCCTGACCTCGTGATCCGCCCGCCTCAGCCTCCCAAAGTGCTGGGATTACAGGCGTGAGCCACCGCACCCGGCCGAGGGGTAGCACTTTTAATAAATGGTTCTGGAGCAATTAGATATTCAAAACAGGAAAGATAAACTTTGACCTATAATCTCACACCTTATATGAATCCCACGCCTTTCTCAAAATAGATTGTAAATTTAAAACATAAAAATATAAAACTTTTAGAAAGGACATAAGAGAAAATCTTTGCTACCTAAAACTAGGAAAATAGTTCTTAGATTGGATGCCACAAGCATAATCCATAGAGGAAAACTTGATAAATTGTGTTTAATCGATATTTTTAAAAATGTTCTGCAAAAGACTGTTATAGAGATAAAAAGAAAATTACAGACTAGAAGGAAATATTTACAAATTGCATATGTGACAATGATCTTGTATTTAGAATATATAAAGAACTCTCAAAATTCAACATACAAAAAATCCAATTAAAAATACTCAAAAAACATGCACAGACATTTCACTAAATAGGATATATAGTTGGAAAATAAGCATATACAAAGATCTTCGTCATTAACCAGTAGAGAAATGCCTATTAGAACTACAATGAGAAATTAGTACACATCTATTAGAGTGACTAAAATAATAAATAGGAATAACATTAAATGCTGGTGAAGATATAAAAAATGGATCTCTTATATAGTGCTGGTGAATATGTAAGATGGTACAGCTATTCCAAAAATAGTTTGGTAGTGCCTTTCAAAACTAAAAATGGACTTACCATGCAACCCAATAATTGCACTCCAGATAATAAAGACTGATTTTCACTTAAACCTGAATGTTCACAGCAGCTGTATTTGTAATAGCCCCTAACAGGAAATGATTCGAAAGTCTTTCAGTGAGAAAATGGTTGAGCATCATGTGGTATATCCACAGCATGAAAAACTGTTCAGCAATAAAAAGGGAATAAGGCTGCGTGTGGTGGCTCACACCTATAATCCCAATACTTAGGGAGGCCAAGGTAGGAGGATTGCTTGAGCCCAGAAGCTAGAGACGAGCCTGGGCAACATGGTGAGATACCATCTCTACGAAAAAATTAAAATAAGTTAGCCAGGCATGGTGGTGCATGTGTGATGTGCCAGCTACTCCGGAGGCTGAAGCAGGAGGATTGCTTGAGCCCATGAGGTGAAGGCTACAGTGAGCCCTGTTCACACCACTTCACTCCCACCTGGGCCCCAGGAGACAAAGACCCTGTCTCAAAAATAATGAAAAGAGAACAAAACATTGGTATACAAAATAACTTGGATCACCATCAAGGAAATTATATGAGTAATATAGCCCTTCTCAAAAGGATACAAATTGAATAGTTTCATTTATGTAACGTTTCTGAACTAACATAATCACAGAGATGAAGAACAGATTAGGGTTTGGCAGGTGTTAGAGATGGGAGACAGGGTGGGTTTGGCTCTAAAGGGGTAATTTTAGGGAGATTGCTGTTAATGCTATGATAGAGTATTTTGATTTTGGTGGTGGTTACTCAAAGCTACACATGTAACAACTGCACAGAGCTACAGACACACCCATGCAACCACAAGTACACACAGAAGAGTACTTGTATAATGGTGAGATCTTAAGTTTTAGGGGTGGTAGACATGTCAAATTCTTGGTTTTGAATTTTACCTTAGTTGTAGAAAATATGTGCAAGATTTCTCTGAGTAGTCATCTATAACCTTCTATGAATCTGTATTTCAAAGTGAAAAGTTAATAGAAAACGTGAAGTTGGGTGTCATGTCAAGTTGACAGTGAGGCCAATATATGTGTGTTGCTTAATGTCTAATTCCTGACTTGAGGTCCTAGTAAGTCTTATTTTTATTTTTTTAAAAAGGCTAAATAAAATATTAACATTAGCTGGGATTGTCATAAATTATCAAAATTTGCTATTAATATGTCTAATACATTTGGCAAGTGTGAGGAAGAATCTATATTTAGTGTGTATATCTATAAATACTATACATATAGCTCATTTTAATTTTAAAACAAATATATATGTAACTGAGTTTTTAAAACAATAATTTTAACTATGTTATCACATAAGGACAAAATTGGAAGAATGTACATTAAACTGTTGAAGACAGTTATGTCAGAAGTGTAGCATTTTTTCCTTTCTTTCATTATATTTATCTTTAATATTTGGCATTTTTATGCCTTAGTAATTTTTTCTTTTAATCAGAAAAAAAATAGGAAAAAATAATAAAATTAAGCTTGGCATCAACTTATAGAGCAAAATACAGCAGTCTTTTGAATACATTGATTCAAAATGTACAAATATATCCGTGTTGGGCAGCTGGCCTGGACAGAAGCCGCTCAGGGCACTGCCTCAGGGTTCTCTGGCCTTAAAAAGTGGATCATGCCCTCAAATGTCAAATCCACCCTGTTCACACAGCTCTCTTTAGGATTACCTAATGGTGATCTATTAAATTGGAAATCGGAAAAAAATATGACAAAATCATTTGTTAGAAAGGATTAAAAGCACCCATGAATCAATGGTATGCAAATAAAATACATATTTAAAGCACATTCTGAAGATGTCTGAAACAGAACCATGACGTGAATCTGGTGTTACTGTGCAAACCCCTTTCAGAGAGGTTGGTGAGGCTCTGGTTAGGGTGGACTGCCTAGTGCCCTCCCACCTGCTCCTTGTTGGATCACGTTGTCTGCTTAGTGTTCTGAAAGGGTATCCAGCCTATGGACCTAGGCAGCACTGGGTGCTTCTGGCTGACTTAGCTAATACTCCAGGGCCGTTGCACGATGACAGTTGCTCCCAGTACAGTCATTACATTTCAGAGAGATTCTTCTGTGACTACGGAGACTTTCGGGCCTCTATTTCTGTTATGGTAGCTATTTATGTTTATATTAGTTATTGTATAAATCTGCAGCATGCAAAAGATGCTGGCAGGTTACCTCATTTCCCGTAGAACGTACTTTGCTGAAGCTTCCCATAAAACCCCTCCTTGCCTTTAAAATTGTGAATATCTTTTGTGAAATGCCTATTACAAAATCCTCCCTATCGTTGTGGATGAATATTTTTGTAGCCATTCTTGCCTTCAGGTAAGAAATGCCTTTCAACAGGAAAGAATATCTTGACCTACACTGAAATAAATTATAACTTTGATGTTGGGCAATAAATATCATTATTTTACCCCATCTGGAAAAATATAATTATCTCTTAACTGAAAATCTAGGTTCTAGCCAGTGATATGTTACACTACTTTGGGGACTGGGAACATTTTGTTTCTGTTTTAAACAGAAATTTCGATGATGGAGATGTTTTCCTGCAAGAGGCTGCTAGGAGTTCCAAGTTAAATCATTTTAAATTTCATAGGAAAATTCAGAAATTGGCCTGGACAAAGTATTATAGGTTCATAACATTCAAGAACAATTGGATAAGGAGAAAGCTCTAATTGTTGTAAGTTACAGAAAAAGAAAACAGGCCATAACCAGAGACTGATACACACATACACACATACACACATGTGTGTACACACATGCACACACATATACATGATTTAGACTCATGGGCACGGTCTCATTTTGCAGATGGGGAAATTGAAACCCACTGAGAATCACCACTTGCTGGAATCAGAGAATGAATTTGTGTCAGGCCTAGAAAAGAGGTTATTCAACTCTCGGGAATGCATTCTTTTCCAAATAGCTTTGTGTTTCTTCTCTGGTTGATGGAAAGTAGGGTTTTTGTTTTATTTCGTTTGATTAGAGCATTGCTTTCTTTGGGGCATACCTTATCACCTTCCCAGAGTTCTTATCCTATTATAGTCCTTAATCTTTTTTATTTTATTTAATTTATTTTATTATTTTATTTTTTGAGATAAGGTCTCGCTCTGTCACCCAGGCTGGAGTGCAGTGGTGCGATCACAGCTTACTGGAACCTTGACTTCCCGGGCTCACGGGCTCAAGGGACCCTCTGGCGTCAGTCTCCCAAAGTGCTGGGATTACAAGTGTGGGCCACTGCTCCTGGCCATGTCCCTTACTTTTAATAATTTCTTATTTGGGCTCATTTTTGTCTTTTCTCCCGGGAACTTTTGAATTCCTATATCTTTCGTTGTATGACACTGTTATTTTGTAATGGTTGTTTATGTCTGTTTTCTTTTTTTACTCTTTTACTTACGCTAGGTTTTTGTTTTTGGCTTTTTTTTTTCCCAGATATTGCCCCTTGTTTCCTAGTTCTTTGTGTTTAGACAGCAGCTTTGGTTCTGGCTTTTACCTCCTTCCTGCCCATGTTTCAAGTGGGGAAATGTTTGTGCTGAGTGGCTGTGTGCGGTCCCGATAGAGGCAACCTTAATTCTTTGCCTTTCAAGCTTTTTGTCAGCCTCACCTGTATTGGAGAGTCTGGGCTCAGGTCCCTGGTAGCTCTTAGACCCGAGGGTGAAGAGACTGTTGCTGCTAGCTGAACTGTAGATTGGAAAAGTGACCCAAAGAGAAGCCCTGTCCTATTGCCCCCAACAATCTTCCAACCTGAGAGAAGAAGAAACTTTCAGCTGATTGAGAGCCAGTGGGCCTTTCTTGGACAGAGGGAGGAAGGTGTATGGAGGCTTTCACTGCAGCAGTTTGTAGTGTTCTAGTGGCATCCATGCCTCATATGCGGAGCATTTATCTGAGATACTCCGAAGACTATCAGCGTCCAGCCTCCGAGAATTAAAGCTCCAAGAACTAGGAACCTGGACTCTAGGTTTAGTCTTTATTACACTGGGGATGTGGAAGAACAACCAGGGTGAACTAGGAAAGGTCCACCCACTTAAAACGACCTACGGGTTGAAAGGCTGTGGATTGATGTTTGCTTTACTCCAGGACAGGCTGGAAGGCAGGGAGACCTTGAAAGATGACTGGCAACTGCTGCTCTGTTGTCCAGTTTCCCAATATAAGGGAATAAGACTTTTGGTAAATCAGTCTCTGTCTCTCACTTTCATGCACACATATACACACAGAAAAATAAAGTTAGAATCATTGGATTATATAGCTACAAAGTCCTTAAAATTGATTAGTTGCATATTTAAATTTGAGGGATGAACTTTTAGATTGCAGAGATAGAGAAAGCCTCATTACTCCAGGCGCCATCAGGGTGGTGCATTTTCTCCATTCTTTCAGTTGTTTCTTCTTTCCAAGCATCTTTCCCAGTACATCTCGTATATTCCAAAGTGCTGAGAACTGTGAAAGTTTGGAAAATGCTGCTCTCCTGAACAATAAGGGGCCAAATATGGGACTTACAGTGAATGTTTAGAGATCTTTGGAAAGGTACTTTTATAAGGCTATAAATTATTTGTAAACAACATTTAATTCTCTCGTATTCTAAAATGGTTATCTGCCTGACATATTCATAGTGGATTAATTTATGCTTTTTATTTGGCCCCGGATGGACCAACTAAATGGAATTAAAATTATACAAGTAAATGTTATTTCAAACCCTCCAGTAGCAGGAAATAGCTTTATAACAAAATTACGTAACAGCTGGTGCTGGTGCCGGTGACCAGAATGGTAATGTTTTCTTCTGATTTCCTTGTAACTGCACCGGGCTATTTAGCTGCAATATCTTCAAAGACTTTCAGTAAAGAAGGACAAGAAGTAAAGGACACTAGGTCTTTGTGGGAATACATAAATGATATTTCTGCAGGATACGGCACAATCTTTTCTCCTACAAAATCAACTTTGCAAATATCTGTCACTATTTGAAGTGTAAATAAAAGAATAAAATTGCTGCGTCAGGGCTTCTGAAATACGATTTTGCACCCAAATCACCTGAAAAACATGTTAAAATGATCTTGAGTTCTCAGCTGGGGGCTGAGATGCTGCCTTTCTCAGGAACTCTCTAAGGATGTTGATGCTGGTGTTTCTTGTATCACACTTTCGGCAGCAGGAATGCGGTGGTGATTGTTCGTCACAATGGATCAATGTGCTCTGGCCTGTTTTTAAGGCCACAGTCTGTGAGAGATGATCTTTGACCTGGGGGCTGTGACTGTCATCCACAGCAGCTGAGCTTCCCTGTGAAGTTGCCATTTTCCCCAGCAGGCTGGAATCTCCTTGAGGCAAAAGTGTTTTCTCCTTCATTTTTTTTCCACTCCTCAAATAGCAAGGAATGTGCTTAAACTTTGTGCTCAGTCAATGGTTTGTTGTTGTTGTTATTAATCTAATGTGAGTAAACAATTGTTAAAACTCATTAAACCTAGTTTACTTATATTAACCCGTTCATCTGAAGAAACCTTCCAACCTCTGAGTTCAAAACACCTACCCATGTAAGTTCCAAGAAGGACTCGGCTCCAACATTTCAAAAGTCGACTTTGGCAGTTAGCAAGTGGAACAGAGAGGAAACTCGTCATGGGAACTGGGAAATGCCTGGGAGGGAATTTTTTCTGTGAAATGAAAAAGAACTCCTAGCACTCACTCCCGTTTCATCAGATTATTGCATGGTACTCCTTCACGGCAAGAACCACATTTAATTTATTCTTGTCGCTCCTTTAGCCAGGAGCACAGGGCATAGTTAAAAGATGTCCAAAGAATAAGTTCATATGGTCTTGGAAACAAATGGCATTCTGTTTGTCATTTTGAAGTTCACATTTGTAGGCTGACACCTGGAGATTTTACAGAAGGGGATGATGGCTTAAAGATCCACATCCATCCACAGCATTTATCAACTGATTTTTTCAGAGCAAAGTAAAATGGAAACTTTTGTATTGATATCAGATATCTTCACAAACCCCTGTGCTGCAACTGCTATGGGAGGCATACAAAGCAGGAGAGGAGGCACAGCAGGGTTGGAGCCAGCAGGAGTCCAGGGACTGCAGAGCTTACAATCACCTATCTTCCAGAACAGTCCCACGACCAGACATGAGTGGCAGATAAGGATACAATATACAAATTACAAGCACGCCTTTGACTATCATTTCTCTTAGAAATAAAACTTCACAGATGCTAGCATAAGACTCATTCAAAATGGCATGTGTTACAGAATGACAATGAAGATCACATCCATGCCAGCATGCATGAATTTCATGAGTTGTATACCTTTGAAATGAGATGGGAGAAAATGTGTCCCTACAGAGCGGTGGATCCTGAAGTAAAATATAATATTTGCATTTCCAGGATGTCAAGTCAAGGTCAAAACAGCAAAATCGTATTTAGAAAGAAGTTCAGATAGACTATTAGGCAACCATTGTTATATGTTAGGAATACAGTTTTACTAAATATTCTTAAATTAAAGGGATGACAAAGCAGGCTCCATTTTGCATATTATCTTGCTAATCTAAAACGACAAACCTAGGAAGGTTTCTTTTGATAAAATCTAAGTCCATTAATAAATAATGCAAGTAGTTCTTAACACTGACCACATTAACAGCTAGCAATATGTTGTTTCTGCCTTTGAAAAGTTGATATGAGAAGACACAGTTATTGCAAACACAGGTTTAGCATGAGTCCTACGACAGGGACATGGACAGGCTTCACGGGAAGTGGGAAGGTGAAATAATCATTATCTGTGACTGGTGAAGCTTTCATACAGAGGAGATGGTAATCTTAAAAAGTAATAGGTACGAATTTACAAACTAAAAAGATTGGCAGGGAACAGGCAATCTGCGTGTTCTCAAAGTTTTTCCTCAAAGATTCCTTATTAGTTAAAGGGCGAAGTAGTGACTGTAGTGGAAATCTCACACGACACCTTGGCTGAGTAATTCAGAATTACCATTGCTGATGGGAGGAGACAGACATTAAGTCCTTCCACTATGATAGTCTGACAAATAATAGTTACCTGTTATTCTGGTGGGGAACATAACACTTGCATTTAATCACAAGGTAACATAAAAACCCAAAGTGAAGGATGTTCTATAAAATAACTTACTTTTGGCCTTCAAAATGTCAGTGTCATGAAAAACCAAGTAAAGTTGAGGAGCCATTTCAGACTAAAATGAGACAAAGGTGACAGGGCACCTAAGTACAACATGTGAGCCTGGACTCGATTCTCCATCAGAACAGGGGAAATCATTGGGATATTTGTCAAAATTGCAATATGAAATGTTTCTTAGATGAAAATATCATGTGAATGTTACATCTGCTGACTTTGATAACTGCATTGTTGTAGGCGAATATCCTTGTTCTTGGGAAATAAGACCTTAAGTGGATATTAAGGCATAAATACTTCAGAGAAACAAATACAAGGGCATTCAACATTTAACACTTAGAACACGTGTATAATGGCACAAAATAATGAACTGACAGAATATTTTTAAAAATTGCTTTTTGGAAAAAAATATGGGGTTAATGGTGGTGGTATTAGGAAACAAAGCTAGAAAAAGGAATGTTGAAAATAATTTTAGCATTCTTTGCAACCGTGGTGAAGAGATTATCCTGTACGCACAAAGTTGACAGTAAAGAGTTTCAACCAGTCTTTTTTAAGAAGGTTGTTTTCTGTGCCTTAACAAATATAAATATGTTAAAATGTAAAAATAAATGGCCTTGGCAGAACACCAGTAGACCAGTGGGGGAGTATAGATTACACATACCTCTGTGTGAGTGTGTGCGAGTGTACATGTGTGCTTGTATGTGAATTTACATGATGAAGACATGAGCAGAAATAATACTAATAAAGACATAGTTTTGGTGAACTGCTCTCTATTTAAAATGACAATATAGTACTTCATACTATATTAAACATACAATTCAGAATGTTTAAAAAAGTGTGAAAAATAAAATTTTAAAGTACTGAAAGAAACCATAAAACATATTTACTTTGGAGTCAGAAAGGCATTTCTAAGTACATAATTTCAGTATCTAGTTTGCTTTTTTATTTGTAGAATTCTTGGAAGAAATCACCAGACAAGTCCTTGGGTAGTTTACTCAATTCAGCGGTTTCTCATTTTTCTCTGGATCCCAAACATTCCCCCCTAGTCGCACCCAGTCTACACTGCAGAAGACCCCTCCTCATTTTCCTCTTTCTCTGGAATCCACTGTTGACTTTAGCTCCTTCAGCAGATTCCTTTGCCAATTCCAAATGCACATCCCTGGAAACCTGTGAATTTGATTATCTCTGTTTCAAAATTCTACTGGCTTTTCAAAGTCAATGTTTCCAAACCAACTTGTCTTCCCTGACTGTCGTCTTAGCCCTAATCCCAAAAAACTTGGTGATTTTCCTGGTTAAATGGCCCTTCTCTTGCTTAATGATTTCTCCTTCCTTCAGTTTTATGGAGGGAAGCCTTGGGAAGATCTCCGCCTCCTTCCTTGGGCTGCCTGCCTTCCTTGGCTGGTGGATCCCCTCTTAGTCCAAGCTGGTTCCACCTCTATCATGTCTCTCCTTTACCTCTCACCAATAGAGATATATTTCACATTGTTATCTTTTTCCTAGAATAAAAATTCTATGTTAATTTTAGTTTTTAATTTGTGTTTACCATTAATGAACATCAAAGAATAATGGACTTTTGGACTTGGACTGGGAGTGAGTGTGTGTGAGTGTACATTCAAATAGCAACCCTAAAGCTTTTGCTGTTGTTGCAAAGGTTTGATGCTGATGCTGAATAGATAGTTCATTATATGGCCTTGACAGCCCTTATAAGGACACAGAGGAGAAATGTCTATCCTGATAAGTAGTTATTCCTCCCCAAAACACCTAAGGTTGCACAGGGACACCGTATACAACCTCTGCAGACCGCATGCCTCCTCAACCTGAGCTGGTTTCCTTCCTTCCTTTGAATCTAGGAAGCTCAGATAGAAACAAATGACATATTCTTGGTTTTTTTACTTTTCTCTTGATTTAATCTTATTTCTCTTGCATGTATTCCCTTTCTGATTATTTCTTCCTTTATTCTCACATTGTAGTCTACTCTTTTTATTTTTGCTAGCTGCCTTAAGTTGTTTTGTTTTGTCGTTGTTGTTGTCATGAGGCAAAATACGTAAGCGAGCAATGAAAGATTCATTTCTTATCCGGGCTGTTTTCTGTGTCTTTTACACCATGCAAACTTTGGGAGTTTTCTCTACTGCCCCTTCTTTAATAACACTGGCTGAGGTTTTAGCATGGCCTCTCCTCTCTGCTGCTGTCTCCTCCACATGGGGTGTGTATTAGTCAGAGCTCTACAGAAGAAGAGAGCCAGTAGGGTACATACGTGTACAGAAAGAGATTTGTTATGCAGGTGCAGCTCCTGCCATCATGGAGGCGGAGAAGTCCCGTGATCTGGTCTCTGCAGATTGGGGGCCCAGGAAAGCCCACAGTTTCCTTCCAGCCCAGGCCCACTGACCCCACAGCACTGAGCCAAGGGTGTGGTCCCAGTCTGAGTCCAGAAGTCCAAGAACTGGGAGCAGTGATATCTGAGGACAGGAGAAGATGGATGTCCCAGCTCAAGAGGAAAGAAAGCTCGCTCTTCCTCTGCCTGTGTTCAATCCAGGATCTCCACAGATAGGTTGATGCCCACAGACAGGGGTGGGGCAGGTCATCTTTACTCAGTCTACAGAGTCAAATGCTGATCTCTCTGCGAAATGCCCTGAAACACCCCAGAAATCATGGTTTACCCATGATCTGGGCATTAGCTCAGTCAAATGGACACATAAAATTTACTCCCACCAGATGTCTTCCACCACCTCTACCTCTTCGAACCAAATTCCAGTTCAAGCCATACCTTAAACTAAAGGCAAGAGTCAGGGGTGGTTTAGTTATACTCTGTGAAAACAAGCATAGGCTACCACAGTTGCTCTTAGTATTTTATTTGTTGTGTGATCATTAGTATTTTCTTTTAAGAAATGTGGAATACCATATTTAGGGATAAATTTTAGCAAATTGGAATACTATATACTAGTGAAAAAGGGACTCTAGGAATATTCACAGATTTACCACTAATTTTCTGTGATATTTTGGAGCAATTAATTTCTCCCTTCTGAACTTATCTTCATCAACATTTGAATGTTTTTTTGGTTTTCTTTTTCTTGGAAGATTCTCAGGGAAAAATCTCAGAATCTTTAGGCCAGTGACCTACGTGTAGTCAACAGGGACACAGCTTGGGTTGGTTGGGTTGTACTTTCAGTGCTCAGTCTCTCTGAATGCCGCCACCTTTCCAGTATGAACAGTCACGACAATGGTGACACATCCCACAAGAATACCAACGCACAACGTTAGTGCACAGACACAGTACCCAGAGTAGACATTTTTGATACAATTTGAAATATATTATTTTCAGAATAAAGAAAAATTAGAGTCGCCGTAGAGCCTCTTCTCAGTTCCTCAGCTGCATGGGTATCCGGGCTGGCTTTTTCACTTGTATTTTTAAAACAGTGTGGCATTAAGAATGCATATGGAGATGGGATTTGGGACCCTTGGATTTTGTGTCTTAGGTAAACCACTGAATCTTTCTGGGTCTGAGTGTTCCGTTCCACGAAATGTGTTTTCTTCCATCTCGAAAAGGGTGTGCTTCTGAGAAACCAAAATAATCCAAAGAGAAATGACCATTATTAGTTGTCCAGAGCAGCAGAGACAGAGCCAGGAGCGGTCCAGTGGTCTGGTGCCAGTACAGAGGGGGCTTCCAGTGTCCCTTCTGCTCGTAGCAGTGTTCTTAGCAGGTTTGGCAGTGATTTAGGTCATAATATATCCATGTCCCAAGTCTAGTTCTCCAGGTCTTTGGGCAATTTCAAGATATTTATTTTCTGGTATAATCAGCCAAAATCTATTTCCATTCCCTGAAAGACAGAACTCTACCTGATAGTTTTTGTGGTCAACAATCTACGGAAATTTAGAAGAAAATTAGACCAGGGATGCACTGGGCATTTAATGTTTGAAGCTGTGGCACATCCTAGGGTTTGCAGATAATAACACTAACATTGCTACCACTCATAAAAATATCTTTGAGTGCTTATTAAGCTTATTAAGCACTCAATCTTAAGATCTGTATTGAGACTTTATACACATTATTTCCTATAATTCAGATGATACAGGAATTTGAATCTAGTGAAATTGATGGCTTATAAATTAGTGCATGATGAAGATGATATGATCAGCATCATGGTCACAGTGATGTCTGGGGTTAGGAGAATCATAAAGGCCATATATTATGGAGTCTGAAGTACTCCTATTCCTATTGACTCTATTGGCAATAATCCCAACCAAACAGTTAAAGCCCCTTTACTTTTATTAAGAGAGACAGGATTTAAAGTACCCATTGATTATAGGGATAATCTAGTCTCTTGGAATTAATCTCAATTTAGTGGTCTGTCCCTTGGCAAAAACCTCCAATTTTTCAGTTCTATTGATTTTAGTTGTTAGTTGTTAATATCTACGAGCTGGTTCATGTTTAGACCAAAGGAACCATTTTGAACGAGGACAGGAGCTTGGATTCAGCACACCAGGATGATCTTTGAGGATTTACCCACTGGGAGGAAAGGCATTCAGGCTCACTTCTGAGTGAAAACAGGAGCTGTCAGACTAGCCCAATTTCAATGACAATTTTTGTGCTATTGAAAAGAACAAAGAATAGCTTACTTTTAAAAAGACTATAAAAATGAACAAATAATAATGTACTATTAGAAGTAATGAAAATATGTCAAATAAAATGGTAACACAAACACTAACAACCAATATTAAAGGTCACAAGACTAAAGAAAAATATTCCCCGTCCTAAAATGGGGATGTGTGAACTAGGGGCTTTTAATTGCACATCCCAGAGAGAAGATTAAGATGAGGTGTATAACCAGCAAAGAGCAGGTTCTGCCTTCCCCACCCAGCTGTATGCAAACCGTCACCCCATTCCCTTTCCAAAGTTTCCATCTTTTCCCCAAATGTGAGGGGGGGACTATGTGAAACTAGCTTTATCCCATCCAAATTGCCTCTACAAGAGTCACGTTTAAGAATTCAACATGGACTGTGCTTGTTTGTTTGTGTTTGCTGCTGTAGCTTCTGTGCTTACAAGGGTTACAATGCTTAGTAAGCCCTAAATTTCGGTGAATGAATGTTCTTCAAACAAAAACCTAACTATATATATATATATATATATATATATATATATGTATATATATGTATATATATATATATATTTTTTTTTTTTAAGAAACTAGGCTCTGGCCATTCAAAAATGACTAAAGAACAGATATTACCTTTTTGAAGTATGTGAAAATCTGATTAAACTGCTCCACTATTTTGGGGAAGGTGTACTGTTGTACACTAAATCATAACCCAACACGTGATATTTCAGAGGTGGAAAAATCACATTATACAATTTGTGTAGTATTGAGTACACTTGCTTCTCTTTCATCTCTTAGGAGGTTAGTTTTTCTCTTTCTCATCTCCTCTTCTTCCTCCTAGTCCTCCTAGTTCTCCCTCTTCTCCTCTTTCTCTCCCTCCTCTTTGTCTTCTTCATCTTCCACCAAACAGTGACAGATAAGCAGAGCCTATTCCGAAGAAACTATTGAACAATAAAACAGGTAATGATGTAATCCCAGCACTTTGGGAGGCTGAGTCGGGCGGATCACCTGAGGTCAGGAGTTTGCCACCCGCCTGACTAACGTGGTGAAACCCCGTCTCTGATAAAGACAAAAAAGCCGAGCATGGCAACACATGCCTGTGATCCGAGCTACTTGGGAGGCTGAGACAGAAGAATCACTTGTACCCGGGAGGCAGATGTAGCAGTGAGCAGAGATCGCACCATTGCACTCCAGCCTGGGCAACAAGAGTGAAACTCCATCTCAAAATAAAAAAATAAATAAAAATAGAGTAAACAAATAATGAATTCAGTGCAGCTCTGTAAAGCATCAAGTTCTCGAGTTTTAATGTTAAAGGAAACTAGTAAAGTTCTGATCCAAATATCATTTTCTAAGACTATATATATATACACACACATATATGTGTATGTTTAGAGAGAGAGAGGCACATCTTTGAAGATAAGCAAAAGGAATGACTGCCAGTCCCACATCTGTGCCCAATACCCCATCTTTCCATGCCCCTCTTACATAAAAGATCTTATACGTATAAAACTGGTTGATCAAGTTTTCTTCAGTTGAAACAAGTTTAGCTTAAATATAAAACCAGAATAACTTTCAAGTGAATAATATATCTCCTTTTTGAAGAGAGAATACATTCATAGACTTAAATAAAATTTATTGATTTAGAATATGAGAATATCCGAAAATAATTTGATACTAACATTTAAACTATCAAGGAAGTTATTTTACTTAGTTAAGATTAAGGCACTTAGTTTGATTTCAACAATATTCTAAAAACATAACCTTTTTTTGCTAGGTATTGATTTTTTTTTTTTTTTTTTTTTTTTTTTTTTTTTTTTTGAGATGGAGTCTCATTCTGTCGCCCAGGCTGGAGTGCAGTGGCGTGGTCTTGGCTCACTACAAGCTCTGCCTCCCGGGTTCATGCCATTCTCCTGCCTCAGCCTCCTGAGTAGCTGGGACTACAGGCGCCGGCCACCACGCCCAGCTAATTTTTTGTATTTTTAGTAGACACGGGGTTTCACTGTGTTAGCCAGGATGGTCTCGATCTCCTGACCTCGTGATCCACCCGCCTTGGCCTCTCAAAGTACTGGAATTACAGGCATGAGCCACCACGCCCCGCTAGGTATTGATTTTTATATAACCATATAAGCTTACAGGTAGTAGAGTTTCTTCTAAAATTTTCCAATAAGCATATTTTGTTTTTTACTTGAAAGAGGCTTTCCCCAATATAGTGACATTTTTTTCATTATACATAGAGATGATGACACCTGATAAATGATGCGCTGATTAACAATAAAGAAATTTGAATAAGCAGAAAAAGTTAATGATTGTTACCCAAAGTGAATTAGGGTTCCTAAAGAGTTTTCCAAATTTGTTTTTTAAATTTGTTACTGAAATCAAACATCTGGCCGGTGTGGTAGCTCATGCCTGTAATCCCATCACTTTGGGAGGCCAAGGCAGGCAGATCACCTGAGGTCAGGAGTTCGAGACCAGCCTGGCCATCATGGTGAAACCCAGTCTCTACTAAAAATACAAAAAAAAATTAGCCGGATGTGGTGGCAGGCACCTGTAATCCCAGCTACTTGGAAGGCTGAGGCAGGAGAATTGCTCGAACCCAGGAGGCGGAGGTTACAGTGAGCTGAGACCGTGCCATTGTGGTCCAGCCTGGACAACAAAAACGAAACTTTGTCTCAAAAATAAATAAAATATAATAATAATAATAATAAAATCAAACATCTTCTACCCTCACAACGCAAGTTTTGAGTGATGATTTGCACGAAGAAATGTGTAATATCCTGTTTGGAGCCCCATTCTCATGGTTGGGGTGGTGAATTACAATATAATTAACCAGCCTGCTTAATGATCAATTGGATTATTTTGTTTGCTGCCAATTTAAGTAATTAGAGAGTTGCAGTGATCACTCCAATTAAAGTGATTGCTTTACGGAGCAACCTTGCCTTTTTTACCTGTGATATTTAGAAGAGAGAAAAATGTTATTCAGCAGAGGCCTCCCTGGACACGTTAGGCTCAAAGCTATTCTGTGCAGTCATCTGTGCCTGGTACTTGTCATGCTCACTGCAGAGGCTGGAGGTGCTCGGCATTCTCCTGCCTGGACGCGTTAGTTCCTCTTCTACTTAGGCATTCTCCATACTCCTCCTTTCGCACTCTGGAGTTCTACCCTGCAAGCCAGCCTGCTTGTGTATTCTGCAGAGACCAAAACCTTCCCTCCACGGGAGGAAGGGCAATATTTATCATGCTTCAGTGGTGGCTGGAGAGGTCAAGAAACTTGCACAGACACAACATAAAACTGCGGGTAGCAAATGTGAATGGTGAGCCACCGTCAGAAGCAATTACAAAGAGGGATTACGTTGCAAACTCTGGCATTAAAACCTGTGTAAATAATATATCCAATCTGATGGGGGCCAGGGCAACTCCCTGCCAGTTCTTGGGTCTGGGCTTCCATTCTCTCTCAGCCTCTCTGGGCCTTTGATAAAGGGAAGGCTCCCTGGGTCCCCCAGCTGCACAGGTTCTTGAGGAGTGGTTGCACTGCCTGGCCTGGGTCTTTCCTTGGCCAGCGGCACCCTGTGTTTTGTGTAGAACTGACCAACTCTGCATTAACCTTCTTCACCCTCTTTTTGAAGTGGCAGATCCTCTGACTCAGGCCTCACAAACTCTCTCACTAAAGGAGTATTTTCCTTCTAGCTTTTCCCCCTGGACTTTGACTGTGGAACGGGACAGAAGGAAAGACATAGTTCTATACTCTCAATTTCTCTACAGAAATCTGAAAATGGAGCTTCCTGCAAAGAGAAGCCTGGGGCTCCATCAGATGCCTCTTGTGGCACAGCCTCGAGTTCGGCTCCGGGCTCAGTTCAGAGTGTGTCTGCCATACATCAGGAACCCTACGTAGTGTCAGGAGCTTGCTGTCATGTCACCCACTTACCCATACCGCTGCCTGAGCTCACAGGTTTATCTGCATTTGCAGGTGAGGAAACTAAGGCTCTCAGGGCTGGATAGCTCCATGGCATGTAGCCATGAAGTAAGCGGGGACAATGAGAATCTGATTGATGACTCTCTGGCTGTGTCAGTGCATGGATATGCTCTTTTAAAGAAGACATGGACTTTGCCAGGCACTTACTTAACTAAAGTAGAATTGGTGATAGGATTAGTACTAACATGAACCCTGAGAGGCAAAGCAGGGATGGAGGAAGCGTGATTGCTCCTCGGAATTCTCAGATACTCGTGTCTTGGATTCTTAAATTTGAAGCAGACATAGAAGAGCCTCTGTTTGGCATAACTTTAGTGACTTAACTAATTATTTGCTGTAATATATCCATAAGGTATCTATAAATTAATGAAGCTTAATTAACTTACATTAATTTAAATGCCAAATGAATATTTGATTGGTGAGATTTTATTCGTATGAGAATTCAACTAGGACATTAAGAGAAGCAAATTACATTAATTTATAAACACACTTTAGATCATAATAATCTATAGTAAATCATAATGCTAACTTCAGAAGCAGTTGAAAGGGTTTTTTTTTCCAAAGATAAAATTACAAATATGAATACTCTTACAATTCCTGGAACATATTATATACTATATAAACATTCACCTAAAAATGGAGCTATATTCTTAGCACAGTGCAATTCTAATGAGTCTAATACCAAAAGAGGCGGGTAACATGTATGTAAGTCTACTAAACTCTGTCATGGGGTGGATTATTGATGGTTGCTCAAGACGTAACAAAAATGTGATTTTTTTGAAATGTGAAGTACATTCATTACAAGGGGATATCTTACATGTTATAAACTAGTTTTATAAAAAGATTTAGTAATGCATTTCTAAATTTTATAAGCCAGGAAACACCACTTGTCTTTAAACTTTAGGTAGAATTTCCTCTGCAAACCATTTCAGCTTTTTTATCTTGCCTGTGTTGCTTTTCATTTACTGTATATTGATAAAGATTCATCTATTTGTATTTATGAGAACTGAGCCTGTAAATCTTATAAACTGAAGGAAAGCCTTTCATTTTAAATTTTAGTTATTTAATTTTAACTGCTGATTTAGTAGATAACAATTCAGAGTAAGAGAAAATTAATGGGTTTATATATGTAAGCTCTATTTAATATTGTGCACAATATTTTAATATTATATAAACAAAAGTAAATCACTGGTAAAACACACATCTTTTCCTTCCTAAAAATGTGATGTAATTCTGTCAACCATATTCTAAGTACCATAAGATTAAAGAACAATAAAAAACTTGCACCACTCTATGCAAAACTAGAATATAATTATTCATGCTTTTTCCTTTTATAATAAAGGCAGAATCATTATGAATACATGTGTTATAGTCCCTTGAAATGTCCACCAGTGAAATGGGGCTGACCTTTAGAAAGATTGAGGTGGGGACTCCGGGGTGCCTGTGAGTGATATTCCTGGATACTCAGCTTATGAGAACGTAATACACATAAATGAGTCCAGTGTGTGTTTATAGACTGATGGACTCATGATTTTGTTACCTTTTGGAGTAACATTTAAAATCACCGAATTCTCCCCTGCAAAGAAGGAAATTCTATTAAATGAGCTGTGCATTTTTCTAATATTATCTAATTTGCTAATGCATAATTTGCCCAATGCATTAATCTAGTTAAATAACGATATCCTATTTTGAAACTGAATAATAACCATGGGTTATATTTATTGACACATATTTCATTTCTATTTATTTATTTGTTCAGGAAACATTTGTTGACTGTAGCAGGCAATGGCCTGGGTGCTGAGAATATACTAAAAAGAATAGATAGAGTCTCACTTTCCAAAAATTTACATTCTGCATAAAATGTAATAAGGGAATATGTCTATCTCAGAATTTAATTTCTAACTCATATAATGCAGCTTGAAGATATTGGTCTATTTATCTTAGATTTCCCACGCATTTTCTTTTAGTATACCTCTGGAGGGGACATATTCTTGTTGGGAAATGTCTGTTTACTTTCATAATTTTTACTTCTTAACACTTTGAAGAAGATGTTTATTAACCTTTAACAACATAATTAGAGGCTATTTTCTTATATTTAAAACAAAACAAATAGATCCTGATCATTTTATTAGCTACTTGCTCTCTGGAAAGAAAATGTGATGACTGAAGAATAACTCTAAGAGGTACAGAGTAGACCTGATTAGTGTAATAAATAACCTTGTTAGAAACATACTCATACTTTAACAGAAGTTAGTAGAACAGAAGAAATACTGCAAGGATTATGGAGAGAGGTTTAAGGAAAGAGATTACTGTTAATTTCAACATCAAGGACAAGAGTTATATATTTCATGATTTTGCAAATCTAGAAATTATATGAATCAGTCCTCAGATTACGTTTATAAAGATGGCAGCTTCACAACCCCCAATCCTGACAGTTGAGAAAATAATTGTAGGGGCATAAGAAACAACTTGACTCAATGTAATATTCTATTTAATAAAATAAAATGAAGTTTTACATATTTGTATAATTGTCTTCACATTTATGAATTACAGATATCGTATCTCATTCATTTCTGTCCCTAGCTCAATGTTAGGGAGGGGTGGAGAGGTAGGTTTTGTTGTGTTGTCGTTATTGTTTTAAAATTACTATGGATTCACATAATGATGATAAAGATATGATTATTGACTTCAGAAAGCACACACAGCTGAGATGCTAAAACGCAAATAAATGGGAATTTGCATAAATATAAGACATAAATGGAATGGTATATAAATACAGGATTCAAATGACTAAGAAATAGAATGTTACTTAAATATGAGATTCAGGTAACTGAGATCTCTTTATTCATAGAGGAGACATCACAAGAAGTGCATAAACTTGATTCTGCACATGTACTTCAGATGCAATGCGACTAGAGATAAGAATACAGTAAGGTTCTGGTGACAGTGAAAGCAGAAAGGTAGAAGTGATAAAGGACATAACAGTGATTCCAGGAAAAAATCAAGTTACAGGTACCATGTACAGGGCCAGTAAGATGCAGGGCATATTAATATCCACAGGTATATGTGCTACTATCCACAGGTATGTGTACTCTCTACAGGAAGAAGAACATACAAGGATAAAAAGAGAGACTAAAGGGGAAAACAAAAGCACAAACAATAGCAGTTTTTGTTTTTCTTTCTGAATGTCAATAGATACTGAAATAACCTCAAAGTTATAGAAAAACTTCAATTCCAGATCAGAATATTTGAATTTCATCTCAGGCCACTTGAGCCAGGACCTAAACTAACATTACAGTTCATTGGTCTAGTTATCCTCTCTGGTATAGCAAAACCCACCCTTCTTTCCTTTTCAGCTCTTCACATTCTTAAAGAAATGTCTAAGGAAGACTAATGACTTATTTACAAAATTGTCTGAAACAAGAATAACTGAAAATTCAGAAACCCCTTTTAGTATTCAAGAAGTGCTACAATGAAGGGTCTGAACTGAGGTAGTGAATTTTGAATAATGAGGAAAAGATCAAAGAGAGAGATGCTGGCAGACAAGGTTGTGATATTCTGGTGACCTAGACTATAATTGTGAAAGGGGCACAGGATCAGATGTTATCTCAGTGTGTTAAAGTGTTAACAAAATGATAAATTATTCTATGTATTAAAAAGAAAACTCAAAGCTTCACTCAGTGCTTCATTTATATTTATTTTAACAATAAGGATGGATGAATTCATAATGAAGGAAACAATCGGAGCTTTATTAGTAGCACAGAGAAGTCCTTAGCCCAAGGTACAGATTCAGAGACAGTGAGGCTTGGGGCAGGGCGGGAGGGTGAGCTCTGAAGCTGAATTTAAATGAAGTGGAAATTAACCAGGACAACACAGAAGGAAGAACATTGAAGACAAAGAGAGGAATCATTATCTAAGAATGTTGTAAAAATGTACAATAAAGTCTCTCAAATGTAGCAATATCTGCAATGGCTTTGAGGATGTGATGGTTTCAATGCTCCCTAAAGTGGTCATTTTACTTAAATGCTAATGGATCATCATTCGTCTGATGAAGAAACATCAGACAAATGCAAAAAGATAGTTTCTAAAAAGTAATGGTCTATCCTTCTTTAAAAAATGCCAAGGTCATGGATAGCAAAGAAAGACACAGTAACTGTTCCAGACCAAATGAACAGAATAGTTGACAGGAAATACAATTCCTATTGGAAGCTGCGCTGGATCCTGTATCAGAAAAAAAAAAAAAAAGTTGCATAAAGAATATTAGCAGGACAATTAGGGAAAATTCCATAAGCTCCATGGGTTAGATAATAAAATTTAACAATATTAATTTCCTGATTTTGATCATTGTAGTGTGGTTATGAGCAGATGGCTCTTGTTTAGATAAACATTTAAGTATGTAGTGGTAAAGAGGCATTATATCTGGAACTTGCTCTCAATTAGTTTACAAAAATTATGTATAGTATACACAACCATATATACACACTGAATAATAAAGTAAATGCACTAACATGTTAACATTTGGGGAATTGAGTGGAAAGATATATTACATTTCTTTGTACTATTTCTGCAACTTTTCTGGAAGATGTATCTTTTCAAAGTTAAAGACTGAAATTTGTATGTAGTTCTTCAGAGCTGAATGTGATGCCTTCGTATTGATTATTCTCACCTGCTGTGAAACCTAATGTTTAGTTTATGTTCTTAGAGACTGTTAAAGTCAATCTCTTAAAAAATTCAGTATTATTCAATATACAAATACGAACACAGCAAGTAACTCTATATTCTCCACTTAAAAGTATATAAATCCTTCATATTCTCTTTACCATAATCACTGCCAGTCCCACTGTCACCCTCAATTGATACTTGATTAGTGCAACAGGGATATTAACTGCTGATTTTGCTCAAAGGTAATTAAGCTTCTTTGCATTTAGTAATTCCACATCAATGTTATTGACAAAAGAACATGTTTGTAAGGTAACTTTTATTATCTGAGGTCATAGAATGTACAAATCATCTTTGATCCTGGATTCTGGAGGTAAAACCTCATATTAGACATCTATAGTCAATATGTTAATAAATTACTTGGCTGATGTGCAATTATGGTATTTCTTGACCAAGATGCACGTTTCACATTACATTTCTCACCCAAAAGCTGTCTTTATAATAAGATTGTTTAATTTCTATGTATAATACAGACCACACACGTGTGTGTGTGTGTGTGTGTGTGTGTGTGTCTAGATATTCCTCTACAAGTTCATAGACTACAAGTCGATAGTCAAGAAGGACATCAATGGGTCCAACAGAACGAGCTTAGTGCTACCTGTGGGTTGCTATGGAACTAAGAGGGGCGCAGGTCAGGGCCCAGAACAGACTGGAAAGCTTAAGGAAGCATCTCCAGCAGAGTGTGGCACTTGATAGATTGTGGAAGGGGAGGAACGACACTCATGCATTGTGGGTGGGAGAGTGTAAATTCGTTCAGTTATTGTGGAAATTAGTGTGGTGATTCCTCAAAGTGCTAAAAACAGAACTATTCAACCCAGCAATCCCATTACTGGGTATATACCCAGAGGAATATAAATCATTCTACCATAAAGACACATGCATGCAGATGTTTTTTCAGCACTATTCACAATAACAGAGACATGGAATCATTGTCAATGCCCATCAATGACAGATTGGATAAAGAGAATGTGGTGCATGTACACCATGGAATACTGTGCAGCCATAAAAAAGCATGAGATTCTGCCTTTTGTGGGAGTGTGGATTGTCCTTAGCAAACTGACACAGGAAGACAAAACCAAATACCACATATTCTCACTTATAAGTGAGAGCTAAATGATGAGAACTCATGAACACAAGGAAACAACAGACACTGGGGGCTACTCGAGGATGGAGGGTGGGAGGAGGGAGAGGAGCAGAAAAAATAACAATTGGATACTGGGCTTCATACCTGGGTAATAATCTGTACAATAAACCCCTGTGACACGAGTTCACCCATATAACAAACCTGCACATGTACCCCAGAACCCAAAATTAAAAAAAATAGGGAAGGGCTTTCTAGACAAGTATGGATCATCTCCTATTTATTTTTCCCTAATAGAGTTTTCACTATTCCTTAATTACTTGGGCTACTACTGCTGGTCTTGCAGTCACAAACCTTCTCTTTAATTTTTTTAAACACTGTTTTGTTCCACCAATAATCTCATCAGAGATTACTGACTATATCAATACATTTCAACTTAAGAGAAGTGTGTCTTTACTACTCTGTTAAATGCTGTGTTGCCCTGGGTGAAGTTGCTCTAATGTGGCCCCAAGTGCTGAGGAGGTTATAGATGCAGGGACAGAGTATGTGAGTCAGGAGCATAGGCCTGTATTCTAAAATGGCTTCACCATGTGCGGTGTGTATCGTAACGGCAAATTGTGCCTCGGTAACCTCCTCTGTAAAATGGGGAGAATGACAGTTGCCACCTCATAGAGCTATAGTGAGGATGAATTAAACCAATCCATGAAAAGTACTTTACATAGTCCTCAGCCAATGAGAAACATCCAATAATTATTAAGCATGTTTTTATTCAACAATTGTTTAAAAATTTGGTAACCAACAGATGATATTTATTATAGGCTCTTAAGTTCCAAAGTAATTGAAATTTAACATTATTCTCGTAAGTATTGTTAAACAATCTGGGACTTTATAATAAAATTCAACTTTTCTGGATTTCGGTTTCAATAGAACCGTTTCTTTCAGAAAAATACCGAAACAACTTTTTCACCCTCCATCACAGAAATATTAGAAATCATGTTATTATACATATGAGACACTGTTCTGATGTGGTTAAAGTCAAAGAATGAATGTTATTTGTACTTTGTTTATATATTGTGATGATTATCAATGCTCATCATTTATTGGACACTCTCGAAGTGTCAGGCATTGAACAGAGACATTTACAAATACGTTATTTAATTTTCATAACAAAACTATGATACAGGTATTATCTCCACTTGCAAATGAGCAGCCTAAGATAAGAGAAGTCAGGTGACTCCATGATGGTCACACAGATAATATTTGAGTTGGGTTTAGAAAACTAGGCCTGCCAATGTTTGTCTGTAAATTATTCTCCCGTATTTCCTCCAATACCATAAAATGGCATTTATTATATTAGGCACTCCAAGTATACTGAGTGCTGCAGGAAGTGCTACTTAGATGCATAATGCAATACACACACGCAGCTTCGGAGCCGTATATCACAATATTTGTGTTCTTTACTAAAAGGTAATTTTACTAATATACGACATCAATGGAATTTGTTTACTTTTTAAATTTAAGCATAGATGGAAAGCTAGCTGAGACAGAGGGAGAGAGAGAGAAAAACCACAAAATAATTAAACTTGCCTTATAGAGAAATATTGATTTGTATTAGCAGTGGTTCAGGTTTTAGCTCGAGCTCTTTTGCCCCCTGGAAGTGCAAATAAAAAGGCCAATGTAGAACTTGAATCTACAAATGAATGCAGTATTTAGGAGAGCTGATCCTAGTTTAAAATGAAATAACTCAGGCCATTATATTCTGGACACATCACCCATGAGGTCAATTAAGAGGAAACATGTGAGAGGTTTTCTGGGTAAACCTGTGCTGGGGAAGCCTAGCCTGGAAATCCTTAGCAGGGCGTGTTTGTGCTTACTATTGATTCCTCCTGCCTTGAGGACAAACGCAGTAGGTGTGTGTTATTATAAGAGCACTAAGTTCAAGTGGCAGCTTTTCCCTCTTTATATGAGGCCTGTCTGCAGAGCAGCAGGATGGAATAAATCGCAATGGGCTTTGTTGGCACAGTGGCCCCAGGGTGCAAGAGGCCAAGTGGGTGTTGGCAGGTGTTATCGGGTTGTTGGCTATGACTGCCGGCAAGAATGAAGGCCCAGCGGTTTCAGGTGATCTGCGGAGGACCCTGGGGAAAGCTGAAAAATGTTCTCCAGTGCTTGACCCAGAGCTCTGAACACTCCAATATAAAGAAATCTCCTGTTTTTATCTAACAAAGACAAGCCTGGAAAAACGCAACATCATTTAAGATATTTGCTATGAGGAAGAAGCCAGTACAGAGGCAAACTAGTTAGCAGGGATATTAGTTATTAGGGAGGTTAGCATTTACTCATGCTATTCCAGGGTGTTAGGAGGTACAGAAAGAGAGTCAGAGATGGAATCCACCCAATGGCTTTCTTTTTCAGTCCATACCATCTCGTGCTGCCTCTCTTGCCTGTTTCCGCCCCACACTGCCCACATTCTCCGAGCATCGTTCACAGCCACCTCTTCCCATTAGGATGCATCATACATCTTGCTTCCTCAGCTTTTCAGACCATGCTGGTTCCTGCCTGGAAATGGCACTTGACCTCCAGCTCCATATCTGCTCTGACCCCATGCATCCTTCAGATCTCAGGCTCCAACGGTCCTTCAGGGAGTTCTTGCCTGACCTAGTCCTTCCTTCCTGAGATAAACACAGGCATCTCTGGTGTGCTCTGCTGTAGTCTGTTGGCTTCCTCGAGCTACCATCATGAAACACCTGAATTCAGGTGGCTGAAAACAACAGAAATGTATTATTTCCTGCTTCTGGAGGCTGGAATTCTGCAATCATGGTGTTGGAGGGTCTGCGTTCCCTTTGAAGGCTCCAGAGGAGAATTTGTTTCCTGCCCCCCTATCAGCTTCCAGATGGCAGGCTATCCTTGGCTTGTGGGTGCATTGCTGCAATCCCCGCCTCTGTTAGCACACAGCACTCCCCTTTGTCTCTTCACATCGTCTCCCTCTGCGTGTGTCTGTCTCAATGTTTCTTCGTCTTATATGGATGCTATTTATATGGGATTAGGATCCACCCTAGGAACTGCATTTTAACTTGACTGCATCTTACAGACACGTATTGCCAAATAAGATCACCTTTATAGATACTAGGGGTTAGGACATCGGCATGTCTTTTGAGGGGGCAACTTAACCCCTAACACAGAACGAACGGTGCGTGTTCCTTAGGGAATTCAGCATAGTGTGCCACTGTACGTTTGTGTTTGTGACCGTGTTGTCACACAGTCATGAGCCTGTGTTCTGCAGAGGGTAGTGATCTCCGTTCCATTCACCTCTTGCTCCAGCTCCTCACATGGTGATTGACACACAACTGATGTGCCAAATATTTTATGAATGAATCTGTTTTCTGTTTCTCTAGTCATGTGCTGAATGCTCCCCGCTTTTTTTCCTCCTTCAAGGCAGGGATAAAAGTCCTGCCACAATGCATTGGTTGATGTCAATAATAGGCTCCTCCCTGGATCTGAAAAGAAATTTAAAAAGCTGCTACACTGAGATGACGATAGAACCAAGGGTCCTGTTGAAGGGTCATGGCGACCGAGTGCCCATGGTGGCATTTTGACCAGTTAAATCAGGATATGGACTGTGAGGTTCTAAACTTGTCTAAGTTTAGCAGCAAACATGGTTTAGAAGGAACCAGAATTCTGACTTCAGAAATTGCTCATGCTTCTATTTTGTCTCTGAGATATAATTTTGTTTATTCTAGTGAAAGATTTGGGCAAAATTGCAGTTTTTCTTTATTTTTAATAGTTAACACATCTATTTTCGATTATGGTTTGAGTCATTTGAAATAAAGTAGTCTCTGAACTGGGAATATATGCCATATTAAAATATTACAAATGCCAAGCTTTCCTAACTCAATGATATTGCAAAGTCAAAATGGTATTTTCTTTGGGTATCCCAGAGAGTGTCTGTATTTGAGGCCACTTAACTAAAAGCATGTGTCAGCCCACCTCTTGATGTGAGTGAAAGAGATCGCTTATTTAGAATGAATTTCATAATTTAGATTGCTCTGCATATGGCATGCTATTATGTTTGTACACTTCAATTATCTAATTCTAGCAGAAGAGTGCATTCTGATATGTTTGAGTATCAAAATATATTATGTTTTGACTTTTAGATTGTTGTTCCGACTGTAAACATCACCCCTACCCTACAGTTAGATTTTTAAAAAATTGGTTATATAGAATTGATGATAAAAATACTTTATTAACCATAGATACTTTAACACTAAATTGCCACTATATTTCCACCGTTTCTTTTCTAGTTTTCTCTGCACCTCTGAATTGCTCTTTAGTTTGAGAACTCTAAAATTCACCATATATATTTATATATGCAGACCGTTCTCAATGTACGGTTCAACTTACACTGTTTCAACTGCACGATGAGTTTATCAAAGTATTGAATGCTTTATTGACAGAATACTTCTTACTTTCGATGGGTTTATTGGGATGCAACTCTACCATAAGTCAAGGAGCATATGTGTATATATGGCAGATTTTTTTCTAGGAAGATATCTAATAAGTAAATACCTATTATGGCTGAATTATAACTGCCCCTTTATATAAGAAGAACGGGACAGACATGGATCCTTTTCTGTGTGAGTGAGTCTGAATAGTATCTAAAGTTAATTACAATTGAATTCATGACATGTGTTTATTTTGTTTTGTTTTGTTTTATGATTTTTATAATTTTATATAAAGTGGGCTAAATGAAATCATAACATATTATATGTAGCATTAGTTTTAAGTTTCCATGCTAAACATACCCTAATTTATATTTTTTCCTTATACCTTAATTTACATTTAAGTTTAGTTTTAGTGATAGCCCTTTTAAATGTAAATACTGTGAAATTCACTTTTTCAAAAGATAATCATTTGGCTCTTAAGTTAATATTCAGGTAGTCTGTTAAGTAGCTTTTGTTCAGAATGCAAGTAGAGTGATTTCAACTAATATATCTGAATGAATTAAGGCTCTTTAGTAAACAGATATAAGAAACATGACAATAATGTTTGCCAAGGTGATAGAACAGTGATTATTATAAATTGTGAGAAGTTGTGACAAATGGACTAAAGAACATTTATATAAATGTCAAGAAATATAAACTATTTTTGCCATGGTTTCTAATGTTTTGGAAACATGACTTAAAATGGTAAATGATAGTGTCTTTTTAGTTGACTAAACTTACAATATGTTAAGAGATATTCTAAGAAAAATTTGAAGCTAAGAATTCAACTTTACTTGCTGAGTAGCCATATGGAATTATCAGCATATATTCCAACAGCAATACATATAGAACTACTAGTGTATTGTTTTAATTTTACATTTAATTAATATGGTTTATTAGTGGAAACTTATGGGCTCAGACTTTATACTAATCACATGTCAAATATGCTTGATTGAGTGGAGATATTGATATCTGGTTCTTTTAAGTGAAAAAGTACATTTGGATCATATCTGATTCAACTAATTTTTTAAAAACAACATTATTGACTTATAACTGACATACCATACAATTCACACATTTGAAGTATACAATTCAGTGGGTTTTAATATATTCACAGATGTGTCAAACTATCACCACAGTCAGTTTCTGAACATTTTCTCATTACAAAGAGAAACTGTTTCCTTTACTACCTTTCTACAATGTAATTGCCCCCTCCCCCACCAGTCTGAAGCAACCACTCATCTACTTTCTGTCCTATAGATTTGCCTATTTGGAATATTTCATATAAATGGAATCATATAATAGGTGGTTTATTGTGTCTTGTTTCTTTCACTTAGCATAATGTTTCCCAAGTTCATCCAAGTGGTAGCATGTATTAGTACTTCATTCTTTTTTATGACTGAATAATATTCCATTGTATTGATAAACTACATTTTGGTTTTCCAGTCATCCTTTGACAGGCATTTGCATGGTTTTCACTTCCTACATTGGGATATGAAACTCAGAAGACTTCAGGGACCATCTGGGCAATAAGAATGAGAGAAGCAAGCCAGGGCTCCATAGAGACCTTGAGGGTGTGGTCAGCTCAACAGGGCTTGTTTTCTGAAACTTCTCTATTCATAGTTATCAAGGAATCCTTTGGACTTTTTGGCAAAGTGTACAGAACTCTGCAGGGTGGCCACCCTTAGTTCTTGGAGCTATACTTAAAATCTTACTGAAACAAAGCCATCATCATTGAGGAATAGAGGTTCAGTCTATGAGTATAGTAGAATCTGCTGCTCTTCTTTATTCTGAGGAAACAGTATTTTTTTCTTTTGTATATCTGTTGTCCCCCGTTTATATTAGAAGACTATCATGTCATTACCAGTAAAGGCATGTGCACACACCTGCACGCACACACACACACATATCACCAAAATAAAAATAAAACTGAAGGGCACAGTGCATATATAAAGCTATATACATTGAAAGTCAGCATCAGATCATAAGGTCTTTGGCGTGGTCCACAGGGAAAATCTTGTGCCCTCTCTGTCTTTCCATCCCTCCCTTTCTTCCTCCCTCCTTCTCTGTCTCTTTTTAAACTCAAAAGAGATTGGTCATTCAAGAGTTCTGAGTTATGAACTCAACGATTCTTCTCTTTTGATTAAATGCCCTTCCTTTTATATATCAAATGAAGGAAAAGAAGGGGTACTTCTGCAGATAGAGACATACTGAATTAATGTCCTTAAACAACAATAGTGTTTAGGACAGTGTACAATCCTAGCTAGAACAGCCTCTTCAAGAGCAAGACTAGAAGAGCAGCTCCAGTAACCAGCCTCATCTTTGAAATAACAAAAATGCCTTTTCAAACAGACATATAACGATCCAAGCTTTTTATTTTTTGACAGTTGAATAATTAATTGCAGTACATTTGTAAGGTTATTAAAAGCTTTGGATTGAGTAGGGAAAAGTAAAGAGCATAAATTTTGCTTTTCAGTTTTTGTTTATTACAAGAGGCTGTCAGAGCTGTTTTTAATTCATTTAATATTCTTGTTAATAACAAGTCTAATTAAGAAATCCATTAGAAGTCTGTAAATTTAATTTAACAGGGGTATGTCCTAATGAGATGTTATTGGAATTGTCTTTTTAAAAAGGGTGCCATAGTCTTTCATGGATTCTTAGAATCTACTATTTTCTAAATAAGTTTATATATTCAAGTTTGTATGTTTTTAAAGGTTTCTTGTTTAGGAATATCCAAAAACTTTTTTTGGCCAGTGTATACATCACCACGTACATATAGATCCCAGACTTTAATGCTTGCTTTGTTGGCAGGAGTTTGGAAATTGGATGACTTTAGTTTGTATAAAATGTTTAGAGTGCAGGAGAAGATGAAATGATTTTTACCCCTAATGAAACATTTTAAAATTCAGGCAACACCAGTACCAGCAGTCACTGTGGAAATTAACACCAGAGTTTTCAATTAATCCAGCATTTCAAAAGCAAATTGTTCCCTTTTCTAAAAGGTCTGTATTTTCTGCCTCCAGTGAGCATGTATACATACATATAAAATATTTACTTTAGGAAGTCAAGAATGCAACTTTAGGATATGTGATACAACCTTTTTGTCATGATAGAGAAGTTAGAAATGTAAATGTTGTTTATGTAGTATAAGTATATTTAAAAGCTGCTGAAATCAAACGCTGAGGCAGTTTATTCAAGTTTATTAAACTATTTTTTATATGTTAGATATTTCAGCTTTAGCAGAGGTTGAAGAACCTGGAATTCCATTTCCTCTCAGTGGACTAGAGCTTGACAAACATTCCATGTAAAATCCTATTCCTACTATACTTAGAGAATGCCATTCACAACCGTCAAAGGTATAAAGAGCATTCCTTGAATCATAACAAGCAATGACTTAGCTGTGTTATTCTGCTGGGAATTGCCTGCAGAATCATAATGCTTTATAAATTGTCTAATGTGTGTGTGTACATACATATATACATACATATATATATCTGCATACATATACATACATATACACATACATATATACATATACATACATATATATGTATATACATATACATACTTATATATGTATATACATACACATACTTATATATGCATATATATACATATATACACACATATACATATATATATATATATATCTTAGATCATGTGATTAGAACTCCAGATAGAAATATATATGTATATCACAGAACTTTATATACAAGATCACTGGGCTAACAAAAGCTGATGGATATCTATTGTTGTTTTCCTCTTGTTTTGTTTTTTAATGATATTTTCAGAAATTATTAATTAGAGCTATTCATCAACTATTACAATTATATTATCTTTAGGAACTTTAGAAATAAGACCGTAAGCTTATACATCTCAGTAATGTATAGTAAAACCAGTACTTCATACTAGCCAAGAATATGTGAATTGGAGTCATAGAACTGAGTTTGAGTCTTAGCTTTATCAATTACAATTTAGACACGAAGTTATAACAGGTATAAACATATAAGTCAGATGATTTATAACATTTCAGAGAGCCATTGTAAGCCAGTAAATATCCAAATAATGTTAACCCTGTTATTCAATTAACTCTATATACAATATTTTGTGTATTTTATACTATTTCAGAATACTAATGTATTGTTTTTTAATAGTCATCTCATAAAACATCTCTTATTTCTCCCTGTTTTATAGATGAAAAATAAGTTTAAGAAAATTAAGTTGAATTGAGCAAACGTTCTTTGTTTGTCAACCCTATGCTGAAGGTGTTTGAATGTGTTCCCCAAATTCGTGTGTTGGAAATCTAATCTCAAATGCAACAGTGTTGGGAAGCGGGGCTAATAAGAGGTGATGGACTCACAGGGGCAGAGCCCTCTTCAATGGATTCATGTTTCACTATCGTGGGAGTTGGTTTGCTGTTGTGAGAATGGGTTGTTGTAAAAGTGAGTATGCTTCTCCTTCTGGCTCTGTCTTGCACATTTGCTTCTCCCTTCCATCCTTCTGTCATGGGATGACCCTCACCAGAGGCTGATGCCATGATTTTGGACTTCCCAGTCTCCAGAATCATAAGATGAATAAGCTTATTTTCTTTATAAATTGCCCAGTCTGTGATATTCCATTGTTATAGCAATGGAAAATGGTCTAAGAAGATAGCTTACCACAGCCTAGTACCCAAATTCCAGTGATGTATTAAAAAGAAGTTCACATGTGTGTTGTTTGCTAATGTATACATACCAAGGGTTTCACAAAATTTATTGAGTGAGATACATACTAAATACATATTTGAGAGCAAAATGAATGAATGGATGAATGAATGAATGATCACAATTATAATAAAAATGGGTACTATTAAGTAATTTCTAAGTTATTTTTATGAAAGCTAAGCTATATTGACCATTAACTATATTCAAAGTGCTATGCTGGACCCTTTATAAATATTTATTATAATTCTTACAACAATCTTGTGGAACAGATAGGATCCCCATGTTGGTGAGAAGTAAACTGTAGCTTAGAGAAATTAAGCCATTTTTTTCAAGTTTTCAGGTAAGAATCAGTGTTTGAACTGAGGTGTGATTCTTGAGATATGTTGTCCAATGAGAAACAAGATCTATGAGATGATATGATTAGAACTCCATGTAGATCCTTCATTTACTTGGTTCGTTGGAAGGTAATTTAACCTGAGCTCCAATGGCTTTACCTATAACATAAGAAAAGTAATGTTTTCTATGTTGTAGGATTATGCTGATTAAATCTTTGCATATGGAAATGTTTTATAAAATATACTTAGTGGGTACACCTATGAGGATTCAAAGGAAAATGATTCAAGGATTACTGATCCATGAAAGACTTACAGAGAAGATAGCATGAAGAATGGAAAGAAGTTTTCCAAATAAAGGATATAGATTGTACAAATAGAAAGAAATGCATTTATTACATGGCTTGATTGGAATATATGGCACACGTTGGTCAGATGTAGAAAACAGAAGAATTAGAAGTCAGTTGCCGTCTTCAATCATATTTTATTGGATCTGGAAGGTCTTTAAAAATCAGACAATTTTACTGCAGTAATTAAGATTACTGTTGCTCTGGAAAGTTTGAAGAATTTGTTGTTATTGTTGTTTGAGATGAGGTGTCACTCTGCTGCCCAGGCTGGAGTGCAGTGACTCCATCTCGGCTCACTGCAGCTTCCACCTGCCAGTTAAAGCAGTTCTCCTGCCTCAGCCTCTCCAGTAGCTGGGATTACAGGCATCTGCAACCATGCCCAGCTAATTTTTGTATTTTTAGTAGAGACAAGATTTCACCATTTTTGGCCAGGCTGGTCTTGAACTCCTGACCTCAAGAGATCCGCCTGCCTCAGCCTCCCGAAGTGCTGGGATTACAGACATGAGCCACCATGCCCAGCTGGAAGTTTGAAGAATTTGGCCCCACTTACTGTATGCTGTGCACTGCCACACTCTGTGCCACTGCCTGGAGGCTGGACTATGTCCTCAGGGTCTCTGTGTATTCCTAGTTTGCTTCTCATTCTTATTGCCTGGATGGTCCCTGAAGGCTTTTGAGTTTCACATTCCGATATAAGATGACAACTATATCATTTTTAGCATGAATCTGTAAAAATCCTGCGGGAATGACAAAGTGAAAAACAATCTTCTGTTACTGTAGAAATCAAATGTTCGACGAATCTCAGTTCCTTTCAGATCCATAAGTGGCATGAAAAATTGATTCCATTCACTAAACAAAAAGTTATATTAGTGAAGCTAAATATTACTCAAATGTTAGATCTCAGTTATAAAACTAGTGGCATGTGTAAGGGGAATACATGTTTAAGTTAGTTTCCAAATTGGGCTAAGAAAGTACGTATGAAACACTCCTTTAAAAATGGCTGACCTGGCTGCTTAAAAGCTATGAGGCAAATAATTATACACCAACAACCTGTAGAAATCTTAGTATGTGGATGTGTTTGAGTCAGAAGAAAAAAATACTTCACACTGGATACTCTGTACTTTACCATACAATCAAAAGAATAATTATCTTTCCATCCAGAGGAGAAGCTTCAGGTCAGTGGTTGTCATGGAGTAGTTCAGGGGTCTCCTGCTTCAGAGCCACTGTTAGTGTTTTGTCTGAAATACAGTCAGCATCAGTGCTGTACCTGCTTAACCCAGATCCCTGAGAGAAATGCCTGAGGTCTGCATGTTTTAACAAATTCCTCAGCTAAAATGTGGGAAATACTGGCTTATTTGTATATTATAAAATTAGCATTCTAGGCTTAATGCCTAAGTAATATGTCGATCTGTGCAGCAAACCACCATGCCACACATATACCTATGTAACAAACCTGCACATTCTGCATATGTACACCTGAACTTAATAAAAGGTGGAAGAAAACAAGAAAGAACATTAGCATTTCATATTAACTTTTGTCCTTATTGCTCCTCTTTTCCCCATCTCCCACTCTCTTTTTTTTCTTTTTTTCAACTGAATTACAAATAGTTTTTCTTAGAGGAAAATGTTAATATGCATAAAAATAAATATAAACATATTTTAGCAATTTTAATATTGTTTTTAATTGGAAGATGAGGCAAAAATTTGTAAGTAAACACGTTTGTGGCTCTAAAAAGATCGCGCTTTCCAGAGTCATCTGAAGGGCTTGTGAAAATACTCGTCTGGGCACCACGGCAGAATTTCTGATTTCATAGGTCTGGGGAGGGCCCAGAACCTATGTATCTCACACACATTTCCAAGTGATGCTGATGCCACTGGGCCAATGACCACATTTTTATACCATTACCCTGGATTTTCCCCTTACGTTCCGTTTCTCTCTGCTCTCTTCAGTCTCCCTCTCCATTTTGCAGATAATTTTCCTCTTTGCAGGACATTTGGTCCCCTGGTTCTCCCCAAGTCATAATACATCTTTTTGTCTCGCCCTCTCCCCATTGCCCATTAATGTTAACTCTTATCTTTTCAAACAATTTGTAGAACTGATTTTACCTGTGTTCAATGACAAAGACACTCCCTTAGAAGTATTGAACTGTTCCTGAGACCTTAACCGAAGACATGATCCTGGATGGTGTCATGTTAGGCATCGCAGACCCTCAACAGAAGACAGATTTAGGGATGTTGCTTTGTTGGAGAGTTTGTTTTGGTTTGTTTTCTGAAAGACGGCCTTTTGAATACTTCCTCAAGTCCTTTCCTGGTAATTATGTGATTCACAGAATCTCTAATTTGAATAGTTATTAAAAAATATCTTCGTTTGTTGGTGCTGCTCTAGCAAAATACCATACACTGTGTAATTAAAAGGAACAGAAATTTATTTTCTTACCATTCAAAATGCAAGGAAGTCCAAGATCAAGTGCAGGCGTGTTTGGTTGTTGGAGGAGGGCTGCCTCCTCTGTAGGGGAGGAAGGCTGGGTCCTCACATGGCAGAGACCTGAAAGCCCTTTTCAGAAGGGCCTTATCCATTTATGAGGAAGGAGCCTCATGACCTAATCACCTTTCAGGGGCCCTATCTTTCAATGCTATCACTGTGCTGATTTGGTTTTAACATGAATTTTGGAGGATCTGACATTCAAACCACAGCAAAGAACCTACACTCATGTAATTATAGCACTATGCATTTCAAATGTGTAAATTTCTATAAGTGTTTCTAACAGTCACTTTACAAACAAAATATGTAAAACAGAGAAAAAAGAAAGGGGCAAAACTGAACCTCATTAAAAGTTATGGTTATAACTGTCTCTTTTAGTGGGGATATGAATTTTAGCAGAATGAGTTAAATGGAAGATGAATTTAAATCATCCATTAAAATGGAAGTTTAAATCAAAAAGAGAGGCAACAGCTGGCTCCAGTCAAAGCATCTGGCTTCTAAATGATATTTTAACTTGTCAGCTTAGCATTTATTCTTAATTTTCATATCATTTTTAATATGTTAATGGCTACTGTTTTTAGGTGGTTTTCTTAAAAGTTCTGCAATTACCTTTAATATGTTTTATTGAAGTCTAGGCAGCAACATTTTGTCTTCAGTTAATATTATTGCAATATTATGTTAGAAACTAGCACAAAACTATATTATATTCCTAAATAATTTCTAAATTGCTAACTTTTCAGGGATTTATATTTTCTGAAAATGAACGTTCTTGAGAATTTCATTAATATCCCAAGCAAGTCAAATAAATGGACCAAACACACAAGACAGAAAAATTAAAGTTGAAATGAGGTCTATAAGAGATTATCAAATATTTGGAATATCTCAAATCAAAAGATATGAGTATATAAAAACTTCATGTAATATAATTTGATTAATTTTCCAGTAGTTTATGGAGCATGATTTTGGACTATAGCACACTGTAAGCCTTAGGTTTTGCAATAACCTGAACTCTTGATATTTAAGAAGATAAATTTCATGTTTGTTGACAAGGAAGCACATACCACTAAAACGAACACTTATTGGAACATTGTGACACTGAGAAAACACTAGCAGCGAATGATTTTTCTTCATAGAGAAAGGAAGCAGCAAAACAGTCCATAATGAGAGCTCGGCCACGGGAAGCAAAAATCATTGAAATTTCCTAATAGATTCTTTAATACCGATTATTAAATAGAAGCATGGTTTACATTGTGGGAATCCATAAGATTTCAAAGAAAATGATGCTGTTTTACTTTAAAAATGTTGACCTTGAAAGGCCATAGATTTTAAAACTCTACTTTTGTTCACTTTCTTTCTCTTTCATTTTGTTCTTGGCTGACTATAAGAAACTTGGAGCAGAACCTAGCACTTCAAAGGATTTAGTATACAAAAGGGTAGATTGTAAGTCCATTAAGAAATAAAGCATTTTCCAATAAATGCTTCTTGGATAACTCACTGTTTGAGAGAAAATTTTCAAGTTAGGTCAGTATACGAATTCAGCTGTATTATGAACTTGACTGTGAAAAAGACATGTTAGTCATCTAGAAAACAAATACATAAATATCAGATTGCAAAATGGCAGAGAAGTTCATAAGCATAAAGTTAATTTTTAAAAATTCTAAAGGGAGTGTCAGTAGATAAGACTTCATGATGCAAAACTTTGGCATATCTAACACCATCATAAAATTAAGATGCAAATGAGAAGCTGGAAAAATTACTTATAACACATATTCCAGTCAAACAACAGCAAAAGAAGATAAGCATACTGAGATAAAAGTGGAAAAAAATATGGACAGACAACTCATAAAATGAAAAAAATACAAATATTTAATATGAGTTTAACTAAAATTTACTGGTTTTGATGTTGAATTGAATAAACCAGGAAAATTAATAAGAGAATGTTGGTGATGAGTGTTACTGATTATATTAGGCCATTCTTGCATTACTATAAAGGAATACCTGTAATTGCATAATTTATAGAAAAAAGAGGTTTAATTGGCTCATGGTTCTTCAGGCTTTACAGGAACCATGGTTCTGGCATCTGCTTCTGGGGAGTCCTCAGAAGCTTACAATCATGGTGAAAGGTGAAGAAGGAACAGGTTTGTCACATGACCGGAGCCAGAACAAAAGAGAGTTGGGGGTATGGTGCCATACACCCAGAGGAAGAGCTCACTTATCACCAAGAGGATGGCCCAAGCCATTCATGAGGAATCTGCCTCCGTGATTCTAATGCCTCCCAAATCTCCTGTTGAAATGTGATCCCCACCTCCAGCATTGGGGTATTACATTTTAACATGAGATTTGGATGAGGACAAATATCCAAACTCCATCAGTGATCAAGAACTTTTTATTTCTGGAGAGCTATGTTAAGATATATATTAAAAGTCCATCCTCTTTAGTTCTGTAATTCCTATTATAGGAATGCATCCTAATAAAATATCTCAGATGTAGATATATGTATGTATATATGAATTACAATGTTCAGCAGAGTTTTTTTAATATATATTACAGTACAAAGACTCTCTCTTTAACCATTTTTATATAACTAAAAATTTTCCACTAAAAATCACAATAAAAATGGTCAGTGTTCCTTTCACATTTCAGGCAATCATGCTGGTTTTCATATTTTTAAAACTTTATAAGAAGAATGGTGAAAATAGTTCATATGTGACTTAGAAGCTTGCTTTTCTTTCTATATTGTCAGCTGCTTTTCATAAATGATTAGCCTCAGTTATTGACAGATTTCAGCTTACATCAATATGATGTAAGTGATATTATGTTTTCTCTGTAGCTGTGGTGATATGCAATATTATTTTTGCCTCCTGTTTATCATGTAGTAGCTGCTGGGCTGCCTCAACAGGTAGTATTTGTACCATGGCATTTTTGTGTGGAATGAGTCTATCTTCTGCATACATGCATGTGTTATGAATATACTAAAATGATCACAGGTCGTACATAAAAATCTTGTCATTTAAAAAAAGTTGCAAATATTAAATTTAGAGGAATGTCTTGGATTTTACTTTACTCTATATGGATATACTTCATTCATTTAGCAAGTAATTTGCTGAGTACTTACTATGTATGAAATTTTCATGGCTCTGGGGATATAGTAGATGATCAAGTAGCTTAAATGTATCCATGCTAGTGAGGGATAAAAATAGTAAATAAGAAACAAATATAAAAATAATTATGGATCGGGATATATGCTATGAAGTAAACAAAGGCAGACAATCTTGCTAGGATGGAGGTTTTGTCTTTGGACAGAGTTTTTAGACCTCCTTAAGTGGATGACTGAGCTCTGAAGCATAAGACTGAGCCTGCCTCATAAATAGGCAGGAGAGAGTGGCCCAGGGTGGAGAAAGAACAAGGTGAAGGTGCCCAGGTGGGGATTCAAGGGTTGGAGCTAAGGGAGCCCATATGGCTGAGTAAGAGTGAGCTGTGGGAAGAAGGCATGAGTTAGCTATAGAACCCTTGCTTCTTATTCCTACTCTTGGGTATTAACAGTCATCTTCCTCTTGAAAGCTGAGAATAGCAGTTTAGGCAAATTGTGAATTTGGCTTTCGTTCTTTATGGAAAGATACCTTGGAGTCCCGTGGCCACTAGACGAAGGGATGTCAAGCATTGTAACTAGCCAACTGCACCCCCACCATGGATAGTTTCCAACATTCTGTTGCTCTTAGAAAGTACTGAGACATCATTCTTTCCTTCAGGTGATGCCCGTTCCTCTCTCACATGGCAATCAGAGCTTGATTGAAGATCTAAAAAAAGGAATAAGATGTAATTAATTCATCACATCTTCCAATCATCGCACACACATTGCAGTGTGAGCCAAGCTGGTGAATGGTTGGCTACTGTCCTGCGGGCCATCTTGGAAGAGCTGGAAGTCAGCCTTGCTGGTCTTTTATCTGGAAGTCCAGATTAGACCACTGAATCGCACACATCTAGGACATGTAGTGTGAATGTTGAGAGTTGTATGAAAAGTAAAAAGCAGAAAGTTTGAGGAGCACCTAAAATTACCAAATAATTTCCTGTTTCATGAATGTACTTTGCTCACTTAAATCTCCCAGTTTTCAAATTCCCTTTCTGCCATCTGGAGCATTCTCTTTCCTGACTGCCTACCCAAGTACTACTCGTCTTTTTATCTGAAGGCCTGGATCGGTTATATGATTCCCAAAGTTACACAACTTGTTAATACCAGAACTATGGTCTCATTTCTCTGCTCTTGAATATTTATTCGCTATGCAGGTATTCACCCATTTCTTCACTTGCTGAGAGTCTGCCAGCCACATGCTAAGCACTGAGAGAACTAACATGGTTAAGACAAAGTCTCCAACATTAGACTTCTCTCTCTCTGGTGGGAAGATCTTGTTAAGCAAATGAAATAGAACATAAATGAATGGATAAAGCTCTGATCAGGTGCCGTGGGGAAAACAGAGGTGAGGCTGAGTAACACCGTAGAAAAGGTCATAGAATTCATACTTTTATTGGAAAATAAGCAGGGTTAGCCAGGAAGAGGAGCATGTTTTTGTGGGCAGAGGCCATGTACCTAACAGTTCATGATACAAAGAATTGTGTCCTTTTCTGTTTATTAAAATAGTTCCTTGTGCTTTTGTTTCTTTGGTTATTTAACTGGTTGTACTGGGTCCTTTACAGCGCACACTAATGAATCATCGTGATGATAAGCAGTGTTATAAATGACTTCTACCTACATCAGAGACTCCTGTGTCAGGAGGACACCACCTTGTGTCAGGAGGCTGCCTCATCTGCTGTCCTTCTCTGATGAGGTAATTCCTCAGGACCTGCTATGTTATACATGTTGACCCAAATTTATTCTCAATTCTGGCTTGCACACCTGGAGAACAGGACTTTATCCCTTGAATGCCTGCAGGATGCTTGACACCTTTGAAACTAGGCAATTCCCCTCGAGGCTTGTTTTGGAGAGAGGGTTTTGGAGCCAGGGATAATTCGAATAATTTCATAATGTAAAAAAGAAACACAAGTTTGTGTGAATCAGTGAGTGAATTCCTCTTTAAAGGGACATGTTTTAATCTAAAAAAGCATGTGTGTCCATTAAAGGTTATAAGTAACTGATAGGTCACACAGTTACTTGTTAGACTATATTTACATATATAGGCTTTTGTTTTAACTAAAGTATATAGTTTTAACTTATTTATTATGACTTAAAGCTTATTATGACAAAGTGTCTATTATTTACATGAACCTATTGGCCCCATTGTGAAACTATATTTTTTCTAATAGGTCTAACATGTTAATTTTAAAAATCGCTATTACCAACATGCAGATTATGGTATTACTGTCTAGATTAATTGCAGGGACCATTTTGAGTTATCTTTACCAAATAACTATTTAAGCATGTTTATGTTTATATGTACTTACATTTTTATAGCAGTGGATGTTCTTTCAGTTATATTTGTAATGACAATTCATTTTATCAGATACGTTTATTTTACTTTGTAGTAAACTAGCTTCTTTTGAAAGGCAAGAATTCTTATGTTTTAAATAAGAAAATTCAGTTAGACTTTCTGTTAGTTTGTTTTCACACTGCTGATAAAGGCATACCTGAGACTGGCTAATTTCAAAGGAAAAAGAGGTTTAAGGGACTCACAGTTCCACATGGCTGGGGAGGCCTCACAATCATGGCAGAAGCAGAAAGGTACGTCTTACATGGCAGCAGACAAGACAGAATGACACCCAAGCGAAAGAGGTTTCTCCTTATGAAATCGTCAGATCTCATGAGACTTATTCACTCCCAGGAGAACAGTATGGAGAAACCACCCCTATGATTCAGTTATCTCCCACTGGGTGGCTCCAACAACACGGAATTGTGGGAGCTACAATTCGATATGTGCTTTGGGTGGGGCACAGCCGAACCATATCAGACTGTAAGTGCCCAGAGCATTTTAAATTGAGGCAAAGAAACCTGTATTTAATTATCAGCCATGGAACACATGTGTATGTTTGTGTGTTTGTGTGTGCATACATGCATGCACCCATGCATATGTGTAGTTAAAAAGTTTCACTATTTTAATTAACTGTTTGAAAACTAAAGATTTAAACTTCCAAAATCGAACATATCTATGCCACTCTCAGAGCTTTTTGTCTTATTCTGGCCTATCAGAGTTTCTCTGTTCATGTTCCCAAAGATGTCCCCTGAACACTTTTGCTGATGTTAATTTATCACAAAGGAGCCAAGGTAAGCCTAGAGAGAGATCAGCAGAAATCCACTGATGCTTCCACACATCAAAGTGATCTAATGACAGCAGGTCAGCAGCTGTAATTCCCCAAGTAAAAACGAGCACATCATAGTCCTATCTGACATTTATTTTTTTCCTTACCACTTAAGGCAATAGAAAAAATGGTGTTTGAAATTTCACTGGGGTTAATTAGAAAACTCAGAAAGAGACATTGCAAACGTTGGGGCTTGTATGAATCATGCTTGTCCTAATTTCTTAGTGCTCTTATTCAAGAATCTTAGTGGTTCTTCAGCCTAAGATCAATTGTGTCAAAACTAGGTTAGACTATGCTTGCTCTCAATTTAATTTCATCCTGTCATTTAGTAGACAAACACTTTCCAAGCTGTCTCATGTCTGAAAGTGTTTTTCTGGACTCATTTCTTTTCTGAACAGCAGGTGCTGTTGCTTAATCATAAAGGATCTTCAAAAGTTGGATAGATTTTCACTGATTTTGAGTATCTTAAGTTTAATGCTCTCTAACCGCGTGCATGAGCTATATCTCTATCCATGGTTAATTCCTGCCTGTAGTTTCAGCTTATCTTCTGTTGTTTTGATCTTTAAATCATATCAGTTATATGGATAACACAGCAATTCCTAACACTCTGTTAGGATCCCCTTGCTAAACAATAATTTGCCAGTGTTCCTCCTTCTATGGTAATCTTATTTGTCATTAGAATGCAACTCAATCCTCAAAGATTGTCAGGCTTGCTGTATTCCCTTGGAAAATAATGCATGAGATGAATAATACATATTAAATTATCTACACAAATAACTACCCTGTACAAGGACTCCTCAGTTTCTCTGCTAGGGATACACAGATAACATAAAACAATCAATTGAAACAGAATTAAGAGATAAAGGCACCAGAAAGAGGTACATATATTGCTGCCAGGAAAAGCTTTCAGCAGATGAATCCTCACAGAAGAGGTGAGTTCAGAGGCACCGTGGTAGGTGTATCTTAAAATTCAACTTATCATACTCCAGTTTATCTGAACACATAGATGCTCATGAAAAGAAAATAGAGATGGAGAATAAGCAGCTCTTACAATTAAAAAAAAACATGAAAATTGAGATGATAAAAAAAGACAGTTAAAAGTGACAAACCATGAACTTAGGGGGATATTTCTGTTTCCTGGGATATTATTTTTTTCTCTCTCTTTCTCTGAGAACAAGTTTCTCAGCTGTTATACTGAGATGTTTAAATTCACAGCTTTGAAGCTGCAGCTGCTGAACTATGGCTCTAGAAATCATCTGAAACTGAGAATGCGTAAATATTATATATACAGGGATTATTTGCAAAGTATATATCTGACAAATAACTTGTATCCAGAATACGTATGTGTGTGTATAATATTATTAAATCACTTAAAACTCACTGCTTTAGAAAACAAAAACAACCCAATTGAAAAATGAGAAGAAAGCATGTACAAACACTTTATGAAATAGGATATAGGGATAGTAAATAACCATAAGATGTAACATCATTAGCCATTACAAAAATGCAATTTAAAATCACTATAGAATACCACCACTCATTAGAATGCTTTAAAATTAAGGGTTTATAATACAGACACTTAAATATAGACAATACCAAGTGCTGGTAAATGTGCAGAGCATTGGATCCCTCCTGCATTGTTAAAGCAAAATAGTAAACAGCACAGAATAGTAGAGCCACATTGGGAAAACAATTTGTCAATTTCTTATAAAATTCAATATTTATCATCTAAGAAATCCCACTCTCAAGTATTTACCCAGACAAACATAAAACTATATGTTTATACCAAAGTTTGTACATAGATGTTTTTAGAAGTTATACTCATAATGCCCCCAACTGAGACCAACCCAAACATCTTCCATGGGGTGAAAGGATGAACAAACTATGGTGCAACTGTACTATGAAATTCTACTCAACAATAAAAAGAAATGAAATATTGATACGTGCAGCAGCAACATAGATGAATCTCGAAGGAGTGTCCTGAGTGAAAGAAGTCATTCTCAAAAGGTTACAAACTGCATGACTCCACTTCTATTACATTTGGGAGAAGACAAAACTATGAAGATGAGAACGGATTATTGGCCATCAAGTTCAGGGGTGAGGAGATTGTGTGACAGTGGATTGTATGAGGGAGTTTTTGGGGTGGCGGGACTCTTCTTTATCCTGATAGTGGTGGTGATTACAGAAATCTCCATGTGTTAAAATTCATAGAACTATACACACGAAGAAAGTCAAATTTACTGTATGTTAATTTAAAATGCAATAAAAAATAGGGTTCATATAGTTTCTTGAAATGTTTGAAATTTGACCGTTTTTCTACAGGTTAATCTTGCCAAAACCCATGTGGAAAACAAAGACAGAACTGGTGAGCTAAACTTGGAAGCTTGGAAGCTCTCTGTGTTTCCTGGGATATTATTTTTTTCTCTCTCTCTCTCTGAGAACAAGTTTCTCAGCTGTTATACTGAGATGTTTAAATTCACAGCTTTTAAGCTGCAGCTGCTGAACTATGGCTCTAGAAATCATCTGAAACTGAGAATGCGTAAATATTATATATACAGTAATTTAGCTGAGAGTCAACATCTCCTTTCTTAACCCGAGGTTTTGAGTTCCTGAAATTGCCAAGGTCGAGTAAACTTTTGAGCCATCCATCTTATTCATTTTCTCTAACTTTTCCTATTGAATTACTATCTCTGTACCAAGGGTAGAAATGATTAGGCTGCAAAGTGCTTTGAGGTTTTGGGAGACAAAATGTTTCAAGTGCTAATTACTATTATTATGTGGTATTCTAATTCTGCTTTAAAAATCATCCCATCTACCTTGCTTTCTGTTATACTTCCCCTTATCCTGTTCCTGCTGCTTGGTTGATCATCCTGCTCTTGTTCTGTGGATCCCCCTTTCATACCATCCTTTAAATGTTGACACTGTGTTAACATAGAAACCTAGAAATGTCATCTTCCTTCACATACTTTTTTATTTGGAAAATTACATTAATTGTGATGACTTCTTGAATACTCAAAGAAGTAGCTCTCAAACCTCTACTTTCTGCTCTGGCCTCTTTATTGATCTGCAGACAGTCATTTTCAATCAACTGGCTCATTTCCACTTGACTTCTGACATCTTCAACTTTTTGCATTTGAAAAAATCATATTACTTCTGAATGTTGGAATAGAAATTTTCATGCATTATTTGTGGAAGTTTAAACTGGAAGAAATTTTTGAGTGCAAGTTAAGAAGTACACAAAGTTTCTATGGCCTGCCCTTTGACCCCATAATAGCACTGTTTAGAATTTTTAAAAATATGTATAGAGAGGTATAATCAAGGTTCATCATTATTTTAGAGCCAAAGCATTGAAAACTCTTCCATATTCAGCAGTGGGGAATTGTCTACACAAACTAAAGATAACTCCATATAATGAAATTTTATACAGCCATTATAGATTTACATTTATTGACATAAAATGCATCCTTATTATATCTTAAAATGAAAATAAGAGGTTATAATATAACATGTAATTACTTCTTTTTTAGTATTGGTTGTCTTTGGTTTCATCACGTATTTTCATAATCAGAAAAGAAATCGATCCTTACTTATTTTAGGGATAAAATTTGAACCGAAATAATTTGTTGTTTTTATCTTAAATGTACCCATCATTCTGATTTGCCTTATTCCCATAGATAGGTACTGCCAACCTTCCAGACACCAATACTTGAAAGCTAAGAGCAGCTACCCTTGAGAAGGCAACCTCTCCTGCTCCAGCCTTCACCTCATTGGCTAGATTTGACACCTAGAACTCTGTATCAGTGATTCCCAAGAAAGGTTGGAGTTGGATATACATATAAAAATCTCTTATTGTGCAGTGGTGTACAAGGGCACTTTTGCTACTGAGATTTTAAAATATCTGTGAACATTAAATTATGCCATCTGGAGAATGACAGTGCATATTGAAGGCAATGTTTGATGGCAATGTTTTGCCATCTTTGAATGACCCAGGGCAATAGCAAATGTGGAGAACAATGGCTCTGAATTCCTCCCTCCTTAGGATATCCAGTACTATTTCCTGGATAATTTTCAGAATGACCTCATTAGTTCTTCTCCTTAATCCTCTGACATCTGTCTCCCTTTGTAACTACCAACTGGTTTATCCACTCTTACATAGTAACAATTACCAAATGATAGTTTCAGATGAGAAACCAATGATGGATCCAGTTAGACATACTGAGCTTAGGAGGTTCACACTCCTAAATTTCTTCAACATGTCATTTTTGCAGAATTTCCTTTTAAAGAATCTGGAGGGGCCAGGCACAGTGGCTCACACGTGTAATCCCAGAACTTGGGGAGGCCGAGGCAGATGGATTACCTGAGGTCAGGGGTTGGAGACCAGCCTGTTGAAGATGGAGAAACCCTGTCTCTACTAAAAATACAAAAAAACCCCAAAAATTAGCAGAGCATGGTGGCACACACCTGTAATCTCAGCTACTCCGGAGGCTAAGGCAGGAGAATCTCTTGAACTCAGGAGGTGGAGGTTGCAAGTGAGCCAAGATTGTACCACTGCCCTACAGCCTGGGCTACAGAACAAGACTCTGTCTCAAAAAAAAAAAAAAAAAAAAAAAAAAAAAAAAAAAAAAAAACTGGATATTTCAAATCTCCTAGGGAAATGAAAATTATTTAATATCATTCACCAGAAAAATGTGAACTGAAAGAAAGTTTATCTTAAACTAAATCCAGTAGGTTGCCTGTAGAGAAGAAATCACATATATACAGATAAATTCTGGAAAAGATAGAAAACAAATATTTATCAGTGAAACTTTAGGGATGGATGAAATTCTTTAAAGGATGCACAAAAAGATTAGAGACCTAAAACTATATTGGAGAGAAACACTGTAAGAAGTGGTATAGGATGAGGTGTCTATATTGAGAAGTTGAGAAAAAGTCCAAGAAATTAAAGGAAAAATAAGTATTTGTGTTTGTTTCAGTGGTGTAAGGGAGAAGATGCATAATAGGAGAAAAATGTCCAATTGCAGTAAGAAGGAAAATAAGGGCCAGCTCTGGGAAATGAAGTTTTCTTTGTGGACAACAGATAAATCCATTATTTTCTCCTTCAATTGCAAAAGCATTTTTGATGCAAGGAAAAGAGGATTTATTTATTACCTATACCAGTATCTCTAATTGTCTCCTCTTTTTATATGCAACCTGGAAAACTGTATCCCTTGAGATAGGGACCTAGTAAGATTCATGACGTGTGAGAGAGATGCTGTGTGTGTGTGTGTGTGTGTGTAAGTTGAAGAAAAAAGGTGCTTGTGAAAGTGGAGGTAGAAAAGGAGAACCAGTTCTTCTATCTCCACCAAGATCCTGGACAGACCAATTTCAGGAGAGTACAGAATTGAAAGTAGTCTATGCCTATGTATTTTTCAAAAGTCTTTCTTGTACTCCTAGGTATATATAGTTTATTTTGGCAATGGGCTACTTTAAACTGTTGGACACTGAGCTAACCATCTACTAACCAGCTGTTGAGAGCAACTCCTCTTGAAGCACACACCGTATACCTGTATATAGCCCTACTAAGAGACAAAAACAAAGCATAATTTAATTATTAATAGTGAAGCTACTAAAACCAAAACATATAAGATATAATAATACCTTTGAATTTGTTATTCTAACTAGTGCTTTATAAGGGGGGATATAATATTCAACTTAATATACCATTTTGTATGAAACTATAATGAAAGAAAACATTTTTTTCAGGACTTGGAAAGTTAGTTTTATTTTATGTTACTAAGTTTAAGTAGAGATCATGGGAAAAGTTATATAGGTTTTCTATTATACTAAGAAATAAATTGTAAAATAGTAAATAGTGTTTTTTCTTTGAATCTGTATAAAGTTATTGGGATTTATTACTTGCTTTAATGTAGTAGGATGAACTATAAGTCAGATTTTCTCTAGATGAGTTTTCTGTTGCAAATGAAATTCCAATTGCATGAATTGTGATTACTTGAAATGGCACATATTTTGTCCTCATGGATGTGTTGCTTTATATTAGAGTCAGTATCACATTGCAATTTAAGGATGCAGACATTTTATCAAGTGAGTTTGGGGCCTTCCAGTCATGCTGTGCTAATGCAAAATCACTCCTTATAAAGCTTACTTTATGTATTCCTATTTTTTAATGTTTAGATGGTATGACCTCACACCTTAGAGAAAGTACATAAATGTATCTTAAAATATACAATGTAAAGCATAGATCACTGGGTATGTCTTTCTTAGCCTTATGCCATGGAGATTTGGAGAGGATCCCGGTGCTATGTGGACTCTCAAGGTCAGAGGTCATATTCTTTCAGCTCTAACAGGCAGGGATCTCCCCTGGGCTTGGCATCGCCTTACCTCGTGTGTTGAAAAATATGTGGGGAGGCTTTCAGGAAGACTGGGGCACCCTGCCAGCATTTAGTGGGTGGTGATGCAGACATTCTATAATGCATGGGCAGGCAGTCGTACACAGGGAAACGTTCGTCCACCAGATGACAGAAGCAACCCTGTTGAGAATCACTGTTCATAGAGCCCACACTGATATCATAAGGGCTGGAGAAATGAATGATTGGGTGAATAAACTGCATGCATGACGAATTGAAAAGAAAACTTACCTGGGTGTCAGGCACTGTGTGACTCTTTAGTAAGCATTAACTACTGTGGTCACAATTAATCCTACCTTATGAGATGTTTCCCTGCTTTCTGACTTACGTCAGAAGACATCTCATAATCTCTGCGCTCATTTCTTCGGGTATAGCTTCAATCTCCTCCTTCCTTTCTGTTGTAATATTCATGGCTCTTCTTTAACAATTGATTTCTAGGCATTTACTGTGAAGATACACTGAATGAAGGAATGTAAGTTGCATAGGGAGGTCTGAAATTCGTTTGTACTGTTTCAATTATGAAATACAATACAAACCCTTAGAACAGAAAATCTTCATCTAAGTGAGAACCAATGTGGCTGACCCCTTTAGCAACTGCTCATTTTTGCTCTCATGTACATTTTTTCTTACACATATAGAAAACAATTATATTTCTCTGAACTCCCCAAAACCAATATTGAAAGTATAACTTAAGCTAGTACAAATGAACTTCTATGTGCTATAATTTTCTCATGTAAAAATTACAATTAATATTTATAATGTTGACAGAAGACACTGAAGAACATCATAAAGCATAAAAAAGTCTAATCCTTACACTATTCATTTTACTTCTGCCATTCTGATTTTTAAAGCATATTTCATGTAAGTTAATGCAGGATATTACTGGCAACTTTAACCAGAGTACTACACTTGTTAAAATGTCCATTCTCTATAGTTTGAGATAGTTACTATCTCTAGAATTAACTGATAGTTGGATTAAGAAAGTGTGGCACATATACACCATGGAATACTATGCAGCCATAAAAAAGGATGAGTTTGTGTCCTTTGTAGGGACATGGATGCAGCTGGAAACCATCATTCTTAGCAAACTATCACAAGAACAGAAAACCAAACACCGCATGTTCTCACTCATAGGTGGGAACTGAACAATGAGATCACTTGGGCTCAGGAAGGGGAACATCACACACCGGGGCCTATCATGGGGAGGGGGGAGGGATTGCATTGGGAGTTATACCTGATGTAAATGACGAGTTGAGGGGTGCTGATGAGTTGATGGGTGCAGCACAGCAACAGGGCACAAGTATACATATATAACAAACCTGCATGTTATGCATGTGTACCCTAGAACTTAAAGTATAATAATAATAAATTAATTAATTAAAAAAAAAGAATTAACTGATAGTTAATTCTGACTGAATAATACCCGAAAACTGTTTCTCAAGCTACTTCTTTTCTCTCTACTCACTAATCTTGGTAATATCAAGAGAGTTGGCTATAATAGGAGAAAACCATTTCTTTGGCCAGAAAATGTGTTCATTATTTTAGGTCAGGTAGATTTAATTTCATTTAATGTTTTGATATTATATATTATATGTTGAAACCTGTGTCTGGCTGGGAAGGAGTTAATGGGGTTCCTCAGTAACTCTTCTCCCAGCCCAAAGCAGCTATTGTTTAACAGCTTCTATTGCCTTCATAATAATGGGCAGATGGAAACACTGAGTGGTGTCCTCCTGAAACAGTCCCCTGGGACAACCATCAGGACACCAACACCATTCTTATAACTTTAGGTTCTTTGTAAACCATTACTTAGCAGTTTTACTGCTTCAGTGGTTATATCCTGTAATGAGTTTTCTTTGAAAAGTTTTTTTTTTCTTCCTCCCGGATCCTCTGATACAGTATCACATGAGAATTCTCTTCTTCATTCAGTATCCTTTGTATAATGCACCTTTATTGTTAATAACCTGCAATCAAATGAATTGGAATTGAGTGCCCAGAGAATTTTTTTTTTCTTTGAGAATTTCAAAAATTGTGGTTCTGGTTGGAGACCCCTGTAAATAATATATATATGTATACACACACACACATACACACACACATATATGTTTAATTCTGTAAATTGTAACTAATTGTAAACATACATCACAAGCCATTACTTAGTGATTTTTACCAGCTATTAGCAGAGCTCTCCTGAAGGCAAACGCTAAATTATGCCCTTATGCACATTCCCACCTGAAGGCCGACTCGGATGCACATCCTCTGAGTGTGGGGCCACTTCCCTATGCATTTGCTTTGCTGGTTTACTTCAACCTTATTCCAATTTGCTTTCCCACAGGATCACTGTGGCCTCATGGTTCACTTGGCATTTCAATCCCACTTTCATTTCCCCTGTGAATCACTCTGGCCTTGTTATCTTGTACAGTTCTACTTCAAATTCACTTTTCCAAATATATGACCATGATGTTCTCAAATTTGTTTAGAATGTTCCATCTGAAAATCAGCATGCTTCCTGAATGCCCAAATAAGTAAATGGGCAATTTCTGGCTAAGTCGGCTTTTTTATTTGTTCTTCTAAAGCAATGATCATTCTCTAAAATACTCTACATTTACTCATCCATCATGTTTATGTGTATCTACTGTCCCTCACCCTAGAATGGGAGCTCAAGGAGAACAGGGACCTTTGGTTTGTAGCTTGAAGTATCCCAAGCACTTAGAAAATTGACTGACACACAACACAACCAAGAAATAGCAGTCGAGTAGGTGGACAAATGCACACATGAAAAAAATATTTCCAAGTACCTTGGAGAGCTCCTTCCTTTTTAAGTACATGTATTAGTCAAATTTCATTTCACTCATTTCAAAAAAGCTCCTCTCACGCCTCAAACTCCTAGATGCCCCAAAATTCCAACAGTTGAGTCTGTTTAGTAGAGTAAATGTGAACAGTCAAGAAACCAGAGCCGTGTGTAGCTCCCCAAGGAATGGTCTTCCTTAGCCATTTGAATACAACGTTTCATCTTATCTATTCTGTCTTCTTTCCTCTTCTTTCTATGCCAGTCTTGAATTCTTTAACTTGAAAGCAGACAATGAAAATTAATGTATTTTCACAGGAAAAAGAAATTAAACTCTACCATCTTCCCGTATTTGATGATGTCATTTTATCTCTCACTTATTTCAATGCATCGAGTCTTCTCAATTTTGTCTCTTTCATTCTCTATTCTCTGCAGGACTCCTGGGTTCTTTTTGCCTAGGTTATGTTCTGCTGTACTCCAAACTACATTTTTGAGCTTACGTTAAGTTTTCATTTGTTTGTTTTTGAGATGGTGTCTCGCTGTGTCGTCCAGGCTGGAGTGCAACATGGCACAACATCAGCTCACTGCAACCTCCACCTCCCGGGTTGAAAAGATTCTCCTACCTCAGCCCTGAGTAGCTGGGATTACAATCATGCATCACCAGGCCTGGCTAACTCTTGTATTTTTAGTAGAGATGGGGTTTCGCCACATCGGTCAGGCTGGTCTCAAACACCTGACCTCAGATAATCCACCTGCCTCAGACTCCCAGAGTGCTGGGATTACAGACGTGAGCCACTGCGCCTGGCCTTAAGTGTTTTTTATCTATTTGTTTGTTTGTTTGTTTGTTGTTTGAAACAGAGTCACTCTGTCCCCCAGGCTGGAGTGCAGTGGCGTGATCTCAGCTCACTGCAACCTCCGCCTCCTGGGTTCAAGAAATTCTCCTGCCTCAGCCTCCTGAGTAGCTGGGACTACAGGCATCCACCACCATGCCCAACTAATTTTTTGTATTTTTAGCAGAGACGGGTTTTCACCATGTTAGCCAGGATGGTCTCTCTCTCCTGACCTTGTGATCCACCCTCCTCGGCCTCCCGAAGTGCTGGGATTATAGGTGTGAGCCACTGTGCCTGGCCTTAAGTTTTAATTTTTAAAAATTCCCAGTAACATGAGGGGGTAAATTAAGCACGGATGTTGTTTGCCAATATTTTACTTCATTTTAACCTTTTTTTTTAGTTTTTCAAGTCTATTTTCTCTATTTTATAAAATGTTCTGATATTTTCAACTCTATTTTCAATAGGTTTTGTGCTAAATAAGATAGAATCTTTTGCTAAATATCATAAAATATCAGTCAGAATTGAAGCCCAGATATACACATATACATATGCAACTTTACTTAAAAATAAAATAAATAATGAGGAAGGAATATACAAATAGTAAGGACCATCTTCCTAGGCCCCATAAATGAATGCATTTCCAACTATAGCCTGGCACCATCCTACCTCTTCATCCATGTCAGTCATCCTACCTCTTCATCAATGTCAGCCTAGTAAATGGATAAACCTGTTTATCCAACATGAGATTTTCCAACATGTTGATATTTAGAAGCTTTGAAGTCTGGTGTTTATTAAAGAATTCATGTCCACTTTTGCAAATTGACAAACCACAAACTTTAATGTTTATTTGGGAAAATATCAGTGAATGCCTCCATATTAGTAAATCCCTCATGAGACATTCAGAAATCATGGTGGGCGGGGCTTCAGAGTTTCCCTGTAGTGCTCAATTTAGAAAGCTGGAACGTGATTGCACTCAGACTCCCTGCATGCTGTATTCAATTTGTCTGTTTATAGCAGAGATCTTAAAAGAGTAGTCACCACTCCGGATTTTTTTTTTCCTAAATGCATTTGCTAACTGCTACAAGATTGCTTAAATTGTTTTGTTTATTATTTCAATAAAACAATGTGAAGACTGGCAATATGTCGTGAAAGCGGTATACATTAATAAAGCCGAAAAACATTTTAAATTTAATCGTCAAATTAAATGAAATTCCTTTGCTCATTTCATGGTAGGTGCTTATATTTAAAGACAACCTCCTCACACGGTGGAATGTTGGTTGATTGTTAATATGGCACAATTAATGGGCACAGAACAGCAAGTAAGTACCATGTGCTCTTTGCCTTCAAACAGTGCTTTCTGCCACACTGATGAGTTAGTTTATGTGGACTTTACTCTGGATTCTGCTTTTTCTTTCTCCACATCTGAGTTCTCAGACCCTGACTCTGCTCATCGTCATCTTTGTTTTCTTTAGCAAGCTGGATGGAAACTCTTTATTGCATGTGGATGACATGTCAGCCATTTTCTCCTTAAAACCCTGCAGTTCATACCTAATCGCTTCAGCCTTTCCAATTAATATTGAAACCCCAAATATTCAAACCCCCCAATGAATATGTTCCTTTTGTTATCAGAACCACTGAGTTAGTCCATCCTGGAAATGCTTCACTCTGTTATCACATGCTACTTTCAGTCTATATTTTACTTAGCCCAGAATCGTCAACTCATTGTCCTCTTTGTGAGATTTTTTTCAGTTCCTTTCGTGCCATAGTCAATGCCTGACATACAACTTTCTTCTAAAACAATGAAGCTACCTACGCTTCCATCCTGCAAGACCTGAAATTATTCCTTCTTCCTGAAATCTGTGCTAAAACAGTCAGTATAACAGGGCAATTTCTACTCTAACCAATCCACAAATGAGACCGACAGAGGAGCTGTCTCAGCTCCTGGGGTATGAGAAACATGGAACGTACAGGGTTGTGAAGATGCTGACAAGGAGAGCATGGAGTAAATTCCTCAAACTCACAGTTCAGATGGTTGTGTTACAGAACGCATGCGTAAGAATACCTGGTTATTATTAGTAAGGAGAACAGATAAGAATATGAGCTTTGCAGCTGTATGGAGTTGGTTTCAAACCCAGTGTTTGTTTCTCATGAAGCTATCTAGTCTGGAGAAGGTCTCTGGTTAGCTAAGTCTGTTTCCTTTCCTGTTATGTATGGATCATAGCTATACAACCTTATAACAGGTTGTTATAAGGAGTAAATGCGTTAAAGAACTTTTCATTGTATCTAACACATAGTAAGCATTCAGTATACTGATACTTAATACCCAATATACTATCAGCCTGGTTTTCCAAAGATAAAATTTCTGGTGGTCTTAATTGTTTTCTTTTACTCTCAAACCATTTCCCACACCTAACCTTTCCAATCTTACTGTCATCACTGTCATCATTCAGCAAATAGATGCCACCCAGTTTTTTGTGAGGGTAGTACTTTCTTAGTCTCAGTAGTTTCTATACTGATTACACTGCACTTTTGCAAAAGGACTGCATTTGACCCTCAAAGCTTCCATTTAGAGAGGTACACCTATTTCTTGTATTTTATAAGTGAATAAAATGTTGCTCAGAGAAGTTAATAACCTGCATATGGCCACACAGCTAGCAGGTCACATAACCAGCTTCATCTTTCTGGACCTCTTTGAGGTTAGAGTCTATGTCTCCTCTGTGCATAGGAATTGTAGGATAAATACTTGTTAAATAAACAAAGGTCAGATCTGCTCTATTCTCCATTGCCTACCAACAAACTATACTTTACTAGCTTGACTGCTGTTTTGCCATAATATCCTGTCATCAATGCAATGATTCAGGCTACAGTCAGCAGATAAGTGGGGGAGAGTATAGGCTTTAAATCGTACAGACCAGGCTCAACCATTTACTTGCTGAGTGACCTTGAGCACATTTTTTGGCATCTCTGAGCAAAGAAAGGCAGGGTTCAGTTAATCAAAGTAACATATATGAATTTATTCTATACTTCCATGTGAAAGGTATAATTCTTCTTCAAACAATTCAGATGTTCAGGAAAATTTACCTTACATTTATTTTAATCATGTTTGAGCCATGTATTTTGTATTCAGTTTTATCTATGGCTCAGCTGGCCTTCAAAGCTGTGCTCATTCAAAGATCTGAAGCTTCTTGTGATGAAGCAAAAAAATTTAGATAGATAGATAAGATAGATAGACAGATAGATAGAGGAGAAGCTTCTCTAATCATAGACCTGATAACCACCCAAACACCCATTTGTTCATTAACATGTATCCCTTAAGTCTAATGTCCCTAATCTACCATACTGCCTTGGAGCTGTAGGAAAGTAATTGTAATTTTTTCCTCAGCTTCCACAGGTTCTTAGTTGGAATGGACCCCTGTAACAAAAGACAGATTAAGGAGAGGAAAATAAAGGTTTATTAACATGTACATTTCACCTATACATGGGAAACAATCAGAAATGAATGTTTTCAAAACGGTGTCTTTGAATTCCAGCTTACATATCATTTGCAAAAGAGAATAGTAAATTCTTACGACAATGATAAGACAAAGGAAAAGGACTCTGAGTCTCTAGGAGCAGGTGCTTGTGGGAAGAGAGACAATGGTAGATAAAGGCTCCTTAGCAAAGCTTGTCCATGTACATTCCTCTGGTGCCCTCTCCAGAAAATAAAGGTCTAAAGTTGTCTTCAGTAGTTAATCTTCGTTATCCCTGGTAAGGAGGAGGGATGGATACCTTTTGTCTTTATAAAACTATGCCCTGCTTTTAGGTAAATAGCGGGCAGAGGCCTTTCTTGCATCCATTTCTCCTTAATTGTCTTCAGCTCAAAATTCTTTCTATTTTGGGGTGGCATATCCTGTTCTCCTGCAGGCCCAAGCCTCTTTCTGGTTTTGCATCCCTTCATGTGCTTTCAGCCATTCTTCTGGAAGACCTGCCAGGGCTAGTGCTGGGACAATGTGAAAAAGAGAATCTGTGATCTCTTCTATTCATGGCACCCCACCATTGATCTAGGCTTGAGGCAATATTTGTGCTTTCTATTATTACGTTTACCGTCATCCTTCAAAGACACTTCCTTCCTCTATTGCAATAGTAATAAACCTCAGTTAGCTCAGATACCAGGAAAAAAAAAGACAGGATGCTTCAGTCTTAAACAATGGCTTGTTTCCCACAGTACAAACCTCCTCTGAGGCAAGGAAATACAGAAGCGTTGCTGAGTGCTTGAGATGGGAGAGGGAGAAGAATGTGTAGCATAAGAACAACACAAAAATAGATCACTCAGGCAACTTCTCTATAGTTTTGAATCTTTGTGCAGGAGAAAAAGTTGAAAAAATAACTTCAGATTCACAGTTTGAGAAATTATTTTGCCAGAAAGCATCATCTAGGACAGTGATGAATGGTAAGCTTGTAGTAATTAATAATTCCCCAAATATAGACCCCAATATCAAAGATAGGTTTATTTTCCAAAAAGAAAACCCCTCAAAAAATAGTGTTGTCTTATTTTTGAGTCCTTATGCAGTCCTTCATACTAGGATATGTTCTTTTGAATATTTATTCTGAAAATATTATTTTGGAAGACATACTGGCTTGAAGTGAATTCAAGAGGCGCTGTTTTGATGTTTATTATAATAGGTGGCCAAAAGAATGTTTAAATCAACACAATATAATACAGATGCATTATAATATTTAGTCTTTTGGGGTATTGAGGTAGGAAGAGGGGCCTGACTCTGAAGGCAGGGCTTGGATACTGGATCACATTGAGGACTAGCTAAAAAAGGGAGGGGGTGGAAGCAGCTCTCCATAAGAAACGCCCACCAGTGTCCTATGTCAGTTTCCCATTGCCATGGCAACACCCTGGAGTTAGTTACCACCCCTTTCCATGACAATGACCTGATGAACCAGAAGGACCCTTGATGACTGCCCCTTTCCCTAGAAATCTCGGCATAAACTGCCCCTCAATCCGCAGAACTAACTATGACTGCAGAATTGCTCTGGGCTGCCCCTCCCTGCCTGTGGGGTAGCCCTGCTCTGTAGGACAGTCACGGAGCTGTACCACAGCTGCTTCAGTACAGCTGTTTTCTTCTACTCCATTACTGGCCCTTGAATTCTTTCCTGGGCAAAGCCAAGAACCCTCATGAGCTGAGTCTCAAGCTGGGGCTCACCTGTCCTGCCTCAGTGTGACTTTCCAACGTCAAGGTCTAGATATTGAACTAAACCAGGTTTTTCTTTTTCTTTTTCTTTTCTTTCTTTTTTTTAAGATGGAGTCTCGCTTTGTGGCCAGGCTGGAATGCAGTGGTGTGATCTCAGCTCACTGCAACCTCTGCCTCCCAGGTTAAAGCGATTCTCCTGCCTCAGCCTCCCGAGTAACTGGGACTACAGGTGTGTGCTACCACGCCTGGCTAATTTTTGTATTTTTAGTAGAGACAGAGTTTCACTGTGTTAGCCAAGATGGTCTCTGTCTCCTGACCATGTGATCCACCCGCCTCAGCTTTCCAAAGTGCTGGGATTACAAGCGTGAGCCCCGACGCCTGGCCAAAGTAAACCAGGTTTTTTAAAGATCACTTTGTCAATGCAATGTGTGCTTCAGATAAACTCTAGAGAGAACTGAAAGAAACAACCAAATGTACTAACATTACACATATTTGGCATGTGACTTTCAGCAAAGCCATCAAAGACAGCCAGAAACATTGCTACTCAGACGACTGGGAAGTGAAGGTGATGTGCATGGGGTAACTACTTTCAGGTATTCAAAATGTTTTTCAACAATAAAGGCATTAGATGCAGGTGAAGAGAGGAATAACTTTGTTTTCGTAAAGTGTTGAAACAGCCATACTTGTAAAATCACAATATGATTGTAGCTAATTTTAACATATGAAATGAAATATCAATATTCTGAGTAGACATGCAGTTACTATTTCTATTATAAAAGATTGACTCCTGGCATGGCCATTTAGCTGCTACATCAGACCTTAGCAAAGATAAAGGCTGCCTGCCTCAATGTCTCCATTTGTAATGTATTAATAGAAATAGTTATCTGACTCATAATGTTGTTATGAGAAAGTGTGTTAATTTATGTAAGGCACTTAGGACTGAGTTTACTGTAACAGACTTGTTAATTATTATCATCTTGTTGATATTGGCTGGTATTTGGGAATTTATGAAGTATTGTAACATTGTTTATTATTTTTCTCTTCTACACATTTGCATATGTTTTCTCCTCCTGTATAGATTTCGCTTGCCAACCCCTTCCACCAAACTTCTGTAATTTCTCTCTCCTCTGAATGCCTGGAAATCCAATGTTTGAGTTTCTAGTGACCCCAATCACATGTCATAGATTTTAAGGCCATATAGAATAAGCACTGGGCGACAATACGATCTCGTCACACTATGTACAGACAACAGAAGAGTCGGATTTGAGACTTGCTTCTGCTCATTAAAATATCTGTCACGTGAAGAAGTCACTTCAAACTTCTTGAGTTTTACTGTGGATGCCCTCCAGCGTGGGAAAGCATGGGACATCTCAGGAAGAAGGTATTAGGAGGACTTAGACGGTTTAGAGCAGGTCAGGTGATTTGGATAGGGCTTAAGAGTGGTGCTTTGCTTTGGGCTAGATGCTGTCAGGAAGCAGAACATAGGATGAGCGTGGGAATTTCTATAATTGGAGAATCTTAATAAATCTTATTTAGAAGGAGGGAGGACTTGAGTGAAACTAAAGCTGTTATGGGGAAGCAACGGTCTTTCCCATGGGCCAGGATGGAGAGAATTTTGAGCATTTCTGTGGTGTGAACAATGTTTGTGTTTTTGTCTGTGCTCAGGCGTGAATGCAGAGCTCCTGGTCCATCATGGTCACAGAATGTCCTTGTCTGGTGTTGCTGTTCTGTGAAATCGCGTTCAGCCGCATAGTATCAAGGCCTCACAAGGCAAACTCGATGGTGGCAGAGGCAGCTTTTTACTTTCTCAACTATTTTGATATCAATACACTGGGCATAAAGTATAATGTTGCAGGATTATAGTAAGGACTACATTAGACAGGTTTTAAAGTATGTAATGTGGTATCTGAAAAATATTCAGTACTTAAACTTAGTTGTATTTTGGTGCTGCCTTAGAAATCTGTAGAATATAAAATTCTTTCAACCTCTGTTGTGATTCTGGCCCTGATTTTCCTTAATTTTTCCATTTAAAAGTAATGAAATCAGACCCTCTGTTGTAGGCTCAAATGAGATAGCATTCCTCTTCTGTTCTCCTTACAGTGTGTTTGGGCAGCAGTTCTTCAGAATCATGACATGAACTGAGCTTAATTGTTGGTTTTACCCAAAGTTACAGAGGGGAAGAGGAGGAATTGGGTGTGAAAACATCAGTGAAAATGAATGTTATCACTCAGCAACGTGATCATCACAAACATATTTGAGCTTTAATTAGGTGTTCTACTGGGATATGGATTTTATTAAAGGAAAATATAAGATTAATTGCAGGCCAAATGCTGTGGCTCACACCTGTAATCCCAGCCCTTTTGGAGGCCCAAGTGGGCAGATCACTTGAGCTCAGAAGTTCAAGACAAACCTGGGCAGCATAGCAACCGATCCATCTCTACAAAGTTTATAAAAAATTAGCTGGGCATGGTGGCGCACACCTGTGGTCCCAGCTAATTTGGGAAGCTGATGTGGGAGGATCTTTTGAGCCTGGGAAGTGGAGGATGCAGTGAGCTGAGATTGCACCACTGCACTCAAGCCTGGGTGAAAGACTGAAACCCTAACTCAAAAAAAAAAAAAAAAAAAAAGAAAAAAAGATTAATTGTAGTTAAACCAATTGAAACCAGTTGTTCTTTCAGGAATTTCAAAGGAGAGTCTATTTGAAAGCCTTATAATCTGACAGTTATAAGGAAATCTTTTGAAATGGCTAGTAATAACTTGTTGCGGACTTACTTCTGATTGTATTAATCCTTTCTCCATTTATGGTGGCTAAAGTGAGGAGCTGAATCTGAGTATAATAAGATATGCTGAAATTTTGAAAAGAAAACTGGAAATAACATTGTAAAAGAGACATGTGAAGTGCCTACAGCTCAAGGACAGACTGACAAGTGTTTGGTCTTTGAAAACTGAATGTTCAAGTCACCTGGACTTCTATTTTAAATCCATTTTTCTAACACCTGGATTTCTATTTTAAATCTATTTCTTGTAAATCTTTTGCTACAGAAATCACTGTTGTGAGAGTTTGGCTCCAGGAAACCTAGACAACAGTTTCATAGTTATTAATATGCTTTAGAATTAATATTTAAATTTCCTGGAGTTAAAGCCTTAAAATAGTGAGAAATAGAGCAATCAATTCAATTTGATGAATATGGAATAAGATTTCCGAGACTGGTGTGTTTGAGTACATATGTATGTGTTTATATAATATTATAAAACAATATGTAATATGTAAATATCCTAGAAAAAGATAATATATAAGCTAACAGTAGAATCTCAATAGATCACTTTTGCATAAACAGCAGGCTGAATTTGTATATTTGAGCCAATTTCTGTTTGAAATAGAAAATCGTTTTTTAAACAGACATATATACATCTCAAATTTATAATTGAATTTACTAGCTGTTAAATATAATTTGTTAAAATACAATTCACAAATAAACATTTATTTTGATGTTGGGCTTATTTTCACAATGAATAATCACAGTGTTCTCTAACAAAAGGCAAATGAGCTTCCTAAATCCAAGTTTTAAATTTAGCAGGGAAAGCGTAGCATTTTCCAGCTTTTGTTGGTTTGTTTTTTAATAAGTGAAAGATTGGTTTGGCTCTGCTCTCAGGTGATGAGGCTGGTTTGGTTGGTGTTTTCTTTCTGATTTTGCATCAGTTGTGAGATTGGGGGTCTGTGTGTAGTTGCAAGCCTGTAATCGTGCACAGCTGTACTTGTCTTTCCCTCATCTGTGATGCTGCTTTTTTAGCAAACTGCTCAAGAAAAAACAATGTGAATTTGAAAGGTTATGCTGAAGTCAGAATACTAGAACTGCATTTTATTGTCAATGTGTGAAAGTTAATTTCCTGGATGAAAATGAAAAGTTTAAGAGAGATTAAATGACTTGCTCAAGATTCACACCTGGTTAGTGACTTGGCTTCTACCAGGCAAGCAATTCAGCTTGTTTTTAATTATTAAACTTCCTTTTATTGTTAGTAGTATTCATCAGTGCTTACAATGATTATATATTGTTATATATAATATATAGTAATACATTATACTAATGCCATTAATATACCACTATATGATATATAAGTACATTAATATACATGAGTATATCAAATATTAATAAGTTTCTTAGATTATGCATTACTTGAGAGCATTTATGACTAGTCTCAGATATCCAAATACTGTTCTTATACAAGATAAGGTAAGGAGCTGAAACATTGCTTTTAAAAGTTTCTTTAAAAAGCACAATATCCTCTAATGTTTACCATCTCAAGTGTCATAAAACAATAATAATACATAATATATTTCATGCTTTTATTAATGGCCAAATATTCCTGTGAATATTTCCAGTTGTCAAAAGTCATGTTGTGTGTTTATATAGGACAGAACAGAATAGCTTATTACTATTTTTTTTTCTAATTGCTGAGGCTAATTCATTTTTATGCAGAAAGTGGGATTTCAGAGCAGAAAGGGCTAGCAAGAGTGTGTGGCTTGGGAGATGATGCAGACATAGGGTGGAGCCACACTGCGTTCCACTGGAGAAGCATTCGGTTACTTTGAGCAACATTTAGTCTTCTGGCTAATGCAGTTAGCCATTTTTAAACTCATTTTTCCACTTGGCTCTTCAATTATCAATTTGACGATCAGGTCTAGTTATTTCCTAGGATTTCAATAAATAGAGCAGGCTATGGTTTGAAGGAATTTCAATATTAAGAGGCTGAGACAATGTAAGAACCAAAAGTCCTGATTTGGGCACTCTAGAAAAAGTGGCTCTGCAATTCCCTACTGTCTTGGGTGTGTTTGCCCCCTTTTTTTTTTTTTTTTTTTTTTTAAATGAAGAATAAACATCTAGGCATCTAGGACATAATGGGAGATGTTTAAAAAGCAGAAAAAAAGGATGTGCTATGGGCTTTTAAACATACATCAACAGGTTTCCTAACCCTAATTTTCCTCGATTGCTTCTCATTTAACTTTCTTTCCATTAAAAAAAAAAAAAAAAAAAAAAAAGCTACCATATAAAATACATGATTCTCCTCTGGGCTAGTTAGAAACAAATGTCCTCTATTCTAAGTAAATGAAGGAAAGGAAATTTGAAGAATTCCTATCTTCCTGCTAGATACCACTGCCATTCTTTATAGTTAAAAACCTGCAGTTACCTACAAACCTATAGTTACCTAAAACCTGCTAACTAGAAAATCCCTAATAAAATGCCTAACCTAGGTCAGCTTAACATGAAATTCTTTTACAGATCTGAATAATTATTTTCTCCCTGGGAAACAACTTAGTATCTCCATTTATGTTGAATGAAGAGTACCTGTATTTTTTACATGTTCCATGAAAGAATCAACTATTCAATTAAAAGTTGGCCATACACAAGAAATTCAGCAGTCTTTATCTTTTATATTTTATCAGTAAAAGATGATTTTTCCTGATAATTAAAAATATGTTCTGAATTACATAATAGTTTTTAAAATAGATTTTTCTTTAAAAAGTTACTATTAGTCAACAATTCCACTCCTATGTATATAGCCAGGAGAAATTTAAAAAAAAAAAGTCAATTCAAAAAATGTCTAAATGAATGTCCATGGCAGATTTACTTACAATTACCAAAAAGTAGAGATGGTCCACATGTCCAGCAAGTGATAAGTGGATAAATAAAGATAAATGGATAAATAAAAATATGTATATGAATATTATTCAGAGAAAAAAATGAATGAATTCTGATACCTGTTACAGTATGGATGAACTTGAAAATATGATGCAAAATGAAAGAAGTAATTCACTAGAGACCCATAATTTGTCATTTTATTCATATGAAGTTTCTGAAATAGAGAAAAATGCAGAACAGTGGTTGCCTTGAGCTGGGGTGGGTGACTGCTAATAAGTACATGTTTTATTTTAGGGATGACAAGAATGTTCTAAAATTAGAATGTGGTATGGTTGTACAGCTCTGTGATTGCACTAAAAACCTTTGATTGTACACTTTAAACAGGTGAACTGTGTTATATGTAAGTTATATCTCAATTATGCTATTTATTTTAAAATATACTATTTTGTTTTGAAATCTAGTATATTTTTAAAAATCTTGTTAGTGAAGGAATAGAAAATATACGTACAGGTAGCTTGACTTCACGGAAAGATAAATATTACAAGATTTTCTTAAATTAATACTACTTAAAGGCCTTTCTGGACTAAGTCAAATCTTTAATTTCTCATATACAGCATTCTCATGTCATAAATTAACAATGATAGCAACAAAAATATTCTTGAAGTGTGACATTTTGAGTGATGAGATATTTTACATCATAATTCTTAATAAATAATGCCAGTGGAGCAACATTAAACATGTTTAAAAGTCTTTAAAACCATTTTTATAACAAAAAGTATTATATCAAGTAAATTACCTATAAAGAAAATTTATTATCATAAGTTCAATCAGTATTTCTTGAGCCTTCATTATATACTATCTACTTGCATTTATCTGTCACTAGGCAAACCACTCTACTGATGATGTTCTCTCTCCACTGAGTTTTCAATATGGTAGAAAAACAGATTTGTCCACATACAATTGAGATAGTAAGACTAAAATAATTCTCACAATAATATGGAAATAATCAAAACTTGTAACTTCCAAAGTTATGCTCCGCTCTGGAAATTCAAGACCAGCATCCAGTGAGTGACCTATTATGAAGCTCTCTTGACCATCTCTGTTTATTTGCCTAAGAGGCACTTCAAGCTTTACACACGCCTGATGGGACTTCTAATCTCCATTGCCCACCACACTTGCTCTTCTCTCCGTGGTACTTAATTCTTCCTCATTCCCGGTTGTCAGGCCACAGATTGTAGTCATCTATGACTTTTTCTTTCACTCCCCACCTCCAATCTAGTCTACCAGCAGATCCTGCCATCCTTCCTTCCACATAAATCAGCCTCTAGTGGCTCTCACCAGGACCACTGCAGTGTTGTCTGTGAGCTTCTGACACAGCAGCTGGAAGGACCCTTCATGACCACTAAATAGACTATGTGCCATTCTCTGATTCAAACCCTCTGACAGCTGCCCTTGACACTTGGAATAAAACCCACTCTTCTTTGCCACACCCTCCAGGCCTGCACCTGCTGCTCCCTCCTCTTGTCCCTGCACTTTACCTCTCTCAGGTCGTCAGCATTCCTCTCCAATGCTGTGCTCTCTGCAATAATTTCCAACTTTCTGTACTGTCTGCTAGTTATGTCCTTCCATATATTTCCATGATGCTGCCCTCACCCCAGCCAGTTCTCCTCTCCTCCACTGTTACCTACTCAAAGTCATCCTTGAAGTCCTCAAAGTCATCTCTAATCCCTGCCCCTGGAATTTTCTCCATAGCCTTTACTGCTTCTTGCAATTACAGCAAATACATATTGTTCTATCTACGCACCGTCTGTTTCCCCTGCTAGAACAAAACCTCCCTGAAGTCAAGGCCCTTGGTGTTGTTTGACTCTGGGTCTCCCAGACCTGAAACAGGGCTTGGTATACAGCAGGTATTCACTAAATGTTTGTTGAGTAGACAGATGTGTCTGGAGAAATTAAGGAGACATAAGGGCTCATAGCAGCTTCACCCATGGATGGGTGATCTTTTTCGAAAGGATGATCTTTTTCACCTAGAATGAATGGAATAAGTTAGAATGGCACCAGATGCCATGATGGCAACTGGAGACAGAATAGGGAGAAAGATCTGAGTGAAAGGATATGTTATATTCAATAGAAATAGGAGTTTTGGGGGTAAGGTTAGTGCGTAGAATAAAATTGAAAAGTTGACGTCATATTTAGGGGAACCTTCAACATCAGTATTAAGAACTTTGAACTTTATGTTACAAACAACATGGAAACGAATGAAGAAATTGAGTTTTTAATAAATTTTATTGTGTACATATGTGGTTTATCACATGAAGTTATGGGATATGTAGATAGTAAAATGGATACTGTAGTGAATCAGATTAACATATCTGTCATCTCACATAGCTACGTATTTTTTTGTGACAAGAAAAGTTTAAATCTATTTACTTAACAAAAATCCCTACACAATAAACTTTTATGAGCTTTAATCCTTACTGTACGTCAGAGCTCTAGACTTGTTCCTCCCACAAATCTGCTGTTTTGCATCCTTGGACCTACATCTTCCCATTTCCTCCCCTACTCCCTGTCCATGGGTAACAGTGTTTTTTTTTTTTTTTCTTTTTGAGATAGGGCACCACTCTGTAGTCCAGGCTGGAGTGCAGTGGTGCAATTTCAGCTCACTGAAACCTCTGCCTCCCAGGCTTAAGGATCCTCCAGCCTTAGCCTCCCAAGTAGCTGGGACTACAGGCTCATGCCACTACCCCCAGCTAATTTTTGTATTTTTAGTAGAGACAGGGTTTGACTGTGTTGGCCAGCTAGTTTAAACTCCTGGCCTCAAGTGATCCACCCACCTCAGCCTCCCAAAGTGCTGGGATTACAGGCAAGAGCCACTGTGCCCTGCCTTGATTCTTGATCTCTGTGTGTTTGAGCTGTTTTTTTTTTTTTTTTTAATATTTCACATGTAAGTGAGATGATGCAATATTTTTCTTTCTGTGTCTGGCTTTTTTCACTTAGGAAAATGTCCTCTAGGTGTACTGATGTTGTGGCAAATGGCAGGGTCTTCTTTTTTAAGGTTGAATAATACTTCATTACACACACACACACACACACACACACACACACACACACACACCCCAGACACACATTTTCTTTATTCATTTGCCCACGGATGGACATTTAGGTTGTTTCCATATCTCGGCTTTTGTAAATAATGCTGCAATGAACATAGGAATGAAGATATCTTTACAAGGTGGTGATTTCATCTCCTTTAGGTATATGCCCAGAAGAGGGATTACGGGGTCATATGGTAGCCCTAGTTTTATTCCCTTAGGAACCTCCATATTCTTTTTAATACTCACTGTACCAGTTGACGTTCCCAATAGTGTATTAAGGCTCCCTTTCTGCCACACAGTGCAAACATCTGTTATCTCCTATATTTTTTATAAGAGCCATGTTTCCAAGTGTGAGGGGATGTCTCATAGTGGTTTTAATTTGCATTTCCCTCATGATTAGTGAAGTTGAGTGCCTTTTCATCTACCTGTTGGAATTTAAAAATCATTTGTTACTTTTTGGATTTTTTTTTTTTTGAAAACTTACATTAAGCAGTACTAGTTACTGAAGGGTCTGTTAAAGTGTTGGTCTGTTTTGTCTTACCATTTCTGTCTTCTGCAAAGGCTACAGTTTCAAATGCCTTAAAGAATGCACTGGGCAGGAAAACTGAATGAATGAGCTGGCCTGGCTGAAGTTCCTGTGAAAGTAAGCCTGGAGATGGCTTGCCCCGCCAAACCCCATTCACATTCAATTTTATTTTTTGAGCTTGGTGGTAAACATAACCCGTCTGCTGGTAGCATTGAGCCTGTGGGCTCTGAGTCCGCAAGAGTGCTCTCAAAGCTCAAGTGAACTCACTGTACTGCCTCTTGGGCCGGATACACTGTGGGATGTGGGGCTGCCTTCTGGACAACTGTTGCTCTTTGATGGCCATTTGCATAAATACAGAAATGGACAATCTGCACTTCCATTTGAATTTTTTTTGAAAAGAAAAAATACTCATTACTTAACAGTACCAAAATTAATTCAGCTATATTTCCTGGAAACTTTTAGGAGGTTAAATTTTACAGAAAAACACAACTATTGGGGGAAACATCTAGAGTTAATCAAGTGCCTGTTTTCACTTTTCTCTCATGGTCTGAAAGAATCTGTAACATCTAGAATGTGTTGTTTAAATGGTTAGAAGAAGCATAATATCTGGCAGAAGTTTTCAAAGGTAGGGATGCGTCCAAAGCCCCAAGCGGATGGGTGAAGGAGTTTGGAACGTTCCAGGTAACCTGAGATGATGGTAACCACATGGAACAGGTGGTTTCCATGGAGGCATATTCTCAACAAGGCCATCATAGCTCTCATTTGTTTTATGAACGTCGTTGAAATCCTTCAATATAGCTTACCTATCTAAATTAATCACAATTCAGCTAAACGATAATGATCTCTTTACATAATAAAAGTCTACCAGAAATTGAACTCAGAGGATTACAGGAGAAAGACTGTCTACATTTGCTGCAAGGTGCGGTGCTTGAGGGATGGAAGGGGGCCCGGAAATCTCAAACATCTCTTAAAAGTCCCTTTTAGAAAAAAAACACAATATGAACTGTATTTTTCTAAATTTTACACTACTAATAGGAAGACTTATCAAAGTGTTTTTTTCTCGTATTTGCATTTTCATGAAAATTTCCAAATGATTCAAACAAAGGATATAATCTCTTTTTTCATTCGGGATAATACATTCTTTGTGTTCTTGACCTTAATGAAGCAGGTGCTTAGCAGTAAATATAGATTGTTCTGCTAAAAGTTGGGGTCTAAAACCAATCTGCATTGTTGTTCTCAAATATTGCCTGCAAATGACAAAAGGTTTATTCAGTCCTTTTAAACGAGAGGATATTTTTTCTGCCTTCACTAAAACAGAGCCCCAGACAAAAATCTTTTTCATGTGTTTACTTGAAAAACAATGAAATGAGCTTCAGGAGTTCCATCCTTTCAGTTGGATAAATAAATTGCTAGTTGTTGCTATAATACACTAAAAAGACATATTCACATTAAAATAAGTGCCTGAAATCATATATTTTACAGAATAGAAGAATGCAAAACCCCCAGCATTTCATCTCTCTTATTTTCTAATAAATCACCATTTTATTTATCCTCCTTAAACCATACACATTCAACAGAAAGTAAAATTCTGATCCCATCAGTGACACCTTAAATAATGCATACTCCATGCTTAAAATTGTATGAGGACATTGACTTGGTAAATGTATAAAATCCCATTTAACTGATATGTTTGACACTGTGAAAGCAGAGCTTCTCCTTAAATCCTTCTGTTTATTGAGTCATTGTTCAAAATATTTGCTGCTCCAGCAGCTTAGTTCTCAGCAGACATCTTCATGATGTGACATAATGGAAACAAAAAAAAAAATTAAAGTGAAAAGAAATGAGAGTTGCAGCAAAGTGATGTTAAGCATTGCTATATTCTGAATGCATTTGCCAAATGCCTGTGTTGGAAATATCCCTGCCTGTGGTGTTGGAGGTGGGGACTTTCAGGGGGTGTTTGGGTCATGAGGGTGGAGCCTCAGGAATAGATTAATGCCCCGATTAAAGGCACTACTGGAGTGAGTTCTCCTTCTTTTGCTATTCTGCCATGTGAGGACGTGACCTTTCTCTTCCTCCAGAAGATACAGTGTCCAAGGCACTATCTTAAAAGCAGAGACCAAACTCTAACCTGCCAGCGCCTTGATCTTGGCCTTTGTGACCTCCAGAAGTATAAAAAAATAAATTTCTGTTCTTTATTTGTTACCCAGTCTCAAGTATTCCATTATAGCAGCACAAAATGGACTAAGATATAAAATGATGTGTTAGGACATTATTTTTTACAACAAAAATAAAATAGTGGAGTAATTTTTGCATCCCTGTCCACTTTACAATTAATATATGTAAAATTGTCAAGCCTTCCAGTGTGCTTCTGCTGACAAGCCCAATTGTAAACTTCTAGTCTTAGACATAATAATTGATTCAGTTGACCTGTGAACTGTGTGTGATCTGTTTTGATGGGAATGATAATTTTGTTGCTACTTTTATATCTGACCTTTTAAATGGAATATTAGAATGAGTTTTAAATAGAATGAGTTCCCTCAGAGAAACAATAGAGTTATCTATCCGCATATTATTTTAAAATAACAAATAAAAATTGTACTAGATAATAGACATAAGGTAAGGACAAATCTCAAAGTTACCTATAAACTGAAGGAAAAGAGACAATACATACTCATAAAAGAAATTTAGAATAATTAGACAGGAATATGTTAAATTAAGAATAACAAGAAACAAAGCAAGCCATAAGGAAATAACTGATAATTTTTTTCCCTTGGGTCTTCAAATTTTGCCTTCTTTACAGTGTCCTTAATTTTCAGAATGATACTGTGAAAATTATACGTTATTGAAAGAGTATAATAGTGATTTAAGATCATGCATGTGGTATATAACCTAGGATTTTGAACCAAAAAGTTGAATTTCTGCTATTCTGAGACAAAGTATCTTCAAAAGACTTCAATATGGCCTGGCCCGGTGGCTCACACCTGCAATCCCAGCAGTTTGGGAGGTCAAGCACGAGGATCCCCCAGCCCAGGAGTTCGCAGCTGCATTGAGCTATGATTGCACAACTGCACTCCAGTCTGGGTGACAGAGTGAGACCCTTTCTCAGAAAAGGAAAAAAAAATTTATTGTATATATAACTGTTAAACAGAAGACAGGGATTTAGCTCTAATAGTTTATCAACTCCAGGGCTCTATAATTCTCAAAATGTTTGAGAAAATAAATACTTCCAGTATTTTTTAATTGTCCTTTAGGCCCTATATTAATACATTTTATAAGGTGACCATATATATGTGTTTTTTAACTTCTGGAGTTAATTCATTTACAAAAATAATTAAAGCACTTAAAAATCAGACATCTCAGTTTTGTGTCTGAGTGTGTTGATGGTTTTTTTCATTGTTGAAGTATCATTGTCATTAAGCTGTGTCATGGTTATGTGTGTGTGTTAGATATGTACTGAACACCCATACAGACATATATACTTATATATGTAGGAGTTTGAATAAAAGAATTTTATCCTTGTTACTTTTATTGTTTTGACAATGAGTTAAATGTTCTTTGACAAGGGAAATGGAAACAGTAATTCTGACAGCGGCCATCAAGTTAGAGGCTGAAAGGGATTTTTTCAGGTTAATCCTAAATAATCTTTGAGAATGTGAATACACATTTGATGAAGCCCTAATGACATTTAAAATTTTATCACTGCTAATCTATTACTCTTCCTACATGTATGCATTTTTTAATGGTTCTGAATGAAAACTGCACTTCTAACTGTTCTCTCAAAGATCTTTTTTTTCAAACTCCTACTTAATACTTTCATAAGTATATTCTTTCATTTTACTTCCCTTCCTGATTGAGATTGTCTCATTTTCCAGGAATTCCTAAGTTCTTAAATTACTTCTTGATTCCACATTGTTCTCCTCCTGTGTTCTTTCCACCATTTTCTCTTTTCAAATTGCAGCAACAGATATCTTTCCCTTCGATCATTAATCATATTTCCATATCTCTTTCTGCCCAAAACTTGCTTAACCTCCAAAATCACACTAAAATTCAATTGACTTAGGAATCCAAAGCCATTTTTTAACAATGACAGGAAAGTAGGCATCTCCAGGGCTTTCTTATTTTCCCCAACATAAATTGTTCTTAATCTGCCACAGTCCTCTCCCAAGCTCTTCAATTCTTTACCGGTAGTTAGCCTGTCATGGATCCATCAGTGGGAAGACTTTATGTCTGAACTTTCTACAGTTTGACATATCTGCCTGAATTTTTTTTGCCATGTGATTAATATTTTCCCAGTTGCCTCACTTTGATATGGGATACATTCATCACCAGATGTAGCTTTAGGCATTATTTTTTCTTGTTTACACATAGATTATGTGTACATGATTTGCTTTCTGTGATAGCTCTTAAATTAGATAATCAATATTTCATCTAGTCTAACATCAAACTAATAAAATAAAATATCACATGTTATCAGCTTCATCTGATTTTTTGGCATGAAAACCAGTACTTGTAAGGCACTTAAACAATATTGTCGTGTTTCATATTCTAACAAGGGCAAAAATTCTGATCATCTGGAAACAATAAAGCTTACAGCTATTGACTTTATCTGCACGCATATGGCAGATTTGCTAATTTGTGATTTAGTTGTTTTGTATTTAATTATCAGATGCAGGAAAAACATATTTAGTTATTAATTAAATGCCTCCGTCTACCAGAGGAGCTATAAGCATATGAAGTTACACAAGGCAGGGCTTCTGACCTTGGACTGTCTGTAATAGATGAGAAAAACCTGTATACACACAAATATCTATAATGTCAATCCAATTATAAGATAGCTGTATCCAAAGTGCTATAGGGACACTCGGGATTATTAATTTTGTTTGCTCTTATTTAAAAAGGCTTTATTGATAGAATAGCATTGGATGTGGATCTTAAATGATCCTGAAGGATGTACTTGAAGAAAGTGTACATCAGAGGAATGGAGTAACGTTCCTGAGCATGGCAGATAAACCTGGTGATCAGCAGGACCACATTTGTAGAGATGACCATATAGCCATGTAAGATAAATGAAAACACAGCAATATTATATAATGAATAATGATATACATAGGTGTTATAGCTTTAATAAAAATATAAATTTAGGTCATTATTTGAAATTATATATTGTTCTATGACTTTTCTGTTACATAAATTATGTTTAGATAAAACAGTAAAACTCATATCAGTGTTGATTAATAGTAATTATGAGTATAACTAAAATTATATATGTCAAAAATAAGAGTATTTTTTATACTTATTCGTGTTCTGAGATATAGCAATTTATTTTAACTTCTTGTTAAACCTTTTATTGGATGTTTACATTTATTAGACTGTATATATTATGGAATGATAATATTGATAAATCTAAGAATTTTAAAAGAAAAATTTAAAAATAGGACTGCTTAAGTAGATAGTGCTTGTATTTTAAAAACTTATATATTGCATTCTGTCCACGCTCCAGTAGAATATTTTAAATCTTTATTTCCTAATATGGTTTGTCTCTGTGTCCCCACCCAAATCTCATCTTGAATTCCTGCATGTTGTGGAAGAAAGGACTGGTAGGAGGTAATTGAATCCTGGAGGCAGGTTTTTCCCATGCTGTTCTCGTGATAGTGAGTAAGTCTCACAAGATCTAATGACTTTATAACATGGTGTTTCCCTGCACAAGCTCTTTCTTTTTTGCCTGCTGCCATCCATGTAAGATGTGACTTGCTCCTCCTTGCCTTCTACCATGATTTTGAGGCTTCCCCAGCCATGTGGAACTGTAAGTCTAATAAATCTCTTTCTTTTATAAATTGCCCAGTCTCACATATGCCTTTTTCAGCAGCATGAAAATGGACTAATACATTTCCTTTTCCAATAATGCTTCTGTAGCCTTTAGCACATCATTTTACATGTTGTGGTAAAACTGAACATGATTAAACAGAAATTTCACTCTGACCGGCAGCTCTACTCCTACCAGACACTCATGGCACTGCTTCCAGGTGTCAGTCCAGTGTGATGACATCAAGCTAAACACTCTCTCAGCAATAGCATTGGAGCCTGGGATCCTGATGATTTCATTTACTAGCAACAGCAAGTTTTAGACCTGTAGGAATCAGTTGTCTGCTCTCCAAAAATTTCCATTTACTTTGTATCTACAGGGTTGTTTTGGTAGACCAGCTGTTTGTCAGTCAGGTCCTTTGCATCTATAAACTGATCTTACTATTTGTGCCTACAATGTCTGATATTTTTAACATTTCAAAACACATTGGATGGTATCTCAACTTAAATTGCTCTTTCTCAGGGAAAATACTTTTAAAACCCAAAGATAATTTGAACTTGTTAAATCAAAGGTAGTTTACAATTCTAGTAAAGAAATTGAGAAAGAACAATTTAGCTTGTTGGCCCATTTCTAGTAGGATATATTACCCAAATTAAAATATACATATATTTCCATTCTAAAGCAGTCATGTTTCAAAAATACATGTGATTTTAGGAGTTTTTTTCATAACCTACACATAACATTGAACAAAGGGGTAGACAATTCGTTCCTCTCAAGTCTCCTCACCTCTTCAAAGGTCATCAAACACTTTTGGAGAAGCAGCATGTAGGTTTCTGGTTTTTAATCTAGTGTTTTCTTTATTCTCATCCTCAATGAACATCAGATTAGTGAGGGACATGCTTCTTGTCTCAAACTCTGAAAGTATGATTTTATGGCAGATCAGCATTTTAACACATTTTCTATGGCTGGCAACAACGATAACCATCTTGTCTACAAAGACTATCTTCTTCCTACCTGTGATTTCAAAAAAAATGATGCTTTATGTTTCGAGGAAACTGAACAGTGGCCACAACTTTAATTATGAAAACCTCAACACCACAGAAAATCAAATCACACCCTGTTTTAGTAGTATTTTCTGCCGGGCGCGGTGGCTCAAGCCTGTAATCCCAGCACTTTGGGAGGCCGAGACGGGTGGATCACAAGGTCAGGAGATCGAGACCATCCTGGCTAAGCCGGTGAAACCCCGTCTCTACTAAAAAATACAAAAAACTAGCCGGGCGAGGTGGTGGCGCCTGTAGTCTCAGCTACTCGGGAGGCTGAGGCAGGAGAATGGCGTATACCCGGGAGGCGGAGCTTGCAGTGAGCTGAGATCCGGCCACTGCACTCCAGCCTGGGTGACACAGCGAGACTCCGTCTCAAAAAATAAAAATAAAAATAAATAAATAAATAAAGTAATATTTTCTACAGGGTATACAGGACACTTAGAAGATTTTTCTGGGGAGGGGTTTGGCGTATAGAATTTATAGTCTGTATGGAATTTGTGAACATTCATATGTGTGCTTTCTGTCAAGCATGCAGATAAACTAGCAGAGTCTATTTGGCATTGGACAACATATCAAGAATCAACAATTTTCATTTTATGCTTTCTGTGGTTTCATTAAAATCTTCATAGAAATCAAGATGATGACTTAAAACTCCATTTCTAAATCAAAGTACCTAAGAGCTAAGAAGAACATTTTTCACATTTTTGTTGACATTGTTGTTGCTGTAATTTGGTGCATCTCTTTATATACCACAAAAAGCACAATTGTTTGTGGTATCTGGCAAAATCAGCTCTACACTATATAGGCCAACACATCTGTTGTCAAAATTTTCCCTTTTGTTCAAACTAGAAACATCTTACTTGCAACTTCTGATGCAGGAAATGTGACGACTCAGTTTCATTGAGCAATCAAGAGAATGATATGATGTATCCATTTGTGTGGTGTGCTCAAACAGTAACGCCTCTATGTCCGTCTGGGTTTGGTGTCTTTTTGGAAGACAAACTATTTTGCTTGGGTTAGAAGCACTTGATTGTCTTATGCTCTACTTGTGAGACTTAGTTTCCATATGTGTTTTTACATTCTGTTCTTCACGATGCCGAAACCCCAATTATTTCCATATATTGTTCAGTATGCTCTGTTTTGGTTACTTGTCCTCCGATCCAATTGGTTGTATGTGTTCTTCTATCTGTCAAAATCACACGGTCGTTTAGCCTTGTACAGAGATATCTGGGTCATTCTCATTTGCACTATTTGAACTTTTAGGAAACACTGCCATACTATTTATAATGTCAGAAATTAAACTAATAACACCTTGATGCAAAGCACAGTAGTTAACCTGTAAGTAAAGCAAATAGACTGCAAGATGCATGGTTACAATGCACTTGAATCTTATTGCTCAGTTATGCAGCAATGAATGATCCATCACTTTGGACCACAAATCATGGTCGTGAACATCAGGGCCTGGGGGACAAACAGCAAAGGTAACCATGGAAAGTAGACCATTCTATGCCATATCCACTTGAAATGAAAAGCAGTGTTGATTTCAGGTCTCGTCTTTTCATCTTCCATTTGGGTTTTGCCCATTTGTTCTGTTGCTTTTTTCTCTTTATCAACAAAGTCGGCAAGTGCCTGGTTCCCTCCAAGCCATCTCTATTTGGAGCTATTAATGTGAATAATTATACAACTAACCCTTCTGTCTACCTGCCTTTTGGTGTTCGCTACCCAAAGTATTGAATTAATTTGTCCTCTTATGACTATCGAAAAGTGATTATTTTGGTAATTTTCATCTACCAGTTTAAGCATGGCAAGAAGACAAGTGTTGGTCCTGTATGAATATTTGTATTATATGTCACAATCACCTGTTTGTATCAGTAGTTCTAACAATTGAGTCTCAAATCATATCAATTTTCAGAACCACATTTATAAAGTAGAAATAAATTTTAGTGTATTGAAATCAAATCATTAGACCTATGTTAGACAACCCCATTGTTAAATAATGAAAACAATATGTCTTCTGCACAGACAATAGTTTTCAATAGCGTGCCTGTGTGTGTGCATGTGTATGTGTGTGTGTATATATATATATAACTTTGAGAGACGGAGTCCCACTCTTTCTCCCAGCCTGGAGTCCAGTGATGCAATCATAGTTCGAATACTTGGGGCTCAAGCCATCCTCTCACCTTGGCCTCCTGTGTAGCTGGAACTACAGGCATGCACCACCACGCATCGCTACGTTTTGTTTGCTTGCTTTTATTTATTTTACATACAGGGTTTCACCATGTTGCCCAGGCTGGTCTGGAACTGCTGGACTGAAGTGACCCTCCTGCCTTAGTCTCCCAAATTACTGGGATTGCAGGTGCGACACATTGCACCTGGCCATAATATTTTTGTTTTATTTTTACCAGCAATTTGTTCCAACCCCCTCAGAACTGTAAACTTCTTTATTTCTATACATTCCTAACTGCTAATTTTACTGCAGTCAATATTTTTACAGGTGGAATAAACATAGCATTTCCTTCTGTAGACAGAAGGTGATAGAGTTAACCTCATGTACTTTCATCCAATAAGACTCCAAGTCAAATGCCACCACACTGCAGCACACCCAAGAGAGCCTGGTCTACCTGCTTCCAGGAGTCCCCACAATGTACAAGAAAAGGCTCAAAGTAAATTTAACTTTCCATTATTTTTTTTTCTGGAGTTATTTCTTGTTGTACAAAGATTTCCAGACAACTGCTTTGCCATTTCATTCATTGCCATTTCTGCTTTATCCAGCAGCATGGAGCCTGAGCTTTGAAAAATCTCTTGACCAGAGTGATTTTTATTTTCCTCACACATAAAATGGAAATTGTAATATCTTTTTGGGCATATCAGGGCTATCATGGGAAGATAAAGCCATCAAACTATAATATTGGTTATGAAAGCACTTCCAACAATTCTAAAGATGATAAAACAGTGGATGACCCACTGTTGCACAAAATTCTAGTGACAAATTCTAATTCAACCACACTTGTTCTTAATAACAGATTGCTCCGTTTTTCATAATTATTCTACATATTAATATCACTGTGAAGTCATTACAACAGCTGTCTCTTTTTGGTCACAGATGTTTTATTTTCAAAGAAAACAAAATTGTGGACTTTTTTTCCCTTGCAGTTCTGATTGAACCAGTTTTATATCCAAAGAACTACAGAAATATATATTCTTGCCTATCCATAATGTACAGCCATTATCATAGTCTTATAAGTTAATCTTTTTTATCATAGTTTATTCCTTTTGGTATTTAAAAAAAACATCCTATTAACAGACAGCACAAAACGGATAGAAAAGTAGGAAGAGAGAAAATTAAATAGCCAATTAGAAAAATATTGTAGAATTGCAATTCCAGAGTATGGATAAGATATCATACCAGGCTGCTGAGCAAGGCGAGGAAGGCTTCTTTAAGGAGGTGACAGATGAACTGAGTGAGGATATAGAATGAGAAATGTAAGGAACGTAAGGAAGCCGCGGTGCAGGGAAGAATATGTGTGGCAACAAGAGGACATTACTGTAGGGTTTGTAGACCATCAATTTGGTACCATTTCTGGAGCCATTAATTCTTCATGTCAGGGTAAGTTTAACACAGGCTTGTGGCTGGGCACAGTGGTTCATGCCTGTAACCCCAGCACTTTGGGAGGCCGAGGTGGGCAGATCACTTGAGATCAGGAGTTCGAGACCAGCCTGGCCAACATGGTGAAACCCATCTCTACTAAAAATACAAAAATTAACTGTAATCCCAGCTGCTCGAAAGGCTGAGGCAGGATAATTGCTTGAACCTGGGAGGTGGAGGTTGCAGTGAGCCAAGATTGTGCCAATGTACTCCAGCCTGGATGATAGAGTTAGACTCTGTCTCAAACAACAACAACAACAACAACAAACAGACAAGTTTGTAAAAACAAAACACGCGTATATTTGGAGCCTATCAGAGTGCCTTAAAAGATGCAGGTGCCCAGATGTCTATCAGCAGGATAATCATAATATTATTGTAATTTAAATGATATTATCATTAACATTTAAAATTATTGATCCTATTATTTCTTCTCTTTTACTCCTATTGTCTGTCTTCAAATTATTTCTTTTAAGTTTTACAATAACCTTCTAAGAATTAAATGTGCATTATAATTTATACCATCTTATATTTACTGACGACTTATGGCATGTTGCAAAGACAGAGTGTGTTGGTGGAGCGCAAAGGTACTGAGAATGTGGCACAAACAAGACATTAAATATGGGGGAAGGTAGAGACAGATGAGATTTCTTAGCAGTAGTTTGTGATGTGGTTGGTCTGATGACATTCACATTCCAATTATTACTTCTGCTTCCGTAGTTGTATCGTTAATCTTTGCAGGTATAGAATGATAGGGCTGCCCTCACTCACAGAGTACCTCTGGGGAACTGAATCAGAGATGCTCTTCTAGTAGGCTCAGTCTCTGAGTCACTGGACTTCAGCTCCCTGAGTGAGGCCTGAACTCTCCAAACACCATGCAATTAAAAAGTCAGCATCCTATCTGCTTCTGAAAACCGTGTCATCTCCACAGATATCATTCACTTTTTCCTTTTCGTTCTCAAACCTGTAGTCAATCACCTGGAGGGATTTCTTTCAATGTCTGTCACTCCTTGTAACTGACAGTCATTTCTATGTGACCATAGAGGGGAAAATAGACAAACTCTGTACGCCTTTATAAATGTTCTGAACCTAGTCTGCCACCACACCTGTACAACCATCCTCTCAGTTGGTTCCATCTCAACTAGGTGTTCCATTGTTCCAGGAGTCAACTTAGGATGTTTTGTCTGCCACAATTTCATGTTTTCTGTCTTCTTGAAACAAACGCCTCCAGCTATAATCCACTGGCTTGTTAGACTCATAAGGAGTTCATCAGATACCTTTAACATCGAGAACTCTGTAGCTTTTTGAGTTGAGTGTGGAAGATACATGGCTTGATTTTGCTGAGATAATACAGCAAGCTGGGTTAAGGGCACAGGTGTCCTTGTTGCTGGAAGCTTTAGTGTCTTGTCTTTACAGAATATGTAGGAGTTGAGTGAAATTGCTTAAATATTTCTGTTAGCCTCTCAAGTACATTATGTTATTATTCATTATTTCTTATATTACATTGTGTTTCTACATAATAAACTTGAAGAGTAAACCCCAAGTGTGTGACGACTATATAGATATTAACCTTTAAAAAAAAAAACCTTAAGTTCAGGGGTACATGTGTAGGTTTGTTACATAGGTAAACATGTGTCATGGAGGTTTGTTGTACAAATTATTTCATCACCCAGGTATTAAGCCTAGTACCCATTAGTTATTTTTCCTGATCCTCTCCCTTTTCCCACCCATCACCCTCTGATAGGCCTCAGTGTGTGTTATTCCCCTCTATGTGTCCATGTGATCTCATCATTGAGTTCTGATTTGTAAGTGAGTACATGCGGTATTTCATTTTCTGTTCCTACATTAGTTTGCTAGGATAATGGCCTGCAGTTCCATCCATATCCCTGCAAAAAACATCATCTTACTCTTTTTATGGCTGCATAGTATTCCATGGTATATTTTCTTTAGCCCATCTATTACTGATGGGCATTTAGGTTGATTCTGTGTTTTTGCTATTGTGAACAGTACTGCAATGAGCACAAGTGTGTGTGTGTCTTTGTAGTAGAATGACTTACATTTGTTTGGGTATATATTCAGTAATTGAATTGCTGGATTGAATGATAGTTTCTGTCTTTAGTTGAGGAAGCACCACACTATCTTCCACAATGGTTGACCTATTTTACACTCCCATCAACTGTGTGTAAGCATTCCTTTTTCTCCACAACCTTGCCAGAATTTGTTATTTTTTAATAATAGCCATTCTGACTGGTGTGAGATGGTTTCTCATTGTGGTTTTGATTTGCATTTCTCTAATGATCAGTGATGTTGAGATTTCTTTCAGATGATTGTTAGCTGTATGTATGTCGTCTTTTGAGAAATGTTCATGTTCTTTGCCAGCTTATTTTATGGAGTTGTCTGTTTATTTCTTGTAAATTTGTTTAAGCTCCTTATAGATGCTGGATGTTAGACCTTTGTCAGATGCATAGTTTGCAAACATTTTCTCCCATTCCATAGGTTGTGTTTACTCTGTTGATGGTTTCTTTTGCTATGCAGAAGCTCTTTAGTTTAATTAGATCCCATCTGGCACCTTCATCATTAAATCTTTACCCATGCCTGTGTTCTGAATGGTATTGCCTAGGTTATCTTCTTCCAGGGTCTTACAGCTTTGTGTTTTACATGTAAACTTTTAATCCATCTTGACTTAATTTTCATATATGGTGTAAGGAAGTGGTCTGGTTTCAGTTTTCTGCATATGACTAGTCAGTTATTCCAGCACCATTTATTGAATACAGGATCTTTTCCCTATTGCTTCTTTTTGTCAAGTTTGTCAAAGACCAGATAGTTTTAAGTGTGAGGTCTTATTTCTGGGTTCTCTATTCTGTTCCATTGGTCCGGGTGTCTGTTTTTGTACCAGTACTATGCTGTTTTGATTACTGTAGCTCTTTAGTGTAGTTTGAAGTTGGGTAGTTTGATACCTCCGGCTTTATTCTTGTTTAGGATTGCCTTGACTATTCAGGGACTCTTTTGATTCCATATAAATTTTAAAACAGTTTTCTCTAGTTCTGTGAAGAATGTCAATGGTAGTTTAATGGGAATAGCATTGAATTTATAAATTGCTTTAGGCAGTATGACTATTTTAATGATATTGATTCTTCTATACATGAGCATGGAATGTTTTTTCCCATTTGCTTGTGTCATCTCAGATTACTTTGAACAGTTGTTTGTAGTTCTCCTTGGAGAGATCTTTCACCTTCCTAGTTAACTGTATTCCTATGTATTTTATTATTTTTGTTGCAACTGTAAACGGGAATCCATTCATGATTTGACTCTCAGCTTGACTGTTACTGGTTTATAGGAATGCTAGCAATTTTTGCACATTAATTTTGTATCCTGAGACTGCTAAAATTGTTTTTCAGCTTAAGAAGATTTTTGGGCTGAGACAATGGGGTTTTCTGGATATAGAATTCTGTCATCTGCAAACAGGGATAATTTGACTTCCTCTCTTTCTATTTTGAATGCTCCTTATTTCTTTATTTTGTCTATTTGCCCTGGCCAGAACTTCCAGTAATATGTTGAATAAGAGTGTTGAGAGAGGGGATTCTTCTCTTGTGCAAGTTTTCAAGAGGAATGATTCCAGTTTTTGTCCATTTAGTACAATATTTTCTGTAGGTTTGTCACGTATGGCTCTTATTATTTTAAGATATGTTCCTTCAATATGTAGCTTACTGAGAGTTTTTAACATAAAGGAATGTTGAATATTATTGGAAAGACTTTTCAGCATCTATTGAGATAATCATGTGGTTTTTTTTTTTTTTTCTGTCTTCAGTTCTGTTTATGGAAGGAATCACATTTATTGATTTGTGTATACATACCAGAATCCCTAGGACACAGCTAAGACAGTATTAAGGGGGAAATGTATAACACTAAATGCCCACATCAAAAAATTAGGAAGATCTCGGCCAGGCGCGGTGGTTCATGCTTGTAATCCCAGCACTTTGGGAGGCCAAGGCAGGCGGATCACGAGGTCAGGAGATCCAGACCATCCTGGCTAACACAGTGAAACCCCGTCTCTACTAAAAATACAAAAAGTTAGCCGGGCGAAGTGGCAGCCGCCTGTAGTCCCAGCTACTGGGGAGGCTGAGTCAGGAGAATGGCTGAATCCGGGAGGCGGAGCTTGCAGTGAGCCGAGATCCGGCCACTGCACTCCAGCCGGGGCGACAGAGTGAGAGTTCGTCTCAAAAGAAAAAAAAAAAAAAATAGGAAGATCTCAAGTTGATAACCTAACATCACAACTAAAAGAACTAGAGAACCAAGAGCAGACAAATCCCATAGCTAGCAGAAGATAAGAAATAACCAAAATCAGAGCTGAACTGAAGGAGATAGAGACAGGAAAAAAAAAACATTCAAAAGATCAATGCATTCAAGAGGTGTTTGTTTTGAAAAAATTAATAAATAGACCAGTAGCTAGACTAATAAGAAAAGAAAGAAGATTAAAATAAACACCATCAGAAATGATAAGGGGGATATTACAACTTATCCCACAGAAATACAAACAACCATCAGAGAATATTATAAACATCTCTATATCCATAAACTAGAAAATATATAAGAATTTGATAGATTCTTAGGTATATACACTCTCAAGACTGGACCACAAAGAAATTAGAATCCTGAACAGACCAATAACGAGTTCTGAAATGGAGGCAGTAATAGCCTACCACTAAGAAAAGCCCAGGACCAGACAAATTCACAGCTGAATTCTGCCAGATGTACAAAGAGCCAGTACAATTTCTGCTGAAACTATTCCAAAAAATGGGAGAAAAAAGGGGAGTCCACCCTAACCCATTCTATAAGGCCAACATCATCCTGATACCAAAACCTGGCAGGGGCACAACAAAAAAAGAAAACTTCAGGCCAATATCCCTGATGAACATTAATGCAAAAATCCTCAAAAAAATACTAGCAAACTGAATCCAGCAGCATATCCAAAAGCTTATGCATCATCATCAAGTAGGCTTCATCTGCAGAATCCAAGGTTGGTTCAACACTCTTTTAAAAATTTGTTGCTTGTAGGTAAATAACAAAATCTCGCACGGTGTTTATCACCCAGTGGATACACATGTCCACCCCATAGGTCTTGTGCATGGCATAACTGTGTGGTGCTTACCCTAACGTATTTTAAGTAATCAAAGTTTTCATACTGTTGGTTATAAATCCCCATTTTTTAAAACAGAAGTCTTCCATTTATTTGTAAGTGCCTTATCAACAATATATTCATCATCCAGAAGAATAAGAAATGCCCTGACACCTGGAAAGTTGTTTGCCAAGTGATTTCTGTGTAGGATTGCGAGTGAAAATTACCAGTACTTTGCCCATTCTTAGTTACTCCAGATAATTTTCAAATATTAATATTATCCATCTAGAAATGAATGTTCATGTGCTTAAAAATAAGACATTTTATATGTTGTGGCAAACATGTCCTGATGTGTGTGAGAGTAGGCGGTAGATGATGCTCCTCACCCACGGGTGGTCTGGAACTCATCAGATAATGGCAATCATCTGGGGACACACAGAAACTGCACTGAGGAATTCATGTTTATAAGTAGATCATGTTCTACTTTATGTATAATGAGGTCTCTCTGTTTACAAGTTGCTAGAGGCTTCACTAAAATTAGGTTTCAGAGTCTTCATGGACAGATAACTCTTCGTAGACTCTTAGTGAAGTCTTTGTATGGAATATATTACACAAAGACTTCACTAAGAAAATAATTGTACTTTTTCTCAAAAAAAGTTTACCTCCATGAAACATGATAAAAAATGAACTCCTTTGAATATCCAAAAGCAGGGAGTTGAAATACTACATGAAAAGAAGAGAATGAGGAGAAGCAAAGAAAGGCCACACTCATTTTTGTGCTTTTTTCTCAGGAAAAATCAGATTTGAAAGAAGATGTCAGAAATTAAAACTAAAACCTCCTTATGTCACCTTGTGTGCCTCTATTTTCCGCCAGGCTTTGGCTGGCTCTTTCCACATCCCATGTGAGAGCAGCAAGGTTCACTGATTGCAGCCCGGGACACATCACCAATGTAAGAGGGCATCTGGCATCTCTATTGCCTGAGATCCAGACCTGCTCTGTAGCCTCAGAGATGTGGGCATCCAGAAAAGGGGAGATTTGGGCCACGGTTTAATACAAAAGCTGTTTCTTCCTAGATTTTTTGGATCTTGCTTTCCCTGTTCGCTTACTGACAACTCTTTCTATGATCTTTCCCCTAAGAATTCCTTTCAGCTAAAAAGTGAGGTCTTTTTTCTTCACCAGTTAGTAATTATGAGATGAGTCTGGTACATATCAACCCAGGTCCTGGAGAAAAAGCCCACTGGGTCCAATCAGTTTAGCTCTGTTCTGATCCATGAGGACAGATGAGTATCCTGGGTGTTTGCAATCTTGGCCATAGAGGAAACCAACCCTTGTTAACATTGATAAATATTTTGAGCACTCAATTTTATGCCTGTAACCGAACTAGATTCTAGAGATAAAATGGGTTGTAAAAATGTGTAGGCTTGTAGGATTTAGAAGGGTGGGAGGTGGAGGAAGATATACATAAAACAATTTCACAAATGTATGGAAAAATACGACTTTTAAGTGCCATGAGCACATATAACAGAAAAACTTGTCGTCATCTAGAGATCTGGACAAGTTTCCTCAAGGATGTAATTATCTTAGAATTAACAATAAGAAGTGATGGGGAGGTATAGTTTGAAGTCAGGTAGCATGATGCCTCCAGCTCTGTTCTTTTGGCTTAGGATTGTCTTGGCAATGCGGACCCTTTTTTGGTTCCATATGAACTTTAAAGTAGTTTTTTTCCAATTCTCTGGAGAAAGTCATTGGTAGCTTAATGGGGATGGCATTGAATCTATAAATTACCTTGGGCAGTATGGCCATTTTCACAATATTGATTCTTCCTATCCATGAGCACGGAATGTTCTTCCATTTGTTTGTATCCTCTTTTATTTCATTGAGCAATGGTTTGTAATTCTCCTTGAAGAGGTCCTTTGGATCCCTTGTAAGTTGAATTCCTAGGTATTTTATTCTCTTTGAAGCAGTTGTAAATGGGAGTTCATTCATTATTTGGCTCTCTTTGTTATTGGTGTATAAGAATGCTTGTGATTTTTGCACATTGATTTTGTATCCTGAGACTTTGTTGAAGTTGCTTATCAGCTTAAGGAGATTTTGAGCTGAGACGATGGAGTTTTCCAAATAGACAATCATGTCATCCGCAAACAGGGACAATTTGACTTCCTCTTTTCCTAATTGAATACCCTTTATTTCTTTGTCTTGGCTAATTGCCCTAGCCAGAACTTCCAACACTGTATTGAATCAGAGTGGTGAGAGAGGGCATCCCTGTCTTGTGCCAATTTTTCAAGGGGAATGCTTCCAGTTTTTGCCCGTTCAGTATGGTATTGGCTGTGGGTTTGTCATAAATAGCTCTTATTATTTTGAGATACATTCCATCAATACCAAATTTATTGAGAGTTTTTAGTAGGAAGGGCTGTTGAATTTTGTCAAAGGCCTTTTCTGCATCTATTGAGATAATCATGTGGTTTTTGTCTTTGGTTCTGTTAATATGCTGGATTACATTTATTGGTTTGCGTATGTTGAACCACAAGGCTACAGTAATGAAAACAGCATAGTACTGGTACCAAAACAGAGATATAGACCGATGGAACAGAACAGAGTCCTCAGAAATAATACCACACATCTACAACCATCTGATCTTTGACAAACCTGACAAAAACAAGAAATGGGGAAAGGATTCCCTATTTAATAAATGGTGCTGGAAAAACTGGCTAGCCCTAAGTAGAAAGCTGAAACTGGATCCCTTCCTTACACCTTATACAAAAATTAATTCGAGATGGATTAGAGACTTAAATGTTAGACCTAGCGCCATAAAGACCCTAGAAGAAAACCTAGGCAATACCATTGAGGACATAGGCATGGGCAAGGACTTCATGTCTAAAACACCAAAAGCAACGGCAACAAAAGCCAAAATTGACAAATGGGATCTAATTAAACTAAAGAACTTCTGCACAGCAAAAGAAACTACCATCAGAGTGAACAGACAACCTATAGAATGGGAGAAATTTTTTGCAATGTACTCATCTGACAGAGGGCTGATATCCAAAACCTACAAAGAACTCAAACAAATTTATAAGAAAAAATCAACCCCATCAAAAAGTGGGCAAAGGATATGAACAGACACTTCTCAAAAGAAGACATTCATACAGCCAACAGACACATGAAAAAATGTTCATCATCACTGGCCATCAGAGAAAGGCAAATCAAAATCACAATGAGATACCATCTCACACCAGTTAGAATGGCGATCATTAAAAAGTCAGGAAACAACAGGTGCTGGAGAGGATGTGGAGAAATAGGAACGCTTTTACACTGTCAGTGGGACTGTAAACTAGTCCAACCATTGTGGAAGACAGTGTGGCGATTCCTCAAGGATCTAGAACTAGAAATGCCATTTGACCCAGCCATCCCATTACTGGGTATATACCCAAAGGATTATAAATCATGCTGCTATAAAGACATATGCACACATATGTTGATTGTGGCACTATTCACAATAGCAAAGACTTGGAACCAACCGAAATGTCCATCAATGACAGACTGGATTAAGAAAATGTGGCACATATACACCATGGAATACTATGCAGCCATAAAAAATGATGAGTTCACGTCCTTTGTAGGGACATGGATGCAGCTGGAAACCATCATTCTCAGCAAACTATCATAAGAACAGAAACCAAACACCGCATGTTCTCACTCATAGGTGGGAAATGAACAATGAGAACAGTTGGACACAGGAAGGGGAACATCACACACCAGGGCCTGTTGTGGGGTGGGGGAAGGGGGGAGGGAGGAGGGATAGCATTAGGAGATATACCTAATGTAAATGATGAGTTAATGGGTGCAGCACACCAGCATGGCACATGTATACATATGTAACAAACCTGCACGTTGTGCACATGTACCCTAGAGCATAAAGTCTAATAAAAAAAAAAAACAGAAGTGATGGACAGGAAGCCCGAGATCATTTGCATGTGCAAAGCCATCCACTACATCCTGCAAAAGAGTTGAGGGAACGGAGAAAAGCCACCTAAACAAAGACCCTAAGTGTACATAAAAGGTTTTTGATTTTGGTTAAATTTTAGGTAGCAATATTAGTGCAAAATTGCTTAAAGAAGTTGTGTACAGATGTTCATTTTTGCCTTCAATGAATAGTTATTGAAAATGTTCTGCAAACTTCATTCTCTACTGAGTACAAGAAATATAGAAATAAATGATGCATGACCTCTGCCTGTTCCCAAGCAGTTCAGTTCCCAACCTACTTACAATTATATTGTTGAATATCTGATGGTAAATGAGATGTGGGGAATGGATATAATTAATGTGGTGGAAGGTAAAGTCCTTGTTTAAAATATGTTGCTGTCTGTTGAGTTGTTTGCCCTGCAAAATTGCTTAGCACCTCACAAAACATGAGGACTGATGTCGTTGCATAAGTCTGAAACTTTAGAATGCTGGGAAACAGGAAAGGAACTGATGGGATCCAAGTATTGAGGTTACTGAGGCTCTAGAAGAAGTGCCAGTAAAGTGACTAATTAGCAATCATTAAAGTGAGTGACACTGAAGAATCTAATTGGCAATCACTAAGAGAGGCAACCGTGAAAGGCACTATCTTCATCTCCAAAATGATCACAGACATGCACAGCAGCTCTGGAGCCTTCATCATGGAGAAGATAGGAGTTACACATGCAGCCCTACTTCATAACACTTAGATCATAGCTGTACATTTAGGAAGTTTGCTGAAAACTCAGGTCTTTTCAAGCCTTATGTGAGTTACCTAGCATTTATGAGGCTATCATGTCCCGTGAAGTTATAAACATAAGCAGAATTTGATATCCCATTGTGTTCCACTGGTCAAGTACTTTGATCACTGGAAATACCCTAAAGACAAATACTCTGCAAAAATGATTTCTCTGAGAGGCTTTCCAACTAAAAATAGATTACTGTGTCTATGAAGTAGAGTTTCTCTGCTGACTTTCCCTGCTTATGTTTTATATGTTCTTGGAGTTCTGATTCAAACAATAAATATTGCCTGCTGTTGTCCATAAAGGAGATGTTCTCAGGAACTTCATTGTACCCTTATGCTACCATGTAGAACTCTGTACAAATATCAGAATATCTTCTGGATTTAATTCCTGCTTATCTCTCTCTGCTTTGCATAATACCAAGTGTCCTATATTGCACTCAGAATGAGAGCTACCAAGGAATTGGGGACATGTATTCATACGGTCATTCATCCAACAATATGTGTTGGATGGCACTGGAAATCCAAAAATGGGTGGTAAAAAGCCCTGTTAAGGTCTTGTTTGTTCTTTACTTAAGCTGGAGGAGGGAGAAGAAAAAACAGAAGAAAGTCCCTCTCACTTGAGAGCATATACTCTTCCCCTGCCAAACTAGTTCTCCTTGTCAAGGCCTCATGGGGATTTCATAATATGAAAGAATAATTTCAGTTTCAGATATCTAATATGTTCTCATGATTGAAAATATGACCATTCCCCAAAGTAATTTGCCAGAAAGTTTTTATAAAGCAAAAGAGTCACAAATGGACACAAAACTAGTTCAATTCCATATTGAATACAGAATATGCAGGAAAAATAGACAATTCACTTTTTTTAGAATTACTGCAATATATTAGAATATTGGGCACACTTTTTAAATTTCAGTTACTATCCTACGGTTAACAAGCTATAGTGAATGATGACTTTCTCATTCTTTTCTGGCCTTCTATACTGTGCTATAGTGATCTGGTGGATAAAGAACAAGACTTTACATTTAGAAAATTTACATTTAATGCTGAGTTTTCCATTTACTTACTGTTTAATGGTAAATAAAACATTTAATCTTCAAAATTGCGAAAATTATGATGATAATACCAATAGTACCTATTCCTTAGAATTTTTATGTGAATCTTACAAGAATTTATATATTTGCTTTAAAATAGTATTTTTATCTCTAAAGCTTTTTTAACTATTATATTTATGTAGCATTTATATTTAATGCTATTAATTTAAAATTTAATATATTAATTTGTATTTAATGAAGATTGCTGACCTTTTGCATACTAGTTTTAATGATATAGTAATGTCACAAGTGTAAGAGATTAAATATGAAATTCCAACTTGAAACTCTGATTCCTTTCTATGTAAATCTTATTCACATCTAATAAAAGTCAGTGGTTCAAAACTCTTAGAACCAAAATTGTACAGTTTAAGAAATTATTCCTATTCTAAGATTATCTGAAGTCTATTCTGTCTAGTGATTTCTTCCTCAAAAGGCCTACAGTTTTGTATGCAGGTTAAAAAATAAAAAATACTCTTTATAGATTTCCATGACATATAGAAATCAGATTTATTAAAACCAGATTTATTATAGATGGACATCTGATTATATGAAAACCAAATATACATTTCATTTTACCAAATCGAATGTGCTATCAATTTTAAGACTACAAAAGAGAAAAACACAATTAAAATGTGACAAGCCATTGACTTTGTTATATATCTAGATTTCAGATATAAGACATGAGGAATAAAGTTGTCTTTGAATCACGGAAATTTGGGACTTTGAATGAGATTTATATGCATTTTACCTAACTTAGCTGAAAGCATTCATTTTGCTGGTCATACAATATTAATTCATCTGTTCATTTAACTTATGGATAGTGATTCCTGTGTGCAGGCATAATGCTAGATGAATAAAACAGACATAATCAGTGCATTATGTTTACATATGGGAGCTCACATGCTATTTGGGAGGTAGACGTCAATCAGATAATCCCACCAATAAACGTAAAACTGCAACACCCTTCTGGGAGGGCATTTAGACAGCTTACATTTGGCATGGAGTTGGGGAAGGCCTCTCTGGGAGAGTTACATGGGGCTGAGGCCAGGAGGATGACAGAGTGTTAATTGAGAAGGGGAAGAAGTGGCTTGTGATTTACATATTAAAATTTATTATTCATAGTGCACGTTGCCAATATGGCTTGGGACCTGCTTTGGGACTGCATTTTCTCATATTCTTCTCCTTGACTGTCAAAGCCTCACAGTTTCCCTTCTGTGTTTGACCTCGATCCATTTCTCATCCTGAGCCAGGCCAAAATATATTTCTGTTTACCCAGGACAACTATTCCAGGCCACTTCCCATGCTATTGCTGAAAATTAATTTTATGGGCTATTTTTATTATATTGCTAAAAGCTCTGTTTATTTCTCATGTGTTCTGCAGAATGTGCCTTTCTACATTTCTTAAAATAGCAGTTATTACAGTTTCTCCCTTTCTTCCCTTGTTTTTAATTCCAATGCTCACCAAATGATATCTGAGTTTTCTCCTATGCTGTCGATATGGAAGCATATTATAAATTGCTTTTCATTGAGGAGTAACATCCTCCACGAGGCCCCTAGTGTATTAGTCGAGGTTCTCTAGAGAAACATAACCAATAGGACGTGTGTGTGTGTGCATAGACAGAGAGAGACAGACTTGTTGTAAAGAATTGGCTCATGCCACTGTGAGGGCTGGCAAGTCCTCGATCTGCAGGGGAGGCAGAGGCAGGAGACCCAGGGAAGAGGTGATGCTGCAGCTCAAATCCAAAGGGCATCTGGAGGCAGAGCTCCTTCTTCTCGGGAGAGAAAAGTCTTTTCTCTTAAGGCTTTTGTCTGAATGGATGAGGCCCATTCGTATTATGGAGAGTGATCTGCTTTACCCAAGGTCCATGATTTAAATGTTAATCTCATGAAAAAATACTTTCACAGTGACATCTAGATAGGTGTTTGACCAACCATCTGGGTACCACGGCTTAGCCAAGCTGACACATAAACTAAACCATCACACTAAGATAATCAGTGTCATGCAAATGGCAGAATTAAGGATCAAAGTGTATTTTCCTCATGAGTTAAGTCAACTTCTTCTACTTCTGCTAAAGCTTATGATATTTCTATGCCTTGACCATGTAAAAACACTTAAAGACCACAGTATATTGGAGCAGAGGACTCCTCTCAAAAACTTCCTATCCTCTAGGGGCCCTTCAAATATCACCTTTTCCAAGAAGTGTTGCTTATGCTGTTAATTAGATGCACCCAGTTCACCCTTGAAGCCCTCATAACACTTCACACGCTCCCCCCGCTTGGATTTTCACTTATCCTGCTTCACCGGGAGATTCCTGGGCAGAAGGCACCATGTCTTTTCATCCTTTGTCCTCTGAGAGCAGTACCTTTCATCTAGTAGGTGCTTAATAGATAGCTTTAAACTAACTTACAAACTCAGCTATAAGAAGTCAAGTTCAGTACCTGTTTACATGCCTCAGAGGGTGGTAAAAAATTGATTTTAGTTTAAGTGCTTTTATAATAATAACTTATTTTTAGTAGTAAAGAAAATAACTTTTCATTTGAGTTTGAAAGGGCTATAGGAAAGAATTTTAGACTATTAAGTCACTTGAGATATACTATTGTGACAAGATGTATTGTTAGCAAACTGTTTCAAGGTAGTATGTCATTTATTAGGCATTTAAGGGATGGGCAGTTTTCATTCTCAGGGAGATACTTCATGATATGGAATCTTTCAGCGTCATCATCTTGATCTCAATGACATTATGATAGAACTACTCTTGCATTGATTAAGCTCTTAGCAATCAATCCAGTGGTAATATGTTTGCCTAAGCAGTTTAAAAGTAATTAATAAGAGAGAAAATCTTCAGCCTTAAAAAGCCAGGGCTGCCTCAAAACCTCTTCAGATGGTCAAAAGGACTAACATATTCAAATCTTTATCTTGTTCAATAAAGTCCCTGGTTATTTCAGTATCAAACGATCAAAGTTTTTTCTTTCAACCCGGTTTGTTTTACTTTGGAATATTTTTAAAGATTATAGTGGGTTTCATAGAAGTATTATCCAAACGATATGAGAAAGCCTTCATCGGTATATTTTGTATAAATTAGAGATTCAGTAGAAATGCTATTTTTAGCAAATATTATGGCTTCATTGGAGCTTTAGACTTTATCTCATACAACCTCTCTCCCTGTTCTATAATGTTTCATTTTAGACTAGAATAAAAAATAAAACAGATCTTTAGTATAAACAGATTTAAATGTTCTATAGTAAGCTTGTCCAACCCACGGCCCGTGGGCTGTATGTATCCCAGGACAGATTTGAATGAGGCCCAACACAAATTTGTAAACTTTCTAAAACATTATGAGATTTTTGTGTGTTATTTTGTTTTTAAGTCATCAGCTGTCGTTAGTGTCAGTGTATTTTATGTGTGGCCCAAGACAATTCTTCTTCTTTTACTGTGGCTCAGGGAAGATTGGACACCCCTGTTAGAGACTTGAAACATCCAAGACATGTATGTAGCAATTTGGAATTTTACTGAAGCATCAATTTGAGTCAAAATACTGCAAGGCAGATATGCTAGAATTACTGAGATAATGAATGACTTAATAAATGAATAAGGCAGTGAGTAAGCTAATGGGTAACCTTCACCACCTGAAAGGCACTACTTGTTTTGCTATTAAAAGGGGTCTCTGAAGTCACTGTGCCAAGTTTCAAAATTCAGCTCCTCTGCTCCTTAGCTGTGTGCTCTTGGTGCATTTACTTGACCTCACTGGGCCTCAACTATAAAACGAGTTTAATATTAGCAGAAATGGTGCTTCAAAATGTTCGGTTTTAATCATTAAATTTGGCTTTAAAGCTTTTGTCTCCAAATCATGAGTGAGTGATTCCCTCTACTGATGAGTGTTTTAGGTTGTGTTTTGAAATTGGATCCTTTGAAACATATTTTTCCGTTTCCTTCATCAAGCCAGAAATTACTTAAATGACCTGTCTTCCTAGTGTCAATCTCATTCTTGGTATTGCAACCACTTTTCATGAAGGTAAAAATTGCAGAGAGAGAAACTGAATGGAAATAACTGGGTGTGACTTTCAAAAAAAAAAAAAGCCATTTCTTCTACATTAATTTCCTCTTGAGTTCTTGAAACACAATCTACTTCAATTTTTAAAAAGTTACAGGCAAGTTTTTAATATATGTCTGTCATACATTACATGGGTCTCAAATATTGTTATACAATAGGCTAAAACTATAGGAGCATATTATCTTCCTTGAAAGTCTGGATATTAATTAGAGGTGCATGTAATTAGACAAAAGACATTAGCTCCTCCTCCCTACATGTTTTTTCCAAGAGCAAATCTCACTTAAAAATTCATCTAGTACTTTAATTGTTTAGAAATTAACTGTTTAACCATTCTAATTGCCAAAGGACAAAAGTCACAGTTACGAAGGTGGATACGTATCAGTTATGTGCCAGCAACAAGTATATCTATTTAAAAAGTTATTGTGGAGGAGTTAGAGGAGAATGACAATCAGTCTTCTTTGACAGATATGTAAAAGAAATAAAAATATTTTAAAATATAGGAGATGAATATAATATTGGCATTTTTAACATGATTGTAAAAGTAAAACAAAGAGATACTGTGGAGCAAAATGATCATAAGAGGGTAATAGTTATGATGCCAGGAGTTTCAAAATTCCCAGAAGTCAGAGCCTGATAGCTCTCTTGAGGGCTTTGCACTGCCAATGCAGATGTTTCCAATATTCAGGAAAATCTTTGAAAAACTGGAGTGTCTGGGCAGGGAGAGAGGACAGCGGGATCAGAACATGCAGCAGCTGCCTCTCATCTGGTTTAATGGACTGACTTTAAGGGCATCTTCTAAGGAAGGTTGGTACTGACAGTGTAAGTCATTCCTTTGGCACTCTGCATTCATTTGAATTAAAAAGCAACTTTGATGTGAAGAATTTTTAATTCTCCTGGTTTGCCAGGTGCTCTGCATGATGAAACCCTGAAGATACTTTTGAACTGTTACTTTCATGGAAAGTCAGAAATTATTTTATTTTAGGATCTGGAACAAGCACATTTCTTTCTAAACATTCCACATATTTCTCAAATATGTATTTTTAACACAATACAACTCTATAATACATTATATAATAGTGACTTTTTATGTTGAAATGGCACAAATCTGAGGTTTTAGTGAAAATCAAAAAAGGCTGAGTTTCTTTAATTTTCCTAATTATACAAAAAAAATAAAAACAAATATAAGCATTTATCCATAACAGAGAGTAAGTACAGCATAGTGGTTTAAACACAGAATGGAAAACCAGACTTGCTTTGTTGAACTCTTTTAGGTGACACTGGGTAAGTTCTATGTCCCCTTTGTTTTTATTTTGACTTTCAGAAATATCTGTACTATGAAAATAGTTATTTCACCAACCTCATAGTGTTTTTGTGAATAGTAAATTAATACAAAGAACAATGTTATTTAAAAATATTCAACACCTAATATCAAACATTATTACCTATAGTCTCACACTGTTTTTTTTTTCTTGTTTGATATATTTTATTTATAAATTTTATTTTTTTGGTATTTTTGTTTTGAATCATTTTAAAATGTTAACTACCAAATTGCATAATTAGATTTTGCTGAATTCTCTAAGAAAAAGATAAGGTCCAACCAGAAATAAAAATTACATTTAGGAATCTCAACATTCATTTCAACAAGTATTTTGAGTTTTGCAAATACTCTGTGCACATCAAAAATGCACATTTCTTATGTGAGAAAATGAGTGTTGACTGCCAACTCCCTGAAGGATCATGATGAAGCAAAAATTGCACCAGAAAAGTTATGCAGCAAGAATGGCTTCATTTAAGGCTACTGCAATAAGAGAGAGAGAGACTAAACCCAACAGGAGCTCAACTCTGCTAAGACAAAGAGCCACAGAGTTTTAAGCACAGAAAGCAGGGAGCAGGATGGTAGGTTGTCTGAGTGTGCTAACTGACCTTCTCCAGAGGAAACATACACTTTCTGTGACAGGAGGCATTTATACTTTGAAGCAAGGTGCCTGCTGAAGTTAGGCTTCTACCCTCCTATAAGGACTGGAAGATAGAAGTTCTATTTTCTTTGACAATTGCCTTTCGAACGAATGGCTTGTAGGTCCTTGAGAAAGACATTCCTGAGTTGAAAACCTGGCAGCAGGTTGGAAGAAGACATACACCTTCAAGGGGCAGGAAAAAAAGTTACAAGTTTTCTAAAGCTTCCTGCCCTACATCAATCCTAAAATAAATGCTCTTAAAAATTATTTTTAAAACAGAAAAGAGTCCAGGAATCAAGAAACTTGTCTAAAGTTTCGTCACATGGAGGAGATATGAAGGTCATCTTGAGCAACTACCAAGAGTAACCTATTGATCAAGCAAAGTTCAGTTTATTGCTTCCAGTAAGGAAGATCACAAGAAGATGACTGTCAGTAAATTTCAGAAAGGAGAGTCTAGGAATGGGTATTTGTGGGCTTTCTGAGGTCTGGACTCAAGTTATTTAAGATAAATCTTTCCCTATAGGGACCTTAGTAGGATTGGCCCAAGTTCCTGATTTTGTGATTTAGGATTAGCGGACTCGTAGAGGTGAGGGTCTTGAAGCAAATATTGATAAATCAACATTTGTTCTATAAAAGAGCAATTTGCTGAGAGGAGTGCTGTCTGAGCAGTCTGTTGGTTTGGGGAAAGCTCCTGCAGCCAACCATGAAGTTATTTACTGGCTTACAGCTTTATCTTCCTGAGCAAATATTTGTGAAACAGGTAGTAAAGTCAGGTTGATGCAGAAGACCCTAATTCTTGGTCCTGGGAATTAAACTATGGGACTCCTTGAGGTCTTAGTTTACAGTATGTTATTGAAAGTTCAAGTGTACATATTTTTGTTTTTCAGAAATTGAAATAGAAGACAAATATGGCTTTTATTTCACTAGACTTCTTATCAACTCAGTTTCCCTGACTGCAAATGCCATTAGTGAGTTTCAAGCATTGCATGAAAATATTTTTTAAGGTCATATTAATATGACTAGTATTCTAAAAAAATTATTGTCCATTTTAATTCTCTACTTTCCTGAATTGTTTATTGACTTACAAATTAATTGATCCCTGAGCTTCTAAATACCTCTTGGCTCATTAGAAGAACACTTGTATTAATTGACCCAGCAGAGGGTCTCTGTGGTTGTCTCTGCTGCCAGAGAATGTCTACTAGGTGAGTCCATTAAGGATTCCCATATAAATCTATAATCACCACCTAATGATACTGAATGCAAAAATTCGCAGCTCCACATGTTGCAAGTGAGGGGTATTTATAAACAGAACTATTAAAATTGTCAAAAAGTATCTGAACTTTATTCACTCCTCTAAGAAAGATTATGCTGTTTTGGATGGTTTGATACTGTTCAGATATCGAAATAATAGAGTTCTTACTCTTAGAATGAAAAACTTGCTTACAATATATTAAAATAATTAGATTAATAATACAACTGTTTTAAAGGCAGGATTATATACATTTGCAGCCAAAATAGCTCTTAATCTAATTTAATTTTATTTTACATTACACATGAGAAAAAAAATATGCTCAGATGGTTAAGGATATAGTCAGACATTTGGTAAGGGAAATCAGAAATTCTAAACCTTTGTATCATAACTCTTTATAGCACATTGCATGCTAGTTTGGAATATTTTATTTTATAATCACCGCCTTTGATGAGTGGATTTGATGAGACAGGTTATTTGTGTGCATGAGACATCAAATTAGACTTAAGAAGTCGGCTGCCTGCAAGGGCAGGACACTCTTTGTAATCCAAAGGTGCTGTCCTCAAAAGGAACTGCATGAATTCTAAAATACTATACTTTTCAAATGTCTATTTTTTCAAGATCTAAATCTGTCACCCAAGTACTGATACATTTTTCAAAAGAATATAGATGTCTACATACCTTAAATCTCTTCTTCTCAATGTGCCCAGACCAACTCAGTTGGGGAGACCCTAACCCAGCAGTGCTAGAGGAATTAAAGACACACACACAGAAATATAGAGGTGTGGAGTTACGGGAAATCAGGGGTCTCACAGCCTTCAGAGCTGAGAGGCTCGAACAGAGCTTTACCCCTGTATTTATTAACAGCAAGCCAGTAATAAACATTGTTTCTATAGATTATAGATTATATAGATTATAGATTAACTAAAAGTATTCCTTATGGGAAACAAAGGGATGGGCCAAAATAAAGGGATGGGTTTGCATGTACTTAAGGCACAGATCCCTCATGCTATTGTTTGTGGTTTAAGAACGCCTCTAAGCGGTTTTCCCACCCTGGGTGGGCCAGGTGTTCTTGCCCTCATTCTGGTAAACCCACAACATTCCAGCCTGGGAGCCATGGCCATCACGTACATGTCACAGTGCTGCAGAGATTTTCTTTATGGCCAGTTTTGGGGCCAGTTTATGGCCAGATTTTGGGGGGCCCGTTCCCAACATCAGTGAAACTATCTTCAGAAGCATTATGTCCAGTGATTTATAGGATTTGGGATTGCTTTTTTCACATTCTTTTTTTACTGTTTATAACTCTCCTGGGTCAATAGAAGAAAAAAAGAGGGAAATGGTAGTTGAGCAGCAGTGGATGAAGGCTTTAGGTATGTGTGTCTCTGTCTTTGGTTTCCTACGTAGTATTGGTTGAACAACTCTCAATAAATAGTTTATATGAGGAAATAATCTTTATTGATTTAATTGTGTTCATCTTATTGACTAAAAGAGACAAGAATTCCCTGAGAATTTCTTTAGTAGCTTCTACCATAAAATTAGGCTGTAATTATGCTTAGTTTTTTTAGTTCATTCCTTGGCTCTTTGAGTATCTTTAAATCATTGATTTGAAATGTAAATTCTTATTACCCCAAGAAATCTCCAACTTGGTTAAGAACTTGAAAACACTGGGTACTTCATCACTTTATAGTAATTAACATCCTCCCTCATTTAATTCATTTAATACATTTCTCCCTCAAATAATCCAGTACATTTTTGTTCATCATTAGTTGTAGTAAGCAAAACAAGTGTCAATCTGAGTAAGCTCAGACTTGGCAGCAATTTCTGGACAAAGGACGTCTAAGTTCAGCTGATTTCAAGAGTAGTAGGGCAGGCACTAGAAACTAACATAAGCCTTCAAAGTACAGTTTCTGTACGATAGTATAAAATAGAGTAATGTTCTGTCTTGTGTTTGGACCCTATCAAAAGTGTTTTGTTCAGTACCTGGCTGTATGAATACAAAATGCCATATGCAGAATTGAAGAGTGCTTTCAACACGTGTTCAATGAATGATGGCTGAGTTCAAATATAATGTTCAGATGACAAACCTTCAAATGATGGGGCCTGTAGTGTTGTTTCCCTTTCACATTTCAGCTCTTCCGGCCTCTTTTCTCAAATGTGAGTACCCTCTTGGTTCTCTAATGAGAACCTCTTGTTCTATTTTCCTGGGTGGTAGCTAGCAAGTTTAGATATTGTACCCTGCTGGCCACTTGACACTTAGCAGATGATGTGCTCTGATTTGTGTTTCAGGAAAATGTGACAACCTCATTAAATAAACCAGAAAGCTTTCAAAGTGGTATGAAATTAGAGACCCTGAAAGAAGGAAAGCATATGATCAATATTTGCCTAATAACTTCTTAGAGAATATGTCTTATACTTGTGAGTATACAAAAGAACACAGGCACAGACATTATACACTTCATTTCAAAAACGTCTACCTTCTGTTACCGAAAATCTTCCATGGTAGGATCTGTCTCTACCCATATACATACTTACATAGTGCCTCCCATCCCTATTAAATCTCTGTTCCCGACTGTGTGCTATGAAAAATCTCAAGGCTACAGATGCGTTGACTGAATAACACAATAAACACCTACATTTAACATTCTGCTACATTTTCTCTCTCTCTGTATGTATGTATATTTTTTCTAATCCATTTTAAAGTATGTTGAAGACATTATTACATTTCTCAAATAATCTAGCATATTTTTGTTAAGTATTAGTTCTAGTAAACAGTACAAGTATCAATATGAGAAAGATCAGAACTTGGCAGCAATTTGTGGACAAATGACATAGAAATCCAGTTGATTCCAAGAGTAATGTGGGGCAGGCGCTAAAATCTAACACAATTAAAAGTACAGTTTCTGGATGATAGTGTGAAATATAGTTAACTTTCTGTCTTGTGTTTGGACCACACCAGAAGTATTTTGTTTAGTATTTTTATGTAACATTCCAGTTGCACCCTTGAAAAGGGAAATTTAGTCCTTGTTCCATTGACAATGTTAGGGATTTGAATTAGTATAATAACTTATATATGCCTGTTGTTATCCTGTACTGTCCCTTAATTTCAGAAAAAAATATTTTGTTCAGTTCTGAATGTTCGTATTGAGAAAAGTAGTCAATAGAGTGTGCCCAAAGGAGCAACACTTGAGAGAAGAAGGGGGTAGAAATTGTCTCTCATAAGGGGTAGGGATGGAGCTGCAATGGTCCCAGTGGACTAGTGTGGGGAGACCATGTCTTTACCCCTTACTCCTAACACTCCTTGTTCATATACAGGGAAAAACACATACAAGGCACAGGAAGCAGGTGCAGGGACAGTGTAGGGCCCTGCTGTCATCACTGGAGCCAACAGCCAATGAAACCAGATGGCTGGGAGAAGTCACACTTTTTTTTCCCCTTGGATATGGGGAGAGTGAGAAGAACTATTTGGGTAGAATTTGGTATGTAATTCAGTACAAACCATTGGGGGAGGGAGCAGTGCAGAAGGGTGTCTGCTGAATGGAGTTAAAATGAAGACCATGAGAATCTAAATCTGAGACGGTCTACTTCTGTGATTCTGCTACTTTCTTTTGGACTCTCTTTTCCGTAACCAAATTGTTGTTTCAGTGGTCCTTCCCTCTACCTTCTCTTAGGCAGTGCCATGGTATTGTATGAGACATATATCCTGTTTTCTTGTTGTTTCTTGGTTGTTTCTGAGAAACAACCACCATTTGTTGAAATTATATTACAATATAAATGGATCTTGGGTGACTTAGAGAGTAATTAAAATGCTGACCTTGTGTGTTTTATTTTAATTTTGGTGGAGAATGCGGAGAACTCTTGTCATACATGAAATACAGTCAGTGTGAGACTTCTCAGGAGCTTACTGGAATTAACATTCCTGTATTCTAAGTCAACAAAGCAAACACATGAATTTGTTATCAAGTTCCAGGTGTGTCCAAAACCCCAATGTTAGAGATGATGAGTAAAATGGTTCTTACCCGCCGGCCGCGGTGGCGTGAGCAGCACTTTGGGAGGCCGAGGTGGGCGGATCATGAGGTCAGGAGATCGAGACCATCCTGGCTAACACGGTGAAACCCCATCTGTACTAAAAATACAAAAAATTAGCCCGGTGTTGTGGCAGGTGCCTGTAGTCCCAGCTACTCGGGAGGCTGAGGCAGGAGAATGGCGTGAACCCGGGAGGCGGAGCTTGCAGTGAGCTGAGATCCGGCCACTGCACTTCCAGCCTGGGGGACAGAGCGAGACTCCGTCTCTAAATAAATAAATAAATAAATAAATGGTTCTTACCTTCCAGGAGCCTGGCGCTGAAGAAACTAGACCTACGCTTATGAAAAATGTCAGTTAGTGTAAAAACAGAAAAGCCTGTGGTACACGAGGGAAGCAAATAATGAATACTCTGGTATTCCAGAGGGAGAATCTATACAAGGTGAAAGTGAAAACAAAAGAAAGCTTCATAGAGGATGCTGTGTGTGAACTGATCCTTGAGGAAAGTATGCTCATTCAACAGGAGAGAACGGATGAAGGCGTTTCAGGAGAAGTGGGAAAGTGAGCAGTGTTTGGGAATAGAAAAGACAAATTTCAGGTTGCAAAGGAAAAAAGCAGCAAAAGAGGAGCATGCTTCTGTTTTCCCCCAGTGTTAGTCAGGGTTCTCTAGAGGGACAGGATTAATAGGATAGATGTATATACCAAAGGGAGTTTATTAAGGAGTATTGACCCACATGATCACAAGGTGAAATCCCACAATAGGCCTGTGCAAGCTGAGGAGCCAGGAAGCCAGTTCGAGTCCCAAAACCTCAAAAGTCAGGAAGTAGTGTAGCCTTGAGACTGTGGTCAATGGCGCGAGAGCCCCTGGCAAACCACAGGTGTAGGTCCAAGAGTCCAATAGCTGAGTAACTTGAAGGCCAATGTTCAAGGGCAGGAAGCATCCAGCATGGGAGAAGGATGGAGGCCAGAACACTTAGCCAGTCTAGTCTTTCCGTGTTCCTGTGCCTGCTTTTATCCTAGCCACACTGGCAGCTGATTAGATGGTACCCACCCTCAACCCAGGTTAAGGGTGGGTCGGCCTCTCCCAGTCCTCGGACATAAATGTTAATCTCCTTTGGTGACACACCCAGGAACAATACTTCACATCCTTCAATCCAATCAAGTTGATACTCAGTATTAACCATCACAGCCCCAGTGTTATCTGAAGTTTGTTTGTTTTGAGAGGGAGTCTTGCTCTGTGGCCCATGCTGGAGTGCAATGGCACGATCTCGGCTCACTACAATCTCCACCTCCCAAGTTCAAGCGATTCTTCTGCCTCAACCTACTGGGATTACAGGCGCCCACCACTACTCCCGGCTGATTTTTGTATTTTTAGTAGAGACGGGCTTTCACATGTTAGTCAGGCTGGTCTCGAACTCCTGACCAGTGATCCACCGGCCTCAGCCTCCCAAAGTGCTGAGATTACAGGTGTGAGCCAATGCCCGGCTCTATCTGAAGTATTTATGATTACTTTCGAGCCTGTATTTTAGCACTAGATGGATCACAAAACAAGTACCGTTGGTAAGTTCACAGCGATATACAGAATAGATTAATACATTTTTTTCTTGACTACTATCTTAATAATTGGAGAGACAAAAACGGATTCCTCTTTTTTCTTCTCTGCCATTTTCAAAGAAACTAATACGTTGGGATGAGCTGTCATAAATGCATAAATGACTTAAATAATTCTAAGTGCCACAGGGATACCCCATTTTTAAAGAAGGGTGCTTGTGTTATATTTTCATTTTATCCCCTACTCCTCTATGGATGAAGATATCTAATTCTTCAGATAGCAAAACAGAAACATTTCTTCCCAAATGGCACATTGATTAGATACCTTATTTTTGAGGTTTCTATAGTGGATACAAAAAATCAAAATAAGACATCAATGAAGCCAACATAAATTATAAATAATTTCCTTAGTAATTAAAAGTCATACTGGAAACTTGCATAATATCCATGCTCTGGCACTTTCTAAATAAGCCCCCAATATTAGAGTATGTACAGCTGAAACTGTGCTGTAATTGCCTCCTGACCAGCTGCCCCTGCCTGCCCTTCACCTCATTTCACCATCCCCTGACCGACTGCAAACCCCATCCCTCCCGTCTTTTGCACCTGCTTCTGCCCTAGACAGTTCTAAAATTACATGACCAAAATGCTCTTTGTTATATGTGTGTGTCTTATTTTTTAATGAAATATGGTAGATAAATTAGCATTTTAGAAGGAATATAATCCACATTTTTAAAAATTGCCAATTTGATGATCACAATGAAACTTGTGTCCCACATGGTAATTTGGTTATAGCAATAAATGGTGTCATGCACACACACATGCCATAAGTTATACAGTCTAGAGATGCATGGATTTCTCTTTCAGCCTCTCCAGTAGAATGGCCAGCGTTATCAATGTGTTTGGATAAGAGTGACTTCATATCAAAATATCATAATATACCATGCTGCAAATAGTTCTTGAAGAACATTTTCCAGCTGTGGGAATGATTTTTTCTTAATCATAAACCAGCTTTTGCCTTCATTTTCAACCTGTAAAAGCAAACTAGATTGATTGCCAGCCAAAACTTGCACAATATGAAAGCATGTAAAATTTGTGAAGGTCACCCATTAAATTATTAACAATAGTAGTTATTAACAATCTTTATTATACTTTTGTGTGTATACATAAGTATACATGTATATGTGTATTATAATAATATGATTATATATAATCATTTTCTGACTTCAAAACATTTCATGGGTACCCCCCCATATCAGTTCAAACAGAATTATGTTAATATTTTTTAATTATGTTAATAGTTTTTCATGTCTTCATCATATATCATGGGATGCATATAAAACAATTCATTTAAACATTGGCCATTAAGGGGCACATTGGTTTTTCCAGCTCCGTCAGTTTTACAAATAATGTTCCAACAAACATTTGTGTACGTGTACATATGTGCATTTGTGTGAATGTTTCTGAAGGACAGCTTTCTAGAAGTGAAACGTTGACCTCAGTTAACCTTTGACTTTATTCATAGTGGATCAAAAGTGAGCAATGCAAAGAAAACCTCCTGACGTCCCTGGATTTACAGCGTATCATATGAACAAATGTGTCTGACTGTCCGTAGCCAAGTAGACTTTTGCTCTACTATCTGCAAGCATAAATGAGACGTACGTTCTGCCTGAAAGATAAAAGAATGTTCAACCATGAACTTTTGAGGATAGGTCTCCTAAAGCATTGAATGTTTGGAACCTTTCTATGTTACCTAACTAAGGTGTCAAATAAGGAAGGAAGTAAATTTAAAATGAATAGTTTAAGAACAATCATATGCAAATAAAGAAAGTTAGGGATCGTTAGACCTTTCCAGACAAGATTTTATTATTCTAGCATTTTTAAAATTATTTTTTGACAATTACTGTGAGATTCAATTATCAATACTGATTTATTCCCTAAGAGGTTGTCATAAACTTCTCTTGATTAAAAAGATACACAGTTGACTTGTCATATTTACAGGTTCTGCATCCACAGATTCAGCCAACTACAGATGGAAAATATTAAAACATAAAAACTTAAAAACATACAGTGTGTCAGCTATTTACATAATATTTGCATTGTATTTGGTATTAAAAGTAATCCAGAGATGATTTAAAGTGTACAGGAGGATGTGCCTAGATTGTGTGCAAATACAACACTATTTTATGTAAGGTAGTTGAGGATCCACAGATGTTGGTACCAAGGGAGGCTCTGGAATCAACCCCTATGGACACATAGGGCCAAGTGTACTTTACAACCACATAGTGGACACTTCCATTTTTTTTTTTCTGCTGTCATAATTGGGCATATAAAAATCATCTCTTATCTATAACTGTTAAAATAAATAAGACGAGGCATCATCTATAAGAAGAATCATGTATGAGAAGGATCATCTGGAAATGATAACATCTTTGATCTCTCAAAGGTCATATTTAAAGACTTTATATGTAGCTTAGGTTGAAAAATAATAAATGTGCTCTAAAACAGAATACCTTGTTGAATAGGAGAAATTTATGACACCTTTTTTATGACTGATTTTTAAATATAGAGTAGAATTTTAAAACTGAGTATAAAAATAGAGAGTAGAATTATAAAGCTCATTTTAGAAAACTGAGTATTATCTGTAAAAGTAAAACCTCAGGGACCTTGGAAGATATTAAGGTTCCTATTTTATGGCAAAAAAATTATTGAGAAAGTTTTCTCAAAATTCAGCAAGACACACCAACTATAGTCATGCTGTTGTATCTTTATTAGATAATCATAAAATATATTCATTTTAATAGGTAATTGTGCCTGTGTTACTGTGTGTACTTTGACTCCATACCATGCAAACACACCTATAAAATAATTATCTTCTTTAAATACTAGGATTTTCTCTCTTCTTTGTTGACAAAGTGTTTTTTTCCCATACTCCCAATCTTAAAATTACCCATCATTATGACTATTTCTTTGCATATTCGATTCCCCTCTTACTCTTCCAGAAGTTCAGTTATTCATTAAAACATTTGATGGTGTTTGTTACATAATAATTTTAATCAGAAACTATGTATATTGTATCTGGAGCTTTAAAAATATGTCTGGTCAGCTATACTGTTGAAAATAGAAATCGATTTACTTATTTTTTTTTTTGTAGTCTCATACTTTTTATAATGGCTAGTTTTAAAAAGGGGGAACATGCACACAATTGAAGTGGATCAACCCCTCTTAACCAGTTGTGGCTATAAAGATTGACAGCAGTGCGTGGTCAGCCTTCGTTTCATTCTTCCACGTACACAGGTGAGCGTTGCTGTCTCTTTTTCCTCCAGCTTTCAAGGTCTATGAGAGTGGAAAAATGGTCATGTATACATCTTGTTATCTGTTAATGTTTGCTGAATGGAATCAAACTTTTTGGCATAGTGGCCTCCATTTTCCCTTAGGTAATGACACGTAAATTTTAATGAGTTAGGGTTGAATTAAATCAAACCAATAACTGCTACAGTTTTTTTCTGTGAATTGTAAAATACATCAGAAATTTGTTTGTTATTTGTGATAAACAAGTACCTTTCCCTGGCAGAAAAACAGAGGCACAGAACCGGCCTCTGACTGTTTCTGCCAGACAGTTGATTTTAATACTTCTTGAATATTGATTGCTAAATCATATAAGAATTTTACTGATGGTTTAAAGTATTTGACTTTTCAATGTTTTTATTTGCCTATCATATGGCTATTTCCCCTACTAAATGCAATATTAACAAAATAAATTTCTTAATTGCTACTTTATTTTTATTAATCATAAAACATTAGGAGAAGGTAATGAAATTTTTATTATGGATTTAAGTAGCTTGATTTTACAGCAACACTCAAGAAGAGCAAGTGGGATTGAATATGCTGCTATCCCTTTGGGGGGAGACTATGAAAATTTTAATATATTACAGAAATGGAAGAATGTGGACTAGTAGAAGTTATTCTGGGGAACAGAGTTTTTAACCATGAAATTAAGGTTAATTCAAATTAAGGTAAAATGTTTTTAACGTTAGTCTCTTAGTAATGAACGTATATATCTATTTTAGGTGCCAAAATTGGACAGATTTTAATTTGATATTTATCATTTCTATTTGTAATAGAAATGTCATCAGGATTCAGTTACTTCTATTTCAATGAAATTATGTAATCTGCTCTGAAAATTCAAAGGCTACCAACATACATTAAAATATCTATCAAGAATTCATATATGCATTTAAAGAATATATTGAATTAACAGATGAAAAAAAATCCTTAGAAAAAGTGGTCAAATATTTCAAGTTAAGTTGGTGGGGAAGTAAAATCTCTAAGAAATTACTATGCATCATTGTCAGTTAAGTGCAGTGTAAAATGGACATACATCAATGAAAAAGCCGGAATAAAGTTGATAGAGAAATTTGAAAGAAGCAAGAAGCAGATTTCCACACCCATACCCCAGTTGCACATTGACCATGTCCCAAAATAGGGAGGAAAACCGAGACAACACCCTGAAAGAAAACAAAACCAGAAACAGCACTTTACAAGAAATTCTCCAGGATCTTATAATACAAAGACATTTTCTACAGGTCAGATCTCCTTTCCAGATTAGCCTAATTTCTTTTTCTTATTTCAAGAAATGTGCTCTCTCAATCAAATAAACTCTCTCAATAAACTCTCATATAATCAAATAATCAAATAAACTCTCTCAATCTCTGCTTCTGCCTGAAGTTGAATGGATGAAACAACTAAAAATCTGAAGATTTTATAAGATTTCCATATGCTCTAGGCCACAGGGATGAGGCATTTGTTGGCCTACCTGGAAGCAGGCAGAGCCTTGACTCATTTGCTCCAGAGTCTCTTTCTGAGATGCTTGGCAGACATTCTCCCCAGATTAGTCACTCCTGAGACCTGCATTTGAGTGGATCTTCCATTTCCTGAAACCCTGATTTCCACCTCAACCATTCTTGCCCTTATTACCTTATCCATGTCATTATTGAACTTGCTCCCTGCAATAGACTTTGCATGTATGTGGCCCTCCAAAATTCCTATCTTGAAATCCAATCACTGATATGCAATAGTATTAAGTGGTGAGGACTTTTGAGAGGTGACTGGGTCATTGATATGGTTTGGTGGTGTCCCACCCAAATCTCATCTTGAATTGTAACGCCCACAATCTCCACATGTCGTGGGAGGGACCTGGTGGGAGGCGATTGAATTATGGGGGCAGCCCTTTTCCTGCACTGTTCTCATGATAGTGAATGAGTCTCATGAGATCTGATGGTTTTAAAAAGGGAAATTTCCCTGCACAAGCTCTTCTCTTGTCTGCTGCCATGTGAGACATGCCTTTCACCTTCTGCCATGATTGTGAGACCTCCCCAGCCACATGGAACTATAAGTCCGATAAACTACCTTCTTTTGTAAATTTCCCAGTCTCACTTATGTCTTTATCAGCAGTGTGAAAACAGACTAATGCAGTCATGAAGGTGCAGCCCTTATGAATGGGAACTGTGCCCCTATTAAAACAGGCTTCAGGAAACTTGCTTACCCATTTCACCATTTGAGGACACAACTAAAAGATGCCATCTATGAGGAACAGGCTCTCACCAGATACAAAATCTGCTGGAACCTTAATTTTTGACTTCCCAGATTTCAGAATTGTGAGCAAGACATTTCTGTTGTTTATAAATGACCTAGTGTTAGGTATTCTGTTATGACAGCCTCACCAGACAAAGACACTCCCCAGTGCTCCGTCTCATCAACTGTCATAGCATCATTGCCAATGTGGAATAGGATTCCATTCCAAGTTCTGGTTGGTGAAAATGAGGCTCATTACATAAGGAATGCATTAGCTCATTGGATATACCAGTGAAGACAGCAGTCTTGATAGATCTCCTCCGAACTACTTTGCTCATCAGAATCTTGTGTGATAGAGGTTTTCCCAGAGCACAGAGACCCAGGCAGGTGCTAAGATATGTAAAACAAGTGCTTAAATTAGGAGGGTAAAGAAAGAGTTTAAAAAATGTATAAACTTTAAGATTTATAAAGAAGCCTAGGCAAAAAAAAATAACAGAGACATATATATATAATTATGCAATTTGATTCATAGTATATATTAAAAACATGAAAATATTTAATAAACCAAAAAGTGAGATATTTAATAAACCAAGGGGCCACATGGCATTTCCTGTTATATTAAAAAAATCTAAATAGAAAGCTTGTGTGACCGTACCAAAGTTTCACATAATTTTAATAGAAGCTAGAAATAATTAAAAAATCATGAAGCAGACTTGTTGATTTTTTTATGCCATAATTAAACATATAAATGTTAAAAGTAAAGTTTATATACCAAAATGTAAAGTTAATAAAAAATACAAAGTGTGACCTGTAGGATCAATCAATAGTGAAAAAAAAATGAATAAATAAAGCCTATCTAATAATGACTACAGAAGAGAGATCAGATTAGATAATACTTGTATTATTTTATTTACTTGAAATTTCTTCAAGTTGTATACATTAAATATATACTGCTTTTTGTATGTTGAGCATACCTCAACAAAATGGTCTAAAAATCCGTATTGCGTCTGGGTGTGGGTGGCTCACGCCTGTAATTCCAGCACTTTGGGAGGCCGAGGCGGGCAGATCACCTGAGGTGCAGGAGTTCGAGACCATCCTGACCAACATGGAGAAAACCCATCTCTACTAAAAATACAAAATTAGATGGGCATGACAGTGCAAGCCTGTAATCCCAGCTACTTGGGAGGCTGAGGCAGGAGAATCACTTGAATCGAGGAGGCCGAGGTTGCAGTGAGTCGAGATCATGCCATTGCACTCTAGCCTGGGCAACAAGAGCGAAACTCCATCTCAAAAAAAAAAGAGAAAAAAAAAAAAAAAGAAAAACAAAATTGTGTTGCATTTATTTAAACAATGGCATGATTTCTGAAAACACAAAAATTCCAAATAAAAGTCATACAATAATTGAGAGTTCACAATCTAATACATTCTTCCAGCTCCCTAGTTTTAACACTTCAGTTCGACTTTGGTGCTGCCCCCTTCTGCAATCCATACCATCTATTCCACACTTAAATATTTCTCATTTAAATTTCCTTCATCTTCATGTGTATTAATAGTAACAGCAAACTTCTATTGAGTATTTGTTGCATATCACTGACTGTACTATGACATTTTTTTTTAAATGTAAGTTGGTAAATAAAAGCATTTCTGTTTTACATATGAGAAAAATAGACATTTCACAGAACTTCGATAAGTTGCCTACGGTAACATAGCTTGGGAAATGGTAGAGCTGGAAATCTCACCCACCTGCCTGGTTGTGAGCATGAGTTTTGGGGTGAGGCCGGTGGATTGGAACGTGGAAAGACATTCTTATTCTTCTACAACTAATTGTACATTTTCTGTTCCAAAATGTATAGCCCTTCACTTATAGCTCTTTTCTTACAATGATCTATTACTGAAACGATTTGTTTACACATCATTTTTTCAAAACTAGATTACGAACTTCCCAAGGGCAAGAAACTGAGCCTTCCATATCATCATATCAAGCAATAAGCACAGTTTCTGGTTTGATGTAAGGCATTAACAACTGTGTCTGCTTTTTTGGAATGCCTTTTCCTCTTTTTCCTTGCTAGTGGAAATCTGATTCATACATCTTCTGTTCTCTACTGAATACTCTTTAATCTATGGAAACTGTCTGCTCTCCACAACACCTGTCCTCATTTTTGAACCTCTGTAACATTGCTTTTGCCATATATCATAAGTATCTTACCCTCAAATACATAATATTATAATACCTGTACATCTGTTTTATCTTTCACTCTCATGCTTCTCAGTTTAGAGGCTTCTTAGAGGCAAAAACTAAATGAAACAGCAACAAGACTTTCTCTTACTCAGTATACCTATATTGCCTACGTAGTAAATTTCAAAATTTGATATGCATGCTTTTTTTTTTTGGTCCAGCAACATCCTTTCCTTCCTCTCTATTCTGTACCCTCTCCCAGATATTTGCAATTTCCTCAACAGATTACATAGAATAATGCCCCCTGGGCCCATAGAATTGTGAAGAAACAGAAACCTTGGAGTCTGACATAGCTTGGAACCTTGAATCCATTTCTTCAATCTATGTGTGATTCTTGTTAGATTAACCCTAACCATAAACCTAATTATTAGTAAAATAGAGATAGATAATTCCTTTGTCGAAAAAAAAAACACTTAGGAATATTAAATAAAGCAATTTATATAAAATCACAAAGTACTGTATCTGGTATTAGTAGATATTCGGAGATGAAAGTACTGTTCTTTTCCTCTTCAAGATTCAGACCATACATCTTTGGACATCTTCCCTCAATCCACCAGAACCATCTCTGCTTTTGTGTCTCTGCCCATCCTGTGCACATCCATGTGTGTCCGGATAGCCCAAGACCACCCTTGGGCTCCATGATTTCCCAGAAGGACTCACAGGACTTGGAAAAGCTATATGCTGATGATTACGGTTTACAACAGTTAAAACATCCAGATTAAAATCAGCAAAGGGAAAAGGTGCTTGGGGCAAGCCCAGGAGAAACCAGGTGCAAGCTTCCAGTTACCATCTTGCAGTGAAATTCTATAGACAGCATCTGATTCTCTCAGCAGTGCAGTGAGATAACACCCACAGAGTGTAGCTGCCAAGGAAGCTCACCCAAGCCTTCGTGTCTAGGATTTCACTGGGAACCACTTGAGTAGGCATAGTGCTCTTCTCATAGGGCAGAGTATTCCAGTGACTGAGAGGGCATGTCCCAGGAGCCAGGCAGGGGCCAGTCCTCATGGAACAGACCTTTCTTTTGAATGTGCAGGGCTTGGGCAGCCTGGGCCTGCTGAGTTGACCCTTCACCACCTGCCATGTGTAATTACATCCATTTCACATACCCATTTCTTTGATCTTCCTCACTACTTATTTCATATTCAATCTATCTTTGTTGAATGGTTGTATAAATAAATGCATTTCTGAAACTTGTGATATAATCTAACATTTCTTCAAATATATGTAATATGCATTATATATTAGTAGATAATTAGGTTATTTCATTAATTCAGAGACAAGTTTTTTTTTCTTTCGTTTTAGAGAACCAAGCAAAATATGAATTTTGTATTTGCTCGAACTTCAGATTTTGTATTTGCATTTCTTTGGAATATCAGAGTTTTTTGAAGGTTGCTGGTGATATATAGTTACTGTAGGACACACAAAAAATTGATCTTTAACTTGGAGTACACAAAATGGCAGAATTCATACATTTATGGGTAAATAGAGAAAACTTTCCTTAGTAGGGTTCAGCCTTCCAGGAAATACTTGGAAGATGAGGGTCAAAACCAATGTTTGAAAAGCCAAGGAAAATATGTAATGGGTAAATAAGGGACTGCCTCAAGATAAGAATGTGAATTACCTACTGCCTTTTTAACTCAGTCTTTGAGATGATTGAGAAAGGCTGGGAGCTGAGACCAGGGCAAAACCTGGGACAAACGCCAGTGTCTGTTTTCTCAGTTCAATTTAGAATTCCATTGGCTCTTTTTGCCTGGAGAAATATGAGTTGAGAGAAAAGGAAAATCACACTAAAAAATCCACAGTGACTTTGTATTATTAATATGCACAATTTAGTGTATACTATACCATATACAATTACAATATCTGTAAACTTCTAGACCTACAATATATGCCACCTTGCAGAAGACAGCACTATTTGAAAATCTGTGTTGAGATTTGCTAGCATAATTCAAAATAATGTTTTGAAAACTTGAAAATATTTTTGACCTAATTGAAAACAAAATATGCATGTAAGAAAAGAATATGATTTTTCATTCTACATCATGGTAGTAGGGAGAGTTTCAAGAATTTAGATATAGAGTAGAGTTTTGGAAGTTTGATACAGAGGAAAAGGAATGTTTCTCATAGCATTTTCTTAACACTCATTTTCTGCAAATGGAAAATGTGTCTAATATTCTTCTCAATTGTTTAGTTCATAAATGACATTGGATGTGAATATCTATGCAAATCAGCATGATTTCACTCATTTAATTCATGTTAATAAGTAGTTTTGATACAAGGATATTTCTAAATCATATTTAATTTTTTTTTTCTACCAAGGAAAAGATAATAGTAAAAAAAAAAATGGACAAGATCTCATTTTAAAAGAAGAGATACAAATTATTTATCCTTTTATAATTGTTAATGATAAATTTGAGGCCTTGGGTTTAATCCATAGCTTGGGTCTTTATTCTTCAGGATTTTGTTTTGTGGGTTCTTTTAACAAAATAATTCTCTAAATTTTGGTCTTTTAGAAGGACAATTAAAATCAAGGATGAATACTCTGATTTTTACTCTATATTTTAAAGGTGGCTTTAGGTCCCACAGTGAAGTATTAAAAGGTGTCTCCTCGTGTACAAATGGATTTATTTTCCAAAAATATGATGTTAAAGACAATCTTAATGTCCTTTATTCACCTCTAATACCCATCATTAGATTACATTGCCGTTAGTCAGAGATGTTCTTACATTTAAAGGCAAAATTTGATAGTCTGCAATAATCCTTAGAAGAAATATATTTTAAGAATAATTTTGTTTTGATAAATATGAATTGAGAGAAAAGCAAAATCATTAAAAATATATAGTGACCTTGTATTATCAATATGGACAATTTAGTGTATATCATACTATATACAATTACAATATCTGTAAATTTCTAGACCTATAATATGCACCACCTTGCAGAAGACAGCACTAGGTCAAAATCTATGTTGAGATTTGCTGGGTGCAAAACATATCTATGCTTCGCTTAACCACAGAATCCTGTGTACCTTTTGCAAAATTGAATTTGATGCCCAGAAACATCTTTTATAGAACAAAAGGCTTAGAAAGAAGTCAGCACATTGGGACTGAGCACACCTACTCCTAGCACAGAATAATACTTGGAATGTCGGTTGTTAGTTCATAATGTTGGAGGAAGGTGCCAAGTCTCAGAATTTTTGAGATATCTGTTAAATTAGAAAAATAATTGGATGTCATGTAAAGAGTCGATAATCCTGGTTGCCGAGCTCCCATCTGCAGGACCTCCGTGGGTCGTCTTGTTTGAGGATCACACAGCTGTACTGCTTGGGGACAGATGTGGAGGCTGTGAATCTCTTGAGGTGTCTGGGCTTCTTGCTTTTTAATTTATCATCTTGTCACCCTCCTACTCCCGCCTCTTTGGGGTTGAGATGAAAGAAGTGAGATATAAAGAAATACTCATTGCACTTTTTAATTGAACATTTGGTTTGGTTCCAAAATACAAGACTTCAGTTCACACGCACAGAAAGAATGTCAGAAATATGGCAAGAAGGGCCAGGCGAGGTGGCTCATGCCTGTAATCCCAGCACTTTGGAAGGCCGAGGATGGCGGATCCCTTGAACCCAGGAGTTTGTGACCAGTCTGGGCAACATAGTAAAACCCCGTCTCTACAAAGAATACACAAAAATTAACTGGGTGTGGTGGCACGCGCAGATGGTCCCAGCTACTCGGGAAGCTGAGGTGGGAGGATCGCTTGAGCCTGGGAGGTAGAGGCTGCAGTGAGTGGAGATCACACCACTGCACTCCAGCCTGGGAGACAGAGCAAGACCCTGACTCTAAAAAATAAAAAATATGAAACATGACAAGAATGGCTTAGATAGGATTTTCTTACAGAGGACTTTTATTCGCTTTTGCTGCAGGAGACATAAGCTCTGCTTTAGGGCCCATGTGGCTTTTCTGTCTTGAAGTCTTGGAATGCAAATATTTCTTGAACTCTGTCAGAGAAAATATGTGCAATGTACTATAAAAATACTGCAGGACAATATTATTGTGGTCTCTGATGAAAAAATATTTTTCTCATGTTTTTGTGCAGTAAGACTTAGCAGTCTTTGGCTCTATTGTGTCTTCTAAGGCTGAGAAAGGCTTTTTTATTGTATGCTAACAAAACAGGCCTTTTGTGTATATATTTATATGTTTCACCTTAAAAGCTTTTATCAGTTTACAATTTGCTGGCTCTAGGGTGCAAAGTGAAGACACCTCTTTTAAAAATAACACACTTAATTTCCTTTTGCATATCTTCTTTGGTGAGGTGTCTGTTCTGATCTTTAAAAACCCCATTTTTATTGGGTTCTTTGTTTTCTTTTCCTGGGTTTTATGAGTTCTTTGTATATTTTGGATCTGGATACCAGCCCTTTATAAGAAAGATATATTTTCAAACAGTTTCTTTTCGTCTGTGGCTTGTCTTCTTGTTCTTTTAATGGTCTTCACAGAGCAGAAGGTTTTAATTTTAATGATGTGCAGCTTACCTTTAAAAAAAAAAAAAATTCCTGAATTGTGTTTTTGGAGTATGTAAAAAGCCATCACCAAATTCAAGGTCATTAATTATAACACATGTACCACACTAAGGCAAGATATTACTAATGGGGATGGGGCACGAAGGTGTGTATAGAAACACTGCACTTTCTGCTCAGTTTTCTGAAAACCAAGCACTGATCCAAAAAACAGTATTAATAAATAAAAATAATTTACTGAGCCAACAAAACAATTAAATAATATCTCTTTACATTAAAATACCGCTTTTGTCATACGCCCAAAATTACTCCCAGACTTGCTATTGTCTCCATATATATGTTTCTGCATTGTTGGTATACTCTTTAGAAATGTTTAAGAGTGAGTAAATCAAAGCAGCTCTTCTTGGTGATTTTCCCAGTGGTGTTGAAGTCCAAGGGCTTGTTAAATGTTGTGTGTCTTCCTGTTTAACTTCACCTTGTGCCTGCCTTCTTCTTTCTGGTTTCCCATCACTCCCTGAGGACCCGCTGCACTTGGATGTACCCAGGTGTGCACTTCCTGCACGTGAGGAATACTTTGCCTCCTTCCCATGGCCATTACTGGGCATCCCTGTGTTGCCAACGACAGTGGTTGTGCTGTCAGGCAGCCCCTGTCTCTGCGCCTTGGCACACACTGTTCCTCCTTTGTGGGGTCCCTGTTCTCATTGCTATTTTTAGCACTCTTGCTAAGAGGTAACCCATTATCTCTGCCAGAGCTTTCCTAGTTCCCTCTCTGAATAAAGTGTCCTTTAGGTCTCCTGTCAAAGCGGTTCTAAAATGCTTCTTATGCCAAATATGAGGGCTGGTCACTTAGGTGTCTATTTTTTTTTTCTTCAATGCTGTTTTTTTTCTGACATAGAATATACCGTTCCTTTATTTTCAAATACTGCATGCAGCAGGAAATTAGCATTAAGGAGATGTTTTTTGGAAGAGAGAACAAATGAATAAATGAAGAATGTTTTCCTGTGTATTGTTTCCTTCTCACTGCTTTGGGTTTTGAGGGCAGTGGGAGAACAAGGGGATAGAGTATGAGAGATTAAGATCAGGCTGTGGAGTGTTTGTCAGTTAATCAATGTGGTCTAAACCACTTTAAAAAAAGAATTAGCAACATAGAAATTAATACAAAAGGTGGAAGCAACAGCTCTGTTTGCACTGGGAAATGTCTTTTAAGACCAACTTTTGTGTAGTTGCACAAGTGGAAAAATAAACGTGAACAGAGATTGCCAAAAATAAATAAATGGAACAGGGAAGCTTCCTTGGAAAGTGTTTGTTTATTGGGCTTGAGTCACCAAAACAAATGTCTCAACATTGGTTTTCAAAATTATCTGAGATTTTAATTTCCATGTGTTGTCTTCAATTGGCCATTTAGCCTTCATCAATAAATAGCAGTGGGTTCACAAAACATATATATTCTTTGATTTATCTTAGCCTGTGAAGATATAGCTACCAGTTTAGCAAATGACACCTTAAGCATCACCTGAAAACTCTGAATGATAAGGTTGTATTGTAGTAAATGTCCTAAGTCAGGGAATAGAATGCCTTCCTGCTTCTTCTGTGCTTGCTACCCTTTCTTGGGTTTCTGCACTGTTTGTAGATACACATTCACTTAACCAATTATCTCATGAATCGGATTGAGGCCAATATTACCTATGAATGTCGGCAAATATTAAGTAATGTTCTTTCATAGTTTCCTGATTTTTGCAACCAGGACCAGTGACAATTTGGTACCGCTCTTGATCATCCATGGTTAAAGGGTAATCATAAATAAGTCATCTCACCATTGTGGGCTTCGGATTTCTCACCAGTAAACAGAGGTACTTAGATCAAATGCCTCAAAATTCCCTCCCAATACTAGTCTCTGGATATATCTAATGTGTCGTTGTCTCCTGACAATGGTGTTACCATTTGTGATTTAAAGTTTTACTTTCAATTATACCATAAACTTTTCGAAAATAAAGTTCTTCAGCGTTAAGGCAGCATTTATTCATCTTGAATGGAAAAGCTAAGTAAGAAACACTCTTTCCAATGATTTTATCTAAACCTCAGAATTTTTTCTCCATGTTACCAGTGTTCTAACTGTGGCCTTATATTCTCACATCAACAGATGCCATATGAATGTCATCATTTAAAGTTCATGAGCTAAGTAAAAACAAGGTAATTTATACAACTTCTTGAAGGTGGTAGATAACTTGTCTAATCCCTCTTTTTATGGGAACTGTGGGTGAAGATTCACCTCTATCAATTCTCACCTCTTAAGGAGACACTACCGTTTCCTAGAGTTTATGGTAATTTCAAATATGTTTTTAAAAATGTAAATATCAGAATAAGCTTACCATGTGCCAGCATGTTTCCTAGCATTGAAGTCTAGGAAGTGTTCTCTGCAATTTATTTTTCTAAAATAAAACTGATAAGAAATTTCAAGCTATAATGGGAGGTCAAAGTGTTGGCAACACATTAGATACCGTCCCTGAAAATGAAACTGCTGTGAAACCACAAAGAGTGGGGAAGTTTTCCCCATTAGTATACTAAGTAGTATAACCTGACACAAAGCCAGTAAACACAGCTTAGAATACCTAAGTATTTCATTAAGCTAACATTGGCCAACTGGAGAGTTTCATTGAGATATGATATAATTTATTTAGCTGATTCCTACTGGTCCCTAGCAATGACTTCTTAAGTTGTCACACAGGCAATGATTCAAATAAGAAATAAATTTTGAAAAATAAATGATAAATGTCATGGGTCACATAAATCTGGGTAGCATTGTGCTCTGAAAGTTTGCCATTGCTTTTAGTTTCACGCCTTGTAATTTCACAGAAAAATAAGTTGTGTTCTAGCTCTGAATTAAACAGACACTCTAGTGTCAGGTGAGAGAAAGGCTGAATTTGTCAAATTCCCACTCAGGCTGCCTTCTACCGTCTGAGATGAACTTTCTAGTGAAAAAAGCTCCTCTATCCCAGTATCCTACCTTTCAATAAGGCTTCAGTCAAAAAGAGAGCAATAAAAAAAAATTTCATACAATCTTGCAGTTATTCTTCTGGGTATGTACACAAATGGGTTGAAAACTTTTGCCCACAAGAAAACCTGTAAACAAATGTTTATAGCAACTTTATTCATAATTACCCAAGCCATTAAACAAGCCAAATACCTTTCAATGAGTAAACTGTGGCACATCCTAGCAATGAACTCTTATTCAGCACTAAAAAAAAAAAGTTATCAAGCTATGAAAAGACACAGGGGAAGCTTGAGTGCATATTGCAAAGTTAAAGAAGACAATCTGAAAGCTATGTCTGATTCCAACTATATGATATTCTGGGAAAGGCAAATCTATGGAGACAAAGGGATCAGTGCTCGCCAGAGATTAGTGGGGAGAGGAGGATAAACAGGTGGAGAACAGGGGATATTTATGGCAGTGAAACTACTCTGTATGATGCTATAATGGTGGGTTCATGTCATTAAATATTTGTCAAAACCCATATAATGTACACCATCAAGAGTGAACAATAATGTAAACTATGAACTCTGGGTAATGGTGATGTCTCAATGCAGGTTCATCAGTTGTAACCAACAGATCACTCTGGTGTGGGATGTTCATAGCAGATAGAGGCAGGGTGGTTGTACGTGGGTGTGGTCACAGGATATAGGGGAACTCTATACTTTCCACTGAATGTTGCTGTGAACCTAAACTTGCTGTAAAAATATTTTTTTTAAAAAAGGTGAAAGTTTTTCTTAAACATAGAATTGTTGAGATGTCTGATATTAGTTATGATTATTGTGTTGGTCTGTTTTCTCACTGCTATAAAGAAAACCACCAGAGGCTCAGTAATTTATAAAGAGAACAGGTTTAATTCACCCCCAGTTCTGCATGGCTTGGGAGGCCTCAGAAAACTTGCAATCATAGTGGATAGGGAAGCAGGTACCATCTTATATGGCAGCAGGTGAGAGAGTATATGTTAGTAAAGGGTGAAGAGCTTCTTATCAAATCATCAGGTCTCATAAGAACTCACTATCATGAAAATAGCATGGAGGAAATTGCCCCCATGATACAGTCACTCCACTCTCTGGACACATGGGGATTAATGGTTGAGATGAAGTGTGGGTGGGGACACAAAGTCAAACCATATCAACTCTTCAGAAACATTATCATTTTCATACTTAAAGATTTAACTCTTAGCAAACAATAGTAACAGCAACAACAGTAGTAATGAAAAGAGTCTATAGAGCCCAGTTAAATAGCCTAAATGGCTGACAATCCTAGCAGAGAACTCTAGGATGAGTCATAGAGACCATGTTCTATCCAGAAGGGTGCTATGCAGCTGGTTTCAGGTAGAAACAAAAAAGAGGCTCAATATTTCTGGGTTTACAAAGTTTCCAAGAGAAGCGTGAAAACCTCTCAATTTTAAAACCGTGTCTCACTGTTAAGAAAAACCCTACAGGCCAAAACATATACATCTGTGATATGGTTAGATTTTGTGTCTCCACCCAAATATCATCTTGCATTGTAATCCCTATAATCCCCACGTGTCAAGGGAGAGAGCAAGTGGAGATAACTGAATCATGGGGATGGTTTCCCCCATGCTGTTCTCATGATAGTGAGTTCAAACCAGATCTGGTGGTTTTATAAGGGACTCTTCCCCACTTTGATGGGCAAGTCTCCTTCTTGCCACCTAGTGAAGAAGGTGCCTTACTTTCCCTTTGTCTTCTGCCATAATTGTAATTTTCCTGAGGCCTCCCCAGACATGCTGAACTGTGAGTCAATTAAACCTCTTTCTTTTATAAATTACCCAATTTGGGGCAGTTCTTTATAGTAATATGAAAATGGACTAATTTGGTAAATAGGTACCAGGAGTGGGGTGCTACTATAAAGATACCTGAAAATGTGGAACTGTGTAAAAGGCAGGCCCTGGAATAGTTGGAGAGCTCAGAAGAAAACAGGAAAATGTGGGGAAGTTTGGAACTTTCTAGAGACTTGTTGAATGGCTTCAACCAAAAAGCTGACAGCAAAATGGACAATGAATTTCAGGCTGAGGTGGTCTCAGATGGAGGTAAGGAACTTGTTAGGAACTGGAATAAAGGTGACTCTTGCTATGCTATAGCAAGGAAACTGGTGGTGTTTTGTCCCTCCTCTAGAGATCTGAGGAAATTTGAACTTGAGAAACATTATTTAGGATATCTTGTAAAAGAAATTCGTAAGCAGCAAAGCATTCAAGAGTTGACTTGGGTGCTCTTAAAAGCATTAAGTTTTATGCATTCACAAAGAGAGGGTTTGGAGTGTCAACTTATGTTTAACAGGGAAGCAGAACACGAAATTTTGGTAAATTTGCAGCCTGATGGTGTGGCAGAAAAGAAAAACTTATTTCCTGAGGAGAAATTCAAGCTGGCTGCAGAAATTTGCATAAGTAACAGAGAGCCAAATGTTAATCACCAAGACAATGGGGAAAATGTCTCCAGGGCATGTCAGAAGTCTTCATGGTAGCCTCTTCCATCATAGGCCTGGAGGTCTAGGAAGAAAAAATGGTTCTGTGGGCCAGGCCTAGGGGCCCCGTGCTGTGTGCATCCCAGGGACTTGATGCCCTGTGTCCTAGGTGATCCAGCTGTGGCTAAAAGGGACCAAGATACAACTCAGGCCATGGCTTCAGAGGTTGTAAACTTCATACCTTGATGGCTTCCATGTGGTGTTAGTCTTGTGGGTGTGCAGAAGACAATAATTGAGGTTTGGGAACATCTGCCTAGATTTCTGAGGATATAGGGAAATGCTTGGATGTCCAGGCAGAGATGTATTGAAGGGGCAGAGCCCTCATGGAGAGGCTCTGTTATGGAAGTAAAGAAGGGATATGGGGGGTTGTAGTCCCCACACAGAGTCCCCGCTGGGGACCTAGTAGAACTGTGAGAAGAGGGCCACCATGCTGCAGACCCTAGAATGGTAGATTTACTGACAGCTTGGACTGTGTGCCTGGAAAAGCCACAGACCCTCAATGCTAGCCATGAAAGCGGCCAGGAGGGGGTTGTACCATTCAAAGCCAAAGGGGTGGAGCTGCCCAAGATTGTGGCAGCCCACCTCTTGCATCAGCATGACCTGGATATGAGACCTGGAGTCAAAGGAGATTATTTTGGAGCTTTAAGATTTAATTACTGCCCTATTGGATTTCAGACTTGCATGGGGTCTGTAGCTTCTTTGCTTTGGCCAATGTCTCTCATTTGGAATGGGTGTATTTATCTAAGGCCTGTACCCCCACTGTATCTAGGAAGTAACTAACTTGCTTTTAATTTTACAGGCTCATAGGCAGAAGGCTCATGGTCTCAGATGAGACTTTAAAGTTGAACTTTTGGATTAATGCTAGAATGAATTAAGACTTTGGAGGACAGTTGGGAAGGCATGATTGGTTTTGAAATGTGAAAGGTGGGAGGGGATTTGGGAGGGGCCAGGGGTGTAATTATATGGTTAGACTTTGTGTCTGTGCCCAAGTCTCATCTTGAATTGTAATCCCCATAATCCCCACATGTCTAGGTAGAGACTAGGTGGAAGTAATTTAATCATGGAAGTGGTTACCTTCATGCTGTTCTCATGATAGTGAGTTCTCATGAGATCTGATGGTTTTATAAGGTGATTTTGCCCATTCACTTGGCACTTCTCCTTCCTGCCACCTTGTGAAGAAGGTGCCTTGCTTTCTTTTCACCTTCCACCATGATTGTAAGTTTCCTGAGGCTTCCCCAGTCATGCCAAACTGTGAGTTAATTAAACCTCTTCCTTTATAAGTTACCTAGTCTTGGGCATTCTTTATAGCATACGAAAATGGACTAATAACACATGTAAGACCATGTGCCTATGGATCACCAGGGTTTTACATTTTAGACTAAGATATGGGCAGGAGGAAGAGATTGCTGAGGCATCCTGGGCTAAGCACAAAGAGCTGAGCCAGGGAACACCCACCAATAAAAGTGGAAGGAGGGAGCAGAGGAGGAAGAAGCGTCAGTGAGGTCAAAGAAATACACTGTATGAATAGGCACATGATAGGAAGGACAGAGAGCTGGATATGGATAGATGGATAAGAGAGGGAGAGAAAAAAAATCAGTATGAAACCAGGGACACCAGTAAGGGAGGTACTGCAGATGGGGTAAATTCCTTTGGGAAACACATACCCTATTTCTGGGATTTGCATCTCCACAATAAGAAAGAAGAGAATCCACTAGGTTTGGCCAGTAACGTTACTATTGACCTTAGATGGTCTGGTCTTAGTAGAGCAGAGGTATCATAGATGTCATTTAGAGAGGAGGGATAGACAAAAAGGGTGCAAAATTGGATAGAGTGATGGCAATGTGTTAAGAAGTTTGAGAGTTAAAGAAACTGAGCTGAAAAGTGAACAGAAGCATAATGTTTTTCTGGGAAAGGGAAATCTGTTCGAGTGTACAGCAGAAGTGAGAGAACCAGTGAAGAGGAAAGAGAATAAAAATGCTGATGGGAAAGAAAGGGGCTGAAATACCTGGAGCATGTATTCAGATGTGCTGCTCATCCCAGCTATCTTTAACATTGCACTGTCCCTGTTATTTCATAAGCTTGTATAGCTAACACTCTTTATCCACACACTCATGACTCTATAATGGCTGTTTGTTCTGAGAACTGTAACCCACAAATGACCAGGACACAATGTTTTATTATAAGGGTTTAAATCCGTCTAATTTAGCACACGTGCTTCAAAAGAAGATGAAATAAGTAGGAGGGGGAATCAGGAAAATCTGACTGCTTCACAGCCATGCCAGATGATCCTCTCACCACGCTGAAGTCTCCACAGTTACGAATCTTACTGGCGGGTCTTTCTGGCATCTGCCTCCTGGCGTGGGGAGAAGCAAACATTTCCGCTTGTGGCCGCGCTGGAGAATCTCACCATCCCTGGTTTCCTGCCACAGAGCTCTGACCCGGCTTTTGCTGGACACGTGAGGTCGGCTCAGTGGAGCACAGTCATCCTAATTGCCTCCCTTTGGGTTTTTATTTCATCTGCAGGGCGGCTGGTTTCAGAAGGTTCACATCCTTTGTATAAGCAAAATAATGTGAAATCCAGTGTTATTTCCTGTGCTGTGACTCACACCCCATCTGGCAAAATCAGAGATGGAAACATCATCTCCAGGGCACAAAGTATTTAAAATTTAACTCGTCATTTGAGGTTTTCACAGCCAATTCAAAGCCTATATTTTCCATTAGTTAAATATTTAGTATTGGCAACATGAATTTGGATTCTTTCGTCTTCTTGCAAATTATCTGTTTATAACTATTAGTGTTGTCTAATGAGGTTGGCAATAATTAGGGCTCCTCTCCAACGCCCAGCCCCACTTCATTTCTCCATTTTAAACCAGTTCCGACCACAGACGCTGGGGATTCACCCATGGCATCCCCAAGAAGCCTTGCACATTGCAGCCTTTCTCGCCCTCTCTTCCCCTCTCCCTGCATCAAAAACTCTTCTGTCTCCTAAGCGTTGCCACACTCGGAAGTACTCCAGGAAGCAGCCTAAACCCTAATGCTTGCCTTTTCACATTTTACTCCTGCGCTTCATCCTCCTGCAGTTGGTTTTCTTGAATCCCATTGCAAAAACAGCTCTATTCACATCTCAGCCTTCACATTCACCAGATCGTCCAAAGGCTTGAAATGCCTTGTCTTTTCAGTCATGACCACTCCCTCCCATGCTGGCCACAAGAGCCACCTTCTCCTCCAGGCCCCCAGTCCCCATAGCTCTGTGATGGGCACGTTATTGTTTTCCCACATTCTGCTTGATGACTCCTTTTCTATCTTTCTCAATTCCTCCCTTTTGTTTTCCCTAGTCCTTCAAATATGGGTGTTCTTAGTCTAGCTTCCAGCCACTCTTCGCCTGTGTTTTCATCTGTCTCTTAGGCCAGCCCTTAGCCCTGTCTTCTACACAAAGCACTAACTGGAAGGAGTCACCGAGCTTGGCTTCCAGAGGGGACAGATGATAGAAGGCCTGCCATGATTTATGTCATCATTTAATCTCTTGGCCTTATATATATATCACCCGTGTATCCACCCCCACATCTTCCTGTACAAATTCTTTGAAGAAAATTGCTGATGCCAACACTGGCCAGAGTACCCTAGCAAATGAGAGTGTGTTCGTGGAGACAGCCGCCTCTGCCTAGTTGCTAGCTGTGGAATTCTAGTTATGGTACACAGCTCTGTGTGACTCTGTTTCCTTAACTGTAAATTTGGAATGTTGATAAGATCTACTTCAGGTTATTGTGCCAATCAAATTATGTACTATATTTAAAGGACCGAGAATAGCCTCCAACGCATAATAAGTGCCATGTGAAAATTGGCTATTATTATTAAATGCAACTTTGCTGCCTAGCCTACATTTCTAGACCAATTTCTCTTCTGAACTCCAAGGCCAGATTTATGTCTTGACCTCCAGGTTCCCCAAGATCTTCACAATAGATTCAAAATAAAATTTCTCTTTACCGACTTCTACAAATCTGCTTGTGCATTATCTTCCTAGACTTCTTTTTATAAAGGCATTGTTATATTTTACCAGACTTCCTGCTTGAAACTCCTCGCTTTTATTCTTTTTAATCTCTTTTGTCCTCCAAATACACCCTTTGCAATTCTACCTCTTCCTTTTTCATCCATTTCTTTCTTTATGTTTCCATTGTCAATAATCTAGGTCAGTCATCCTTCCTACTTTTGATTTTCAGGAAGTCTCTCAACCAGTTCTTCTTGTTCCAGTTTCACACTCCACCCGAGACATCCCCTGGGTCTTGTGCATTGCACCTGCGTGATGTTCTTTTTTTATTTTTAATTTATTATTTTTTGAGACAGGGTCTCACCCTGTTGCCCAGGCTGGAGCGCAATAGTGTGATCTCGGCTCACTGCAACCTCTGCCTCTCAGGTTCAAATGATCCTGCCTCATCCTCCTGTGTAGCTGGGATTACAGGTGCCTGCCAGCATGCCTGGCTGATTTTTGTATTTTTAGTTGAGACAGGGTTTCACCAGGTTGGCCAGGCTGGTCTCAAACTCCTGACCTCGTGATCCACCTGCCTCGGCCCCCGAAGCACTAGGATTACAGGAGTGAGCCACTGCACCTGGCAGTCGTGTGATGTTCTGACAGCACAGCTCTGCTCTGCTGGAGAGTTGTGTGGCATTTGGCAGAGGGAGAACTGCCAGCAAAAGTCCCATCAGCTCCTCTCACATTAGCTTGAGAAAAGTGGTACCTACATGAACCGTAAGGAAGGATATGATAATATTCTGTGCCCTTGGGACTCGAATTTGTACATCCTATTGTGCCACTTTCAGACGCTTTCAAAGGCAATTCCAAGGCTACTTCTATATACAAATATGGGTCCATGGTGTAGCACTAAATGGCTTGTCACCTAAAACAGCTCCTTGGAGACAGTAGTTGCTCATTGTATGTTTCTTAAGTGAGTGAATGATCAGTAATGCATAAAAATACATGACGAAAATGTGAATGTTTGTGACATGAATCTGGACATGACCCCTCCTGGATGTTATTCTTCCCAAAACTTCCGTGTACATATTATATAAATATTCTACTTCTTCACTTGCAGAGACAAGACCAACTCTATGCTAAAGTACAGTGATGTGGTCCAAGGTGCCAGCATGTCAAAAGTCATGTCTCCTACTTCTATGAGACTAAAATTCCTAATACTGGGATTTCTCCTTAGGTTAAGGTATTGGAAACAGATGGCCATTGCTAAAAATTCAAATTATATCTTTAATATATCTGCATGATTTATTTTTCTGGTTAAATTAGCTCCAGTTGTCACACAGTGGATGGGCACAGGTGGACAGAAACGTGGCCTGATACAGACCCTCAGCCAGGAATCAAAGGTATGAGCCAGTGATGTGGAACGTGGGGCCAAGACACATGCTGAATGTAGAACTCAAGAAAGAGCAGAAAGCCTGACTGAGAGGCAGGGGTTCAGGCTAATGAACACACTATATAAGAGAGGGAAGGAGCAGATTTAAGTCTACAGAAACGGTCAGAATGTAGGCACAAGGCAGAGAGGTCAAAGTTACCCTGGATTTGAAAGAGCAGGCATCAATTCCTCAGAACCAAGAACTAGAGAAGAAGACTTTTAAATGTTTCTGACATCAGCAGGACTCTACAAGTACCTCCAAAGATATAGACCAGCCAAAGCCAAATGCAGCGAGCCCACAGTGATTTCCCCACTGGTAAATCATTGGCAGGTTCTGATGATGCAGGCTCCGTGGCTGCTTGGAAGAATGCAATGACTCTGAGCTTTGATGCTGGATATCTGGTGTCAGGTGCAGGAGAGTAGAATTGACTGCAGCTGCTGCCACGGAATTGAGCCGGACAGAAGATACAGTGTAGATCCTGTTCCTTGGATCAGTGATCCATTGCCACTTCCTTCTACTTTCTGCGTCTGCTTCCTCACTCTGAAATGGGAATAATAATGACAGTCCCCTGAAAGAGCTGTAAAAAAGGAATAAAGAAGCTAAAATGTAAAGAGCTCAGAATGGTGCCTAGCATACTGGTAAAGCTCAGTCGAAGCTAGCTCCCAGGATTCCCATATGTTATGCAGAAACCTGCGGGTATCCAGCAGATTCTATCACCCAGTAAAAGAAATGAGCATCTTGTGGTGACTGGACTCAGAGTGATAGGTTTTGCTGAAGAAAGGGGAGATGGAATTAAGAGTGTGACAACACCTGTAGGTGGTCTGGACTTTCAGGTGAGCCCTGCACGGGAAGGGCCAAGGCAGGATAAAATCAGCCAGATTATTGAGCAATCTTGCTGAGATAAATACAAATAAAGAAAAAGAAGGAGGAGGAGAAGAAAGAAGAAGGAAGAAGGGAAAAGAACAAGAGAAGGAGGAGGAGGAGGAGGAGGAGGTTAAGGAGAAGAGGAAGGAGTAAGGAGCTGCTGGTCCCTCTGGCTTTAACCAGCTTAGCAAACTAGGAAGAGGGAATAGACAGCATTCTTGCTCCCAGCGAGGGCTGAACACACACTTTCAAATGAAAATCCCAATACAGCACTTCATTTGTTCATCAGACAAATATTTACTTGACATCTACAATTTGTCAAGTACTCTGCTAGGTGCTAAGCATAGGATGGTGAGAGAAAGACCACTGTTTTTATTCTCAAGGAGTCAAACATATCTCTATTGGCTTAATATTCATGTGATTGTTTCAGACATGCCAGAGTTTTTAATGCATTGATGCTTCAGCACAAATGATTTACTCTGGAATTATTTAGCAGTGCTCTATTTTTTTCTTATATAGGACATAAATAATAAGATTGTAGAACAGTGTGGAAGATGAGAATTTTGACATCGATCCTGTGTATCCTCTCAGAGATTTCTTTATATCAAAGGGCGAATGAGTAAAAACTAAGAAGCAGAAAGTGTGAGGAGTCATCACTATAAATACTATGTAAATGTTGAGAAAACAATACCATTTTCAGAAAATTAACCTTAAAAATAAACAAGCAATATCACAAAAATAATCTATACTGCCATGAAATTTAATAATGTAGAATAATAATGGTGGATAAAAAGATGATACATAGTATATTAAATTCTAGAAAGCAATGAGTACAGTATCATAAAGGGTGTAATTCCACTTTAGTAAAAATGCGTGTGTGTGTGCGTGAATTTAAGTATGGCATTACTTAAGTTACTAGTAGAGATTTCAGATGTGTTTTTGTTGCTACTTCTCTTCCTTGTTGTGTAAACACAAAAAATGTTTAGGAAATAGAACATAAAAGATGAACAGAATTAGACAAAAGAATTATCAGAACTTTATTTTAACTATAAAAAGCAATCTGCGCCAGGTGCGGTGGTTCACTCCTATAATCCCAGCACCTTGGGAGCCTGAGGCGTGCAGATCACAAGGTCAAGAGATCGAGACCATCCTGGCCAACATGGTGAACCCTCGTCTCTACTAAAAGCACAAAAATTAGCTGGGCATGGTGGCATGCGCCTGTGGTCCCAACTACTTGGGAGACTGAGGCAGGAGAATAGCTTGAGCCCGGGAAGCAGAGGTTGCAGTGTGCTGAGATTGTGACACTGCACTCCAGCCTGTCAAAGACAAAGCTCCAGACAAAGCGAGACTCCATCAAAAAAAAAAATCTGTCTCAATTATAAATATGACCAGTATGTTTAAAGCGTTATAATAAAGAGTTCAATTACAAAAATAAATCACAGGTGAATTGGTGGCATTATACCAATTAAAACTAATTTTTTTCTGCTCATCACCAATAGCCATTTGGGAATGCAAACTGTGGAGAGACAGATAACACCCAATGATACATCACTACGCACCTATCAAAATGGCTACAGTGAAAAAAATAATACTAAATGCTAATGAGAATGCAGAGAAATGATCACTCACATATTGCTGGTAGGAATGCAGAATGTCACTGACATTCTGCAAAATACTTTGGCAGTTTCTTTTAAAACTAAACACATACTTACCATGTGAACCAGTAATTGCAATCTTGGGCGTTTGTCTCAAAGAGATAAATTTGTATTTACACAAATACCTGTCCACTCATGGTTTCAACAACTCTATTTGTAGTAGCCCGAAACTGGAACAACCCAAATGTCCTTCAATGAATGAATGGTTCAACAAGCTGTGATGCATCCATACCATGAAATAGGACTAGGCAATAGAAAGCAACAAATTATTGATACAAATGGATTGAGGTCAGGGGAATTATACTGAATGGAAAATAACTAGTCTCAAAAGTTTACATATGACATGATGCCATTTGTGTAAAATTCATTAAACAATAAAATTAGAGAAATGAAGACTAGATTAGGTTATGGACTTCGGAGAGGAGACAGAGGGTGACTGTAAAGAGCTACTACAAGGAACAACAGAGTCATTCTGTACCTTCATTGTGGTGGTGGCTCCTTGAAGCTACACAACTGACGGAATTGCATGGAACATACACACACATACAAGCACGCACACACACACAAGTGCTTGTGAAACTGGTGGAAATCTGAAAATGCTGTGGATTGCACCAGTGTCAAATTTTTGATTTGGATAGCTTACTATAAATATGCAATATAGCACCACATTGCAGGGAGCTGAAAGAAAGCCTTATGGAATCTCCTTGTATATTTATTTTTTTTCAACTTCCAGTAAATCTGTAATTATTTCAAAATAAAAAAAAATTCTGCAACTGTGTTTGCAAGAATAGATGAAGTAAGATTGGGAAAATACTGATATTGTTGAAACTACCTAAAAGGAGCTGCAGGATAATTATACTATTATACATATGTGGAAATCCAAAATAAAGCACTAAAAAGGTAAAGTACTCAAAATAAAATTTCTAAAATTATTTGTTTTGCATACAACTTGTATAAATATGGTGTTCTCCTTGTTTTAGAGAATAATTAAGGAAATAACAACTTCTTGTGAGAAGTGGGGAAAAGCTATATAAAAATACTCTGCAATCAGGACATAGCTCTATTACAGCCCGCCCAAACAAGTAAGAGATTGTGGGATCATGTGGTCCATTCAAGGTTTATTCTAGGCCCCAAATTATGTTTTATTTTGTTATCAACAGATTTTTTGCATTACTCCAACTCTCTTATTTATAGAATATTAAGATATGGGAAAATTAAGTTTCACTCCGGTTTGCTGGGTTCATAGTTGCCACTCCTCTTCCCTGTAGAAAAGCTCATACAATCTCCTGATATTTGTAGGCAACAAAAATTTGCCACATTAAATTACAAGCTCAAACCCATCAATCAACGTAAATCTGCTACAGGGTGAAGAGACCAAGTCAAAGACTGCTCTACATAGCTTTTCTTCTTTCTAGATAATAAAAAAAATTGTGAAAATTTATGTTTGCATTTCATAAAGTAATTATTACTAGGTAAAAATGCCCAGTTAAAGTAATGTGCCAAGTATAAATGTCTTTTTCTTTATCTTAGCATAATAAGCTGAAAGTTTTCATTATATAATCAGTCAGATTTTTGTGGTTATTCTGTCAGTAAAATAATCCTAATTTTGTAATCAATTTTTATCTTAGACATATCAAAGTACTCAGGTATATGGAAGAAAAACTGGGAAAAGATAATTACAGGAGAACCAAAACTAAAAAGAAAATCATTTTGTATGACTAATATGAATACTGAAAATGAAATGCCTCACGTTGCTAATAAAATTGGAAGCTGCAAATTTAAATATATTACCAGAAGGACTGCTTGAATTATGCTAAGCACATTAAAATATGCACATTTGCAAATGAATTAAATATTATTGTTTAAATATTTCTCTAGGATCCCGTCTCATAAATTTAATAACACCAACCTAGCAAGTATTTATTTAAATCATGGTCACTCAGTATCTATTATGTTCTGTCATCGTTTAATCACAACTAGACTGGGATTACCTTTTCTAAACACACCCATTTGCAAATAGATGACTCCAAAACTTTTACCAATAGCTAAGCATAATTGCAAATCAATAAAAATTAGTTTAAAGAGAAAGTTTTCTGTATATTTGGACTTATTTTTAAGTGGGAACTTTTCTCACAAATAAACATTAACATTTAAATAGATATTGTAGGCTGGGCACAGTGGCTCACGCCTGTAATCCCAGCACTTTGGGAGGCTGAGGTGGGCAGATCATTTGATGTCAGGAGTTTGAGACCAGCCTGGCCAACATGGCAAAAAAACTGTGTCTACTAAAAATACAAAAAATTAGCTGAGTGTGGTGGCGGACACCTGTAATCCCTACTACTAGGGAGGCTGAGGCAGGAGAATCACTTGAACCCGGGAGTCAGAGGTTGCAGTGAGCCCAGATTGCACTACTGCACTCCGGCCTGGGTGACAGATCAAGACTCCATCTCAAAATTATATATTGATAAATAGATAGATTGATAGATAATGAATTTATATTGTAATGTTTCTGATACTATTGCAATGAGTTTTTCTTTTCTGAGGTAAATTTGAACACTTGAACCCACCACAAATGCTGCCTTTTTAATATGAATTATTATAATACACCCAGTAACTTTTAAGACTTTTTTATTTGACTATTTTGTTTGTTATTTATGGACTACTCCAATCAACTACTTTTATGCCTATTTTTAGACACCATTTTAAAATATTCTCTTGTGTTATATGAGTCTACATTCTTCACTTGGTTTTTCAGTTAAAACTTTAACCATTGTATCAATACCAATTTGCCATTTTCTTTTGACTTGTCACATTGATTCACTTTTTTACACCAGCATTTTAAAAATTGTGACTTAAAACCTTTTAAATATTAACCAAAGTTTTATTTGAAGTGAGTAAAATATTGATTTTCTTAATATCTCTCCTTTAAAAAGTTAAGAAAATGATAATTCAAAAGGTTTGCATGAGGATAATTGCGGGTAAATACCGAGAGACACCATTAGTTTGACCCTGATCACATCCAATGACAGGTATCTTTGTCCTTAAAAATTCTTCCATTCCTCTCAAGCATCGACTTCATTAAACGCCGTTAACTGTGCAGTGAACAAAAGCCTATTTTTATTATGTGAAAAATTCAAAGATATTCCCAGGCCAGCAGACTTGTAAACCAGGGGTACACAGACAATAAGAGAGTCAAGTGAATTGGCAAAGCTGGTCTTTCTCTTGCTTTGCTTTTCATAGTTTATTTACGTAAAAAATAATCTCTGGAACAACTCTGTATTTAGGTGCTTTTCTATAGCAGTGAACAAAATGGACAAAATTCCTGTCTGAATTCTAAATTGTTCTTACCCAGACCTAAATCTTGCTAGGGTCTCCGGGCCCCCAAGAGAGCAAGGCTCATAGACTCTTGCTCTCCCTCTCTCTCCCTCTTTCTCCTAACTAGGTTTTCAGGTAACGCTTTATTATTCCTGCCTATAGTCGGCCTGCCATGCTCACCAGGCAGTTAAAGCTGTATTTCAAATCTCACACTCCAGAAATATTCCCCAAATAGCACTCTTAGGGGCAATCCATCCTATTTTGGCTCTTTAAAAAAAAAAAAAAAAAAAAGTTGGTCTCTAATACTTTAACTTTGAGTTCTTGCTGTATTTGACATTGCTATTTTTTTTTTCATTTTATTTATACTCTTTTCTCTCTCAGCCTCCTCCTAACATGCTTTTATTCTTTTGAGTATTTCCTATTGCACATTCACTTATATGATCAAACCTACTGATTTGGTGCTCCACCAAAAGGAGCCATTGCATATTGATACCCCTGGAGGGGCAGATTGCCCACTAAGAAGTAACTGGTCTCCTTGCACCTGTCTCTGCCTCCCAAGGGCACCAGCTGAAATCACCCCCTTCCGTGGCCCTCTACAATTCTCTAGTCCCAAATGTGTAACTTCCTGTTAACCATTCCCTCCTGAGTGCCCTGTTGACGTCTCACATTCAATAAATTCTAAATTCATAACATTTCTTCTCCTCCCTTTCCCTGGAATTTCTAGCCTTCCACTTCCGTATTTAGCAGTATCATGTTCCATTCACCCACACAAAGAGTGAATCTTTGACTTCTTTCCTTTGCTTCATTTTCCTTTCATGACTAAGTCCCATTATTCACACTTCTTCAGTATTACTCACAGCAGACTCTGCTTCTCCATCACCTGATCCAAAAGCCTAGAATAGGCCATTTGCTCATTTTACACTGTAATGATCCTCAAGTTGCCTTAATTTACCTCAAGTTAAATTCCTCAATAGATCCAGTCTAGTCATAGAAATAAAGAACTTCATAATTATTGACTTACATACTTCAGGTGAGTCATGTCTGGTCTGACTTGCTCTCATCTTCTGTTGGTTGGACCAACAGTGAAATATATCAGTCTTGTCAGGTATCAAATATTGTCACAGTTTTCTGTCTCTGACAGAGATGGTGTTGGGGGCAAGAGATACAGTCAGTCTGATATTTTTTAATACACTGAATTTTCTAGGATTTGGCCAATATGGCAAATTATACAAAAGTGGATACTTGAAGGGAATCCTAACAGACCCTGCAACATAATTTTTGAAAACATTAATTTGGAGGTTGGAGAGAGATCTTTTAGGTAGCATCTACCTGTGGCTAGATGACATACTGCAATCTGGTGACCAGCTTGCCTTGGTTAAAGAGAGGGGCAGTCTTATTTATACCAAAGTTGCTAAAAATTATAACTGAAAAACTTGCCTTAAACTTAGATTAAGACCATCTCTGAAGGAGTTCCTTGGACAACAACACAGCGTAGGAACTGTGAGACAGGTTCAGCCTGATGACAGAAATTGACGAAAACACCTAGATTTTAACTTGGAGAATTTGGTGAGTTCACAAAAATCCAATTTCAAGCAAGATTCTGTATTACGATCCTCACAAATACGAATAAACTACAAAAACACGTGCAGAATCATCAAGTTCTCAGTTTTCTAGTATTCAATTACTCCTCCTTCACACCTTAGGCTTCAACAATCGGCCTACTACTCAGTCAGAGAACACGGCGTCCTCTTCTCTTTCTCTCAAGACTCAGTCCAAACATTAGGACTAGCTTTAAAAAATGTCTTCTGCTGCTGCTCTGATACTTGGAACGGTACACGGAGTGATGCTAAATAACTATTTGTTGAATAAATGAAGGAACATGGCACATTCTTGCAAGCTGGCTTAGTCATGCCACCTATATGAAACTTTAACACATCTCAGTCAAAGGGAATGTATTGAATTGATATTTCTATGCATCAGTTAATAGGTTTCTCTCACCTTCCACAACTACTCCAACCCCCACCATGTTTTCCCTAAAACCCTTTCCTCAACTCAGATAAGTACAGTACTCCACTCTTGTCGACAAAGTGTTTAATTTTATTACAAAAATACATAGAGAAATGAGTCAATATTTCAAAGTTTCAAAGTATATACCACAAGCCCCTCATTAATAACCTAAGGGTGTTGAACTAGAAAATCCCTTGGATGTCTTGTTTCTATTATTCTCTATTTCTACATAAACCAAACTGCAGTTATAATGGACAAAATCAGATATTCCAAAATATTAAGTGAGAATATTCTTAAGTCCAAATATTAAAACATGCATAAAATTAAAGCAGGTGGGCTTTTGTTCTCTTAAATGGTCAATGACCTTTAATTCGCTTTGTGATTTTGCCAACAGTTAAAGAATAATACAGCCAAGGGTGAGATACTTTGCTTTCTGCTCTGACCCTTTCTTTCCTCTACTCAGAAACAGCTCACAATATTCCAGGTAAATTTATTTACTTTGGCAACAAAAGCCCGGTGTCACTGTGAAGGTGGTTTATTGTCAGAAGACAAAGAAGTGCTGAAATCATGATACTACTCTGAAAGTGGAGTGACTCTGGTTTATCTCCACGAAAGAAAAGTTACCTAACAATACATTTGAGAGTTTTTGAGATCAATGAGATCTATCTAATTAGAGAAAGATAATTCATGAGAGAAAGAATGTGGAAAGCGGATAGGACAACACTGCATTTGGAGAGGAGCCCTTCTTCCTGTAGATAAGGCTTTTTTTCTTAAAACCACAGCCCAAGGGCAAGTGAAGTATTTTTAAGATAGCTGGGAAATGTCATTCATCACTGTGAAGACCTAGTCCCACATATCAGTGTCCACAACAGCAGAACCAGAGCAGTGGCAAGAACTGAATATTGGTGCAAAATCAGGTTTAAAGGAGAAGACAGAGAAAGGTTTGTTAGTGCTGGTCCTGTTGGTAGGGAATGTTCTCAGCATTTTCCTTCCAGGAAGTTGATTTGTCTTTTTCTTTAGATGTTATAATGCCAGCATCAGCCAGGTGGATGTGATCTCACACTAAGTATGAGGATTGAGGTTCTCAGAGTATGGTAAAAATATTTTCTCTGTTTTTAGGTTCTGGATACTAAATTAACACATAGGTCGATTATAATGAGATAACCAATTACCCAGAACTGTGACTGCTAAGCATTAAATATACAAATATAAAAGTATAACTATTTGTGAATTCTTTAAAATATGCGTATGTTTTAGCTAATGGGTTGTGTGAAGTTTCTTTCTCTCAACTTTTATTTCTAATACATGACATCTCTGAATTCAAACAAAAATACCAAAAACATAAAAAATATACCTTAAAATGAATGATTGTGACATATCTAAGATTTTATTGCTGGCATACCTTGTCAAGTAGTCTTTTTTCAAATCAAACATCAACACTCTTTATATTATTCTTTTTCCTTTTTTTCTTTTTTTTGACACGGAGTCTCACTCTGTCTCCCGGGCTGGAGTGCCGTGGTGCAATCTCGGCTCACTGCAAGCTCCGTCTCCAGGGTTCACACCATTCTCCTGCCTCAGCCTCCTAAGCAGCTGCGACTACAGGTGCCTGTCACCACGCCCAGCTAGTGTTTATTTGTTTGTTTGTTCATATTTTTAGTAGAGATGGGGTTTCACTGTGTTAGCCAGAATGGTCTCAATCTCCTGACCTCGTGATCCTCCCTCCTCAACCTGCCAAAGTGTTGGGATTACAGGCGTGAGCCACTGCACCCGGCCTATATTATTATTAAATTCAGCTCTGCAAATTTGAAACAACCCATGTCAGATTGCAACTTAAAACATAGTTTTCTGTTTCTAGAGCAATCTTGGCAAGCATTATAAAAGTTATTTTTCAATAATGTTTCTAATCCCTTTATCACTTTACAAAACCAGCAATTCTCAACTTTAAGCAGATCAGATAAACTTGTAAATGTTCTTGTCCAAAATAAATATTATACATTTTCCTCTTCAAACTATAATATCTAGGACATCCGAAAAAAATATTGGGATTTCATTCTTTCTCAAAGATGAATTTTCTTTCTTAAGAAACATTTGACTTGCACTAACCTTGGTGAGAATTTCTAGAATCCTCTGTCTATAATTAAACCATGCAATATAAGGTACATTTCAAGTTTTTTAATTTTTAAAATATATTCAGATCACTCAGAATAATTTACAAACATGTAGAAAAACTGAAAAATACATTGGATGTCCACATACCCATCATCTATATTATATAATTAACATTTTACTATATTTGTTTTATATACATACATTAATTTGTTCTTCTATCACTTTTGATGTATTTCAAACTGACATCAGTACACTTCACCAATAAATGCTTCAAAGGTCAATATTTGCTTTTGTTTTGCTCTCCCTTTTCCTTTTGAGGTAGAATGTACATTAAATGAAGTGGTGCACTGTATTTTGACAAATGTGTAAACCAGTATAATACAAACATCAATTTTTAGGATATTACCATTGCTCCCAAGAATGTTCTCATGCCCCTTTTTAGCAATAGCCATTCCTTCTCTCACATAGTCTGCCATGTGTTCACTTTGGCTGTTCTGACACCTTTTCTAAGTTGAATTATAGAGGATGCATTCTTCTGTAAAGTCTCTTCCAGTCACATTTTTGAGATATTCCCATGGTGTATGTCTGTAGCTTCTTCCTTTTTATGTCAAGACATCTTTTTGTATACCTTTACCCTGATTTGTTCAGACAGTGTCCTCTTGAGGCACACCTAGATGATTTCTAGTGTTTGACAATTATGAACCATATGAATAATCTGCAATAAGCATTCTGTCACAAGTTTTTCTGTGGTCCTTTTTTTATTTTAAAGGAAATACTTAAGTATGAAGAAACTGAGTCACAGGACATGCATATGTTTAGTTTTATAAGAAGTCGCTAGGTCATTTTTCAAAGTGATTGGACTATTTTACCAGTACCAACAATACAGGGTAGTCAGTGTACCCCTGCATGTGGGGCAGGTTTTAGTGGTATTCATTTTTGTTTTTTAAATATTGCCCTTTTGTTGAGTGGGTGATGGTGTTTCATTGTGCTTTTAATTGGCATTTCTTTAATGAGTAATGATGCTGAACATTTTTTCATGTGCTTTCTTATACATCTCTTCATTGGTGAAGTGTCTGGTTGAATCTTAGGCCTATTTGTTTAATTGGGTTGCTTATGTTTATATAACTGGGTTGTAGAAGTCCTTTGTATGTCCTGAATACCACTTATTTTTCAGTTATATGTCTTTAAAATATTTTGACAAGTCATGTCTTGGCTATTTATATTCTTAATATAGTCTCTTGATAAACAAAAATATATTGTTAGTAGGTAAAAACAAAATTGATTTTTTCTTACTGGACTTGTATTCTGCATTAATTCTAGTAATTGTTTTATAGATTAATTAGATTTTCTATATAAACAATCATGTCATCAGCAAATACAGTTTTACTTCTTTCTAAACTTTATGCTTTTTTCAAATTTTCTTGCCTTAGAGTACTATTTAGAAACTCGAGTAGAATGATAAATAAAAGTGATGAAAGCAGACATCCTTATCTCATTCTTAATTGTAGGGTGAAAATGTTCAATATTTCACTGTTAACTATGATGCTAGTTGTTAATTTTTTGGTAGATGCTTATTATAAAATAGAGGAAATTTATTTTTACTCCTTTGCTTTGACAGTTATTGTCATGAATGGATATTGAATTTTGTCAAATGCTTTTACGTCATGAATGGATATTGAATTTTGTCAATGCTTTTACTGCATTGACTAAAATGATCATAGGTTTAAAAAATTGTTATGCTTCATTTTCTCGTTTTTGTGCTAATACTGTGAATGACAGATTTGTTTTCAAATATTAAACCAGTCACGTTGTCTGGGATGATCCCCACTTAATCATAATGGTTACCCTTTTAATACATCAATGGATTCTACCTTTAAAAATATCTAGATTCAAGGAGATGTTTTGTAAATTGTTTACTTCCTTTACTTTCTCGGCAAAGCAAATTTTCTCTTTGGAAAATTTTCTGAGCTATTGTAACTGCAAATCTTATTTCTGAGAACAGGTTTAGACAGTTATTTTAAAATGTTTTAGGAAGAAATGACTTACAGAAAAAATATATTAATCCATGCACAAAATTCATTGGCTAATAGCTTACTGTTGCCATTGGTGTGTCTTGCCCTCGCAGCAGAAGTTTTGACCTAGTGATTTTAGAAAGATGGCTCCCCTAATGGGGTGAAGTCCTTACCCAGCTTTGTATGTGACAGATAGCTCAGTTTTACAACAGTGTTGGGCTGCAGCTTTGTAGCTCTGTGGAACTGCCACCATGGTGTTCGTAGCAACAAGGAAACTCAGCCCCAGGTTAAGTAGGTTGCAAAAAGGGCTTCCTATGAACATGGAGAAGTGGCTGTTCTCTTGTCAGATGGTTGTTCTGTTTACACAGTATCATCCCCCTGACCCCTGCTTTCCTTCCCCCTTAATTCTTTGTTACACTCTTTTGTTATGAAAGATGTAAATACTTATCAAAGGTTCGCACATCTCAGGCATCAAATTGTTACTTATTGCAAGTGCTTCCTTTTCATCTTTAAGAACACTGAACCATCAGCCTGTTTGAATGAAGTAAAAAAGCTCAAGTACTATTGTAATAATTTTCTTCAGGTAGGAATTGGCTGGGTGAATAACTGCATTGAAACGGATAGGTTTGTGAGCAAGTTAGAACAAAATGTAATTATTTCACGAGTGGAAGATAAACTTTTACGTCCCAAAATAATCATGGAGTAGCCGTTTAAGAAACAGATTCACCGCTGAGAGAAACGAAACAGCCAAAACAGCTGTCTGTGTGTATTAATTTAATGAAGGAAAACACCTCAAGCGGGTCTGCTGACATCATTTGGGGCTAACTAGACTTTTGAGGTTTTTTCTCATCAACCTCTAAGTGCTATTGTTTTACTATCTTCTCAGCTCCACAGCTGGAAAAGATTTTTAGAACCTATGGAACATCTCAATGATTTGTTTTAGGGCCAGAACTATAGGAACATGCCTCTTTTGTTCCTAAACAGATGGGACTCTTTTTGACACTTTGGGCTTTTTGTCTGTATATTTCTTTTTTTTTTTTTGAGACGGAGTCTCGCTCTGTCGCCCAGGCTGGAGTGCAGTGGTGCGATCTCGGCTCACTGCAAGCTCCGCCTCCCGGGTTCACGCCATTCTCCTGCCTCAGCCTCCCGAGTAGCTGGGACTACAGGCGCCCACAACCGCGCCAGGCTAATTTTTTGTATTTTTAGTAGAGACGGGGTTTCACCGTGGTCTCGATCTCCTGACCTTGTGATCCGCCCGCCTCGGCCTCCCAAAGTGCTGGGATTACAGGCGTGAGCCACCGCGCCCGGCCTGTATATTTCTTATAGAGGCCAAATTATAAATGGTGCTAAATTGCTAAGGCTATGCCCCACCCTACCCCCACCACCAAATCTTACTAAGCCCATCATAAAACCAAAGCAGGGCACTTATGGCAAAAAGCATCTTTTAAACATACATGTTGCCTCCAGAAATCCACCTGTTATTTGGTGAATATGACCATTTTGAGGCCAATGAAGTTGGGAAGATCGATGTCACAGAAGAAAGAATATGGCCAGGTGATTCAATATGCCACCTCAGGGTGTGCGTATCCCACTCTCATGTGAAGATAACGATAACTATGTTTACTGAGCACTGTTTACATTTTGGGCCTTCAGCTAAGCTCTTTAGATTCAATGCCATATTGAAATCTTAACTGGGATTCTTTGAGATAAAATATTCTCTGCATTTGCAAAATGGGGCAAATATATTATTGAGAGGATATTTCAGTCTTTAAGGGCCTTGCTAGTAAGTGGCAGACTAGAATTTAAAGAAAGATTTGCTGATTTTCAACTCCATGTTTTCTTCCGCTATGATACTGCCTCTGCATAGCTCTACTCCCATGACTTAGGTCCAGTGATGCAAGTTGTACTCTATCTGTGAGCATTTATTGCTGTTTATTTTGGAAAAGGGGAAGTCACTTAGTGATTCAGGAGATGTAGGCTGGCAAAATAAACTGAGTGTAAAATCTCAACAAATAACCTCATCCAAATCGTATGGTCTCCTTCTACAATGCCAGTTAACATAAATTTCTGGTTAGTGTAAACTACACCTATTCACCATCTTTATGGTTAGATAGAGAGAAGATACCACTTCACTCACTGAGAAATAAGTAAAAGTGAGCATTAACTTCTTATGTGTCAATGATAATCAGGCTACAGTCAACTGGTATAAAATTCCTACTTTCACAAATACAGAAATTGAAAAATGAGAGTCCACTAAGATTCGTTTGCATTTTAACACAATAATGTTCAACTCAATATAAAATGAGAGAGATTTTACACCACTGAAACTAGACCTCTTATTCAGAATATGACAGTTGTAGAATTCTCAAATTGGCTATGCACTTAGTCAATTTACTTCATCTTTTAGTGGAGCAGAAATATGCAACTTCTCGGTTCTCACTTGACTTTCTTTGATCTTCTATTACATCCTCCTAGTTCAATGGAAAATTGATTCATTCACATTTTCTAGTAATATAGTCACAAGTGGACAAGCCTTGCTTGTCTGTGAGATCCTGTGTGCTCTTCAAACACACAGCAGTCTAACCAGCTCCTAAGTGTTCATCTCAACATCACCAGCAAATTTGCTGCTTGTATGTTTCTTGAGATGGGTCTGTGTTCCAGCAGAGCATCTGGGAGTTCATTTAACCTTGTAAGCTAAGTGAAAAATGATCTCTAGGGAAATCTATTGTTTCTCTGAGAATTTCTGATAGTATATAATCTGTGATGATGGTGCTTCTATCATGACACAAAATTAGAAGTTTTAAATTGAAGAAATGAAGTGTATTTCCAGGTAAAAAATAACTAATTATCTCTTTAATCTCCTTTCCATAATCTGTAACTCTAGATTAATTTGATATACAATGGGCAATCACCCTAGAAACCAAATGTGTGACTAGTTAAGAAGATGCAGCTTAAACAATTTTAAATGATTTATTTTAGAAGACACATTTATTCTAACCATAGACAGTTATCAGTTATTAGTCATTGATGTATAGCAACTAGTCTCTCTTCCAGCATAAAGTTATTATAATGTACAATAAAAATTAATTTAATCAATGTTTACTTCACAGAATTACCAAAATGGACCTTTGGTTATATTAACTACTGGTTCCAGAATTCTTCCTAAGGTCAGGCTGTTTTTTGATAAGATGCCTCTATAACTTCCTTAAAAGTAAAGGTAGTCTAGTTGTGGCAAAAACAACAAGATAATAGTCAAATTTCTGGATACGGTCAAACATTAAAGTTTATCTTGAGATGAGAAAGAAAGAAAAGGTCAAGGGGTAAATGAGAGGGTTGAGGAAAAAGAGTCAGAAGGTGTGGATTTGAGGGACTCCCTGGGCTGATGTGCAGGGAGTAGATTAAGAAGACTTTAGGAGATGAATGTCTAATTTACCATAAGTTATTTGCCACCATGAATGTAAGTTTATTTTTTACCTTAACCATTGCCACAAAATTATAAATGAAACCAATCATAATCTGAAGTTATGAATGGGCAAATTATTGAAATTCCAAAGAAAAATGAAGATAGCATAGGTAACAGGCTGGGGCTAGACATGACCATGAGAACATGAGACCCCCAGGGAAATTGACGTATCTTGTTGAGGGCTTTAAATTTACATTGGCGTAAAATTTTGGAGCCACCCCTCGCCCACATCCAGAGGTTGAAGGCTGGGGTGTAGTGGACACCTGGCTTTCTCACAGTCACTCATTCGTAGCAGACATTCTCCTTCTTGAATGCGTATTTCAATCACCTGGGGAAGCAGCTGACACTTTCTAATGCTTAGGTCCTGCCCTGGAGACTCTGACAGTTTTTTTAGATAGAACCTGAACATCATTACTATTTTAAAACCTCCAGATAATTGTAGCACATAGCCAAGGTTGAAAAGCACTGACCTAGAGCTTATTTTGCCAAGAAGTTTTGATGCCAGTAATATAGCTTGAATGTTTGTTCCCTCCACATCTCAGATGTAATCCCCAGTGTTGAAGGTGGGGCCTGGTGGGAGGTGTTTGGATCACGGGGCAGATCCCTCCTGAATGGTTTGGTGATGAGTGAGTTTGGAGATGAGTGAGTTCTCCGGAGACCTGGTTGCTTAAAAGCCTGGTGCCTCCTCATGCTGTTGCTTCTGCTCCTGCCAAGTGAGACGCCTGCTCCCCCTTCACCTTCCGCCATGTTTGAAAGCTTTCTGAGGCTTCCCCAGAAGCAGATGCCGCCTCCACGCTTCCTGGACAGCCTGCAGAACTGTGAGCCTAATAAGCCTCTTTTCTTTGTAAATGGCCCAGTTTCAGGTACTCCTTTATAGCAATGCAGAAAAGTGTCTAACACAGACAGAAAATACATTGATGAAAAGATGCAACGAAATGCTCCCTCATGTTCACCGCAGGACATCAAAACTAATTTTAGCAACTTTTTTTGGTTTCTCCAAGGATTGATATAATCACTGCGATTCTAGATGTAGTTCAGAGAAGTTAATTCACTGCATACGGTGGCCTTTTTAGAGCGTTAGGATTTAATTTTCCTCACAGAACCCCTGTTAAGAAAGTCTGGTAGACAGAAGAGGGGCATTACAGAGAGTGCAAACAGCAAGTACAGAATGACTGATATTTGGGAGACATTACTTAGTCCTGAAATAGTGCAAAGTCCTGGGTGCCCAGACCGTGACGGGCTAGCATCCCTCACTCCTGTGCTCAGGAAGAACATAGCTAAGTGGTGATGGCACTTTTACTTAACACTTCTTTCTTTTAGCAGTGAATAGCCATTCAATTCAAGTTATGCTATGCATTGAAATGAAATGGCATCATGGCATTAGGCAAGGAGAGCAAGTTATTTGTTGTCCAAACTGACATTGTGTGTGTGTGTTTAGGAGAGACCATCAATAGCTACGCTGAAACATCAATCATCAAGTGAGACCTCCTCAAGCAAACGAAGAGGTCCACTCATCTTAGTGCCATACAGGGAGGTGTGTCATTAGGAAGGACACTGTTTTTTTAATAAGATAATTTACTAGGACAACATGAAGAGCACCAAATTATGAAAAGCAAAGCAGTAGAGTAACTAGAGTATGTGCTCTGGAGTCGGACAGAACTGCGTTTGATAGAAAGCTCGGTATCTCTCAGCTCTGAAGCTTCGTTGTGGTCAGTGCTGGTTATCTGAATTTTCTGCCTTATTCACTATGATATTCCAACTGCTTGCTATGAAATAGCTTTTCAATAAATATATTCGGATGTTTGGATACATGAATGAATACATAAGCTCTAGAATTTTTCTTCAGTTGATTTTCCCTGCTGTGAATATATTCTGCAGAAATTGATATCTCTCTTAAAATCAGGGCTCAGAACTCAACACCCAAATTCAAGTATGATTTATCAACCCTTGTATAGGGAAGTTAAGCGGTCTCACAGGTTATGTGTTTGTATAACAGCTTTATTGAATTTTGCTCTTAATAAGCTAAGGCATAGAAAAACTCCAGGTCTTTGTGAAACAATACTGTCTCAAAAACTGTACATGTGTATTTATAGATTGAATTTCAGATCTTTGCATTTATCCTTGTTAAATTAATCTCATGTACTTTAGTTCTGTGTTTCTCCTACATTTGATTACTTTGGATTTTGATTCTGTCTTTATCATCTTGTTTCTTACTAGTTTCAAAGCACTGTACGTAGTCTTAAGTCATTGATAACACTGTTGAGTAAGAGGGAGTGAAGGCAAGAGTTCAGTGCCCACCACTAGAGTCTCTTGTCTCCTTTAATATTATTTAGTTTATCAAACACTAGTGAGACTGGTTCTCCAGTGAGTAACATGTCGGCTCAACAGTGCTGTCACCATGCTCCAATTTTATTGCCTTATCTAAACAGTATCTTAGCAGGGATAGGTGTCCTTTCCATTCTCCCTCCATTATTTTAGCGATTGGTGCTTTACCTACAAATAATAATAACTTATATTTGTCAGGTCAGCATAATACACACTTGGAAATATTTTGACTGCTTTATAATCTTTTTTCTTTTCTTTAAATATTGAGTTTCACTCTTTTTGCCCAGCCTGGAGTGCAGTGGCACAATCGTGGCTCACTGCAACTTCCATCTCCTGGGTTCAAGTGATTCTCCTGCCTCAGTCTCCTGAGTAGCACCACGCCCAGCTAATTTTGTATTTCAGTAGAGAGGGAGTTTCACCTTGTTGACCAAGCTGATCTCAAACTCCTGACCTCAGGTAATCCACCCACCTCAGCCTCCCAAAGTTCTGGGATTACAGGTGTGAGCCACCGCACCTGGCCTAATCTCTTTTCTTTTAAAGATCTGAATAATCCAGACTGCAAGCTTTTCAAAAAATATGGTTGTATTATTAGGACACAAAAATAATGTGTTCATATTAAGCACCTAATAACAAGACTGAAGAATTGACCTTTGACTGTCTGATGATTCACTTAAGCCATTACATGGAGGGTTCTTCAAATAGTGTAAAAAGATAGAGGATTGTTACTAGCTGAAATTGTATTAATTTGAAGCAAAACATACATAGTTCGTTAAAAGACCAAGAAGCCACCATAGACAAAAGCAGTGAAGTTAGAGGAGCTAGAGGTAAAGGTGTTTTTTAGTTTTGTTTTGTTTTCAAAATAATTGCTTAGAGATCTGAGAATCCAGAATTTAACAGTACACCACCGTCTCTCCATCCTAACATTTCCTATTGTTCTGTTGCTTGGCGCCTTTTCTAGGACTGTTTCCTGATTCTGGGAGGCCCTGTCCTCAGGATTTTAGGGTTAGAGGAGAACCTAAAAATAATACGGTCACATACACTGCTCAAATTATAGATAAAACTGAAATCCAGAGAACAACTTTTTACATGTATGTTAATAAATCCACATTTCCTGATTTCCCATACAGAAGGCAGCATAGATCGTGTCAAAGCTCCCAAATGCTGGATCTAGATTGCCAGTCTTCCAGTCCTGGTTAAGTTTTTTATAGCAGCAGTGCAACCTCAGGCATGAGGCTTATCACTTCTAAATCTCAGTTTTATTATCTCCAAAATGGGACAATAATATCCCTGACCTCATAGAGCTGTTGCAGGGCTTCACTTGGGTTAATAGGCATGAAAGGCTTGAACTAGGGCCCTGCTCATGGGAAACACCACTTATTAGCCAGAGGCAGCTCTGTTTTATTAACATTGCTCCACTACACTCCTCCAAGGATGAGCTCATGCTCCCTGTTTTCGAAAAGATCTTTCAAACCAATTTTAGTTGCTTCTTCCCCCAAAATTCTGTCTTGCCAATTACTTCATTCTGCTTTAAATAACTAGATGTCTTTCTCCCTAAGTAAGGTTGTTTGTCCAATAGGCCCCGGAGAATATTTCAAGTTAAATACATGCTTGTGGAATTGAATTGCATTGTTCTTTAGGATATTGAACTTTAGAGAGAGCTTTTATCTTTTTTCCATCCTCAATAGTATTTAGACGGAGGCTTCATATTTCTTGAAGGAAGCGCTCAGCCAGCTGATGAACAACTCTTGTTCAGCTCCTCAAGAGAGGAAGCTTGGACATTGGGTCTGAAAAGGAAATCCAGTTCTCTGTGCCAAATAGCTGTAGCCCTGAACAAACTTGAAGAGAAAGCACAGGCAAGCTTTCGGTTTCAAATTTTAAAAAGCAAATGTATCATCACAAACTTTTGTTCACATTTTTGTATTTCTTTTCTTTTTGCTACCTTAATTTCTTTTTTCCTTCCCATCAAAAGTTAACTCACTTGAAAAATGATCAAATAATTTATTATCTAAATCTGACACCCATGTTCTAGTTTCGTAAATATTCTGTTTCTTAAGAAGTTCTTCTTTTAAGAAGTGAAATTCAAAGAAATGTACATTTTTGTTATTTAGAAAGTTTGTCTCTTGGAAAATAAAATAAAATTCTTCCAAAGAGTCAAAATGACTGTAATAGATCATTGCCATATTTTGTTGGACTACTTTTTAAAAAATTGAAGTTCTGTTATTATTACACTCTAGAGCTAAAAAGTATTTTTGAAGAAATACAATAAGAGTATAAAGTATACAAAATGCACAGTATTTTAGAGCCAAGATTATTCTAAGAAACAATGGAAATATACTGTAATTATGTATGTGAGATGGAATTTAAAAATTACTTAATGAAAATTTCAACTACTTAATTTCTGTGTATTTATCTACCTGAAATGTCAATATGCTTATTTTTTTAATTATAAGAACATTAACACATCATGTTGATATCATCATACAATTTTAGTTTTGTGTATTAATTTCTTCTACATGCAAAGTTAAAATATATAATAATAATTGGGGTAATTGGCTAAGATTGTTTCATTGTTTTGGTTATATAATGTTCTAGGTACTTGTTTCACTTAATATAAGATGACCAATATTATTTTAGTTTTTTGATGTTTACAATTATTCATTTTAGTAACTGTATTATATTTTATTCTGTTTTATCAAGAGTCTGAAATTTAAATTATTTTATGACTCAAGATAACATGATACCGTCAATTGAGTTTTTCCAAGCAGTACGCTACTATGAATAAAAAAAAGAAAGATTAGGGAAAAAAGAAATCTAGAAGCAGTCTAATTAAACCCTTTGATTTGTGTATTTTAAGATAGTGCTTATTTTGTTGAAAAAAATTGAGAAATGTTGAAGCTACATTACATTTCTAGACTAGGACCTAGTTATACGCAAGCATTTATGGAGGCCACACTCTTTAGTTCATCTCAAAAGCACATGTGATTTGACCCTTCACAAGCTCTTTTCTTTTTTATGGTTCATTGCTTATGAAAATATGGTAAAAAATAATTAACCCAAACACACTTCTAAATTTCAAAGATGGTGGAGGGGCCTGGGCATTCAGATATGGGGAAAATCTCATGGCCTCTAACAACAGTCATGTGAAGGTTCAAATATTTGTCCTGTCTATCAGTTTCTTAAACTTTCTAAACTTTTTTACACCATATTTATTCATTTGTTCAACAATTCCTGTTCTCTTGGCGCTTTCAAGCACAGGTGGCAGATATTAATCAAGTAAATACAGGAAGGAACACACAGGGAAAAAACCTCGTTCTACAACCTCACCTAACAAAAACTTGATCTTGATTCAAAAGTCAAAGAAGGCCTTCATGAGGAAGTAATTTTGAAATCTGAGGAGCAAATAGAAGTAAAATTAGAGGTAAGGGATGGATACAAACTGTCAGGGAGCATTTCTGCAGAGGAGAGAGAAAGCACCTCGCCCTGGTGGAGGGGTGAGCCTGCAATCTTCCAGAAGCAAGAGGAAGCCACAAAGTGCACAGCAGCAAGTAAGGTCCTGAGGAAAAAGATGTCTAACATAGTTTCACAGAAAGGAGGTATTCAATACTATAGTGCAGAGATATCTAATATCATAGTACGGAGACATTTAATATCATAGTACACAGATATTCAATATCATAGTATATAGACATCCAACATCATAGTACAGAGATATCCAGTATCACAATACAGAGATATCTAATATCTTAGTGCATAGATATCCAATATCATAGTACATACTCAACACCATACTACAGAGGTATCCAATATTTTAGTACATAGACATTCAATATCATAGTACCCAGATATTCAATATCATAGTAAATAGATATTCAATATCATAGTATATAGATTTCCAAATCATAGCAGAGAGATATCCGATACCTAGTACATATATATTCAATATCATAATATACAGATATCCAACATCATAGTATAGAGATATCCGATACCATAGTACATGGATATCTAATATCATAGTACGTAAATATTCAACATCATCATTTGTACACAGATATTAAATATAGTACCTAGTCAACATCATAGTACATTGATATTTATTATGTTCTTTAAGAAATAATAAATGAGTCAATATTTTCTGAATAACTTATTTCTAAGTTGGGCTTTTGCTTTTCTTCTCCTTTCATACATTTATATTAAATATGTGCTCTCTTTATGCTATTTAGGAAAACGCTTTTATAGTATTTTAGGCTAGATTCACTGGCGAGGCTTTTCTCTTTAGAAACGCACTTAGGTTACGATGAATTACTAACAGGAAGAGCATATCTAAATTTTCACCCACAACTGAGTTGTGGTTGTGCATATTGCTTCAACCCATAGCTCCAAACTTCACCTTTGGCGAGAAAGGATTCTTTCCTCAAAGTTTACTAGCAGCTTAGACTTTGTTCAAATCAACTTTCTTTCTCAATGTTGTAAGTAGGAAAAATTAGGAGCAAAATACAACTTTCATTTGCTAGAGAAGAAGTGGCTTGCCTAACAGAGAGCAACAATCTAAAAGGAAATACTTCTTTCTCACTGAATGAGGAAGATTGAGGAGCTTTGTGACTGACAAGTGAAAGGACGATATATTTGATGTGTTCCATTTATATGGAAATACTAAGGAACAGAGACAAGTATACCAAGCAAAGGTTTATTTATTTACCTAGAATACCAAAGTTGCATGTAAATGACTGTTACATAGGAATCATAAGAGGTTGCAAGGAAGGAGATGGATAGATTGTTTGAAAGAAGGTAGATAAATAGAACCAACAATGCTACATTTATATGAGTAGTAGATGATAAATATCAAATATCTCTCCCATGCTTTTGGTTTGAAGCTAGCCAGTATTCTCCATTAGTAAATCAGAATGTGTCCATTTTACAAGTGAATGTCATTGTTCTTCTGCCTTCTCTTTTTCTTCTCCTTCCCTTTCTTTCCTTTTGCTTCGTAACTCTTCATATTTTATTCTCACTGTCTCAAATAAATAAATAAATAAAATTAATAGCTGTATCTTCCTCATTACAGCAGAATTACAGTTATTAAGTACAGGAGAAATTATTGAAACAGAAAGTCACACTTAGCAAACATCCCAGTAGTAATTGCTTCAGACCATTCCCATCAATGGATGCTAAATCTAGTAGCCTACAGTAGAGGACTACTGAAACAAATCATCCCAAGCACATAATACAATCTTACTTTGCAGCAAAACACATCTTGCAAGTACATAATTTGAAGGTTAATAATCAGCATGGCAAATTATTATAAAGCTTTTGGAAGATATACATGATCATACATATGTCTTATGTAAACTCATAATTTATTGCCTTTCCAGGGCAGTTCCAAAACTCAAAATGCTTTTAGGGCTCTAAGATTGATTTTATTTTTCATATAAGCTGAAAATATTCAATATGACAATATTGTATTCTCATCAGAAGAAACTATAATGAGGTATACCAGTAAAGCTTAAGGCAGGGTTTGTTCACACATTTTCTCTCTCTCCTCATTTTTCTCTCCTATCATTTGAGAAGAAAATAAAGAAAATTCTGTTTTCAGAAATTCGATTATTTTTCCTCTTTTTGAAATAATATTTGCTGTTTGTAAGGGAGGCTTCTTTTGGGAGCACTAGATTTCCCCACCAGAGAAGATGGAAAATTCTATAAAATACTGCCAGTGACAGTAGCCTGGGCTGCAGGACAGGGCAAGATGGACACCTCCACCGACGAGAGCTTTCTTTCCTGTCTCTTGCTCATCATTCTGCGCACTGTGTCTTAGACTTCCTGAATTTAGGACCTTTTGCTCCACATTATCTTTCCTTCTTATTTTTCCCAGCATTCCTGACCTCTGCTCGTCAGACTGTGCTCTCTGATAACTGTCGCTCGTTTTCAATTGAGTTTCCTTCATTAAGTCAATAGTAGAAAGAAATGCATTAGCACGCTGTAGCCTCCCATCACAGGGATTAATGTTTTCATATCCCCAATGTGAACAAAACTGATGTATTTCAGAGTCAGTACAACATCACTGCATTAGGTTCTCATGGCTGCCATAACAAATGAACACAAATGTAGGGGTGAGAAACACCGCAACTTTATTATCTTACAGTTCTAGAGGCCAGAAGGTCACAATAGGTTTCCCTAAACTAAAATGTAGTTGTCAGCAGGATTGCAATCCTGTTGGAGACTCTAGGAAAGCTTTCATTTCCTTGCCTTCCCAGCTTCTAGAAACCACCTGTGTTCCTTGGCTTGTGGTCCCAGCCAGCAACAGTCTGTGTCTCAGACCTCGGTTTGTTAGTCACGTCTTCTCCTCCAACACCCTGACTTCTCCTTTTCCCTTCTAAGGAACCTTGTAATTACATTAAACCCACCAAGATCATACAGGATAATTTTGCCATCTCAAAATCCTAACTGAGTCACATCTGCGAAGTCCCATTTGCCATGTAAGATATCATTTCACAGCTTCTAGAGATAAGGAAGTGGCTTTTGCGGGGAGCCATTACTCTACCTGCTGTGCTCAACTTGCCATCATTATGCAGAAAAGACAACATGAAGCAGGAAGTTGAAGATGTAAAAACAACCAACCCTACTTGGGCCCATCAATGTCCTGAATGTGATGCTGCTGCTGCTGCTGCTACTGATGATGATGATGATGACGACTGTTATGATTATTATTATTCATGCAGTAGTTTTTAAACTCTATTTTGTGAGACTCTAATGTGTCATGGAATTTCTCTCTGGCTAGTTTAAAATAAAGTATGGTCAGTAGTCAGTTGTTGATTTAAGCTTTTCTTCATCATATCCATGTACTGAGGTAACAGCAGGAAAGCAGTTGAGTTTTTAAGGCTTATAAACAATAAAGAGTATTTCTATATCAATCTTAGCAGCAGTAAATAGTAGACGCCTAACAGGGAGAATAATACAAGTTTCAATTTTTGCTACGATGCCCAGCACAGTCATGTTTAAAGAGGAATTTGATGAATGCTTTTCATAAGAGTCATTGTTCCCATGATGATGAATGAGAACAGTGGTTCCACCCCAAGGAGCTGTCTATAAAGTACCTGGAATACATCTTATGGTGAGGGTTGACTGGTGACATGAAGAGAACTGTTACTTCACAAGGAATAGAGTGCCAAAAGAGGATTTGAAGCCTTATTGACTGTCACCTTCAGAAAACACAATTCATGGTACTCTGCTTCTCAATCCCCAGTGTTGTCATTTTACCTGTTCCAAAATTATGTACTAGCACTTTGCTGAAGATTGGGCTGAAAACCAGCAACATACTGACCTTTTATGTCATCCTGGAGCATGTTTTCAATGACTACAGAAAAAGAAGAAAGGTCAAAAGTTGACAGGGCAAGCTTTCTGTGACACTTGCTGACACAGTTTCCCAGCCATCACCAAGTCTACCAAGGGGACATCACTGACGTCACCTTGCTGCATTTGTGATCGCTGTCATGGTAAGGAGGCATCATTATAAAATCAGAGCGCAACTACCCTCTCGTTTATCTTTCTGATTTTCTATGTTTAGGTTGTGATAACTGTCAAGGTAAGGAGACATCATTATAAAAAACAGCATAGCTACCTTGTACAAAACTTTCCTGTACAAAACTTATATCTCATTTTCTGTTCATGACAGGATTAGCTTTATAGTGATATTGCATGAATCATGGTCTATATGCAGAAAACTGCCTGAGTTTAGAGATAGGCACATATGGTACACCCAACAATAAATATTATCTTTCTTAACAAATATAGCTTTACAAGATCTTTACACTTCTATAGATTTGGAGGATAATCGACCTTTGTTTTAATCTGATCAAATTTTAATTGAGAAATTACTTTTAACGAAATCATACAAATCTCCAAACTAAGAAAGAACTATAAACTCCCGTGACGAAAATAAATCTAGTCAACACATATGCAGTTTAGTGAATCTGCACTTTGTGAGGCCGGTTAACCTCTGAAGCACAAGAAACTTCACTAATGCTATCATACTATTTATTTATATTTATTTATATTTGCATTGGGTAGAATTATAATTTTATATACTCAGCTTTATTTAAAATGATATTCTTGCCATCTACTTTTCTTCTCCGTCTCAGGTAATAAAAGGTAAAATTCAATGTTAGTCAACAATTTTTTTGGAATAAAGTTAAGAATTTTTAAGTGGGATTACTTATTTTAGATTTTGGGTATGTATAAGTCATTTGTGTTTCAGTGGTATTACATGTATGTGTGTACGAAATGAATTGTAATTATACATGGGAACTAAACACTGAGTACACATGGACACAAAGACGGAAACAATAGACACTGGGGACTGTTAGAGTGGGGAGGGTGAGAGAGAGGTGAGGGCTGAAAAACTTCCTAGCAGGTACTAAGTTAATTACCTGGGCAATGAGATCATTTGTACCCCAATCCTCACTGACATGCAATTTACCCATATAACACACCTGCACATGTACCCCAGAGCCTAAAATAAAAGTTGGGGGGAAAAAAAGAAATGACTGTATTATCTACTGTTGCATACAAATAATCTCAAAACTTAGCAACTGCTGAGAGAAACAAATCTTTATTATCTCATAGTTTCTGTGTGTTAAGAATCCAGGAAGACAGAGACAAAAAGAGTGAACCCAATCTCCAAGCTACAAGTGCAATCTTTTTACAACCTAATATTAGGAGTTGCATCCTGTCATTTCTGCCAAACCTTTTCATTACAGATAAGGCAGTAAGTGATTCCTGCTCACACTAGAGGGGAGGGGATTACACTAGGGCAAGGAAACTGGAGGCAGGAACTGCTGGGAAGCCTTGTAGAGACTTCCTGCATAGGGATCGTCTCCAAAGAGGACACCACAGTGACATGACTAGAGACAGTAATTTACCTCTACTGGGCCAAACTCAGAACAAATAGTACCACTATGAATGGAAAACTTTCTTCTATTTATTTAAGTCCATGTATTTAATTAATTAATTTATTTATTTTGAGACAGAGTCTTACTCTGTCCACCCAGCCTGAGTGCAATGATGTGATCTCGGCTTACTGCAACCTCCACCTCCCTGATTCAAGCGATTCTCCTGCCTTAGCCTCCCGAGTAGATGGAATTACAGGCATGTGCCACCCTACCCGGCTATTTCTTGTGTGTTTAGTAGAGACAGGGTTTCATCGTATTGGCCAGGCTGTTCTTGAACTTCTGACCTCAGGAGATCTGCTGGCCTCAGCCTCCCAAAGTGCTGGGATTACAGGTGTGAGAGACTGCGCCTGGCTAGCCCATGTATTTTTGAATATAATAAAGAAGGAAAAGAGCCAGAAGGCCATATTCGAATTCCTGAAAATCCTGCCATTTAATATGTTGCTGATATTACTAAACAGGAGGCAGGAAGGAAGACGAGGACTGGAGTGGAGTTGTTACTGCCATACATGGATCCCATTGCTTTATAGAGAAATAAGCACCTTACACACCCAGTAGATGTTACAGTCTACATCTAGGCCAGGAAGACACAAAGTTCAGCATACTGAGACAATTAAATGTTAAGAATGTATTCCACAAACAAATATCGGAGGAATTTTGATATAATGAAATATTAAGCCACACTTGATCATTTTTACACTAGACAAATTTGGGGTTGTTAGATGAAGATAATAGACATTTACTTTTATGAAGGCCTGAGATACCCTTTGTACTAAAAATACAAAATATAGAAAAATTAGCCTTGTGCGGTGGTGGGCACCTGTAGTCCCAGCTACTCGGGAGGCTGAGGCAAGAGAATGACTTGAACCTGGGAGGTGGAGCTTGCAGGGAGCCCAGATCGCACTGCTGCACTCCAGCCTGGGCAACAGAGCAAGATTCTGTCTCCCCCAAAAAGAAATCTGCATATAGGTGATCTGTAGTTCAAACTTGTGTTGTTCAAGGGACAAATACAGTTGTGGAAAACACTGGGAAGTAGATCGTCAACATCGAGCAGGAGGTCTTACATGTCAGATATAAACTCAGAGTTGATGTGTCCAAGTAAAATTTCTCAATGTTGTAGTTAGGAAATGGAAAACCTATTAAAGTACCAGATCACATTGGATCACCTAATTTGGGTACCTCTTTCCAAGAACGTTATAGATAACTTTAGATGGAAAGTAAAATTCGAAATTGGTTATCTTAATTTCTTATTTATTTACAACTAGAGGACAGATAAACTATGAGGCCACCTGATGAGATTATACAATTCTCCACATATTCAGAGTGAAGTGACTGTTGTGGCAGCAGTAATTATTTTGGGCAAAAAGTCACACATAGTTTGTTTTGCTTTTGCTTTAGAAAGTTTTAAGATTTTTTTTTCAGTATAATGAAATCTGTTATGTTGTTAGCAAGATTTATATGAAGGAAAACTTGCCAGTTTTCGCCCACTACTAATCCTAAATCTGTTTCAGTCTAGGTAGTACAGTATGTACTGTTGCTTTCAAGCAGAGAAGTCTGTTTCACACAGAAAAAGAAAAAAAAACTCTTTCCTTATGGCCCTCGGTTTGTCCTTAAGATGTTAGGCATTTTGAAGTGGACATAAAATCCAGTATCTCCTTCACAAACTGAAAGTGTATATATTCTTTGATTAACTACATTAGTCTTTTAGTTCCTCAACATCATAATAAAAGAAATTAAAGCAGTTGTTTATGAAGATAGGATGTATGTTAGGCAGAGAATTTCATCGGTGTGTATTTAAAATATGAGTTTTAAAACTAACTTTAAAAATTATGTCAAGTTATACTTAGTAAAATGTCCTACAGTTTATTTTGACAATGCCAATATTGCTAGGCTATTATTTTCCTTATGTTGATTTTAAAGGTAAACATTATAATTTATCTTTAGATTTTTTATCAGGCAATGACAATTTTGACTTTATATATGCTGAAGTTTTGAAACACTTGCTTCTAGAACATTGTGCAAGGGTAAACACATTTACAAATACTAATTAAGAATTAGACTATTTTAAAATATTATAGCCTGAATATTTATGATTCCCACTTCTAAGAACTGATTAAATACACATACACACACACACACACACACACTCACTTCACACACAACTGTAATTTTACAGAAACCTCCTGATCAAGATTTAGAAGTAAATTTTATGGAAATAATCTGTATGGTAAAAAATAAATGACAACTTAGATCATGGGAGAAATGCATTTAATGAAGTTAGCACTAGTCCTTTTAATTAGGAAGATGGAAAATATTATTATTTAGAGATGATGTAATTTTATCCCCAGAAAACTCAAGGTAATTTAATGAAAAATCTAATCGGGAAAATAATAGAGTAAGCAATGATGAGGCTGCCTATATAATTAACATATTTAATTATACTTTAATTGTATTTAATGAAATTAATAAATTCCCTATGTATATGTGGTAATTAGTTACTGAATATCATAGAAGAGAAAATAGCCTACAAATTCCATTTAAAAACAGTAAGAATTCCTCATAAAATACCTAGATATACATTTGAAAAATGTACAAAGAGGAGGGAGGAAGGGAGGAAGAGAGAGAGTTAGGGAAAGAAGGAAAAGAAAGAAACCTAGATTACTACTTCAGACATTTTACCAAATTAATTCCAGGTGGAGCCAATATTTATTAAAAATTAGCCTCGTAAAAGTTCTATATATATATTTTTCAAATAATTTTCAATAAAGGAAGTTTAATGATTATATGCTTATAATAATTATTTTTAATAGCTCATTTGATTACATGGCATTTTAAAAATAAAATATTGGCCTGGTGTGGTAGCTCATGCCTCTAATCCCAACACTTTGGGAGGCCAGAGGCCAAGGTGAGCTGAGCACCTGAGATCAGGAGTTCCAGTCCAGCCTGGCCAATATGGTGAAACCCTGACTCTACTAAAAATATAAAAATTACCTGGGTGTGGTGATGCATGCCTGTGATCCCAGCTACTCAGTTGTCTGAGGCAGGAGAATCGACTGAATTCAGGAGGAAAAGGTTACAGTGAGCTGAGATTACAACACTGCACTCCCGACTGGGCAACAGAGAGAGATTCCATCTCAAAAAATAAAATATTAAGAACATTTCCATATAATACTGTTTCATTGAAATGATTGAAAGTTGAATGAAAGATTGAAAGATGTTTTAGCAACCTGTACAGTAGTCTTTGTATTCCTAATGTGTAGTCTCGGTATGTGATCCATGTAGTGGAGAAAAAAAGGCTCAAATGGAAACATTATTAAAATACATGAAGGATTAATTTACAAAAGAAGAAAAATAAGTGACCAAAAACCAGATAGTCACCTGTTACACATCACGTAATTTTACTTAATTAACCAGCATCCACAATTCAATTGTGTCACTCCCATTTGTTAAACATATATGATCTAAACATTTTTAGATATTATTTAAGATTGATGAGTTTTCAGCATTTTTATGATTTTCTTATAATGTGCACATAGGTCTTGTTAATAGATGAGGTTTTAATGTACGATGTTTTTTCTTTACTCCAAGTTTAACTTAAGATGTAGCAGTGAACATTTTTATTATAGCAAATAGCATGCACTTAGAATTGTGTGGTTATTATTCTGTACAGGTTATTCAGAACCATTTTCTGAAATATTGTAGTATGTAAACATATTGTGCAATAATGAATGCTAACTATTTCATGGAAAAATCAAAGGCAACTTTTCAATTTGTCAGAAGATAGACATTGGATTATTACTTGATTACACTGTGTTCCCTTCTACCCAGTTCTGGAAAAGATGTTCCTGCTTTTGGCAAGAAGACTAATATGAACATAGTCAACAATTCAGGTTACATTTTAAAATTTTTCATGTGGTTTTCATAGATCATCCTCAATGTGAAATTCTTCTTATCATACTTTCCTAATAAAAAATGGTACTTTTGCTATAAACAAGGTGATACTCTACCTCCACAAAATCACATTTATTTTGCTATTTAAAAGGAAGATTGTGTAAGTTCAAGTAGCCTAAAATTCATTACTTCCCTTTTAAGACAACTTTATTATGCCAAGTGTCTCTCTTGGAATAGGGCTGAAACCGGTGCCCTCACAATATTGGTTAATGTGTGAATGGGTAGATATGCATTTGATATGATATGATAGTATTGTAAATATTCTTGCAACAACTGACTGAAAAATTATCTTATGCTGTGTTACAGCCATAATGTAATGTGACAGTCACATGCAGAACATATTAAATGCAATATGAACTCAGCAATTGTGACTTGCTGCAGGGGCACAAATAGAGCAAGCAATTTACTACTATCATTCTTTGTGAAAACATATGGTACTGGTGAAGATAGTATATCCAGCAGTCTATGAGTTCAGCGTGAATACTGCAGTGACAGCAACAAGTCAGTGATGTGAAATTATCTATGAAATCACTGCCCTGGAGCCCTGAAGGTTTTAGTGGACACCAAAACAGGAGGACTACTTCCGTTGTTTTTCAATTTGGGCAAAAATTTTTTTTAAATATTACTATTACCTTTTTTATTCACTAAATGAAAGTGATAATAGTATCTAACTCACAGATTAAATGACACAATTTTTGTGACATGCTTAGACTGGTGCTTGGTATAAGAAAATTTTCAATAAGTGTCAGCTATGATTATTGCTTTTTCGGAGAAAACTGAGGTTCATGTGGGAAACTATTGTTTAAGTGTGTGGAAATTTGGTGTCTCTGTCACTTGAAGTCACAGCTCATTTCACTGTGAGGTTGTGAGTTTAACATACACTCATAAGCTGAGGATTGTGCAGTTTTTAAAGTGTAAATCGGACCCTGCCAGTGGGTTTCATTTTTCCTCGTCTAACAGAAAAAGAGAGGTCAACATTGTGGCCTCCACATTAGCCTCCCCACTGCCACCCCTTGACACCACCTCCCATCCTCGAACTCCTAGCCAGCCTTCGGTGTGTTCTGCTTCGACATCCATCCAAGCTGTCCTCTCTGCCTGGAATAGCCCCCTCTTTTCCACTTCCATTTACCGGATCCTGGTCTCACCCTTTCAAATGTAACTTCTTCAGGGAGGTCTGTCCAGACCCCACTTAATCCAGTTCAGTAGTGAGGCCGTTGTGGGGGAGCGGGTTGGCATAACAGTTCTTTCTTTCCAGTGTCCTGCCATTCTTAGTGACACACATCAGACTGGCAGTCATTTGTCAATATCTGCCTTGCTTGCTATAGTGAAGCGTGGCGAAGAGTAGGCCAATGATGACTTCTCAGTGCTTTATCTGTAGTGCCCAGCCCTACACCTGGCTCAGTGAGAGCTGAACAACTGAACGACTGAATGAGGAATAAACCCATGATTTCAAGTCAGTTGAAGATTGCACATTTCAGCTGGGCATGGAAGCTCATGCCTGTAATCTCAATACTTTGTGGGGTCAAGGTGGGAGTATCACTTGAGCATAGGGGGTCAAGGGTGCAGTGAGCCATGATCTCCCCACTGCACTCCTGCCTGGGCAACAGAGCAAGATGCAAGACCCTGTCTCGATTAAAAAGAAAAAGAAAAAAAAACAAGATTCTACATTTTACCTTCAGCCTGTGGGCAGGATTACAACAAGGCATTCCCAGGAGAAGAAATGTGTTCTGAGCACTGCAACGAAGAAAAATTCACAACCTTTCTTAAATATCCTTACATGTCCTTGAATTTGCATTCTTTTCCAACAGTCCTTGGCTTATAAGACAGCTCAAACCACCGCTAAGGTCTTGAAAGCTGACATGTGACCTTGCTGCTAAAGGAAACATATTATTTCCACATTCTAAATATGCAGCCTTAACAAATTGGAGGACCAGTTGCAAGCATTTCCATTGCTATTTCGTTGACTCTGAATGTATTGTGCCATCTCCAATCCCCAATCTTACTATTATTGAAAATCTGAGGACTGTGGAACTCCCGTGGACTGGGCATTTTAAAATTTCTTTCATACCAAAAGTCTTTAATTCTAATTTAGAAATAAAATTCAAACAGAGGTCGTAGCTCTGTGTAAGTATTTTGCAGAGTTTGTGAAATATTAATCATTATTGCCCTTGTCTTTTATGGCCCCCAAGGTTTATAATTTTAAATAAGAGATATAGGGTATACAGCTGAGGTAAGTCTTCTGACACTTGTTGACAAAATCCAGATTGTCTGCACCTAACTACCTCACAGAATCTGGTTTATTGTTCTTCCTGATACATTTAAAGTTTCTCCCTAGTTTTTCTGGGAAAATTGTCAAGTGTTTTAGCAGCATTGTCGTATGTGTGTATGTGTGTGCATGCATGCGTGTGTGTATTTTTACTTGCTTGATTCTTTTCAAGGGTCTGTATAATTGTTCCAAGTCCGAAATAACCATTTATGCCTACATAAATAACCACATAGGGATGTTGGATATTGCCAGTGTCTTTACAGTGGAAGCTACGGATTTTTTGTTTGATAGGCCAATCCTTGGTAGAACATGGGTGTGTCAATGTTCAGAGACATGGGACACACCAACAGGGAAGAGGAGGAGACACATAGGAAGCCTGAGGAACAAGGAAAAACCAGCAGGGGGGGTGGCCTTCTGAAAGCCCAGGGGAAAAGGTGTGGAATGAAGAGAAATCAGCTGCCACAGAGAATTTAAATAAGTTGAACAATGAGCATTTATGGCTGCATCAACCTAACTTAAAAGAAAAAAATATTTCCTGAGCCCACTTCTATTTTAAATATTTACCACTTCTTGGACAAGCACCAAGCATTGTTGCTTACGAATATAGAAAGATAATATTTTCATAAAATTTCATAAAACTCCATCCTTGAGAGCTGATGGTTCACCATCCTGTTATAGCATTTGGGAATTTATAAAAATCAATGGATGTCTTGCATTACCGCATATGCTTAATCAGCAGATAGGAAAAAATGCTTTGCTGGCAATGATTGAGTTTGCTCTGAACTATGCAGCTATAGGCTGGGGCACTAAAAGAGGCAGTAGTATTCAAGAGATGAGGGCAAGGGTAGAAGTTCCCTAATCTAGCTGTATGGTGTCTTTATGTATTTCAGACGAATCGAGATTATCAGATCCAGATCTATAATTTACTTTCTGGGTAGCTGTGGATAAGTTGCTTACACTTTCTGTAAGTGTTGGTGCCTATATATGCATAATGAAAATCATATTAACACCAATTTGATTGGTTCTTGTGATTGTTAAATGAAATAACATGCACAAAGCTCTAGTGTAGGTTCAGTTCCCAAATCCGATTTACCACAACTGATGTCCTTTTACTTCTTTGAATGTACCCACATTGTCTCTCACTCTGAGATCTTGTCCCACACTGATTTTTGAGCCCCAATATTCCTCACTGATTCACACCCAGTCATCTCCCATAGTTTGGCTCAAGCATCAGTCCTCCAAGAATTCTCTCTGACAGACCAGATCTTTTCATTATTCTTTCCCATATTTCCCTCTATATTTCCTTCACTTTTCACAGTTTGCAATTCTGCATTATTGATTGTGGTGATCTGATTAATTTCTTCTCAAGAGCACAAACTCAATGAGGGTTCAGTTCTGTTTGGTTCATCATTGTATCTCCAACATCTAGCATAGAACTTGGTATTCTTACATCTCTATTTGTTGAATAAATAAATAAATAAACAAATAAATGATGTTGAATTGATTTTTCATTATTTTACTGCAGTGGTGGTTGGGTAGATGATCTTTCTTGAGAACCCATTAAACTGAGCTGAGAGATCTGACCTCTACCACTTGGGGCCTAGTCAGTAGCCATGCCTCCTGTCTGTGAGAACGTCTTTCAGCATAAAACTGATAGTCTATTCATATTGGGCTTTGTATGTTTATCTTTTAAGCTCCTCTTTATAACACTGTTCAAATTTATTTTGCGATTTGTTTCATGAAAACAGAATTTTCTTGGTTTTCTATAAATAGTTGGTACATTTTAATATGAATAGGATTGAGAAAAACTAGTAAAAAAAAAGATATTTAAGGTTGGTTCCGATTTTTATATTTTACATCATGACTGACATCCCAGTTTTCTTCTGTATTTTATTTTCATGTGATTAAGCAAAACCTCTCCATAAAAATCTCCCCCTATATCATTTATTCACTGTGTAGTATTTTACCATATACCTTTCTCTCTCAGTAGAATAAGGCTTTGTGAATGCACATAGAAGGATCATGGATTGGGAAGCCAATCTGATCATGACTTTCCATTAAGCTGATGATTGTCATCTGTCAGGGAATGGAACCCAGGAGGCATAAAGAATGTCACTTGTTGCAATTGTGTTACCCATTGTGTCCATACAGAACTAGCTCTCAGAATTGTCCACTGTTCTGTGTGCCCTGCTTCTCTAGCAGCGATAATAATCAACTGTAGCCTAACAGTGAAGTTCTTAAATATCTTCTAATGGCAAAACACATGGATAACCCAAGAGCTAAAGGCAGAATAATTTTAAGAAATTGTGGGTACATAGTAAGTGTATATATTTATGGGTTACATGAGATACTTTGATGCAAGCATGCAATGTGTAATAATCACATCAGGGTAAATGGGGTATACATAACCATAAGCATTTGTCCTTTGGGTTACAAATAATCCAATTATATACTTTTAATTTTAAAATCTATTTTAAAATCTACAATTAAATTATTTTTCACTATAATCACCCTGTTATGCTAGCAAATACTGGTTCTTATTCATTATTTCTAACTATTTTTTGTACTCATTTACCATTCCTACTTGTCACCTATGCACTCCCACACTATCATTCCCAGCCCCTGGTAACCATCTTTCTACTGTCTATCTCCATGAGTTCAATTATTTCATTTTAATTTTTAGCTCCCCAAAATAAGTGAGAAAACGTGAAATTTGTCTTTTAGTGTCTGGCTTATTTCGCTTAACAATGTCATCCAGTTCCCATGCATGTTGTTGCAAATGACAGGATCTCATTCTTTTTTTTAATGGAGGAATAGTACTCCATTGAGTATGTTGTACTATTGAGTAATAGTACTCCATTGAGTATACTGAGTATCACATTTTCTTTATCCTTTTGTCTGTTGATGGACACTTAGGTTGCTTCCAAATCTTAGCTATTGTGAATAGTGCTGCAATAAACATGGACTTGCAGATATCTCCTCAACATACTAAGTTTATTTCTTTTGTGTATATATACCTAGGAGTGGGATTGCTGGATCATATGGTAGCTCTTTAGTTTTAGTTTTTTGAAGAACTTCCAAACTATTCTCCAGATAGGTTACATTTACACCAACAGTTTATGAGGGTTCCCTTTTCTCCACATCCTCGCCAGCATCTGTTATTGCCTGTCTTTTGGATATAAGTCACTTTAACTGGGGTAAGATAATATCTCAGTAGTTTTGATTGGCATTTCTCTGATGATCATTGAAGTTGAGCACCTTTTCATGTAACTGTTTGCCATTTGTATGTCTTCTTTTGAGTAATGTCTATTCAGATCTTTTGCCCATTTTAAAATCCGATTATTAGATTTTTTTCCCTATAGAGTTGTTTCAGCTCCTTATATATTCTGGTGATTAATTTCTTGTCAGATGGGTAGTTTGCAAATATTTCCTTCCATTCTGTGTATTGTCTCTTCACTATGTTGATTATTTCCTTTGCTGTGCAGCTTTTTAACTTGATGTGATCCCATTTGTTCATTTTTGCTTTTGTTGCTTGCACTTGTGGGGTATGACACAAGATATCTTTGCTCAGTATCTTGAAGAGTTTTCTCAGTGTTCTTGTTTAGAAATTTCATAGTTTGAGGTCTTAGATTTAAGTCTTTAATCCATTTTTATATTTTTTTATATGGTGAGCACTGGAGGTCTGAGTTTCGTTCTTCTGTATATGGCTATCCAGTTTTCCTACCACTGTTTATTGAAAAGACTGTCTTTTCCAGATTGTATGTTCTTGACATCTTTGTCAAAAATGAGTTCACTATAGGTGCGTGGATTTATCTCTGTGTTCACTATTCTATTTCACTGATATATATGTCTGTTTTCGTACCAGTCCCATGCTGTTTTGGTTACTATAGCTCTGTGGTATAATTTGAAGTGAGGTAGTACAATCTCTCCCATTCTGTTCTTTTTGCTTAGGATAGCTTTGTTTATTCTGGGTCTTTTGTGATTTCATATAAATTTTTGGATTTTTTTTCTATATCAGTGAGAAATGGCATTCTATTAATCTCTATCAAAATAGAAATGAGTAGAGATAGTTCCATATAAATTTTAGGATTGTTTTTTGTATGTCTGTAAAGAATAGCAGTCTATTAATCTCTACCAAAATAGAGAGAGAGATTGTCTTAAATTTGTAGATTGCTTTGGGTAGTATAGACATTTTGACAATGTTGATTCTTCTAATCCATGAACATGGAATATCCTTTCATTTTTTTGTATGTCGTCTTTAATTTATTGCATCAATGTTTTATAGTTTTCATTGTAGAGTCACTTCTTTGGTTAATTCCCAGGTATTTAACTTCATGTGTAACTATTTTAAATAGGATAACTTTCTTGATTTTGTTTTCAGGTTGCTCACTATCAGTGTTTCTATATGGCAAATCACTACCATTTCTATGTGGGAACAGATCATTGGGTCTTTTTTTATCCATTTATCCACTTGATATCTTTTGATTGAAAAGTTTAATCTATTTACATTAAATGTTATTATTGTTAAGTAAGAACTTATTCCTAAGGCAACATAATTTTAAAGATAGCCATAAAAATGTTTGTTTTTTTTTAAAATAATCAAGTGACTTCACAAAGGAAGTGTGTGCTGTTCTTTTCCTAGATGTGTTTGTTCTATCCTAAATGATAAATTTGTTGGCTGGATAGCCATGTCAGTTAGAACACAAGAAGTGATTCTAAGTAGTAGTGGTGATCCTCTGAGAGATAGTCACCATGGAAAAGTTTGCTTTGGAATTAACTCATTCTGTACATCTCCAGAGAGATGTACACATTTTATGTGTGAAATGGGGCAAGTATTGAGGTAATTATATTGGCTGAATTTGCTAAGTGCCACTCTAACATGAACCACAGGTCTCCTGATTTACTGTGTGGTCCCTGGCTTTAATCTACTGGTGTAGTCTTTTCTCTATTCTAAATAACTATCTTTGCCAGCACAGAAACCTCCATTCTGGAGTTTTTTTTAATGTAAGACTAGTGCTTTACGATCCTCTCAATGGCATAGTTGAGGTGTTTGTGGACCTCAATCCTCCCTCTCCCATCAATGTGGTCACAGTATGACCTATGAGGAAGAATTTTATTTATAAGATGATCTTTTAAAATACAAATAGCACTTCCCAAGGGTTCTGGAGTTCTAATGTAAATCACAATTGTTCATTAGACACTGAACTCCTGACTGCCCAAGATTAACTGCTCAAAAGAAAAGGGAATTTTGGCCAACTTGAAAGGAGGAGAAATGAGTAATCTTGAAGTCTGGTGCTGCAGCTACATGTGGGTAAATCAACAAAAAGGCCACTTCAAGGCACTAGATTTGGGGTGGCACTAGAGACATGTGGCAAGAAGGCATCCATCAGCCAATAATGGGCATAGTGCGATGGATAGATGTTAGATCATTTTTTGACCTTTTTCATATTCTGCATGGGTTTGCAGAAATCTATACGTGATATTTAACAAAGCTAAGAGGACCTTTCGGAAGGTATTTAATGAAACCTGGATATTTTCATTTATGTTTCTACTTTCATTATAAGATGCTCTGAGAGCTCAGACATGGTGCCTCAATTTTGGGGGAGGGGAAATTGAATGGCTGCCATATAGCAGACCTGATTTTATACATATTAGCAAAATATAAACAAATGGAATCAACGATGGATATTAACATATTATGAAGTGCATAGATCCTATATTTTTTCAGGTTTGAAAGGATCATTGCGAAAACTACATAGAATTTGCCCAGATCCAAAAGAAGTTACCCTGCATACACAGGGTGCTTTATTTTAAAATGGTTATTGCAGTTATGCTGTCATAGGCACACATAGATGAAACTTTATTGAGTGACTGTCACACAGTAGACACTGAGGTCACAGGTTACATTCCTCGCTGCAGTCTACATAATTATACTCTCTTTGTGAAAGACTGTTTTACTAGCCATGTAACTGGACTGTTCACCCAATAGTGTTGAAAAATGAGAAAAGGTCCTGAATGTAGTTCTGGAAAATGCATAATAAATAAATAATAGGATTCATAAAACTCATTTTGTAGCAAACTTATAGTTCGTACTGAAATATGCATGATAGATAATAATGGAATATTTTTTGACCTTCTAACATCATCTCTGACATCTCTGTATATTATTCAGTACCAAATTTGTTCCCTGTACTTTTCATGAGCATTTATTGCATGCTTTTAAAATAATTACCTTCTTAGGAACTGAATTTTTATTTTGATCTTTTGAATTTCCTTTCTGTAGGTCAATTTTAATTTTAAAATGTTTTCAGTGGTTTGTGTGACCATTACTATAATTGTCAAGATATTTTTCTCTTTTTTTCAAATATAAACCATATTCTCTTATGGTACAAATCTTTGAAGCTATCATTAATTCTGGGAAGTTCTCACGGTGTCACTGAGAGCAGTAGAGTGACCATTTACTTTATAATTATCCCCATTTGAAATGGTTAATGCAGGTTTCAGCAGGCCTTTTGGCCTCTAAGTTGTGGTTACACAACGATGAAATGATTGAAATCATCTTTAAGAATAAATTTTAGTCAAGAAGAAAACCTATCCTTGGGTAAAGTGACTATTTTGATCCCACATCTCTTTCAAAAGGTGACAATTAGAGTGAAGTCACTTTTTAAGCTTACCTTTCTCATGACAATGTTTATACTTTCATATCTGTGCCTTATAGAAATATCTTTAAATCTTTATTTTTAATTGTTTACTAATTGCACCCTGATGCATGAAAATACAGGTTAAAAACATCTGTTAACACTGATGAATTATCAGACTTTGTTTTATGTCATAGAATTCAAGAGATGAAAACATAATAGTAACTCCTCCCTTTTCTTCCTTTCCATGGACAAAAACAATCCTGTGACCACTTTTTCAATACTGTGAGATTATGGTTATGTGAAGAAAGAAGAAGTTTCTGTTCATTCAGGTAAAAAACTAAAGCTAAAATGGTATATAATTTCATTCATAAATATAATGTTTCTAAAAAAGATGAGTCTTTTTTTTTAAATTTTGTGGCAAAAGAAGGCCTTGTATTTCCTTGTGGAAGAACTTGCCTTCAGTGGTTAGCATTTATTAAAACTGTGGACCACTTTTTACTGCTGCTTTGCAGAATTGATTTAACAACTTGCTTAAGTATCATATTGAACATGTCATGTAAGCTATGAAAAATGCATACTTTTTCATTTTCAGAGCAAATCTGAAATGTTGAATTATGTATTTTAAAGACCAAATAAACAGAGTAATGGAATAGTCTGAAAATCTAATCACTTCAGGCATGCTACTTTTTTTCTCGGGCATGATCAGTGTGCAGAACAGCTCCAGAATTGGTGGGATTCTTACCCACTGAATATTTGCTCTGTCAGAGCAAGCACATTCATTCCGCAGGAGAGCTGCATACCAGGCAACCAAAAATTGGCTTAAAAGAGTTTTTGGCTGGGCGTGGTGGCTCACACCTGTAATCCCAGCACTTTGGGAGGCCGAGGCGGGCGGATCACGAGGTCAGGAGATCGAGACCATCCTGGCTAACACAGTGAAACCCCGTCTCTACTAAAAATACAAAAAATTAGCCGGGCGTGGCGGCGGGCGCGTGTAGTCCCAGCTACTCAGGAGGCTGAGGCGGGAGAATGGCGTGAACTTGGGAGGCGGAGCTTGCAGTGAGCCGAGATCGCGCCACTGCCCCCCAGCCTGGGCAACAGAGCGAGACTCTGTCTCAAAAATAAAAAAAAAAGAAATGATATGACTGTAATGACTGTTCAGCATGATGCTAAAATAAATAAATAATTAGCAAACAATTAAAAAATCAAATTGTATAAAAAGTCTTTCTTAACTGCAAGTCATCCAACAGGGGTTTGATTGTGACTTTGGTGCTATCCTAAATGTATTATGTAATCACATATCTGCAGCCACATGCCATTTCAGCTAACTGGCAATTATTACAGCAGGAAAAGAAATTCAACATTTTTTTTTCAAAGTAACAACTATTTCTGTTGGGTGAGAATAATTTATAAATGGGTTTGTTTATTTTAGAAATGCACAATATTGTTTTTTCTTTGACATGGAAATGAACAACTCCAGAGAAAATCCTGTCATACAAAAACCATTTGACAAAATAATAATTTGTTTTAATTTATCTCCAGTATTTGTTGTGATAAAGACACTTCAGATTTGATTTTTAAAGAGACAGCATCATTACTAGTGGGCAAGAAAATTAAATCCTTTCAGTATCCCAAGTCTGAGCTTAGTTTCTCCATGTTCCACAAAGATTTCCATGTTGGCCAAATCAGAATATGGTAGTGCCCCCTTTTGAGGGGAGGATATACTCCAAGGCTACTAGGGATGCCTGAAACCAGGGATAGTAGCAAACCCTAGATATATTAGCATTTTTCAGTCAGATCACTGATGCAGCTACTAAGTGACTGATGGGCAGGCAGCATGTACAGTGAGAACACGTTAGACAAAGGGAGGACTTACCTACCAGATGAAACTGAGTGGGATGGCACAGGATTTCATCATGCCACTCAGAATGCAGTAACACTTAAGCTTTTAGAATTGTTTATTTCTAGAACTTTTTATTTAATATTTTAAGAGCATGGTTGTCAGTAGGTCACTGGAACACAAAAAGCCAAACTATGGATAAGGGGTCACTACTGTATCCACATAATTGAGATTGCATTTATGCTTCAAAGTTATTGGAGCCCATCTCTGTGGCATTGAGTTAATCAGGTATCTAAATAATTTCACTGGGGAAAACTTTGTATGTGGGATCTCATCTAAAGTGGCCCAGTGAATTGCTTTTGAGCCCAGTGATATACGAAGGTTTGTTGCATAAACTGTCATTACAAAAGACTTTAGGATATTCTTCAAGATTCACAAGTAAAGTTTTCTAACTGTTTATTTGGGTTAAACATGAGGTAAATTTTAATTTGTCTGCATTTTTTTATTATTGTATTTTATTTATTTTTTGAGACAGAGTCTCACTCTGTCACCCAGGCTGGAGTGCAGTGGCACGATCTCAGCTCACTGCAACCTCTGACTCCCTGGTTCAAGCGATTCTCCTGCCTCAGCCTCCTGAATAGGTGGGATTACAGACACATGCCACAACTCCCAGCTAATTTTTGTATTTTTAGTAGAGATGGAGTTCACCATGTTGGCCAGGATGGTCTTGATCTCCTGACCTTGTGATCTACCTGCCTTGGCCTCCCAAAAGTGCTGGGATTACAGGTGTGAGCCATCGTGACTGGCCTTACAACATGCTTCTGATGCTCAGGTTTGAGAACCACTACCAAAAAGCAAGGTTAAAGGCCATCTCCTCTTTGTTGATATTTATTCTCTAATTCAAATTATTCTTAAAATTTGCCTAAGATAAGCATAATTTCATAGAAAATACCACCAAGTTAATCACCTACTATTTTAAAAAGTGATTATTTAATAATCCATACCTAAATGTGCATAAATAATTGATAATAGACCAAATTCATATATGTTAATATGCCTGATTGCACTCTAAATGCTAAAAATCAGATGATTGGTGAATCCTTTAGTTAACAATTACCTGCATGAGACATATTGTACAATTCTGAGGTTGAGTTATACAGTGAACATAGTATTAAGTTAATGTCATGGAAGACAATTAGAAAAATTGTAATTCTATGGTCATTTTTTATTATACACCATGATCTTGCCAGATTATTTGTAATGAAACATTATGGTCTTTTAAAAGAGCATTATTATGAAATGATTTTATTTGATAGATAATTTTATGTAAAAAATTCATTTTTGCAACAATATGGTACACAGAATGCTATAATTATGTGTACCTCATTATTCTTTTCTGCTTTCATTTTAGTTTGGGCTTTTATGTCACATGTTTGTAAAGGAAGAACCAGAACTGTTAAACAGATATTTTAACAGAAATCCATGCTAGGAATTAGAGTGTTGGGCTACTCATTTTCCTCTTGGTAATGCATACCATTACTTTAAATTCTGAGGGTGTTGGTGGGGTATGAATTGCTGCACTATTTAGGAAATGGGAAACCAAGAAATTTGAACCAACAAAGGTTTTGTAGGTAAAAGGAGTAGGATGAATGTTTCATGACAGTGACATGGCAGGAGCCACAGAGCTTTGAGGAGGACAGGGGCAGAGCCGGCAGAATGGGGACCTTTCTCTTTCGTTAACTGGATTGATTTCTTCCCTCTAGGCTGTGTGTACTTTATTTCAGATATTTATTTTAGGAAAGTACAGTATAGGTTAGATGTGTTATGAATGTTGATCATTTTACTGTATTATGAGTATTCTGTTTTTTGTAACAAGCTGTTCATTTTTATGAAACACACACACACACACACAATTATCTATGTTTATGTAAAACGTTCAACAACATATCCTTTCCAGAGCATAATACATTCTAAGGTTATATAATTTGTATACAACCCCCTACCTCCATTTGTTTCCTAGTGAACTTTTGTTCACTAGGTAAGAGAGTTCAAAGGTAAGAGAGTAGTCTCTGAAATTTTTATTCTGGTCTTTCGTTGTCTGCCATCTCACTGAGTCTGCAGCTTCTACAGTAAATATGGTGCATGCAGTCTATAACAGCATTGGTTTTACCAGGATAATTGAGAAAGCTGTGCTTGCTCTAACCTATGACCATGTCACTTCGTGAAGATGGTCATCAGGCATTTTTAAGTACCAGCATAGCTTTCTGCTCCAAACATAGAAGCTCCTTATAATCCTTTGAATTCAGCCTTCCTCGTATGTAGAAATGTTCCTGGCCATCAGTGAAGAAACTGGTTTCTAATTGGTAAACTATTTGAAGATAATGACTTTGATATTCCCATCTCATACAGTTGGATAAATGTATTGCTTGTGTTTTCCTAACCATCAATCCATTCTTTCATTCATATGACAAATATCTGTTCAGTATCAGCTATCTACCAGTAATTGTGCTGTGTGTTGAGAGACACATCAATGATCAAAGCACGTGAGGTTATAAAATTAGTTACTCTGAATTAAGATCAAGTTTGCTTATTAACAGTAACAGTTTCCAGAAGTATCCATGAGACAGCACGTATATATCCTTGACCATTAAAGTTCACATTGTTCAGTTAGTCTATACTGTTTTTTTTTTTTTTTAATGTTTGTTTACAGGTGAAATAGTCACAGCTGCCAGCATCTAAAATTCTATATCGCCTTTATTTGGTTAAGGGAAGATCTTTTTCTCTTAATCCATTGTAAAACTGGGAGAAACATGAACTTTACCAATGTTAAGCTTTTGTGGTTGCTGATCCAGATAGCTAAAATAGTAAGAAAATATGTAAGCAATGATCGTTTTGCAAGGAGTAAGATTCTAAACTTATTCCTTCAAAATGGGTTTTTAAAGGTGGAGATTGTGCCCTTTATAATGAAATGTGGAGGAAAAAATGCCCAATTCTGTTTTTCGAAAAGGACAATGAGGATGAAGTATGAAATGCTTATTATTAGTCTGCTTCTGGAACCTTGTCAGGCTGGTGGAGGGAGAATGAATAAATATCAGATAAGTTCATCTGTACCATGATTAATTATGTAACAGCATATTAACTACTCCAATTTTAACCAGTTTTCACAATGGCCATCATTTATATCATGAGCTTATATGCCAATCCCCAGGTTATTTTTAGGATGTAAGAATTTTCTATATATAGGAAGATAGATTAATATTCAACTTTAAAGTAATTTTTTTATTCCCCTCCTTTTTATGACCACTGGTTAACGAGGCTAGCACCAGGGCTTAGATACCTAGGGCATAACGTTGGAAACTGTAATAGGTTATTCTACTTGACAAATGTGGAACAAAGAGAGGAACTCAAGGCCGTGTCTCTTGGAAGACAAAAAAAAAAAAGAAACCATTAGGATTAGCCGGGCGCGGTGGCTCAAGCCTGTAATCCCAGCACTTTGGGAGGCTGAGACGGGCGGATCACAAGGTCAGGAGATCGAGACCATCCTGGCTAACACGGTGAAACCCCGTCTCTACTAAAAAAATACAAAAAGCTAGCCGGGCGAGGTGGCGGGCGCCTGTAGTCCCAGCTACTCGGGAGGCTGAGGCAGGAGAATGGCATAAACCCGGGAGGCGGAGCTTGCAGTGAGCTGAGATCCGGCCACTGCACTCCAGCCTGGGCGACAGAGCGAGACTCCGTCTCAAAAAAAAAAAAAAAAAAAAAAAAAAAGAAACCAAAATGTAGGAAGTCACATTTTAACACTGAGTAATTTTCAAATATGGACAGAAACCAGGGCAGACTGTGGAGCACAGTAGACACAATAAGATTAGAATCCTAGTGATTGCTGCTCAGGACAAGATGTGCCCGCGAACCATTTTTGTCGGTTGATAGTACATGTAATTCATGGACATGTCAGCCTAACTTAGCAGCGCCATGTGGGTGCAATGAGTTTGAAAAGCGTTTCAAGGTCCTTGTCAAGATTCTTTGGCATTTTGTGCATGCAGTTTTACCTTAACATCAGGAACACACAGAACAAAGGTTGAGTCCTGGAGCATCTCTAAGTAATTATTTTTCCTCCTCTCATCATTTCTCAGAACTGGAAAGAAGGGAAAAATAATGGGCAGGAGGAAGGCAATCAGTCAGCTCCCATTGCTGCAGAGGATAAGCGAGAGAAGTAGGCTCTCTTGGACTCTGGAATGGCAACTTCTGGAATAGTCCTTGCAGCTTCCCTGCTGGGATGACTGGCTCAGTGCTCAGTGCCAGTCATCTGATGTGCATGCCAGAGTTCCAACCAGACCTTGGATCCCTAGTCCCAGGTGTTAGACCTTCCACCAAGGGTAGTGCTCTATCCTCCAAATATGCCTCCAGGCCACCTTGCTTCCTTTGGCCTCTGCCATGGTCTTACGTAATTTTGTACATATTTAAATGTGTATTATACATGCAAACATATAAACACAAAAACATACACATATAGTCTGATTAATATTAATCAGTCAAGTAATATTGATGCTCTTCAACTTTGTAATCTTCATTCAGAAGTCACAAAGTCCACAGAGCTCCTGATGTGAGAGTTTGAGCAGCATAGACTGCTGAGAACTCCTTCTCTACTGCGGGGTGAGAGAAGACCGTGCTTATTCTCCTGATAAGCTACAACTTAACGAGACTAGCACTACAGCCCTACAGTTCTTTCAGTAAGTGCTAATAATGTGCTTTTTCAGAATATTTTCCATGAGTACTGTGTGTTGTTATTATTTAACTCTTACTTGGCCTTGCCTCAAAGGCTTGTTTCCATGACAAGGTATAGTCTACTCGGGCAGAATGATCATTTGCTGTCATGGCTGTCCTGATGATCAGTCAGTAGCAGCTCAGTCCCCTGGAGTGCTTTAAACATCAGAACGGGACGTTGAGATGCTTTCCTGATTGTAAAGAGCTTTCACTGTACATGTTCTTGGTAGCACAGCTGTGCCTATTAGAGCACGAATAGAGGGGCACTTCCCTGAATGTTCTCTCTCGCACTTCTGAAGAACTGGATGTGACGCTGGCCTTAGGAGAGATCTTTTGCTAACACAGAATGCTTCCGTTAAGAGCTGTACTGTGTTCTCCCACATTTTTATGTTGATGGCCTTACCTCCAATCTGACTATATTTGGAAATAGAGCCTGTGAGGAGGTTAGATGAGGACATAGGCCACCTAATCTGATTGGACTACGGCCCTTACAAGGAGAAAAAGAAACAAAATGTCTCTTTCTGCCACGGGAGGACACAGTGAGAAAGTGCCTCTCTGCAACCCAAGGAAAAAGCTCTACCGGACATGGACCTTGCTGGCACCTTGAACCTGGACTTCCAGTCTTCAGAACTGTGAGAAAATAAATATTGGTTGTTTCAGCTACTTAGTCTAAGAGATTTTTTATGGTAGCCTGAGCTAAGACAAAGTCCTAAACCTCAGCCCCTCAGAATGTAACTATATGTGAAGACAGAGTCTCTAAAGAGGTTATTAAGATAAAACGAGATCATTAGGGTGGTCTCTAATCCAATATGATCGGCATCCTTATTTACAAAAAGGAGGTTGGGGTGCAGACACGTACAGAGGGAAAATTATGTGAAAACATGGAGAGAAGATGGCCGTCTACAAGTCAATGAGAGAAGCCCAAGAAGAAACCAGCTCTGCTGACACTTGATCTCTGATTTCCAGCCGCAAGAACTGTGAGAAAGTTAATTCCATTTTTGAAGTCACTCAGTCTGTCGTCCTTTGTTATGGCAGCCCTAGCAAGCTAATGCAGCTTCAGAGAGAATTGCAAACTTGCTGTCTAACCAAAGTCCTAATGACATAGGGAGATAAACCCCCAGCAGACACACCTGTGAAGTCCATGGTGATACTTCCTGGAGACCCAGCTGTATAGTCCGAGGAACCTTAAAGGTGAATCTAAGAAGGTGCTGATTTGACTGTGTCTTCCTGGCAAGCTCTGAAGAGGTACTAGGAGGCTTGCCATTTGTCTTTTTCCCGTGTCTATGGCCTTGAATGAGGCTATTACTGCCTTTAGTGTTGGGAAGATCTTGGCTTTTCCTAGAACCACCTCCAGGGATGACCAAGTGAACGTAATCAATTCAGCAGCCACCACAGAAGGTGTAAGTGTAATGAATGGAATCAATTCGTTTAGTGTGATCAGTAAGATGATCTTGTTTTTAAAAAATCAGCTGTCAACAGACTGCGGTCATGAAATGGCAACCAACATTTACTATTTAGATGAGTTATTATTGCCATTTATAAACTGGACTTCTCTGAGAATATTAACATTCTCATTTCTCATGTAGCGCCTCAAAAGACCCTTAATTTCTTTAGTAAGGGGACTAAGCCTTATATTGGCATCTCTCTCCTAGCATCTAGCACATAATGCAAAGTCAAAATGATGATGTTTGATTTAATGAAGCAAGATATCATTGGAGGGTGCCACTGGTCACATCTCCTGCCGTTTCTGGTAGCCATAAGCAAAATATTGGCAGAGACTGTTTTGTTCTTCTTCTTCCTTCCCTGTTCCTTGCGTTTGTTTTTTCTCTTATTGTTCCTTCCAGGCCATCTTTTGGCTGCTAGCATCCACTCAACATGATCCATGTATTTGTTGACAATGCCTGATTGTCCATAATTTTCTCATTGTATTTTTCTCCTATGAAAAGTTTGCCTTAGTGTAAGCATTTTTTATGAGAAAAATTGTAATAATGGAATTTACCCCAAATTTCAATAATGTTAAGAATATATTATATCTTGGTACGTTTTTATTTGAAAACCAGATTTTTAAAGAAACGTTTCTGTGATGAAATTGGACTATGCAGTATCGCCAGCCTTGCTACTGCACTGAGCACTGAGCCAGCCATCCCAGCAGGGAAGCTACAAGGACTATTCCAGAAGTTGCCATTCCAGAGTCCAATGAGTAGGATAGTAAGGTTGATGATACTGCATAGTCCAATTTCATCACAAAAACATTTCTTTAAAAATCTGGTTTTCAAATAAAAAGGTACCGAGATATAATATATTCTTAATATTATTGAAATTTGGGGTAAATTCCATTATTAGACTTTTTTTCGTAAAAATAATGACATATGTCTATACACAGGCCTGTGATGGCCCCAGTTTACAACTTTGTCTTAGCTTACCTAGTAACAGTTCCTTCTTTCACTCTCAAAAGTGTCCCAGTCTGAAGGATAAATTATATGGTCACAGCACATATACTCTATACATTTAGAAGAGAGTTTTGACACCAAAAATAACCCTATTATTTGCAGACCTTATTTATTTTAAGCTGTTGAGATTTTCTCAAGTGCATTAGCTATACACCGCCACAGTTCGTCTGAAACCTGTGGAAATATTTCCCAGTATCATTTTAATAAGTTACTGAACTAGTGACTTCTAGTGAAATGGAGATTACAGTTTTTAATTAATGCCTTCCCTTGAGCCTCCACTAAAATAGTAACTTATTAGATTGAATGCTAATAAGGAAAAGGATGATACAATATGCTAAAGTGCTGCATATAAATCCAAAAGTGGATTTGGTGTTGACATCATGCGTGTGTTACATTCTCACAAGAACCCTCCAGTTGATTCCTTATTTCCTATCCATTTTAACACTACTTCCTCAGCTACTGATGTCTACAGGTATTATATAGCAATTTACTTTTTATTGTTTTAGCTAAATGTCTTAGAAAGTACCTCTTCATTTCTTTCTCATTTGTGATACTCAACATTCTAAATGCAGAAATATATGTTATTTTTTCATTTTTATCAATCTTGATGTAAACTGCCTAGAGTTATATAGAGATACAGTTTTATAGTGAAAATAAGTCCTCCCAAGTCACCTTGACTGAATCCCATTGTTAATTTATTTTAGATAACTCTCAAAGAGTCATATTCTTTATTGTGGTTGATTTAATTATCAATAATGATTGCTGGCAGACATAAACACTAACATAATCCCTACCCTTTTCTTTTAATTGAGCTATTTCTTTTTAATTGTCTCTGTCTTTTCATTTCTATTGAAGGGAGAAACCTATGGGCCCACTGAGCCATGAAGTGTTTGAAAATTAAATAACATCTCCTTCCCCATGAGGAAATGGACTCCTAGAGAGGCTAGACATTTTGCTTCAGGTTAAATAGCAAGTTAATTTGTTCGTGTCTCAGAGCAAAGACCTTTATTTCCCCACTGCTTGCACCAAATATTGATAAGTTTGAAAACATTGTATAGAATCTGGATAAATTTCCATGAAGCCAAATGACTAAACTGGATGACCTAGAATAGTGAGAAGTTAGCTTTCTCCTCCTTCTTCTTAACAAAAATACTCACATTTAGATTTCAGATTTTAAATCTAAAATTTTGGAAAGCTGAATAAGCTATAAATTGAAGTTAAGGAACCTTCTTCTTTCTCCTGTAACTCTTTATAGTAACTAAAATATCAAAGCAAACCTAAAATCTGGTTAATAGATTATTTAGTTAGTGTGGATAACAGAATTTTAGTATGTGCTTATTTTTCCTCCTCCACCTCCATTTCTCGCTTTCTTTCCTCCTCTAGACTTGATGCTGTGCTGCGCACTGGTGTTCCTTTAGTTCCTAAAATGAGACATTATTTGTCCCCTTAACATTGTCCATACCCCATGCCCCACCTGAGACCACTGACTCCTCCATGTCCACTGTGGTGAGACCCTTCTTGCAATCTCAGAATAACAGGTTGTTAAAATGGAGCTGTTCCACCAGGAAATCTGCCAAGCGTCCAAGATGGTAGATGGTACTTTCCAAACTAAGGTTGTAGGTCACACTGAGAGAATTTGCAAGGGGACAGCACCAAACAGTTTTCATGATGCTAGTTGACCAATCACCTCCAGTCTATATAAGAGGGTGGAAAGACCAATGTATTACTTGAGATTACACACACATGCATGTGCGCGCGTGCACACACACACACGCACGCTTGGAGACAGAATCTTTGACATACTTTAAGTCTCACCCTCACCCCTAAAAACCCCTGCCCATCACCACAAATCTTGGAAAAGGACACTTCAGCCAGATAACATAAAGACAGATAGAGACCTTGGTGTCTCCCTTGCCCTTGGAAATGTTTAGAGGGAGAACCTGTCTGGCCACTTTTGAAAACAGAACCAAGAAAAGCTGCTGCATGAGAGGGCTATCTCTGCTATCAGAGTGTGTTAGGAAAAAGGATGCATGAGTGTTTAGCAGATCCTGTGAACTGGAGCAGCTGAAGAGATTGAGGGTGCTGGGTAAAGAGCTGGAGGAGCTTCCTGTTTCCTGGGACTGAGCAAGGACTCAGAACCAAGCAGTTGTGCTGGTGATGCACTTTCCAGGGTGAGAGCCCCTGCAAGGGTGAATCTTCAGGGACTAGGAGGGAAAGAATCTCTGAAGTTTTCACAAAAGCACCCCATGAAAGAAAAATCCCCTCCCAGCTCACTTGTCCTTCTTAAGGGTCCAATGCTAGAGGTTGGCAACAAAGGGAGACAAGCAGAAACAAGGGAAGACAATTTGAGGATAAAAGGCAGGGAGCAGTCACGGTTTCAAATCAAGTTCGACCACTTTATAATTTTGTGGACTAGAGATTTTAATTCCTAAACTGCAACCATGATTTTGAGCCACAAAGGAGCTACAACGGTGTTGACAAAAGGAGTCAAACTGTAAGATATTTTAAGAGATTTATTCTGAGCCAAATATGAGTGACCATGGCCTGTGATGCAGCCCTCAGGAGGTCCTGAGAACATGTGCCCAAGGTGGTCGGGGTACAGCTTGGTTTTATGTATTTTTAGGAGGCATGAGACATCAATCAAATATATTTAAGAAATACATTGGTTTGGCCGGGCGCAGTGGCTCCCACCTGTAATCCCAGCAGTTTGTGAAGCCGAGACAGGTGGATCAGCTGAGGTCAGGAGTTCGAGACCAGCCTGACCCAGGAGAAACCCTGTGTCTACTAAAAATATAAAATAAGCCAGGCATGGTGGCACATGCCTATAATCCCAGCTACTCAGGAGGCTGAGGCAACTTGGGAGGTGGAGGTTGCAGTAAGCCGAGATTGCGCCATTGCACTCCAGCCTGGGCAACAAGAGGGAAACTGTCAAAAAAAAAAACAAAAAACAAAAAACAAAAAACCAAAAAAAAAAAACAAGGACAGACAGACATTGGTTTGATTCAGAAAGGTGGACAACTGAAAGCGGGGGCAGTGAGGGTGCTTCCAGGCTATAGGTAAATTTAAACATTTTCTGGTTGACAATTTGTTAAATTTATCTGAAGACAAGATCAGTGAGAAGGAATGTTCAGGTTAGGATTATGGACACCAAGTTTTATTGTGCAGAGGAATCTCTCAGATAGCCGACTTCAGAGAGAGAGCAGGTTGTAAATGTTTCTTATCAAACCTAAAAGGGTGCCTGGCTCTTAGTTGATTATCTCCTGGATCTGGAAAGAAAGGAAGGAAAACAAAGAGGCAACAGGATTCTCTATAGAATGTGGATTTTTCCGACAATAGACTGCAGGACAATTTCAAGGTATGGCAAGGAAACATATTTGGGGGTTAAATATTTTTTCCTTTTCTCGTAACGTTATGCCAGAGTCAGATTGAAAAGTAAGTCACTATATATAGGGTCAAATAAAACTCATCTGAAGAGAATTTGTGGTTTGCAGGGCATTACTCCCTAGAACTCTTAGGTAGGAATTTGGGCAAGATAAAAAATCAGAGCTTAGTCCTCAGCAGTTTCTATCATCTGAGAAGGAGGAGGTGCTTCCAGGGAGCCATCCTGGACTTTATCCCCAGAGCTGGGAAAACCTCCTTACACAGAAGAGATTTAAATAAGGAAGTGAAGAAAAAGGATTGCTTTCCAATGACATCCCCAAATATCCTATGTCCTGGGTAGTAGTGACATCTGTACGCATGCTCCTTCCTCCACACTTTATTCCCAGAGTTCGTTGTGATGCCTGGCACACGGTTGATGCTCAGTAACTTTTAAAAAGAAACGCTGAATGTAGTGATCAGTGTCTGTCTTTCATTTCATTCTCTAAAAGAGCCTCTATTATTAATTATTATTATTAATCTTCTGGCTGCAGGTCTTGGCTTCTGGTCGTGTAGTGTACAAAAAGGATTGTTTTACAAATACCCTATTGTATCTGAAGCTTCATGCAACTTCTGGCTGCCCTTTTTATGTGAAATCTGACAATTTACTCTCTCTCTCTGTGCCATCCGTCTCTTATCTGCAAAATGACAGCATTATCCAAGGTTGGCCCTGGATAGTAACTAATCATGTCTACTAATCAACCTTCCCTCAAGTAAATTCTAATACCACTAGTTTTTACATATCGTTGCTTATCTGTTACTGTTCTAATGTTTTTGGCTTTTGCCTCTTATTTATATTTTAAGATACTTTATTGATTCAAGAATTCAAAAGATTATAAGCTTCCTTATGTCAATTTATGTTTCTGGTCAAAAAGGAAAAGTATTGTTAACAACCTTTCAATAATTTTTCCTTTTTTTTTTCTCTTTTGAGACAGAGTCTCACTCTGTCACCCAGGCTGGAGTGCAGTGGTGTGATCTTGGCCCACTATAACCTCCACCTCCCAGGCTCAAGCAATCTTCATGTCTCAGCCTCCTGAGTAGCATGTGCCACTATGCCGGGCTAATTTTTATATTTTTAGTAGAGATGGGATTTTACCATGTTGGCCTCAAGCGATCTGCCCCTGTCGGCCTCCCAAGGTGTTGAGATTACAGGTGTGAGCCATGTTGCCCGGCCAATAATCTTGTACTAGTGAATATATTTTACTACCAAATGGGCCAACCATTAACTTCCCCTAGAAATTGTGAGGTAGATAGAGATATATTGAGAAAGAGAAATCAAACCTGGAAGTTTTACTCTTATGTTTAAACATCTGACCAGGCGTGTTTTACAGGCAGTAATTAAGAAATAACTGGGCTATTAAATCTAAGTTCTTTGATTTAACTTTTTGCAGTAACTGTCATATCACATTACATATATATTATAAATTTACTTCCTTGAAACAATTTATTCTTTCAATAAGTGTTCATTGAACAGTGCTAAATGCCAGGCACTCTTCTATGCAGTTAGAATGGATCCTCAGCGAACAAAACAGACATGATCTTGCCTTCATGAGCTCTCATGCCAGTGTGTATGTGTGTTTGTGTGGGTAGACATACAACAAACCATGAAGTAATAAATAGCTAAGTAAATTAGATGGCATTTGTGCGAGTTTGCTACAGCTGCCATAGTAAAGTATCACAACCTTGATAACTTAATCAACAAAATGAGTGAAAGTATTGGCAGAATCGATTCCTGAGAGCTTCCCGGCCCCTCTCCTTGGCTTATGGATGTCTGTTTTCTCCCTGTATCTATGTCATCTTTCTTCTACACATGTGTCCACATTTCCTCTTTTTTATAAAGACACCAACTGTATTGGATTAGGGTCCACTCTAATGCCCTCATCTTGATTCCCTCGGTAAAGACCCTGTCTCTAAGTGAGGTCACATTGTGAGGTACTGGGGGTTAGGACACCAACATATCTTTTTGTGGGACACAGTTCAACTCATAACAGTGTGTTGCAATGTGATAAGTACTTTTGACAGGTTCCCGGAGTGTAGAAGTGAGCCAGTGGCTACTGCTGAAGCAGCCTAACCTAGTAAATAATGTGGCATTCTCACTCCTCCTGGTCGCTCTGGCCTGTCTCTGAATGTCAGGTATCAGGAAAAGCACAGGTACCACCAGAAGATGGACTGGTGGCTGTCTCAGTGCAGCGACTATTGCATCCCCTGAAGCCTGAGAATTGCATTCTCCTGACACTTCCTTCTATCATGGGAGGTGTCATTTTAAAGATATTTACAAGTTATAGCAGGTTTAGAAATAGTTTACATGAATGTGTAATGTAATATCAGTATATCCTTACATCTGTTTTTGCTCTACAACAATTATTGAGATTTTTTTTTTTAATTGACTGGAAAGATGTTGCTATCTCTGCCATAGAGGGCAGGTTAGAGAACAGTTGTTTCCTGGAATGATGCCCTTTCCAGGCTCTCCCAAATTCTACATACCACGATGAAGCTGTGGCTATGCAGGCTCAATTCCCTTTAAACACATTTTACTTTTTCTTGATGGAGTACACTTACTTGCTTAAAGAACATTCATTGGAAAACCTGCAGTGTCTCTATCTAGGGAAATTTTTTTTTTCTTTAGGTTGTAAACTCTTGTGTTAAACAACACCTGATGTGTCTTGTATGGCACTGAGGTCTTGTTTCCCATGAAATGTGTGCTTTCTCAAATATATGGTGGCATTTTCCTAATTTTTTAAGCATTCGAAAAGAGGCAGTGTTGGGACAAATATATAGATAAGAATCTAACACAGATTTATGCACCAGCATAGCTCCCCAGGGCACACTAGTTTTACAATTTCCAAAGTAATTGAGAATGGAGCTTTTAGCATAGGGCTTTTGAAAAAGAGAGATATCTCAGCTTTTATATTTTGGTCTAGTACCCTGGTCAATAGACATAAAGTATTCTGTGTAATAAATACATGATAGCTTTTCTCTTGCATGAGATCAGAGTTGGAAAAAATCTCTGAGTGTATTTCAAATGATGTACATTATAAATGATTAAGTGCTATAAGGGAAATTCTGGGAACATTCTGTTATGCCTCTGATCTTTTAATAACTAGACCAGAGATTAGCAACCTGTTTATTGCTAAAAGCCACTTTGCAAGGGGAAAAAGGCAATGGACAGAGGCTGGTGCTACTGACATTCTACGAGCATTCACTCAGGGAGGGTTCAGCTAGACAGGTATACAGCAAGGGTGTACAATAGACAGGCAACTGGTGCACTTTAATGCATGAGAATGAAGAGACAAGAAAGAAAAGCAAAAGGGAGACCAGCTATGCTAAGAAAGTCATTGAAAATACCACCGCTGTGAATTACTCAAGGCTAGCATTTTAATCATATTGAAGAATGACTTAGCTTTTTTAAAAAGTACAAGTACCTATGAATTTCAGCAGTTTTATGCAGAATGAGGGCAGTTGCTGCACTAATTGGTATGTTTCTGGGCTTGCGCAGTCAGCAGTTTTCTCTTGCGTGCAGTCTGACTCTCTAATTCTGCTGTAAGCTTTTGAGAAGGCTTGGCCTTTTAGGACATTGTGGTTATATAAATCTTGTCTTGAATCAGAAGTGATCATTGAAATGGTGTCGTTTTTGGGAGGTGGGGGGTTCATTTTTGTGACACTGAACAGATCCTCTGTACCATCCTAGAAAACTCCTTTTTAATCTAGCAGCATGCTTTCAATTGAACAAGACAGCAGTAGACCGGCAGCCACAAACCCTAATCAGTGGGGGTTGACAGTAGCTTATTAAACGCATGAAGGTAAGTCATGTCTTATTCGGGAGGCTTCGGCTTTGTGAAGGAATGAAGGAACCTGCTGCTTGGTGCTGTGTAATGGGGGTTGAACTTGGGACAGAAGCTCTGTGTCAGATGTTATCCCACCTGTGGTCATGGAACTAGAGAAATCAATTCATACAAGGAGTAATATAGATTTGCGAAACATCTCTGAGTTTTCAAAGGTTCACAGTTGGATACCGTCCAAAAAATAATTCAATTTCTATCAGGACTGTTAAAATCTCTAAGACATTTAAAATGGCTGAAATGCCTTTTACTGGGCATTTTCCTTTTCTCTACTCAGGGATGCATCTATCCATCATAGTCCTCTTTATTTGAAGCAGCTACTGAAGCTTTTGGTAAAGGTTTGTGGTTTTATTTGTTGATGTTGTTGCTTTTCCTTTTTTTGTGCATAGCTAATACATGCACTGCAATCTTTCCAGTCTCAGAAAATATATCATTCTTTAGTCTGGCATGCCAACTGCTAGATGAGAGCTGCTTGTAGTTTCTTTCCAACACGTCACTTTTTCTTAAAAGACAACTTTGTTCTCATCCTTTTCCTGGAATATCCATCATCTTATATAACTTTCCTTTGGCCTCTAAGCTCTTGGCATGGAAACGTAAGTGTTTTTCGAGGTACAGGTAGACATGCTAGAATGAAATAGCTCAGAAAACTTAAGGAAATGGCCAGTGAAAGCTATGTGGCCATATTTGTGACAGCATCATCAGAACTGCATCAGCATCAGAATATTAAAGCTTTGAGGTCACCAGGCCATCTCCCTGGTTTGGCAGAGGCAGGTGATTGTCAAGGGTCACACAGTTAGCTACTGCAAAACCACGGCAAGCACTGGAGTGCTTATCACAAAAGCAAGAATTTATCAGGCTTAGGGATTTCAACGACTCTTCCCAGAGCAGGTGGCAGCTCAGTGGCATTCTAGAGAATGAATAGTTAGGAGAAGAGCTATGGAAGGACTTTCCAAGTCCTGGAAACAGTTGTGTAAAAGCCCAGTTTCCAGAGACATTAAATTGCATGTTCACTTAAGATGAAATGTAATTTCCACAATCATTTCTTACAACTGAAGAAGATACTAAGCAATTTGACTTATAGTCAACCAAAAGGGGGCGGGGTTGCCTTTAGACACTTTATTTTGTGAATAATCTAGAAATTATGTTAATGTAACTTCTAGGAAAAGACATGTTGAATGAAGATATCTATCTTTGAATTGTGATTTTTCTGTCAGCCTGAATGCCAAGTTTACTAAACAAGTTCTCGCTAAAAAAACAAAACATGTAAAGGAATGATAATCTTGTATTCTATAGCATTCAAAAAAAATTTAAGTCATTTAAAGGTGGAAGCTCTATTTTAAAACTAAAATTGGAAAGTATCCGATTTTTATAGACCTTTAGGTATCCTCACCCATTTCAAGATTTCTTGTCGAACACATCACTTTTAATTTTGCAGATGTGAAGTAACAGACTGCTTATCTTCCAAGAGGTATTATTTTTTTCTAATTCATTGTTTGGATTTAACAAAGCAAGGGCCATTCTGTTAACTTTCAGTATTATTACTGAGTGAGAAAAAATGTTTTAAAATATGCTATGAAATAGCACTTTCTATAAATGGGACAAAAATGTAGAAACATCAAATTTGTTCCTTTGAATACTATTTTTAAAGAATTGGCATATACAGATTGCAAGCTATTGAACAAAACAGAATCTTGTTCTTCAAATAGCCTGATAACTTGTTATTTTAAGAAACTTTCAGTGTAATTAATTTCTAAAAACTCAAATTGCCTTTACCTCCTTTCCTTGTCATAGATATGCATTTTTTCTTTTCTTTCTTTCTTTTCTTTCTTTCTTTCTTTTTTTTTTTTTTTTTTTTTTGAGATGGAGTCTCACTCTGGCACCCAGGCTGGAGTGCAGTGGTGGGATTTTGGCTTACTGCAACTTCCGCCTTCTGGCTTCAAGAGATTCTCCTGCCCCAGCCTTCTAAGCACCTGGGATTACAGGCACGTGTCACCATATCCAGCTAATTTAGTAGAGGCATAGTTTCGCCATGTTGGCCTGGCTGGTCTCAAACTCCTGACCTCAAGTGATCCGCCCTCCTCGGCCTCCCAAAGTGCTGGGATTACAGGCGTGAGCCACTGCCCCCTGCCAGATACGCTTTTAAGACAATTGAAGACATTTTTATTTAGCAAGGAAAGATAAAAAGAACCAAAGGAGGAGGAAATACTTATTGTTTAACTGAACTCTATCAAATGAGATATTGTTATTGTCAGCTGTAGAGATTTTTGAAATCATAATGATAGGAATAATAGCTGACATTGATTACTCCTTAATATGTGCCAAAGCCATTGGTCACCACCGTATGTTGAGTATATAATTCAGTTTTACAACCACATAAAGTGGGTATGGATATTATCACCCACTTTCTGTAGATGGAGAAACAGATTTACAGGGAAAAATTTGCTTGCTTGAAGTCCCAGAGCTAAGCAGTGGAACTGAGCTTTCAACTCAGGCAGCCTGACTCCCAGTCCTAATGGCATAGCCGGTGGGAACCACACTCCCTGTTACGCCCTGCCTGAGAAAGCAAAGTCTTTAATACATGTGTTTGGTTTAGTTTTCTTTTTGTATCAGATGGATAGAGACAGATCTTTCTTCAGCTTTTCGTTCACCACTGTGGTTTAGCTTCTCTTGTTTTAAATGTACTTACATTCAAAGTGAGGAAAGTTAATTTAAAAATCAATATAAGACACACAAAGGTTCATATGTTGTGTCTGATTAGAAGAAAAAGATGCCTTGCCTGGTTTTACTTAAATCATAATTTATTCACTTCTGATTCAATAAGAAATATGATTTTATTTTAGTCACGATAAAGGGATATAAATTATAAGGATAAAAGCAAAAAAAAATTAAAAAACAAAAACAAATTTTCACACTCCAGATAAAATTTTGAAGGAGTAATTTGCTTTTTTGAAATTTAGTAGTTATTTAATAGCTTTGGTGCTAAATTTGCAGACTGTATGAAAAGCAAAACTAAAGGCCAAATCTAGATTTCTGTAAAGGTACGTGGACACTACAGGTTTAGATGCATTTGTTTTAATACAGAGCATGCAGGGTTCTTTTGTTTGTTTTTGTTTTATTTTGTTTTGAGACAGGATCTCACTCAGTCGCCCATTCTGGAGTCCAGTGGTACAGTGACAGCTCACTGCAGCCTCAACCTCCTGAGCGCAAGTGATCCTCCCACGTCAACCTCCCACATAGCTGGGACCACAGGCGTAAGCCACCATGCCTGGCTAATTCCTTAAATTTTTATAGAGATGGGGCCTTGCATTGTTGTCCAGGCTGGCCTTGAACTCCTGAGCTCAAGTGATGCTCCCACCTCAGCCTCCCAAAGTGCTGGGGTTACAGGTGTGAACCACTAAACCTGGCTTAATCCATCCAATTTTAAATTGCATTTAACTTGAATTTGTAAGGCAAGTAATACATACTTGCATTAAGAATGTGCATTAAAAATGGACTAGCCAATTTATCTTTTAGGTAAATAATCTCTTTGTTTTTTTAGAATTGCTTCCTAATTTTGTTACTAATTTTTCAAAGGCTTTTTCTTCTTATACTGGGCTATAATTACATGCCATGAGTTTGTTCTTGATAAAGGAAAAAAGTGCGAATTTTTTCAGGCAAATTGCTCTTCTGGTGCAAGGAATGGGAATATTATTCCCAAAATCTTTTAGTTGTTTCCCAAAATATTTTTAAGCGTGACAAAGGTATCAATTACTTCCCAAGAAAAAAACAGATCACTTTTTTTTTTTTTTTTTTAAGCATGTAGACCTTGTAAGCATAACAAACTTCAGTGGTTGATAGTTTCAGGAAAAGTAATGTGAAAAGATCAGAAGTGAATTAATCTTGCACCTTAGGTGTACAGAGTCCATATACACAGTTGACAGATAGACATGTGAATTGAATAACTGTGTTAAATTCTAATCAGGTCAGTAGAACACCACCAAAGTTGTAGCTTGCAAATGAGGTGAAATAACATAATAGATACTATAAATAAGCTAAATTTGACTAGCTTATTTTCAGGTTATAAAAGTCATGACTATATTTTGGAAGAAAATTGTCACAAAATTATCTTGCCATTTTATTCTGAAAGTTGTGTATTAGATAACAGTAATCAATCACATAATACCCTCAGCTATTGTTGATTATAACTGAGGTAAATTCACTTTTATGAAGCTGCAGGCATCTTGCAAGCATGTGCTAAAAAGAATTCTTAGAATTTAATAAGGTCACAAAATATTCAAACTGTACCCAACTACTGACTTGCAGTATTTAAACCCCTAGGAAATCCGAGAAGGGCTTGTATGTCCCAGGTTTCGATCTGGGGTTTGTCTTTCAGTTCTCACTGGTGGTTGCAGCTTGGAGCTCCAGAGCTGCTGTCTCTGGATATCTTGCAATCAATTCTTCATGCTGTTGTAGCTTTCTGTTGTCTGTTTCACACCCTTGTTTATTCCCTAAAGCAGAGCTAACACCAGCCACTTAGCCAAAAGGTGATGGATCACACAAGGGCAGAAGCGTTCAGGGGGAAAAAAGATTGAACTCAACATCAGACAACACCACTCCTAGTGTCCATTGATAAAGTGGGGGACATATTACTATACGACCAATCAGCACTCTAAATATGGCAAGGTTCTGAGGACAAGGAAGGACAGAGGGACTGTCCCAGATTGGAGGAGACTAAGGCAGGACAAGGAAAAATGTGTGGGATCTCAGATCAGTTCCTGACATCACAGAGGCATTAAGGGGAAAAGTAAGGATTGCAGTTAACAGCATTATAATAGTATTTATTTCTCTTAGTTCTAATAAACTACGATTATGTAAAATGTTAACATTAGGAGAAGCTGAGTAAAGGGGTACAATTTTTGCAACTCCTCTGTAAGTCTAAATATATTTCAATATATAAAGTAGAAAAAATTAAGTAAAACTCATTAAAGGTGATAGGATTGTATCTGTATGATTACAGAATGTTAATGAGAATATTTAGCCAAATCCCTCTTTTGCATTGAGTTGTTTATATAACTATTCAAACACGATTTTTGCTTTTAAACCGTAGTTTATATGCCAATATATGCTGTCATACATGTACCATGTATGTATCATGTACATATCATTTATATAGCAACTGAGTCATGGTGTTACAGTGGATTCACACTTGTGTGCAGCAGATGTTATAAATTTGAAGAAAATGGAATAGAATGAACACAGGAAATGGAATGAGGGGGCACTTTCAGAAGCCCCGCAAGAGATGATAGTGGCATAGCAGTACCATTGTGAAAAGCAGAAAGTTGATATTGATGGGTCAGGTGAGAGGTAGAAGAAAAAGAGAATGTGCAAATGATTCCTGTTATTTCTGCCTGAGCAATAGGGTGAGTGGTCGTACTCTCTCCCCAGAGAAAAATGCTTGGGGGGAGGAGCAGCCAGTAGTGGCGGGTGGAAGTAAAGCTGGGAATGCATCTTCAAGAGAGGCAGTGGGAGATAGAGGAAGAAGTCAGGATGGAGAGCTAAGCAGCACTCATCCCCACAGTATTGAGCACAGCTACTAAAAAGCGCTAAGCACAGGGAAGAAGAGAGTCACCTTTCTCCTGGTGCCCCCAGGCATCATCAGAGGAATTTGACTTGACACTGTCTATGAAACTCCCTTACTCTCAGATATTCCATCAATTATTCAGGAGTCCCCAACATCTGTCATTCCCAGCCCTTTTATTAGCAACTTGGTCTCTTTAGGAAGAGTGGGAGCCGGGGGTGGTGGGGTCCGTAGGGAGGCAGGTGGCAGAAAGGGCTATAATACCCTTTTTAGAAATCTGTTTTCTACCAGGTGTGGTGGCTCACGTCTATAATTTCCACTTTGGGGGACCAAGGTGAGAGGATCGTTTGAGCCCAGGAGTTCAAGACCACCCTGGGCAACGGAGTGAGACCCCCATCTCTACAGAAAAATAAAATAGTTGGGTGTAGTGGTGCATGCCAGTGGTCCGAGCTACTTGGGAGGTTGAGGCTGCAGTGAGCTATGACCATGCCACTGCACTCCAGCCTGGGCAACAGAGCAATAATTTGTCTGAAAAAAAAAATCTATTTTTTCTTTAAATCCTCTTCCCCTCTATTCTAACTTTTAAATACATATATATATGAATATATATTTTATTTCATATACATGAATATATATTTTATGTCATGTATATATGAACACATATTTTTTATTTTACATATATGTGAAATGAAAATAAACCAGTTCTACTAAAATGTATGTATTCTTAAATCCCCATCTTTTAACAAAATCTTTTATCTTTTCCTTCAAAATGGAATATTTTTTGTTGTTGTTTATTTCTGGAATATACCCTCTCAGGAAAGAAACAACCCCATGTCCTTTGTACTGAAAAGAGTGTGGGGGCCAGGGAGAATTTCAGGGAAGGAGATCACTCTGATGTCTCAGAACTGCCTTACCTTAGTACTTGCGTGACTCTCTGCCACACAAATATAGACCCGTGTTTATATTTCATTGGTTAAAGCGTTCAAGTCATACTTCTTTCTCTGTCCTCATACAAGCTTTTCTCAAGACAATTTGCATATAAAACCTTATGATTTCTTGTTCTTGTAATCACTATGACATAAACAATAAGATCTTGAAAAATATGCAATATAAAGGAAACACTATTTCAAGTCTGCAAAAATTAAGAACATTATTTCTGAACTACGAACATTAAAAATACCAGTGCTTTTTAAACATTGTTGTTTTAGTACGTATATTTAGGTAAGGACTCAGAAATGCCACAAATAATGAAATAACAAATTAATACTAATGCTATTACTTTTCCAGTATCATAGGCAAAAAAACAAAAACAAAAACAAAAAGAGCCGTATCAGCCCATTAAGGAAAACTTCTTGGCGTGTGTAGAACTTTCTTTCCTTCAAACTCAGTAAGAGTTAATAAATTACCAGTTAAGTCTGTGCCTGTGGAAGAGAGCATTTACTCACTGTGTCTCGACATGTCTGGTGTCTCCATGTCAGAGATTTAACAGTGAGACTTTTCAATCTCAACCTTAAGTGTAAATCCCATGTGATCTGCCCACTCCATCATTTCCCTCTGAATGGAAGTGTATTCTGTGATAAGTTGTCTTAAGACGTGCCATTTTTCTGAAGTTTAATTAGTTCTGAGCAGGTGTGGAATAAGAAGTGATCAGGCTGGAGTAGAGTTAATCAAACAAAATTTTTGGATGAGGAGTGAAGCAGACGAGAAAGAGAATTCCCTAGGTGTCTTACAGCTGAGCAGCAGGATTACTGGAGTCTTGAGCACAGAGGCTGTGCTGTCATTAGCAACATTCCCTGAGAAGGGCGCAGGTTTCCTGATAAACATGGTGCAGGTATAGAGTTGGACTCCCTCTGCGTTGTATTCCTTTGGGATTGTCCCAACTTGCGTTTCAGACCTAAATTTCCTAGAGCTTGCTGTGAACTCTCAGAAAAATGTAAAGAGTCGGAAACATCCTATTAGTCAATTAGCATTTTGGCTTTGTAGAAACATAGAAGTTCCCAAGCATTTTGAGAAACTAATGGAGAGTTACTATAGCAATAACAAAATTGTCCCAGGCTTGGTTTGGGATTAGGACATTTAAAGTCATTGTTACTGGTTTCCGGCCGTTTCCTTGGTGATAACACAAGCTATAATTAATTAACAGCCTACAACTATGGTTATTTCTGGATTATCACTCAACAGAACATAAAGTGATTTTTTTAAGCTACATAAGAAATGGAATCTGCCAGCCCTATTTAGAAGCATCTGTAACTTGCAAGGTGGTCTATAAAGATAAAATGATTCCTTTTAAAGGGGCCCTGTAAGTTACCAGCAAAGCCATTATTTCTTCAAAACACAACAAATAGTGTTAGTGATTTATCAACCCACAGTGGGGATCATTACTTTGTTCAAAATGCTGCGAAGAATAAAAGCATCCAGATTAATGAGATCTTAATTATATGTTTTATTGAAAATATCAAACCCTGATTGTTCTGTGTTTCAGGATAATCAGTATATTATTTGTTTTTCTGTTCGTAAAACCTCATTAAAAAACAGTAAATGCCTCTATGTCTTATTTTTCAACAATAATATTTTAAAATTTGGAAAAAGTATGCTGTAATACCCACTGTTTCTTGCAGTGCTAACTGTATATTTTCATTTCCTTTCTAACCTATATTGTTCAACAGAAATACATTTGACAATATTTCATATTCAATATTTCAAAGTATTTCAAATGTTCAATATTTCAGATTTTTAAATACTCAGCTAAATGTTTTGTCACTTAAAACCAGAATTTGTGACAAAATCTTGTAGTATTTATGGCTATAAAAAGAGAAACAATCCTCAGAAAGCTCACTCTCAGAGTAAGTTTAGAAGTTGACTTTTATTTCAGAATACCCAAAAGCTCTTGGTAAAGTATGTACCTGTATGTTTAATCTGAATGTGTAGTTTTTCATCAAAATTGACTGTATTTCCAATATCATTTATATATAGACATGCATACATATATATATCTCTCCAAATTATTTACCTACTAAAAATCAATTACATTGTAATAACCATTATTCACTATTCATATATAACTCAAGTATAACAAGCCAATACCCCTTGGCATTAGTGATATTTCTTGAAGAACTGAACTTCAGGGAAATATACTATTCATATTTGTAAGAACCTCTTGGATTGTTTTGGGGATAAAGATTTCATCATTCCTTCTAGCATCATACAGAATGTAAAATAAAGACTATTGTAACTCTGAGATTTCAGGCAACTCGGGCTCACAGCAAGTCCAGGATCTATTTCCTGTTTCACTGTAAGTTCTAACTTTGTTTAAAATCTGAGGGGGCCACAAAAGAAAATCAGAAAGTAGGAGGAGAGATGGCATTTTAGCAAAGAAATCATATCTGATAAGAGCTCAAAGGGAGAAAACTAGGAGGAAAACAAAGGATGTTTTGAGAAAGGAATATTATAATAACATACATACTTTGTGAACAATGGCTAGTTTCATTTCTCATTCATATTTAAAGTCAGAAATAATTTAGAGCTCATCCAAACCTTTATTATTAAGAAAGGTAGTACAAACTGCTAGATCATTTTGAAAATAAATAGATGCCTATCTCTATTCTGTGCATTTCCATGAAACTTTGAAAAGAAAAACTTGAGAATCAGGGCAGGATCCAGGAACATGAATCAGGGAGAAGGCCCTGGCATTCTCCAGTCCCTTTGACCTCTTCCTTTCTTATCTCTGTGAACATCTTAGATTCCTTTCATTACTATTATTATTTTTTATTTTTATTTTTTCATAGAGACAGTATTTCCTTATGTTGCCCAGGCTGATTTCGAACTCTTGGGCTCAAGTGATCCTTCCAGAGTGCTAGGATTACAGGTGTGAGCCACCGTGCCTGCCAAGATACTTTATTTCTATGACCTCCTGATAAGGCCCTTGCCAAGGGAAGATGCAGAATGCAAAACATATTATTTTAGATTCTCCATGATCCTCCTGCTTTGACACAGGTCCTTGCTTGAGTAACTAGTGTAGAAACAGCAGGAAACCCATCTGCTGAGCCTCAACCAAGTGCCAGACACAGAGCTGCCTCCAGATTCTTCCTCTCTAGCTCTCTGCAAGTCCCCACCTTCCCAGTCCCACCCCTTTCCTCAAAAGAAAGAACACACTTTAGAGCAGATGAACACACAAACCCTTGTTTCTGATCAGCACCGGGTCCTAAGGAGAAGGGTGGTGAGTGGACATGGCACCAGACAATGACTGCTTCTTCACTGGGGGGTGGGGTGGGAGCAGATGACGTGTAGACTTAGCTGCAGGAGGTTTGAGCTGCTTTCTGGTGGTTTTTGTCTTCTCTACACAATAGGAGGCAAGGTAACATAATCTGCTGGGAGGGAAGGGACAGAGAAATTGGTTGGCATTAAATGCGGCCAGAGAATGAAGGCAGTTTTATAGCCATCATTGTGCTGAACAGGAGCAAGTTGACAAGGAATCACAGAACAATTGTTGGACAGTTTACTGGGCCTGGCTGATGTCAGTGCACAAATTTGCAGTGTGGTCAGTCTTCTGGGCTGTGCAATTCTCTCCATTTTTGTCTAAAACATATATGACAAAAGAGCTAAATGTTTATCCTTCTTTTCACTAGTATATGTGTGGGTTACAGCCTTATCATTAGTAAATGAACTCTTTTTTAGGTTGTTGAAACACCTGATGAATTTATAGCTCAGTTCATTGCAAATCAGAGCTAAGGTACTTTGGAAATACTGGACATAATTCGTGGACTCTGTTACATTACAGTCTTCAGCAGCTCCTTGGGGAGAGATGGTGGCGGATTACATTTGCAGAGAGTCTTCTGGCCATTTTCCTAGGTGGCCTGTGGCATAATTTTAATTGAAAGCAGTTACTCATTGAGTTTATTCAGCATTTGTTGAGAGCCAATTATGTACCAGAGCTTGCTCCAAGGATGGAAGTCCAGAGGGAAGCAACATAGGCAAGTTTGCTGCCCATGAATACATGCTAATTGCCTAAAATACAGTTGAAGACTGTGAAGGAGGAAAAGTGAAAGTTCTTCTTAATCACACATACCTACCTATCTATCACTTCACAATAAATTGCCCCCAAACTTAGTACCTTAAAAAAAACAGTTTAACTAGATGATTCTGGTCAGGGGCCTGATTAGGGCAAGATGTTGGACTGCAGTCACTCGAATGATTGATTGGAGCTGTGGGGTTGGATCGCAGGACAGGACACGCAAAGTTCTGATGTTGTTGGCAGGAGGTCTTATTTCCTTCCCATCTGGGCCTCTCCAAGGGTTGCTTGATTGTCCAAATGATGAGGTCTGGCTTCCAAATGAGCAATTCAGAGAGAGCAAGAATAAAGCCACAAAATTCTTCATGATCTAGCCTCAGAGTCTCAAAACACCATTCTGTAGTATCCCATTGGTGGACCCATTCATCATTTTGTGTGTGTGTGTGTGTGTGTGTGTGTGTGTGTGTGTGTGTGTAGCGGGTTGCTTTATAAAAGCATGACTGTCAGGAGGGGTCATCAGGTCACTTTGGAGGCTGGCTTTCACAGTTGTTTCCTTGTTTCCCAATACTGCTCCCTACCCAAGTTGGGTAAATTCTCTCTGAATCCTCTCTAGAACATTCTTTTCTTTTTACTGTGATCGTTTATCAGGATGAGAGGATAATATCCTGTGTTGATACTTTCTTCAAACTTAGAGTTACTTTTCCGTTCTATTGGCTCTTTTCTTTATAGCATTCTCATATTATTAAATATTAAACAGATAATTCAAAATCGAAGCTTAAATCAATTTCCTTATATACCTATTATTCCTTTTTTTTCAATTGATGATGGCAAATATGCAACATATTATTACATGGAGCAGCAGTTAATAGTAACTGAAATTGAGCAAAGCACAAAAATGAGACATTTCATAATTATTTACATGACAGATATTTTCTGGAATGATTTTGCTTGTTTAATATACATTTTTTAATAAAAATATTTATGTAGAATGCGACCAAGTATTTTCCAGAGTCTCTTCGAGAATATGAAAAAATATTAAAATAGCTTTCAATTTGTCTTCATTAGTGTTCAAATAGAAAATGTCAAATGAAGCTTTCATATGTTTATTGAATATGATTAGGCAGGAAAGGATTGTTGGTTTTGAAACTACATACTTGAAAGCTAAACACATGATATATATGCACTTACACACATGGTATCACAGCCTAAGACATTTATTTGCTTTTACTTATTTTTATTCTTTGGATAATGGTTGCTAAAATTTTTAATGTGTTATACTTATCCTATTCAAATTAATGCAACTGAATTTACGTAATACTTATTTTTCTGTAAAACTAAGGAAAATATAATTGAGCCATTTATGCAGTTAGAAGCTATATTAAGGTGAATTTTCAAACCAGTAGAGGATATTCTCTTTGTCTGTTTTGTGCTGCTCTAAGAGAATAGCACAGACTGGGTAATTTATAACGAGCAGAAATTTATTTGACTCACAGTCCTGGAGGCTAGGAAGTCCACGATGGAGAAACCCACATCTGGTGAGAGCCTTCTTGCTGCATCTTAACATGGTGGAAATCATAACATGGGAGAGACAGTGAGAAAGCTCAAGAGGGGCCCAAACTCACCTTCTTAACAAACCCGCTTCCATGGTAATGCCACTAATCCATTCATGAGGGCAGAGCTAAACACCTGCCATTACACCCCACCTCCCAACACTGTTGCTCCGGGGATTATAATCATCGTGGTATTGCTAGTGAAACAAGGGCAGAGTCTCAGCCTCTAGGTCCAAAAGACAGGGGTAAGTCTTAGCGTCTCATTCAGAACTTCTGTGAGGAATACCATGATTGTAAAATGAGTCTTTTCAAGGGAAAGCTGCTTCATATCAATAATAAGTTATCATTTTTATGCCCTAATCAGTTTTAACGTACTTAATATCCCTTAAGATGGAACATAGTTTTTCATATTGCCAAAGCAAAAAGAAAAACATCTGGGATGTTTTCTTTTTAATGAAAATTATTGATTTATTAAAATATTCACTTTTCTGAATTTTCCAATGTTTCCTTCATTAGCATGTTTTCCATGTTATTTTATCGTTAAAGGATGCATACTGTAACATCCATCACAGCTTAGCTTGTAATATGAAATCTGAAACATTAAGAAATAAGATTAACATTAAGAAATAAACAAGAAATAAATTATATTTTAGAATTTGATAGAGGATCTACTTATTGATCTCCTATTGGATGGGAAGCTAACTCAATAAAAACGGTCCACTGAGGTCATGTACTGAATGAGAGCAGATAAATTTTTCTCCGAAAATAGTTCCCTGCTCCAGATGGTGAATCGTTTTACATAGAATTTCCTCACATACCTTAGAGGGATGATGTAAGCAAGCTATGCTGGGGAGGATGATGTGTTTGTGGGATGGTGACTGGTCCAGGTTGACTACAGCAGCGAAGTACTTGCACAGGAAAGCAGACAGAAAACGACATTGATGGATGTTACAGTATGCATCCTTTATAGTTATAAAATAACATGGAAAACATACTAATGAAGGAAACATTGGAAAATTCAGAAAAGTGAGTATTTTAATCAGTAATTTTCATTAAAAAGAAAACATCCCAAACGTTTTTATTTTTGCTTTGGCAATAGGAAAAGCTATGTTCCATTTTAAGGGATATTAAGTATGTTAAACCTGTTGATCACCACGTGTGGTCTTTCATAATTTTTTCAATTAATGTGACTTGCTCTAAAGAAGGTAGATTCTTTTGATGGATAATCTTGACCTTCTTCCATGCTCAGCCAGATTTATTTGGCCTTTATCCATTGAAACCATGTGCTCTTTGTGTGGTGAGACTAAATCTCATGGTCCCAAAAAACAAAAACAAAAAGGAAAGAAAAAAAAAAAAAAGAAAGAGATGATACTGTTGCCCTCTTGTGGCTATTTCAGAGACCAGGTTGATGCTTAGAAAGGCGTGAGTGCTGAGTATCCTTTGCAATCAGATGGAGCAGCCCTGGAAATGTGTAGAACACCTTTTATTCAGTCTGTTTAGGAATGCAGCTGGACCAGTTGGCTGTGACCCCTTTCGGGCTCCACCTTGCATCTGCTGTAGGAGGGACAGAGCAAGGCAAAGTGATTCCAGGGCTTGGGATCGGAATCCCAGCTCTCAGTGTAATGTTGAGTAAGTCGCTGAGATGCTAAAACATTGGAAGCTCTCTCAGTTCATTTACTCCGATCCATTCCATGTTAGGTCCTCCTCCTGTCTTGGGTCTACTCTCCTTCTCCAGGTCTCAACATCTGGTATTCACAATCTTCGATCTCCTGAGAATTTTGAGCTGGTTTTCAAGAGATCCGGGTGCTAGTCTCACATCTACTTTTTTGTTTGTGATTTTTAAAATATGATGTTCCTGTTAAGTGTCATTCTTCCTTAACGAAGAATGAAAGGAAGAGAGAACGGGGATCCAACATTTAGTGAGGTGCTAGGAAGAACCTCGTTCTCTGTTAGATGCTCTGTCCTTATATGAATGCATAAGTACTCATGTCATGATTATGTAACTGACATAATTATATGAACTAATCCCAAAGGGATCAGAGCATGTATTATTATCATCCCCAGTTTACAGACAGAGAAAGAAAGGTTCAGAGAGATTAAATGACTTCATTAAGTTAACAGATGCTGGCAGTGGAAGTGAGGGTCCAATTCAGTTATATTTGCTATCCTAGTAATTGACATTACTAGGACAGAGAGAGTTAGATTAATAGTTACATGTATTTGAGAAATGCTGAGCTAAATGAGTGTTTAAAGATTTTCTTAAGAGTTTCTTGGGACCTTTGATAACTAAACCTTCATGATGATACATTATTGCAACTTTTCAAGCATGTTTGATAACAGATTGGTATTCTGTAGAACACATTTTTAAAGCATTGCTCTATCACCAAATGTTGTTTTCTAATATCTTATCTAATTGAAGATCTTCATTGATTTACTCCATCTCTAAGAGCTATTGTTTGAAATCAAGTTTGTATGACTATCTTTTATGATATCATACTATTTATTTTGTTGTTGAAATTTCATTAAATATTTATTCTCTGCTATATTTCAAATGCCTACAGGGCAGAACTTAATTTGAAAATGAGTATAGTGCCTTTCAATGAATAGGCATACTGTAAATAATTGTGGACTATGAGAGTAAAATGATGTGGTTACGTGCAAATTATAATTTATATTTCCGTGTGCCTGCAATATTCATGGTTGATGTGTCGTTTGTCCCATAGAAGTTTTAATTGTTGCAATAGAGGCATGGCATGTCTAACCTTGAAGGTTATGTAAAATAGAAATCACAGACATCACAGTATTTTCAGAAGGACTTGATCCAAAAGAGATTTTAATGTTTTTTTAATTCCATGTACATGGTTTAAATATTAATATTGGAAGAGATTGTGTGAGTCTGAAAGATGAAAGAAACAGGGACTTTAGTTCCTCTTGTAATTATTTTTTTCCTTCAACACCTTGCCTGTTCTGTGGCTGTGCAGGCAATAAGGAGACCTTTCTGCATTTTGCTGCGCTCCAAGGCAGGAGTTCACAAAACAGTACCCTATTCAGCTCAAAAAAACAAACACACAGAATCATGGCCTCTTCGGGGTGGGAGAGATCTGAGCAGCCTTCTTATTATCTTATTGCCAATGTGTGTAGGATTCTGGGACGAGGAAGTCTGGAAAAGCTTGATTAAATTTTTATTTCAGAAGATACATTTCTAAAACTGTAATGAAATGTTAACACATCAGTTATGACTTTTCCCTTGACCGATGCTGCAAGTTTAACTTTTGCCATTTCTACCTGAATAAATAATACCTGATTTTGGAGGGTTAATTACTAATCCTTTTGATCTGGACTTCTCAAGGTCTGCATGGCCACCAGAAAATAAGCTAGATGTTAAGACCTATGTAAAATAGCAACCCTCAATAATAACTACTAATTGACTAATTTTTAAAAAGACATCTTTGTCAAAAGAGTCTCTTTGTTGTGATTGGTTGACTTTATCATAATAAAAGGTTGAAGAATACTCTTCTAAAAAAACTGTTTAGTCTCATGAAGTACCACTTTTGCTGTTTTATATTTGGGATTTTTACTGTGATGGTATCTTGAAGCTATTTGTTTTATTTTATTTTATTTTTTTAGACAGGATCTCACTCTCTCGCCCAGGCTGAAGTGCAGTGTCTCAGCCACAGTCACTGCAACCTCCACCTCCTGGGCTCAGGCAATCCTTCTACCCCCGTCTCCCAAGTAGCTGGGACTACAGGCATGCACCATCATGCCTGGCTAATTTTTCAGTTTTCTGTAGAGACAGGGTTTCCCTGTGTGGCCCAGATTGGTCTCAAACTCTTGGGCTCAAGTGATTCTCTCTCCTTGACTTTCCAAAGTGCTGGGATTATAAGCATGAGCCACTGTGCCTGGTCAATATCTCAAAACTCTGATTTCAGAACTTCCTCCTAGGTTGACAGTTGAAATTCTGACCCAGATAATAAGACTGAAATGCGTATCTCTGAATTCCAAGTTAACTATTGATATGGTTTGGCTATGTCCCCACTCAAATCTCATCTTGAATTGTAGTTCCCATAATCCTCACGTGTTGTGGGAGAGATGCGGTGGGAGGTAATTAAACCATGGGAGCAGTTACCTCTGTGGTGTCCTCTTGAGAATGAACAAGTTCTCAGGAGATCTGATCATTTTATAAGGGGTTTTCCCTGCCCACTTCACTCTGCACTTCTTGTTGCTGCCGACATGTGAAGAAGGACTTGTTTGCATCCCCTTTCACCATGATTAGGCCTCCCCAGCCATGACGGAACTGGGAGTCAGTGAAACCTCTCTTTATAAAATAAATTATCCAGTCTCAGGTATGTCTTTATTAGCAGCATGAGAACAGACTAATACAACTGTTTTGCTTTCCAATATACCCTCTGACTCTTTTGTTTAAAGAAGAAGCTCAGCATGGGGTGGTGGGAGGATGTCAGTCATTTAATAGATGATAAATTAAAAGTTTTAAAACTATTAAGTTACTTTTGGATCTACCTGCAGAAGAGTTGAAGCCTCATTAACTGTAGGCTATGTTGATTTCAGTTCACTGTCACCACTCAGGACAGATTTTGTCTCTGGGGTGGTCCAGGATTTACTGATTTAGGCTTTGTAAGTTTCGAGACTCCTCAGTTTTAGAACACAGGATGATAGAACTTTGCAAGAGCCTGTTTGCACTCTCCAAGCAAACTCTGGAAACTCGAGTATCTTTCCAAGTGAAGAAAGCAGCCTGTTTTGGGGTGAGAAGGATGTATGCCTCACAGCTAGGGCTGATTCATCCATTGCCTGTGCTGTTCACCGGATGGGAAGCCCTCTGATTCCTTCCAGACAAGTGTTTGCAGGAAAGCTAACTTCCCCCAAGCTACAATTTGGAATGCAGAAAATGAAAGTAGAGGTATTTTTTTCCTTAAACCAAGTTCACAGATTTGCACTTTCTGTGCCTCAGGTTAATAGGCATTTAGCTTTCCCGAAGTAACATTTGCATGATTCAGAAGAATTGCATTCTAGCTACAAGTTTCCATGACGAGTTTTTCTCCTGCAGGGCGATCTTTGTTAATCTGAATTCATAAGAAATAAAAATTCATTATAGTTCTTATATTTTCTATTTCTCCTTTGGTTTAGGAAATGAACGAATTAGACATTTACAACAAAGCCCCAATTACTCTCATCTTACATTTGCCTCAAGGCCATCTTTGGAAAGACATTGAAGTTAAGAATGTGAAGAAAAAATACGAACTATCATTATATGATTTCAAGAATAAATTATTTCATAATATCACTGTCCAGAGGGATTCTTCTATTTCTGTTCTTAAAAACTGTATATAAAATTTGGATAGTAATAAAGCCCTTTTTGATAGAATCTTAGGAATAACTGCTTAGAAATCCAAGCAGAGACCCATATTTATGCCAAAGTAATAGCATCATTTATTCTGTGATCATATTAGCTCTGTTTAGGTGGTAGGTTTTAAATCTTTAATTCATTATTTCATTAATTTATTAAACTTTTATTAAGCATATACTAGGTTTCAGGAGAACAAAGAATGTACAGATAATTTTGATTTTAGTGACTTTTATATATACACAGATGTATACATAATGAAAAATATATAAATATTGGAAAGATATACACTGGTTAAACATGTCCTGTTTTTACCACTTGACATAGGCAATTTGATTTTTTCATTTATGCATATTTAAATCACCTAAATTTCCTTGTAATAAGAAAAGGTATTGAGATTTTTTATAGTACACATACTAAAAACTATTATACTTCATATATTGAAACATAAATGTAGAGCTGGATCATGAGCTTCTGTGGGAGGGGAAGCACAATCGGATGAGGACATGTGTGATGCATACTGGAGTTCATCTGCTACGTACTTGGATAGAGCAGAACGTAAGGGGCTATGGAAATTCAGAAGAAGAGTGCTCTACTTGCTTGGAAGAAAGGGACATGAAGGCAATAATTGGGAATTTTTTACGCACAATGAGCAGAAGCTGGCAAGTTAGGCGGGAAGGGAACTGCATTTCATGTAAAGGGAATAGAAAGTGCAAATGCACAAAACTGACAACCTGACCTATTTGATAACGGTGAGTTAATAGGTAGAATATGACGCACTGAGGGGGTGAGCATTGCAGGAGGTGAAGTTAAAATGTACACGGAGATCCATACCATAAAGGGAGCAGAGACGTGAATAGTGACCCCCAAAAGATATGTCCACATGCCAATTCCGAGAACCTGCTAATGTTGCCTGTTTGGAAAAGGGGTCTTTGGAGTGTGATGAAGTTAAGGATTTTGACATGAGTAGATGATTCTGGATGGTCAGGGTGAGCCCTGAATGTAATCACAAATGTCCTCAGACACAGATGGAAGAGAAGACACAGAGAGGAGGGCCTTGTGAAGACAGGCAGAGATTCCAGTGAAGGGGCTGCAAGCTGAGGAATGCCAAGAAGTGCCTGCAACCACCAGATACCAAAAGAGACAAAGAGTGGAATTGCCCCCAAAGTCTCTGGAGCGAGCATGGCCCTGCTGATGGTACTTTGAGCTTTTTACCCCCAGAGCTGTAAGAAAATTAGCCAGGCGTGGTGGTGCACATCTGTAATCCCAGCTACTCAGGAGGCTGAGGCAGGAGGTTGTAGTGAGCCGAGATTAGTGCCATTGCACTCCAGCCTGGGCAACAGAGTAAGACTCCATCTCAAAAAAAAAAAAAAAAGTATTTCTGTTGTTTATCTTTGCAAGTTTGTGCTAATTACAGCAGACCAGAAAACGAATACCAAGGGCATTATATGCCACATAGTGGAGAGCTTTCTATGGACTTCAGTTTAGAGTCATGCAACCATATTGTTGTTATAACTTTTAGTATGGGGCCATAACCCTTAGATGCAAAGACTCGTGAATTTTTCTGAGAATTATAATAAGGTATAAAGAGCCAAATTATCCTGCTTATGAATGTACCTAAAAATAAGTACACAGAACCACATATTTTATATACATAGGATTAAAATGCTCAAATTATTCACATGAAAGTATTCTCATCATCCACCTTTTATTATCATAAAGAACCACAATGCTCAGTATGTTTGCACTGAAATAAAAGATAGCATCTTCATGAAAGATGTCCCTTTTACAAGAAGAATGCTTTACATAAATGCATGTTTCTTTTTAGTACAGTAAACTAGTCTGCCTGAGTTCCCTAGACTCCATCCAGATGTGAGCAATTTTTAGCTTGTCTGAATGTTTGCCTAGTAGATGGTCAACGGATAATGATCTTTATCTTTTTTGCCTCTCACGATAGCCATGATATCAAAATGAAATGTTGTATTATTTTGCCCAAGGGGCGTGAAACTGAATGTGAGAATGGGTCTTGCTGTCAGTCTGCTCCTGCCCATGTAGCCCTCCAAGCATGATACAGTGTCAGGGAAATCTGCTGGACAGCCTGCCTTAGAGGCCCACGGGGCTCCCGGTGAAGCCACAGGCCTTGTGTGTGTCCTGCTTCCACGTGGAGCAATACTCAGGCCACTTCTGTAATTAATTCCTCTCCAAGTTCTCTCTCAGCCGGGAGAGACGGGAATCAAATGGGAAACTCATGATTGATTCATACTTCCAAGCAGGAAATGAGGACAAGACTTTGTCCTCCACCTCTTCAGCTGGAAACAAGAAATCATGAGAATGACCACATTCAGGTCAGTCTAACTGAGGCCCCAGAACCTGCCATACTCAGTAATTGTCTGCTGGTGGTTCCCAGGCCTAGGTTGTATGAGAGTGATCAGTTTCTCTCTCTAAGAGGTTTGCTTTACAACCCAGTCTTTTATCATGATAATTAATGCTTGAATTGTGTTTTTATGAAGGAGGTGAAGTATGTGGTAAGAAGAGTTATCCTTCAGTTTGTATTTGTTTAATTAATTTTCCAAGTGTAAGCACATACAGCTTACCTGCAGTATTTCTTTCCTTGCCTTACTTTTCGCTTTTCTGCTTTTACCCTTTTGCTTTCATGCTTGAGCAAGGGACTAGTTCTCCCCAATAGTCCTTCTTCTCTTTTCCCTCTAAAATAACCCCTGGAGTTTAGCTGTACCCAGAGGCATTCAGAGTGAAGGCTTCATTTCCCACATCAGAAAGTTCTGGCCGATGGCATATGACTAGAAGGCCTTGTAGGATACCCAGTTCGTATCTTAAAAGTATGTACGTGTTTCTGCCATTCCTTCCCCTTTGTGAGCATGAATGTGAACAACTGCCTTGGAAAATAATGTGGAAACTGTATATTGAAGGCAACAGATCAACAATGTTAGAGAAAGAGTGGAGGTCCCTCACAATATGGGGTGTTGGACCAACCCTAAATTGCTTACGACTAAATGAGAACTATTGAAACTTCTATATTGCTTAGCCACTGTCATTTTGGATTTTCTGTAAACCACAATTTAATTTATTTTCCAAAGCAAAAATTGTTTTCCAAAGCAAAAATCAGTCGGCAGAGTTGAAAGTGTGGTCCAAATTAGTCGTATTGATAAACAGTGTGTCATGGAAGGAATAAAATAAATGGAAAATGATGGCTATCATGAGAATCTCTTGCCTCCAAAATTGGGCTGAGCCCTTTTGTTGGTAAATGCATCATGAACTTACTCATCCACATAGGCAGGCCTTTTATTTGATTGCAGTTTTACAGCAGGCTTTGCACTGGAGAATTTCATAGACAGCAGAGACTAAAAAGGGAAAGCAAAATGTAGAATGAAGCCAAAGTTATTATAATGCCCTCTTCAACGTTAGATATTTAAAAATGTTCATCATCACAAGGATAGATGAATCTGAAAGCATAACCTATTTTTTTTGTATTAAGATTATGGCACAGTACACAGTTTCTGTATATTTAAATCTAGATTTCACAGAAACCATCAGTCCCAGAGAAACACTTCATGAATAAGGGTGCTACACTGTCTCTCACTGGCATTGAGTCTCTGCATATACTAAGAATGACTTTATTGTTTCTATCAAAGTAAATTCTGATTTATCATCACTCTGTGTGAGTCTTTGTGTGCATTAGGATGATTTCTATGTTGGTGGCATAACTTAATTTGTTGCTTTTAGCACACAGGGAAATTCTAAACAGAGCCCACAAGAGGCTTTGTCATCTAACTGTTGCTTGCTAATTGAACTTTCAATTTCATCAGATTCTAACCTAAAATAGCAAGGTGCTTGACATGTAGGCAAGCAGTCTGTGGGAGCTAGTAATGCTGCATAGTGAACAGGAGTAGGCAAAATATATTTTAGTGCAGTTTGAGGGTATTTGCTAAGCCGATGATGTTGTAGCTCAGAGGATATATTTAATTAGTGATATTTCTAAAAGAGGATCTCTCTGCTTTGATGTAAACAGTCCATTCACCGTCTGACTCAGCCCAGGAATGGAATGAGACTGCAGGGATACTACAATCTCTTTAGTAGTCAAAATGTCTGTGCAATAGGTCAACCATTCCCCAGTAACCATTCCCTGGGACTGTTGAAATGTAAGTTTTGATAAGGACCATCAAAACAACAAAAGACCACAACTGCGACATCCATACATGTGTTGTTCTTTTCTGCTTCTCCAAGTTTTTCCATGTTTCTTTGGGTTGGAAAGTTTAGAGACAAAGCCCTAAAGTGAAGGAAGGACACTGAACTGAGAGATGTGTATTTGTCGCTTGAAGTTTCTCGGTAGGACTGTCAGAGGAAAAGTGTATAGGAGAGAGCTCAGGACTGAACTTTGGAGAGAAATTCAGGTTCCTCTCCAAATTAATTAAGCAGGAGACCACCCATTCACATTTTCCCTAACAGCTGATAAATTATTAGTAGGTTATAAAGCAGTATTCTGCTGTTGTGGCTTTTTCTGTGCCTTTTCAAATGTGGCCTGACCAGCTTCACAATAAAATTATGTTAATCATCATATACGTTGGTAAATATTTTCAAGTGATCTTGCAATTAGTAATTGTTTGAGGCAAAGATGAGGAAGAAGGAGGAGGGAAGGAGGAAGAGGAGGAATAAGAAGAGGAAGAATAAAAGGAAGAGGAAGAGGGAGAGAGAGAAGGAGGAGGGGGAGGAGGAGAGGGAGTGGGAGGGAGAGGAGGAGGGGGAGGGGGAGAAGGAGGGTGAGAGGGAGAGGGAGAGAGGGAGAGGAGAAGAAAGAAGGAAGAAAAAGAAGTTGTTCACAGAATCAGATATTGGTGAAATGTGCCTTTTTTTCCCCTCAATGTCAAAATCACCTTATCCTAGCTCAGGTTGTCAGGCTCTTATGAGCTTGGGGCAGACGCTTGTGTCTGACCCCATTTCTGTGTTACAGTGAAGATCCTTTACCTTTAAGATGAAGCCGAAGGGAAATGTTAACTCCTTTACTTAAAAACCACATTTTACTGTTAAATCACTTATTTATTTGTTCTATAACATACGGTGTATTGGGTCTGCACTCTCTGGCAGTCACTGCGCTGGGTGCTGAGAACACAGCAGCCTGGCTTTTCTGTTCTCAAAGAGCGTAGGAGCAGACCCCACTCCTCCATGTCTGGACAGCCTTGAACACCAAAGTGAAGATGGGGCAGTTGGCAGGAAACGTGTTTCAGCAATGCTGACGATGTCACTACCAGTGTTTTCACCCCTTTAATATGTTACACATGTAGATGGGCTTAGCCTGAATGTACACTCCATGCCTTGCGTTTCACATCCACACAGCTATGGCACTGTGTCTTCCCTGCTTTTATAATCATCGAAAAAATTAATTAATTTTCATCTTGTTGTTCAAGATCAATAAATGCTCATATATAAGATGATTAGATCAAAATTAGATCCCTTTATCAAAATTCTTTTGAATGCATGAATGGACATGCTATGCAAATGTTTTAAGCATTGGAAGCTCTATCAATTGTTTAATAAAAAGAAGATACTTTAAAACAATACTGAACAGCTTTTGTTTCTCAGTAAAAAGAAAAATATTCCAAATATGATCTTATGAATGGTACTAAAAACATAAGTAATTTTCTAGCTTCTTATTACGCACAGACTGATGAGAATGTTCAGAAAATGCAGTGAGCAAAAAACCATGCTACTTCATTTTTATTTATGCCTATTCCTACTCTTACTCAACTACACATTCTCAGTAAAAGCAGCTACCTGTCAATCACTCAGAACCCAAAGTTACCTCTCGCCATCTCTTGAGAAGCTTAGAAAACACAACATGAACTGGATTTTACTGCAGCCTCCCTCTGAAACAAAACAGAACGTTTTATGCTTTTATTTATCAAGACCATTGAGGAAATTCTGATCCAAGAAATCTTTAGTACAAATTTTGAAGCCGGTTCTTCAATTGACAAAAAATTTTCTCATGTATTGTGGACCTCAAACATAAGCAAGCCAAAAACAAAATCATATATTCTTCTTTTAAAAATTAATATTAAATTAATTACTGCTTTGATTTAAACAGTCCATTCACTGTTTCATCACCCAGGCTGGACTGCAGTAGTATGTTCACAACTCACTTCAGCTTCAACCTCTTGGGTTCAAGCAATCCTCCCACTTCAGCCTCTGGAGTAACTGGGACTATAGGCGTGTGCCACCATGCCCCAGTAATCTTTTTTTACTTTTATTTTTGTAGAAACGTGGTCTCACTCTGTTGTCCAGGCTGATCTCAAACTCCTAGGCTCAAGTGATCCTTCTACCTCAGCCTCCCAAAGCACTTTGATTATAGGAATGAACCATCACACCCAGCCAAAACCATGTATTATTCTGAACAAATCAGATAAACCAAGTTTAGCAACCTCATCCAGAATCAACACAGTGTTCTGATAAGGTTATATGCAATTCTTTTTGAACATTTGGAAAACGTTAAGTTTAGTGCCTGTTAGAAATCCTAAGATTTTTAGAGGGTTATCTGACAGTTTCAATAGAAAAAAAACAAATGAAATAAAAATTCTTGACTTAAGGATTTTCAAACATGCCTAGTATTGGACGACTTAATTATTCTAGTAGAATTTCAGGCATTGTTTATGGGTTCTATTGTTTCCTGGTTAAGATCTGTTTTTTCACTTTATAATCCCAATTATTATATGGTAATATTTTGAGTCTTGGAGACATCATAGTTCTATGAAAAGGGATATAAGATAGAGTTTCTACCTTTATAATGTGCCTAAAGGTATGTATAGATAACCCAATCCCTCCACCTACTATAGACATGCCAAAAACTCACATTCAACATGGTTGCTCCATGTGTGTGCCCACTCAGACAGGTACATACTCACCTATGGGGAAGTTTTCAAAGGGGACACGGCACTTTGCTGGATCATAGGAACTCCACATCCCTCCAGACTCTTGTTTGTGGTTGAATTGTGTCCCCCTGACAAAATATGTTGAGGTCCTAACCCCCAGAATCTGTTAATGTGACCTTATTTGGAAATAAGGTCTTCGCAGATGATCGAGTTAAGATGAGGTCATTAAGGTGGGCTCTAATCCAGTCTGATTAGACTGGTGTCTGATATAAGGAGAGGAAAATGCCCCATGAAGAGGACACACAGGAGAATGCCAAGTGACAACAGTGGCAGAGATTGGAGTCATGCAGCTGCAACTAAAGAGATGCCACCGATTGCCTGATACCTCCAAAGTCAGGAAGAGGCAAGCGAAGATGCTACTCTACAGGTTTCAGAGGAAGCGTAGTCCTGACAGCACCTTGATTTCAGACTGTTAGCCTCCAGCACTGTTGGACAATACATTTCTCTTGTTTTCAGCTACTCAGTTGGTCATAGTTTATTACAGCAGACCCTAGAAAATGAATGCAACTATTCCTTCCTGTTTACATGAATATCATTATCAGAGCTGCCACCTGACTCCGTTTTTCCCTTCCATCAGGTAACCTTATCATTTGGAGAATCAGTCAATATGAGGTAGATTATGCTCAAGTAACAACCAGCTCCCAAATTTCAGTAGCTTAAGAAAATAAGAGTTGAATCCCCCCATCTCTACATGTGCAGTGCAGGCTGGCAGTGCGACTTCTGTTTATTAGTCTCTCAGGGACACAGTTTATGATGGTGCCACCTCAGAACATCTCAAAACAAGGATTCTTCTTTTCATAGACAGGAGAAGAAGGCATAGAAAATCATACACTGGGTTCTAAATGCTTTGAGCCTGCTCTTTTACTCACCATCCATTGCCTAAAGTGAATCATCTGGCCTTGCCTAACTTCAACGAGATGAGAAAGTGCCCAGACCAGAGAACAGCTGACCATGTTGGGGATCACCAGCCAAGCTGACTGTATTTGATAAAGCCTTAATTAGATTTCTCACTTATAAATGGAGATCTTAATATATATTTGGTTACTGTGTGATTTAAATAAAAAGTTGTAGACTCACAACAAATATTAATTCCTTCCCTTTTCACCTTATTCTTACATCTTTGCAAAACCAGCTGTGCTACATCATCTTCTGATGGGAAATTTTTCCTCCAGCACTATTTCTTCTCTAGCTTTTCTGGTTCTTTTACTCCCTTACTTTTTTTCCATGGCTCATTTTTCTTTTCCAGATCCATAAATCTGGATTCTTTCTAAGATCTTTTTGTTCCCCTACCGTGCTTTTGCCTTGAATGTCTTCTCCGCGTATTTTACCACATGTACTGTCTACATATATGTAGATGCTTCTGTTCCTTCACTACCCACCAGCAACAGAGTCAAATTTCCAATTACCTGTTACTATTTCCTGAGCCAGTCAAGTGTCTTGTTCATTCAGTGAACTTCCTGCAGCAGCCTCCACCAATAGGCTTCAAGACTTGGAAAGATCACTTCCTTCCATAGTCATTCCCTCAATTCCTCCAGCCTACTTGTATACTTAGGCATGTTAGTAGCTTTAGATACTTAAGCAGTTAGTAGCTTTCTGTTTATCTGTCTAAGCATGTATTTATGGTAATAGACTGCTGGACAATGAATTGGGAAGTGAAGAATGCAAGCTCTGGGTTGCTGATCCATTGGTGATCTACAAAATAATATCTTTATATGTGTAACACTTGCCTGAGAAAAATGGAACCTGAAACTGATCAAACCTTTACATTTAACTACAAACCTACCGGAAATATGGGAGAAAGGACATATTAAACATCACTGATACGCAAGCAGTGCATTAAGATTCTAGGAAACTCTGCAAGAAAAATAGTAGGCTTTATTAGTCAAAAATATGGCAAGAGAAAAAGATACAGAGAAAAAGAGAATAAGAGAAAGGAGAGAAGGAAAGAAAGAGATAGGCAGCTATAGATTAGAAAAGACTTAAAAATCAGCCTATTACAATTGTTGCATTCTAGTTTGAACAAGCTATTTAAAATTATGATGTGATCAGGGCAATTTGATTACATTAAAGTATTTAATTTATGTTTGTGACAGTGATACTCAGGTGAGAATTATGCTTAAAATATGATTTCCAAATGAAGTGTATTAATATAATGTCTGTTATTTACTTCAAATTAATCCAGAGTGTGAAAAAGCGGTAGGAATATAGATTAAATAGGATTTGGTATGAGTTGAAGTTGAGTGATGATAAGTGAGGGTTCATTTGTTATTCTACTTTCTTTTTATATGTTTGAATTTTTTCGTAATTAAAAAAATATTGGCTGAACTTGGCAAATAACTAAGACTCCACCAATTTTCATGATGCGACAGGGTGAGATGTTTCATTAGTAGTTTTTCGTCAAATGAATTTGATGATTCCAATGGGTTTTTGATCTTGAAGTGAAGAGTAATACAAGTTGGGGTCTGAATTCTTTGGGGATCTGAGTGTTGTGGTTTAGGGGAAATTGTGCTGCAGTTTAAATGAATTTTAGGCTCTAATTTGCTATTGAGTCAGAAATGACTAGCGACTATACACACTTCCTTTGACTCTGATTCATTTTATTTCCACTGCAATTTATCTACTTGTAAAAGCATACAAGTGCCTACATTTATTGTCTCTTTATTAGTGCCATAGCAGCCATCATCAAAGCAATTATTTCTATTGGCATGTATTTAATTGCAACTTGTCTCTTGCATGTTGCCACAAGTCATTTGCAAATTCTCATCTCTATGCAATAGCATAACTTATTTATTTTCATCAACTTCAGAAATCAATTTCTCCCTTGTGCCCATAGTAAAAATGACTACAGGTTATATAAATGCAAGTTTTATCATGACAGTGGAGCAGAACTGATGTGGCACACTAATTCATTCATTAAGGTGCAAATGAACAAATTATAATTGAAGGTGGTTGCATAGTTTCCTTCTGCCACTGTTGTCTGGGAACACACACTCTGTTCTGAAGGCAGACTAACAAAGACAGAATCTTTGAAGCCCTTAAGGGCTCTTTGATTTAGACCCCACTTAAAAAGTTATTAAAATGCCACCCCCTAGAGGCAGCAACATTTTTTATTTGGTTCCTCAACTAGAGAGAAACTGACACTGAGAAATCAAAAGGAAGGAAGGGAGAGAGGGAGGGAGGGAGGAAATGAAGGAAGGCGGAAAGTGAAACAAAACTTTTAGAGAGCAAAACTCTAATTTTTGTAATGAATATGACAGAATATTAATATTTCTTTAATATCTATTAACTGGCCACTTTTAAAGGCATATTCAGTAACACCACTTATAAATATAGCTAGATAATGCATCTTTCTATTTTAGACATTGAGGGTAAGGGAAGGCAAAGACCATAGTATCTCAGACCTCAAGAGTCTGATAAAAGAGACATGACCGACAAAAAATAAATCAGTTAACAATACACAGCAAATCTGTGGTACCATATATGAATGTTGACATGAGAGATATTCACTGTAGGTTTGAGTGTCCAAAGAGAAATTGCAGCAAGAGAAACAGAACTGAGAAAAAAGGATGAGAATGATTTGATCTGGGAAAAAGAGAAGAATCAGTTATAAGAGTGACAGAGGAATGAACAGAATTTCAGGGAGGGGAATGTTCAAAGCATGTTTTGAGGAGTTTCTGGACCAGCCGACCTGGAGTGAAGGCTTCCGTGAGAGTAGTGAATATAAGATTAAAGGGAGACTTGGAAAAATAGTTCAGGATCTCCAAAAATGTCCAGAAGTTTTAGCTGCTTTTAAACTGAAAACTAACAAAAAACAGTGGCATTTTCAGAGTACGCTTTTGTGGTTGAAATGTTCATAAAGAGTAACTGCCAACAGGAAACGTTCCCCCATTGCTTGGCACCCAATCCCAAAGAAACCTGTGTGTAAATAGGAAAAATACATGGGACTTACCAAAATCAACATTTCACTCATGCATATTGTGATGGATGTCAAGATGTCACATGGAGAATGTTGATAAGATCCACTTGCAGAATATATTGAGTTCAGTGATTCAGGGTTCATCCATAGGGTTTACTCTTCTGATGATGGCAGAAGGTATTGCATTTTTAATTTCCAACACTGTGTTTTGTTGGATGTCTTTAAAAAATATGCTTCTCGGGGGTTCTTCTTCAAACCTTCTTATACAATGAGGCCAAGTGTTCCAAACAGTTCAATTTGCTTCCCAAATCTCTTCCATATCTCTTATAATATGGTAGACATGACTACATAGCCAATAAATGAGGTTAATAATATATTTTGATGGGGTCTGTTTCTGAGCACTTACTAAGTATCATGCACTGCAAGGTGTTTTTCACCTGGATCTCACTGAAGCTCAAGTACTTCTTGTAGCAGTTATCATGTTACTCTTCTCTTGGCAACTGCAAAGCCTAAGGCTCAGAGAGGTTGGTAATTTTCTAAAGGTAACACAGCAAGAAAGTGATAAAGCCAAGAATCAGTCCAAGTTGTCTTTTCCAGAGTTTGCACTTGTAACAACAGTTGGCTTTATTTTAAACACACGCACACATAAATATATATGTATATATGTTATGTATATAAAATAGGTAGAAACATGCATGTGTATATGTGTTTACATACACATATATCCACAGACACATGTCTATATGCACACATATATGTATGTGTATATATGTATATGCACGTGTGTGCATATATTCATTATATATAGTCATTTATTTATTGCAAATGCATATTTTATGCATGGCCCAAATGGGATGCTGAAATCATTATCAATCTAAACTTGATACAAGATGAGCCCTGGAGAGCCTCACAGTGACCCCTGAAGTATCAGTGAGCCCTGCTGTGCTGTTTGTTTGAAAACCCCTCAAGAAATGATTCATTAAACTAACGTCTCTAATTTATGTCCATATGATATTGCATTGCTTTCTGCAGGGAATTTATGGAAATATTTGCCATTATTATCTACAGATTATGTGTCAGCTCTTTAGTAGCAACATTTTTTTTTTATAAGAGTGAATGAAGAGCTGGAAAAAAGAAAAGGGATCCTTCTCTTGACATGCCCTTCCTCTTCATTTATCTGTTCAAATGCTTCAAAGCTACTCTGTTTATAAGGCATGCCCTGGTCCCTCAACCAGAAGTAACTTCTGTCTCTCTGAGGACCTGCTGTAAGGTCTGTTTGTTGTTGCTGTTGTTGTTAACACACGTATCTCCTAAGGCAGATATTGCTGTCTACATGGTTGACATGGTTTGTCTCTGTGTCCCCACCCAAATCTCATCTTGAATTGTATTCCTCATAAACCCCATATGTCGGGGAGGGACCAAGTGGGGATGAGTGGATCCTGGGGGCGGTTTCCCTCATGCTGTGCTCATGACACTGAGTGAGTTCTCACTAAACCCGATGATTATAGAAAGGGCTCTTCCCCCTTTGCTCTCTTCTCTCTCCTACTGCCATGTGAGAAGGTTCATGCTTGCTTCCCCTTTGCCTTCTGCCGTGATTTTGAGTTTCCTGAGGCCTCCCCAGCCGTGTGGAACTGTGACTCAAACCTCTTTCCTTTGTAAATTACCCAGTCCCGTGTATTTGTTTGTAGCACTGTGAAAATGGACTAATGCAGTTGTATTATATCTCCTGTGTTCTCCATTGGATTTCAGGACCCTTTGTGTTTGATTTATCCTCCTTTCCCTCATGATGTGTACTATGACCAGGCCACTATCATATTATTCCCTAAATGTTTGTTGAAACGGTAGAATGGTAACACTGTAAAGGCCCAGATAAAGCAGAAACAGTAAGTTGTGTATGGTTGACATTTGTTTTCCAAATTGTTGTTCAAAGGCCAACTACATTTCTCATAGTGAGTTAGGCAATTGTATTGAAATGTGTTGGCCCTGGTTGATTCCACAACAGAACATTTCCCTATCCATGCTTGTTAACAAGAGAATTATTCATTTGAGTTTTAGCTACTTTTGTTTTCTGTTGAATCATAAACTTCAAAAAACTGCTAACGCCAGTTACTATTTGAAGTCCCTTAATGTCTAAAACTTTGCTCTGGTGAAGGGGAACTGCATGGTCGGTGTACTTAATATCACCTTTCTTAAGAATGAGTTCTAAGTGAGGGATAGGGGATGAATTGAGGAAAACAGCAGACTATGGAAAAAGTACTAGAAAAATCATATAGATAGAATGTCTTAATTTGTAGTTAAGATTACCCAAAGTGTCATTTTGCTTTCTAAGCAATTTACGTTTTCTTGGGTGTTATACGGTACTTGAAAAGCATCTAAGCTTTAGTAAATCACTTTGTTACTGAGTTCATTCGAGATTTAAGTTTCTCTTTTGTTGTATACACTTAATATATTTAAATATTAGTTTATTGAGCATCCTTGTGCTGTTGTAGATTTATATTTTTGTTAAATCTGATATAGATTCAGATATCCTGAAATATCTAGTGAAAATCATCTTTAAGAACTAAATTATAAATATGAATCAGTGTTGAAATACAGTTACTTTCAGAGCAGCGGTCACACCTATAGAGCTTCACAGAAAATCTATGACGTTTCTGAGGTTTTAAACTCTGCTGACTGTACCTGTATTAGCAGCATGACATCAGCCCCTGTGTTTGTTAAGGAGTGGGTACCCAGGGCCCCAACTCACAGGCTTTAAGAAAAGCAATAACTTGACATAGTAAAGACAGCTTTCAGACAGAAGTTAGGCAGCCAACAATCCTAGATTTCTTTTGATTTTTTTAGGGGCCAGAAACTCTAACAATGATTAAATGCACTAACATACCCTGCTTAAGAACAGATGTCCTACCATATTAAAATCTTTCATCTTCTCTTTTTCCTCAATTTCCAGTCAACATTTTCTGCACAGATGTATTAGTGCATTCTCACACTGTTATGAAAAACTACCTGAGACTGGGTAATTTATGAAGAAAAGGTTTAATTTGGTCATAGTTCCACGGACTGTACAGAAAGCATGACTGGGGAGGCCTTAAGAAACTTACAGTCATGGTAGAAGGGTGAAAGGAAAGCAAGCAAGTCTTCACATGGCAGCAGGAGAAAAAGAGAAGGGGGAAGTGCCACATGCTTTTAAACAACTAGATCTCATGAGAACTCACACTCATGAGGGCAGCAAGGGGGAAATCTGATCCAATCACCCCCAACCAGGTCCCTCCCTGAACAATAGGAATTACAATTCTGCATGAGATTCAGGTGGCAGCACAGAGCCAAACCTTATCAATAGGCATCTTCTTTGGAAATTTCAAGAATAAATACTTTGTAGAACCTGTCATCATTTTGCCACAATTAATGGATTACAAGACCAAGATTTATCAAACTAGAGTTAGAGACCCAGTCTCATGCATAATGTTCCACAGAATACCTTGTAACTTAATTCATTGCCCTCCTCCCTTCTTTTTTTCCCTTTTGCTTTAAAAACTCTATTACTGTGTGTGGCTACATTTTGTCCCCTAAGATGACAAATTGTAACACTGGGGTTTGCAAACCTCATTGTGCAGAGACTATTTGCTGTGAGACCTGTCACTTTGCTGTAACTTGCCTCCCCCAGATGGATGAGGGCAACCGGCCCAAAGACTAGGCTGCCCACAAGCAAAGATCACTGAGAACAAAGATTGGCAGTGCCCAGATGCCCCCTGCAGCCTCCCTCCCAGACTTGAAGGTCTCAAATCCATGCCCTGCTGAAATCCTTAGTCCTCTCCAAACCTTCAGTGACGTCCTGGGGTTGGGGACCTCAGCTGGGGTGGGTGATCATGTTCTCGTTCTCATGTCTTCTACTTTCTGGAATCTTCTTTCTCTAGCAGTTGCTGTTGGACCTCATGCCATTGCAGGTGGGAAGCCCAAACTTATCAGGGGCTTTTACACAAACAAAACCCTCTCCCACAATAGCTTATAAATATAAGGGATTTTACTGAGGAACCAAAGGTCTTAGGAAGGTACTACAGCAACTGAAGTCCAAACTGGGAGCCTCCAAAATTCTCGTGAGCCACCTCATCTCCAAGAGTAGACGCCTGTCTCGCTGACCATCACACAGTTCCCCAGGTTTCTGAGTTTTTTTCTCCTCTCTCTCCACCACACCTTTTTGATTCTTTACGCTTTCCTCCTGCATGGCCCAGGGTCCCCAGTACCACTTCTCACATGTCGTGCAATGCGAATCTACTGTCTCTGGTTCTCACCTCCACCCCTGCTAAAGTCCAGCTGGCTCATAATGCCTTTCCTTCAGCACTGCCCTGTCCACAAGTTACAGTGACACACAGCTAGGGCAGTAAGTATACCAAATAAAATGCTGTTTCTGTTATTTTATAGTTTGAAGCTCTTCTTTTAATTTAAGTTGTAGTTGAAGAATTAGGGATTTGATATTGAGATGAATCAGCTTCTGATTTTTGTGTGAATTGGAGCAGTTATTTATATTTTCAGAACCTTGGCTGTCTCATCTAGTTTGAGGTTGTTATGAGAAGTAAAACTACCAATAAATGTTCAGCATTTAGAATTATTCCTGGCATGTACTAGGTGCTCAATCAATGCTATTTCCAGTCTTCCTCTTTTTAAGTATAGGAATAAATATCTGTGCATTTATTAACAAATTAATGGATTATTCCTGTGTTAGAGATTAGGCCACCCTGGTTAAATCTAGCATAGTTGCTGGTTTGTGTACAGGAGCACTCAACACTTGGACTGATTCTCTGTTGCTGCCAAAATACCACAAAGTTTGTGACTTAAAACAACACAAATTTATGATGTCACAGTTCTGTCAGTCACAAGTCCTCACTGGCTGGGTCTTATAGCAGGCAGATCTTGTTTTTCTTCTGACCCTTTCCACATTAGTATGAACTTCTGAATTCTCAATTATGAACTTCTTATGAACGTCCACATTATTATGAAGCACATGTACTTCTAAAAAGAGATTGTTGGTGATTCTTTTCACAAGACAGACAGACAGCTATTGATTAGAGAACTTTGCCAGGTGGCAATATGGCTTATCATGGTGCATCAAGTCTCAGAAGAAAATTTCCATCTGCAGTGGACTAAAATGCTTGTTTTCCCCCAAATTTATATTTAGAAAACCCCCAATGCAATGGTTTAGGGTTGAAGGAAAACTTTCCCCTTTGCTCTCTGAAGGTTCACTGAAAAACTGACATAAGGCAGATGCATAGAAGGAAAGGGATACAAATTTATTAATACAATTTTATTAGTGTGCAGGAGGGAAGGTGACAGAGTGACTACCTAGTCATCCAGTGTGTTAGAGAAGCTTATGTATCCTTTCCCATAGGGAAGTGGGGGGATGAGGACTGCAGACAATTCTTCTGAGAAGTGGTAAATCAGGAGGGAGAGGGAACGGTCAGGAGGCAGAAGGAAAGTGAGGGGAGAAGCTGCATGGGTACAAAGGTTGTCTCGTTATGCGGGTAAGTTCCCCAGGAAATCTCTTGTGGTTGCTCTCAGAAAATAGATTTAAAAAATCTAAGCACTGTGATCCAGTCTTTTCTCTGGAGATTAATCTTTCCTGGTTATTTGATGAGATTCCTAGGGAAGAAGTCTTAAGACAATTTCATGCCTTTGGGAAAGAGGCTTTCTTGGTCAAATAAGGAAATCTCAAAGAAAGGGTCTCTTCTTGTATTTGGGGTGGCTGGGACAAGACAAAAATTAGAGGAACCTTCACTGTGAGGAAGCTAAGGCCCGTCAGTCTTAGTGTTATTATTTCAACGTGCCAGTCTTCGAGTTACTGCTTTCTGAGCCCTAATAATGGCATTAGAAGGTGGGGCTTTGAGACATGATTATGTCATGAGGGTAAAGCTCTTGTGAATGGGATTAGTTCCTTTCAGTAAGAGACTTGAGAGCTCCCTTGCCGTCTTTCCTCCTTGTGAGGACACAAGGAGAAGTTGGCACCCTGCAACCTGGAAGAGAGCCCTCACCAGCCCTCAGCCACGTTGGCAGCATGATCTTGGACTTCAACCTCCAGAACCGTGAGAAATGATGTTTGTGGTTTAAGCCACTGAGCCTATGATAATTTGTTACAACAGCCCAAACTGACTACGACACTGTTTAGAAATAACAATAAAATCCTAAGCTTCCCAATTGACTACATGAACCCCTCCTGACCAAGGGGACCCCAGAGAAACCTGAAAAACATAGTTCCCGACCATGATGGAACAGCAGGTCAGACACACCTCATTATACTCCTTCCCTCGCTAACTACCATTAGACTTTCCTTCCCATGAAACACAACTTACGAGCATTCCTGACTCTGGAGTGATGCTAGCTGGTTTGCAGAGGCTGCACACAGGGTTTCTCTGTGTCATCCATTTCAGCTTCTGACATACACAGCCGAATTTTTATACATGTAAATGTAAGGCCTTCACCCTAAAGTGAATATAGGACATATGTAACAAGCATGTTTGCTCACTATGAGGTGCAGACCCCCTCCGTAAATATTCATAGCCCTTCTAATAACCTGTTGAATATGCGTACTTAGCCATTCTGTTTAGCATCAATGCTTATCTTACTCTTCCCTCCTTTGAAGTGCCTGCTTCTGGTTTCTGCCTGTGGCTTCCCAGTCTGTCAGGATGGCCAGCCTGCAGGCTGCAACCCTTTCTAAGAAATGAAGCTCTCCTCTCCCAATGTATGAACCTTGCAATTCCTCAGTTGACAATGTCAACCTAAAAAAAGACACTAGAGAAAATTGTCTCTAAATATGTTGAGTGTATTCGGGAATAAGAAATAAGGATTATAATCTGAAATGGATAGAATGGCATGCCACCAGTGCATCCGGTGAGGAAAGGATAGAGGGAAGCTTTTATTAGCAGAAAGGGAGAGATTTGCATAAGCTGCTTAGAAACAGAGTTCATTGGTTCCAGAGGCTCAAAGCCAGAGTTGTTGTCGGTTCATTGGTGGAGATGCTGTTACTGGGCAAGTGTTCTTCCGGGAGCATCTTATCTGCATTACTGCAGTCCTAAAGAATGTCTGTGATAAGCCTTATCAAAGCAGGAGATACGTGAAGGATGAGAAAGGGGAGAAAGTCCTGGGAAACCGGTCTTATCTCAGACATGTAAGCGTGAACCTCCTCTCCTTCACGCATTTCTGGCCCTATTTTATTTGGGTTTGAAAAGAGTGATTTCATCTTGGTATCTGCAACTCTCACACCATCACTACAATCTCCTTCACAATTTATTTCTATTGCAATAAGAACACTTAACGTGAGATCTACCCTCTTAACAAGTTTTTAAGTATACAGCACAGTATTGTTAACCAGAGACACGTATTGCATAACAGATCTCTAGGACTTATTTATCTTGCATTTATCACCAGACTTTGTTATGCAAGCTAAATCAGCATATAGGAAGGTTTACCGGCCACTGATAGCTGCTTCAGCAACAAAGGAAAGCTTGATAGTTACTGATAATTTAGAGTTCAACGATGTCTCCATTTAGCATGGGATCACTTAATGGACTCCAGATGTGCAGAATTGAGCTGAAGTCAGTTACTCTTCGGTAGTTGTCATATCACAGTAGTCTCCTAGTGTGATGGTCAAACTACAGAATCAGTGTCACCTGATGTCACTTGGTCTTGTTAGAAATGCAGTTTCTGGAGTCTCTACCCAAGACCCACACATTCAGCAAATCTGGAGTTGGGGCCAGCAATCTATGCATCGTCAAGCCCTCTGAGTGATTCTGATGCATTTTGAGAACCACTGTAATAGCCTAAAAATCCCCAATCAAAATAATACCTCTAGTAAGGAAACACTCAGGAAAAGGGAAAAATAGACACATATTAGAATCATTCTGCCTCAATGAAGACATATGTAAGACAAATCATCTAACATATGCAATAATGCATAATCAAATAAACATCTATTTGTTTTTCTCTATCTTGTAGTAGGATTAGCATGAGATTTCAAAGCTAATGTTACTAGCTGTCCCCTCAGCTTCACTGATTGTTTTAAGTCTCTCTTTTGCAATTGAAAGAGGACTAGCAACAGGTTTATTGCTGTGTGAGGAGCTATTTTTTTAAACTCTTAAAAAGAATATTGCTTTTATGTGAAGCACTTAAAATACACCTGGTATGGGTGCTCCCATGAGGCTCAGTAGTAAAGCTTTTTAATTTTTTTACAGGAACTCAGTTGAAATATTATTGCACATTTAAGTTTATGAAAATACATTTGAATCTTAGTAACTGAATTTGTCTTGATTGCACAGAACTGTTTTATCATACAATAGAGCAGGGGTCCCCAACCCTCAGTTCCAAGGACCAGTACTGGTCCATGGCATGTTAGGAACTGGGCTGCATAGCAGGAGGTGAGCAGCAGGCTGTGGAGCATTACCGCCTGAGCTCGGCCTCCTGTCAGATCCGTGCCGACATTGGATTATCACAGGAGCATGAACCCCATTGTGAACTGCGCATATGAGGGATCTAGGTTGTGGGGTCCTTATGAGATTCTAATGCCTGATGATCTGAGGTGAAACAGTTTCATCCCAAAACAATCATCCCCTCTGGTCCATGAAAAATTGTCTTCCACGAAGTCAGTTCCTGGTGCCAAACAGGTTGGGGACCGCCGCAATAGAGAACATAAACAAGGGATACACATAACACCTAAATCTTGAATAGGTCGGAGGGTCTACTTATGGCTCTCTTCCAGAGAGGAGATAAACCAGCTACCTCAGTTTCTTTTTCTTCCTTTCTTTTTTTTTTTTTTTTTTTTTGATGGAATCTCGCTCTGTCACCAGGCTGGAGGGCAGTGGCCCCATCTCAGCTCACTGAAATCTCCGCCTCCCAGGTTCAAGTAATTCCTCTGCCTCAGCCTTCCGAGTAGCTGGGACTACAGCTGTGCACCGATAATTTTTTGTATTTTAGTAGAGACAGGGTTTCACCATGTTGGCCAGGATGGTCTCAATCTCCTGACCTCGTGATCCACCTGCCTCACCCTCCCAAAGTGCTGGGATTACAGGAGTGAGCCACTGCACCCGGCCCTCAGTTTCTTATCTCGTCTCAAGGCACAAGTAATTGTGCCTTCCACAAAACCTTTACTCTCCAAGGGGACACACTAGGAACTGAGGACCCTTTGATGTCAACAAGGGGCAGATGTCACTTTTATTTAAGAGCCACAGAGATAAGCCACAAGGCCAGGAGCCGTGAGTTGGGCATTCAGAGGACACTAGGTGGGGAAGGAGGGGAATGAAGAAAGAAGCGATTTTTCTCTTTTGAAATATCTGAAAATGCACAGGCTACAAAATGTAAGATAGAATCAAGCTAATAAGAATGTCCCCAGGAAATCCTATTTCACAATTGTGATTCACAGATGTCTCTGAATGCCAAATGTTCTGTATATGACTGGTGTCCACCACACACAGTGTGCGGTACTGGAGCGACTGTGTCATTTATAACACTCAGCTTGATTTCTCATTTGCCAAAGGATAGTAAAAACATGCTCTTGAAGAATGAGCAGGATCCACTATTGGCATCTTTGCATCTTACAAAGGAGGAGCTGCTGGCATCTGAAATGGAAGAGAGGTTTAACATGAAGCAAACGGTAATGAGCAAGATGTTACGGTTGAATTGTGGCAGCTTTCAATGATTCTTATTCTTATATTTTTAAATGATATAAAAATATACTACATATTTACAAAAACCATTAAAATATTAAATGCCTGCTTTGTCTGAAAATATATGACTTGTCACTAAATGAGATAAACACTCTATTAATGGTTAAGATGTTCTGACTCATAAGTGGGAGTTGAACAATGAGAACACACGGTCACAGGGAAGGGAACGTCACACCCAGGGGCCTGCCAGGGGGTAGGGGGTAAGGGGAGGGAGAGCATTCAGACGAAAACCTAATGCATATGGGACTTAAAACCTAGACGATGGGTTGATAGGTACAGCAAGCCACCATGGTGCATGTATACCTATATAACAAACCTGCATGCTCTGCACGTGTATCCCAGAAGTTAAAGTAAAATTTAAAAAAATTAAGATTTTTATTATATGCATTTTAAATTTTCCAAATAATTTGACACAATTATTGCTATTTGTTAAAGTGTTACATTTGCTTTTGAGTGAACGTAACACTTTCAAGGCAAATGAAGTTTCTTTAAAAAAATCCAATAATTTAGAAAAGAGCTAAATTAAATTATTTGATCCGTAAAGTACACAGTAACTATATTATTAATTTTCTTCTGAAAATGCCTCTGATTATGTAGTCAGCCAATCAAACATTCAGAAGCTCTTTTGTATTTTCCACAGAACTAAAATAAAATAACATTTAAAACTAGTTTCAAGCAATCTCAAAACAATTGAGAAATGTTTTTAGATAACTAAGGGCAACTAACAAACTAACCAGAATATTCTGAAATAGATGTCTTGGGGAAAACGTCCATGGCTCTGACCCTTAGAATCCAAAGGGATGGTTATGTTTTTCTGCTTTCTGCGGAGAGGTGTGACGAGCGGGACCCAAGACCAGGCTAGCATAGAATCGCTGCTGGGTCAGGACCGTTCTTGTGGCAGCATTTGCGTCATAATACCCACGCATCTTAAAAGCTTGGAACATTTCACGGACAACCAATAATGAACTCTTATCGTCATCACATGCTCAGTGGACATTGTTGAAGCCTGAGTTTACACTTGTTATTAGCACAAGTACAATATTTGCAGGCCCTCACAGAGGTATGGTTGGTAATTAGAAAGTGTGTTTTTCTTTTCATTTGACCTAACACAGACTTTTTCTTTTGCATAATGTATTATTTTGATCGCAGAAATGCGGATAGGATCATTGATTCACAGTTGGGCATTTCTTGCTCATTGTTACTTGACATGGCTGGATAGACTGCCTGTGAAAGAGAAGATGATGGAATTTTAAAATAGACTGTACTGTAGTTGAATAAAGAGAGCCTGTCTGAGGCTTGTGATGATTACATGGACTATTCTGCATACCTTTTTTCAAAACTCAAAGCATGGCTGGTTGTGTTTGCTGTGCTAGGAAAGCAGAGAGTTTAGACCTTGAAATTTCTGAGTAAGATGCCCCAGGGTGCTTGTTTCAGCAGGGCTGAGGAAGAATAAAAAGGCAAGAGTGCTACATGATTGGCGGTGTCCTGGGCAAGTGAGGAACACCTGATGTCTAGCACAGAGTGATGACAGGACCCCAGGGCAGATGGGGCAGAATGCCTCAGAAAGCCATCAACTTGAGGATCTTTGGAAAAGAGTCTGACAAAAGTAAAGAAATGTGCCCAGTCCCAGGGCCTCATTATGGCTCCTGTGGGTACCTTTCTCCATTAAAAAATATGAACACTTTTATTTTATAACTTCATTGACATGAAGGTAAATATAATCTACCATTGCTCTAATTTTAAAAAGTGGACCCCTAATTTAAAAAAAATAAGAAAATTTAAATTTAAATCAGAATTTACAAACCTAATTCTGAATATAAATATTCCTTTAAAGGCCATTGGTAAAATCGTGAGCCTTCTTCCCAATTTTCCAGAATGAAGAAAAAATATGCAATTGTCTCAGATTACATACTCTAATATTAAAAATCATCTGTTTATGGTTTAACTATAAGATAATTTAGATTGTTCTCATATGACTGTGGGTAACAGATCCATCAAATAAGGATTTTTTAAACTGTGGTAAAAAACAAATATCATAAATTTACTGTTTTAGCAGTTTTTAATAGTACAGTACAGTATTAATTATATGCATATCATTGAGCAAAATGTCTTTAGGAATTTTTCATCTTTCATGACTACATGCTACCTCTATTAAAGAGCAACTCCTTATTTGACCCTCCCCCAGACCCTGGCAATCATCACTCTACTTTCTATAAGTTTGATTACTTCATAACCATCTGTCATATATAAGTGGATTCATGCAATATTTTTCTAATTGGTTTATTTCACTTAGCATGATCTCCTCAAGGTTTATCCGTGTTGTAGAACATGACAGGACTTCCTTTTTTAAAGGCAGAATATGTTGCATTGCGTGCATATGCACCATATTTTCTTTATCCATTTGTCTGTGGATGTACATTTAGGTGGCTTCCACCTCTTGGAGATTGCGTATAATGCCGTAGTGAACATAGGTATGCACATATCTCTTCGAGATCCTTTTTTTAATTCTTTTGGATATATACCCAGAAGTGGGATTGCTGGATCATATGGGCATTCTATTTTGAATTTTTGAGGGCCTTTCTTGCTGCTTTCCATAATAGCTGTGCCAATTTGCAATCTACCCCCCCCCGCCCCCAACAAAGTACGCAATGTGTTTCCCGTTTCTCCTCATCTGCATCAACGTGCGTTATTTTCTGTTCTGTTTTGTGTTACGCTGCCCATCCTGGTAGGTATGGGGTGATAGCTCATTGTGGTTTTGACTTGCATTTCCATGGTGATTAGTGATGTTGAGCATCTTTTCATATGCGTGTTGGCCATCTGTTTGTATTCTCTGGAGAAATGTCTATTCAGATTCTTAATTTATATGCTCCTTGGGTTGATTTTTATTGTTACTGTTTGTGTCGTTGAGTTGCAAGATTTTTTTTGTAAGTTCTAGATATTAACCCTCCATCCAATAAAGATTTGGGAACTATTTTTTCTCAATCATAGGTTTAAGTTTTAAGATTGGTGTAGTCCCATTGTCTATTTTTATATTTTGCTGTCTGTGCTTTCAGAGTTACAGCTAATAAGTCATTGTCCAGTCTAATATCATGAGGCTCTTTTACTACGTTTTCTTCTAAGAGTTTTATAGTTTCAGGTATTAAATGTAGGTATTTAATCCACTTTGACTTAGTTTTGTATCTGGTGTAAGATAAGGGTTCATGATCATCCAGTTTTCCTAGTACAATTTTTTGAAGAGACTCTTCTTTCCATATTGTATAGGCTTTGCATGCTTGTCAAAGATCACTTGGCCATATATACAAGAGTTTATTTCTGGGCTCTTGGTTGTGTTCTTTTGGTCTATGTCTTTGTCTTCATGCCAATACCATATTCTGTTAATTACTCTTAATTTGCAATGTGTTTCAAAATCAGAAAATCTGAGGCCTCCAGCTTTGCTCTTCTTTGTCAAGATTGTTCTGGCCATTCAGGGTCCTTTCAGATTCCATATGAGTTTTATAATTGTTTTCTGTTTCTGTAAAAAATGCAGTTGAGATTTTGATAGAAATTGCATTGAATCTGTAGATTGCTTTGAAGAGTATAAACATTTTAATATATAAGTCTTCCAATGCATGAACAAAGGGTTTTCATTTACTGATGTCTTTAACTTCTTTCAGCAATGTTTTTGAAGTTGTCAGTGTACAAGTCTTGTGCGTGTGTGTATGTAGATGCTACTGTAACTGAGATTGTTCTTTAGTTTTAGGTTGTTCATTGTTAGCATATAGAGAGACAACTGATTTCTGAGAGTTGATTTTGTATTCTTCAACTTTGCCGAATTTGTTTTTATTAGTTCTAACAATTTTTTGGTAGAATCTTTAGGGATTTTTATGTGTAAGTTTATCTCATCTGTGAAAAGAGATAATTTTACTTCTTCCTTTCCAACTTGGATGATTTTATTTATATATTTTTCTACTATTTTATCTTGGTAGGCCTTCCAATGCCATTTTGAATAGAAGTGGTAAAAGTGGGCATTCTTGTCTTGCTCCTGATATTAGAGGAAAAGCTTTTGGTTTTTAACCATTGAGTATAATGATATCTGTGGCCTTTTCATATATGACCTTTATTATGTTACAGTAATTTTCTTCTACACCTAGTTAGTTGATTGTTTTTATCATGAAAGCATGTTGAATTTTGTCAAATGCTTTTTCTGCATCAATAGAGAGGAGTGTGTGATTTTTGTGCTTTGTTTGGTTAATGTGGTGTATTACATTGATTGATTCTTGTATATGAGCCATCATGTATATAAGAAATAAATCCAACTTAGTCACAGTGTCTAATCTTTTTAATGTACTTTTGAAATCGATTTGCTAGTATTTTGTTAAGGATTTTTGCATCAATATGCATCAGTGATATTGTCCTGTAATTTTCTTTTCTGTTAGTATCGTTGTCTGGTTTTTGTATCAGAGTAATGATGGACTCATAAAATGAATTTGGAAGTCTTCCCTCCTCTTCAGTTTTTTGGAAGAGTTTGAGAAGGATTGGCAATTATTCTTTAAATGTTTCATAAAATTCTCCAGTGAAGCCATCTGGTCCTGGGCTTTTATTTGTTGGGAGATTTCTGATTACTGATTCAATTTTCTTAACAGTTATAGATCTGTTGAGATTTTCTAATTCTTCATAGTTCAGTCTTGGTAGACTTTATATTTCTGGAAACATATCCATTTTTTTTAGGCTATTCAATTTGCTGGCATATAGTTGTTCCTGTAGTCTCTGATTATCTCATTTTTTTGGCATCAATTGTGATGTCTCATCTTTCATTTCTGATTTTAGTTACTCAAGTCTTCCTTTGTTTTCTTAGTCTAGATAAGGGTTTGTCAATTTTGTTAATCTTTTCAAAAAAACAACTCTGTTTTTAATTTTTTTCTTCTTGATTTTCTATTCTCTTTTGTTGATTTATGCTCTAATGTTTATTCCTTTCTTCTGTTAACTATGTGATTACTTTGTTCTTTTTCTAATTCCTTGAAGTATAAAGTTTATTCATTTGAGATCTTTCCTTTGAATGCAGGTTTTTACCACTATAAACTTTGCTCTTGGTGCTGCTTTTGGCTGCATCCCATAAGCTTCGTTAGGTTGTTTTCCTCTTCATTTGTCCCAAGATACTTTTAAATTTCTTTATTAGTCCATTTTCATGCTGCTGAAAAAGACATACCTGAGGCTGGGCAATTTACAAAAGAAAGAGGTTTATGGACTTAAAGTTCCGCTTGGCTGGAGAAGCCTCACAATCATGGCAGAAGGCAAGGAGGAGCAAGTCACGTCTTACATAGATGGCAGCAAGAAAAGAGAGAGAATTTGTGCAGGGGAACTCCTCTTTTTAAAACCGTCAGATCTTGCGAGACTTATTCACTATCATGAGAACTGCATGGAAAAGACCTGCCGCCATGATTCAATCACCTCCCACCGGGTCCCTCCCACAACATGTGAAAATTCAAGATGAGATTTGGTGGGGACCAAGTCAAACCACATCAATTTCCCTTTCAATTTCTTTATTAACTCCATTGTTCAAGTGTGTGCTGTTTAATTTTAACATTGTTGTGAAATTTCCATTTTTCCCACTGCTATCGATTTCTTATTTCATTGTGATCAGAAAGATAATTGGTATGATTTCAGTCTTCTTAAATGTGTTAAGATTTGTTTTGTGGGCTAATGTGTGATCTATCCTGGAAGACGTTCTCTGTGAACTTAAGAAAAACGTGTATTTTGCTTTTGTAGGGTAGAGTGTTTTATCCATGTCTGTTAAGTTCAATTCATTATAATGTCGTTATAGTCTCTGTTTCCTTACTTACCATCTGTCTGATTGTTCTATCCATTGTTGAAAGTGAGGTGTTAAGATCTCCTCCTGTTACTGTGTTAATGCTGAATTCTCCCTTCACTTCTGTCCTTCATACATTTGAGAGCTTTGATGTTAGATACATGTATTTCCCCCACTTTTATTGCTTTCCTTTTTGAATCATTGGTTTTGTTGTTGTTTTTGTATGGACATGCTCTGACTCCTTTTACATTTCCTTTTATATCTCTTCTATAGGTATTTTATTTATAGTTACCAGGGGGTTAACATAAAACATTTTATGGTTATAATAATTGATTTTAAGCCATTATCAACTTAACTTCAATTGTACACAAAAACTCTACTCTTTTGTATCTCTCCACCCTTGTTTTATGTTATTGATGTCACAAATGGCATCTGCATATGCTGTATATTTGTTTCAATAAGGCTGTTCACCGTCATACTCATCCAGGGTTCTGCTGCTGCTTCTCTGCTTTCTGGAGTTCTCATAAAAGTTTTTTGGCTGTATATTGTTGTGGAAATAAGGACTGGGACTTACTCTTCCAGTGTCTTATTGACATCCTGAGGCATTTTTCATGTTTCGTAACATTTTAATACAAAATTATTTCAATGAAAATATACTTAAGAACATGGTTATTACTATCTGGTCCCTTTGTCAATTTGTTTTTGCCAAAAATAATTTCACTCAACTGTGTAGAATTACTTTTTTAATAAACTATATTATATTTGAATTGTCTCCATTAGCTCTTGCCATTACCACTTTTAAAAAAGCTTATAGAAAATACAAATGATTTGTTTGTTCCATTAGTCTTTATTCTCTTGGTTTGGATTGCTTATGGCTAATGAATGAACTACTTTGGCAGATATTGGCATGTGGACCAATTATGGCACAATCTATAGTATTTGATAAGCTAATTGTGTTGCTTGGCTGGCGATGGCAATGTCTAGTTGTTTTGGTAATAGAGTTATATCATTAGCTACGTATCGAACCCTTGATATTTCCCAGCTATCAAACACTTAGTGAGCATTTACTCTCTGTGAGAAACATTCTAAACTGTATATATGTGTGAGTGTATGTATGTGTGTGTGTGTAGTTTATATCTGCACATATAGTTTATCTCTGTATGTGTATGTATATATATGAAATAATACTACCCTGGGTAGTGGTGAAGATTAAAAAGCCTATAAATATATATATATACACACACACACATTATAGATGGATAATATATAATGTGTAAGTAATATATACTCTATCTGTATATACTATAGATAATGTATGATATATATATGTATATCCCATATATACAACAAATCATATATATGTACCCAAGTGTGTGTGTATATATATAGGTATTATATACTGCACAATTTAGATATACATATAATTTTAATACCACCTCCACGAGTAATATTATTTTTGCCATTTTGCAGACAAGTAAAACAAGGCAGAGAAGTTAAATAAGTTGCCCAAGGTCATGTAGCATAGTAGGAATCCAAACTCAGAAAGTCTTACCCTGGAACCTCCCCTCTTAACAGCAATGCAAGACACTGAAGAGGCTGGCTTGATCATATGCACACACACACAGGGTGTTTCGGTTGCTTTGCATAAGCTAACTGTGCTTATTGTGCCTCTCCATTGCATCCTATGTTTTCAAGCATACCAAAAATGAAAGACCACTCCACCACCTAGACAGTCCCCTCACTGTCTTACTTATATCAAAGTAGGCTGATGGGAAGTATTATCTTCATCCAGTCAAAAGACATCTCCTGTGTTTGTCAATTGATAGAGTCTAGGCCTTCTGTCCTTAGCACCAAATGTCTGTTAGAAATCGCTGCCATTATCCAGCATGTTGATCAAAGAAAGATATATGCAAGTGTTCTAGGGTCGGGGGCTGATATTAGGAGACGAAAAAATTGGGCAGTAACAATACTTTTCTTGAATCTTTCTGACTACCTTTGATTCTACAAATTGGCTGGCATTCTGCAGATCCAAATATCTCACCTAAATTTCTTCTCTGGGCTACAGAGCTGTGATCATATGACTTGTACAAGCTTCACAGAGGTGGTTGTTGAAAGGCTGTCCCATTGCAGTCTGTGATAAAGTAGAGTAGCTTATTTAAGATAACGTTGTTTATTAAAATTAAATTTATGAGGAAAAATAGATCAGGAATGTAAAGAAAATATTAAAACACTGAAACTGAAAATGGACAAAATGAAGACTTCGGATGGCCACAGTGGAAATGAAAAGGAGACAGTGGAGTTGAATGCAGTCTCATGGTCCTGAACACCCACAAACATAATGACTGCCACAGATATACACAATTGTTCCTCTCTTCCTGTAAATCTTTTCTTCCTTTCACATTTTATTTTCTAGCTTTATATGTATGTATGTATGTATGTGTATGTATATGTGTGTGTGTATATATATATATATGTTTTTTTTTTAAAGGAAAGAAAGCCCAGGCGCTGTGGCTCATGTCTGTAATTCCAGCACTTTGGGAGGCCAAGGCGAATGGATCACTTGAGGTCAGGAGTTGGTGACCAGCAAGCCTAATGTGTCTCTACTAAAAATACAAAAATTAGCCGGGCATGCTGGTGGGCACCTGTGATCTCAAGCTACTTGGGAGGCTGAGGCAGGAGAATCACTTGAACCTGGGAGGCAGAGGTTGATCACTTGAACCTGGGAGGCAGAGGTTGCAGTGAGCTGAGATTGTGCCACTGTCTCAAAAAAAAAAAAAGGAAAACGAATGTAAGTGACACATTTAATGGAATGTATATAACCAGAGGCAAACAGAGGAGGAGTAACAGATCGGGAATGAGACGCAGATAAGTCCCACATCTTTGAAATAGGCAGGTCAGCAGCACCTTTATTTTAGCAGTTTTTACATGGCAAGTCTGTTTTCATGTTGTCTAGCCTCAAATGACAAACAATTACTTGGGAATAGGACATATAATGAAAGAATTGAAAAAGGAATTTTTTAATTAATAAAATTTATAGTGGAACGCAATTAGGAAATATATGTATATTTGTGTGTATGTTTGTGATCTATAGAATAACATTTCTATTGATCACACAACTTGTAAAGGTCAGAAGCACAATATTTTCTGAGAACAGTACAAATCTATTTAGAGTTAAAGGAGAAAGTAAATGGCTTATTTTTGAAAATTGGTGTTTGCCTTAATGGAGAAATGGCCTGTCATTACTGGGAAGTAAAATCTGGAATTTCACTTTGAGAAAATAAGTGATGCAATTATCCACTGCCGGTAACCTTAGTTCTCCAAAATGTACATGTGGGACGCTGTGCCAGTGCTCCTAGAAATCACATACTCCTCTGCTCCTTTTGGGGTATGGTTTTTGTACGACAGCTCTGGGGAGTCCTGGACTCCTCTGAGAGTGGTCTATGGACCAGCAGCATCACTATCCCTTGTGCCTTGTTCAAATGCAAATTTGCAGGCCCCTATCTCAGACCAACAAAATCAGAGGTGGTGGGTGGGAGGAGCTATATTTTCACAAACCTACTAGATGACTCACACGTGCATTAAAACATGAGAAACATTGCCAAAGAGATGAGTAGGGTCTGACCAACCCAGCACCTTTGCTTTCTCCCTCAGTGCCTAGGGAAAGTTAACCACATTTAAAAATAAACCCAACACATAAGTCTCAAAGCTAACAACAACAACAACAACAATAAAATGAGAATAAGATAAAGATTTTTAAAATATAAAATAAATTTCAGGTTATTTCATTGCAGTTACTAGATGTCTTGAGTTCAAGCTGTAACATTTTTACAATTGTTTTGTACCCACATCTTCAGGAAACACGTGGGGCAAACAGGTCCAACATTACATAGCATCAGATACTTTCCAAACAATTCCTCTTACACCTCACAACTCTATTATGTAATAATAATAGAAGTTAATCTCGAATGGCTCTTAATAGGTAACAAGGACTTTCCTAAGAGCTTGCAAATACTAATGTGTCTAATCTTCACAGCATACCCATGAGGTTGGTCAATTATTGTCTTTATTTTACAGATGGGAAAACAATTACTTGGAGGGGTTATGTCAATCAATGGTCAAGGTCATATATGTGGCAATTAACTATTCAAAGGCAGGCAGCCTAGCTCTAGAGAACATGTCTTAGTCACTAAGTCCAGTGACTTTATTGTAAATATATTTACACTATTTTATTGTTGAGAAGGGTGAAAGGATAAATGCTTTCCTAAAATCACATTGTTGTTAAGAGGCAACCCAGTTATACCACATTTCCCATACTTGTACTCAGTCCCCTACTCCAGCTCCCTATACCCAGGCACCAACCATGTAAAAGGTACTTAACCTCTTACATAAAGGGGTTCTACCCCATGTGGATTTTAAGAATTAGTTCAAACAATCTATGTAAAATGCTCAGTGCTTAGCACATAGTAAGAGCTCAAATTTAGCAAAGGTTTTTCATTATTATTTCAAGTGAAGTAGACAAGGATTATACTGCATTTCATTAAATTTAACAAGATGTCATCACTAAGAAACATCCTAATTTTGGAGACGTTAAAATATGCAAATGCACACATCATATAGTGGATGAAATATGACACTTTCTATGTAACAGCTTTTTAGTCAGTGATGAATGCCAGATTTTCCCAGCATAACCACAGACACTACAATTTTTTATATTGCTATTATTTGCATGACAGAGTGGTACGGATGTATATTTATTTTTACTTTTCTTAGCAATCTGCAAAGATTATTATTACATTGCATAGATAAGACAATAGAGGCTTAGAGACGTTAAGCAACAACCAACCTAGTAAGTGGTAGAGTCAAGACTGATGTTCATATCTGTCTGACCCCAAAATCTTGACATGTGCTATGATACACCCATGATCCCTAATCCCTCAATACTTTCCTTAACTCTTTTCTGTGTGCAAGTTGGTCAGTTCCCAGCTCTTGACTTTTTCACAGAGGAAATTATACAATAATGGCCTCAAATAGCTTTCATAGGATTAAGGGCACGAAGGGACATGAGTGTTGAGTGGTGAAATATCAGGCATGATGTGAAGGCAAAGTATTCATCTGTTCTTATTTATCAGCATTAATGGCACTTAGGAGACACATTACATTTCAACAAGCCTCAGCAATCAATAAGCCCCAAAATACATCTCAACTCCCTGAAGAATTGCAAAGATAGACGATACATTTAAAAGAAAGAAGAGAATTTAAACATATATGTTTAAAAAGGTTATATTTGAAAGCAATACAGATATAACACTGGGTTTTAAGAATTTACACAGTAAATTTTATCCTCTTGCAAAGTAATCAAACTTTGTATTTAAAGACATAACAGAATTATGCATTTTCATATTGCACTTGGGTCTGAGCACTGGAAATCCATAGCAGACATTCTAAAAAACCAGTTAGAGGCTTTCTGATCCAACAGAACAAATATCTGACCACCCAGATACTTACATTTTCCAGGGTACAAGCCATGCCATCATGTGGCCAAAAGAGTCTCTTTTCTTCTTCTTTTTTTTCTTTTTTGGTGAATGAAAGAATATATATCTTTTTTATTTTTAGGAAAACCTATTATTTGGGATAAAAGAAGGACAATGCTGGTTTCTAAGAGATTTCTGTCTTTTTGGGGGGAATTTCTTTTCATTCAATTGATCATTATTCATGAATGGATTAATATTTATTAGAAACAGCCACTTCAAAAGATGTTTCTCATTTTCTGCCTTGATCCTGCTGTAACTGTATAATACAGTAAGAAGGAAATAAAATGACTTGGGGACACTTCAAATCGATTCATTTATAAACATAAATTTATAATTAGACTGTAGATTATTTTCAGGATCATTTCCTAATAAGAAAAAGAAACTACTACTGAAAATGGGCTTTACTCACAATTTTATACCACGTGAAATTAACATTCAGATCCCATTAATACCACAGAGGAAATGGAAGATGGGGTTGGTTGAGAGTGTGTGAGTTTGCCCAACTTGTCTTCTTGATAATGTTAGAAACAAAGATTGTTCTCTCCTCTGTAGAATGGAAGCATATTCCTTTAGAACTCCAGTGGCTATTGCATTGCTAGCAATCAACAAATAAATATAGATAAGAATTCAGTTATTTTAAAATGTGTACTGTGAATCTCCTGATTTTTCTACTCGTGAAGATATTAGATTTTATTATTATTATCATCATCATCATCGAGACAGTCTTGCTCTATCACCCAGGCTGGAGTGCAGTGGCACGATCTCAGCTCACTGCAACCTCCACCTCCCGGGTTCAAGTGATTCTCATGCCTCAGCCTCCAGAGTAACTGGGATTACAGGTATGCACCACCATGTCTGGCTAAATTTTGTATTTTTGAGGACAGGATTTCATCATGTTGGCCAGGCTGGTCTTGAATTCCTAGCCTCAAGTGATCTGCCTGCCTCAGCCTCCCAAAGTGCTGTTATTGCAGGTGTGAGCCACCATGACTGGCTGATATTAGATTTGAAATACTAGTAAGAGATTAATTTTGCAAGAGAGAGAAAAAGTACAAGAAATTCACCATCACTTCACAGTTCCCTGACGTACTAGCTTGATGATTTACTTAAAAAAAATGCATTTCCTAAAACTGAAAAAAAAATTAGTTAGAATTTGGAAAGATGAAATTTATAAAACTAATAAAAGGATCCAGATAAGATTTAGAAGTTACATTTCTGAGTGAAGTGAATGTATCCCAATATCCCACTTAGGGTAAAGCGTATTCTAGAGTTGTATCATGGGATAGAATCGACTGAAAAGGTAGGTAGAGGCAAATGAGGCCAAGGCCATCTGCCTTTCCTTTTCCAGCTGCCCATCGTGATTTTACCCATGAATAGAAACAGTACATTATCACTTACCAGAAAGGGGAAAAATGAGTGTGCCTTGCTTGAGGTTAAAAGAAGTACAATCAATTATATTTCTAAATGGCTACAGTTTTTGAGACAGCCAAGAAAAAGTCACAAACATGCCTCACAATTGGGATTTTCAAGTTACTTTTAAAGTGGTGGAAAATTAAAAGAAAATGTTCAATTTTAGATGTAAGAATGGAAAAGGTCATTTCTCTGTGGATTTTAAGAGGAAGTCTTATACGTGCTTTCTCTGGCACCTGTGAAGACTGGTGAAGCTTAGTTATAGCTTCAAAACACTTGATCAGTTTTATTTGCAGTACAGATAATATGAGGGATTCAGGAGTTGCTGTTTTAATGGCAGTGCCCAATAGAAGTGTCAAGTATCACTTAATACAAAGGCCTGAGGAATCTGATGTTCTCATAGAGCCAAAACCACTAATTTTAACTTCCAGCAGATTTAAGATGAGACCATGGAAAGTGGTGCCTAGTTCCTTCTTATCCTCCCTTCCTTTAGCAGAGGACTTCGTCTAGAGCTTGTGTGCAAGCATATTGATGCTGGGTGTGGGGCAGATGAAGAGGGAATAGCATTCTCTCCAAATCCATCCTCTGCACTTCATCCTGACCATGGTACTGAGGAGATCACAAAGACTTCAGAAGTCTTTAGGTGTTCTCATCTTCTCTTCATGTTTGATGGCAACTCTCAAAATCTCAAAGCCAAAACCACAAAAAAAAACACCACTACCAATAACAAGCAGTAACGTGAGCCTCTATCCCAAATTCTTCCTGAGCCTGAGAATATTGCTTTTCATTTCACCCAGCAAGACAAAGCACCCATCAAGTTGACAGGCTCGACAAGAACTTAGAGAGCAATCCTACACTGTGTTCCTCAGTCGTGTGTTGAAGGAGTCACTACATTTCCCCCCATATACGAGAGTAACTGCTGCTAATTAGTGTGAAGAGCCAGTTAAAAAGTTTAAAAAAAAAAATCTTTGCTGTCAATGTAAATAGGGACTCCACTTCTACTAAGAAAAAACTGTGTGTACATTCTAAATACAACCTTTACCCCCACCTTTCACTTTTCATTGTGGAAAAAATAACCTTACTACTGGTGAACTCCTAAAGGTTCTCTCTCATTAAGAGGGTGAAAGATCTGGAAGAATGTGCATATCAAAGAGATGAGAAGGAACCTTCTAGAGAGCCAGAGCTCATTGGGCAGAGTGCTTGGAAAGGAGGGGTTGGAAAAGGCTCAGAATACAAAAGGGAGGGTTGAGCTGAGGAGCTAAGCTGGGCCTCAGCCTTGGTCCTTTGGGCAGGATATTCTCAACTGAAAGAGCAAATCAGGTGATCAGATTCACCAATAAAGCATTTTTTGTAATACTCCTATTCTGGGGTTTCTGTTTAGGAAGAGCGCGCCACGTGAAAATGATGTCCCTCTATGCAAATCTTAGACTATTATTACCATACTTAATAAAGTTTTGTCAAAATGTCTGAATTCCTTGAATTTGATCTGCCATCACAGCAATTGAAATATAATAAGAATAGTTAATTTATGTTTAGTTTCCTTTAAAATGTGTGTTTCTAAATTTTCTGAGACTTTTTTTTTTTACTTCTAAACATAACTTCATGAATGAAACAGTGGCATGAATGAACATAATACATTCCCTTTATTTAAGGGAAACTGGAAGGAAAATATACAAAAATAAAGATACATCCTTTTCTCTGAATTATTCATCAGTGAGAAATTCTGAAACTTGCAAATCACAGTTTGTGAATAGCAAGGAAAATACCACCCATGTCAATGAACAGAAATGATCCCGTCTACAAATTGAAAACATTCTCTATCCCCTCAGGTAAAAGGAGAAAGTAACAGCTGATTGCTTTCACTTTGACTTTCACTTGCTTTGGGATTGAAGACACTATACATTAGTATGCGTTTTTTATGGATCAACCTCCTTAAAATAGCTCAAGTATATGAGTATTTGGTCTTTTACCAGATCCAGCCAATTCTCATTATTCGCTGATTTTGTAGTTGTGAATTCACCGACTTGCTAAAATTTACTTGTACCTGCGCCCCACATCAATACTCACGGAACTTCCACTGTCATTCATGGACATGCCCAGAGCAGTGAAAAAAGGTGGGTCCCTCCACAGGTCTGTCTCCATCTGAGGTTGCACAGAACCATACCCTCCCTGCTGGCTGGGTCCAGCTCTCATATTGTAAGCATGCATCCTTTTTGAAGCCTATGAGTGCCATGTTTTTCTAATTTCTTGTGCTTTTTGTTGGTGATTTTATAGTCTAAATGACTCCCAAGTGGAGTGCTGAACCACTGTCTGGTGTTCCTAAGCCCAAGAATTCTGTGATGTGGCTTACAGAGTGTGTGTTAGAGAAGCTTCATTTAGGCATGGGTTATAGTTCGTTGGCCGTGCGTTCAGTGTTCGTGAATCAACATTATATGTTGAATCAGGTGTCTTTAATCAGAAACAGTCATAAAACAAGGATGTAGGCCAGGTGCAGTGGCTTATGCCTGTAATCCCAGCACTTTGGGAGGCTGAGGCAGGCAGATCACTTGAGGTCAAGAGTTTGAGACCAGCCTGGCCAACATAGTGAAACCCCATCTCTACTAAAAATACAAAAATTAGCTGGTGTGGGTGGCACGCACCTGTAATCCCAGCTACTCTGGAGGCTGAGGCAGGAGTATCGCTTGAACCCGTGGGGTGGAGGTTGCAGTGAGCCGAGATCATGCCATTAAACTCCAGCCTGGGCCATAGAGCAAGACTGTCTCAAAAAAAAAAAAAAAAAAAAAAAAGGATGTACTGATGGCTGATGGGTTGAGTTAGATGTGAACAAAGGTTCGTGGGACCTTATCCATGTAATTTACTAGGAGCAATGGCTCTGTATCCACTACTAGGTGTTCAGAGTAACTTTGTAGAGCATAACTACCATGAGAAAGAGGCAGTACCTTCTTAAATTTACTTTTTTATTTAAATTGTTGATCAGAAATAGAATCCCATTAATATTGTTTTTAAATCATTTTGGAAAGCAAATTGGAATTCAATCTAAGCAGTTGTTTCTGTAGAAATATGTTGGCCCCACAGCTGCTCCTAAAGGGCTGTGAGTAGAGACTGGGTCTGTATTCCACTGACCCAGGTCCGCCTCCAGCACTGGAAAGGGCTTTGCTCCGGCTGTAGCTCTGTCAGCTATCACAGTTAAGTAAAAAGGACACCCTCTAGTTGTATTTTTCTACTCCTGCTGCTCCTTTGCAGATTTTTTTTTCTCACTGTCTAAGCAGTGTTGATGTAATTCCCTTTTATGCTTAAATTCTCTATTTGTATGGCAGGTGGCACACCACTGAATGTGTTTCTGCCCCCTTCTGCAAGCTGGGTGATTTGAGTGGGGAGAGAAGGGTCATTCCAATGTTGTTATGGAACTCATAAATGAATGTTTTTGAAAGTGGGGTCTTGATTGCTACTTTAACATAATCTATGCATTCAAAAGCTAGTTGTTTTATAAACAAAATCGGTTTGTTTGCAAAGACCTAATATCAGACACTACGCCTTAATGTTCATATCCAGGAATTGTTCTTTCACTGAAATGTAATTTAAATTTACTGGCAATTATTTTTAAAGAAAATATTTTATGAATAATTCTATTTTCAAAAGTAAACAGTATACATAGGATGTTGAGTGAATTTTGCTCTTGGTTTTTCATAGACTATTTTGATGTCCTTTGAAATATGTGCTCTTCAGGATCTAAGAGTTAATATTTTAGGGTATATAAAATTATAGTGTCTTACAAAAACATTTATAAACATTTTTATTCTCTTTTCTAAATGTCTGATCCCTTCTGAGTCTTTACAAATATGCATAACATTTTTCTCTAATTTATTTGAAAGAAAATTATATCTATTATGTAAAAATTGCTTCATGTTCTAATGAACAATTATCTAAATCCTATTGTTATTTCATGATAAAGAATAGAGAAAACAGATTAGAATGACTGTCAGGAGAACAAAATTCTAACACTGGCTCAGCTACTAGTTAACCATGTAAACGTCTACAATGTATTAGATTGGTGCAAAAGTAATTGCGGTTTTTGCCATCCCTTTTATGGCAAAAACCACAATTCCTTTTACATCCACCTAATACTTAATTTTTGTGGGCCTCTGTTTCTCCAGTTGTGAAACACTGTGGTGAGACTGGGTTTCCTCTATGGTTCATGTCCTCTGAGGAAAGCATAGGATCATAAGAACATGGTAAACATTACAGTGCTATGAGAACATTGCCTTTATCTCTTAAAATATTTCTATTATTTATTAACAAATTGATTCTCAGTCTTGACAAGCAATTGAACGATTGTACTACAGTCTTCAAAATATTACATTACTAAGAGTGATACAATACCAGAAAAAAAATGTTAAATTTGAAATTTAACTGCTAAAAAATGTTTTTTGAAACAGTCATTTTCATTCAATATTATAAAGTTGAAGTTTCCAAATATGTATTTACTATCTTTCCATAAACAATTTTAGAAAAAGTAAATATTTAAAACTGTTACTATTAGTAGTTTTTAATCCTCTTTTACCATCCTAATCTATATTCACTGCAATTATTACCTATTTTGTAAATGTTCTGGGCCATCTTGCATTCCTATAATTCATGAAACAGGTTATAGTCAACTATTTTAAAAAGTCATTCAAAAATAGAGAAAAGATAAATGCAGACACAGAAAAAGACTATGGCACAAGAAGATAAGATAATAGAAACATTTTCATGTATTCGAAAGAATTTTGTTAGCATAAATCTTCATTTTTATTCTTGTTTGAGCATTCTATGGTGTTCCTCATGACAGGGTTTGAATTTGGACTGATCGCACTTGAAATGGAAATATGCAGTTCAGCTGTTTGTACACAAATATGAAACAATTATTCCTGGAAGCACATTTATTCCAGTATCCCTCTGTAACTATGGTGACACAGCCCCACAGCTTGCAAAAACACACAGGACTAGAGTCTGTGAAAAAAGACCTTATGTGATAATTCCGTATTTGAAACATCATTTTAGGAAGAGGGTGAAACCCCAAAATATCCAGTGTCCCTTATGTTGTGTGTACTAATATTGGGTTATAAATATAAACTAATAGCTATCTTGTTGTGTTTTTTACCCAAATTGAGAACCAAATGAGAATTAGTTTGATTCAGAGTGTGACTCCCCACAATTTCATCGATTTCATAAGACCAGATATATAGATAGAAATTTAAATATTCAGTTATGATATTTATGAATATTGAATATTAAATATGATGGAGATAATGTGTTCATATATTTCTCAACATCTTTTCTCTTTGGACATCAAGTAGATGACGTTTCAAATTCCTCATCATTACAACCAAAATAAACACATTGGCTCCTCTCATTTCTGGGGGCAGCAACCAGCCTCAATTTATACCACAAGCCTTCCAGTCAGACTGTGGTTTTAACAAAGGCTACAGCCTTGAAGTGCCTTGTGTAGCTCTTCAATGCAGTCTTCTCTAGGAGGCCTGAGCCTAGGGTCCGTTCTGGGCAGGGAGATCTAAGTGATTTTCCCTGAGTAATCCCTCCTGAGTTCTCCAGAACCAAAGGAGACTCTGAAGCAAAAATCAAATGTTTCATTCCCAAACCTTACTTCCCCAAATCCTATGATCTGAAATGAAGCAGGGAGGACAGAAACCGTCTAAAGTTTTAAAAGGTAAAGTTAGGCAATAAAATCTGTAAGGACAATTTCTTTCCCTCGAAAAGTAAATTAAAGAGTCACGCCAGGTATTCCCAGGAGCGAAGCTGCTGGACGGTGAAAATGAGGCTTGTTGGAAAACCCTTATCTGTGTCAGAACCTGGTGGTCCCTGGATAGTTGAGATCAGATTGCCATGACTTAGGTAGAGTGCTCCTTTCACACCATTTGTTATTAAATTGCTATATGAATTTCTAGAAAATTTTTACATTGAGATTTTAATCTTTTTTATTAAATCAAACTCTACTGCTCATTAAGCCTTCGTTCTTAAACTGTGCTATTCTAAATTCCAGAAGACGTATTTTCAGTTCCTAACAAATTTTATGTTTAAAGCCATGTGTTAAGGAATTATACTTATTTTATATTTCTGGTACACGTTTGTTCTGGAATGTTGCACATGTCTTGATTTTGATAACCCATTGAGATGCTCTTCCTCATGACATTATCTAAGATGTTACAGTGTCACACTGGGGAAACACTGTACCTCATTTTGATAACTCGTTGGGATGCTCTTATGATATTATCTAAGATGTTGCAGTGTCACACTGGTGAAACACTGTACCTCTAATTTAAAGCCTAGCTACAACATTTTTGGTAGACCTATTGGGTTAGTCTCTTTCCTGAAACCCCTTTTCGTTTGCATTGGAGATGTGATGGCTCAAGATTCTGCAAAAGGGGTAAATTTTTGATAGTGTTGGCCACCACTCTATGGTTGAGCCTGGAAACCGTAAGTGCTGTCACCCTAATTTTCTGCTGTAAACCTAGAGGCTTAGACTATGGATTGCAAGATTATTCCTCTATTTCTTACTTTAAAAACTGAGATTAGAAAATTGTTTTGCCAGGACATGGATAAAAGGATTGATCGAGGCATTGTACTATTCATTTAGAAATGCATTCTGTTTCTTCAAAACACTGTATCTCAATAGAAGAGAGAGAGGAGAGCAGAGAAACCAAAGGTTTGTCAAGGCCATTTCTTAAAGTGTCTTTATGTAACAGAAGGAAAATGCTTTATGGGAGAACTTCTCATACCAGTTGCACTTTGGAGTTTAACGTGTGATAAATTAGAAATTATTTTTAAAAATATTTTGAACAAACTACTAGAAAAGTTTGTTGTAAGCACCTACAATACACTACGCACAGAGAATATGAGTGTGATGAATTTGGAAAGGGAAATTACAGAAAATAATAGTGACAGTTAAACAAAAGTGTGTGTGTGTGTGTGTGTGTGTGTGTGTGTGTGTGTGTGTGTGTGTGTTTTGCAGGAGATGAAAAGTTGGAAGAAATCAAAGGGTGTTTAGGAAAAGCGGACAGGCACTGTGGCTCACAGCTGTAATCCCAGCACTTTGGGAGGTCGAGGTGGGCAGATCCCTTGAGCTCAGGAGCTCAAGATCAGCCTGGGCACTGGGCAATGTAGTGAGACCCATCTTTATGAAAATTAGTCTGGCATGGTGGCACATGCTTGTAGCCCCAGCTACTCAGCAGGCAGAGGTGGGAGGATCACCTGAGCCTTGGAGGTTGAGGCTGTGGTGAGTCGTGATCGTGCCACTGAACTCCAGCCTGGGTGGCACAGTGAGATCCTGTCTTAAAAAAAAAAAGGAAAAAGGAAAGCACTTTTAAACTGAGATCTGAAGGATGACTAGGATTTTGGCAGCTGGAGTGCCACTCTATAAAGAGGGATGGCAAGGACAGAGGCTTACAGAGTCACCCATAAACAGTCACCAGGATACTTTTAATATCTGATGGCTGTTCAGGCTAATTACCAAGTACAGAAGAGCAAACCATTAGCCATTTGAATGCTGGTATTGCAACCACAAATAGGTAAAAAGAAGAAAAACGGAAATGATCACTCAGTAAGATGTACTTGAGGTCCAGTAGCTCAAGTCAGTAAAAAGTTTTAAAAGTATTGCTATCATGTTTCATCAACCTGAAATTATTCACAAGTCAGATAAATTACCATATCTAGGACACTCAGTGACATTTGATTAAGTGGTAATTATACCAAAAGCCTGATAATAGAAAAGAATGTATTAAAATAATGTGAATGACTGTCTATTAGGATATTACCCATTATAGAATGGTTCAGCCACAGGGACCTCATTCATACTGAATTGGTTTTATAAAATGATCTCTCTTGAAATGAATGTAGTTCAACAGAGCTTCAAGGTGGAAGACTGCAGCACCCAACACTTTCCCTCTTGCAAGTCAGCAAGCCAAGCCCCATCTGAGTGAGGACAAGAGGCCAGGCTAGCCTTTCTGTAGGTCTTGGTGGCTGCTAGTATTTAGAGACAGGTAAAAGCTATAATTCTCCTTGCCTGATAGCAAAGTTGCGGACAAGAACTACAACTTTTTAAAATTAGCAACTGGACATAAAGAAAGTCATAACATCTAAAAATTTAGTGAAAGTCCCAGTTCTCTGTTCCGACCTTTGTTGATGATAAAAAAACCTTCAATGTGTGATTTGAGGGGTAGGTGTTCTTGTGACAGGATCTGGCTACCCTGGCTGGATCAAGTGAAGGAATCCTCTAATTGAGATCACCTTCAGGGCCCAGTGGAGACACTATCCCTGGGCACCATGCTGAAGAGCCGCATTCTTTGCTTGCTCGTTTCTTATATTCTGTCCCTGCAGGGTCTAAAGCCAGCTTAAAGTATTCTGTAGACAATTCGCAAACCTTCAACACTCATTTTAATTGGAAAATTAATACAACACCCATTAGGTTTCTCAGTCCTCTCAGTGTTATCTTCCATAACGACCCTGAGTCCGAATCTGGACCAATCTTCTGGCTATGAATAGGCCAGTTCCTTAACCTCGTCTCAGTTTTCATTGCTATAAAATGGGGGAAATGAGAATTGTTCTAAGAATTAATTAAAATGATGCATATAATCACTTATTACAATGTCTTGCATGTAGGAAAGGTTAATCATTAATAAAGTTGGTAATTTACATGACATTGCTCTAACACCTGTGATTGGCCAGATTGGCCAGATTTTCATGCACCAGGAAGGCCCGAGAAGCTCTGTTCAGACCAGCTATGCTTCAACATTCTCATGTATCAGAAGGAGAATAGAAGAAAGTGTAAGCAGGTCTCATCTCCATTGAACTTTGCTTCAGGTGCACTAAGATGTGACTGATGCTAATTTTTCCAGATTTTATATCATGTAGGTGGGACTCAAATCCCAGCCTCTTGATTCCTGCCTCCTAGCATTTCTTACTTCAAAATTGTTTTCACTACCACAGATTTTTTAAAACAATTGTTTGAAAATTTGTATATTTTCCTTTTTGGATGACTCAAGGCTAGTGAAACGATTTAATGAAAAAATAGGATTACACACACAGAGACACATATACATATACATTTATATATACACACACATATGCGTGTGTGTAGACAGGGTTTCTCTTTCATTGCCCAGGCTGGAGTGCAGGGGCACACTCTTGCTTCACTACAATTTCCGCCTACTAGGCTCAAGCAATCCTCCTACTTCAGCGCCCCCAGTAGCTGGGATTACAGGCACGTGCCACCATGCCGAGCTCATTTTTACATTTTTAGTAGAGATAAGGTTTTTCCATGTTGGCCAGGCTGGTCTTGAACTCCTGATCTTAGGTGATCTACCTGCCTCAGCCTCCCAACGTGCTGGGATTACAGGCATGAGCCACTGTGCCCAGCCGGATTATATTCTTTAAAAGATAAGTGACTGTATAATAAAATGTTGGAAGTCAAGGAAAAAAATCAAGTCTTCCATTTGCTTTTCCTCAGCTCTGAAACATACTAATTTTGGGCAAACCATCATATTCCATGAATTATATGCCTTTAGTCAGAAAGGGGTTATAAAATGTCTGATAAGATTGCCTTGAGTTTTACTTTTAAAATAGATGTGAAAGAACTTAGAAAAAAATAAATACTTGGAAAAATTAGCTCATCATCATGCATTCTGATTTCAGGCCATTATACAATTTTATATTATTTGTATTATTTTCTTTGTATTTTTTATGCATATGATACTGGATTATGCCATTTTGTCTTATATGCACACTATGCTTCTCAAAAATACAGTCAATGGTTGTGTCCTAATAATATTTAGAACATGAAAAATAAATCATATGTTAACTGAGTACTTCCATATTTTTAGAGAAGCCACTGATGATTTCAAGATAGCTCTTGATTGAAGAGACTGCCTTTGGCAGGAGGGAGTGGATTGAAATAGTCATCTTTACAATTGATTCAATTTCTTCAGCAAATCAAATTTGTGGCAATAGACATAAATCATTTCAGATGGCTAAAGTGAACAAATTGACTCATCCAGGTTTTGTTAATATCATAGTATAGAAATGATCTACATGGCATTGAATAATATACCTTGAGTTATTGGACAGTAGATACTTTGACATAACTGTCACATATCAATCAATTTAACTTCAGCTCTTTTGTAATGAATTATAATTTCTGTAGAAGTAATAAAAACTATTGAAAAGTTAGAAATATTTCAGGAAAGTTTGGCCACTGTTTCATGAGATTACATGTTTATGCACACAAACACAACTGATGCACAACATTCTGTGAGTCGATGCATGGTGAAGAAATAGAATGTTTTGATTAACCCACAGTAACTCCTCTATGCAATGATATTATCTAGCAGGTGGATATTTTCTTGGAATTTAGGGATTTTCTTCTAGAATTTTGCCTGTGAATGTGCACAAGTGCCCTAGATACTGTTTTAAACAGATTTTCTTCCCTCCACTCCCAGAAATGTAGTACTTTAATCTGCTAACCAGAAAGTTAAGTACAAGGTCAAGTATCTTAAAAGAGACCTCAGAAATGCAAATTGAGGTTGTCTCTGGTGAGTTTAGGTAAGCATATTCAATCCAGAGGAAAGAAACATTACAATAAGTTCTTAAAGGATTTTCATGGGTAAAAAGCAAAATATTTTAAAATGATAGACCTTTTGAAACATGTCTTTGATTAGAAGTATGAGATACCATGATTCAGAAAAATAATAGGAAGGACTGAAAAATACTGTCAAAGTGCTGGGACAATAGTACAAATGAAAACACTCTAAAGCCACTTTTTTATTTCCTACTGGTGAAAAAATTTCTAGAGAAAATATTTTTTGTTTTTGTTTGCCTGTCGCCTGGGCTGGAGTGCAGTGGCACAATCATAGCCTACTGTAACCTCGAATTCTTGGACTCAAGGGATCTTCCTGCCTCAGCCTCCTAAATAGCTGGGACTACAGGCACACATCACCAAGCCAGCTAATTTTTCAGTTATTCATAGAGATAGGGTCTTGCTATGTTGCCCAGGCTGGTCAACACCTGGGGTCAAGCAATCCTCCTGCCTCAGCCTCCCAAAGTCCCGGATTCCTAGAGAAAATAAAGGCAGGTATATTTAAACAGTCTCTTGGATAAGTTACAATTTAAAACAAAAAATTAGGCACAAAAGGAAGGATAAACATAAGACCAGGGACAAGCACAATGGAATGTTTTCATAATTTAGTTGTTGCACATTCCTTCTGTTTGAGAAATGTTTATTGCAGGTCGACTGTAGTACAGGTAATAGAGTCTGTTCTGGGCTGTGAAAACAGGCAAGCTTTCATTTCATCTCTCACAATCTGATTGGGGGTAAGTGAGTAATTAGGAGTCACTGGAAGACTTTAAGCACAGGAAGTTGATCAGATTTGTGTTTTAAAAAGCGCTATATGAGAAAAAGATAGAGAAAATAATTGGAGGTGGCAACATCAGAAATAAACTCAGAGGCAGATCAAATAATCATCCCTGAATCTCCAAAAATAAACAACAGTCATATAAGACTGAAGCTGAGCAGTGCAGTTGAATTTTCTCAATACTTTTAAAATAGTGATTTGAAGATGCAAACCTAAAATGAAGAAAGGTTGGCGAAGTGTCTTAAAATCTGAGTGGAGCTGTTACAGCTATTCAACAGACGCTGAGGAATTATGGATACGATGTTCTTTAATGGAACTATGTTCACACTAATCAGAAGTTCTATAGCACAGAAGCATTTGCTATTTTGTGGAGATAGAGACTTGAATCCTGCTGCCGAAAATCTGGAAGGTCACAGTCCAGTAGTGGTCTCTTAACAGGTCCTTGCTTGTCAATACTCCAATGGTCTATTAATAAAATCAGAAAACTTCATTCATGAAAAGATAAGCGTTCTGCAAACAAACAGCTAAGCTTTATATTAGTTCAAGAGAGAAAGTGAAGTCTGTGGTGGATCTCAAAAAATAACAGCTCTTGGTATATCCAAGTGTGGCCTGTGGCATTCAAAGATGTGCAGACTTCCAAGGGGACAGGAATACCCTTGACTCTATGGAATCTGGTGGAGCAAATGTTACTGTTGGAGCAGAAATGACATCGTATTGGGGATCATTCTGAAAAGAGGTAATTTATGAATGGTAAAGCAACTCAGCCTCCACTTTGCCTGTCTCCTTCCTTACAGGAGAGTTGTGGACTTGAAAGAGTGGACAAAGAATGGTTATGAAATTTGAAGCATAAATTGTGTGAGGAGAGGAAGTGTATACTGAGCCCATCAAAATCTGATGTTCCTAGGACCAGAGGAGCACATCCAGGAGGCTGCTGGAAGAAATCTCTTCTTAGTCTGGTCTTCAGTCATGCTTGGTGTTCATTCACAAACCAGGGATTAGGGTGGAGGTGCCAGAAAAATCACAAATGGGGTATTTTTTTTTTAATTCAAAAAGGAGAACAAAAGGAGTTAGAGAACAGATAGCATAATGATGACCCGTAGTTAATTTCTAGCACTGGATGATTGCTTTGTGTTTACTTAATAATAAGTCATCACAAGAATCCAAAATTAGTGTTTGCGGTCTGATGCCATGGATTATTTATGTTCTAAGACTTCTTTATGGTTTGTAATGAGGCATCCGACAAGGTGTATTATCCAGTCTTTTGGATAAGAGATAGATATGTATGTAGATTTACCCATGTTACATGTAGGTGAGCATAGAGCTGTTTAAAGTTTATCCTAGAAAATGTTGAAAAGGAAAAATACCAACTTGAAGGGATAAGGAATTGCAGAGCATATACAAAAGAAGGTTGGATTTGCATGACCAGCCAATGGAAATAACTGTTATCCCTGGAAAAATACAGAGATCTCACCCAGGTTTAAGTAAAATCTTCACAAATACAAGACAAGGAGTCCTAGTTTAGCAAACACTCTATATCCATGATAAGCTATTAGGGTAGGTGGTATGGCTATAAAAAACAAAGAAACTAGGGGGTAAGGCTCCATTAATAGAGAAGAGAGGAATAATCTCACTCTGCCTTAGTTGCTGTAATGCGACAGAAATGAAATATATACCTTTTTTAGTTTGGGAATTCTTATTTTAAACATGGATATGGATAGAACTGTGATGGAAACAGCATTAACAGGTCCAGTGTCTCAAAATGATACCACATTTGAAATGATTATTTTTGATAAGATGCCATTTAGGAGGACCCGGAGCTTTTTAGACACTTGAGAGGATGCGTTACAAAAGACATTACAGGCAGAATCTGTGTAGTTCTAGACATGGGGCCAGGAACAACCCATGGCAATTAGTGGAAACCAAAGTTCAGTTCAAGTTGAGTGCAACTTGTTAACCATGTAGAGATCTGAAAATGGCTGCTTTTTTATAGAAATAAAAATGGCAAAACATCTCAATCCTCAGAAAGCCATCTCACTAATTATTCCTGAAATCTGTTTTAAATACCTAGAACAAACTTGCTAAGCTTAGCTTTTCCTTCAACTCACAAAGCAAATTTAATGTTTCCAGTGGAGATCAGGATGTTCTTCTAGCAGGGAAAATTGCACAAACTACAAGGAAATGATTAATACTCAATATCAATCTCTTGCAATGTTCTCATATTTTTTCTCAATATTCAGAAAAATAAAATTGCTTCTGTTCTGTTCCTTTAGCCAGGCTGTTCTCTTCAACTCATTAATTTATCTTGGAAACTCCACTTTTCAAATTTAAAGGCCCCTCATTAGGATGGTGAATATTGATGGGAAAAAGTAAAATGACTACTTTACCCACAAAAATAAAAACATTTGCTATCCTTTTTTGATAAAGGTCTTCTAGATTTGCTTCGCCCACTTTAACTTTTTCTACATATCTTAAAATTCAGTGTGCAATAATATTTTCAATTTCTCCACATTTTGGACTTCCTTAGCTTATTTCTATTCACATAAATTCTTTTTTATAAATGTTGATAGGAAATACCATTCTTAATGATATCACCAGTGATGAGATGAATACTGCCCCTTTCTGATCAATATGCGTGAAAGATATTTTCTGAGCTGTGAGCTTGAAAAATAAAAATAATTTTTAAAAGATATAATAGCTCCTATTTGTTGAGAAAATCTTATTAATATAAATTCAGAGATATTCACAGCCAAAAGGAGCATGGGAGATCATAAGGTTATTAAGGTCATCTTATGCTTTTGTTATCTGAGGAAATCCTGCAATCGATAACAATGCAATGAGTGAGTTTGTCCTGTCGTAGATTGTTTTCACAGGGCCTGGGATAGCGTACTTGGTGAATGTCCATAAACCGACATTCTCTACTCAAAGGAGCCCTGTTCTTTCAACAGTAATGATGGAGGGATTATAGGAATCACTCCTGATTATCTCAAGATTTGCTTTTTATTACCCATTCTAGGTTCATCGTGATTAACTATTTAAGATCATTTAGGTCCCTTGACCTCATTCTCTGAAACTAAGGAGTTGATGCAAGGAAGTAAGAAAATGAGTCAAAGATTTGGAAGAAGTCCATTTGAAGTTGAGGGTTTTCCTGATTAACAGTGGAATGGGTCAAAAGAAGATTATTTTGTTGGTTACGTTTTTTTTTGTTTGTTTGGTTGGTTTTGGTTTTTTGTGTGTTGGGGTGGGAGAAACTAAGGAAATAATTCCAAAGGAAAGTATTTTGATGGGGTGTTTTTCTCCTGAATTGTATAGTTTTCAGATTTATTTTAAAGGATTAAAATGGCCATATTTTCTTACCACCAGTCAATGTCTGTTTATTTGATATGAACATATTTAAAAGACCCCCTAGAGAAGTGTATATATAGCATATAATTAGCAAGTCAAAAGACTGGAGGTTACCTTTCCTAGAACATCCCTTCCATGTCTATACCTCAGTATACCATGGTTTTACCAAGAGGAATGAAGTTTATATCTGGTGCCTTGTTCTGTTCTTTAAGCTCCTGCTAAATACCTCAACTTTGGTGTGTCTCAAATACTTCAAATTTCAGCCCTTTAAATTGACCTTGTGGTCATTCCATTAACTCCAGCTTCTCCTCATTGGATTAGTGATGGCTCTTTTCACCCATTCACCTAAGTTGGAATCCAAGCATCATAGAAAGTCTGAAAGGGATCAGGGGAGTCTGAGGGGAGGTAGAATGTAGTGGCTAAATGTACAGGCAGTGGTGTTCAACTGCCTCTGAGCTCACCATTTACTGACTGCATGAACTTGGACAAGTAATTTAAACCTTACAATATTCCTATTTATTCATCTGTATAAGCTGATAATATTAGAACCTACCTTATATAGTTATGCATATTTAATGAATTAATGATTATCTTAAATATTTACATGTGTTTCTTTTTATATTTATGAACCTCTAAGAACAAGGCAGAAAAGAGCATACGCACTTTCTTCTCATATCTAATTAATCACCAATTTTTAACAAATATACTCCTTATATTGAGTCTTTATCTGTTCCATCCTGTTTATTCAGTGGTGTTCCTGGCTGTCAGTGCTTGAATTCAGGCTCTTGTCATATCTCCATCAAATATTGCAATTGTCATTTTATTAACCTTCCCACTTTTGGTCCTTCCCTGAATACATCCTTTATGCTCCTAGCTGAGTGATCTTCCAATATATTAATATACATCTAATCACAGCATTCTTCTGCCCCACATTCACCAGTTCAACATTCTTTTGTGACTTATGATTTTATCACTAACGCCCTCCACCCCAACCCTGATGGTTTTGATGGGATGTTTATGATGGCCAGAGGACCAGTTGGCCCAGCTCTAACTCTTGGCACATTCTCCCTCACATCTTTCAATCAAACAATGCTGAGAGACACCTGTCTCCATCTTTGAGCACCTTTTTAAAATATTAGGACAGTGACTTAGCAAACTGAATTCCCTGAACTCTGCTGCTTAACCAAAATTTTCCGGACAATCATAAGTCTATGTAGAAACATGTATGTAAGATGAGTCTTGGAAAAATAAATTCACTTACTTAAAAATTGACATACAAAGGGCAACAATTATACTGTATGCATTGTGCTTGCTTTATGCCATAGGTGGACCATGTCGATTGAATCTTTATTGTTGTTTTATGGATTTTACTTAAACCATTCTCTGTTAATGAACCTTTAGTTTGGCCCTATATTTTTGCTGTATGATCAATGTCACCATGAACATTCTTATGCATAGTCCTGCCTACATGTGCAAGAACATTTGTAGGAAAAATAGTAAAAGTAGAATCATTGTGGCAAAGGGTGTGAATGTCCAAAATGTTGATGAGTATTTCCAAGTTGCACTATCAAGAGGCAGCCCCAGTTTCTAGTCCTGTCACAATACATGAAAGTTTCCATTATTCCTCTCCTTCTGCTCAAAGTATAAAGTATATAGGCTTTTTAATTTAATGTGTAGAAATCTAAATTCCCTTCTGAAAGTCATACTTTATGAATGCTGTCTCTCTCCTAATATATTTTTAAGGTTTGAAAAAAGCGGTACTTATAACATGGCTCACCATAGAATGAATTACAGGTTTTTGCAATTTGCAAGCATTTAATAACTCAGTAACTTACAGAGCCATGTTAAGGCAGTGATACATTGCGTGCAAAAAGATATGAATACAAATTCTAGCTTACCATTTTATTTAAAGCAGAAATTGTACAATTGATAACAGGTGAAAATTTTCAGAAAGCTTTGTTATGTTTTGAATGATATTGACATATTTTTTTGAATGATATTCACATATTTTTTCAGAAAACTTTCATTTGTAAATAATTCCTCAGAACTTTTTTAATAAAATGAAACAAAATTAATAGAAAAAAAGATTATTTGCTTCCTTTGCTTTTTTCTGACAGAGTTCTTATGCTCAGTCGTATCTTATTATCATACTTGCATGCCTCTTATGGAAAGCAGTGATAGAAAAGCATGAGAATCTTCACTGATGCTATTGGATTTTGAATGCTTGCTTTCTAAGCATTTTTATTCCAAAAATTTAACATTTTAATGCTCTATTCAACTTGTTTGTTAGTTGGTTTTGTTTCTTTTCTTTAATTACCTTGGAAATTTGCTGACGTTTTATTTTTCAGAAAATTCTATATCTTATGTTTTAATGCTTTATTTTATCTCAATTTTATCTCATTGTTTTATCTCAGTTTTTCTAGATAATTCCCAGATGTCTTTGTGGTGTGGATATTATAATTTAATTATTTTTAATAAGTTATTGTTTACATATTATAAACATTCATATGTTACATGCTACTATTTCTTATAATAGTCTAGTATATGCTCTTAATATTAAGTTAAGAATTAAAGGTCTAAAACTAGAAATGTAATCTGTTCTGCACATTTCTTACTCCTTCCAAATTAAGATTGAACATTGTGTTTTAGAATCAGAATTTGGGGATAGATTGGTTTTAAAACTTGCATCTAAAGATTATTCCCAGGAATTTTACATGTCTTTAAACCTCTAATTTGTTTAAACCTCCCATATATAAAGTTGTTATAGACAAAATGGATAAAAGTCAATACCTCTCTCAATGGGATCATAGAATGGTTTTATTAAAAATCGGTGATTGGCACCCCAGTACAGATGTGCTTTAGTGATAGTTTATTAAAGATGTATGAAAATGTATTGTTAGACACATATGCGTGTCTCAATAAATGATTTTATGCATGGGTTGTCTAACTCTTGAAAATAGTTTTTTACAATCTTGATTCTGCTTCTAGATAATCTTTCATTTTGCTAAGTTTTGTCACAGATGATAAAAGAGTAAGTGTAAAACTAAGTATTATTTGAGTTCTTGCAAAATCAGAATTACAGTCTTGGTTACTAATGTTTCCACAATAGTGTTAGGCAAGTTGTATATCTACTAAATAGCAATCAATAGTTTTTCTCATTTCCTAGAAAAGATCTTTCATTTACATTTCTAAAAATATGTTTAAGTGTTTGGTTTTCAGTAGTTCCCATGTATTGCTTATTGTGATCATTGCAATGATGACTTAATTGAAGATTTAGGTGTTATTCTTTGACCAGAGTATATGTAAAATTAGACAGCCGGTTGCAAGTAAGTCAGCAATAAGCAGAAGAAGTGGATTCTTAAAAACAGAAAACTACAGCTTTAAGTCCTAAGACTTAAGATATTTTGGGCTTCAATTCATTTATCATTTTTATTGGAAAGAGATATGCTCATTTTTACTACTTTGGAAGAAAGAAGCCAAAAACAAAAATAATTTTAAGCAAAGAGAGATGCTAAACACTTAAAAAACCCTGCTCAGTAAAAATAGAGAGGCAAGCTGAGCATAGAAAAGAACTGCAAAAATGTTCGTGGCTCACTCTTGGTAAGGGTGAAAGACCTAAAAGAATTACGTTTCAATTTCTCATATAGAAAACACTTATTCAAAAGAAAATCTAAAAAGAAAAGGAAAACCCAAAAAGGTACCTTGGAAATTGCATTTGCTCAGTGCCAATATGAAATTGCCTGTAGTTTTTATGTATTTTACATTTTATGACAAAGTAAGTATCCAAGAGAAAGCACTGAAGGTAGATTATAAAAGACTTTCCAAGTCAGTAAGAGAAAGCTACACATGCAACAAGAAAATATTATTGTTTAAATATCCAGTGAAAAGCAGTGTTTTAACAAAGTGAGTTTGGCTGCATCCATCACATGGGTATGGGATGAGTATTAGAAGGTAATATTTAGTGCAGAGAGTCCAGCTCAGAGGGATAAGGGTGAAGCTGAGTACATCTTTATATTTTTATAGGAAATTTATATTTATAAGAAAACATAAAGAATGTATTACTGTATACAAATGAAGAGTAGTGGAATTCTTTAATTCTTTCACTTTTTAAATTTTGATAGAAAGGGCATTCAGAAAGTAGCCAATATGAAAGAAAAGGTCATATTTTGAATTTTGTTCAAGTCGAATTTAAAGTGAGAACTGAGAATTCTTAGAGTAGTTAACTGTTGGAGCATGTTGTGAGAATCCACAGGGTAACAACCCCTTTAGGAGTATTCGGGTTGGTATATCCATAGAAAAATGAAGGAGCACAGTGAAAATGCTTTCAGATTCATTACCTTATTCCACCACCACCAGATGACAACTTTATGGCTTTGATTCCACTATTTGAACTGTGTGAGCTTTCATTCATCGATTCATTTCTCAATTCAGCTAATCTTCTCAAGTGCCTATTAAGTGTTTTGCATTGTGCTATGCATTGAAGATGCTAGCAGTTAATAAACAGGATTCCTTCCAGGGCAGAGAGTCTAATGGGAAACATAAATGGATGAAAGACAATGAAACCCTGTGGGATGAGCTCAGTGGCCAACAAAGTGTCCACCTAAACAAGACTAGGGCAGGAGGAAGTTTTCAAGAGAAAATTATGTTAATGCTGAGATAATTGGAATAGGACTCTTGCAGAGGAAGAGTCAAGAGTATATTCTACTCAAGGGAGGGTCATGTATGAGGGAGTAGGAGACAGATGGGGTAAAATTGTTCAATGTAGGATCTAAAGGAAAGTAAATCTTTCTGAAGAATCAAGATGAGGATGGAACTAGGGAGAAGAGAGCAAGGAGTATAGACAGTGGTGCAAAATAAAACTAAGAAGGTCTAAGTAGGGGCACTCCCAGAGTCTCATTAAGAAATTAGCACATTATCCTAAGGCAAGGAAAAAAATGGAAGAACTCACATTTGTAGCAGATTATTCAGACCATTAGGTGGAAAGCGCATTCCAGAAGGCCAGCTGGGAGCCTAAAGCCTCATTAGAAAGTGATCCTAGAGTTCTAGGACGAGATGCCTATGGCCTTTGCAGGGGTAGGGATCGTGGGGCTGGAGAGAAACGGAGTAGACTTGAGAGATGTTTAGAAAATGGTCAGGTGGTAAATCACAGTCAGTGACTTGCTGTTGTACTTGTTTGTTTCCTTGTTCTAATTTTGCTTTAAAGTTATTTTAAGTTGTAGTTACTGTGAACCAAAAGTATCTGAGACAGGTCTCCCCCAATTTACAATGTTTATCTTGCCAAAATTAAGGACGCACCCCTGACACATCCTCAGGATATCCTGACAACATGTGTCCAAGGTTTGGGAGACATAGCTTGGTTTTATACATTTTAGGGAGACATGAAACATCCATCAATATGTGTAAGATGTACATTGGTTTAGTCTGGAAAGGCAGACAGCTTGAAGTGGAGGCCTGCAGGTCATAGGTAGGTAATAGACAAAAGGTTGCATTCTTTTGAATCATTGGTCAGCCTTTCACTAAATACACAATTTACATGTGAGAGGAGGCTAGAGGAATACTCACTTTTGCCTTAGACAGGCTCAGTGAATCTACATTTCTACATAAGCAATAGGGTAGAGAAAACAATCAGATATACATTTGTCTCAGGTGAGCAGAGGGATGACTTTGAGTTCTGTCCTTTGTCCTGCATCTGTGAAGACAGGCTACCAGTTTACATTGCCAGGGTGAAATCCAACAGAATTGTTTTAGGGTAAAGATCTTGAGGTCCACAAGGAATTTTCTTGTGGACAAATTGTGAGGGAGGTATGTGGTTATTTTTCATTGTTGTTGTCTGTTTGTTTTTAATCTTTGTAGCTATCTTATTGAGGAATAAATTGGAGGTGGGTTTGCCTGACATAGTTCCCTGCTTGACATTTCCCTTTGGTGTAGTGATTTTGAGGTCCAGAAATTTATTTTCCTATCACATTATGATTAGTGTCTTTTCAATCTGAAAACTCATGCCTTGAGTCCTGGAAAATACATTGTTGTTTAAAAAAAAAAAATCCTCTTTCTTTTTCCCTGTGTTCTGTATTTTTGGGAGTTTCATGAGTTGGTTATCTCCTATTCTTGATCCTGTTCTTGGTCATTTCTTTTGCTTTTTTTTTTTTCTTTGTTGCCTTCTAGAGATTTCTCCATTTTATCTTCCAAGTATTCTATTTTTTAAAAATTCCAACAATTACATTTTAAATTTCCAAGAGATCTTCTTCTCTAGTTTATTCACAATACTTAGTGTTTATGTTATGTTGACAATTTCTCCAAGATTTCCTTTCTTGGTTTATTTTGCTTTCAGTCTCTTTATGTAGGGAGCTTTCCTCAAATATCTTGTGATACTTATTATTACTTAGTTAAGAGTAAGGCACTTAAATAGCGGATTGGATAATTTTATATTGGTAGATGAGAATTTTCACATCTTTCCAGAGTTCTCTGTGCAAATTCCCCAGAGTGGCCACTAACTTGAGTTAAGCTTTCTTACTCTGCTAGGTCAGTTACCCCTTCTCCATTTCCTTTTATTTCTTCATGTGTTGTGATTCCAGGTTTTAGATCTCTCTTAATTTCACAAAAGATGTAGGGTTCTACTCTAATTTTCCTTGACGTTATTACTATGATTTCTAAGTACAGAAAACAGTTTTGGAAATGTCTAATTTTGCAGTCTTAAACCAAATGTCTGCTGTTCAATAATTTTTAGGCTTTTATTGAACGCTTTTTGGGAGACTCTATTGTGATGATTTAGCTCATTAATTATTTTTATCATATCATGAAATATAATGTAATTTAATACATGATTAAATACAGTTTAGTGTTAAGAAAATCCTTTTGTCTAATGGACTACAGTCTTTACATCTAAGCCAGTAAAACTCTGTGTACAAAAATGAATACTTTATTAATTAGAAAGTTTAAAAGTTCTGAGATACTAGGTGTTTTAAGAGCTGACAGTTTTCAAATTGAAGAAACAATATCAATCCTTTTAATTTTTAGATAGCCCTAGAACTGACATACAGTTTTAATGGTAGTTAAACTTGATGGTAAACATGTTTATCTTTAAAAGAAGCATGCTGGGATGAAACAGGAATTATCTTTCTGTACAAGACATCCTTTACTGTTCCTTTTATAATGTAGACTGTAGATGAAGTACCTTCAAGCAAAAAAAAAAAAAAAATTACAAACAGTACTGATAGTGGAGACGGGAACAGCTGAGGAGCTATCTCATTTCTTGGGGAAAAAAAATGTGTTATAACGTCATTCAGGATATTTGGCCAGCTCTGAGTTTCTTTTCTTAACAAGTTGATACCTTTTTTTCCTAGCCATATTTTCTAATGTCTCACTAGTCTTTTCACTCATGTGTGGTCTTAAATAACCCAGATGGCTTGGCACTATGACTCCCGTCTATAATCCCAGCACTTTGGGAGGCCAAGGCGGGTGGATCATCTGATGTCAGGAGGTTGAGACCAGCCTGACCAACATGGTGAAACTCCGTCTCTACTAAAAATACAAAAATTAGCCAGGCATGGTGGCGGGCGCCTGTAGTCCCAGTTACTTGGGAGGCTGAGACAGGAGAGTCACTTGAATGCAGGAGGAAGACGTTGCAGTGAGCCAAGATCACGCTGTTGCACTCCAGCCTGGGCAACAGACTGAGACTCCATCTAAAATAATAATAATAATAATAAATGATTTTATTATGTTTTGTGATAAAGTGGTTGATATGTGTCCATAACTCAATATACAAAGAAAACCAAGATTTTATTGTTGTTCCTCTTCTAGTTATTTTTAGCATTATTTTCATGTCAAGAGTATCACCTTTCTACTTTATATTTCATGTAATGAAATTTATGGTAATACTTTGGTGATACTTTGATGTAAAGACATTATTGGTGTAAAGAAAACTACTTATTTTTTTCAATGTTTTAGGAGAAATCACTTTTTTTTTTTTTTTTTTTTGATGGCATCTCGCTCCATCTCCCTGGCTGGAGTATACTGGCATGATCTTGGCTCACTGCAACCTCCTCCTACCGAGTTCAAGCGATTCTCCTGCCTCAGCCTCCCAAGTAGCTAGGTGCCCACCACCATGCCTGGCTAATTTTTGCATTTTTAGTAGAGACGGGGTTTCACCATGTTGGCGAGGCTGGTCTTGAACTCCTGACCTAAAGTGATCCACCTGCCTCGGCCTCCCAAATTGCTGAAATTACAGACATGAGCCACCGCATCCAGCCCAGAAGTTACATCTTATTACCTCAAGTATCCAGACATTAAAAACTAAACACACACACACACACACACACACACACACACACACAAAACAAAACCTAACACAACATTTGCATACCACCTTATTGGTAGCACCATGTGGAACTGGCATCTGGGGTGTTTGAGCTAATACATCAGAGTATTCTGCTTTTAAAATGAAGAAATAAAATAGCTATAAAGAACTGCTTGAAAGGAATTTTCGCTACTGTAAAACTTTGAGGACAAATATTAGAATTTTAAAATTATTTAAAAGAAAATACTCTGTACTACCACCAACATGAAGTTGAAATTTAAGCTACATACTAACCAAATCCATTAAATAAGCAATGTGCTTTTAGAGAATTTACCATGTGTTCCAACTATATTATAGTCTGTTCTCTGGTGAGCAAAATGTTAATTGAGACTCAGAATTGAGAATAATCACACAAAATGGGGCTGATTCTATCTGCTAACCACCAGTCTCTACATTAAGTTTAAGCCGCACTGCCTCGTATTTGAATGTGTTCTTCAGCTCAACCTTCCTTGCACCTGTTCCTCCCGTGAACCTTCATGTAGACCTCTTACGAGGATAATGCTAGTTCATTAAATGTGAGCTCACATTTTCCCAATGTGTATGGGAACTCTGACTTTTCTTGCCTGTGTATGATTCTTATTTGCCTCAGGACTTTTCTCAGAATTTTAAGAGAAGTAAAATGGTAGTAGTCACACTCGGGCATTCAGAAGTAGGAATAGTTTTGGTCATAACTCAAGTGGTCAAGAACTCTGTATGCCAGTGAATGTGACAGAGAAATCAGAAGAGATGAATGACATCACACTGAAATCCACTTTGTCCAAGTCTTCTGTTTCTAACCTCTTCTGTGTACAGAGAAAGTATGTCACCAAAGACAAGTGTTCCTTTTGCTCATTGTTGTATTGCTTATTCATTCATCATTTTTTGAGGGACTACCAGGTTTCAAACAGACAGAAAAACGAGTAAGATGATGTACTCACCATTAATGAGCTGCCTGCTTCGTTAAAAGAAGAGTTAAATAGATAAATAGACATGTATATTTATATTGTAATAGTGCCGTTGTGGAAGACAGATACACAAGCAGACAAAACTTATTTGATCTACAGCTCAAATGCCTTCCATTGAATTAGAAATCAAAGAAACTGAACACCTCAAATAATGTTTTTCAGGAATTAAAATAATGAGCAGATAAGACAGAGTTGAAGCCTGAAGAGCCTCCTAAGGCAGGAAAAAGGAATGTCTGGCTGCCCATTTGCAGGCATTGTCTTGAGAAAAACAACCTATAGGTTATCTCTGCTCTAGCAGGCCATCCTTTTGCTAATGTCAGTCATGTTGCAATTCATCTGTGGTTAATAGTTTTCATATTCAGGATTGATTTTTCAGGAGAGACATTGGCTTGATTTCATTGCAATTGAGGTTGAATATATTTTCAATCACTATTTGAGCACTTGTATTTCTTTTGTGCCAAATTATTGTTTCGTGCCCTTTATCCACTAATTTTTACAAACATAGACAGTATATTTATAATTCATTGAAAACTACTGGTAATTTTGCATAGGGTTACCAATATTTCTCAATGTCTTTTTAAAATTTTGGCTATGATTGCTACGGACATTCAAGAACTAAAGTGTAGAAAAGCATAGATACAAAATACAAAAAAGTGATACAGAAATTTAATGAGATTTCCAGTGATTTCCTGGGTACAAAATAATGGAGGAATGCAATGCCATTAGTACTTGTATTTATTCCCCCCCACACACACCCAATACACTGGTATTATACTAAGGGTGTCACATGACGTATTTTATAATATTAATGGCTCTATAGAAGATAATCATGACAGCATTAATGCTAGTTGTAAATTACATCACAAGTTACGGTCTAATATATCACTTTGAGGTAATTAACTGCCCATGATCATGAATCATAGCAAGATTATATATCCACTTACAATGTTTGTATTAAGTGAACACAGATTTTCTTTAAGTGTATTGTAAGTACTCTTTAGCAGTTAGTCACAAAACCATTTTATTTGTGTTAAAGATGACTTAATCCTCTTAATTGTTAAAGGGTGAATTGTCCTTAGTGCCACAAAGAATGATAAAGAACAGTAAAGGCTTAAGACTGATTCCATTTCCTTGTTCAATTTTCTGTTATCCATTTCAATGCCATTATAGCACTAACAACTTTTTTTTTTTTTAAATAAAAAAGGAATCATCCAGCTACTCAGGAAGCTGAGGCAGGAGAATCGCTTGAACCCGGGAGGCGGAGATTGCAGTGAGCCGAGATCACACCACACCACTGCACTCCAGCCTGGGTGACAGAGCGAGGCTCAGTCTCAAAAAAAAAAAAAAAAAAAAATAAATAAATAAATAAATAAATAAATAAATAAAAAGGGAATCATCCAAATGAATCAATTAAATGAACAAATGAATCAGAAAATATGATCCTCACTTTAAGTTAGTTTTTCCTGCCTAATTCAGGGATGCCATCCTGATGATAGTGCCTGGTAGTCAATTAAACTATAACTTTCTTCTTTCCCTCTCTATTCTCTCATATCTGTGCCAAGTAATAGACATCTTGGGATCTATAATGTAGATAATACTGTTGTCATGGCAAACTGAACAGAAAACAAAACATTCTTCCTCATTAGTAAGGGGAAAGGGGGATCACTACGCACAACAGAAGCCCAGGGCCACTGGTTCTCCAGTGTGGCTGCATATTGAGCTTAAAAATTGTGGATGCTGGTACCACCCCCACAGGCTTCTTATTTAACTGGTTCTTGTTTAAGGGTATGCAGTGTGGACACTGGGATTTCCATCCTCCCTAGGTGAGTCTAATGGCAGTAAAGGTTGTGAATAACTGGTCTAAGGTTTTACGCTTCATTCACCTGTGGGCACGCTTTCCATTAAAATGATTAAGAGTCCCGGAAATAGCATGGCTTTGATTAGAAGAATGGGCACATCTGCCTTAGAAGTAAATGGACTTAGAAATATGAAAACATGTTATTTTATTAAAAGAAACATGTAGAGTCAGGCATTTCAGTTGAGACTTCCTGTAGCAAAAACGTGTTTTGAATTTTTGTTGTTGTTGTTGTTTTGTTTTGTTTTTTTGAGAAAAGCTCTCACTTTGTCACTGCGGCTGAAGGGCAGTGGTGCGCTCACTGCAAACCCAACCTCCCGGGCTCAAGCCATTCTGCCACCTCAGCCTCCAAAGTAACTGAGACTACAGGCAGGCACCATCATACTCAGCTAATTTCGTTTATTTTTTGTAGAGACAGGGTCTCACCACATTGCCCAGATGGGTTTCAAACTTCTGGGCTCAAGCAGTCCGCTCCCCTCAGCCTCCAAAGTGCTGAGATTACAGGCGTGAGCCATCTTGCCTGGCTAACATGGTACTTTGGCAAACAAGTTACTCTAAATTCTTATGGTAAAAATATCAGGTAACTTTTTTTTCTACCAGTTTTTTATTGAAAATAAAATATCATTCTTTTTTATTGTGGCCACAGTTGCTGTTAACAGAACATGATCGGAGCCACTTCCTTTGATCCTCAAAATGGTAAATGACAGTTTATTCAACCCTAAGTGTTTGCAAATCACTGAACTATCAGATTTCATTATTAATACCAAATCACTGATACCAAATAATAACAAAATCATTGCCAGAATTCAGACATAAAAATTACAGTGGAACCCGACGGTGGGCTTTGACTGTTGCTATACAATCCTCAAGTCTGTTACATCAGCCGCAGATGGGAGGTGGGAACATCTTTGTGATTTGGTTCCATTACCACGGTCCAATAGCAATCATGTCATTGTGAGAAGTCATATCATGTTGTTTTTGTGGTTGTCACTTTTGTCTGCCTTGTGGCTTTTCTTTGGTTTCGAAGAAGAAAGAACTCTTTGAGTTATAATAAATAATTATGGGATAATTTTAAATTTATAATTCTAGAAATTTTCAAACACATATAAAGAAGTAAGAATGGAACTAATGCGTTTTTATTCACATATCACCAATCTTCAGTAGTTATCAACATTCTGCCATTCTTATTTAGTTTGTACCTCCACCCACTCCCCTCACCCCTAGTTGATTTCTTATTATTTTACAGTGTTTAAGGTAAAAATTACATCCATCAAAATGCGTACATCTTACCATTTTGACAAATGGATGTTCTGGTGTAACCTACACATTTCCACAACATAAAGCACTTTATCTTCCAAAGGGTCTCCCTCTTATTACTTCCCACTCAGTCCTCAAACTCCAGAGTCAGTTTTCTACCTTTCTTAGGTTTCTACCTTGGATTATTTCTCCTTTTCTAGAATTTTAGATGTAAAGAAATATGCAGTATATATATATTTGTGTGTCGGACTTTTGCTCAGTGTAAAGTCTGTAAGATTCATTCATGTTGTTTTAAGTGTCACTACTTCATTCCTTTTTATGGCTGTACAGTATTCAGTGAGACCATGTGGGTTAGTCTGGCAGTGCCATGACATTGTACAGGACTCAGGCTCTTTTCTGCCACCCTCACTGTGTCAGAGTTAGAATTTCATGGAGTACAAGCATTATCCTCTCACGACAACATCTAAAGCATAAGCAGATGAGTTTAAAGACTTTGAGATTTTTAACTTCATATGAGTAAATACAATTAGCACTTGAATAAATAAAAAAAAGGTTGTGGATATAATGATGCCATTTGTTTTAGAAATGCCATTATTGCATAAGCAATCAGCATTTTTAACTTTAGCATTTTAATTACCAAAACAACCTTTACTCTGAAGTTTCTCAAGAAGGAACTGATAAATATGAGATTTTATGACTTATTATGTTGTTTTCTTTAATGCAATCAGCCTAAAGAGAGTGAAGAAAAAAATATGCTTTTTTGGGGTCTCTAAAGCAAAGTGCTGGACACATTGTACAGATGTTGTGAGTGTCTCTCACTCTGCAAGGAGTTGTTATTTACTAACTTACACCAGCTAATTGGGGAGTGTGAGGCTATGACTATAAGGAGTAAGCAGAAGTTTGAATGGAAATGTTGATTTTGTTCAAGCAACTGTTATTCTGAAAACTATTGGTCACATTCATTTTAAGAGCTTATTATCACCACACATACTGAAAAACTTCATTTGGTTATTGTCATTTTATATTAGAAAAAAGACTCCAACAAGACCTCCTAAGACTTTTGCATTTATTTTCCAGGAGTTAGCCTGTGTTCATAATTACTTAATGGTCTTTAGTGTGTTCACAGAATAATAACAACAGTGGTAAATAATACGTAACATTTGCATAGAGCTACCAAGGTGGCGAGGCCCTGAACTCTGTCTAGCAATTGACATTCTTATCGTTGCCGTCTCATTGACACTGCTCCTTTGGCTGACCAAGATCTTGTGGATGTACTTTCTCACTTAACTGTCTCCTTTAATTGGATTTTTTTTCTCCTGCTCTTAAGTGTAATTATTATCCACATATTTTAAGAAGCAGTAGACTAGGAATGAGAAAATAAAATTTCAGGTCTTGGATCCACATTTTAAACATTTATGGTGGATGTCATTAAACCTCTCAAGCTGTTTCTGCAGTTATACAATGAGCATGTTCATATTTTCTTTGTTAATTCCACAGATTGCTGTCGTTATCAGTTGAGATAACACATGCAAGTTCTTTAAAGTAAAATGCAAGCTCGAGACACTGCACTTACTATGCTGAATTCAGTGAATTTGTCTACTTTTACAATTCCATCTCTCATTTATTTGTTGATGACTCCTAAATTCAAAACTAAATATTTTAAAACTTTTGGCCCAAATTCCAATCTTTACTTTCAGAACTTACATGTCTATATTCATTATTACCTCAAATTCAATACCAAACAACCAGTTGTGACAGTCAGAGCACATGAAGGTGGTCAGATGGAAACAGAAGCTGCCTAATTTAAGAAGAGTGATACTCCCTGAATGTAGATCTACAATATTAAGAATATTAATGAAACCAAATTGGATTTTTAAACTCACAGTTATCCACTTGTATCACTCCTGAATCATATAGGCTAAATGATATGGTTCAAATGATATGCTGAGAAGAAATTATAATTCGGTCTCTAATTATTTCTACATCTTGAATGAGAAACTGAACACAGAGAAAGAGATTATATTTGGATTGATTTTGCAAAAGTACTCTGACATTGAATAATAAATTAAGGAAATACTTTCAGACATAGTTACTAAAAATACAGTAGTATTTAGACTGCTCAACTATTTGAATATCTCCTAGAAAAAAAAAAACTCAGTCTGCTAAAAGATAGTATCTGCTATATTTTTGAGTGGCCTTTTTCTAAATTAAATTGTTCAGGACGTTAAAAAAACAAATAAAAAAAAATTCTTAAAGAGAATACTTAATCCTTCATGAGTTTTGTCCCTTAATGTGGCCATAGGCTATGTAATTGTGTCACAGGAATGGGACTGTGGAAAAAAAAAAATCTACATTGGTTTTGGAGTTTGCAATAATGAAAATGGGATGGTGTTGAGTTCACGAGTCTTACAGCTTTTAGGAACTTGAAAAATCTGATTGAAACATTTCAGATTTGTTTTACTCTATAGCTATAATAACAAACATCTAAAACATGAAGAGGAAATTAAAATAACACTATATATGGCACAAATATTCTGATGTTTTTATTGATTAACTTATACAATTTACGCTGAAGTATAATATACCTATAGAAAAGTGAATAAAACATACATTGTATATAGCTTGATGTGTTTTTTCTCTTGCTCTTCCATCATTTGATCTTGTAAATTATTTTATTTTATACTTTTGTGATGTGGATTTAATATCCACAATATATAAAGAAATCCTACAGCTCAACAACAAAAAAATACCAAAGATGGGCAAAGAACTTACATAGACATTTCTCCAAAGAAGATACACAAATGGCCAACAAACACATGAAAAAAAAGCTTAAAACCATCAGGCATTAAGGAAGTCAAATAAAAATGACAGTGAGGCACCACTTCATACCCACCAGTATAGCTATAACAAAATCAAACAACAACAACAAAATAAAATAGATGGTGACCAGCGTGGATGAGGACATGGAGCACGTCATGCAAGTTCAACTCAAGGCCTAGGTCACAAGTTGGCAAACTACAGCCTGAAAACGAAATCTAGCGCACAACTTGGTTTTTGCACAGTCTTCAAGCTAAGAATGTTTTTTACATGTTTAAAATGTGTAGTCAGGTGCGGTGGCTCAAGCCTGTAATCCCAGCACTTTGGGAGGCCGAGGTGGGTGAATCACGAGGTCAGGAGATCGAGACCATCCTGGCTAGCACGGTGAAATCCCGTCCCTACTAAAAATACAAAAAATTACCCGGGCGTGGTGGCGGGCTCCTGTAGTCCCAGCTACTCAGGAGGCTGAGTCAGGAGACTGGCGGGAACCCGGGAGGTGGAGCTTGCAGTGAGCCGAGATCCGGCCACTGCACTCCAGCCTGGGCGACAGAGCAAGACTCCATCTCAAAAAAAAAAAAAAAAAAAGTGTGTGTGTGTGTGACAGAGAGAGAAAGAGAGAGCAATCATATGTGGCAAGAAATCTTATGTGGCCTGCAGTCCCTAAAAGATTTACTATTTGGTACTTAGTTTTGCCCTGGCAGGCACATTAGTTGGGGGAGGATCACCTTGACCCAATGAAGATTCAATTATTTTGAACATAGGTTTGTAGGTTTATTTTATTTTTAATTGGATCTATTTTGGGTTAGCTTTGAGGTCTTCACCAGATGTCATTCTCTTTGCTAGATCCTAAACTGATATTTTCCCCTCCCATTTCCATTGGAGCCCCCAGTGTTGTCATTTATCACCCTCTTGGATACCAGTTATTGCTCATTTTATCCACCACTACATCACAGCGTATAATTCAGCAAATTCTTCAGGCAAACATGGAAGGAAAAAAAGACAAAAACACTTTGAAATGAAGGGCTCACTGCTAGGCCTTGACTCTCTTTAAGATTTGGGGCCTTCAAATCCTCACTTCCTTAGTAGCCCTCAGTCTTAGTCTGTTTTCTGTCGCTCGTAACAGAAGACTTGAAACTGGGTAACTTATAAAGAAAAGGAATTGATTTCTTAGAGTTATGGAGGCTGGGAAGTCCAGGGTTCAGGGACAGCGTCTAGTGGGAAGTCTCCTTCTGGTGTGGACTCTGCAGAGTCCCCAGGGACACAGGGCATCACATGGTGCAGGGGCTGAGCTTGCCAGCTCAAGTCTCTCTTCTTATAAAGCCACCAGTCCCACTCCCGTGATAATGCATTAATCCATTAACCTGTCAGTCCATTAGTTCATGAATAGATTAATCCATTTATGAGAGAAGAGCTCTCATGACCCAGTCACCTCTTGAAGGCCCCACCTCTAATACTGCCTCATTAAGGATTGAGTTTCAACGTGAGTTTGAAAGGGACAAACATTCAAACCATAGCACCCTCGGATTGTGTAAGTAGGTTGTTTTTTCAGCTTTTCTAGTTGTTCTTGGCTGTAGGGTTGATCTCTTAAAGGCCAATCCACCACAGCTGTTAGGATGTGAAATACCAGGGTTTTTCTTACTGTTTTTGTTTGTTTGCTTATTTTTACTGTCCAAAATATGTGAGAATAACGCATATCAAATATAGACCATTATAACAGTGGTCAAAACATGTTAATTCAAGAAGGAACTATAGAAAAAAATGCTATAAAATAAAGGAAATAAGTACATTCTAATAAATAATTATGTAGAAGTAGGTAATAAAATTAGTTCAGGACATATAATCCCACAAAATATTCTCATTTTCAGATGAGGAAAAATGCAGATGAGACGATAATCCCTTTCAGGTTTGCATAGTAAGTAATCTCAGAGGAAAATCCAAAACAGGTTTTGCTTTTGTTATTTTTTGGTTTCTCTTTATAGCACTTTTGTTGTCCACATTTTGGAGGGTACTACTTTGTGTTACTGATTATATTTCAATAATTTTAACAGCTGCCTATATTTTGTACTACATTGAAAGCCATTGCTTTCTCTTTTTCACTTTTTAATTCTTAATATCAGATTGCTGAGTGGCCCTTTGTTTTGGTTTATGAATTAATGAATACACAAATGACTAAATCCCTGGATGGATGTTGAACAGGCTGTATCTGGAATACAGCGGCACAGTGAGTAACCACAAAAGTAAATTGAGGATTTATGGTGGGGAACTAGACTTCAGTAGCCTTGGTTAAATATTTTAGGGATAATTTGTACATAAAATGAAAAACATAATTTACAGTACAACATACATAATAAAAAAGAGGAATATAGAGAAACAAGGAAATATTGCAAGATTGGTTGGGTATTTTGCAAACTCTGAATTCCAGCATTCCATTTTCTGTTGTAACCTGATAGATTTAAGAATGCTTAAGAAACATTTGTTACGTAATGTGAACTGAATGTATTTAACAGCACCTGAATTTTGATTGTTCTAAATATTTATTCTTCCAGCTTTGAGGGATTTATTAAAATAAATTAGCATTTGAACAGTTAATCTGTTCCTCTCGTTCAGCTAATACATTTTAAACCTGCCAGAGGTAGGTAAACCTTCATGAATATTAGACATTTCAACAAGCTATTTATTAAGTCAATTGCACTGTTTTTCAGTGTCATTTAAATGCAGTACTTTTATATTTCATTCCATGACCCATCAATAAGGAAATGGCAATTTCTAAAATGTTCAAATAGAGTGAAATTTTAGCTTACAGTTAAAATTTAAGATGAAAATATTATTTTTCTAGTTTTTATTACAACCAAGTGTGGATACTTTGGAAATGGCAGTACATACACAAGTATACTTGTAACGTATGCTCATTTTCTGTCGTTTATAAATAATGCAAATATTAACATGAATCATTCTAATTATCCAAATGAACTTAATTAAAGCAACACTGTGAATGATAACTCACCTTGTTTAATGAAACTAGCACATCTAATTAAATCTTGGCCCTGAGGCTGCAAATGCAGGGAATATATTCGTATCATGTGTTTATCCTGGTTTGGAAATTTTCTAGATCAGTTTAAAACCTGGCTCTCTCACTGAGTAGAGATGAGAGAACAGGACTGTAGCTGGAATAATGATCAGAACAGGAACTTTGGATATTGTATTTTTAATTTTTTAGCACCATAGCCTTTAATCCTATAACCTCAAGTTCCTGAAACCTTGCCAGACAGTGGTTAAGAATGGATTCAGTTGGTATTTATGTCCAAATTTTGGGAACTTATGACCACATACTGTCCCAAGGGGACCTTCAGTCCCCTGCATATCTTAAGGGAATTCCCAGGGAGTATCTTCTGTGGACTAGGAAACAATACCTTCTTTCCGTAAATATCAGTCTCCGAGAACAGGAACAAGGACACTTTATAGAAATGACTGATGCTCAGGGTGGGGCAAGGAAAATGCAGGGTAAGCCTGAAGTTTCTTGTGGTTGCAGAAAACGAGGTGTTCAAACAGGAAGGGGTGTGTTCAAAGAAAGCCAGATGAACCGGAGAAGTTCCCAGGGACAAAGTAGGACAATTAAGCAATCGAACAATGACAGAATTGGATTATAATTCATGGAACAACAAGAAAAATCCAAGACAACAATGTTATTCAAATACGTAATTGAATAAATAAACCAATAAATAAGGAACAGTTCTTCCTTACCTATGGGTTCAACTAATATGTGTAGAAGAAATAGGTGAAATTTAAAATTGCTCTTTGTCAATGTGACAGTAATAATTGTTGCAGGAAAGATCCACTTATGAATTGAAAAATCGGTCAGTGAAAGTTTAAGGAAAAATAGGATGTTAGTGTAGCCTCAAAGTATATCCTTCTTATTTATTTAATTATTTATTATGTTTTTGAGACAGAGTCTTGCTCTGTCACCCAGGCTGGAGTGCAGTGGCACGATCTCACTCACTGCTACCTCCGCCTCCTGGGTTGGTTCAAGCAATTCTCCTGCCTCAGCCTCCCAAATAGCTGGGATTACAGGCATGCCCCACCATGCCCAGCTAATTTTTGTATTTTTAGTAGAGATGGGGTTTCGCCATGTTGGCCAGGCTGGTCGTGAACTCCTGACCTCATGATCCACCCGCCTTGGCCTCCTAAAGTGCTGGGATTACAGGCATGAGCCACCGGGCCTGGTGATTATAAAAAATAATAACTTTACTGTGGAGGATCCCAGCGTGCACCCATTAACCACATGATCAAAGTTAATATCACCAATAATAAAACTTCACCTCATGACCTTCCAATCCGATATGCTGAGAATGACAACCTGTCACTGCTATGGGAGTCTTGCCAAATGTCAGTCAAAGCATGAAAAAGTATCAGTCAAAACCCAAATGAGAGCTATTCTACAAAGTAACTGACCAGTGCTCATCAAAAGTGTCAAGATCATGAAAGATAAAGAAAGAATGAAAATTGCTGCTGATTGAGAATAAGACATACATAAAAACTAAATAGAGTATAGGATCCTAGGTTGGATCCCAGAGCAGAAAAAGAACATTAGGGGGGGAAATAAGGTAAAATTTGGATAGACTCTCATATTTAAGAGTGTTACACAAATTTTAATTACTCATTTTTGAGAATTGCACTGTAGTTATGTAAGTTGTTATCATTAGGGAAAGCTGGGCAAACAGTATATTAAAAAATTCTGGACTATTTTTGTAAATTTCTATAAATCTAAAATTATTTCAAAAGAAACAGTGAAATAAAGAAACATATGTGTGGCCAGGTGCAGTGGCTCATGCCTGTAATCCCAACACTTTAGGAGGCCGAGGCAGGTGGATCTCGAGGTCAGGAGTTCGAGACCAGCCTCACCACGATGGTGAAACCCCATCTCTACTAAAAATACAAAAACTAGCCAGGTGAGTTGGTGTGTGCCTGTAATCCCAGCTACTAAGGAGGCTGAGGTGGGAGAATTGCTTGAACACGGGAGGTGGAAGTTACAGTGAGCCAAGATTGCATCACTGGACTTCAGCCTGGGCAACAGAGTAAGACTCTGTCTCAATAATAAATAAATAAATAAATAAATAAATAAATAAAAAACATGTATATGTCTGCGGGTGTGTGTGTGTGTCTCTTTGTTATATATATATATATATATATATATATTTTTTTTTTTTTTTTTTTTTTTTTTGAGATGGAGTGTCTCTCTGTCGCCCAGGCTGGAGTGCAGTGGCCTGATCTCTGCTCACTGCAAGCTCTGCCTCCCAGGTTCACGCCATTCTACTGCCTCAGCCTCCCTAGTAGCTGGGACTACAGGCGCCCGCCACCATGCCTGGCTAATTTTTTGTATTTTTTAGTAAAGATGGGATTTTACCATGTTAGCCAGGATGGTCTCGATCTCCTGACCTCGTGATCCACCCATCTCAGCCTCCCAAGTGTGTGTGTATTTCTTGACTCATTACAATAAAAGCCTGATCTATTAAATTTGCCCAAACTTCAACGCAAAAATATAGAAGTGGTTTTGAATACACTATGGGAGATATTTGGGTGGACAACAGATGACTATTACTGTAAGATGTGCTCCCTTTGATGGTTCAGGAGCTCTTCACAGAATTAGGTAACAGTATTTGACCTGTGTGAATCTATGAAAATATTTATAAATATATCTTGTTGCTCATTTTACTCCTAAAGTATGTACAGTCAACATCCACATGGCTATAATCTATTCAACAGTAATTCATTTAGTCTGCTCCATATTGCCTTCTGTTAAATAACTTAAGAAGTCATTATTAAAATATAAAAATAAGCCTGATTATTAAGGTAGAAAATTAAGCAGTAAGTGGGTTTAACTTCAGTTTGAATTATATCTGTCGGGCTGGGCCTCCTTTCAAATTTCTGATCAGTCACTCTGACAGTCATTGTCTTTCTCCAGAAATTCTTGGAACCTTGATTTTGTTTTATTTCTTTGTTTTAATTACATTTTCTGAAATCTAGCCTTTGGGGAACTGGCTGCCTTCATGGTTAAAATGAAAGCTAAAGTTTGGCCCCCTCCTTTTAATATTCTGAGATCAGATATCCTTCCCTTTAATTTGTAGAAATAGAAGTAACTTTAGTCTTCTAGCTCATTTTAGAGAGTGAAAACTGAGACTCAGACATAAATTAATTGTGCAAGATCTCAATGATTTTACTGGCAAATTGAGAAAAATACTGTTTCTTTTCATTATTAAATTAGTCATTAAAGCATTCTAGCAAACATTCATTTTGTGCTTACTACGTCCTCAACACTGGAGGTAAAAAAACAATGAAAAAGACACTATCCTTTTCCCACAGAGCCTACCATTTAGTGAGAGAAGGAGATAATCAAGTTATAATGGAGCCCAGAAGAATATTGTAATAAAAATTATGGAGGAGAAGCCCATTACATAGACTGAGAGGCTCAGGGGTACTCAACGTGAATATAAATCATCTGCCTTTTCTACCACAGCTCCAGTAGAATATGAAAAAAAAAAAAAACTATGTAGGTCTGGGTGGCAACTCATAATGATACATTAATTTTCAAACTTTTTTCTGAATACCTTGTGCCCGAGTGTAACTTAAGATGACAACTGCTGCCAGTCACTGTGTGGTTGATTCTGCCTTGAAATTCACTCCTACCTACCTTTGAATTTAATTTGCAAACACTTTCAATCATACCATCCTGTTTTTATCAGCTATTGCCACTCTGAAAAATATATATATTTTTTTCTTTTTTACCTGTTAATTTTCTCTCTCCCGCTACTGAGACCATCACCTTTGTGCATTGCAACTAGGAATATTTCCTGCTGAGTCTTTCCTTAATAAATGTTGAGAGAGTGAAATCTATGTGTCAGTTGATGCTCATTGTTCATCAATTTAAAGGGAAGTACTTTATCTTGAAATTTTCTTCAGTGTAGCTGAAACCAACAATTTGAAATAAGAGCTTGAATAAAATAATTTTTTCTAGGACAATGCTAGTTTTGAAGTTGACAGCTAAAGCCTCCTGCATCTTTGCTCTCTGCCCTCACCCCACTCATCTTTCAGGTAGCATATTACACCTTCCTAGATTGTTAATTTTACTGAGGAATATTCAGCAGATATCCCTTAAAAATTTAGTCCCACAAAAATAAGCTGTGAACAAATTTGACTATAACTATTTTAAATACCACTAGGCTACTGTATCTTCTTCTAGTTATAATTCTGATCCATTTGAAAAAAAAGTTTTAAAAATAAACACTATCACGGATTTAATCTGAAAATGTAGTTGGATGTATTACAGATACTCTTGGCAATGTATGTTTGGCAGAGAAAATACAGTTTGGGGAACTGCTATTAGTGTGATGATATTGTGTAATTTTTCTATATTTTTCATTAATTTATGTATTATTAACTTAGGGAAATTTGTGTGAAGTTGGAAGTAGTGCCAACTTGGCAATGATTTGCTTTTAAAAGTGTTTTCAATGTTGCCCACATCTTGCTGAACAATTTTCACAATGTATTCTGGCCAGCATTTTTCTTCAATTATTTAAGTTCTTGCATTTTACAGGAATTCAGTCAAAGCTTGTTTCAGAATTTACACTGACAGTTCACAATACCAACTTGCAAAAGAGCTGAAATAACCAGTAGGTTCTGTGGGTAGCTTTGAGAAACTGTTAAAGTAGTGTTTTTAAAAAAATAATCAGATTTTGACAGATGAGCATGAATTTTATGCCCATAGGGTTTTGATTTAAAATAAAATAACATTTGACTTTAAAAATATCATTACTTTAGTTCAAAAACCCAAGTCATCCAATGCTTCCATTTTGAAACCAAGCATCTCTTGTTTGCTTCCTCCTGCTTCTCTCCCACCTCCTCCACCCTCCTCCCACTCCTTCCATTTTAATGTTTGGGGGAAGCCTTAAGCAACAGAGAGCATGAGAGCCATGCCAGCACTGGGAAGGAGCTTGTCATTTCACTGAGTGTGAAGAAGGCAGTGAATGTTATTGGGAAGGAAGACACTGAGCAGGGGGAGGCGCCTGAGAGATACCACCAAGAGGTGGAGAATCTGAGAAGATGTCACTGAAAGAAATGCAATGCATGCTATACACAATAGCAAAGACATGGAATCAACCTGGGTGCCCGCCAGTGGTGGGTTAGATAAAGCAAATGTATTACATATATACCATGGAATACTACACAGCCATAAAAAAGAATGGAATCATGTCCTTTGCAGCAACATGGATGCAGCTGTAGGCCATTTTCTTAAGTGAATTAATGCAGGAACAGAAAAGCAAATACTACATGTTCTCTAAACATTGAGTACACCTGGACACAAAGATGGGCCCAACACACACCAGGGACTACAAGAGTGGGGAAGGGGACAAGGGTTGAGAAACTACCTACTGGGTTCTATGCTCACTACCTGGGTGATGGGTTCAGTCACACTCCAGACTTCAGCATCACACAATCTACCTTTGTAACACACTTGCACACGCACACCCTGAATCTAAAACAAAAGTTAAAAGAAGAACAAAGACATTTAGTACATGGGTAGCAACAATCGAGATTCCAATCCATCAGAAGCTCAGAAGTCTTGTTTCCAATACTCTTTCTTCAGTGAAACGTTATTGAACATTGTACATGGTCTCATTTTCATTCTTACAATAACCATCTGAGGTAGATATGTCTCTTTTTTTTAGTGTTCTTATTTATTTTTTTATTGTACTTTATGTTCTAGGTACATATGCACAATGTGCAGATTTGTTACATATGTATACATGTGCCATGTTGGTGTGCCGCACTCATATCCTTAAGGAAGTTAGGTTTACTGAGATACAGTCTAAAGAAACAATGAGAAGCTTGGGCAGCACAGAGAGATATTAATAGATAGTCTGAGGTTTGCATTCTCAACTAGGTCACTTTCTGAGCTTAGACAAGTTTTTTGAGCTCTCTTTGCCTCCGTTTCCACATGAATATGGGGACGATATGAGTATGAACTCCTTAGCATTGTTAAGCATTATATGATTGAAAATCTGGAAAGTGCTTAGAAGAGAATCTTGCACATATTAGGACGCTAAATAATTATTTGTGAAATGAATGACTTTTTCAATACACTTTAGCTCTTGTTTTTGGCAGTGTTGTTATAGTTATCGTTAGGTAGCTTCTTCAAAGTCCTACACCTCATATGTGATAAAGATCTGGATTGGAATTTTGAATCTGACGTTTAGTAAATATGCAACCATGGACGAGTTGTCTAACCTAAGATTCAGTTTGGCTATAATAAATGGAGAGAAAACACTACCAATCCTTATAACCTTTATTTTAAGGATTAGAGAAAATTATAAAGGTTGAAAGCAAAAAAAAACAGTGCCTGGGATTCAACTCGTTCTGGATATCTGCAGCATCCTTCTCCTTCTCCTTTGTCCCTCCCTTCCCTGTGTTCCTTGACTGGACTGGTGCCCGATGGGGGTGAGATTGGCAGTAGTTCTTCGAGATAGCTAGACAGCACATACAAGCAGTAGCCATCTGCAGGCAGAGTCCTTCTCCAACGCTAAGTTTATCTCACAGTTAAGGAAAGCAAAACAAGTGCTCTCCCCATCTAGAGACGTAGCTAACAGGGTCTAAGACAAGCTTAAATGCTCCCTTGTTTTATCTTCCAATCATGTGCTACTCTTGCCTTCTATGCCATAAAATACCTGTGCTGATTTTAATATAAAACAACGAGATTGTTTTCTCCAAGTCTTTAAATAAAACTGTCTTTCTTGAAGGACTTATATTTCTGGTTTGGTTTTGGTTTTCATTTCCCCCGGAGCCTTGTTGCTCAAAACAACGAAAGGTACTTCTTGCAAATGCACATTCCTGGGCTCCATTCCTGATGTTCCGGGGGTTGGTTCCCAGAAAATTCCCCATTTTTCACAAGGATGTAAGAGAATACTAATGTTTTAGAGCCACTGCCTAAAGCTTGCCTAAATGACCAGTCCAAGTGACCATGACAATGAGGATGATTCGGTATTAATTATCACTAGACACATAAAGTGGAGTTGTTTCTTCTGGGAAGCCTTTTGTTAGTGGCTATGATGGAGATCAGGCAAATCCTAGTGAGAAAGGAGTAGGGAAGTGAGGCCTAGAGATTCCCAGGAAGGTTTTCCATAGCCCTTGGTTTATGGTATAATAGCATAACATTTTCTATTTCCAGGAAAAGGTCTAAAAAATAAAATGAATGCTTACTTTGGGATTCATACAGTCACGCTCTGCCTAACAACATTTCAGTCAGCAATGGACCACATGTACGATGGTGGCTCCATAAAAGTATAATGGAGCTGGCCGGGCTCAGTGGCTCGCGCCTGTGATCCCAGCACCTAGGGAGGCTGAGGCGGGTGGATCACGAGGTCAGGAGATCGAGAGCATCCTGACTAACAAGGTGAAACCCCATCTCTACTAAAAATACAAAAAATTAGCCAGGCGTGGTGGTGGGCACCTGTAGACCCAGCTGCTCAGGAGGCTGAGTTAGGAGAATAGCATGAATCCAGGAGGCAGAGCTTGCAGTGGGCTGAGATTGCACCACTGCACTCCAGCCTGGGTGACAGAGCTCAAAAAAAAAAAAAAAAAAACTGTAACGGACATGAAATATGCCTATTGCCTAGTGACGTCTTAGCCATTGTAATGTCATAGCACAAGGCATCACTCTTGTGTTTATGGTGATGCTGGGGTAAACAAACCTACTGCACTGTCTGTCATATAAAAGTCTAGTGCCTCTAATTATATACAGTATGTAGTCTTTGATAATGGTTATAATTGTTACTGGTTTATGTATTTGCTACATTTTTTCATCATTTTAGAGTATACTTTTTCTACTTATTTAAAAACGTGTTAACTGTAAAGCAGCCTCAGGCAGGTTCATCAATAGGTATTATATAGAAGAAGGCCTTGGCATTGTTACAGGAGAGGACAGCTCCGTGCCTGTTATTGACCCTGAAGACCTTCCAGTGGGACCAGATGTGGAGGTGGAAGAGAGTGATGTTGATATCCAGACCTTGTGTAGGCCTAGGTTAGTGCATATAAATACACACACGTCTTTAGCTTTTAACAAAAAGTTTCAAAATTAAAAATGGAATACAGATAAAAGCTATAAATAAGGATATAAAGACAGAAAACATTTTGTACAGCTGTGCAATGTGTTTGTGTTTTCAGCCAAGTGCTATTACAAAAGAGAAAAAAGTTAAAAAAAAAATTAGTGCACAGTAACATCCTAGGCTTTTACATTGACTTCTCACTCACTGACGCACCCAGAGAAACTTTCAGTTCTGCAAGCTCCATTCACGGTATGTGCCCTATACAGGTGTACCAGGTTTTTTCCTATCTTTTATACTGATTTTTACACTACCTTTCTATGTTTACATGCACAAATACTTAATGTTGTTTTGCATTTGCCTATAGTATTCAGTACAGTGGCATGCTGTACAGGTTTGTAGCCCAAGAGCAATGGGCTGTGTACCATATCACCTGGGAATGTAGCAGGGATGATGTTTGCACAGTGACAAAATTCCCAGGGATGTGCTTTTCAGGACGTATCCCCATTGTTAGGCAATGCATGACTGTGTATCAATAGGAGCAGGATATTTTGTGTCACTTATACATTTCAGTGTTCTTACTGAATTATGTAAGAAGCTAAAATGTTTTATGACTCTCTTCTATTTGGAAATTAAATCCACTTGGAATATGTACAGTTAGAGTAAAATATCTATAATATTTAGTTGAGATAAACGAAACATTTCGTTTTAAAAAGGTTTTCCTTTTTATTCAAAGCGTAAAAATGTTTTTCTTAATTTTTATTCAAGACATAAGTAATGTTAAGTCTTTGATTTTATAGGCAGCTTTAGGTTATCTTTCATCAATATAAACCATATCCGAGGGGAGTATTTATTATTCAAGGTTGAATATCCCTTATCCAAAGCATTTGGAACAAGAAATGCTTCCAATTAACTTTTTTTTCAGATTTTCAAATATTTGCATATATATAATGAGATATAGTTCAGGGATGGGACCCAAGTCTAAACATGAAATTCATTTAAATTTTATGTACACCTTACACATAGCTTGAAAGTAATTTTGCTTTTCCCTTGGGGATGCTGAATAAACTGTTTGTCTTGTGCACCTACGTTTTTACTGTGACCCACCACGTGAGGTCAGGTGCGGCATTTTCCGCTTGTGTCATGTTGGTGCTCAAAAAGTTTAGGATTTTGGAGCTTTTCAGATTTCAGATTTTTGGATTAGGGATGTTCAACCTATGTCGTGCTTAGCACCTAAACACATGAACCAGAAAACACTAAATCAGCATAATTTGTCAATTATTTTTCATATCAATATAGTTAATGGGAAAAGAATGAAATATCCTGCTCATTTATTCTTTATTCCAGAATAAAGAAATACATTTGGGAAGAGGATTTTACATATTTGATTGCATATTTGAACTAGGTATTAAGTATAATCAAACTACGAAATACAGCAAACTAGATAATCTGCCTAAGGAGAAAGAAATGATAGAGGTACAATGTTGTTAATTAAGAGTAGGCTTTAGCCAACTAAGAGCAATCAAAAGCCTTTGTTTTCTGAATTTGCCTCACAGTCTCAAGTGAGGACTTCAGGATACTCTAAATCTTCAATTAATCACTGTTTTCCAAATCTGTCAGTTAAGGATGGCACTATTTTTCCTTTTATTCAATGACATGCAAATTGAAGATAAACCCAGAAATGTATTCCTCTCTATAAAAAACTATAGACAGTATGTCCACTAATGTGTATAAGTAGCACATAAAGGCACTTTATGCAACAAGTTTAATTCAATAGGTTTATTTCAAAATAAAATATTGATACAAGAAATACATCCGTATTAGTCCGTTTTCATACATTAGTCTGTTTTCATGCTGCTCATAAAGACAATCCAGAGACTGGGTAATTTATAAAGAAAAAGGGGTTTAATGACTCAGAGTTCTACGTGGCTGGGGAGGCCTCACGATTATGGCAGAAAGTGAAAGGCGCGTCCTATGTGGTGGCAGGCAAGAGAGAAATGAGAGCCAAGGAAACGGGGAACCCCTTATAAAATCATCAGATCTTGTGAGACTACCATGAAAACAGTATGGGGGAAACTGCCCCCATGATTCTATTATCTTCCACCAGGTCCCTCCCACAACACGTGGTAATTATGGCAACTACAAATCAAGATGAGATTTGGGTGGGGATGCAGCCAAACCATATCAACATCTTTTTTCCCCACTCTGTAGTCCTATTTTAGAAGGGAAGAGGGAATTATACAGGTTACTAAAATCACTGTCATGAATTTCATGATATTAAATCATTCAACTCATTGAACATAATTTGTGGCAAAATGTATTTCTGTTTTTTTTTTCTTTTTTGCTGGTTTGTGGGGAAGTAGGGGTCATGGGCAGAGGGTACTATGAGGGGGATATTTAGCAAATTCAAAAGCTTAACAAAGAGAATCTACCAATAAAGTCTACTAAGTCCAAGCACCCACTGAATACAGTATGATTTTGCCATTATCCTATCAGAACCAAAAGTGGAAACATCCTGTTACCTGCCACCCTTGTTCTCCTGAAAGTTCCTTGATGAGACTCAACACATTCTCACAGTTGAACAGGTTCACTACTGGGGTTGCTGCTCCTAGAAAATAGCTTGTCTTTTACATCCATTTATTCCTCCATATCCATTCATTTATTCTGTGTGACTCAGAGGAATGACCATATTTCTTTAATGTTCTTTTAGTCATTGAAACATCTATATTCCAAGCTATTCTGGTGGAGTGTTGGTGATGAATTCATCCAGGAAATAGCTTGTTTTATCCCCAAATGGCTCTCAGCTGGATGACTGCAGATGGAGACTCACGGATTTCATGTGTACACTCGAATGCCTACTCCCTGAAAAGATCAACACATTTGAATCTGATTATCCTCTCATTCATTGGTTTCTAAACCATCAGTAAATAGTGAACACTTCTCAATATATGTACTGTATGTATGTGTGTGTAGACATGTATAATGTATATCATACCCTAACAGACATGGCATACCTCTATATTACTTACATTATAAAACAAAAAATGCCAAAAAAAAATCCAGAATATTTAGGAGAAGTTATTTATTAACTCTTTCAATGAGTATTTATTGAGTACCTATTTTGTGCCAGGTACTGTTCTAAGTCGTGGGGATTGAACAGTGTTCAGGACAAACTCTGATGCTTCAGAGAGCGCATATTTTAGTGGCTAAATAGACAAGGATGTGTAAATATATGACATAGTATCAGTGATAAGTATTATGAGGAAAGGGAAGAATGTGTTCATGTGATGGGAACTGAAGGGTTATGATTTTACATAGGGTGTCAGGGACGCTGGAGTGAAGACCTTGATAAGGGCGGAGAATGGAGAAAATGATCTGAAGCAAAAGAAATAAAAAATGCAATATCCTATGACCGTGGTGGATTGGATAAAGATGAAACAAATAATGTATTTATGAACAGCTAATGAAACACTGTTAAGGAGAATGGGTAGCTGTCTATATTTCACATAGTTATTTTCATACTTTGACAGGTTTTTTATGTGTCTGCTTGTCTTATCTGATGGACTTACTGTTTTAACTTCAAAATGTAGCAAATAAAGAACATAAAGAACATGTCCCAGGAATAAGAGAGAGTGTTAGCTGCACCATTGCTTGCTTCTATCCACACATAAAAAATGTTTTCCAGGCTGGGCGCTGTGGCTCACGCCTGTAATCCCAGCACTTTGGGAGGCCAAGGCGAGTGGATCACCTGAGGTCAGGACTTCAAGACCAGCCTGACCAACCTGGCGAAACCCCGTCTCTACTACAACTAGAAAAAATTAGCCGGGCGTGGTGGCGGGCGCCTGTGATTCCAGCTATTTGGGACGCTGAAGCAGGAGAATCGCTTGAACCCAGGAGGCGGAGGTTGCAGTGAGCAGAGATGGCGCCATTGCACTCCAGCCTGGGCAACGAGAGCGAGACACCATCTCAAAAACCAAAACAAGTTTTCGGGCCGGGGACGGTGGCTCACGCCTGTAATCCCAACACTTTGGGAGGCCGAGGCGGGTGAATCACCTGAGGTCAGGAGTGCAAGACCAGCCTGACCAACATGGTGAAACCCCGTGTCTCCTAAAAATACAAAAATTAGCTGGGTGTGGTGGCGGGTGCCCGTAATCTCAGCTACTCGGGAGGCTGAGGCAGGAGAATCGATTGAACCCGGGAGGTGGAGCTTGCAGTGAGCCGAGATCGCACCACTGCACTCCAGTCTGGGTGACAGAGCAAGACTCTGTCTCAAAAAAAAAAAGTTTTCAGATCATGTATATTTCTTAATGAGAGATAAAACTAATCTTCTATTAAATATAATTTCGTCAGTTGAGATGTGACTTCAAATATTTTAAATAGCCATGAATTTTAATATAGCAGGAAATTTTTAATAACTAAAATAAGGACCTATATGGGAAGAATGAAGTCTTTTGAATTATCTGTATATCACAGTGAAGACACAGAATCAGAAACACGGCCAGGTGGGATGGCTCATGCCTGTAATCACAGCACTTTGGGAGGCCAAGGTGGGTGGATCACCTTGATGTCAGGAGTTCAATACTGGACTGGCCAAGATGATGAAACTCCATCTGTACTAAAAATACAAAAAATTAGCAGGCAGACGCTTGTAATTCCAGCTACTCGGGAGGCTGAGGCAGGAGAAACGTTTGAACCTGGAAGGCGGAGGTTGCGGGGAGCTGAGATTGTGCCACTGCACTCCAGCCTGGGCGACAAAGCAAGACTGTCTCAAAAAAAAAAAAGAAAAAAAGAAAAGAAAAACATACAGGATTTTAAATATACTTGTCATGATCTTGTACAATTTAAACAAATTTTGGATCATCTAGGCATGGTGATACATTTCTTATCAGGTAATCAGAATTCCATATAGGGTAATAAACCTGTCTTCAGAAATGCTGTGAAAATTGTGGCAGAAATTTGAGTCACTTACTTCTTATTTGACGTTTTCAAAGTATTAGAGAAGCCCTAAGAAAATAAAAGCACCCAGGCTCCTGAGAGGGTAATGAAGAGGTACAGGAGAGCACCAGCTTGTGATGTGCACTTGTGTGTGTCACTGCTGAATGCCAAATACCTGAACTAGAAAGTATTTGTAAAGCACACTCGTAAACAGAGGGGGCCAGATTGATTACTGTGTGGCGTTGTATATGCTTGTGATGTTCCACGGATAATTACAAAGTCTAGATATGTTTGTACCTCATCAGTTTTCCGAACTGTTAATGCTGATGGGTGGTTGGGGAGATGGTGTGAAGGCTCTGGTTACCATATGTTTTTAGTCACTAACAGCACTTTCAATTCTGCAGCAAGGAAATTATTTCACACCTTCCTCGGAATATGGTTTATGTGTGCATGTCGATTTTTAAAATTATTTAGGTGAAATTCTCCTACCATAAAGTTAACCACTTTACAGTGAGCAGTTATGTCAGTGGCATTGAGAACATTCATACTGCTGTGCAACCACAAGCTCTGTTTAGTCCAAACATCTCTTTAAAATTACACCCCTTACACATTGATTTGTTTTTCCCTATTCACTCTCCTCCTTTCAGCAATCACCAATCTGCATTCTCTATCGCTATGGATTTATCTTTCCAGATGTTTTATATAAACAGACTAATTCAACGTGGGATATTTGTATCTGTCTTCTTTTACTTAGAATAATGTTTTCAAGGTTCAATCATGTTCATCAGAGTTTCATCCATGTATCAATATGTCATTCATTTTCCAGACTGAGTAGTATCCCATTGTATGTATATATCACAATTTGTATATCAATTTATGGATACTTGGGCTATTTCTAGCTTTTTTGTTTCTTTTCTTTTTTTTTTTTTCTTTTCTTTTCCTCTCTCTCTCTCTCTCTCTCTCTCTCTCTCCCTCCCTCCCTCCCCCTGCCTTTCTTTCTTTCTCTTTCTTTCTCTTTCTTTTCTGAGATAGGGTCTTACTCTGTCACCCAGGCTCAAGCCATCCTCCCACCTCAGACTCCTGAGTAGCTGGGACCACAAGTGCATGCCACCCACACCTGGATAATTTTTGTACTTTTTTTTTTTTTTTTATAGAGATGGGGTTTCGTTGTGTTGCCCAGACTGGTCTCAAACTCCCCAGCATAAAGGATCTGCTCCCCTCAGTCTCCCAAAGTGCCGAGACTACAGGCACGAGTCTCTGTACCAGGTCTATTTCCACCATTTTCTATTGTGAATAATGCTTTTGTGAACACGTGTGTACCTGTATTTGTTTGAGTATCTGTTCCCAATTTTGGAGGAGTATATACATAAGAGTGGAATTACAGGGTCATGTGGTAATTCTTTATGTAACTTTCCAGGAATTGTCAAACTTCTTTACAGCAGCTGAACCATTTTATATTCCCACCAACAATTTTATATTCCCACCAACAAGATTTTCTTTTTCTCTCTGACTTTCAACAGTTTGACTATAAAATATCTGCGTGGACTTCTTTGTGTTTCTCCTACTTGGATTCATACAGTTTCTTGGATGTGTAGATTTATTTATTTCAACAAATTTGGGAAGTTTTTGTCCAGTATTTCTTCAAATATTCTTCATGCCCTTTACTCCCTCTCTTCTCCATTTTGGACTCCCAAAATGTATATATTGGTCCATTTGAATGTATTCCATCCATCCCTTAGGCTCTGCGCACTTATCTTTATTTTTTTTCTGTTATTCAGGTTGGACACTTTCAAATGTTCAATCTTCAAATTTGCTGATTATTTTTTCTCTCTGCTCAAATCTGTTGTTGAACTTTCCTAGTGAATTTTTTAGTTATTACACTTTTCATCTCCAGAATTTCTATTTGGTTATTGTATTAGTCAAGTCAATCTATCATTTTTTTAAAAATAGGATGGGTGGCTTAAACAATAGAAATTAATTTCTCGCAGTTCTGGAAGCTAGGAGGTCCAAGATGAAGGCTCCAGCATGGCAGGTTTCATTCTGTGGCCCCTTCCCCTGGCCTGTAGGCAGCTGCCGTCATGCTTCGTGCCCACACGACGTCTTCTCTGTGTGCATGTTGGAGCAGAGAGGAAGTAAGCTCTCTGGTGACTCTTTATGACACTAATCTTGTCATGGAGGCCCACCTTTATGACTGCATCTAAACCTAATTACCTCCCAAGCCCCATCTCCAAATGCCATCACATTGGAGTGAGGGCTTCAACATTTGAATTTGAGGAGAAGGGCGGGACACACCGAATGCCATCACATTGGAATTAGGACTTCAATGTATGAATTTGAGGGGGAGAGTGGGACACAGTTCAGTCCATAGCAGTTACGTTGTATGGTTTCCATCTCTTACTGATATTTTAGTTTTGTTCATACATTGTTTCCTGGTTCCTTTTAGTTCTTTGTTCCTGGCTTCCTTTAGCTCTTTGAGCATATTTAAGCCCGTTAATTAAAGTCTTTGGCTAGTAAGTTCCTTTCTTCCTCATGGATGGTTTCTGTCAATTTGTTTTGTTTTCCTTTGAATGAATCATGCTTTCCTGCTTACTCGTATACTTTGTGATGTTTTTTGGTTGAAAACTGGACATTTAAGTATTAAATGTACTAACTGGAAATCCTATTCTCCCCCTTCTCCAGGGTCTTTGTAAGCAGATGCCCTTCCCTGGGCATATGTGCAGCTTTCTAAATTCACCCTGTATATCTGAATGTTTTCAAATGCCTGATTTCCCAAAGAAATGCTTCCCCGTTTTTCTCCCAGACATTAGGCTGTGATTGTCTATCAACCATAATCCTTTGCCCTGCATAGCTGTAGGTTTTTCATTTGTCTTATAATGTTTTTGAGCAATGCCCACCACTTTTTCATCTTGAGCGATTTATCTGTCAGGCAAGACAAAGATGAGTGTCTTTCTTCAGTCTTTTAGGGAACTCCTAGACAGGTTAGAACATCATCATTTGTAAAGAAGATCTGCTCTTCTTCCTCCAGAACCAGACACCAGAGTTGCAAACTGGGAACACGGGATGCCGTCTTCAAAACTGCCCCCAAGCCAGGGAGCTGCTGAGGCAAGGGCAACCTGAAGTGCCACTAACATTTTTTTTAACCCATTTGTGTTGCCAATTTTTTGTAAATTCAGCATTCATTGGGTTGCTATCAACTTTGGCCTATTTTCAAGAGTTATGATAAAGTTTGCTCTGGCAGTTTCTCCTTGTTTTTGATGCCTCTGAGGAGAGACAGGAATCTGGAGCTGCTGTTCTCCACCATTGTGCTGATGTCACTTGTGTATATGTTTGTTGGCACATATGTAAGGTGATCTTGTTTATAAATATGTCACCAGTGGTTTACAACCCTCTCCCTATTCCCAAGGAATACAGCATAATTATATTAGTTAGTCAATACAGCCAGCCAGACAACTCACTTTTAGGGCATGATCATAATCTCAATGTGTCAAATGTGGTTCTAACAAGGTTCTCCCACCACTGAGGGACTCCTAGTCAACTCCTTAGGGCACCTGTCAGTTCCTCTGTACTGACAGTTTCTGTCTAAAATTGGAAGTATGTTTCCGATTAATACTCAAGATTTTCTACAATGTGTAATCTGACGAGTATAACTTTTAATTATTTCCCTTTAATGGAAGAATTATCTAGCTATTTTGCATTAAAAATTACCCCCAAAACTTAGTGGCATAAATAAGAATAAATATCTGTTATCTTACCCAACTTCCATAAGAGGACTTGGGAAGTAGATTAGATGGCTTCTACAGGGACAGGGTCTCTCATGAGGTTCAATCATCTCAAGATCTGGCAGGGGCCAAAGGATTCACTTCTGAGATCGATCACTCACATGACTGGCAAGTTGGTGCTGGCTGTTGGCAAGAGGCCGCAGGACCTCATCACATGGGCCTCCCCAAAAGTTGGCCTGAGTGTCCTTACAGCTGGCTTCCCTCAGAGTGAGTGATCCCAAAGAGGACAGGATGACCTGACCTAAGAAGTCACACTCTGTCATTACTGAACTACTCCACTGGTTAAACAGTCTAACCCTGCTAGTGTGGAAGGGAACCACATAGGGATATGATGAAGCCAGATTCACTAGCAGCAAGCTTGGGAGCTGGCTACGATGCCAATATCCTCTTAGTCAACAGGTTCACCAACTCTCCCTCTCCTATTCATTGCTTCCTCCAAAGTCCATCCTCTTTGTTATGACCCTAATTCAGGTACTACTTAAGTAAAATTTCATGTTTTATTTATAGGACCTTGCTCTCCGGATAACATTCATAACAAGTATTCACTTATCGCTGCTATTATTCACTCTATTATTTGTCATATGTGTTAGACCTGACTTCAAAGTCCGGGATGGAGTATTGGTGTACATATGACAACTTGGACTTTGGACGAGGTTGCTCAAATCAGCAGAGTTAGGTACGCATTATACCACGTAAGTTTACAACCCAGAAAGCGTACGTCCTTCTCTGCTTCTTCCCCTTGTTGCTCATGCAGACACACCAGCTCAGTGGTAAACACCATCAACGCAGAACGAAAAGCTTTCTGAGTCAAGGATATGGTTTGGCTGTGTCCCCATCCAAAATCTCATCTTGAATTATGATCTCCATAATCCCCATGTTTTAAGGGAGAGAACAGGTGGACGTAAGTGAATTATGGGGGTGGTTCCCCCATGCTGTTTCGTGACAGTGAGGGAATTCTCATGAGATCTGATGGTTTTATAAGTGTTTGGTAGTTCCTCCTGCATTCATTGTCCTTCCCGCCAGCTTGTGAAGAAGGTGCCTTGCTTCCCCTTCCCCTTCCACCATGATTGTAAGTTTCCTGAGGCCTCCACAGCCGTTCTGAACTGTGAGTCAATTAAATCTCTTTCCTTTATAAATTACCCAGTCTCAGACAGTTCTTTATAGCATTGTGAAAATGGACAAATACAGTCAGGTTCGAAGAAGTCAGGACAATGGATGCACCACCTTCATATACTTAGGCCTGGAGACATAACTCATCCCTTCTCAAGAGTCTAATTACTGTCACTTTGGGCAGCCCTTTCTGTGCCCCAGGGTTCTATTTCTTTCGGCATTATGAGGCCTATAGCAGGACCGTCACACTCTGGAATGTCCTCTCTGACTTTTCTCATTTCAATTCCTCTCCTTGAAATATTTTTCCCTCATGCTCAAATTATGCCAATTGCTAAAGGATCAGCTCAAGTTCCACATTTTCTGTAATAGTTTTTCTGCTCCTTCCTGCTGTGCAAAGTACCTCATTATTTCAAGAATCCCCATGGTATTTCATCAGTAATGCTCTTATGGGACTTATCATCGTCATCCATGTACTAGAGTTATTTGTGTGTATTTCTTATATTCCCTAATATATTGTGAGTCCCGTAAGAGCATGGTTTTTGTCTAATTCATTTTTATGTCCCCCAAAGCACTTAGCAGTACCTTGCATGTGTCAAGCACTCAATAGATATTTTTGGAATAAATTTAAATATTCACCAATGAATATTTATAGGAATGCAGTCTCTGAATAGATATAGATCTTTATATTTGCATGTGCTGTAGACATATAAAAAGACGGACATGCATCATAGTTTATTTCATAGAAAATATTAAATTAATTAAACAAAGATAATGCTCCATTATGCCAAACTGTAGTACAAAGGGATACAACATTCTCTTTTTGATCATGTGCCTTCCTTTAGCCCATTAGAAAAATTAGGGATGCAATTTTGAGTTGTGGGACTTTCAGGTTTGACACAAAAGTGTATACCCGCATAGTGTTCACAGGGAAAGAGTACAAATAAAGGGATACAAACTACTTTTTTGAGACGATTTGCCCTTTAATTAGAGCTGACTGGTCACAGTTTGCCTAAAGGTGGTAATTCGGAATAGAAAGACCCTTAAGTTTCTTGAGGTTTCATAAAAATAAAGGTAAATGAGCTAGTTGGAAAAAATTTTATGCTAAGAATAGTTTGCCATCAAACATAAAGGCATTAAGCCTCTAGATTATACTGTGGTGGGACCTTCTGTGATTATGTTTTGGAAGTTAATAAAAAAATGTTTGCATGTATCATTCAGTCAGTCAGGAACTACATAATGGTTAAACATGGGGCACTCTTGAGCGTTTGATGAAAACCTGATTATCACAGTATTGGTGAAAAGATAAAAATGATATCTAAAGTTTAACAAACCTCATGTGGTTTAGTATATAACTAAGTAAGATATAACATTTGTGCAAGTAACTAATAGCATAATTCGAGTTTTTAAAAAGATAAAAAACTACAAGCCTTGAAATTTCAGAGTAGTCAGAAATTATTTTCATGGAAAGAAAGCATTTGAGTTGGACCCTATGAAGTCAAGAGGGAAGTTTAACAGTTGGAGACTGCACATGAAAGAATTCTAATGTTCAGACACAAAAAGTACAGTATTGATCATGTGATAGTTCAGTCTATCTGCAGGATGGAGAATATATAGAAGAATAAACTAGCTTAGGTGTCCACCCATGATGGCTCACACCTGTAATCCCAGCATTCTGGGAGGCCAAGGCAGGAGGATCACTGGAGCTCACGAGTTCGAGACCAGCCTGGGAAACATAGCAAGACCCCATCTCTATAAAAGAAAACAAAGTAGGTTAGGTGCTATAGAAGGCAGCAGAATAAGACTTGAGCAAACGCAATTCTAATTCGCATTTATAAGGTAACTGAAGATGTTGGGAAGAGTAATTTCTATTAAATTGTGGGAGTAGATTCCAAGATATTATTTAGCAGGTGGAAAGGAAATGAAGGTAGCAAAGGGAGATTATGGGGTTTGATGATAGAAAAGGAGAAAGAGATAAAACTGCATGTTGCAAAAAAGCAAGATTGAGGGCAGCATGTGTTTAAGACTAGGAAGCATTTGTAGGCAAAGTTGAGTGCCTAGAGATAGAGGGATTAAAGACAGACAGATAGGACATGATTGATGTAAGTATGACGAGAAGAAGGATCAAGAATATCTCTGGAGAATTTTACTTTAGAAATGGTTGAGGCATCGCCAGGTGCGGTGGCTCACGCCTGTAATCCCAGAACTTTGGGAGGCCAAGGCGAGCAGATCATCTGAGGTTAGGAGTTTGAGACCAGCCTGACCAATATAATGAAACCCTGTCTCTACTAAAAATATAAAAATTAGCCAGGCATGGTGGCATGCACCTGTAATTCCAGCTACTCAGGAGGCTGAGACAGAAGAATTGCTTGAACCCGGGAGGCAGAGGTCACAGTAAGCCAATATGGCACCATTGCCCTGCAGCCCGGGCAACAAGAGTGAAACTCCGTCTCAAAAAAAAAAAAAAAAAAAAAAAAAACAGAGAAATGGTTGAGGCATGAAGCAGCCATTTCCTCCTCCATGTCCAGGGGAAGTACAGAGTAGATGAATGTTTTGAGGAAAGGAGAAGAAAATTAGAGCTCAAATTAAGATGGCCTTAATCTCAGTTTAGTTAGAAACTGATGTAGAAATTGAGAGTTTGAGGTACTGCAGATAATTCATGAAAAAAACAAGAAAAGAAAAGAAAAGGCCTGAATAAATGAACAGGCAGGTAACCAGTTAAGGACAGATGGCATTCATTTTCTTTGAAGCCAATCATCATTATTTCTGACTTTCTTTAGTAACCTCACTGCAATATGGAAAGGATAATTTTGTAGAGCAAAAGGGGAAGTTTGGTAGAATATTTTAAAAAGATAAATTCCAATGTATTGTTAAAAATATTTAAAATATTTTTAAAAGCTAATGGTCTTCTTCTAGCATATTCTTTAAGCTTTTATGCTTCATAGGTAGTCATTTTACATGTTTGTAGCTTAATAGGATCAGGCAAAAATACTGTCATCAGATTTTTTTTTGAAAATGCATGTCTCTTAATTAGCTGGTAAGCAGTTTCATTTTATATAAACAAGCTACTTTATTGGGCATCTAAAATTAACTAATATATTCAGAAAATATGGCATTCATTTTTGCTCTAGGCTCCTAGATTATGAAAAAATATGGTAGATTCATTCATTCACTCATTTCTTCATCCATCACATGGGTGGTGCTATTACAGTCAGAGAGCAAAAGGAGGAAAAACAAAACCCCATATAATCCTTAATTCCAGGGAGCTTACAGTCTGATGCCTTACATTATCTTCTTTACATATACACTCCGTAAACAAAAAGCAAATAATACGGGCTTGTCGAGAGTGATTCCAATTTTTTAAAAAGTCTAATTTGGCAGATGATAAATGGAAGAGCATTAGATCACATGTTTAGGAATGGCAAAAATTGACATTCGATCAAGACCTATTTTGAGTACGAATGGAGCTAGAAAACTATAAAACAATCCAGCCAATGGTAGGCTCTACCTTCTGTGAAATATCCTTAAAACCACAAATATGCCTGACTGGTGACCTGATCATCAATGTGATTATGATTAGCAAGGCAATGGATACTTTAGATCCATGTCTGAACATCCTGTAGAAACTACTGCTCTTATTCATAAATCATGGTATAAGACAGAAACACATGGTGGCTTCTGACCAGTTTTTTTCTCTCTCAGTTATTAAAGCAGCAAGGTCAGAGGCACAGAGATAATAACACGTGGGATGAACGTTCACCTAAAAGGATTTGTGGGAGAACACAGGACAGAACAAGTGAAGCACTTACCCAGTGCCTAGCACATCCGCTAAACTCCTACAGCTTGCTTATTATTTTAAAGTCATGTTGATTTGATGCTTATAGGTTAGAATCATTTCCATAAACTCTCTCACTGATACTTTGTAAAATAACAGATGAGTAATTAAAAAGCTAGAAATTGGTTGATGGTAGGTGGGTGGGGACCAGATAGAAGCAGGGAACATGGAGGAGAGAAGCCGAAATAGTTTACATGGTTCATCTTCTAGTCACTGGCCTTAGAAAACACTTTCATTAGTAGAATGAGTGACTTCACTTAACCATTTTCCGAAGCAATGCCAATGAGAAACTGACAGTCAAGATCCAAATTTAGATACTGATAATAGCTCTTCATGGCCTGTAGATATCCTAAAACAGCTAAATTTTGACCAAGGAAAAGGATAGAAAGCTTTCCTTCTGGGTAGTTGAGTTTTTAGAGGAAATTGCCTAAAGTAGAAATTCAGTATGTCATGCTTTCTTTCCTGAGAGAAGAAAATTGAGGCAACATTGAGAATAATAGCCTATTCTCTAACTCTTAAAGTTGTATACTGTTTACTAACATTATAGCTGCATTAATAATTAGGATAATTATTTATATAGACAAGGAGACACAGTAATTAAGATATTTTAAAGTATAGTGCTCGAAATAATTCTCAGCTATGAAGGAAAAAAAGTGACTTTGTAATTTTTAAGTATTAAATTGGCAGTTTCCGGGCAGATACTCAGTATTCCTTATTTGTGAGTCACAGTTGAAGAAAACAATTATTTCAAATTACCAGAAAGCTCAAATAATTTCCTGGAACCCAGGGAAAAACTAGAATGTGAATACAATCTTCTGTATCTTACATAATATTTAGAAGAAAGGTAATTTTTGTTAATTTGGAAATTTTGGGGGAGGATTGAAACAATGTATTTCTCTTTTTTTGTTTTTAATGAAAATAGACTTGTTAGGGTCAACAAATCAGACCTCTTCAGTAAAAAAATAACTAATAGTTAAAATTCTTATATTAGCTAAGTTAAAAATATGGCTTTCCGACTATAGAATGTTTTTAAATTTTAAATATAAATGCACAATTTTTTTACTTTTCTTTTTTTTATAAATGATGTGTTTATCTCTTGATACAATTTGATTATTAATCCCTTGTCAGATGGGAAGTCTGCAAATATTTCCTCTAAAGAGTTTAATTTCCTGTTATATTTTATACAAAGATGAGATGCAATATGTTGAAGTTTTTCTTATAATCATCAAAACAGCAGGCATATAAATATCTTCTTCTTTTGAACTAAGCCTACGTGAAAGGTAGGCTTTAAATAAATTAGACCCTGAATTTATGTTTATGTATTTCAATGTGAAACCACGTTTTTTTTTATTGTTCAATTCTAAAAATACAAATAGCTGAGTGTATGCTAGATACATTGGCATCTACTTATGTAGTCTGTTATTTCCTGTTGGGACATGTTCTGTGGGAAGGGAGGAACAACCCCAGGAAGAGATGAGGTTATATGTTTAATGCTATTCTGGACATCAGAAAATTTAATTTTCTGATTAAAGAGATGAGGTTATGTGTTTAATAGCTATTCTGGACATCAGAAAATGTAATTGATTGGGAATACGCCTGTGGTAGGTTGCCTGGAGATGTTCCCTCACGATTTCTGCCTTGTGGTATTGATCTCCTTATGTAATCTCTTCCCACTGAGTGTGGGCTGGGCTTACTGACTCATTTCTAGAGAATAGAATATGGCAGAAGGGGTGGGATGCCAGTGGTGAGCTTAGGATAGTAACAGGTAGTGGCTCCCAGTTGGACTTTCTCTTGGATCCGTCATGCTGGGGAGTTGGGATCAGCCCTATGGAAAGGCCAAAGTGGTAAAACAAAGAACCGAGACACAGTTGAGCAGCTCTCAGGGACCTGAGGACCTTACCTCAATGTCCTATGAGAAGCCCACTAACAGCCACATGCGTGAGCTTGAAGAGGCTCCTTCAGCCCCAGTCAGGTCTAAACACTGCAGGCTCAGCCAGCATTTTCATGCAACATCATAAGTAAGGTGGACAAGGTTAGTGAATAAAAATGCAGAACACCCTGACAACTTTGAATTTCAGATAAATATAATTTTTAAAAGTTTGAGTATGTCTCATGCAATGTTGTAAACACACTTAGATCAAGAAATTATTTGCTGTGTATCTGACATTCGAATTTAGTCTATGTTTTACCTGGAAGACCTGGAGATCAGATGCTTTGAGCTGGAGGCAAAGCTAAGTCACACTCAGATTCCTGACCCACAGAAATTGTGAGATAAAGAAAAAAAACCACTGTTCAAGCTGTGAAGTTTTAGAGTAATTTGTTGTGCAATAATAGACAACTAATATATTACCTAATAATTGTGTGAGGGTCCACACAGGCTCTCAAGGTTGACAAAATTGATTGACTGTGTTTTAATTGGTCTCTCAAGTGCAGAACCAATGATTATACTGTTACTTTGCCTGTCTCACCAGGATAGATGACAGTTTATTACCTTGGAGATGAGATACATAATTTGCATTTAAACACTCTTAATTGATACATTCATTGCCCCATTAGAGAGATGTTTGGTGAAAAAATATAGATTCTTTTGAAATTTTAATTTTTAAAATAATTTACTTTAAAAAAGGAGATCATAAAAGTTAATAGAGTAACACTTAAAGAAGGTCAACACTGGCTGTTTTGAAGACAAAAATAGTAACTTTGTATAATTTTTGTAATCGTATGCATGTCTTATACATATCAGCTGTTGTTGAAATCAAAGATTTTATACTGCATGTAAGGCACCTTACACTAATCCATCAGTTATCCAGGTTCAGCAGAGGAGCAGCATCTTTCAGTCTTCTCTTTTCTCTCCATTCTTTTCTCTGTTTCTCTTCTTATTTTTTTGGCTTCCAAGCAGATAAGACCTCTACAAATTCTGCCTGCTCCATGACCACGGTCTACTTACTGATCTCCCTGTCAATATTCTCTTACATTCCCAGTGTGCCAATATAATACCAAAGGATCCATCTTTCTAAAATAGTATAATTATCATACCACTCCCAACTCTAAAAGCTTTTGTTGCTTTCCATAACCCAAAGAAAGGGCAGAAAAATAATTGGCCTGTAAGCAATAACTACTGATCATATGGCTTTAACCTTTTGTTTCTTTTGCTTTGCCTACTATTTTTTAAATTAATTAATTAATTTATTTTAGAGACAAGGTCTCGTCTTTTCACCCAGGCTGGAGTGCAGTGGTATGAACATAGCTCACTGCAGCCTTGAACTCCTGGGCTCAAGCAATCCCCCTGCCTCAGCCTCCCATGGAGTTGGCACTACCATGCCCAAGTAATTAAAAATTATTTTTTTTGGTAGAGATGGGGTCTCATTTCATTTCCCAGATTGATCTTAAACTCCTAGCCTCAAGTGAGCCTCCTGCCTCTGCCTCCCAAAGCAATGACATTACTGGTGTAAGCCACCATCTTGCTTTGCAAGATTGTCTTATCCTGTTATACCGTTGCATCACCAAAGTCATTCACTGGTGCATTTGGTGCTATAGTTCCGAAAAGAAAATGACTCTGTTGTTACACAGGTGTGTGAAATGCACACATTGTCTCCCATTTGCATCTTCACTGGTGGGGTTCTGTTTAAAGACTGCAATTTCACCAGTACAAAATTATGTAGGAAAGGGAAGTATGGACTATCAAAATTTAGAAAAAAAATCAAAACAGATCACTGGACCTCAGTGAATGTAGGTTCTTCTCAGATGTCTCCAGGGTGGTGACTATTAACTTTTTTGGTATTACAGAAGCTCATGAGCATGACAATTCCTCTCCCCCCAGCAAACTGCAGGGAACTACCCACCAAAACTTGCAAATGGTTGAGGGTATCCATGCCTGCCCTGGGACCCTGGGAGGTTGGAAGATGCCATGCTCAGCACCACCGCTCTAAGAAGTGCCCTCTTCTCTCTCAGAAAGGCCAACCCTGTTCTGTTCTATGGATCCCAGCAAAAAGAGCCTTATTTCACCAGAAATAGTCAAACATTATGTGTAGTGTCTAGCACATAATGTGCCTTTCATCATTCTTCTTCTCCTGATATATGTGCTATAGAAGAGTCTCTTAAAAATGACTATTCAATCATTAGGAACAAAAACATCCTGTTCTTAACAGCTCTTCTAGGACAGGCTTTTGTGATAGTTTAATTCTTGATGCAGTTTCCAATAATCCTGGGCCACTGTTTAAAAGGAAGTAAATTTGAGAACGTTATTAATAAAATGTCTATAATGTAGATGGAATATATTTTTCCTCCTCTATACTAGGTTCATGGCTGAGGCGCCTATAACAAATGACAAGAGTAAAAGCATGCAAATCTATTTAATATAAGTTTTATGTGACACTGGAGCCTTCACACAAAAATGAAGGCATCCCCCCAAAAGAGCAGGTAAACCTGAGTATTTTTATGTCAGGTTTAATGTTAAGAGTACACAATGTGAAGAAATAGGAGGACAAAACAGTATGACCTATTGGTATGGACTTGGGGAAACATAACAAGGTCTGTTTGTTCAGGTTCTTCTTGGATTTCCTGTGTCTTTTGCTCCTTTCTTCTGGGTATGGGGGAGTGCATAAGAATATTATGACCTGCTTCGGGGTAAGCTCTGAACATTCTTCCTAGGTTTTATAACCAGCCTCAAAGGAAAGAGACAGGGGGAAGATGTGAGTGACCTTTCTGCTTCTGCTGTTTTCTCAAATGCCAAGATGTCATATTTTGGGTAGCATGTCCTGAACCCCATCAAAGGCATGCCAATGCGATATACTTTCTCACTGATGAAAACATGCAAATGCCTTTTTTATTCTCATTTTTATATTGTAGCTTATACACGTATATGTATATATGACTCCAGCTTTCCTTAGTTTTAACAGATGTGTTGACATTTTGAAGCGACTCATGATTTACACCATTTGTTTTCTTGCCTGAAACTTTCCTCAAGGCTTTTGATTTGATTTTGATAGTCTATGAATTGAATACAACCTTTGGATGGCTGAGAATATATTTTAATACTAATTTATACTTTCTTGATGATCCTACAAAGTCATTGCATGAACTGTATCACACAAAACAGGAACTATTAAGCAAACTCACTTCATTACAGTTGTGAAATGAACAGAATTTTATAAGGAATCATATAAATGTAAGAGAAGAGATAGCTCCAAAAAATACTGACAATGAATTTCCCTTTTAAAAAAAAGTCCAAGGTCTGCTTATTTTGTTAACAAACATGTTAAGTTTATATATGTACCTGTGTGTATACATTTATGTGCATATGGTATATATATGCATAAATATGATATTGAGACATTCATGTCTTTGCATGTACTTTATGCTTATTTTATTAGCCTTCAAATGAAGTACACTTTCTCTCTAAAACCCAAGCACTGGGTTAGGAAGTTGGAGACCTGCCTGAATGTGAGTTCTGAGGTCTCATGATTATTTTTACTTATAATGTATAGAGTTATGTGCTCATAGTAATTCATTTGTCAGAAAGTTCATCAACAAAGCATAGCTTGCCATGAAAGCTTAGGTTTGAAATTAGAGTGTGAGATATTCATATATATATATATATATATATGAATACATATACATATATATATGTGTGTGTGTATATATATAGAGTCCAGTAGCAGAAGAGAAGGAACTACATTTATTAAACACACACTTATACAGACACAGGGCTCTGAGGGTTTACTTTATTTGTATCAGACCATCTTGAAAGCTATATATTCATTTTCAGCTGCTGACTAACAAATTATTACAAACTTAGCTGCTTAAAATGACTCCTACTTGCTGTCTTGCAATGTAGATTAGGGCCTGAGCACAGCCTGGCTGGCTTCTCAGCTCAGGGTCTCAGCCAGGCTGTGTCCTCCTCTGCAGCCCAAGTCATCTAGCCTCATTCAGGCTATTGGACCAATTCCATTGTCCCTGGCTGTGTCCCACAGGCTGCCAGTGGAGGGCTGCCCTCAGTTTGCAGAGGCCTCCCACATTTCCTGCCTTTGACTCGTCCATCTTCAAAGGCCAGAACTTCTTATACATCAAATACCACCCCTGCAGGGTTCAACTCTTTCTAACTTCCTCTTCTACTGCCAGCCAGTTGAAACTCTAGTGCGATTAAGTTACGCCCACCCAGATAACGTCTCTATATTAAGGTCAAATGGTTAGTAACTTTAACTACAGCTACACAATCTCTTTTGTCATGTAATGTTACATAACCTTGAGGGTAACATCAGTGGTAGAGGTCTTGGAGATATCTTAGAATTCTGTCTAATACACACTACCAAATGAAGAAGAATATTATTATTTCATACATAAGAAATCTGAGACAGATGCTTCATAACGTACCTAAGAACATACTACTTAAATTTGGCACAGCTGATACTGCCTTTAACAGTTCTTTAAAAATATAACTATCAACAAAGTTTCCAGTTTTCCTTATTTTTATCCTTGACTGAAACCTCACAGAAAATTCATGGAATCAAAATAATTTAATTTTATATTTAAAGTTATACTTAAATATGAATTTCTATACTGAAAATCACACATAACATCTTGAAATAACTTTAACTTAATCCTTCGTTCACTCTTCTGCTAAATACATAATTTTTATTAACTTCATATTAGCACTTTACTAAGTACAGATGGTACATTTACCAAAATATATGCAATAGTTTTATGTATTAAAATTTATAGTTTTTCCTATTTTGAGCCCCACTTAAAAATTAACATAGTATGTACTGCATGTGTTGCCTTGAGAAATGAAATTGCAGTAAAATTGGTCTTTGGGATTTGTTCTTGGAAACCATTAATGATTCAGATGAAGGAATGATCAAAAGTTTGACATAGAAAGAAATTAAATTGTCAATATTCTGAAAAAGGCTTGATTATTCCTGGAACAGAAACTTTTACAGTTTGATGGCCTCATATAGGCGGTCAGTTTCAAATAATCCGACATCATTCACAATTGAAAGTGATGTTATAAGAAACACATTTCTTCCTTATGTAATAAAATAGAATTGCTGGTAACATCACAAGTGTTCTCCACATCTCCTCCCTCTGTGGAGGTCTCTTTTCTCTTGGAATTACTGCCTGACATAGACCAACGATACTCTTGCCTTTACATTTTTGAGTGACTTGCTGTCATTACCTGTGTAGAATACAATATAGTGGGGGGAAAAGGACAATCTTAGTTGTTCTGGTCTAAATATTTCCCAGAGATATGCATGACTGTAGCATGGGCTGGGCTGTCTGGCAATGTCTTCATTTCTGATATGGGATGCACAGTGGAGCCTGGCTTTCAGTGTCTCTAGAACTCAACCCACCCAACTTTCTACACCAGGATGTTTACTAAGCATGTGTTACTTCATGTTCTCATCTGTTTCGTTTTACACCTGGGTTAACTGAGGTCCACAAGTCATAGTGTTCCACTGTAGGGCTAGGCCTAGAATTCAGGTTTCCCCATAAGCACTTGGCTCTTGGCCAAGACTCCCCTCCACCATGCTTTGTGCATTTTGTTTTCCCTCCAAATCCAGCAGGCAGTCAATAAATATTGTTAGGTCCAAATACGTGTATCCATGTATGTGTATATTTATTTATCTACATACACACACGTAGTTATAGGAATCTGATTCTTCTACAGAATGAAGTCCAAAAACGAGAGGGTGGGAAACTTAGAGTAATGGGAAAATAACCTAAATAAGAAGAAATGATGCCAAAAAGAAAATGAATGTTTGTGTGACAGTGTGAAACCTTGTCAGCACTACAGGCAGCCATCTATTTTCCAGGATGGGTGTACACAGAGCACTCTGTTAACCTGTGATGAACAACCTTATATCCTTTTGTAGAATAAAAATGTAATTTAATTAATTTTAAAGGGTAACCTAATAGGGATAGGTTTTTATGTAAACAAACCCACAAAACACATGTATGTCTTACCTGTGCCAAAGTAAACCTGGGACTAGCCAGGTAAGTACAACCGTCAGTGTGATAGAAGGAAGCTCTTTGAATGGAAAGGAGATTCTCACCACCTTTTCAGCTCGCTTATGCAATTTGTATGTTACATCGCCCTGGTTGCTGAACCTTGCCTTTTGTTAGATTGCTTTGCGAGAGCATTTAACCTTTATGTCTTCTTTGCTGATCTTAGGAATAGAGATTAGAACACTTTATACTATTTTCAGGAAGCTTGAGAGAAGAAACAATAGTTTCTTCTCTAATGGTTATCTGAAATAACTACTTCCCAGCACCTAGAGAAAACACAAATCATATCCTTTCTATAGTTCTAGACTTTGTCACACAGATACTATGATACTGATTTCTTTAAGAGGTAGTTTTTATTTAGTCTATGTTTATATAATTTACTTATGGAAAAGATGACAACAAAGTTTCAATATATTAATTACATGGGTAAAATTACCTCATATTCATAGAACAAAGTAATGTAAAAATGTCTTTAAATATGTTTCCATTTAAAAAAAAAAAAAAGTAGGCCAGGCATGGCGGCTCATGCCTGGGATCCCAGCACTTTGGGAGGCCAAGGCGGGTGGATCATCTGAGGTCAGGAGTTTGTGACCAGCCTGGCCAACATAGCGAAATCCTGTCTCTACTAAAAATACAAAATTAGCCAAGTGTGGTGACGCTTGCCTGTAGGGAGGCTGAGGCAGGAAAATTGCCTGAACCTGGGAGGATGAGGTTACAGTGAGCCAAGATTGAGCCACTGCACTCCAGCCTGGGCGACAAAAGTGAAACTCTGTCTTAAAAAAATAAATAAATAAAACATAAAGTATACAGCGTGCCTTAAAATTGTTTCTTAAAATGAAATTTGGCAGTTAAATTAATGTTTTAAAAAAATACAGTGAACAAAGGTAATTAAGTGGTATGTTAATAATAACCAAATTCTGTAATGTGGCTAAAGAATAATAGAGAAATTTAACAAATCAATGCAAAAAAGACAAGCAACTCAATAGAAAGTTAGAAAAAGTTATGCATGGGCAATTCATGGAAGAAGAGTAATTGGTGAAAAATATATTAAAAAGTTACTTAATCTCATAATCAGATAAATAGCCAGAATCAAAACACTTTTGTAATCAAGTGATTGGCAAAATAAAAAAGGTGGATAACATCTAGCTTTCATAAAGGTGTGTTTAACTACGTTTTTCAAAAGGCAATAGCCTTCTCACATGATGGACAATGTTTAGAAAATTTCTCCTACAGTAATATTTCTGTAAGCTCACAAAAACTCTTATGCAAGCCTATTTAGTGCAACAGTGAAAGAGTGAAAAATTAGGAACTACCTGAATATCCAGTGATCATGGAATGGTTAATTAGGTTATGAAGCATGCATGCAACTATTTAAAATGAGCAACATATAATCCCATCAATGTCTAAAACATCATCAATCCAGAAAGCAAATTAATAGAATAACACTAATGTGATTCAATGCATACATTAGAAATGACAAATGCAAAAACATAAATAGCTGCACAGATGCATATAAACAGAAATGCACAGAAAAGCACCTGGAAAGATAAACATCGAACTATCAATAGTTGTTCCTTCCAGGGCAAGGGGTAGAAACTGATGCTGGGTTGGGGTGGAGGTTGCTACAAAGGGCACTTTGTTCTTTTTTTTCTCACATATACCTCTATATTTCTGAGCAAACAATTTTTAGTGAAGATGAAATTATGTACTCTTTGTGTAATTAACAAATAAAAGAAAGACCCATGCCTCCCTTAATGGTAAATTGTATAAAGTTTACGCTAGCACTAGCTACGAAGGAGAGCAAAACAAAATAACCCATATTTCCCCACCTCGTATGCTTTTCCCAATGACTTTCTGATAGACGTTAGTTAATTTAATCTTTAAAACAAACGTGATGAGAAACAAATCATTTATGTATATAAACCAATGATTGTAAACCAGTTTTTTAATTAATTGCTTACATAAAATGGCCACAATAATTATTAAGTTGGCAATATAATTGATTAAAAAATTTAATTTGCCACAATTGAAAAGATTCTATTAAGTCATTATGGAAAATAAAGATTATAACACAAAAATAATGGCATCATTCTCACATTGGGGAATTTGAATATCATGAATAGAGAAAAAGATTTAAAGACTCATTCTTCTTTTTAAAATATTTATATCTGAATCTACCAAATGTACTCTTTGCATTAATCAAATTAAAGTTGGCCACAATTCCATAAGGCCTGGTATGTTATGTTAGGAACATGGTTCCTAACATAAAAGATGGGCATCAGCTATTACTGTGAGGTACCTGTGTGTATCAATGAGGCAGAGGGAAAATTTTAGTTTACCCAACATGTTTTTAATCTAGGAAAAGGGCCTACCATAATTTTCCTAGGAAAGAGATATAATTGGATGGGTTGTATGGACCATTGTATTAGTCCATTTTCTGCTGATCAGTCCATGTCTGCTGATGAAGACATAGCTGAGACTGGGTAATTTATAAAGGAAAAGAGATATAATGGACTCACAGTTCCACATGGCTGGGGAGGCATCACAATCATGGCAGAAGGTAAAAGGCACGTCTGACATGGTGGCAGGCAAAGAGAGAATGAGAACCAAACGAAAGGGGTTTCCCCTTGTAAAACCATCAGCCCTCATGAGACTTACTCACTACCATGAGAAAAGTATGGAGAAACTGCCCCCATGATTCAGTTATTTCCCACTGGGTCTCTTCTACAACGCGTGGGAATTATGGGAGCTACAATTCAAGATGAGATTTCGGTGGGGACACAGCCAAACCATATCAAGCATTAACAAATAAGTTGGTTACAGTGGCCATAAAGATATGTGGTCACTTGCATGCTCAGAAACTTAAATGAATCAAAATGGTTTCTGTAATAATCAAGCAAAGATTCATTTCATAGACACATCAGCTGTGAGTCCACTGAGATGTGTGTGTGTGTGTGCATGCATGTGTGTGTGTGTCTGTTAGCATTTTGTGGGGTGTTGGGAGCCTACACATTTATACACAAAGAATTGAGCCCTTCCGCTGGGTTAAAAAGGAGTTCCCCTAGGGTGACCAATGATCTTGGTCAGGAACAGACTGAAGGGTTTCAAGGGATGCTGGACTTTCCCGAAGTCTCTGGGAAGTCCCTGGCAAGCCAGGACGGATGGTCACCCCAACCCCTCAACCCCTCAACCCCTCAACCTTTCCTCACCTTTGCTCCCCATTGAAGGGCCTTGCTCCTACTATTAAACATTTAAAGGTAGAGCCCTGCATCATCCCTTTACAAGCAACAAGTCTGTGATTCTCTTTATTAATCAGATACTCACACATTGGGAACCATGTGCATACATCACAATGATGGCAAACATTGTAAAGTGACTTGTTACCTTGATTTCCATGATCTATTTTGGTCCCCATGTACAATGAAGTGATCTTGCTCAAGAATGAGAGAGAAAGAGAGAGCCTGTGGGCTCTGCAACTTAATATGGTTCCATGGGCTATCTTTCGCCCTGATACTGTTGGGAAAAATGGAGCATCTACCCCATCAGGTAGCCTAATTGATGTACTTGAATAAACAGTGCTTATTCTTGTCATAAGGTGCATTTCTGCATATGTGTGAAGAAATCATGTTTTCTGAGGGAAATGATTGTTTTTTGTGCCTATAACACATACATTTTGGAAGTGAATTAACTCGTCTAGAGAAACAGATACATGGAGGTGACTACTGTTTTGGTTTGATGTATAGTATAAGCATTGTCCAGAAGAAATGCTGCAGCTTCCATATGCTTTTCTTTTCTTTCTTTCTTTTTTTTTTTTGAGACAGAGTTTTACTCTGTCACCCAGGCTGGAGTGCAGGGGTGCGATCTCAGCTCACTGAAACCTCCGCCTCCTGGGTTCAAGTGATCCTCCTGCCTCAGCCTCCTGAGTAGCTGGGACAACAGGCACATGCCACCACACCTGGCTAATATTTGTATTTTTGGTAAAGATGGGGTTTCGTCATGTTGGCCAGGCTGGTTTACAACTCTTGACTTCAGGTGATCCACCCACCTCGACGTCCCAAAGTGCTGGGATTACAGGCGTGAGCCACCATGCCTGGCCTTCCATATGCTGTTCATGGTAGCTTGTTTTACTTGTTATAATATGTAGAAGTGTGCTCAATTTTATTTGTTTATTTATTTATTTGGATCCTAAGCTTGTACACAACTACAGAAATAGCAAATAATTAATGTGATTTGCTGCCCCTGATCTATTTCCATACCTGGATACTCTGTTGAAATGGAGGGCACAGGAGAGGCGGGCAGAGACAAGTCCTTAGGCCTATAAACCTGTGCCTTGAAATTTTCAAATTGAAACTGCAATAGTAAAGATTCCTTCTAATGTATTTATTTTATTAGTTTGATAAAGAAATTAGTGATTTATTTGCTCAAGTAACTGGAAATCCAGAGGCAAGTTCATCTCTAGGGTGACCTTAATCAGTGGCTACCGCCCCTGTTCTCTGTATCTTCTGCCATTTTCTTAGTGTGACCTCAATATGTGTTAGTTTCATTCACAGGCTGCCTACCCCCAGGTGGTAAAACACTCACAGCAGGTCCTACACATCATGATGTCCAGAAAAATACAGAGAGAAACCCACTGTTCCAGACTCCCCAGCAGTAGTTCTGAGATTTACCTGATTGTACCATTTTGGTCCTATGAGTACCCTTGAACTTGACTGTTGTCAGGATTTGAGGATGGCGGCAGCTTCTCCCAAAGTATATGAGTCAGAGTGTACAGCAAAATTAAAATCATTGCTGATGGGATGGGGAGGAGAAGAATGGCCATGCAGCCAACAGCATTCATCAAGGGAACTGAGGTCACATGTGACATGGCAGCATCCAGGGATGGGCCTGGAGGTTGGAAGGTGCATGGGTGTGGAGACGTGGTGGAGGGAAAGTACAAGGTGTGGAGTCAGAGCAGAGGGAAGGTAAAATGAGAGAGAGATTTCTATCTAATTCCACCCTGATGTCACCTGCCTCCTTCCTCTGGGAACCCCAGACAACAGGACTGTATGTTTAAAACATTTGTATTTATTTACTTTTTAGTTTTACCCACCAATTAGCTCAGATACGTTAACTACTCTAACAAACAAGTCCAAAATTTTAGTGGTTTCACAAATTAAACTCTTCCATTCAGTACAGAGCAGGTGACCTTCTCCTAAGAAGTGATTCAGGAACCCAGGCTCCAATAAGCCCATGGAGATAACCATCTTTGAAATGTGACAGAAAAGAAAAGAAGAGAGGATCCTGCATGGGAGAATTTTACAGCCCAGACTTGGAAGAGAAGAATGTTAATGTCATTTGCATTCCATTGGCTAGAACCCAGGCTTGTTTAGAACTCCTTAACTCCCTAACCCTGGGTAATGTGGTTAAATTAGAACCCAGGAAGAAAGGAGAAAACAGAGCTAGCTACACACTGCTGTCAGCCACAGATAGCTATCATGTGTAATTTCAGAAAATCATGGTTGTCCAGGTCATCTGACTTCAGAATCAAGATTTTTAAAATGTAAGGACAATGAGGAGAGGAGGAACATTTTCATGACCTGCTAAGTTATCCTGAAATAAGCCAATACATCAGTCTGTTTACAAACCATCACTGCTTCTATGTTTAAATTAAGGAATGGAAGAAACAGAGCTGGAAAATCAGAGTGGGGGATTTTTATTATAATGTAAATTGATGAGTGCTCTGAAAACCAAAACTCTGCAAGCAAGTTGCACTGAAGTTGAAAAAGTTCATGTTTTACCAGAACGTTACCCATATCAAATAATCTTACCTGACTTTCAAAGTGTTACAGTACTCTATTTCCAACATGCAGGATCTGTGTCACAAATGATGGCAGCTCATCAAGAGAAGACAACCATTTTTAAACCTCAGTCTTCTGGAATGCATTTGCAACCGTTTGCAGCAGACTGTTTCACAGAACTAGTTATTGGCTACATGCAATAATTTTAACGACGACTTCATCCATGTTATCTTACCTAATTATGCCTACCTTAACTGGAGATTGTGGGACAGTTAGATCTAGGTTTAGTCATAAACATGACAACCCAACCTCATTTTAACTTCTACTCCGTCTTAGCTTATGTATATGATGCAATTCAAAGACCCAATTAAGTTCTATCTTCTTAATGAAACTTTCCATGTCTCTTCCATGTTTCAGAGCTATGCCTCTTTTCAAATACCACTAATTCATTTGTGAAGAAAATCTTTATTGAGTTGCTATCAAGTACCAAGTAATGACAGTAAAGCAGTGAGTGAAATAGATGTAGTGCTTGCTCTCATGGAGTTTAGAGCTGTGGATTTTATTCTTAAATATGTGATTTTATATGTAAACGATACTTTGAAACATCTTGAAGATGAGGAATATTGTTAGCTTTCAAGTAGCTGCTATATTGTCTGCATGGACTCTCTACTACTCATAGGTGCTAAGTGAGAAACTGGTCAATTGGTTCAGATAAGTATATATGTTCAGATAACTATATATGCCTCATCTACCTTAATAAAAACATTGGAAACCATTTGAAAGCAGGTAACTCTGCAACTAATTTTACTTCTGGTAGTAACTATTGTGAATTGACTTGTCATTTTTGACTCTTCTACTGATTTGTTCATTCCTTTGTCTGTGACAAGTCTAGGACTAGACTAATGTCAGACAAAAGAAACTCATGTACTCACTCACTCCAGCAATGTCCTCATGCCTCTCAGTGTCCTGTGAGCATGATAGCAGACTCAGGGAACAAACAAGTCTGCAAGACCCCAGAGGCTCAGTGACAGATCTTGAGGACATTGTACACAACATTTGCCGTTTTTCCTGATCTCTGACCTACAAAAGCCAGAGGATCCAGAGCAGAAATTCAATGAATTCAGTGATAGATCCCTGGGACTCCTGATATCAGGTAAAGTTATAGAAAATAGTTATCGAAGACCCATTACTTGTAAGACACTCTGCTTGGCAAAGATGCATAAAGCAAAAGACTTTACATCAAAAAGTTTATCAGCACGTGAAGGAAAAGGGGAAAGGGCACACGTGGCCAGGAGCAGCACAGAAGCATACGGCACACTTTCCCCTGATGCAGAAAGGAAATCTTGGGGTTATGGAAGTTCAGGGTAGATGTAATCGAGGAAATGTAATGAAGGAAAGATTTCCTTAAACATGTGACAATCACAGGGTCATATACATGGTATATGAGTCCGTTCTCACATTGCTATAAAGAAATACCTGGGCAGGGCCCAGTGGCCGACTCCTGTCATATGGAGCCACATATCCTGTTTCATCATGAGCATACTTCAAGTATTGAAAGGCAGCTTAGAGTTCTTTCTGTGTCTGTGCCACCTAAACATCTTCAATCCCTTAAGCCTTTCATAAACATGTTTCCTTTTGTAGGCCACTCATCATTCTAGTCTTCTTGCTTCTGGAAGCTTTTCATTTTGTCAATATAGGATAAGAATGGAACTCAGTACTCTTCATGCAGTGTCATTAGTGCCAAGATCACTGCAGCATATTGGCTTCTGCATCACCCTGATGGATTCTCTCAAGCTTATCTGGTTAGCTGTGGGTAAATAAATAACGTTTCATGTATTTACACAGATAGGTTGTGGGCTGGGAAGGGACTTTTTGCTTAGCCTAATTAAACTTTGTGATTGGAGATTTGACCAATCTTACCAGCTAATTATGAACTTTTGACTCAGAGGCCATTACCTCTCTCTAGCTGCAGGAATGAGATAGGGCAATGTAAACATTGTGTTTTATCTTAGATTTCAAACGTGTTTGGAGGCAATAGGAGTGAGATCCTTCATTGTAAAAACAAAACGATGTTCATTTTGCTTGAAATACTGATTTAGCAATCAAAATTAAAAATAAAATATAAAAATAATGCCCATATTTATTTCATTAGAAGTTATTAAAATTTATCTAATTTCTGTTGATTTTACCTATAATCAGATACATGGCAATGTATGGAGATAACTAATAAGGTCCAAATCAAATTTTCTTTGAGGTCTTTTGCCATTACCAAATGAGAGGGTACATTGTTTCTCAAAAGTATATTCTATGTGAAGCAAATTATCTTTTCCCAAAACTACTCCCATTCAATATGAACTAGACTGGACTCACTTATATATTTGTTTACTGTTTGTATAAAGTGTGACCTTTCTCTATTTATTAATTGCAACAGAAGCCTATTTCACTATGTAAAGGAGCTCTGCAACTTGCTAAATGCTTCTAGCCAAGCATGAGTTGCTGAGAGCTGAATTCTCCCTTGTATTCTAGTCCCGGTAGGAGAAAGACTTGCAGAGGCCACAGGAAAGCTCTGAAGCTCTCCAGAGTGCTGCGTCACCACCCCCATCCCCTACCTCCCACCACCATCACAGTCCCCACAGTCCCCCAGAGCCAGCCTTTCTGTGGTCACATGACTCACAGGGAATGGTTTGCTCTGCAGAAACACCTGCACATGCCTGGCCACCTCAGGGCCTCCAGTGCTGGGAAATGGGTCGCTGACCTCTTCACAGATAGGAGACTTCCCTACCACAGTTTCTCAAGATCAAGGAGAGAAACGCATTTCAATGATTCTCTGAGGGCCCTTAAAACTATCCCAGAGGTTTTTTCTAGAGCCTAGATGATATCAAATTCAAAGCAGAAAAAAAAAAAAAAAAAACCAGAAGAAACAATTTTCAAATCTCATTAGTGCTCAGGATAGCTCTTTTACACACTCATATTTTCTCCAAATATTAAGAATATGTTAGATGGATCAAGTATTCTAAATTCCCTGTTATTAGTTAAATGACTTTATGCTCCGTGGGAGGAGAGATCGCAGTAGTCACAACGGTCTTATTCCTACCAAATCCTGTGGATTTAAATACATAAATAGTTAACAACTAATATGGTTCAGCTCTGTGTCCCCACCCAAATCTCTTCTCGAATTGTAATCCTCACATGTCAAGGGAGGGAGGTGACTGGCTCATGGAGGTGGTTCCCCCCCATGCTGTTCTTATGACAGGGAGTAAGTTCTCATGAAATCTGATGGTTTTATAAGGGGTTCTTCCCCCTTCTGTCTCTCTGTCTCTCTTGTGGCCTTGTGAAGAAGGCGACTGTCTCCCCTTCTGCCATAATTTTAAGTTTTCTGAGGCCTTCCCAGCCATGTAGAACTGTGAGTCAATTAAACCTCTTTCCTTGATAAATTCCCTAGTCTCAGGGAAGTTTTTTGTAACAGCGTGAAAACAGACTAACACAACAACAGACTTAGATGCATCCGTAAGCTTAGTATACACTTTACTGATATAAAGGATGTGTAATATGCACTTTACAAAAATAGAAATATACAATAATCTCAATGGTTAATTCCACATAGTCAATTGATTTTCATGGATGCTGATTTTTGCAGACTCCTTTGTCTGTAGTCAAACCATAGTTGCAACTGACAAACAAGGGTAGTCCCAACTTTTATTGGTTGTTATTTTCAGTTACATTAACAAGTAAGAAGAAAATGAAGCATTGAAGATATATATTAAAACTTTACTCATTTGTCAAGTCAGTGATATCAGCAAATTCTTTCCCAAATTGGATGATGGCTTTTGAATACTGGAGGAAGATTTCCTCATTTATCATGCTACTCAAATTGTAACAACCACATATACGAAGAACTTTTTAATTTAATGTGATTTATTAACATTTTCTCCATCACTTAAAGATTAGACAATCAACAAAATCATAAGTCAAGCCCTGATCTATATTTTTTGCCAGTTTCTGTGATGTAAATACTCCCATTATGGCTGACTTCAAGCTCCTTATGTGGCATCACTGAACACAGGGTTAGGAAGAGAGGCACAGCAGCATACTATTATGTAATACTTTCACCATACAGCAATGCTTAGTGGAATCATCTCAAGAGCACAGATAACAGTACAACAAAGTACAATAATTAAGAAGCAATGTGTTTTACATACTTATCTTTGTTTTTAATATAATTTAAATTGATATAATTTAACTTTTAATAATGTCTGTTTTCAACAACTAGTTTGAAAAATTCATTAAAATTTAAAATGGGCTTTCTGAGCCAGGATGAGTAAACTCTGAATATCCCTGTTGAGAGTAAGCATATTTTGATACTGAACATATATTATCAAATAATGTTCATTATCATTGCCTTTGCTAACATCCAGTTTCTCCAAGTTCTTAACATGTTAATAATACCTTCCTATGTTAGATAACCAATAAATGTGTTCATCCATTGATAAGATTCTACCTTCCTTTATTTAGAGACAATAAAGAAATGCAATTAAAGGGTTGGCTTCAGAACAGACAAAACTGAGTTCAGATTTTTGGCTGTGTCACTTATGAGACACACAGAACTTTAAAAAGTGCTCAAGTTGCCTCAAATTATTAAATTATAATAACAACATTAAAGGCTGTTATGAGCATTCATGAGCACTAGATGCTGTATATAATATATATGCTTGGCCTATGTTGAGAACGTGATAAATGTTCATTATTGTACACTTTGGATTAGTCCTCTCCGTTTATATCAAAATGGACTTTCTTTATCTATAAAACAGATTGATTATCCTTGCTGCTTCCAAACCCGGTAAGGATGTCAGCCAAGGACTCAATAAGGTTGTGAATATTACTCTGTAACTTGGAGAGGGCAGGGTCCAGCCATGAATTTGGAACTTATTTAATGTCAAATGCTCAGCAACCACAGAGACATTAAATACAAATCCACACTCTAATTTAAAAGGGGTTATTTCAGTACTAGAAGATACTAAAACATAAAGAGATGAATAGAAAGAAAAACACAAAGGAACTTTCTCATGGAAAATGAAGAAAGACAAAAACCTTCAGCCAATAAAGGAGCAAAGAGGTAGCAAAGGAGGAAGCAGTCGACTGTGTTTTCTGCCAGCACACCGCCACTCAGGCCGAGGATATGCAATCCGTGAGAGAGCTATCTGTCCTATTTAAAATGGGAATGGCAGTTCTGTAAGTGAAATGGACAGAAGTTTCCCACGTACCACTGATGATCCTTTTTTTCTATGGGGTAGGAACTTGTAAGGGGTATTTGTGAAGTCCTTGCAAATGAGAAAATTAAGATATTTTGAATACATCCTGAGTTTAACAATCTTACATTGTTTTAAAAATAAACATCTTTTAAAGGAAAGATGAAGTAAATGTGGCCTTCCATAGGTTCAGTGATATTTACTTACTACTACTGTATGTTTTCCTTGAGTTAGTATAATTAAGCTGGGTGTTTTAGGGCTGTAAGTCAATAGGCTAATAACAATAGCTGTAGTTATAGCATTTGCCTGACTGAATTATTCAAGACAAATATGATTTCCCCAAATTCTAGTTGTACTGGGGATGTTGACATCAGTAGTAAGGAAAAAGAGGTTCTGTCAGTGATGACAAGCGTCTGAAGGAAAAGTCTTGTTGTGCAGGTTATGTCATACCACATATTTTAGGTGGTTTATTTACTCAGGGCAAGGCTTACAAGTAGGGAGATACCAAGTGTTTGGTGATTCTGAGGACACCTCTCTAAAAAGCATCAGTGAGCCTGGACAGCTGTGGCAGGGGCTATAGAAATCACCATTCCCCACTCCAATAGTGCTTTGTGGACTATGGTGTCAGAAACATTCACTACCCCTTTGCCACTGCCTTCTTTCTGCTGTTCCCCACTGTGGAACATGGACAAAGCTCCTCCAGCCCTACAGGCTGTGCCATCTCCAGGTAATGTCCAATGCCCAATTTAAGTCTCATTTCTCACACAACGCTGTTCAGTATGGCATAAGGCTGAATATACGTGCTTTCCACCCAACAACCAGAGTTGAAATTCTGACTATTAACTCCTAGCTGTTACCTTGGCAAGTTAATGCTGTTGATCTCTGTTCTGTAAAGTGAAGATGACAGCAACTTCTTGCTCATAGGACAACTGTGAAGATTCAATGAGTTGGAGCACATAAAAAGTCCATTGCCTTGCCTGTGTGTAATTGGCATGCAATGATTGTTAGCTCATTTTATTCATGGAACGCTCCTGTGTGCTTATAAGTTAATATGAATACATTTAGTACTTGCTCCCTTAAACATCTGTTATAAAAGGGAACTACCTTGGCACTGGGGGTGTCACAGCGACCAAAGTGTTTGCCATCATAAAGCTCATATTCTAATGGGACAGATACAACACACAAGTAAGCGCATGACGACATCATGCAACAACTGGTAATGCTCTAAGCTATGAAGGGTGCAGAGTGACATTGTGGGGCGTTGAGAGGACAGGCCCTCTGAAGAGGTGCCGTTTGAGCAGAAGTTAATGACACGAGGATCCGGGAGAGGAAGAGATGAGGTGAAGGGTTGCATGCACAAAGATACTGAGTCAGGAATAAGCTTAGGGTATTCACAGAGATGCAAGAAGACCCGTGTGGCTGGAGAGACAAAGACAAGGTCAAGAGGAATGGGAGGTTAAGTTAGATAAATAGGTGGGAGTTGTGCTGAGGAGTTGGTGCTGAATAAGCACAGCTTGTTATAGGCCTTGCTATAGAATTAATCTTTCAGAAGGATGTGACCTGAATTCCATCATGTAAACAAGTGTTAGAGATGCTGAGGACACGAGAGGACTTTCCCCACCTCAATGTGGCACATAGGTACTCACTAGAGGGAGCGAGGTGGCTTCTGCTGGGGGTGAGAGGTCTCCCCAGGAGACGAGAGCATCTGAAAAGCAGTCCCAGTGTTGCCTGCTGCCAAGAGGACAGGGAATCAATCACTGAGTGTTTCTGAGTTTGTGGGCAATGCAGTTAGAAAAGACCTCCTGGTCGTCTAGCTTGTTGCTTTGTAGATGTGCTTTGGTGCTCCAAAAACAGAGTTACCACTTGATGAATGGAAATAAGAAATGGTTCTGAAAGTATATAAGAAGGAGCAAGGAAAGAAGGGATTATTGCAAAAAAAAAAAAAAAAAAAAAAGAGAAGACCCGGGTATTTCAAAGAGCTTCACAAATATGAATTGATTCAAATTTGCTTTTTGTAAAATAAAAGGTTGAATATTATTTAAATTTACATTTCATACTTAATATTTTACAGAATACTTCTTTTCATAATTATATCATTAACAAATAGAAATGTAAAAAGAAAATGTGTTATTTTGAGGTAATCTATTGAGTTTGATAAGGACAACAAAGTATGAAATTGTACATTATAATATTATTTTAAATGATATTAAAATATGTATAATGCTCAAAGATAGCATTTTCTACTATACCTTCCCTTATGCTCACTGTCTTTATGTTTTTAACTGCCTATACACATGCCTTTTGGGCTTTAAGAACAGATGTCTGCAGTAAATTTGAGATATATTTAGAAAAGAATGTTGTTTATATTGTTTAAAATGGGATGAAAATAGTAACAGTAACAACAAACCTAACCATGGTCCCACCTGGCATTCCTGCCCTTGTCTAATCTCCTTCCCCCACCCCGAGTGTGGACTGGCCTTAATGATTCACTTGCAAGGAATTAGAATACAGTAGAAGTGATGGCATCCACCTGTGGAGGTGAGGCTATGCAAGCAGCTTCCAGAGTGGGCTCACTCTCTCCTTCCTTCTGTGTCCTTTCTCCTCCCCCGCTCCCTCCTTCTCCTGTCTCTCTCTCTCTTTCTCCTCTCTGTGTCTGTCCCTCTCTTTCTCCTTTCCTCTCTCCTCTCTTTTTTCTCCGCTCTCTATCTTTCTCTTTCCCTCTCTCTCCTTTTTTTCTCTCCACCTCCTCTTTCCCAACAACTGTGCCAGGAGAAGCAACCCTCCATGTTGTGAGCCTCTCCATGAAGAGGCCAGTGTGCTGTGGCCGGGAACCATGACTCTGCCAGCAGCTTCTAGGAATTGAAGCCTCATCATCCGGTAAACTGACAAACTGACACCTTCCAGCAATCACACCACGTGACTGGGCTTGGAGCTGGGTGTTTCTCCAGGAGTGACAGCAAGCCCACCTCCCACTACCTCGCCAGGCCTCCCATGCCCAGTGGGGGTGACAGAGGCTCCACTTCCACCAGGGCCTCCTGCCCTCTCCCGCTGCCAGAGTCCACCTCTGCATGCTGGGCTTTCTCCAGGGCTTTTTGATTTTAGGAAGGAGGGCTTGGGGTCAGGGGACACTCTCTAGGCAGACCCAGGGCTTTTTGATTTTAGGAAGGAGGGCTTGGGGTCAGGGGACATTCTCTCTCTAGGCAGACCCAGACACCTTTCTCTGCTTTTCTCCGTAGCATGTATCATTACCACTTTAAATATGAGTTTTGAAAAATCAGACTCTAAAATAATAAATAAAGATACTACTAAGAAATAAGTCTCCACATTCCAAGCACCATTCTTTAATAGGCATATACGATCTCACTTTTCTTTCAAAATCCAACTGTGTAGTACCCACTTAAACATGGCTAGGAAAAGGCCCTCTTGGTAGCAGAATATAAATCAATCCATTTATCCTCCTGACATAGCTTAACCTGCACGGTGTCCATTACTCCATCTTCTTTGACTTTTCCATAGTAGAATTCTGCACTCCCCTAACTTCAGCTAAGAGTTCTCTTTGAAGTTACATCAAAGTTTATAACCTCTCCTTCCACCCAACTCCGAGGCTTCAGCCTGTGGAATGTAGCTGTAGGCAGGGGCTTCTCTCTTTAATGAGACACTGAGTCATCACTGGTGAAGGCAGCACGTCCACAGCAACTGTAAAAAAAAAAAAAAAAAAAAAAAAAAAAAAAAGCACAATCTTCTCTTCACCTTTTACCAAATTCGTGTCTTTTAAAACTGAGACCAAAATGAAAATTTTCATCTTGTAAAATTCTGCTAAGTCTGTGGCTTCTTTTCTAATCTGCCAGAAATGTGACTTTTGTGGACTTTCTGGGTTTGTGCTTTCAGAATTCAAGCCATCTAATGATGGGGAAATAGAGGCGTTTGGTCTTAACAACCGCTCTTAACTGACTTTGGGAGGAAAATCTTGCCTGTTTTATTTTTTTCTGCTTAACGTAGCTAAATACACAGCAGTTTCTGTTTTGTTTTTGAATGGTCACACTACACAATCTACAAAGCAGTAAAAACGTAGGCATGCCTATATTAACATATGCAGGTATATTAGTCTGTTCTCACACTGCTATAAAGAACGACCTGAGACTGGGTAGTTCATAAAGAAAAGAGGTTTAATTGGCTCACGGTTCTGCAGAGTGTATAGTAGCTATGGCTGTGGAGGCCTCTGGAAATTTACAATCGTGACAGAAGATGAAGGAGAAGCAGGTACACACTACATGGCTGGGAGCAGGAGGAAGAGAGTGAAAGTGGGGGTACTACACATTTTCAAACAACCAGTGAGAATTTACTCCCTGTCCCAAGAATAGCAAGGAGGAAGTCTGACCCCATGATCCAATCACGTCCCACTAGGCCTCTCCTCCAACACTGGGAATTACAAATGGACATGAGATTTGGGCAGGGACACAAATCCAAACCACATCAGTAGGTTATAGTTAGAGCTAGTTTAATGCCATACTATTTATTAGAGAAGACTCAGCTCTACCAATGCGCCCTAACTGATGAAGAATATATTTTGCATTTTCCTATCCTCTCTGAAAATTACAGCAAAGAAGTTAATGAAAATAAAATATATGCAGAATATTTCTATCACATATCTCTACCATCCAGTGTTACTGCAATTCAAACCACCATTGAAGTCCTGTGTGAGAAATAAGATAATGGTCGTCAACTTTCTTTTGGCAGGCTCTTCTCTAATTCCTTTGTTTTTTAAAGAAAATGTTCTTTAATAATTCATGTTGCTATAGCTGAGGGCAATATTTTGAATACTTCTTTTCTGAATACAAGCATAGTAAGTAACCTTTTGGTTAATAACAGAAAATGGTTTCTAGCTAATTTCAATTATGTAGGTATATTTTTCCTATGGTATTTTTCTTTCAGTGAAAATTTCTCTCAAATAAACAGATAACGTTGTTTCTGGTGTATAACTAGCATTGCATGTAATTCTAATTTGGAACCCCAGTAGTAGTGAAGAACTTATGTTGTCTGTACTTCTGAACCCTAGCTGCATATTAATATTAACTAGGGAACTTGGAAAAGAAAAAAAAAAAAAAAAACACCAGCGGCTCAACCCCTAGAGAATCTGTTTTAATTGCCCTGATTAGGAGACAATGCATTATTTTATTTTAAAACTCATCAAGTGATACTAAGGAAGGTTGAGAACCATAGTTGAGAATGAGTGATTTATACTAATTGTATACTAATTGACTGAGTGTCCCTTAAAGCCTGGTGCATGTTTTTACAAAGTGATTAATTGATAGTCAATATAAAAATCCAAACTGTTAGGTTAATTAGCAAACACCATTCCAAAAGAAAATCTTATAGAACAAAAATATTTCAACAACGCCTACAGGACATTTTGATTTACTAATGATGTGTTTTATGAAAGGGAGATGCTGGAAGGAAGGAAAGAAGGAAGGAAGGAAGGGAGGGAGGGAGGGAGGGAGGGTACAAAATAAAAGTTCAATTATCTATGTCATAGTGAAAATGATAGTTTTGGCCATCTCTCTACATCTACGTTCAAAATTAATAAGAGTTTGCCACGCTTCACGGTGGATCTTGATTACCTGAGTTCATTTTATATAAAGATACCCAACCTACGGTCACTCACTAAATATTTTTGGATTCATAAAGTTGGCATTTTCATTAGAATAAAAACATGAGTTAGTGTAGACAATTTCCTGGCATTTTCTTGTGCAATTTTATTTGTCTCAACTTTGGAGACCATTTGGGATGTAAGTTTTTGAGATAATGCTGTTTTTGTATTCTTCTAGATCCATTCAACAATGAGAAAATAAGATTTTCAAGAAACTACTTAATGTAGATTTCCTTGCTATGAATCATCACAATAATCTAAAACTGACTGAATGCAAAATTATCTCCCTATTATATCTTCGTTATTAACAGTATTAAAATCTCGAAGGATAAATTTTGTTTTCATAGCAATCTGAATAATTTTCTGCCATTTTTCCAAATGCTTTTAAATATAGTAGAAATCTTCTTCTGAGTAGGCTGGAGATAAAGGGGAAGAATGCAGATTCTGGAATCAGGAAATGTTCTGACATTTCAACTTGCCCCATGTCATTGCTGTTTTTTTGTACATGTTTTAGAGTCTAAACAACGTATATATATATATATATATATATTTGTTATCTTAACTCTCCAGAAATTTTTTTGAATTGTCTATATTGCACTGTTTATTCATATCCATCATTATTCACTTAGAAATTGCCTATTTCTGAACTCTATATTGTGAGAATAAAAGGCTGTACCTTAATCCATATACTCAAAATTCCTATATTTTCAGAATGTTCCATTAAATTCTAGAAAATACTATCCATTAGAAGTTTCTGTGGGGATAAAAATGTTCTGTGTCTGTGCTGTCCAATATTAACACATGTGGCTATCAAAAACTTGAAATGTGGCTGGTACAACTGAGGAACTGAATTTTACATTTTAATTAATCTGAATTTAAATTTTAAAACCCACATGTGGCTAGTGGCTACCATACCAGATAATACAGTTCCAAGAAAAAAATGGCTATTAACTTAAGCTTTACTCTTAACCTTTCTTTAGGCCACAGGAAATTTTGGAAGTTTTGACTTGGTACCTTTTTGCAAGAATTTAGGTTTATGAATGGATTACTTTCAGGTGTTGTCTGCAATACCAACAGTAAGCCATAATCAGTTGGATAACTAAACCAGCAAGACTTCAGCAGGAATGATAGGTTGTAACCTGAATTCTGTGCCTGGAATTTTTGCTACAGAGAACACCTGGATGTTGCACAGTGAAAGTTTTCCATAAAATTTCCTTCCAAATTTCAGTGATTACCTGGGCCTTTTCTCTTTTTTTTTTTTTTTTTGGGCCCTGTGATGATCTCCTTTGCTGTTCCCTCTAAAGAACTCACATTCTACTGTCTTCTTGTCCTCTTTTTTCTTTGCCTTTCTAAATAATGTTTCTCACCCATTCATTGCTGCTACAGCAAAGTGGTGATAGCATTGTGATAATGATCATGCACCTGGGGTAGGACACCTTTCTTTCCGAGGTGCATACAACTTTCCTGCCAATGTGAGTATCTTCCAGGACGCTTGATCATTGTTGGTGCTCTTGGCTTTGCTTTTCGCTTCTTTGCTAAGCCGCCATAATGCACTAAACTTGAGCAAAATGCCCCAGATGTGACCTCTCCAGACACTGCATAATGAAAACTGATTTATATTCAGCTCGTTTCTCTGTTATGGAAGTCAGACAGATTGAACCAATAGAGGGGTTTTGTTGTTGTTATTTGTTTCTGCTTCTGTGAATTCAAAATCCCAAAGTCATTTTTTAATATCCATGCTTTCCTTTCTACTATCCTAATCTCATTTTATCATCATTACTTTCTGTTTTCTACATTGAATTAATTAAATTTCCTTTCAGTCCAAATAACAGATATCCCCATGTGTCCCTTAAGATGTAGAAAGTTCTTTCAAGTATGTGTGATTCAACTGTACATTTAACTTGTAACCTTAGTGTATAATATTTTTCCCTCCTATTTGAAAAAGTGCTTATTTTTTCCCACTAAACATCTTTTTGCTAAGGATTTTTAGAAGTTGCCTTTATGTTAGAATTTCTACAGAATAAATTGTATTGTTCTTTCTCATGTGCTTTGGTCACATATACAAATCAAACCCATTTGGGGTATATCATCAAAAACATTGATTATTCATATCTGTCAAGATAATGCAAGCACACAGATTTTGTCTGTCATCTTTCCAGGCATTTTGTTCTAATAGATGATACTAGATACATTTTTAAAATAAATGGATTCTTACTCTTGACTCTTAAAATTTGCCCTTGTCAATGTTAAGGAAGATAAAGCAATCCATGCGTAGGGTAACTCATGTAATATTTTGCCAATATGTATGTCAACAAATAGATTATTTTTCACTGTTGCATTTCCAACTATTTTTTTCTCCTTTATGTTAATCCAAAGTGTTAAAAAGGCCAAGCTAATTAAAATATAAATTGGGTGAGAAGAATTTATTCCCTGGCTAGTAAATGTTCAGTTGCAACACTGAGTAAATTTTTACGGATGAGAAATAAATCCTTACAAATAGGTCTTATAATGGAAACACTAGCATTTCTCAAATAAAAGTACTCCAATGGAAACCATTGTTAATGTGTGACCCAACTGTGATAGAGATGCATTTTTAATCCAGAAAATTACCACTTAATTAGTTGTTTATTATAATTTTGAAAAGTATCATTGAAAGATGAAATTCTCCCCTTTCCTCTTTTCTATGTCCAAACATAAGCATGATGTTTGGCAATTTATCATAAAAAACAATCCTCAGTGTGGCATATTTATTTGAGAGCGAATATAAACTATAATTTTCTTTTGTTTAAATAGTCTTGTTCAGTTTTCATATTTTCAGTGGCAAAAAACTCTGGCAAAATCATTCTGAATAGAAAAATGTTTTTGAACAAATAATCATAATCTTCAGCTAATACTAATCAAAGTATTTAAAGAGGATTGAACTGCATATTTGAGGATATATAATGAGAATGCCATGTAGCCTCTCACTCTGCTTGAAAAACAACAACAAAAAAAAGATTTTAAAAAAAATCGATCTTCTTAGAAGAGGGAGTGAAGAGGATGAAATAATAAAATTACTCTACGTTCCTTAACAGGGTTTCAAGCTTTAGCTTATAATATTCTAGCAGGAGTCTAAGTCTACCTGTTTTGTTCTCTTCATGAGAAAGAATTGTTAAATATAATAAAATCACAACTTAATAACTATTGAGATAAAGTTTAAAAATGGCTGTATGATGTGAACTGAAGATAAGACAGAAAGGAGCTGAACCTTGAAGGGTGAAGAAAATGATTTGTTGTTCTTGTTGTTGTAAGGAAAACTTACCCCTGAAAATTTGTAAGAAAATATTTTATATCCCCTGATGCTTGTCTTAGAATTAAATCAAAAGTACACAGATGAAGAATATGCAAAATGCTCTGGGTTTCAGGAACCTCATTGTGCAGAATGAGATAGAGGAGGGTAGGTGGAGAGAGAGGAGGACAGCTTGGGTACCTGCGAAGGCAGCGGAGATGACAAGATGAGTTGGTTTGGGGAGAAAGGTGGTCACTCTTATCTTAGAGGTGCTGAGTGTAAGTTGGGGGTAGGGGTGGGGTGCTCATTCAGGAAGAACCGTGCACACTCCATTCAGGATGTGGGGCCAGATCCCAGTAGAATCACAGTATTAGAAACAGATGTGGGAATTTGGGAGTCATCTACAGTGAAGTGACAAATCTCTTTCAATAGTGACTGGATGCTTAATTTGGGCTGAATATATTAAAAAAAAAATCCCTTGTTTTAATATTTTTGAAAAAAGTTATTTTGGAAAAAAAAAATTGAACAATATGACTTCTTCCTGCCTGGGTGATAGGCTCTTTTAATTGATATGATGTTTTTCAGCCTCTTAACGGCAAACGTTTCTGGGAAGAAAGACACAAAGGAGAAAAACAGCAAAAAGAATATGTAAGCTATCAGTGCATAAAATGGTCTTCTTAGGACTTATTTTACAGTAAGGATTTATCATTAGATGAAACTATTTTGAAAATGAATTGACTTGGAAATCAGAGTTATTCCTTGGTGAGATAAGAGGCCGAGCCAGATATGTTGGAGGCCTAAATGTAGACAAAAATTTATGATCCAGGGAACAGGCATTTCTTGCATGTAATTATGAAACATAATAAAAAAAAAACACACTTCACTCTATACTAGAGACATAGTGAAAAGTAAATTTTAAAATTTTGACAATTTTTTGACTTGCCACTGATCCACATGAAAACCATGCTTTTCATTATATAAAAGTAGGTATCATTATATTATCATTATATAAAGCAAAAAAGTAGTTATTGTTCACTTAGTTGCATTGTAAATACATTGCCAGTTTTAGAAACAGACTTAATATTACAAAGCCATAATGATTTTCCCACACTGGACCATGGATGCATCTTTCTGATTCTGGTACCTCAAAACTAAATTGCTATCTCCAGCTACTGTAATAGCTACTCTATAAATTAAAGTTAATGTTAAATTGAAAAATGACAATATTCTTGCTCAGCCAATATATTATACAGTATGAATGGCTCTTAGTGAGTTCATTGGGTCTTAGTTAAATAAATAATAGGCAACACATATTTATCTCCACTAATTACTGATGATATATTAGGATCAGAGGTAACTCAGTGGATACTGAAGCTAAAAAAATTAGTAGGCAAATATTCAACATGTCTTTCTTTTAACTTTATAACTTATACTTGGAAATAGTTTTACAATGTGTAAAATGGTTTCTCATATACCAAGCATACACTGCCTTTCTTTGTTTTCTTTTCAAAAACATGGTGTGAAAGGTAGAGAGATACTATTTTCATCGATGAGGAATTTGTTTGCATCAGCTACAGAAATGGGACTACTCAGACTAAAGGAAAGGGGGAAATGAGAGATAAGCTTCAAAAGATGTACAAAAAGCAGATCACAGAAGCTCCAAAAAAAAACTAGCTGTATTTGACCGTTGACATGGAGGATTCATGTCAGAAAAATAGACCCATCTACCCAGGGAGAAAACTCATTAGTCATCTTAAGACTAAAGGTCATATTCATCTTGTCTTTCAGACAAAAACAAATGAATCAACTCATAATATGCTTGGTCACTATGATAAAGCTCATATAGCTTTTACATAAGAAATAAATAGGGGATTCGGCATTAATGCCCAACTCTTGAAAGTGACAGCACATACTCTATCAATGGTGTGCCTCTTTGAATTGAATATAAGACCATCAGAAAATGACAAGAAACATCTTTTCCCTGAAAAATTGCTATAGCTGTTCCTATTTATTTATAAAACTCCAAACTTTGCTCTCTCCCCGTTTTTTGCACTGTCATTGCACAGAGTCAATATGAACAGTGGAATAATTTATTGCGGAATGTGAAATGACTTCCAGTGGAGGGAAAATTATATAGCTAATTTTGATACAAAATAATGGCACAGATTGTTATGAAGTCCGTGATATGCCCTTTAATTGATGAGTTCACTACAAAAGGCAAACTTAGGAGTCCAGGAGGCTAACCTGATTCTTGTGACTTCAGAAGCTTTTGGTATTGCTTTGTCCAGCCAATTAATTAGGGTAGGAGGAGGAAGCCCTACATTTCTATGGCTAAATTGGGTGAATCACAGAACTCACAGCATGGAATCCAATGTGGGTATCACTTCTCTGTATCCTGCTTGCCGCCGCCTCCTGTAGCCACAGCAGAGGCTACGCTTCTGTTTATGATCCCCATCAGCCCTGCTCACATGTGCAACATGACCTGCTCATCTAACATGATAGATAAAATAAACAGTAAAGCTTTAAAACAAATAAGGAGACTGGAAGAGGAGGTAGCATTAAATGTCTCTGGTTCTTCCTCTACATACAGATGCACAACTCATTTATTTATCCATTCATTGCTTCCAAAAATATTTACGGAGTGCCTACCATGTTCCAAGAATTCTGTATCAACAAAGACAGATACGGTCTTGACTTAGTCCTAGGTCATTTAGAGATAGGGTTTGGATGGGGACAGGGAGGAATCAAGTAGACAAATACATCAATGGCATGCATTGTGATACGTGCCCTGGAAGAACTGGTGGCAGCTGTGCCAGGGAACAATGGGAGTCAGGGCTGGGGATGCACTGAAATCACCTGCATGGCCCAGGGCAGGGGCTCACTCTGAGGAGATGACATTTAAGTTGAGATCTTAAGAAGAAGAAGGAAGGGGTAGAGGACAAGGGAGGTGGCATTTCAACACATAAAATATGTAAGATGCATAAAGAGCTCAGCCTGTTCAAAGAAAGGAAATAGACGCAGCAGCAGACTTTAGGGAGAGAGATCCTAGAAAATGGTGGAGCCCCAGGCAGCGGTCAGGTCAGGACGAGGCCTGACAGGGGAGACATCTGGGTGCAATTCCAAGTGCAATGAGTGGACAGGGAGGGCTTGAAAGAAGGAACGATGGCATTTGGGTCATCCTGGTTTCCTGCTCTGTGGAGATGAATGGCATTGGGGCCAGAATAAAAGTGGGTGACTGACAGGAAGGGTAGCTTGGCCTAAAACCGTCATGGTGGTAAAGGAAAGAGACACGTTGGAGATTTCCTAAATGTTCTTTGGAGGGTATGGTTGACAGGGAAGAATATTAGTCTGTTTCATAATAGGGTACAAGTTGGAAGGTAGTTGAGAGATTACCTGTCCAACAAATTGAGTTCACTTAGAAAACCCAGAGAACTTATATAACCTACTTGTCTCTCACCTAAAGAGAGACGGAGACTATAAACTGAGCCTTGTTTCCACAATGGCATACTGCAAAATGGATCATTTAGATAAACAAAAAAGCATAAGTAATGAGCAGACAGCTATCACTTTGAATTATTTATGAATTCTGTGTTAATTAATGTTAATCAATTAATTAAAAATAAATGTAAATTAATTCAAAACATATCATTCATAACTTATTCAAATATTATGTAAAGACTGTAATTTACCAGTGGAAAAAACCAACATGCTACTTAATTCTGTAAAATAAGCCAAAGAAACCCCCTTGTCCCAGACGTGTCTAGCTGTTCTTCCACCTTTCCCTTTAATTCCTCCTGGAGGTCACAGCCTGACAGCGCCTGCTGGGCACTCACCTGGAGCAGGACATTGAGGAGGAGAAGGGAAGGGCCTTCCCAGCATGGGGCCTCCTCCTCCCACCTAGCTTCTATGGCCCCCACTGTGAGGACACTCGGCTGCTTGCAGGAGAGGGTGGAAATAGGAGAGGAGGAGGAAGGCCAACTCTGTGCTTAGAACCACAAGGTCTTTGATCAAGGATTGTAGAAGACCCTCTTTGAAGATATATTTACAGACTTCTGAGCTGGGAGTGCTGGATAGGAAACAGGTTATCCAGACCAATTTAAACCAATTTAAAAAGTAGGGGGCAGTGAATAAATGTTCTGTGCATCTGAGAGCTAAAGAATTTGTTTTTATTTTCAATAGCAGAAGCAGTGCCAATAGGAAAATAATGTTTCCCAATACCTTCTAGAGTCAGCAGGCCCTCCCAAGGGTCCCAGCCAAGGCACTTTTTTATGAGATGCTTTGCTGCCAGGGCCTGGGGAGCCATTCCGTGGGGTATGTCTTCCAGGAGGAAGGGAACTGCTATCTCCACCAACCCTCTGCTAACTGCTCTGCACAGCACTTCACATTCATGAGTTTCATAAAACCAATTTCAATAAGCCTGGGATATAGGCATTCCCACTTTGCAGGTAAAGGAACCCAGTGTTAGAATAAATGACGGTAACAAGATCCTACAGATAGTAAGGAACTGCAAACATCTGTGCCATGCTTTGTAAGCAACTACAGTACAGGCACGCAGTGTACACCAGACACTGCTGTAAGGGCTTTGCCTGTATTGATCCTTAAATCCTCACAGCAACTAAAGTGCTAAGTGTCATGATGAGCCTGTTTTTACCCATGGGCAGAAGCTGAGGCACAGTGGGTTTAAGGAACGTGCTCGTGGTTACACAGCTAATGAGCTACCGAGCCAGGAGCTGAAGGGAATTCATGCTCTCATTGAGTAGGCGCCATTAACTTTATTAAAATTGCAGAGAATTATTAGCAGCTTCCTGCTGTTATTATCGCAGCTTCCTCTATGACCCCACTCCGATGTTAGAGATCACGTCACTGTGTGGTGCTTGGCACGGACATCCACGGCCCTTTTCAGTTCAGCTGGTCTTCATATCTGATATGAGAAAGACTGAGATGATAATGAGACTTTTGGCTATGCTGGAAGTGTGTGTGTGTGTGTGTGTGTGTGTGTGTGTGTGTGTGTGTGTGTGTATATATTTTTTTTTTTTTGAGACAAAGTCTTACTCTGTTGCCCAAGTTGAAGTGCAGTGGTGCAGTCTCGGCTCACTGCAACCTCTGTCTCCAAGTTGAAGCAATTCTCCTGCCTCAGCCTCCCAAGTAGTTGGGCTATTGTTTATTATTATTATTATTATTTGCTAGTAGAGATGGGGTTTCACCATGTTGGCCAGCCTGGTCTTGAACTCCTAACCTCAGGTGATCTGCCCACTTCGGCCTCCCAAAGTGAAATATCAATTCTTTTTAAATTTCCCAGTCTCAGGTATTCTGTTATAGCGGCAAAAAACGAACTAACACACCATTCTAAGACATTGTTCTTATACTTAAATACCTTTACTTGCACACTCTCCCATTCCACTAGAATTCAGTCTTTTAAAAAAGGTGAAATAGCTTTAGTTTGACAGTTTCCTCTTTGAATAATAATGTAAACACTTAAAAATTTGAAACCACACTCAAACATACTGACCAATAATCTAATTTATATTGTAATGGAATTCTTAAATATGTGTCCTGATACAATGTACTGCAGAGTTTCACCTTAGATCAGGTTGGTTCTCCATGTGTATTTTCTAAAGCACATATTTTATAGTTAAGAGCCAAGGTGTAGTCTGAGTAAAGTGCCCTTATCTTTCTACATCTCAGTTTTCTCAGTTATTATACAAATGATAACAGGTAAGCACTTACTAAATACATATTTCAAAGCCATGAACTTCTTTAAATCTAACAAAAGTCCCATTGTTATTGTTATACTCATTTTAAAGGTTAGGAAACTGAGATAGAGACGAAGTGAACTTTCTGTTTTAGTGTGTTTGGACTACTATAAAAATCTACCAGAAACTGGGTTGCTTATAATCAACAGAAACTTATTTCTCAGAGTTTTGGAGGCTGGGAAGTCCTCATTCAAAGAATGGATAGATTTGGTGTCTGATGAGGCCTTGGACTGGTCCATAAATAGCCATCTTCTCTCTGTGTCCTCATATGGCAGAATTTTAACTTAACTACCTCTTTAAAAATCCCATCTCCAAACACAGGCACATTCTGAGTTACTGGGGGTTAAGGCTTCGGCATATCAATTTTGTAGGCATACAATCAAGCCCATGACACAATTATTACATTCACCCCTCATTTTGACTTAGAGTGACTTCTAAGTGGCATTCCTACCAACAGAAATTAACTTTCTTACCAGATTTGTTTTAATGCAGCTTTAAAATTCAGAAATTTAGAAATCTCCAGGTGTCTTTGACCACCATGATGCCTTTGCGGTGGATTCCTTCTCATGGTCCCTCGCCAGCAGGTGGCTTTACTTCCTGCTTCATCGGTGCTTGTTTCCCAAAGGCTGTGCTGCTGTTCTTCCTTCCCTTCATACCTACTGGGAAAATACGTATTTTGGGATGTGTTGGTGGTGTTTCTATTTTTATCTTAGTCCCCTCTCTCTCTTCTGAGCTCTAAACCACTGTGTCTTTTCACCCAATAAGCTATTTTCACCCAATAAGACCACTACATTAACTGGCTTCCTCTTGAAACCATGTTTTAATACTTTCTTACAATAAGTAACACTAACTGATCCAAATTAAAATTCTGATACTTGTTGGAGGTTGAATTGTCTTCTCCCGAAAAGATAGGTAGAAGTCTTAACCCTTGGTCCCTGTGAATGTGACCGTGTTTGGAAATAGGATCTTTGTAGATGTAATCAAGTTAAAAGGATGTCTTTAGGATGGGCCCTAATCCAATACGACTGTTGTCCTTATAGAAAAGGGAAGTGCCATGTGAGGACACAAACATATAGGAGAAGGCCATGTGACCAGAGAGGCAGAGACTGGAGTGAGGCAGCTGCAAACCAGGGAGCATTGAGGGTGACCGGCGACACCACAGGCAGGAGAGCAGTGCAGAACATTCGCTTCTCCAGGAGCCTTGGAGAGAGCATGGCCTTGTCAGCACCTCAGTTTTGGGCTTCTAGCATCCATAACTGTGAGAGAATAAATTCCTGTCGGTTTAAGTCACTCGGTTGGAGTACAGCAGCCCTCAGAAACTGATACATTATTCAATCTAAAATTTCCTTTTTTTTTTTTTTCATCTTTCACATTCGATCAATCACTTTGTCCTGTGTTAATTTGACCTTCTGTAAATTGTTCCACCTGTCTTCTCCTTTTCATCCTTAAAGTTTCTGCCCTAGTTTGAGCTTTCATATTGCTCTTTTTGAATACTGCCATGTTATTTCTCTTTCTATAATCTTGCACCATTAAAATCCATCCCCCATACAGCTGTTAAAATGATCTAACGAAAATATCTCTGAATAACGGTCCCCCTTTTTAAAAATCCTGTATTCTTCTGTGACTCCTCTTCAAAGTCAAGTTAAGTCCAAGTTTCTTGGAATGACTTCAAAGGCCCTTTTTCCATGACCTCACTGTTGGGTTTCGTCGAACCTGCTGCCTGCCCTGCAATTTACAAGAACAGTTAGTTATTTGATATTATCAACCTACCCAAAAGCACATTTTCCTGTGACTCTTCCTTGTTGCTCTTGTACTATCTGTCTGGAAAGCCCTCTTCTTCTTAATTTCCTAGGCTAACACCTACTCATTATCCTTGATTCAGCTCAGATGTCCTTTCCATGAGGCATCCTGAACTTACCCTGTCCTGGCCACATGTGCTCCCACAGATTTTTGCCTTAGATTAAATGGTTACTGTCTTTGTCACACTCCCCAGTGGACTGAGAGCTCCTTGATGGCAGGAGCCATCCCCAGTCAGCAGAGGGCCCAGCAGAGCTGCATTTACCTGACCTGACTCCTTGCCTGACAAATACTCCATCCACCCATCTTAACAAAAAGCTGTGCTACTCATGTCCTTCTCACCTTGCAGATGGCATTTACTGATTGGATGCTGTTCAAAGTGCCCTTCCTCTAATTCTGAGAGGAAGATGAGGCCTCAGAATTTCAATGATTTGTCTAAGACCGCATGGTGGGTGAGCAGTGATTTCATATCCTGCACAGGTTGTGCTGCACCGTGCTGGCTCTGTGTTACAGGGTTTTGACCCCTGCAACAAATAATTTCTGCTTAACAGGCAGAGCCTTTCTTGTAGGTAGTTTAGCTCCATTCTAAAAACTGAGCCTTATTTTAAACTGTTAGCCTGTCCATTTTATAGACCTCTGGATTCGAGATAACAAATGTGTTCATCATCATGGTTTATGTCTCTTACGGGAGATTTTACGTGCACACAGGTATACACATGCACTCTATCTTCTAGTGTCTGTGTTAATGGCTCCAGAATGTGTATATTAAACACCAATCTCTCTGCTGAGATAGATAACATATCTCTCCTGAGTGAGAGAGATTGGTGTTTAATAAACTAATGTGTCCAATTGACCCACTGGCCTTTTCACCCAATATACATATATGCATATAATATTAATACTGTGAGTTATTATCTATGAATGATACACAGTTGGCCCTCTGTATCCACAGGCTCCACATTGTTGAATTCAACTGTGGATGGAAAATATTGTTGCTGACGTGTACTATGTAGTCAGGCGTATGATGGTTGCGTTTGTACTGAACATGTACAGACATTTTTCTTGTCATTATTCCTTAAACAATACAGTGTAACATCTATTGACATAGCATTTACATTGTGTTAGGAATTATAAATAATCTAGAAATGATTTAATGTATACAGAAAGATGTACTTAGGTCATATGCAAATATTACCCCATTTTATATGAGAGGCTTGAGCATCTGTGGATCTGGGTTTCCAAGGGATGGCCTGGAATCAATCCCTTGGGGATACCAAGGGACAACTATATATGTTTTTGGGTTATAAGTGAGATAATTACAATAAAATTAGGAGGTAAAACTGCATACTTCTGATTTTTTAAATTTTCTTCATACTTAGTTCTTTAATTTTCTACATTACTATATTCTAAATATGTTTTAGAACTATTGACATAGTTTAACTTTCTTCATACTTTCTCCAGCCTTTCTCATTATATATTTCTAGTTCAGTAATTTCAAAATAAGTTGCTAGTGTAAATTATTTATGATATATAAATTACATATTTTATCTGTGTTTATAATAATGCCGTATGAAGATAATCAAAAACAGAAAAAAAGATGCATACAGTTGTCCCTTGGTAACTGTGTGGGATTGATTCAGGACCCCTCAAGGATACCAAAATCCAAAGATGCTTAGTTCCCTTATATAAATGGTGTGACATTTCCATATAACCTACACACATCCTCCTGTATACTTTAAATCACCTCCAGGTTACTTATAATAGTTAATATGATGTAAGTGCTATGTAAAATAGTTATTATGTTGTGCTGTTTAGGGAATAATGACAAGGAAAAAAGTCTACATGTTCATTACAGACAAAAACATCTTTTTTTTCCAAATATTTTTAAATCAAGGTTGGTTGAATCCATGGATGCAGAATTCACCAATATGAGGGATGACTGTAGATAGATAGATGATTGATAGACAGACAGACAGACAGACAGACAGACAGATAGATAGATAGATAGATAGATAGATAGATAGATAGATAGATAGATAGTGCCATAATTAGGCTACGAAACAGGGAGATGAGATTTACAGTTTCTATTCCACGGCTTTGATACTAATTTGATGTCTAGCATTAAGAAACACATCTCTTTACATTTGTTTTCTAGTTTTCAAATTGGAATTATTATGCGCTCTGGGGACTCTTATAATTTGGGAGTTTAGAGATCTGCTGTCTCTGGACTGTTCCAGGGAAAGAAACCATGCTCCTATTTTTTATTCCAAAAGGAGCCTTGCACAGTGTCCAAAGAGAGAGATTTCCAGCCGAATGCAGCTACCCTGGAACATTTGAAAGTTACTCCTATTCTATAGAGAAAGTTGAGGCTCCCTGCTTTGAAACCCTGAGAAATTTTGGTACTTCACTGGTGCTTTATCCCCATCCAGTAAGCATCCTCTGTGTCCTTTTTGCAGACAGCATGTCTGAGACAGAATGTTGTGACCTACAAGCTCCAGCACAAACTAGAGAGCAACCAACAATAGCAGGCCATAGGGACCGCCGTCTGCCTACGCCAGCCTCTCCTGCTTTCTCAAGCAGGTGGAACTGGGACAGAAGTCGGAAGTGGGTGCATACCTGCTGCAGATGGCTCCTAGGCACTGTTAGGAGACAGTGAGGGACTGAACTCATCTATGACATTTGTGCAATTCTTTTGGAGTATTTTGTCTTTGTAAAATGACTTCACGTTCTACAATAGTGTTTACAAGTGAAGAAAATGCCTTATCATGTCCCCCAAACATGGGAGGCGATAGTAGAGACACAATGCCTTTCATCTAATAAACCCATACTTAACACTAATGGAACGAATAGAATCATATCAATCACCACCATTTGTGATTTCATGTAATTTTGTCATAATTCTTTAGAAAATGCTTGATGGAAAGTGTTCCTGAAAATGGTGTTTCTTTGAATCACACAGGCAAACAAATTACAGACAGCCCTCTGTATCAATGGGTTCCAAATCTGTGGATTCAATGGACTACAGATTGAAAATATTTTTTAAAATGGATGACTGCATTCATACTGAACATATACAGAGTTTTTTCTTGTCATTCTTCTCTAAACAACACAGTAAACTATTTGCATAGAACTTACTTTGTATTTAGTATTATGAGTAACTCAGAGGTGATTTAAAGTCTATGGAAGGATGTGCATGGGTTATATGCAAATACTACCCCAATTTCATGGAAAGGAATTGAGTATTCATGGATTTTGGTATCCTTACAGTGTCCTGAAACTGATCCCCTGTGTATATCGAGGGATAACTGTACATTGCATTGGATGCAATGGCTTTTCTTTAAAAAAAGAAAAGTAGGTGTTGACAAACTTGGATGATTTTTATGTTGCTGTTTGGCCAGCAAAAATGTTCAACAGAGGCAATTATTAGCACATATATAATAATTAACTATTTCCTTTCAGGGATAACTTGAATAATAGGAAGACAGTGCATTCTCATGAATATTACTTGTTTTATGGATTTCCACTAAGATTTCTAATAAGTTATACAATGATGAATGGTATTGTGATGCATTTGTCAATGAAGTAGTTAAAAACAGAATTATACAGAAAAAGAATGTAAAAGCTAAAAAGTGGGCATGATGGATATTTTCAGGCTTCCCTATCCAAAGGAAGGCTAAATGGGGATGAATTTGATATGAGAATCATTAAGATAAAGGAAATGGAGAGGCAGGGGGGCATGGGAGCTGTACTGCAGCTCGTTAGCATTCCAGAAAGCAGAACATGAGGATTTTCGTGTCATCAAGTCTGCCTGAAATGTAAGGAAGGGATTCTGTGTCAATCAGTCAAACTGTCATTACCAAAAATAGAGATGTCATAGGCCAGTTCTTCAGCATAACCATATTGGAAGGCATTTAAAATTCTTAAAGCAAAGGAGAAGAGCTGAAAATGCTCTTGGTTTTTTGTTTTGTTTGTTTTGTTTTTTTTCTACGCTCATGCTGGATACAGTAGCGAGGACTTGGGGGACATCACTTGCCATCCCTGGCTTAGCAAAGCCAGATCACCTTTGGTGAGGGAGAGCAGATGATCTCGGAGCTTCTTCTGTTTCTTTTCCACATGACCCAGTAACTGCTGAGCTCAGGGCCGGCTGACAGGCAGTGCTGGGCGGACCCTCACAGCCCTGCCAGAGCTAGCTGTCCCGCCTGTCTTTGATGTTTATAAAATTGGCATCCTCATTAAAGCAGAGAACACAAAATCCTGCCACCTCAAGGACACGTATCCCTTCGTGAAAGGATAATCGGGTCACTGTTTGTCACAGAATCTGCTGTGCAGGTTGTTGTCTTGTACCTGGGGAACGCAGGCAAAGTCACCGAGCGTCTCCCTGGTGAAAGAGGGGCTCACCTAAGCCCCAGGGAAAGTTGTCCTTTCCACTCGATTCCAACAAGGTGCACCTTTGCCTTATTTAAAAATACAGAAAGGAAAGATAGAGAACGTTTGAAAGGGCATGCCAATTCATCACTCTTTAAAAACAGAGCATACAGAAACATCTATTTAATTGTGCTGGAGTTTAGAATATAACACTGGCCCTAATATTTAATTTCTCATTCGAAACTCTGAATATGGAAACCACAGTTAATATGAACTACTGGAAAAGCCGAGGTTTTTCAGCAAGATACTTCTGTAGTTCTATTGCTGTTCTGTTTCTCCTATAAATTGTACAGTAATGTAATAATTCAAATAACAATGTCATAAAAACAATGCAGTAATAGAATAAGCTCACATGGTGTAATAGATAATCATCTCATATCATCTATAACTGCTGACTTCATTATTTGATCAGTGATGGAACTGAAAAGCACTCTGTATGTATGTATTTTAAGTTTTTCCTCTCTCTTTCCCTGGCACTCTCGCTGTAGCATCGTGTGGTAAATGCAGTTCTTCAGGCACTGAATTCAGTTTAGCTAGTCCAGTATTGATTGTTGCTCTGCTCTTCCTGCCTGGGATCTGCTTATGTAACATGTAGCAGAGTCAGATAGAAAGCAGCCTTTGCAACTCAGTAAGGAAATCACTTACATATATTTTTTTTCCTTTTCCCCCCAAAATCTTGGCCGAAATTGCCTGTTGGGGTGTTTTCCACTTAAATGTTTACTTCAATACCCAAAGAGGTCCTTTAACTCAAGATTTTTTGAAGATTAAGATGGATAATTAGTGGGTCCACACTATGGAGCGTGATACCTTCATACCGTCTACTAAATGGCTAGTTTATGTTTTCATACACAGTGCGGTATAAACGCTTCTTGTTTTAACTTGTAATCTTTTCTCATGAGAAACAGATGATACCACTACCAACAGATGACTGAGAAAACTCTCTTGCTACGGTCCTTTGGTTGTCTTATCATGTGTCTCACCTTCTCCTATACATGTATTTCCAAATTTCTTGCCGGTATATGGAATTTTTCTGATACGAGTGTTCAAATTATGACTTGGGGAGATATCTCTGTGTTTATTTTTGTACTTTCTTAAAATTCATAATTAAAGCAGATGCCTTTTCAACTGAACTGTTTTAGTTGTTTTATGTCAGTTTCTTAAATGCATAGAATTAAAAGCTTCCCCTTCAACCTAAAACACTTTCCAGAAAGAGAAGCAGTACAGCCTGTCAGAGAAGAATCTGGGGACTGAAGGTGGTCCGTTTGGACCCAATCTTGCAACTAGCAACTGACGCTAGCTACCTGTGAAACCGTAGGCAAGTGTTTTGACTTCTCTGAGTCTCAGTTCCTCTATCCATAAAGATGGGGAAAGCAACACTGCCTACTGCATGAAATTATTTGGAGTGTGGTAGGAGCAAAACATATGAAGCTTCTGGAACAATCACTGAAAAAGAGTGAGTGCTCAAAATAATTGCAGGCTCTTTTTATCATTTGCTTGATTAATTTTCCAGGAACTGTGCACAGAATCTCTTAGCATGGAACTTTAGCTCCCTGTCTCCGAGTCTTCTGCATCCAGCTCAAGCAAGTGCCTCATCATTTCAGCCTAGATCACTGATGAAGCAAGAAACATTATGAAAATAATGTGATATCTGAAATTCTAGGTACATATTTAGCATTGGGCTTCTTGGTAGCTATTGTGAAGAAGAGCTCCTTTGTGACAGTTCTCGAAGGATTGGCTAAGATGATTTGTGATTAGGATAATGTATTTAATTGATTTCTAAGTCAGTTGGCTGTTTAAGGAGAATCAACATAGGATCTTAGAGATAGAAGGAATCTGTTAATACTGCATCATCTTTTCTCAGTGCTCTCATATTGGAAATCTCTAGTGTTTTCTATAACCTCCAAGATGATTTCTAGTGACCGCGACCCTCTCCATCCTGGAAGAGACTCCCCTTTATCAGACAGTCTTACCAATTCGCTCTGTTGTTCCCCTGATTTTGAACTTCCCATTTGTACATCCTCTAATGTAGATGCCAGGCATCCAGGGGAGGAATAACAGGGCATGCCCTTACCTACCTAATTACCTTGGCTTTGTTTCAAAGTGCTTACGTAATGGTGACTGCAAAGGAGGAAATTGCTGTGATTTGCAGGATTGACGTACATATCGTCTCTCCATTCTTCCCAGACCTGATTTGTGAATGTTTAAATTTAGATCCAAGTGCTTGATCAAGGCTTGCTTATTATAAGTGCCCTAACTTTCATAGTAATTCCATTTCTTTGACACTCAGCCATTTTCAACTCTATTTTTAGAAAATAAAAAGAAATAGATTAGAAGTGCTTAAAAATGCTGGACTACTTTCATTTGAGATGAAACATCAAAACTTTTCTGCTCCTAGGGAAGCTGTCTGCAGTCGTCCGACCAGCAGAAGATTGAAAAGGTTTCTGAAGGGCAACTAGCATTTTCAGTTCTCCTTCCCCCTTAACTTCATGCCATGTTCTGTGACCCTGCCAGGGTTGCTAATTTCAAACGCACAAATCAGTTTTGGTATTCCAAATCACAAAACAATTAATAGTTCATCAAGGAAAAAGATACATTTTTGCGTAGCTCAAAAATAGCTTTTTTGCATATTACAGTCAGAAGACCTTGAAGAAGAGCTGCTAGTAAAACCAAAATGTAGTTGGTTCATAGAGATGCTGAAATGCAAGAGGTGAAAAATATGGGACATAGATTTGTTGTGTGGAACTCTTCCATGTAAAGACATTTTTTTCCTAGTCTGAAGGTAATGCAACTTCAAATAGTTACAATTATTCACAGCACGGGTTGGCGAAAATATACCAATATTATAAACCATGAAGAGAACCATAATCTGAAGGCTCCACTTCCAACAAATTATACCTATGTAGTTTAAAATCATTAATATTGTAAAAGATATTTGAGATAAAACAGGCAAAAATATGCAAATAACTGAGGAAATATGAAGTAGTTTTTTTATTTAAAAGTTTTTGTCTCACATGAACATCTTTCTTCTATTCCCATCTTTACTCCAGTGGGGTAAATATTTTTATGAAACCTATATTTGTCAATTTTTCATTTAAAAGCAAATTCTACTTAACTTTCCTTTGTTAAATTGTAAGCACTTATATCTAGAACCCTATAGCTGCCTGCCTGCTTCCTTCCTTCCTTCCTTCCTTTTCTTTCCTTTCCTTTCTTTTTTTCGTTTGTTCTTTATTCTCTTTTTTTTTTTTTTTTTTTTTTTTTTTTGACAGGGTCTTGCTCTGTTGCTCAGACTGGAGTGCAGAGGCACAACCATGGGCTCACTGAAACCTCAACCTCCCAAGCTCAAGCAATACTCCCACCTCAACCTCCTGAGTAGCTGGGATTATAGGCATACATCCCAATGTCTGGCTGATTTTTGAATTCTTTGTGGAGATAGGGTCTCACTATATTGCCCAAGCTGGTCTTGAATTCCTGGCCTCAAGTGACCCTCCCACCTTGGCCTCCCAATGTGCTGGGATGACAGGCATGAGCCACTAACCCTGGCTTAACACTGCTTTTTTCAATGTCTATCGAAGCGTCCCCAGTCATTCATATTATCTCTTCCTGGCCCAGCTATCTTCTCTTCTCTCTTTTCCTCTTTCTCTAGTGCTTTCTGTGCTTCTGTTTTGTCTTGGCACATCTTCTTTGTATTCCTCACAATACCTACTAGGCAAGAAATAAATCTTTATTATCTTTATTTATTATCTTAAAGTTTGTAATTTTCCCCCATAATTCTATTTCTTACATCTTGAAAGGCAAAAAAAAAAAAAAAAAAAAAAAGAATGAGGATGGATGGAGATAAATACAACAACGTAAATGTATTCACACTCAATATAGGCTTTGTCACTTCAACAGGCAACCACAGATAATGTTGACCTTATTCTATGCTTCTAGCTCCTATGCATAGATGTAGAGTTACTTTTGAAATTTAAGGGAGTATAGAGATGAGGGAGAGAAAAATAAAGATGCCTTACATTTTATGAGTAAATACATTTTTTTCTTCCTGTTTAAAATCTAGAATTTCTAGAGTTTACTAGATGAGACAGTATGAAACTGTGATTTTTATAGACCAAAAATGGTTGCATATCAGAAATTTCATATGGTTCAACTTAATAAAGTTAATGTACTCATGACATAATATTAATTTTCATTCAAAAGTGTTTCTATCCATAGAGAGAGGAGGCCGCATCGCCATGATGCATCTCCAGGTGCCTTTCCCATAGTCACCTGGCAGTGACTGACACGTGATTTCACCATCATACTAATTATCTTTCCCCTCAAGGGAAAAATCGTATGCAACAGGACTTCTCTCTACTTTGCCCAATCTTCCATCGTAGAATACAATGGTGTCCCTTCACTTTACCCTCTTTTTCTTACTTCTTGCACTGGAAGCTTCCCATGGAATCCAGGAAGAAAAATAGTTCTGCTGAGGCAGCAATGGAAAGAAGAGTGAACCTGGAATACCCCTACCTGGCAAATGAGCTTTCGTGAGCCCAGGGAGACTTTAATTAATGTTAATGGAGAAACCTCCTTCAAAACCCAATTAAGCACTTAAATGTGTTCTTAATGATCTCTGCTCCCTGAGTCAGGGTGGAGAGAGGGGAATTGATTTAACACCAGGGGTAAAAATATAAATGTTCATGGATGTGAGGTGCTGCTTTCTGTCGCTAAACCAGCCTTCCTCCAAATTCCTCACCCACTTTGCATCTCCTGTGGACTCCTTACCCTGCTCTCTTGAACTCTGCTATGAAAAGGTTAGCAGCTGAGCCGAAGGCGTCCCCTGATGCATAATAACAGTTATATAAAGCACTTTTAAAATACAAACAGATTTTGAGTACCTAATTATGCTGCAGGTGTTGCGCTTCCCCCAGCATGAGAAAGGATCCCGACACTCTCTTTATCACAAGACTGACATAATGAAATTTCCTTATGCTCAGAGAACGAATGCCTGCCTAAGAGTGCCTTTCTCCAGCCCCATGTAGCCCCACTGTCATGATTGGTACTGATTATGGATGAACATGTATTTCTCATAATAGATTCCCTCATTAAAAATTTTTAAATGAAATCCAGAATGAATATGCTCATCTAAATGTATTATTACTTCAAAATATTTGTGTGTCTAAAATGTGGTTTATATTTTATCTGAGATACCTCTAGTTCAAGTATTATTATGCTAGAAGCTATAAGCACAACAATATTAGTAAATACTATAAAACATTCAGACGACATAGCTTCTAAGAAGCTGGTTGGCTTAAACGACAGAGGATGATCCATTTTAGGAAGAGAACCCTAATGACTGAAATGGAGGGTTTTTCATCCAGACAAGCAGAAGCAGCATCAATCAATAGTTAACAGCACCTGGGCGGACGCGGTGGCTCAAGCCTGTAATCCCAGCACTTTGGGAAGCCGAGGCAGGTGGATTACCTGAGGTCAGGGGTTCAAGACCAGGCTGGCCAACATGGAGAAATCCCGTCTTTACTAAAAATACAAAAATTAGCCAGGCGTGGTTGCGCATGCCTGTTAATCCCAGCTACTCAGGAGGCTGAGGCAGGAGAATCGCTTGAGCCTAGGAGTTGGAAGTCGCAGTAAGCCGAGATCACACCTTTGTACTCCCATCCACCCAGGGGGACAGAGTGAGACTCTATGTCCAAAAAAACACAAAAAACATTTACCAGCACCCCTAGACTTATCTATGGGTTTAATGTTGTTTTGAATAGTAATATCAATAATGCAAAGGGACTGAATTATTTTTTGGCGTATGTTTGAGATAAATGTGACAACGGAGAGTGTTGAATGGTTGATGTCATCGATTCACCCCTCCCTACCCTGCAAGCAGAGGTTTACATTGAACTTCTAGGCACGTTTTCTCTTTGATAACGGGATTACCTTTGCTTGCCTGGTTTTTCAAATTTCACTACTTTCCTAGAACTGAGTTCTTTCCACCCTGTACTTCTTTGATATGCAGGATTGTCTAACATTATTAAAAAAGATGTTTGATGGCTTGATTTCACTGAATGAGACTGTCAATTTGGCGATAAGATGACTATGTCAGTAGAATGACAGGAACTATGGTCATAATTCCATGCTGTTTCATTACCTTTCATTGTATGTTTTTCCAAATAGGTTATAAGAGATAGTAGCTGCCATTAACCTTCTTTGAGATTAACCTCCATTGATACAACGGTTGATCTACATTAACCAATGAATGTAAATGATCAATAATGGCACCACTCCTTGCAATATATCTGGTGTATGCTCTTTACATAACATATATTTAGTAAGTGTTGGTGGAATGAATAAGTTAATTAAAAAGCAATTTCTTTAGTTCTTTATGTTACATACGAAGAGCTCATATTTTGAAATGTTGCTCTTTGCCAACTATGTTATTAGCAAAGTCTTGTTAGACTTGATTATATTTTACTTTTTCTGATATGTACACAGTTACTTCATCCTTCCTAAAATCCTATGAGATTCAGTTACTAACTGAAGCTCAAATAAATAAGCTAAGTGCAAATACATTCTCTTCTCCAACACATCACAAATAATAAATGCTCAAGTCTTTCTCACTTGAAGGACTCTTACCTCTTCAGGATATGTTCTTTTCCACTTAACTGTCAATCTCACCATGTAAAACTGGCATGTACTGGGGAGGGATGTTGACTGCTTAACCACAACTACTTTCTTGTCTATCAAGCCATGAAAATCACCAGCACTACACGATCTTGACTTGTGCAACAAAGATGTTTCAGAAAAGCAGTTTGCTAAACTTTTAACCTTATGCAGTTATCAAGAATATTTGATCAGAAAGTTCAAATTCGTTCTTAATCACTATCTGGATGCTTCACAAGCCCTTCTATAGACCTGGTGTTTACCACACATTTTTTTAAGAAGGAGTTGTGCACACTTTGTGTCTTAAACATTTTTGGCAGCTTGCAGTCATCAAACTTACTCACTGCTAGTGTAGATCAAGGCACACTCAATGCTAGACACAGAGGGCTCTCTGGAAGTATTGAGGGTTGTTCTAAGGAATAATCTTGTAGGTAAAAAACAGCCTTAACTCTATCAGTTTCAAAAGAGAAATCAAGGCAGCCAAAATGCAGGTATCATGAAATGCTGCATGATGCACAAACAGAACGACAGGTTTTAGAGGCATCGGGAATGCTTGCATTAGGCTGAGGATTCTAGGAGAATTTTCTGTGCTATTCTGATTGGTGTGTTGAATTGCTCACTTTATACTTTTCTTCTATTTTGTCAAAAGAAATTCTTGAAATAAGATAGTACAAGAATGTCTGGATAGAATATGTATAGTGACAAATGAAGTGCGTACTTTTGTTAATACGAATATCTAGCAGTCATTATAGAAGTCATGTGGTCCAGTGTCTGGGCGTATCAGTTCTGGGATATGAACTCTGGCTTCACTTCAGTCAGGGACTTAAACTTTCTTGGCCTCATATTTTCATACCCAGGGAATAAAGGAAAACTATGACTATCTACCTCAGAGGTTTGTATAAGAATTAAATGAGTTGCTTTATGTAAAACCTTTATCTAGTTTCTGGCATGCAGTGAGTGCTATGCCAGCATCAGTAGTTCTCTTCTGCTTTTGCTAAACATGTTGCATTTGTGAGATTTGAAATCACCATTTCAAATTCGCTATGATCATTTATATTGCTTCACGTTGATAGTGGTTATAAAAAGACAGAACCCCGATGCTAAATGTGTTTTACATTATAGTCTATGAAATTCGAGCAACAGGATTTTATGTTTTGTTGTGCACTCATTTTATTCCACAGTGAGTAAGAATCTGTTTCAAATGAACTTTTGCATTTATGCCATGTGAAAGAAACATAGTATTGTATAATTTTTCATTGTAAAAGAAACAATTTCCATCTAAGCATTTACACTTTCTAATAAATGTATAGTTAGTGTTATTTTGTGCTTACAGCAGAAAAATGTAAAAGATACTTTCTGGCTTGACCTGATTTTCAATAATAGTGAGTATCTTAAATTCTAAGGAATAAAATAAAACTATTTTTGCCAGGGTTTTCTGACCGCCTCCTTCCGTAACATACAATTGGCTTCCCTTTCTGTCTGCCTTACCCAGGGTCTTCATCCAATGCAACCTGCTCTCTGGAGGCTCTGCCACTTGGGTAGTGGTGTGTGTTTAAACCCCAGGAACTTACTAAGGGCAATAGTTTTCGTTCCAGCTCACTGACTTTTAAGAAAACAACCTTTATGCAAGGGGACTAAATTCTGTAAAGACTCTTGAAGCCATAGTTCTAAAAAAGTTAGAAATGTCCATGTATGTGGCAAGTAGAAAGTTTTTGTTTGTTTTCATGTGTAAGGAATAGTTCAGGTCCAGTTCCAATGTAAGGGAAGCAAACAGAAGGCATTTCGTTCCTTGATAAGCTAACGACATCTGACCTAATGTATAGAAAGTGTGTGTGTGTGTGTGAATGCGTGTGTGTATGTGCATGTGTGTCCCTGAGTGTGTGTGCATATGGTGAGAGTATGGCAATCAGAATTCAGGGGAAGTGATGGTCCTTTGATGTGTGTTTTCAGTATCTCCAAGGAAAGAGCACAAGGAAAGAGCAGGTTGATCGCTAAGTTTACTTTGTTATTTGAGCTTTCAGAATGAATATTGAAAGATCTATCACATACACACTGGTGATTGTCCGGGTCCCACCCCGTCCTCACCCCCCACAATTTCATTGGTTGAAATTTAAGTTTAAATGTTACCTGAGGCCAGGTTCTGTGGTTCGTGCCTGTAATGCCGGTACTTTGGGAGGCTGATGCAGGAGGACTGCCTGAGGCCAGGAATTCAAGACCATCCTGGGCAACATAGTAAGATCCTATCTCTATTAAAAATTTAAAAATTAGCTGGGCATGGTGGCATGCACCTGTTGTCCCAGTTACTCAGGAGGCTGAGGCAGGAAGATCTTGAGCCAGGGAGGCTGAGGCTACAATTAGTTCTGTTCACACCTGGGTGACAGAGTGAGACCTTGTTTCAAAAATAAAAACAATAACAAAAACAGAAAAAATAAAAAATAAGGCCAGGTGCAGTGGCTCATGCCTGTAATCCCAGCACTTTTGGAGGCCGAAGCTAGTAGATCACCTGAGGTCAGAAGTTCAAGACCATCCTGGCCAATGTGGTGAAACCTGGTCTCTAGTAAAAATACAAAAATTAGCCAGGCATGGTGCTGAGGCAGGAGAATCGCTTGAGCCTGGAGGCAGAGGTTGAGTGAGCCGAGATTGCGCCACTGCACTCCATCCTGGGTGACAAGAGCGAGACTCCATCTCAAATAATAAAATAAAATAAAATAAAATAAAATAAAATAAAATAAAAAAGTACAATACAATACAATACAATACAATAAAAATAATTGTTACCTGAATACTCCCATTTAGGTATGAAATTGATGTGCTTACTTTGTTTTCTTTCAATTTGTTCTTTCTGTTGTTATTATTGTTTTTCGGTGAGGAATCATTAAAAATATCAAATTATTAGCTATGGATGCTCTCATTTACATAAGAATAATCTAATAACTAATTTCTTGTCTAATTTTTAAACCAAAGTTCAATATGAGATTTGTGTATTAAAAAGTGCAATTTGTATGACAATCAATACTAAGCCATAAATCTTTATCATTGCTATTGATTTAAAATTATCTTTGAACCATGATATATTTGCAATTGAATGAAAATAATTTGTTAAAGTGCTTATTTCAGGACCCATGGCAGTCAGCACAGAAAAACACATGCTGGGAAAGTAAATGGTTAGTTTTAAATTTTAAGACATTGCTATGGACATAAAATTTATCAGCTTTTTAACCAATTAACATTGTTTTGGGCTGCAAATATGAATGTATATAATTTGTATCATATTTATATTATCTATATCATTCAAAAATGGAGGTATCATTTGTATATGCAATGACATATCTTATTGATGAATATAAATATGCAGTCTCAAGACAGAAAATTATTAAAATTAAATGTCCAGATAGTATCATATGTTTTGCATAATGATATACATGCTTTCTTAATTTGATTTTTGCATATTTCAGTATTATTCTACATTTTTTGCCAAGCGTTACTCTGAGCATAAAACTGCGTACTACCATTTAATTCCAAATATATAATGATCAACTCTCTGCTCCAAAGCTGCATCTTCCCATGTTATCACCAATTTTATTATTAAGGATTATTAATTCCATTAATTATAGCTTTCAATAGTAATGAATAATATTATGATTATTCATAACCCATTATTTTACACTAAGAATATATTTCTGATGGTATGTTTAGCTCAGGATAAAGAAGACACGGGCTAAGAGAGACAGGCCCTCTGTTTCTGCAGAAGTAGCAGAGAAAAGCCTTCTTTCCTGGAGTTTTGTGCCGCAAGCACATTTGCAGCAATGGGTTCAAAGACCGGTAGAGTGTGTACTTATATTCATAACTCTATAAATAGGAGGATGCTCATTTTTCTCTAAGATACACGCCACACACGTAGAGAACAGAAAACGCATTATGTTATACTAAGTTCACAGGGATTAGACTGCAGCAAGTCAATGGAACACAGGGAGCACCCAACTAGAAACTGTCCTTGAAAGTGTTTTAGGGAGGAATTCTAAAGTCTTGCCTCTCAACCTGTGTCTCTTCTTTTGAATTTGGAACCGTTGTTCATGAGTGAAATCTACTTTTATGTTCTGAATCTTCTCATTCAAAGACACGTTTTCCCATTTTTTAGACAATAACGTGATCTAAAATGTCAAAATAATACGTTCTGCTGAATCTCAGTATTTACTGAGGAAATACAGAAACATGGCAAAAGTCAGGAAGAAAAATGTTTCCTTTTTCTGCTGTCCACAAAAGTCAGTGGAATATTTATGACTGCAAAAAAATGAGTTATTAACACTGTCTTCATTGAATTCAACAGATGCTCTGATTTTCTTACATATGTGTGTGTATGTATACATATATATATATTTAACAACTATAAATATTTATATGTAACAGCACTTTCACAAGATGCCAATAAATTTAGTATGAGCATTTACATATCTAAATCTCACTTTGGCTCTAGAAACTGATGCTATGCCAACCAGAACAAAGAACAGTAGCTTCACTACTGTCACTGCTAATAAAATTCAGCATCATTACGGCTTATGCAAAATTGTACTTATTAGCCCAATTTCTATTGCTTGCCTTAAAAAAATGTATCAGAGAAAATGGATGCCATTAGTTTAGTTTGTAGATTAAAGTAATAATAATAATGGCAAAACCTTGATCAAGTAAACAAATCCCACTAAATAGAACAGGAATGATTTGCTAAGACCATGGCCATTTGGATTCATCCTGAGCTTGTGTCTAAAGGCATTCATTCATTCATTCATTCAGGCACTAATGGCTGAGTAATGCCAGAGGCTAGGCCCCTCCTGTGGAGAGTTCATTGCTACCTAAAGACAGACAAGGTTCTTGCCCTCATGTTAATATTTGGGTTTTGCCTAGTCAGTTATATAAAGTTCATTAAAATTTGCTTATATAATTCAAGCAAGTTCTCAGGTTTAAATGTCTGTGCCACACAATTTGACAATTTACATAATTTATTTCAGGGCTAAAGAAGTTGACAATTGCTATTTAACTTAAGTCGGGCTTCTCCTTAGTGGGGCAAACACACACAGGACATACACAAGATAATCTGTTCAAGTATGACAAGAAAATATTAAATTCTACTTGCAGTTACAGTTTTATCCTAACCTTTGCAATCACTTGTGCTCTGTGTGTGTTGTATAATGTACACATTATATAACAGTTCATGTGTATATAAATGAATATTTATGTAAGGGAAATATGCTAAAAATCTTAAATGGGTGGAGTAACTACTAAAAATGTTAGCAAGTACATTTAAAACATACACAAGTTAGTGTCACTTCTGTATAATTTAATAGTTAAATAAGTGTTTCTGTGGGGAATAGTAAGCCACAGAGAGAAAGGAGGACTTAAGACCGGGACCAGAAAAATTGGCTTCTTAATTGGAGGCGGCGGTTACTTCTAGTGATAGGCGATTGTTTTTTCCAGATATAATTCTGGCTCCTTCCTAATTAACATTAGTATTACTCATGTCACCAATTTGCAGGGTTTCAAGCTTGTGTTAATAAGATCACAAACATTGTGAGCCTTTGCCATCTTTAAAATCTTTCACTCTAAAGCAAAATGTACATACCCGTTACCAAAGTGCCTTCTTTGAGCTTCTTGGAAAACAGCCGCATTTTCTTTGAGCTGTGGAGTGCAGCATAGAACATGTTTGAATCTCCAAAGCTTAACCCCAGAAAAGATGTTTCTTGCAAGCTACAAACAACTCTACACTTAAAGTATCGTGAGTTAATATTTACCTCTGCATCACTGGTGTAGAATAAAACCCATTTTGATGTGGGGTGTCGGGATGTAGGGTAAAATGACCTAAAAGCCCACCGGGGCTCTCTTACATTTTGCTATGGGACTTTGTCCAAATTGCTTACATTCTCTGAGTCTTGGTTTTCATATTCATAAATTAGAATAATATCACTCACATCACAGCCACCGTGCATTGAAAACACCTGGCAAAATAACTGATAGAAAATAGTTCTTTTTTATTTTTCTGTTTCTTATTTTTTGAGACAGAGTCTCACTCTCTCACCCATGCTAGAGTGCAGTGGTGCAATCTTGGCTCCCTGCAGTCTCTGCCTCCTGAGTTCAAGCGATTCTCCTGCCTCAGCCTCCTGAGTAGCTGGGATTACAGGCATGCGCCGCCACACCTAGCTAATTTTTGTAATTTTTTAGTAGAGACAGAGTTTTGCCAGGTTGGCCAGGCTGGTCTTGAACTCCAGACCTCAGGTGATCCGCCCACCTTGGCCTCCCAAAGTGCCGGGATTACAGGCATGAGCCACCACGCCTGGACTTGAATTTTTGAAATTTCAGTAGCTTTAGTGGTACAGGTGGTTTTTGATCACATGGATGAGTTGTATAATGGTGAAGTCTGTGATTTTAGTGCAGCAGTCACCTGAGTAGTGTACATTGTACCCTACAGGTAGTTTTCTGTTTCTCACCCCCTTCACAAACTCCCCCATTCTGAGTTTCCACTGTCTGTTATATCAAACTGTGTACCCTTGCATACCCCATAGGTTAGCTCCCACTTATAAACGAGAATAGGCGGTATCTGGTTTTTCTTTTTTGTTTGTTTTGTATTTTCATTCCTGAGTTACTTCATTGCAAACTTGCTGCAAAAGAAATTTTGTTCTTTTTTTTGTGTGGCTGAGTAGTATTCTATAGTGTTGATAATTCATTATCTCCTTCCTTCCCTTGCCATCTTCCTCCCGTGCTCTGCCATTACTCCCTTTGTTTCTCATATCAGAAGCATGCTAACCTCCACCCCACTCCTCTCTCTGACATGCCCATCTCGCTCCCTCACGTGGTGTCCCCTTCTCTCATCCAGAAACCCTCAGTCCCCACTGACTTCTGCTCCCTCCACACTGAGGTGCACTGATGGGAACACTCACAGCCAGGTTCATCTTACCCGGGCTCCTTGAATTTTACAGTACCATTTCTGATGCCAGGGAAAATGTCTTACGATGAAATTTTTAACCTGCCCTCCACCTCTGCTCCCCAAGGCACCTGTCTACTGTCAGACCCCAAAGCTGGCTCTCAGTGAAAAATGTGGGATCAACAGACAGATTGGATTGGTAGCTAGGCAGCCAGTCCTCTGTTTCATGGTATTTCAATTTCAAGTCTGCATTTCAATTAGAATACTGAAGTGTTCACTCTGACTTTTTAAATATGTAAATTCTAATAGAATCACTGGCGTTTTTCTGAAGTAATGCAGACCAGGTTTAAATAGGCAACATGTTTAAAGAGCCACGTGACGCAATCCTACTCCATTCCCAGGGTGCTGGTTGGCTCTTGGTTTCCAAAGGGGGTTTGCATTCATACCTTTCCCAGCTTCTCACTAGCAGGACACATTAAGAAAATGCAGAAAACAACAAAGATAGTGTGATGTTAGCTGCTGTTTCTTGAGGAGCAAATTTGATGACAAAATCAGAAATGCTGGCATCTGTGGGATAAACAAAGAATGCAAAGAGCCTGCTTCACTGAACAGCAGATTTTCTTTGAGCAAAGGCAGATTCTTCTTGTTTCAATTAGTAATTTTTGTGAATCTGACACTGGTAAAGTAGGGTGGCAATCATGCACTCTTGGTACAGAAATGATCTGACAATATGGCCAAGAAGTAGAACTGTTAGATATATACCGAAAGCATTAATATATTCTAGTTCTATAATGTGCACAGCTATGTAAAAGTATCAGATTCTTAGATAACTAACTATAGGTTATTATGTCGCATTTTCCATCCTTTACTTTGGATTATATGACAGAGTTGTGCATTAACTTTCTTTAGACTCTTTTTTTCCCCCATTTCTACTAAGTGAGGCTGGTATAATAAGTTCCATTCTCTTTGGTTTTATGAAGAAATGAATACATCTGCATTTTATAGTGAATTTACTGATTACTTATTATAGCTCTACTCAATGCACTGGTATTATTTTCTAAATAGATTGTAGATTATGGAAGATAACATTCATTTATTAATCATCACGTGTTCCATGAATTCCTAGAGGAGTTCTGGAAACTAAGGAAAGCCTAACACATTCACTCTTCTATCCTTGGTGAATATATTATCCCTTTATATCCTTAGACTAGTTTCAGATTTCTTATTTAAGACTCAATTCCATTTCCCTTTAGAAGACTGATTTCCCACTTTTTAAACCCTTTTCAACATTCTCAACTCACTCAAGATGTGGAGCCCAAAACTGAATTTATATTGAAGTGTTCACTTGCTGCCTTTTTTACGGATATCAATTTTAATAGGATCACTGGCACTTTTGTGAGAGTCAATACAGGCCAGTTAAGTGGTGTATTTAGACAACCATAGGCACATAATACTGCTGCATTTCTAAGGTGTTGCTTGGCTGAGAGTCCACAAAAGTGCTTTCATTTACGAACGTCCCATTCCGACTCTAGATAAGGCTACTGAGTTATATCCATCCATGGCCAACACTCAGAAGTAGTCTTATGGAGTGACTTTCTTTTTTTGATGACCACAGCAGAGCTCCCGCCATTTTTGTCACTAACGTGGCAATCTGGTGAAGGTAGCTTGTTAAAAGAGATCTTCCTTCACACCAAAGGAAATGCTTCTTTATTTACTGTGAAGTTAATTGACTGGTTATTATCATCATTAATATTCATTTCTGGATATATTATAGAACCATTCTGGAAAGGTATGAATTAGTGTAACTTGTCTGCTGAACATTTTTTGCCACAATCCCAGCCAAAGTTGTGTGTCCATTTAAATAACAGCTATAAAATATACTTTGCCCTCTGAAGCTCTGTGGGTCTTCCATGAACTCAAAACAATAAAGCACACCATTCGTCATCTTTGTGTGACAATCTTCCTCAGCTTGCAACACACCTCCATATTGTGCTTTAGGACCTGAACCACGAGGTCTTTTCAGAAGGAGAGGTTCACTTCATGAAGTGGACTTTTAAAAATGTATTTATTTAGTTTTTTTTTGTTTGTTTTTGTTTTTGGCCTTCAATAAAGGCCACTGGGTGGTCATATGAAAAGGGATTCCTAGGATTTAATATGTTGGGGGTTCATCAAGTTTCCTGGTTTGAGTCTCTGCTCTGGGCAGGATCTCAGGCCAGGTGGACTGGCTCTCGCACTAACCAACCGTGGGGCATCACTATGCAAGCCCAAAGGCCACGTTACTAGTTTGCAATGGGCTTTCCACGGACGGCAAATTTCTGCCAGATACATCCAGGGCACTGGGCATACAAGAAGGCACAAGGCTTGGCCTTCGTTCCAAGAGCATAGGGTCTGGGAAGGAGGCAGATGAGAAGACAGCATCGCATTTACTGAACTGCCGAGGAAGAGCTCATTGCAGGGTCTAGAGGGAATGCAGAGAAGGCTTCCAGGTGAGGTCACACAGGATGGACAAGAATTAACAGGCGGAGTGACTCAAGAGGGAGGTGGAAGGAAGAGCCTGGTGCAGGGCCACCAAGGGCACGCTGCACATTGAGTGACCTGCTTGTCACTCCTGCAGCCAGAGAGCAGAGTGCCGGGTGGGAGTGGGCAGAGATGAGGCTTGAGCGCTCAGCAGGGCAAGGTCACAGAGCCGTGAGTCTGTTAAGGGCTTTGAACTTTCTCCTGGGTGTTGCTGTGGGGTGGGGTGGGGCACTGAATTATGAAAAATGAAGTAGTGGAATAATCAAATTAATTTTATTAATTTTCTATGGATGGCTCTAACTGCAGCATGAAGCAGGAGTTCACAACCGAAGGCACAAGGGTAGGCTCCCCGGGGTATGTCCAAGGCAGAAATCTAAGTGAGAGACGGCGATGGCGCGAGCAGCACTGGTGTCAGTAGCAATCAAGAGATTTGGGCAGACATAGAGCTATTGAGGAAGCAGGCTCCCAGGGCGTGGTGATTAAAGAACTGTGGAGTGTGGAAGAGGTACCCGGATGACTCTCAGGTTTCTCACCTGCTTCCCTCTGAAAAGAAGAGGCCAGATGCCACTTTAGAGTTTGTAGTGCTTGAGGTATTGAAACAGAGTGCGAGAGAGAGAGAGAGAAAGAGGGAGAGGGAGAGGGAGAGGGAGAGAGGAGATCAGCATTGGTAATGAAGATTTAGGCTTCACTATTTTAAAGACTACAATTGAATCACGAGGATGGACGGTTGCCCAGAAAGAATGTGTAGAAACAAGCTTGGAACAGAAGCCTGAGGGATACTAACATTTTGGGGAATGGCAGGGAAAACAAACAAACAACAGCAACAGCAAACAAATGAAGATGGAGAAGGAGGGGCAGAGGACTAAGAGGGACACCAGGATAAAACAAGTCCTGGTGGCATTTCCGGAAGGTGTTCAATCAACCATGATGAGGGCTGGCAAGAGGTCAAACAAGACAACAACTGATTTTCCAGCTGGATTTGTCAGCAGAGGGGCCAAGGAGCTTGGAAAGAACAGTCTCAGTGGAGTGGTTCGAGCTGAGGCCCAATCACAGTGAGATGAAGTGGAAGATAAAACAAGGAAGATATGGAGTGTTACGTGAGACGTTTATTAATGACGAAGAGAGAAAAAGAGAAAGTTGCCTCTGTATCATAGGGCACGTGTCCCTCGCATAGTGCTGGAGACACACTGACAAATGCTTCTTAGCTTTCCCTTTTTTCCTAAGCCCTGTGCAGATGATCTCTGGATGGGCACATTCTCTATTTGCGAAAGCGCAGCCGAGTTGATCTGCTTTTCACCTTCCGTACAATCATATGTCTGGGCCCCTCCATGATGCCATACCCTGATGGGCCACCTGGGCTTGGGTTGGCCCTGTGATTTTCAGACTGATTCCCTCTGCTGTATAAATGGAGTCGGGGATGCTGGCGTGGATGGGCACTGCAGGAGCCTCATTTTGGTGTTGAGAATGGTTTGGGTGGACTGCGAAATGTGGGACAGAGCCCACAAGCTCAAGAGGCCCTGAAATACAAGGGAATAGACTTAAGTGTGATGATAGGATCCAAAAACTGGGTCACCACCAGAAAAGAGGAAGACATTTGCATTTTATTTCAGGAAATGGAGCCAAGACAAAACCCTGGAAGGCAAGGGGTGCTGATGTCACAAGACCCCCCACAAGGGATCAAGAAGCTCAGACCCCTGCTCACCGCCCATCCTTAGCTTACTCCACAGACTCAACTCAGCCTCAGGCAGTGGGGCCTTTCTTGTTTCCCTTTCAGAATATATCACGATTTCCAATTTCTGGGTGTAATGTGCTTTCACCAGACACTGATACAGACGTAGCAGAAAGCAGACATTCAGACATAGGAACGTGAACATTTATTTTGAGTTTCACCCCCACTTAAAACTGTAGCAACATGCGTTATGCATCAAAGTGCATTAGCCTGAGGCGGTTGCTATCGCAGACTAATGCTTACATAACCAATTATTTCACCCACACATACCCAAAACTCAGGCCGCTAGCGGGGTTAGAGCTGGCAGAAATGGATCTAATAAAATGTTATCAACAAATGCTACAAATGTGAAAGGGAAGTTAGTCCTTACTAATAAGTGGGGGAAAAGGGAGGGCAGCTGCTTAGCCTCTTGATTTGAAGCTGACAACCATTTTTAATATCTGACATTTTTCTTTGTGATAAAATACATAGCCAACAGATATTTTTTCAGCAGGCTAACATATATTTACATTATAAATCTTCTACCTTGCTCTAAAATATAGAGATGGATTTTGGAGATGGGGATAATATATGTTTAAAAAGCAACGAGAAGCTGACCTTCCGCTGGAAAAATATTAATCGCAGGCATTTTTTGAAAGGTTCTGCACAGATTAGCTATCTTCAACTGGGATGCCCAGAACCAAGAGAGGACATGAGGACACTCACACAGGCATACCTGCCAGCCGTCTATATGCCACCATTGTTAACCATGCTGATCCTGGGCCCGTGTAGGATTTCTATTCACAAATGCATGCGCTACTTCAGGATCATCCTGACTTGCATGTAAAGCATTCCTTTCTAGAGTTCGTGGCTTCACATCACTCCCTGTAATCGGGAAGCAAAGTACTTCTGCTCGGTCTGTCTCCCGAGGCTGTGCTGTTATAACCAAAGCTTTAACATTAAAAAAAAAAAAAAAAAAAAAAAAACTTCATTAAGAGTGTGAAAATGAGTTTTCTAGATGAGCTCTCTTGGGTTCTCCTTGGTCTCTTCAGCAAAGGCTGCCCGATCACCTCTTCAAACAGGCCTGGGTGACCGAGGGATTCTCAGCTGAAGCGAATGCAGGGAAGATGTGGACATCAGTCTGGAGGGAGAGGTGGGGGCTCATACAGCCCGCTCTGCAGAACTGCAAGTGAGTTTCAAAATGAAGTGACTTGGGAAAAAGAAAAAAGGATATGTTCAGAATGAATAATACTCAGGTGATGCCTTCCGAATAACACAGAGTGCAATTTCCACAGTGCCCTGGGGCCCTGGGCATCTGGCATCCAGGCCTCACCTTGCTCAGCTGCCATCTGCATCTTTCTGGGCCCCACTTCCAGCATTAACAGAGGCTCAGCTAGGTGGTCTCTGAGGCTTTCCACCCCGGAACGTCTCACCTTAGTGACTCCAGAGACCCCGACGTATCCAAGGCTCCCTTCGCTTTCTGTCCTCTCAGAAGAGTTCCTGTTACAAGAATTTCCGCTGAAAAAAACTATGGACTGGGCTGTGGAGACAGTTGAATTGCACTTATTTGCTGCCTGATTTCCCTGTATACATTTCCTTATTTGTAAAACATTTCCCAAACAAGTCTCAAGGGTTTTATGAGGAAAGATAGCAAGAGAGAAAATGCTTCAGGGGAAAAAGAGAAAAATCGATTCAAGTATTAAGTGAAAATGATGCTGTCATTTGGGCTATGTTTCTAGCGTAGTCTGCTCCTCTTCCAGGCGGCACCTTGAGAACACTGTATGGTGGGCAGCTGTCCAGCAAAGATTGTGACGGTCAATAGTCATTTCCAGAGGACAGGGTGGAGGAGGGTGGGGGCTGTGGGCCATTTGAAATACCCTTTCAAAGCATAATTTCCTGACAAATCAAGCTGCTTCTTGGATAGAAGGAGGCACCGGTCATCAAGGGGGGGGAGGGGGTGGATGTTGGTGAGCCATTACTCTGTCACCAGAGACCTCGCACACATTTTTATTCCTTCCCACAATTATTCTTTCATTTCATATAATTATTTATACTCTGCAGTGACACATAGAAAAGCAATTTACCTAATATTTCTCTCTATAGGAGAAGGCCAAGCCATTATAAAAAAGATTTCTAACCTTCTTTATACTCCATAGTTCTTATGAAATAAGACAAGTATACTCATTTTTCACGATGTGCTTTCGTTTGAAAGTTCTTTATTACTTTTAAGATTTAGTCAATTTGTTATTTTAGCCCAGTGCCACCACAAAACATCCTTTTCAACCCCTTCCTGCAAAACCTTCTAGAAAGACATTGGGAGTTGTCTTGGAGCCATGGCCTTCGCTCACCTTCCTAACATAGGAATCCTCCTCACCATGTTTTGACAAGAGTTATTGAAAGTCTACTGGAATTTTTCTAGTTCTAGAGAACTCGGCGCCTTTGAGGATAGCTCGTTTTATTTCTGTGCATCTCTTTTGGCAGGAAAACTCATCTTTATATCATGCTGATAGCTACCTGTTTGTTTTTCCTCTTGTTTTTATCTTCTGATTCCACAATTTACTGTTTAAAGCCATTATCATCAGCACATAGCCGGTTCTCAGACACTGGAGATAACTGTAAGATCCTCACCCCTCATTTGCTCTTAGCCACAGTAAATTCTCAGGTATTCTCTGTTCTTCACATAACACAGTTTTCAGGTTTTTACTAACATGCTATGTCACTTTTCAACATTCTAGAAGAATTTTTTTTTTTTTTTTGCTTCCCATGCACGCTTTTTCCAGTGTATTCTGAAATATTTTAGCAAATGTGCTGTATGCTTTGCCTCTTTTATCGTAAACACATCTACACGGAGAAGATAAATCCTTTGGTTATATAACATCTGCTTCTCAGCCTTAATCTCTTAAGTAGCAATAAAATATTTCTCCTCCATCCTTCGGATTTCGACTCAGCTCACATGGTTTCCCCAACTTGTTTTCTAATGTATCTTATCCCTAGAGCTAAAATTTTAGAAAATATTTAATACTCAAATGAGGAATCTTCATTGCACACTCAAAGCCCAGGAGGTAGCTCATAATGGATGCCACAATGGAGCCTGGCTGGAGAGGTCGTTAAAGCTCAGAGTATAAGGTCTGGGATTCTGCCGGTGGCTTTGCAAATGACGATCGATCACTTTTCTTCATAACTACTACTACCTGATACTTAAAAAAAAAAAAATGCTGTGATCTCTTACTAGTTTCTTTCTTCTTTCTTTCTTCTTTTTCTTTTCTTTCTTTCTTTTGGAGTTTTAAAAAAATCTGCAAAGGAAATATAGTGGAAATAGAATTTAAGGAACCAGAAAAAAAAAATGGATCTGTTCCCATTGGGCAGTGCTGAGGAAAGTGGTTGCAAAGAGGATGTGTAGGTCTGAAGAGACTCCAATACTGGATGCCCCACCGTCTGCGAGAGATGAGACATTGTTTCTTAAGTTTATGGCTACAGGACACCATTCCCTATTCAGAACCCATTTTAACTGGAATAACTGTGGAAAGGCAAGCTGTAGGGGAGCGGTGGGCATGGGGACCAGAATTTGGCCAACGAAAACATGAGCCACTTTCTGGAATTACATAGGGCATTCATTAAAGAAAAACAGGTAATCCCAGAAGTGTGCGGAAAGCAAGCTGTCCTCATAATGGAATGTTATTGTTTGAACTGCAGGTATAAGCCTCTCCTGCTTCCTCTAGTACCTGAGAAAGGTCGTTAAGCCCAGGAATCAGAGTATACGTGGCTCATTCTTATGTTACAGCTTAGTTTACAAAATGTCATGTCGTATTACATATCATGTCATATTACACAAACGTCAATGTCCATGGCATTTTGACAAACATTTTCAACTTCCCCATGGTTTGGTTAAGAAAGCATTTCATTTTTTCTTCTGAAGCTGGTGCTTCCAGCCTCTTGCTGCCAGCACCACCCCCACCTTCACCTGTCCCCCTGAGGCAACCTCTTGCTGTCCCTCTGAGGCACACAGCCACAGCCCACCTCCGTTTTCCAGTTGGCATAAGAATTCTTAGAGGTTTCTTCAGCTATCGTAACATTTTCTTCTAGTGCAATTTTTCAGTGTACACTGTTACGAGAAGACTCATTCAAAAGACCTATAAGAATTCTAATTATTTGTATGTTTTACTAACAAGTTACATGGTAATTGTGAACCATTGATGACTGGCAAAGAAAACTTACTTTTGGCCATTTAAAAGTGTATCTCACTTTGATATTTATGTCATTTTACCTCTACCCAGGCACCTTGATCACAGAATAAAGCATCATCTTGATCAACCTAATAAAAAGTCACGAATAAGAAAATACAATCCTCCTTCTACCAAATGGATATTGACCAGGGGCATGGAAGGCCATGCTGATTTTAGGTTCATCTGCAAACTCCCTTGTGATTTCATAAGTGCTTTAAAAGTAGTTTTCAGATTAAATATAGGATAACTATTAAGAACACAGTCTTTGGAGTCTTACAGAACATGAATTTAAAGTCTGGATTTTCCACTTCCATTACCTAATATTATTATTACTTAATATTATTCCTGTGCAAAATGTGACTAATAGTTATGTTCAAAACTGCATGCTGAGAATTAAATGGAAAAAAAAAAGTTTACAACTTACTTAGAAAAGAGTATAAAGTTGATAAATAGTAGGTATTATTCTTGTTATTGTTAAGTATTTATAATCTCTTAGTTGAAAATCAGTAGATTTAATCAGGAAGTTAAGTTTTCAAAATCCAGTGATATCTAAAGTAAATACTATTATTCTTGTTACTATTAAGTATTTATAATCTCTTAAGTGCAGCACCTCCATTCTTCTAGGTAAAATATAACCAGCAAAATGTTACTTGGATAATATTAACCCTAGAAATAGATAAATAAAAGCCATTAGTGCCAAGGACCTGGAGAATAACTGAATTTCAGTGACCTGTACTGCAAATGGGTACATCTGCCATTGTTTTGTTTGAATTTAAGATCAGCTTATTCCTACGTGTCAGAAAAAGGCAATTTTTTCAATGTTTGTTTTCCCAAATAGCCACCAAAACAAAGAGATGAATGAAGTCCCAGTCCTTTCACATTTGATGAAAGTATATAAATACGTAGCAAACATTCATGAGGCTGGCACCTCATCTAGAAGGTTGAAGCTGTGGCTCTGATGAGGCTTCCCTCCTACTCCCAACCACACCACAGCATATGATGTCTGATCTATGTTGGGTGTTTCCGGGCTTTCAGACAGTGAGATTTTTAATGCATTTGGCGTGAGTCATGCATGTAAATGTCCATTTCTGCCTGTTCTGTGCCTCTGAAAGTCCAAGATCTAAACAGCAGTTTCCCAACCCCTGCTGGGCCCTCTTTGTAAAGTGCTTCGCGCCATCTAGTGTCCGATGGAGGCATAGACGTGGGACTCATGCGGAGGGAACTGGCTGACCAGCCACACTGCAGCAAGTAACCACAGCACAAGCAACAGGGTCAATTATTTATTTTACTTTAGATATCCCTGGATTTTGAAAATTTAACTTCTTGTTTAAATCCACTGATTTTCAAATAAGCCGCATAAAATTAAAGGCCAAAATACCTTTTACATTCAATTAGGGACTCAATCAAGTGCTGTTTTGCTTTTATTGCGGAGACTTTCGTTGCTGTGTTTTTATCACTTGCAGCTGTCGTTGTGTAAATACGCTTTCTCGCAATGAGGGCTTTCCTAGGATCCACTTGAAACCACAGCACGCTTGCACGCGTCTCACAGTGCCTCTGTCATTCTGTTGTCACGCCTCTATATTTTTTATTCTTCTCTTTTTTTCAGATTGTCTACAAAGCCTGGCTCTGTTCCCAGTACTTTGAAGTCACACAGTTTAACTGCAGAAAGACAATTCCTTGCAAGCAATACTGTTTGGAGGTTCAGACGAGGTGTCCATTTATATTGCCCGACAATGATGAAGTCATCTACGGAGGCCTCTCCAGTTTCATCTGTACAGGTAGGTGCCGGGTGGGAGTCTGTGCACCAGCCTCCCGTGGGTTTGCTTTCTTGTGTCATGTTTGTTTGCTTTGCCGTTTCCTTTCACTGATATAACCTTGAACATGGTAGTTTTCCGCACTTTCACTAATAGAAGTAGCCAACGCTCCCCTCAACTGCTCTGGAAATGATTCAGCTTCTGTGCCACGTGGTCTGTCTGTAACCGAGACCACAGTTATTCACTGTGTAAAAGAAGAAATCTGATGGCAAAATATTAGCAATCATTAGATATACTTACATGTGACCTAGCGTAGGTTAGATTCTGCCTGCATTGCCTTTGAATTCCGTAAGAACAGAAGACGTGCTAAGACCAGTGAAATTATGCTTTTCAAATTAGTCAGAAGTTGATGTTCTCTTACCTATTTTCTTTTTTTTTTTTTAATTTTCTGAGAATTTTTATGTGATTTTATCTGTAAAAAGTATTAAGAGCTTTAAAAATATCTGCCTAAATTGTACGTGTGTGTGTGTCTATTAGAGCCACACAACAAGCCTATCCATTAAACAATGTTTACTTCTTTCAGCAAATGAGTCAGACTGGACAAAACACCAATATCAGCATCCTTTTCTGGACACTTATAAGCATTACATAATTTAGACAGAATAAGATATAAAGAGCAAGAGCCTTTTTTTTTTTTAATAAAATGATAATTAGATGGCGAGAACAAGATCCTTTGCCAGGGTGGTGTGATAATCCGAGTTGTAGCTCTGCATTCTCTTTTTGAAATGATAATGCTATACGATGTCCCTGGCACTATGTGGCTCGAGTTGTAGCATGTTTCGTTTTCAAGTGCAAGGATAAAACACTATCGTATGCGTACATGAAAATTCTCTTCTGACATTAGACTTACCAAACTCCTCTAAAACAGAGTAACATATAAGATGCTCGAATGAGAATTTATCAAATTATTTGTGCATCACTTATTTACATATGTATTCATTAGCCACACTGTTCTAAGTGATAAGCTATCGAGAGATCGTCCACCAAAGCTCCCCATAAGAACTGAACTGGATGAGTATTTCTTTTTCTTTTTCTTTTTTTGAGATGGAGTCTTGCTCTGTCACCCAGGCTGGAGTACAATGGTGTGATCTTGGCTCACTTTAACCTCCGCCTCCTGGGTCCAAGCGATTCTTGTGCCTCAGCCTCCTGAATAGCTGAGGTTACAGGCATGCACCACCACACCTGGCTAATTTTTGTATTTTTAGTAGAGACGGGGTTTCACCGTGTTGGCCAGGCTGGTCTCCAACTCCTGACCTCAAGTGATCCGCCCACTTTGGCCTCCCAAAAGTGTTGGAATTATAGGTGCGAGCCACCATGCCCGGCCTGGATTAGTATTTCTTTCTTTCTTTTTTTTTTTAATTGCACTTTAAGTTCTAGGGTACATGTGCACAACGTGCAGGTTTGTTACATATGTATACATGTGCCATGTTGGTGTGCTGCACCCATTAACTCGTCATTTTAGTATTTCTTATGCTGCCCAAGCTTGTGGGAAGAACACGTGACTGAAGGTCAGGCGCCTTGGCCTTCATCCTGTTTCTATTGTACATTCTCTTGGAGATACCACCCCTTCATGAGTAAATTAGAAAGTGCAGTGGTCAAACCCGCCCCCGTGTGGATTTGCTGCAAGGATTACAGATAAGGGAGAAGGGCAAGTTATGTCTTTAACCAGCCATAGCCATTGCACACAGGAAAGTGAAATGTAGAATGATTTCACAGGCCTACATGTTATTCTACTGAATTGATGCTCAAGTCATTTTTTATGTAGCTCCTCTTTGCTGGAGGGGGAGGAGGGGTAGAAAGGAGGGAAGAGGGAAGGAAGGAATCAGGGAAGGAGGGAAGGAGGAAATCAATATTTTCTTGCTTTGAGTTTGAGACAGAATTCACCAGACACAGGCTATTAATTCATATTGAATTTTGCATAGAACATTCCACAAATAACCATGAAGATAAGGCCTTGTTTTATTGTGGGACAGTGAGGTGTCTGTGACATTAGGACTTCAGAGAAGCTATTGGATTTTTATGTACAGGTTGTATTTATGCAGTTACACTCACATTGGCTTTTGTCCTAGAGAAGAACAATAGTTTTCGAACCAAGTTCTCAAAGTAGAGAAAAAAACCAAATGAAGAGTGAGGTGTTTGTGTTTATCTTATATCTTTTTCCTACACATACCTGTATTTGTGAATCTGAAATACATGTTTGAATGTTCACCCCCTTCCTCCATACACATTCAGAATGCCAGGGTAGAATGAAATCCCTCACTTCACAACACAGGCAGAGAATCCAGTCTGCAGTTTTAATTGTTTTCGAGTTTGGTAAAGACAGCTTCTTCATAGCCATAACTACATCATTACGGAAAAGTGGCAGGAAAAAAGAGATTTTTCATCAGATCCAGAGAAAAATGGCATCTCTGTTAGAGGCCCCCTAGGATAATCTCATCACTGAACATTTGGAAACCTAAGAACAGTGGTTCTTATGTCACTTTCAGTTGGGTTAATGTTCATTTTATGTTTAAATTGCTTGAAAATATACAGGATAAATTCTGAAGTCATTTTGCCCTGAAGTTCTGTAAAACAATCTGACAGAAAAAGACAGTAATTTTCATATTGATCGTCTTTTCTAAGGTGTGACCTATGCCTCTTTGAAGAATTCTCATCCATGTTGATAACTAGCAGCCATCATTTCTCACCATCCGTTACAGGTGTCCCTTAAGAGTGCACTGCTGAGGCCAGATGCAGCGGCTCATGCCTGTAATCCCCACAATTTGGGGAGGCTGAGGTGGGAGGATTGCTTGTAGCCAGGAGTTTGAGGCCAGATTGGACAATATAGCAAGACTTTTCCTCTACAAAAAATTAAAAGTCCCCAGACACAGTTGTGTGCACTTGTAGTCCCAGCTATTTGGAAGGCAGATACAGGATTGCTTGAGCTCAGGTGCTGGAGGTTGCAGTGAGCTGTGATCCTGCCACTGTGCTCCAGCCTGGGCAACATAGCGAGACCCTACCTCAAAAGGAAAAAGAAATGAAAAAGTGCACTCCTGGACCTAAGCAAGGAGATTTCTACTCCTGTCCATCACAGCTGGCTGCCCATTGCTTATAAGAGTCCCAGACATGGGCCCCAGAATGGTTTTTATCTTGGATGATGTTAGAATAGAGGACAGCTCTCAGAGGACCACTGGCTAAACTGTGGAGTGGCTTGTCATGCTTCTAAGGAGCCTAGTAATACATGCATGCATATAATTTGTTCCCAGATTTTAAGTTGCACATTTTTGGATGTCCATCTTCTACAAATGTACATGGATTTTTAAATAGTTTACATTATAAATAAGTTTGCAATTAAATGTGAGCCATCTCAGGTACCTTTATGCATTTTGCATGAAATGTCTTCTGTACCCAGGAAGGACCAGAGTAAACACAGAAGAGAACTGGGAGTCTTTTTTCTAGTTTCCCAGTTGGCTGCTGATAACCTAAGGCCACCTGGATGGCCTTAGGTTGGATGGTGAGCTCATAGCAACTTCACATGTTCACAGGTAGTTCTGTTGGATGTCCTCCTCATTGAGTTAGGCACAGTGATGATCGCTAAACACAGTTCCGTCAAAAAGAATTCACCAAGTAACTTGACCTTCATCTTGCCTCCAGCAACTTTTCTTTTTGAAAAAAATCATAAAGCATTTGATTTCCACTCTAGATGTTAAAAGTGCAATCATTTCTCACTAAGAATTAAAGGAATAGGTGGAGTTTCCTTCAAATTCAACAAATTTAATTATAATGGTTTTCCTATTTGAACTGCATCCAATTCACAGCTTCCAGAAGGATGGAGAATTCCCTCTAGGATGTTGAGGATTCTTCACTTAATTTTCTTATTGACCTCAAAAAAAGTATTCTGTAAGCACATAACTGCATATGGCCTGATGACAGACACTATCCATGTGAGCATCAGTTTTTTTCTAGGTGCTTCTCCTTAGTGGCAAACCAGTGGCGTGGTGATTCCTTTTCTTAGAGTCCTCTGCACCCAGAATCTTAGAGGACCTCGAGTTCTTCCTGTCATTGTCTTATTGGCTATATACTGATACCTAGGATTCCTATTATTCACAAAAAAGGGAATATCAGCCCTTGGAATCGGTGAACAATTTCTGTAAATGATCAGGAGGTTTTTTTACCATTTTGGTCACACGTATTAAATTTAGTATCTCGTGCATCATTTCTTCATGGTGTTCACATCACCATGTACCAAATTAGAAAGTTTTAAATGTATATTTTTTTGATCATCTGCTACTTTGTGTACCTATGATCCTTCAGTAACCCAGGAACTTCCTTTAAAAAATGAAATATCTGAGAATGCATGTCCATTACTATAGAATGCTTTTGATTGAGGATGTTACGGAAGGTCATGACCAAATGTTCTAACCACGGATCTTGATGACAAGCGCATCCCCGTGCATGTGTTTAATTCCAATTCTGTCTTAGGAGATAAAAGGAAAGACACTTTGCCTGAGCTTGCTCTTGATTTTTTTTTTCTGTTAAAGAATAAAACTGACACGTGACTAAAGAAATGTTTTAAAAATTAATTGGAAAAATTCTGAGGTGCTGTCAGGGTGAAACATGTCATTTAATGTTAGGCTTTATTGAGCTAAAATTTGTCAAGGTGGGTTCTGTTGGGTTTGCAAGCTCAGTTCGCATAATGCACTGCTGTTTTAGAAACTCAGTTGCTTCATCTTTAAAGTGAGGGGGTGGAAGTCGTTTTTGGATTCTACGATGTCAGCCCGTCATTGTGGTAATTACGTGGGCTTCCCTCTCCACACTCCCTCGCCTCATTCCAGAGTCCCCTGGAGAAATCCTTGATTGCTTACCTGTAACAGTGAACCAAGCTGCGGAAAACAGAGGCAGCGGAGGAGCACAGGCTGAGGGTGCTATGGTAACAAACATTAAGAAAATTACCATTTGATTGACAGATAAAATAGACCAGCCATGATTTGCTGCTCCCTTGCACAGGGAAATTACTGAAGGAATGAAAGTAAAAGTTGGTCTGCTGGGGGTTACTGACAATGGAGATAAAACATATTTTAAGACTTCTATGTAAATTCTGCATTCCTTTTTTTTTTCTTTTTCTTTCTTTTTGAGCTGTGACAGGAATAAGGTTATGTTTCTGTCTCTGGGGAAAATACTGTGGGCTGCTGTTTTTCCTTACTTGACAGGCGGTTGAGGCTGCAATGGGAGGTGGGCGCCCCCTGGTGGCGACTCTGCGCGCCTGCAGAGTGTCTGAGAGGACGTTCACTGCCTGCAGGGAACGGAAGGGAACGACCCGAGGGGAGGAAATGCGTTGATCTGCATATGGATCACATTCGAAGGAATTTTTTTTAATGTTTGGCATCTCACGGTTTACTTGTGAGTGAGTTCACAACTGTGAAAGAAAAAACATTTGCAAAAATCCAGTCCTCACATGACCAGTGAGTTGAGAAAGATTTTTAAAAGACAAAAAGATGTTCTCATGAGAGGAGAATTTCAGTAGGAAGAAAAATCTACTTCTGTAGATTTTAATTTGAACATTTATGCCATTTCAATTTATTTATTTTCCCCTATGTATACATATGTTCATTTAATTTTTTAAAATCAGGGTTTTTTTTCTTTGAAAACAGAATAATAAAAAGACCACTGTAGTATAGCATCATTTAATATCATACGAAATATTTTAATCAATATATCAAAGTTTAAGGCAAAAACGTGACAGGAGATGGTATGCCCAGAATAAAAATTTAAAAATATGAGAGTAGATTATAAAACCAAGTAACATGTAATAACTTCATATGTTCATGACATCTTCTTCCATTAAAACATTGTACTATTTCAGGTTTATTTCAGTTAATATCTTTAGGTTTGAGTTCAGATCATTCCTACTTAAGATTGCTTTTTCTGAATTCTATATTCATAAAGATCCCAGCAGGTCAAGTTTGTCTTTGGCAAGAGAATGTATGTAGGGAATTGAGGAGAAATTAGGATGTCTGATGAATTCTGCCAGTAGCTCTGAATTTTGGAAAATTGCCCCCACTCTAAGGTCCCATTGCCTCACCTCCACAAGTGGCTAACAGTACTGAGCCCAGTGCCAGAACACTCAGTGCCCAGGGCTGCCGAAAGCAGAGTCCCGAGCTAGATGGGACCCCCTGTAGTCCAGCCTGGTGGTGCTTGCGGAGTGGCAGGTGCAGCTGCAGAGGAGAATGAGGTTTTATTCTTGTCTGTGTGGGGAGAGGAAGACACCTGCCTCCAGCTCACCTTCGTGACGCTTGTTGAAGAGCAGGGAGAGCTTGTGGGCGCCCCCCTCTGACTCCAGCTCACCTAGGTGACGCTTGTAAGAGAGCAGGGAGAACTTGTGGGCGGCCTCCTCTGACTCCAGTTCACCTGGGTGACGCTTGTTGGAGAGCAGGGAGAACTTGTGGGCACCCCCCTCTGCCTCCAGTTCACCTGGGTGACGCTTGTAAGAGAGCAGGGAGAACTCGTGGGTGGCCCCCTCTGCCTCCAGGCATGCTGACAACTGGGCAGGCCCTGCATGCGCTTGCTCACCTCGACAGCCTTTGGGGAAATTCTAACGTAGTTCAAGTTATCCTTCTGCTTCTCATCACTATACCTTGCCTGGTCTAAGAGCAGACATGAAATGCATCAGACCAGGGAGAGTAGAGAAAACCAAACCAGGAGCACTTGCAGGAACAGGAGTTCAATCAGCCCTGAGAAGCATCTGTGCTTCAGTGGTGGGTCCTGAGCCAGCTGCCCCAGGGAACCACTGAGGGCCTAGCTGAGCCATGTCAGGGCCCATCACTACGTCAGGGGGTACCGTGGGGGACAGACCACAGTGCCTGACGGCTGTCCTTTTTGATGCCATCAAGGAAGATTTAGTGACTTCTGCCCATACTCACTCGTTAACCTTGCGCGGAAGTGATGCTGTGTCTGGCAAATACGTTCAGGCCCTCTGCACCCTCTGGAAGGAAAGTCACCCTTTGCTCAAGCCAGACTATGCGCGCTGCCCTCAGAGAGGCAGTGCCAGTGCCTGCACTGCTGAGCAGCTGAGTCTCTTCTTAGATGGAAGCTGAATCAAAACATGTAGTGATCTCCTCTACAGCAAGGAGGTGATAACACACACCCGTGACAAAGCTTTCCCTGCATTCAGCGTGAGTGAGTGAACTTAGAACTACTGACCACACAGTGGCTGTCAAAGCTGGAAGCTAAAGGAAAGTCTGAATTCTGGAATGTCAGTATAGGAAGAATATGGCCAAGTGAGATTTCCCAGAACAGGTGAAATCTTATTCAATGAGAGTGTTTACCCATTCTGTCTACAAGTCAGTCATCTTTGTGAAGAATTTATGCCCACTTGGCAGCTGTTCTGGATACTGGACCACTTTGAACAATGACATTATCCTACGTGATTATAGATTGAGTCAATCTTAGACAAACCAGAATTACTGAAGTCATCTAGTCTGATGCCTTGAGGATTAACCACTCCCTCAAAACAAGCAATTGCAGAAACAAGAATAGCTCCACATTTCCTGGCTTTTAGTCCAGCATTTGTAGTGGAACAGGAAACGACCTGCCAGCCCATCCTGAAATTCTTGTGTAAGCAATTGTTTCCTTGCTATGCACAGCTGGAAAAAGTCAGTCAGTAGGTTAAGGAAGGTGGTCGCGCCCACAGCCTGCTGTCTTTGCAATGCAAATCTCATTGTTCAAACATGTCCTGATTTCTCAACATCACACATCACATTAAAAATGGATATTACAAGCATTTTGGAACATAGACATTCTTCTGGTTAAATAAAGAAAAGAAGACTGGGTCATTATTCTCAGGGAAATTTTCTGCTAAGATGGCTCATTTTGTCAGACTGGTGAGTGAGATTCTTAGGATGCATATACACACACAAATAAATTAGTGTAAAGGGTAAGAACAGAGAACTAAAGTTTCTAAAATGTCTGTGTGAATATTATGAATGCAAATCACCTTATCCTTGTGTTATAGATATTTTATAATATATCTATACCACATCAACATATATTTATATAATTTATACGTAATTCAAATATCCAATTTATATATAGATACAATTAAAATAGCCAAATTTCCAGGTAATGTAGGTAATTAAAATAAAAAATACCTTAGGTTTAAAAATTGAAGACCGATTTGTAAGGAGAACTTTAAAATTAGCTTTAAAGTTAATTCCAAATAAAACAAAAAAGAGACAGTGAATTTAATTTAGGCATAGCAGCACTGATGGAGTAAATGTGTAAATTCTCCAAGAAGAAAACTTGAAAATAAAAAGTTCATTTAGGAATAAAACCTCTAGAATGCTATTTTAAGATGGTGGTTCTCCGGTTATTATGTTATTGTTTGACACTACTGGATCAGTCCTAAATATGGTATGTTGTACCTTTATTGACCAATTTATGGGATCAAAAGAGTGACAAACCCAGGCATAGAGAGTCTGAAAATGCCGACCTCAACACCAAAACCCACTCCTGCCAGAAAGTAAGGCTCGTGGTAACCTTCACTACAATCTCCTCCTTTATGGAATACGTCATTGCCTGAGGAAGTCGGGGAGATGCTTTTTTGGGCTTGTGTTAGGGACATTTGCTGTGTTTTAGTCTTTTTGTGTGTGTAAGTGGGCTGAGAAAACCCAAGGAAGTCCACCTTCAAATACGCAGGAACAAACATTGCAAGGGAAATGAAAATAATTTCAATCACAAGGGAAATAATTGTCCCAAGATAGGATCTGTTTCTCACTGCAGAGTAAATTCTTCTTGCAGAGGTAATTTTTTTATTTATGTTATTTATTTATTTTTTTGAGACAGCATCTCGCTCTGTCTCCCAGGCTGGAGTGCAGTGGCAGTGGTGCAGTCTCGGCTCACTGCAACCTCCGCCTCCCGGGTTCAAGCAATTCTCCTGCCTCAGCCTCCCAAGTAGTTGGGACTGCAAATGCGTGCCACCACGTCCAGCTGGTTTTTGGTATTTTTCATAGAGACAGGGTTTCACCGTGTTAGCCAGGCTGGTCTCGATCTCCTGACCTCATAACCCACCCACCTCGACCTCCCCAGAGGTAATTTTAAGATGTAGCATTCCACTGTGAACTGTGAAGAGCCAGAGAAACTTCCTTCTAATCTCTTCCAAGGCCTATGATATGTGCATATACGTTGAGAGATATCTATCAACTTATCAACTTATAGATAGATAGATAGATAGATAGATAGATAGATAGATAATCAACATATATGCACATATCATAGACCTTGGAAGAGATCATGTGGAAAGGCCAGTTTTCGAGAACTGGAGATAAAAGCCAAAATAGTTCTCGATCGCCGTCTCTTCATTGCAGTGCCATGTCTGCTGGTGTAAATAGGCAATTTCACTGGATGAACGTTCATTTTCACAGCTCCCAGGCCCTTAAGGTTCAACTTCAGAGTTACGTCTGATGCCACCAATGAGTAGGAACAGGTCCTGCGGTCACACTGAAGTCACCGGGACTACAGCAGTTGATATTACATACTTTTGAAATATTTAAATAAGGTGTGTTTACTTATGTTTGAATTGATAAGTGCTGCTCATGACACGACATCCAAAAGACACAAAACAGGCAAGATCAAGTCACCTCCCGCAGCCAACTGGTGACTGATGTCGTGGGTTACAGATTTATTGTCGTTTATTTACTCAGTTCCTGACTAATGGCCATGTGGGTTATTCCTAGCCATCTGTTATTAAATGCAGTTCTACAAGGCATATTTTTGTTGCTGTATCATTTACCACAGCCTGTGAATTTTACTGTAAAATAACTGTATACCAAGAAGTAGAGATGGATGAAAGAGTCTGCGCATTCATCGTGTCGGAGATGCTTGCCATGCAACCTGTTATTGGCACAGATCATGTCCCTCACTCGATGTCCTAATTCCCTTAGGGGAGTCTCCAAGCTCCTTAACCTGACTTGATTTGACCTGTTTCCCACTGCCGCCCAACCTCATTCATCATCACTTCCTCTTTGGGACCTAACACCCCAAATACAGCCACCCAGCATGTGAAGCCCCACTGCCTGGGATGCCCATGCGTCAAAGCTTCCTCTGACTAATCCTGAAGCCACTGTGGCTCCCAGGAGGAGGCTCTCGCTGACCCTCAAGGGGGAGTTTGGAGTAAGTGTGCCCAGAGCACCCTGTGCTTCTGCTGCTGTGGTGCTCACTGGGCTGCATTTTAGTCACAGGCCACTTACCTTAACCCAACTCCTCGTTTCGGTGAGTTGGGTTAAGGTAAGAACTTATGTCCTCTGGTGTGTCCACAGGACACCAAAAAAGTGCCAGACACATTGTTTGTGTTCAGTAAGCAAACATTGGATGAGTTCATTAATGAGTGGCAACTCCGTCCTTTGAGCAAGAAGAACCTCTGTGGTGAGAGGTGTCACTCAGGACAAGCAGCGAGGGGCAGCCATGCTCTGCACAGCCTGCAATGCTCCTGCCCACGGGCACCTGTGGCAGTGTGTGAAAGAGCAAGGGAGCTGATGGTTGGATGCACTGTAACAAAGTGTCCTCCGTTGGGAGTCAGAAGCACCTCAGTATTTCATGTCAAAGCTGCCTTTTGTCCTTGTGTCCCACCCTCCTGTCAACGCAGTATAGAGGCTCCGGCTGAATGGAGTTCACACTGCCGCCACACAACTCCATTACCTGGAACACTGGAACTTAAAGGCTGAAAAGTGATGTGGTGTCTAAGCTTATGGAATTTACATTTTGAATGGTTTTTTTTTTTTTTATACTTTAAGTTCTAGGGTACATGTGCATAATGTGCAGGTTTGTTACATATGTATACTTGTGCCATGTTGGTGTGCTGCACCCATCAACTTGTCAGCACCCATCAACTCGTCATTTACATCAGGTATACCTCCCAATGCAATCCCTCCTCCCTCCCCCCTCCCCGTGATAGGCCCGGTGTGTGATGTTCCCCTTCCCGAGTCCAAGTCATCTCATTGTTCAGTTCCCACCTATGAGTGAGAATATGCAGTGTTTGGTTTTCTGTTCTTGTGATAGTTTGCTGAGAATGATGGTTTCCAGCTGCATCCATGTCCCTACAAAGGACACAAACTCATCCTTTTTTATGGCTGCGTAGTATTCCATGGGGTATATGTGCCACGTTTTCTTAATCCAGTCTGTCACTGATGGACATTTGGGTTGATTCCAAGTCTTTGCTATTGTGAATAGTGCCGCAATAAACATACGTGTGCATGTGTCTTGCTAGCAGCATGATTTACAATCCTTTGGGTATATACCCAGTAATGGGATGGCTGGGTCATATGGTACTTCTAGTTCTAGATCCTTGAGGAATCGCCATACTGTTTTCCATAATGGTTGAACTAGTTTACAATCCCACCAACAGTGTAAAAGTGTTCCTATTTCTCCACATCCTCTCCGGCACCCATTGTTTCCTGACTTTTTAATGATTGCCATTCTAACTGGTGTGAGATGGTGTCTCATTGTGGTTTTGATTTGCATTTCTCTGATGGCCAGTGATGATGAGCATTTTTTCATGTGTCTGTTGGCTGTATGAATGTCTTCTTCTGAGGAGTGTCTTCTTTTGGGAAATGTCTGTTCATATCCTTTGCCCACTTTTTGATGGGGTTGTTTGTTTTTTTCTTGTAAATTTGTTTGAGTTCTTTGTAGGTTCTGGATATTAGCCCTTTGTCAGATGAGTAGATTGCAAAAATGTTCTCCCATTCTGTAGGTTGCCTGTTTACTCTGATGGTAGTTTCTTTTGCTGTGCAGAAGCTCTTTAGTTTAACTAGATCCCATTTGTCAATTTTGGCTTTTGTTGCCATTGCTTTTGGTGTTTTAGACATGAAGTCTTTGCCCATGCCTATGTCCTGAATGGTATTACCTAGGTTTTCTTCTAGGGTTTTTATGGTATTAGGTCTAACATTTAAGTGTCTAATCCATCTTGAATTAATTTTCGTATAAGGAGTAAGGAAAGGATCCAGTTTCAGCTTTCTACTTATGGCTAGCCAATTTTCCCAGCACCATTTATTAAATAGGGAATCCTTTCTCCATTATCTTGTTTTTCTCAGGTTTGTCAAAGATCAGATGGCTGTAGATGTGTGGTATTATTTCTGAGGACTCTGTTCTGTTCCATTGGTCTATATCTCTGTTTTGGTACCAGTACCATGCTGTTTTGGTTACTGTAGCCTTGTAGTATAGTTTGAAGTCAGGTAGCGTGATGCCTCCAGCTTTGTTCTTTTGACTTAGGATTGTCTTGGAGATGCGGGCTCTTTTTTGGTTCCATATGAACTTTAAAGCAGTTTTTTCCAATTCTGTGAAGAAACTCATTGGTAGCTTGATGGGGATGGCATTGAATCTATAAATTACCTTGGGCAGTATGGCCATTTTCACGATATTGATTCTTCCTATCCATGAGCATGGTATGTTCTTCCATTTGTTTGTGTCCTCTTTTATTTCACTGAGCAGTGGTTTGTAGTTCTCCTTGAAGAGGTCCTTTACATCCCTTGTAAGTTGGATTCCTAGGTATTTTATTCTCTTTGAAGCAATTGTGAATGGAAGTTCATTCATGATTTGGCTCTCTGTTTGTCTGTTACTGGTGTATAAGAATGCTTGTGATTTTTGCACATTAATTTTGTATCCTGAGACTTTGCTGAAGTTTCTAATCAGCTTAAGGAGATTTTGGGCTGAGACAATGGGGTTTTCTAAATATACAATCATGTCATCTGCAACCAGGGACAATTTGACTTCTTCTTTTCCTAACTGAATACCCTTTATTTCTTTCTCTTGTCTGATTGCCCTAGCCAGAACTTCCAACACTATGTTGAATAGGAGTGGTGAGAGAGGGCATCCCTGTCTTGTGCCAGGTTTCAAAGGGAATTTTTCCAGTTTTTGCACATTCAGTATGATATTGGCTGTGGGTTTGTCATAAATAGCTCTTATTATTTTGAGATACGTTCCATCAATACCAAATTTATTGAGCGTTTTTAGCATGAAGGGCTATTGAATTTTGTCAAAGGCCTTTTCTGCATCTATTGAGATAATCATGTGGTTTTTGTCTTTGGTTCTGTTTATATGCTGGATTACATTGATTGATTTGTGTATGTTGAACCAGCCTTGCATCCCAGGGATGAAGCCCACTTGATCATGGTGGATAAGCTTTTTGATGTGCTGCTGGATCCAGTTTGTCAGTGTTTTATTGTGGATTTTTGCATCGATGTTCATCAGGGATATTGGTCTAAAATTCTCTTTTTTTGTTGTGTCTCTGCCAGGCTTTGGTATCAGGGTGATGTTGGCCTCATAAAATGAGTTAGGGAGGATTCCCTCTTTTTCTATTGATTGGAATAGTTTCAGAAGGAATGGCACCAACTCCTGCTTGTACCTCTGGTAGAATTCAGCTGTGAATCCATCTGGTCCTGGACTTTTTTTGGTTGGTAGGCTATTAATTATTGCCTCAATTTCAGAGCCTGCTATTGGTCTATTCAAGGATTCAGCTTCTTCCTGGTTTATTCTTGGGAGAGTGTAAGTGTCCAGGAAATTATCCATTTCTTCTAGATTTTCTAGTTTATTTGCGTAGAGGTGTTTATACTATCTCTGCTGGTAGTCTGTATTTCTGTGGGGTCAGTGGTGATATCCCCTTTATCATTTTTTATTGCGTCTATTTGATTCTTCTCTCTTTTCTTCTTTATTAGTCTTGCTAGCGGTCTGTCAATTTTGTTGATCTTTTCAAAAAACCAACTCCTGGATTCATTGATTTTTTGGAGGGATTTTTGTGTCTCTATCTCCTTCAGGTCTGTTCTGATCTTAGTTATTTCTTGCCTTCTGCTAGCTTTTGAATGTGTTTGCTCTTGCTTCTCTAGTTCTTTTAATTGTGATGTTCGGGTGTCAATTTTAGATCTTTCCAGCTTTCTCTTGTGGATATTTAGTGCTATAAATTTCCCTCTATACACTGCTTTAAATGTGTCCCAGAGATTGTGGTATGTTGTATCTTTGTTCTCATTGGTTTCAAAGAACATCTTTATGTCTGCCTTCATTTCGTTATGTACCCAGCAGTCATTCAGGAGCAAGGTATTCAGTTTCCATGTAGTTGAGCAGTTTTGATTGATTTTCTTAGTCCTGAGTTCTAGTTTGATTGCACTGTGGTCTGAGAGACAGTTTGTTATAATTTCTGTTCTTATACATTTGCTGAGGAGTGCTTTACTTCCAATTCTGTGGTCAATTTTGGACTAAGTGTGATGTGGTGCTGAGAAGAATGTATATTCTGTTGATTTGGGGTGGAGAGTTCTGTAGATGTCTATTAGGTCTGTTTGCTGCAGAGATGAGTTCAATTCCTGGATATCCTTGTTAACTTTCTGTCTCACTGATCTGTCTAATGTTGACAGTGGGGTGTTGAAGTCTCCCATTATTACTGTATGGGAGTCTAAGTCTCTTTGTAAGTCTCTAAGGACTTGCTTTATGAATCTGGGTGCTCCTGTATTGGGTGCATATATATTTAGGATCGTTAGCTCTTCCTGTTGAATTGATCCCTTTACCATTATGTAATGGCCTTCTTTGTCTCTTTTGATCTTTGATGGTTGAAAGTCTGTTTTATCAGAGACTAGTATTGCAACCCCTGCTTTTTTTTGTTCTCCATTTGCTTGGTAGATCTTCCTCCATCCCTTTATTTTGAGCCTATGTATGTCTCTGCATGTGATATGGGTCTCCTGAATACAACAGACTGATGGGTCTTGACTCTTTATCCAGTTTGCCAGTCTGTGTCTTTAAATTGGACCATTTAGTCCATTTACATTTAAGGTTAATATTGTTATGTGTGAACTTGATCCTGCCATTATGATATTAACTGGTTATTTTGCTCGTTAGTTGATGCAGTTTCTTCCTAGCCTCGATGGTCTTTACATTTTGACATGTTTTTGCAATGGCTGGTACTGGTTTTTCCTTTCCATGTTTAGTGCTTCCTTCAGGGTCTCTTGTAAGGCAGGCCTAGTGGTGACAAAATCTCTCAGCATTTGCTTATCTGTAAAGGATTTTATTTCTCCTTCACTTATGAAACTTAGTTTGGCTGGATATGAAATTCTGGGTTGAAAATTCTTTTCTTTAAGAATGTTGAATATTGGCCCCCACTCTCTTCTGGCTTGGAGAGTTTCTGCCGAGAGATGTGCTGTTAGTCTGATGGGCTTCCCTTTGTGGGTAACCCGACCTTTCTCTGTGGCTGCCCTTAAGATGTTTTCCTTCATTTCAACTTTGGTGAATCTGGCAATTATGTGTCTTGGAGTTGCTCTTCTCGAGGAGTATCTTTGTGGCGTTGTCTGTATTTCCTGAATTTGAATTTTGGCCTGCCCTACTAGGTAGGGGAAGTTCTCCTGGATGATATCCTGAAGAGTGTTTTCCAACTTGGTTCCATTTTCCCCCTCACTTTCAGGCACCCCAATCAGACGTAGATTTGGTCTTGTTACATAATCCCATACTTCTTGCAGGCTTTGTTCATTTCTTTTTCTTCTTTTTTCTTTAGATTTCTCTTCTCACTTCACTTCATTCATTTGATCCTCAATCGCTGCTACTCTTTCTTCCAGTTGATCGAGTCGGTTACTGAAGCTTGTGCATTTGTCACATATTTCTCGTGTCATGGTTTTCATCTCTGTCAGTTCATTTATGGCCTTCTCTGCATTAATTATTCTAGTTATCAATTCTTCCACTCTTTTTTCAAGATTTTTAGTTTCTTTTCGCTGGGTATGGAATTCCTCCTTTAGCTCTGAGAAGTTTGATGGACTGAAGCCTTCTTCTCTCATCTCGTCAAAGACATTCTCCGTCCAGCTTTGATCCATTGCTGGCAATGAGCTGCGTTCCTTTGTAGGGGGAGATGCGCTCTGATTTTTTGAATTTCCAGCTTTTCTGCCCTGCTTTTTCCCCATCTTTGTGGTTTTATCTGCCTCTGGTCTTTGATGATGGTGACGTACTGATGGGGTTTTGGTGTGGGTGTCATTCCTGTTTGTTAGCTTTCCTTCTAACAGTCAGGACCCTCAGCTGTAGGTCTGTTGGAGATTGCTTGAGGTCCACTCCAGACCCTTTTGCCTGGGTATCAGCAGCAGAGGCTGCAGAAGATAGAATATTGCTGAACAGCAAGTGTACCTGTCTGATTCTTGCTTTGGAAGCTTCCTCTCAGGGGTGTACTCCACCATGTGAGGTGTGGGGTGTCGGTCTGCCCCTAGTGGGGGATGTCTCCCAGTTAGGCTACTCAGGGATCAGGGACCCACTTGAGCAGGCAGTCTGTCCGTTCTCTTATCTCAATCTCCATGTTGGGAGATCCACTGCTCTCTTCAAAGCTGTCAGACAGAGTTGTTTGCGTCTACCGAGGTTTCTGCTGCTTCTTGTTGTTGTTGAGCTGTGCCCTGTCCCCAGAGGTGGAGTCTACAGAGACAGGCAGGCCTCCTTGAGCTGCTGTGAGCTCCACCCAGTTCGAGCTTCCCATCAGCTTTACCTACTTAAGCCTCAGCAATGGCAGGCGCCCCTCCCCCAGTCTCGCTGCTGCCTTGCCGTTAGATTGCAGACTGCTGTGCTAGCAATGAGGGAGGCTCCGTGGGCATGGGACCCTCCTGGCCAGGTGTACGATATAACCTCCTGGTGTGCCCTTTGCTAAGACCCTTGGTAAAGCACAGTATTAGGGTGGGATTACCCGATTTTCCACGTGTTGTGTATCTCAGTTCCCCTGGCTAGGAAAAGGGATTCCCTTCCCCCTTGTGCTTCCCAGGTGAGGCAATGCCTCACCCTGCTTCAGCTCTTGCTGGTCGGGCTGCAGCAGGTGACCAGCACTGATTGTCCGGCACTCCCTAGTGAGATGATCCCAGTACCTCAGTTGAAAATGCAGAAATCACCTGTCTTCTGTGTCGCTCGCGCGGGGAGCTGGAGACTGGAGCTGTTCTTATTCGGCCATCTTGCTCTGCCCTACATTTTGTATGGTTACCCCAAATTCGGTGTCATGTGTTCAATTGTGTCCCCTGCTCTCCAAATTCAGATATTGACATCCTAACCCCCGGCACCCCAGAATGTGACCACATATGGAAATAACTTGGTTATGGAGCTCATCAAGTTAAAATGGGTCATTAGGATAAGCTCTAGTCCAATGTGATTAGTGTATGTGTTAGGCCACTAGGGCTGCCCTGACAAAAGACCACATGCTACAGGGCTTCAGCAACAGAAATGAATTTTCTCGGCCTTCTGAAGACTCGAAGTCTGAGATCAAGGTTTTGTTTCTTCTGAGGCCTCTCTCCTTGGCCTGTAGACACTGCCTTCTTGCTGTGTCTTCACACGGTCTTACCTCCATGCCAGCACATCTTTGAGGTCTCTGCGTGTCCAAACTTCCTGTGTCCAATAAAGACATCTGTCCTACTGAATTAGGACCCACCCTAAAAGCCTCATGGCACCCCTATGAAGGCCCTATCTTGAAATACATTCACACGTCAGAGAACTGGGAGTTAGGGGCTCAACAGGTACATTTCTGGAGTATGCAGTTCTTCCCGTAACAGCATACTTATAAAAAGGGGAAATTCGGATACAGACACAGAGAGAGAAAACAGTGGGAATAGACGTAGGAAGATGATGATCATCTACAAGCCAAGAAGAAAGGCCCATACCAGAGCGTTCCTGAAAACCCCCAGACACAGCCAAACCTGCCAACACATTGATTTTGGACATGTAGCCCCAGAAATGAGAGAAGCTGAAATGTGTTGTTTAAGCCCCGTAGTATGTGGGACTTTGTGATGACACCCCGAGCAGAGGAATACACTGAGCAATGCCTTGAAGTTTTGGAATAAAACAGATATATACAACGTTATTTGTTCAAGCAAAGAACAAATTCTAACTCTTATGTGAAGACAAATTCTGCATGCTTCAGAAGTTCTGGAGGATTAGAGGACAGGAAGCAATAAAAAGGAATTATAAAGGCATCAAGGGAGCTCAGCCAGCAGGATTTAGAGGATGATAATTATGCAGAGGGAGTAGTAATGAAGAAAGGGTATTAACATTGCAGATAGTCTTTAATTGTAAAGTAAAATTATTTTTGTAAATTTTATGAATCTCCTTTTGAAGGCATTCAGAAGCACAGTCAATTTGCAATGCTGCTGTGTGTGCTATGTCCCATTAATCATGGTTTAATAATTGGAAGACTTTAGACCTAAATCTGAAAACCCATCATCTCAGGAAACTGCAGTTAGGAAATTTTTCCTGTGAAAAAATCAAGCCACTCTCTGTAGTTTCTGCTCAATATTGCTGAAAATCCAACACTGCACTAAAAAATGAAACCTATTTAAAAAGAAAAAAAAAAAGAGAAAAATCTCAACACTAGCGGGATAAACTTTCTATCTCTAGAAAAGTTTTCTTCCGTTTGAAAGTATTTTGTTCTGTCATTCCCAGCCTGATTTTATGGGTTCATATTTAAGGTTTTGAAAGGAAATATAGACTAATACTTTTATATAACTGTTTTGTTTAATTTCTGGACAGCTTTCAAATTCTCAGCCTTAATCCTTACCAGAAAAATTGGTTTCTATCTCCCTTCATTTCCGTCATTATTTCCACAAAGGGATGAATAACATTTTAAAGGACAGAAAAATTTCCATGAGGAAACTTCAAATTTATTAAAAAATCATGAGCTCCATCAATTTGCACACACACAAAAGCAAGTGTGGACAAACGATTAAAGAAATTCCACACGTAAAATCACAGAGCTGTAGAGCTGGGAGGGGCCAAGCTGCTGTCCCACTCCAGCAGGTGAGTGCCCTGTTATTTACTGTGGACTGCTGACCTCAGCCTGAAGGGAGAACGCAGAAACGAGAGTGGATGCAGTGAACAGCTAGGAACATCAGACACGTGTGCAGAAGCAGGCAGGGACTTTCTTGGTCATATTTGTCTAATATGGTAGCTCAACAATTAAATTTAGTAAATAAATTTGAAGAATAGAGAAATAGAGTAGCTTGCCCAAGTTCACAGGAAAAGCCGGCACATCTGACTTCCTACTTAGCTTGGTCCATTACTTTTTTATGCTCTTTTAAAAAAATAAATAATATACCTTAAATATGCAAAATAACATTTAAGATATATAATATGATGTTATAAGATACACTGTCTTGGTCCATTTTATGTTGCTATGACAGAATACCCAAGACTAGGTAATGTATAAAGAAAAGATTTATTTCTGACTGTTTTGGAGGCTGGGAAGTCCAAGGTTGAGTGACAGCTCTAATGAGGACCTTCCAGCTGTGTTGTAGTGTGGTGGAGGGCATCATTTGGCAAAAGCACAAGAGCATGCCCGCCGGCTCAGGCATCTCTTTCTCTTCTTATAAAGCTACAGGTTCTACCATCAGGCCCCACTCTGATGACCTTATGTGATCCTAAGTCCCTTCCAAAGGCCCCACCTCCGATCAACATATAAATTTGAGGATTAAGTTTCCAACACTTGAGATTCGGGGGACACATTCAAACCATAGCAAACATATATATAGGAAAATGGTTAATAGTGGAACATATTTATCATGTCTGTCCTCTCACTTGGTTACCCTTCCCCAACCCCTGTGGCAAGAGCAGCTCTAATTTACTCATTTAGCAAAAATCTTGAATACAATATGCTATTATTAGTCCTCATGTTCTACATTAGATCCTTCAACCTATTCATCCTGTATATTTGCTACTTTGCATCCTTTGACCTACGTCTCCCCATCTCCCCCACCATGGACACCACTGTTTTATTATCTCTATTTGAGCTTTTTTGGTTTTTTAGATTCCACATATAAGTACGATCATATAATATTTTTCTTTCTGTGGCTGGCTTATTTCACTTAACATAATGTCCTCTAGGTTCATCCACATTGTGGCAAGTGGCAGGATCTCTATCTTTGTTAAGGCTGAAAAATATTCTATGTTCTATGCATATATATCAGTTTATTTTTCCATTTGTCCATTGATGAACACTTTGCTTCTACATTTTGGGTGTTGAGAATGCTTTTTCTTTTCACCTGAACTTTATTTTGTAATTGGAGTAGCTTTCTCATTACTAGCTTGATTCCAGGTACAGGATTACCCTGCTTTTTTTTAACTTTCATTTTAAGTTCAGGGGTACATGTGTGGGTTTGTTATATAGGCACATTTATGTCATGGGGGTTTGTTGTACAGATTATTTCATCACCCAGGCATTAAGCCTAGTCCCATTAGTTGTTTTTCCTGATCCTCTCCCTTCTTCTACCCTCCACCCTCCACAAGACACCAGTGTGTGTTGTTCCCCTCTGTGTCCATGTGTTCTCATAAGTGTGAACACGCAGTATGTGGTTTTCTGTTCCTGTATTAGTTTACTAAAGATAATGGCCTCCAGCTCCATCGATTCCTCTGCAAAGGATATAATCTTGTTCTTTTTTATGGCTGCATACTATTCCATAGTGTATATGTACCACATTTTCTTCATCTAGTCCACCATTGATGATTTCCTGCTTTTATTATAAAATATTTTGCTAGACTTGCTGTTCTAGGGAGACATTGTAAGAATAAATGTGGTGAATTTGTGTAAGTCTATATTCTTTCTCTTTTATATTATTTTTCCTACTAAGAAATATATTCTGCTTTCTTCTGAGGATTTTCTCTTGAAATTTACTCATTCAACAAACATTTGCTAAGAACCGATTGTATTAGTTTTCTATTACTGCCTTAACAAATTGCCACAAACTCATTTGGTTCATAAGCTAAGAAATGCATATTCATCTGCAGAAGTAGGCAAATTAAACAGATGCTAACCTGCAGGCTTTATACATAAGTATTAAGAAAGTATAGAGGAGGCAGGGAGCAACTTTGGAAGTAAGTATAGAGAGTGTTGTTATCACAAACTTACAGATGTGAAAAGGCGATACAGAGAAATGAAATTTCCTTGAGTTTAAACAGCTTATTTTTCAAAGGAAGAATGAAAGCTTCTGGGCTCCCTTGTGTATGTTCTGATCACTGCTATTACAACTGTAACTAGCATTATTACTAGCCACTAATTTTTGTCTCTTTGAGAGAAAGCAGAGTCCTGGAAAGACAGTTTTCTAAATTTTAATCATAATAGTTTTAGGGTACAAGTGGGTTTTGGTTACATGGATAAGTTCTTTAGTGGTGAGTCCTGAGATTTTACTGCACCCGTCAATGGAGTTCTACTTTTAGTTCTTTAAGGAACCTGCACACTCTTTTACATAGTGGTTGTACTAATTTACATCCCAACAGTGTGTAAAAGTGTTTGCTGTTTGACACATCTATGCCAACATCTATTGGTTTTTTGACTTTTTGAATATGGCCATTCTTGCAGGAGTAAGATGCTAACTCATGTGGTTCTAATTTGCATTTCTCTGATGATTAGTGATGTTGAGCATGTTTTCATATGTTTGTTGGCCATTTGTATATCTTCTTTTGACAACTGTCTATTCATGTCCTTAGCCCACTTTATAATGGGATTTTTTATTTTTTCTTGCTGATGTGTTTGAGTTCTTTGTAGATTCTGAATATTAGTCCTTTGTCAGATGTATAGATTGTGAAGATTTTCTCCCACTCTGTGAGTTGTCTGTTAACTCTGCTGATTGTTTCTTTTGCTGTGCAGAAGATTTTTAGTTTAATTAAGTCTATTTATCTTTGTTGCATTTGCTTTTTTTTTTGCTTTTTCGGTCTTAGTAATGAATTCTTTGCCTAAGCCAATGTCTAGAAGAGTTTCTCTGATGTTATCTTTTAGAATTTTTGTGGTTTCAGGCTTTAGATATAAGTCTTTGATCCATCTTGAGTTGATTTTTGTATAAGGTGAGAGATGGGGCTCCAGTTTCATTCTTCTATATGTGGCCCATCAGTTTTCTCACCACCAATTATTGAATAGGATGTCCTTTCCCCAATTTATATTTTCATATGCTTTGTCAAAGATCAGTTGGCTGTAAGTATTTGGCTTTATTTCTGGGTTCTCTGTTCTGTTCACTGATCTCCATGCCTATTTCTATGCATACCATGCTGTTTTGGTAACTATAACCTTGTAGTATAATTTGAAGTTGGGTAATGTGATGCCTCCAGTTTTGAATGCTTTTTACGCGCAAGACAATCAGCCAAGTGCTCAAGATGAATCTCATATCTTCACAATGTCTATGTGAGGAAAGTATGCATGTGGGTCAGGACTCTTGCAAGTGGCAAAAATCAAACAAAAACCGAGTTTGACAAAAAGAGACTCCACTGGTTTGTAGAACTGAAACATCCAGAGATAAGCATCAAGGCATATTATTCATTAAATAGATAGATGATAGGTAGGTAGATAGATAGAATAAGATAGACAGGTATATAAGTTAAGATATAGAAAGATGTATTGGTGGTAGATGTACATGGAGAGATTTGATATAAAATATGGATTTATAAATATAACTCTCTCTCTCTCTTTCGTGCCAGCTCCAACTCTAGCTTTAGCTCTCTTTCTCCCTATCTCTGAGCTCTACTTTTCTGTTTGTTAGATTATTTCAGTAGGGAATACAGGACTTAACTTCTCTGTTTAGAAATTGCAGCAGGAAGCTATCACCTCATTTCCATTAATTTTCATAGACACACAGCGCTGGAGTTTCATGTCTTATCTTGAGCTGCATGCCCACACTTGGGCCATCATGTAACCCAGGAATGGAATTCTCTGGTCAGTCAGGTTAGTCATCGGCCCCTCCTGCATGTGGGAGGGGTTAGATCAGCCCAACCTGAACTGCATCCATTGAACTGGAGAGGACTGCTCCCCAAAACCACATCTGGGTGCTTTTCCCAGAAGGGGTAGTAAAACAAAAGCTGCCCACTACCCTACATGTGTTGCCATTAATGAGGTCAACAATGCCTACATGAATCTTCTTACAGGTCTCCTCTGGTAAGTGGCTAAGTAAAGCCAAACCATCCTTGCTTTGTTGTTGTTGTTAATAATCATGATGCATTGCAAACCATCCACATTTTTTAACACCCTGCTTACTATTCGTGTGCTGCCTATTCTAGACAGTAGAAAATGGTCTCTTTGAAAATTCTGTTTTGTTCAAATATCCTAAAAAGCCACAGCATTCTTTCTGCAAAGTCATATTATTTATACTAAAAAATCTATGCTTAATCATTTAAAAATATTTAGTAAGTGCAGATAAGCAAAAAGAAGGAAAACCTTCAGTTACCACCAAGAGGAAAATGTCATCTTATACCATAAATAGTGTTTCAAACCATTAAATATGCTTTCACAGCCTAATTTAATGACTAATAGTACAGCATATGAGCATAATGTAAATTGCACAAATGTTTTACTAATTATAGGATTTTTTCTTTTTTTTATTTTTTGCTACATAAAAAATGTTACTAAGAACATATATAAACATACTTATTTCCATGTACTTACTATTTATTTCCTTAAAACAAACTTGAATTGGAGTGTAAAGGTCAGAGGGTATGCAAAAGCTTAAGCCTTGTGATATTTATTGCCAAAAATTCCAAAAAGTTTATAACTACATGGATTCTCACCAGAATTATATGGCTCATTTTCTTACTACTTTGTGGTCATAGGTTATTGTTGGGGTTCATTCAGGCTGGTGGGAAAAATATTAGTTATGATAGCCACAAACCCTCTTGGAAGGCCTGAGAGTTTGCATAACTTCAGTAAGAGATATGGTTGAAGGCAACCTGATCTTTACCTTTAGTTAAATAAATTTGAGTAGTAACAAAGGAATGTGAGGAAGTATCTAGCTAGCTTGTTTACTCATGTGGTCCTAAGACTAACCTTTGATGTACCGCTGGTGCGTAAGTGCTTTCTTCTCAGGAAGTCCACAATGTCAATTACCCTCTAGTGGTGTTGACTCAAGCCTTTGTCAATTAATCTTTACCAAATTAATGTGAGTCTCACTAGCTGGTCAGGGCCTCGGTCCCAACTGTTTACAGTACTCTCTAGGGAGTCTGTAAGCGGCCCAGACACACTCAGCTGGACTGGCAAAGCAGAATATCTGTGTGTCAGTGCATGTTATTCATCTATCGTTTGGGTCAGGGTCTGTGGGTCAGACTCCCACAGCTGGTGCCTGTGTGAGGAGCGCTACCACAGGTTATTATAATTAATATTTTCTTTTTATAAGTAAAATGTTTCACATCATCATTTTGTCAATTCTTTTAATATTTGTGTTTAAACTTTTTACATGGTTCTTTTTATTTCTCTTTTATGTTGCTTCTTAATGTCTAATTGTTCATTCAATATATAATCCTTTCTCATCGTCGGTCATGCACATTCTCCTTTTCCTGCATCTGTATTTCTTATAAGAACACAGAATTGACTGGGCACAGTGGTTTATGCCTGTAATCTCAGCACTTTGGGAAGCCAAGGTGGGCAGAACACCTGAGGTCAAGAGTTCGAGACCAGCCTGGCCAATGTGGTGAAACCCCGTCTCTACTAAAAATACAAAAAAAAAAAAAATTCAGGCATAGTGGCACAAGCCTATAATCCCAGCTACTCTGGAAGCTGAGGCAGGAAAATCGCCTGAATCCGGGAAGCAGAGGTAGCAGTGAGCCAAGAGCACACCACCACACTCCAGCCTGGGCAACAGAGTGAGATGCCATCTCAAAAAAAAAAAAAAAAAAATTAAGAATTTTCTACTCACATGGTGTAGAGTAACTGATGCAGCTGACACCGTGAAAGTCACAGAGAAGCTCCTAGGACCCCAGCTTCTAACATATCAGCTTCTATCATCGCCTCTAGGAAACATGTACTTCAAAAACTAATTTTTACTCTTTTTTTAGTTTGCTCAGTTTAATAGGTCTTCCAAGACTTTCAGATCTATTTTTTGAAATGAAATGTAATCTGCATCAAGACAGGAAATATCTAAACTATTACAAGAATGACTACTTTTGTTATTATATTTTGTAGGTCTTTCAAGTAAGAGTTGCAACTGAGTGTTAAATTCTGTTATTTTTCAAAAAAAAATCAATAATTTTATTGTATCTTTATCATTTCAAACCCATTTTTTTTACTCTTTAGTGAGCATTATCAGAGTACTTTGCATTATGTTGAAGCTTTATAGGTTCTTGTGTCTTCAAAAATAGGTGGAAACCAGTGACCTCCGAGGTCAACAATTAGAAATCAAAACAGAGAAATAATCCAAGGAGCCGTCAGATGAAGTAAATCATAATGACGCCACTCTACCTGGCCCTGTAACTAAGGGAATAAACAATATACTACCTGAGACATTATTCTCTTTGGCAACTGACATGCCAGAATCTGAACTAAATAATGATTTTCTATCAATCAGTGAAAAATATGCATAACTACAGCTTTCTTTTCAATGGAATGCTGCAATTCTAATGAATGGTACCCTTTTCAAATGAAGCTATACCACATCCCCCAAACCCTACCCTTCTGCTCTCAGAGACGTCACTTTCCAAAGTTTTTGTAATTTCTTTTTGAAAAATGCTATAGTACTTTATTTACATTTGATTTTCTACTGGAAATATTAAAACTACTGGAAGTCCATTCAAGTCTGAAAAATAAAGGTAACAGATTATTCTAATATTCTTTCTGCAAATTTTAATATTGACTTTATAATATTGAGAACAATTTTCTTATCTGTTCTATAACGTTTTCTAATACATTTGCTTTAAAATATCATTGTGTTTCTTCAGAGCCAGAGGATTACTAATTTAAGTTTTAGCATTTGTTTTGAGTAAAAACATTTTGATTAAAATCACAACTTTTAATTTTAATGTTTAACATTTTTAAAACTGGCAGATCAAATTGGGGAAAATAGTTTTCCCCTAAGTATTGAAAATAAGGCATATTTTTGAAGTCAAGTCTATTTATGAGGTGTTTACGTGCCTTGAAGCCATTAGCTTGTTCTGTGTATGCGTGAGTGTACACAGACACTGGGGTAGTTTTGTATGCATTCTGTCATCACACAGAAAGTCTGGTTTTCCTTTTACAAAGAAAAGCAGGAAATGGTCTTTGTACTCTAAATACATTGATGGATCAAAGCATTAGCAATACTGTCTCTTCAATTACAACCTATGGGTTGAGATACTGCAGCCACAGAATTATTTCTATAGTTTCCTGTTTTCTAGAATATTTCCTTTGCAGAGTTGTAGTTACTAAGAATTCCCAATTTAAAAATGACTGTAGGCTATATAATAAACAGTAACACTGATTTACAAAATGTGGGCTCCTCAGTGCCATTTCACAGAGGAAAATAACAAAAATAAATAGAAGGAGAACATAATAGGTAATGTTCTCGACAAGGAACATACAAATCCCCTCATGTGGCTTCTTGGGCAATGATGTGAATAAAACCAATGCTGAGCTAGCTAGCACTCAACACGAAGACATACACTCATCTACGAGAGATTCAACGTGTTTACATCCTCCTATAACGTAAATTCACGTGGGACACTTACATTATTTCAAATTCCTAAATGAGCGCTTCATGAAACTCCTTAGGCACCCTTCCCATTTATGAGAGTAATCTAACCTGAAAAGTAACAGCATTTTGCACTGGTTGATTCATAATGATAAAAGAGAAAGGAGCTGCAATTTTTATTCCTTTCCCAGGTGACTGCCTGTCTCCACTTGGAGTCCCTGGTACTTGGTAACTTATCAGAGTAGGAAGGAAAGACACAGGTCATTCCATCCTGACAAGGCCCACTGCTTTGAATCCTGCTTTGCTTGGATGGTTGGTGCAGATGCAAACAACTGAGCTACAGAGCACCGACCTTTTCTCCAGGAATCCATGTGGCTTTCCTGTACCCCATCCTGTAAAGTCCAACGATCATTAAGACAATCCTCTAAGGGTTCATTAGATGGGGAGGAAAATTAAATGATATATTTGGTGAGTGTACATTTTCTTTGTCCATTTTTTCTTCTCTATTTTCTTAGAATACATTTTTCATAATTAAAAAAAAATACTGTGCAACCATTTTGGGGAAAATAACAATGTGAAATGTGATATTTTGCAGTGTGTGTTAGGTTTCTGTTTAGACTATATTCTCTCTGGCTGCAGACAGTCTTTGTTCTCCTGGTGAAATACTGGAAAATTTTAGGAACATGGCTTGAGGAAATTGTCTGCTTAGCTTCAAGACATTTCAAATGCCCAATTTATTCCTCAACTTAGCTTATGATCTTAATCAATGAGTAAATTCTCTGTTTAACTTCTCTGCCATTTTAATGTTGGCCTTTGATTTTAGTTTCATTTAGTATCATTTTTCAGTTTTTAGAGCAATCCATATTCCATCTAATGTGCAGTTAGCTTTCGGCTCTGAATGGCTTTTTGCATAATCAGGTCAGTATGGCCTTTTCTTAAGAGTTTGTATCACTTCCCTTCCTGTTATGTGTACTCGTATTACATTTTACTCTTCGGCTACCTCTAGGTGCTTTTTGATCTAGTATATTCAATTCTTTGCAGCATCCTCTAATAACTCAGTGTATTAGTGTATTCATTATTCCTTACTTCCTTCTCTCATTAAACAAATATGTATGGTTCACTCATAGAGCTTCTTGTCCACATACGGCTGGGTATTGAGAATAGGAGAGAGTGGAGGAGTCATCCTTACTCTCACTAATGTCAACTAGAAGAAGACTAATATAATTCTATTAATATTAGACATAATGATGCTAGCCTTTATTCATCATTACACATCTGATACATCTGTCCCCACTACTCCCAAAAACTGCTTGTTTATAAATGTATTCCTTAATTACTTAAAATTTGCCCTGACTTTAAAAAGATATGATAAAAATTATACATGTATAGATATCCAAAATTTGCAGAATTCTTTCTGCAGATGGTCACTAGAATTTGAACTTTTTTTTTCTAGGTTTCTTAGATTGGCCTCTCATATTGTTTTACCTGCCAAATTATAAAATAACCCTAGGAAATTAACAAATTCTCTAGAGATTATTTTATAATTTTTTACCTTTGAGAAAAATAATAGACACAATTTGGATCCTGATATTTTTAATTTTTTGTAAGTTATTTTTAAATAAATTATAGATAACATTCATGTGAAATCACTATCATAGCAAATATAAAATGAAGAGATATTAAAGTCAACATACTAATTTCAAACATCATTTTCTACAACACTAAATTTGGATTTACATGATGGCAAAAAATAAATTGTCTTGGTGATGAGTAAATCATTGCATTTAAGTTATGAATGTGGCAGATTCTGGTTCAAGCTGACACTCTGAAGCCAAAATTTTACCTCCCATCTCTCTGTAAATCTTACTACGATTGAAGGAAAAACTATAAAATGAGATATATTCACAGAAGCCATAAAACCTGGAAAGCAGGACACTATTATAACTTTTAATGGCAGAAACCACAATTACTTTTGCACCAAGCTAATAGAACTGAACTGATACTTTAAAAAATAAAAATTAAAAAGTATAGAAGAGAAAAGACAGATGCCAGCATTGAGAATCTTCAGAGCAAGCTCTAAAAAGAGCAGAGGAAATGGGAACCATTCTTCCAATAGGACCCATGGGTGATCAGGATTTGTTTGGGGGAATTACTGAGAGAAAGAGAACAAAAAGGGCCAGGAATTACCTAATAGATTAAAATGATAAACAGACATCTGAGCTGCCCGGTTATCACGATTCCCACCAGGCATGGTGCTGTTCACTCCATAAAACCAGGGTTTTTCTTTCAACAGACATTGAATGAGTGCATGGGATGGAAGTCAGGAGCCTCAGGTTCAGTCTTCATCTTACTTCCTTTTGGTAGTACTGGGAAGGATGCTGCAATGGGTCTATACTTGTTTCCCATTCCCTCACCCTGCAGATAATTCTGCCTGTTGGAGAGACTTGACAATTAAAGGTGATGAGAGAAGAGTATTATGTAGAAGGGCCAGAATCCATCCTATGTAAGCATTTTTAAGAAAATGAGACACAACAGAAAGAACACAAAGGTGGAAGTGGTGGAAGGCCTGAAGTGGTGGAAGGAATTTGACCCCAGTGACCTTCTCCCTGGTATATGCCTCTAAATATGCTACATTACGTGGCAGAAAGGACATTGCACATGGAAGTAAGATTGCTTGTCAGATGACTTTAAAATGAAGAGATTACCCAGGATTATTCGGGTGGTCCCAATGTAATCATGAAAGAGGGCAGAAGAATCAAAGAGATGAGACAGAAGGAGAGATCAGAGAGATGGGAAGCATAAGAAGGACTCAGCCCACAGGTTGCTCGATTTTAAGATGGAGGAAGAAGACACGAGCCAGAAAATGCTGGTGACCTCTAGAAGCTGAGAATTTCCAACCAACGGCCAACAAGAAAATGGGGACATCAGTATAGCAACCACATAGAATTAAATCCTGCCGCCTTCCTGAATGGGCTTGGAAAATCAAATGCCATACCTTGCTTTCAGTCTCATGAAACCCAGAGTAGATAAACCAGTTAAATCAACCTAGACTTCTGACTTAGAGAACTATGAGATAACAAATGGATCATTTAAAGCTACTATGTCTGTAACAATTTTTTGTAACAGCAAGGGAAAATGAATACAGACTGTGATGCTAAAAGCAGAGTGCTGATGTAACAAATAGCTAGAAAATATGCAAGTGGGCCGGGCGCGGTGGCTCACGCCTGTAATCCCAGCACTTTGGGAGGCCGAGATGGGCAGATCACAAGGTCAGGAGATTGAGACCATCCTCGTCAACATGGTGAAACCCCATGTCTACTAAAAATGCAAAAATTAGCTGAGCGTGCTGGCACGCACCTATAGTCCCAGCTACTCAGGAGGCTGAGGCAAGAGAATTGCCTGAACCCGGAAGGCAGAGGTTGCCATGAGTCGTTATCATGCCACTGCACTCCAGCCTGGCGGCAGAGCGAGACTCTGTCTCAAAAACAAAATAAAAAATAAAAAGTAGAAAATATGCAAGTGGTGTTGAAACCAGACAGTGGTGAAGTTGGAAAAATTTGGTGGAGCATGTAGAAAAAGTCCAGATTGCCTTGAACAGTATCCCCCAGTGGATACTAAACCCCATCAAACGCTATGTATAGTTAGTACCAAGCCCTATGTATACAATATTTTTTCACTCTGATAACCAAAACAGCTACTAAGTGACTAACAGGAGGGTGGCATATACAGTGTGGACATGCTGGACAAATGAATGATTCACTTCCTGGCCAAAATGGAGCAGGATGGCATGAGATTTTTTTCACACTACTCAGAACAGCATGCAATTTAGAACTTATGGATTGTTTATTTCTGGAATTTTTCATCTGACATTTTTGGACTGTGGTTGGCCACAGGTAAATGAAACTCCAGAAAGAAGTGGAGATTGGAAGTGATAAACTTGGCTACTTAGCTGAGGAGACTGCTCAGCAAAGTGTTGAAGGTATAACCTGATTGATTCTTGCTGCTTATAGCGAAATGCAAAAGGAGATTGTGAATCTGGAATCCTATACCCAGGCAAAATATCTTTTGAATAGAGAACTAAATTTTTTAGAAGCTAATTTTTTTAAAAAATTAAATATATACATGGTGGAAAGTTTATGTTTCATATATCCCATTTGAAAAAGTATTTAAAGTTTTATGCTAGTCAAACAAAAGCGTTATTGGAGAAAGAGGACAACCTAGGGCCTCAATATTGGTCATGTAGCACAAATAATACCCCATCATTTCTAATATCAAATGTAACGCAGACAGAAAGTCAGAGGAAGAGAACTAAGTGGAGTAGGATAACCCAGAACACTAGATCTCTTACCACTCTGAATAGTATCCACTGGGGAAGTGAGGTGTCAAAAATAGAAAGAGAGAGGCATGCAGGGAGGCAGGAGGGAGTGGGAAATAATGCACAGTGTTCTGGAGGCAAACAGATAAACATCTCTGTTCTAAGATGAATATGCAGTATATTCATTTGCCAGCACCACTGTAACAAAGTACCACAAACCAGATAGATTAACCAAGTAGACATGTATTTTCTTATAGTTCTGGAGGTCTAGAAGCCTGAGGTCAAGATGTCAGCAGGATGGGTTCCCCTGAGGCTGTGAGGGGCATCTGCTCTGGAGGCCTCTCAGCCTCTGGAGGTGGTCCGCAATCTTTGGCACTCCTTGGCCTGTAGTTGCATTGCTCTAATCCTCTGCTGTCACTCAGCCTTCTCTTTATGGCTTTGACATCATCTTCCCTCTGTGTATCCCTGTCGTTGTGTCCACATCTTCTTTTTATTAGGACATATGTCTTACTGGATTAAGGAACCCCTAATGACCTCATTCTTACTTGGTTATCTCTGTAAAGACCCTATTTCCAAATAAGGTCCCATTCTGAGGTATTCAGGGTTGAGACTTTAACATACCTTTTTTTGGAGATTCAACGTAACCTATAAAACCCAGAAAATGAAATATGGATGCTAATAAAATATACTTGACATAAAAAAGGAAATCAGGAATTGAGAAACAAAATAATAGCATATATTTGAGACAAATTACTACAGGAGTAATTTTAGATAGCATCTGCTCTCAATACAATTTGAGGACAAATAGGCCCTTTAAACCAGGGAAGAAGAGTGAAATGGAACTTACCTAGGATTCAGGAAAACATGAAAAAGAATTTAGATAGAAAAAGAAAATATTGCAATGCAATGGGAAAAAAATGCAAAAGGAAAACATGCAAATATGTTATACACATACAGTTTCAACCATAGAGACCTAGAAAAGCAACATGGAGGACAATCTTGAAGAGCTCTCCAGAAAACAGAGACTAAGTCCAAGGCGGAGACTGAGAATATAAAAGTGATCGGAGGGAATGTAATAAACTGAAACACACAAAACAAAACTGAAGGAGAAAACAAAACAATAGGCAACAAAACTTTCCATCGGCACATTAAAATGGTTCTCTCCATTCAGGCAAAATAAAGGAAATTAGATCAACTTCTAACATTCTTGAATTTTGCAAATAAGTAAAATATCCTACCAGCTACAACAGGGAAAAATATCTTTGAGAAGAAAAATGCGGATGTCAGATTTCTCTTTTTTTTTTTTTTTTAATTACACTTTTAAGTTCTGGGGTATGTGTGCAGAACGTGAAGGTTTGTTACATAGATATACACGAGCCATGATGGCTTGCTGCACCCATCAACTACATTAGGTATTTCTCCTAATGCTATCCCTCCTCCAGCCCCCCTCGCCCTGACAGGCCCTGGTGTGTGATGCTCCCCTCCCTGTGTCCATGTGTTCTCATTGTTCAACTTCCACTTATGAGTGAGAACATGCAGTGTTTGGTTTTCTGTTCCTGTGTTAGTTTACTGAGAATGATGGTTTCCAGCTTCATCCATATCCCTGCAAAGGACATGAGCTCATCCTTCTTTATGGCTGCATAGTATTCCATGGTGTACATGTGCCACCTTTCTTTATCCAGGCTATCACTGATGGGCATTTGGGTTGGTTCCACATCTTTGCTATTGTGAACAGTGCCGCAATAAACATACATGTGCATGTGTCTTTATAGTAGAATGATTTATGATCCTTTGGGTATACACCCAGTAATGGGATTGCTGAGTCCAGTGGTATTTCTAGTTCTAGTTCCTTAAGGAATAGCCGCACTATCTTTCAGAATGGTTGAACTAATTTACATTCCCACCAACAGTGTAAAAGTGTTCTCTTTCTCCACATCCTCTCCAGCATCTGTTGTTTCCTAACTTTTTAATGTTCAGATTTCTCTTTCAAAGAGAGTAGACCAACGTGTGCACTGCCAGCTGTGAGAATCCCTCCCTGGCATGGAAGGTTGGACTGGCATGAACAAGAGAAACAAGCCAACTGGATTTGTTTCCCCAGGGGTGTGTCGCCAGGACCCAGCAATTCCAGTCATTCCTGATGTATGGCGCATATGGACGGAAAGCAGCAAGGCCTTGCCTGCCAAGCGGGAGATGGCGAGGGAGGCAAAGGGCAGGAAGCAGGGATGAATCATGCCTCTCCACCCAGGTGGAGCACTCCCTTCTCCTGGCCATACAATACCTTAATTTTGCTCTTCATGTTGGAGCAAAAATAACTCTGCCCTTGGATTTCATAAAATAGACTTGAATGTTTCTAATATTCCTGCCATCACCTGTTTTTATTTTGTTTGCCTAAATTAGCTCCAGTGAATTTCTGTTCAATACAACCAAATCACCTCCAAATAAGACAGAAATAAAACAAAATGGGATGGAGGGAATATATGAAATGTTAGTAATTTGAAAATAAATAGGTTTGAAACATCTGATTGTAGCCAAAAAATGGTGAGGAATTTGTTGAAGAAAGTAAAACTTTGTCAATTTTCTCATTAATGAGCTTCATTAATTAGATAAATATAGGTTTCAAGTGTGTATGATGTTTTAAAGGATAAGTTATAATTAATAACAGCATGAATTTCACAAATTATGAAAAAATATGCATTTAAATACGGTCACATAAGGTCAAGTGTGGTGACGCATACCTGTAATCCCAGCACTTTGTGAGGCCAAGGTGGGCAGATCACTTGTGCCCAGGAGTTTGAGACCAGCCTGGGCAACACAGACCCCACTTCTACAAAAAGTACAAAATTAGCCAGGCATGGTGGCATTCAGCTGTAGGCCCAGCTACTTGAGAGAGAATGAGGCAGGAGGATCACTTGAGTCTGGAAGCTAAAGGCTCCAGTGTGAGCCAAGATCATGCCACTGCACTCCAGCCTGGGTGACAGAGCCAGACCCTGTCTCAAAACAAACCAACACACACACACACACAAACGCACATAGCATAAATAAATAAATAAATAAATGTGATCATATTGCAAATGACAGAAAACAAAAGGAATGGTAAAGAAGCATTTTCAGATATTTAAAAATGTTATTAGATGATGATGAAAGCAGGGCCAAGCACTACAGTGCTGACAGTAACAGCAAGCGAATTAAGTTCTCCTTTTCAATCACTGTGAAACTCTTAGATGAAGAATGCAATACAGAGAAAAGTATAAAGAAAAATTATGGAAAAAAGTAAGAAAATTAAAATAATGGACAAAGATATATCAGACAAGCGTGCTAATATGTATAGAGATTACTTGAAAGTCAAACAAAATACACTCAAAATCACAATAAAACAACAAAAACCTCAACAAATATAAACCAGAAAGTTGCACTTTATACCGACAAAGAATGTCATATTTTTCTTAGTTTAGTGATGAATGTCTAGTGAAATGTGTTTATGAACTTTCTGTGCCTATAGACATAATAACAAAATATTTAAAGCAAAATAATTAGAAACATTTGTAAAAGATATATGTCTTATTTGATGACTTTTAAATAGGGAAAACACATTAAAATAGCAATTAATGCTAACATTTGCAAAAAAAAGTCTATATAGTAAGACACAAGGAAAACAATTGAAAAAACTTTCTAAAGGTCACATTGTTGAACTTAATATAATGAAAAATAAGTTATAAAAGTACTCTATAAAATGTATCAAACAAATAAAACTAAAACAAAACACAGCAAAAAAGCACTCAAGTAATTTAAGTACAAAAGATAATATAAAGTACAATTACAAAATATGTACATAAGAGAATTGACTAAAGTTATTATCATATGGAAATTTAGAGCAGTGTTTTATTTTTAAGAATTTCGAGCAGTGTTTTATTTTTAAGAATAAATTTAGAGCAGTAAGTGTTTTATTTTAAAGAATATTTTACTCAATTTAACTGAGTAAAGTGACATTCAATTCAATATTGTTACAAAGATAAGAGTAAAAACAAATTAAACAAAATATGAAGAATTAACATAAATATACCAATGCTAACAATACTAACAAACAGAATAAGTACTGATGTATTCAAGAGCTGGATCTTTGATAATACAAATAAAACTAAGAAACCTTTCCAGTCTAATCAAGGATGAAAATAGAGATAAAATAGAAACAAAATGTTAACAATGAAGAAGAAAATCTAGACAAATTAAGGGTTTTAAAATGAAACAACAGACTTGCGGAGGAGCAGAGCAAGATGGCCGAATAGGAACAGCTCCAGTCTCTAGCTCCCAGCGTGAGCGACACAGAAGACAGGTGATTTCTGCATTTTCAACTGAGGTACTGGGTTCATCTCACTAGGGAGTGCCGGACAATCAGTGCTGGTCAGCTGCTGCAGCCCGACCAGCAAGAGCTGAAGCAGGGCGAGGCATCGCCTCACATGGGAAGTGCAAGGGGGAAGAGAATCCATTTTCCTAGCCAGGGGAACTCAGACACACAACACCTGGAAAATCGGGTAACTCCCATCCCAATACTGTGCTTTACCAAGGGTCTTAGCAAATGGGCACACCAGCAGATTATAGCCCACACCTGGCCAGGAGGGTCCCATGCCCACGGAGCCTCCCTCATTGCTAGCACAGCAGTCTGAGATCTAACAGCAAGGCAGCAGCCAGGCTGGGGGAAGGGTGCCCACCACTGCTGAGGCTTAAGTAGGTAAACAAAGCCACTGGGAAGCTCGACCTGGGTGGAGCTCACAGCAGCTCAAGGAGGCCTGTCTCTGTAGACTCCACCTCTGGGGACAGGGCACAGCTCAACAACAACAAAAAGCAGCAGAAACCTCTGCAGATGCAAACGACTCTGTATGACAGCTTTGAAGAGAGCAGTGGATCTCCCAACATGGAGGCTGAGATCTGAGAACGGACAGACTGCCTGCTCAAGTGGGTCACTGACCCCTGAGTAGCCTAACTGGGAGACATCCCCCACTAGGGGCAGACCGACACCCCACACCTCACATGGTGGAGTACACCCCTGAGAGGAAGCTTCCAAAGCAAGAATCAGACAGGTACACTTGCTGTTCAGCAATATTTTATCTTCTGCAGCCTCTGCTGCTGATACCCAGGCAAACAGGGTCTGGAGTGGACCTCAAGCAATCTGCAACAGACCTACAGCTGAGGGTCCTGACTGTTAGAAGGAAAACTAAGAAACAGGAAGGACACCCACACCAAAACCCCATCAGTACGTCACCATCATCAAAGACCAGAGGCAGATAAAAACACAGAGATGGGGAAAAAGCAGGGCAGAAAAGCTGGAAATTCAAAAAATAAGCACGCATCTCCCCTCCCAAAGGAACACAGCTCATCACCAGCAACGGATCAAAGCTGGACAGAGAAAGACTTTGATGAGATGAGAGAAGAAGGCTTCAGTCCATCAAACTTCTCAGAGCTAAAGGAGAAATTACGTACCCACGCAAAGAAACTAAAAATCTTGAAAAAAGAGTGGAAGAGGCCGGGCGCGGTGGCTCAAGCCTGTAATCCCAGCACTTTGGGAGGCCGAGACGGGCGTCAGGAGGTCAGGAGATCGAGACCATCCTGGCTAACACAGTGAAACCCCATCTTTACTAAAAAAAAATACAAAAAACTAGCCGGGAGAGGTGGCGGGTGCCTGTAGTCCCAGCTGCTCAGGAGGGTGAGGCAGGAGAATGGCGTGAACCCAGGAGGAGGAGCTTGCAGTGAGCCGAGATCACGCAACTGAACTCCAGCCTGGGCGATAGAGCGAGACTCCATCTCAAAAAAAAAAAAAAAGGAAGAATTGATAACTAGAATAATTAATGCAGAGAAGGCCATAAACGAACTGACAGAGATGAAAACCATGACACGAGAAATACGTGACAAATGCACAAGCTTCGGTAACAGACTCGATCAACTGGAAGAAAGAGTAGCAGCGATTGAGGATCAAATGAATAAAATGAAGTGAGAAGAGAAATCTAAAGAAAAAAGAAGAAAAAGAAATGAACAAAGCCTGCAAGAAGTATGGGATTATGTAAAAAGACCAAATCTACGTCTGATTGGGGTGCCTGAAAGTGAGGGGGAATATGGAACCAAGTTGGAAAACACTCTTCAGGATATCATCCAGGAGAACTTTCCCCAACCTAGTATGGCAGGCCAACATTCAAATTCAGGAAATACAGAGAATGCCACAAAGATACTCCTCGAGAAGAGCAACTCCAAGACACATAATTGCCAGATTCACCAAAGTTGAAATGAAGGAAAAAATCTTAAGGGCAGCCAGAGAGAAACGTCCGGATACCCAAAAAGGGAAGCCCATCAGACTAACAGCACATCTCTCGGCAGAAACTCTCCAAGCCAGAAGAGAGTGGGGGCCAATATTCAACATTCTTAAAGAAAAGAATTTTCAACTCAGAATTTCATATCCAGCCAAACTAAGTTTCATAAGTGAAGGAGAAATAAAATCCTTTACAGATAAGCAAATGCTTAGAGATTTTGTCACCACCAGGCCTGCCTTACAAGAGACCCTGAAGGAAGCACTAAACATGGAAAGGAACAACCGGTACCAGCCATTGCAAAAACATGCCAAAATGTAAAGACCATCGAGGCTAGGAAGAAACTGCATCAACTAATGAGCAAAATAACCAGTTAATATCATAATGGCAGGATCAAGTTCACACATAACAATACTACCCTTAAATGTAAATGGACTAAATGGTCCAATTAAAAGACACAGACTGGCAAACTGGATAAAGAGTCAAGACCCATCAGTTTGCTGTATTCAGGAGACCCATCTCACATGCAGAGACATACATAGGCTCAAAATAAAGGGATGGAGGAAGATCTACCAAACAAATGGAGAACAAAAAAAAGCAGGGGTTGCAATACTAGTCTCTGATAAAACAGACTTTAAACCATCAAAGATCAAAAGAGACAAAGAAGGCCATTACATAATGGTAAAGGGATCAATTCAACAGGAAGAGCTAATGATCCTAAATATATATGCACCCAATACAGGAGCACCCAGATTCATAAAGCAAGTCCTTAGAGACTTACAAAGAGACTTAGACTCCCATACAATAATAATGGGAGACTTCAACACTCCACTGTCAACATTAGACAGATCAATGAGACAGAAAGTTAACAAGGATATCCAGGAATTGAACTCATCTCTGCAGCAAGAAGACCTAATAGACATCTACAGAACTCTCCACCCCAAATCAACAGAATATACATTCTTCTCAGCACCACATCACACTTAGTCCAAAACTGACCACAGAATTGGAAGTAAAGCACTCCTCAGCAAATGTACAAGAACAGAACAAGAACAGAAATTATAACAAACTGTCTCTCAGACCACAGTGCAATCAAACTAGAACTCAGGACTAAGAAACTCAATCAAAACCGCTCAGCTACATGGAAACTGAATAACCTGCTCCTGAATGACTACTGGGTACATAACGAAATGAAGGCAGACATCAAGATGTTCTTTGAAACCAATGAGAACAAAGATACAACATACCAGAATCTCTGGGACACATTTAAAGCAGTGTGTAGAGGGAAATTTATAGCACTAAATGCCCACAAGAGAAAGCTGGAAAGATCTAAAATTGACACTCTAACATCACAATTAAAAGAACTAGAGAAGCAAGAGCAAACACACTCAAAAGCTAGCAGAAGGCAAGAAATAATTAAGATCAGAGCAGAACTGAAGGAGATAGAGACACAAAAAACCCTCCAAAAAATCAATGAATCCAGGAGTTGGTTTTTTGAAAAGATCAACAGAATTGATAGACCGCTAGCAAGACTAATGAAGAAGAAAAGAGAGAAGAATCAAATAAACGTAATAAATAATGATAAAGGGGAGATCACCACCGACCCCACAGAAAAACAAACTATCAGCAGAGAATACTATAAACACCTCTACGCAAATAAACTAGAAAATCTAGAAGAAATGGATAATTTCCTGGACACTTACACTCTCCCAAGACTAAAGCAGGAAGAAGCTGAATCCCTGTATAGACCAACAGCAGGCTCTGAAATTGAGGCTATAATTAATAGCCTACCAACCAAAAAAAGTCCAGGACCAGATGGATTCACAGCTGAATTCTACCAGAGGTACAAGGAGGAGCTGGTACCGTTCCCTCTGAAACTATTCCAATCAATAGAAAAAGAGGGAATCCTCCCTAACTCATTTTATGAGGCCAACATCATCCTGATACCAAAGCCTGGCAGAGACACAACAAAAAAAGAGAATTTTAGACCAATATCCCTGATGAACATCGATGCAAAAATCCTCAGTAAAATACTGGCAAACTGGATCCAGCAGCACATCAAAAAGCTTATCCACCATGATCAAGTGGGCTTCATCCCTGGGATGCAAGGCTGGTTCAACATATGCAAATCAATCAATGTAATCCAGCATATAAACAGAACCAAAGACAAAAACCACATGATTATCTCAATAGATGCAGAAAAGGCCTGTGACAAAATTCAACAGCCCTTCATGCTAAAGACGCTCAATAAATTCAGTATTGATGGAACGTATCTCAAAATAATAAGAGCTATTTATGACAAACCCACAGCCAATATCATACTGAATGGGCAAAAACTGGAAAAATTCCCTTTGAAAACTGGCGCAAGACAGGGATGCCCTCTCTCACCATTCCTATTCAACATAGTGTTGGAAGTTCTGGCTAGGGCAATCAGACAAGAGAAAGAAATAAAGCGTATCCAATTAGGAAAAGAAGAAGTCAAATTGTCCCTCTTTGCAGATGACATGATTGTATATTTAGAAAACCCCATTGTCTCAGCCCAAGATCTCCTTAAGCTGATAAGAAACTTCAGCAAAGTCTCAGGATACAAAATTAACGTGCAAAAATCACAAGCATTCTTATACACCAGTAACAGACAGAGAGCCAAATCATGAATGAACTTCCATTCACAATTGCTTCAAAGAGAATAAAATACCTAGGAATCCAACTTACAAGGGATGTAAAGGACCTCTTCAAGGAGAACTACAAATCACTGCTCAGTGAAATAAAAGAGGACACAAACAAATGGAAGGACATACCATGCTCATGGATAGGAAGAATCAATATCGTGAAAATGGCCATACTGCCCAAGGTAATTTATAGATTCAATGCCATCCCCATCAAGCTACCAATGAGTTTCTTCACAGAATTGGAAAAAACTGCTTTAAAGTTCATATGGAACCAAAAAAGAGCCCGCATTGCCAAGACAATCCTAAGTCAAAAGAACAAAGCTGGAGGCATCATGCTACCTGACTTCAAACTATACTACAAGGCTACAGTAACCAAAACAGCATGGTACTGGTACCAAAACAGAGATATAGACCAATGGAACAGAACAGAGTCCTCAGAAATAATACCACACATCTACAGCCATCTGATCTTTGACAAACCTGACAAAAACAAGAAATGGGGAAAGGATTCCCTATTTAATAAATGGTGCTGGGAAAATTGGCTAGCCATAAGTAGAAAGCTGAAACTGGATCCTTTCCTTACTCCTTATACAAAAATTAATTCAAGATGGATTAGAGACTTAAATGTTAGACCTAATGCCATAAAAACCCTAGAAGAAAACCTAGGGAATACCATTCAGGACATAGGCATGGGTAAGGACTTCATGTCTAAAACACCAAAAGCAATGGCAACAAAAGCCAAAATTGACAAATGGATCTAATTAAAGTGAAGAGCTTCTGCACAGCAAAAGAAACTACTATCAGAGTGAACAGGCAACCTACAGAATGGGAGAACATTTTTGCAATCTACTCATCTGACAAAGGGCTAATATCCAGAACCTACAAAGAACTCAAACAAATTTACAAGAAAAAAACCACCCCATCAAAAAGTGGGCAAAGGATATGAACAGACATTTCTCAAAAGAAGACATTCATACAGCCAACAGACACATGAAAAAATGCTCATCATCACTGGCCATCAGAGAAATGCAAATCAAAACCACAATGAGACACCATCTCACACCAGTTAGAATGGTGATCATTAAAAAGTCAGGAAACAACAGGTGCTGGAGAGGATGTGGAGAAATAGGAACACTTTTACGCTGTTGGTGGGACTGTAAACTAGTCCAATCATTGTGGAAGACAGTGTGGCGATTCCTCAAGGATCTAGAACTAGAAATGCCATTTGACCCAGCCATCCCATTACTGGGGATATACCCAAAGGATTATAAATCATGCTGCTATCAAGACACATGCACACATATGTTTATTGCAGCACTATTCACAATAGCAAAGACTTGGAATCAACCCAAATGTCCATCAGTGACAGACTGGATTAAGAAAATGTGGCACATATACACCATGGAATACTACGCAGCCATAAAAAAGGATGAGTTTGTGTCCTTTGTAGGGACATGGATGCAGCTGGAAACCATCATTCTCTGCAAACTATCACAAGAACAGAAAACCAAACACTGCATATTCTCACTCATAGGTGGGAACTGAACAATGAGATCACTTGGACTCGGGAAGGGGAACATCACACACCAGGGCCTATCATGGGGAGGGGGGAGGGGGGAGGGATTGCATTGGGAGTTATACCTGATGTAAATGATGAGTTGATGGGTGCTGACGAGTTGATGGGTGCAGCACACCAACATGGCACAAGTATACATATGTAACACACCTGCACATTATGCACATGTACCCTAGAACTTAAAGTATAATAATAACAAAATTTTAGAAAATTAAAAAATAAATAAAATGAGACAATATTATACACAAGTCTATAATAATCTAATCCTATATACAAGCTATTTTTAGAGAAATATGAACTATCAAAATTGATGCAAAGTAACCATGACAGATTAATAAACATGAAAGAAATTGAAAAGGTATGAAAATTACCTTTAGGAAACATTATCCACAATGCTTTATAAATTTCACACCATATAAACTATCTTAGAGGGTTAAAATACTTAAAAATTCCTCTTTCTAAAACTATAACTACATATATTTTTATATAATCTCACTTGATGATAAACATGCCAGATGTAAAATAAATACTGGAAAGTCAAAGTACAGCAACGTAGCTACAATTTCACTTTCAATATATTTTTATATATGAGATTCACAAATTATATGCAGGTTGTGTGTGTGTGTGTATATCTGCATGTTCACATTAATAAAAAACATTGAGAAAACAAATTGCAGTAGTTTCTTCTTTCAGATGAAAAAGACTATGTTACTGTTTTCTAAGCTTCAGCAGTCAGATATTTTTTTTTAAAGTTCGTTACTAGTTTAAACATTTGAAAAATTTGTCTCATATTATTCTTGGACTCTATGTCAAAATGTAAATTACTGTGATAAAGATCGTACTTAAATAATGCCATGTTTTATTCTAAGGATTTCCTTAGAAAATATTTATTCCTTAGATATAAGGAAAATATTTATTCCTTAGATTCCTTAAGATCTCCTTAGAATAAAGGAACTTTATTGACTTTCTTGTGCTTAATTAGTATTCATAATGACTATACTTGAGTAATTGTTTTGAGCTGTGAAAAATAAGGACTTTTTGGTAAGTGGCTTTGACTAGTTGGAAAATAAAAATAATAAAATAGAGGATCTTTAAAGCCCCTCCTAATAAATTCTTTTCTATATTTTATTTTATTTTTAATTTTTAAGTTTGGTGTATACATAGTAGGTGTATATATCTATGGGGTACAGGAGATATTTTGATACAGGCATACAATGGATAATAATCTCATCAGGCTAAATGGGGTATCCTTAAAATATGAGCTTATTTGAAAATAGGGTCTTTGTAAATGTAATTTATTAAGTTGAAATGAGACCATACTAGATTGCAGTGGGCCTGGGATCCAATATGCTGGTGTCTTATAAGAACTGCAAAGACACCGAGACACACAGGAAAGGCCACGTGGGGACAGAAGCAGCAGTTAGAGTGATGCCTGACAGCCAAGAAGCTCTAGGGACGGCTGGCAGCTAACAGTGACTGGGAAGGGCCCAGGAAGGATCCTCCCCTTGAGCCCCAGAGGGAGCATAGCCCTGCCCACACCTGGATCTCAGACTTCCAGCCTCCGGAACTTAGAAAATACTTTTCTGCTGTGATATTTTTTTAATTTTCAAAACATTTTTAATTTTTGTGGGTACATAATAGTTGTAACATTATTGATATATCTTGATACAGGCATGCGATGTGTAATCACATCAGGGTAAATGGGGTACCCGCCCCCTGAAGCATTGATTCTTTATGTTACAAACAATCCAATTATACTCTTTTAGTCAGATTAAACTGTACAATACATCATTGTTGACTGTAATTACCCTGTTGTACTAACAAATACTAATCTTATTCATTCTATCTAACTATATTTTTGCACCCATTAGCCATCCCACTACCAACCCCCCACTACCCTTCCCAGCCTATAGTAACCATTATTCTATTTTTTATCTCCATGAGTTCGTTTTAATTTTTTAGCTCTCACAAATAGGCAAGAACATACAAAGTTTGTCTTTCTGTGCTTGGCTAATTTCACTTAACATAATGACCTCCAGTTCCATCTGTGTTGTAAATGACCAGGATCTCCCTTTTTTTTTTTTTTTTTTGAGACGGAGTCTCGCTCTGTCGCCCAGGCTGGAGTGCTGTGGCGCGATCTCGGCTCACTGCAATCTCCGGGTTCACGCCATTCTCCTGCCTCAGCCTCCCGAGTAGCTGGGACTACAGGTGCCCGCCAGTACGTCCGGCTTTTTTTTTTTTTTTTTTTTTTTTTTTTTTTTTGTATTTTTAGTAGAGAAGGGGTTTTTCTGTGTTAACCAGGGTGGTCTCAATCTCCTGACCTCGTGATCCACCCACCTTGACCTCCTAAACTGCTGGGATTACAGGCGTTAGCCACAGTGCCTGGCCTATTTTTAGTTTTCTGAGGAACCTCCATACTTTTCTCCATAGGGACTGTACTACTTTTCATTCCCATGAACAGTGTTCCCTTTTCCCCACAACCTCACCAGCATTTGTTATTGCCTGTCTTTTGGGTAAAAGCCATTTTAACTGTGGTGAGATGATATTTCACTGCAGCTTTGATTTGCATTCCTCTGATGATCAACTGTGTTGAGCACTTTTTTATATACCTCTTTGCCTTTTGTATGTCTACTTTTGAGAAATGTCTATTCAGATCTTTTGCCAATTTTTAAATTGAATTATTAGATTTTTTCCTATGGAATTGTCTCAGCCCCTTATATATTCTGCTTATTAAGCCCTTTCCAAATGAGTATTTTTCAAATCTGTTCTTCCATTCTGCGGGCTGTCTCTTCATTTTGTTGATTATTTTCTTTGCCATGCAGAAACGTTTTAACTTGTTATGATCCCATTTGTCCATTTTTGCTTTGGTTGCCTGTGCTTGCAGGGTATTACTCAAGAAATTGCTGACTAGAGCAACATCCTGGAGACTTTCCCCAGTGTTTTCTTTTAGTAATTTCATAGTTTGAGATCTTAGATTTAAGTCTTTAAGTCATTTTTTTTTTTTTTTTTTGAGACAGTCTTGCTCTGTTGCCCAGGCTGGAGTGCAGTGGCACAATCTCGACTCACTGCAACCTCTGCCTCCTGGGTTCAAGCGGTTCTCCTGCCTCAGCCTCCCCAGTAGCTGGGATTACAAGCTTGTGCCACCATGCCCAGCTAATTTTTGCATTTTTAGTAGAGATGAGGTTTCACCATGTTGGCCAGGGTGGTCTGACACTCCTGGCCTCAAGTGATCCATCTGCCTGTGACTCCCAAAGTGCTAGGGTTATAGGTGTGAGCCACAGCACCTGGCCCCTTAAGTCTTTAAATCACTTTGATTTCATTTTCGTATATGGCAAGAAATAGGAGTCTAGTTTCATTCTTCTGCATATGGATATCTAGTTTTCCTGGCACCATTTATTTAAGAGACTGTCCTTTCCCCCAACTTATGTACTTGCCACCTTTGTCAAAAATGACTACACTGTAGATGTATGGATTTGTTTCTGGGTTCTCTATTCTGTTCCATTGGTCTATGTGTCTGTTTTTATGTTAATATCATGCTATTTTGGTTACTGTACCTCTGCAGTACAATTTGAAGTCAGATAATGTTATTCCTCTAGTTTTGTTCCTTTTGCTAAAGATAACTTTGGCTATTCTGGGCCTTTTGTGTTTCCATATAAATATTAGAATTATTTGTTTTATTTCTGTGAAGAACATTATTGGTATTACTGCAATTACTGTTGCACCAACCTAATATTTTTTACAGGGATTGCATTGAATCTGTAGCTTGCTTTGGGTAGCATGGACATTTTAACAATACTGATTCTTCCAATCCATGAACATGGAATATCTTTCCATTTTTTTGTGTCCTCTTTAATTTCTTTCATCAGTGTTGCATAGTTTTTACTGTAGAGATCTTTCACTTTTTTGGTTAATTCGTAGGTATTTTATTTGTAGCTATCATACATGGCATTGCTTTCTTGATTTCTTTTTCAGATTGTTCACTGATGACATATAGAAATGTTACTGAATTTTGTATGTCAATTTTGTATCCTGTAACTTTACTGAATTTGTTTATTAGTTCTAGCAGTTTTTTGGTGGAGTTTTTAGTTTTTCCCATATATAAAATTGTGACATTTGGGGCTGGATGATAATTAATATAAGAAAAATAAAAATAAATTTAAATAAATTTAAAAACAAAATCATATCATCTGCAACAAAGAATAATTTGACTTATTCTTTTCCAATAAGTCAAACTGGATGCCCTTCTTTCTCTTGTCTGATTCCTCTAGGTAGGAATTCCCCTGATAATAAATTCTGATTTTACTATTTATCTCTACTTACAACATGAGTCATTAATATTATGTGAGATTTTCTTACCTGCCATGCACTGTTCTAAACAATTTATGTGTATTATTTAATTCTCAAAAAGAAAAAATCTCTGTGAGGTTGGTACTGTAATGTCAAACTGATTCACTAGAGATTTCAAATAGAACAGCTTATAAGCAAAATGTATCAGAACATTTCACCACCCAGAAAATTTGCTTTTGTTTTTTCCTAATGCTAATTTGTGCAATTGTACTTGTTTGTGCAAGGAGGTTCTTGTTTGAGAAATTATTTTTACTTGGAAATATGTTTTTATAGTTTCTTCAATGCTGAGGAAAAAGTCGTTTCTGTAGGTAGGTGGAAAATTTCCTAGGAGATTTGCCCCAGCAGGTTATCTGTGTGCAGGTGGTTTTTGGAGGAGAACTCTCAGGCATGCTACCTATGATGGGGTGAAGAAGGAGAAATTTGGTAGAGGGAAAAAATCTGAAGCTGGGATGGCCCTTGAGAGATGTCTTGACTTCAGTCAAGTGGGCCCAGCCTTGGGACCCCTCCCTTGTTTGGAGGCTGCCCAGGGCCTGAGAAATAGGTCAAGGCTGCTGACTTCAACCAACGGCAGTGTCTGGGAGGCATGCAGGGTGAAACCCTCTGTAGATAGCACTCCGAACAGGAGGAGTCTGTGCCCCCAGGTCCCAAGGAGGTCATTGATCTGCTTAAGTGACCCAGTGACTCTATGTAAGTCAAAGAAATAATGGCCTTAGAAGGCTGCATGTCCTTGCGTACTCAGAAATGCATTTGACAGAGAAAAAGGCATCTGTCAGAATTCAAGGCAGAGAAGAATGATGTAGAAAAAAGAGCTGGAAAATTTTCTAGGCAGTCCCAACCAAAAAGATTGTTTTATGGCTTAAATCCAAAAGAATCGAAGAATAGGTAAGGAGATAATAATTAAAACCTCTTAGAAATTAGAAAGTCGATGCATACTAACAGATTTGCTGAAACTTAGGAAAAGTAATATGAAGCAACAGAGAGGAAACAGTGTCAGTCCGATTTACATCCAGACTCAGGGATTGACAACACGAGATACAATGGAAGAAAAGGCAAAATAAGGAAGACTGAGTGGAAGTCAGTTTTAAGAGGCAGTCAGGTCCCCAAATCCCATTCCGTATTCCCATCCCAGAGACTGGGGGCATATTTCTTTCTGGAGGAAACTTTTTCTTTTTGAGGTGACATAGAAAAGGTTGTTGGTATGAGCAACAGTAGGAGGAGTTCAGGGCAGGGGACCACCCTGACCACCAGGATCCAATGCACACCCCCACCCTGAAGCTGAGACTCCCCCAGCCCCATCTTGCTGCTCCCTCCTGCTCCCTGGCCTTCTGCTTCCTGGATGGATATTGGATAGACTTTTCTGGGGAGTCTGATCAACCTAAAGACAGAATTTTAAAAGTTTCTCCATGCTGGCCAGGCACGGTGGCACCCGCCTGTAATCCCAGCACTTTGGGAGGCCAAGGCGGTAGATCACCAGGTCAAGAGATCTAGACCATCCTGGCCAACATGGTGAAACCCTATCTCTACTAAAAATACAAAAAAATTAGCCAGGCATATTGGTGGGAGCCTGTGGTCCCACCTACTCCGGATGCTGAGGCAGGAGAATCACTTGAACCCGGGAGGCGGAAGTTGCAGTGAGCCAAGATGGCGCCACTGCATTCTAGCGCGGCGACAGAGAGAGACTCCATCTCAAAAAATAAAATAAAATAAAATAAAAAAGTTTCTCCATCCTAACCGTTCAGGCATGTCATCTCACAGTGCGGCTCACCGGCCACAGTCCTCCTTAGGTGCCCAGACTTCCTGCCCTTTTCATTTTGTGCAGACAACTAGAAATGCATGGTGTTTCCATGAGAAGAACAAGAGACAAACAAACACAAAAGGTGGCAACACAGAGAAAATGGAGGGAATTTATTCAGAGATGGAATGAAACACAACAAATAAGGGTACCCCAAATATCTCAGATATCTCAGAGTGAAAAAAACATCAACATGGTCACCACAAAATAAGAACAGTTGCTTCAAAAAGCAACATTCAGATAACACGAAGGAACTCTTGGAACTTAGTCCCAGGGAAAAAAGCAAAATTCAGTGAAATTATGTCCCGTGAAAACTCACCAAATTCTCCTGAAACTAGAGTTAAGGGATGAAGTAATATGAAATATTAACAGCAGAGGTAAGAAAATTAAAGGACAAGTTCTGAAGGTCCAACAGCCAAACGTAGGACCAGTGATTGAATAAATCTGAAGAATGATCATTTCTAAATTAGAATTCCATACCCAGCCAAATAATCAATTAAATGTGAGGTAGAATAAACACATTTTAAGGCATATGGCATCTTGGAAATTCACCTCATGAGCTTTTCCTACTGAAGGCATTAGAGGTTGTAAACCCCCAAAAGGAGAAAGAAGGGGATGAGGCACAGGATACAGGGAACAGGGGATCCAGCACTGCAATGCACAGAGCGGTAGAAACTCATCAGGCATGATGGCAACCAGTCCAGACGGTGGGAGGCTCCAAGAGATATTTCTTCAGAAAAGAACTGATAGAACACCTGATGCAAATGAAAAAACTGGCAATGCATTTGGGTTGAATTAGTTAGAAAAGGGAACATAACAAGACAAGTATTATCTGTAGAAAAAAAAATGAAGCGGTACAGGGATAGAAAATTGGACTTTACTACATGGTTGAACTAAGAATTACATTTATGTCATCCTAATACTGTAAAGGCAACAGCAGGTATCAAAGTTACTATTTATGGAGGAATGGGTGAGGGTTTGGTGGGAAGCATATTTGCTGGAAGGAGGAGGAGAATAAATGTTTTATCTCCACATTTCCTGAGGGGAATCTACAGATAATGCTAAAAAATGAAAAATCAAGAAGAGCATAAAACATGTTATTCTCAGAAAAGGAGCTAAATACAAAGCAGCTGAAAGATATGGAAATATTTGCCTTTGAGAAAGAAGAATTTGAGATGTGGGAGGTGGAGGATTTTTTGTTATTTTGTAAAATACTCTGGAATTATTTTATCTTAATATAGATGTGTTATTCATAAGTTTGAGTAAAAACTTGTTAAAAAGATGGACAGGAGAGAAAAAAGAAAGAATATTAATTGTGCCAGACAAAAAGAAGGGTTCATTTATTGGCCTGAATGAAGTGCTTCTATTTTTTTTCTGCGATGACTTTAGTTGTAAATCAGCAAACCAGTTTCTGAGCAACTTTGGAAGAGCTTCTTATTTACATAACGTTGTTAAATATATTCTGATTATTAGCATTCTAAAATGTTGATCTAAAGGACTTCTAGATTTCTATTTTTATAATCTTATTGTAAACTCCTTTTGTTATAGTATGTAGTATTGGAAACGTATATTTCAATAAATGATTAGTCTACCACTGAGATATCTTATATGAAAAAAGAAAATATCATACAATAAAAATGTCAGAGCTGAAGACCTCATTAATTCAGTTTTTTTTTTTTATATTCTACCTAGGCGAAGGTGAAGTTTACCTTTGAATGCCTAAGAAGAAATGAATATTGTAAGCATCATTATAAGGATATCTTGTTCATTTCTTTAAAAGAAACCGAAGATTGAATGTATATTATTTGAGATTCTTTTTAATTAAATAAATAGGTATACTGAGTTTATTCATGTAATAAATGCTCATTAAGTATTTTGTTCAGGCGTTCTGCTACATGAGAATGCAAAACTAAGAATGTATAGTTTATGCTTTTAAATTGACAGATAAGAAAATTGAAATTAAAATGAGCAATTGTGATTAAAAGAAAAATAACAATAATTGCTATAATTAAGGGTTAAGCAAAATGCTAATAGCCCAGGGGTATGAGTACAAGCTTCATACAGGGAGTTTCACTTGAACTACATTTGGAAGATAAATGAGAAGTATGTAGAGGAATTGATGGAGGACATTTTAGAAAAAAACAGTGACTTGGCTAGTGATACAGGCTTGGGTGCTCTGGGACGAGCCAGTGCTTCAGGAATGTGGGAACATTGAGCAGTGAGCCTGGAGAGAGAGGAGAGACCTTTAGATTTTATTGTTTAGGTTGAAGCAATGAGATACCATTGATAACTATTGTTATTCACAGTAGCCCAAATTTTCATGTTATTTCTATGTGCTAGCCACTGAACCAAGCATATTACATGAAAAATCTCATGTAATCCTTACAACTACTCTACTATTATCCCCATTTTTGTTTTTCAAGCATGACATTAATATGACAAAATTTGTCTAGAAAGTTCATTCTAACACCCACGAATAAATGGTTCAGTCAAGTAGAAAAAAAAAATACACAATGATTTATACAGCTTGCATAAAAATATTCTATGTAATACAGCAAGGTAAAGGATTGGAAAGATTGTAGATACACCGTGGTTTTATTCTTTTCACTACTTCCAAAGTTTTAAAATGTGCATCTGTCAATTTTAAAATAACAATGTGTGTTATCAGAGGAAGAAGAGAAAAAGGGAAGGAAGAGTTTCAGCAAGGAGGAATAAAGTGAAGAGAGAACAAGAGAAGCAGAGACAGACAATTCCTGATAGGCACAATTGGAGGACAGATCAAATGAGAAGACGAACAGCAGAGAGACTCCTTCGTGATGGTCCAAGCAAAAGATAAGGAAGCCTCAATTCAGGCAGACTTCTATAGAAAGCAAATGGAGAAGATGGAGAAAAATAAGAGAAATGTTTAGAAAATAAATCAAAATGACCCGATCACCATTGGACACATAGATGGTTTTGCCCATTCTCCCAGACAGGGAGAGAGAAGACTTGATGAGGCTTCTGAGAGGAAACGATGATAACATGGTTCCTAGAGCTATGACATGATGATCTGTTGCTTATTTCACTCAGCATAACTAGCTAATGTCAGTTTATGCATTGCATAAATTGGTCACATTCCTGTTAAAGAAGAAAGGATGGTTGCATGTACTTGATCTCCAGGTTGATCCAGAACCTCAAGTTCTGACTTTGACTTAATGAAATCTTCTATTCTGTATTCCCAACAACCCAGAACTTTCATGGTATGACTGGCAGGAATATAAAAGAACAACTTGAGGAATCTAACAATACTGGTTTGAGAACATGGGTGACTCTTTATCCAATTGTATTGACTTGATTTTCCTTTAAAAAAAGTCTAATTGCCTGTAAGGTTGTGTGGGTTAGAATGTTAAAGCAACAGCTTCACTCTACTATGTCGCAAATATATTTCCTTCCTGCTGACACTCTGCTTCCTTCTTCCTACAGGGCTTTATGAAACCTTTCTAACCAATGATGAACCAGAATGCTGTGACGTCAGGAGAGAAGAAAAATCAAATAACCCATCCAAAGGGACCGTAGAGAAAAGTGACTCCTGTCACAGGACATCGCTCACAGTGTCATCAGCAACAAGACTGTGCAACAGCAGACTCAAGCTGTGTGTTCTTGTACTGATTCTCTTACACACAGTGCTCACAGCCTCGGCAGCACAGAATACAGCCGGACTGAGCTTTGGAGGCATCAACACGCTGGAAGAAAACTCAACTAATGAGGAGTAACGGAAGGACGAGTGTCACCACAGCAGCAGCTGGCCCGCCATGAAAAATGGCAACTGCTGTCTCATGTAACAGAAACTGGGTGCTTTTACCCTCGAATTACTTATTGCAAGGCCTTTAGGGTAAAATTTAAACAGATGGGCCTGAATCCAAACAAGGACACAACCACAGCTTTTTATTGACTAAAAGGCTGGAAAGTGACTTTAAATTTCTCACACCATTTTATACACTGTGTTTTAATGTTTGGAGGTTTTATTTGCTTTCGTTTTGGTTTGGGTTTATTTGTTTGTTTATTTTTTGCACTTGTTAATGCAGGATTTATTTTGGGGGATGGTTTCTCAGAGGTAAACTAAGTCTTTTCACTGTCTCTATCTCTCTATATTTCTAGTCATTGTGTGTGTTCATCAGATAGTTCTGTCTTTATGTCCTGTCAGTTTCTATTAGAGGAATGATTGCTATGACCTCATGGTATAGCAAAAAACAACAACAAAAAAAGAATAAAAAATAAAAAAGACAAAAAAAAGAAAACAACAAAAAATAAAAATAAAAAAAATCCCTAAGACTCCCTTCTACCCACAGAACCAATACCCTTCCCGGCCTTTCCTTTCCCTCGCCCTCTTCTCGTCCCCTAAGCAAACAACATCCGCTTGCTTCTGTCTGTGTAACCACAGTGAACGGGTGTGCACACTTGGTGGGCCTCTGAGCCCCTGTTGCACAAACCCAAACCAGAGCGGAGCCAAGGGGGCCTGGCAGGAGTTCCTTTTTAGCTGAACAAACAAGTGCTCTCCATAATAGGTGGAATCAGACAGTTAACACATTTTTATGTTGAAAACTAAATAAAAGGAAAAAAATTAAAAAAAAACACTATCATGAACTGTATTGCTCCAGTTCCCATCCCCAAGTGGCCCAGCCCTTTCTTGCTGGTCCAGTTGGACAGGAGCAGCTATCTAGAATCAGGATGCAGGGAGTGAGGAAGTTTTTTCCTTTGACAATGGAGGTGGGCTTTCATTGTGATTTCAGTTCTGTTGCAGTAATATACGAGCACATTTTGGCCATTGTAATTACAGGGAACAAAGGGATTGCGGACACATATCTGGACTTCTTTTCCTCCCTTATTGTTGTGGAAGAGACACTAGAAATGCTCAAACACCTGCAATATACAGAATATATACAATTTTATTCCAGTATTTCCCTAACATATGGTTTAAAATTATTCCAGGTATACAGTGTATGCAATTCTGCATTATCACAGAGGAACAACTTCTTTTTAAAAAAATAAATAGTTCAGCCATTTTTATTAATGTGCAAAAACTTTATCACTCTAACATGCTCTAGGTAGTTGAGGAAAAGAGGTCTGATCACTCTGTATTTTTTTTTTCTTTGTGGGAACATTTCACCTGCTGAGTGTATATGAATTTGCTTTCTATAAAAGGCTTTTATGAGTTTACAGTAGAATCAGTGGAAGGAAGAGTTAATAAGGGCTGTTTTTAAAAAAAAAACAAACAAACAAAACAAATAATTAAAAAAAAACATTTTACATTCCTTCCTATTCTCTAACTACACTTGGGAAGTGCACTTCAGATAAGTTTGCAGTGTGACTGAGAGATGAAGGAAATCCATAGAAAAGGTCCTCTTAGCGAACAAAATTTAGTTATTAACTTTATAGCTATGAAATTTCCCTGGGCATTTGTTTTTGTTCAAACAGACTTTAACCTCTGCATCATACTTAACCCTGCAACATGCGTACAGTATGCATATTTTGTTTTGAAAAAAAATGTTTTGTTCCAGTCTGTTAAGAATATTCAAAAATAATAAAGGTATTGCTTAATAAAATTGCTAGAATTGTTTAGCAGTACATGCACAATATTTTACTAGATTCTTTGTTTTAATAGTGTTTTGAGACTGAAAATCCTAAAATGGTCTGCGCAAATACAAAAAAAAAAAAAAAAACCACCAAAAATGCAACATTCTCCCCGTTTTTGTTCTTTTAAAATTTTTTTTTTCTGCAAATGCAAAAACATTACATGTGGACAGACACATACACATAGGCATATTTTAATTTATGGAAACATCGTGCTTTTCTGGGGACACAAGCCGAGGAAGTGAATGGCTCGGGGGAGACACATTAATTGCATGGAATCGTTGACTATGAAACACTTGTAGAAATGAGCACTTTGGTATCCCTAACCAGTGGCGGAATGCAGATTCCAGTGGTGCTGGGCGGACAAGAAGCAGAGGGATTGAGGCTGCAAGAGATTCCTGAGGAAGAGCTCACAGGGTGATTTTATTCAGATGACCTCTAGGTGAATGGCCAGGAAAGAGTCTGTTCTGACCTTTATCTACCTCTGCTGTGCTAAGGCCACTCCACATGCCGTCTCACCATGTCTTCAGCGTTCCTCATGCTGCTTCTCCCTGTGCCGCAGGCGTTTCCAATCTTGCCGGAAGATGACAAAGCAAATGCGAATTCACTCACTTTTATTGGCATGACAATAAAGTATTCTTTCTAAACACTTAGCAAAATGATGAAAAACAGTATTCCTTGAAAGATAGGTTTTCATTTTCTCAATATATTTTGAACTGACTAAAGTTCTTTACAAATACAAGAGGATCAGAAGGTTCCACTTACCCGTGTTTTAGCGTTTGTTTGGAGATAGTGCCAACCAAAAGCTGGAAAACGAAAACCACCATTACTTTCCATAAGAGGTACGCCCCCCAAAACAGTTTTGAAAGTTGGGAGAAACACTGCAGGCTTCATCGTAAATATAAAGTGATAATTTAGGTGAGGAAGGAACAGTAAGGAGAGAAGGGGAATGAATCCTTTCTCCGTATCAAGTCACCCAGCGTTGGAACAGTCTCTGATGCTGGCGGAATCTTTTTCTTGTCATGTTCATCTGTTCTATTACAGGAGAATGATTTCAGTGCCTAGTATCTATTATTGTAAGTGTGTAACCACTTTCTCACAATATTTCCATTGGACATGTTGAAGCAGAGCAGCTTCTTCTGGGGTCAGCCAGAGGATCCAAATACGCAACAACTCCTTCCCCAAGCTCAGAAACAATCACTGATGATGCAGATTTCACCACATCCATTCATTCTTCGTAGTAGTTTTCCTGGCACACACTTGAGCATGCTTAAGGTTGTGCACATGTTCATTTTGAATGAGTAAGTTCAGCCCCTGCTCCTTTGTAATCATCTTGTTTAGTTTTTCCTGTAGAGGATGTCTACCGTATAATGGATAGTGAACTACAATATTAAAATAATTATTTCTGCAAGCAAGTTGAAAACCAAGAAAACAATATTTGTTTCATAAATGTGTGGCATAGATTTCCCTGTGTTTATTCTTTTTATCTGCAATCGAGAAATTTCAGTTTCTGGAATATGTTGGTACTGCTAAGCTAAATGGCAAATAACATAGAGTTCAATGTCATTCTTTATTGCATTTACATTTGGTGATATATTATACTGAACTTTTCTCGCATTAAAAGGATAGTACTTTTCCCCTCTCTCACAAGACAGTAAGTGAAAGTTGTTCTTTTGAATGGCATCATTACAAAAAGTAATTTGGTTTCTTACTAATAACTTGGTACCTTAAGTACTAGAACCTGTAGTAGTTAAAACAAAAGAAAATAGGCAGATAGCAGAAACAAAAGAATGACAGGAAAGGAAGGAAGGAAAGAAAGGAGTGAGGGAGGGAGGGAAGAAGGGAGGGATAGAGGCAGGGAATGAGGGGGAAAGGAGGTTTTATATGAATGAATAAGTACATAATTTTTCTGGGGGAAAAAAAGTAAATGAAATAAGCAATTGGATGCCAGACCCATGTGCCAAATACCTGAACTGGCATATGGCATTTGATATCTGAACAATGTCAAAAACGTTAATCAATCTGAAGCATGATTTACATTATTTCTCGCTAACAATGAAATTTACAATGTTCTTGCTACTCAAAGCATTAAATCAACAGAGAACTGAAAGCTGCATTTTGTCTTATTTAGAACTGCAGTCAGGTATTTCATTTCTTTTCTGTTTGTTTTTTCTTTTTCTTTTTCTTTTTTTTTTTAGATGGGAACTTGCTCTGTTGCTCAGGCTGGAGTGCAGTGGCAAGATCTCTGCTCACTGCAACCTCCGCTTCCTGGGTTCAAGCAATTCTCCTGCCTCAAGCCTTCCGAGTAGCTGGGACTACAGGCTTGTGTCACCACGCCTGGCTAATTTGTGTATTTTTAGTAGAGACAGGGTGTTGCCATGTTGGCCAGGCTGGTCTTGAACTCCTAACCTCAGGTGATCCGCCAATTAGGCCTTTCAAAGTGCTGGGATTACAGGCGTGAGCCACCGCACCCAGCCAGGTATTTAATTTCATAAGTATACATATGCATATATGAGAAGATAGGGTTATATACCATGGTGTGTGTGTATATATATGTATGTATATATATATATGTATGTATATATATATACACACACACACACATACACACATTGCTTGCAAATAAAACTTCAACTAAAACATTATGTAGTCCGTAACAACACATGTATACCATAATGATGAATGATCCTACTTGTTTGTCAAAGTTAGAGCAGCATGGTCATTTAAAAACCATACCTACTTTGACATGGGAAACAGACTCTCAAAATGTCTCCATTAATGAGGAAATCACAATTTTGAAACACCCAGAATCTCCATCTTCCAAGCTTTAGCAATGTTTATAAAAAACCTAATATAGCAGGTAGGTATTGGGTGATGATGAATAAAAAGACTTTCAGTGGGGAGAAGGAAAAAAACTAAATATAGTTTTCAAGCAATGTCTTCATGACATTTATAAAAACTATGAAACTCTGCTACAAATTCTAGAAATTCTCCAAATAATTAGAAAATGTACAGATAATCTTCTTAGCCTTGGAATAAAAGGTAAGGCATGAAACAAAGTATGAACTATGGTTTTCATTCTTGAGATACTGTACTTCAGGATTATGTTTACTGCACACAAGACATTCAGATTAAACTCAGAAGAAAATTACTTGGTTATTTTGTCCCAGGCCACACAGGTAAGTAATGCAAATGATGGAACTCAAGCATCTTCTGATTACAAATTACTCAAGCTGGCTCGGAGGCACACTGGGATCCATAGGTCTCAGACACACTTGAAGAGTTGAATGGATTTTCTCCATACTCCAAGATATTTGTAAAATCACTCAATCTTAAATGAAAAAATCAAAACCGTCAGGAAGATCTAGCGAATGTCTCAGAGTTTGTTTGTCATGTTACATTTTGTTCCATGACTTTGCTGTGTTGTTCAATATTTTGGAGGTAAAGGAGAAGAGGGTCTATGGGAATATTTCAATAAAATATAGATTTTTAATTTTTATTCTTAATGTGGAGAAAAGGCACAGGTTCTTAGGGCAAAGCCATGGTTTGGGTATGAGCTTTGGCTCCAGGTGACACAGGGAGGTCAATGATGTATTTGTACATGACACCATGCGAGAAGTGTACTTCGTAGCAACATTGGAGGCTTAAGAGAGATAAATAATATAAATGTGCCTGGACACAACAGGTGCTCAGTAGTAGTTAGTTATCGTGACTATTCATTCACAAAGTGAAACTGGATTGGCTTGCTCATAGGGACTGCTCCTGGAAGTTGTTCAGAGTTTCTGAATTTGGCTTATCTCTTAATTACGTATTTTTTAACAACACCTCATATCCTTAATCTAGCAGACTGACCGTCAATGGATTTTTCAACACAGTTTGAAAGTGTTAACATATATTACAGAACTAAAGTGAGCTCTGATGACTTTTAATATAAACAGCACTGGCCTCTTTTGATGTCCTCTCCCAAAAGGCTACTACTGACAAGCAAACGTTAGAGGCATCTACACAAATAGAGGTGGTTCTATATAAAGTGTAAATTGATCTACAGTGGTACTAGAACTACTGATGCAACTTCAAAGTGGTTGTTAAGCCACTCATAGATCAAAAAATATATATAAATGTTTGATGCCTCTGAATTCCTTAAAAAACACTATAGTAATTTTAAACTTATGAAAATGTTTAAATTGGGGGCGGAGCAAGATGGCCGAATAGGAACAGCTCCAGTCTCCAGCTCCCAGTGCAAGAGACACAGAAGACAGGTGATTTCTGCATTTTCAACTGAGGTACCCGGTTCATCTCACTAGGGAATGCCGGATAATCAGTGATGGTCAGGGACAGCAGCCCGACCAGCAAGAGCTGAAGCAGGGCGAGGCATCTCCTCACCTGGAAAGCGCAAGGGGGAAGGGAATCCCTTTTCCTAGCCAGGGGAACTGAGACACACAGCACCTGGAAAATTGGGTAACTCCCACCCCAATACTGCACTTTACCAAGGTTCTTAGCAAACGGGCACACCAGGAGATTATATCCCACACCTGGCCAGGCGGGTCCCACGCCCACGGAGCCTTCCTCATTGCTAGCACAGCAGTCTGCGATCTAACAGCAAGGCAGCAGCGAGACTAGGGGAGGGGCGCCCGCCATTGCTGAGGCTTAAGTAGGTAAACAAACTCGCTGGGAAGCTCAAACGGGGTGGAGCTCACAGCAGCTCAAGGAGGCCTGCCTGTCTCTGTAGACTCCACCTCTGAGGACAGGGCATAGCTAAACAACAACAACAACAACAAAAAGCAGCAGAAACCTCTGCAGACGCAAACGACTCTGTCTGACAGTTTGAAGAGAGCAGTGGATCTCCCAACATGGAGGTTGAGATCTGAGAACGGACAGACTGCCTGCTCAAGTGGGACCCTGACCCCTGAGTAGCCTAACTGGGAGACATCCCCCACTAGGGGCAGACCGACACCCCACACCTCACACGGTGGAGTACGCCCCTGAGAGGAAGCTTCCAAAGCAAGAATCAGACAGGTACACTCGCTGTTCAGCAATATTCTATCTTCTGCAGCCTCTGCTGCTGATACCCAGGCAAACAGGGTCTGGAGTGGGCCTCAAGCCATCTCCAACAGACCTACAGCTGAGGGTCCTGACTGTCAGAAGGAAAACTAACAAACAGGAAGGACACTCACACCAAAATCCCATCAGTACGTCACCATCATCAAAGACCAGAGGCAGATAAAATCACAAAGATGGGGAAAAAGCAGGGCAGAAAAGCTGGAAATTCAAAAAATCAGAGTGCATCTCCACTTGCAAAGGAACGCAGCTCATCGCCAGCAACGGATCAAAGCTGGATGGAGAATGACTTTGACGAGATGAGAGAAGAAGGCTTCAGTCCATCCAACTTCTCAGAGCTAAAGGAGGAATTACGTACCCAGCACAAAGAAACTAAAAATCTTGAAAAAAGAGTGGAAGAATTGATAACTAGAATAATTAATGCAGAGAAGGCCATAAACGAACTGACAGAGATGAAAACCATGACACGAGAAATATGTGACAAATGCACAAGCTTCAGTAACCGACTCAATCAATTGGAAGAAAGAGTATCAGCGATTGAGGATCAAATGAATGAAATGAAGCGAGAAGAGAAATCTAAAGAAAAAAGAAGAAAAAGAAATGAACAAAGCCTGCAAGAAGTATGGGATTATGTAACAAGACCAAATCTACGTCTGATTGGGGTGCCTGAAACTGAGGGGGGAAATGGAACCAACTTGGAAAACACTCTTCAGGATATCATCCAGGAGAACTTCCCCAACCTAGTATGGCAGGCCAACATTCAAATTCAGGAAATACAGAGAATGCCACAAAGATACTCCTCGAGAAGAGCAACTCCAAGACACATAATTGCCAGATTCAACAAAGTTGAAATGAAGGAAAACATCTTAAGGGCAGCCAGAGAGAAAGGTCGGGTTACCCACAAAGGGAAGCCCATCCGACTAACAGCAGATGTCTTGGCAGAAACTCTCCAAGTCAGAAGAGAGTGGGGGCCAATATTCAACATTCTTAAAGAAAAGAATTTTCAACTCAGAATTTCATATCCAGCCAAACTAAGTTTCATAAGTGAAGGAGAAATAAAATCCTTTACAGATAAGCAAATGCTTAGAGATTTTGTCACCACCAGGCCTGCCTTACAAGAGACCCTGAAGGAAGCACTAAACATGGAAAGGAAAAACCGGTACCAGCCATTGCAAAAACATGCCAAAATGTAAAGACCATCGAGGCTAGGAAGAAACTGCGTCAACTAATGAGCAAAATAACCAGGTAATATCATAATGGCAGGATCAAGTTCACACATAACAATATTAACCTTAAATGTAAATGGACTAAATGCTCCAATTAAAAGACACAAACTGGCAAACTGGATAAAGAGTCAAGACCCATCAGTCTGCTGTATTCAGGAGACCCATCTCACATGCAGAGACATACATAGGCTCAAAATAAAGGGATGGAGGAAGATCTACCAAGCAAATGGAGAACAAAAAAAGCAGGGGTTGCAATACTAGTCTCTGATAAAACAGACTTTAAATCATCAAAGATCAAAGGACACAAAGAAGGCCATTACATAATGGTAAAGGGATCAATTCAACAGGAAGAGCTAACGATCCTAAATATATATGCACCCAATACAGGAGCACCCAGATTCATAAAGCAAGTCCTTAGAGACTTACAAAGAGACTTAGACTCCCATACAATAATAATGGGAAACTTTGACACCCCACTGTTGACATTAGACAGATCAATGAGACAGAAAGTTAACAAGGATATCCAGGAATTGAACTCATCTCTGCAGCAAGAAGACCTAATAGACATCTACAGAACTCTCCACCCCAAATCAACAGAATATACATTCTTCTCAGCACCACATCACACTTATTCCAAAATTGACCACAGAATTGGAAGTAAAGCACTCCTCAGCAAATGTACAAGAACAGAAATTATAACAAACTGTCTCTCAGACCACAGTGCAATCAAACTAGAACTCAGGACTAAGAAACTCAATCAAAACCGCTCAGCTACATGGAAACTGAATAACCTGCTCCTGAATGACTACTGGGTACATAACGAAATGAAGGCAGACATCAAGATGTTCTTTGAAACCAATGAGAACAAAGATACAACATACCAGAATCTCTGGGACACATTTAAAGCAGTGTGTAGAGGGAAATTTATAGCACTAAATGCCCACAAGAGAAAGCTGGAAAGATCTAAAATTGACACTCTAACATCACAATTAAAAGAACTAGAGAAGCAAGAGCAAACACATTCAAAAGCTAGCAGAAGGCAAGAAATAACTAAGATCAGAGCAGAACTGAAGGAGATAGAGACACAAAAAACCCTCCAAAAAATCAATGAATCCAGGAGTTGGTTTTTTGAAAAGATCAACAAAATTGATAGACTGCTAGCAAGACTAATAAAGAAGAAAAGAGAGAAGAATCAAATAGACGCAAAAAAAATGATAAAGGGGATATCACCACCAACCCCACAGAAATACAAACTACCAGCAGAGAATACTATAAACACCTCTACGCAAATAAACTAGAAAATCTAGAAGAAATGGATAATTTCCTGGACACTTACACTCTCCCAAGACTAAACTAGGAAGAAGCTGAATCCCTGAATAGACCAATAGCAGGCTCTGAAATTGAGGCAATAATTAATAGCCTACCAACCAAAAAAAGTCCAGGACCAGATGGATTCACAGCTGAATTCTACCAGAGGTACAAGGAGGAGCTGGTACCATTCCTTCTGAAACTATTCCAATCAATAGAAAAAGAGAGAATCCTCCCTAACTCAATTTATGAGGCCAACATCATCCTGATACCAAAGCCTGGCAGAGACACAACAAAAAAAGAGAATTTTAGACCAATATCCCTGATGAGCATTGATGCAAAAATCCTCAATAAAATACTGGCAAATCAGATTCAGCAGCACATCAAAAAGCTTATCCACCATGATCAAGTGGACTTCATCCCTGGGATGCAAGGCTGGTTCAACATACGCAAATCAATAAACATAATCCAGCATATAAACAGAACCAAAGACAAAAACCACATGATTATCTCAATAGATGCAGAAAAGTCCTTTGACTAAATTCAACAGCCCTTCATGCTAAAGACGCTCAATAAATTCGGCACTGATGGAACGTATCTCAAAATAATAAGAGCTATTTATGACAAACCCACAGCCAATATCATACTGAATGTGCAAAAACTGGAAAAATTCCCTTTGAAAACTGGCACAAGACAGGGATGCCCTCTCTCACCATTCCTATTCAACATAGTGTTGGAAGTTCTGGCTAGGGCAATCAGGCAAGAGAAAGATATAAAGGGTATTCAGTTAGGAAAAGAAGAAGTCAAATTGTCCCTGGTTGCAGATGACATGATTCGATATTTAGAAAACCCCATTGTCTCAGCCCAAAATCTCCTTAAGCTGATAAGCAACTTCAGCAAAGTCTCAGGATACAAAATTAATGTGCAAAAATCACAAGCATTCTTATACACCAGTAACAGAAAAACAGAGAGCCAAATCATGAATGAATTTCCATTCACAATTGCTTCAAAGAGAATAAAATACCTAGGAATACAACTTACAAGGGATGTAAAGGACCTCTTCAAGGAGAATTACAAATCACTGCTCAGTGAAATAAAAGAGGACACAAACAAATGGAAGAACATACCATGCTCGTGGATAGGAAGAATCAATATCGTGAAAATGGCCATACTGCCCAAGGTAATTTATACATTCAATGCCATCCCCATCAAGCTACCAATGAGTTTCTTCACAGAATTGGAAAAAACTGCTTTAAAGCATATGGAACCAAAAAAGAGCCCGCATTGCCAAGACAATCCTAAGTCAAAAGAACAAAGCTGGAGGCATCACGCTACCTGACTTCAAACTATACTACAAGGCTACAGTAACCAAAACAGCATGATACTGGTACCAAAACAGAGATATAGACCAATGGAACAGAACAGAGTCCTCAGAAATAATACCACACATCTACAGCCATCTGATCTTTGACAAACCTGACAAAAACAAGAAATGGGGAAAGGATTCCCTATTTAATAAATGGTGCTGGGAAAATTGGCTAGCCATAAGTCGCAAGCTGAAACTGGATCCTTTCCTTACTCCTTATACGAAAATTAATTCAAGATGGATTAGACACTTAAATGTTAGACCTAATACCATAAAAACCCTAGAAGAGAACCTAGGGAATACCATTCAGGACATAGGCATGGGCAAGGACTTCATGTCTAAAACACCAAAAGCAATGGCAACAAAAGCCAAAATTGACAAATGGGATCTAGTTAAACTAAAGAGCTTCTGCACAGCAAAAGAAACTACCATCAGAGTGAACAGGCAACCTACAGAATGGGAGAACATTTTTGCAATCTACTCATCTGACAAAGGGCTAATATCCAGAACCTACAAAGAACTCAAACAAATTTACAAGAAAAAAACCACCCCATCAAAAAGTGGGCAAAGGATATGAACAGACATTTCTCAATAGAAGACATTCGTACAGCCAACAGACACATGAAAAAAGGCTCATCATCACTGGCCATCAGAGAAATGCAAATCAAAACCACAATGAGATACCATCTCACACCAGTTAGAATGGTGATCATTAAAAAGTCAGGAAACAACAGGTGCTGGAGAGGATGTGGAGAAATAGGAACACTTTTACACTGTTGGTGGGATTGTAAACTAGTTCAACTATTATGGAAAACAGTATGGCGATTCCTCAAGGATCTAGAACTAGAAGTACCATATGACCCAGCCATCCCAATACTGGGTATATACCCAAAGGATTATAAATCATGCTGCTATCAAGACACTTGCACACGTATGTTTATTGCGGCACTATTCACAATAGCAAAGACTTGGAATCAACCCAAATGTCCATCAGTGACAGACTGGATTAAGAAAATGTGGCACATATACACCATGGAATACTATGCAGCCATAAAAAAGGATGAGTTTGTGTCCTTTTTAGGGACATGGATGCAGCTGGAAACCATCATTCTCAGTAAACTATCGCAAGAACACAAAACCAAACACCGCATGTTCTCACTCATAGGTGGGAACTGAATAATGAGATCACTTGGACTCGGGAAGGGGAACATCACACACCTGGGCCTATCACGGGGAGGGCGGAGTGGGGAGGGATTACATTGGGAGTTATACTTGATGTAAATGATGAGTTGATGGGTGCTGACGAGTTGATGGGTGCAGCACACCAACATGGCACAGGTGTACATATGTAACAAACCTGCACATTATGCACATGTACCCTAGTACTTAAAGTATAATAATTAAAAAAAGAAAGAAAATGTTTAAATTGAAACATTTATTATGAAAATTAATTAAATTGAATATTCAATTTAATTGAATTTATCATTATTATAGAATGAAATTACAGTGAAAAAAAGTTAGAAAAGCTGTTCACTTTTTGATAAAGTATTTGGAAATAGATTAAGCAGGGCTCTTGAGTAAATTATTTCATTGACTTGTATCTATTTAGGTGAGAGGTGAATAGAATCAGTGGAGAGAACAATCAGTGAAATGAACTTACAACTTCCGTTGAAGACCAGGTAATGAGCATTGATCTATGAATAGACTTTCTTCAGTGACTGTTTCTCGTAAAACTCCCAGCTCACCGCAGCACTGCTGCTTCAAGATTCCAGTTACCAAAGTGCTAGCCAAGTATGAGGTCATTTTTACCAAAACGCAAATTTTAACTTATGGCCATTTTCTACTGATCATTTCACTGCAAAATGGATAAAACAATAGGAACTAAAAACTACAGCAAAAGTTAAAGCTCTATATGGTTGTTAAAAGTCTGAATTTTATTCAGATTCTTATTTTTTCTTCCTTTTTCTCCATATGGCATTTATTTTCATATCATGATAAGCATTCTCATGTTTGCACTTAATTTTCCTTATTTTTATTTTTCTTAGATTTGTTGATGATGTGTGGCATGTTAAAAGTAGGAAGGAATATATAAACACATGTATTATCTTTAAATTGTTTTTCTGAATATACTCAAGTACTTTTTTAATGTGAATATGAACACGGAAAAAAAGTACTAAAACCAGTTAATTATGAGAGACTAAGGATGTGGAAAGGAACATTCTGGAGTGTATTAGTAGCTAGAGAAATGCCTTAGATCTTAAATTTCAAATTCTAAAATTATTAAAATACAAATATGAAGAAGATGCAGAGGCCACTGCTAAAGTTTGTTTATGCCTTATTTCTTCGGTTGCCTAGATTATTCGTTGTAGGTATATGTGCTTTTTCTGTCACCGTGGTTATGTTAACCCAACTGATTCATCCAAAACAGAATTGGCTAAACTGCTCTATGCACATATTTATATTAGGGCTGATTATTTTGCTCACTGAGTTTCACTTTTCATTGCTTTACTTAATTTCTTTTTCTCTTGTGTCATTTTTATTTCTTGCTCTTGACTGTATCTCTATACAATTTGAAGTTACAGGGCAGAAAGTTAAGCTAATAATTTCTGCTGACTTGATGATTCAACAGGTTTTCAAAAAGACCAGTGGGAACTGAAGGCAACTGAAATGACACGGCTTAGTCTTGCCGGAATCTTAGCTTGAAAGTTGAACATCAACTCCACAATGCCACAGGATCAGTTCATGATATTATCATTTGCTGAAGCACTTGCCAAGAATTTCATTATTTAGAAAAAGCAGAATTAACATTTTTATCTATTATTTTTCTTTTCTTTCTTTAATCTACAAGGCATTCAGAGGCTGTCAGTAAATAAAAGCTATCAGGAACAAAATCATTTTCAAAATTTTTAAACATGATTTATTCTTGATGCAAATCTTAGTGTTCTTACAATTCTATGCAAAGGTCAAGTTGATCTAAAGCATTCTTATTTAATTCAATTATCTTTCTTCTGAAATGCAATACAGTAAAATCAGGTTTTGAATATGTAAAAACACACATCAGGATGATTATTATACTTATGTAAGTAAAATATATGTAAAATGTTCTCATATTTTCACCATATTTAGAGTCTAATATTTGTTAGATTTTTTGTGTGTGCATTTTTCCTTTCCCGTTCAGAAAACATAGTTTTTTATTTAGTTCATATGGTTTTTCTATAGCTTTCTGGATCTCATCAAATTTCACATGAAACTATGCAGAGTCATATTTAGGTTAAGGAAGACATGCAATTAAAAGTCTACCCATTCCTTTTGTTAGTCCCAACATGTATCCAAAAAAACCTCATGTTGTTACATGTAGATTTGATTATCTCCCTTTATTTATTTGGGTCTCTCTCTCTCTCCCTCTCTCCCTCTCTCTCACTCTGTTCTCTCACTTTCTCTCTGATCTCTTTTCCTTTCAACTCAGCTTGCAGGAATGGATCTCATTTGAAATGAGTTGCACTGGTGCCAGTGTGGTTGTTTAACCATGTAAACCATCTCATGATGCTTAGAATTGAAAAGAAGCTTAAATGCTTATGTTAGAAAAATATCTTAAAATACATGAAATATATTAAATATATTGTTAGAAAAAGTTTAGTTGTGCAACAAAGACCCTTTAATTTCAACTAAGAACTGATGCACTAATTCATTACAATAACCCAAAAAGAAATATTCTTTTCAAAATGACTTAGGGAAGCTATCAGAGTTTGTGGGAAAATGCTAATGTAACATTTTCCTAAGAATAAATGTAAAGTTGCAAACAATGACTTTGAGTTCTTCAGGATTAGCAGTTTGGATTTACACGTATTTTAACAAAATATAGAAAATTTACTTTCAAAATTTGGCTTTAAAAAAATCGTGTTTCAACTGAAATGGATATTTAATATCTGCAAAAGTCCATTTTGTTGCATATATTGTTTAAAATAATTCTTAAGAAATTGTTACCTTTCTATTTCTATGGAGAACTAACACCTTAATACAAGTCTAGCTCCTTTTCCAAGACTCACAACATCCCCCACAATGCCACTGAGTTTGTGTTTACCCAAATACTTTGCAAGAGACAGTTTATCCTTGAATATCATGGGTTTGAACTGCGTGAGTTCTCTTCTATGCAGATTTTCTTTGCCTCTCCCATCCCTGAGATAGTAAAACCGACCCCTCCTCATCTTCCTCCTTCAAAGCCTACTCAACATGTGAAGATGATGAAGACGAAGACCTTCATGATGATTTTATATGATTTTCGCAAATAGTAAATCTACTTTTCCTTCCTCATGATTTTTTTCATAATATTTTCTCTTCTCTAGCTTACTTTATTGTGAGAACACAATATATAAACATCTAAAAGGCAGTATAGCAAGATCCCATCTCTAAAAATAAAAATTTTTTTAAATTAGCCTGGCCGAAGAGCGGGCACCTGTGGTCCCAGCTAACTGAGAGGCTGAGGTGAGAAGATTCCTTGAGCCCAGGAGTCTAAGATTGCAGTGATGGCATCACTGCACTCCAGCCTGGGGGACCGTATGTGTTCATTGATTATTTCTGTTATCAGTAAGGCATCTAGTCAACAGTAGGTTATTAGTGGTTAAGTTTTGGGGGAGTCAAAATTATACATGAATTTTCAACTGTTCAGAGGTCAGAGCCCCTAACTCCCAGATTTTTCAAGGACTATCTGTGCATACAATTGTAGCACTTCTCCTATAAATGTGCAGATATAGTTTAAATGATCTAAGGCTAACAAAAACATATTAAGCGGTTTTTTTTTAAGTTTAAGAATAGTCTATTCAGAATGTGTATCCCTGTGCAATTAATTACAAATAACTAAAATCCTGCAAAATATTTAATGTATCAAATCAGCATGTGATTTCATTTATAGAAATAAAAGACTAGTTTTCTCCCTTCTTTTACCTGTGAACTTGGCTAATTAATCTTCTATTTTTCCCTCAAGCTTTTCTCAAAGGTGGGTATGAAGGGAAAACTTATTTTTGTGACACTAGAGAGAAATTGATGAAGCTTGGGCACGACGTTATTTGTCTCCAAGTTACAAAGATGCAGGTGAGCTGGTCATTCATCACCTGGTGCCCAGCACACCTCATCTTGGCCAATGAGCACCTTTCTTCATCAGGGAAGCTGTTCTATTGAGAGTACTGGGAACCGGGTCTGAATTGGAACAAGAGGCAGAAAAGCAGAATGATGTTTCTTTCTAAAATCATATCATAAACACCAACAAAATTTTGGGATAGTAATTACGTGTATTTTGTTATTTGAAGTCGCATTATATAGCTTTTCCTCTTCGTCTTATTGAAAGTTTCAGGGAGGAGGAAAATCCTGAAGCTTTAAAATTAATACCTAATGCTTTTCATCTTGAGAACAGTATGTACATCTTGCACAACTATGTTTTAGTTTGTATAAAATAGACACATAAATTACCTGCATTCATGGCTTTCATTCATCTATCTGAATAAACTTACTGAGCAGCCTCTATATTCCTGGGACTGGGCTAGGCATTGGAGAAATAGATACAAAAGACATATTTTTGGACTTCCGGGAGATTTTAGACCAGTGTGGCAAAAGGGCATACGATTACAATGCATGTTTTGTAAAAACTATGGCAAAGTTAGAGTAGTCTGGAATAATTTAACTCCTATTGACAGAAATTAGATGCACAAAGAGAGTGGCATTTTAAATTTAATAATCAGACCTAAATTCAGCCAGCAAAAAACATAGAAACTTTACCATGTGCAAAGATGGGTAACATCGAAATAGAAAGTTGGGGGGAAAGTCACTTTATAAAACAAACAATTACATTTAGATTGAAAGAAAGCCATGACCCCTATTGAACAGAGGGAGAAATGTCGGTATAGGATCTATTGAGGAGTGGAGGGAGTAACAATGGGGAATGCCTCAAGGCTTTCTATTTTGCCTTTCAGCAGAGATGGGCAGAAGATATTTGAAAAAAAGTTCATTTTTATAGACGTATATAGGTATTTGTACTCGTGTGTATGTGAGTTCACCAGACATGTATGTATTTGTATTAATAACCCACTGACGTCAAAGTAAGAGAGAAATAAGATTTACTCAGTATTTACCTGAGAATCCTCGTCATCCTTATCCCAGGATTCTGTGGTCAGCAGACCAGGCTTTTCAACAGTCTCCAATCATGAGGTATTTAGAGATCTCCATGATTTGTTTTGTATTTAATGCTGCAATAACCATTCTCAGATAAGCATTTCTGAGGGCCTCTTGAGATACATTTTTCTAAGGAAAGTTTATGGGTTAATAGAGCTTTAATTGTTTTTGGTATGTATTTCCAATTTTCCCTACCAACATTTCCACAAAATGCACAGAGCAATCCACCTGTACACATGCATGCCTGCTGCATTTTCATAGAAAGTTCTTTCTACCATGAACACATGCCTTTTGCTCAGTTCCTCTGAACTGTGGATTTCATGTCAGAAGAGTAAAAATGTGGGTAGATATGTTCTTGGTTTTATTTGGGAGTGGGTTCTTGAAGAAAGAGATGACAAACAAGAATAGGCAACTTCGGGTCTCCAAACCACAGAATTGGCAAACAGAGCTAAACTGGAAGGGGACAGTCATTTTCAAGTGTTTTGTTTTTTTAAATATCAGGTAATTTCTAAATTATCTGATATTTTAAGTTTAATATAACTTTATCAGCAATCAAAAAACCCGTGGTCAACTTGAATGATCTTAGTCATCTTTTCTGTGAGAATCTCTTCTTGATTTAAAATATCCAAAGGCCTTGTTCACACCTTAGGACACCAGTTAGCATTCGTTTCTATTGATCAAGAAATATATATATACAGATGCTCTTCGACTTACAATGAGGTTCCATTCTGAAAAACCCATAATAAATTGAAAATATTCCAAGTCAAATGTGCATTTGGGACAAGTATACCTAACCTACTGAACATCATGGTTAGTCCTGCCTCCCTTAAACGTGCTCAGAACACTTACATTAGCCTGCAATTGAGCAAAATCGTCTCACACAAAACCTTTATTTTGAGGCAGAGTCTCGCTCTGTCGCCAGGCTGGAGTGCAGTGGCTCGATCTCGGCTCACTGCAAGCTCTGCCTCCCAGGTTCACGCCATTCTCCTGCCTCAGCCTCCCGAGTAGCTGGGACTATAGGCGCCCGCCACCATGCCCGGCTTGTTTTTTGTATTTTTTAGTAGAGACAGGGTTTCACCGTGTTAGCCAGGATGGTCTAGATCTCCTGACCTCGTGATCTGCCCGCCTCGGCCTCCCAAAGTGCTGGGATTACGGCGTGAGCCACCGCACCCGGCCCTATTTTTTGTTTTTGAGATGAAGTTTCACTCTTGCTGCCCAGGCTACAGTGAAGTGGCGCGATCGCAGCTCACTGCAACCTCTGCCTCCTGAGTTCAAGTGGTTCCCCTGCCTCAGCCTCCCTAGTAGCTGGGATTACAGGCATGCACCATCAAACCCGGCTAATTTTGTATTTTTAGTAGAGACGGGGTTTCACCATGATGGTCAGACAAAACCTATTTTATAATGAAGTATTGAGTATCTCATTTAATTTATTGATTTTCTACTGAGTGTATGTAATTTTTAAACCATTAAGAAGTTTAAAATCATTAAGTCAAACATCATCTATCAAACCATTATAGTCGAGGACTGTCTCTAATCTGTAATATGACATATTACATTACATATTTATGTATCATATATGTCAATTGTATAAAATGAATTTAAATGTGAATCAACATAGTAGCCACACATATTTAACAATATATGAACATATATTTCATTTTGCATAGTGTAGACCCCTAGAAATTAGGTCATTGTCTGCCTACTCCAAATATCATCTAAATATCATCCAAAGGTTGAAAACTAGTTCCTCAATTATGTTAACATTTTAGTGGAAACATTAAAATGGTAGTAACCATAAGCTTCCCATTAATCCAGTAATGACATCAGATTATTGAAGATTTACGTTCAATTTTACACTTCATATTTTAAAAGATATGAGCTATGAGAACATGACAATGATTAAAGCTTTACAAAATAAAATCTCTGGGGAGAAATGAATAATATTGGGATATATTACTGAGAAGGAAAAGAAGGTGAAAGACAGACAACTTATTTTTCAGGCATCTGTCAGAGCCAAGAACTTTGGATAAATTATTTCTGGCTCTCACAACAAACCTGCATAAAAGGTTTTTTAATCCTAAATTTTTGGAGGAGATACAAATCTCTGAGAGAGTATGAAAATGAGTCAAAATCACACAAGTCGGGAACATCTGTTCTTGGTCTCAAACCCCTATTTTTCTGGTGCCAGGACCATGTTCTTCCAATAACAACACACTTGATACAATCCTGCTCTCCTAATCAGGAAAGAGGCGAGGATCTATAAAATCATTAAAATTCAAGATTAGCCTTAATTAGTAAAAAGAAATCTCACATTTAATTGTCAGAAATGTGGAAGAAATGCAATAAAATCATTTAGGTTTATATTCCTTAAACCTTTGGTCTCAGAATAAAGGGTTAGGTTAAGGAAGATCATATCGCATTTATATTAAATTGCTAACAAAATTAGTCAATGTTAACTGCAAAGGGGTGTTCAGGACAATGGTGAAGATGAATGATAGACACTAGCTCCTATTTTGACAAGTTTATACATTAGTTAAGGCTACAGGCACATGGCTTAAAGACAATTGACAAACACACTTTTTTATCCCATGTTCTCATTCTGTGGTTGGCAAATAACAAATTACCTTTGTGTCCAATGATTTGGTGATGGGAAATCATTCTCTTAAACTTGATAAAGAAAATTACTGTTCTCCAGAAAAAAACATTTCAAGAGAGAGAATATCAGTGATGTAATAAGAACTTATAAATGTAAGGAATGCCTCATTATAAACATAATATTATATCCAGCTCAGTGTCAACAATGGTAATTTGTAGAGGAGGTTAGAGATTCTCCATGGACTTGACCCCTGCTGGAGAAAATTCCTACAATGTCATAAACACTCATTTCTCAAGAAAACATTAATTATTTTAAGGAACCTTTTTTTAAAAGTCTGTTTTTTACTTGATTTTTAGAAACAAATACAGCAAGAGATGTAGTTTGAATAATAATATTCTGGTTTGAACTGTTTTAAACTTAGGCACACTGGCTAGTTGGCCTCGCCGTGACCAGCTGGCTTTAGGCATTGTGTTCACTTTCTGTCAGATGGCCGTAAGGAGTAACACTGCATCCTGCGAGCATACAGAGGATTCTGGATATGATGGGTTATCCTGGCTCTTGGCCTGCTTCCTGGGAATAAGCCAAAAATAGGTATCTTTGTAAGGTCTGCTAGGTTTTGTGTGCAGAAATTCTAAATAATTTTTATTATGAATTATAGTAAGGAGAGGCCGGGCACAGTGGCTCATGCCTGCAATCCCAGCACTTTGGGAGGCCAAGGCGGGTGAATCACATAAGGTCAGGAGTTTGAGACTAGCCTGGCCAACACAGAAAACCCCGTCTCTACTAAAAATAAAAAATAAAAAAAATTAGCCGGATGCGGTAGCAGGCACCTGTAGTTCCAGCTACTTGGGAGGCTGAGGCTGGAGAATTGCTTGAATCTGGGAGGTGGAGGTTGCAGTGAGCTGAGATCGTGTCATTGTATTCCAGCCTGGGTGACAGAGTGAGACTCTACCTCAAAAAAGGAAGGAAGGAAGGAAGGAAGGGAGGAAGGGAGGGAGGGAGGGAGGGAGGGAGGGAGGAGAAAGAAAGAAGGAAGGAAGGAAGGAAGGAAGGGAGGGAAAGAAGAGAAAAAAAGAAGAAATAAAGAAAAAGAAAAGAAAAGAAAAGTAAGAAAGAAAGAAAGAAAGAAAGAAAGAAAGAAAAGAAAAGAAAAGAAAGAAACGAAAGAAACGAAAGAAAAGAAAGAGAAAGAAAAGAAAGAAAGAGAAAAGAAAGAAAGACTATGAAGATCCCAAGCTTATGTGTGAGCTAATATACCAGGCAAGAACTCACTAGAAATTAAAGGATCTACATATTGTTGTTATTATAGGGAAGTTATTCAATATAAATATTCAGAGGACAATAAGTTTGAAATACAACGCTAGGCGCGGTGGCTCACCACTATAATCCCAGCACTTTGGGAGGCCGAGATGAATGGATCACGAGATCAGGAGATCGAGACCATCCTGGCTAACACAGTGAAACCCTATATCTACTAAAAATAAAAAAAAATAGCCGGGCATGGTGGCGGGCGCCTGTAGTCCCAGCTACTGAGGAGGCTGAGGCAGGAGAATGGTGTGAACCCGGGAGGCGGAGCTTGCAGTGAGCAGAGATGGCGCCACTGCACTCCAGCCTGGGCGACAGAGGGAGACTCGGTCTCAAAAAAAAAAAAAAAAAAAAAAAAGTAAGAAACTGTTAAACTAGTAAACTTGTATTTAGATTGTCTAGAATTATCTGTATAAGGTCAAACTCAATTTCCAGATTAATATTAATCTATTCCCACTTAATAAAATGTCTCTATTTCTATGTACACTTAAGAGACCAGGGATTTTGCTGATGGTAATTTAAATTTATATAGTGAGGTTTACATTTTTGAAATTAATAAAAATGTATTTCAGTATCACTTAGCATTAGAGAATTAATTATTTAAAGCAATCTTACCTACCTACCATATCAGTAGCTAACTGCTACCTACCACGGCAGTCACGCAACAGCATGAGCAAAAATTGTTTACAGTTACCACGTACCTGCCCAGAAGGTATCCAAAAATTACACTGGCACCACAGCTAAATAAAACTGTGTAAAAAATATGCTATAAAATAATGTAAATATATAATACATTTTTTATGGAAAGTAAAACATTGCTTAATTTTAGATAACAATAGAAAATTGTATATCTGTGTTATCTACAGAACAAATGAATTAAAATTCTTATTTGTCATAAAATAGAAAGGAGAGAAAATCAGGTCACTTGTTTACTAGTCAAAATTATCAGGATTCACCCAAATATATAGTGTGATACTTCTAACTATAATAATATAGAGAGAAGTATTAGCCAATTAAAATCATTTTTATTTAGAGTAGTAGTCATTTTAATGAAATTTATTTATTGATAATGGAAAGCTTTTTATTTTTTATGTTATTTCAAAATAATTGTTAACTTACAGAATAGCTTCAAGAACAGTATAATAGACTTTTTCCTATATTCCCAAACCATATTATAATAAACTGTCAACTTGAAGCCTCATTATTCAAAATATCTTAAGTATACATTTCATAAAATAAAAGCATTATCCTTTATACCTATGATACAATATTAAAAACCAGAAAGTTAATATTGATATTACTACCATCTAGTCCTCAGATCCTATCCAACTTTCACTCATTAGCCCAAAAATAACCTTGAGAGCAAAAGAACCTAATTTATAATTACATGTTGCATTGAGTTGCCTTGTCTCTTTTGTCTCCTTTGGTCTGAAACAGTTCCTCAGTGTGTATTTTACTTTAATAACCTTGAAACTTTGGATGGTTACAGGCCAGTTACATTTTAGAAAGCCTCCTGATTTGGCTTTGTCTGATATTTCCATATTATTAGCTTAAGGTTATACCTCTTTGCTAAAATATCAGAAAAGCTTACCCTATCATGTAAAGCATTATTTCACCCTGTCCCAGTAATGACGACCTTCACTTTAATTGCATGAATGAAGTAGTAGCCTCATGCCTGGGGATATCACACACACACACACACACACACACACACACACACACACACACACACACAGAAAAACCAAAATAAAACCAAATGAAGAAAATAGCCTTGAGAACAGCCAGAGATGAGAGCAAAACAACACATTATATACTGAGGACAATCATGCAAAGAACAGAGAACAGCTTGTTGAAAACTATGGGCACTAAAACAACACCTTCAAAATTCTGATTAAAAAAACAGTGTCCCTCAAAAATTCTATAACCAGTAAAAATATAATTCAAGAATTAAAGTGAAACAAAAACATTTTCAGTGGAAGTCTAGAGAATTTACACAATTCAGACCTGCACAACAACAAAAATATGTGAAAGGAAGTTTTTTAGACTGAAGAAAAATGGTACCAGAGGGAAATGGAATCTTCAGAAATTAGTGAGGAGCATTGGAATAGGTAAAATATATTTTTTCTTAATTTATTTCAAATAAATACTACTGTTGAAAACAAAAAGTATAACGCTGTTTTGGGAGATTTCTAAAACAAATCAATAATACTATGTTCAGCAAAACTGATCCTCAAAATAAAGAAGAAATAGAGATTTTCCTGGATAAACAAAAGCTACCCAGATAAAGAAAATCTGAGAGTTCATCACTACTACACCTGTTTTGAAAAACGTAATTAAAGTCTTGGAAGTTTAAACGAAAGGATGCTCAAGAGTAAAATGAGTGACAGCATATAAAAATGCAAAGAAAGTGAAAGCTTATAAAAATACAAAGATAAAGATAAATCTATTAAAAATTACAGAATCTCATAATACCGTACTGATGTTTCATAAATCACTTTTAATTTTGGCATGGAATTTAAAAGATAAAACATAAAATATAATTATAACTATAAAACTATGTTATGATTACAAAATATAAAACAGCAAGAGTAAGTCCCTCAATATTAATAACTAAATGTAAATTAGTAAGTTAATGTAAATGAATTAAGATCCCCGATCAAATGACATAAAATGGCTAAACTGACTTAATAACAACAAAAACCCGAAAGTTCCAATTGTCTGCTGCCTACAAGAGATTCAGTTTAAATTTAAGGACACATATAGGCTGAAAGTGAAAGAAAGTGAAAAGATACTCCATGTAAATGGTTACCAAAAAAGAGAGCAGAAATGGTCAGACTTGTATCAGACGAAATAGACTTTAAGTCAAAAGATGTCATAAGAGACACAGAAGAACATTATGTAGTAATAAAAGGATGAATTCACTAGGCAGATACAATAATTATAAATACATATACTCCTAACATCAGAGCACAAAAATATATGAAGCAAACATTGACAGAACTGAAGGGAGAAATTGGCAATAATATAAATAGCAGTAGGAAATTACAATATGTTGCTTCCAACAAGAAATAGAACAACCAGACAAAAGATCACTAAGGAAACAAACAACTAGAACAACACTATAGACAAATTGAACTTAACAGCCCACCAACAATAGCAGAATACACATTTTTCAGGCACACATGGTACATTCTTCCAGATCACATGTTAGGCCACAAAACAGATCTTATCAAATTTAAGATTGAAATACACCAAGTATCTTCTCTGATCACAATGTAATAAAACTAAACATCAACAACAGTAGAATAAATGAAAAATTCACAAATATACTGAAACTAAACACACTCTTGAACAACCAAAGGGTCAAAGAGGAAATTACAAGGGAAATTAGAAAATATTTTAAGGCAAATGAAAATGAACATGTAGCATACCAAAACATATAGGATACAGCAAATGCAGTACTAAGAAAGAAGTTAAATGCATACATTGAAAAGAAGAAAGATTACAAATCAACAACCTAACTTTACATTTCAAAGATCTAGAGAAAGAAGAACAAACTAAATCTAAAGTAAGCAGAAGGAAAGGAAAATAATAAAGATTTGAGCAAAAATAAATGAAACAGAAAATAGAAAAATAATTTAAAAATCAGTGAAATTCACACTTAGTACTTGGAAAAGATCAACAAATTGTCAAATCTTTAGCTATACTAAGAGAAAAAAAATAGAAGACTCAATTAAAATCAGAAGTGGAAGAAGAGACATTACAGATTATGCCACAGAAATAAAAATGATCATAGACAACTACATGCCAACAAATTGGGTAACTTAGAAAAAATGGATTAATTTGTAGAAACATACCACCCATCAATACTGAATCATGAAGACATTAAAAACTTGAAGAGACCTATAACTAGTAAGATGATTGAATTCGTCACCAAAAAGCTTCCAACAACATAAATCCCAGGACCTGATGGTGTCCCTGAAGAATTTCACCACAGATTTAAAGAAATAACACCAATGGTTCTCAAACTCTATTTTTAAGCTCATTTTATGAGGCCAGCATTACCCTGATAGTACAATCTGATAAAGACAATATAAGAGTAGAAAACATAGATCAATAACCCTGATGAATACTAATGCAAAAATCCTCAGGAAAATACTAGCAAAGCAAATTCAACAGCATATTAAAAAGATTAGCCATCAGGACCAAGAGGGATTTATTCCTGGAATGCAAGGGTGTTTCAATATATGAAAATAAATCAATGTAATACACCACATTAACAGAATGAAAGAGAAACCATATGATCACCTCAATTGATGCAGAGGAAACATTTGACACAATTCAATGTCCTTTCATGATAAATACATGTTTCCTGATAAAAGCTAACTAGAATAGAAAAAGCATTATCTTGACATAATAAAGGTCATATATGAGAATCCCACAGCTAACATCATACTCAATGGTGTAAAGCTAAAAGCTTTTCCTCTAAGATCACGAAGACAAGACAAGGATGCCCATTCTCTACAACATACTACTGGAAGTGCTAACAACATAAATTAGGCAAGAAAAAGAAAGAAACAGCATCCAAATTGGAAAGAAGGTAAATTATCTCTGCAGATGACATGATCTTATATGCAGAAAACCCTAAACCGTGCACACACTCACACACGCACACTGTTAGAACTAATAAATTCATCAAAGTTGCAAGATAATATAATAATCAATACATAAAAATCAGTCCTGTTTCTATACACTAACAATGAATAGTCTAAATAGGAAATAAAGAAGACAGTCCCATTTACAATAGCATCAAAGACAACAAAATATGTTAGTGTAAACATAAGGAGGTAAAAATACATATACTGAAATCTACAAAACACTGTTAAAAGTAAAGAAGTCAGTGATAAATGAAAAGGCATCCAGGTTTACGGATTGGAAGGTTTAATATTGTTAAAATGTTCATAATGCCCAAAGTGATCCACAAATTCAATGTATTTCTATCAAAACCTCAATGGCATTCTTTTACAGAAATAGAAAAAAACTAAAGTTTATATGGGCTCTCAAAGTTCTCTGAATAGTAAAAACAACTATGAGAAAAAGCTTGAGGCTTCATGTATCCTCATTTCAAAACATATTTTAAAGCTATAGTAGTCAATACAGTATGGTACTGGCATAAAGAAAGACATATAAATCAACATAACAGAATAAAGAACCTAGAAATAAACCCTCAAATAACATTTGACAAGGGCGTCAAGACTATACAGTCTTAAAAGGATAGCCTTTTTCACAAATGGCGCTGGGAAAACTGGATATCCACATGCCAAAACAAAAGAAAAAATGAAGTGAGACCCTTTTTTATACCATGTACAAAACTTAACTCAAAATGGAATAAAACCTAAATGTATTATAAAACTATAAAACTTCTAGGAGAAAAGCTTTATGACATTCAAGTGGGAAATGATTTCTTCAATATAACACCAGAAGCACAGGCAAAGAAAACAAAAATGAACAAATGCAATAATCTTAAAAGCTTCTGCACATCAATGGAAACAACCAACAGAATGAAAATGCAACCTAGGGAATGAGAGAAAGTATTTGCAAACCGTGTATCTGATAAGGAGTTAGTATCTAGAATATATAAAGAACTCTTTTAACTCAACAACAACAAAAACCACTTTAAAAATGGGCAAGGGACTTAAGTAGACATTTCTCCAAAGATGATATAAAAATGGCCAAGAAGCACATGAAAAGATGACCAAAAACAGTAATCATGAGCTGATACGGTTTGGATCTGTGCCCCTACCAAAATTGTATGTTGAATTGTAATCCCCAATGCTGGAGGTGGGGCCTCCTGGGAGGTGATTGAATCATGGGGGCAGTTTTTAATGATTTAACACCGTCCCTCTAGTGCTGTTCTGATAGAGTTTTCATGAGATCTGGTTGTTTAAAAGCATGTAGCACCTCTCCCCTCTCTCTCTTCTTCCTGCTCCCACCATGTGAAATGCTGACTCCCCCTTCTCCTTCCATCACGATTGTAAGTTTCCTGAGGCCTCCCCAGAAGCCAAGCAGATGGTCAGCATCATGCTTTCTGTACAGCCTGTGGAATCATAACATAATTCAACCACTTCTTTTTGTAAACTACCCAGTCTCAGGTATTTCTTTATAGCAGTGCAAGAACTAACTAATAGATCACGGAAATGCAAATTAAAACCACAATGAGATACACTACTTACCCATTTAGAATGGCTAACATTAAAAAGAAAAAAACACTGACAATGGCCAATGCTGGTGAGAACGTGAAGCAACTGAAATACTCATGAACATCTGGAATAAATGTAAAATGGTGTAATCAATTTTGAAAACAGATTGTCAGTTTCTTAAAAAGTATACAACTACTATACAACCAAGCCACTCCAATCCTATGTTTTCACCCAAGAGAAATGAATACACATAGCACCTTTAATAATTTTTTTGAAATAGCCACAAACTGGTAACAATCAAATATCTACCAACAGGGGAAGAGGTAAACAAAATGTGGTTTATCTATACAATGGAATACTATTCATCAATTAAAAACAAAAAACTACTCATACTCAAAACCACATGAATAAGTCTCAAAATGATTATTCTCAAAGTGAACCAGATACAAAAGATTATATACTCTATTGCTCTATTGATAAAAAATAAAATTTATAATGACAAAAAAGTGATCAATAGTTGACTAGGACTAGGAGTGGAGAGTCAAATGTTCCAAAAATGTGAAGGCATAGTGTGTGCCCCAGAGGTATATATAATCTGGGCAGGGGAACAGAGATGTCTCAAGAGATGTGACAGACAACTGGTGCCCCATCCTACCTTCCTCTGGACACCTCTGACTCGAGCTCAGTGTGATATCCATGGAACACCAACGGCTTCCTGTTGCCAGTTCCTGCTGTTTCTTGGTATTTCTACCTTAGGGCTTTCATTCAAGCTACTTTGCTGCCCCTGTAATAGAATATATAATAAGACTAGTCCAGGAAAATCTTCAAAAGTGTTATAGACTTTCAGTTGCTACTTGAAATCAGTTTGCATAGGAATGATAAACCAAATAGAATGGCAAAATCTTGCTTTGATATAAATGAATTAGTAGCAGCCTTGGTTTGTGATTTGTTATAAAACTAAAGTTTTAGTTATAAAACTAAAGTTTTAGTTCTAACACTGTAGAAGACTATCTTTTTTTTTTCTAATTTGCTTTCTACTCCTTAAAAAAATTCCTCTGAAGAATTTGTAATGCATTAATTTTTCTCTGGTTCTGTTATTTAAAATATTTAATCATTTAATAAAGAAAGGTTTTATTTTAAAATTACTTTTCCTTCATACTCATTGAATACTAATATTCATATTAAATAATACATTCTTTTGAAGAAAAAAAAACACACAGATGGGCTTAAGTTGAGAAAATCTCCCAAAATATAGTTAAAAAAAGAGGTGAGACACAACTCAGACAAAAAAAAATGCATTCATAATAATCAAAAGATGCAATTCATTAGAATTCAGGAAATCTAATATTTAATAAAAATACGTCATTTATTACTGCGTTTAAAAATCCACAAGTCTTAGTAGTTTAGAACAATGTTTGATGATTTCTCACTAGTCTATGAATGAATTGACTCAGGTGGGTAGCTTTCGGGTTTTAAGGGGTATCTGCGGAGGCTGAAGTGCCTGAGATGGTGTCCCCACTTGCACGTCTGCTATCTCCGCTGGAATGAGGCTGGAATAGAGGGAGGCTGAGTGGGCATTTCTCTCTTTTCTTCCTCTTTTTCCCTTTCCCTTCCCCTTTTCTCCTCCTTTCTCTCTCCTTCCCCTTCTTTTCTTCCTCTTATTCCTCTCTCTCTCCCCACTTTCTCTTTCTCTTCATGTCATCCTTCAGCAGAGTAGCTAGACTTCCCTACATGGTGGTCCAAGGCTCTTGAAGTTTGGAAGGTCCTCAAGTCTTCCAAGAGGTCAAGCACCAGTAAGTGTTGAGCAAGTCCCTGCTTGCACTGTACCTGCTAAGGTTTCATTGGCCAAAGCAAATCACATGGCCAAAATATCAGGGCATTGTGGGAGAGATGATACAAATGCAAGAATATACACAGATGTGATTCCTTTGGGGCGGGTGGGGGGGAGTATCAAAATGTTAATAAAAATTTGCACAAGGAGTTACAGAAAATGAGAACAAAAAAGCAAATATTCGAAGTTTAAGAAACATATGGATCATCAAATAGAAAAGAACTTAATGAAAATGACGTATAGCTAAATACTTCTTGATGATATTTCAGAACAACTGAAATAAGAAGAACCTAAATATACACAGACTGTAAAAGTAAAAAAGGAGAATTTCTCTGGCATGAGAATTCACATCAGCATGCAAAATATGTTAGAAGACAATCTATCAATGCTTTCAAAATTTTAAGAATGTTTAAAAATCTGACAAAACATTGATAAAGTGTAAGCATCAAATATTTTAGAAAGTTACATGTTCAAAGCATCAGATGTTCAGTGTGCCTTGAGTGTTAATGTTCCAGGTGGAAGGAAATGGTATAAACACTATCTCTAAGAAAGTAGATTCCATGCAATAGCTACTATGACCACAGATTAGACTAATTAAAGATTGTGCTATTTTACAAAAAAAAAAAAAGTTTTTGAAATCTAGGAAATAGTTCAAATATAAAACCAATTAAAATATGGCATATCTCCCCTTTGTAAAGCTCCTTAAAAGAATATTTCTATGGGGTTGGGCACGGTGGCTCACGCCTGTAATCCCAGCACTTTGGGAGGCCTAGATGGGCCGATCACGAGGTGAGGAGATTGAGACCATCGTGGCTAACACGGTGAAATCCCGCCTCTACTAAAAATACAGAAAAATTAGTCAGGCGAGGTGGCGGGCGCCTGTAGTCCCAGCTACTCGGGAGGCTGAGGCAGGAGAATGCCATGAACCTGGGAGGCGGAGCTTGCAGTGAGCCAAGATGGTGTCACTGCACTCCAGCCTGGGTGACACAGCGAGATTCCCTTTCTATGTTCTCTGCAACCATTTTATTATCCTCCTCAAGCCATTAATTTGACCTTACTTCCCAATTTCTTTAAAATATTCTGTAAAAGGTCACCATCTTGCACCAGCAGTGTCCTGTTCTCAATCTTCATCTTACTTGAGCTCTGAGCAGCGGTTCTATAGCTGATCAGCCCTTCTTCTTCTAGCATTCAAATTGTTAGCTTATAGGACACTGGGTTTCCTTAATTTCCCTCCCATCTTTCTGATAGGTTCTTTTTTCCTGGTTCCTCCTTTTACTCCTGTTTCTAAATGTTAGTGAGGCTAAGTTCCCTTGGGAATCTCTCCTTTTTCCACACATGATCCTTTGGTGACTTTATCCTGTTCCATGATTTCAAACATTATCTCTATGCTTACAGTTTGCAAATTTATACCTGTAATCATGGCCCTCCTCTAATACCCAACTATCTGTTATGGAGAGTTAACAGTTGTATTAGTCAGCGCTCTCTAAAGGGACAGAACTAATAGGATAGATGTATACATAAAGGAAAGTTTATTAAGGAGTATTAACTCACACGACCACAAGGTGAGGTCCCACAATAGGCCATCTGCAAGCTGAGGAACAAGAAAGGCAGTCCAAGTCCCAAAGCTGAAGAACTTGGAGCCTGATTTTCAAGGATAGGAAGCATCCAGGTGGCCTCGGAGCTAGATGGCCAAATAGGAACAGCTCCAGCTTCCAGCTCCCAGCCCCAGGGACACAGAAGATGGGTGATTTCTGCATTTTCAACTGAGGTACCGGGTTCATCTCACTGGGGAGTGCCGGACAATCGGTGCTGGTCAGCTGTTTCAGCCCAAACAGCGACAGCTGAAGCAGGGCGAGGAATCACCTCACCTGGGAAGCGCAAGGGGAAAGGGAATCCCTTTTCCTAGCCAAGGGAAACTGAGATACACAACACCTGGAAAATCGGATAACTCCCACCCTAATACTGCAGTTTACCAAGAGTCTTAGCAAAGGGCACACCAGGAGATTATATCCCACACCTGGCCAGGAGGGTACCACGCCCACGGAGCCTCCCTCATTGCTAGCACAGCAGTCTGAGATCTAACTACAAAGCGGCAGCGAGGCTGGGGGAGGGGCAACCGCCATTGCTGAGGCTTAAGTGGCTAAACAAAGCCGCTGGGAAGCTCGAACTGGGTAGAGCCCACCGCAGCTCAAAGAGGCCTGCCTGTCTCTGTTAATGACTCTCTCTGACAGCTTTGAAGAGAGCAGTGAATCTCCCAGCACGGAGGTTGAGATCTGAGAACGGACAGACTGCCTACTCAAGTGGGTCCCTGACCCCTGAGTAGCCTAACTGGGAGACATCCCCCACTAGGTGCAGACCGACACCCCACACCTCACACGGCGGGGTACACCCCTGAGATGAAGCTTCCAGAGCAAGAATCAGACAGGTACACTCGCTGTTCAGCAATATTCTATCTTCTGCAGCCTCTGCTGCTGATACCCAGGCAAACAGGGTCTGGAGTGGGCCTCAAGCAATCTGCAACAGACCTACAGCTGAGGGTCCTGACTGTTAGAAGGAAAACTAACAAACAGAAAGGACACCTACACCAAAACCCCATCAGTAAGTCACCAGCATCAAAGACCAAAGGCAGATAAAACCACAAAGATGGGGGGAAAGCAGGGCAGAAAAGCTGGAAATTCAAAAAATAAGAGTGCATCTCCCCCTCCAAAGGAATGCAGCTCACCGCCAGCAATGGATCAAAGCTGGGTATAGAATGACTTTGACGAGTTGAGAGAAGAAGGCTTCAGTTGATCAAACTTCTCAGGAAGCATCCAGCACAAAAGGTGTAGACTGGGAAACTAAGCCAGTCTAGACTTTTCAGATTTTTTTTCTGCCTGCTTTTATTCTGGCTGCACTGGCAGCTGATTAGATGGTGCCCACCCAGATTGAGAGTGGCTCTGTCTTTCCCAGCCCACTGACTCAAATGTTAACCTCCTTTGGCGACACCCTCACAGACAAGCGGGGAGCAATACTTTGCGTTTTTCAATCAAGTTGATACTCAGTATTAAACATCACAATAGTTATCTCTATCATAACAAGTCAAAAAATAAAAACAAAAATATATACTAATCCCCCACCTCCTAACTCAAATCTTCTCACATAATTTCTGATTCTGGAGATGGTGCCACCATTCCCTATTTGTTCTACCTGTTATTTTTGACAGATCCCGCCTCTCTCCCCTACTCAAGTCCATCAACAAATTATTTCAGCTCTCTGTGAAAATATGTCCTCAAAATAAACTGTTAATTAGGATTGAGTTGGCTGCAATTAAAATGTGCTTAATTCTTGTGACTTGAACATTTTTTTTTTTAAATATATAAATGAAGTACATTGTCCATCCTGTGCCGGGTAGGACAGATCTGTGAAGTCCCCAGAAGCTGCAGATCCTCTGTCCTTCTGCTCCAGCTCCTGCTCTCCTTTCCCCATTCATCTCATCTTGGATTTTACAACTCTAGACATTCTATTCTCATTTCAGGCAACAGAAGGGCGAAAGAGAAAAAGGTCAAAGAGGCGCCATATTTTACGACTGGCGGAGAAATAACACTGTGTACGAGAGAGATTATGCTCGCCCCAAATACAATTTTTAGGAGGGTCTCCCTGTGCCCTGTCAGTCAGAATAGTTGAAACTATAGTAGCTCAGTATATGGTTTCTAGCTTTTTCCCTTTGTAAAGTGGACACCAACAAATTTGAGGGAGTTTGATCTTTTTTATTTGTTTGAATTGATTTTTCATTAAAAGTTGAAGTCCTATTGACATAGTAAATGCATGAGTGTATAATTTGTAAATTTAGTTACATTCCCATAGGATTTTGTGTGTTTGGAACAGCATTACATGAAATAAAAATTATAACGCTCTTTTCACTATGCAGTGTTAATGAATACAAAATTCACTCAAAAAGCTACAAACACACTAAACATAAAGGGCAATCTTTCCAACATTATTTTTTATTTAGATGAATAATGGCTGAATAGGACAATATTAGTTAATATTTCCTCATATGGGCATCTCAAAAAAGACCAAATGGAAAAGAATTATTTGGAATAGTCATTAATACATGTGTATTAAATATAGAGATATACATACACTTTTTATGTTCAATAAGTAGATTGATTATATGTATATAGAATGAGTAGGGACCATTTAAATATTTATATGTATTGCTTTTCATTTTCTGTGCAATTTCGTAAGATTGTAAGATAAGCTATTTAGTTGTAAACACTAATTTATGTTGTTTTGTTAGCATATAGTGGTACTAATTTTAGACCCAATATTTCACATTCTCTCTTTATAAATATATATAATATGTGTGTAGAAATTTATTGATCTAGCTACATTTTCTAGAATATGTGCCTAGACATGCAAATTAACCTAGAACTCTTTGAGTGAAATACTCTTTGAATTAAACACTTTATTGACTGCTGAATAAGAGCGTTGACATTTTAATTTACTTTGATATTTTACTTTTTAAAATGAAATAATAAGCACTACATTAATTTCTAATTTTTAAATGAGAAGTGTAATTGTTCCTCTCCTTTTTATCTTAGAGTGTGGCATATCTAAGCCTCCTTTTCTGGTCTTTTAGTTTTTTTTGATACACAGACGCTTCCCAAGAAAGCTAAACAATGCCTTGAACATAGTAGGTGCTCAAGTTTTTAAAAATTATTATTGCAAGAAGAAAAGTATTATTTTCAGTAAGTTAGGTAATTGAGACAGCTGCCCAGAAGATGGTGCTGTATGATCCCAAAAGAGTGTTCTTAAATCATACTTCAAGGGAGATTTAATTTCACAATGTTGATTATTCTGATTTTTCAGGAAGAAAAAACATCCCCATCCCCAATCCCACACAAATAATTTCTCCCATAGGTAAATTTGTACTTTTGTCCTAGAGCTGCCAAAACAAAGTACCACAAACCGGATGATTTTGAACAATAGACATTTATTCTCCCAGAGTTCAAGAGGCTAGAATTGCAAAGTCAAGGTGTTGGCCAGACCATGTTCCTTCTGAGCCTCTTGGGGAGAATCCCTCCTTGCCTCTTCCAGCTCTGGCAGCCACAGGCTTTCCTAGCTGTGGTAGTGTCACTCCAGTCTCGACCTCTGACTTTACGGGGCCATCCTCCTCTATGTCTTCACACAGTGTTCTCTTCAGATCTCCCACCTCTTATTATAGGGATACCAATCCGTGGATGAGGGCCCACTCTAATGACCTCATTTTAACTTGATGACATCTACAAAGACCTGATTTTCAAATAAGGTCATATTCACAGTATCAGGAGTTAAGACTTCGACATATCTTTCTGAGGGGACACAACTCAACCCATAAAAATAATGGTATTTTGCCTGCAGTATCAAAAACACTGGTCACTATGAATAAGTATGTCAAACATTTTGTGTGAATTTTCTAATTAAAAAGTTTGAATTTGCACTATTTTTCCTGTCATTTTCTTGTGCAAATTTATGTATTGTCTGGTTTCAAAGCACTAATCTATAGATCTAATCTATAGCTTTGTTGGATTCAAATCCAGACAATGCAAAAGTTCCATTTTTTTCATATATAAAAACAATATCTACAAACTAGCTCTCGTTAGCAATGTAATTTAGTACTGATTTGACAAGTTAATTTTTCAAATATTCAATATCAGTAAGATTTGTTTCCAATAAATAATAATAAATGCTTTAGACACTCTTGTTAATTAAACCAAAGTGATTGTAGCAACTACCCAACTGGATTTCACATAACAAGAGCTCACTCTGGAATCTTAATTCCTTGTTCAGACCATCATGTAAACATTGGCTTTCTGAGAAAGATTATTTGGGCCCCAAATCTTTCCTCCCAGCTCAAGTTGACTCTTGAAATAAGATTGTCTTTCTTGATATTCATGCAGACTTTGCCAAATATCTCCTGGAAGGTAAAATCCTCTCTGGTTGAGGGCTACCGCTCTTGACTGGGTTATAATCTTATTCAAGGAAACTCATTCAGCTCTTACGTGCAGAGAAATGTCACACATGTTGGAAACAATATTACAACTCCTAACGACTTTTTTAAAGTTTATTTTTACAGGAAAGGTTTTATATACATATATATATGTTGGCATTATTTATTGATATTGATAGAATAATATTGATATTGACAGAATTGCATTATCTATTGAGAAACATTTTATTTGGATTCATTTTGAAGGAGTTTTGTTTGGAAGTGTTTTGTGATTAAAATCTGAACTCTTCATTCTCTCACATGTGGAGCCAGAGATAGGAATATAGTCTAAAACGCCATATTTGTATCCTAATTTAAATCATTTGTTCAATAGCGACAGGTTAGATAGGCAAGAAAAGGGATGATGATGAACTTTAGGCAGAAAGATGGCTTTTGAAATGTTCTGAAAATTGTTTTGCTTTGCTTTGCTTTTATTTGTTTTATTTTCCTTTAGCAGAGGAAAATAATTTGGAAGAAATAAAATAACTGATCTAGTTGTGTTGATTCAATAACTTATTGTTTTGTCAACAATTTTCAAGACTGGTGTGCTGCACAATGGAATTGCTGTTCACATTTTTAGCAAAATAAGATCATCCTGGGCCATGGGGTGAGTATTTCACACATAATCAATCCTGTCATCTCAAACCTAATCTTGATATTAGAATCTTACCTAATATCATGGTCCATTTTCAAGAACTATACTCTAAAATTTATATTTATCTTCATCAATATTCATCTTCAAACATATTTGGTTGCAATTAACTTATAATACTATACTTAGGTATAGTTCAGACCAAATAGTTAAGTTCCATAGTAAAGCATTATTTTAAAAATTAAGTTTTTGTTCTAGCAGGCATCTGGAGGCAGTGCTAGCAGCAGTTTCAAATAACAAACAGAAAACAATACAAAATGGAAGCATTACCACAGCAATTTGCAACTCACAAAAGAATTTCAGGGAAATCGAATAGAAAAATAACTGCAAGAATATTATCAGATCATAAAAATTTATTTGTGACTCTGAAGCTAGGTCAAAACGACAACAAAATTATTAGCTGAGAAGTGAGCAATCTACTCAAGCTATTAAGTGTATTGTCCTCATGATATGAACAATATTTTACCTAACCTAAAAAATCACAAATGCTAGAAACTAATTTTTAGTTTCTTTAATAAAAATTAATATTTTCTAAAGGGTAATTTTAAATAGTAACAGTATTGAGAATTTTGAAAATGTGCTTTTATATAATGAATCCACTCTCCATACAAAGATGATATGATGATTTTTCCCAGTGCACTGTGATAGAAATTATGCTTGGAATTGTTTTAATAAGGGTAGTGTGCAGGTCCTGTCCCATCAATCTCCATACGAGGACCTTTTAACCAGGGCTATGCTGCTGGCCTGAGGTCAAAGTTCTGCTTTAAAAATAATACAAGAATAAACAGTTTGGTTCTTTTAAAGTTCACTAAAATATATTTTAAAATTTTTAATCTGACATTCAGCTTCATAACAAGATAAATTTACAACATCAGATAAAAATGCATTACATACAAATAATATAAAGGACTCACTAGTGAACTGGATTCCAACAGCACTACTTTTGAGGAAGCGTTTTTAAAAAGAAGCTTCCTCTAAATCTCATGAAAATACATCCATATGAGGAAGGTAATTTTCTCCCCTAGGGAGCAAATGAAGAACCTATCCCAGCATGTGTAAGAGGGATAGGGTGAGGAGGTAGAGGGATCCATGGATCATCTTGGACTCCAGTAATCCTTCATTTCCCCAGGGAAAAAATAGGGGGACATAGACTATGTGAATATGTCTGCCAACCTGAACCCCCAAAAATGAGGAGAAGCCAACATTTGAGCAAGAAAAGAGCAAAGATAGGTGTGAACAGAGGAAGCATTTTTCTTGAGTCTCAGTGGGAAACTTCATTCCAATTCTGCTGCACTAGAGGCCCAGGGGCAAAAAATGCTATTTCTTTCACATTGAAGAGGCTGCCCAGGAGGATGCTGAGGGAACTGAAACTCCACCACCTCAAGCACAGACAACAGCTGATTTAAGGGTCAGAGAGAGAGAGAAAAATAAACAAAACTGTTCTTTAATGAATTATAACTGATGAAACAGAACAATGATAATTTTATATATATATATATATATATGAGCACTCAAGGATGTTAAAGCACATACAAGGCATATTTTTTGAATTTTGTTTTTAAATCTGATTTTTTGAACTAAAAAGGCATGTGCTCCATTGACTGTTATGAAGGCATGAATTTGTGGCCTAAAAGATCAAATAGGAGAGTTATTCCAAGTCATGTAAAGAGACAGAAATCATGATGGCAAAGCTAGAAGACTTTAAGAATAGATCTGCAAGACTTAATGAATAACAAGGTTTATTACTTAATGAAAAATTAATGAATAGATGATAGACAATTAAGCAAATAACAGAAGAAAAAAAATCCCCTAGAGAAAAAAAGATTGAGTTGGAAGATTGAAAGGAATGACTGAGTTCCAGACAAGATTGAGGAGAAAAGACAAACATCTAAGTGTTGATTAGGTTCAAAGTCTCCAAACTGCGAAAATAAACAAAAATTCTTATCAATGTATGCATAGGTAGAAAAAAATGAGTTTGTGTATTGTCATTTTTATGTTTTGCATGATCCTTTCTACTATTTTAGATGCAACAGATAGATTTCACCATTTTCATGAAAATGCCTAACATTTTAATACCAACTAATACAGTGTGGTAAGAAGTTAATATGTCTGTTAATACAATAGTAGAAATATCAAAACCTTTGGAGCAGGCAGAAATGACCTTATTAGCCTTGTGTCCTCAAGTAGGATATTTATTTATCTTATTGAAGCCTGCGTTCATTCATCTATAAAGGGGGGATACTTACATTTTAGAATTGTATTAAGCGTTATGTGATTGCTATACAAAAACATTTATTCATCCTGTACTATATGGAAAGCACTGTGTTATGCATGGGGCATATGTTTGTAACCAAACAAATATAATCCCTGTTCTCAAGGAGACTGTAGACATAAACAGTAATGCATAACAGATATTATGTGACTATACTTTTAGTTGATTATTGATTATATTACAATAAACTTTTCTAAAGAAGCACAGGATGCACCGTGAAAGCAGACTGTGGTAGGGGCTAAAGTCAGACCTGTTTTTAGGTTCTTGGGAGGCTTCCTTGAAAACATAGCAATAGAGGTATGTTCTGAAGTTGATAGGGCTGAACATAAATTACTTTGGTAAAAGAGAAGGAAAAGAAAGGGAGAGTGGAAAAATATGGAGCCTACCAGGTAGAAGGAAGGATATGGACATAGGACTGAATGTGAGAGTTTGGCAGCATCCAAGAACTGGAAGAGAGCTGATTTAGATGCACGAATGACAGCCTGACAAATTCTGCTGCTATCTGTTGTTGGACAAGTGGCAAGCTGAGAATAATTTCCAGTTTTAAATAGTTGTTAAAAAAATAAATAATATTTGGTGACAGATGAAAATTATGTGAAGTTCAAATTTCGGTGTCTATAAATAATTTTTTATGAAATACAGCCCCATTCATTTATATATTGTCTATGATTGTTTCTGCTTTGTAATGGCAGCTTTAGGTGGTTGTGGCAGAGACCACATGGCCTGCAAAACCTAAAGTACATACTTCATGAGACTTTACAGAAAAAGCTTGCCAGACCTAGAATAAACGAAACAGAAATTTGGGGCAGAGTAGAACAATAAGACTGATGAGGTAGGCAGGAGGCAGATCAGTATTACTGTGCTAGAAGGCTAACCACTACTTGAAGCATTGCATCTATGGAAAAATGCATTAAATACTCTAAACAAACAACTTCAATATCAACTTTTGGATTATAAAACTAGTTTTCTTTCTGAAAGTTCAAGAATTCCCTTTATAAAAAATAAAAAAGTTTTAGGTTAAGGAAATGTTTATAAAAGGTAACTAACGTCTCTTTCCTTTCCTGGTTTTACCAAGAGAATACTCAGCTGCCCAGTGGTACAGAGAGATAGTGTTATTAGCAAATGCTGGCAGAGCAATTTTTCTACTCTGAATGTGGAGTCAATTGCACTGTTATGTTATGAGGCTGTGAGCCAAAAGAAATAGTAGACTGAGCCAAATGGGCCACTTTGTTCCAGGTTACTCAAATCGGAAGGGACACATCTTGGAAAGATAATAAAGCAAATTAGTTAAGAGGGTATTTTCAAAGCAGCAACTATTGAATATTATGAGTTGGATGGTTTTTTACACAGATGCTGCTTTGAAATTTCAATCAACTGTTAATTATCTATTCTAGTGGGAGAGAAAAGAAGTACAGATATTGCAAAAGCATGAATAACCCCAAGCCAGGCACGTTGACTTTGATATGCACTCTTGTGTATTTTTGGCATCTCATTCACCTAAACAATTATATTAGCTTAATAATAAAGATTATATTTTCTGGGCACTAAGAAATGATGGCAGGGCAAAGTCACTTAGAAACAGAACAGCTTGAGAGAAGCTGTCCTTGAATTGAAAGTGTGCTGTCATATGTCAGAGTGGGCAATGCCTGGAATATTGGGGGAAAAGTGGAATATTGATAGCTACTCCTATTGGCCACATGCAGAGGGCACCAGCTAGGCCACATGAGAACACCGTCTGGAGTCACTGGCGAGTGTCTTTTGCTGAAGGCTGCGGAAATTCCTGCAGCCTAAATTTCCCTGTGAAATCTCCATGTCCCAGTTCCAAACTGATGTCCTGATTCTCATGCCTCCCCAGTACCTCTATGCATGTAGGGCAGATGCAGGAACATTTTTGGCAGTAGATAATAGGTAATAGGACATATCCAAAAAAAATTAATTAATTAAAGAAAGAAAATGTAGTCTGTTGACTTGGTCATTATGGAGTAACATCTAGTTGTACTCTCCTCTGAAGGAACCAGGTAGCAGGAAGGAGACACCTAATAATCCAGCCCATGTAATACAGAAAAATATCATCCCTTTCCCAAGTGAGGCAGTTAATAGGGTGAGACCAGATAGAAAAAAAAGGCCGTTCACAAAAGGGAAATGTGGCAGACAGACTCTTAAGGTGGCCACCTGTGATCCCTGCTTCCTGGCAGTCACCATTTTGTGTAATCCCCTTCCTGGAATGTGTGTATGTGTGGGGGCAGGAGTTTTGTGCTGTCCTTCTAAATACACAATAAGGAAAAGGGGGATGGATAGATGTGCTCACCTACATGTGGTTACACTGTTACATCCTATATGATGACGGTAAACATCTTGTTTGAGTTCCTCACCCCCATGCTGGTTTTGAAAATGCAAGCTGCCTGTTGTGGGTTGCCCATGTTGGGAGGCCCATAGGTAAAGAACTCAAGGCAGCCTCTAGGAGGGGAGAGTGACCTCTGAGCAACAGTCAGTACCAAACAGAAGCCCTCAATTCTGTCCTCCCAAGACCTGAATTCTACCAACAAAAGTAGACCTTTTCCCAGTTGATGCTCAGTAGGGCAGCTCCAGCCAACACTTGATGGGAGCCTTGCAAGACTCTAAGCAGTGAGCACAGCTAAGCTATGTCTGGCTTCTAACACAGGATCGGTGGTTATGTGGACGTTTTCTAAGCTGTTGAGTTTGTGGTAATTTGCTACACAGCAGCTGAAAACTAATACAGGAAGAAATCCTAAGCATTTAATTTGGGCACATTGTGAGGGCCTAGATGAGACACTAAGACTTAAAGTAGCATTTCCTAAATATGTCCTGAAGAACAGACTTCAGGGAACATGTATGTTCTTCATATACACTGTACTTTTAGTATGTGAACATTCTGAGAACTTTTGTATTAAAAAATCTGCTTAACATTTAAGTTAATGCCCAAACTATTTGAAAAATTATTATTTATCCAAAGCACTTTAATGTGTATTTGTGTGTTTATTTATAAATTTATTTAGTCAAATTTTAGTCATAGCATCTTAGTGTATATTAACACACGGAATATACCAAGAGAGGAAGTGCTGATTGAAAGAAAGACGTTGAGATACAAAGTAAGTACTGCATCTGACTATCATAGTATATATTTATTTATGATGGCTACAAGTACTGTGGCTTGGGATTTCTATTGCTGATTGCAATGTAGATCTTTAAAAAAAAGATAAGGTCAGGGCTTTGCACCCCCAATTTAACTTACAGTTAGAGAATAAAATTTTTTCAGTGGCTTTAAAAATGTCTTATTACTTATTTACACTGTTTGGCATATGACACATTCCATGCAAATATTGTATTAAGCACATTGAATTCACAGCCTTGTCAAATTCTTTAAGTGGGTCTAGAAAAGGGATCAGAAATGAGCAGAACCTTAAGATTTTGGACCAGGATGAAAATGAGAATCTTAAAACCAAACTCTGTTGAGTCTTCTTTTGCCATCATAGTTACCTTTTCTTCCCTTGCCTGAGGAAACTGGTATCCCCTTGCTTAAAAGTCACTTGAGATATCACCAGAAGCAGTTCTGTTGCATGGAGTCATCGCCAACTATCCTTCCTCCAGAGTTATAAATAAATCATCTTCAGTATACTTCATGTGGAGGGATTACAAAGTTTTTTCTTAGAAGAGACAACTTGTACACACAAATCTTTGCTAAATCAGGCCAATTTATATTGGCAGAAAACTAGAAAACATGTGTGGAAATGAATTCTAAGATTGCCAGACAAGGAAGCCCAATATAATGTTGAATCAGACCAAATGTATTGTTTTGGGCATACTTTCCTGAGAATCTGAAATTAACGCATTACATCAAGCAGTAGGAAGTAGATGAAAAGTTTGTTTGCTTCAGTGGTTGAACCATGGAGTCAATGGTGTACTGAATTTAATGTGTCTGAAATTCCAGAACTGACATAACGTGGAGAAAGGAATGTAACATTTTAGAGGGATGGTAATGTTGGGGTAGATTATTATAAATGCATTTTTCACCTATTCCTTTTACTCTGTCACCTGACAGGGTTCAGAAGACACTTGGTTTACTAAGATATTAGAAAGTGTATAGGTGAGAACAGCATTAGTATCTTTAGAAAGCTCTTTGGAAACTGTTCCTTAACTGTTTTATAGCTGGGGATAATAATGGGAGATACAGTCATTGAAATGGGCTCTAATTTTAGTAGAAATGATAAAACCTGAGTGATACGGGCCATTTGGCAATGCTTAAATGCAAGAAGGAAGAGGGTACAATTATGGAAATGGCAGCAGGAGCCTAGTGTCAGAGTGTTTTGATCCAAAGGCACCGGTAAAGGTAATTCATTGGTCATGCTGCCCCAAGGAATTAAATAGACAGTGGCATATTAAAATGTTCATGGATTTATTTAACCACAAAATCTCTTAAATTATGGCATGAATACCTACAATAATATTTTACGTCCTCCCAACTAGCAGACAGAGTTAAGTCTGTTCACAGAGGCAGATCTTCTTGGTTGAAAGTGAGGTTCAATAGCCTAGAGAATGTTTCCTTTGACACAGCCACAATAAATATTATATTTTACAAATCTTCATCCTACTTATTTTTTGTCAGAATGGCTGTATACTGGAGAGAGAAAAATGAGAGATGGAGAGATTACTAGACACTAATTCTGAGTTGACTTTAATTCCTGAGAACTCAAAATATTACTGAGGTGTACTGCTGAAAGTGAAGACTCCTATCACCTCCGAGATGGTCTAAGACCATTTGACATTCACTGTTACAAAATGAAGCATACTGACGGTAAGCACTATCAGGAGAAGATCGCATAAAGTGCTCAAGGAATATAGGGAAGAGAGACTCTGGATGGAGGATGACTAGAAAGGTAAAGTTTTGAAGAAAGGATAGGTTCATAAGCAAAGACTAAGACAATCTGTGCATTTGGAAGGTGCAGGGTTTGTGCCATGACTGGCAATATCATCAGCGGAAGAGAAGGATTCTAAGGTTGATAGAGTTATTGGGAGAAAAAGATGGATGCGTAGTTTTTGGGCAAATTTTCACCTCTTTAATTCTTGGGATAGGGACATAACATTTATTTCAAACAGATTGCACCTCTTTTGGAGTTTTTGGTGAGATAAGATCAGGTTATAGAAAGATACATCTAGGAACACAGTGTGGCAAGAGGGTAAGAAAGTTTAAAATGGTAAGAGTTTGGACACTCGTGGTCTAGGAGTTCTTTCACAATCTCAGGAAAGAGGTGAATGAATATAAGAAAATCATGAATTGCCAACATTTATAGGATCTTCATAAGGACCAAGGATTCCATGAAATCTGTATCTGGACTACCACATTTTATCCAGAACCCTAAACATTCTACTATCAAACTATCCTTATTTATAGATGATGAAACTGAGGTTTAAGTAAATTAAGTAATTTTCCCCAAGGTCATGTCACTAAAGTGGAGTTAGAATCTGAGCCCAGGCAATGAAACTCCAGAGACTGAGTGCTTAACTGGTCACCATAGCCTTCTCACACCTGAAATAAGGCAGTGTATTTGGCTATGAAAACCATAGCAATGAGCCTAGATTTTATTCCAAGCATAAGGCAAAACCATTGAGATAAGACGATGTGAATTACAGTGTTGAGAAAAGACTAATGTGGCACAAGTGAAAGCCAGTTGTTACAAGCTCAATTGTGTCCCCTGCCTCAAATTCATATGTTAAAGTCCTAACTCCCTGTATTTCAGAATGTGACTGTATTTGGAGTTGGGCCTTCGAAGAGGACGTTTAAATGAAATCATTACAGTAGGCCTAAAATCAATATGACTGGTGTTCCTGTAAGGAGAAGAGATTAGGTTGCACACACAGGGAAGACCATGAGCAGAGACAGAGATGGGGAGAGGACGGCCTCCTACAAGCCAAAGAGAAAGACTTCAGAGGAATCAACCCTGCTAAAATCTTGATTTTGGACTTCAAGACTCCACAAATGAGAAAATAACTTTCTGTTGTGTAAGCCACCCCAGCTGTGCTACTTTATTGTGGCAGTCCTAGCAAACTAATGTGCCAACAGAAACCAAAAAGGTGAGTGCCGATGAGGACTTTGGCTCGTGGTCAAGGACAGAATGAGAAAAAAATGGCTTGAAGATATGTTTCTAAAGTCAAGCCAGCAGACCTGGCTAATTATAGAACATGTAGGTGAGAGGAGAAGAAACACGGATGAGTCTAAGCTTAAGCTTTCTGAAACTGGATAAATGGAGATGGAGATGCCTGGGAAAGGAGCAGGATTTCAAATACCAGAAGACAATGAGATAGAGAGGAGCAAGAAAAGTCAGTAGCTGTGTAGCTGAAAACAGAGAACCCATGAACGATAAGACAATAAACTTGAGTGAAGTGGGGGACAATAATCCTCTTCCCTCGCTTCTCAGAATGTGAGTACATTCTCTGCCTGAGGACAGTGGGATGAGTTATGGTTCTGGGGGTTACAGAAAGTTTGACATGTTTAAAATAATCAGGCTGGTTTTACTTACAAAGTAGGGGCATCAATTAGACAAGATTCACCATAGTTCATGAGAAAATACTGTTTAGAGATTACAAGCACCCTCATCAGAACCACATTACTGAGTTAGAATCCTGAATGCAGCATTTCTTAGTTATGTGCCCCAAGGCAAGTTATAACTAAATCCTTATGTTCCTTGATTTCTTTATCTGCAAAGTAGGTGATATAATACTACCTACTTCATGAGTGCTTGCAAAGTAGGTGATATAATACTACCTACTTCATGAGTGCTTGTGACAGTGAAATGGGATTGAAGTATTTATAAAAAGACTTGGTATATTTAAAGGCTCAATCAAAATTAGTTGTTTTTGTTATCATCATCATCATTATCATTAAGAATAAAACACTAAGGACATAGAAAAGCAATTTTACCTACCAAGATACCTAAATTGGAGCCAGAGTTAATTAAGCCTTCCAAGAGACAATCTCAACAGAATTTACATGGTACTTTCCTAACAAATATTCAAGAAACACTAAAATTAAGTTAATCCACTGATTCCATTAAGTACTATTTTCAGAATAATCTTGTCACATAAGTCTTTCTTCTTCAAAGTCATGGCACCACTGTCACAGTAATGATGCCTTACATGTTATTAAGGAGAATAGAAATTCATAGAATGGTGCCAGTCAAACAGAAAAGTCTCTTTTCTATTCTCAGACCATTGACTTTCCTATCATCCACTTCTTTTCAGCAAATGACCTCACTTCTTTCTTCTCAGAGATGAGGAACGTCATCACAGGGGACCATCTTTGCTTTCTGTCCCCAGCAATGACCACCCTCTTGTGCCGAAGCTCACACACAGTGTCTTCCCCTTGTTGCAAGGAAAGAAGTGTCTGTTCCTGCCTAGGATGATCTCCATCTGTGCTCAGGACACTGTCCACTCCTGCTATTTTCAGGGACTTTCCTCTCAAATTAGGTCCTCCTTGCATTGCTATAAAGGAATACCTGAGACTGGGTATTTATAAAGATATGAAGTTTAATTGGCTCATGGTTCTGCAGGCTTTACAGGAAGTATGGTGACAATGTCTGCTCAGCTTTTGGTGAAGCCTCAGGAAGCTTCCAATCACGATGGAAGGCAAAGAGGGAACAGTCGGTTACACAAAAGCAGGAGCAAGAGGGAGAAAGAGAGGTGTCACACACTCTTAAACAGCCAGATCTCGTGAGAAGTCACTCACTATCTTGAGGAAAAGGAGATGGTGCTAAACCATTCATAAGAACTCTACCCCCATGATCCAATCACCTCCCACCAGGCATCACTGCCAATATTGGGGAATACAATTTAACATGAGATTTAAGTAGGAAACATATCAAAACTATATTACCTCTCTTGTTAGTTTTTCCTCGTATCTTTTGCTTTTTCTTCTCTACTGGATTTTTCTAAGCACAGCTTAAACATTCTTCACATTCCCACCTTAAACACTTGACCCTACTGGCTACAGCTCCCTCTCTCTCCACTACCTTAACCAAGCCTTTTCAAAGGGTTGTCTTTTCTTGCCTTCTCCACCTCCTCTCCTTCTTGTGGCTGCTCCAGCCCCTGCAATCCACCCTTTGCTTTAATAGTGTCTTTCGTTGAGGTCACTCATGATTTCCTCATTTATATGATTACGTTCTGTGTCCCCACTCAAATCTCCCCTTGAATTTTAATCCCCAGGTGTCTACAGACGGACCTGGTGGGAAGTGCTTGAATCATGGGGGTGGTTTCCACCATGCTGTTCTCATGATAGTAAGTGAATTCTCACGAGATCTGGTGGTTTTATAAATGGTAGTTTTTTTCTGCAGTGACACACATTCACTCTCTCCTGCTGCCATGTAAGATGTGCCTTTGCTTCTCTTTTGCCTGTGGCCATGACTGTAAGTTTCCTGAGGCCTCCCCAACCATGTGGAACTGTGAATCAATTAAACCTCGCTCCTTTCAAAATTACCCAGTCTTGGGTGTTTCCTTACAGCTGTGTGAGAATGGACTAACATACTCATCAATAAATCCAGTGGACACTTTTACAACTCTGTCTTTTGTGACCTCTCAGATGCTCTTGGTCACTCCCTGATTCTTGAAATGTTTCCCACTCACTGTTCCCATGACTTAATCTCTGCGTCCGTCCTGCCCTTGCATCCTGGCCCTCCTCTTCCTTCTTCCCTGCCTCTTGCCTCTCCTCAGCCCATTTCAGCTCTCTGTCTTCTGCCCTTCCCTCAGCTCCCTGTGCCCTTGCTGATCCCATTCCCTTCCATGGCTTCTACTGCAGCCCAGAAGCTGATAACTTTCCTTCTTACTGAAGTGTAGCCCACATTGCTCTGTTGGGCTTAATATTTACATAACCTAATACCAACTAAACCTCTCCATCTCTATAGCCTTTTGCTTAAAATCAAAATGCCCCAAATAAATATGGAAACATTCTCACTCATGGTTCTCAAACTTCTGTTTCTATCTTGATGACACTTCCAATGTCAGTTAAACTATCCAGAAAGCTGAGAATGTTCCCTGCCTCCGTTTCCTCTCAATCAAACCTAAGTTAGTGCTGCTGATTCTTCCTCTTTAATTGCCCTCCTACACGTTCATAGCTTTTCACTGCCACAGTCAAATTCCTAATATGATACTGGCTTTCCTAGTGAATCCATGGGTCCTTGTGCTCCAGTCTTGTTCATCCTTGATCTCTTATCCACATAGGCAGTATGGATTTTTAAACAGACACAAATTAGATTATCCTATCCACTTTCATAAAATTATTTTTATATTTTTGGTCATACATTGTTCACAATCTAAATCCTAATGTGGTTAATAAGAACCTTATCAAATCCTCTAATTCGTTGATCTTACCATTTTCTTTCCATCCATCAGCCCCTATTTTTTAAAATTTATCATCACATTTAATTGAAACCACAGGGTGAAACGTTAAAGTCAGAAGAATTGTCACACAAGTGTTTTCACCACAGCCTCTGCATCCTGACTGCCAGGTTTTGATCCCAGGTTCTAACACTTATTGGTTATGACCTTGGATAAGTTATTCAACCTGTTTGTGCCTTAGTTTCTTCACCCACAAAATAGGAATGCCAGTAAAATTGTTCCTACCTCACAGTACAATTTTAAGGACCAAATGGGTAAATTTATACAATGAATTTAAAACTGGGATGGGCATGTCGTAAGAGCTCGGTAGTGTTGCCCAACATTTTATTACATTAACTGCCTTGCAATTACTCTGACTCTCTTGGTGTTTCTCCTACGCTCTTCACTGGGTAAACCTTCAGAAAAAAAAATAAACATAAAAACAAACATATATGTCTCTGGCCTATCCCATACAGCACACAGTAGGCTGGTTGCATAAGCCCCAAGCTTTAGCGGTTCTGTACCACTGTCCAGAACAAGTACAGCCTCTCCAGTCAGCTAACAGTCCTGTTTTTTGAAAAGATTATTTAATAAGTTTTCTAAATTCCTAAAGTTCCTCTAACCTCCTGCCCACACATCCTCATTTTCAGCTGAAGGCTTTGCCTCTTACTCAGTTTGAGAGTTTAGAAGACTTCATACTGAAAGTCTGGGATTTTCTCATCTTCCATCAAAAATCTAATTGAGTTAGCTCCCACTTCTTCCTCTTGTCCTTTCAGAGAAGGGAGTATCCCTTCTCTTGCACACCAACCACGGCCGCATAGTCACTCACCTTCTCAGCGATGGGATCCCTCCAGTGACCGCCACGCTGGCCTCCTTTGCCTTTGTGTTCTGCCAGCTGATTTCTAGTAACGTTCCTGATATTCCTTCCCAGCATTCCTATTTGCACGTCCCTACAACTACTACACTGTTTCCCCACTCTCCCCAAAGCTTGGCTTCTCAATTCTTTCCTCTACCAGGACTTTCAGCTGCTTCTTGTTCCACATCCTCCCTCACTGAACTCTAAGCATGTGAAAGCTTTTGAATTACTTAATCAACTTATTTTGTTTACATTTTTTTACATTCACCTACAGGTGATACATTATTTTTAAAAAACTGTATATAAATATGCCTAGAATAAGCTCTTCTAATGAGTATAAGGAAAGATTCTACCTGAAGAAAAGCACTATGTTTCTTTGTTTTCTGAGAGGAATGTATCTCATCAGTGTCATCTAGGTATCTTATAGTCAGTGCCAATGAGACCTGAGCGCAGACTCACACAGGCTTTCCTGGATGGCCAATCCAAAGAAGGAACTCCCTGTGATTCTCTCTCATCAGGAATTCTCTTCATTTCTCCTCCAAGGGGCTTCTCTCCATTATAAATTTGTTTCACAGCTATCTCTTTGACAGGGGTCTTTGAAGGCAAAGCCATATCTCTTTGGTTCACTCCATTATACACTCTGCCAATGGAGTGACTGGGTCATTGCATATTCATGGGTTTACAGAATAAGTAAACGAAGAACCTCCTCTGGGGAGGTCCCTGTGTTTTAATAACAGAGTGTTCGTAGCTGTAGGGTACAGTGAGGTAAATGACAGTCAACTGATTTTTGCTCTAGACTTTGGTTATTAAGCATAAACTTGCTATTTGGTTATTAACCAAATTTGCTATAAGATACCTTAACATGAGAAGATTCTAGGGCTTTATAAAAAAAAAAAAAAGACATGTAAAATCCAATCAGTTTTTATTTAGCAGTATGATTAGGACAAGGTTTTAAGAGTTGGTCACTACACCACCCAGGTGATCCTTATAAATGAAATAACCCAGATGTACAGTCGGAAACATCCTTCTGCAAGGATGATTGCAGACCCTACAAAATGTAACATTTTCAGAAGATGGAATAAAAAATAAACATAAACATAACCCTGGAAATTTTTTACACCAATTCAAAGCAAATATTCCCCATCTGGATTTCCCTTTGTGCAACCATGGATATAAACCAGAGTAAAAGCAATCATTCTGTAATCCCTCAAGTCCTTAAGCAAAGAATAAATGCAATTTTCTTTTCTAGATACAAAAATATAAAAAAGTATACTCTGATTTGGAGCAGGTGTCAACGCTTAAGTGGATCATAAATCATAATTAAATACAAACAGTGCCTTATCTCACCTTTTGATCTTGGTTTTTCATTTTACAGACAAGATGAAATGGTAAAAATCCCTGAATGAATTATGTTTCATTGGAAAATGTGTAGTTGTCCCTTCGGTTCTTGATGGAGATCAGTAACATTGCAGGAGACTTCATCATCTGTTTACATATACTTAGGCACTGTCTTATGCTGGTATTGCAGAATGAAGAAACATAACTGAGTCACGAAAGCATCCAAATTAAAGGCCTATAACTTGCACTTGAAAAATCAATTATGAACTGCAACAACAGACCTAACAAGTTGAACAAATAAAATATAATGATTTACTTCCTCCTGGGGTTGGTGTGAGACTAAATGAAAAAAGATGCAATTAAGTACTCTTTGAACATGTCATATAAATGCATGATATTAACAGCCATCATTATTTTTCCAAAATTTTCTGGCTCATTAATTTATATCTGGATTTCAAAAGATTAATGCACCATTTTTAATTTTAAAAAGACATGTGAAATAATTATTTTTAAAATTAAATTGATATAAATTCATAAAGGAAAACGTTCATTTCTAGTGGGTAAAATGATTTTTAAAATTTGGTCTCAGGTCAAAATTCCTTCTAGGAGGTGTTCTACCAAAATATATCAGGAGAGGGCAGTAATGTTTCATGCTTTAATTCAAACAGGAAAGGAATAGTCATTTCAATTTTTCATTGCAAATCAAAGCATAATTATAAGTTAATGTCCTATCCTGCCACCCACCTCAAAGGTCATCAGAGTATGTTCTATAAATGAAAAGAAATTGTTAGTTTTAATTACATGTAAAATTAGTATTGTATGCTCTGGCAGTACCTATTTCTTTTTGGTTTTACTCTTCATCTCTGAATTGAATAAGATTGTAGGTGATACTATATCCTTCATGGATTAAATTCTATGGATTGTATCATAGTTTAACTTGAATATCTGATTTATTGTTCCCATAATTTAAAATCACTTCAAATTAAATTACTGTGTTTTGTACCTTTTGCATTTTCCACTGAAGACATCTAAATTTACTTGAATGAAATAAGACTTTAAAAAGCAATATTCGCTGTTTTGGAAATCAGTTTGTTTTTTTTTTTTTTTTACAGTTTAAAATGTCAGAAAGAACTAAAAATTGTCCATTCTGCCTAGGTACTCACTCAGCTGAGGGGGGGGAATTTGCTTGTGTTTGAATCATGCCTCTCTTAGAATGCTAAAAGTGGAGCACGGTTCGTTCGAATGTAAGATGTATTTGGAGGAGAAGTGTATTGATGTGGAAGAAATAACACTGTTGTCACTCTGAGGTGCACAGAGCCCAAGACAAAATTCTCAAGTAAGCAATGCATTTGGGGTCCTCTGATCCATTTGTATACCGACACCCCAATTCAAATCCAATTTAGCAGAACCACATAGGGTGGTTGGAATTATGGCAGATTTCAGATCAACTCAGACAAGAGCTTTGAAACAATTAGAATAACTGGAATGCAAGTTTTCCTGGGAAATGAAGCTGACCTAAACTTCAGACAGGGCGTGGACAATCAGTGATTAAAGACTGAGGTATCTGATGAAGTGGTCATTAGGGTGGTCTTTAAGTCATTTTGCAAATCCAGAAAGTTGTAAAGTCAACACATACTTGTTGAGCCTCTGCTAGATATAAGGCACTGTCTCTGTGGACCTCTGGTAACTTCATCATGCCCCAAATTCTAATTTGGTCCCATCCCAGAGCTTATGTTTGAAGAAATAAGCAACAAGTTTTCCTTTGTCTTCCAAATTGGAATTGACTCATATTTCTGAACCCTTCTGGTTTCTGAATTTCATAAATAGGTACAAGTGATAACAAAGAAAATTGTAGAATGAATTAATCCTTATTTCGCTTTCTCAGGTGACTCACACTGGGTCCATGGCAGCAGGAGGGGAGTAAAAAACAAATTAGTGTCTGCCCCATCTAAACTGCCAACCTATTTTCAAATATTTGGTGTATTCCCGTGTGGTTCCCCTTTCCCTGAAATGTGAAATTTTGCATCCTCATTATCCATAAGCCCCTCATTATCCATAATGACTCTTTTTGAGGCACAGGTATTGAGTCTCCCTTCATCTCATTGCTTCTGGTCCTTGTACGGGGTTTGTTTTCCAAAATTACTTCCCTTTGTCAGTGCCTATCTCTGGTCTTCCTGCACACAGCCCCGTGGCCACAGAGGGCCTTCAGTTCGCCTTCAGTGCCTGTGTCCATTGCTTCAGGGTGCAGGCCAGATGTCCTGGAGTCCTTTCCAAGCGGCCTGCAGTCCGGGATATCCCCAGAGTGAATCTGCAATTGGCTTTACATGCTGAGCACTTGACGTGAGCCAGGCATCCAGGTCAGGCCTTAAATAAGTTATTTAATATTCTGCACAAGTCTCAAAAGTTATGCACAAAAATTAATTAGTGACAAATATCAGGAACGCTAACCAATAAAACGGATCTGGGGACTGAGCCTGCCACATCCCACACCAATTTGGTTGACTACAAATAAAAAACAAACATGAATGTGTTTATCAACCAAAATTTTTAGTAGCTAGTAAATAAGTCTAGGCTTAATTTGTTTAATTTACTTGCACTATTGAAGGAGTCATAAAAAATGATCAGAATGAAAACTGATCCAAATCGGTATTTCGATTAATTTCAGTCCCCCCGATTGGTTCAACAAAGCAGAGCTAATATTACTATTAACAATTTGTAGTTACACAAAACGCAGCTGAGAAACAACACTTTTCTCATATATAAAGCGGAATAAAAACAATTACCTACCTCATAGAAATAGTTTACAAAATACATGAGATTATTGTAGCTCCTGGTAAATGTTTAGTAAGTGTCAGTTGCTGGTAAGATTAACATGATCACCGGGATGTCATTTCTGAGGACAGACATTTGTGTCTCTTCATTCACTGTGGTATCTTTTGGCCTACAACAGTGCCTGGCACATAACATATACTCAGGAAATAGCTGTTGGATAGAGCAGTGCTCCCACCGAGTGTGCGGCCTGAGCTAAGTTACTCAACCTCCTTCTACCACGCTTTCTTCATGTGAAAATGAAGATAATGTTAATACTGATCTCAGGGTTATTGTGAGGATTAAGTGAGAAAATGCTTATAAAATACTTAGAAAAGCCCTTGAAATATAGTAAAAGGTAAATAATTATTAGCTACAACTATTATATCATCTCTATAGTGTGGAAAAATAATAATTTAGGATAAAATAGTCATTCTTTTTAAATACTTTCAGGACTATCTTATAATCACTTACTGTGTGAGCTGTTACAAATCAGAAAATCAAGTCTCCGGCATTGATGTGACTTTTCCAAGGGAAACTCACAAAGCTCTCTAAGTAACAACCCCGGGACTCAAAACAATGTTTTTCTGACTCTCCGAATCCCATTCTCCAGCTCTGGGCTGTTATACTTGGTCCTCTGTAGGTTTGTTTTAAAATAAAGTATACAATTCATTTACAAGATTGGTTAATAATTTAAATGGTGGCTGATATGAATTAATCTGAAAAAAATGTAATGTGTATCTATTTACACTATAGCATTCTCTAACATGATTTTACCTTGGAGGCAGACATTTGGCACCTTGGTGAAATTCAAGCCCAAGAACAACCCACTGGTCTGAGCCATCCTTGGACCAACAGGATAGCTGAGCCATCCTCAAAATCCAACTGAATATTACCCAGTAGGCCACACAGAAAGGAGAAGACACTAAGCTAGGACACTATTGTGTATGTGTTTAACGTGAGACATTGTTTCCAAAGCAGGCGCAAGTTTGAAACCCAGAAAATGAGAAAGAGAAAGATCTATTAGGTTGGTGCAAAAGTAGTTGCGGTTTTTGCCACTACTTTTAAAGACACAAACCACAATTACTTTTGCACCAACCTAATAGATCTCCAACTGATACAGCTTGGAAATTCAGTAGCCTCATGAGACTACCAGTCTGTGGCAAGTGAAATAATTTTTGTCCTTGCAAGCTGATGACAGCTCATCTAGTGCTATTTCTTAGACTAGACCTTCTCTTTTCTGTTTTCTTCTCCTCGGCCGAGAGGAAACTTTGTGATCTTTCTCTGCCCAATCCACCGCCATGCAATTCTGGTTTCCAAAAGACTAGAAACTGAGACTTATGACCTAACAATTTTAGATCTGACCAATTTTCCCATTCTTAGGAGATATGGCAAATGGTACCCTTTTCTCATTTTCTTGGGACTTTGTATCCTGGGAGTCTCTTATCTCCTTCAGAGCAAGGACATAGGAGCTCCCTGGGCCCAAGGCATTGATTTTTTTAAGGGAAGAATTTTCTGCATTACATTTTTAAAATATCATCTATCTGAGATCTCTTCATAATCTAAAATTAATACAATAATTTCTTAACTGGCATAAGTTAACATTTTCTCTTCACCATTGTGGTCATACTTGGAGGACATGAGGAAGCAAGCAGGTGTTATCGAAACCTAAACTCCAAAACATTTCATTAAGTTGCACAATTGGCTTATTCTTCCTCTATGTCAGGGCTGTTCATGTACAGATATGCTACAGTTGCCTGTATTAAGACGAAAGTCCATAGTATGGCTCATAATGGCAGATGGTTAAGAAAAATGCCTGGTTAATGTTTAATTTTCTAAAAAGCAAAAAGGAAGAAAGTTTTCTTATTAACTAAACTTAAGCAAATTCAAATACACTTTGAAGTATTAATAATTACTAATACTGAAGTGCATTCATCTGTTGAAAACTGTGCTACATATTTTTTTCTGAGTTCTTGAATGCAAACATAGCCAGCCAAATGGCAAATTAAAACTATGGTTTCCCAGAGAACTTATTAGATGTGTTTTGTCTACCGCTGACTCATTATAAATATTTTGAAAACCTCTTCACCATTCCTGCTCTCATTTCACCACAAAAGATCTCAGATTTGTTGATTCCTAAATGGGAGTTAAATTTTGCAATATGAGAAAATTAGGTCAAATCTTTTCATTAAAAAAATTGGGAATATGTATGGTTTTACTAGGAACATACATGACCTTGCAATAAAATTTAAAATATCATGTGGGGATATCCCTCTGCCCACTTCTAAATTTTCCAATTATTTGTTTAATGTAATTTAATGGAGACTTTTGTGGACAGAATGACTGCACGGAGCCACCCTGGTGTTTTTCAGCCTTTTCTGTCTCACATATTCCTTTATCAAACTTTCACCCACTGTATAACAGAGGTAAGACTTATGGGAACTAACATATATTATCTATTATTTGACACTCTGCTAAGCATTTGTGTTTCTAATTCTTAATCTCATAAAGTGAGGATAATTATTTTCTTCAGTTTAAAGGTTTGAGAATTGAAGTAAAGATATATTAAACCTTAGCTAGTAAGTGGCAGATTGTAGATACTTAGCTCAGAGTCTGCATCTCTGTACTTTTACTGAAGATTTTGCTAAGGCTCTAGAAATGTAAAAATCAGCAAATGTTCTGCCATAGAGAAAAAAGTTAGAAGACAATATATAGACACAAAAATGAAACAACCTATAGTATGATTAATTTTGAAATACTATTATTTACTAAGTGTTAAGAGAGGCAAGGGATTCACCCACATTCAGCTCCTATTACTTTCCATCCACTATACTGGGCACTTGGCATTTATTGCCGAATCTAATGACTAACGGGAACGATCTCAATGGGAATAACCTCAATGGGAGTGTTGGAAACAAATGCCTAGCTCATCTTTGCTTCTTCTCATGCCTTGTGACATTGCAACAGCCCAAATAAGCTGAAAGTTCAGTAATTAGTACTCGCCCACTTCTCCAGTCCAGATATTCCTTATTATATATTGTATGGATCATTAGGCTATAAGCTATTTAAATTGAGCTGCCTATGAAATACTGATTAGAACTTATTTATTTCTGAAATCAAGTTCCCATGCAGAGAGATAAAAATTACTTTTAATAAATATGAGCAATCTTTTTAGGCACGCACTGACCACCAGAAAACAAAATACAAATTAGTATGGTTGCTCTTGATCATTCACAAACTTACTCAACTAAAGATGATGGCATTTTTTTTTCCTGATAAGCCTACCATTGTGCATTCCTTTCCTCTCTTACTTTAAGGTGATAGGATGGAGCAGGTTCCATTACGTTCCATCTCGGCTTAATCCCTTGCTGTTACAAGAAGTGGAAAATGCAATTAAATGTACTTCTGAAACCTTCCCCTAGAGTGCTGTTTACAATATTGCCTGCATTAAACAGGCTGAGCACGGTGATGCAGCCTCTTCTCTTTGCATCTGGTGGCTTTATGAAGCTTTGGGAAACCCGTTTGTAAATTAAAGTGTTCCATCAGCAGCTCTAAGAATAAATCCCAGTTTGTTATAAAAAAAATAGTTTAAATAAACACTCTTGTGAGTTTTATTTGGAATGGGGTTTTAGACTGGGAGGGCTAGCAGGAGACTCCACAGGGGCTAAATTTGGGTTCCATTTGGCAAAAAAAAAAAAAAAAAAAAAAAAGTGAAATTTTAATACTAGCAGTGCTTAAAATTACCTTAAAATATGATTCTAAACCAAGCGGGACTTTTCCTCCTTCACCTTAAATGTTAATCCATTATAAGATAAGCAGAAACCACCATGAAAACTGCCCATTTCTTGAACTGAAGGACACTGCTTTCTCATCTGACCTATGACCCATTTGCTTCTCTCCTAAGGAAGGTTGTTAAGGAAGGAGGCAGGGAGACAAAAGAAGATGAAATGTTCTTGAATCCACTTCGGGCTCATTGGGCAGCTGCCATCAGGGTTTCCAGCCTCTTGGTGAAGCCGTTTCCTTACCTAAACTGGAGTCATCCACGGAAGAGGTATTAGGCACCTTTTCTACCTACAGTATCCTCGTTTTGTCTTGAACTGGTTGTGAATTTGACGGGGCAGACACATTGAGAAACCATTTCTTCAGCATATTTCTTCAAATCCAGAAGACGGATGGCCAGTTTATATGTCAGCACTTCCTTCTGACTATCCCATTTCCCTCTCTAAAAGCTGTTTTCTCTTTCCCTCCCTCAATGACCACATTCTCAGGCATCCACCATGGGCCAGACCTGTCCTGGGAGATAGGGCTGAGTCACAGCTTCTGACCTTGGGAATCATTCATTCCTCTTCTTGGGGCCTTTCCTTGCTTCCTTTCTTGTATTTTCCCTGCTAATAGTGTCTGCTGTGTATGGCAGAATAATGGGGGGCTGCATCTCTGCCATGCCCTGCTCACTCTCAAGGAAGCAGCTTTCCAGGTCAACATTTCACCTCCATCTGTGCTGCCTCCCTGCTCTGCGCCCGCCTCCCCTGCCCTCCCAGCCGCTCTTCTGTAAGTGTGTTAAGTAAACACAAGATGACTTGCGATCCTCTTCAGTAGCAGCGACAAATGTGTTGAGAGCCTGAGGGGCGTCAAGCGTGGTGATAAGTGCTCAGGGTGGCAGAAGGCATCAGGGAAGGATGTCAGGATGTCAGTCTGTGTCTTCCCCAGACCCTCTGATCTGTGGACATCCTCAAAGTCAGCCAGAGGTCCTGCCTGACTGACTGGTGAGCCAACCTGCCTGAGGCCACCTGTGTGTCGGTCTGCTCAGACCCACCAGGTCAGGGCCGGGAGGATCCAGTGAGTCTAGAAACACATTTGCTCTCAAAAATCACAGCATTTTCCTCACCCTCATCACACTCACTGTCTTTATAACTAGACTTCTGGCACTGTGTTTCAGTTCAGCTTTCTTTTTTCCTTGTTGGGATGAATGTTTTAACATGACTCCAAGTCTCCCGAGCTGGTGCCCTCCACCCAGACCTATGTCTTACCCACTCCACCTTCTATGAATGGCATTGAACCCTGAAGTGAGGGGCTGAACACCCTACTGTGTCCCACCTGACACTAAGCATTCAACACAAGCAGGATGTTCATCCAAGTTGGGAACTATGTGCATAGAAACACTTACTGAGGGAAACTTGAGCAGACTCTGGTCAACTTCCACAGTGGCAAGCCCTACCTGTTGGGCTCACTCTTCCCATCCTGTTCTTTTAGGCCCCACTCTCTTCTGCCCACCCTGCCACTGGCTGTAGCTTCCTAGGTCCCAGACTGCCCTAAAACACATCCCACTGCAATCAGAACAGCAGAGCTCCCACCCCAGAAAAGGGTAGGCTTATCATATAGCTAGAAAGACTTACGTAACTACAACATGAGCCAGTTATGTTAACAGTATTGCTATAAGCCATTAAATCTTACAAAACGGGAAGCAGAGAACACAGGAAAGTGAAAAAGTAGTAAAAGATTTGTAGAGGAAGAGGTTTTGAGGCGGCCTATAAAGGAAAAGTTGGTAAAGAAAAGGGATAGTATGCAGAATGAAGACTAAGATTAAAATGCAGAGGTGAGAGGTGGAAATGTTTTGCAGAACTATAAAGTTCATTTAGGTGGTAATAGAAAAATCTTTAGAGATTTGACTGAGGTCAGACAGGGAAAGGATGTGTATGAAGGGCTAAATAATAAAAAGAGTCCTGTACAGACAGCCTAGAGATTTGGATGATAATTTCAGCTTTGCCATGGCCAGAAATATGATTTTAGACAAATTATGTATCCCTTTTACACAAGTAATTTAGACTGGCCCATTTATGGTTCGCCTGGAGATCACTAAACCTTTTAGAGAATGCATATTATGTAATAAAATTATATAATAAGATTAGTCTGTTGCTTATTCTAATGAATGACTCCTTAAGACTTTGGAAGGAAAGATGATTTTGTGGAATTAGGAAAGTTAATAAGGAATGCACTGCACAATGAGTAAGAAGGCAAAAGTAAAAAAATAGGGAAATTAGTTGAAGGACTTGTATAATAGTGTGGTAAGTATTAGAATGTGGAAGAATGGAATGTGACAGGCTTTAAAAAGCAAGAAATTTACAGAATGTTCTTGTGATTAGGAAAACAGAAGAGTAAATAAAAAAGGCTCAAGATGACTTATATGGTTTCTAACCTGAGTGGTTGCAGGAACGATAGTGTCATCCTTCAAAATAAAGAACTTTGGAATAGGATCTAGACCTGGGGTGGCAAACCTTTTCTGTAAAAAGCCACATAGTAAATGTTTTTGTGGCCATATTGTCTCTGTTAGCATTATTTAATTCTGCTGTTATAATACAAATTTGCTGTAGACAATATGCACACAAATGGTCACGTGTTCCCATAAAGCTTTATTTATAAAAACAAGAAGCAGAACAAATTTGGCCAATGAATAGCAGTTTGCTGACCCTTGAGCTAGACGAATCATTAAGATGTGTTGATATTTGCAAAGGTTGATTTTTGAGAGATCACAAACTTAAATGCCTGCAGTGTCTACCAGGGGCACAAATATGTAAATCAATTTAACACAAGTAGTAGAGAGTGGTGGAGGCCGTGACAAAATGAAGAGTGTGTGACGCACGTAATGAGATTTAACTTCAAAATATTAAGATAAAGTTGTATCAGCTGATCAAAACAAGCAGCAGACACAAGAAGAGGACACTCAGGTGGAGGTATCTGGAAGTGAATAGATTACAAATGGACATTATGGAATTATGCATACAAATGTGTGACAATGAATTGTCAAATAAGAGAGTAAAGGGAAAAAGCATGAATTTCAGCACTGAGTCCTCGAATACGCCCGCTTTAGGAAATAGAATAATCTGGAAGCCACAGTAGGAGTGACCCAAGAAGCAAGAGCCTAATAAAGGGGGAAATGTTTTCTTAAGCACTGAAAACAAAAGAGTGTGAAAAAGTGGCAGTGAGATCAATCGGGCACCCTGCTGCTTGGCAAACACAGGGAACAAAGACTATGGTGAGACCAATTGGTCTGGAGTTTGAGGGACATTGATAACCTTGGAGAGGGCTGGTTCAGTGACAAGATAAGCCGCAGTTGCAAAGATTTAAAGATAATATTTTGTATTTTAGAAAAGGATACAGGAGAAGAAACCACAGTGCACAATACTGCAGACAGAATGTGGGGCGTGGCAGCAGACAGGCCTGGCTCACTTCTCGACGTCAAACTTCCTAGCTATGTCGGTCATCTTGCTAAAGTGATGTAATATATTCAAGATTCAGTTTTGTCTTTTACAAAAGGAAGACGTTAATATCTATCATCGGAATTGTGATGAAAAGAGAAGCAAAACTGGTTCATGCGCATCGTAGCACGCTGGCTGCACCTGTCGGCCACTCGCACCCACTCCCTTCTCCCCTGACCTCGCAGGCCTCTTGATTGTAGATTCCAGTGTTAAAAACTGTGGTGGTCAGCACTCTGTGGTATCTTGGTCTAAACCAACCGCATGTCCTGGTTCCTGTGAAAAGTCCTAAACATTTGGAGTGTGACAGGCTGAAGTTAAAGGGTCCGGTTGAATCCACGAAGTGGTGTATTTTCTCAAATAAGAAAATGTACCAGCAAGAACTGTAGCTTCATTCCACAGTAGTCCCCCTTTATTCTCAGAGGATACATTCCAAGACCCCCAGTGGATGCCTGAAGCCACAGATAGGACGAACCCTACATATATACTGGTTTTCCCTATACAAACGTACCGATGATAAAGTTTAATTAGTGCAGTTTAATTAATTAGTACGACGATAAAGTTTAATTAAACAATAAAGTTTAATTGTGATGAAGTTTAATTAGGCACAGTAAGAGATGAACAATAATATCTAATAATAAAATAGAAAAATTTTAACAATATGCCAGCATCACTACTTTGGTACTTTAGGGTCACTGTTGGGTAAAATAAGGATTATTTGAACATCAGCACTGTGATACCAGGACAGTTGATTTGATAACCAAGGCGACTATGTGACTCACAGCAGGGAGTATCTTCAGTGTGGATGCTCTGGACAAAGGGAGAATTCACATCTCAGATTGGACAGCATGAGATTTCATCACACTATTCAGGATGGTGCACAATTTAAAACTTATGAATTGTTTCTTTCTTTAATTTTCTATATTTTATATTATATATATTATATATTTATAGCACAAATCCTATAGAGCACAGAAACTCAAGATAGCCACATAGAGAATGAAGGAGTCACCTGGCTCAAAGGTGAGCAAAGGGACCACAGCAGCCCCCACCAATACCTTGGACACCTAGAGACCTCACTCCTGGGGACTCCTGCTGTCCTACAGGCACTAGGCTCAGCTGAGGTAGCTGCCTGGGGTCCATGCAGCTGTGCTCCCCCTGCAGAAAGAGCTACACTGTCCTGCCCTCTGTGGCCCTTGCAACTACTGTGCTACACCATTATGGCTGGAACTGGAACTACTTTTGGAGTGTGTCCTGCTACGGGGGCAAGTGGCCATGGCAACCTTCCATCCTTGAGGCTTACCTAGCCACTACCAAATCACCTTCGCCTGCTCCTTTGAGTCAAACTGTGAGCTCCTCTAACACCCTACCCCGTGGAGCTGAGTCACTGCAGAGCCATGCCACCTACCCTTGCCAGTTGCAGCTACACCCTGCACCCTTGGTGCCCGAGCTGACGTTGCCTACTCTCTCCTGGGGAAAGAGTGCCTTGGCAAAGCCACTCCATCGTCCTTCCCAGTCACTGCTGGCCCTGCCCCTAGGGACCCACACAGAAGCAGCACATTCCCTTCCATAGGAATGATGCCTTGGTGTAGCTGCTCTGTCTACCCTTCCCAGCTGATGCTGCTGCACCCTGCTGCCTGTGCCAGAGCCAAAGCAGTGCCCAGCCTCCTGGGAAAACAGGAGTCGCCTCCTGTGTCCATTGGTCCTCCATCCATGGATTCAATCAACTTCAAATCAAAAATATATTTTTAAAAAGGATAGTTGCTTCTGTAGTAACCATTTACAGACTATTTTTGTCATTGTTTCCTAAACAATACAGTATAACAAGTATTTGCATAGCATTTAGATTGTATTAGGTATTATGAGTAATCTAGGAATGATTTGGAGCATATAGGAGCATCTGCCTTGGCTGTATGCAAATACTACACTATTTTATATAAGACACTGGTGCACCTGTGGATTTTGGTATCCGTGGGCGTCCTGGAACCGGTCTCCCACAAATGCTGTGGAGCAACTGTACCTTGGACTCCCAGAGCAGTCATGCCTCCCCAGTGCCTATGTTGATCAGTGCCTGCCTCCCAGGCACTATTTCCTCACACTATACCTAAGCCAAACGATCACCCTACATCCCAGGAAAGAGGTGCCATGACCAGAACAGTCATGCCCTTTCACGCCAGGCCTGAGCTGCAGTAACACATTGCCTTCTAGGGAACTGGTATCTTGGCCGAGCCGAGTGACTAAATAGACCAGAGCCAGTTGATGTTGCACCCCACATCCCAGGGAAACAAAGAAGGGGTTGGGCTGAGAAACCCCTCCCTACAGGCCAAACAACTCTAGTCTCATGCTTCCCTGGAGCTGGACTAGCCCCCAGAGTCTGGGCTGCCAAGACATTTCCTCCTCCAGGGAAAGGAATTATTGCTGTGTTGCTCCCAGGTCCAAGCAACAGCTTCAGTCTACCAGCTTTAGGTTCTTGCTGCCACTGCGTCTGGATTCAGAGAGTTTGGGATATTGCTGAATCCCACTGTCCCAGAGTCCAGAGTCACCACTACACATTTCATCATCCCCTGGAACCTGAGTTGTCACTGAGCACTATTGGCTATGGTTCCCAAATTGCAACTGTATCCTGCTCTCTGAGCCCAATCCTCCAGAGCACTTTTCTTCCCTAGACTTGGGTCAATGCTGCATTACAACCCGGCTCCTGGCCCAGGCTGCTAGGCTTCAGAGTCATAGACCATGGATTTGTGGGTAATTTATACCCAACACTGGCATAGAGAGTGAACGTCCACCCCAGGCCTCGGGTGTCATAATAGGTTTGTGAAACCCTGAGTCTAGGATTCTGTCCCTACAGCCACTCTGGGCGCTTGCACTATGAAATCCAGCACTGCGGTAGCTGCTTGTGGGCCATATTAGACCTGCTGCCAAGAGGGATCCTTTCAGCCAAGTCTTCTCGTTGTAGGGAAAACGAGAATAGGAGAATCCCAAAAGCCATTGCTACTGAGGACACTAACCACCCACACTGCCACTGCCACAGATAGCCTAGGCCACTGAGGCACCCACAGTTATTACTGACATTTAATGCCACTGAAGCAGTTGCAAGGAGAGTATGCTACTCCATCCTACTCACAACCAGAGTCACAATGTTCTTTCCAAATGGCACACTAAGTCCCTTCTACAAGTGAAAATCTTTCCGACAAAAGCCATGCTGTAATATTTAGAAGTGATTGTTCTACCAAATATGTAGACATAAACACAGGGACACATTGATGAAAAGGCAAGAAAATATGACACTGCCAAAGGAATACAATACCTCTCTAGTAATAGATCCTAAATAAAAAGAGATCTAAAAATTGCTGGAAAAGAGATTCAGTATAATGATCTTAGAGAAACTCCATGAAATACAGGAGAATACAGATGGACAATTCAATAAAATCAGGCAAACAATTCATGATATTAAGAAGAAATTTAATGAAGAGTTATCATGAAAAATAACCAAATGGAAATCTCGCATCTAAGGAATTCAACGACTGATATATAAAAAAAAAAAATACAACAGAGGCTGTGTGTGGTGGCTTATGCCTGTAATCCCACTGCTTTGGGAGGCCGAGGGGGCAGATGACGAGGTCAGGAGATCGAGACCATCCTGGCTAACATGGTGAAACCCCGTCTCTACTAAAAATGTACACACACACACACAAATAGCCGGTTGTGGTGGCGGGCACCTGTAGTCCCAGCTACTTGAAATGCCGAGGCAGGAGAATGGCGTGAACCCGGGAGGTGGAGCTTGCAGTGAGCTAAGATTGTGCCACTGCACTCCAACCTGGGCGACACAGCGAGACTGCATCTCAAGAAAAAAAAAAAATACAACAGAGAGTTTCAATACCAAACTAGATCAAGCAAAAAGAAATAATCTTTGAACTTGAGTACAGGTTATTTGAAATGACCCAGTCAGAGGCAATAAAAACAAATAGGAATAAAAAGAAGTCAAGACGTCCTATAGGATCTATAGGATACTATTAAACAAATAAACTATCAAATTATGGGGTTACAGGAAAAGAGACAAAAATAGGGATAGAAAGTTTAGTGAAACAATTACTGAAAACTTCTCAAGTCTTGGAAGAGATATGGACATCCAGATACATGAAGCTAAAAGTTGCCCCAACAGATTCAATCAAAGGAAGTTCTTACTGAGGAACTGTATAATTAAACTGTCCAAAGACAAAGATAAAAATTAAAAGCAGCAAGAGAAAAGTGTCAAGTCATATAAGGAAATTCCATTAGACTATCAGTGGAGTTCTCAGCAGAAACCTGAAGGTCAGGCGAGAAGGGAATAATATATTCAGTATACTGAAAGAAAAAATGTATCAACCAAAAGTACTATACTCAACAAAGCTGTCCTTCACAAATGAGGAAGAAATAATGTCTTTCCCAGTCAAACAGAAGTTGACAGAATTCATGACTACTAGACCTGCCCTGTAAGAAATGTTTAAGCAGTTCTTCAAGTAGAAACAACAGTTTGCTAAGTAGTAACCTGGAAATATAAAAGTTAAAATGTAGAGGTAGAGGTAAATATATAACTAAATTCTGAATACCTTAAGACCGTTATGGTACTCTTTAAGTGATATATATCTCTAGTAGGATGATCAAAATTCAATACAGTAAAAAAAAAAATGATAGCTACAATAGGTTGTTAAGCAATACATAATATAAACGGATGTAAATTGTGACATCAAAAATATACATTGTAGAAGTCTAGAGTTTTTGTATGCAAGTGAAGTTTTTATCAGTGTAAAACAGTCTATGTGTAAGCCACAAAGCAAGAAACTATAGCCAATGAATGAATAATAGAGTAGGAAGTTAAAACAGTGTTAAAGAAAACCTCTAAATCAAGACAAACAACAAGGGAGGAGAAAAATTCAAAATATCTACAAAACAATGAGAAAACAACCAACCAAATGGCAGTGTTAAGGTCTTACCTATAAATAATTACTTTGAATATAAATGGATTAAATTATCCAATTAAAAAAACCAATAAAAGACTCACTTTAGCCTTAAGGACACCCATAGGCTGAAAGTAATGAGATAGAAGGAGGTAATCCACGCCAATGATAACCAAAAAGAGCAGAGATGGCTACACTTATATCAGATAAAATAGACTTCATGTCAAAAATAGTCACAAGGGACAAAGAGTGACATTGTCTAATGATAAAGGGCACAATCCATCAATAAGACAGAAACATTATAAATATATATACATGCAACATTGCAGCACCTAAATATATAGAACAAATGTTAATGAGGATGAAGGGAGAAATACATAATAGTAAGGGACTTCAATACTCCACTTTTAACAAGGGCCAGATCACCCAGATAGAAAGTTAATAAGGAAATACTGAGACTGAGCTGCACTTTAGACAAAATAAACCTAACAGATATATAAAGAACTTTGCATTCAAAGGCAACAAAATACATGTTCTTCTCCAGTGCACATGGAACAATCTTCAGGATAGAACAGTTGGCAAGCCACAAAACAAGTCTTAACAAATTTTTAAGAATAAAATTATATCAAGTACAAGTACACCTTTTTTTATTGTGCTTCCTTTTACTGAGCTTCATACACAGCGCATTTTTTACAAGCCTAAGGTTTATGGCAACCCTGAGTTGAGCAAGTCTATTGAAACCATTTTTCCAACAGCATGTGTTCAGTTTGTGTCTCTGCATCACATTTTAGTAACTCACACAGTATTTTAAGCTTTATTATTATTATATTTGTTACAGGGATCTGTGATCAGTGATCCTTGATATTACTATTGTAACAGTTTGGGGTGCCACACACTGCCCATATAAAACAGTAAACTTCATAGATAAATATTATGTGTGTCCTGATAGTTCCACTAACCAGCCTTTATTTCATTTATCTCCCTTTCCTCAGGCCTCTCTATTCCCTGAGACACAATACTGAAATTAGGCCAATTAATAACCTTACAGTGGCCTCAAAGTGTTTAAGTGGAAGGAAGAGTCACACATCTCTCATTTTTAATCAAAAGCTATAAATGATTGGGTTTAATGAGGAAGGCCTATTGAAATCTAAAATCAGCTGAAAGCTAAGCCTCTTATGACAGTTATCTAAGTTGTGAAGGCAAAGAAAAAGTTCTGGAAGAAATTAAAAGTGCTACTCCAGTGATCACACATCTGATAAAAAAACAAAAAAGTAGAAATGCCTTATCAATGATATGGAGAAATTTTTAGTGATCTGCATAGATCAAACCAACCACAACATTCCCTGAAGCCAAAGCCTAATTAAGAGCAAAGTTCTACTCTCTTCAATTCTCTGAAAGTTGAGAGAGGTAAGGAAGGTGCAGAAGAAAAGTTGGATGCTAGCAGATGTTGGTTCATGAGGTTTAAGGAAAAAAGCTGTCTCTATAACCTAAAAGTGTAAGGTGAAGCAACAAGTGCTGATGTAAACCTGTAGCAAGTTATCCAGAAGATCCAGATTATCCTAAGATAATTAATGAAGATGACTACACTAAACAACAGATACACAATGTAGATGAAACAGCCTTATTGGAAGAAAATGTCATCTAGGACTTTAACAGCTAGAAAGGAGAAGTCAATGCCTTCCTTCAAAGGACAGACTGGCTTCCTTGTTAGAGGCTAACACAGCTGGTGACCTTAAGTTGAAGCCAATGAACATTTACCATGCTGAAAGTTCTAGGACCCTTAAGAATTATGCTATAGAGGCTAACACAGCTGGTGACCTTAAGTTGAAGCCAATGTTCATTTACCATGCTGAAAGTTCTAGGACCCTTAAGAAATTATGCTAAATCTACTCTGTAAATGAAACTACAATGCCTGGATGATAACAGATCTATTTACTATATGGTTTACTGAATATTTTAAGTCCATTGTTGAGACCTACTGCTCAGAGGAAAAAAAAAAAAAAGATTCCTTTCAAAATATTACCTGCTCATTGACAATATACCTAGTAACACAAAACCTCTGACGGAGATATAAAAAGAGATTTACGGGTTGTTCATGCTTGCTAACACAGCATCTATTCAGCAATCCAGGGATCAAGGAAGAATTTTGGCTTTCAAATCTTATTGTGTAAGAAATACATTTTTAAGGCTATAGCTGCCATAGATAGGTTCCTCTGATGGATTTTTGCATAGTAATTTGAAAACCTTATGGAAAGGATTCACCATTCTAGATGATACTAAGAACATATGTACTGGGAAACTAAAAAAATGTATGTTACTTACTTTATTGTGATATTCAATTTATTGTGTTGGTCTGGAACCAAACCTGCAGTATCTCTAAGGTCTGTCTGTATTGTTTCTGATTGCAGTGGTGACATTGGAAATCAATAACAGAAGGATCAAAATCACAATAAGGTATCATCTCACCCCATTTAGGATGGCAATTATAAAAATAAAGAAATAACGCACACTGGTAAGGATGTGGACAAAAGGGTACTCTTAGGTGCTGTTGGTGAGAATGTCAACTAGTACAGCCACTATAGAAAACAGTAGAGAGGTTCCTCAAAAAACTACAAATAGAACTATCATACGATCTAGCAATCCCATTACCAGGCATTTATCCAAAGAAAAGAAAATCAGTATGTCAAAGAGACAGCTGCACCCCCACATTTATTACAGCAGTATTCACAATTGCCAAGATATGGAATCACCTAGGTGTCCAACAACAGATAAATGGATAAAGAAAATGTGATATACATTGCACATAATGGAATACTATTCAGACATTAAAAAGAATGAAATCCTGCCATTCACAGCAACATGGATGGAACTGGAAGACATTATATTAAGTTAAATAAGCCAAGAACAGAAAGTTAAATACCATATGTTCTCACTCATGGATGGATGCTAAAGAAGAGTTGATCTCATAGAAAAAAAAAGTAGACCAGAGGATACTAGAGACTGGGAAGGGTAGGGGAAAGAGAGGGAGATAGGGAGAGATTCGGTAAAGGATATAAAATTGTAGCTAGATGAGAGAAATATGTCTTAGAGACAAAGGTCTCACTATGTTACTTAGGCTGGTCTCAAACTCCTGGCCTCAAGCGTTCTTCCCTTCTTGGCCACCCAAAGTGCTGGGATGGCAGGCGTGTGCCACAGAGCCCAGCCCTGATTCTATTGCTCTGTACCACTGTAGGATAACTCTAATTAACAATAATATATGGTTTCAAATAGCTATAAAATGGATATTGAATTTTCCCAACACAAAGAAATAATAAATGTTTGAGATGACGAATAGGTTAATTACCCTGATCTGATCACTGTACCTTATATGTATGGAAACCTCACTATATTCCCAGTAATAAATATGCACGATTATTATATGTCAATTTTAAAAAAATTAAAAGTAATAAAAACAAACAACAACAAATAAGAGGAATTTTCAGAAGTTATACTAATATGTGAAAATTAAACAACATGCTCCTGAACAACCAATAAGATAAAAAGAAATTAAAAGTGATATCAATTTCTAGGGACAAGTGAAAATGGAAACAAAACATATATAAATCTATGGTATACAGTAAAAGCAGTATTCAGAGGGAATTTTATAGCAATAAACACCTATGCCAAAAAATTAGAAATATCTCAAATAAACAGCCTAACATTGTACCTCCAGGAACTAGAAAAATTAGAACAAGCTAGGAACAAAATTTGTAGAAGAAAAGCAATAATAAACATCAGAGCAGAAACAAATGAGATAAAGACTAAAAATATACAAATTATTCAACCAAATTAAAAGTTGGCTTTTTGAAAAGATAAGCAGAAACAACAAACTTTTAATTAAACTAAAAAGAGAAGATTCAAATAAATAAAACCAGAGATTCAAAAAAGAGACATTACACTAATACCATAGAAATACTAACGATCATATGAGACTATTCTGAATAATTGTTAGAAAACAAATTGGAAAACCTAGAATAAAATCATAAATTTCTGGATGAGTACAACTTACCATGATTAAATAATAAAAAAAATTTAAAACTGAACATACCAATAATGAATAATGAAATTTAATCAGTAATAAAAAGTCTCCCATCAAAAAAAAACCAAGGACCTGTCAGATATATTGCTGAATTCTACCAAACATTGAAAGAAAAATTGATAACTATTCTCCTCAAACTATTCCAGAAAATTGAGGAGGAGGGATTTCTTCCAAATTCATTCTACAAGGCTAGCGTTACCCTCATACCAAAGGCAAACATTAACACAACTGAAAAAGAAAACTACAGGACAATAACCCTGATGAACACAGATGCAAAAACCCTCAATAAAATACTAGCAAACCCAATTCAGCAGCACCTTAAAAAAAGTCATTCACCATGCTCAAATGGATTCATCCCAGGGATGCAAAGACAGTTCAACATACGCAAATCAAAAAAATGTGACTGTCTGCATTAACAAAATAAAGGGAAAAAAACATATAATTATTTCAATAGATGCAGAAAAAGCACTTGACAAAATTTAACATCACTTCATGATAAAAAAAAAAAAAAAAGAAAGAAACTCTTCACCAATTAGGCATAGAAGCTATGCACCTTAACACTATAAAAGTTGCATTTGGCAAACTCACAGCTGACACCATATGAACAGAAAAAAGTTGAGCCATTTTCTCTGAGATTTGGAATAAGACAAAGACGCCTACTTTCTTCATTTCTATTCCGTATAATACTTGAAATCCTAATAGGAGCAATTAGACAAGAGAAAGAAATAAAAGATAAACAAATAGAAAAGAAAGAACTGTCTCTGTTTGCACATGACAGGGTTTTATATATAACAAACACTGAAGACTCCATCAAAAAACTGTTAAAACTAATAAATAAATTTAGTAAAGCTACAGCATACAGAAATCAAAATACAAAAATGAGTAGCATTTTTATGCTATGCTAATAGCATACTATCTAAACAAGAAATCGAGAAAACCATCTCATTTACAGTAGTTACAAAAAGATAAAATACCTAGGATAAGTTTTTCCAGGTAGCTGAAAAATCTCTACACTGAAAACTACAAAACACTGATGAAAAAAATTGAAGAGGGCACAAATAAATTGATTATATCTTGTGTTAATGGATTGAAATAATTAAAATTGTTAAAATGTTCATATTAACCAAAATGACCTATAGATTCAATGTAATCTCTATCAAAATACTATACTTCATAGAAGCAGGCATAAAATCAAAATTCTATATTTCACAGAACTAGAAATAAAAGTCCTAAAATTTGTATAGAACTACAAAAGACCCTGAGTAGCCAAAGCAATCTTGAGCAAAAAGAACAAAGCTGGAGGCATCACACTACCTAACTTCAAAATGTGCTACAAAGCTATAGTAACTACAGTAGCATAGCACTGACATAAAAACGAACACATAGACCAAAGGAACAGAATAGAGAAATCAGAAATAAATCCATGTATCTACAGCCAATTGATTTTTTACGAAGTGGCCAAAAACACACATTGGGAAAAGGACAGTCTTTTCAATAAATGGTGCTGAGAAAATTGGATACCGTATGCTGAAGAATGAAACTAGACTTCTCTCACCACATACAAAAAGCAACTCAAAATTACTTAAATACTTCAATGTAAGGCCTGAAGCTATGAAACTTCTATAAGAAAACATGGGAAAAATGTTTCATGACATTCTTGTGGGCAAAGTTTTTTTGGATCAGACCTCAAAAGCACAGGCAACAAAAACAAAAGTAGAGAAGTGGGATTACATCAAACTAAGAAGCTTCTGCACAGCAAAGGAAACAGTCAACAGGGCGGAAGAGAAAACATATAGAATGGGAGAAAATATTAGTAAACTATACATTTGCCAAGTAGCTAATGTTCAGAAAATATAAGAAACTCAAACAACTCAACAACAAAAACAAACCCCAAATAATCCAATTTAAAAATGGACAAAGTATCTGAAAAGGTGTTTATCAAAAGAGGACACACAAGTGGCCAACAGGTATATAATAAAATCCCGAACATCACTAATTATCAGGCAAGTGCAATTCAAAAGTACAATGACATATCACCTCATCCCAGTTAGAATGGCTTTTGTCAGCCAGGCATAGTGGCTCACACCTGTAATCCCAGCACTTTGGGGGACTGATGCAGGAGGATCACTTGAGCTCAGGAGTTTGAGACCAGCCTTGGCAACATAGAGAACCCTATCTCTACAAAAAACAATTTAAAAAGGAAATTAACCAGGGATAGTGGCACATGCCTGTGGTCCCAGCTATTCGGGAGGCTGAGGTGGGAGGATCAATTGGGCCTGGGAGTGGGGAGGTTGAGCTTGCAGCAAGCTGTGAATTGTGCAGCTGCACTCTAGCCTGGGCAACAAAATGAGACCCTGTCTCAAATAAATAAATAAAGGAATGGCTATTATCAAAAAGACAAAAGAGAGCAGGTGTTGGTGAGAATGCAGAGAAAAGGAAATCTTTTGTACACTGTTAGTACAGTCATTATGTAAAACAGTATAGAGGTTTCCCCCTCAGATCAAAAATAGAACTACCATATTATCCAGTAATTCCACTACTGTGTATATATCCAAAGGAAATGAAATCAGCATGTTAAAAAGATTCCTGCACTTTCATGCTCATTGCAGCATTATTAACAACAGCCAAGATATGCAAACAACCTATGGAGTCAATGGAAGAATGGATAAAGAAAATGTAGTATAGATACATAGTTGGACTTACAGAAGTAACGAGAATAATGGTTGCTATTAGGGTCTGGAGTGGTGCATCTGCAGCAGAAATGGTCAGGGAGATATTCATGAAAGGGTAAAACATTTCAGTTAGATATAAGGAGTATGTTCAAGGGATTTACTGTACAACATGATGAAGACTATAGTTAATAACAATGGTCATAAGTCATGTAATGACAAAGATACATCCTGAGAAATGCATTGTTAGGTGATTTCATCATCGTGTGAACATCATAGAGTTTACTTACACAAACCTAGATGGTATAGCCTCCTACACATCTAAGTTATATGGCACTATCTTTTGATCCTAGGCTACAAACATGTACAACATGTTACTGTATTAGATACTGTAGGCAATTACAACACAATGGTATTTGTATATCTAAATATAATGTAGAAAAGCTACAGTGAAAATATGGTATAAAAACTTTTTAAATGGTACACCTGTAAAAGGCACTCACAATGAATGCAGTTTGCAGGTCTGGAAGTTGCTCTGGATGAGTAAGTGAGTGAATGAGTGGAGGACGAATGTGAAGACTTAGGGCATTACTATCCACTACAGCAGACTTTAAACACTACACCAAGGCTACACTAAATTTATGAAAATATTTTCTTTCTTCAATAAAAAATTAACCCTAGCTTATTCTAACTTTTTAATTTTGTAAGTTTTTAAATATTTTTAACTTTTTGACTCTTTTATAATAATTAGCTTAAAACACAAACACATTGTACAGGTCTATGAAACTATTTTCTTATTTGATATCTGTATGCCATATACTTTTTCTACTTTTAAAACTTTTACAATTTTTTCACTTTTTAAACTTTTTTGTTAAAAACGAAGACACACACACACACATTAGCCTAGGCCTGACTGGGCTAATGACTAATATCACTGACTTCCCCTTCCACATCCTATCCTACTGGAAGGTCTTCAGGGGTAATAGCACACATGGAGCTGCCCTCTCATATGCTAACAGTGCCTTGATGCCTTTTGAAGTTCTTGAGGAGGTGTCACTCTTTTCAGAAATATGACCTTGGTGGTTTGCTTGTTTGTTTGTTTGTTTTAAACAGAGATTTGCTTGTAAGCAGGTAATGAACCATGAACATTTCTCTTTATAATGAAAATCTTTCCATGTTGGGCTCCATGTTTTCAAACTTTGTAAAGAGCTTGAGGTCTGCAAAAACTTTTGCTGAACACTTCACTGAATTTTCTTTGGGAGTTTTCTTCTGTAGTTTCCTTTTCTTTTGAATACTTCTTCAGCTATGCATTCCTGTTTGATTTCAAGAATTCCTCATTAATCAATTCCTCAGGAACGACCTCAGGAGCTCCTCAATGTCATCCTCATTTACACCCAAGTTAAAATTGTTTTCCATCTCAATCACGAATTTGTTGAGTGATGTGTTGCACTGCAGTATTACAATGGCTACATGGTCGCTAGGTGATAGGAATATTTCAGCTTCATTAGAACTTTATGGGACCACTGTTGTATATGTGATCCATCACCGACCCAAAGGTTGTTATGTGGTGTAGGACTATATTGTATTCTTGAAAAACACTAAGAGAGCAGATTTTAAGCATTCTCACCACAAAATGATAATGATGTGAGGTAATGCATATGTTAACTAACTACATTTAGCCATTCCACTATGTGTATGTGTATTTCATAACATTATGTTGTACCTGATAAATATATGCAATTTTATCTGGCAACTTAAAAAGTAAAATAAATAAATAAATAGACAAGTTAAACATACGCTAACAAGGGTTGGTGAGGATGTGGAAGAAATGGAATCCTCCATATTGCTGGTGGGGATGCCAAATGGTGCAGCTGCTTTGGAAAACAGCCTGGTAGTTCCTCAAAATGTTAAAGATACACCTATTGAAATTTTATTGATAAAAACTTACATGCATAAAAACTTGCACACAGATGTTTACAGCAGCATTGTACATAATAGCCAAATAGTAAAACAATATACCCGTCAACTGATGAAAGGATTAATAAAAGCTGTGATAGACTCACAGAACGAAATCAGCAATATAAAAGAATGAAGTACTATGTGATATAACATCAAGAAAGCTTGAAAATATTGTGCTAAGGGAAAAAAAAAACAGTTACAAAAGACAACATATTGTATGATTCCACTTACATAGAATGTCCATAATGGGCAAATAAACAGAAACATGCAGTGGGGAAGACAGGAAACAAGCAAGAAACAACAAGAGCACTCCCCCGGTTCACAACTCCAGCTACGTTAGCTGGCCCTCAGCAAACAACCAGCACATTTAAGGGAGTTAAAACCCAGCAACAGTCCTAACAATTTATTCCCAAACTATTGACTGCTTCCTTTAATATTTTTACAATAATGACAATCCACTTCATTCATACATTCATCAAACATCCTCTATATAGGAGACCACAAGAAGGAGTACTCAAGGTTTCCAAGCTAAGAAAGGCTTCCAAGAAGACGAAATGTTTTATTGAAATGGAGTAAAAGTTCGTTAAGCAATGATGAATACAAGGAAGCCCTCCCAGGCACAGGAGCAGCACGGATAAAAGCAAGCATTCTGGAAATAGCATGTAATATGGCCACATGGAGGAGGGGAAGAAAGATGGGTGTATGACACTCACAGGTAGTCTCCGGTGGGCAGTGAGAGGGTGTGCAGCCTACACAGTACTTAAATAGCATGTGTCATTTGATGGCTTCTTCTGATTGTCTATGTGTAAGTCCTGGAAATCCCATCTCTGTGTATTCTCATAATAATTTCAACTCATAATAATAATCCTCACATAATTTCTCATAATAATCCTCACATAATTTCTCATAATAATCCTCACATTTCTCATAATTTCTCATAATAATCCTCATAATAATCCTAATAATAATAATAATTTCTCGTAATAATCCTCACATAATTTCTCATAATAATCCTCACATAATTTCAACTGGGGAGGAAACCAGCATGTACATAACCTTAAAAGATAATTATTTATTACCTTATTATAATCTGCATAGAGTGGCTATTAGCAGTCACTCCTCTCAGTCATGAATGATCATTAATAAGGTGAAAGATCTAGATGTGTAGAGAGAGGGATTTGTTCAGGGTTTTATTTCCTGATGAAGAATACAATATAAATCATGTTTCAGTGATGATAAAATGTGCAGTAGCAAATCTAAGTGTTGTATATCATAAGGAGGATTTTGTCAAACATCATATTTCATTCGGCTGACACAAAGCTATCAAACACCTCAGACATAGTCTCAGCCTGGCTGCATAAATTAGGTGTCATTTTTATTGCCATTTTGTTAATGAAATATAAAAAGTAAATGTATTGCGATGAAACTGTGAAATAAAGAGTAGTCCACATGCCTTGGGCCTCAAAGAAAACTGGGTGGAATTAATGATCATCAGGTACTGAGCCCAATTTAAAAAAAAAGAAAGAAAGAAAGAAAAGGATCAAAAGCCCATAAAAGAAATGTAATAGATATACCCTACCTTTCCTCACTTCAAATGTAGTTTTCCTTGGAATCTGTGTTGGGATAAGTCATCTATTCCTATGAGCCGGGATTGATTGATTGATTTTTTTATTGGGTATAGTAAGCCAAAGCAAATACATTATAATTGATCCCATGACAACACAGAGAAGAAAAAAACAGGTCGAATAGTACAGCCCTGCCCTATGAAATTTAACCAAATTGCAGGCTAGCTGAAACTCCACAACAGTAGCAGACCGCCAACAACATTCAACAAGCAAGTGTTTATTTGTTTCCAATCCTGTGCCAGGCTCTGAGCTGGTAAAGAGCCTCCTGGTGAGGTCATTAGATTTGTGCTCAGGCGTTTAGCATCATTCCCACCTTTCCACAGCCCATTCTATCCAATCTAACCCAATCTTTAATTGACCTGTATTAGGAAGGTGACCAACATGATAGATCCCAGGAGAAAGAAATATGACCTGGCAGAGCCCCAGCCCAGCTGGATTTCTGAGCTCACTGGGAATGTGTACTACATCAGAACACCAGGATGTCAATGCAAGCAGTCTCTGCGTGGGTGAGTGATCAAAGTGGATGACTCCAGAAGACGTGTCCTTACCCACATGAGCATGGCTCAGTCCTCTGACTCAGTAAAAACACATAAATGCAGCGGAAAGTGAGCAAAAAAAGCCGGTGGCAGACAGCTGGGCCTATGACAGGGCTTTAAGCAAATGTTGCAGCCAGGACTTCCTAGTAATTAGTAAAATATGTAAGGCTGAAGACCGTGTTTTAAATAAATTGGATTTTGACTTAAAGAATACAGAAATATATGTAAATAGGGGATAAGTGCATTTAATACAGGCTAAGGCTTGATTTTTCTTGAGCTCTGTCTATTCTAGCAATGGAGGAATCAGTTCTAAGCTTATCTAACCATTGCAGGAGCAGTGAGATCAGCTCATCAGATTCTGGCCTAGAATTCTTCTTTAGAAAGGTGGAGAAAATTATGCCTACGAAGAATTCCATTTCGGTTCAATTTGCTCTCGGCTATATAGAGTATCTGAAGTGAGAACAATATAAAGAAATGAGGAGAGCTTTAAAAATAAAAGAATTGGCTGTGCTCGGGTGGGTGTACCGAAGTTTTTAGCACTAGTAGGATGGTTTTGCTGTGTTTTAAAAAAAACAGCAAGCAAACAAATAACAATATCATATCCTCTTGTATTTCAATGAGTATTACTTATTATCTAACACCTTTCCCCACCACAAATATTATATATAATATATGTTTATTTATTTACATTTATATATGAGAGTAGGACTCAGAAACAACTCCCACCACCCCCTCGAATGAAGTATTCTGCACCTGGAGAGCATGTGTCATTGAGAGAAGATTTGGTTCCTAGCGATGGGCTGGTCTCTGCGTATACCTTTATCACACAATAGTTAGAAGGACCCATTAATAAAGAAACACATACAACCTTACTCTCATCATTATATAAACAAAAGAAATCATTATAAATGATTATTTAAATTTGTAATTATTAAGTTGATGATAAAAACCAAGAATGGGATGATTTCCCCATGAGTAAGAAAATCACTTTTTATACATCTACATTGCTTTTCCTGCTTCAATTTTGTTTGCTGGAGAAACTGGAAAAGCGGAGACGGGTATCAAGTCTCTCAACATCCCTAACGTTTTGCTACTTATTATGTATGTCTCAATATTTCACAGCCATTCTGCCTGAGACGTTAGACTCTACATAAATATTTGTAATCCACTTTCTTTCTTTCTGATGGAAGATCAAAAGATACTGTGATTTATGTCACCTTGGAAAAGAACTAGTCAAATGTCTACCTGTAAAGGTGAACAACAATAATTTATTCTTATCTTTCTTTTGCTGCATGCTTGGAACAACAGTAGAATTCCAAAAGCTCATAATATTTATCAAGATGAGTTTGCTGAGGAGGATGTATTATTAATGAACATTATGCTGTCATTTAGTCATCGTACAATTTATTTTATTAGTCACAAGGACACAGCCAGGAATAAAACACAGGCTGCTTATTCAAAGGCACCAGATCCATATCTTCATCTGAATTTGTACTTCATCTGTAGTCAGGATCAAGCAGCTCCTCTTCGTGAGTAATATATGCACTGACTAATTACCATCATGCATCTCCTCTCAAAACCATTCCCTCCAATTGGAGGTGATTATTTTTCCAGGTTTGTAGCAACACTGGAGTGAATGAGTTCCTTGGTTCTCTTGTGTTTTAACTCATTCTAAACTCTGCTTTCCCAGTGAAGCCTGGCATGGTGAACGCATCCTCCGTGAATGCGCCAGAGCTTTTGTTCTTTTTTATCATCTACACACAGACACCAAGGGGTCTCTTTGCTGAAGTAGGCTCCTCAAGGCTGGGTTTTCGTTGTGATAACCTCGCCATTCAAGGCCTTGCCCTATAGATGGGCCCTTCAGGCTGTTTAATGAAGCAAAGAGCTGGAAAAGGACTTTGTTCTCTCAATGCCTTTTTCACCATTGAAAATCTCATTGTTTTACAACACGCTGATGAAGCATTTTTATAAGATCCACCTAAAGTAAGTGCATTTTAGGAAATTCACATCATACTTGGGAGAACATGATAATCAAAGATGCAAGGGAAAATATTTCGATTATTGAATCTCAAAAGCAGAACATGTGATTGGATATTTACAAAGCAACCTTTCCATTTCCAAAAGCACTGGATTTTAATATTCACATGGAAAAACTGCCAAGATAGATTTAACAGAAATATTTGGCTTTCAAATTAAGAATGTGAAGAAGCAAAATGCGGTCTGATAATGAGTAAAGGATTCATTTTCAGACATACCAGCTAAAATTCTAGTACAGCAGGGAGGTTCTGAGGGTATCAGAGAGCACGTGGGGAAGTGCTGTGATCCCTGGTGAGGAAAAGCTCTTGATAAGCACAAAGTGTTATTATTATCTTGACAGTTTGAGGTACTCTTAGCTGAAATCATTTAAAAGAATGTTCTCATAACCAAAATATTACAAAATTAACCTTTTGGAGAACTGCAAGTCAGTTATAACGTATTTGGAATAGATGATTTAAGAGAGCTATCAGAAACCTCTACGTTTTAACAAGAATGAAGGTGATGAAGATTATCCGCCTAAGGTAGGAACAGAATATCAATTCCACCATCCTTAAAGTACTCCCCAGAAAGACAGACATTTCAGAGAATGGAGTCTGTTATTTGTCTTCTCCAGGGATGATATGTACATATCTCAGTGCACATAGGGGATGCCTTCACAGAGGGGGAAAAAGATAATTTCTTTTAATCCCCTTTTAGGGCAGATATGACCCTGCTTAGGAAGTATAGAATTTGTTAGGAGCCAGCTGCCAGTAGTAATTAACATAACTTGTCAAATTATGGCTTCCTAAAAGACATTTCTTCTTCTGCCATCTTCCTTTTAAATCATCCATTTAAAATGCTCTAAATTATCATAAAAATAGGTTATGGAGTTTAAATAAATAGGTTATAAAGTTTAAATAAATAACCCACACTAACGAGGATGACAAATTAATCTTACTTAAAGCCTTTATCATAGAATTCTTTTTAAAAATAATCGCAAGAGATTTCTAGCTACTGATGTAGTTGTATCAGTGGTTCTCAACTGCAGTGATTTTTGTCCCCCAAGGGAAAGGTGGTATTTTTGGTGTTTACAGCTTGGCTAAGGAGTGTTTCCTGCATTTATTGAGTAGAAGACAGGGATGCTACAAAATGCCCTTTAATGTCCAAAGAGTCCCTCCCACTGTAAAGAAGTATCCGACTCAAAGTCAGTAGTGCCAAGGTTGAAAAATCCTGGCCTACATGACTGATCCCAGAATCCCCCATGGCATTCAAAGTTCTTCATTAAATGCTCATCTTCCACGTACCATCAAAGTTCCTCCAAACTTGTCTCTGGTTTCCTCATTACACATTATCCCTTGCCAATTTTAATTCTATATAGGACTTGAATTAAACATTATAGCAATGTATTAGACACAAAGCCTTTCTTCTCCTAAACATTCATAAAGACTCAGGTCCAAGCTGTGGCTGAAGGTCTTTATAACTACACCATATCTAAACTGAGACATCGGACTTGCAGATCCAACATAATTCCCAATAAGGGGGAATGTTTTATTCCTCATAGTGAAGAGGATAACGAAAGACCCGTTATCCCCAAGATTAGAAAATCAGTTACTCTTTTCTCCTCCCAGAATGATTCACTGTGGAGAGGTAAACTAGCATACAGGTAGTTCATCATTCCTTTAAATCTCAATTTTCCAAATGTTAAAGTGAATAGGCTTGAACAATATAAGGAATGGCTGCCTTTTGAGAAGTATTTCAAGAAGACTCTTTTTACACACATGATGCGCATGACTAATCAACAGGGCACTCTTACCAGAGTCTAGACAGAGCTTCAGATTTTTCTTAATGCAGAGCATCAGCTGGAGTGTTAGTGGGTACTACCGGTCATTTGGAAATGGCCTGGGTGTTGAAACTTGTCATTCCCTACAATAATCTCTGAAGTCCATAGCAGTTCTTCCATGTCCTAACTCCATGATCTCTGAGCAGTGAGGTTACCAAGCTGACATACTCCCTTTCTCACTCAGTGTTAACTCCAAGAGGAATGCCGGGAGCACCCAGTGGGTGGGTGGTAAACAGTGGCTTCCTGCCACTGCTCTTCCTGCCTTTGTAGTGGAAGCCACACATTCAGCCACTGACTCTGTGGATCTGCAGGACCCAGGAAGTTCAGGGCTACCTCTCACTGCAACCTCCATTAGGCAGGCGACAGCAAAGAGCCTTAGGGTTGACTTGTCTAAAGGCTGCACACCAGAACCACTTTGAAAATCATCTTTCAAAGGTAGAGCAGTCAAAGCTAATCCAAAGAAACAACCACCACCAAGCAATTATCCATTGCCCGCTGCATTCAGCCTCCTGCCAAAGGTCTTCAAATCTTAGAGGGAAAAAGAAGAGATGAAGAACGGGGAGACTGGAAAGGAGACACATCTAGCTTCATTCATTCTGTTCAAGTTAACAGCTGCTGCCATTAAGCAATTATTTATTATTTCAATATATTGTTTCAACTTCACTAAAACTCTAATGTGTCTCTAAATAACGTGCCTTTCAGATGAGCAAAGACTGTGTAGAAATCCCAGGAGCAACAGGCTAGATCCTTATGGGGAAGCCAGGTCAAAATGAGACTGAAAGGTCAATATACTCAGATAACCCTCTGCATATAAAAGACACACTTCAGAGAAAACCAGAATTTTACCTACTTGTAAATGGTACAGTCATGCTACTGAAGACAACTGAGTGAGTGCTTATAGTTTATCACAAACCTTTATTTGGAAGGTAACACAAACCAAAAATCTGCAGAATGCAAATGAATTGTGTTAACTGCCCCAGTTGGAGAGTTGTGCATTAGCTGTAACAGTAAAATGAGTTAGTATTAACTAAAGTGTATCCATCCTTTTGTTTGAAAATTTAAAAGTAGCATAGAATGACCTATTTCAGTTCTGTGACTTTCTGAAAGTCAATGCTGGTGGTGATAATTTTAGATAAATAAAACCTTCATTGGTCCTAAGAACTTGGACATTATTCTTTCCTAAGAATTATTCACCCACTACAGCTAAAATGTGGGATTTAGCATCTTCTCGTACAGGATCTCATCTCTCTTCTCCTTTTTTGACGGCATACTATTAAGTTTTATGCTCAAATCCTTCTGTAATTCAACGTGTATAATGAATGTCTTAAAACCTAACCATAAGAAATAAAAATGTATTTGTACTATTCTAATATAAATTGTATCTATAAGAAAAGAAAATGTGTTAAAGATCTTGAAATATTGTTCATAAGTGAAATGAAAATTGACACGTCTGATACTAGACACTTAAAAATTACTTCTTTTGATATTCATTTGTGCCCTTGATTATTAATATAGCTCCCTTTCATGTTGTTTTTTTCTTAGCAAAAAAATAAATATTTAATAAAGTTGATTGACACTGGGGCTGACTGGGATATCATGCCAATAAATTTTGAAAAACCAGCTAACAGCCAGAGTCCTGAGAACCGCAATGTCACTTCATCATTGCAGAAATAAAAGTACATTTTCAATTTTTCATGACGTTTAACCATCCTTTCCTGAACTCAATGAATCTAAAATATGTGGTTTGACAAAAGTAATTAAAGTGTGGACATTTTGAGTTATTTTGATATTTGAAATGCGAGCTTGTCTACCTTCCCACTCCTCATCCGTCAAACTTCTTTTTCTAACTTGAAATGACCTTAAAGTTACTCAGACATAGTAACCTTGAAGGCCAATTTGAAAACTTTGATAGGTTGCCTTTCTTTATTTCAGTAAGATTTTCCTAACAGGTAAAGTAAGATCATGGGCTTGCTCGTTTTAACTGGAAATTGAAGACATGGAGAGAGATCTGGGCTCTTCACTACAAACAGCCTTTCTGCAAATGCAATGCTTCTGAGGATGGCTTAGATATAACCAAGAATTTTCTCCATTGCAGAATTCTTCATTCCAGAAATGTTTCAAAAAAACAGCACAACGCTATATCATTCTTGAAACAATATACATGATCTTACTGATAATTCACGGACAGCCTTGATTAAAAGTGGTATACCAAGGACCCTGTGTATTATTCTGGGTTCTCCAAAGAAGTGGAACCAATACAATATGAATATAAAGTCAGCCTTTTGTATCCCTGGGTTCTACACATGGATTATACCAACTACAGATTGAAAATATTCAGAAAAAAAAGACGGACGGTTGCGTCTGTACTAAACATGTACAGACTTTTTTCCTTATCATTATTCCTTAAACAGTACAGCATAGCAACTATTTACAAAGCATTTATATTGTATTAGGTGTTATAAGTAATCTAGAGATGATTTAAAGTATTTGGGAAGATGTTGTACATCCTATGCAGATACTACACCATTTTACATAAGGGACTTGAACATCCACAGGGTATTGTATCCATGGGAGATCCTAGAACCAATCCCCTCAGGATACCAAGGGATGACTGTATGTATATGTATATGTGTGTGTGTATGTATGTATGTGTGTGTGTGTGTGTGTGTGTGTGTATATGTATATATATATATATATATATATATATATATATATATATATATATATATATATAACCCACACAATTATGAAGGCTGAGAAGTCCAAGGTCTGCAAGCTGGAGAACCATAGAGGCAATGATGTAAGTTAAACTGCCGCCAACTGATTTATCCAGATTAATTCCATCCAGAAGCGTCTTCACAGATACACCCAGAACTAATGTTTAACCCAATATCTGGGCATCCCATGATTCTGGTATGTAAAATCAACCAGCACACCTAATAAGATGTTCACAGTATATTTATAATATCCTATTTTCTTTCAAGTTATCAGTCTGTGGCAACAATACTACTCCAGTTTTTTGATTACCAAATTATTGACTTCATGCCAAGTTCGTGCAAAATGCAATTCTAAATGGTAGCAAGATATAGGCCATGTTTACAATTGTGCAAATATAGATTGTAACTTACAAATAAGAGGTAGCTTGTATATTAAAGAACTAAATTTACTTTCTGTGGAAGTGGCTCTCAAATTATGGCCTTCTGACCAACAGCATCAAGCATCACCTGGGAACTGTTAGATGGCACGTGCTTGGTCTCCACCTCAGACCTGCTGAGGCAGAAACTCTGGTGATGGATCCAGCAATCTGCATTTTAATGAGTGGGTGATTTTGAGGCACACTGAAGTTTGACAGCCACAGCTCTATTGCAGCAGTTCTCAAGGTCTGGCTGCAGGCCCCTAGGGATTCCTGAGATCTTTCCACGATGAGATTCAACTACTTTTATAATAATACTAAGATGCTATTTGCCTTTGATATGGCAAATAGCATGTTCCTTCTGGGAATAAAAGCAAGGGTGAATGGCACTGCTGATGCCTTAACATGGATAAAGGGCAGTGGCACCAAACTATATTAGTAGTCAACATATTTTTCACTAGCACTGGCATGAAATCTTTTTGAAATGCCAGTTTCACTTAAGTAAGTCGTTGATTATACAGAAAAAAATTGATTTTATTGAAACTTGACTTTTGAGTGTGTACTTTCTATTATTTTGTGTGATAAAATGAGAAATATCCATGAAGTGCTTTTGTTGCCAACCAAAGTAAGATAATGGTCTGAATGAAAGGTACTGATGATTTTGTTGGAGCTGCAAGCTGAGCTAGTAGGTTTTTTTCATGGGACAATATTTTTACTTGAAAGGACAACAGACAGTGCATGGTTATCCAGAATTGGGCATTTGGCATACATTTTCTCAAAATAAGTAAAGCGAGGCTGTCATTGCAAAAAAAACGATTGACAGTATGCATTGCCAAATGTGGAGTTTCAAGCAAAAATTAGAATTTTGGACACATGATATTTGCTGCTGTGAGCCTGATAGTCTTCCAGCACTTAAAGAGTTTCCTAATTAGATCAGCGATGATAATGACAAATGTGGTTTTTAAAAAAAACATACATGGATGCATGTCAACTGCAAAATTTAGCAAGTTATGCATAGGTAAAATGTCCAAAGTGCCAGCTAAACCAATGGCTTTTAATGTAACAGTAAATGGAAAGTTTCAGGATATGACTTCAGGTTCCACATTTCACTTGACCTTTCAAAAACAACCACTTTTTGGGTTTTGCTGAAGTATCAAAGAAGAACCTGTACAATTATCCGATAAGGCTAGTGTATTCCTCTCTTTGTAAACCTGATATCTGCATGTGGCCAGATTTTTTTCCCCCTCTCCATAAGCCAAAACAACGTTTCACAATAAATTGAATGCAAAAGCAGATACAAGAATCCAGCTGTCTTCCATGAAGCCAGACATTTAAGGAGATTTGCAAAGTGTAGAACAATGTCATGCTTCTCACTTTGTGTGTGTGTGTGTTGGAAAAGTAATTTTTATCCATATATGTGGTTTATGTTAATATGTAATGTGTTATTATTTCTAAGAGATATAATAAATATATTCACAGTTCCTCCATTTTGAAGTCTAGTATTATAGATATTCATAGTTATAACCCATGTACACAAGAATTCTCTGGCTCTTCAGTAAATTTTACCATCTTTCTAAACGTGCTCTCCCATCAGAGTTATCCCGGTGGCTGTCAGTGACAGGATGGAGGTATTTCCTGCACCCTACCCTCAGCCTCTGTTTCCCACCTGGAAGAGTCCCGCACTATTTTGGAAACCCAGACACACATTCACCTTCTCTGGGAAGACTCCCTTTTAAACTCCCCAAGGCAAGTTGCCCTGATCCTTCTTGGGACTTCTCTGCATTAGGTTCTTACCTTTTATTAGTAAAGAATGCTCTTATTATTATTTTTTTAATGTTACTTTAAGGTCTGTCATATATCTGCAGAACATGCAGGTTTGTTACATAGGTATACATCTACCATGGTGGTTTGCTGCATCTATCAACCCATCATCTAGGTTTTAAGCCCCACTTGCATTAGGTATTTGCCCTAATGCTCTCCCTCCCCTTGCCCTCCAATCCCCAACAGGCCCCAGTGTGTGTTGTTCCCCTCCCTGTGTCCATGTGTTCTCATTGTTCAACTCCCATTTATGAGTGAGAACATGTGGTGTTTGGTTCTCTGTTACTGTATTACTTTGCTGAGAATGATGATTTCCAGCTTCATCCATGTCCCTGTAAAGGACATGAACTCATCCTTTTTTATGGCTGCATAGTATTCCATGGTGTATATATGCCACAGTTTCTTTATACAGTCTGTCATTGATGGGCATTTGGATTGGTTCCAAGTCTTTGCTATTGTCGATAGTGCTGCAGTAAACATACGTGTGCGTGTGTCTTTATAGCAGCACAATTTATAATCCTTTGGGTATATACCCAGCAATGGGATTGCTGAATCAAATAGTATTTCTGGTTCTAGATCCTTGAGGAATTGCCACACTGTCTTCCACAGTGGTTGAACTAATTTACACTTCCACCAACCGTGTAAAAGCGTTCCTATTTCTCCACAGCCTCGCCAGCATCTGTTGTTTCCTGACTTTTTAATAATCGCCATTCTAACTGGTGTGAAATGGTTTCTCATTGTGGTTTTGATTTGCATTTCTCTAATGATCAGTGATGATGAGCTTTATGCAGCCTGCTATTACTTTCAAGGAGTAGAAAGTTTCATTAATAATGGTCTAAACAAATAGAGGTCGATTTTTCTACGATAAACGGGGTACAGAATCTGGGGTTGGGCAGCTGCAAATGATATCATCAATGGCCCAGCTCCTTTTCTCTTTGAGTGCCTCAGTTTTCTACATTCGGGATCTCAGGTTGACTTTCCAGGGGACAGGAGGGGAAAGGTATGGTCGTTCTCCGGTAAGATGTGCCTTCTTACTTGGAAAGGGAATGTTGCTCTGAGAACCTCTGCTTGAACCCTGCTGGCCAGAACTTGGCCATATGACTACCCCAAGCCATGAGGAAAGCTGGAATATTAAGGATTTTTCCTTTCCAGTCATTACAGTAAGGAAGAGGAAAGGGAAAAGGGTTGAAATGGCTTTTGGAGAGCAAATCTGTGGTGCCTGTCACAGGCATCTGTTAGCATCCTCTGCTGCACTACTTCCTCACTGCACTGTGACCTCCTGCACAATGAAGAGCTGCCTAGCTTCTCATCCTTATCCCTGCACCCAGACCAGTGCCTGGCTATGTTGTCTTAGTCACTTCCCCCCATGAATACCCTGGTTTTTTTTTTTTTTAATTTATTTTTTATTTTAATAAGGTTTTGGAGAACAGGTGGTGTTTGGTTACATGAATAAGTTCTTTAGTGAAATACCCTATTCTAAAGTTACAATATTATTCATTACTTTTACCTCTAGCCCTTCCTTTCCCCTGTCTTGCTTATTTTTTAAATAGTAGTTAATATCTAATATACGATAACTATATATCAAATACACACACATATATATACATATGATCCATATGTGTGTGCACGTGTGCATGTGTGTATGTAGAAAGAAATGAAGAATGAGAAAAAAAGAGAAAGGAGAGAAGAGAGAATGAGAGAGAGACAGTTTATTCCATAAATACACCCACTGGAATACCAGATCAATGATTGTAGGACTTCTCTTTGATTTACTGCTATTTTCCTAGCACCTCATTCAATGTATGACATGCAGCAGGTGCTTAAAATGTTTGTTTAATGAGTAAATGGGTAGGTGAACAAATTAATAAAATGAATGTTTATAGAAGGCAAAGAAAGATGAAAGTAATAAAGATGAGAATTAAACAAGGCAGTCTCATAGAAATGAGTCACTTTTTAAAAAATTTATAGACAATTATTGATGGAAAATAGTTTCATAGGAGATGGGAAGTGTGAATCTACCTTCAACTCATTGCTAACTTTTGAATTACATAAGTATATCTTTGTGCTTCTGTCTTTCAGAATACCACATCCATTCAAAGATTTTACAATGAAATAAGATTACATGACACTCTGTAGGTAGTCTTCAGAAGAAATGTTATAAAAGTTCAAAATGCTATCATTATAATTGTTTTATTTTGCTTACATTGCTTTGAATCATGCTAGGCACACAACTGATACTTTGCAATGACTCATGACAAAGTAGGAAACTATCTTTTGAAATCGAAAAGACACGTTTTCTCAAAAATACGTATTTCTGAAAAAATATCCATAATATGAATATTTTATTTCTTTCTTTGGAAGATGCTATTTGAAATTCTGATAATTCACAGAGACCTTTACATGGGCTTGATTTGCTATTATCTGTAGAAAGAGTTTTCTGAGAATAAGACAGCTGCTCTCAGGACAAAGTAATTGTATTAATACTTCATGTTCACAACACAGAATTGCAGTTTTGTCATCTAGAAGTGCAACACTGCTAGTCTACACAAAGCAATGCATTCAATAATCATTTCTAAACTAATATTAATTGTGACTGACAATGCACTGAGAGAAGAAACTATTTAAGAAATTCCAAGAAGTAATGTTTGCTTTCTACATTCTTTTAAACAAATAAAATATGTAAAAGTGCTTAACTCCTAGGTTGAGTCTTATGCAAGAAATTCCAAATGCCAAGCAAGAAATTTTTTTATTAATCTTTGTAACAGATGGCTGGCAGACAATGTTATTTTACTGTTCCAGATGAGGAAACAGAAACAAAGGCACCTGCAGATATGGAGTCCGTTCTAGACTAGCAGTGATAGTCACTTGGGATTCACATGTCATCCTCTATTTTGAAAATCTATTACACAATTTCATTAGAATGGCTCTACCTTTTAAAATCATTATTATTAATATTTATTTTCACAAACTTCTAAAGTTGTTGTCATTTTCTCATGCATCTCAAAGATTTTGGCTCAAAGTAGCCCGAAAAGCTTTTGGATTAAGTCTCGGAAACATAAACTGATATGCTTTTAGTTTTATATGATTCTGTGAAAACTTAAAAATAAAATCCTGTATTGATATTTTATTCTATTGTTTATTTTTTTAGAGCCAGAGTCTCGCTCTGTCCCCCAGGCTACAGTGCAAGCGGCTTAATCATAACTCACTGAAACCCCACACTCCTGGCCTCAAGTGATCCTCCTGCCTCAGCCTGCTGAGTAGCTAGGACTGCAGGTGCACCACCACACCCGGCTAACTTTTTAAATCTTTTTTGTAGAAACAGTCTTGCTGTGTGGCCCAGGCTGGTCTTAAACTCCTGGCCTCGAATGATCCTCCCACCTCTACTCCCAAAGCACTGGTATTACAGGTAAGAGCCATGGCACTTGGCTTCTGTCTTTACGAAAATAGGCCATTTGATTTGGCATTTCCACATAACCATTAATGTTTGGTGAAACGTGAGGTTGTAGGTAGGTTCTGTTGAAACATCAGGACTTAATTACGCCTGTTGTATCAATCAATGAATAAATGTGAAGCCAGAGGTGACAACAATTGAGTAGGAAGTTAAGTGTTTTAAAATAATTTCTAGGACTTTGTGATGTAAATATTTGCATGTAATCCAATACAAATGTCAATAACATGTTTGAGGATAATGATACAGAGGACAATTTTCTATAGGAATAAAACAAAGGAAAGAATTTTGACAAAAGAAAGAACTCATTTGAAAAAATGCCCAAGCCTCTGATTCAAGTCAACAGGGGAATTTTGTTACAATACCCAGAACGGCACCTGCCTCACATGAGAAGCCTGCTGCAGTCATGTAAAGAAGGTAACCATGGCAAGAAACTGCTTGTTTCCATGCATAATTGATTTAACTTAGAGGCTGGCACAGGCCCTAGAGGAAGCCCTAATGATGTGCTGTTCAAAACCAGAAAGATGTGAGAGGCAAGTGCTGGTGCTAAGATTTCCTTCAAGGCTCTGAAAGCTGGAAGCGAGACAGAGATCTCCTGCAGAGAATCTCTCCTCACCCATACCTGAAACACGTGCTGGCCCTGATTCCTTTAAACATCAGAAATCGGGTCTCAAGGCTCTGGGCGTCCAAGTGGTGTGAGCGGGTCATGCCATCCTGGAGTCCAGCTAGAACACAGGAAAGAAGGCTGAGTTCCGCAGGTACTCTTGCCAGACCCTGAGTTTATTCTGCTCCGATCCTGATGCACACAGGGGAACAAAGCTGTGCCACTGTGGAGGCCCAGAGTTTCTGCCATTCCTTTGGCAAATGGGTGAAGAACACTTTTTGAATGCTTGATGTAATGTTCATACACAAGGAGAGAGGCCTGCTGCTGGATTTTAACGGATCATCTCAGCTGGCATCTCATTTCCAATACTGGTGAGTACTTAACACATATGAATGACAATGGGGATATTTGCTATTAAAAGTAGAATTCTTTTAATTAGAATTTTTTATCCTCGAGTCTCCCCGTTTATGAACCCTTGTGATAGATGTAGCTTCTTTTAGATAATTGCTTGGGATGAATGAATACCCCAGTATTTATTTAGCAAGGATGTCAATGAATTATGAATGGAAGCAAACAGTTCCATTGGGCGAGCACTCTAATTAATAAAGCCAGCTTTTGATGGCTTTGTGTATGCAAGAGTGATAGCAGGGCTCTGTAGCAATGTAACCAATGCAGGTAATAGATGTTAGAGGTATTCATGGAAATAGAACAAGACACAGGGGAGGCGAGCTGGCTGAACTCGGGAACAACCCCCTTTAATTCTCTGAATGTCTTTTCTCCCTTCCTCACCATAAAGTCCTGGACCGTATCAATGCCTCTGTGTAAAACAGCCTTTTCCCTGTGATCTGGTGGTTTAATCTCCAGCATTCCCTCACAAGGACTTAACACATTATTTCCCCTGGAAACATTTTTTAGAAGTAAATATTCTTAAACTACAAACAGGGCCAATAGACAGCCAGTGTGCACGTGTTACACACCAACTGAAAAAATATCCGAACTTCTCCATACTTCTTGGTACACAGCAGCTGCTTGTAGCCACTAAGTCCCCGACTTAGGATCATGGAACCTCACCACTAACAAGCAACTGGAGTGAGTGTCTGGCCCCACAAGTGATCTTTAGGTCCAGCTCCAAATATCAGTCTGGCCTGTCTTTTTATGGGAACTTTCCTGTAGTTTACTAGTTGTTAAGTATTTGTAATATGAGTTCTGGTGCTCCTTTCCATCTTACCTACTGCCAAATTTTAAATGCCTACGTTTAACTGATGATAGTTTCAAATGACAGTTGTTGACTGCAAGTGTTCCATGGCATCTTTTTATTTTTTGTGCACCGGGCAGTCCTGGGAAGAAGGGTGAAAGGCAGGATAGAATCATGGCCATGAAGTATGTTAAATCCTGGTCTGGCAGAAATATGAAGCAACACTAAGTCTCTTGGTGTGTTGAATAGTGTTCTTTTTAATCAGTTACACTGAGCATGATCATGTTGCTGAGTGCTTTGGTAAATGCATGCTTTATGTCACTTAATCCTCACCACACTCATATGAGTTAAAGCATTATTATGCCCATTTTACAGATGAGTACAATAGTTTTGCCTCTTTTCAATGGAACAAGAGATGTTCTTCATATTTTAAGATGGCACCCAAGATTCTTCCCCACTCATATACATTTCCCATTCAACCTGTTCCCTTTGAGGATGGGCAGGTCCCATAAATATAGTGAAATATTCTTATTATTAGTGTGTATTATCTGACAATGGAGAAGGGATTTGCAAATGTTATCAAGATTTCTAATTAGTCAAATTTAAGCTAACGAAAGGGAGATTAATCTGCAAAAGTCTAGAGATCAGAGTCTGAAGGTATCAGAGAGACTCAAAGCAGCAGCAAACATTCTCCTATTGGCCTTGAAGAAGCAAACTGCCTTGGTGTGGAGAAGGCTACATGGTAGGGAATGGCTGGCAGCCTTTAGGAGCTGGGGACTGCAGTCATACAACCACAACAACCTGGATCCTGCCAGCAACCAGGGAGGACTCCAAGCCACTGATGAGAGCACAGGCCAACCCAACACCCCGATTCTCACCCCGATGAGAAGTTGAGAAGGAATCTAACCATCCTGGTCTATACTTCAGACCCATGGAAATTGTGAGAAAAATAAATGTGTGTTGTTTTGAGTGCTAAGTTTGTGAAAATTTGTTGTGCAGAAGTAGATATCTATTATATGAGACTTCTGAACATTTCAGAGGTTATGTATGAATACAAAGAGACAGTTCATCGGAAATAGATCAAGTAGCTTTTAACCTGCATAATAGTAGGTGATTTTGCAGACGGAAATCTGTATTAGCCCAATGTTCAATCCATACTAGATGTTAATTAGTTAATAGACTAACCGATGCCAAGATTTTAACCTAAACATTAATCAACAGAAACTCAGGCTTAAATTCAATACGGCAAATATTTGATGCCAACTGCTTGTCAATCAGTGAACTAAATAACGTTGGAATTTCAGTAGCCAAAAAAGAAATGGAATAGTCATGGGTTCCATGGGGTATTAAAAACAATGTAACTATTTGTTATAGTTAATTTAGTATAAACTTAGTCAAAATAAATCTTGAGAAGCAATGTAGGTAGGAACATTTTCACCTTCCTTGTCTCATAAGTCAGTGAGTCTACATTGGGTTACACTGTTATTTGTTTTGGGCAACCTGAAAGGAGGCGAAAGATAACTGAGTCTTTCCATTTTGATTCTACATGGCTGTACATCATCTATTTAGGATGGTTTAAATAATTATGTTCTTCTAAACTACCATAATGAACATAAAAGAGCACCCCAAATATGGGAACAAGAATTGTCCAATGTTGATGATTCAACAGATCCATTAAATTTGATCTGGCTTGAATCTTTAACATGTGATATTGACCACTGTCTGTCATTACAAGGAACCCATAGGTGAAGTTTGAACTTGCTGAATTCAGAAACTTGGAGAAGAACCTCTGACCTCCAAGACGGCATTGTAAATCCAGTCACTCATAGCTCAAGCATGTGTCTCCTTTCAAGACTTACAGACAAATCCTTTCTCTCCATAGCAAATGTGGATGTGAGATTGTTCACCTTCAGCTCCAATATGACTTGTTTTGGGGTCCTGTCCACCGGAACTCATGTGGTACCTTTCTTTGACCTCACCTAAGACAATTTGATGATGCACAAGTATCATCTTCTGTCAATGGTTTAGAAATAAATGGGGTAAGACACTTCTTTCCAACCTTGCTACCAAACCAGGTCCTGTTTGAGACTGGAAGTGGAGACCTGTTCATAATTACACTTAGACAGCAGGAATAAGCCATGACTATGTAGAGCATATTTGATTATATTGTCACCCTAGTTATGAGGATAATTGATCTCAGCAAAATTCTGTCACACTTGCAAATTTGAGGGCAAATAAGTTGCACAAACAACCTGTTATGTGAGTTGTGAAGTCCCAGCTCTTCCTTCTTTGGTGATCTGAAAAACCTTGCACTGACACTTCATCTGGGGCAAACATAGTAGTGTTGCCAGGGAAGGCTTCATATGACCAACTATGAGAGTCAGGTGACTGAATCCTCTGATTAGAGACAGAGCAGGGGATGGTTCCAGGTTTACTTCCTGGGATGTCATAGGGTCTCCTTGATTCTTAGAACCTGTTCATGAAAGTCTGGGAGTAACTTGGAAACACTTGAGGCAACCTACAGGACTTGAGTACAAATTGAATCATGTCCCCCAGGAAAGAAAGGTTGAAATCTTAAACCCAATACATGAGAATGTGGCCTTATTTAGAGTAGAATTTTTACTGAAGTAACTAAGTTAAAATGGGGTCACTGGGGTAGGCCTTCATCCAATATGACTGGTATTCTTATTTAACAAGGGGAAATTTGGAGACTGAGAAAGACACACAAACACAAGGAGAATGCCATACAAAGACAAAGGTAGAGACTGGGGTGATGCCTCTGCAAGACAAAAAAAATGCCAGAGATGCTCAGTGAGCCACCAGAGAAGCTAGGGAAAAGGCCTGGAACAGATTCTTCCTCACTGCCTTCAGAAAAAACCAACCCCACAGACACCTTAAAATAGTGGCTTCACATAAGAGAAAATCATTTTCTCACAGTTCTGGAGACCGGATATCTGAAATCAAGGTGTCTGCAAAGCATGAGGTCTCTGAAATTTCTAGGGAAACCCCTTCCTTGACTCATGCTAACTTCTGATTGTTAGCACGAGATTGTTTTAATTAGAGATCGCTTTTTGTGTTCCTTGGCTTACAGCTGAACCACTCCAATTTCTACCTTTGTGTTAACATGGTATCTTCCCTCTGTGTGTGTGTGTGTGTGTGTGTGTGTGTGTCTGGTGTCCTCTCCTTTCTAATAAGGACACAGTCATTGAACTTAGGGTCCAACCTAATCCAATATGACGTCATCTTAACTAATGACATCTGCAGAGATCTCAGTTCTAAGTGAGGTCACATTCTGAGGTTCCAGGTGGACATGAATTTTGGGAGGATATTATCTATTTAGGTGGTTTTCAGATTTGTGCTAATGAAATCAACACTCTAGTGAATTTCTATCTTTGTATGCAAATCTAATACATCACATTATTTCCTTTAGACATTGTGGGTACATAGGTACACGAAGATGTAATATACTAACATATATGGCTAAATATTCATGCAAATAAATTTTAGAAATTTATTCTCTCATAAGCAGTTGAAAAGTTAGCCTCTTTTAATTGAAAGGGACAGTTGCGCATTCAAGTGTCTTAAGAACTAGGAATGGAGTGAGGGTATTATAAAGACACATTTGGAAGGGAGTTGTATTAGGTTGTTCCTGGATTGCTATAAAGAAATGCTTGAGGCTGGGCATGGTGGCTCACAACTGTAATCCCAGCACTTTGGGAGGCCAAGGCAGGCAGATTACGTGAGGTGAAGCATTTGAAACTAGCCTGACCAACATGGCAAAACCTCATCTTCACTAAAAATACAAAAATTAGCTGAGCATGGTGGTGTACACCTATAGTTCCAGCTACTCGGAAGGCTGAGTCAGGAGAATCGCTTGAACCCAGGAGGCAGAGGTTGCAGTGAGCTGAGATCGTGCCACTGCACTCAAGCCTGTGTGACAGAGCAAGACTCCATCTCAAAAGGAAAGAAAGAAAGAAAGAAAGAAAGAAAGAAAGAAAGAAAGAAAGAAAGAAAGAAAGAAAGAAAGAAAGAAAGGGAAAGGAAAGGAAAGGAAAGGAAAGGAAAGGAAAGGAAAGGAAAGGAAAGGAAAGGAAAGGAAAGGAAAGGAAAGGAAAGGAAAGGAAAGGAGAGGAGAAAAGGAAAGGAAAGGAAAGGAAAGGAAAGGAAAGGAAAGGAAAGGAAAGGAAAGGAAAGGAAAGGAAGAAGAAAGAGAGAGAGAGAAGGAAGGAAGAAAGGAAGGAAGAAAGGAAAGAAGGAAAGAAAGAAGGAGGGAGGGAGGGGTGGGGGAAGAAGGAAGGAAGGAAGGAAGGAAGGAAGGAAGGAAGGAAGGAAGGAAGGAAGGGAGGAAGGAAAGAAGACTTGAGACTGGGTAATTTCAAAAAGAAAAATGTTTAATTGACTCACAGTTACACAGGCTGTACAGGAGGCATAGCTGAGGAGGCCTCGGGAAATGTACCATAATAGCAGAAGATGAAGGGAGAGCCAGCACTTCACATGGCCAGAGCGAGAGGAAGAGGTGGGGAGGTGCTACACACTTTTAAACAACCAGATCTTGTGAGAACTGACTCACTATCATGAGAACAGCATCAGTGGGGAAATCCACCCCCATGATCCAATCACCTCCCACCAGGTCCCACCTTCAACATTGGGGATTACAGTTTGACATGAGATTTGGGTGGGTACGCAGACCCAAATTATGTCAGGAGCCTGGAGAAAACCAAACTGTTACAGAACAGAAATTATGGGGCCATCAAGAAACTGTTCTCAGCAATCCCAACGTTGAAATCAAAAGTTTGTAAGTATTTTTGGATTTTCATTATGTTTCTCCACTGTGAATATGATTCTGTTATTCTCTGCATTCACTTTTCCAGATATGCTCATTTCTACTTTATCTGCCGCTGGTTACATAGTGTTTTCACTGTGTCTGTATGTTTCTTTATCCTTCCTTTATGGTTTTCACTTCTTTAGATTTTGGCCTTATGACAGCTTTTGGACTTACCAGGACAGCTGCTGGATAACATGGAAGGAGAGTCTACTCTATCTACTCTACTCTACTCTACTCTACTGTATCTATATTGGCCTTTACTTCTTCTTTGTAAAGGATATTATCCATGCACAGGCTCCAAACGCCATATATATGAATAACAAATCACTTGTCCCACTTTCTAGATCATTATGTCTCACTGACTACAACACATACAGCCAGTTACAGTCTTGTAGGATCAGAGTAGAATTAACTTTTTTTCATCTTAAATCATGTTCTGCCTTCTATATTCTAGACCTTAATTGATAACCTCATTGTCATCTAACCTTCCAAACTAGAAGATTTGCAACCTTCTATAACAACTAAATTTCCTCGATTCTCCAGTGGGTTTTCAAATTGTAGCACTCCATCCCACTTATTCTAATATTGATGTGACCCTGTTATTTTTCCCATGAACTACTAAAACAGTCTCCTTCAAGTTTTTCTGACAGTAACTTTGTCCTGACTTCCAATCATGCATAACTCAACTCTTTTATTCAATATCATTGTTAAAATAATCCTTAAAAAATAATTGGTCAAGAAACTCCCATGCCTATTCTATTCTGTTGACTGTCCAAAATATAAAATACAAATAATTCTGTGCAACAAAGACCTTTAACTCAGCTCCTTTCTACAGTTCCTTCTGGCACCTTTGTCCAACCTCATTTCTACTACATCCCCTAGCGTGTCAGCTTCTCTTACAACTGACGAATGCTTGTAGCAACTCAGATGACCCTTCTTGCCCTTCTCGTACCCTTCCTCACTGGGGAAACACCTATGAAGACTCAGTACAAATTTTACCTCCCTCATGGAGCCTTCCCTGACCTGATGGCAGAAGTATTTGGTTACTCTCTGCTTTCAATAGCACTGTACATATATACCCATATGAAAAGACCATGCTATACCCTAATGTATTTCTCACACCTATCTCTCCCATTTAATTTTAAGCTCCCCGAGATCATTTCACATTTTCCTCTGTATCTCTAACTATTAGCATGATACCTATCACAGAGCAAAAACTTTGGAAATATTTGATAAATGATTGGACAACTAAAATAACAAAATATTTCGTATATATCTGTAATTTCTATATGACAATATGTATGATGATAAAAATTTAAAGACATGTGTGCGTAACTAACCTCACTATTTCTATCTGAGTGCTATCTGGGTTGTATAATTGTATGGACATAGGGTTCAGGAGTAACCATAAACAAGAGGCACATCTCTACCTCCTCAAGAGCAGGCAGCAGAGCAAAGCTTTGCAGCAACAAGAGAAGGGTCAGGTTTCATAAGTACTTGAGAAGATTACTTGGTATTTGATGCCATGGCAGGATCTGAGATGCTACGCAAGGCCTGCAGCTACTTACATTTAAAAATGAGGAAATGCCTAAACAGGATTAATCAACTTTTCACATGTCAAAGCTTTCTTATAACTCATTAACGATATTTTAACACACATGCAATTAATGCATGTATTACCTCATTTAAAGTCTAAATTTGAAGGCTTCTTTTACAATGAGACGTGGACCAAGTAAATTATAATGAGGCCTCATTTGGGAGGAATGGTTGCAGCCCTGGCAATCATTTAGTGATTGACGTTTAAGTCCTGTGGAGCATTTTCCAAGGTTACGCGCTGTTGCAGCTGAAGGGGAACAGCGATACACAAGGCAGACAAGATCTCTGCCCTCATGGAGCTTTCATTCTGGTGTCAGACAGACGATAGAGAAGCAAAACATAAGTGATTTCAGACAGGGCAAACCTATAAAGAGAGTAAACAGGATGAGGAACCAAAGAGGACAGAGGGTGGGTTCTGGGCACACTGAATAGGCCGGGCAGTCTCCTTGAAATGGAGGTATAGGGACAGAACTCTGGATGGCAAGATGGGGCCATCCATGAAGAGATCTTGGAAAAGGGCATTCCAGGCAGAGAGAGCAGTAAGTTGAAAGTCTAGAAACAGCCCAGCATCCTCTGGACCAGAAAGAAGGCCAGTGTAGCTGCAGCAGCTTCAGGGGACAAGGTTGTGCATGAGATGAGGTGGGAGAGTCAGCCACATGCCAGACCACAGGGCTTGGAAACACAGCTGGTGAGGCTCTTGGCGCACATGGGGAAGACCAAAACTGCACTCTGTATTCACACTTCGACAGTATGCCCTGGGAACGTTAGCTCTAGGAAGGCAGAAACCCAGTCCAGCATTGAATAGTTGCTCTGCAAATGTTTGTTGAATGACTGAATGAGATTGGAGATGGCAGAAGTTCGAGTTGTGTTTAGATGTGTTAAATCTCGGATGACTTTTAGGAATTCAGTGGCAATGATAAGCTCTAAAATACACAGTACTTACTATGGACCAAGCATGTTTTAAATGTATTACGTGTATTAACTTATTTAATCTTCCTAACACAAAAGAGATAAATATTATTGTGTCAATTAAAAATGAGGACACTGAGTCATAGCAAGTAATTTTGGCACCTCTAACCCCTCTGTTATGCTGACACCCTTCGGAAGGCCTTGGAGACAGTTGGGTATATGAGTGTAGAACAGAGAGTGGTTGTCAGCATAAAGATGCAAGTCAGCCCAAGAGGCCTAAGGAAAAACCAGGGGTGCAGGTGTAGCTGGAGAAGCGCCACAGGACCCGGCAGAAAGGGAGCCTCCAGCCCCACCAACTGCACAGTGGAAGCATTTCACATGCATCTCATTTAATCTGCAAATAATTTGATGAGGTAGTTACTTTATCCAGGTTTTACAGATGAATAAAACTAACATTCAGGAGATTAAATACTTGACCAAAGCCAGATGGTTAGTGAACAGCAGGAGCTGGAATTCAAACCCTGGGGAGTCTCACTCCTGGCAGAACTGAACAAAACCAGAATGGTTTATTATTCAGTGAAAATTGAAGACATGAGAAATGCTCTTTAGTTTTGTTTTTTGTTTTTTTTTTCCAAGAATCTTGGACTAGACTAAGAATAGGAGTGTCCCGTGTTTTCCTGGGGTAACAATAACAGGATCCCTGGCTCAGGCTCCAGCTGGAGCATTGAGAGATTTTCTCAAATCCCTGAAGTCCCTCCCAGGTTGGACTGAGATGTGGATTTACTATAGGGTTATATGAAGGGCCATCCGGGGCACCATGGTGAGGTTTCACTTCCCCTGAAAACCATGTGGCTCTCTGGCAGCTGTCCCTTTCCTGTAACTGCACCCCAGAAGTAGGCAGGGTCAGCTTTCTGCTGCTGGCATTGACTGCACTGTCCACAGTGCCCCCATTCCTGTTCTCCTACACTGCTGGCCCCTCATGGGAGGATTAGAGGAGGGGAGATACTGTCCTTCAGTTCTGCTTCATTCTGTCCACGGGGCACCAGGCATTGCTTTTCCATGCTATGGAATATTTGAGAGATTTTATCTATACACCTCTTCTCTCTTTACTCACTCTCTACCAAGCTTTTCTCATCCTAGGAGCCTAGTGTGGCTTCATCAGCCTTGGGCTGAAAATTGACCTGAATGATAGCGAGTTTCTCAAAATCACCTCTCTACTTCTTTCTTTCACTCTAACCACGACGCATAGCTGTTGTGTGCAGGGAGTCTCATCAACCCCCTCTCCACTTTGGTGAGTGGTTTTCCATACAATATGCAAATAGATCTGTGTAGGTTCTGGCCCTTCAGACTTATGTGGATGTGTCTGAGTCACATGACATACAGAACTTAGACTCCCTCCCATGGAAACACCCATATTTCCCAAATTCTTGGTTTCAACTGTTGATGTATTCCTTGAGTATGTGATTGCCTATTTGTGTTGAGTTTCCCCTTTCTCATTTGCTTACTGCTGTATCAAAGTGGTATTTTTGAACTTACAAAGACCCATCTGAAAATGAAGAGCAAGGGCACAAAAGGCAAGGAAGAAAAATAAGTTCCCAATTTTGTAGACACTAAAATCTCTCTCACTTTCTTTACGGAATACTAAAAAGGGGGTGTGTATGGAGAGTCAAATTCACCAGTCTGACATTTCCAAATCTCCAAGGAGTGAGTAGTTGAAAGGCACACTCAATATTATAATTTCTTTGTTTTGCAATTTTCAATGTGTACATTTCAAAGGACACTAAAGAAGAATTTTCTGTTTACCAGAGTAGTAGTAATGGTAGTTTTTTCAAAGTAAAAACAAACATAAAATCCTGTCTGGTGTCTATGGTAACAGGGACCTGACTGCACTTGGAGAATCCACACCAAGACGGCACAGTTTCTACAGGCTAAAGCATACAAAAAACCAAGTACTTTTACATTTGAAATAATTCAGATAAATCATCACAGTTACCAAAGGCATGTATTTGTTCGACATTGTTTGAGTAAATCTAGAGTGTAACCTGGGATGTACGCCGCTCTGTTTGCAAAACCCCTGCGTAAGTCCACTCTCACACTGCTATAAAGATACTACCTGAGACTGGGTAATTTATAAAGAAAAGAAGTTTAATTGACTCACAGTTCCACGTGGCTGTGGAGGCCTCAGGAAACTTACAATCATGGTGGAAGGGGAAAGGGGAAAGGGGAAAGAAGCACCTTCTTCACAAGGTGGCAGGTGAGAGAGAGAGGAGGAATTGCCACAAACTTTAAAACCATCAGATCTTGTGAGAACTCCCTCACCATCATGAGAACAGCATGGGGGAAACTGCCTCCATGATCCAATCACCTCCCACCAGGTCCCTCCCCTGACACATGGTGATCACAGTCGGAAATGAGATTTGGGTGGAGACACAGACCAAAGCATATCATCTCTTTTCCCCCAAATAAATAATACGTTTTTTCTTTTCTTCATGTCTTCCTTGGAAACGACCATATAAGAATTTCCACTCAGAAGACAATTCTTTCCTGTCAAGGAAAATATCTTTTTCCTCCATTCTCAGAACATCTTACTCCTTATCATTAAGCTGGATACCCTCAAAGACTACAGTACAAAGTGAAACCATCTGATTGCCTGTCTTCCAAAGAACAGCTTGATAAAAATAACAGATTTAGGCACTCCACCCTGTTGCTCTGTCTACATGACACTAAACAACCCTGTTGGTTAATCTATTTGCTGAATCAATTGGTTGTACCTTTTACAAAATGGCAGGGGCATCACAAACTGCTGTGAAGGAGGTGGTGTGGCAAGCCTGGTCTCCAGCTAAAGTAACTGGTAAACTAACTAGAATACCTCCTGCAGCCTACAACTCAAAGTGCAAGGAACTATTTTAACACAGCACTAGGTAAGACTAAGAACAACAGGTTTTCCATCCCTACATTGTCCCCTTCTCCAAATCTTCTTCACAATAAAAATCCAAAGTAATTTTACCTCCTCCAGAAAAATTTCCTCCAAATATGTCTTCATAGATCTCTTCCTTCATGTTTCTTATTTATTTTAAAAATTGTTCCTAATACCAATACTTGAATGCTGCCTCATATTATTTATAGCAGCTTTATGTACATTATTTCTTCTCGGTATTTTCTTCTGTGTAGAAATATTGATTTTAATAGTCACCTCAGGCCACTGCCCTCCCTCCCTATGATATCTAGCCTCATGGCAAAAAAAATGATTGTTATTATTCAATAAATAATTGCATTAAATTATGACTCTTTAAATTCATAACTTGCCCTTTGTCCTTAGGCTGTGTAATTACCAAAACTTGTGTATCTTTCAATGAAACATGCACGTGCTCCATTTTCTAGAATTCCTGAATCTTGGCTAATGAATTATCCTCATCAACATCCCACCTCTAAAGTGTTTCTGGTATTTCATCAAAGAGTAAACTCAGGAATTTTCAAGGTCCAGTGCACTACATTTATTTTCTTTAACTCTCTATGCATTGCAACTTCATCGCATAATTCTGCTTTTCTTGAAATACACACATTCTACATGGATTACATTATTTTGACATTTGGCTCACCTTTGATGGGAGGGTTGTTTTAGAAACTTCTTTTATATTTTAACCACACATGCACCCCACACTTTGGGTTCTATTGAAAAAATTTACTGAAACATTTTATTAACACCTTTTAATCTCGTTTGTATATTTTGCATATTTCCCATTAAGGGTTTCACAATTCTTTATTGATGATGCTCCATTATGTCAATTTGCAAGAAGTTTCCGTTATTTCAAATGTCTTTGGTCTGGTTAATGGCGTCTTCACTGAGCTCAGTCTCAGTTCCATGTATAAGTCCTACAGTATCTCTTTTAGTTCTTAGTATTGACTGGTCTGTTAAGTTTAGCTTGACACTAAACTTAACAGCTCTTAGATCATTTGTAAAACAATAGAATTTTTTCCTTTTTTTTTTTTTTTTTTTTTTTGAGACAGAGTTTGGCTCTGTCACCCAGGCTGGAGTGCAGTGGTACAATCTCAGCTCACTGCAACCTCCACCTCCTGGGTTCAAGTGATTCTCCTGGCTCAGCTTCCTGAGTAGCTGGGATTACAGGCACATGCTGCCGTGCCCCACTAATTTTTGTATTTTTTGTACAGACGAGGTTTCACCATGTTGGTCAAGCTGGTCTCGACCTCCTGACCTTGTGGTCCAACCACCTTGGCCTCCAAAAGTGCTGAGATTACAGGCCTGAGCCACCGAGCCTGGCCTAGAATTTGTTTCTTATAGATAAATCATGTGATGGTTAATACTAGGTGTCAACTTGATTAGATTGAATGACGCCTAGATGGCTGGTGAAGTAGTAGTTTTGGGTGTGTCTATGAGGGTGTTGGCAAAGGAGATGGGCATTTGAGTCGGTGGACTAGGAGAGGAAGACTCACCTTCAATGTGGTCAGCGCCATTCAATTGGCTGCTAGTGGGGCCAGAACAAAGCAGGCAAAGGAAGGTGGGACAAGGTTGCTTGCTGGGTCTTCTGGCTTCCTTCCTTTTCTGTGCTGGATGCTTCTTCCTGCTCCTCCTGCTCTTGGACATCAGACTTCAGGTTCTTCGGCCTTTGGACTCTGGGACTTTATACCAGTGGTTTGCCAAAGCTTTCAGGCCTTTGACTGCACTGAAGGCTGAAAGTTGCACTGTTGGCTTCTCTCCTTTTTGTGGGTTTCTGACTGGGACTAAGCCACTACTGGCTTCTTCTTTCCCCAGCTTGCAGATGACCTGGAATGGGACTTCACCCTGTGATCATGTGAATCAATTCTCCTTAAAAAGCTCCCTTTCGGGAGGGATTGCATTGGGAGTTATACCTGATGTAAATGACGAGTTGATGGGTGCAGCACACCAACATGGCACAAGTATACATATGTAACAAACCTGCACGTTATGCACATGTACCCTACAACTTAAAGTATAATAATAATAAATAAATTAAAAAAAAAAAAAAAAAAAAGCTCCCTTTCATACGTACATCTACCCTATTAGTTCTGTCCCTCTGGAAAACCCTGACTTATAAAAGCCATAATCGAGGTTCTTGGCCCTGGATTGTTATATTCCTTAGACACTGTAATCAGAATTTTGAGTTTGTGGATACGTTATTTTTCTAGTTGTACACGGTGTCTTTAACAAATCCTCAAAAAATTTCCTGACCCCAAAAGAAGAATGAAAATTCTAGAAATAGGTACTGAACCAGGAAAAGAAGCAAGGAAAGCTCTGAGATTTTTGAAATTTCTACTGATACAATATGGTTTGGATTTGTGTCCTTGCCCAAATCTCATGGTGAATTGTAATTCCCAGTGTTGGAGAAGAGGCCTAGTAGGACGTGATTGGATTGTGGGTGTGGATGTCCCCCTTGCTGTTCTCATGATGGTGAGTGAGTGCTCATGAGATCGGGCTGTTTAAAAGCATGTAGCACCTCCCCCTTCTCTCTCTTCCTCCTGCTCTGACCATTAAGACACGCCCACTTCCCCTTCCTTTTTGCCTTCCACCAAGATTGAAAGTTTCCTGTGGCCTCCCCAGTCATGTTTCCTATACAGCCCATGGAACCTTGAGCCAACTAAACCTTTTTTCTTTGTAAATTAGCCAGTCTTAGGTAGTTCTTTATAGCAATGTGAGAAAGAACTAATATATGATATTTTTATATGCTGTGTTGACAGATGTGGCCTGCCTTGGTAACAATGTAAAAACATCTAATTTATAAATTAGCATAAATATATAGTTGTTTCTGAGAGATCACAGAAACAATTGACTCTGATCCCTCCTGGCTTAATCTGACATATTCTAAATTGGGATGAAGAAAAATAGGAAGAAAGAAGATAGGACTTAAATATGAACAGAAGTTAAAACAAGAAATTTGGACCTCTTCCAGTAAATTTACATTATGACATTAGAATGGTTGTAGTGCTATAACTTTGTTCTTTAACACAAAAATGCTGTAACTTTCTGACATCATACATTCATGTGTAAAGTCCAGAAATAAAGATAGAAGTGATTTTCCTTTTATCTGCCTTTCCCACCCCAATAACAAGTGTAATTAAGAGTTCTAAAAGAAGGCATGGTACAGACCAAAATAAACAAAAAATATTGTTAGCCCTTTAGAAAGAAAGCAAAGAAAAACATGAGATTATCCTTCCTAAAATCTTTTAACCTCACTGGGACTCAGACTCACATTTTATCATAGACGAGGGAATTAAGCTAGATGTTCTCTATGGTTGCTTTCAACTCTAAAATCCTTGGATTTGTGTGATCTTATGGTTTCATTATTTTCATTTCCAGTTTCAATAAGCAATTTCATCTTCAGCCTGCTGAGAAATTCACAGCCTGTGTTCTCCTGCCACAACCCTGTGGGGCCCGTGTACTGTGCACACCCCGAGGGGCACCTCCCTCTCCGCTAGCAGAGAACCACCAGAGGGTTGATTTCAGGGATGGGGTTTGCAAACAGACATGCACACACGCACAAGGGAGCCTCCCTGTGACATGCCAAAGCGGCTGCAGGTGTGTTCCTCTCTCCCCTGTCCTTGCTAGTTGAAACCAGTGGGAACGAAGTGTGGGATTTAGTACCGTGATTGAAAATGGAAGTCGTCACGTGCCCATCTGGGGAATAACATGATGCTGGAACAACTGAGAGTAGTGGAGCAGCCTGACGTGACGAGACAGGCCAGTGCAGTCTGGAGATCCATGCTTACCAATTAAGCAGGCAATTACTGAAGTCGTTTTCTCCTGTCTGAGTATGAAGTGATCACAGGAGACACAGGCAGGGCAAGAGTGGAAAAGCCTGCTCAGAGACACAGGATTTAATTTGGGGACATCAGACAAGTATTTTGGAAAGTATCCCTTTACCCTGTAGTGATGCACAATAAATGAACAGCCAGCAAATGCCTCCCCTCCCGATTGCTCAGAACACATAGAATACTTATGCCTGTATTTAAAAGATAGTCCAAGCATTTCTGTGGTTATTAGTGTTGCTGGGGAAACAACAGTCAAGAAATGTACTGCCTCAAGAAAAAAATAAGTAAGTGACTAAGTCCTAGTTACAGGGTTATAAGAGGAAACACACACATTTATGGGAGAAGCACTAGCTAATTTTAAGAAACTAGAGAGTGGTGGATGGGAGAATGTAAGGGGAGACATAAACTAATTTGCAACAATAAATGGCGATGCATTTTTCTCCCTCTTTCTGAACTAGTCTGCACCTAACCAAATTATTTAACTTCCTTCTGGCTCTGCCTCCTGGCAAGTAAAGTAGAAGTAATAGTGTTGACCACTCTGTAACTTCTTTACAGGAGTGTTATGAAAAAAAAACAGAAATTATTCAGTAACCACAAAGGTGTTTAAGATTCACAAGTGAATATTCCTTTTGGGTTATTAATAAGAGTGACTGCACTATCCCGTAGAGAATACAAATAAGGAATCACAGCCTACTACAGTTTTTCCTGGAATCAGACACCGTGAACGTTAAGTACAGACTGAATAATCTTGTGCTACTTTTCTCTGCCCAGAAAAAGGAGAAACTTCTCCCAGACACAGTCTTCCCTCCTCTAGCCTCAGCTTTCTAGACATGGTTAAAGTAGAATCTTTCTATACAAATGGAGGCTAAGAAAGGGGTATGCTTGTAAGATGCAGGTTAAAGAAGCATTTGGGTCTGTTTATAGTTTAGATCTGTGGTACTACCAAATGTCTTCAGAGTTGGTCTTTGTAGGTTTACTGTGCCATTTGGCATGATGAGAATAAATCTTGTTCCCCACAATTGGTTGGTAGTAGCCTCCTGGAATTCAGCGTGGAGTAGGGTTCTGAGTCCTTATGGTCTCTGGCAGGCTCCTCCTCTTTGCTGATACAGGCAAATTCTGGGGGACATTTTCACCTGGGTCGACTCAGGGAATCAGTTATAGGAGGTGAAGATCAATGAGAGAAGCAGCCATAGAGAAATATTTCATTGCCCCCATGGATGGTCATGTCAGCTTTCAATCCCACATGTACAATTTGAAAACTCTTACAAACAAGATTTTTAGAAAATTCAACATAGTTATTATTTTAAAGATTCCCCTCAGTGTCATGAATGACTCCTCACTCTTTTAGAAAGCCTTGAGCCTACTGGGCCCAAATGACATTAACTTCCCATCTGGACTTACATTTAACACATATCTCCGGTTCTCATTAGCATTGACAACTGTGAAATACATTTAAGTCATTTTTTTTTTCACATAAGAGTGCATAATTGGAAGGTTTTGTTTTGCTACTAAAATCATTATCTACCAATTGCTAGTGGAGGATGCAGGAGTGGGCTCGAGGAGAAAGGATAAACCAACAAGGGTGTTCTATTTGCGACCTCCATCAGCACATGAGCCCTGCCAGCAGGAAGCCGTGTACTGCATCAGGACACTTGTCCATTTCTCACGACCAGATAGCCACACACTCAAAGAACAGACCCTTTAACGAAACAGTATAACTTAAAGAAAGTTGTAAATATTAAAGATGTAGTCTTCAATCATGCCCAGAAGACCCAAAAGTATGCATGCCATACATATTTTTTCAGCAGGCAATTTTCAAAAAGCAGAACTTGTGGGCAGTTTCAATACATTATTTTTATATGTAAAGTTTTTATTTCTCTGCCAATGATCTTTATTTAGAAGTCATTTAAGACACATAGGTCAGGCCACGGTAGTCTTTCTCTCCACTCCTCTGACTGCAGTGGCTCAGCTATTATCTTTTGGGTAAGATTTACATTGCTTTCTTTTTGTATAAGTGTTTTTAAAAATGTATTATAATTGACAAATACTAATTGTGTATATTTATGGGGCACACTATGATGTTTGGATCTATGTATACATGGCAGAGAGATTCAATCAAGCTAATTAACATATTCATCATATCACCAAATTTTCATTTTTTGTGATAAAAACATTAAAAATCAATTATCTCAGCAATTTTTAAAACAACTTTATTGAAATATGGTTGACATAAACTCTGCTTATGTAAACTGCACAGGTTGATGAACTAACATGTATACACTTGTGAAACGATTGCAATTAAGAAAATCAGCATATGTAGAACCCCCCAAATTTCCTCATAGCCCTTCTTAACCCTTTAGTCCTGTCCCTCTTTGTGTTGGTTAATTCTGTGTTAACTTGGCTAGACCACTGTGCTCATATATTTGGTCAAATATTATTCTGGTTGTTTCTGTGAAGGTGTCTTCTGGATGAGATGAGCATTTAAATTGGTAGACTTTGAGTCAAGCAAATTGCCCTCCATAGCTTGAGTGGGCATCATGCAAGTAGTTTAAGGCCTTAACAGAACAAAGATTGACTTTCCCCAAGCAAGAAGTTCTGCCAGCAGACTGCCTTGGGACTCAGAATGCAATGCCTCCCTGGGCCACTAGTCAGCTGGCCTTACCCTGTGGATTTTGGACTTGCCCCTCCACAATCGCATGAGCCAGTTCCATAAAATAAATTCACACTTTCCTGTGTGTATACATACGTGCGCACACACATATACACAAGCACACACCCTGTTGGTTCTGTTTCCCTGGAAAACCCTGACCAATACACTCCCTGTCTCTCCATCCCTGTCCCTGCTCTCTCCCCACACCTGTTCCCCAGGCAACAACTGATCTGCTTTCTGTCACAAATGATGACTTTGCATCTTTAAGAGCTTTATACATATGGAATAATGCAGTATGTATTTCACGTTTTTTTAATTTGCTGGCTTCTTACATTCAGTGCAGTAACGTTGAAATTCATGAATGCTTTTGCATGTATCAATAATTCTTTTTTTAACTGATGAATCATGTAGCATAGTATGTTTATATCACAATTTTTTCTTATTTATTTATTTTGAGACCAGGTTTTGTTCTATCACCCAGGCTGAAGTGCAGTGGCTCGATCAAAGCTCACTGCAGCCTCAACTTCCCAAACTCAAGCGACCCTCCTGCCTCCACCTCCTGAGTAGTTGTGACCACAGATATATGCCACCATGCCTGGCTATTTTATTATTATTTTTTGTAGAGATAGTGCCTCACTATGTTGCCCAGGTGGCTCTCAAACTCCTGGGCTCAAGTGATCTTCCTGCCTCTGCCTCTCAAAGTGCTGGGATGACAGGGGTGAGCCACCACACCGGGCCAATACCACAGTTTTTAAAAAATCTATTCATCTGTTGGTAAGCATTTAAGTTTTTTCCAGTTAGGGACTATTACAAATAAATTTGCCCTGAACATTTATGTACAAGTTTTTCTATGGACCCATGCTTTTAATTTCTCTTGGGCAAATGCCTAGAAGTGGAATGGCTATGGGGTCATATGATAGATGTATGTTGTTAATGTGGGCTTTTAACTCTGTGTGGTTTTCTGTTATATAATAGAGAGGTCAGAAGCTCAATTTATCATTCTCACAAATTCTAGCTGTGAATTACGATTTGTTTCATTATTAGAGTTGAACTCAACTTTTTGAATGACTATTTACAGGTGTGTCTTGGAAAATCTAGGGGAAATAAATCTACACTTTCAAGTTCTAAAAGATAAACCCATTTCAGTTTCAAAAGAGTATTGTTTCATATTGTTTACATTTAACATTCTTTACATTCTACATTTAGTCAATGAAGAATAGAAGTAAAATTCATAATCTGGCAAAAATAGAATTTAAAACTTTTTATAGGTGTGAAACATTTTAAATCTATGCCTGTCTAAAAAGTAAATATAGCTAATTTTTCCCCATTACTGAGAAGTCTGTAGTTCAACATAGGACTTGGTTTAGCAGAGCCAAACCAGTATTTATGGAGGAAAATGCCACGTTTTTACCATTGAAACAGAAGTGCGTGGACGGGCAACAAATTCCCTGGAAACTGACAATTAGGTAACTTGCTCACTAACGGCACTGTACCCAAACTGTTTGTTTTTCTGTTTTTCTTAGATTCAGATTTGTTTGTCTTTATGTGTAACGAGGAGGTTGGCCACCAAATGATGTTTTCATCATCAGTAAGCTTATCTTTCAGAATCTTCCTTGTTGGCAAATGTAGTGACTCAGAAGGAAAGCATATTAAGTTCTGGGACTCTAAGAGAAACATTATTTGAAGTGGCATTATCATTGCTCTATAAGTGAATTCCTGGATCATCTCTAGCATCAGAAAGATAATTTTAAAATAAATAAAATAAAACCAATTGGTTATTGAGCCCCAAGGCACCATCAGATAGGAATAGTAATAAATCAGGTTGATAGCTTTAAAACAGCTTCTGATTTTTCTTACTAATCAAATGAGATCAGAACCCAGCTATCACTGCAGGAGAAAAGCCAAATTTAATTAGCTTATCCAACAGTGTCATTTAGTAAATCAAAAGGCTTTGAAAGGTCAATGAATCTTGCCCTTATCATCTCATTATCTTCTGTCACTAACGAGGTATCATTAACCAGCCCCAGAGCAACAGTTATTTTAGTGCCTGGCAATAGCTTGCTGTAGTTAGTGATACACTGTGCTACTTCAAAAATGGTCGTGCTTGAAAAAGTCTATTCTTTTTTTTTTTTCTTTTTTTTTGAGACGGAGTCTCGCTCTGTCGCCCAGGCTGGAGTGCAGTGGCCGGATCTCAGCTCACTGCAAGCTCCGCCTCCCGGGTTTACGCCATTCTCCGGCCTCAGCCTCCCAAGTAGCTGGGACTACAGGCGCCCACCACCTCGCCCGGCTAGTTTTTTGTATTTTTTAGTAGAGACGGGGTTTCACCGTGTTAGCCAGGATGGTCTCGATCTCCTGACCTCGTGATCCACCCGTCTTGGCCTCCCAGAGTGCTGGGATTACAGGCTTGAGCCACCGTACCCGGCCGAAAAAGTCTATTCTTTTACTTGCAGTTCTGCTTTAAAACTTTAACATTAACCTTAAAATTCATCAATATTGGTGCCAACTCCAAACACAGTAACTTAAGTAAAGCTTCACCACTGATTTATTTATTCACTGTCTATATTTATTAAGCACCTACGATGTGACTGACTCACTCCTTGTTTGGTAGTTACTTTGGCAACAGGGATGAGCTGCATTTGAATGAGTGTCTACTCTGTGTGCTTAGGATTTGCTTATTCTGTAAGACTGTTGGTGAGTAGAACATCAAGTCATAGAGGCAAGGCCTTGCCTCCCATATTGCTTACTGTTATTTTAAGAAGGAAGAAACACAATTGGGAGCTTTGGTAGTAGCCCTAACAATGTGGGATTACAGTTGACTGGCTGAATAAACTGGCAATGAGATGGAGATTCAGAGGGAGAGCCAGGTTTCTGGAGGCCAGAGACTGTGAGAAGTTGGAGGAAGACGTGGCCCTTAAAGGTGGCTACAAGTGGCTTATGAGAAGAGGAAACTTCAGGGGGAAATTCATGCAGAGCAAAGACATAGATACAGGGTTATGTTTAGAGGACAGCAAGTTGAATCAACTTTGTTAGAGCAGCAAATGCCTCACGGCAGTAATTCCCAAACAGCTTTCAGTCATACACCCTTTCTGCATAGAATGAGATGATGATAATAATAATAACAACAGCAGTAATAGTAGTAATATAAATAGTAACACAAACAATTTCAATGTGATATGCAGTGTTTTTACATAAGTGCTTTTCATATATTAATTAATTTAATCATCCTAATAGACTATGAGGTCGTATAGTCACCATCTCCCTTTAAGAGATGACAAAAGTTAAGTGCACATGGTTTAAATAAGACCAGCCCAAGGTCACTCAGCAAGAAATGGGTTAGCTGGAATTTGGGCTCAGACACAATCCTGCCTCTCCAAGCAATCGGGTCTTTTTCCATGAAAACATGCTTTCTGGGTTTCCTATACAAGTTCAGAGGGTTTATTGACTTCCCAGACTCCAACACCTTCAGGTTACATAGTTTTGATCTGTGGAGCAGTTGGTAAAAATTTTGCATTCACAATGGTACATGACAAAACGAGATGCTTTCTGTAGGAAACAAGGAACAGTGAACATTGCTAAGCAGGAACAGGATGGGTACTCACAAGAATGGAGAGAGATTAACAATTGCTAATTGAATAACATGTTTCAGGTTCTGCGCCAGGCACTTGCAGTATTATGTCGTCTAATCTCCCAGCATCCAAAAAGCAAAGTGTTTTACCTGCCCCTCGCCCCTGACCTTTTTACTTACAGGTAAGAAGCCTGGTCTTCTGAGAGTGTAATTTCCCCAAGGGTGTGGTAGCAGGCAGGATCTGTGCCCACCACTCCTTCCCCATCTGCAATGAACATGGAATCTCTGCTTTTTATCAGTTCTGTGCATCCATGCATCCAGCCCTCAGCTTCTGTTAACTGCTCGCTGATGGCTCACACTAGCCAGTTTCAGATATTACTTTTGGGCAATGAGTTGGCTGCTCAACTAGTAAAGAGGACCAGGGGGCCTGGGAGTTCATATCACCCTGAGCACCACCACCGCCAGTGCTAGTACACCCAGTACTATGCTCTGAGGCTGGACAAGGCTCTAGAGCCCCCCGTAGAGACTGGTGGAGCCTGGGACTCCATCTGCAGTCTCATCCTTGCTAAGCTTTCCTTTCTCTGTCTTGCCTTCCTGACTCCTGAGAGAATTAACTAATAAATATCTTGCACTGGAAACCCTGCCTCAGAAACTGCTGGTGAGAGGATGCACACTTGCATGCTCAGGCCAGCTGGACAACCTAAAGGTCACCAAGCTCAGCTCTGATCTGCGTTTCCTGGCCTTAGTTACAGCGTAAGAACCAATGGCCACGGATGGGAGGGATAACAGCATCTATGAAGAATCAGTATCTAGAAATTATTTATATTTAGCTTCATTTTTGCTAAGTAATTCTATGAACTCTTACCAGTGAGAATCTTGTAAAGTAAAAACATTTGAAGATTAAGTTAAACAGAGCATAAATTATATTATACATTATTCTTCAATATGATCTCTAATGACTTAGTTTTCCAGTATGTGGATGGCAAATATGTGGATTACACAAAACATTACTAAAGTGAGCTGCATAAATTCCAAAAGGCTTCTAATACTAGCCCAAAGGTGAGAACTCTTGAGTAAATTTAAATATTATGTTTGAGGGTGACTCCAAAGGGAACAGGATAAGCAACGGTCCCAATAACACATGACACATTGACAGGCCCCACTAGTGTGCTCTGGCTTAGTGTGTTGTGGATGTTTGGAGCTGTATGTGACCTTGTCCTGTCTGTGAATCATGGATTGAGAGATCGTCAGTGTATGCCTTTGCCACACATGGTAACGACTTGTGTTCAGTTTGAAGCTCCAACAAGTCAGTGATAGATGAAGTGTGGATAGCTGCATACGTGAGCAGTGTGGTCACTAGTGGCAATACCAGGAAGAGGTTGCAGATATACAGTGCAATTCAATTCCACACCTGTGTTTTTATTGACTGTGGTGTTTTGTGCTTAATTTTTCTTTAAGAAAAAATAGTTTAAGAAGAAAATACTTAGAAAATTCTGTAACACATAGGGTTTGATGAAAGCAAGCACATTGATAATCATAATTTATTATGTAGCTTTTTTCTTCAACAAATCACGGATGTGAATTTATTTGCATTATACATACTTTTTTCTCTAGAACACTTGCTAAGACAAAGGGGCTCAGATTTTTGAAGAGGTATTTTCCTTTCCTTTAGGAAAACCTCAACATGATTTTTTAGAGGTATTACCATTTGTGTCGGGGAAAGTTAGTTCTTTTACTGAGAGGCAAGAACAAAAGAAACATGACTTTAGTAGCACCTTTCATATTTTTACATCAAAACATTTTATAGCCTTCTAAATTATTCATTGTGTTCCTTCACTAGGTACACATGTAGGATTTTAAAAATATTTTTTATATTTGTGAAACAGAGAAATCTGCCACAAGAAAAATGCTGTGAAATGAAAAACAAAAACAAAAAACAAACAAACAAAAAAGCATAAAGCAGAGAATCCCTAGAAGTGAGCATCAAAGAAGTGTTGAGATGAAGAATTTTCCAGAGAAAGCTGCCTCCTTTCTTCATGAATGAAGTCGTGACTTTCAATTCCAGGCCTGTATTCTGCAATGAGCTTATAGATCCCAATCTGAAAAGTCATGCTTTTGTCCAAACTACACAGGACTTTTTTTACACAAATAATCAGATGAAGATCCCCCATTGGGAAACAGAAAAATATTCTTGAAACATAAATGTTAGCAATAATATGAAGAGAGCTGTAAGAAAAATAAACTGCCCTTTAGAATGTCTTTTTGTAAACAGAAGCAACGTCTTCTACTGAAACCACCTCTGCCTTTTACAAAGCTGCTGTCTATAATTCAGTTATTTCTCTGCCACGCATTGAACACTGGTAGCTTCATCTTTTGGTTTTCTAGGATTTGTTTGATCAGAATCTCTGAAAATGCACTCATGTGAACTTCTGTCAAGTGCCTGAATGACAGTGAAAGAATGTTTGGAGTTGGAAAAAATCAGTGCATATGGGATTGAGTGACAACTTCTTAATGGAAACCTAAAAAGGGAGATTTCTAGCCAAAATGTTTAATTACTGCTTATTTGAGACAGGCCAAGCCATCTGTTGGCTGGGATCTCGTCCCCACCTTTGGGGATTGCCTGGTGATTGGTTGGCCATGTGTAAGAGAGCCATCTCCAACTGACATCTGTCATCAGTCAAACACCCAACTGTAAAGATGAGCAAAGTTGCTATCGGCTGTCAATGGGCCATATGGAGCAGTGAGTAAACGAACAGAAAGCAACCACATCACACTGACTCCGGGTGTTTAAACAGGCAAACCAACATGCCACTCATCAGCCCAGCCACCACACCTAGACTGCAGCCCTGGAACACACTCTGCAAAAGAGGGTGTGGGGAGCGGGGTCATGGCTATGGGTCAGAAGCCTTCTTGTCTTAGTCTTTGCTGGAAAGTCAAATGGATTAAATGAGTAAGTAAATTAATTAATTAATCCATCAGTCAAGAAGTGTATGTATGTTAGGGTGGAATAATAAGAAATCTACAAACAGAGATATGCTGATGTCAGAAACATTTGCCCCAGGAGTGCCATCAGTAGGGTAAAGTCTGTCCTTGTTGAGAGCTAAGGCAAGAATACGCATGAACAGGCTTGAACAGTCTTGACTTCTCTTGGAGAGCCTTGTACAGACAAGCCATTGCGAAAGAGGATTATTTTAATGCAAATACACATAAAGCGTGTTTAAGTACTTGACAAATATAGCTGTGATCTTAACATCATGTTCACATGTTCACATGACACTAGACTCTCCCAGTAGCTTTGTACAGGTGTTTTCTATTTGTTTAAGATTTTATCCAGAGAATGTCTTACAGGGAATTACCTAACTTAAAGAGCTATCACATAGCCTTTAAACTGTGGAAAGCATTCATAGTGTCTAAGTGAAATTAGAACTTGATATTGAGTCATCATTTCTAGAACTGGAGTCAGGAGCATGTGGTTGGTAGCATCTTTATGTGACTGAGGAATTCATTTGCATCCCTAAGATTTTAACTTCATTTAGTTGTAGATATTAATGAATTTACTTCAGGGGTCTTCAATCCCTCTTATGCATTAGATTAATTGAATAAAAATCCCAGAGAGTGGGTTCCAGATATAAACATATTTTTCAAAACTTTATCAATCATTCGAATGTACAGATAAGAGCCATTACTTATAAATTCAGTTGAACTGAATTTTGAGTAATGAAGCCATTATGAAATGTGGACTTTAGGAGACCCAGCCTGCCCTCAAGCAGACAGAGGTCTAAAATAAACTGGCTTTGTCAAAATACATCCAGTAGCACCTATGCCTTGTGTGAACCCAGGAATCCTGGGGCTTAGTCTTTCCTAGCAATTTCTGTGCACATCCATTTCATACCAATTATTTTCTGCATAAATATCTGGTCAGCACTTCAGTTCTGTTGGGACCCAAGCTCTTTTCTGAACCCCTAACCATCTTTAAATTACTCTGAGGTCACAATAGTGCCAACCTGCCCAGATATGGCCAGCTACCTGAAACTTTTGCCAGGCTGGGTCTCCCTGATCTCCATGGCCACCAGAGGAATAGTGGTAGTATTAGGTTGGTGCAAAAGTAATTGCGGTTTTTGCAAGTAATGGCAAAACCGCAATTACTTTTGCATCAACCTAATAAGTGCCATGCATGAAGTGCATGCTACATACCAGCACTATGCCACCTGCTTTGCACAAATCCCTTTTGATCATATAGTAAGTTTATGAGATAAGAACTTAGGTAAAGATCGTTGTTATTGTTTTGAAAATAAGAAAAAATAATTTGGTTGTATAACTGCAGTGCTAGGTTTCGTCCCAGGTCTCTTTGACTCTGAAGCCTGCATTTGTCTGTTTTGGCCACTGACATTGGTCTACAGTTCCTTTCCTCAAACTTGGACCTAATTACACTAGATCAGGGCCCAGGCCTGCAACTCTGCTCCCAGCCAGCTCCATCCAGTTCCACTGGCCTCCTTCTTCCCACTGGACCGTGGTTCTGGATCTATCACATCCCAGGTGAGGTCTAACAGTCACAAATCCACAGACCATCTTCTCATTTACCACTGACCAATCCAGGAGTCCAGGTTCCTCTGACCCTTCTCCTTCCCAGATTTTGCTTCTCCTGATTGTGTGTATGCTTCACTATAAGTTGGTCTATGTTTAAGTGCCTTACATTTAACCACTAAAATAAAAAGAGCCTAATACATGGATTGACTTCACCATTGTCTTTGGAGCAACATTTTTTCTTACTGAATCTATTAATAAATGATTTTCATTAAAAATCTTGAGGTTGGCTGGGCGCGGTGGCTCATGCTTGTAATCCCAACACTTTGGGAAGATGAGGCGAGTGGATCACTTAAGATCCAGAGTTTCAGACCAGCCTTGCCAAGATAGTGAAACTCTGTTTCAACTAAAAATAAAAAAATTAGCCAGGCATGGTGGCATGTGCCTGCAGTCCCAGCTACTCTAGAGGCTGAGGAAAAAGAATCACTTGAAGACAGGAGGTAGAGGTTGGAGTGAGCTGAGATCATGAAACTGCCCTCCAGCCAGGGTGACAGAGCAAAACTTAATATCAAAACAAAAACAAAAACAAAAATGTGATTTATTCTCCTTAAAAGGTGAATAATCTTGAATTACATGCTCCTAGTAATATTTATTTAATTTACTCAGAAGTAATTCTACATGCAATGTAAATAGGGCAATTTGATTTTTTTTTTTTTTTTTTTTTTTTGTAAGGACAGGGTTTCAATATGCTGTGCAGGCCTATCTTAGACTTTTGTTTTTTTTCTTTTTTGAGACAGTCTTGCTCTGTTGCCAAGGCTGGAATGCGGTGGCATCATCTCAGTTCACTACAACCTCCGTCTCCTGATTTCAAGCAATTCTCATGCCTCAGCCTCCCGAGCAGCTGAGACTGCAAGCATGCACCACCACACTCGGCTCACTTTGGTATTTTTAGTAGATATGGTGCTTTCTCATGTTGACCAGGCCAGTCTCAAACTCCTGGCCACATTCTTTTCTACACAATCTTAATTCATGACAGATGTACTTATTTTCGGTCATGTAGCTTTATTCCCAATTAAAAGAGCCACATCCTGCTCCTAACTTGTTGCTATTAATGACAGCACAAGCATCAAATTTTAAGATTATGCGTTTGGGCACCCCTTTTTCTTCTGTTCTGACTAATACTTTACTTGTATTATTTATGAGTCCCCACCAGTCTTCAGTCCTTAAACTTATTTCAAAAACTGTGGAAACGGGAGGTTCAGAGGGGTCATAGCACACATCGGGCTGGTCACTTCCTGGATTACAGACTTTGTACTGAGTGTTATTATACAAACATTGTTCCTTTTGGAATTCCTAGGCATTCATAGTAACTATAGAACAAAAAGTTTGTCTTAACTTGTCCTACCTCAGTGACCTGATGAATGCACTGAAAGCAGTCCTCTGTGTGGGAAGAAGCAGTGGAAGCTTTTACCACACAAGTCATGTTATAAGGAAAATAAGTCTCATGACGATTTTCCTCATGCTTCGGCTGTGCATAGACCAGTCAGCTTCTGGGTGTGACTGGAGCAGGGCTTGTCATCCTCCTCAGGGTTACTTTGCAGGGATTGTGGTTCGGTTTGGCCTCCCAAGTTTCAGTGGCTGCGGGCTTTACGCAGCAGTGGTGAACCCAGGCCGGTATTCCTTCCACCTTTACAGCTGTGGGAGTGGTCAGGATAATGGTCTGGGGTCCTTTCCACTGCGGCCACAAAGGAGCTGCGTTCCAGTCCGTGATCTACACACGGTCACCTGGAGAAAAACGGTGAACTGGGGAGAATAAGCTGACTGGGCACCTCTCATTTACCCAAATTGAGATTGTCTGGGTAATTTTCCCCAAGGCCAGTCTTGGGCCATAAAATGGCTGCCAAGGGAGGACTTTCTCCTGCAGCTTCACTTCCTTTCTTGTCTACTCTGTGTGGTCTAGGGGCTGTGGGCTCAGGAGTAGAGGGCCTCTCTGCTTGGTAAGGGGGAGGCACTGTTGATGCCATCTCCTGCCATGAGTCTGTGGGCTCGAGGTTGACAGAACTTTAGAGGCTGGCTTCCCTTGGCGGGTGGAGTGAGATTCTTCCTTAACCAACTGTCCCTTTGCTACTAGTACTGCTGCTGCCTGTCCCCTTAACCACTGTGGGGGACCTAAAACTAGCTGTAACCAGGAATCTATATATGGGAACTGATCTGGGTGTCCTGGCTTGCCAGTTACTTTGTGCCATACCTTTGAAACAAGAGACCTGTCCAGGCTTCCTTCTAATGACCAATCTACCTCTAATTCTGGCCAATCTATTTCACACAAAGTTCTTGGTTTTCCTGGAGTCATAGTGACTCCATAGTCTCCTTTGAATCCTTTCTTGAAATTCTTTAACATAATTCCCAATGTGGTGGGCTTACTTTGCACCTGGCCCATGTTTTCTCAAGACAAAATATCACGCTCACACCACACACTCATTACAAAACAAAGAACGAGTAAAGAGGGCACACACACATCTTTATCGTTGATACCAAACCAAAATCAGAGTACCAAGAAATTCAAGACAAGTCAAAACCAAAACCAAAGTATCAAGCAATTCAAGTCAAGTCAAAACCAGAACAAAAGTGCCAATACAGGCACACTGTGGGTGATCAGGCCACACTTCCACTCAAATGGAGTGGGCAAGTTTCAAAGACTAGTCTTACCAAGTTTCAGATGTGTGGACTCCAAGTGCCAGTTCCTTCCCAGTGTTCAGCCACTGCATTGATCCTCCACAGAGGCCTGCCACACTGTGTTCTGGTGAGGCATTCCACCGGGGCAATTGCCTACCCGGGAGCACTCTTTAGATCACATTGCTCAGGCGGGCCAGAGTCCCCCACATGGATGCTCCACAGGGCAGGTCCAGGTTGCCCAAGGGGTCCCTTGACTATCCATCAGTCACCTCACTTCCCAGTCAAGGAACCAAGAAATGTAGCAGGACAAGCAATGGACAAAACCCCACAGACACCAAGATAGTGAAGGAAGTAACTTTAATCAGCTGGAAGCATCGGCAGACTAGCATCTTAAAATCTGAGCTTCTCAAGTGCACAATTTCTGCCCCTTTCAAGGGCTCACGACACTAAAGATTTTACATGAAAGGGCCGTAATTGATTGAGCAATCTAGGGGGTATGTGACAGGGGCTTCATGCACTGGTAGTCAGAGTGAAACAGAACAGAACAAGAAGTTTCACAACGTCCTCCCATACAATGCCTGGAATGTATGCATAACATCAGTTGCTAGGTCATGGGTTGAATTTTAACTAATTTAGTTAAGGTCAGGCAGGCCCAAGTCTGGTTTTGGGTCTGGTGCCTGGCACCAGGCTGCCTGCCTTTGGTTCCGCTTCCTTGTTTCTTCTTAAAACAGGTACTGAGTAGAAATCAATATAGAACAATATGGGGGGGGTCTCTTTCTCTCTTCTCTCAGAAAAGCTGCAGACACTCAACTCTAGCCTGTGAAAGCAGCCAGAAGAGGGACTGTACCCTGCAGAGCCGCAGGGATGGAGCTACCCAAGGCCATGGTAGCCCACCTCTTGCATCAGCGTGACCTGGATGTGAGACATGGAGATCATTTTGGAACATTAAGGTTTAATGACTGCCCTATTGGATTTCAGGCTTTCATGGGACCTTTGTTTTGGCTGATTTCTCCCATTGGAATGCGTGTATTTACCCAAAGCACCCCCATTGTATCTAAGAAGTAATTAACTTGCTTTTGATTTTGCAGGCTCATAGGCAGAAGGGATTTGCATTGTCTCAGATGAGACATTGGACTTGGACTTTTGAGTTAATGCTGGAATTAGTTAAGAATTTGGGGGACTATTGGAAGGGCACGATTGTGTTTTAAAATGTGAGGACATAAGATTTGGAAGGAGCCAGGAGTGGAATTATATGGTTTGGCTGTGTCCCCACCCAAATCTCATCTTGAATTGTAGTTCCCATAATCTCCATGTGTCATAGGAGGCACCTGGTGGGAGGTAATTGAATCATGGGGGTGGTTTCCCTCATGCTATTCTCATGATAATGAGTAAATTCTCATGAGATCTGATGGTTTTATAAGGGGCTTTCCCCTTCACTTGGCTCTCATTCTCTCTCCTGCCACCCTGCGAAGAGGTGCCTTCTGCCATGGTTGTAAGTTTCATGAGGCCTCCCCAGCCACATGGAACTGTGAGTCAATTAAACCTCTTTCCTTTATAAACTACCTAGTCTCAGGTATGTCTTTATTAGCAGCATGAGAATGAACTAATACACTTGCAATCTAAAATTTGGAAAAAGTAGATAAAAGAATAATTATGAAAAAACAACTGTTAATATTTTAAAGTGTTAAATTTAATTTTATTCTAATGTATTGGGAAAAAGAAGCCGAAATAAAATAAAGAACTTATTGAACTTAGAATAAAAACATTCTCTCAACATATATATATATTTTAATTGCAATGTTCACAGCCACAGAACTAATTATATTTTATATCATATTATATATATATATATTCTTATATTCTCATAAAGTTAACATTTTTCAAAAACTTTAGAAGGTGGGTCATTATAGAAAAAGTGATAAATCACTTTCTAGAAAAGAAAATCATGGTAAAGTAATTATATTTTCTGGCTATCATAAATCCAAAGTGATTATATTTGAATTGAGAATATCAGTCAGGCTTCTGTTTTCCTACGAATTGACTGAATAATGTTTGTTTGATTTTGTTATTTCAAAAGGCACTGCTCTTTAAACTCCATCAATTGCTAACAAATTATGTCAAAATTTCATTTTGAGGTCATGATTTATGTTCATGTTCTTCTTAACCTTACTTTATAATTGCCTTACGTTTTTCTTGACAGAAAGAATAATCACTCATTTTGTATGATGCTATCTATTTTCTTCTTGAAGACACTTTCATGTAGCCCTCAGACTTTGTGTTCTAATTTGGAATGATTATTTCTATGCCAGCAGTAAAGGAGTTATTCTGAGATTTATTTTTTCTTCACAGTCATAAGTTAGTTCCATCTTCCTTGAAACTGATATACTCTTTTTTCTCAGATTCCTTTTTGACTTTGTTTCTTAGATTTTTGAGAAAATTGTTTATAGTTTTTAAAAAGGGGCATGGCCAAATAAACTTTTTGAGCCCCTTTATGTTTGAAAAGCACCTTAATTTTTTCCTCATGCTTGAAAGCTAGTGTGATTTTCCTGTTCATCATTGTTCCTCCATTGTTGTCAACGACTAGATTTTGTTAGTGAGAAGTCTGATGCTTCTTTAATATTTGCTCTTATTTTTAAAAACAAATTTTAGAACTTTTCTTTACCTGTGGACTTCTGAAATGTTCTCCTGTGTGTTTCTGTATGTGTGTGTGTATATATATAATATATATAAAACCCCTCATATATATATTTTATATATATATAAATATCTATTTTATATACATACATATCTATTTTATATATGTGTATATATGGGTTTTTTCCTGCTTTTTAGGTATTTCTACAAGTTTTGGTTTACTAACAATACCTTTCCTTTTCATTGGCAGTGCCATTTTTGTGATTATATTTATGAGTAATATAGTCAGTGCTCTGTCTTAAACCAGCATTTCTTATTTGCTCTTATATTTGGCACTAACTGCTCTAGGAAATACAAATATTGGTAAGACAACCTTGTTATCCATAAATAAATAAAACCTGCAAATAAATAATTGCAACACAGGGTTTTGGGGGTCCTTATCCTAAGTGTTTTGTATTGCAATTCTTAAGTGGTAGGTCCGAAGTTAAAAAAAAAAAAAAAAAGATGTTTTTCTATTGTTATAATCAAGAAAGGGTGCATAAAGGAAGTAGCATTTGAGTACAATGTATAGGGACTACAGTGGTAGAAAAGAATACAGTCTGGATGAGTGAGAAGGGAAGCGTCAACCAAGAGATGAAGGACCAGATTGCAAAACAGTCAGACAAGGCGTTTATGTGGGTCTTAGGAATTCTAATTTGGGAGACACAGATTCGGCTAGAAGCCAAATTGTGTTCCAAAGAGAGGAAGGGGAGTAGGAACTTTTTAAAGGAAGTGAAGTGTGATTGCACAAGTTGTTTTGAAAGAATGATCATTGGTGGAGGCTGCTGGCAATTTCCTCTGGAGGTGGGTTAGGAGTTCTATGAGGTCATGGTTCACTGGGTGTCTCTGTTCAGAAGTCGCAGTGCTGGTGAAATTTAGCTACTTTCCTGGATGTTGTCGTGATGGTTGGGCTCAGATAAAGGCTCAAGGCAAATTTTTGTTTTGCAAGGGTGTAAGCTGTGCAGGTAGTGTTTCTTGGAGTGACTTTCCAACTCCACTTCAGAAGTCTGAACCAGAGCGACACCATTTTGAATATTATATTTCACAGAGAAAAAACAAGAGATTGGTGGGGAAGCGTGTGTAAAGGAGGGACAGTACAATGTCTACTCTTTGGGCAGAGGCTAGACTGGTTCGACTGGAATGGCAATGCTTGTGTAATGAATTGGTGGCACATAAAAAGAAGGGAGGGGGTTTCATTTACTTGCTAAATGCATGAGCACTGATAATGAAGCAGTCCAGAATCTGAGAAGCCCGGGTGAGTCAGGGCAGGCATGTTCTCTGAGCACAAGGCCTTTGGGGAGAGATCAGCGTGCAAACAAAGAACGGAATTCAGGGAAGTATAATGTAATAAATGTATGTAAGTTTTCAAGGTGACACATATATATATATGTGTGTGTGTGTGTGTGTGTATTTTGTGTGTCTACACATTTGTATATTGTATATAATATAATCCAGAAGCACTAAAGAAGCAATTTTCTCTAGAGGTGGGTTAGGAGTTGGGGGTGGTTTGCGGAGCACCATCCTTGAGTGCAGTAGAGAGGTTGAACCTAAGTTGGTAGAAAACTGGATGCCATTGAAGGCTTTTGATCCCATGAGAGTTGATTTAAATTATGTTTTATGCACATAAATCTGAGGGTGGTTTATAACAAACAGGAAACAAAATATAAAAGCCATCAAGGTAATGAAGATGCTCTTACAAAAGTCCACTTGAGAAATTTAAGAGTAAATGAAGAAGGAAAAAAAGAGACAAATCCAAAAGTTAGATTAGCAGAAGAATGGGCATAAATCAGCACCTGAGAGTGAGGCAGCAAGAAGTTCAGTAGGAGGATACAAGAAGGAGTACAGTTAGCGGGAAAATGTCAAAGGCTTTTGCTCTCAGCAACTGGAGGATAACGGTAGCACTCTAAGAAGTAGAAAACTCAAAATATGTCATGGTGAGGTGGAAAGCACAAAAGCTTTGCACTTGGCAGGTAATATCTAGTTACGTTTCTGTCCCTAATGTTATAGAAACTTCAAGTCTCTACAATTCTTTGGGCCTCCTTTTTTTTCATCTATTAAATGGGTTTGCAGTCAAATATATGTATTTTTAATTTTCAGATTAAAATTCTATCATTGTTGCTTGTTTTAGACATTAGTTTTGGTGTCATTTCTTAAGTATCTTTATTCCATACATTCATATAACACAATGCATAAATTCTACTTTACACAGGCAATGATGTTAATCTCCTGCCTGTACATTTTGCCTTAGGAAGGGTTATTTCTTAAACATCCTTTGTTCTCCCTTACAAATTCCAGAGCAGAAGATCAAATAGGAAACTTTTAATGTGGATTTCAGTTTTGTATATAAATCATCCTGTCGTTTTGGCACTACAGCTGAGTTTCCTCATATTAGCTGGAGAAGATTATGAATAAATTTGCAGCATGCTGCATGGGGGAATATGTGTACATGATATCATTCTTATTGGCAATTGCTTTTACAATTCACTGCACAGAAAATTTAACACGAGGGCACTGAATCCCACTTCTCACACTAGGGTGAAAACTGAGAGCCACAAACACAGATGTTGAGGAATTGCTGCTATTATGATTAACCTATCTTCCTTCCAACCCTGTTCAGTTCACCCAGTCCAGCACCAAAGGCATCTCTGTTGGCCATGATCTTTAACTGGTTTCCCTTAGCTCTCATACGAAATTATACCCTTTCAATCTGGTAATCAAGATCTGCCATACACTGTCTCTACTTCATTCCAGAGCTGTGTCCTGAATTTAGAATGGTCTCATGCGGGAGTGACGAACATTGGATGCATACATTGACCTCTGTCCCATGCCTGTTTCAGGCACTGTCACTTGATTGTGGCATTATTTCCTTCCAAGTTGTAAAACGTGTTCTCAACTCTTCACAGTGTCATGCTCCAGGTAGCTGTTAGCAAGGGGTCAGAGTGAAGATGCAAGTTACAATGCATCTGCTGTTCTTTGGTGTCTTCTTCACTCATTGCTTTCTCATGGTTAGGACCCTTCAGCTTGTCTCTAATGCAGCTCTACTCCAGGCTCTGAGGCCAGTCTTCCCAGTAAGGTTAAAAAATGTAAGAAACCTCACATAAGTATTTTGAAAACTCAGAAACAAGCCAGTCTCCTTACTGGTGCCACTCTAATCTCATATTTTAGCTCTTTTTATTGGGCTTTGACATCTTGAGATTTTTTTGCTTATGGTGTCAGATCTGAGGTCATATCTTGGTTACTTGTGAAGGATACATCCTTATTTTGAGATTTATTTATTGCCTCACTTTTCCGAGTATCTCTGGGTAGCCAGAGTCCTGTCTCTTGAGGTCAACTGCATGCATAGCCTGCCATCTCCTAGAAACAGGGGCGTTCTACTGCTGAATCACACACTTGCTGTCTACTGTGGACCTGGTCATCACCTGGTACCAGGCTTCCTGACACTTCACCACCCAGTTCAAGTTTCTTACTAAAAATAGAATAACACTTAACACTTATATACTTGTAAAGTGTTTCTCAGTTGGCAAAATCTCTCTTTTCCTCCCATACCTTATATCACATTGTATCTCACTGAGCCCAGTTTTTACACAATTCTACAAGAATCTTCACTTTACCAAATTGCATATGTTTGATAATTTTTACCCTCCTCTGCAGATTTCCTCAGAACATCCTCACAACCCTGATTCTCCTCCAAAATGCTTATCTCTCTTTTTCAGCCAGAGACACCTTAAACCCTCTCACCCTTCTGAATTTTCCTTTTTATTTATTTTATTTTTCTCAGAAACAAACACTTAATATGGACTGACTTATGAGCAGAAACCATGTCTTTGTCTCAGGTGGCAGCAAGGCAAGACAGTGGATCCCCGTGCCATTACCCGCCAGACCCAGGGCTTATGTACCACAGGGAAAGGGCATCTGGGCTTCCAAAAGGATGTGTAGGACAATTGTTCAAGGGCAGGATTTATATGTGCTCTACACAAGGAACAATGGATAAATTGGAAATCTTAGAGACTTTTCCAGAACTGAAGTTAAACAGAAGTCAACATGGTGGATTACCATCCAAGATGGAGTTGCTTTAGCCCCACACTCCACCCATAATCTGGCTCTTACAGTCTCACGTGCTCTCCTCTTCCCCAATGGACCCCAAGCCTTTGGGGATGGTTCTTGATATTGTATAGCAGCAGCAGCCATGCATTAGCGACAGAAACAATGGAATTCCAATTGAGGGAGATTCACAGGATCTGATTAATCCTCATTACAGAATACCGTAATTTCAGTTTTTTCAGAAGTGGTAAAATAATGAGATACATAACATTAATAATTTGAACGGTAGAAATATAACGCATACAAGTCCAGAACAACAAAAACCAAAAAGAACCTATTCCATTAGGCAGCCAACTAAAAGCATCATGAAGAAAATTAAAACCTGATTCTTCTTTAGAGACTTCTTATAGCCAAGAAATAATTCAGAATTCAGCCCAAATTATAGGCAAATATAAAAACTCAAACATAATGGTCAGGACTAGAATCTAAATTTTTCTTCCTTCAGTTTTCTCATTTCCACCAAGGATAAATCATAGTAAGACTAATTTATTTGCAAGTAAATTTTACTCTCATTATATTCAGCCTGCTTATTGGTATAGAGTGCAGCAAGAATAGTGACTGGATATATAGGCTCCTTTTAAGTTGGCTTTGCAGGAACTTATATAAAGAATTTTGAATTTGGCTTTTTAAAAGCCTTGAGGACAGAAGCCAGGCCAAGGATTCGCCATCAAACTGCTTATCATACCTGTACAGTTTTCTTTCTTTTTGAGGACTCACAATATCTTGAGATTCCTGGGCGTGTTAGAAAGTGCCATTCTTTACTTGCTGCAAGTCAAGAACCTTATAAGGGAACTATGTAGGCAAGATACCAAGCCAGTCTTTCCACAGAACATCTTATCAGCTCTATAAATTCAATCTCAATTCCTCAAAACAGCCTGGTCATACCCAAAAATATGCCATTCTATTCTAAGTCTTGGAAAAATAACCAATGTCTCCAAGTATGTCCCATTACAAAAGAAAACAGATTCTTATTGAATTTTATACAAATAACTATTTTGCCATAAACTCAAGGTACTCATGAATACTTTCCAAATTTGGGGAAATCAGGTAAAGAGAAAGGTAAATTTTGCTCATAGAAGTCCACTTTCCTGATTTCTCTAAGCTGTACAGAGCTCAATAGAAAATATATATATTTTTTTCTTTACTTCTCTTCCATCAGAGTAGCAGCCTCCAAACAGGATGCTGACCACTCACTCCAGAGCTGCTATCCACAAGACAAGCAACTCTCCTTCTGTCAGTCAGGAGTTTTCTGTTGGGCCCTATGTGATCCAGCTGCTTCTCATATAGCTCCAGAGTCAGTCCTAGGGGAAAAGAGGCACCCTGCTCACGCGTATCGCCTCCCAACTCCCCAGGCAGCATGGCCCTATACAAACCAGCTTCACCTCATCATGGAACCTTTCTGGGTACTGCCATCCCCATCATAGTGCCTCTGTGGCATCACCCCAGACAGCACGGATATCTCAGATGTCATGATCATTCTATGTCCTTCAGTCTCAGGGGTAGCCTCAGTAAATTGGAAATCTTAGAGACTTTTTCAGTCTCTAAGACGTTTTTCAGTCTCTAAGACTTTTCCAGTTGCTAGGACTGCCCATCGCAAGGCAGTAAATGCCTCTCAAGTGGAAATTCTCCAGCCCAGAGTCCCAGTAGTCCTCAATGGGAGGTGCCCACAGGTCTTTGGCACGGGCCCCAGTAAATGCTCCAAGGACTATCAAGTGGAGAACTTGTCCACACTTCCAGCTCCTCCTGTACACTCTGTGGGCTTGGACAATCCCACCGGTCCCCATTTAACATGTCCAATTAATACTGCAACATGGATGAATTTACATGCCCTCTGCTTTACAGTACTACACAAGGTAAAAAGTCCCCAGTCAGACATAGTATCCATTTTCATAAAACATTTAGGTACAGAAGACACAACTACTTTATAGAGAGCCACTTAAACGTTCCAACTTTCATAATCCTATCAACTTTCACATTTTGTGTTGTGGTCCCAGGAATTTCTCTACTCTCAGACCATTTTATCCTCTCTTGTGAAAAAGGATTTGGGTTTCCAGAAAGGAGCTGGGTCAAGGGACCTGGGCCTTTAATGCTGAAAGATCAGCAAGGGCTCCCTTTGGTCTACCCAACCTTCAATCATATTGTTTTAAGACCTTTGTTTTAATCTCATCAATTTTCATTTTATTCATTCCATGAAACTTACTTTTTAGAGCCAGTGACATAATTAGCTTTAAAGTTTAATAATTCTTGGTACTCTGTCTCACAAAATCATAAAGACCCAGGTTTTGGAGAGATACTGAGGGTCAAATATTTCATATATCAACTTGGTATAATATATAAGCTTTTTCCACAAATTCTCACCAAGTGTATACCCAGCCCATACATGAACACAACAATAACAAGGAACTCATTACCTTTTCACCTTTGTAAATATCTAACCATTACATAATCTCCTTCTCAGTTACCCTGAATTTAATCTCTTGTAGCTCACATTCATCTCCTTAGCTTTACCCATGGTGGAAACGTGTCTATATTGTCTAATTACTCCACCATGAAATGACAGTCCTTTAAATATAGATAAGTTTTATATATGTTCCCAAGTCTCTAGGCTTAATATCTTGAGACTTCAATCATTTCAGGTATTTAGTTTTAAGTTATTTCATCATTCTAGGCCTTCTTCATATTACTTTTGTTATCTTTAGGTTCACTGGAGTCTATTCTTCTCCGTGTTCCTCCACAGTAATCGTCCTTGCTTGGGAGAAAGAAGATGCATATTGTAGAGTTGTTGATTAACTTTTTAATGAGGATGACTAAGTCATAAGCTAGTATTAATATATGTGTCTGTTCGTATGTGCTGATTCTGTAAGAATGTATTTAAATGAGACTTATTTTGGCTCTACTTGAACATCCTATAAAGGAACTTTGAAAAATATTTATGCATTTAAATAAAACATAAAGATAGGCAACTTATCATCACCCACTTGTTCTGCATTGAAAACTGAAACTTGCCAACTTAAATAAATAAATGGCATTATAGTCATGTGGTAACTTTTAAAAGCTTAAATTATAATGTACACATTAGATTAGGTATGGGTAAAAAGACAAGAAATGCAAAATGAATTAATTCTTAGTATATCTCTAATGGAAGTGCTAGTGTATATGAAATCCTAACTAAATAGGCATTCTGTATTTGAGAAGAATGACTGTCAGCAATATTAAATAAAATAGTATGGTTTAAAATAACAAGTTTATGTATTATTAAGAAATTTTTGAATAAGGTTATAAGTAAAATAATAATAATCTAAATGTGTTCGCTTTGAATTATAAAATGGCCTGAAGCAAGCCTAAAAGTTATTATACATAGAGGGTAAATTATACAATTTCACACATAGTACCTAATTCTGAAATGCAAAGGTGCATTTGGTTTCCTTGAAAAAGGTATCAAGGGACAAACTAACATCCTCAATTTATTGAGCTTCCAAATTTGCAAAAACAAAAACACACCTTTGTACATTAAGTTTCTATGTACTATTGGAATTAAGTTGATATTAATTTGAATCAGAATATTTTAAAATAAGACTTGAATTCTAACACTAAGAAAATAGCAAAAAACATTGTAAAAGACAAGACGAGGGAATTAAAATTGTATATTAGAAAATGTGTATCTAACACAAATGAAGTCGGTAATAGAGAAATAAAGGAGTAAAAAAGATATAAAGATATAAGGAATATACAGAATAAATAGCAAGATGGCAAAGGTGAATTCTGCTTTATCAGTAATTACACTAAAAGTAAACGTATTAAGCACTCCAATCCAAAAGCAGAGATTGACATAATGGAAGAAAGAGGTGACCCAACCCTATGATGTCTAAAAGAGACACATTTGAGATTTAAACAAACAATAGATTCATGTTAAATGTATTGAAAAATGTATATCATTCAAACTGTAACCAAAATAGGGTTGTGATGGCTATTTCAGAAAAAGTTGACTTTAGGACAAAATTTTTTTCCTGTAGACAAAGAAGAACATTTTTTAAGGATAAAAGTGCCAACCTGACATAAAAACATAACAATTATGAACATATATTAATAGGTGCCTAACAACAGAGATTCAAAATACATGAAAAAAAAAACTGTCAGAATTGAAGGGAGATATGGGCAATTCAATAATTGTTTTTTTCCCTGAGAGTGGGTCTGGCTCTATCACCCAGGTTGGAGTACATTGACACAATCTTGGCTCACTGCAACCTCCACCTTCTGGGCTCAAGTTATCCTTACACCTCAGTCTCCCAAGTAGCTGAGACCACAGGCCTGCGCCAACACACTTAGCTAATTTTTTGTATTTTTGGTAGAGACAGAATTTCACCGTGCTGCCCAGGCTCGTCTCGAACTCCTGAGCTCAAGCAATCTGCCTACCTCAGTTTTCCAAAGTACCTGGGATTACAGGCATGAGCAACCACTCCCAACCACAACAATAATTTTTGAAGACTTCAATACTTCATTTTCAACCACAAATAGAACTAGTTAGAAGTTCCAGAAGGAAACAAAAGATGTGAACAACCCTAAACACCCACAAAAATAGAAGAAAATATTTGCAGATCTTATTTGCAAATTATGTGATAAAGATCCAGTGTCCAGAATAAATTATGAATTCTTACAATTCCAAAATAGAAAGTCAACATAGTTTTTAAAATGAGCAAGGATTTGAATAACCATTTCTCCAAAAAGGGCACACAAATTGTTAATGAGCACATTAAAAGACTCAAAATTATTAGTCATTTGAGAAATGTAAACCAAAATCATAATGAGAAACTACTTCAACCCACTAAGATAGTTCTAATAAAAAGATGAGCAGTAGCGAGTGTTGGTGAGAATGTGAAGAATTCATACATTGCTTATATAAATGCTACCATCACTTGAAAAATATTTTGGCAGTTCTCAAAATGTTGAAGAGTTACTATATGACCCCAAAATTCTATTCCTATGTAGATGCCCAAGAGAACTGAAAATATATGTCTATATAAAAATGTGTACAAGAATGTCTATATGACCATTATTTAAAACATCTAAAAATTGAAAACAACCTAAACTTCCATCAAATGATGAATGGATAAACAAAATTAGGAATATCTACACAATGTAATATTATTCAGTCATAAAGAGGAGTGAGAGATGGATATACTACAACATGAATGAGCCTTGAAAATATTATGCTAAGTGAAAGAAGCAACACACCAAAGACTACACATAGTTTTATTTATATGAATTGTCTATAATAGGTGCATTTATAGAAACAGAATGTACACTGGTGGTTGTGTAGAGTTTAAGGGATTATGAAGAAATGAAGCAGTGACAGCTAATGGACACAGAGTTTCTTGCAAGGGTGATAAAAATATTCTAAAATTGATTGTTGTAATGTTTCCATAACAATATTTTACAAATTATTTTATCGTACATTTTAAATGTGTGAATTGTGTGGTATATGATTTATACCTCAATAAAGCTGTTACATTAATATCTAAATATATCGGCTTGGAAGACTGAGCAAAAAATATATATACATTTGAAATATTGGTCCCTGTCATTCATTTATTTGACAGGTAATTATGGGTGCCTACTCCAAGTCTGGAAATATTCTAGATGCTGTGTGTATGGGGATGCACAGGACAACCAAGTTTCCTGCAAGAAACTTGACAAGACAGACATGCAGTCTTTATGGCAGTAGATCATGTGTGCCTGACACATGTCCTCCAGAGTTCCTGTTAAGGCATGTATATGCACAGAAGTACAAAATAAAGGAGCCACAGTGCAATGGAGCGCAGGTGAAAAAATAGGCTGGTCAAGGCACAAGTTCCAGGAAGGGCATTCTGGTGAGCTAGGATGGATTAAGAGGCACATTGTGGATATACACAACCAATGTTCTGACATTTAAGCAAAACGGGACAGATAATCTGGTTACAATTTTTGACTTTTTTATTAACTAAATTTTATAAAGGTGAGTCATATTAATCTTATAACCAGAGACTATTGAGCCCTTATAACTCAGAAATAAACCTTAAGTTGATATTTTCACTTGTGAAAATTCTCATGCAAGTTTCTGACTACAGTTAATGTTATGGGGTACTTGTTAAACAGGAAGAACCAATACATTGTATGTGTGATTTTATTTTGTTACAGCAATGAAAATACTGTAATTATACTACTTACCATTCTAAAACATTTATGCTAATAATTATAACCTTTCAGGTTTCCAATTGAGCCATTAATGAAATAGCTTAATAGAATAATACTCAAAGAGACAAAACAAAAGCTATTTAGATAGAGAAAGACAAAAAATCTTGCCATTGCTCTGGATCTTCAAAATAGACTCATCAGAAGACAAATCAGTTCAGAAGATTATTCTTTTCTGTCTCCAGGTTGTGTGGACAGAGAAAGATTCTAGTGGTTTGCTGCTGGGATATTTGTTGTTGCCAGTGGAGAATAGTGCTGGCCTATGGAAGACCCTTAGTGTAGAAGGTTCTTGGGGAGCTTCATCCTTGCTTTCCAGAATAGGGAAAAACACAGAAGTTGCCTCCTGCGATTCCTCTACTGGGGTCACCTGACTCTTGTGATCAGATTCAACTCGTTTGTTTCTGAGACTCAGCCCTACTTGGTCCCTGCTATGGTTTGAATGTTTGCGTTTCCCCCAAATTCATATATTAAAATTCTCGTGAATGGGATTTGTGTCCTTATAAAAGAATCCAGAGGGAGTTTTTCACCCTTTTTGCCATTTGAAGTGACGGTGCAAAGACTTCTTTCTATAAACCAACCAGGAAGTGAACCCTAACCAGACATCAAATCCACCAGCTCCTTGACTTTGGATTTCTCAGCCTCCAGAATTATGGGAAATAAATTTCTGTTGGTTTTAAGTCACCCAGTTTATGGTATTCTATTACAGCAGGCTGGACAGACTAAGACAGTCCCTTGGTCAAGAGCTGATGTAGGTTTAGTTGCCTATTTCCAGTTCATGGCTGGAAGCTTCTACTTTTGGGCCAGTTCCTGTTTTCTCAGATAGCTACCTTTGACAATGTCTTCCATTCTTTTTAACATTTTCTCTACATGCTTTTCTCTACCCGGAGGTGCCCGGTAACTACCTACAGGCCTGTCCCCTATTTACACTCAGTCTGCTCTTACCTGCAGGACCTATTGTTCTAAATTGCCTTCTGCTGAAGAGAAGAACTGACCCAAGGAGAAGTTTTAAAAACCTGTGGACCTGGTTTTTTGGGGTTTTGTTGTTGTTGTTGTTGTTTGGTTGGTTGATTGGTTTGGTTAGCAAAGAGGAACCGGAACCTGGAAGGCTATCTTATGCAAAGCATGGAACTGCCCTGCACAATAAATAATAATCTCAGTTTTCATGGCTTTCCATGTTTTGTAGGATGTTCATGTAAAGACAAGCTTATTGGCAATTGTTTGCTCCTAAAATTTAGCTGTTTAATTATAAATGCAAACTACTTTTATAAAGTTCTAATACAGATTGTCTTTTTCAGGAATGCAGCTATGCCTAAAGTGAGAAAAGGTTTTTTTTGTTTGTTTGTTTGTTTTTTTATCATTATGAACTTTCCTGGGGATTATTCACCATTTAAAAAATATATATGATGTTGTCCATGGTATTTGCATCACCAGCATGAAACATCTGAATCAGTTTGAGTTTTTATCTGTTGTATTCATGGAGATTTTACATATAGGAATTTCTTAGCCATTTATGCTGCTATAACAAAATGCTTGAGACTGGGTACTTTTTAAACAACAGAATGTATTGCTCACAACCTTGGAGGATGGGAAGTCCCAGATGAAGGCACTGGCAGATTTGGTGTCTGGAGAGGGCCTGTTCCTTATAGATAGCCCCTTGTTGATGAGTTCTCACATGGCAGAGGAGCAGATGAGCTTTCTTAGGCCTCTTTTATAAGCCCACTCATCCCATTCACAAGGGCTTCATCCTCATGACCTAGTCATCTCTCAAAGGCCTTATCTCTTAATACCAACACAATGAGGATTAGATCTCAACATACGAATTTTGGAGGGACACAAACATTCAGATCATAGCAAAGGATGAGCATCTGATTTCTTCATTTCTTGCAGAGTAGTATGCCTTAACTGAGCCTTTACTTTCTGTAATATATATTATATACAATTACATATAGATTATATATAATCTATATATATTTAAGATAGCTCTGTGTGTGTGTGTGTGTGTGTGTGTGTGTGTATACCAGGAGCATCTAATTTCACCTATGCATTTTATTTCAAGATAATAAGTGAAGCATTGCAAAACTATTTATGAATTTAAAAGGAGGGCATTGGGTTTGCAAGTTTTGAGAACCACTTCTCGTCACATTTCTATTTTTGTAGCTGAATTAATTGCACTAGAAATCCAAAAAGCAACAGATTAAACTGATCCAACTGAAGATTCAAATACCTTAGCCTTCTCATATGTGTTTTATTTTATTAATAGTAATCTCTATTCTTGAGCTTCTGCTATGTCTGGGCATTAAACTGCATTGTGTATGTTGTTTCATTTAATTCCTGACATAAGTCCAATGGCAGGTAGCATCATTTCTATTTCACAGAAGAGTTCTATAATAAGCAAATATGCTAAATGGTGGTGTTAGGATTGGAGCCAAGTTCACTTGATTCAAAGGCCTTGTCTTTCTACCACACAAGCTCTTCCTATTCCAAGGTGTAACATTTCAGTCCAAATAGATTTCTACTTGAAAAAGATTTGAACATTTGCTAAAAATTCTTGCAGAAGCACTTGGGAGAAATGTTTGGGGACAGTATGCATCACCACACTGCAGCAATCCTCCCCCTCCACCCCAAAGTAAGAAGTGAATACCCTGAGAAAACCTTCTACCTAGTGATGATGTTGTCATATGTCTACAGGAACCTCAAGTGACATTTCCAGCTACCACCAACAGCTACATGGTCATGGTTGGGGTGAAGCTGAAGGGATCTCTGTGGCCATCACATGGGAGCTGAGAGGCTCACCTTCTTTATTTAGGAGAGAATTAATTAGTTCAATTATTCTCTCAAAAATAAAAACTGCTCATTATTTGAAAAAGAAAATTTGATTCAAATTATTATAATTACTGGTTCACTGAACTCCAAACCTCTCATTAGGATCACAGAAATTTCCCACGTAAAAATTCTGTTTAGTCTTCATTTTTGTTCAGGGTGGCAAATGAATTCACAGGGAAAAGCTTTAGTGTATTTTGATGTCATTAGTACTAAGAAGTGGATAAATTGGTCCAGAAACATTCAACTCTTCCAAAGGCCAATAAAAGAAGACACCAAGAAACAAGACTCACTAAACAGTACTCTGCACTTTTGCCAACACAGAATGTGTGTTTCATTCAGCCAAAAATTCCTGTTCTGCTATGTAAATGAAACGTTTTCTAAAGTTCATGCCAAATTTATCTTGTTCGGCACTTTTTAACATTTTGTCTCCCATTTTTGGCTATCCTTTTAAAATAAGAATGTTTTTGGGCCGGGCACGGTGGCTCACGCCTGTAATCCCAGCACTTTGGGAGGCCGAGGCGGGCGGATCACAAGGTCAGGAGATCGAGACCACGGTGAAACCCCGTCTCTACTAAAAATACAAAAAATTAGCCGGGCGCAGTGGCGGGCGCCTGTAGTCCCAGCTACTCAGGAGGCTGAGGCAGGAGAATGGCGTAAACCCAGGAGGCGGAGCTTGCAGTGAGCCGAGATCGCGCCACTGCACTCCAGCCTGGGCAACAGAGCGAGACTCCGTCTCAAAAAAAAAAAAAAAAGAATGTTTTTGACCATCAGTCATTTAAAATCTATTCATGTACTTGATTCATAACCTTGTTTTGGCATTCCAATTTACTGGGTATTCAGATGACTAACTAGTTTGCAAGACTATTTATATGGGTATTATATCATTTATACAAATTTGATTTTAATTCAGCACTGGTTAATGGGCCATAAAAAGAAAGAGTGAGCCAACAACAAAAGGAATATGGTTTATGGCCTGAAAGAATGCCTTGAGACTGTGGTTGCTTGATAAGTTAATAATAGCAAAACATTAACTTCCTCCAAGGCCTTTGTCATCTGTGAAATCTAGTTTGTGTGATACCCATTTATAAAATTCACTTCAGAGCAATAGCAAGATGGCCAAATAGGAACAGCTGTGGTCTGCAGCTCCCAGCAAGATCAATACAAAAGGCGAATGATTTCTGCCTTTCCAACTGAGGTACCCAGCTCATCTCATAGGGATTGGTTAGACAGTGGGTGCAGCCCACGGAGGGCAAGCCAAAGCAGGGTGGGGTGTCACCTCACCCAGGAGGCACAAGAGGTTGGGGAACTCCCTCCCCTAGCCAAGGGAAACTATGAGAAACAGTGCAGTGAGAAATAATGCATTCCAGCCCAGACACTACAATTTTCCCATGGTCTTCACAATCTGCAGACCAGGAGATTCCCTTGGGTGCCTACACCACCAGGGCCCTTGGTTTCAAGCACAAAACTGGGCAGCGGTTTGGGCAGACACCAAGCTAGCTGCAGGAGTTTCTTTTTTTTTTTTTTTTTTTTCTTCATACCTCAGGGTCCCCTGAAATGCTAGCAAGACAAAACTGTTCACTCTGGAAAGGGGGCTGAAGCCAGGGAGCCAAGTGGTCTAGCTCAGCAGATTCCACCCCCATGGAGCCCAGCAAGCTAAGATCCACTGGCTTGAAATTATTGTTGCCAGCACAGCAGTCTGCAGTTGATCTGGGACACTCGAGCTTGGTGGGGGAAGGGACTTTCGCCATTACTGAGGCTTGAGTAGGAGGTTTTCACCTCTCAGAGTAAACAAAGATGCTGGGAAGTTCAGACTGGGCAGAGCCCACCACAGTGCTATAAAGCCACTGTAGCCAGACTGTCTCTCTAGATTCCTCCTCTCTGGGCAGGGCATCTCTGAAAGAAAGGCAGCAGCCCCAGTCAGGGGCTTATAGATAAAACTCCCATCTCCTTGGGACAGAACACCTGAGGCAAGGAGTGGCTGTGGGTGCAGCTTCAGTAGACTTAAAATTTCCTGCCTGCCATCTCTGAAGAGAGCAGCAGATCTCCCAGCACAGTGCTTGAACTCTGATAATGGACAGACTGCCTCATCAAATGGGTCCTGGACCCCCATGCCTCCGGACTGGGAGACACCTCACATCAGGGGTCGACAGACACTTCATACAGGAGAGCTCTGACTGGCATCTGGCAGGTGCCTCTCTGGGATGAAGCTTCCCAGAGGAAGGAACAGGCAACAATCTTTGCTGTTCTGCAACCTCCACTGGTGATACCCAGTTGAGTATTTTGCAAGCAATGGAAAGAAAGAAAAAAAAAAAGGGCAGGGGATGCAATCCTAGTCTCTGATAAAACAGACTTTAAACCAACAAAGATCAAAAAAGACAAAGAGCATTACATAATGGTAAAGGGATCAATGCAATAAGAAGAGCTAACTATCCTAAATATATATGGAATTAATATAGGAGCACCCAAATTCATAAAGCAAGTTCTCAGAGACCTACAAAGAGACTTAGATTCTCACACAATAATAGTGGGAGACTTTAACACCCCACTGTCAATATTAGACAGATCAATGAGACAGAAAATTAATAAGGATATTCAGGACTTGAACTCAGCTCTGGACCAAGTGGACCTAATAGACGTCTACAGAACTCTCCCTCAAATCAACAGAATATACATTCTTCTCAGCACCACATTGCAATTATTCAAAAATTGACCACATAAATGAAAGTAAAACACTCCTCAGCAAATGCAAAAGAACGGAAATCATAACAAACAGTTTCTCAGAACACAGTGCAATCAAATTGGAACTCAGGATTAAGAAAATCACTCAAAACCACACAATTACATGGAAACTGAACAACCTGCTACTGAATGACTACTGGGTTGATAACAAAATGAAAGGAGAAATAAATAAGTTCTTTGAAACCAATGAGAACAAAGACACAACATACCAAAATCTCTGGGGTACAGCTAAAGCAGTGTTTAGAGGGAAATTTATAGCAGTATATGCCCACAGGAGAAAGCAGAAAAGACCTAAAACTGACACCCTAACATCACAGGTAAAAAAACTAGAGAAGCAAGAGCAAACACATTCAAAAGCTACAAGAAGACAAGAAATAACTAAGATCCGAGCAGAACTGAAGGAGATAGAGACATGAAAAACCCTTCAAAAAACCAATGAATCCAGGAGCTGGTTTTCTGAAAAGATTAACAAAATAGACTGCTAGCCAGACTAATAAAGAAGAAAAGATAGTAGAATCAAATAGACACAATAAAAAATTATAAAGGGGATATCATCACTGATCCCACAGAACTACAAACTACCATCAGCGAATACTATTAACACCTCTACACAAATAAACTAGAATATCTAGAAGAAATAAATAAATGCCTGGACACATACACCCTCCCAAGACTAAACCGGAAAGAAGTTAAATCCCTGAATAGACCAGTAACAAGTTCTGAAATTGAGGCAGTAATTAACAGCCTACCAACCAAAGAAAACCTAGGACCAGACGGATTCACAGCCAAATTCTACCAGAGGTACAAAGAGGGGCTGGTATCATTCTTTCTGAAACTATTCCAAACAATAGAAAAACAGGGACGCCTCCCTAACTCATTTTATGAGTCCAGCATCATCCTGATAACAAAATCTGGCAGAGACACAACAACAACAACAAAAATTCAGGCCAATATCCCTGATGAACATTGATGTGAAAATCCTCAATAAAATACTGACAGACTGAATCCAGTGGCACATCAAAAAGCTTATCCACCATGATCAAGTTGGCTTCATCCCTAGGATGCAAGGCTGGTTCAACATATGCAAATCAATAAATGTAATCCAGCACATAAACAGAACCAATTACAAAAAATCGCATGATTATCTCAATAGATGCAGAAAAGGCCTTTGATAAAATTCAACACCCCTTCATGCTAAAAACTCTCAATAAACTAGGTATTGATGCAATGTATCTCAAAATAATAAGAGCTATTCATGACAAACCCAGAGCCAATATCATACATACCCAGAGCCAAAAAGCTAGAAATATTCCCTTTGAAAACCGGCCGGCACAAGACAAGGATCCCCCCTCTCTCCACTCCTATTCAGTATAGTATTGGAATTTCTGGTCAGGGCAAACAGGTAAAAAAAAGAAAGAAAGCCTATTCAAACAGGAAGAGAGGAAGTCAAATTGTCTCTGTTTGCAGATGACATGATTGTATATTTAGAAAACCCCATCGTCTCAGCCCAAAATCTCCTTAAGCTGATAAGCAACTTCAGCAAAGTCTCAGGATACAAAATCAATGTGCAAAAATCACAAGCATTCCTATACACCAATAACAGACAAACAGAGAGCCAAGTCATGAGTGAACTCCCATTTGCAATTGCTACAAAGAGAATAAGATACCTAGGAATCCAAGTTACAAGGATGTGAAGGACCTCTTCAAGGAGAACTACAAATCACTGCTCAAGGACATAAGAGAGGACATAAACAAATGGAAAAACATTCCATGCTCATGGATAGGCAGAATCAATATTGTGAAAATGGCCATACTGCCCAAAGTAATTTATAGATTCAATGCTATCCCCATCAAGCTACCATTGACTTTCTTCACAGAATTATTTAAAAAACTACTTTAAATTTCAGATGGTCCAAAAAAGAGCCCGCAATGCCAAGACAATCCTAAGCAAAAAGGACAAAGCTGAGGGCATCACTCTACCTGACTTCAAACTATACTACAAGGCTACAGTAACCAAAACAGCATGGTATTGGCACCAAAACAGATATATAGACCAAGGGAACATAACAGAGGCCTCAAAAATAACATCACACGTCTACAACCATCTGATCTTTGACAAACCTGACACAAACAAGCAATGGGGGAAAGGATTCCCTATTTAATAAATGATGTTGAGAAAACTGTTTAGCCAAATGCAGAAAACTGAAACTAGACCCCTTCCTTTCACCTTACACGAAAATTAAGATGGATTAAAGACTTAAACATAAGACCTAAAACCATAAAAACTCTAGAAGAAAACATAGGCAATACCATTCAGGACATAGGCATGGGCAAATAGTTCATAACTAAAGCACAAAAAGCAAAGGCAACAAAAGCCAAAATTGACAAATGGGATCTAATTAAACTAAAGAGCTTCTGCACAGCAAAGGAAACTATCATCAGACTGAACAGGCAACTTACAGAATGCGAGACAAATTTTGCAGTCTATCCATCTGAGAAAGGGCTAATATCCAGAATCTACAAGGAACTTAAACAGTTTACAAGAAAAAAACAAACAACCCTGTCAAAAAGTGGGCTAAGGATATGAACAGATACTTCTCAAAAGACATTTATGTGGCCAACAAATATATGATAAAAAGCTCTTCATCACTGGTCATTAGAGAAATGCAAATCAAAACCACAATGAGATACCATCTCACACCAATCAGAATGGTGATCATTAAAAAGCCAGGAAACAATGGATGCTGGATGGGATGTGGAGAAATAGGAACGCTTTTACACTGCTGATGGGAGTGTAAATTAGTTCAACCATTGTGGAAGACAGTATGGCAATTCCTCAAGGATCTAGAACCAGAAATACCATTTGACCCAGCAATCCCATTACTAGGTATATACCCAAAGGATTATAAATCATTCTACTATCAAGACACATGCACACGTGTGTTTACTGTAGCACTATTAACAACCGCAAAGACTTGGAACCAACCCAAATGCCCATCAATGATACCAGCTGGAGATGAACTTTTGATTAGATGTATTGGCCACGAAATAAAGAACATTATAACCACACTCGGAATAAAATCAGTTTCATTTCCTCTTTTTTAAAAAAAACAGACCTTTTCCTCCCAAGGATTATGGTCACAATGAAATATGCTCATGAAACGTTGTTAAATTCCAATTAGAGACCAAAATAGTAAGTGGAGTGAGAACCTCCCTCTTCTTCCTAAACAGACAACACTGAAAACTGTTCCCTCTGATTGGGGCTAAACAATTTTCCCTGCACATTTTATTCTTAGAAGCAAGAAATTTTAGGATATTGAGTGGAGAAACAAAATCAAAAATACTACCTTTTACATTTTCCGAGCAATGTTGTTTAAGTGGTACTTGACTAGGTTAGAAACAAAGAATCCTGTGGTCACAATCAGATAATTTGGTTGGAAGAATTCTGAAGTCCAGAGATTTGAGGATGTATTATTCAATGCAGCATCCAACACAAAGTTAAACAAGTGGGTGAGTATAGTGAATGCATGAAATTTGATTATAAATAAAAAATGCTTAAAAAACTGAAAAATAATTTTGTTGACAGTAAAATAGTACTTTAAAAAATCTTTTGAGTGTAAAGTTTACTTTAAAATATTTACATTTCAAAAAAGTTTGATTTTTATACATAAGACAGCAGAGATATCCACATGACTAGGTTATCTCCACCACCTGGTAACAGTCTTCCTAAACTGCAAATGGAAAACTAAAGAATAGAAATTCATATTTTAAAATGCTCAGATGCACATTGAAAGATGTAGAACAAATGGCCTCTACCACCATCATTAAACTGCAGATTTTTGTGATATATCTTTCTGGTTCCCAGTGATATGGAATTATTTTTGATATGATATCATCTTTTACAAAGCAAAAGCTCTTGAACAATTTGCATGCCATGGTCCAATGTACCAACCCTTTACTGCCCTGAATATGTTATGGTGATAGTTAGCTTAACATTTACTTTTTATGTATTCTGAGTTCCCAGAGAACAGAGTAAAAGTCTTATAAAAAGCCAGGAAGGGCCATTAGCATGAGGGGGCACCCTCTCAATGGGGGTGAAGGTGACAGCCCACTGGGGGTTTGGAACCAGAGGTGACAAGAAGGGTGTCTGGACAGAAGGCAGCCCAGCACAGGGAGCTGGAGCCTGTGTGGAGCCAGGATGGGATTTCCATGAGGAGAGAACCCAGCCCAGGGTGAGCGCTGCAGCTCAGGCAAGGTGAGGTGGGTGTCCACATGGAGGTTGGTGCAGCTGGGGGGGTCACAGCCTGCGTGGGGAAGAGACAGCAGTAGCAATGGAAGATGGACTACAAAAAGAGGACTTGATCGTACGAGCAAATAATTTCTGGGTTTTATGAGGCATGTTTCTCACCGTTGGAAGAGCATAAGAATATGAAAAGAGAGAAAACTAGAAAAGAATCCTATGCAGTTGGATTGGAAATAAGGTATCAGTGTGAACTCATGGTTTTCAAAACATACAAATAGATACGGGAAATTATTTAGACGTAAAAGCGTGTAGACATGTATAATTCCTTTCTCCCAACAGTGAGAAAACCGCCTCATATAACCCTTAATTTAGTTACTTGTCTGATGGAGTCTTTAGCTGTGTCCACTAAGAGGGCCTGAGATTAGCAGCACCACAAAAACAATAAGCACGTCTTGTGCCTGGGACCTTGGCTTTTAATTCTATTCTCCACTACAAGGAACTAGGGCTTCTGGAAGACATGGTTGAGTCCAGGACTGGAGCAGAGATAGTACACAATGAGCCCCAAACATCTTGTGCAAGAAAAATTTAAAAAGCTCTTTAAAAATCATGGGAACATGTCAAAAGGACACCGAAATCATTTTTAAAAGGCTCCCACTGGCCAAATATGGGGCGGCTTGGGCATTAAAATAAATAATGATAATAGCCGATTATAACCACTGAATAAAATAGGAATCTATGAGTGCATACTGATGGTATATGCTCATGCTCACGAATATGTTCACCGTTTGATGAGGAGTAAGATTTTTGTATATTCTCAAAGTACTCCATATACCTAAATAATTATCAATCACAAAGGGGGGAAAAAGACTTTTTAAAGTGGAGATGCCAGACAGACTCCACCTTAATCAAACGATCAAAGTTAATTTAATCAGTAATGGGACAAATTAAAGTTTTGTTCTACCAGGTAAGATGGTAAGATGTGATATGAAGGACACAGCAGGGCTTCTCAGATATTCCAGCCAGTTATAAACAGGACCTGAATTCATTCATGAGGAACCCTGACAAATCCAAATTGAGGGGTATTCTACAAAATCAATGGACTATAATATTTAAAACCTTCAAAATCATGAAAGCAAAGGAGAAATTGGGGAACATTTCCAGATTCAGTGGGCAAAAGGCTCATGACAACTAAATGCAATGTGTGATTCAAAACCGAAATGTTTGGCTATAAAGGATATTTTTATAACAACTGGAAGGAATTTGGATGGGCTCTGAGGGTTGGATGGTAGTTCAGCATGAATGTTATTTTCCTGATGTTTGCAATGTGGTTATATAAAAGAATGTCTTTGTTTATAGGAAATGTACACTAAAATATGAATAGTAATGGGGCATCATGTTAACAACATATTCTTGAACAGTTCAGGGAAGAAAATATTCTTTGTACTGTATTTGTGACTTTTCTATAAGAAAAAATTTCAAAATTAAAAAATTAAAAATCAAATGAAAAGTCATAGAAGAGAAACTTGACTGTCTGGTGTTGTCTTCCTCAGCTCAGCTTGAAACACGGCAATCAGGAGAATTTGATTTTAAGAAGCAGACAGGCAACCACTTCGGAGCTTGTGTTTATGTGGTTCCTAAAGTAAGATTGTATTGCTCCTAAAAATACATTGTGCAACCTCCCTTACCTATCGTCAGGAACAAGGTGCTGCTTCTTACAATTCATGTCGGTCAAATCTTAGTATCAGCTGTGAACTATTTTATCTTTCCAGGATTTCCAGTGGGAATTCAGATTACCATATGAATTGAACAATTTAAGAATTTGGTTACCACTTTTAGATTTGTTCACATCCCACAGTGCATTATGCAAACTTTGGGACTTTTTCAGCCTGCTCCTACTAGTGTTGTCTGAAAGCGAGCAGTCCTTTTCATGCCTGAAACTCCAGGCACGGAACGTTTGGGGAAACCAATTATTTTAGGTTAAAATATCCTGTTCCCAGGAGTCCCTCATTTGGTGTGTCCTGTTTATTTTCCATTTACCCCGCCACTGCCAAGACCATTATTCACCCCCTTCTCCCCTGCCGTACGCCTATAGGGTCAGGAGACTGGCCACTAAAACATGAAGAACGGGCTCTAACTTATACCCAGACTCCCTCGTCCTCTGCCCTCTTGTGAGGCCAACCTAAGATTATGCATCCTCCATGATTTTAATTCTAACAGTGGCTGAATTATCATTTCTATTGAGAGTCCCTTTCCCCAGGGCTCCAGTCTTTCTCTAGGTTCCAGAAATATGGTTGCAAAGCCTTGCATCTTGGCGGGGGCGTGGAAGCAGCTTCCTACCGTAGCCGGCTCGGGGAGGCCGCATTTCCTTTCATGGATTCTCTTAACCCCGCCTCCCCCTCACAAAGGGTTTCCTTATTAACTCTGTTGGTTGTGTCGTCATCTGTCTCTTTCAGTGACTGAATCAGTCGCTTACGCAGTTCATCTTGGAGCATCAGCCAACAAAACGTGATAAAGCAGGCACTGAGGGAATGGATCGTAGAAAAGGAAATGTTTTACAGAAGACGGCGTGGAGCCTGTTCCGGAGCCGGGAACACATTCCAGGTGGCAGAGCGGGAGGAGCAAAGCAATGCAGAGTGTGTATAAATTGTCTCCGTGGGTGGAGGCACCGAGGGTGAGAGAACAAGAAAATGCAAAAACTGAAAAGAAAAGCCACAGTTTGCTGTACCAACCACAGAGGTTGGAATGAATATGGAAGAGTAGCCAGTGGTTTTATTTCAGCATCAGCTTTGGCAGTAAACATGCGTCATTAACATATGTATCCACTCACCCTACGTTTAAACCAGAGTAGAAAGAATCTTTAAGAATGTGTTTTCTGAAAACTGTTCATATTGTGTTGGAAAAGCCCTCCAGGTGGGGATTTTTTTTTTTTTAAACTGGAGAATAGAACATCACTTTGACCTCTTTCAAAAGATTTCATAGTCCTCCTCTTGTCTAAAATAAAACTAGTATATATCAGGAGTGGAAAGTCTAAACTGTTTTGCTTTTAATTCTTAAATTGTGTCTATAGATGCTGGCCTCTATTTGAACTTTCTTGGGACAGACTTGTTGCTTTAGCTTATACCAAAAAGCCTATACTGGCTTTTTCTAAAATTGTATTTGAAGAGTAGTTTCAAACAAACAAACAAAAAAGTGAAAGACCTACCGCCTATTGAAGCAATCCCTTTCTGAGTTGGAAATTAAGAGGATCTAAGCTTCAAAGAGCAAGGTCATGTCAAAATGCACTGGAAAGTCAACGAGCTACCAGGGATTTGTCTTAGAAAACTGACCTTAAATTAAATTAAGGTGGGAAAAATGAAGACGCATGAGTCAGTACTGGTATTTCACATCTTCTATGATGCTGTGATATTTCAGAGTTACTGACATTTAGTACTCAGATAAAGTGAAGCCATTTAAATAAACATAATTTGTGATACATAATTACTGGATGACAGCTGTGGGGACGTTAGGCTTCTCAACCCCATCATACCTTCTGAGTCCTATGGTAGGGCTCCCACAAATGCAGGAGCAAATCCTTAAAAATGTAAAGTTTCTACTATTTCCTGTATTTGAATATCATACTTTCTCTCCATGATTTCTGCTAAAGCTTTGCTGTTGTGCATACTAGAGACCCAGGAAATAGGACTGGATTAACTAATTTTACATGGCATTTAGTAGAGCTGCACCTGGAGAAAGAGGTGTTCAATGGTTTGGTGATGCCAGCCGTGGTCACAAGGACAACAAAGATGGCTTGTCATCAGTAGATCTCAATCTAGTCCATGAATGTCCTAATATAAAGAAAATAATACCTAACTAGTTATATAACAATGAAAGTCTTTCAAGTGCTTAGAAATTGTATTATTTGTCACCTAGCATGATTAATTGAATATTTTCCCCCAAATATGCCTTTATTGTATCCCAGATAATCTGAACTAAATTATAAACATCAATGTTAAGAATTTATTTTAGATTATCTGAGACATAATAAAAACATTTTGCAGTACAGAATATTAGATATTTCTCAAAAAATTTATCAACATACAATATATTGGCTTCTCTTTTATGCCTTCATTTAAGTTATTAATAAACCTCTTGAAAAAGATGGTTCTAAGGACAGGAGCATGTTGAACTTATGAACTCTTCCTACGGAATCCAGATGTCACAATTCTTTGTGATGTCCCAGTATCTTCTATTCCTTTGGCCTTTCAACATTGCAGTCACACTGCTACGAAGGTAACTGTCACTGGCATCTTGTACGTATGAAGAATGTGCCTTGAAATTCTAACAAAAAATTTTAAATTGGTCTGGTCAGGAATGAGATAGTCTTGGTAAATCTAGAATCACCAGATTGTTTTGTAATTACTTAAAACCAATCTCCTGAAAAGAGTTCATTATATTAGTTTGGCAAAATTTCTAGAAACTATAGACCGTTGTCTATAGTTTCATAACAGTCTCTAGTTTCTAGAAATTACAGAAGATTTGCAATAGTTGCCATTCTTCAGCCAAAAAATAATAAAATTTAAAAACCCGTCATATCATTCACATATATTTATCTTTATTATTTTCTTTTTAAATTAATATATAATCGTTGTGCATATTTTGGGGTATATGTGATATTTTGATACCCGTATACAAAGTGTAATGATGAAATCAGAGCAATTGGAATATTCGTCACCTCATTCATCTTTTGTGTTGAGAACACATTTTTAAGATTGTAAACAATTTTTCTGAGATTACATAAACTTATTTAACACATTTGGATGTAATCTCATGGACACAGAGTTTTGAACTTACTTAAACTGGGTGTCTTTTGTTTCAAATATTCTTTGCATCTAACTTGAGTGTTGTTTTTTTTGTTTTTCCATCAGATTTTCCCTAACCTTTCCAGTTTGGGGCCAAATGGAAGTACACAGTTTGCCTTTGGCCAACATTACATCATATTTCCCATAGGTCTGTGCTTTCTTTGTTCTTGTTGCTTCAAATAAACAAATTTTTTAAAAAAAACCTTGTTATTTTTCATGAACTTCATTTGTCATGGGTTTGAACCTTTCCTGACATTGTTCAAAGTTTGTTTTACCATTTCCTCACATTTCATTTCATTTGAAATGTATCACATGCATACATCCCACATATGGAAGATAAACGTGTTTTCTGTGAGTCGTCGGAAGTCCAGTCATACCTGAGCGAAATTCAAAATGTGAACAAAAGCAAGAAGTGCACATTTTTGCAAGATTGGCACATCTGAAGATCAGCATGCTCCACTTCCAGAACTCCACTTCCCAGCCTTCTCATTTCCTTCTTCGTTGATAAGTTGCTCTGCAGGAAATGTTTCTTGGGAAAGCCGCTGGTAGATGGTCCGCTCACTCTTGGATGGGAAGCCTCTAGGATCCCCTGAATCACCTCCACAATACCACCCTGCTATCTGTTCTAGGAAATGTCCTGTGCTTCCCAGAGAAAGTTATATAATCTGGGCCTTCATTCATACATTCATTCATTGAACACATGTTTATTGAGTGTCTGCTATGTGCCACACACTGTCCTAGGTGCTTGGGATCCGTTGGTGAACAAACAGCCCTCCTGCAGCTTAACATTGCAGACATTCCAGTGGGACTTGAACGATGAAAAGATGGAGAAAACAAACTTTAGGCAGAGCTACTGGCATGTGTTAATGCTGCAAGTCAGAGAACAGCATGATAGGTTATTGGCAATTGCTGTGGATTCTTCAGAAATGCTGGAGTGTAATAAGCTAAGGAGCAGCTGGGAGTTTGGGAGAGGTGGAAGGGGTTCCGTAAAGACGGCACTGACTACTCCTGGGTCTGCCAAAATTTCTGGCATGTCATAATCAAGTATTTGTTGAAATGGAGTTAAAAAGCTAATTCAAAGGTTATTTTGTAAAGTTCTTATAAAAACTGTGAGTATTTGGGGATTATGGCAGGTTTTGATGATTGAATAAATGAAGGAAGGAAGAAATGATGTAAGAAATCAGAACAGAGGAATGGTAGAGTCACATTTCTGTTTCTGAAAGATATTGTGTCAGTTTAGCAACAAGGGGACTTTAAACAAAACAGAAAAGAAGGGACCAGATAGAACACTAACAAGAGCCCAAGGAGGGGACACTAAGGACAAGAATCAGGGCCGGGCCCTGCACACCTCATGCTCCCCTCACACAGACCCCATGAGAACCGTTTGATAGAACAAAGACGAACATGGCCCCCCAGGGTCAGGTGGCGGGTCAGCCTCAGCATGAACTGTAGCAGCGACCATGGAAATGAACAGTAGATACCAGATGAAAGATACTTGGGTAAGAGTGATGAATTGGACTTGCTGGCTGATTGGATTTTTTAATTTTATGGTTTATGACAGAAGTAGTGAAGATTACTTATAGTTTTTCCATAAATTTTATTTGGGTGACCACAGTGTTCATTTTTAGGTCAACATTATCGAACCAGAGTACAGATTAACATTTCAAAAATTTGAAGAGGCATTTTTTAAATCTACTTATTTACTGTCAAGCTAATAACCATGAAGTTTGCTGCTGTCTCTGTACACGCCAGTCTAGTCAAATGCACACTTCATTTCCCTTAGGAAGATTTTTAATTTATCATGATATCCCCCTGACTGGTTCCAGTGTCCTCTCTGCCTAGATGTCTGCTATGTTTGGAGACTTTATCATACCACTTAATACTTGATCATATATTTCTTTCTAAATGTTTCTTGCTTGTTACTCTAAAGCTCCCAATACTTCTAATATAATCTTCATGAGGGCAGTTCCTCTTCACAAGTTAGAGGTGGGTTAACAGTGGGATAATCCAATAACATAATTAATCTCATCATTCAAGTTCAGTACGGCACTTAGCAAAAGCAAAGCCTCCCTTGTAAGTAAAACCATTAATGTTTTAAATTTATATTTTCAGTCAAGTGATTTTTTTTGAAACGTCTTCAGATAAAAATTAATGTGTTAGAAAAAATAGTAAATGTCTTCCTGTCTTAGCATTCGAATGATTAAAAGTCACTGATCTGTTCTTTGGGGGCCATTTAATTTTTTCATTTCAAAAGTTTATTGCAAGATTGTAAGATTTCATGTTTCTCAGTTTCTATTTCCAATGTGTGGATGTTATTTCTATATTTGTTAAAAATGTGTCTGCATTTTGCACATTTCTAAGATGATCTGCAGGTGTGAAGTTTCTGTTCAGATTTTTAAGTAACTTGGTTTTTAAAATCTTATCTTTACATTAGAAACTCTAAGGTGCTAAGGGTTGATTTATCTTTTCAGTACACTGGTCTGGTTTTTAATGGCTTATTCATTTTTAAAGTAAATTAAGAATGTATATAAAAAGCTTTACTAATAAAATGTTGTTGTTCTTCAGGTCATGATTTGAGACCTTCAGCAAGATAAAGGGGCTGTAAAGCAGGTGGCACGATAAATTTGGTTAGAAATAAAAGAGAATCATTTTTTCCCAAACGTTACTGAGATTTCCTGGAAGAATAATTTTGGAGCAGGCAAGAGTAGGGGAGCATATTAACCATATTTGCTGTAAATTGACTTTACACTTAAAATCCATGCAGTGTTACTCCCAGATTAGGTTTCATCATGGGGTCCCAGATAACGAGCAAAACCCATTTCACTGGACGCACAACAGGTCAAAGTTAGATCACGGATATGAATGACAACTGTCTGAGATTCTGGTCTCACCAACTGTACCAGGGTCAGTAGAGTTGATCTCCTCTTAGCAATATCTTCTTCCCCACTAACCACACCCCAGGTTCTCTGCCTGAAACTGAGCGGACAATGAACTCATATGGTCTAAAACAGGAGGGTCCCTATTTGACCACTAAGTAGCTCTGCCGCTCCACTAGAAATCCGGGGCAGAGTTACACACAAATGTTGATCGCATGCCCAGAATCATTCATTTAAACCAACTGCACTGGAGTCGCAAGACAGAGACAGAAACTGAGATAGCAGGAAAAGGATGAGGAGGGAGATAACACTTCTCAGTTCGCCCTCAGTCACACTGACTTATGGTACTGACCTTTCTGATCTCTGCTTCCTCATCCTGAAAAATGGCCAGCAGCTATAGCTCAGGAAAGGGTCCAGACCGAAAACCACTGGCAAATGTTCCTAATCTATTTATAAGAGATCCAGAAAACCACTGCATGAACTTGACCTTTAATACAACTTCTTCATACCCATATCAATTTTCTTATTTGCTAGTGAACTCTTTGAGGACAATTATGTGTCTACTTTGGTTATAATCATCCACTCCACTAGCATTTTCCTTCATATGTAGAACAATGAAATCATGGAACCTTGGAAGGACCCCCAAACCATCAATTACCAATCAGACTCTTGACATTTTACTACATTGTGATAATGAATTTTATGTTTCAAATTGGGTAGGCCATGGTACAGAATTTTGGGTTAAGCACCAATGTAGACATTGCTGAAAAGATGTTTTAGATAATATTTATACTTAACTATGTAACCTGTGGGTAAAGTAGGTTCCTCTCCATCATGTGACTGGGCCTCATTCAATCAGTTGAAGGTCTTAAGAGAAAAGACCAACCTCCCTTGAGGAAGGAGGAATTCTGCCTCCAGATGGCAACTTTTCCCTGGGTCTTCAGCCTACTCTATAGATCCTGTGAGCCAATTTGTTAAACTAATCTCTCTCTAAACATACACACAATATATATATGTATATACACATGCTATATATATACACATACACACACATACTATGTATATGTATTATATACACACACTATATATATACACTATATATGTATATACACCCCCCACACACACACACACACATCTCATATTCTGTTTCTGAGGAAAACCCTAACTATACAACCATCTAACCACTTAAATATTGTCGTGTGATCAGGAGTGTTTGTGAGGTTGGCCTTTGTATCAATCCAGTCCTGGGACTAAATCCTACCTCAACAAGTCACTAGATGCGCTCTGCACTTTACGATTAACTTCTGCTGCCATGTTGCTATGAAGGCTACAAAGGGAGGCCTCCAGAACTAAGTCAGCTTCAAGTTTCCCCTGAGGCAGTACAGGAAGACTTCCCCGAGAGGATGAGCTTTCCACGGCTGGAAACCAGAGAGTTTTGGTAGCAGAATCATAAGTGATTGACTTTGGAATTGGGAGATAATGGCTTGAACTGCTGATTAGCCCATGGAACTCGACTATCTTTGAAAACAGATAATGTCAAGTTCAAATGAGAAACTTTCTAAGGAGAAATTTGCTATCATTGGTCAAATTTCTCAAATGAATCAAATAGGAAAAACAATAGTAATCACTAACCTAATAGTAAGCAGTGTGCATTAATTACATGTGGGGACTCACTTTTTCTTTCTAACGACCATAACTGTTGAGGAGGTGATTGTTTTCTAAACTCAGGTAGCAAGAATTTCATGTATCAGCATCATGACTGACATTTTAACTATGAAGTCATAATTAACTATGAAAGATAATTTTTAAAAAATTATTATACTTTAAGTTCTAGGGTACATGTGCACAATGTGCAGGTTTGTTATATAGGTATACGTGTGCCATGCTGGTTTGCTGCACCCATTAACTCATCATTTACATTAGGTATTTCTCCTAATGGTATCCCTCCTCCTGCCCCCCACCCCATGACAGGCCCCCATGTGTGATGTTCCCCGCCCTGTGTCCAAGTGTTCTCATTGTTCAATTCCCACCTATGAGTGAGAACATGTAGTGTTTGGTTTTCTGTCCTTGTGATAGTTTGCTCAGAATGATGGTTTCCAGCTTCATCCATGTACCTGCAAAGGACATGAACTCAGCGTTTTTTATGGCTGCATAGTATTGTGCAGTGTATATGTGCCAAAAACTTAAGTTTTTGTGAAATTGAATGCTTACGTTCCATATTTAATTTGATTTGATGATTGTTTTAGAAAGATGTTTCAATCAAATGTTGCCTCACTAATTTTATGTTATAACAACTTTTAGAACATGTCTTTCAGTTCTAGGTCCCAAACTACTTTAGAAAGGACATTGAGGGTTTTTATTCATTAGTCAGTATCTAAATTCAATATTTCTAAGAAGAGACTCAAGAACAGCTTTCAAGAAAAATTTTGCCACCTCTTCTTAAAACACCTGTCAAATTGATAACATGATATTGCATACAGCATAATGGGACTGTGTGTGTAAGAATCAAAATAGACAACACATTAAACTGAGAGTCAGAAAGTGCAAAACTTATCTTATCTAAGGGTAATTTGGTAACAAACTGTATGCAAAGCTATAGAGTTACCTACTAAGCTGTATTGAAAATGGTGGCTGAGAACTCATAAGACAACCAGCTCTGTGTGAGGTGTCATTCCTGAAGCAGCGGGGGCAACTTGCCATGGCTTTGGGCCTTAGCCTATAGCAGTCTGAATAATCACACAAGAATAGAAGTCAACAGAGACTCTCAGTCCCAACCTAGAATGTCAAAAACATCAACTAGTGACTGGACATTTGGCTGAAATCCAAGGAACAAGCACAACAGGTTCAACCAGCACTTGTCTGGAATGTTCTGGAAGCAATAGATGGCAAAGGGTATTAAGTTGGAGAAATTTAATAGTTTTTCCTTTGGGAAAAGAAATAATGCAAATACTGATAAAGTAATATATTTAGCTACCATGTATATTTTTTGACTCCGTCGTTTCTGGGAGAAAATTATGACACACTGCACCAGTCTTTGAAAATAAGTAGAAACTTTTTTCCATAAATGACTTTTACACCCAACATGAGAGAAGTTTCTTCAACTCCAGCATTTATCGTTTTATCATCTTCCTGTTATTTTTTTCATTTGTGTTACTTCTTTAGATACTTTTTTCTTTTTTTGATGTGTCAACATGGGAAAGGCTCTTTTCTTTATGACCCTGTGAGAGAGTTCAGAGGATCACAGTACAGATATATGGCCACAAGCATGAAAACCTAGTTCCTTGGGTTGAGCAGTTAGTTTAATATCATTTCTTTTCATGACCTTAATGATTATTCAGGAACAAAATGATCTTTCCTTTGCTTAAATTTGTAAGGCATTTTCATACGTTAGTTTTTGCTTTTTCTGACATTTAAAGTCTGGGTTATCTGCCTTTTCGTGGGAGCTGTCTCAGTGGTTAGCTCTCATTTTAGGGAAAAAAGAAATTTTGCAGTAATATTTCATTTTGTCATCACAGATGACAGATCATAAAAAATTGTAGCTTTATAATATACTCAAAGTATATATTTCCTAAGAATTCCCATTCAAAAATAATAGTGAAAAAAAAAGACAAGCTCTCTCAATTAATTCTTTTGAGAATTGTCCTTGCTTCTGTGAGCTTAGAAAAACTATATTTAACCAAATAAATACTTTTTTCTATCAATATTATAGACAGTCTTCCAACTTTATGAAAATTCAAATATATAAGTTAGAGTCTTTTTTTAAAAAAAATTTTATTTCTGTAGTCTGTGCTGTTTCATGATGGTGTATTATGAACATTCCTAAATTTGCATTCTACTCCTGGATCTGGCATTCACCGTATCAACACACTGACTTTGAAAGCCCCTCCTCGTATTCTTTGTGCTCTAGTTTCTTGTTGGCAAAACAGGAAGATAAACAACATATTTACTCATAGGAGTTTGAATTAGATGAACAGAGATCACTTCTGACTGCTTTGAAACAAATCAACAGCCAAAAAAAAAGCACAGATATTTGAGAGAGCAGTATGGCGTAATATTTAGAAACAAGGACTTTGAAATATAATTAGACCTGTGTTTGTGACTGGATTCTGCTGTATATGAGGTACATGACCTTGAGGAAATAATAAGTTAGTCTCACTAAGACTAGTTATTAATAAAATTAGGATAACAATCATGCCTACCACACAGGGTTGTCATGGGGATTATGTGAGATAGGAGAGAAAATGTGCAGCATTACGTTCTCAGGGCTCAGTTGCCACTGATGACCATTATTCCTGCATGAGCATTGGTTGATTAATCCATTTTCATCTAATTAGAGATGTACACACAAACACACATGTGCATAAACCTATCTCCTTTGAGCTGAAAAGCAAGACTAACTCCAGTCTCAAACATCTTCTTAAAAATAAGGTGGTGTGTCTAGCGGACAGCTGGAAATGCAGCTTGAGCTCTTGGGTCTTCCACTCACCAGTCATTATGTAGTAATTGAAGCCACACAAATGGGTGAAATCATGCAGTTGTCTTTGCATATGTGTATGTGTGCACACCCAGTGAGAAGACAAATCCACAGGGAACACTTACAGTATAGGGCAGGGAGAGGAAGGAAAAAATATGTCTTTCCTGAACCAGGAGGATGGTACTAGGGATTGGGTACAAATACAGCAACAATTTTACTTGAGATGAAGGAAAGGAATTGGCATGTTTAATGATCTCTGCTCTCTTTCATGCATATTTTAGGGTAATTAATAGAAAGTAAGGCACAAGTAGAAGTGATACGGCTCCGATGGTTGGAGGAACACCAGGGTTCTTGGTCTTGCACTGATAGGATTAACAACACAGACACAGGTGGAGTGGTTTTAAGGAGAGACAAGTTTAACGGACAGGAGAGGAGGAAGGAAGAAGAAAACAGCTCCCCTGTATAGAAAGAGGGAGGGGGGATTCAAACAAAGAGAAAATCCTAGTGCAGGAGCAAAGTGGCTGCTTATATGAGGAAGCAGGAGGAGGTGGTGTCTGATTTGCATAAGGCTCAGGGGATTGGTTTGACCAAGCACGTCATTCATGTAGCCCATGGAAAAACCTGGCCCTCCCACCCTAGCCTTTTAATATGCAAATACAGGGCGCCATGATATTCTACACACATGGGGATATGTGGGGGCAGCCATGTTGCCAGGCACATGTGGGGACAGGCAAGAAGAGGACGAGGGGAGCCATGTTTGGGTGGACCCAGTTTCTAATGGCCTGCATTTGCATATGAAAACTTTCTGGCCCAGCAAGAGCAGGGGCTTTCCTGGTAGACAAGAAATGTTTCTGGAGCTGCTGTAAAAGAAACAAAAACTTCCCAAGGACCCCTTTTCCTCTTTATCTGCCTAAAATAATTTCTTAATAACTCCTATAACAGAAGCAGGGTCAGCCAATAGACCAGCTTTAGTGATGCATATAATCCATAGATGAGATGAGAAGACGACGAGGGGAGAAAGGGAGATGGAGCATAGTCAAGCAGGATTTCTGCTGGCAGAATAATATTTATCTTCCATGACTGAGGGAAACTATAGATGAGAACAAAGGCTTTGGGGTCTTAAAATCAGTCGTAGAGTGCAGAATACATTGTAGGGGAAGGAACTGCAGTCAAGGAACCCAGTTAAAAGGCTATGACAATACAGCAGTAAGAGGCTTACTGGTTGGGTATGGTGTACTATAAAGGTGCTGGCCCTTCCCATTCTTCTGGTCTTCCCTCTACTACTCTACCACTTTGAACCGCAGCCATTATCTCCTTCTTCACTAGACCAGCGATTTTTCATCCTTCAAATCTTAATTCAAGCATCATTTCCTCAGGGTGGCTTACCCTGACTCTGGGAATGATTTTGATATTCCTTCCTCATCTGTTATGAAATAGATTGCACCACATTGTGATGGCTGGTCTGCATATCTTTCTCCTCTCCTAGACTGCAAACTTACTGAAGGCAGAAGCCATGTCTCCGTGTTCCCTGGTGTCCAGCTCATAACCTGGGATATGATCAAAAGTCAATGAACAATTGCAGGTAAACAGGAGCTGACTAAATACTATTAACATATGTAACAGATCCATAAGGGAAATCTTGACATAGTGTATTTAATAGCAAGCTATGTGAAAATGGGTTTTCTAAGAAAATGAGGGGTAATTATTTAGCATTTTTTGCAGTAAAGGTCAACAAATTCTTGTTAGGCCATTCTAGCCATAATTTGCATTCAAACAATGAGTGCTCACAATTGCTTCTAAGTTATTCTGTGAAGCACTTAGCAGATGCTCTAAGCCTTTGCCTGTCAGCTGAGAGCCAAATGGGTGAGAAAGTAATGAAAAGCATTTCTTTTAATGTGTTTTTTAACAGGCTTTTCTGCTGTAGAACAGAATCAGTCTGACCTTCCCCACAACTAGTGCTGTTTTACAGTGTTTAAAAGAAAAAAAAAAAAAGCCACATAAAAGGCAGGGCCTTTTATCTGGTGAGGCTACGCCTCTATCACACCAAGTCAATGATTTCACGGAACTGGTCGGCTTGTCAGAGCGTAGATATGGCCTGCCAGAAATGATTATGCAGAAAGTTCTTGTGCCTTTTATCGAGGCCCAGAAAAAAAATTAAATTTCCCAACTATAAAAGCATAATTTATTTTAGCATTCCTCTACACCAGTGTTTTTTTCTTTTCTTTTTTATTTATTTATATTTTTCTTTTGAGATGGAATTTAGCTCTTGTTGCCCAGGCTGGAGTGCTGTGTTGTGATCTCGGTTCACTGCAACCTCCGCCTCCCAGGTTCAAGCAATTCTCCTGGCTCAGCCTCCCGAGTAGCTAGGATTACAGGTGCCCACCACCACGCCCCGCTAATTTTTTGTATTTTAATAGAGACAGAGTTTCACCATGTTGGCCAGGCTGGTCTTGAACTCCTGACCTCAGGTGATCCACCTGCCTCAGCCTCCCAAAGTGCTGGGATTACAGGTGTGAGCCACTGTACCCGGCCCACCAGTGTTTTTCAGACCTTCTCACCACACCCATGTGATCATGGCCTAGGCACTTTAACATGTATAAGTGAATCAAAAGTTTCATGAATTTTCTTTCATCTCTTCACTTCACTGCTAACCACTACTCCAACCCATGAATTGATTTCTTCAACCACTATGGTACTCAGTCATAGTTTAAGAAACAATACTGTGATAATCACCCTCTGCTACAACTATGCGCAAACAGTACAAGGCTAGTTTACAGAGTAAACCACTGTTTCACCATTATATCCATGTTTGCTATTTTGACTAATTTATATTGTCAATCTGGGTGATGTCAAATTTCAAACTCTTTTTATCTGTGTTTTAATACATTTTATATTTAGATTGCTTTTGCGTTGTTTTTTGTGGAGTGAGGGTGATGGCGACAAAAGGACCACAGACCATGTGAGCATTGTCTTAGGGTGAAAGATGAACTTCAAGAAGTGTGGGAGGTAAAAGAGACTTTAATGTCATCTAGCTTCACATTCTTGGGCCTTTACCTTGGTTTTAGAGATCTCAATTGCATATTGTTTGTGATTCTAGAATCAGGCAACACCTCATTCTGTAAAATAGAATGAATGTTCTGATGAGCTGAGCAGAGGAGGTTGGCTTTATAGACCGACAAGGGCTGTCCATAGAGGAAAGCAGAAACAGAAAACAAAAAGGCTATTGATAGTTGCAAGGATATTTTTCTTGTAAAGCTTGAAGTAGAGGGGACTTCCTCGTGCCTGCTGAAACTGGCCTGTTGGGGAATTTGGCTGTTGTCTCACCCTCTCCTGATTTCTCAGAAGGTAAGATAACGATCTTAGTTTCAGGTTGTTGGTGCAGAACTTCAGTACGAGTAATTCCATTTCGCTTTGATCCGTTGGGCCTAATGCAGGAGCTCCATCCAAACCAATGGCCTCCTATAAATTTTACCTAGTGACACATTCATGCATTCATTTAAAAAATATTTTATGGCACCTACCCTCTGTCAAGTTCGGTGACAGTCATTTGGGGACTCAAAGAAAAAAATATGAATTTCTGCGATAAGTATGTTAATAATCCTGGAAAGAGAGAAATGTAGGAAAAATTTTGAAGTAACTATTTGAAAAATCAACCTATTATGTAGACCTTGGTTTCCCCATCTGAGTTGATATCTCAGTGCAGTGCACTATTACAGGTATGTAGTGCTGTTTAATTCCACATAATAGAAAAATAATCATCTAGACTCAGTAATTAATTACACAATGTTTGAGGCAAAGAGCTAATTTGAGTTTAATTCCTCTCACTTCTGAACTGGTCAAAGCTTCTGCAAACCACTCTTTCTTGATTTCAGCCTCCATATTTTTGGGTGCTCTTGATCCACAGTAATTAAAGGTTCTTCCTAGTGATGCTCTGTGCATGTGAGAACCTAATACCTTAATAGGCCCATTCTGCTATCTTAGTGTATCTACTTCTATACTGTCAGACTAGGAGTTGTCTCATTATCTCATTGTTAAATAACAGTAATGAATAAAAGACTTAGCCAAGGTGTGGATAACTTTAAGTGTGATTCAGTGCATATTTATTTTTCTTCTATGAATCGCTGGAAAAGGAGAGTATATTGTGTCTGATACCATTTGCTAATAGTGATATAAAAATGCATGTCCGAAGAAAGAAATCTGAAAGCATGAATAGGCCTTTAATTGTTTTCAAGAAAAAAATACAAATAAGTCTCTTACTGGGAAAAATATTTACATTTAACCTTATAAGTCATTTTAATGGTTCATGTTTAACTGAAATGTGAGATATCTAAACCAGCAACTAAAAATATGCAGAAAGTTCTTACTGGAACAGGAAAATTATCTAAGAAACGAACAAGCAATCAGAGCATGTATAAGAGCATGGTCTGGTTTTTATTTGGTTTTGAAATCAAAACCACCCAAAGCAAACTACATTTCGAGCTTCTCAGTGATGACTGACTGTTGACTCCTTGCATTCAGTTTCCAGCAATCTATTCCTTGGGCCTCCAGTAGGAAGCTGCTTTATCCCGAGGACAGAGCTCTGCCCTTGGCTGTACTGTACACAAACTGTGACTCTCAACAAGGTTACCTGTCTCAACCTCAGGTTCCTCCTCCGCTGTGTGTGAGGTTTTAATGCTCATCTCACAGGATTATACTGATGATTACGAGAGAGTGTAAATACTGGTGTGTAGTATGAACTTAAATGGCAACCGCATTTTAAAATTTGAATCTGAATTTGCTCTTTCCATTCACTCTTCCCCGAAGTCTCAAGTCTTCCCCTATTGTCTGCGCAAAAGATGACCAGATCCTTCCTCTTCGATGCAATTCAATTCATTTCAAATTCATTTCGTTACATTGGCTGCTGAATATTTTCTCTTGGATAGAATACCCTCACTTCCAACTTGCATGTTTAAATCTAACTTCTTGTATTTACTCCCAAAACAACTTCATGTCCTATAGCCTCTTTTCCTCTAAGTGATAGAATTATCCTTTTCAGTTGCCTAAGGTCAACATTCTGGAGTTATCTTCAGTTTCATCCTTTCATTCATTCATTCAACAAATATTTATTTTCCACTCTGTGTCATGCCACTTGTTAGCACTGAGAGCATACACAATCATAAATAGCCCATACATTCAGATAAGAGGATAGTACTCTGCTTGTTCAAACCACATCCAACCACTAGGTCATCTTCACTTTTTTCTTCCACTATACCTCTATCGGTTAAACTTTCTTTTCAGCTTCCTCTGTCATCACCATTATTGAAGCCCTCAACCACAGGGATAGTCAAAAATCAACCTTTCCAGAACTTCGATGAAGCTTACATACTCCTGCCAGGCACGTGCACCTAAGATTATCTTCACACAGGACTTTCTTCCTGTCGCCTTAGCAGTTAGCTTACACTCTCTACCCTCTACAATGCACCAAAATGACTTTCCATTCTTATCTCCAACACAAATATGTGTAACGCTCCTGTCCCTGGGTCTTATCTAGGGATTTTTTTTTATTCTGTTGGTTTGACTCAAATCTCTCCCTTCTGTTTCCACAACACAAAGAATGTTGTTTTCTCCATTCTTGAAAACTTTGTCCATCAATAAGACCAGATCTATTATCCTTCTTCCCTAAAGCCTAATACAGCACTCACAGCCAGGAACTGATACACTCACTCATTCTGACCTATGTTTTATATTATGGGAAAAGACAGTCTCAGAATTTTCTCACTTATCACTTAGCATGTTTTAAAATTGAAAATGTATTTCTTTTCTTTAGCTTCACTGCAAGTTTCTGAATAGACTGTTCAATGTTCCTCCTTACTGTTCAACCGTCTATCTAGTTATCATCCTGCTTGTATAAAAAGCACAATATAATTTGTAAGTTTGGATTATGTACTATGTTTGTATGTAAATAATTACTTGTAAAATCTAAGTAAAAAGGATCTGCCTCTATAGACCTCAACAACATACTACCAAAAATAGCTGAGATTTGCAGATAAAGATAGGATTCTAAATAAACGTATAACCCTTAAATGAAGATGGTCTTAGATCCTTTCAGTAGTTGGTTCAATTCTTAAATTCGCTGAAGTTTCAACAGAACTAAGTTTTTTTTCAGAAGCTAGGCTGTGATTGATTTTTTAAAAACACAAACAGCAGTAGATTAGGGAATTAATTAAGGAAAGCCTAAAATGTCTTCTCCTTCATTTCACTTCACTTAAATGCCTGCTGAGCAGATGGAAGCAGCACTGGGAAGGAGGCTGTTTCTCTGTACGGTGTGCGGAGTATCACAAATAGTGTGATTAACAAGCCTGAGGGGTTTCTATTGAGAAAATGCTCTGCCATGACCTAACAACTAAAGGCTATTTAAAGAAATCAATTGCAGTTAACCCTTTCCACTGGTAAACAAATACGTACAAATTGAAAAAAATAAATAACTAAAGTTAAAAAAAACTGTAGTAAAATATAGTCTGAAAACATGATGTCAGAATACTAACATATTTGGAGTTACAAATGTATCATTTTCCATGAGGTAAATTACTCACTAGTACTTTCATCTATTTCTTTGAAGTAATTTTTTCCTGAAACACTTGCATTGCAAATGTTTGGAAATTGAGAAATTTTAGAAATGCACGAAGACACTCCTAGGGGGTCCTTTCAGGGATGAGATATTTTAAAGCACATCTCTTTTTTTGCCATTTGTATAATACACCTTAAAATATGTGATATGTGGTCACTTGTTCATTGCCACTTAGAAACAAATAAAAAACTTTTATTTTAAAGGAATTTTTTAGGATGTAAGTTTTAAAAATCATTCTTGTAACTACATCTTCCCTTTCTCCTCAGTCTCTCAGTATGCTGACAGTCACTCATCTCTTGTTCCTCTCTAACTTAATTCACGTTGTGATCTCACTTCCTAACTTTCTATGCAAAATAATTTATGGTTTTATTTATATCTGTTTGTACCACGACATAGTTATTTTAAGTGTGGGGATCATTTTGCCTGACCTTAAGGTTAGAGTTCATGGCTTATGTTTCCAGTCTCAGTCTTGGAAACAGAGAAAGAGAGAGAGAGAAAAAGAGGGGGTAGGTAAATGCAAAGAAAAATTATTTCCCTTTCCAATCAAAACATCCAAAAGTTCTTGCCTACAGTGCCACTGGATCATATTATTAGTTGAAATCTAATTAAAAGACCTATTTAGAAAACGGCCAAAGATCAAACTTTTTAAGAGGGTTTTAACGACACTTTCTGCTTACTTTTCTTGGCTTCCTTTCTCACCACTATTTCTCTACAAAATTATGCTTCACTCAGGCAGCTTCTTCCAGTTCTATATATGGGACATGTTGTTCTCTCTCCATTTTGCTCTTTGCATGTTTTTCTAAGCTTTTCTGTCTTTGTTTTTGATGGTTTGTTTTTGAAACTGGGCCTCACTCTGTCACCCAGGCTGGAGTGCAGTGGTGTGATCACAGTTCACTGCACCCTCAACCCCTCTGGGCTCAAGCAATCCTCCCACCTCAGCCTCCCGGGTAGCTGGGACCACATGGGTGTGCCACCACGCCCAGGTATTTTTCGTAGAGATAGAGTTTCGCCATGTTGCGCGTGCTCATCTCAAACTCCTAGGCTCAAGTAATCCACCCGCCTCAGCCTCCCAAAGTGCTGGGATTAGAGGCGTGAGCCACTGCAACGGGCCAGTGCATTTTTAATGCAAACAAAGCAGTGGGTTTTTGGTTTTCAAGATAGTTGGTGATAAACATGTAACTTGCATGAGTCCGATTTTTTTCAGTGTTGATCATCCTCAGAGGGCAGAGGAGCAGGCCCATGGGAAAGCCACTGATCCGCTGAACACCAGAAGAGACAGTTTCTAAGGACGCATCAGCATCTCCTTCACAAGGTCATCGTCATTTTTGAGACTTGGCCCAAGTATTATTTAACAGTGTTAGAAGAGGTCCAGGGACTATCCCGAAGTGAAGGAAGCACGATGTGCCAGATAAATCATGGCTGTTGTTTAAATAAATGTCACTCATTTTTATATTACAGGTTTTCTTATGGATCTAAAATAAGTGAAGTAATCCCTGTTCACGCATTGGCAGAAGAATGTGTCAAATGTTAAATAGTGCCAGTTTTATATCAGTGTCATCTGATTCTTTGAAGGAAAAATAAGCTAATTCCAATAACGGTTATACTTTTTCATCCAGTTCACAAAATCAAAGTAAGGTTTTGGGAAGTTAATTCTGCCAAAGCAAAAACGTGATTGCAAATGTTGTTATAAAATCAAATGAAGAGTTCAGCATTAAAGATAAGTTAATATGTATTGTTGTTTGCTTCTATTGATAATACATAATATAAATTTGGGTCAACATTGTGATAAAACAATGATTTTACTAAATTAATAAACCAAAGGACTTGGTTGAAATATACACGTAATTTATAATGGCATCCAAATAATAATTTAATATTGGATCAATGTAGGATGATTATAAATATTTGATATATGCATACTTAGAAAAATTCACCTACATGTTTATTGCCCAAAGCTGATGTGTGATATAAAACATCCTTAGTATGGTAGTTCACTCTCTTTGCTAGTCATCTTGAATCAGGTTTTAACATGTTTGAGCCTTTGAAGAATCCCAATTTAATATCTAGAATGTTATTGAGCATTGGTAACATGATTTTTTACATTTTAGTTTACCATCTTGTTCAAAATCAGTGAAAATCTTTAATGAGACTATTTAATGAATGAAATGCCAAAAAAAAGTTAACGTATGAAGCTTCTAGCAAATTGCAATTATTTAAAACAAAACTTTTGAATTGAAAGGGATTGTAACTTGTTCTGAAAAAAGCAAGGAATGAACCAAATTAATTCATATAGTTAAATGATGTTCAAGATTTAAATTTGATATTCTATAATTGCATTTTAGAATAAATTAACTTAGCATAATGTCATTTGTTAGAGTCCTATTTTTAATTGAATAACTTTATATTTTGTAACAAATTAAAGTGAACCTGAGAAGGGCTATGGATTAGTACCATCTAAATTTAATTCCCTTAAAAAAACTCAAAACAATCTTGTGAAAATGTTGAATAAAAATATCCTGAAACGTTTAGACTGAAATATGTAAATATTTTAATATAAAAACAAATCATAAATGAGAATATTATCCATTTAAAATAATTATTTTGAGCTTGAAAGCTATCTCAGCACGTATGAAAAAGTACATTTGTTTAAAAATATTGTGGTCATATATATATTCCTTTGCTCTGCCAGCTAAGAGGATCTGAAAGAAATGACACCTCTGGAGTAGCAAGAACACCTAATGTCCAGACCTTGGTTTCTGGCATAATTCTTTAATAAAAAGAAGCAGAGCTCCTTGGAGAACTGGATGAATCTATGACTGGTACAGGAAACATACATGATGAGGCTGTAGCATCTGGTAGCGCCAGAAAATAATAAAGTACCAAACAAAAACTAAAATAAAATCCTACGCTTATGAAGGTATGTCAAAGGGATACACAGGCCCACTAAAGTAGGTTTCAGTGGCCAAAGTTAGAACAATTTGAGCAACAATATAAAGTGGTATTGGAATATAACTCAAAGGGTAAAACGAACATCCAAACATCCATGGGCCTGCACTAGCATTAGTAAGTACATAAAAAGAGACAAATCTCCCATTCAGAAGCATTTCAAATCATTTATGTAGATTACCCTCAAGAGGATAAAGCATACTTCTCATTTGGTACGTGTGGGCTGTGAGTAGTGACTTCCTATGACAGAGTATAGTGTGAAAAGGGAGAAAAACTAATTCTGGGGTGAAGGTAACTGACAAACACCTCCTGAGCCAGTATGTCAGTCAGGGTTCTCCAGAGGGACAGAGCTAATAGGATAGATGTATACATGAAAGGGAGTCTATTAAGGAGAACTGACTCACATGACCACAAGGTGAACTCCCACAACAGGCTGTCTGCAAGGCGAGGAGCAAGGAAACCAGTAGTGGCTCAGTCCAAGTCCCAAAACCTCAAAAGTAGGGAGGCTGACAGTGTAGGCTTCAGTCTGTGGCTGAAGAACCACTGGTGTTAAGTCCAAGAGTCCAAAAGCTGAAGAACTTGGAGTCTGATGTTGGAGGGCAGGAAGCATCCAACATGAGAGAGGGTTTTTTCCCTCTCATGCAAATTACTTCTGTATTCACTCTAGATTTTAATGAAATGTATTCAGTGAGAGGGCAAGGTCTAATATAGACATTTATATATTTTAATACTGCAGGAAAACGTATTTTTGTATATTTAAAGTATCTAGTATCTAAAATGATGACTACTCGATATCATCTCATTAATTTTTTTCCTTAATCTTATTTGATGCCTCTTAACTCTTCACTCTCTAAGTGAGGTACTTCCACTTCTGATTTTTTCCACATTGAAATATGTAAATATTTCAGCCCAAGTACTTTTCACAGGCATTGCCTTCTGCCTTCATTCAGAGTAGGTTTCTCCAACAAATACTCTGTCATTGAATGCTGCCATTTCTTCCTTGTAAATATCGTATCGATACACATCACAACCCATTCTTCCAGTTATACTTTTCCTTGCCTCTCACTCAACAACTTCTGCATAATATTCTCTTGATCATCTAAAAAATTATCTTTTCACCTTCCCATAATCTGGTATTGTTCATCTTTGTAATTCAAAAAATGCATCACCCAGTGTAACCAACTAAAAACTGACTCCAGGAGAAATAATTTGAACCAAAACCTTTTGGAAGAGCAGCTGCAACAGTAAAGCTGAGGTTAATAGTAGGATCTTGCTGCAACATGGATGAACCTCAAAACCAATATGCCAAATAAAGGAAGTCTCACACCAAAGGCCACATATTATATGATGTCACTTACATGAAATGTCTGTAAGAATGAATATATAGAGAAGAAAGCACATTAGTATGGGCTGGGGCCAGAGGATGGCAACAGGGATTGACTGGAAATGAATACAGCAGTTCCTTTTGGACGGATGAAAATGTTCTAAATCTGGATTATGGTGATGTTTGCATAACTGTGAATTTACTACAATTCATTGAATTATACACTTAAAAGAATTTTATGGCATGCAAATTCTCTCTCAATAAAGCTGTTTTAAAAAATGATGTTTATCAAGATGGCAGCGTAGGCAGATGAGCTCAGCCGCTTGGCATCATCAAGATAAATGTCTAAACTTGAGAATTACTATAGTTGCTTTGCCTCTGAGTCTGCTTATCAGAGGCAGAAGGAAAATTGCAAATACGTGTGGGCCCCTAACACATAATAGAAACTGTGCTAAGTATTGTACAATAAAGAAGCTCAATAGAGAACTTCAGAAATTATCCCAGCTCTTCTAATGACTTTCTTTTTTATTCGGTCATTGCCCCTTAGCTCCTATCATTTCTGTTTGACAACTGAAAAAATAAGTAAATTATTGTATGTCTTCCTTTCATAGTTTAATGTCAGCTAGAGGCTTAGATGCCCATTTTTCATTAACACAAAGCTCTTTTTTGTTTGTGGGACTACTCAGTTCAGGCAATTAGTTGTAGAAAAAGCTATGAAAATTTTATATTTCCAATTGAACTGAAGCTCCTAACCTGTGAATAAATAAATGTCGCTGATGGACTGAAATTTAATAAAAAAACACAAGGAGTGACTTTGCTGCCAGTATGGGCGCTCTTTAGCAACCCTTAATTTCTGGATATTTATGGAACATATTCATATGGGCATTGTCTCTTTGTACCATTAGGCGAAAGGACCAGAAAGGAGCCAGTTAATTAAAAACCACCACCACCACCAACCAAAAAAAAAAACCATAAAAATATAAAAAGTTCACTGGTGAGAAATTGGACATATCAACCATGAAATTGTGTTAATTTGATAATTAAAGTGTCTTAGTTCAAATGTAGATCCTGGGCACTTAACAAAATGGTGACAAAATAATTAGGAATGAAGGCATATTATACACACATTAATTGCTGAAACAGATAAAGTGTAAAACTCCCTTCAAGAAAATGCTTTTTGCACAGCACAGAACAGTTATGCATAGACCTCAGATTAATTCGTCATTCACAGTGGATCTGGGAAGAAAGACGAGGAAGGAGCCTGTCTGGTTCAGTTGAGTCCTGAAGGGTACAGTCTGAAAGAGGGGAGGAGGGGAAAATGAAAGGAGGGAAAGGAGGGAAAGGAGAGATGGGGAAACCAACAACGAAGAAAGGTAACATGAAACTTTCTTCCAAGTTCCCTTCTTCTTTCTTAATTTTCTCATTCTCTCCACTTTTACTCTCTCTCCTTCACCTTTCTTTTCACACATGTCCCTTTCAAGATGTTCTCCAGTCTATTCACATATTTCATTCTCACTCCTTCCCTTCCTTTCTTCTCATAAAAACATTCATTAAGGCAAGAAAACTGTTGAGAAGAATGAAAAGGAATGGTTGAATATTTGTACTGAATTCTAGAGGTGGAGTTGAGGAAAGGAGACCCATGCGTCATTTCTTTACAGCTCAAATGAGATGGCAACCTTAGGAGAAAATAGCAAACCAGGGGATAGAAACACAGGGCTTTCGTGAAAAGAGGTGATTCGTTACAACACCTATTGTGCTGAGGCTGGGTGTGTGAGCTGATAATTTCTACAGTTTCAGCTGGTAATTGGGTTCTCTTGCTTTGTCTCTTTCCCTTGAGGAGTTTAAATTTTTCTTTTTATGACTATAATACAAAGATGAGTCAGTGGCCCAGTTTTTTAAAAAGTGGATTCTTTTTAACATAGTTTACAATATAGTTAAGTCCCAACACCAGGGGCTTCTCTGTGCATAAAGCATCCTGGAAATGCATTTAGCTGCTAATTTTGAATTAAGAGGAGAAAAAGGTAAATCTATGTTATGATATTATATAACACATCAAGACAACCCTAATCAAGTCATTTTATGTTACCAAAACAATCGCTTCACTTATCACCACCCATTAATCCCTGGTGTAAGGTATGTTCATTATTATTTCTATTTTTAGTTTCATTATGTGTGTAAGGCAATTAAGAATACATAATTTTTGCTGGGTTATGTATGGGGTACATTTTTATACTTAAAAAAAGTCTTCATCTTGCAAAATGGGAATGGAGATTCAAAGATACTAAGCCCCTTGCCCGAGTCTACACAACTAGGGGAAGGATTGAAAGCAAGGCTCAGACCTGCTAGAGACGGCTCTGCCCACCAGGCTAAGCCTCCTTGTTATTTAGCACAGTGGTGATCCAACCAGCATGGAAATACAAATATTTCACACATATTTGAATTGTATGTAACTAGGTCATGGAGCAGAGAACTCTGGCACACAACCTTTGTTGGATATTGTTGGGTAATGCCAGAGACGTCATAAAATTATGAGGGTATGGTAGAGGTGACACCTCAAGGCCAGCCCTAGGTCATATAATGCACCCCCAGTAGTTCAGGACATTGGGAAAATGATTAGGACAGCAACTAGTAACAGATATTTGATAAGAAATATCAGACTAGGTCCCATCACTCCTGTCTTTCTGACAGTGATTGCTGAATGCTATGAGGATTCCCTTCTTCATTTCACTTTCTTATTCCCTATTAGAATGAAGATTTACTTCAAAGAAGGGTGCCTTGTTAATTATGCTTTATGTTTTCTGAAAAGATCAGATGACATTCTCCTACCTTGTCTCACTGGCACCATGACATTGAGGCTGACAGTGGGCTTTTGTCTCCTTCCCTTGTTGTCATGCTTGATTGTGGGTGGAAATCACAACTATGGCCCTCCCCACAAAAAGAGCAAACCCCTATTGACCTTCTCCATAATCCCTGTTTATATTCAGAGTTGTTTTATTTCCATGACACTTCTCAGACAAAGCTCACGAAATGCTGCATCATTAAAGGCTGGTTTTCTAAGGAAACAGTTTATTACTTGCCTCTGGTGGCTTGAGGCAAGTGATTGTTCTGTGCCTCAGTTTCCTCTTCTGTAAAATGAGGCTAACAACAGTGTCTACCTCAAAGGTCTGTTTTGGGGATTACATGAGTTAACATGTAAAGTCATTTGAGCAGACTCGTAATAGCTGTTTACTCTTTTTCCCTAAAAAATTGCTTAACTTACAAATTAACCATCATAAGCAGATTACCTTTTAGGATAAAAGATAGCCATGGATAATGAACAGACAGTAGTGAGCAATCGGTACTGATGATTAGAAACCAGACTGTCTTTTACACCACCAGGTTTACTACACTCCTGGAAATTTTCAGTCCTTTGTGCACAGGGCCCTATCACAGAAACAGGGACATTTCAACTTGGATTTTGCTCCTTCAACCTCAGCACTCAATCTGAGAAGTTAGGGGATTTACGATGCCACTTACAGGCAGTATTCCTTGGAAATAGTTAACAGTTGAGGAGTTATCTTTATTATGGAAATTGATACTCTCACTGTTTTATTCATTAATATTTTAATATGTTTATGATGAGACTCAACCCAAACCAATTTCCAAATCAAATCTGTCCCTCAGTAATTTGATTTGTTGGAACAGAGAACAAAAGCATTACCAACGGGGTACTTTGAATGAAATTATAATTAATTAGGCATATGAATGCACTAACTAATTTTGGATAAGTAATTAGATGACTAATTATGTTGAAAACAGAACTGTGTGCTTAATGAGATGACCATGGCCAATTCTACCCTCAGATGATTTTTTCGATTAGTTAAAATTATTATTGTTTTTTGATGATCCAGGGTCACCTGTTGCACAAGCAAGATATGTAGAGGTATGGTATGAGCCTCTTTGGACTTGCAATTTTTGTTATACGTCCACAATCAATGCCTCTTTTCCAAAACATATGTTCTATGATGGTACTTTGCAGATTCATTGATATTGCATCTTTTTTCTTTCATTTCCACCCCACACACACCTTCCCGCCACCACCCAAATCCTAATTATTTCTGCTTAAGTTTGGGATCTCCACAATGATAAATTAAGCAAGAAGAGAAATAACACATAGGTTGTGCTATAGATAAATCTTAATCCATCTTGGAGAAATATTGGAAGTGGCAGCTCCTCTTTGAAAAGGCACTGCCCAGGATCTGCTCAGATCATAGGCAACCTTGAAGCATTCAGCACTTCCGCTTTGGGAAGCTGGTTCTAACTAGCACCTATTTCACAGGAGGCTACACTCGGGATTTCTGGTTTTAAGTTTAAACCAATATTTCACAGCAATTGTGTTGTCAGAATTCAGGTCAGAAAGACGGCAGATGTTAATTTAAACCAAAGAAGCAAAAACAAACTATTTCATTTTTCCTTTTTTATTATCAAATTGGCAGCTCTACACAAATTCTGAACACGAAATAAACCACAAGTGAGTTAGAAACACCCAGAATGGATGAGACATTCTTAGGGTATTTTGGTGTCTGGTAGATACTGACTCAATTCTACTCAGACAGCTTAATGTTGGGAAAAGTAATGATCTCAGGATGCCAGAAAATAACCTTTCATTTTGCTTTATCAAAAGAGAAAGCTGAAAATCATAATGATGCCGGCTTTTATGAAAATGCTTTCCCCTCGTGGTCCACATTATCCAGTGACTGTAAGCACAGACCCCAGGAGAAAACATCCACCCAGGCTCATCTTTTTTCCCATACTTCAAAAAAGAGTGCCCTTTCAGAAAGTGTTACATCTGCAAGAAATGAGTGTTCACACCTGCAATCCAGGTAAAGTCAAATCTACCCCACAGTTGAAATTCAAGACTCCCAGTCATTGTATGATCAATTCCCACTTTAGGAAAGAGCCTATTCATTTACATTAATGTGCCTGTATATGGGCATTTGCATGCATGTAACTGGTTGGACATCCTCCATCCTTCACTTCCATCTGTTTTCACAGATGCATCAGCCAGAGGGGTCCTGCCACTGGGCACCTTCCTGGTAAAGATTCCATCTTAAAATAAAATTATACCACTAACATAAAATCACCTTAAATTAGCAATTCACCATAAGCACATTCTCCAGGGTACTGTATACTGAAACTGTTTTTTCCCACACCAAAGCAACTATTTAAAACATTATCTGTTTTATTCTTCAAATCACTCACCAATTATTTGGCCAGTGTTTGAAGATTATCAAGTGGAACTACCTGCCTGATCAATATTTTGTTTCCATGAGACCAATACCCTCAGGAGCACCCCTGCTTCCTTTTAAGGCTCCTGTGTTGACCAAACATTTCCCGAGATTGACTATCGCTGCCAAGCAGTTCTGAGGTCTGTCATGAGATAGCCTTATCTGGTCTGCTGTTTTATTTGGGCTATTTTTGCTGACCCCTTTCTTGCCCAAGAAAGCTTTTAGGAATGTGGGCTCTCTACCTGAGGATATTGAAACATTATTTGCTTTAGATTAGGTGTCTAGGACAGTCTTGCTTAAGGAGCCATATCGTGTGTTGTCCACTTCCTGCCCGGAAAGCACCTCCACTTCAGACACCACGGGCTGCACCTTACTTGCTGCAAATGGTGCAACACCAGGGAAAGTTAGTGAACCACTGCCTCTGCCAGTTAACCCACAGGGAAAAAATAGAAGCCCTCTTTATAGTTTATTCCTCTATGAGAAAAAATATGTTTTAAAGCTTCAAAGAGAAATATAGGCTCTACAAGAGTCTTTCTGTGACCAAATTTGAAAATACACACAAGAAAATCCTAAGAAGGGTGTTTTCATTTGTCCTCCTTTCACCTTAAGTCTTCTTCAGGCTTGACAGAATGATGCACTCTTTAATTAGGGAAGTTAACAATTTCTCCCTCTTTCAGAAGGCTAGGCATTGTTTCCATTCTCAATTGCAGACTTGTTAGAAAACTGATACTGTCAGAGAAGCTGAAAACATAAATAGACAAACGAATTCAAACTAGTCATATGCTTTTGCTTTTTTTAGTGGTATGTTAGGAGCCACCAATTGGCACACTTAAACTTTTAGAATAATCTGTCCACTGTGCCTGGGGGTATGCAAATGTTGAACATACTATGAAAGCAAAGTAGGAGAAACTGACATTAAAAAATTTATTTAGTCCTGTCCTCTAACACCAATTTAAGTGACTTTCACAAATCAGGGATTCTGTGCACAGTCCTAAACTCATGCAATTCAATTAAGCTAAAGTTAAACAAATATTTATTGAGTGCCCCAAATGTGCTTGGTCCTGTGGAATAAAAAATACAGGCAATTCAGGAGAAAGAAAATAGTTTATAATTTACTGTCGATCAAGAGTTAATACTATTGGTATTTGAATATGTGTTGGTATGAAAAGGTGTTCTATGTGTATATTTGCATGTGTGTATACATATCTTTATGTGTGTGTGTTCTGTGTATGTATACATATGTGTATGTGTTCCATGTTTGCTAAAAGCATATATTATCTGAGATATGTATAATTCAGGTGCCTTTTCTCAAATCTAAACCCCCAAATATTTTTGAATTTTCATGCCTGGTTTTACTCTTTCTATATCTGATTTTATGTGTTGCTAATTATGGAATTCTACTTGGTAATATATTTATGTTGAGAAACCTATTTCCCTAGCTTTTTGGTTTGATACAGTGCACATTTTGCCAAAGTAAACACATAAGCACCTAGAGCAGGCTCTCAGTGAAGCCCTTAAACTAATTAACTGGGATAGCCATATTTGTTTGACCTGTTAATATCTACTTTTTGGTCCTTTGTAGAAATATAAATTTATATTAACTATAGAAATGTGTGTTCCATTACAGTTACTTCTGTCCATAGTGTTTCATTATTTAGAATGCAAAGTATGTCTTTACTGCAGTTTATTTATAGACATTCATTGAGTTCGGTGTTCTAAATACAATGGAATGTATGAAGCAAGTTATATTTCAATATGCATTTATTTTCTAAAAGGTAAGCTTCAAAAGAAACTGAAGATAAGGGTATCACACTTTGTCTTTTATCAGAGTGTTCAGACATAGTTGGCTAGTGGAGCCTGTTGCTTCTAAAATTATTTAAACTAAGATTAGAATGACTTTGTTGTGTTTTATTGCTTTATAGTTTGTGAGGATATGATAAAAGACCATAAGACTATAAATGAGTAAATTCTTTCTGATAACTTATCCAGTCCCCAGTGAGGCTAACATAGAATACAAGAGGCTATGAAGTAGAAACCTGGTGTTGGATCACTTCTATCCTGCACAAGATGAAGAATTGTGGACTCATGTCAGGTCCCTGTTAAGTAGAGGAATGATGCTCAGTAGTGGATGCTACTGAAAACGAGGCTGTCTTGATTTCTCAAAATAATAATAACTAAATGGCTATACACTATTACTAACTCATTAATTAAAATGTCTGAGGGTCAACTGTCAGTGCTGAGCTAAACATGGAGGATGCTAGCCATGGTTTCTGCTTTCCACTCCTTTTTCTATTGCAGGCTTCACAAGGCATTCCTTTCCCATCCTATCTATGCAGTAGAGGCCGACTGGCAGCATCACCACGGTGTTGGCTTCTGCACATTCTACCACTGTCCGTGCATGAAAGCCATGACATAGGACTTGGTCCGAGGTCAAGTGTAAATCTCAGCTGTAGAGGCTCCTCCAAGAGGTAAAATTGTGATGACTTCAAGGTGGCTTGAGTGCTTCATTCTCTTGGATTGAGAGCATCTGCAGTTGGACACAGGTAGAAAAGCACCTGGTGTCCCGCCTTTCTAGAACTGAGCCAGGCGTGCAGTTTGGGAGCTCCCTACCCTTCCCAGTGGGTGAGGCAAACAGGAAGCCTGGAAACAAATTTCAGACACTGAACTTTTCCCTCCACTGCAAAGAGGCTACATAACAAATACCATTCTAGGGTAGATCTAAACCCATTTATCAACTTAAATTCTTCAATGCAGTGGTATGTAATGTGACTTCTGAAAGTGAGAAAACTTCCATATATTGTGAATACATATAAAGTCAATAAACATGTTAATTCATAAAAGTGAACCCTTACCTGTAATTGTGTTCAATTGAAATGCAAATAATTAAGTCATATATTTAATAACAATTTTAATCATGTCTTTTAAAAGCAGGAACAGAAAAAGTATATGAATAAAAGATTTATTATTCTATGTGCACATCACCAAGAAATCTGAAAAGATGAGAAGTAATGGGGCCATAACATGGAGTACACACAAGGCACCTAGATGCCATTCCTTGATTGCTGGTCACCTTGGTCATTAAAGGAATTAGGTACATTAATTCCTTTATTAATTAAGTAATTAATAATGAAATAAAACAATCGAGGAAAAGTTTGAGATCACTCTATTCCCAGACTGGAAATAGATGACTAGATGTACATTAGAACTGACGATTCCAGGAACACTTAGAATTGTGAAAAATATAGAGTACCTGCCCTCAAAGAAGCAAGCAACTTAGGATGGAAGAAATGAATGTACATTATAAGTCATATGAAGGAAAGAAAGGAATCAGTAGTCAGGGAAGTGTCCTTGGAGCTGAGTCTGATAATAGCTGTGCTACAATTCATTGTATAAAAAATAGTAATTCAAACTGGAACACTGTCATTGCTGCACTTATGTATTCAAAATGCAACCATAGTACTGCCATTTACACTCATGTTCTTTACTGAGTTGGTGTGAAAACTCTACCGCAAATCATCTGTGAGATAACAGAGCAGCAATTATGTCCCCATTTTACAGATAAAGACATTCAAGACCATAGAAGAATAGCAGCTGTATTAGATGATTCCAGAGAACACCATTCATATCGTAGCCATCAAGTGACTTACTTAAGACACTAACAGCGCTGGAATAATAGGACTGAATCTTGGTAAAGCTTTAGCACAAGAACATGGGCATTAGAGTCAGACGGGCATTTATAAGCTGAATAACCTTGGTCGTCATGTTTGTCATCACTATCATCGTGTATTTTCCTTGTGCCTCAGTTTCCTAATCAGCAAAATGGAATAACAGTAATTGTTTCACACATTTGTTGGGAGGATTAATGAGGTATGTATGCAAAGCACTTAGCACAAAGTATTTAATAAATAGTTCCAGTTACATAAATAATATTATTTAGAACCCATGAATTTGGATTTCTAGATTAGAACTCCTAATACATTATGCTTCTCATGCTTTTAACATCTAATAATTCCATATAGATATATCTGTTAAACAGATATGTGTGAACATATGCAGACACACTCTTTCACACACATGTACACACACACAAATAGTAAACTTAAATTCACATGTATGTTACTTTTATAAAAAAATTAAGAGAGTTTGCTTAGTTGGTATTTGCATAGTAACCATTGTTAAAGAATTAAAAATTTGCTGTTGCAGTAGCTTAAATATTATTTCAGTTCTTGGAGTGGCTAATTGTAGGTTATGTAAGTTCCTATGATTAAATTGCATCAAAAACAAAATATGTAATGAATGCCTGAATTAGTTATGTTGAGAACATTTCTTTTCAGGAATATGTGACAATGAGTTTTAGCTTTGATTAGAAAACTTCTTCAAGTTGAATGTACCTAAGCTAAAGATAGTTAATGGTAATAAAATTAATTGTAAAAGTTAACTTCCAATAGGGGAAAAAAAGAGTAATTCTAGGAGCAGGGGGAAAGAGGAAGTTTCATCTTTTAAATGTGGCTCTTAGCTTTGGTAATGTAATTTTTCAATGGATGATCTCTTTCAAAGGAAGTTCAATCAGACGAAAAAGCACCAAAGATGTATATGATTAAAAAGTATCAGCAGCCTAATCCATCAAAGTGTGTTTGGGATATTTCTAATACGCCCATAAATAAATTCTTTCCAGATTTTGCACACTCTTCCTACTCACTGAAGGGCAGAACATGTGTCATTCATTTGATTTTCCTTTATGCATATCTTCCTTCGCTCAGCCAACATGTATTTATTGAGGAAATACTAATAACAACACGCACCCCTTGCTGAAACAGCTATGTTCTTGCAGGTCAGGTGCGGTGCTCACCTCTGTCATCCCAGCACTTTGGGAGGCAGATGTGGGAGGGTAGCTTAAGCCCAGGAATTCGAGACCACACTGGGCAGCACAGTGAAACCCTGTCTCTACAGAAAAAAAAAAAAAAAAAAATTAAAAAATTGGCCAGGTGTGGTGTCACTTGATTGTAGTCCCAGCTACTTGGGAAATGGAAGTGGGAGGATCACTTGTGTTGGGGTTTGAGGTTGCAGTGAGCCGTGATCACACCACTGCACTCCAGCCTGGGTGATAGAGTGAAATAAAGAAAGAAAGAAAAAAAAAAGAAAGGGGAAAGATACATTAAATTCTTTAGAGGAATTTAATGTACATATAAGTTAGGAAGTATAAATATCCAAGAAACAGGGACAAGTAGCAAGTGTCAGCAAGTGTCAGGAAGACGGGGCAGCAGCTGGGCCGGGGCTTGCAAAGGCTACAGCAGGGCCTTCTGGGCAGTGGGCGAACTCAGGTAATGTGAAGGTAACTGTGCTGTGGGGAATAGAAAATAGGACTGCAGGAGTTTTTGATAACAGAGTTTAGACATATTTGTTATGGATCATTCATTTTGCCAATATGTTTTGGCTCCATGTATGTGCCAAGCACTGCTCCACGCACCGGTGGTACAGCTCTGAGGGAAGCACACTGCTTCGCTACGTCCCTGCTTCAGAGAATTCACATTCTACAGTAATAAAATAATACACAAAATGTGCCATATGAATACATGGTATGTTACATGAGGGCTGCGCATTTTAAATCAGGTGGTCACGAGAAGGCCTCACTGAAGTGCTGTTTGAGTGGGGACCCCCCAGAAAGAGGTGCAGATGCCCTGAGCAACGCTGACACAGGAAGGGTGAGCATTCCAGGTGGAGAGAATAGCAAGTGCCAAGGCCCTGGGGTTGGGAGCAGGCTTGGCATGTTGGAAGGGTGGTGAGGGGATTCTGCAACTGGAAAGGCATCAGCAAGAGCTGGAGGAGAAGGGGAAGAGATTGGAAAGATGGAGCTGTCAGAACTAGAACTGGGACAACTACATAAGCCATTTTAGAGGCTTCAGCTTTTACTTAGATTGCTTTGAGAAGTCTCAGAAGATTGAGAAGAGGGTGACCCGATCTACTTCGATGATGAACGAATGGGTTGTCAGGCTCATCTGTTGAACTTGTATTCTAGGGACAAGAGGGGGAAGCCAGGGTAGAGCAGGGAGGTCACTGGAACGTCCAGCAAGGGACGATGGAGGCTGAGGGCAGTGTGGCATCCACAGAGGTGGTGAGAAGTCGTCGATTTCTGGATACTTTGAAAGCAACATGGATAAGATTTGCTGATGAAGAATGAGAGAAATGGAGGCATCAAAGATGACTCCAGAGTTTTAGATCCAAGCAACTGAAAGGCAGGCATTGCCACTAATTGGAATGAGAAGCTTTTAGGGGAAGCAGAAAGCAGGGTAGTTGCTGGAATATGGATATTTTGTTGCTTAGTTGGCTCTATTTAGTCATTCATTATTTACCTATTATTTGTTAATTATGTTTTTTATACTGGGATAAAGTCACAAAAACCTACAAAATAAGTGTGCTTCATAAGCTGTTAAGAGCTTTACTTCTTTAAGTAAACCAATGTTACCAGTTTTAAGTATTTTTTGTTGTTGTTGTCTGCTTTTCAGGATCATGGAGAAGTAATAAAATAAATGGGCAATAGAGATGGCTGTATACAGAAAGACAAGCAATTTTCCAAAACAGGCTGAAGAACTCCATAATGGCAAGGTGATAAGAATTTCCAAAAGGTCCAGTCAGATGTTAAAATAGACAAGTTTTGGGACCGGGCGCAGTGGCTCACGCCTGTAATCCCAGCACTTTGGGATGCCAAGGTGGGCGGATCACCTGAGGTCAGGGGTTCGAGACCAGACTGACCAACATGGTGAAACTCCGCCTCTACAAAAAGTATGAAAATTAGCTGGGCATGGTGGCGAGTGCCTGTAATCCCAGCCACTTGGGAGGCTGAGGCAGGAGAATCGCTTGAACCCGGGAGGCAGAGGTTGCAGTGAGCCAAGACCATGCCATTGCACTCCAGCCTGGGCAACAAGAGTGAAACTCCATCTCAAAACAAAACAAAAAAACAGACAAATTTTTATATATGCAAAGCTACGTTAACTGAAGAAAGAGGAAGAGGGAGGCCTTTAAATTAGAAGGGAAATGTCCTTTCCTCTCCATCTCACATCCAAGAATATCTCAAGTATGAATTCTAACTTCCATATTTCAAACTATAGCAACATAAATTATGATGGGTGGCCCTGAGATTGAATAAACTGCCATATTACAATAAAGAATTGTCCCATCAATATCAATCACTAAGAATAAGTGAAGCCATCTGCCAAACATAGAGAAATGTAAAGAGTGAGATGTCCTCTCCTACTTCCTGTGCTAATGTACACTAAATGATTTTAAAGCCCTTTTTCCGTTTTCATAAATGGTCAAACATCCAATTATTGGCCTGTTATTTGGCCAGCGTCAGAATTACATTAAGGCATGGGCATGTGTGTTATCTAGAAGAAATCTTTACAACTATGAGGGTAATGTTTTATAAAGATGTAGCTTACAGAGTTTAATGATCAGAGCTGTGGTAACTATTATCACCTGTCTCATGTAGCCACAGACTTGGTCTATTAACCATGTGAAACAACACTGAATTATAAGAGTATCTGCCCTGATTTCTAACATGACATGCTGCATTCTTTTTGTTTCTTAAACTTTTATCATTTTAACGGAAAATAATTGAATAAATCACATTCAATGTTCTGCACAGAGTGCTGTTTTCTAAATTAAAAATAGAAAATTACTAACAAAGTGTGGTCGGATGAAGGACTGCCTAAAGCCGATTTGTCATTAATGGCTTTGAACTTAGGGAAACAAAACGAAAACAACCTTTAGTCCATTAATTACAAATAGTTGATTACAAATTAATTAGTCCATTAATTAAAAATAGCTGATTATAAATTAGTCCATTAATTACAAAAAGCAGTTTAATTTTACAGTGATTTTACAAAAAAAAAAAAGGATGAAAGGAGGAAGAAAGAGAGAAAAGGAGAGAAGGAGGAAGAAAAAATAAAATCAGAGGAGAAGATGGAAATCAAAATCATCGAATTGTCTTTTCAAATCCAAAGGGAGTGAGGCTGTGGGTGACCAGAGAGCCCCCTCAGCAGCCTTTCTCCTTTTGCTTTGGTCTTACTCCTCTTTTTGCCTTTCCCACTCCTCCAGGCTGCAGTCTCTGCCCAGGGCCCACATACCTTATCTAAAGCCTACTCCACTGCACTCACTGTTTGCAGTGCTGTGTGTACAAAAGTTAACGGGGTTGCACCTTGACCTTAAGGTTTCCAGACTTAGGAACCAGTGATGGGTTTTATTCATTCTTGTGTCTACTTGTCACATGGAGGAAGATGCCCAAGTAAGGCATCATAGACAAGTCAAGAAGATTAAATTAAAAAAAAAAAAAAGCTTTCATCCAGCACCTTTCCTGCAAAGATCAAATGATAGGTTGCTAGCTAACCAATCTTTAGGGTAGCCTCTGGAAACAATCCATAAAATGGACATTATTCACATGCTGTAGTGTTACTTGGAAGATGTACCAATTTGTTTCTATCAATCAAACCTTGCCATTCAATCTCTGGTTTTCACCACACCTTCTAATATATACCATGTTACTTTAAGGATTAACTTGCAAGTGCACTCAAAAAAATACTTCTCATATTTACCTTCTAGTAGTTTGCTGCCAATCTGGATGGCTTAAGTTTTGGATGTTTACATTTAAACTGGTCACAATCCAAACATATTGCATGTATTGGCTTAAATACAGAGCAACAAAAGCAGACCAATCCTCTTGTGAAATGTTGAGTGATCGTCATTATCTCACCTACATAATCTTGACACAATGACTAGTTGGATTTATCTGGTAGTTAATATCTGAAGGATATACTGAGGCTTTTTTACTTTGATATTTTTTTAAAGATTAGAAAACAATTCATTGAATAGAACTAAATGTATACTAATTTACACATAACAGAGGTATACTTAACAGTTTCCTTAAATATAAACAAATATATTCATCACTCTCTTTCCACATGAGTGATAGTAAAGATCTTGGGCTATGGCAGGCTGTGTAAAGCCCAGAGTTTAACAATTTTGCATACTGTCTTTAACAAAACTAATTTAAAATGATGCATTCCAAATTTCTGTGGCTTTCCAGGGTCTTGAATGGGGTCTCATGCAAGACAGAACCTGAACCCTGATCATTAGCTACACAGTTATGGACACATCTCTAGTAAAGATTGTAGTAAAGAAAATATAGCTGGTGTGGCTAGGATTCATTTTTTCTGGGGTCACTGTTCTGATCCTGCTATCCACTGACATATCTCACATCAACAGTGAGGCTGGTTGACTCCCAACTTTAATACTGCACTCTCACTGCACAGTTACCCAGTCTCTCTTTGCTGTGCTCAAGTTCAGCCTATGCACAGCTCAGACGCTGCTGTGGAATTTATTTTTTATTCCTAATTGTGAATGTGTATAAGCTCTCCTATGGACATGCAGCAGTTTACAGTCTCATTGGCCACTCTGTTGCATACAACAGTTGATGATTTGCTCCTTGAGACTCTCTGCTCTTTTGTTTCCATTTCTCTGCACCTTTCTGGAATTCCACCAATCTCTTCTGTCTCCTTTGCTGACTTCACTTCCTTAATTTGTATATTTCCAACAGATGTTCTGGTTTAATTCCATGACTTCTCATACAAAGTCCCTGAGCTACATTTCCACTCTAACATCTCTCTTGAGCTCTGGGTCCAACTATATAACTGGAACTTCTCACTTATAAGTCATACAGGTGTCTTAAGCTGAATATGTCCATATCTGAACTCTTGCTCTTCCCCTCAATATCCGGCAAATGTCTCTTCCATGAATGCCATTGCTCAAGTGAGACCTTGAAGAATCTTCCGTCATTCCCTATCCTTGTAGTGCTCCTTTTTATTCAGTCACCAAGTGCTATGGATGCTACCTCCTATATGTCTCAAAATTTAAAATTTGAAGGAAGGAACATTGCAATAAAAATGGCTATCACATAGAAAAAGCAGACTCTATCAAGTTACTTTGCAAATCCATCAGGGCACTTTATTACTACATTGAACAATTAATGTTTCCATTAGAAACATATGTTTCTACAGGGGCTTAAGCCTCACTGAAGCTGACAGAGAAGCCATACATTCTGAAATTTGAGACTGCATTGGCAAATTTATATATATGTGTGTGTGTGTGTATATATGTGTGTGTGTATATATACATTTAAAAGGATGTAAAAGAGCCTTGTACAAAGCTTTATCTTTCTGGAATTATAATCAGTGTTACCTACTAATAGGGTTACACCTTACATCAATCTGATAAATATAAATTCTTATACCTAAAGTTCATAGTATAGAAACCAGCACTCATGATTCACAGAAAGGTTCACATGGTTGTTTCTGCGTGTTGCAGTGCAAATCTAACTTAAGGAACTTACGATATCTAATCTCTCAGGAGAAATCACCACAGCTGTTCTTGCTAAATGTGTCCATGTGAAACCATAGAAAACATGCTTGTATTGATTGTTGTACTGTTTCTCAGCACATTGTACACCCCATTGATTAGGAGTGGTTGTTTTAGAAGATAACAATCTTGAGGACAAGAGCTAAATCCAACACTTTATGTCCAGGGGTGCACACAGGAAGGCACTTCTGGAATTCCAGAAGGTGCTTGTGAATGTGCATAAGCACTTAATTATTATCAATGATAATAAATGACTGACATTAGCATTTTTAACTTTGGCATTATTATCATTTGGGGCTACAGAATTCTTTGTCACAGGGGCTGTCCTGTGCAATGTAGGATGCTTAGTAGTATCCCTGGACAATATCCTCTAGGTGCTAATAACACCCCCTTCCAGATATGACAACCAAAAATGTTTTCAGACGTTGCCAAATGTCTCCTGCAGGGGAGAATCATCCTTGACTGAGAACCACTGCTCTAGATACATGTAGGCACAATAGCTGGTCATAAAGGTGTCCACAGCAGGGAAAGGGCATAGCCCTGCAGAGTATTCAGCCTGAATGAGCCATATAATCTTAGTGCACTAGGGCTTTGTGGTTGGAATGGTGTGTATGCAGGGCATAGGTAGAGTCTGACATGCTAGAACATACTGAAATGTAAGTGGCAAAATTACCCGCTGGACTCAAAATTATTAGACAGTCTTCCCTTTCCAATACTTCCTCTGTAAGGAGGCAATTGACAATTCATGCCTCAATGGCAGCAGGCATAAAAGAGCCTTCTGGGGTCATAGGTAGATTAAGCTTTTTATAAATTAGCAGTGTAATGGAACTGACTGCCAAACCAAAGCTAATTTGTTATTCAGCTGCATTAAGAGTTGAATAATTTAGAAAATGATGAATTTAATAGTCTATGCTTTAAAATCATTTCTGGAATGTCCTGAGACTACATTTTAAGAATATCTAAGTACATACTGAGAAACACTCAAGGAATTGTAAGCTATCAGAAAAATCATTTACCTCCATACAAAATAAACTGCTGTAGGAGGTTTGGGATGCTTGTAACACTGAATAATACTGAAATAATGCTGAAACTCGAGCACATACCTGCAGACTATTGATAAGGATGTTACTGACAAGTCTTAAGCTTTATGTGAGTAATTAAACCTGAATACTGATGCTCCTTCCAATCCAGAGAGGATGTGATTTTTTCACCCGGCTTATTTAAGTTCATTACAAGAAAGGTGAGAGAGATGAGCCTTCTGAGCCTTCAGTGGAGAATGAACCATGATTGCACTTTACATTTAGATTTCATGTATCTATGAATAACTCAAAGCGTCTTTGCAAAAATCTAGCCAGTCTTCTTATAGTCTTATTCTCTTAAGAATGGGATAAATATCAAACTCCCTGGTTTACGCTACTTAGCCTCTGCAGCTATGCAGAGTGTGTTTCAGACCAAATAAATTATTGACTATTCTGCTCTAATACCACAGAACTTATCTTTTCTAAATAGCTTTAATCTTTGTTACCTGGTACCTCATTATTTGTACAGCTTGGGTTTATCCATGACAAGGTCACTGCTCAAAACATGATTGGACAGAACGAATATTTCCCGTCAATAAAGGTGTCCAAATTCAGCTAACTTGTGAAGACACCTTCAAAGACGAATTTCCAAAAGCATCTCCTAGCACTTGCTATTCCTTATTTCTTGAATCAACCTATTCATCATTAGGATCTTCTTTTCCACTTATTTCTCAAGTACTACGCTTGATTCATCTGTGATCCCAAAGTCACTCAGTGCCACGGGCATTGGTGGGCCCCTACCACGTGGTATAGCTCTAGAATCCGTACTTAGAAATAGAACATTTTGTTTTCTATTCAACGTAAAGACAGATAATATGTACTGTTAGTCTGAATATGTCTTACAGAAAACACAAAGCTCAGTTATTTTTAAAATATAGCCTTATATCTCCAATTAGACAACTTTCCAAATCTTTGAAACCCTCTCTTTTGTTTAAACATCATTCTCATTCTTTTATGGAATCCTAACCTTTAAATTCTAAATCAGGTTAATTCTCTACTAAATAAAACACCAAGTTTCCTCTCGCTCTAAAGTCAAACACAATTTGGCTGGGCGCAGTGGCTCACCCCTATAATCCCAGCACTTTGGGAGGCCGAGGCTGGTGAATAACGAGGTCAGGAGATCAAGACCATCCTGGCTAACACGGTGAAACCCCGTCTCTACTAAAAATACAAACAGCTAGCCGGTCATGGTGGTGAGCGCCTGTGGTCCCAGCTACTAGGGAGACTGAGGCAGGAGAATGGCTGGAACCCAGGAGGAGGAGCTTGCAGTGAGCCGAGATGGCCCCACCGCACTCCAGCCTGGGCAACAGAGCGAGACTCCCTCTCAGAAAGAAAAAAAAAAAATTAGCCTGGTGTGCTGGGGCGGTAATCCCACCTACTCAGGAAGCTGAGGTGGGAGAATCACTTGAACCCGGAAGGCCGAGGCTGCAGTAAGCTGAGATGGCCCCAATGCACTCCAGCCTGCGTGACAGAGGGACACTCTGTCTCAAGAAAAAAATAAATAAATAAAAGGCAAACAATTTGACGGCAAAAATATTCTACAAATATCTGATAAAAGTTTGCCCCAAGAGAACGCCAAAAACTTCTGGATTGCTCCATTAATTGGATAATTTTCACTTGTCCTTTATAGCAAGTTCCTTCACTGTGGCTTGTATGAAAGGATTTGTTTGCTTTGTAACATGGGAGTTAAAGGTAAAGAAACTGCCTCATTACCACTGAGTGTGAATACTCTCATTTCTGCATGGATGTTTCTCACCTTTGATGTGAGCTCTCTGGTCTATGAAAAGACATGGTTACCATCAGTAAGTGAATATTTAAGAGTTTTCAAAGCTACTAGACAAATCATAATACAGTTTTTTTTTTTTTAAGTTCCGGGATATATATGCAGAACTTGCAGGTTTGTTATATAGCTGTACTGTGCCATGATGGTCTACTGCACCTATTAACCCATTAGCAAGTTTCCCTCCCCTCACCCGCTACTACCCCAAAGGCCCTGGTATGTGTTGTTCCCTTATCTGTGTCCATGTGTTCTCATTGTTCGACTCCCACTTATCAGTGAGAACATGTGGTGTTTGGTTTTCTGTTCCTGTGTTCGTTTGCTAAGGATGACGGCTTCCAGCTTCATCCATGTCCCTGCAAATGACATGATCTCATTTCTTTTTATGGCTGTGTAGTACAGGCTGTATACGTACCACATTTTCTTTATCCAGTCTATCATTGATGGGTATTTGGGTTGGTTCTAAGTCTTTGCTATTGTGATAAGTGCTGCAATAAACATACATGTGTGCATCTGTCTTTATAGTAGAATTATTTATATTCCTTTGGGTGTATGCCCAGTAATGGGATTGCTGGGTCAAATGGTATTTCTGGTTCTAGATCCTTGAGGAATTGCCACACTATCCTCCACAATGGTTGAACTACATTCCCACAAACAGTGTAAAAGCGTTCCTAATCCACAGCCTCATCAGCATCTACTGTTTCTTGAATCTTTAATAATCACCATTCTGACTAGCATGAGATGGTGTCTTACTGTGGTTTTGATTTGCATTTCTCTAATGATCAGTGATGTTGAGCTTTTTTCCCTATGTTTGTTGGCCGCATAAATGTCTTCTTTTGAGAAGCGTCTGTTCATATCCTTTGCCCACATTTTGATGGGGTTGTTTGTTTTTTTTCTTGTAAGTTTGTTTAAGTTCCTTGTAGATTCTGGATATTAGACCTTTGTCAGATGGGTAGATGGCAAAAATGTTCTCCCATTCTGTAGGTTGCGTAATACAGGTTTTTAAAAATTACTTCTACAGCTTAACATGAGGCACCAGAAGTCTGAGGGTTATAAATGTGAACACTAAACAGACACACACCCATGAATATACAAAAACGTGCAAGCATGCCCCTCTTTACTCCTCAAGGCAGCAAGAAAGATAACTTGTTGATCTCCCTACTTCTTCGATGCACGCATATGCAGATGCAAATTGGCTTTGTAGGTCTGCGTTTTCTTATGCTATGACCCCTAAAGAAGTTACCTATCAGCTGGAGTGAAAGAAATCCAGCACTCTATGTGCACGTTTGTTAATCAGACTTGATTTGTCCATCCACTCAACCTTCACAAGACTTCTCGTTCATTCCTCAGTCAGTCGTTCCTCAGTCAAATCGTTCAATAAATACTTCCTGGGGATTAAGTAGATACTATTTTACCCCACCCACAGCCCACCTCAGTCTTTATCTGCAGCTGGGATAGGCAGGTCCTCAGGTGCTGATAGCTTTGATCTCAAGCAGTCCTGTGTGACTATCAGTGTTTTTGTCTCTTGCTATCTCCAAAGTCTTGGGAGCTCATGCAGTCCGGGTAGCCAGACAACAATGGGGATTGTTCCCAGGCCAACCATTACTATAGATGGGTAGAGGGATGGATAGAGAAATGCCCCAGCCTCTCTTTAGGTGGAGGGGAATTATGAGTTACATGCTATGCGGGTTTTCAGACGGTTCTCACAGGGAATGAACCTCACTTGCTCAAGGTGATACCAGCTCAATCTACCCCTTACTGAGTTTTTACCATTTTCACATCACTTTCTCAAGCCCTCACTTTTGGAATCATCTTCCAAATAAACCATAGGCACTCAAGACTTTATCTCAGGTTCCTTTTATAAATGAACCCAAACTAAGACAATTTCTCAGATCATTTCAGTTCAGTAAACTTTCATTGGCTATTAATTCGATGCTAAAAATGTACCAGAGACTAAAGACAAGCAATGCAATAACACATTCTCCTGATCTCAAAGGGGAGTAGCTTTTTTCTGAAGAAGGGAGACAAACAGATGCATCAGCACAATAGGATATTATAATTGCTATAATAGCAGCTTGCCCTGAGGCTTATGGGAGCTCAGAGGAAGCAACAACAAATTCTTTGTGGGGCAGGGGCAGGGGGAGCAGGGGACTTACTCTGAAATGATTCCAAAAAGGGGACTTACCTGATGAGAGATGTATCAAATAACAGCATGCTGCATGAAAAACAAAGAGTAAGAAATAATTTGAACAACGAGTGAGGGCATGGGATATTTATTCCTTCAATGCAAATTACAATGCACTTACTGCATCCCAAGTTATGTACTAGACATTGGGAATATGTCAATAAAAACAGCATTTTGTATGAAATTTTGTCACGACTCACTATACTAGACTGCACATACTTCATTGATTTTCTACCATATTGTAAATATTTTTAACATTGAGGACTACAATTACAAAAAATTCATGCAGAATTTGCCAGAACCTTCCATTTCTAAAGTTGCATCTAATTCATGCATCATTATTCAGCAGCCTTATTTCTTCAGTCATTCTTGAGGGTGACTTCACAAGACAGAGATGGAGAAACTACAGTGATATGTCGTCTGAGAAGCTTTAAAATGTTTGGTCTTCTTGGACAAGCATTTCTAAAACAAACTAAAAATGTTTTGGTCCAAAACTTCTCCTCAACTTCTCAACCCATGCTACTCTCCTCTCACCCTTGAAATAAAAGAGAGTATTAAACACGAGGCTGGATGGCGACTTTACTCGCCATAATCACTCAGGAAATGTTGGTCTGTAAACCTGACCTAAAGTCATTCAGAAAACTGGCTATGAGACCTTCGTCTGGAAAAGTCTGTCCATGTGATGGCATCTAAAGTGGAAACAAAGGTGAAAAGGGGTACAACTGGCTCCCAACTTAATGAAATACACAGCCATCTATGTCTGTAGGGACAGATTTATTTCTTGCTAAAACATGTATTTCCTGTCTCATAAACACAACTTTAGCACACCTTTTCAAACACCCAAGGAGAGACTAAGGCAGGGGGCAGTGGAGCATGATAAATGGGACTAACTCACACTGGGCTTATTTTTCTCTATGGAAGGTCACGTTTCTCACTCCAAATTTAGTGTCTGCATACCTCACCCCCAGCCCAGCACCAGGTCTCTATTTTTAAATGATGATCACAGTTTCTTAACTCAGTAAACTGCCTTGTTAAAATATTCTTCTCATCTGTTTTTTTTTTTTTTTTCTTCCTCTGGGGAGCAAAGTATTTCCTGACATCTGTTTTGAATTTGTTTTTCTTTTAATTTCTGTGTATGCCTCTTTTTCCTATCATCTGCATTAAATTGAAAATAGCATGTGAGGCTGAAGGGTTCTTTGCCATTTCTAGATTAATATTGCCTTCACCCCAGGGGACTCTGAACACACATTTGTGCTACCTCGACATCGATCTTGTTGCCCAATTCAGCCATCTTAGAGTTAGGAACAGAAGCAAAGTTGGGTGTCCATGAAAACCTCCCACCAAGATACTTCATACACCTAGAAGAGTTACTTAGAAACAAAACCACGGATGGCCTCTGTTACAGACTGTTTGTGCTCCTCTTTCCACCCCAACTCATATATATATTGAAGCCCTAACCCCCAAAGCGATGGTATATAAAGCTGGGGGCTCTGGGAGATAATTATCTCATCCTAAGTGTATTGCTACAAAGACTTCCAGTAGTTTTGTTGTTGTTGTTGTTGTCATGGGTTTTCTGTTTGCTTGATTGGTTGGTTGTTTTGTTGTTGTTTTGTTTTGAGACAGTGTCTTGCTCTGTCTCCCAGGCTGGAGTGCCATGGTACAAATAAAGCACACTGCAGCCTCAAACTCCTGGGTTCACATGATCTTCCCACCTCAGCCTCCTGAGTAGCTAAGACTACAGGTATCCACTACAACCATGTCTGGCTAATTTTTGTGGTTTTTTTTTAGAGACAGAGTCTCACTATAGTCCCAGCTTGTCTCGAAGTGGTCTCAAGTAATCCTCCCTCCTGGGCCCCCCAAAATATTTTGATTACAGGTGTGAGCTCCTGTTCCCAGCCTCAGTAGTTTTTATATGAATATCTATGCTTAAACTGAAACACATATATGCATGTGTGTGTGTGTATATATATATATACGCATGTATTATGTAGTCATTTGTATATGTGTGTATGTGATATATGTGTATATATGTATATATTACACACGTTATATCTGCATGTGTATCATACCTAGCATACATATTCATATAAGCACACATATATTGCATCTGTGATTTTGCTAGCCTGTTTCAGCCTCTGAATTGTTTGTGATTTAGAATATGGAGAATGACTAAACAGTTGGAGAGTGGAGAAAGGGAGCTCTTAAGAAGTGTTACTGAAAATTAGAAAATGGCTTCTCTTCGATGTTCTTTGAAAAATGAAATCCCTTTTTATCTACTGCTTGGCAGCTGAGCTCCTTTTCTGAACTCCACTCCATGCAAAGACTATGCCACGTGGCTCCTTGGCTTTTAGTTAGGATAATATAGAAATATGTCACCAAATAGTGCTGGCCTGGTCAGGTCCATTCCCATATGTACCACTTTCCAAATGACATGGTTTCCTGCACTGAGTGTGTCTTTCAATAAAATATTTTATAAATAGGAATTATAAACTGTGAAGTAGTTTGTAAACACAAAACACTTGTATTCAAAATAACAGAAGAAACTTAGAAATCAAGGTCAAAGGTAGATACAGAGAAAAAAAGTACAATGAAGATATTGTATTCCCGTCACCATTACCAGAATGACAATGAGAGCCATGCCAAGTGAAGTCAACAGAATGGCAATGTGTTTTCACAAAGGACTCACCCCAGCTCCAAACATGGCCTGGAATCTGCATCGGAGGTCAGCACTGCCATCTCTGAGTGACCACGGAGTGCCATTCCATCTTCCCATGGCCACTGGAGCCTTGCCATCTGTATTTTGAGATGTTCACAGAAGAGTGGGAAAATATTTTCTTCTCATTTTCAGCAGGAAGTAATTTCTGTAAGTGATTGACTATCCTAAACAATCCTCATTCTAGAATTCACATTTACGTAAATGAGTATCTCTTTATAAAATGGAATATCTGGTCAGACTGTTTCATAAGTTCAATTCTCATGATCTTCAATGACCTTGGAAAGGAAAGCATAAGACTAGAGGGTCTTTTTGGGATATGGTGTTCCTTAACTGTGGCTTATTAACTTCTAAAATTACTAAGATGAAGAAAATCTTGGAATATTTCCCAAAGGTACTCATTCTGTGCTTTTCAAAGTTCAAAATGTGGCTACATGATGAAATCTAAGACATAACAAATGATTTGCAAACTTCATGAAAGGTTTTCCCAAATTAAATTATTACATGGTTCTTTTTGTAAAAAATAGATGCAGGTGGTAGGTTTCTTTACAAGTTACCTGAGAAACGGTTTCCTGAAGTCGATCAAGAACACTGCTCCCTTACTATTTTGCATCAATTCTAAATCATGTGGGCGTCCAGGCTGGATGAGGGCGAGAGAAGAGGGAGAATACGAGATCAAAGCCTGTGCATTACAGGAGAAAATGCTTTTTCTCTGTGGCTTTGAAAATCTCTTTTTAAAGGGATCCCCTCCCCACTTACTTTGGGGTTTGGCATATGGTGTGTGCTACAGATGGATGAGCAGTGATGCAGCTGTTTGGGATCTGGCACCCTGGCTCTGGAGCGCTCCTGCCAGCTGGCCGGCGCACCCCGGGCTTGTAGCATGAACCGATTCCTCCCAGCTGTTATGCAAAAGAAAGTGGAGAAATGTTGTTGTTCACCAATTTTCCGTCTAAGCCATTTTAGTTTAAGCTCAAGCCCAACAACAACAAATTCCCCAGAAGGCAACTTTTTATGGTACAGCATGCGTCTTCCAAGTTATGTATAATTGTGAATGCGAGGTTACATTTGGATAAGGTTAAAAATCTGCGGAAGCATTCATTGCTGCAAGCTGTGAATAATGTATGAAAGGAGAAATCTCAGTCCCAGCTACGGGGATGTGTGAGTGTGCCACCAGCACCCAACGTGAGCCCATGAGGGCTGGTGGCCAGGAAATGCATTGCACTCGCCTGTCCTGAAGACAATACGAGAAGATCCACCTTACTCAGCCGGCTTGTTCCAGATGAAAGATAGCAACAAACGGCATTTATGGTAATATTAAAAAAAAAGAGGGTTGATAGGTTCAGCAAACCACCATGGCACATGTTTACCTATGTAACAAACCTGCACTTTCTGCACATGTTTCCCAGAACTTAAAGTAAAATAATTTAAAAAAAAAAAAGTCTAAATTTGACCTGAAATCCAGACAGGAGTCTGCACATTTCAAAAGACCAGAGGTGTTGCAAGAACAAATTTTATCTGGAAGGCTAGTGATGTGGGGAACGGGAGATGAGATGGCAGAGGCTTCCAGGAATGTCATCAGCCGATTATCTCAGAAAGTACAAGGGTCACATCCCCTTTTAAAAATGTGGAATAACCATCACAGCATTTTGTATTTTTTGATGAAGATGATTTTTTTTTAATGAGGACATTTTGTTTGTATTTTTTTATGTTTTGACCCATTGTTCTTTTCAAGGGCCACTGGTTAGTTAACTTTGAGCTACACTGGAGGAGCAAATGGTCTGCTTTGTGACACCTGCTAGCTCCATGAAGGAACTTACCAGACACCCTCACCCACACCAGTCTAAGCTTACTCATTACAGAAGATTTGTTCTTTGTGCCTGGTAGATCTGTGGGGCAGGGAGAAGAAAAAAAGAGGAGAATATTTGACTGAAATATGGGATGTCTGTAAGAGTCTCAGACACAGGACTGAGGCACTGCCAGGGCATGTGTAGATGAACTGAGATCTTGGCTTCTGGACAGGGGTGAAGAAGCCAGCCCGCAGGACACGTGGAGGTGTGGCTTTGCCACAGAGGCACAGGCCACCAAGCAAACCTCCCATTAGCTCCCTATTGTTGTTGGCTGAGAAATTCGCTAACTGAGCTCCCAAATCCAACATCCATGACAAAGCCTACAAATCACCGGGTCCTCCAACAGGTCCACCACCAGGGCAAGTGGAAGGGAATGCAAAAGAGAACCCTGCATGGTTCACAGAGGACAGCATGCTTCCAGCCTGCTGCAAAGCTATTTGTGATTCATTAGCCGGCAATCTCTTGAGATTTGACAGGCCTTTTTATCTTTCCCCAAGCTGCAACAAAAAGCAATCATAAAACTGAGATGCACACTATCCACGACTGGGGAGAAGGCAGTGTTACTAGTTGCATAATTATCATAGGATGTAAAATGGAAAACAGATAAGAAACCATTTTATAATTTGCAAACACCAGGAGCTAGTTGTTGAAAGGAGGAAGGAAAATAAATGAATGAATGCTGATTTTCCTCTTAATATCATAATTGTGAAATGCTTTAATTAAACAGTTATAGAGATAATAAATAATTTTTAAAATAGTATTTTTCTAAAGAAATAAGGAAACATTAAAGAACAAAAATTTTCATGTAATACACACTGTATTTTCGCAATTCACCTAGGACCCTTGGATATAACACTTTCAAACACTATTTATCTCCCTTGGCTGCCAATTTTATCACAAGTAGAAGTAGTGCTTTAGGAAATAACAGCACATTGGCTAATAAACACTGTCTGATTCAGTGATTTATTTTCTTCAGAAGTTATAGCTGTGTTCAAAGTGATATCCAGTGAAGTGTCACACATTAATTTAGAAATATATCAACAGGAAAATTTATCCGTGAACTCTGGAATATCACTAGTTACTGTAAAAACACTCTTTTTTCCCCTCTATCGACAGCAACAATAGCAGCAACATACCTCACAAATGTTACTAAATACTCAATAAAAAGCATATGTTAAGTACCTTCTATGTGCAGAGTACTGTGCAAAGCAATAAGGCAGAATGGTGGGGGGGGGGGGGGGTGGGAAGAAGGAGGGAAAGAAAAAGAAAAGCCAGCTGTAAGGAGTTGCCTTTCTGTTACCAATAATCTTATTCCATCAACGCTTAACAAACTTGACTGTTGATTGAAGTCAAGGGTTTCTTTGTCGGGGGAGAGCAGAGGGTAAGCCCATTAAGTTGTTCAGATCTGATTGGTGTAGATGAAGAGGAGTAAAGATGCTGAAAGGATCCACCTTGAATTAGGAATTAGAAAGGAAGTAAGCTTTGCCTGTTATGGCTCATGGTTAGTAAATGTATGAAAACATTGAAAGAAATAGGCTAAGTACATTATTATTCTAGCTATAAGAAAAAAAATTACATGGATTTTCTAAAGAGCTATTCCAAAAAGTGAGCTACCTGATCTTAAGATTTTGTTTCTCATAAAATGGTCAAATGCACACAAGTAATTGGAGCATGCATTAGCCATTCTTACACTGAGTAATTTATTAAGAAAAGAGGTTTAATTGACTCACAGCTCCACATGGGTGGGGAGGCCTCAGGAAACTTACAATCATGGCAGAAGGAGAAGCAGGCATGTCTTACATGGTGGCAGGAGACAAAGCATGTGTAGTAAGCCAAGGGGGCAGAGCCCCTTATAAAATCATCAGATCTTGTGAGAACTCACTCACTATCATGAGAATAGGATGGGGAAAACCGCCCCCATCATCCAATCACTTCCCACCAGGTATTTCCCTCAACACCTGGGGATTACAATTCAACATGAGAGTTGAGTGGGGACACAAAGCCTAACCATATCAGACCATGTTGTGTAATTTTGATTGCATTGACCAATTTGAAAATTATGACCAAAAAAATCATAGCTCATCAATTAATCTTCTACCTTCAAAGAGACAATGCTCCCTCACCTAGGTTTCTTTTGGCAGTTTCCCTTTCTCTACTGCTGAAACAGGAGCAGTTTGTCATGCCCTTATTCAAGAACAATAGTTCTGGAAATCAGTATTATATTGTAAGAGACCCTGAGAATATAAGTAAAATAGAGACCGAAATGATTCTCAAGGCAGCAGAGGGCTATGAGTTACAAACAGTGTCTGTTACCACGGCAAATCCATTTTCCTCTACATAGTCCCTTTTACTTTGAGAAACAGATTCTCAGGGCTAACTAAAGCTAACCACTGTTTGCCAAACTCATTGCAAGTATCTCTGCCTTCATACTGTTACTCATGACAATTCCCTACAGTGTCCTAGGGTTGTCATGTGCATTAAATGAGATTGTTTAGGTGCATTAAATGAGGCTGGGTGCAGTGGCTCACACCTGAAATCGCAGCACTTCGGGAAGCTAAGGCAAGAGGATTGCTTGAGCTCAGGGGTTTGAGACCAGCTGGGCAACACAGAGAGATCATGTCTTTATAGAAAGTAAAAAAATTAGTTGAGTGTGATGGCACTCTTCTGTAGTCCCAGCTACTTGGTGGGGCTTGGGTGAGAGGATCACTTGAGCCTGGGAGGTAGAAACTGCAGTGAGCTGTGGGTGACAGACCAAGACTGTGTCTCAATAAATAAATAAATAAATAAGATCACACACATGGCCATGGCCACAAGGCCTGGTACATAGCTAGCTATCAATTAAGATTAGCATTTGGCAGTAAATACCTTGTGTCCCAATTCTTGTCCCAACTTTTTCTTGTATCTTCTCTGAATATTCTAAGCCATTGTGGTCTATTCTTATGAAAAGGAGGCAGACCTTCCAAATAAATCTCATTTGGTTGCCATTCTGTAAAAAAGTGATTGTTTCATTCTTTCCTAAGTGTGAATACCAGAATAGCAACTATACACCCAGTTCAAGTGCAACTCTGATAATAACGGAAGTGCTGTTTTGAGCTGAGCATCATATATGACAAGAAAGGTGAGAATACTGGAATACTATGTGAAGTGTATTAAGGAGTATACTAAAGGTAAATACATGTACAGCCACTAATGAAATCCTCAGCCTTAAGAACGTCTTTCCTCTAGTCGTGGTTCTGCTATTAGTTCTCAGTGATCTTGTGACTTGGTCAAATTCCTAATTCAAGGTGGATGTGTTCTTTGTAGAGCAGCGGTCCCCAACCTTTTTGGCTTCAAAGACTGGTTTCATGGGAGACAATTTTTCCACAAACTGGGGCTGGAGGGATAGTTTCAGCATGATTCAAGTGCATTACATTAATGTGCACTTTATTTCTAATTATTACATTGCAACATACAATGAAATAACTAAACAACTCACTACAATGTAGAATCAATGAGAGCCCTGATCTTGTTTTTCTGCAACAAGATGGTCCCATCTGGGGGTGATGGGAGACAGTGACAGATCATCAGGCCTTAAATTCTTGCAAGAAGCATGCAACCTAGATCCCTTGAAAGCACAGTTCACAATAGGGTTCGCACTCCTATGAAAATCTAATGCTGCCACTGATTTGACAGGACGCAGAGCTCAGGTGGTAATGTGAGCAATGGGGAGTGGCTATAAATACAGATGAAGCTTCATTCACTCACTTGCCTGTTGCTCACCTCCTGCGGTGTGGCACCGTTCTAACATGCCACAGACCAGTACTGGTCCATGGCTCAGGGGTCAAGGACCCCTGTTTTAAAGGGTACTCGGTCTGCCTCCCCTCTCAAAGTTGTCTCCAAAGTAGACAAATCTCAATCTCACCTCCCATATTTCTGTGGTTTCAGCACTTTTTCCTCCGAATTTCCGTTTCATATATTATTGAAGTTCCACATAAATTACTTCTCTCTAATATTAGGGCCCTCTATAAAAATATCTGCTACAAAAAGAGAAAGACAAAAATAGTTGGTCACATTCTTATAGAATTTTCTAGTTTGGGCAGAGACAGAATCACTCCCAGGTAGAGTGTTAACTGGGAAGTTTCCCTGGTTCCTTTGAAGTCTTTCATTGTATGAGTATCATAATTCTTCCCTGCCTCCCCTCCAACTTAAGCAGTCCCCTTCTCCCACTGCAGAGTCAGAAGTTAAAAGCTATCATTTTGCTAGTTGACTGAGATGTGTCTATTTTAAGTGCCTTAATCTCACTCAAATTTAGTAAAGTCTATCTACAAGGTAATTTATTATTCATTCATTTGTTTATTCAACAAGCACTTATTCTACAACTACTCTGCATCAGGCATTGTTCCTGGTCTAGGGACACAGTAGTAAACAAAAAAGACAAAGATCTCAGCTCGTAGAACCTCATTTGACTGAAGAGCAACAGGCAAGAAGATAAAAAGTTAATGTATGGTGTGTTGGGTAACCCTAAATGCTAAGAAGGAAAAAATGGATATGAAATACCAGGGTGGGGGTTGAGATGACATTTTAGATAGGGCGGCCAGGAAACAAGTGAAGGGAAAGCAGCAGGCAAGGATGGCTCCATGGATTGACCTGAGCATCTGGCAGAACACAGAGCCTATTGCCTGAGAGGAGGTGGGTTGTGAGTGGAGTCAAGACCAAAAGTCAAGTGGGAATGTCAAGAAGCAAGCTGGATATTGGGCATAGGGGGAGAAGTCTGGATTAAAGACACAAATCTAGAAAATGTCCTATAGGTAAAAAGTCATTAGTCTGGATCTGATCACCCAGAGGGCCAACAGGAAAGGAAAGGGCATAAATTGTGAGCCTTGGAGAGACCAGGGAGACAGGGAAGTCTGGGAAGGAACAGTGGGAAATTTTGAGGGAGCCCAGGCAATATGGCAGCCTGGAAACCAGGAACGGAATGTGTTTTAAGGCAAATTATCATCTCTATCAAACGCTGCTGAAAGAGAGAAGCCACATGAGGACTAAGAGGTGGCCACCATGCTTAGCAACATGGAAGTCAGTGAGGACTTTAAGATGGTCACAGAGGTGAAGGTGGTGGCAGGAAACCAAATTGCAGTGGGTTCAGGGGAGCGGGGAGAAGAAATTGGCTTCTTAAATGTCAGGAGTTTTCCTTTTCCTTCAAACCCTGCTTTATTGAGTGGCTCAGCAATAAGAGCTTTTCTTTACCAAAAGAAATAAATGGGTTTTTTTTTTTTGCAAAAATGTTTGAAAGACACAGGGACACTTGTTTAGCTGAGGTGTGACTTGAGCAGCTTGACAAACGCTGTCTCATTTCCAGCAATTCTAGTGGCAAAGTTCCCTCAACAGGGATGTTCCAAAACAACACTCCAGTTGCTTTGCATCCAAAAAAAGCTGGAAGCAGTTTTTTCTTGTAAATTGTAGGCTAAAGTACGATTACTGAGAAATCTTGGAAAGCTGGCACTTTTTTTTTTTTTTCTTTAAGAATAGTCTCCTAAAACCTTTTTCTCGTGTATAAATACCAAGGTACTGAAGCCACCATCATTTCTCTTCCAGTTCCTGTAGCCCCTCACAGAAAGCATTCCCTAACCTGGGGCCACGCAAGTTCTCACTCTGAAGAAAAAACATACAACAACCTCCCCAACTACAGAAAAACAAATCAGGAACATTTTCTTTTTTTTTTTTTTTTTTTTTTTTTTGAGATGGAGTTTCACTCTTGCAGGCTGGTGCGATCTCAGCTCACTGCAACCTCTGCCTCCCAGGTTCAAGCCATTCTCCTGCCTCAGCCTCCCGAGTAGCTGGGATCACAGGTGCCTGCCACCATGCCTGGCTTTTATTTTTAGTGGAGACAGAGTTTTACCATGTTGGTCAGGCTGGTCTCAAACTCCTGACCTCAGGTGATCCATCAGCCTCAGCCTCCCAAAGTGCTGGGATTACAGGCATGATCCACTGTGCCCGGCCCAGGAGACATTTTTTAAAGTCGTAGATACGGGGCTTAATTACTAGCATTTGTCCCAAAAATAACATTACAAATTGTGGACTCTGTACCCGGAAAGGTGGAAATACAAGAGAAATCTCATCATTGCCATGTGAGGCAATCAAAGGAATCCTATTGTTAGACAATTAAAGGGAAACATATATCGTTTAATTATATATTAAATAAATCTAAAATATATATTAATGAAATCTCATCAATGATAGCTGCCACTTGGCTTTCTAATAATAATTCATCATCATTCTGATGGAAAAGCAGTACATGGATCTGTGCCAAAGTACTCTGCCATCTCCTAGAAAGGTTCCTTTTGCATGAGAGGGAAGATGAAAACATGAGCTTTGCAGTAGAATTTTGATTCATTTAAGAATTCATAGACCTGATGCTGGTTAACTCCCGAAACTCCAACCAACATTTCTAGGAGTTATATACATCAACGCGAAACAGGGCTACTCAGTCATCATTTGAAATTCACATGGGCAACACTTTTGTAATATGGATTGTCACCCACGAGCTCAACTGTGATCAAGGAGCTCCAATTTAACGTTGAGTTTCTGAAGTCTAATGTTTACCAAATGTGCAGCCTTGTGCCCATGCAATCCCCTTTCTGAGTTAGAAAATGGAGGCAGTCAGCTCTCTCCAAGTCTCACAGTTACTTGTGTTCACCACCCATATGCACTTCCAGGTCTCCACAGTGGCCGTTATTTTTCTCATTCCACAAAGCTACATTGTCTTCAAAGCCTCTTTAAACAAAGCTAAATCAGTTGCTGATTGAACACTGTAGTACTCGCCTTAATTTGGGGGGAATCATTTTTTAAACATTTAAGGAATCAAATTACACCTTATAATTAACTAAAAGTGACCATTTCAAACTTGTGAGGTAATTATATAAATTTTTAAACTACAACAAATTTGATGTACACATACAGAAATCATGGGAAATTTAGCCATAGACTGTACTTATGTGTCTATATATTTTTATTAAAATGACACTTCGCTTCATTAAAGAGATTACACTTCAGGACAAAACAAATAGGGTAAAAATTAACTTTACATGATTCAAATGTGCGGTTTCCAAATTTAGCAAGTTTATCCATGGGATACTTATACAGAAAAACTATTTGCTATTTCTCTGAAATTCGAATTTAACTGCGTGTCCTGTACCGTGTTTGGCAGCCTAGACTGGTGCGAAGAAGTACCCCAATACCTAAGCAGCATTTATGTGATTCCTCTCTCGCCATTGCAGAAGAATAAAACTTCCTTTCAGAGAGCACTACTGTTTTCATAACATTATACAGAAGTGTTTCCAAGCAGAGCCCAGGAAAAAAAGATGCATAGGGCTTCTCAAAATGTTCTCCAAGGATCAGCTGCATTGACATCACCCAAACCTTGTTAGACATGCAGATTCCCAGGTCCCAGCCAGATCTACTGAATCAGAAGTTCTGATGGGAGTTTCCAGAAACCCATGTTTCAATATCAGTCTCTTTGCCCCCCATTCTGACATATCTGTAAGTTTCAGATCCACTGACTAGGGGACTGTTTTATGTTCATTGGTGTCTAAACCCAACCAGAGAATACTTAAAAACAAAAGAAAATCAGTTTTAACTGTTGTCAGTTTGTTTGTTGTTGTTGTTTATTATAGATGCATAGAACTTGAGTCCACTTTTAGTGAATGAAGGCATGGGTGTGGGGAGGAGGTAGTGGAAGAGAAAAAGTAGAGTGTTGACATCTTAGTTTGTGTAGCTCTTTATCTAAGGACTGGCCTTAGATAGTTTCCTTAGCACCAAGATTATTTATTGACTAAAACTTTAAGTCATTTAATGAAATCAGCTCCAATGTAAGGTCAATTTTGCAGATAGCAAGGCCACCTAATCTAAACAATGTTTTATAATGGTTTCTAAGTAATATCAGGTAGTGAACATTTGAAGCTACGGAGTGGAATACTGAATATAATGCTTTTGCTTTTTATACAAACATCTGGATCCAAGATACAAAGAGAAGTTATAATGAAGAACTTCTAAAATGTCAAATGATCCATGAATTACAGTCCTATGCTTGTGTACATCATTTTGGGAAAGTTGGTTGGATACCATAGTATTTTAATTAAGTTAATGGGAAATTACATATTCACGGACTCAACCTTTATATTTCATGTATTCTAACTATTTTAACTTAGAACTTTACCAACTGATAACCAAACACTGTCATGTAGCTGGGATAAATGATTTTTGTGACTTTTTCTTTACTCAAAATTTTGGCATCATTTAAGGTTTCTGATCAAGCATTTGTTATTTTTTTAAATAAAGGAATAAATATAAGATAGCTTTGATGCTATTAATCTTGGTCACTTGTTCCTTTTTGAGTTTTCTCTCTTAGGTTCTAAAAGTAAAAATACAACTACTGTTGACTACAAGTGTCAATCTTTCTAACATAGGAGTCTACTTTCAAAGGGGTCTGATTCAATGTTTCAGTATTTATAATTTTAAGAAGACATTAGACATATACAGACATAAATACAGATGTGTATATCTGTATTTACAATACATATGTATAAATATACATTGTATAGATGACATCTGTCAACATTAAAACAAGATTAGTCATCTACATGATGTCACAGTCATCTAAATGATGTTAGTCATCTAAATGATTACAGTCATCTAAATGAGGTCCCTACCCTAAGTATATGCAATGGCCATACAAAGTTGTCCAGTAAATGCACTGACTAGCAACTGAGAAAAGCTTCCAAAGATGGATACTCTTCTGTTAGAAAAGATCTTCTATGTGACAATGGTAGAAAACATTCAAAGGGATTATAACTGGATAATGACTAATTCACATTCAATAAAAAACTTTTCATAAAACAGAGGATAACAAACATAACCCACTGCAATTTGAGTCAATAACCCATTCCCAGAATAAACCATTGAACTAAAACCTGAAAAATATGGCATTCATCCTTGACAGGTGGGTGAGTGCATGAGTTAGAAATGATGACTTCTTCCAGGATTTGTTAATTTCTCTAGGATAAACTCAGTTTTAACCAAAATTCTGCAAATCTTGCCTGGTCTTTAAGAATGTGGAAACACAGTAAAACTTTGTTAGTGGAGTTAATGACCAAGAAAATGACAGTCAATCACAGAGTCCTCAAATAAGCTACCCAGGTGCTGACTCAACTGCAACAAGAGATAGGGGTTAATCTTGTAAAATTTGAATGTTTTAAAAAGGAACAGTTGCTACTATGCATAAATCTGTTGTCTTTGCTCAGGGAAAAAAAATGAAACAAAATACTTCACTTTAGTTATATGCCAACTTTTACCTTAATGAGGAAAGTAATAAACTGTATATTTTTAAAAATACAATTCCTTCCTTTTATCATTCTCTAAGACAGCAATGGCTATGACAAATAATCATCTTTGTGCTAGTAATACATGAATACCTGAACCTTGTTCTGAAATACAATTCTAGTCCACCTCAGGGAGACGTATCTAAATTCTCTTGATTATGAATACATTACACTGCCTTCTAAAGCAGAGAAAGAGGATTTCAAAAGGTTCAAGTCATACATGTTCTAACTCATGTCTTCACGTCCAAAGGGTTTTATGTGCCCAAGAAATAATAAACTCATTAAGATTTTTGTCGCCCAACAAGTCAAAACATGCTTTTGTAGGTAACATGAAAGCAAAGGGACCTGTTCTGTTTTATGAAGTACATGCTCTAATATCTGCAAATATATATATATTACACCTAAAAAATAGTGCTGCTAACAAACAAAACTACCATAAAAACAGAGAAAGAATCATAAAAACGGGTTCATTCTAGTATTAATTTTAATGTTTGATTCATGTTTAAGAAGTTCTTAAGTTGAAATATTCAGATGGTACGAACTGCTATGTTTTACCCAAGTGAACTGAAGCTCACACAATGCATTTCTTTGGTAATGCAGAGTTTATACAGGCTTTCCTGTAGCCTTATTTTTGCAACCACTGTTCACAGACCACTGAGATAGTTTGATTAAAAATGCTTACATGGGAGGCCGAGGCAGGCAGATCACAAAGTCAAGAGATGAAGACCATCCTGGTTAACACGGTGAAATCCCAATTATACTAAAAATACAAAAAACATTAGCCAGGCTAATGTTTTGTTTAGTGGTGGCAGGTGCCTGTAGTCCCAGCTACTCGGGAGGCTGAGGCAGGAGAATGGCGTAAACCCGGAGGCGGAGCTTGCAGTGAGCCGAGATCACACCACTGCACTCCAGCCTGGGCGACAGAGCGAGACTCCATCTCAAAAAAAAAAAAAAAAGAAAAAGAAAAAATGCTTACATGACTAAATTCTCCTATTTTACATGCCTTAATATATTCTGGATGGTGAGTCATTTTATTTTTTTCAAGAGAAAATTGTTTGAATATGAAGACCGAACAAAACCTTTGAATGTCAAGTTGCAAAAGTGGCATGAAATGCTGAAATGAAGATGTGCAATCATCCCATCACTGGCTTTCAAAGAAATAGGTAGAAAAAAAAAAATCTCAGCTGGGCCCAGCTCCTCCCTTGTTAACATGTGTATGCTGGTGTCTGGAGAAGATACCGCAGGACCCCACCTGTGTACAGAGGGATAGGAATATTAAGGATGAAGAGGAGATCTAGGCACAGAAGGCAATGGACCTGAGCATTCCCAGAACCTCAGCTTTCCTGACCTGAGCCTTTGAGCCAAATGTATATTTCTGAGAACCCTGGTTCCATTTAATTTACTAAATCTACTTTTAAGTTATCACTCTAGGTGGGTAAATGTCCCAGGTATAACCACGTTTACAAAGAGGAGGAGAAAAGCTCTTAGATTTGGCAGCATATTAAGGATCATAAACTTACACGTATAATACAGGCTGAAAGTACTAGAAGAGAGTTACTAAGAGGTCAGTGTAGTCAAGTGAAAAGGACATAATATCCAGTGATAGGAAATCAAGACACAGTATAAAGACAGCAGCTGGTGAGATGAGCTCTAAAGTAAGGCTTTGGGAATGAGAACTTCCATTAAGGCAAGGAGTAGGAAGTTGGAGCGGTGATCTATAGCACAGGATGTGTGTTTAAACAGGGGGAGAAATTAACTAGAGAATGTCATTTGGGGTCCCAGAGTGCCTGACAATAAAAACCAATCAGAGGAATTGATGTTCACTTGGTTTGATAGTCACTGACGAGGAAAGTGTGTCAATGGAGTGGTAGTTTGAAGAGAGCCGAGAAGCTGGAAGAACAAGGATTTGGGAGGCCAGTGGAGTGTATTAGTAAAGGAATTATTGATGTCTCATGCATCTGTAAATAACAAGTTCCAACTTTCTCTGATTTTCACTCCTTTTTATAAGGAGCTTACAAAATGACAACTTGGGCACCTGATTAAGAGCCAGCTGCCATCCATCTATTAGGAAGTAGATATCTTTACACATTGTGTGTGGATTGTAAACTTGAAGTTTTTCAGAGAGTAAAGTGGGGGATCAGGTGATTAAGTAAATCTGATTGCAATCCTAATGCAATCCTAACGCCCCTCTGTGCTGTCACCTTAGGTAGCATTAGTAGCCTCTACTGTTCATCCTATGCTTCTCAAATATAAGAATAACCTGGAGATATGATTAAAATGTGCACATCTGAACTGGGGTCTGGTCTGAGACTCTGCATTTCTAACAAGTTTCCGGGTATTGACAATACTGATGGTTCATAGACCACACCTTCGGGACTATTAAAATACTTTCTTTTTGCATTATGCATTGCAGAGAAAGTGACTGAAAATAAAGATAGGGCAGAAGTAGACCCAGTATGCATACAAGGAGAAACGTCATTAAAAATAATAATGAGAACAATAATGGCTTACATTTGATTAGTGTTAGAGTATGGAAAGTTTTTTTGGAATATTATCTCATTTGACTCTATTCAAATTATCTATCTACATTCAGCCACTATCATCTGGTACATACACACACACATATAGATACATATACACACACACACACACACACACACACAATGAAGAGTCATGCATTGCTAAACAACAAGGATACATTCTGAAAACCATGTTGTTAGGCAAATCTGTCATTGTGAGAACTTCAGAAGTACCATATGGGTTTGTACTTACACAAACCTATAGGGTACAGACTAGTACACACTTAGGTGGTATGATATAGCCGATTACTTCTAGGCTGCAAACCCGTACAGCATGCTACTGTATTCAGTCATGTAGGCAACTGTAGCACAATGGTAAGTATTCGTGTCTCTGAACATAGAAAAGGTACAGTAAAAACATGGTTTGAAAGCATAAAAATGGTACACACTGCTATATAGGGCAGTTACCACGAGCAAAGCTTGTGGGCCTAGAAGTTGTCCTGGGTCCATCAGGGAGCGAGTGGAGAGCAGGTGAGAAGGTCTAGGAGATTCCCATACATGACTGTAGTCTTTATAAACATCTACACTTAGGCTACACTAAAACCATAAAAAATATTTTTATTTCTTCAATAATAAATTAAACTTAATGTAATAACAGCTTAAAACACAAACAGATAGCTATAAAAAATGCTTTTATGTATTTATATATTTATTCTATAAGCTTTTTTCTATTAAAAAATTTTTTGCTTTTTAAACTTTGTTTGTTAAAAACTAAGACACAAACACACATACTAGCCTAGGACTACACAGGGCCAGGATCATCAGCATCACTGTCTTCCACCTCCACATTTTGTCCCACTGGAAGGTCTTCAGGGGCAGTAACATACATGGAGATGTCCTCTTCTATGGTAAGGATGTCTTCCAGAATCCCTCCTGAAGGACCTGCCTGAGGCTGTTTTATGGTTAGCATTTTTTATAAGTAGGAGTACACATCTAAAATAACCGTAAGTTGGGAGGCCGTGGTGGGCAGATTGCCTGAGGTCAGGAGTTCGAAACCAGCCTGGCTAACATGGTGAAACTCCATCTCTGCTAAAAATACAAAAATTAACCAGGCGTGGTGGTGCACACCTGTAATCTCAGATACTCAGGAGGCTGACACCGGAGAATCGCTTCAGCTCAGGAGGCAGAGGTTGCAGTGAGTCGAGATCACACCACTGCATGCCAGCCTGAAAGACAGATGGAGACTCCATCTCAAAAATAAAAATAAAAAAATAACAATAAAAAGTATATAAATACAGAAACCAGTAACAGCCATTTATTATCAAGTATTATGTACCGTACCTAATTGTATACGCTAGACTTTCATATGACTGGTAGCACAGCCAGTTTACGTGAACATCACCACTAAGTGATAATAATTTTTCAGCTTCATTATAATATTATGGCACTACTGCAATGTAGTCTATCATTGACTGAAATATCATTATTTGGCACATAGCTGTACATTCATATTACATTAAGATCATTTAAATATTTATTTGTCTTATAAATTTTCATTCAGGATAACATCTACTAATAACTGAACAATTCAAAGAAATGACTTTCTGTAGATGAAAATGTTCATGACCTTTTGAATTATTCAGATAATTAAGTAGAATTGCCCCCTAATTGCCCCTGTTACCTTATCAGGACTCCAACCAAAAGATGTGAATTCAAAGTCCTTTGACTATGTACATTAGCAAAAGTATATTAATTTTTCCACAGACAAATCTCTCAGAAAAGTCAGTTGCAATAATAGATACTATCATTCATGCATTTTTCCCCCTCAAAGCATATGAATGTCAGTTTATTTCCAGCCAGATTTTTCCAAGAGTGATGTCAAGATATAAAAGTATTGAAGAAAAGAATTGGAAATTTGGTTTACAATTGTATTCTAGATTTATCTCCTTCCCAGTGAATCAAGAAATATGTAGTAAGATGCCAATTTTCCTAACAGGAAAATTTAGCATGCATTCTGTTCTTTCCTTTAAAAAGTTAAAGTCCACCTGTGGAATGAGGAAGCATAAAGAAGGATCGATGTTTCCAGCCCTTTTCTTTGAAAAACATGGGATAGATTGCTATCTTTCACCACTGTCACTTATTCCGTGAAATGTGGGCAGCATAGGGTGAGAGGGATGGAGGATTTGGGGAGGAGATGCTGCGATCCTGAGCATGCAGACTTTGCAAGGCCAGAACACTTTTATGGAGCATGAAGCACGCATCTAGAACAGGACTGGAATGAAGGCTTGGTGATGAGGGGTTGGGGCTATTCTGACTTCCATCTGCTTCCTTTCTTCTCTCACCATGGTAAATAGGATTTCAATTCCCAATGCAGAGATACTCATCATTAGTTATTTAAAACATCATAAATTGAAACTTTAACCTCTTTCTTCCCTGACTGGGCCAGCTTCAACGCTACTAAAGATGAAATACAAAGTGATAAGAATTAACTAAGGCAGTAGTACAAAATTTAGGAGAGCAGATAAATAAAAACCTCTACAAGGAGCACACAGTTTATTGAAAATTATGCTGACATCCATAGAACGTAAATAATTCTATTCCAAAAATCTGTTTGTAAATCAAAACACATTTTTCCATAAGACAGTGTTACTCATGGCAGAACCCTGAGATGTCTAATTAATTATACCTGTAACTGGATCAGAGAGAGTGGTCTGACTTAGTACTACATTACCTAACAAGATGAAACAGAAAACACACTCAGATTTCAAACTTGGAATTCCAGGAGCAGGAGAGCCTGCGTGCTGGGTCAATCTAGCCTCTTTCAGTTCTGAGCTACTTACAGGGGCCCATAGGCAGATGCTGACTTTAGGGAGTGATCAGCATTTGAAGGCAGCAGCAGGGAATTCAGAATCAGGGATGAGAATGTTTGGATGTGAGGTAGAGGCAGGGCATCTCCGGCTGGTAACCATGTCTCAATTTTACTCTCACGGAGATTGTTACTCTTTCCCCACTTCCCTTTCTGCCCTTGCAAATTATCAAATCTATTGCAAGAATTCTGTACTGTCTCCATTTCCTCTCCTTCCTTTTACTCCTCACTTTTCTAACAATCTGACTCACCTGCCCTGTTTTGCTCAATTTTCATAAAGGGCACCCACACCTACTTTATTGTTGAATTTATTTGCATCTTAATGACCTGGTCTGCTTTCTGGAAATTCTGCACTGACCAGCTAAATAATATCGGCTTCATCTCCTCCTGTATCTCTGTCTGTACCTTCCAGTTACTTTTATTCATCCATCTTCCATCTGTGGCCCATTAAATTTTTGTTTTCTTAAGTTCTCTCTCCTCTTTCCTCTTCTTATCCTACACCCTCTTAGCTTGCATCCTTGTGGCTTCAAGTACAAGATCCATGCTGACTCTCCATGTATTTCTTCAGCCACCAACTCTCTCTTGGCCTCCAAATATCATATTTTTAAGTTGCAATTAGACTTATTTTCAGAGATGTGATACAGACATCTCAAACTCCATGTCAAATGAATGTATTGCCTTTCCCTCAAAAATTACTCATATTCTAGAGGCTCGTGTCCAAGTTACCACAAACCTGGTCACCCAAACTAGAAATCTCAAGAGAAATCTCAGAGCCATCCTCATTGCTTCTGTCTGCACAGAAACCCAAAAAGGTACATCTAAGTCTTCCAGATGCTGTAGAACTTTAAGTCAGAAAATTTGCATCTATTTCCACTTGGCACTGCTTAAATTCTGGGACCCATATTATTTGTCCTGGGTCAATACAGTAGCAAACTCCTAATTTTATCTTCTTGTCCTCAGTTTTTTCTTCCTCTGATCTGCTATTTACCTCTTTTTGATATTAGTGGTATCTCTATAAAATACAGCCAAGATAAGATTACCCATGTCTACAAAAATGATTTTCCTTACTGCCATCTTACAGGTTAAAGACAAAACTCCAAAAATGGCATTGTTTTTACAACTGAGTTCCAAACTTACATTTCTGGCCGGTGCTCTAGCCGCACAAGTCAACTCATCATTAGTAATTTTGCTACAAACGCAAATTCCGATTCCTCCTAAGAACTTTTTGACTGTCTGCAGAGCACTTATTCATCCTTCACCCCCTCAGGAAGCTAAAGTTCATTGCTTCACAGTCCTGGTCTGGCCTCCAAAATCAAAGCTAAGGATGTACCATTTGGAGGGGCAAAAGAAAAGACCCCTGAGGGGTACCTTCCTGAGGGTCTTTGTAGACAATACACATACCCACCATTATCATGGAAAAAAAAGGGAAGAATAGGGGGGTGTCTGTGTGTGTGCATGTGCGTAGGAAATTTGTAAAAGTCCCAGACAGCAATGGAATCTATAAGCTAGAGAAGGTAAAAAGGATAAAAATTAAAAAGAAAACTTATAAGGTTGGTACATGTAATTTAGGGAATCCTTAATCATAAACATGATGCTGACACATGATTAAATTGATACAAGTAAATTTAATAAGTATCTTAACACAAGTAAGAGCAAGGTATTTTAAAAATTGATGTAAGAGTCTATAAGTGATTCCACAAATATTTTGAACACCTACAGTATTCTGGACACATGTAGAAAGAGAAATAGGGGATAACTCTAGCCATAGACATGGGTTAGTAGGAGTTCTATCACCTTCCTACAGTTCTCTTGCCTCTAATCAAGACAGCAAACCTTTAGAACATATACGTAGGGACATAGTTGCAGAGGTTGTTGGTCTATAAGCACTACAGGAGCTCCCCACCATGGAACATCCAAATGACTTTGTAAAAACAACAAGTGATGTAAGTTGGTACTTTTTTTCCTCTGACAGAGTGGCAGATTGTGCCAGCAAAATGGAAAAAAGAGAGATAAAGAGCCTGGACTTTGACAAGGCTTTGTATTCTGTCCTCTGTAACATGGTCGTGACCAGGTTTCTTAGTTGAGAATTTGTGGTATGGTCTCCATGGGCTATGAAAATGTAGTGTGTATTTACCTACGTGTCCACTTCCAAAGATGCCAGTTAGTAGCTCAATGTCAGTTTAGAGTGTAGCATAAGAATGCTTTTGTAACACATGATATTCAGCTTACATATCAATGATCTACATACAAGAAGCCATGGAGAATCTGACAATCAAGGGTTAACAAATATTTTGAAGCTAATGCAATATTATGCTGACTATTGCAAAGGGTTATTTCTTATGATTCCTTATATACTACATTAGGCAGAATCCCTGACATTTACTGTATGAAATATAGACATAAAGTAAAAAATTACCATTTCGATTTGAAATGTGACTCTGTAAAACCACAAGGAAATAGAATGCAGATAAATGCAATGCTGAATAATAAAGGAAAATAATAAGTACATGTGATTGAAATGGAAAATCAGATGATCAAGGAAAGCAGGAATCCCAGAAAAAGACCCAGTAGCAGTTATAACTGACTTCGAACTAAAGGAGTAACCAGTGAAGTTAGCTAAAAACAAACAAAAATCAGAAGAAACACTTCTGGAAGGGCAGCGTGAAAGAGCTCAACAAACACTTTTCCCAATGAAACCACCATAACTGGCAAAAGTCACTTAAAAAATAAACCCACAGACCAGGGGTGGTGGCTCATGTCTGTAATCCCAGCACTTTGGGAGACTGAGGCGGGCTGATCACGAGGTCAGGAGATCAAGACCATTCTGTCTAACATGGTGAAACCCCATCTCTACTAAAAATACAAAAAATTTGTGTGGCAGGCACCTGTAGTCCCAGCTACCAGGGAGGCTGAGGCAGGAGAATGGCATGAACCTGGGAGGTGGAAATTGCAGTGAGCCGAGATGGTGCCACTGCACTCCAGCCTGGGTGACAGAGCGAGACTCTGTCTCAAAAAATAATAATAAAAAATAAAAATAAAAATAAACTCACACACACATAACCATTTAAATCAGTCTCTGAAAAGTATTCTAAAGAACTGCAGCAAATGGAGAAACATTTATTCAAGACTATACTACTAAATCTCAATGAGAATACCAAGAGTCTGTGGTATTTGACCTACTTGCTCCATAACCTCCTGCTCACCATGATGGAAGCTCCACTCCAGTGGGGTGTATCTAAGTGATATCATCCAGCCCTTACGTGTAGGTTAGAAGTTTACTTCCAATGTAGAAGAGCTTCGACACTGTTCCGGGCAACGGTCTTTTGAATATGACACTGAAAGCACAGGCAACGCAAACAAAAATAGACAAATGGGTCTACAGCAAACTAAAATGCTTCTGCACAGCTGAGGGAACAATCAACAGCACAAAGAAAAGTCAATCTAAAGAATGGGAGAAAATATTGGCAGATTATAAAACAAATAAGGGGTTAATATGCAAAATATACGAGACTCATACAACTGAATGATCAAGAAAACAAATAATGCAATCTAAAAATGGGCAAAGAAACTGAATCAATATGTCTAAAAAGAAGACACACCAATGGCCAGCAAGTATGTGAAATGGGGTCAGCTTACACTAATCATCAGAAAAATGCAAGTCAAAACTTTCATGAGACACCACCTCACTCCAGTTAGGAGGACCACAGTCAAAAACCATAAATAAATAAGAAGTATTAGCAAAGACATAGAGAAATTGGACACCGCTGGATTTTAAGATGATAAGGCTGCTCTGAAAAACAACGTGAAGATTCCTCAAAAAATTATAAATAAAACTACCTTATAATCCAGTAATTCTACTTCTGAGTATATATCCAAAAGTATTGAAAACAGGATCTTCTTGAAGGGATAAGTGCACTCTCATGTTTATTGCAGCACTATTGACAATAGCCAGATCTGGGATCAACTTAAACGTCCACCAATTAATAAATAAAGAAAATAAATAAATAAAAGGATATATATATACACACACACACACACACACGCGTATATATATAATGGAATATCATTCAGTCTTAAAAAAGAAGGAAATCTTGCCATATACTACCACATGGATGAACCTTGAGGACATTATGGTAAGTAAAAAAAGCCAGTCACAAAACACAAAAGGACTAGTACTGTCTCATTCCACTTATATGAAACATTTAAACTAATCAACCTCGGCCGGGCGCGGTGGCTCAAGCCTGTAATCCCAGCACTTTGGGAGGCCGAGGCGGGTGGATCACGAGGTCAGGAGATCGAGACTATCCTGGCTAACATGGTGAAACCCCGTCTCTACTAAAAATACAAAAAACTAGCCGGGCGTGGTGGCGGCTCCTGTAGTCTCAGCTACTTGGGAGGCTGAGGCGGGAGAATGGCGTGAACCCGGGAGGCGGAGCTTGCAGTGAGCTGAGATTACGCCACTGCACTCCAGCCTGGTCGACAGAGTGAGATTCCGTCTCAAAAAAAAAAAAAAAAAAAAAAACCTAATCAACCTCATACAAATAGAAAGTAGAATGCGCTGGTTTCCTGGAGCGGGGGGAAAAGGGAACTGGGGATTTTCCAATACATACAAAGTTTCAGTCATGCAAGATAAAAAACTTCTGGAGATCTACTGTGTAACAATGCACATATAATAATACTGTACTGTACGCTTAAAATCATTGAGGATAAATTTATACTACATGCTTTTCCAAAATAAAAAAATAAGTAAAGAAAAGCATCACAAAAAAAGTCTCAATTAATAGAAAATATCAATAAAAAGAAATTATAATTAAATAACCAAAGGCCAATTCTGGAAGTGAAAAACCATAACCAAAAAAAAAAAAAAAAATGTACTAGAGGATTCAACAGCTAATCTGGGCTAGCAGAAGAATCATCAGAATTGAAGATCTATTGGTAAAGATTATGTAAACTAAAGAACAGAGAAGAAAAATGAAGAACAGAGCCTCCAAGAAATGTGGACCATGATCAAGCACCACAATATGTATAATGGAAGAACAAAAGAGAGACAGAAAGAAACAGAACAAATAGTCACAGAAATAATGACTTGAAATTTCCCAAATTCAATGACTATTAGTCTATACACCAAAAACCTCAGTAAATTCCAGTAGGATAACTGCAAGAAGATACATACCTACAAAAAATGAGCAAAATATTTGAACAGACATTTCTCCAAGAAGATCTATAAATGGTCAATAAGCACATAAAACGATGTTCAACATCATAAGCTATCATAGAAATGCAGTCAAAGCCACAATGAAATACCACTTCGCATGCACTATATGACAATTTCACATGCAATATTTGGCTACAACCAAAAAGACAGTCAATGGGGAGGATGCAGGTAAATTGGGATTCTCACTGATTCCTTCTGGAAATAAAAAGTGGTGAAGCCACTCTGGAAACAGTTTAGCAGTTCATCAAAATGTTAAACATGGAGTTATCCTGTTATCAAGTACTTCCACCCCTAAGTATATACCCAAGAAAAATAAAAACTTATGTCCACACAAAAGCTTCTACACATAATCATAGCAGCATTATTTGTAATAGCCAATAAGTGGAAACAATCCAAATGTACATCAGTTGATGGATGGATAAGTAAGATATCATGTTATTAGGCAATAGAAAGGAATAAGGTACTGATACATGATACTCCACAGCTGAACTTTGAAAATCTCCAGAATTAGCCTTTGATTGTTTATTATGATTTATCTTTTTGATATTTTCTGTTAATTGAGACACTCCTATACTTTACTTAGATTTTTCTTATTGTGGTAAAGTGAAAGAAGTCAGTCACAAAATACCACATATTAGATGATTAATTCATGTGAAATATCCAGAATTGACAAATTTCAGTCGAGCTTAGAAAAAAAAAACAGCATAAAAATGGAGTTTATTCAAGGGAGCCAACATAAACCAGTCCATGAATATGTGATTGAGTGTTTAAGAAATGGTCTTTGTAAGCAAACTGACCTGGGTCCCAGTCTTGCTTTGTCATTATTTGCTGGGTGACTATGATGGTTAATCTCAGGTACCAACTTGGCTAGGCCAAGGGATACCCATATGACTGGTTCAAGATTATTTCTGGGTGTGTCTATAAGTGTGTTTCTGGAAGAGACTCGTATTTATAATAAATTGGTGACTTTAGTAAAGCAGATGGCCCTGCCAAATGTGAGTGGCACAATCCAATTCACTGAGGGCCCGAAGAGAATGGAAAGGAGGAGAAATGTTGAATGAACTCTGCCTGACCACTTGAGCTGGGACACCCATCTTCTCCTCCCCTTAGTGCTCCTGGCTCTTAGGCCCTGAGACCTGGACTAAAATCTACACCCTTGGCTCTCTAGCTCTCAGGCCTTCAAACTACAACACCAGCCTTCCTGGTCTCCAGCTGGCGATTGGAAGATAGTAGGACTTCTCAGCCTCCATAACCATGTAAGCCAGTATCTTACAATAAATCTCTTCACGTATACATCTCCTGTTGGTTCCGTTTCTCTGAAGAACCTTGACTAATACAGCAACCGCATGTAAGTGGGCCTCCATATTTTATTACTGACTTATAACTTGAAAGTGATGGATATGTCTCAAGATAGTCATAAGAATTATGTTAATGACTACCAAATGGGAAGCATAGTACAAGTACAACAATTTTTCAAGAAATAATAGTTGTTATGAACACTGATTTTAAAATTTGTGAATGGCTATTTCCTCTATTCTGTAATTTTAGACATCACTCCCATGTTTTAATTTTAAAAAATAGAACAGGACATTTTTCTAAACTGAATCAGTTTAACCTTCCAATGGTCTTAACTTGGAGAAAATGCAGGCATGCTAAATCTAGCTATGTCATCCAGTCATGACAGGTGTTCAACTGAGTGTTTCTCATATTCTCCCTGAACCCTGAGTTAACATTCCAGTAGTTTCGCCTAGGAGTCTCTAGTTTATTTCCTGAGTCATCTCAACAGCTCTTTTCCTGCAGTTATAGAGATAGCTCTGTAAAACTACAATTATTCATATATTTACATACATGTTAGTTGTGTTGAAATTAATTTTATTGTTGCATATTTAGTCTGCCTCTCTCAGGAAAGCACTGGATCTTCAAGGGCAGAAAGGATATTTTCTTACATCATAATTATTTTTACAGTGCAGACCTTTTTTTTGTTTTTTTTTTTTTTTTGAGACAGAGTCTCACTCTGTTGCCCAAGCTGGAGTGCAGTGGCACCATCTCAGCTCACTGCAACCTCCACCTCCCAGGTTCAAGCAATTCTCATGTCTCAGCCTCCCAAGTAGCTGAGACTAGAGGTGCACACCACCATGCCCAGCTGATTTTTGTATTTTTATTAGAGATGGGGTTTCACCATGTTGGCCAGGCTGGTCTCGAACTCCTGACCTCAAGGTGCAGACCTTTTTATATGAAGATGTCCTGCTGTCCAACTGGTTGTTTTGGAGACCACCAAACAAGGTCCCCAAACCTATTGGTGGGCTTTGGTCAGGCATAAGTTGATGTACAGCTCCCGCTGAAATAAGAGAAATTGTTGGACTCTGATCTAGACCAGTACAACTTCTTGCTCTAGTCATGTCGATGTGTCTTGGCATTTTTTACTTTTTCCTTACCTCATATAATTATTCACAAAGAGATAATGCTTTTATTTATTCACACTTTTCTTGACTCAAGAGCATGTTAACTTACAATGATGCAAAATAAAGCAAATTAATATAACCAAATAAAGCAAATTAATATAACCAAATAAAGCAAATTAATAACATCGGTGAAAATAATGTAAAGATAACATGAAAGATTGCAAAGTGAAACTGGATCTAGAGTGGTGAGTTTGCAAAGTGTCTACCATCACTCTTCTACGTCTTGCTGGAGCTAGGCCACAAAGCGAGACTGAAGTGTTCTAGCAGACAGTTGGGAGGAATTGACCAGTGGCGGGAGTTGCAGTGATCCTGACTTATGAGCAAAGCAATTGCCAAAAACAATCAACTATTTCTAATACTAGTGGGTTTGCTGTGATGAACATGATTCTACAGGTAACAATGAATTAAATGACAGCATCTTTCAAACCTGGTGCTCATAGACTCCTTCAAGAAATATATTAGTATGTTACAGTGAAGATGAGGTTCTGAAGAAAAACAAACAGAAGAAGAAATAGTCTTCTGCTTTTCTGGAATAGAATGATAAGTCATTCACCTCTTTAAAATTGTATATTAAATAAATACTTTATGATATACAAATGGAAAACATTTTAAATGCAAAAGCAAATGCAACTGGATTATATTTTCCACATGCTACCATTCTTGCATTCTCATTTTTATTATCTAAAACAGTGGTTTTTACAGCAATTAATCTTAAGTCTGGTTTTCCTTAGAAATGTTTTATCCATTAAAAAAATAAGATTTTAAAATGTCTTCCATTAACAGAAAGATTGCATTGATTTTTCCCCTTAACCATACAAAGATATTTACAATAGATACCACTATGTTGGCCTCATGCTTGCTTTAGTGAATTCATGGCAGTACAATAAGAAAAGAATTCAGGGAGCAGATTCTAAATTAATTGGCAATTTGAACTTTGAATGATCATTGCTTTGTGCCTATTTGGGAAACATGATTGCTGGATTTAGAGATGGATAAAGACAAACTGCTCTACTCTGACAAACCATTCTTCTGAGAAAATTGAACTGTTCTTTTTCCAACGGGGTAATGATACCTAATCCATCGAGATGTAAAAACTCTATAAAAAGGCCTCTTTACAGAGCACTCCGGTCAGCCTGTTAAAGAAAGTGAGCAGTGTTCTTAATGGAAGATAAACGGTTGCCCTATAGGGTTTTATCTGTCATACTAATCTCAAAAAGCATCTCATATAAAACTAGAGTTAAAAAGACTGTCAAGGCGGGCTGCACCACTCTGTAAACTAATACCTGGGGCTTAGCACCCGAGTCCTGTACACGTGAAATGTTTAAAATATTTGGAAGAAAGCTTTTCCCTTCACATTAGTCTAGGCATACTCAGTGAACCCAATGTGAGATAATCCAAAACAATTCAGGTTCAACAAAGGTTGGGAAAATATTGTAGTAGACACAAAGCTTTGATGGAGAGCTTCTTTGATCTAAAGATTATAAAATACACAGTTTCTAATCTGACAAATTTTGAGCTGCAAAGCACAATATCTAAACATTCTTCTTTTGTCATAACAGTTTAATCCCTTAAGAATGTGATTTAAACCACTAGGGAGCAAAGGTTACCATGAGATTTGTATGAAAGAGGAAAACTGCCTCAGACACCTTGATAGAAGTCTGTGAGGGTCATTAAATGACATAACAAAATGTTGCTTACTATTGGCTCTGCCAGGTCAGCTTCAGTTCAAGGCATGTCAAATGCCCAGTTCCTTTCAGTGCGATTGGACAAAAGATGAAACAAGTCTCCCTCTTTCGCTCTCTCCCCCTCCCTACCCCTGTCTCTCCTTTTATCTTTACCCTTCCATTTCTTTTTTCCCTTTAGCTGAAGACCAAATTCCACTGGTGACACAAAACTAAGGTCTGTACATTCTCCAATTGCTACACCTACACTCTTCATAAAAATGCTACCGAGTTGTAATTATTTCTAAACGTGTAAGTTTTACAAAATGCATATATAGCATTTTAACCAGCAATGCCCAGAATTCAACATGGGAATGGCCATCATCCTTGACAGAGTGAATGTATCTGTTTTTTACATGGGCCAAATGAAACTGAAAATGCATGGTGTGACCAGATGGACTTCCCATTCCCTCTGATGGAAGGACGTGAACATATGAAGGCAATGGCATCTAAACCCTCATTATCTTAATCTCAAAGTACTAAGATACAGCAGTAGTCCAAGCATGCTAAACACATGGCTGGTCTGTTCATTGATCATTAGGCCCTTGAGTATAATTGATGCATCCTATGTATCAAATGTTCCTCGTTGGGATTTGAATAAAAATGGATTATCAATGATGCACTCACTTGGGCAACTGGGGAATTGTAGAAGCGATGTTTCATGTTTAATGCTGCAGAGGTTCATGAATTACACCTCTGGTCTACCTGTCATGTTTTGCTATAAGAAGGGCCGGGTAAATGGGGGAGGAAGGTTGGCTTTAGTAGGGAGACTTAGAGCTTCATTCAGTCAATGCAGTTTTCTCACCCCCACAACTCCAGATGGTTGTGAAAGCCTAGAAAACATGCATTCTATTTCTCCCAGAATTGTAGATTTAGGAAGAATCTTGCAAAATTATCTGCTCCAAGTAGCCAGATTTATGTATGTAAATGTCTATATGCTTCAGGAAACAGATATTCTTTCCTTAAATATTTTATAAGCAAATTAACCCGTAAACTGAGCTTGCCAGATGACTAGTTCAACATCTATTTTTCAGGAGTAGGTACCAGAAGACACGGATACATAAAACTGAATCTGAGGCCCCTGTACCTCTGATTCTTATTGCTGCAGTGGTGGCAAACCACTTTGAAATTAGACGTAAATACACAGGACTTCCTGAAAGTTAAAGACCTTCATTAGGTTGGTCCGGAGAGGTCAATGGAAATCTAAAAAGAGTTCTGCCCTAAATTCCATCCCCATGAGTGAGTGAGGACATAGAGGTAGTTTCTGGGAAGGGCATCAGAGAGCATCCTAATAAATGAAAAGAACCCGCACTTCCCAGAGGTTGAAGTCAGGCCACATGGTCACCTGGGCCAAATCTCCAAACAGAGCTAACCACCAGAGATGTGCAGTTATTACTTAGTGCTTAATAAATGTCCTGGAGTTCTCCCAGAAACACCAGTCTCTGCCTTCCGGGAACTCATGGTCCCTTTTCCCTAGCATCTAAGTATAAGCTTTCGTTCTGATGTACTGAGGCAGTTTTTGTCAAGGGCCCGGACTTCTAGAATATGGGCTGTAAAAATTTGCAATTTGAGTTGAAGTCTTGATGAGAGCGACAAGTGCTGTTGATATTATACATTCATTGTGGGAGAGGGGTACAAAAATTTACAAACCACTGTTTGAATATCATGTTCTGTTTTTACAAGAAAAAATATTGCATTGTCATGGACCCTTTCTATGAAAACCTGGTTGGTGATCCTCTCTCAGAAGCAGACAGGCTTCTGAAATTTAATGACTTTCTTTCTTTATCCTCTTCATTATGCTGTTTCCTGCTTCCTTCTACTTTAAAAAGCACTGGAAAAGGGAACGTTTGTTCAAATTCAGGGGACTAACACTGCATACTTCAGAGCACTTTGAGACCTTGTCTGAAATATTCATAAGGCCACCAGTGATTATTTTTAAGAACACATGGAGGACACTGGAGAGACACCAGAGGACTTGAAGAGGGCAAATGTAGTGTCTATATTTAAAAACTGGATGAACGATGACCCTGGAACTATGGACGTCAGCTTATTTTCCTTACCTGAAAAAACTAGAACAAATCATCCAAAAATCAATTTGCAAGCACTGAGGAGGGCGCATCGTGCGAGATAATAATTCACTGACCATCGAGAAGCAAAAGACTGTCAATGTTTTATAATTTCCTCCTACGATAGTGATAGCCTGGTAAATTAGAGGGCAGAAATGGCAACATATTTCTTCACTATTAAAGTTTATTGTCTCTTTAACTTTCCTATATAATCTAAGTAAATATGAACTAGGACTAGAGGTCACAATAAAGTTACATGGGAACAGACATAATTGTGGTGCTTTACTCAAATATTAACCAATTTATTATAATTACATTTCAATTTTACAGCTTAATAAAATGGGATTTTCTAAGAGGTCAGTTTGGGATCTAGTACTATTTAATATGTTCAATTTTACCACATAGGAAATAGACTATACACTTCTTAAATGAACCAACAATAATCTAAGAGGCACAATTATCCCCTTTAGCAACAGTGTTAGAACACATACTGTAACACTAAAATAATAAACAGAATGGAGTTTAGCGGCATAGGGAAAGATACAAAGATATTTTTCCTGTTGAGCAACAAGAAATATATAAAGTAAGGAGAATGAGAGAATTCCCAAGGATAAATTTTTTAGAAAAATCTAGGATTGAAGCTGGAATACATGTTGAAAATTATTCAGCAATAAATGGTTATGGGAAATAAAAAAGCATTTGCAAACTATCAAATTCACTATTGCACATTTAAAAATAATAATTTTAGGCTGGGTACAGTGACTCATCCCTGTAATCCCAGCACTTTGGGAGGCTGAGGCAGATGGATCATTTGAACCCAAAAGTTCAAGACCAGCCTGGGCAACATGGCAAGACTTCGTCTCTACAAAAAACAATAAAAATAAAAATAATGATTTAATAAAAAAGGTTTCTAACAAAATTAAGGAGAATTAGAGTTAGCTGGCACCCAATTCACCAGAAACTTAGCATCAAACTGTGAGCTCTGTCAGGATGAGCTCTTAGAGGGCTCGCTGCTAGAAAGCAGGCTCTTCTTCCCTGACAAGAACTCAGTGGTCACCAGAGCCTGGACTGAAGACTTCTTTGCTGGGAGAGCTTAAAATATAGGCCTGCTTCTCAGTGCCACGACATCGGCCCAAAGCAATTACCTTCCTCTAGTAGACAGGCACTGCAATTGAGAGGAAGCATTTAGAACAGTTTGACAGAGTGATTTTAGGTCTGTCGAATCCAGTAATAAAAAAAATTGACACTTGTATTTTGTACACCTTTTTAAACTTTCATTTTCCTAGTACTTCATTTCTTTTGCATGGTTTCACAATGAATTGGGAATTTAGAAACCTGTCTTCTCACTACAGATAGTTTAGTAAAAAATTGATATGGAGCACCTAGAAAATGGGAGAAAATAAATTCTGTCATTATATTACCACGGACTTTTTTATTTAAGACCATTTCTAGAAAAAAATATTTCAATGTTGAAAAACTATCAAAAAGATTTAGAGTCATGAATGTGGTTCAAAGGTAAGAAATAAAACCAATCAGTGGATTATAAATCTATTGCCATAAAATTATCTCTTTAAATGTCTTATTTTGTGATGTAATTTTTCTAATTCTTCAGGGTTATTCTAAAGTCCATTCCTTCTTCCCTTCCCAAACACAACAAGCATATCTATTTTAGTGTGGATGGTCACAATAAATTCTTTCCAAGTTCTTTAGTTTAATAGATTATTTATTAAGCTATTAAGTAATTCTGGTCCTGGCATTATTTACTTCGAAGATTGGTGTAGAATCAGTTGCTAGGTGCTATCCATGATCAAAAGCCTTAAGTCCACACAGATTGTCTATGTATTTCCCTTATCTATATTCCTATCACTCCGTCACAGAACACAATTAAAGTGCTCTGACAGGAGGAACTGGAGTGATCCTTGACACCTTATTGCTCTGGGCTTAGGTAATTGGCATCCTCTTTTATCTATCAAGGGGGCACTTTTCATCAAAAGCCACATCTTCTACACATGGCTTTAAAATAACACATAATGGAAAGTTTTCCACATGCTAAAGATAATGAAAATAAAAGAAAGCCACAGGTTAATAGCCTGGTAGGTAAAAGTTCATCTCATCTTTCCTATCGGCCACTTTTATAGCACTCTTACCCTTTGACATTCTCAGAGGATGGCAAGAGGATGCATTCAAAACTGAGCTGAAAATGGAAAGTGTACTAGTGTGGCTAATTGAAATATACTGACCTAAACGAACCAAGTGGATGCCTGGGCATGTGATAATAGGACTCTGTTGATAACATTGAGTCTTACAGACTCTATCAAGGTTGGCCCTTTCTCTGTTGGGAGCCATGTTGAGTTTCTCAGTGACTACCCACACAGCCATGATGTAGGTCCTACCAGCCAAAGAGCAGAGCAATCTCCTCAACGAGGTGCCAGGATCTCATGAGTATTTGACTCCTGCCCAGGTTGCTTAGGGGAGTCATCTCCTCCTGACACACTCAGGACCGAAGACTAGTCCAAACACTGCAACCATCGCTCCTTGCAGTGCCAAGATCTAGGCATGTCAGCATCTTCCAGTTATGGAAACCTTCTTCATAAGGTGTCAGTGGCAATCTACATCCCAACTGCCACCAACGTCATGAAGTTCTTGACTATCCACATGGAGTCTCCCACACGGTCAGCTATGATGACCTTCATCTCCTTTTCATTCCTTCCTCATCTACTACACTGGAGTTTAAAACTCACTACCCAGTTTGGCTTCTCTCCATCATATCTGCAACTTGGGGGCCTCAATGTCTGGCCAACAACCTCCTCGCCTCTCAGTTTTCATTCCCGTGCCCACTATGTCTCTGGCAGTGCTCCCCAGCTGCTCATACCCCATTTTCTCCTCCCCGATAGAGCCTGTGGGCGTCAGCCTTCCTCCACTCTGTTTAGTCTCTCCGTGTGATCTCCTAAGCTACCTTCTCTTACCCACACTCCTGCAACAAAATCCCAACCCTAGTTCTTCTCCAGAATCCTGATACAAACAGCATAAAGCCAAGTGGTCCACGCTTCAAGAAAAAAAACAGCAAGAAGTAAGAAGTCCTCGCTAATCTGCCTCAGACGTTCAGCAAGTTATCTCTTTAAGTGTAGGTGAACCCTCGGCTGGTGGAGGACTCTGGGCAGGGCGGGATGCACTCATTGCTCCCTTTAATTCCCCTCTCTGGGCCTATAGTTCCTAAGCAATAAAGCAAAGGGATTAAAATCAATGAATCCTTTTTAATCTAATCTTTCTATCACTTTCTACTCCACCTGTTTTCTTCAATAAAACTCCTATTTTAAATAAAATTCTATTAAGGAATTTCCAAATATTAAATAAATATAGAAATAAAAGTAGTAGAAAGGGACTTTCAGGTAGTATGTATTTAAATTGTTTGGCAAAAATAAATGTTTAACTTTTATTGCCCCAGAAACACCTATGGAGAGCCCAGGGCTGTACAAAGCTCATTTTGAAAACTGGTGTGCTACACATTTGGACTGCAAGCCTTAGAATATAAAAAAGATAAATTGTACAGGAGTATATTTAGTATAACTCCATTTATACACACACATATGTATGTATACACACATATACGTGTGTATATGTGTACATGTGCATGCATATATACGTACATGGATATATGCATATATATGCATATATATTCTTAAACAGAACTGTTCAGGAAAAGTCATTATGAAAATCAACACTGATACTTTCCCAAGAAGAAGAAGAGAGTATGAGCAGAGAATTCTATTCTTCCATACAACAGGATTTTTTTTTTTATCATGAGCATGTGTTATTTTTATCATTTTAAATAATAGAAAAACAAATCACCAGACTTCAGGTTTTCTGAGTTCCCTTCCAGCCCTAAGATTCTGTGATTTTGTTTTTTAAAACCTGTGAGTAAATTTTCCTTCTCTTCCAGTAGCTGCAAATATCAAAAATTACTTGTGAAAAATGCTGCTCTAAATATCAACAGCAGTATTTCTAGAAAGAAATTCTTCATCAGAAGCTCTTAGGGGTTGAATTGTGTCCCCCCAAAAGGCATGTTTGAAGTGCTAACCCCCTGTACCTCAGAATGTGACCAAATTTGAAAATTGGGTCATTGCAGGTGTATTTAGCTCCACTGAGACGAAGCCATACTGCATAGGAAGGACCCTTGATCCAATGTGAAGACACAGAGACTCGGAGAGGACGCCAGGAAATGACAGAGGCAGAGACAGCACTGATGCACCTGCAAGCCGAGGAGTGCAAAGGATCCACGGCCATCACTAGAAGCTAGCAAGGGGATTCTTCCCAGAGCCTACTCCCCACTTGAGTGCCCAGCCTGCCCACATACTGAACAGTTGTCATAGACCCTATGAAGAAGACTTATTAAGTGGTCTTTTGTATTCAGTGCTCCTGGATTCAGATTCATGAAGAAGAGTTAAAACTCAAGGATCAAACCATTCTGCATCTGGTTTGAAGCATGTGAGGTACGATATTATCACAACCACAAACGGTACTATATACATCACATTGCTTATACTGTGTTACTGATTAGCTTCACCCTCAATCGTCACTAAAGAAATTGAACTGACCGTGAATATTTTATATCAAGAGACCATCAACCTGAAAAGAGCTTCCAAAAGTAAACGCATAACTGAGATCTGGAGTTAGTCCTGCAAGCAAAGTGACTTGGATTTATTTTAAATTTAAAATGTAGTCCATGTAATCCTTAGGCAGCATTATTTTTCCTCTATAATAAATTTCTAGTATTGGATCATATCCTATTCTAACTCAAAAATAATCTCTGAGAATAAAACAAGACACAATATATAGGGAGAATTGCCAGGGTGCAGTAGAGACACCCACACAACTGACCTAAAAACATCTCTCAAGTTGTTACAATATCTTTGAACTTAGCCAAAAATCTTAGAATCTCCAGTTTGGGCTCTGAATCTCTAGTAAGTTTTCGGATTAATTTTTTTTTTTCTTAAGGCTGCTTTTTCTAGGAAAATTTCAGTCTTCTGGTGGAAATCATTATATGTGTGAAATGGTATCTGACGCAAAGGAAGGTGTTCACAGTCCGCGTATTTAAGGACTTCCTACTGTGTGCAAAGCATTTTTGTCTTCATGACTCTAGATACAAAGGGGCGAACTGAATATGATCCCTTATCTTATCAAACTTTACCAAGAATTCAATGATTATCCAGGTAGAAGAGATAAACATACCAATAAATCCAAAAATGAGTCAATGTGAGCTTCTCTGCACCAGCCATAGACCCATCCCTGAGACTCTTTTGCAATGTTCATACTCAGAATTCAACTCTTCCTCTAGAGCCATTACAAGATTAGCTACCAGTTGTACATCAACCACTCCTAATACCTAGTGGGGTTTCAATGTTGCTTTGCATCAACGAAGGTGTCAATCACATCTATGGTGACCACCTCCAGCTCTCTCATCCCAAACCTCTGCTTCTGCGGGCCGCCTCCTCTGCCCCACCTCTCCCCTTAACTGAATGGGTTTGGTAAACCTTGGTTTGAGCTACATTTCTGGCAATTATCTTCCACTATTTATACCTGCATGGTGCCGCTGACGTCTGCATGAGGAGCGGAGAGATAAAGAAGAAAGAGAAGAAAATGGAGAAGTGCAGTAAAATAAATAATAAATAAATAAATAAATAAAATTATAAAGGTAGCTGAGAGCCAGGTTCTAAAAGTCATTGAATGCCAGCTGAGAAGGAATGATGTGATTCCATCTTTCTTTTAAAACAAGTACTAATATCTAAGATATTGCTAACCCTCTGATGTGTGTCACTGACTTGGTGATAGAATGTGACAAGTACCAAATTTTCTAAATGCTTTATTTGCCGTAACATTAAAGTACAATCAATATTATTACCATAATAATGGAATTTTATAAAAGTTGTGTGATAATGAACTCTAAAACAAATCAAAAAAGCAAAGCAAACTTTATATGGATCTCCAATATTGACCAATCATCTTCATTATAAGTTTTTATGATTGGCTGAAAAATGTACCTCCACCCTCAAGGATATCCACATCCCGTTCTCTGGAACCTGTACATGTTACTTTCAACTGTAAAAAAGTGGGGAAGGGGTGTGGGGATGTGATGAAGTTGAGAAATTTGAGATATGAGATTATTCTGGATTTTCCAGAGGAAGGCAAAGGATGAATTGACACACAAAGAGGACAAGGCAAGTGAAGTTGGAGAAGACAAAGATTTGAGGATGTGGCCATAAGCCAAGGACCCTGGCAGCCACCACAAGCCAGAAGAGGCAAGGAACAGATTCTATCTGAGTCTCCCAAAGGAGTGTGGCCCTGCTGATGCCTTGATTTCAGCCAAGTGATAGTAATTTGAGACTTCGGGTCTGCACAACTGTGAGATAATACATTTATTTTATTTTAAAACACCAAGGTGGTGGAAATCTGTTTCAGCAGCCATAAGAAACTAATTATTTTTATTATAAATCTGATGTGTAAACATCAAACAATGGATAAATTCCTTATGCTTACACCTATAAAACATCTCTAAAATCCCACCTCACCTATAAATTATATTAAAAGGAAACTTTTTATTTAAGCCAATAAAACTCAATAACAACAGAAATATAATATGACATGATTATAAAAATAGGCCACTGTTTGCAGTATGAATATAGCTCTTACAGTCACATTGCAAGTTCTCTTAAGTGTCATCTGCCTATTAGAAGAAGTATTGTCTTCTTATTATTTTTTTGAGATAAGGTCTCACTGTGTTGCCCAGGCTGGAGTGCAGTAGCTCAATCTCAGCTGACTGCAGACTTGACCTCCTGGGCTCAAGCCATCCTCCACCTCAGCCTTGAGTAGCTGGGACTACAGGTGCACGCCACCACACCCAGCTAATTTATTTTTTGTAGAGATGGGGGTTTCACTATGTTGCCCAGGCTGATCTTGAACTCCTGGACTCAAGCAATCATCCCACCTCAGTCTTTCAAAGTGCTGAAATTACAGGAGTGAGCCACATGTCCGACCTGAATTTTCTTTATGACCGAAATCTTTTTTAATCTGTTAGTGGTTTTACGGAGCTCCCACCCCCACCTCAAGAAATGCGTCAATCTGGGTAATACTTGCATTGATCGGTTGGATGGGTATGTTATGCCGTGGAATATCAGTACAAACAATCTCTAGAGTATCAGTGCTTAACAAATAGAAAGTGATTTTTTATGTACAAGACCACTGCCTCATGGAATTACACTGCATTCAATGGTATCCTTGCAGTAGCAGCTCAGAGATCGGGGCTTTTATATCTCACAATGGTACCGTCTGCAAACGCACGATTTAACGTTTGCTGCACTGGAGGAAAAGAGCACAGAAGGGTTAGGCGCCAGCTCTCAGATGCCTTGGCTCAAAAGGGAATATATTTCACTTCCACTTGTGGCTCATTCCCTAGAAGTGGTCGCGTGGCTTCATGTAACTGCAGGAGGGTTGGGAAGTGTGGGGGAGCTCATGGATATTCTGAAAGCAGTAAATATCTCTGCCAAATACGAACCTACAATGACGTACCTTCCAATCACTTGCGTTCAAGTTATTTGGTGTAAGAGGGGCAAAATTGTAAGCAGCCCCCGCTTATGTGATTGCTACTGCCCTCGGGCTGCCTATCTGTGATGCAGCACTAGTTAAAAGCCTCCATCACGATTCTGCTAGTACTAACACTAACATCAGTTTATTATAGTCATAAACACTTCCCATCTTAAACTATAGAGAATTTAGGAAGACAAAAAAGGGTTTAAAATGCGTAATCAACTTCCATTCACTTCTGCATTGCGCCTAGGTTAGAATAATTCCAGAAATATTTCATTCAGGTGAACAAAACCAAAGGCCAAGTAATTATTAAAGTGAAATTGACATACTGTAGTCATACTGAATGGTATGTTGAAATGATGTAAGTTCAATTACTATATATCTTTTAAAATACAGGTTTGTGTAGTTATTCTTTAATAGTATATAACTGCTTTTTTAAAAGCTATACACATTATTGAGATCTGAAAAAAGCTCAAAATTATTATTAGAACTTTTTATTAAAAAATGTAAACATATATACAGAAAAGCACATAAAGTGTAAGTGGATATTTCAATTTTTTACATCAGATTATTTTGTTAAAATATGTATTTGATCAAAAACCAGGCCCACATATATATGGAAACATATGTGATAGATATGTCATTACAAAATTTAGTAAAAGTATAATGGGCTACTCAATAAATATGTTAAGATCATAGACCATACAAATACTAATGATAAAATTAGGTTTTTATCTGAACCATGTGCACGCACACACACACATTTTTATTTGAATTAAAAATGTTAATACAAAATAATTATAAAACATTTAAGAGAAAACATATGTTATCAGTGTTGAACAGCTTTTCTTATGTGAAGAAATATTAAGTACTGGAGATTGATAAGACTGACTTAATTAAAATTTAAAATAACTAATCTTAACAAACAACTCCATAAATAATGTAAAAAATAAACTGTAGACTAGAAGAAAATATTGTGAGTGTATATACCCCTTTTTACTATAAGAAATTAGAATATAGGCCGGGTGTGGTAGCTCGCACCTGTAATCCCAGGAGGCCGAGGCAGAAGGATCAATTGAGGTCAGAAGTTCGAGACCAGTCTGGCCAACATGGTGAAAACCTATCTCTACTAAAAATGCAAAAATTAGCCAGAATGGTAGTGCACTCTTGTAATCCCAGCTACTTGGAAGGCTGAGGCAGGAGAATTACTTGAACCCAGGGATTGGAGGTTGCAGTGAGGCCAGATTGCACCACTGCACTCCAGCCTGGGTGACAGAGTGAGATGCTGTCTCAAAAAAATAAATAAATAAAAAATAAATAAATAAATAGAAAAAATTAGAATATAGAATATGTTACAAATTAATGGAAAAAGAAAAACAGCCCAATAGAAGAAAAGTGGTCAAAAATTGTGAATATTCTGCTATTCATGGAAAATAAAAAAGAAAACGAGAATAGCTAATAAACATATGAATATATTTCTGCAACATCAGTAGGAACCAGAGAGATGCAAATTAAACCAATGATGACATTCCATTTCAACTCATCAGACTGGAAAACCATCAATCATTCAGTGTTCCTGGCAATGAGGGAAAGAAATTTTCTATAATGCCATTGGTTATCTGATACAACCATATGGAAAGCAACTCTGTAATACCTAGTAAACCTGAAGATGAAGATTCTCTAAATTTAGAGGTTTACTTCTAGAGGTCTACTATAGAGTGTGAAGAGTATTTCTTTCTGAAGTAGACTTTCTCTACTCTACACAAGAAAGTCTCCCGTAAGTGAGCAAGGATGTGTGTTGCAGCAGTATTTGTTACAGTGAAATAATGTGAGAACTAAAAGAAAACTACTATGCCTCAGCAGGACAATGTATAGACAAGCTGGCTTATTTGGCTATTAGAATCTTACAAGACCATTGATCAAATAAATTATGTCAACATGTATCAAAATATGTTGACTACAAAAAGCAAGGTGCAAAAGGGAAAATGTAGTGTGATACAATTTAAGAAAAAATGTAAGCAGAACAATATATATTGCTTATGAATATAAACATACAAAAAGTACAAACTTATGTATAGCAATTATGTACAAAACTCAAGCCTCCAGGGAGAAAAAGGAGGGGAATGAATGGGAGCCCAGCTTTAGCTGTATTGCTATTTTTCTTTTAAAACATAAAGGACAACTTTGAAAGCAATATGAAAAAATGTAAACATCTGTTAGTCTGAATGGTGGGTACAGGATGTCTGTATATTGTTTTCAGGGCTTGCTGCATATTTGAAATCTTTCATATAAAAATGTTTAACATCAAAATTGTCATATTTATTTATTTTTCAGTTAAATGCCACTTTTTGATATCTTCAAATGGCTGATTTCATTACATGCATGATTTTAAAAGATTTTAATGAATATTGCACTGAAAAACTGCAATATTTGTTTTATTTATGCATTCAGTGTGTCAAAATCTGGCTATGTTCATTGGAGTACGTTGCTGATGTGAAAGTCATCTATCTTGAGTGTCACAGCACATGAAAGATGGAGAACTTTTGGCGTAGAAAGAAAATTCTGATAGCAGAATCTAGGACAGAAAGAAAAAGATACTGGAAGCAGGGAGTTCAGTTGCAATAGACACTAGAGGCAAGGCAAAATTGAACATTTTTTCCAGTGCTATTTTAATAGCAGATTCAACAAGATTTGACCACTAAGTGAATATAGAGGAAAGTGCAAAAGCATCACTTAGAGATTTTATGTCTCAAAGAAGGTGACATTGAGACATAGGGAAACATGGTGCTTTTGAATGGAGAAGATAGCAAGCTCTAGTTTGGATGTGCTGGACTGGGTATGGCATCTCCCGTGTGAAGCTGAAGATGGGAGTCCACTAACAAAGAGGAGGTCCAGAATAGCAAGAGAACGTGACTCCCATCTGAGGCTCCTTCACTACACTTCCATCTCCTTCTACCCTTTTCTCTTTCCCCGGGTTGCTTCCCCTGCCATCTACTGAATTACCTAATATGCTTTTTGAATATTGTGTATTTCATAAATGTCCAAGAATCTTTTTTTAAGTGAATCTAACTATATTCCTTACTTTAAAATGCACTATGGGCAGTATTAAATTACATTTCTGTGGTTTGTTTAGCTTGCTTGGGGGTCTTGGTTTATCTTTTTTCTGGGATTTATTGCTCACCAAAACTTTCCTAAGTGTTTGTAGACCTTTGGAACTTAAGAGTTAATATCTATCGTGAGAATGTAGACAATGGTTCTGGAAATATAACAGCCACTGGAAAGAACAAGACATCCTTCTAAGGCCTGTTTTAGTATGCTGTCACAGGCAACTTCACAGCCATCACGACAGGCTAGACTTGAGCCAAAATGCGCCTCCCATAACATCTAACAATTAGTGAATCAGATATCTATATATTGACCCCTGGAGGTGATTGAAGCTAGCAAGACAATCTAACACAACGAGTGAATGAATGAAGTGGTCCTAATCATCTCTAAAATTACAACAGCCCAGCTGGGAGGCCAGAGAGGCTTAATTTTAGCTCTGATTCTATGAAATAGTCAAGGTGCTTTTACCTTTTTATTTGTTAGTTTATTTGCTTATTTATCTGTAATTGAGATACACCCATAACTTATATACTATGGAATGATCCTGAAAGCAATACAATCACTAAGCAAGCAGAGTGAAACGGGTTCTGAATATAAATAGAAGCACAAGCACATTTACTATAAGGACACCATCAGCAAGGCGTTGCCTATCCCTGAGGCTGAGGAGAGTGGAGTATGCAGTTACAGGTCTGGTCTAGGATGAAAGTGTCAACATCCCAAAATGCACAACTCCCCCCGCCTCATGACATTCTGTTCTATGTCAGGAATGTCCAGAACATTCACATGAACCTCTTTCATGAAACATTGCCCACTTTAACATGATGGAAGTTTTCTATTTCTTTTATCCTCTAAGCCTAAAGCTGCCCCTACCCTGATATATGACTCTTTAAATTTGGAGGCCAGGCGTGGTGGCTCACGCTATTCAGGAGGCTGAAGCAGGAGAACAGCTTGAACCCAGGAGATGGAGGTTGCAGTGAGCCAAGATCCTGCCAGTGCACTCTAGCTGGGAGACAAAGCGCGACTCCGTCTCAAAGAAAGAACATGGAAACATTACTTTTGCACAGAATTATTTATTTATTCAGTAAATATGTATTAGCTTCAAGCAAAAATCTAGACACTAGCATAAAATCACAAAATTAAAAAAAAAAAGTGTGCCCTTATAGGGTTTATATTGTTTTGAAGGATAGTATATTGAAATTATAAAAGTAAGATATTGAGCAAATCATTAAACTAAAGCAAGAAAAGTAAATTGATAGTCAAGAGGGTTTACAGTTTTAAAAGGAGCGTGTCAGAAAAGGGCTCACTTAGGAGATAAAACTGAGCCAAGACCTATGAGATGTAGGAGTCTTCCATGCAGCCAGCAGGAGCTGAGTGCCACAGGCAAGAGGCACAGCAAGTGCAGAGGCCCTGGAGTGGGGCTGCCTGGAAGTCAGAGGAACAGCACCAAGGCAGAGGGACCTGGAAACAGCCAACGAAGGAGAAGGAGCCTGAGCAGGACATTATTATCCTGAGTAAGTCCCACACTGTGAAGGCTTACTTTTCACTCTGAATGAAACAGGAAGACGCTGAAGGGCTTGATGAGAGTGATATGGCTAGTGCTGCTGGGTTAGGAACACGATGCAGGGGCTAAGACAGAAGCAGAGACCCCCTGAAAAGTCTCTGAAATCGTGTCTGGAAGAGATGGCAGGAAATGAGCCCCTGAAGTTAGCCACGGAGCAGCAGTATTTTGAAAGTAGATTCTGGTTTTGCTGATGCATTGAATGCAGATTGTGCATGAAAGAGAAAAGTTAAAGAAGAATCCAAGGTTTTTGTGACCTGAGCAGCCTTGGAGGATAAACGTACCTTATGCTGTGATGTGAAAGAATGCAGGAGGCATTGGTTTGAAAGTCATTAAGAATTTATGTTTGAGGTCAGACACCCAGGTGAAGGTGTGACTGTGTTTATCAGTCTTTATCTGTTTCTGATGCACAGTGGATTATTTCCAAAGTGTGAGTTACTCAGTGTGGGATAAGGCCACATAGCTCTCCAGCAGGACGACCCAGGGCAGGCTTCAGGGCTCTGTCTGGGAAGAATGGCCTCCTCCTTCTTTCCTGCTCTTGTTTGGCCTGTCTCCTGATCTCCAACGCATCTCTCCTGGACAGAAAGCGCATGTATGTGCACACACACACAGACACACACAGACACATACACAGACACACACGCACAGAGACACACACTCACACACACACCTGAAAGAAACAGTCATTTCTCCTTTTGTTCAGCAGCAGCTATAGCATTTCTGGAGCATTTTAGTGTCTTAGGGGCTCTCTCCTGTGCTTTACATGGATTTCATCACACAATCTTAATGACAACCCTCTGAAGCAGACGCTATTATGGCTTTCTTTTACAGTCGTGTAGACTAAGCCTTAGGGCGTTATTACTAAGCTCAGTAACTTGCCATTATTTCATATACTGTACATGATGGAAAAGAGATTCAAATCTAGGCAGTCTGACTTCACAGACCCATGCTGTTAAATTTTTCCCTAAATGACCTCCCTCCATAAGTATAAGACATGTTTTCCTACACTTGGAATAATAAATGAATATCTTCTCATTGCATTTTTTTCATTGCTATGTAATATTTATTTCTACAGATATAATTTTCCAGAGTAATTCTCTATTATTAAAAATGTGTTTCTATATTTTCATAACTATGAAACATATACTACCATCCAATTTGCATTATTTATCCAATTATAATTCTAATTTGCCCTCTAACAAAACAGCCTATAAATACTATGTCAATTTACACAGCAATGTATTCAATTGTTGTTTCCTGAACTGTCAATACTGTACATTCTTCTATTTTATAATGCTTAAAGTGCTTTTTCACCACTGTTTATTTTGTATTTCTTTGATTATGAGTGAAGTTGTACTTATATGCTTTTTTTTTTTTTTTTGAGATGGGAGTCTCGTTCTGTCTCCCAGGCTGGAGTGCAGTGGCATGATCTCAGCTCACTGCAACCTCTGCCTCCTGGGTTTAATCGATTCTCTCGCCTCAGACTCCTGACTAGCGGGGATTACAGGCCCGTGCCACCACACTCAGCTAATTTAGTAGAGATGGAGTTTCACCATGTTGGCCAGGCTGGTCTTGAACTCCTGACCTCAAGTGATCATCCCAGCCTCTGGCTCACTAGTGCATCCTTAGATCTCCAGTACGACAAGCTCAGGAGGCACAGTCACGTCACTTCCTGCATATGTAAGTTGCATAACTGACAAAAATTGCATATATAAATATATATTCATGTATTTATTATATATAAATATTCATGTATTTGTGTATTATAAATATATATTTGTAAATAATAAAGACTTTATAAACATTTATATTTATAAAGTATTCTATTTATATTCTATTTATATTTCATATAATAAATATATTTTTATTTTATAAAATATATAAACAAACATATCAGATGGCAGAGCTATATATTTACTTACATATAAATATATACTTAAAATCTACTTTCTGATCAGTTTTCAAGATTGCAATACATTATTATTAACTATAGTAACCATGCAGTACAATAGATTTCTGGAACATATTCCTCCTGCCTAACTAAACTTTTGTTTCCTTTGAGCAACATCTCCCCATCTCTTTTCCAAAGACAATGTAGTCCAACTTCATTTGTAAGAAAACTAACATTCTTCTAAATACAGGAGGTGGTTATCGCTGTACTAGCCAATTTATATTTTAGAAAAGAGAACACTTAGAGGATGGGTAGAGTTTCCCCAATAGCTCTGTGTAGGTCTGTGCTTCCTATCTGCAAGATTCCAAAGCTCACAAAGTGCGTCTTCACAGAATAAGCGGAGAGCGCCCATTTACATGCCCATATTTTTGCACACATTCCTAATGCAGAAAGTGTTTACCATTACACCAATTAAGCGGAGAGTTTCCCGCCATAATCCATTTAAAACTTCATTCTACATGAAATACTCTTTATATTGACAACCATGAAAAGTATTTTTCAAAACAGAATGTAATCATTTTATTTAGCTTAATAATTTAAAGCTAAGACTAATTGAGCCTCGGAATAAGTAGACACTGAAAATGCATTTGGGTACTGAAGGCAGCTATCCTGGAACTCAAATACTGAAGTGGATCTGAAGCTTTTTACTCCAAACTTTGTCTATAAGAGAGATTTAAAAAGAGTTTTAGACTGAAGACTTCCTGCTTCCTTGAAATTCTTACCACATTTTTGGTGTTGGTCATGACCAGGGCAGTCCCTCTCTGACGCCTCCTTCTGTCCCTTCTCACTCTGAAGCCCTTTCCTTCTTTTTGAGAGAGGATAGATTAGACCCCGTGCTTCCTCATTCTAAATGATATTTACTCTCCTCCATTTCTAACTCCTTCTAAAAAAGAAGTATAAAAGCTTTAACTTTCTCCCAAATGGAGATGAGAATAAAGGTTTTCTGCATAACGAGGAACCCTGTTATTTGTGCACACGCTTTTGTTTTCATTTTGTTTGGTATTTCTGCTTAAAAGGCTTCCTTTTTCACTCATGCGAGTGGGAGCTATTTGCAAGTTCGAAAGGGACTACTTAATACTCTCTTATCAAGTTAATCCTATCAGAACTGTGCATGTGTTCCTTTCTGACCTTTAAAAGAGTGCGTACTGGGCCTGGCAACATGGCTCACACCTGCAATCCCAGCACTTTGGGGGGCCAAGGCGGGCAGATCACCTGAGGTTGGGAGTTCAAGACCAGCTTGACCAACATGGAGAAGCCCCGTCTGTACTAAAAATACAAAATTATCTGGGTGTGGTGGTGCAAGCCTGTAATCCCAGCTATTTGGGAGGCTGAGGCAGGAGAATTGCTTCAACCCAGGAAGCGGAGGTTGTGGTGAGCCGAGATCAAGCCATTACACTCCAGCCTGGGCAACAAGAGTGGGACTCTGTCTCAAAAAAAAAAAAAAAGAAAAGAAAAAAAAAAAAAAAGAGGGCTTACTGGGTGGGGCAACATGGCTCACACCTGTATTCTCAGCACTTTGGGAGGCTGAAGTGGATGAATCGCTTGAGGCCAAGATTTTGAGACCAGCCTGGGCACACATAGCAAGTCCTCTTCTCTACAAAAAATACAAAAATCTGCCAGGTGTGGTGGTACGCCTGTAGTCCTAGCTACTTGGTAAGTGGGAGGATCATTTGAGCCAAGGAGTTCAAGACTGCAGTGAGCCGTGATCACATCATTGCACTCCAGCAAGGGTGACAGAGTGAGACCTTGTCTCTGAAAATAATAATAGTAATAATTACTAATTGTCAGGTATTGCTGTGTGCAAGGTATGCAACGATATGTAAGGAATGGGCACCTACCTGAAAAGGGATTCCGAATCTAGTGGTGGAGAGATAGGCATGTACCTAATACACCTTGGTTAAAATATTTTAATAAAAATATGCAATATAGAATCAGAGAAAAATCTAATATTGCTTCCAGAGATCTGCAGCAGCAGATGGAACGTCTGAGCTGAGATGACTCGGGTAAGCAGGATGCTCCGAGGGAAAGGCATTCCAGATAAATGGAAGCGTGGCTGCAAAAGAGAGGAGTGAGCTCACAGGCCCTTCTGGAGGAGTTCCATGGCCTTTCTGTGGCTGAAAAAGGATGAAATAGGGGATGGAGGAGACAGAGAATGGTCTCTAAATCAGATGGTGGAGAAACCCTGGAGTTTATCCACCTGACAAAAGAGAACCAATGAACAATGTTTAAACAAGCAAGTATTACGGTGGTTGGGTTGCAGTCAATAAGAGAAGGAGGCTATAGGGCAGCCACACTGCGTCCAAAATTCAGGGAAGTTTGCTACTCTTTCACCAGGCTGTGCACCTCTCAAAGTTGGCCTTGATTCTTAAAAATTCTATTGTCCCCTCATGGTATAATTCATGTAGAACTGCTTTTTATAAAAAATAAAGCAAAATAAAACAGAAATGAGTACATATGCTATCCTATTTAAACATCCTTTGGAAATTAACAATTGGCATATACGTGTCTCATGTCTCACAAATATCTCAAGATTTGATTTTAGTGAATCAGTGACACATTTCATTTTTTGTGATCAGCTCTAGGTTTTCACTTTTCTTTTTAAGGGCTGTTTTGACCTGACAGAGTCTCACTTCACCAAACCCTGTGATTAAGTGGGATGCATTTGTGGGTGCAACAGAGGAGTACATTAGTCAGGTTTCTCCGGAGAAACATAACTAACAGGATGCATGTGCGTGTGTGTGTGTGTGTGTGTGTATGAGAGAGAGAGAGAGAGAGAGAGAGAAGAAAAACAGAGATTTGAAGGAACTGGCTCAGGCAGTTATGGAGGCTGCCATGTCCAAAATCTGTACTCTGGGCCATCATGATAGAGACTAAGGGAATAGCCATGTTGCAATTCACATCCAAGGTTCATCAGCCTGGAAAGTTCCCTCTTGCATGGGGAAGGTCAGGATTTGTACTACTCAGGTCTTCAACTGATTGGTTCAGGTCTGGCCACATTATGGAGGGCGATCTGCTTGATTCAAAGTCCACCGACTTAAATGTTAGTCTCACTCAAAAACACTCTCATAGAAACATCCAGAATAATGTTTGCCCAAATATTTGGGCACCCTGGCCCAATTGAGTTGTCACATAGAAATAACCACCCCAAGGAGCAAAGGTGAATGTGAAGCAGGGGAAGTTGTGGGACATGTCTATGTGTGGAAGTTCTGTCCTGTTCGTCACTGAGTGTGGGCCAGGCCTGGCAGTGCTGGGCAGAAAGAAGGATGATCAACTGCCCAAAATAGGTTGTGTCTCAGGAAAGCATAACATTGCTTTAGGTTTTAAGATAGCTTGAAGATTGAGGTAAAAAGCAAACTTTGTCCTTACTTTTTTCTCTCTAGATCAGGGGTCACCAACCCCCAGGTCATGGACTGGTACCGGTCCATGGTCTGTTAGGAATCTGCTTGGCAGGAAGGAATCTGAGTGACCGGAAGCGAGCATGACTGCCTGAGGTTCCCTCCTGTCAGATCAGCAGTGGCATTAGATTCTCATAAGAGCACAAACTCTACTGTGAACTGCACATGCAAGGGATCCAGGCTGCGTGCTCCTTATGCGAGTCTAAGTAATGCCTGATGATCTGAGGTGGAACAGTTTCATCGCCAAACCATCCCCCACATCCCCCTCTCCATGAAAAAATTGTCTTCCACGAAACTGGTCTCTGGTGCCGAAAAGGTCAGGGACCTCGGCTCTACACGCCCTAGCAATGCACTATTACTATGTGAACTTTCCACAGCTTCTAGAGAAATACTTTGGTTGTGGCTTTGCAAAACACAAATACTTCCTATGCTTCACCTGTGCAAAATAAAATGGTTTTTTTTTTTTCTTTTCCAACTCTTCATGTCTTTAGTATTTATTTCTTTTTTTAAAATATTTATTATTATTATTAAAGTTCTAGGGTACATGTGCATAACGTGCAGGTTACATATATATACTTGTGCCATGTTGGTGTGCTGCACCCATCAACTCGTCAGCACCCCTCAACTCGTCATTTACATCAGGTATAACTCCCAATGCAATCCCTCCCCACTCCCCCCTCCCCATGATAGGCCCCGGTGTGTGATGTTCCCCTTCCCGAGTCCAAGTGATCTCATTGTTCAGTTCCCACCTATGAGTGAGAACATGCGGTGTTTGGTTTTCTGTTCTTGTGATAGTTTGCTAAGAATGATGGTTTCCAGCTGCATCCATGTCCCTACAAAGGACACAAACTCATCGTTTTTCATGGCTGCATAGTATTCCATGGTTAGACCTAATACCATAAAAACCCTAGAAGAAAACCTAGGTAGTACCATTCAGGACACAGGCATGGGCAAAGACTTCATGTCTAAAACACCAAAAGCAATGGCAGCAAAAGCCAAAATTGACAAATGGGATCTAATTAAACTAAAGAGCTTCTGCACAGCAAAAGAAACTACCATCAGAGTGAACAGGCAACCTACAGAATGGTTTTGTTATCTTAACGGGTCATGAAAATGGCCATGTGATGATTGAGCTCCGATATCCACCCAGGCCTTGCTCCACACCTTGTCATACATTGACCCGGCCCATATGACTATAAAACCCTTTAAACTCTATTTCGAGAGTTTCTCTGAATACGAAAACTGGAGCATACATTTCTTTATTTTTATGCTCAACTTTCCACTTCATCCCCTCTCACTTACTTTCCACTTTACGTGATGCCTCCTCCTGTCAGAAGTCGCCCACTTTTAAGCTCTCCTCCCAGCCCTCCTCCACGGTGCGGGATTTCTCCTGTCTAAAATTCACCTTAAACTCTTCTCCTTTTTTCACATCAGGTCAAGTGACCCATAAGGACCCCAGTTCTTACAGAAGTCCAAGACTTCATTTTGTTATTTCTGCTCTCTAGTGGCTTCCTGGAATCAAGGGATGTTACTGAAAGAGGAACCAAGGCCCCTGTTTTCACAGAGCCAAGGGAGCAATTTTGAAAATTTTTCACAAGAAAATTGGGAAAGTAACCATTTATGTGGGAAAGTTTCTTCTCCCGAGATTGACACTTTATTGGGATGAGATGTAGCGCATGTGGGAGGTAAAGGAAACCCTTGGAAACAGGAAGTTCTTTGTGATAAAAAGGTACATGAGGGTACTTTCTGTAGCACTGGTCATGATGTACTTATCAGCTCGACTAGGATGATATTCAACCTCCTCAAAGATCAACAGGCCAGCATCCTGAACTTGCTTTAAAAAAAAATCTCAGGAATGGATTTCAACGTTCCTTGATGCAAGATAGTCAATTAGCAGCAAAGATGAAAGTGAAATTAAAACTGTGTAAAGAGGTTTTCACAATGACCTAAGAAAAAAGAGCCTGGGAGAATATAGATAACTCTTCCACAGATGAAGAACGAGACAGATTCAATTACTTAAATAACATCTTTCCTAACTGATGAGAAAGGGCATTCTGCCAATTTCCACTTGAGACTTTAGAAGAAAAAATATCATTCTTATTCAATATAATCATTTTCAAGATTCCTTGAGGATGAGAAAAAGTTTTTGAATGATTAAAACAAAAAATAGACACCTTTTAAAAATATGAAAAAGGTGAGTTAATAGCTGAGTCCATGCTGATCTCTACCCTCATAGTTTCCTGAAAAGCAGTGTTAAAGAGAATGTGAATGAATTTATCTATTGCAAAAAAATGCCAAGACATTGTCATCAAAACCCTGGAATTTTAATTAAAAGAAAGGATTAGGGGACTTTAAGCTACGTACACTTTCCTATCTTTCACCTCTTCTCATTCTTTAGCTAGAATTCTTTAAGTGGAATTATATGTAAATTACTGATATTAAGAACATTTTTGCTAAATTCACAAAAATTAGATAGAATTATCAAAATTCTTGACACATGACCCCGTGGTAATTATGGAACTAATATTACATGTTCCTCAGGTAAAGAAGTTAAAGAGATGAATGAACATGAATGATAACGCATCTTTTGCTAGCTTGGTGCCCTTCCCTCCTCCTGCGCTGTGCATATGCAGAGGACAGAGATGGGGCTGTGTTTGGAAGAATGCCATGGGTATTTCTCCATCACTTGGTTCACGCAGCCAAGGCTAGTCATAGTTCCCTTCGCATTTATTCTGTGGCTACTTTCGTGGCTGACATGAAGAGCTACATCATCTTTATCTTCATTTATTTTTAAATTGTCCAACTGAAGGAAATGAATTTCTATCTATTGCATCAAAAGTTACATCCAGCCCTGCTGGCAAAAGGTAATAAGACATGTGGAAGAGATAATTTCTGCAAACTTCAATAGATCCTTACCCACTAATGATTAGAGCAACACAACGTATTTTCTCTTCCTCTCTTTCTGTCTCTCTCCCCTACCCCACCTTCCTCATGTTTCCGAGTGAATAGATGACCCAGTCTTTGACCTGAAGCAAGAAAAGAAATTACTACACAGCTAATAAATAGCAATTGGGAGCAATTTTCCTTCATAAGAGGAAAAGTTCTCTTAAACTCAGAGCAAAGGGGAAAATATAACCTAGCGTTGCAATTCCCTGACTTCCTCTGATGGTCTCTTTTTGGCATATATCCACATACTACAAATTCTCTTTCTAAATGCATAGCTCAGTTCCCATTTTCTCATTTTATGTGGCTAATATCCTTACAGTATTTCAAGGACCCTTCACTACCTCAATCACTTCCAGGAAGAAAAGAAAATTATGATAAAAGGAGAGTATTCTTTAAGGAAACTAATCAGACAGTGAAGATATTTAAAAGTAAATCTGAGGACTTAGAAAGTACTGAAGAAGAAATCTTTAAAAATAGGTATTGCATCTGCAATATTTTAAGGTGCTAAAATCAAGTTAAGGGAATGCATTAATCAGAAGAGTGCATGAAACACAACCAACCAACATAACTTCTAGTCTGGGGATAAATTTTAAGAAAAAGCAGCAAGGCCAATCTTTATTTATTTGAAAAATTTCAAACTAAGGGGAGACAACAGTAAAAATACCTGCAGTCAGCTGGAACTACATTTCCATCACCACAGGGCAGCTGAGATTCATCCAACCATTTCTTCTAGGACATCAAAAAAAGATGAGCCTAATTGCTTTAGCCTTGGCTGGTTAAATAGTTAAGTGCAGAGCTATTTCTTATAGTGTGCAATGGAAAATCAATGATCTTGTGATGGAATTGAAGAATAGCATCTTGACAAAGCCTCCTTTCCAAGCCTTCCTGGTTATACAACATGAAACAAGGCCAGCACAGGATTCCAACTTCCACTCTTTAGCTTTATGGCACAAATAGGAAATACTTTTCGGTCAGATGATTTTGTGAACTGTGCATAAGAAACTTATTTTTCTATATGAGAAGCCTAAACCTTTTGGTAAAAAGTGAAGCTTCGATACTGAAGCTGGGATATTCTTTTGAATTAAATTAGGTACTGTCTCACGAAGAAAGTACCGCTCATGAGGCAAATTAGCCCCATTATAAATGTAAAATTTATTGAACTTATTTCTTTTTCTAGAAAGTAGTCACTACTACCTCATTGACCTTTGCTATTCCATCTTTCTTCCTTGATGCTTTCTCAGTTGTAATTATAGCTTTGGTTGTACAGTGCATGCATCCTTTACCCTTTATTTCTCTCTGCTTTCTATTATGATGCCTCTACAATTCCTCTTCTGATACAATGGCCTATTCTGAACAGGTACTACAGGAATACATACCAGGAATTCAGAGTAGCCATCACCATTGCAATTCTATAGAGAGAAAACACGTTATCTGATGTCATTCATTTTCTCAGACTTGTTACCTGTCCCTTCAAAGGTATATTTATATTTTTATAATGCTGTTAAACTCTTCCTTTATAAGATGCAATATCTTATTTACTGTCTGTGATTTGGAACAATCTACGTTATTATTACTATATCATATGAATGCTTTCTTGTTTTTCTTCAGACTGCAGTTATTTATTTCCACTATTCCACCCTACCAATGTTCCTCAAAAAAGGCAGGGAAAAAAAAGAAAATTTTTATTTATCACTTGTTTATTTTAGATAAATATTCTTCTCTTTACCAAAGACAAAATGGAATATAAGTACTTAACTATTTGGCTACAAAGATAAAGTTCACTGTGAAAAAATTCTGAATGAATCCAGAAGATAAATTGGAGAAAGATTTTGTTTTCTTTCTTTCTCCACTAATAGCAGACAAGGCATTTAAGTAAATAACATCTCTAAAGCGGAAACCTGGAGCCATGGATTTCAGGATCTTTGAAACCACTAAATGGAAGGTAAAATCCTCTATCCACGTAGAATTTTCTACTAAAAGTTGTATCCGATTCTCAATGAGCCAGAAAGATTAAAAGCCACTATAGGGAGAAACTGATTCAGTCTATTATTTCAAATAACTACTTTTTAACCCTGAGCAGAATCAGAGAGGAGATAATTGCATGAGGATATCCTGTGATCATAGACCGTGACACCCAGTTGTGCAGTCAGGGCAGGCAAAGGTGCTGGGGCACAAAGGCTCCTGGTGTGAAACCACCTGTTAAAAAGCTGCCCAAGTCCTAGGTGCTTGCTGATTCCAACGGCTTCATGAAAGAAACACAGAAGAAACTCTGAAAATGACATATCCTAGAACTGTGGAAGTTTAGAATCCTAGACTCATGGACCAAGAAAGAGTAGGGCAAAGTTATCATAAAATTCTACAGGAGACCAGAGAAGGGTGGACATATGGATTGCTCCCACACAGACAACGAGCTACAGGATCCCTTAGATGGCTACATCCTGTCCTTGGATATGGATTCTACATGTGCAACAAGCATTGGAGTGGCCATGTTAACCATTTGATATGCTGATAATATATGCTTTAATATAAAAAATGTTGGAGTAAATCTTTCCTCCCTTACCAACGATATGTGAGGAGGAGGAGGAGGAGGAAGGATAGGGGAAAAAATGTAGTGTACTCCCTTTCTGTGTCTGGAATATCTGAGAGTAAAACAAGTTACACTGAGACCCCAGATGGCAGAGTAAATGTGATATCTCCACAGTAAAATCATTTGGGAGAAATATGTAAGAGCAAAAGCCTGAAAGGACAAGGGCCAAAATATATTCCTGGTTTCAGAATGGGAGACACTTAAGACTCACAGTCTTCCTATTATGTGTACTGAGACCTGGGCAAACAAAGACGACAAACAGAGGTAGAGAAAGGAACAAATGCATGGACAGACAGACAGACGGACGAGAGCAAAGATAGATCATCTTAGTAGGTAAAACACGCACTTACAGGAATTCATATTTTAATATATTTAAATGTAAATATACAGTTAATACATAAGCGATCACATTTATGATTAGGCCTATTTCGAAGACACATTTATGGGACATACGTCGTGAATGAAGGAACTAGTTGCTGGTAACTGGAGAGGAATGATAGATTTACATCTCTTTTCCATAAAGAAATTTGTCTTGCCTTCATGTGCAAAAATCAGAAGATACCCTAGAGGAAGGCTTTTGAACACACACAGACTGGATGTGATCAAGGTAAAAGAAGGAAGAGAAAGAGTGAAAGTAAATAAAGCTTGTTACTATCTTCACAGATTTATCTATACTAATGAAGAATATTATTTTTCTCATCTGTCAAATTAACAAAGTTTTTTTTAACTTTTAGGTTCGGGGGTACATGTGAAGGTTTGTTAAATAGGTAAACTCATGTCACAGGGATGTGGTGTAGAGATTATTTCATCACCCAGGTATGAAGCCCAGTAATCCCATAGTTGCCTTTTCTGCTCCTCTCCCTCCTCCCACCCTCCCCACCTCAAGTAGGCCCGAGTGTCTGTTGTTCCCTTCTTTGCATTCCTGAGGTCTCATCATTCAGCTTCCAATTATAAGTGAGAACATGAGACATTTGTTTTTGTTTGTTTCTGCATTAGTTTGCTAAGGATAATGGCCTCTAGTTCCATCCATGTTCCAACAAAAGACATGATCTCGTTCTTTTTTAAGGTTTCATAGTATTCCATGGAGTATATCTACCACGTTTTCTTTATCCAGTCTGTCACTGATGGGCATTTAGGTAGATTCCATGTCTTTGCTATTGGGAGCAGTGCTGCAATGAACATTCACATGCATGTGTCTTTATGGTAGAATGATTTATAGTCCTCTGGTACATCATCCCCAGTAATGAGATTGCTGGGTCGAATGATAGCTCTGCTTATAGTTTTTTGAGGAATCACCATACTGCTTTCCACAATGATTGAACTAATTTACACTCCCACCAACAGTGTATAAGTGTTCCCTTTTCTCCACAACCTTGTCAGTAACTGTTATTTTTTGACTGTTTAATCGTAGCCATTCTGACTGGTGTAAGATGGTATCCCCATTGTGGTACGAATATTATTATGAGCAGTGGTTTCCACAGGTACTGCATAGATCTGTTGGCAGACCATTGCAGAGCATCTGTCATTGGATAAATTCAGTTTTATCACAGCCTTGACATTTTCATGCTATAACTATGCAATTGATACTGTGACTATTTTCCTTGGCAAAGCCAGGTCTTTAGGTAGAACCAGGCCTCAGAGGCACACAGTGATAGCACATTTCAAAAGTTAGAGTATTTTGGATTCTGTCTCAAAATTGGTCTCAAATATACTTACTTATATTTGAGAGAGGAAATATTAATACATTGCTGGTAACACTTTGAGAGATAACCCAGTTAACCACAAAGACAGGCTAACAAACTCAGATTTTTTATTCACATTGAAGTTACCTGTATTTTTTCAAAGAAAATTACTAAAATAATAGTAATAGTATTAATAATAACAAAGATCACTTACAGTACCACCAGTGATAACCAAATAAAAATCATAAGAGTTTATTGATTTAAAATGTTGCACAATTTTCATGGGAACAGAATTGGACATAGAAAGAAAGCTGTCTAGAAATCTACATTGGACCAGTCTCAGAGAGCTGTCTAGCCAGGAGATGACAACAGTTGGCCCAGTGACCACAGGGGAGGTTAGCTATGTCTCCAGGTGGAAAAGGAGACAAAGATTTTGGGTTCTGATAAAACTGATGAGAACCTTAGCAACAAATTGAGAGAAGTTTGCACTGCTCCTGGAAAGAGGATCTTATCACAGCCTGAGATAACTCATTGGCATCACACCCTAACATCAAATACATCATAACCATTGAAAGTTTTATGTAAATGTCTTTAAAGTTTTAAGTTCTTCAAAATTATACTTTGGTCTACCTTTAGTTTCTTATTATTCTCAAGTGGGAGCTATCATGTTTCTGTGTATTAGTTTAAGGCACAATATGGATGCTTTGTGACTTCACAAACTCTACTTTGTGAAAAATACCACTAAAGGCACAAATATCCTGCTATGCTTGACACCTTCCTCAGAGGTTTGCTGTTCATTATCATGCCCGCTCAAATTATCACTTTTGAACATCAAACAGTGAAGGTAAAATCTGAATATTTGGGAGTGAGAAAAATGAGTCAGTAATGTCTGAATATTTGAATAAAACTGACAGAGTCAGATCAGCTTGTTAAAAAGGTGAGAGGTTAATGAAATAAGTACAGTATAAATTATTATAAGTCAGTATAAGGGACTGCCTGTGACAATCTAAGTTAGACAGTTAGTGACAGAAACTCCTAATTATAATCTCATGTTTTAAATATTCTAAACATACCAGATGAGAAATTTTCACTTTATAGAAGTTAAGTAAAGACAAACTTAAGCTTCTGATTCTAATTTTTTTTCCCTTGGCAAGTATGCTATTGGTCTTTAGGATTCTCCATGGTTTTTGTTTTGTGGTGGTTCCATCAGTGGGCCTACAATTCCACTTTAAACATTGCTGGCCAGGCATGGTGGCTCATGCCTGTAATCCCAGCACTTTGGGAGGCCAAGGTGGGTGGATGTCCTGAGCTCAGGAGTTGGAGACTAGCCTGGGCAACATGGCGAAACCCCATCTCTACAAAAAGTACAAAAATTAGCCAGCTGCTTGGGAGGCTAAGGTGGGAGGATTGTTTGGTTCTGGGAGGCAGAGGTTGCGGTGAGCTGAGATCTTGCCACTGCACTCCAATCTGGTTGACAGAGTAAAACCCCATCTCAAAAAATGAACAAACAAACAAAAAACATTGCTATAAAGGCCACATGGAAACAGGACTTTTTGTTAATTTTATATCTCCTTTATATAGTCATATATCTGATTTGTCTAAGTAATACTTTATGAAACACAGACACATTAACTGTTGAAGTATAATATTTGTATTTTACTGAGATGGTAACATTTTTATGAAGTGCTAGAAGTACAAATGTGAACACGGCATGGCCTTTGCTGTTGAAGGTTTTATAATACACTGGAAGAGACAGACATATCAACAACTACTTTCCACTGATGCCAAAGGACTGCCAGGGAAATCTGTACACACAGAAATACCCCTTGAAAAGGGAGGAAACCAGTGTGGATGAGGCTAACGGCCTGAGGACATTCAGGAGAGATAGAAGAGTTCGCATTTTGACTGAATCCTAAGACAGGAATTTGACCAACTTGAAGAAATGTGGGAGAATAGCCCAAGAGACAAGAGCTAATATTAAGAGAATGAATTGAAGACATGTAATCATAATAACAGCATTGATAATAATGATAGATAAAACTCGAACTATTATTCTGAACTAGACTCTGTTCCAAGGACTTTAAAATATTGCCATATTAAATATTCCCGACAATACAGCGAGGTAGGTGCTGTTTACCTCACTTTACACATAAGAAAACGTGGACAAATGTTAAGTAACCTGCCCAAGTTGACAAGACGCATAGGTGGTGGATGAGAAATGTGACACCAGCTGACACTCTCCAAGGCCCACACAATGTGTTTAATGAGCTACAAGTGTGACGTTCGGCATAACCACAAATTCAATGTGTATGAAGAAAGGGCACAACCAGATTGACAGACAGACTTGTATGATATATCTTGTCTTATCTTTCAAGACAAGGAGGTTGAGATTTATCCAAACATACTTGATAGAGAACCACCAAGCAATTTTAAATCAAGAGAATCAAATGTGATTTAGGAAAACTGGCCCAGCAACATACATAAATCTTTTCTTTTCTCCCAGGCTGGAGTGCAGTGGCCAGATCTCGGCTCACTGCAACCTCTGCCTCCCAGGTTCAAGCGATTTTCCTTCCTCAGCCTCCCAAGTAGCTGGGACTACAGATGCATGCCAAGGCCACTACACCCAGCTAATTTTTGTATTTTTAGTAGAGACAGGGTTTTACCTTTTTGTCCAGGCTGGTATCAAACTCCTGACCTCATGATCTGCCTGCCTCAGCCTCCCAAAGTGCTGGGATTACAGGCGTGAGCCACCTTGCCCAACCTCAGCAACATACATAAATCTTTAGATCAAAAGGGGGTGAGAAATTAGAAGGCAATTGGTATGGAGAAGTCAAGAAGTCATAAGTCTAATGCAATCTCCCAGAATTCATCAAACTAATGTGTTCTCTCTGTGTTGTTAATGAGGACTTGGGAGACAGTTTTAAGAGGGAACATCCTGGTGACTGTGAATCAGCCCAGATGAGAAATCCGGACTGGAGATCTGACAGTCGTGGGGGTTAGTGCTTGTGTTTATTAAGATCACTTAGGAGTGATAAGAAAAAACACTCATCCAGCACTTTGGGAGGCCGAGACGGGCGGATCATGAGGTCAGGAGATCGAGACCATCCTGGCTAATATGGTGAAACCCCGTCTCTACTAAAAATACAAAAAACTAGCCAGGCGAGGTGGTGGGCGCCTGTAGTCCCAGCTACTCGGGAGGCTGAGGCAGGAGAATGGCGTAAACCCGGGAGGCGGAGCTTGCAGTGAGCTGAGATCCAGCCACTGCACTCCAGCCTGGGCGACAAAGCGAGACTCCGTCTCAAAAAAAAAAAAAAAAAGAAAAAACACTCATCCTTGCTCTCATTCCCCTGCTCAAATATTTTTATGCTTTTGCTATAGACTGAATATTTGTGTCCTGCCCCCCAAATTAGTATGTTGAAATCCTAACCTCCATTGTGATGGTATTTGGAGATGGACCCATTGGTAGGCAATTAGGTGGTTAGGAATGGGATCAGTGACTTTAACAGAGACTCTGGAGTGCTCTCTTACCCCTCCCATGTACCATCTACAAACCAGGAAGTAGACCTTCACCAGATGCCAAGTCTTCCACTGCCTTGATCTTGCATTTTCCAGCCTCCAGAAATGTGAGAAATAAATTTCTATTGTTTATAAGCCACCCAGTCTATTGTATTTTTGTTATGCGCCTGAACAGACTAAGACAGAAATTGGTGCTAAGAAGTGGGGGTGTGCTCTAATAAATATCTAAAAATGTTCCAAATGTATTTGGAGCTGGGTAATGAGTAGAGGCTGGGAGATTTTTGAGGTGCCTGCTAGAAAAAGTTACGTTGCCATGAACAAACCATTAACGGTAATTCTGATAAGGGCTCAGAAAGAAAAGAAGAGAGCTGTAGAGAAAGCTTCAGTCTTCTTAGAGAATGCCTAAATAATCCTGAACAGAATGTTGGTAGAAATAGGGATGGTGAAGTTCATTCTGATGAGGTCTCAGACAGAAATGAGGAACATACAGGACAATGTAGAAAGGTGACCTTTCAGATATAGGCAAAGAACTCGGTCAAATTCTGTTCATGTTCTAGTGTTTTGTGGAAGGTAGAACTTGAAAGCAAAGAAATTGGACATTTAGCTGAAGTGATTTCTAAGCAAAGTGCTAAAGGTGCAGCTTAGCTCCGCCTGACTGCTTACAGTAAAATGCAACAAAAGAGAAATGACGTGAAGACAGAATTGGTAAGGAGAAAAAGAACAAAATTTAAAGATTTGGAAATTTCTCAGCCTATCCATTCTGTAAAATATGAGAACATTAAATGTAAAATATGAGAACATTCTGTAAAATATAAGAACTAAATCTCCAATAAAGAGATGAGTATGGATCAGCCATTAGGTGTTATTCTCTAAAACAATGGAAGAATTGCCTGGAAAGTGATTCAGAGATCCTCAGATGCTTAGAGCTGTCATTCCCATCATAGGTCCAGAGTATGGGGCCTGGGGGGTGGGAAGGTGGTTTGGAAAGCAGTTTTAAAAGAAGGAGAGAGCAGTTTCTGGTGCCTACAGGGCCTTAACACCCTACCCGGTGCCTCCTCACATCATGGGCTCTGCTCCCCACACTCTGGTGCTGTAGTCCTTGGCCACCTTAGGTATGGCTCCAGCAGGCCTCAGTGAAACAAAGGCCACAACAGCCACCCTTCTGGAGGGCCCAAGTTGCAAAAACTTGATGGCACCCACATGGTGCCATCTTCACTGACTTTCAGAGTACACGGGTCCTGGGGATGTGCTGACTACACCTAGGTGTCAAGCGATGGAGATTCCCTAAACCTCAGGGGTAGGACCCAGGCAGTGAGCTTCCCCAGGGCCATTCCACCATGCCATGGGGTGGCACTGCCACTTCAGTGGACCTGGAGGGCAGAACATTGAGCCAAAGAGGATTATTCTTCAGCCTTAGGATCTCATGGAGTGTGCCGGTAGCTGAAACTTATGTGGGCCTGTCACCCACTTCTTCCTTCCTCGTTCTCCCTTTTGGAATGGAAATGTCTGTCCTACACCAGCCCCATTGTTATATTTTGGAAGCACGTAACGTGTGGTTTCAGATTCACAATTGGAGAGAAATTTACCTGAGGATGAACTGCACCTTGAGCCTCAGCCAGATTTGTTTGAGAAGATATTTAGATAAGACTTTGGATTTTAGACTTTAGTGTTGGTGCTAGAATATGTTAAGACTTTGAGGGCTCTCAGTATGTAATGAATATATCTGCATATGTGAAGGATGTTAATTTGTGGTGGGGGCAGGGGTAGAATGGTATACACTGAATGTCTGTACCACCCCCAACAAATTCATGTATTAAAATTCTAACCCCCAGTGTGATGGTATGTGAAGGCGGGACCTCTGCTAGGTGATTAGGTCAGGAGGACTCCACCTTCAAAAAGCGACTGTAAAATCCCTTAAAAAAATAGAATTCTAAAACGGCTCATGAAAGACAGCCCAAGAGCTGCCTCATCCTCTGTGCCAGGTGAGAACTCAGGGAGAAGACAGCCCGTCTAGGAACCAGCCCTCATCTGACCTAGAGTCAGCTGGCACCTTGACCTTAGAGCCTCCAAAACTGTGAGAGATCAACTTCTGTTGCTTACGACCCATCCAGGCTATGACATTTTTGTGATAGCAGCCTGAGCAGACTGAGGTCTCTCCTCTTATTTCTGTCTCGAACACAATTATCCACCGCTTCTAAACAATCTCAGTTATTTCCCAAAGTGAAACAAAGAAACAAAAATTACTCTGACTCCGTATCCCTTTCTAGCCTTCACCTTTCTAGCCTTCTTTCCCTTCTCTGCCAAGCTGCTTCCAAGTGATAGAAGTGATATCTCCATCCCCTTCCTCCCCTCCTCACCTCCCATGCATTCTTCCTACGGGCTGCCATCTGCTTTCTGCCCCCAGGACTCCCAGAAAGACTCTGACAAAAAGCACCAAATACGTCTTTATCATCAGAGCTTGTAAACACTGCTCAGCCTTTATCTTCCTGGACCCCTCTCATCACTCAGTATTTTAGAACACTGCATGGCCAAATATCAAGGGACAGTCCCTTCTCCTTTCCAAAGTATGAGTGTATTAATTAGCCTGTGTTTTTAAGGCAATGACAGGTAGATTCTAAAGCCCCAAAGACAGCCCTCAATCAGAAGAGTTACCTTGTTTGTTTTTAACAAACAATGGAAATAAACCCATGTATTTCCTGGTAAAGATAAAACACAGTTTTCTCTGTCCTTTGGTGGTGGTGTTCCTTTCCTTGAACTATTTCATAATTTAGGCAGAGAAAAAAACTACCTGAGAAAAGGAATTCATCCACCATCAGGTGCCGTGGCCCTGGTGGATAAATGCTCTTTCCTCATGAGGTGACTGGCCTCCCTCCTTCATTTTTGAGATGACTCATAATGACAGTATGGTGTGATAACCACTTTTATGTTCTCTGGGGCTCTAAGAAGTGAGTTTCTTCTATGCTGTACTTTAGGAAAAATATTATGCAGAAACAAGCATGTAAAACATTCTCAAGACCCAAAGCAATAGGTAAGGTGACAAACATGCCTATGTTTGCAGCTTCTCACTGTGCAATTTATACATATAATCTACTCAAAATGTAATGGATTGAACCTCACAAGCCTACAATCCCCTAGCAAAAGTGTATCAACACTAGATGAAGTTTTCATATAAAAGAGACTTCGTTACATGACAAACGGCTTCCTGAGTCAAGATTTTACAAGGATTCACTGACGTAATTTCTGTGACTATTCTCTAATGATTCTTTATTTTTTTTTTCATTTTATTTGTAGGCACTCCTCTCCTTATCCTTAAAATGGGTATCCACTGTGGGTATTTTCCTTGGCCCCCTGGAATCATTTTTTCACGTTCCGCTGTGGGATCTCAGGTATTCTCAAGGTTCTGATGACATCATCTACAAACCAGAAATTCACCACCCTTCCCAGTCCCCTGTGCATGGAGCAACTACCTTTCTGGACACAGATATCTGCATGTGCCTCCCGCTCACTATCACAACTCAGCACTGCAACACAGCACTGCAACTCAACACCACAACTCAACACTGAAACTCAGCACCGCAACTCAACACATCCTCAACTGAGCTTGTGACCTACTTAATTCCTCAACCAAAAGTGTTGCCTCTTAATATTTTCCCAGCCTTGGACACGAGCACTATCAAGATGCCAGAGGCCTAAGGGTATCCCTAGATTACTCCCTCCAGGTGAACACATAGTTTCACGCATACATTCCTTGCCCCACTCCCCAGTGGCCTACTTTGCTCACAAATTTAAATTTCCCCACCCTCTTGAGATCACTTTTACTTTTTTTTTCTTTTTTTTTTTTTTGAGATGGAGTCTCACTCTGTTGCCAGGCTGGAGTGCAGTGGCGTGATCTCAGCTCACTGCAACCTCCGCCTCCCGGGTTCAAGTGATTCTCCTGCCTCAGCCTCTACAGGCGCCCGCCACCACAACCAGCTAATTTCTGTATTTTTAGTAGAGACAGGGTTTCACCATGTTGGCCAGTATGGTCTCGATCTCTTGACCTTGTGATCCGCCCTCCTCAGCCTCCCAAAGTGCTGGAATTACAGGAGTGAGCCACCGCGCCCCACCTCCACTTTGGACTCTAAAATCAGAGAGCCAGGAAAGGCACCTAAGATCCTTATCCTATGCACTCTCCGAGGAGAACAAGAACCATGTTCTCAAAAATATTCAAGACAACGTTTTTGTAGCCTTTCGTCTGGAATTACTATGTAAAGAAAGTTGTGAACAAAAATCCTTGGATCCAGTTCTTATAATCTGTTGATATTGGCCAAGGTTTATAAAAGATTGAAACTATGACCTAAGAACAAAGTAAGTGAGAAATATGACACCATGAATATCCATTAGAGAATAAATACTGAAATTCATAATTAACATAGTAACATACCTTCCGCATGGCCCACCTGCCTCTATTAATAATCTGATCAAATCTGTAAGCTGCAGTATCAATCACTTCGTCAAGTGGGTGAGGGGGAATAAACGTCTCCCAGGATGCATCGCATTTCCCCATATTCATCCTGAAGCGGAACCTATCTGGGACATGTCCCAGTATCTATTCATGTCGAATTAAATGATCAGCTCATCCATTTTAATTCCTGATATGTATTCACTAGAAGATAAGTTCCCCCCGCCCCCCACCAACACACACACACAAAAAGGAGAACAGTGGAACTGAAGGCTGCCTCCCATCCAGGCTGCTCGCTGGGAAGATACAGTTGCATACGCAGTACCTGCGGCCTTCTGTTTCCAAATTAGTAAAACAGAAGTGCATATGTCTGTAGCTTCCTCTATCTGAAAGCCTTGTTTTAAGTAATTAATTAATTCAATTAATTCTAAACTATGGAAATGATTTAATGAAGTTCAAACTCTAAGAGGACTGCCCACTGCAGATGCAAATGAACAAGACTGGGTTTTTAAATGATCAAAATCATTCATTCACTCAGATCTATGTATTGGTCATCAATTTCCACAGGTGGAAATGATTCATGCTGACATGTACAGCTCTGCAGTAGAAATTGAGTTTCTTCTCTGTAGATTCCTGTTTTGACATCGAGTTCCCTTGATAAAGTCTCCATAAAATTTACATCATTCTCCGTATGACCTCTGAAATCTTCGGGAAAATAAAAAAAATAATAAATAATAAATAAAAAAGAAGAAGAAGAAGAACCCCTCCAAAAAAAATCTAAAGCGTCTTTTACATATAGATTTCTCCGTGGGGTTGTAGCTGTGGTTGTGGAACTGGCTTCATCTGTCAACTATTTACTGCAGGAGGTTTTCTAATTGATAATGAGCTCCTCGGGGGAACATGATTTCAGAGTGTAAATTAATAATCATTTTCAAACGATGGTGCCTGATTTTTAATAATGTTATCCAGTACATTTTGTGTTATATTTTGCAATAAACTAGTCCTAGCAAGACAAATTTACAATAAGAAAAAAATTTGGAGTCTGATGGTACATATCTAAACAAATCAATAATTGCAGCGGCCTACTTTTTAAAAATGTAAAACACCCACATGTGCTGTCTCAGTCAGTTTGCTGAGTTTAAATTATTTCAAGCTGAGTGTTGGGTATAGGTAGGACAGGTGTCTCTTAAATCCCAGCTCACTGGGCACATGCTGACGTTTGCCAAAAAGCTTATGGGTGTTCAGCAAAACTCAAAATAGTAACATAAACATGGACTACTTTTTAGAAAGAGCCCTTTCATTCTTCTGGTTCATCCCGAATGGGTTCTCAGTTTTTCCTGTAACCTACTTTTAGGGTGGTAGGTAATACAGTGGTGATAAAGCTTTGTATTAATAAATAATTCAGTAGCCAGAGAGTGTAAAAACATCATTTGTATTGTAGCTGAGTGTTTTGTTTTCTAATTATGAAGCGACTGGAAGGCCTGGTGCTCCAGGGCTGTGTGATTTCACCAGTGTTGTTCCTCGGTTCCCCATTGTCGCCCTTGAAAAGAACATTCCCACAGAGCAGGCTCTAAAGACAATAAACATCGTGAGTAAAAAGAAATGACATAACATTCAGCGGTGATAAGGGGAGCTTTTCCCAGGGGCTGCGTGGGACTGCGGTGGGAGGGCCTGGGGAGACTGCTGTCTGCACTGGGGCCTGGAAGGAAGCGTCCACACAGGCGGGTTGCTGGGGCCCTTGTGTAGTCTCAGCACAAAGGGCCCAGAAGTGGGCAGGTCCCTCCCTGCCTCTGTGAAAATCAATCTAAGGAAGTCTGATGCCATGGAACGGTTTCCTGTCCGCTGTGTGGGAAATCTGACTGAGTGCAAACGGCCGGCAACAATGGGACAATATCTTATAATAAACAGGAAAAATAGCATTGGCCACGGAAATCAATCGCTGGGATTCATGAGGCATTCATAAGATTGACAAGTGAATAAATTAAAACCCAAAGGTTAGGAGGCTGAAAGAGAAGTTAATTTTATGTCTGCCCTGGAGCTCCCCTTTTCAGACTCAAATTAAGACTGTGTATAATAAAATGAACATAAAGTCTTAGGTTTACCAAAAAGGCTCCGTTAAGACCTACATCGTCAGAAAACCAGAGATTCTTTTATCAGCTTCCCCATGCATGGATGGTCGCTGCTCATACTGCATTAACAGCTCCCTCAACAGCGTGACCAAAGACTTATTTAAACGAGTTTCTGGCTTTAAATAAACCTGCTCTCGGCAACCAACTGTTCATCCAGGAAGTGATGTGACACTCCAATACACTGAGGTTTACTCAACCAGAACCCAATGAAGATGTGTGCAACCCAGCTATTTAATTTGAAGAACCCAAGGAAAAGCCACCTCAGGTTCCTCCAAACCCCAAAATAATTATACGCAACAGAACACAACTAACTCTACCACAGACATCCCTTAAATAAACAATGATCCGTCCATTTCCATGCCACAGTTGCCGCCCTTTGAAAAAACGTTTTCAAGTTTGGAGTTTTTAAATGATACAATTAATTAGAATTCACTGCTGAACCTCGGATTTGCAATAAAGTGTTCGACACAGCAACTTCTTTCTCCTGCTTACTAATAAAGGCATTGTTCTGTAGTTGAAGCAATAGGCTAAGGATTTTGAGACAATTAATTCCAATCCAGGATTTGCAAGTGACTTTCACTTGAGCACAGTTCCTTTGACGATTACGCATTAATCTACTCTACAATTTAGGGACATTAAGTTATTAGAAAGCATTAAATGATCAGGTGATTGTTGCTTGTGAGCAATTTATGTAACCTAGTAATTTGGACGCTATATCTCAAGTATGTCTGGTAACATTTTGTTTGGACTTTAAAGATACTTCACTGCATTATTTGTTTTGCTCTTGGAGTTAGAACTAAGATGGTTGCTTTACATATCAAGGATTGCCGATAGAGCCTAATATTTTGGAAAGTAGTATGATTTAGTCTTTAAAAATATGCATTAACCAAAGAATTTCTAGTCTCATAAGGATCGTCTCAAAGCACATTAAAGCAGAAGGGATACCAGAGAGCCAAACTCTGGTTTTACTCTCACAATAAAATTTTCACTCTTTTAGGAGACTATATAAAGGTTAAGAAATAATATCCCCCTTCAGTCTGTTTATTATTTTAAGTTTGGTACTCTCCCTACCTTTTTTTTTTTTTTTTTTTTTTTTTTTTTTTTTTAAATAAGATTCGCCCGAGAGGGAAAAAAAAGCCAAATCTAAGGCTGTGTTTAAATTAATCCAAGTTCACAGAACCACCCGCTCGAGCAGCTGCGAACGCGGCGCAGCGGCCAGTAGGGGGCAGTGCGTCCCAGCGCAACCCTCGCCTGCCGGCCCAGCCTCGGCTCCCCACCGGCAGAGGAAGGAAGTTTCACCGTGAACCGATTCCTCACCAAAGAAACAAAAACTGGTGGCATCGAGACGCGCGGGAGGACTTCAAGGCCTCCGGGGACACCTGCAGTGGCTGGGGATGTGCCTAAGGGAGCCCAGGCTGCACCGGCAGGGCTCCATTTTGTCTTTGAGCCAAAAAGCCACCGACTTCTTCCTCTAGGGTTTTGCTTCCTGTAGGTTCGGTCCCAGCGCGCGGCAGAAACGTCAGGGGCCGCTCTTGGCTGGGTGGCGACCCTGATTCCCGCACGGAGACCCCCTCGGGGGCCCCCCGGCCCCGTCTTCATCCCCTTCTCTGCGCCCCTGCGCTCTGTGCCCTGCCCCTTGTTCCCGTTTCCGTCCCTGTTCCCGTCCCCTTCCTCTGCCCTGCGCCCTGTCCTCGTTCCCTTCCTCGTCCTCCCCCCGCCAGGCCTCTCCCAACGTCCAAGGTCCTCCCGGGCTGCGCCCCGAACCTGCCCGGGTGTCCGCGCCTCAGGACCTGCCCCGCACCCCCGACCCCGGCCCCGCGTGTCCTCCTCCGCCCTTCGCCAGCTTCCTTCTACTGGCCTCGGCCACTGTGCCTTTCTGTGTGCTGGGATTCCTAGAACATTCTGAGGGATGGAAATGGGGAGGGTAGGAAAGCCCTGAACACCCCCTCCCCCAATCCAAACGTCCTCAGGGAGGTCCCTGGGGCCCTCTCGTCTTTTAATGAGTTCACTGGAATTAAAACAGTGGCTCAGGCAACTCCTCCCGCACCCTGGGCCAGGTCTGCGGGACCCCCATGGCCGCTGCGGCCACCGCATCCCGTTCCCCTCAAACTCCCTGGACCGGGACTCGAACCCAGCGCGGTGGCATCCACGGCCGCCGCCTCTTTCAGCGCTGCCTCCCGCCCGCTTGCTGAATAGTCTCATTTCTTATTGTCCACCGGTTTCTTTTTTTTTTTTTTTTTTTTTTTTTTTTTTAATCATTTCCTTAAGAAAACAAAGCAAAAGACAAAGGCACAGGCTATTAAGTAATTACTAGAAAAGGGATGGCTGTGCTGGGGAGCACCCAGCCCACGGAGGCCTCCTGCATTTTCCAGAACTCCAGGGGCACTTCACTTGGGTCAGACTTGGGTAGTTTGGGTCATGAGTGAGCTCACTTTTAAAAATTCATTGTATTGTGGAAAAAACAAACAAACAAACATTCCGTTTCTCAGCAGCTTCATCTCCCACTGAAAACGACATGAACTGTAAGTGCTTCACTTAAAAGCGTTCCCTTCCCTCTCAAAAAACACAGCGCTTTTCCCTTTCAATAAGGAATGTGAGTTTGCTGCATGGCATGTTGGTTTGTGCTGAAAGACGAACTAGAGTTGAACTAGAGTCGAACTAGAGTCGGCACTTTCAAATATTTAAAATTAGAAAAGAATGAAATTAAGAATGCACATTTTGAAAAGAAGTGATGGTATTGCTGCTCGGGTTATGCCTGTGCAATTTTAAAGGAAATATTTTTAAGTTAAATAAGGATCATACGATTGCTAAGAGTAACACACAAGTAACACATTTCCCCACGGCCCACTCTCCCATTCGGCTGAACTTGACTCAGCCATTGCAGAAAGATTTCGTCTGGAAAAGGAGATTCCACAGTTTGCCCCCTGAACAACCCTGCCTTTTGTTAGGGGTTGGGGGGGCGGGGGGAATCATCTGTTGACAATGCATTTCTTCTCTTCATCCTCAAAATGAGGAGCTTAAGTTCCTTCTCAACTGTATCCAACGTGATTTTGAAAACCATCAGGTCACTCTCAGCATTTTCTATGCCAGTCAAAATCCAGAGGCCTGGTTATTTTATTTTAGTTTTTAAAAATTTCAACACTGAAATTATTTTCATTGATCTCTGAAAACATGCTGGTTCTCAATATTGAAATGAAGATTTTTGTGGGCAAAGGCCTTAAGAAGTGTCTGGTACTGGTGCACAAAATTGACCTGAAGCCAGCCTCCCAGAGATTCATAGCAACAGAATCTCTGGCAAGCCTTCCCCCTTCATTTCTGAAACACTCCCCATTGATGGCAAAGTCACCATCTCCGGAGGAGTTTCATTCTATTTTTAGATAGAATACAGGTTATATTAAACCGAACTTTGTTCATAATTTGTTTTCATCGGTTGTGATTCTAACTTCTGCGCACAAAATGAAAAAAAAAAAAATTCAAACTTTCTTCCACAATTGTATTTTGAAGAAAGCGCTGTCTTGAAAATTCTCTAGGCTAAACAGCGCGGGGGGGGCTCTTTCTGTTATTTCGCCTGTCACAGCGTAGCAGATGCCCCACCATCCTGGTCTCCTCGCTCAGGACGTGTTTCTAACAGCGCTGGAACCTGACCCCGACCTACTGGGTGTAGCCTGGCCCCAACCGTGCCCATTTCCAGAGCCCAGAAAGCTGCATTTTACAAAATAGCCCAAGTACTTTTTTTTTTTTTTTTTTGAGACGGAGTCTCGCTGTGTCTCCCAGGCTGGAGTGCAGTGGTGCGATCTCGGCTCACTGCAAGCTCCGCCTCCCGGGTTCACGCCATTCTCCCGCCTCAGCCTTCGAGTAGCTGGGACTACAGGCGCCCACAACCGCGCCCGGCTAATTTTTTGTATTTTTAGTAGAGACGGGGTTTCACCGTGTTAGCCAGGATGGTCTTGATCTCCTGACCTCGTGATCCGCCCGTCTCGGCCTCCCAAAGTGCTGGGATTACAGGCTTGAGCCACCGCGCCCGGCCCAAAATAGCCCAAGTATTCCTCGACCCGTATTTTGAGAAACATTTCCTTAGGGGCTCTATTTGTTTTAATGTGGCCTCAGCTGTCACTCGCCTTTTTCCCTCCACATTATAAGACTTATATTGATACTGCAGTCAACCTAAACAAACAAATAAGCCTTGTCACATGAACTCCTAGGAGTCCCTTCCTGACTCTACAGTTGCATAATTGAGTTTTAAGGCTGGAATGCAAAAGAATGCATTTACCTCTGTGTAGCATTGACAAAGTACAGTAAGCCCAGTTACATTTAAATTTCAGACAAACAATTTTTAGTGGGACATATTTGTACCAAAACATTAATCATTATCTATCTGAAATTCACATATAATTAAGTGTTCCTTAATGTTATTTGTTAAATCTGATAATCCTGTCCCTACTAAATCACTTCGATTAGATTTAATTTTTCCAGTCATACCTGGTTGGTTGGTTGTTTTCCAGACAGGGTCTCGCTCTGTCACCCAGGCTGGAGTACAGTGATGCAATCATGGTTTGCTGCAACCTCGACCTCCCAAGCTCAAGCTATCCTCCCACCTCAGCCTCCTGAGCAGATGGGACAACAGGTGTGCACCACCACGCCTGGCTAATTCTTTGTGGTTTTGTAGAGACAGGGTTTCTGCCATGTTGCCCAGGCTGGTCTCTAACCTCTGGACTCAAGCAATCAGCCCCCCTCGTTCTCCCAAAGTGCTGGAATTTCAGGCATGAGCCACTGCACCTGGCCAGTCATGCCTGTTATGACCATTTTAGATCCTAATTCTGTCCTCAGATATTTTTAGGACTCACAAATACTGCTCCTATTTCTGACTGTCAAGTTATCCTGTTAATGTAAATTCCCAAGAACAAGCTCATTGTTGATGTTTGTTCGCCCATTGTACAAAGAGATCCAGGTGCTATATCTCACACAGGTGATCATATACACAATTTCTGTCTTTCTTCATTATATTCAGCCTTCCTCAAAGTCTATGATAGCTACTTTGTTTTCAGATGTAAAATAAATAAAGCAAACAGCTTAGAATTGGAGGACCTGGGTTCAAATACTGGTTCAGCCATTTATGAGCTCTGCAACCTCAAGCAAATTAATAGACTTCTCCAAACTTCAGTTTCCTCACATGTGAACTGGGGATACTTAGGGTCATTATGAGAAGTTGATGACATGACACAGATGAAAGTCTCAAGCCTTATGCTTAGTGATTAATCATTCCATACCAAAAAAAATAATTCTTCATTCATGAATTGGTTAACTAGTTATGAGAGTCTCAAATTTAAATTGGTAGAAATGAGTGCATGGATTGCTTCTCACCTCTCTTGAAGTCCATCAGACTTTTTATACAAATAGCAAATACTTTTATAAAAAGAAGTAAGTCCGTAGCTCTGAAGAAGAGGCCATTGACAGATAGGAGTTTTCAGTGAATTGTTGGGAAAGGGAAAGCAAAGGAAGCCTATAGGCTTGTGAAGCACATACAAGGAACACAGTCCAGAGCACACAGCTCTGGAAAGGGGCTTCAGGAAGGGGGCAGCAGTCCTGTGCGTCTCCACCGAGAGGCTGTGGGACAGCAGAGAAAACCAGATCCAGGAGAGAATGAGAGAAAACAAGAGGGCCAGCAATAGGGCAAGTCCACGAACATTCATTTCCCTGAAGGTCTTTAGTGCATAGACAACTGGGGATTTATTTCCAGTGGAACAACAAAATAGGAAAAACAATGGGGGTGCTGGCAGTCCAGGGTCAAGCTCTTCTTGTTCTCACCTTTTCTCTTGGATGGGGGAGAGGAGCTTGCAGCTGATAGTAGGCACTCTGCCCATTCACCCTGACCAGAAGCCAGCTAGGAAATAGGCTATGCCCACATTTAAGAGGCTCCATGAGTCTACCCCAGGAAAAAGAGAAGCAGGAAATGATCGCGTGTGGTGAGGGGTAGGCAGTGGGTGGTGCTCTCTCACACTCCAGAGAGACGGTCCCAACCAGCTTCCCCATCCTTCAGTCCTTTAAAAGAGCCAATTTCAATGAAGGGCCTTGTCAAGGTGAAACATCAAGATCAAGGAAAAAGAAAGAAAAGAAAAATGAGCCCAGAAAGAAACAGGCATTTAGAGAATAAAGAGACTTTGAAAAAGAAATCTTCTCATTGATAGAGAGATTTGAGAAAATGCTGTATTTATAAAATAGAATGCAATGAAAAAAATCATAATCATAAAATAACTGAGGCGTTATATATGATTAATGAAATTGAAAAAAAAATACATCAATGAAAAGGGAAAGAAGTCCAGGACATCTTCAAGGACATGGAATAAAATAACAGAAAGAGAAAACAGAAAATATGAAGGATAGACAAGTGCAGGAGGTCTAATATTCCAATAAGAGGAGTGTCATAAACCAGGAAAAGGAAGAAAAGAGATTCCAAAAACACAATGGAAAAATAATTTCCCAAACCTGAAAAATGTCATTTGTCCTCAGATCAAGAGAGACTTGCCAAAGTCACAAAGCTAAAGAATGATTAAGCTGGGACTTGACCCCAGGCAATATGGCTCTTGAGTCTGTGCTCTTAAGCACTGTGTTCTGTTCCCCTTCTATAGTGAACTCTGCTTCTGTTCATAATGATTTCTGTGGAATGGGAATATATTTAGAAGCTATTTTAAATGATCCTGGAGAAAAAGGAATTAAATGCATTCCAGAGAAAAAGAATAGGATGGCAGAAGGTAGAGTCCAGAGAATAAACAGAGGAGTTTCCCTAATTATGTAAGGGGGAAGCACAAAGAGAGTGAACAGTACTGAAAGTTCTGTGTTTTTCAGAAGATGACAGAACTCCTATCCAATGCCTACCTCTTTTTTTGTAAAATGGGAAATGAGGACAGCAACCAAGTGTCCCTAACTGTGCCCAGGAAAGTGCTCAGAGATTTATGGAAACTGGAAATTGTTTGAAATCATTCTTGTGTAGAGTGGAGTAATAGTTAACTAAAGAAATCTCTAGTAGGATTGAAGTAGCACTGCTTTTAGTGACTGTTTTTTGTTTTGTTTTGTTTTTAGTGGAGTCTCACTCTGTCTCCCAGGCTTGAGTGCAGTGGCGTGGTCTCGGCTCACTGCAACATCCGCCTCCTGGGTTCCCGCGATTCTCCTGCCTCAGCCTCCAGAGCAGCTGGGACTACAGAAGCCCACCACCACATCGGGCTCATTTTTGTATTTTTAGTAGAGATGGTGTTTCACCATGTTGGCCAGGTTGGTCTCAAACTCCTGACCTCATTATCTGCCCCCCTCGGCCTCCCAAAGTGCTGGGATTACAGGCGTGAGCCACTGTACCTGGCCATTTAGTGATGAATTTAAGGTAGATCCTTTCTCTCCTGATATGTAGCATCCTCCAGAAGAACTCAGCTAATTAGGGGCAGTCAAAGAAGAACGATAGTTGGGTCCTTCTAAGGTGGATTTTTGTCAGACCAGTTTGGGGAAAAGAAACCACACACAAACTAAGGGGCAAGAGGGCTTTGGGTATTGACAAGATTTGATAAAAAGATGAATCATTACGTTCTAGCTCCATGAGTAGGGAAGTGAAGAAAGGAGAAGGCTGATAGAGAAAAAAAAAAATAGATGTGGGTAGAAGGCTTGGCAAGATGGAAGAACTGTCATGGTGGAAATAATTTCACAAGTTAGCAGGAGATAGAGAAAATTCATGGTTGAAAGTCACTGCTCTAATCATGACTTTGGAGGTGTTTCTAGTTATGACTCATAACAAGCTTGTCAGCATGACTGCAGGAGTGACAAGCTAAAGCAAAGTAGAAGTCCACAGAGGGAGGGCCAGGGATAGACCTACCCACAGGGGTGAGAAGTCACCTGCACTGATGAGAGGACTTGGGGAAAAGAAAAAGACTGTTAAGTTGTGTGCAAAATTCATATTTTGATGGTCAGAAGGTAGACGATAGCAACGGAGGGAGAGATGGTTATTAGTGTGAAATGTCTTGAGCATCAGAAGACTAGGGGTTTTGTTGTTCAATTTTCTTTTTTACAAAAGGAGAAGTGAAGGGGTTATGTTCTGAAGCAGCAATGAGGATCCAGGAAGAAACCAATGCCATTCTCTGTCCCTGAAATACATGAAGTGCAAGAAATATACAGCAGCTATTGATGGGCATCTGGGAAAGTTATGGTCCCAGCAGAGAGCCAGGTAACGATGCAAGAAACTGGAGGGAACACTAGGAGAAGAGATTGATGGCACGAGGGCATTTGCGATAGAGAATGCTTTTGATGATGGGTAGAGGTGGAGGGCTGGAGACCACGGAAGTGATGTTGACTAATGAAAGAGGCACAGCCGTGAGTAGATGGCCAGGGCTTCACTGTAGGTACTGAGTGATGAAGACAGGGAAATGATGTGCAGTCGGTTTCGCTTTCAACCTACTTTGACTGGAGTGGATTCTTGAGTTGGGTATGTCTTTTAGTTGCAGAGCAAAGGCATGCTTTCATGATATGGCTTGGCTCTGTGTCCCCATCCAAATCTCACCTCGAATTGTAATCCCCACATGTCAAGGGAGGGACCTAGTGGGAGGTAATTGACTCATGGAGGCAGTTTCCCTCATGTTGTTCTCAGGATAGTGAGCAAGTTCTCACGAGAGCTGACGGTTTAAAAGTGGCAGTTTCTTCTGCATTCTCTCTCTCTTCTGGTACCACGTAAGATGTGCCTGGCTTCCTCTTTGCCTTCTGCTATGATTAAGTAAGTTTCCTGAGGCCTCCGCAGCCATGTGGAACTGCTAGTCGATTAAACTTTTTTTGTTTATAAAGTACCCAGTCTCAGGTAGTATCTTTATAGCAGTGTGAGAACAAATTAATTCATTCCATCTATAATGCACTGAATTAATACAACTCCCAAATTTGTGGAGTGTTATATGATGAGATTTTATTTTATTCCAAGGTAAATAAAATAATAATGGCGAGGGGGAGAAAGGATTTGGAAAAGCCTCACATGGAGAAATAGAAAGTCAGCTGAAGAAATCAGTGATTCGGATTGTCCAAGTAAAAGGAAAGGAATTGTATCAAAACAACTGTGTTCGGGAGAAGTCAGGAACTGTCTATTAAAATGATGAAGAGCAGAAAGTATGTTATGTATTTTAAATGATGACAGCAAACTAACGGGAAAGTCAAAGGCAATGATCAACAGAACAGTCTACCTTTTGATGTCGAGATGTGAGGGATGGTAATAAATGCACGTGGTATTTTTGTTTCATTGGAAGTCTCATCCAATGGAATCAGAGATTTAAATTTAAGACAGTGACATAAAGATAATCATGAAAATGATGATTTGTTTCAAATATGTCTCACAAGGAAACTCAAAGTCAAAAGTGATTCGAAGATTAGGAAGTCTGAAAAAAAAAAGCAGACTCAAGAAACCATGCAGGATGAAGGAGTCAATAGATATCTCTGTGGAGAGGACTTTTCTATAATAGCCCTATTTTATCAGCATTATGCTTAAGAAAATTAGCCAACATCCAAACATTAGTATCAGAAAAACAATCAGGCGATGCAGCAGAAGCCATTGTGGTATTTACAAAGACCCATAAATATCCCCAAGTGCTATTAGTATGACAGCGTAGGTGATGAGCACAGGTTATTCTGACGAAGAGACGCACATTCCAGACACGCAGAGTTGGTTCCAGAATATATCATCAGGGGACACCAGATGACATTGGAGACATGGGCCTCAAAACAATAGTGAACAAGTCATAAGGAAGATGAAGGATAATTAAAGTGAATGGCCAAAGGTGCCAGAGGGCACAGAGGGGTTCACCAGGGCTAGGGGAAGAAAGGAATGACAACATTGCTTTAGAGATGTGCGTAGGTCACTGCAGACAATGCAAGGACACAGAGAGGAACCAGACAAATTATGATGCATAGCAAATCAATTCCGAGTTATGCAATAATGGAGATAAAGTGCCTGAAACAAGATTTATAATTATCAGCAATGCTAACAACAAACTGTAGCAATTGTCAGGGCTTTGTCCTAAGGGAAACAAGAATTTACAAATATACATTAAACCAAGTCAGAATAAAAAAGAGCAACCGCAGTTACACTGACTTCAATAAATTGTACCAAATGCCAACTAGGTCCCAGGAACTGGGCTGGGAATTAGGGTTACACAGGCACACGGGAGACCCTGAGAAGCATGCATGTAGTCAGGAAGAGGGATTGTGAAAATATCTAATTGTTAAACAACTTACAAGCAATTGTGTGCAGTAGGTACAGAGCACAGTCATGTTATCATGGAAAGTTACAGCCAGGGAATTTTTCCATAAATGCCTGATGTATTAAAAGATGTTTACAGAAAGTCGAGGTGAAGCGGCATGCCAACAGAAGACAAAGCACAGAGGAAGAGGGCTGCGCTGTTGTTCAGCGTCCCAGCCTTGTTTGGTTGGTGAAGTAGAAAGTCCTAAGAGGTAGGAGGGAGGGAGAAGACAAGATGGGGGAAATAGATCCCATCAATCTTGGGCGATCTTGTATATCAAGCAGGAAAGAGGAACTTCATTTTTAGGCAGTAGGCTCATTGAAGGGTTGAAATAGGGAAGCATTTCAGCTCTGGGTTTCAGCTGGATCATGCTGGTGGCAATACCCAGGGAAGGCCGGGAGGAAACTCATCTCTGAAGTTAGCAAGACACATGGGAGGCTCTCTCTCTCCACATGGAGATGTTTGGGCTCTGAAGTAAAAGACATTGCTGGAGTTCCACTCTTGACATTATAATAAGAAGAGCTACAAATTATTAACCCCTTTCTAGATGCCAACTGCTTTACCCAGGTCATCTCATTGCTTCCTCATAACATCAGGTAAGTTGGATACCATCGTGTCCGTGTAACAGAGGTGAACTTCTGTCCACAGCTCAGAAGGTAAACAACTTGCCAGGTCCAGGTGGGTCTTCGTCCTGAGCATGGCCTGAAACCTGAGTTTTTATGACTCTAAAACTCACCTTCTTTACACCCACATGGGCTTGAGAGGATTTTTTTCCTGAAAACCTATAAAACTGTAAATTAATCTGAAAATCTGTACCTAAATTTACTTTGGTGAGGACAGCAGCCTATGTCTCTTCCCATAACTTCCATCTTTGTCTCAGGCCAGACCACAAACCATTTTTTTCTAAAATAGTATCTCGAGTTGACCCTTTCTACAGCACTTCTCGTTTAGATTTCTCTCCTAGACTGGAGCTTCCAAAGGGCAGAATGTTCTGTATCTCTTAAACTTCCATTCTTTGCAAGTGCCTGGCACATAGGAGACTCAGTTATTGGTTCAGTGAATAAAAGGCTTTGTAACCCTGCAAGAGGACATTTGGAATGTCCATATTACAGCTAAAGTCATGGTTGTAACTCTCAAGAATTAGCATGTCCTCACCAAAGAACAGACTTTCCCGCAGGTAGATGCTTCATTTGAGTAACCTGCATTACCAAGTTTTAACTAGTGGGTGAGAAATAAATAAACAAGCACAGCTCTTTAGTCACTAATCTTTTGTACATAATATAATAAATAGGATATAAATAAAAGAAGCCCCCATAAAAGTTCATTTAAAGACTATCATAATTGTTTAAATGCTTTTTTCAGCCTTGGCATATAACTAGAGTATAACTCTAGCATATAGCTTAATGAAATTATCACCATTTTCTCTATCCTTTCCTAGAAAGCAACTTCCTAACATGTTGTGAAGTCGGATTTAAAGGTTCCATCCCTTCCAGGGATCACTGCATCTCAGGACCTTCAGCCATGGGACAGTAGGCCACCTTGTCACCATAGGCCTTCTAGTGTCTCAAATCTGTCAAGGTTTTCTCCTCCATATCAGCCACCCTAGGTCAACTCAGCTATTGAGGCCAGTTGCACTAATTAAATGGTAGACCTTGCAGTGTTCCTCTCCTTATCATTCTAGAATGCTTTTTCTCTTCTCTCTGATCTCTTGGCTTCCACTCTCTACCAGGGACCCAAACACGCAGGAAGCAATTACAGTAATAAGAAACCAGCCTGTCTTTTATCTCCCAGTCTAGAAGACCCTCCACCCTTGCTGCCTCAAGGCATTTTCTTCACTTGCTGTTTTTTTTCTTTCTTTTTTCTTTTTGAGACAACTCCTTCCAAGTTTCACTCTCTTTCCTGATCAAATCTTTATTTTACAAACAATGGCTTTTCTTATTAACCCCCTTAATCTTCAGGTTTTTCCATCCTCAGTGACAGTAGTGCTATCAGCTTACACAAAACATAAGTTTTTAAAACCAAAGCTGAAAAGAATTTAACGCACATATTTTAATGATTTTCTCCCCTAATCATTTGACTTAGTTCTTGTGTAAATACGATTTCCACCCTCCACCCAATAAAGCAGGTGCATTTAAAATGACTTCAACTGCGTTTTCAAATATATTTTCCAACCGACTGATAGAGGGGAATCAGTATCACCCAAATAAAGCTCCTAGAGCCCTCAGTAGGAAGACTGTCCTTTCCAGAAGGCTGCCTGCTCACCTTAGTCCTCCCTAAAAAACTATATTATAAACTGAGCAGCAAGAGCACAGCAAGAAGTCACAGCTTTTCTGTGTCTGTCCCCACACACAAAATAGATCAAGAGGGAAAAAGGTGATGTAAATAATGACTGATAGTGACAAAGAGGCCCACTGGAGAAAGAAACCCCAAATCTTGCTGAGATTCATCACACCTGGGGCACACGCTTGCCAATTCCCTACACAAAAGCATAATTGCTGCGCCCTTTACCTGCTACCCAGGCCGCATTTCAAACACTGTGGGATCTGCTGAGTCGAGTTTATGCCGAGGGACTGTAAATTCCCTGCAGCTCATGATGTCACCCATTTAGGAACACTTCTGACTGCAGTATCTGCACCGAGTCAAGAGAAACTGCATCTGCAGGACCTAGAGGAGCACCTGCATTCTGTAGTCTGCTGCCTGCTCCCTGCTGCCACGCTGCTTTCGGAGAATCCCTTCCCTGGATGGCGGAGGACCCACAGAAAGGCCTAGAGAAACCATTTCCTGTCTACCTCACAGAGCAGCAAGAATTAATGTCCGTATTAACCACATGCCAGTGATTACTGCGATACCATGTTAAAAGCATGGCACAGGAAATCAGAAAAGCAGTGTTTTCAGTTCTGTTACTCACTCCTGCTTGCATGTTAAAATCCTTTAGAAAACCCTAAAAAGAAATAGCCCTGGGCCACCTCTAGAGAATGATTCAATTCATCGAAGATGAGTCCTGAGCATGGCCATCATTTAAATATGTATATATGAAAGCATTTTGTAAAGCGTATATCACTAAGTATTTTATTATTATAATTACTAATTCAAAATACATATTGAAAGATAATGTGTTGACTTATCAACTCCTGTTTCTTTCTTTAACCTATTGCCATTTCTTCTCCACTGCAACAAATCAGTAAGGACTTGTGTCTCCTTGCTGTGTGTGTGTGTGTGTGTGTGGGCACAAGCACACACCCTTGCGCATGGCACAAAACAGAAGTTTCCAGGAATTCAGAAGCCTCTCCCATCCAGGCTATTTGGAAAAGGCTCAACCCATAGGGGAGGAGGAAGATAGAATTATGTTGTGGAGCCTTTGAAGTCAGGTGCCCAGATTCAGGAAGAAGGGAGTTGTGCTTAGAGGGGTCAATGTGGAGAAGCAATTCCTCCCACATCTGTCTGGGATTGTCTAGGAGCTGCAGTGCTGGTCCGCTGCTGCCCACCCTGTAAGGAAGAGGCCCAGCCTGTGGGCTGGAGGCTGCAAGAACCCAAGTCTGAGAATTACAGCCGTGGGTGCTTGCCCAGCTGGTCACTGGGGCAACAGAATGCACTGCCTCAAGGTCCGTGCCCACTTAATTGTGATTTTAGGATTCAATATTCTATGAGTTGAGGGGATCTTGAAGATTTATCTGAATTGGAGAAATGAATGATAGGATTTTTTAAACTACACAACTCTGATATTTCATAATAACAATTCAGAGCTGATACTCATTTAGCAAGTTGACACAGACCTGTTATGTACCACGTAGCTACTATATTAGTTTCTAGGGATATCCTTCAAACTCAACAAATAAGTTAGGGACAATCGTGACAACAATAGTCATAACATTAATACATTTGTCCTCCCCATCAGAAAGGATAGGGCTCAAATGAAATAGTATATTTGAAGAAAAATGCACAATGTCCTCAGAGTGAAATAAGTAGCCATGGTTGTGATACAGTCAGATAGAGACACAAGAGCTGGGCAGAATCCAATTCAATAACTTCTTAATAGCTGTAAGATGAGTATGCAAAAAAAAATCAGAATGAAACTAAACAGCAAATGCCTTCATTGATTCTAAACGAGGGGTAAAATAGCCCAAGTGGAAGTTGCAGGCTCAATTAGAGCTCTGAATCAGGGGAGCTGAAGACAAATCAAAATGCAATCCAACCCACTTGTAGTGTTTGGACGTGGGGCCCTGTTTGACCTAGACACAATCAACGAAAGTTCAGTCTGTCTTTCATGGTTTTGAGAAAAATTGCCCTGGATTTCCACTCCAGTTCTCATACCCCAGCCAAAATTTTTGAATGCACAAACTCAGCTCATCAATGATGCAACCTGAATTACTTGGGATAAAAAATTTGTTTCCATAAAGGATATATAGGTGACTATAAATAACCCAGGAGGTTTAAAATTAGGTATATTGATGGGATAAATAGTATGAAGACTTCCATGTTAAGTTTGAGAAGAATAATCTGTATATTTGTTTTTGTTATTTTTTTTAATTTTTTTTTTTTTTTAAGAAGGAGTCTCATTCTGTCACCCAGACAACTAGTGTGCAGTGGTACGATGTCAGTTCACTGCAACCTATACTTCCTGAGTTTAAGCAATTCTTGAGTCACAGCCTCCTAAATAGCTGGGACTACAGGCATGAACCACCACGCCTGGCTAATTCTTTGTATTTTTAGTAGAGACAAGATTTTGCCATGTTGACAAGGCCAGCCTCGAACTCCTGACCTCAAGTGATCTGCCCGCCTCAACCTCCCAAAGTGCTGAGATTACAGGTGTGAGCCACCTCGCCCGGCCTTATTTGGTATTTTAGATAATTATAATGTTTAAAAGGATTTTGCATCCTAGAGAATCTAAAAGATTTGCCTTGGGATTACAATTTTAAACGTATAAATGAGGAACTGGCTTAGATTTGTAATTTTAGGTTGAAAGTTAAATTTTACCAAGTTTGTAAATACCATTCAAATATTTAAAACCAGATAAAATCACTGTATTTTCTGAAATAATTATTGAATTTATCCATTTTTATTGTAGTATCTTTGATGTCTTTAGCCCATAAGGTATAAAAAATATTTGGCATCAAGGGGAAAACAAAAAGGAAACATTTCCAAAATCAAATGGGAATAGCCATACCCTTTCTCTAAGTAATTTCTACTGCTGTCTTCTAAACTATTCTCAAGTTTTAGACCCAAAATGGAACTTCAGAAATGCCATTTAGACAAATTATCTATCCATATACATGAAGTAACAGAGACTTAGAGAAGTTGACATATTGCTTAAATCATAGCACTATTTAGGGCAAAACCAGCAAGAAGTTTCATGACCCCCTAGTCCATTGTCATCTGAACTGGATTATCAGCTTTACTTATTGCTTAGTGATGGTATATGTTCCAGGGGAGCATATGATCTGACCTTCATCCGAACACAGTAGACTGGTTCTGATTTTTCCAGCCAAAGAGAAAGCATTTGGGTTTTTAGCATCCCTTTAAAACTGAGAACATTCCTCTTCCTGGCTATGAAAACCTTCCCCTGTGTATGTAGTAGGAAGACTGCTACACCAACCACACTTCACCCATTGCTTTCCAAAAACCAATGTGAAAAGGCTATTGAACTGAACAGTATATTGTTTTGGCACAGCTTATCCAGCATGCAAAAATACAGACTTTCTCAGCGTGCATTGTTCTGTGTTCAGTTTCACAACTGTAAAGAATAACTTATTCCATGTAAGATTTTGTGTCATGCCTAAAACATGAAATAATCCCCCTAGGACCTACTAGAGAAGTATCTTATGCTATAAGAACACTGATCATTTCTGCTACAAGCACACATAGAGGTTGTGTTCTAAAGTGTTAATCTTCCTCTGGGGGTGGCTAGAGAACAGCTTACAAAGGGGGAGAAATCTTGCTCATGTCGACAAAGCACTCACAGCTCTTTGGAAGAGAAGTATTGTGTAAGTGCAAAGCTATTATTATGTAAAAGCATTCAGAGGATAATATTAGCCATAATTGTATTAAATATTAATATTAATGCAAATGGTGGCTAAGAGCTTAAAGAAGATCTTATAAACTGTAACAGTCAGTAACAATGGAGTAAAGGTATATAAAATTTGTATATTCCCAACCATGCATACCAGACAAACCCAACAAACTGAAAACGAATAAGTTGCTAAAAGTCATGCTGTCCATTTTAATTTTTTCAGCTAGAAAAAAAAAAACAAAAAACAAGAGTGTCAGACTTTTTTCAATCAGCATTGAAAATAGGACTTGAAACTCAATTTACTTAATTTCCACGTGATGAATTTTTTTCATGTGGCAGCTTGGCTGTACTAAACTATGGTTTTCCGTCAAACTCAGGTGTTCCATCAAATGTGAATCTGTATGTGGCTGTGAAGAGATTCTGTTGACGTAAATAGAGTCTCCAATCTGTTGACTTTAAGGAATCAAAAGAGAGTATTCTAGACGGTCCTGACCTTATCAGATGAACCCCTTAAAAGAGGGCTTAGGCCTACTTCATGGAGCCCAAAGACTCGAGGTTTTAGCTCCCAGAGTTGCAACTTGCCTGTGATCTTTCCCTTCCTGCCTGTTGTATATACTTCAGACTTGCATACACACCTTGTCACGTTATGTAAGCCAATTCTTTGTAATAAACGTAAATATTAACCTGTCTGTCTATATATCTATCATTTAACCATCTACCTACCTATCTACTGGCCTTCTACTGGTTCTGCTTTTCTGGTTGAACCCTGATTGATACACCATAGTTTTCAAGAAACATATATGTGGGTAGATTTTTTTCATGGGTAGAAGCATAAATATTCTAAAAAATAGAGTTTTGTTTTGCACTCCTCACACATTAAAGAAAAGCCGCTGTTTAATTTCACTCCTATCTTAAGTAACATAATCCATCATTGATTTAAAAGGATAGAACAACTCAAGACCAATGAGCTTTTCAAAGATTTTTAACTGGATTTCAAATGAAAATTATAAACACAATGAATCAGTGGGCCCTAAAAATGAAGACTTAAATACTTTGACTTAAAGCAAATTTTTGGAAACAGCCAAGGACATTTGGTGTGGATAAAAACGGGTTCCCGACACCTTCTATTCTGAATGCCTTACTTCCTCCATGCAGTTCACGAAAATTACATGAGCACATACACATAAATACAACCCTAGCAGAGGGAAGCAAAATGTAAGAACGCGGCCATCTGTCAGTGAGTCTCAGGAATATTGAAAGCTTAACAAAAACTATAATTTAATTCAATGTTAAACAAACAAAATAATTGAAGGAATTTCACCTGGTCATAATAATTATCTTCTCCACCTTTAATGAGCAGCTTTTTGTGTCTTAGCAGATGTCATATGCGTGTTTACTGCCTCCTTTAAGAAGTGAGAAACCAAAATATTTTAAGCCATATATCAGAAATCAGTTAAATTAATCATACCTTGTAATTCCCTTCCTCATTAAAAATTCTTAATAATGTCTCAAAATTTAAAAGCATTGTGAAAACTAAATTATAAGACATTCACAACATGGAATATTACACAGCCGTTAAATGTGAAGTAGCTAGGGGACAGGAAAAAATTATATATGATTGATAAACTCAGAATAGTTCTGTGTGTGTGTGTGTGTGTGTGATTTAGAAATCAGATAGTAAAATATTGAGATAAATGGTCACAATATTTTTTTTTTTAAGACAGAGTCTTGCTCTGTCTCCCAGGCTACAGTTCAGCGGCATAATCTCAGCTCACTGCAACCTCCAACTCCTGGGTTCAAGTGATTCTCTTGCCTCAGCCTCCTGAGTAGCTGGGACTACAAGTGTGTGCCACCATGCCCAGGTAATTTTTGTATTTCTAGTAGAGATGAGGTTTTGCCATGTTGGTCGTCAGGCTAGTCTTGAGCTCCTGACCTCAGGTGATCTGCCCACCTCAGCCTCCCAAAGTGCTGGGATTATAGGCGTGAGCCACTGCACCTGGCCACACAAGTTCTAAATAATATTTATTTGGGGATTGTGGCGTTATAGAGAATGTTTTCCTAGATTTCTATAGTTATTCTAAATTATTTGTGTACTTAAAATTATTTATAGAAAAAGATATTGATTGCTTTAATTATTCCTTGTCTATTAAATATAGACAATGTTTGATATACAAATAGTAAAAAACTCATCCTGGAGAAATACATTTCCTTTGAGGTGGGAACTACGTGTATTCTGTAAATAAACCATGCCCGGTGCCTGTTTTGACTCATCCTAGCAGGTGCTTGACTCTAGACCGTGCTTGGTCACACAGGATGCTTCTGGATTGCCTGTCTATGCCCTCAGTCTTCGCGTGATCAGCTTGATCAATATCAAATGACTGAGTTTTAAAAAGTCAAGACGATATTAGGCCGGGTGGTGGCACATGCCTGTAATCCCAGCACTTTGGGATGCTGAGGTGGGCCGATCACTTGAGATCAGGAGTTCAAGACCAGCCTGACCAACGTGGTGAAACCCTGTCTCTACTCAAAATGCAAAAACTTAGCTGGGCGTGGTGGCGGGTGCCTGTAATATCAGCTGCTCGGGAGGCTTAGACACAAGAATCATTTGAACCTGGGAGGCGGAGGTTGCAGTGAGCCACGATCACATCACTGCACTTCAGCCTGGGCAACAAATCTCAATAAAGCGCACGCGCGCGCGCACACACACACACACACACAAATGTAAAAAGGGTGATGGTATAAGAGATAAAAGAATTTTGCTTAATTTATGCACAGAACCAGTTTAAATTCACCATTTTAGTCTGTGTGCTTCACAGGCACCCCTGTTCTTATAATTGGATTTTCCATATGTTCAAAAACAGATGTTTTGGTATCAGTAGTCTTCCCTCTGTGTTTCTCTTTTGGGTACTATGGGTGCCTCTGGTCAGGGTACGTCTTTCCTCTTAAGTTCTCTTCTGTCAGAATCCTCTTTCTAATTTGAGATGGCCAGATGGACAGACAGCAAGTGTAAGAGAGTTCAAAATAAAGAATACTTAAATCCAAATTTCAAAAGCTAGCAACTACCCCCAATAATTTATACATAAAATAGTCTCCTCTGTTTTTCTCTCACAACTGTGTTCCCTTGGAACGAGGGTAGAAGACCCACTGGTGGTAGATATCTTCTACTCTATTCTGGATGTCAGACCAGATTCTCTCTTCAGGCCTCAGTTTTAGGAAACGTTTAGCCCTGTCACCACTTAGAAAAAAAGATCACGAAGCACATTTCCAGCCATTGGTTTGCCAGGAGAAAATATCTGGGAGTACATGCATAGCTTCAAGGAGAATCGTTCTGATCTGGCTGAAGAAGAAATAAATTTTTCTTTCACCAAAACCAATGAAAGGCTTTCCTCTGCTTGTTGATGACAAGCGTATACATCCAGATTAGATGAAAAAAGGTATCATTTTTTTCACAATTCCATCAAACATATTGAACATACCTTGTTATTTAGCAAAAATGATAAAGAAAACAGCTAAACTGAAGAAAAATATTTTAATAATAATGACATCGGTGTTACAAATATGTAATTATCCTGTATCAAGGAAATGGATGTAGGTTAGAATATTGAAAGAATCAAATAATAGTGTTAAAACAACAAAAAGTAACTCAGAAGTTATGTAACTTTGGTTTAAAGTCACATATACACACTGGACTGTTTGCCTAAGGTTTGAGTGAAATTGGTGCTGTTCCAGCTCCTGTCAGGATGACAAACTCATAGGCACTGCCAGCTCCTTCCCCAGTCCCCAGCTCTGGAGATTCCGTGGAAGTGAGAATTTGAAGGATGTGAGAAAATGACATTAAAGCTATTTGACAGCTCCAGGAAGAGAGAAGGTGGCTGTTTCCTGGAGGATGCGGAAAGATGGCAGACCCAAAAAAAAGTGAGCCGGGAGCATGCATGGGGGACAGGTGGAGGAGAGCATTTTGTTTGTGATTTTTTTTCCTTAGTGATAATCCAAGGCAGATTATTGCTGCCATCAAGTTAAAAATGTTTAGAAAGATAAAACAGATCGCCTACAATGGAAGAAGAATCAGATAAACATCAGACTTCTCATCAGCAACAAAATAAGCCAGAAGATGATGGAGTTATTTTCAGTATTGTTATAACATTGAAACTAGAATTCTTCTACTTAATAGTCTCCATCATACATATCCTAGGAAGTTTTACAAGACAAAACCCTCTGTAAGATATAACAGGCCAGGCACTGTGGCTCACGCCTGTAATCCCAACATTATGGGAGGCCAAGGTGGGAGGATCACTTGACCCCAGGAGTTCAATGCCAGCCTGAGCAACATAGTGAGACCCTGCCCCTACCAAAAATTTAAAAATTAGCCAGGTGTGGTATCATGCGCCTGTAGTCTCAGCTACTCAGGAGGCTAAGGTGGGAGCATAGCTTGAGCCTGGGAAGTCAATGCTGCACTGAGCCATGATTGGCACCACTGCCCTCCAGCCTGGGTGACCCTGTCTCAAAAGAAAAAAAAAGAACTAAGAATTAAGAAAAATATATTTAGGTTTCATGAGCTGTATTTCATGAATTACACATGAATAAATAACTTACTATTGGTTTTTCAGGAAAAGGCAAAACCAGCACCGTGGGAAACAGTGAAAAATACTGACATATTTTTTTGAAAGCATAAAATAGATGGAAGAATAAATCTAAAAGACTCATTGAAATACGTAAATCGTTGCACTTAGTGATCGAGACATTCCCAGATTTGTAATCTACAAATCAAATGGAATGAGCAATATGTTGTTTACAAGAGACACACTTAAAACCAAAAGATCCAGGACATTTGTAAATGAAAAGATTGAGCAAGATACACTAGACACATGTAAGCCAAAAGAAGGCCAAGAGACCCAAACACAAAACAAACATTCAAGGCAAAAATTTCACAGCTGACATTATGTAATAAAATAACAGTAGATATTAGGATTTTGTGATTATAAACACTTACTGACCAATAATATTGCCTCACAGTCTATCAGGAAACAACCAGCAAAACTACAAGGAAAAAGGGATCGTTCAAAAAAGTTAGTCTTGCTCATGGGAAAAAGAAAGCGTATTAACTTCATTGAGATACCATGTAGTATTTATGAGCTCAGTAAAAATCCAAATATTTGACAACATATTCTATTGGCGAGACCACGGGGGAATTATGTGTGCTCATTGTCGGTAAGAATGCAAAATCATGCAACACTTGAGGAGAGGAATTCAGCTGGAGACAGAAAAGTTGCATATGAATTAACTCATTGAGGCTTTTATATCTACCTCAAAGACAAAAACATAAAATGATATTTGCATATTTTTTAAGCCTTTATTTCTGCTAGCAAAGACTGGAAATAACCCAAATGACCATCAACAGAAGTCTGGTTGAAAAACTTTGGCGCATCCACAAGATGGAATATATGTAATTAACTATAAAAAGCAATAGAGAGGAACTCTATATAGTAATACGGCTTTCTAGACTGTATTATAAAATAAAAGAAGGAAAGTGGAGAATAGTATAATAGTATATTATATATATGTGTGTGTATATATATGTTATATATATATACTATAATAGTATAATAGAATAGTGTTTGCTGTATGTCAACTCCAAAGTAACTAAGGGGAAGGGCAACTTTTTTAAAAAAGAAACAACATAAGGGTCAACAATAAAAGGGTGACCTATGCCAGGACAGAAGTAGCTTTTCTGAGCAAATGAAACAAAATAGGTAATGTAAAAATATTATAATATTAAATCTTAATTAGAGACGTCAGTACAATTCTATATGTTGCTTTAAATATATATATGTATTTTCCAGACTAGAAACATTGAGCTTAGAAACAGAAGGACCACTAGCACCCGAACTGTGGCCTCTAAATAACAACTTCCACTAAATGTACCCTGAACACCTTGGAGCTATTTCCAATGCTATGTCTAGGGCAGCAAATTTATAAATTAAATCTTCCTGGCATTAACTTTTTGTTATACTAGAAAGTAAGGCAGTCATTAAAGACTAACAGAGTCTTATCAAAGGGACACAGGAACTCATCTAAAGGTGCTTCTGTTGGCCTAATAGGGGGATATTTTAGCATGAAAAGTAATAATGATGACAATGAATAGCAACGCTTCAAGAAACTGAAAGCTTGTGGTGCCTTGGTGATATCAAAGCACACGCAGTGGCCACCACCAGAGGTTGCTAATACAGCAGCCCATGATTCTGAAGATTTGTGAAGGCAAGAAATCAAAAATTCATCCTGAATTCCTTTTACCAATTCTAACTCAAGTTAAGAAAATGATTGGTAAGAGATATTTCTTCTTTATAGAAGAATTCCAGCTAATAAATACAGAAGCAATAACTCAAATCAAGTTACCATTTTGCCATTTCCAGTGAAATAATAAATTTAGGTCACAGTGACCCAAGCTAAGTTTAGTAATATTATAAATCAGTAACAAAGAAGAGCTAAAGAGAATTTCAAATATCTGAAACCTGAGAAGATTACTACTAAATGAATTTTGGTTAAAGAACAAATTATATGGGGATCATGAAATATTTAAACTAAATAAAATACTCCACATCAGCACATGTATAAATTAGCTAAAACAGCATGCGGCTTCTAATGAATTATTTGGTGAAGGAGAAAGCTGGAAAACAGCGAGGTAAGTATTTGACTTAAGAAGTTGAAAAAGAGGCCAGGCACGGTGGCTCACGCCGGTAATTCCAGCACTTTGGGAGGCCGAGACGGGCGGATCACGAGGTCAGGAGATCGAGACCATTCTGGCTAACACGGTGAAACCCCATCTCTACTAAAAATACAAAAATTAGCTGGCCATAGTGGTGCATCCCCATAGTCCCAGCTACTCAAGAGGCTGAGGCAGGAGAATTGCTTGAACCCGGGAGGCAGAGGTTGCAGTGAACCAAGATCGCACCACTACACACCAGCCTGGGCAACAGAGCAAGACTCCACCTCAAAAAAAAAAAACAGTTGAAAAAGAGCAAGAAAATAAACATAAAGGAACAAGGGAACAAGAAGGAAAGAAATAATACAGATATGGGAGTAAATGAAATAAATAGAGATTTATATAGAACTATAGAAAAACTAAAGGCTAAGGTCAGGCGTGGTAGCTCATGCCTGTAATCCCAGAACTTTGAGAGGCTGAGGCAGGCGGATCACCTGAGGTCAGGAATTCGAGACCAGCCTGGTCAACATGGTGAAACCCTGTCTCTACCCAAAATACAAAAATTAGCCAGGTGTGGTGTGGGCGCCTGTAATCCCAGCTACTCGAGAGGATGAGGCAGGAGAATCACTTGAACCTGGGAGGAGAAGGTTGCAGTGAGCAGAGATCATGCCATTGCACTCCAGCCTAGGCAACAAGAGCAAGACTCCATCTCAAAAAAAAAAATCTAAAGGCTAGTTCACTATAGACTAAAAATGGACAAATCTCTGGCAAAACTAATGAAAGATAAAGAGAGAGAGGTTATAAATAAATAAAACACAGAATGTAAAAGGAGAAACAGACAGAATGAACATTTGAAAAAATGGCAAATTAATATTAGGAATATCTATATGCCAATAAATTTGAAAATCTAGGTGAAATAATTACATTTCTGGGAAAATGTATGATGCCAATATTTGTGCTGGGAAGATAAAAAATGCAAATATATCAAATATTAATAAAACATGGAAAGGAAAGACAACACACAGGCTCACACTCAATTTTTTAGGTGAATTCTACTAAACATTAAAAGAACACATTGTTCCTATCTTAAAAATACTTTTTCTCAAAATTAAATAGAAGTAGGGTTACCCAGCTCATTTTCTTAGTTAATGTAACATTGATTACAGACTGTATTTATAAAAACAATGGAAAAACAAACAAAAAAGCATGATAGGCCTTTTTCACTTGTGATTACTGAAGTAAACAGAAATCCCAAATAAAATGTTAGTAATAGAAAACCAAATCATAGGGGACCAGGAAAAGAAAGAAATATTACAACTTGATAAAGACTGTATCCCAAAACCAACAGCAGACATAGTCCTCAGTGGAGACCTATTAATTCCACTTAAGAATACAGGGAGTAAGAGTGGTTACTTGTCACCTCCAGTATGGAAGGTAACGGAGGGAAGATGCAGCCAAAGAAATAAGACGAGCCCGAGAACTAAGAAGCATATCGATAGAAAGGGAAGAGACAAAATTATTAACTTCAGAATATGATTTGGCTGCACATGGTAGCTCACACTTGTAATCCTAGCACTTTGGGAGGCTGAAGCGGGAGGTTTACTTGCGTTCAAGACCGGAATAGGATTTTCTACAGAAAAAAGCTATAAACAAATAAAAATCAAATGGTACAATCTTTGTTGTAAATCCAATCTAAATTATAAGAGAATTTTAAACAAAATAGTGCAAGCTTATTTTGAAATTTAAATGAAGGCCAGATATGGTGGCTCATGGCTATAATCTCAGCACTTTCAGAGGCTGAGGCAGAAGGATCACTTGAGGCCAGGAGTTCAAGACCACCCTGAGCAATATTGTGAGACCTCGTGCATGCCTGTAGTCCCAGCCACTTGGGACACCGAGTGGGAGGATCCCTTGAGCCCAAGAGGTTGAGGCTGCAATGAGCAGTGAGCTCCCCACTGCACTCCAGCACTTCAGCCTGGGAGATAGACTGAGGCTCTGTTTTTAAAAAAAAAATAAAATAAAATAAAAACTAAAAGACAGAAAGAGAAGCAAAGTGTGGATTTTCACCATATTACATATTAAGAATTACTGAAAGTCATATTAAAACAAATATGGCACAGAAACAAAAAGCATGAAGAAAACAGAAAAATCACTAAAAGCCTCAAGTGTTTACAGGACTCATTGAGGGAACCTGATGTATATTATCAAAGAGCATCATAGTCAGTGGTTGAGATCAGATTGTTTAATAATAAATGATGCAGGAAAACTGACTCAAAAATAAAGTTAAATATTTACCACCACTATTTAAAGACTTAACAGTAAAAGATAAACCTATAAAGACAATAGAGAATACCTCAGTGACTTTGAGTTGGAAATGATTTCTTACGCATGACCCCAGGAAGATAAATCGTAAGGAAAGACACTGATGGATTTAACGATTCAAAATCGAGAATGGCTATTAAATGAAAGATGCTGTATACAAACTTAATAGACTAGAGGCAGATTCAGACAAGATATTTGCAATAGTGAAACCTGTTTATAATACAAGGAACTCCTACAACTCAATAACAAAAAGATTTTTAAAAAAAGCTTCAACGGAAAATTGGGCTAAGGATATGAAGTGGTTATTCAGAGGGGAAATTAATCAGTTAAGTGAAAATTAAAAAGTAGGATAGTACCAAATGTTAGCAAGAGTGTGGCAGTCTAAGAATCTTCATGCACCGTTGGTGGAAGTGTAAATTGTTACAACTCCTGCAAAGTCCTTGGTGAAATTAAGTATGCATAGCCACTGTGTCCCAGATCCCACTCCTGGTTGTGGGTCTCAAAGTAACCCTCACCCAGGCCCATGAAAAGGCACTGACAGCAATGCTCATCCTGATGTCATATGATATGGTGGAGAATTTGAGACAACTCACATGTTCAACACTAGAGCAAATGTGATGGATGCCTTCGTGGAAGGCTTTGCAGGCATACCAAAAGTGAATTACATATAACACAAGAACCAGAACCCATCTGAATACATAGTGCTGAATGAACTCGTCATAAACAAGGTTCTATAGTGCACCATATTGTTTCTGTGAAAGAAAAATTCATGAACCACAATCGATGCTATGTGATATATATGTCCAACAATACATGTGCACACAAGAACACACATCACGCTGAAATGAGAAGGTCAACCTGGGATAAAGAGTAACAAAACAAAACAAGATAAAGGCACAAGTTTTTGCAGGGACCAAAAATGATAATATTCCATGAATTAAGGAATATGGATCACCCAGCTTTCTGCACTTCAGGTTTAAATACAAAACAAATGCATAAGCAAATAGATAAAATAGATAAAAAAATAAAGTTTAGGCCGGGCGCGGTGGCTCAAGCCTGTAATCCCAGCACTTTGGGAGGCCGAGACGGGTGGATCACCTGAGGTCAGGAGATCGAGACCATCCTGGCTAACACGGTGAAATCCCGTCTCTACTAAAAATACAAAAAACTAGCCGGGCGCGGTGGCGGGCACCTGTAGTCCCAGCTACTCCGGAGGCTGAGGCAGGAGAATGTCGTAAACCCGGGAGGCGGAGCTTGCAGTGAGCCGAGATCACGCCACCGCACTCCAGCCCGGGTGACAGAGCAAGACTCCGTCTCAAAAATAAAAAATAAAAATAAATAAAGTTTAGACATGGAAAGAAACTTTTGATGTCATATGGCCTGCAATACCTTTCAAACTTTTGGGTTTTTAATTTTTTTTAATTTATTTATTTAGTAGAGACAGGGTCTTGCTATGTTGCCCAGGCAATAGGCTGGTTTCAAACTCCTGGGCTTAAGTGATTTTTCTGCCTCTGCCTCAATGTGCTGGGATTACAGGTGAGAGCCACTGTGCCTGGCAAACTTTTGTTAACAATCTCCAGCTTCTTTTAAGCACATGGGATACAACAGGTTAAGCAAACAAAAATCTAAGGAAACAATCCCTTTAAGATTGCCCTCCCTGCACACATGGGCCAGAAGTCTGGGGACCACCCTCGCTCAAGACCAGTTGACTACAAATTCGAGGGTCTCCACATCTGCTCTCAAGTTTGATAATTCACTGGACTCACAGAACTCTGTGAAAGCTATTGTACTCACAGTAAGGTCTGCTACAGGCAATGGATGTAAATGAGAATTAGAGCCAGCCGCAGGTAGAGGCGCATACCCTCCCAGCATCTGTGAGGAGGCACCACAGGGTATGGCCAGCCAAGGAAGTGCGCTTCTGTCCCTGTGAGCTGCTCCCTCACACACTGCCTGCGTGGCTGACTTTCATTCTTCCTCCCCTTCGGGAGGTCTGGGCTAAAGACCTTTTGTCACCAGTTTCTCCAAAAGTTGAAAATAATATTGTGTGCCTGAAAGCCCCTATCAGAAGTCACTTTGCCAATGCTCCAAAGACACTTCTATCATGCAGGACATCCTAGTGGCCAACGTGTCACCTCCCAGTAGCTGATGATCAAGGTCAGACCTCCTTTAGGTAGGGTTAGTTCTTCACTACACCTTGAGTAAGAATCTCAGAGAATGAGAGAATCCATGTTGCCTAAAAGCTTGCTAAGTGACTCTGATAAGCCAGATTTGGAAGCCGTCAATGTAATTAATTCCTGTATGTACAGCTGAAAAAATATCTGACGTCGGAAGAAATTAAATGGCTTGTATATGTGGTAACGATCCCACAGATAGCAAGAGAGAAGCCAAGGCTGGAAGCTGGGGAGCCTGGCTATGCCGTGCAGGGCCTGAGGACCTCCAGGCACTCTCCCTCACACCTCTCATGCTTTGCCTATGGACCGGGTAATAACCTGCTCTGCCCATATCTGTAAACCTGTTCACATGTTGTCACGATTAACAAAATAGGAATTCATGTAAAGGCACCACTGAATTATTTATGGCCTTATAATTCAGAAGGCGGTAAAGGAGATTTTGAAAGTACGCTCTGTACGGAAAACGGAGGAATAATTAAATCAGCATCGTTTATCTATTACACGAATCTACCTTAACCCTGCCCTTACCAAATCCTGTGAGTCAAATTCATTAACCCAAACTCAAGCCTTAGCAAATGTGGTGAGATGTTGCCAATGTGATAAAACACAATGAAAGAAATTCCTGTGATCTAATTGCTTTTTAAACAACTTACCATTCAACTTCATTGGTGCTTAAATTATACAGGAATCTTACATAGTATCTTTATTGCGGAGACATCACCATTCCTACTAAACTGTCACCTTTTGTCATAGTAGCACTCAGTGTAGCCGAAATATAAGAATCAGGTAAGACTCTTGCTTATTCTGAGACTTTCATATTATTAAGCTTTCTCCAAAAATATTATTTCTTGTTCCATAAATTAAGTTTCCTTCAGTAAATTGAAATAAATCACTGTACTCACAATTGATTACTAATTCTTGAAATTTGTGCGATTGTTGATGTAGAATTAATGATATGGGTATAATTGATGTAGAAATAATTGTTACAAGAAAATTGGTAAACAAAATCCACATTATACTCAGCTGATAAACAAATATTTGTTTAGCAGGAATCAATTTTATTCTGAGTTTGTTAAATCTAACCTCTAATCTTACTCACCAAGGTGAAGATGCTCCAGCAGCATCCGTGCATGCTAATCCCCAGTTCATATGCAGATTCAAGGGCCTGTGCCAGCCAAACAGAGGAGCAGGTCCTCCGGTCATCTGCTTAGGTCACTGGTGATGGGCTCCCTGTCCAGTGAAGCAGAATTCATGGCTGCTGTGGTGGGGCCCAGGTTGGATTCTGGGATTTTGTTCAAGGCTCAGTGGTAGAGTCATTCTCTTGAGATCCATTCTCTTCCAACCGGGTGTGGTGGCTCACACCTGTAATCCCAGTACTTCGGCAGACCGAGGCAGGTGGATCACCTGAGGTCAGGAGGTCGAGACCAGCCTGGCCAACATGGTGAAACCCTGTCTCTACTAAAAATACAAAAATTAACTGGGCATGGTGGCGCATGCCTGTAATTGCAGCTACTCAGGAGTCTGAGGCAGGAGAATTGCTTGAACCCAAGAGGCAGAGGTTGCAGTTAGCTGAGATCACACCAGTACCCCCCAGCCTGAGTGAGAGCATGAGAATCTGTCTCAAAAATAAATAGCAGGAAGGATTTGAAAACAAATTGAGGAGAGAAAGTTGTTGACCTGAACTGATGTTTTCTCACTACTGTTCCTTGGACTATACAACGGATGGATTGATCCAGGTCATCTGTCCACAAATCATCTTATCATATATTATCACTTTCTTTTTTTATCTGCCAGCAAAAGGTTTACAGCATAAGTTTGTAGCTACTTATTTTGATTTGTTTGATGTATAGGTTGAGAAAATATTGGTATTCATTCATAATAGCAGCAAGAATTAGACATGTACAAATTCTTAGCTGAAGTTGTTAATCTTTTGGCAAACATGTAGCATGACTACATAGAAAGGACTAGTGTGCTTTTCTTGTTGAAGTAACATTAAACCATAACAATCTTTCGCTCTGGACAAATATTTATAAATGCCTATCATTTATATTGTTTGCCATCAATCTAGCTAAATTACCCTCAAATTTTCAGGATCGGCAAACTGTAGCTTGGAGACCAAATCTGTCCTGCCACCGAAGATAAGAATAGTTTAACATTTTAAAACTATTTTTAATTGTAAAAAGATAATAATATTTAATAATGTGAATATTTATGATATTGAAATTCCAGTGTGCCTGAAAAAAGTTTTATAGAAATGTAACCATGCACAATCATTTCTATAGTATCTATAACTGCTTTTGTGCTACAATGACAGAACTGAATAATTGCACCGAGAGAGTATGGGCCACAAGGCCTAAGACATTTACTATCTTGTTCTTTACAGAAGATGATTGACAATCTCTGCATTAGAATGTGTGTGCATAGGGTGAGGGGTGGGAATTTGTTTAAAAAGGCATATTCCCTGGTTCTACCCAGAGGTTCTGATTTTGTAGATCAGTGTAGAAGTCCAATAGTCTGCATCTTCAGTAAGCATCCCAGGTGATAGATATTGTAGCAATAGCTCCTGGCATTGCTCTATGAAAAACATTTTAAAATATAATGTGATTACGTGTGTATAATTATGCATATATATATAATACATATTTATACATACTTATGTGTGCATTTCACCTACAGATATTTTCTTCATGGTAAATAAATATTCCTTATCTAAGACAGTGGTCCGCAACCCTGGGCCACAGACTGGTACCGGTCCACGGCCTTTTAGGAACCCAGCCGCACAGCGGGAGGTGAGTGGTGGGTGACGCCATTACCACCTGAGCTCCACCTCCTGTCAGATCAGCTGTGGCATTAGATTCTCACAGGAGCGAGACTCTGCTGTGAACGGCGCATACGAGGGATCTGGGTTGCATGCTCCTTATGAGAGTCTAATGCCTGATGATCTGTCACTGTTTCCTATCAGCCCCAGAGAGGACCACCTACTTACCAGAAAACACCACCTACTTACCAGAAAACACCACCTACTTACCAGAAAACACCACCTACTTACCAGAAAACACCGCCTACTTACCAGAAAACACCACCTACTTACCAGAAAACACCACCTACTTACCAGAAAACACCACCTACTTACCAGAAAACACCGCCTACTTACCAGAAAACACCACCTACTTACCAGAAAACAAGCTCAGGACTCCCCCTGATTCCATAGCAACTGCCTTATGGTAAGTTGTATAATTATTTCATTATATATTACAATGTAGTAATAATAAAAGTGCACAACAGATGTAATGCTCTTGAATCATCCTGAAACAATCCCCCCTCAACTACCCTAGTCAGTGGAAAAATTGTTTTCCATGAAATTGCTCCCTGGTGTAAAAGATTGGGGACTCTAAGATATCAAGAGGAATAAGTAAATTTAAGTAGTAAACTATAAATAGCTGTTTAAATACTTAAATATTCTTATTTGCTAAGCCTAGGGATGTGTTTGTCCCATTTTTAAAAATAAATTTACTTTTTACACTTAGGGAAAAAGAAATCATTCTTTTCAAGTAACATGTGTCAGAAATAATAATCCTCTTCTCCAATCTAGCCCAAATTTAAATATTTGAACAAAAAGAACAAAACTAAGAATAAGATGTGAGGGAAGAGAAATATTTCCATAACAATGCATAGAGACTGACTCTACCCAGGAGGCCCCTATGACAGCAAAGGCCATATTTAAGTGTACAAAACTCTCTGCTTCAAGTCTCAATTTTAAGACATTGTGGGTTGTCACACATTTTCTTTGTGGATAAAAGTTCATGAATGTCAGAGAGAGACATCACCAGGAGATGGCTCTTTACCAGTTTCTTACTAGATTATGGGTAATGTGTGTAGCATTATGTATTCACAAACTAAAAAGGAGAAAGGAGTTGCAACGTCAAGTCTAAAACTTTCAAATTCAGCCTATAAGTCTCAGTACATTAATGATAAATTTGAAAAAATTCCTAACATGGTACATTTAAAGCATATTATGAATTTTGATTCAGCCAATTGTATTGAGTTTCCCCATTTGTAGCCAATCTGAGTTATTGATGTTTCCACTCCAATTCCCTTGGGACATTTTAATTTCTTGGTTCTCACTGCACAGAAAGTGGTTCATTCTGGAATCTTTTCCAGTCCAGCTCTTCTAAGGAAACAACCCTCCCCAGGCACAGGGTCTGTACAAGAGCTTCCAGCCATGTGAAAATATGCTTGCTGGCCCTTTTTTCAACTTGGTTGCCCCCTACACCTGCTGCCTGCCTAGCATTTTGGCTCTGCCTTTCTCCTTCAACACCCCACAGATCAATCTTCCCTGGCGCCATCCTTTGCTTTCCCTCTTGGCTCTGTTCTACTTCTGCCTGCATATTCAGAAGGAATTATTATTATTTTTTTTTTTTGGAGACGGAGTCTCGCTCTGTCACCCAGGCTGGAGTGCGGTGGCTGGATCTCAGCTCACTGCAAGCTCTGCCTCCCGGGTTCCCGCCATTCTCCTGCCTCAGCCTCCCAAGTAGCTGGGACTACAGGCACCCACCGTCACGCCTGGCTAATTTTTTATATTTTTAGTAGAGACGGGGTTTCACCGTGTTAGCCAGGATGGTCTCGATCTCCTGACCTCGTGATCCGCCTGCCTTGGCCTCCCAAGGCCTCCCAAAGTGCTGGGATTACAGGCGTGAGCCACCGCGCCTGGCTGGAATTCTTATAATAACATCAATCTTGACTATACCAAGGCTCTAGAAGGCTTCCTCATTAGTCTTGGTCTCAAGATGAGGATCCGTGAAGAGAGACCAACAGTGCTTTCCAGCCTTTCAACTCATGCACACTGAACGCGGGGAGAGTAAACTCACACCCACAGGTGGTGCAGAGATGAAGCCTCAATAGCCTGCAAGAGTCCTCAACACTCGTATATAGGGTTAGTGCAGGTTGGCCATGGGACTGTGTCTATGCAGATTCCTTTGCAGTGGAAAACCTGAATATCTTTATGAAGTAGTCCTGAGTCCAATCCAATGCAATCATTGAAACGGTCCTTTTATATACTTCGAAGCCCCTAAATTTTCTCAGTGGCATTTGCGTGGACAGGAAAAAGGTTGGAGTGTGTATGAACTTTTGGTGAAGAATAAGAATCAGGGTCATCGGGACTGGTGTCCTTTGCCATCTCTGCCCTCTGGAGTCAAGTCTCATGTCTAACTAGCAGTCAAGGCTGCAGTGGTTTTGTTTGAGATCTGACCTCTCTTATCCCCGGAATCTATACCTACCTTCTCGGGGTAACTGGTTCTGACTTTGACTCTCACTGGTGTCATGGACGCCTTGTCTCTACCATATCTTGTTCAAGATGTTCTCCCAGAGTTTGTGCCCAAAGGTGACCTCCTCTCTTAATACAGATGGCCCCTGACAGGGTTGAGGTTTCTTCTCAGTACTTCATTAGGGAATTTGGGTGTTTCTTGTTTTTTTGTGTTTTTTTTGCCTCATGTCTGCCACATAGAAACACAACTGGCACAGCATGCATCACTTTCAAGATTTCTGTCATGGGTTGGGTGTGGTGGCTCATGCCTGTAATCCCAGCGCTTTGGGAGGCTGAGGCAGGCGGATCACCTGAGGTCAGGGTTTTGAGACCAGTCTGGCCAACATGGTGAAACCCCGTCTCTACTAAAGAAAAATACAAAAAATTAGCTGGGCATGGTGGTGGGTGCCTGTAATTCCAGCTACTCAGGAGGCTGAGGCAGGAGAATCACTTGAACCCAAGAGGCAGAGGTTGCAGTGAGCTGAGATCGTGCCATTGCACTCCAGGCTAGGCGACAGAGTGAGACTCCGTCTCAAAACAAAAATCTGTCATGAGTTGAACTGTGTCCCCCACCAAAAATGAGATGTTGAAGTCCTACGCCCCATTATCTGTGAATGTGAATTTATTTGGAAATAGGAACTTTGCAGATGTGATCAAGTTAAGAGGAATCGTTAAGTGGATCCTAATCCAATACAATTAGTGTCCCTATTAGAGAAAAAGAGGAAAACCCCACGGGATAAGAGCAGCAGAGATGGGAGTGCTACAGCTGGATGCTGGGGAATGCCGGGAATTGGTGGCCACCACCAGGAGCTAAGACAAGGCCGAGGAGTGTCCCCAGAGCCTCAGCAGGAGCATGGCCCTGCGGAAATCTTGATTTCTGACTTCTGGCCTCCAGAATTGTGAGAATAAACTATTTTTTATTTTAAGCCAATGAGTTTATGGCACTATCTCATGGCAGCATGGGAAACTAATATGGGGCCTTCGAGAATTTTAATCCTTCAGAAACAGGGGAACTGGGCGTTTGACAGTGTCACATCATCCTTTTTCTCTTCTGTACCCTTAGCTCTTCTGTTTCTTCCCAGTGACCCCAACCCCTCTGACAAGGAGCATGTGCAAATACAATTCCAGAACATTCCTGAGGAATCACTCAGTTCTCTACAGCATGAGAATCTCCAGAGTCACCCTGGCTTTCCTTTTCTTTTTTATTCCTCATGTTGGGGACACAGCACAAAGCCATACATGTAACTTCATTACTAATCAAGATATTGGCCAGTATTTATTGAACACAGAATCTCACAGTATCTTATTAAAGTGTGAGGGAGATTTAGGGAAAAATATATGTATTTCTTGGCTTCAAACTTAGAATGCAGGACTGGCACACACGAGAGAATGGATGGTGGTGTGGCGCGGGGTTGAACCAAGGCCGGATGACAGGGTTCTGACTGGAGTGCTCCCGAATCTCAAGGGCCAGAAGGAGTACATGCGGGAAGAGGGGGACATCTGAAGACAGCAGGACAAAATCAGCTGTCAAGCAACAGTTTCCTCTGGGGCAAAGTGAGGCGGACAGCAAGAGTCAGGGAGAGGCTAGTTAGTCAAAGGACTTCAGTTTAGATTTGAAGTAGTCAAAGAAGAAGAAGAAAATAAAATGCTGTCTACAGACAGGCTGCAGGAATGAAGTTGCCCCGTTTCGCAATGTTCTGCAGTCACTCTCTCAAAATTCTTCATCACTTTAGCTTTGGAATTGTGTTGAAATGAAGTCCATGGGGACAGTGGAGCACGCACTGGGGTGTGGAGCCTTCCACCTCTCACCACCTCCCACCCCTCCCTGCCACCTCCCAGTGTTCCTGGATGGGTCTGCCTGGTGCTCCCTGGTGCCTCATCCCTGCCCAGCTTCTCCCTCCCCACCTGTATTCTGAGACCACTGCCACTCCTGCCTGGATAGCAACTGTGTCACGTTGATGTGCAGAGGCTTAAGTTTCCCCACCGCTCTCTGCTCTGGCCAGGACTCTGGGCGTGGTGTGGGGAAACTGGGATCAGGCAGGATTCCCAGAGAGCCTCAGGTGGGCAGAGGACTGGCTGTCCACAGCACATTCAGCAGGTGGCTCAGGGGGTCCCACCCTGATCCAGGTGCTGAGTGTGTCCTGGGGTAGATTGTCAGCATGGATTGTGGTAAGCCACAGGAAGGGGAACTGGCTTCACCCCTGGGGGCCCTAAACATGATGAGAAGAGTAGGTTGAGCTCCAAATTCCACCGGGCCCAGTAAAGATACAGCCGGTCCTGTTCACAGTAGAGTTAAAGCCTGTTTTATTCACTGTTTACTTCCCAAAATAATGAAATGGGTAGTGAGAGTGAAGTCGGCTTAGGGATTGGAGTAGGAGGAGCTCAGGATACCCAGGGTGGAGGAGGCCATAGAAAGGGTGGTGATGGGAGGGTCAGTGAAGAGGGCGGACAGGCTCCCAGTGCTGCAGAAATCCTCTCGAACGTATTCTATGTGAAATCAACTTTTGGGTAATAAGAGTAATATATTCTGTTACTGATACCGCCACTCCAGCCCTCCCCAGCGCAGCTTCCTGCAGGCAATGGCTTGTGAATATTTGATCTCTTTGATTTTTCTCTTGGTTATCTTTATGTCACTAAATAATATACCAATATTGCTGCCTTGAATAATCAGATTTAAGCCTAATTGATTGATTTCCACCTGAATATGGGTGAGGTTTAGCACATTAAAAAACAAAAACAAACATTTTGGAGGATCAGGAAAGCCCAAGGAGGCTGTTGCAGACGTCAAGTCGGGTCCAAGTCATGCCCTGTCACACGTGTATGCAGCACCATCGGCCGCAAACCAGTTGGAAATCAAAGTCGGTTTTGAAACTGGAGGGAAGGTAATGGCCTCAGTAACCAACTGCTATCGGTATTGCCTTAAAAACCAGGAATGTGACCTCTGGCCTCTCCCAATAATGAAGTCCACCTAGCAGTCCTTCAGGGAAGGCCGAGGCACAGAAAACCAAAACGATCCTCATTGAAATCCTTTTTCTTTCTATTTTGTTTTAACCCATACCCTTTTTAGACGTGAGTCACTATTGCTATTATTGATTAGGTACTCAGAGTATTTAAAGCACCACAGATAGGTAAAGTTGCGATTGCTCTTTCAGAGTATTTTCACCACCAACTTCCAACAGTCAATATTCACCTAGTCAAAGAAGACCTAAGAAATGCATGGACGCTCCCCAGTGTCTCTAATGAGAACCCACTATTGTTTTCCCTAATTTTTAAATTTGCTTTTGCTTTCTTTTAATAATGATTATTTATTTTAAAAAAAAAAAAAAAAAAACCTTTTACGATTTGGAAACCTATAAGCAAATCAGAAGATGCCAAAATTAACCTTCCCATTTCAATGTTAAGTCACCAACATGCATATGCTTTATTTTATAGAGACGTGTGTGGTGTGTGCGTGCGTGTGTGTGTGTGTGTGTGAATGTGGGTGTGTTTAACGTAGAGATGGTCCTTGCAGTTGTAGACCACATCCTGAACCTAATCCTCTGAAATTTGTTAGAGAGCACATTTGAAAGTATTGCTTAGCTGGGAGAAAAGGACAGGCCAAGTTATGAACCAATTCAAATAGAAAGACTAACAACGCCAATGTTTTCCTTTCCCGGCTGTCTACCTGGCTACAGGGAACATCTGGCTCTTTCCTGTGAAACTGGAATGATAAAAGTACCTCAGAGAGAAAATGATCTACCCCTGGGTCCTAACTTTTGGAATTTTTTTCCTTAGGGACATAATCTCTGAATGATTTATGGGGCATTGATTTGGACAAGAACCAAGTATACTCCATTTTCTGAGAAAATGAAACCACCGCTGGAAAAGTATAAAGCAGGAGAAATTCTTTCTTGATGTTACGTTAGCAGAAACTAATATCTCTTACTAAATCACTTTGCTCTGGCAGCTTCAAGCATTGATATGAACATGGAATTTGCGAGTACTGCCTACATTCAGAAGTGAGAAAATGTTATCCTCTATGATGCCAGGACAAAGATGAAAATGTATCCAACTTACATTATAGTAATCATCACCTGTGTTGTACGTACTTGTTCTATGCCTGTCTCATATCCTGTATGTGTATATGTGTATTGCGTTTGTTGATTTATATTTTCTCATCAAATAACTTAAAAATGTATTGCAAGCATATTATGTGCTAATTCCTTTACATTGATCCTCCATTTAATTCTTATGACAACCCTGTAGGTAGATGCTATTGTTAGATGCATTTTATGCAAAGCGAGAGTGAAATTACAGAGCCAAGGGAGTCAGTGTTTAAACCCAAGTTTATTTGTCTTCAAAGTGGGTACGTTTAACTACGTTTATGATCTAACTACAGCTAAAGATTATTACAGTGCTTTAAATAGACAGTAAAAGTTGGAAAAACATATTCCAACAATTCTATTACACTGTATTCTGAATTCCCCGTATAGAAGTAAAAAGGAAAAAAAACCCTTAAGCCAAAAGCTCAGTACCTCCCATTCTCTCCTATCACACACTCTCGGTTCTCCTTCCTTCAAATACTGCTTTGCTGCAAAATGTATTATAACAAAGTGCTTTTGACATGTCTTTCTTTTCCCCCGGGGTCCAGATACTAAACATTTGCTAATGGAGAAAATACCTTAATTTGGACATTTAAATTATGGGTAAAATTTACGTTATATTTAAAGAATAGAATGAGTCATGTGGAAAAATTTTTAAGAACAGAAAACAATGTTTTAACTTAAATGGGTTGGTTTTTAGTGAAAGTAATACACAAAATGTTTGTAATAACAAAAACAAACAAACAGAAAGCAGGTATTTAAACACTTACGAAGAAAAACCATCTTTCTCTGATACCGCCACTCCAACCCTCCCCAGCGCGGCTTCCTGCAGGCAATGGCTTGTGAATATTTGATCTCTTTGATTTTTCTCTTGGTTATCTTTATGTCACTAAATAATATACCAATATTGCTGCCTTGAATAATCAGATTTAAGCCTAATTGATTGATTTCCACCTGAATATGGGTGAGGTTTAGCACATTAAAAAACAAAAACAAACATTTTGGAGGATCAGGAAAGCCCAAGGAGGCTGTTGCAGACGTCAAGTCGGGTCCAAGTCATGCCCTGTCACACGTGTATGCAGCACCATCGGCCGCAAACCAGTTGGAAATCAAAGTCGGTTTTGAAACTGGAGGGAAGGTAATGGCCTCAGTAACCAACTGCTATCGGTATTGCCTTAAAAACCAGGAATGTGACCTCTGGCCTCTCCCAATAATGAAGTCCATCTAGCAGTCCTTCAGGGAAGGCCGAGGCACAGAAAACCAAAACCATCCTCATTGAAATCCTTTTTCTTTCTACTTTGTTTTAACCCACACCCTTTTGCTTGGCTGACTGGCTAATCCAGGACTTTTAAAATTCCAGGGCATTGTATGTGCTGGCTAAGAAACCCTACACCAACGCGGAGACTCCAGGAAGTCGCCTTCAGGAACCAAGTCTATTTTGTAAACAGACAGCCAGCTTTGGATTTAACACAAATACACATAAGCCACCACTTGTTCGTGTTTGCTAATGGTCTTCAGGATTTGGGCCAGAGCTTTAGTTAAAACCTCAATTTAGCCAAAATTAGTATATGCTAACAACAATCACATTCTTCTCTGCACTTACAAAGTGATAATTTTTTTTTAAATACAGTGTTTTATCTTAGTGAGCCTATTAAGAAGTCGTGCAAGCCATCTTTAAGCAAGAGAGGGTAAAACACCAGCATGGTTTTGGAAAAAGAAATAGAAATAGAAAAGTGTAGATGGATGAGACCCGAAATAGCTGGGTTTGCTGAGTGGTTCCCAGGACTTATTCTTGGAAACCTTGGGATTATTTGTATGATCTTAAAATACTCTCAGCAGTCCTGAGATATGGCAAAGTCTAAACAGTTTTGATTTGAGAACCAACATAACAATCAAATATTTTTTCTGGCATGTTTTATAACACTACTTAAGCAGGGAAAAACAATAACTAATGTGTAACTGACCTGTCTGCCCACATCCAAGCAGATGTAGATTGAGTACCTCAGGCGTGGTTATAGAGATGATAGAGACAAATGTAGAAACAGAGACATATAGATAGAGAGATACGTATGATCTCTAACCCCTGACAAAAAGAAAATGACGAGGAACCTTGGCATCTGTTTCCATCCACGTTGTATTTCATATTAAGAGGCCCTTGAACTCCTGGCACTTCAGACAAGTCAGAGCGTGAGTCTTGGAGGAGACTTGGACTCTGTTCACCGTCATTTTTCTGACCTTGTCTGCAATAAAATCCACATTATCTGTTCCAAATCTGTTATGCGTAAATGTCACTATCACAAAATCAGGAAAATCGGGCTTTTTAAAAAAATAACTTTATTGAATGCTGATTTATGATACATTTACCCATCAACAAATTTCTGTTTCTGAACCACTGTGACTACATGTACACAACTCTGTGATAGAGTAGCCAACCAAGCTATCCTAGAGACAAGAACCGGCGGTGAAAGGAGTTCGAATGTAATAACAAAGTCACAATTCAGGCAATGAGGACCCTCTTCAGCAGAAGAAATCATGTTCAATTAGGTCACTGAAAATCACAGAAGGCCACCCTGCTTTTCTCAATTGGAAAAAAAGTCTTCAACCATAACACAGATGTTATCATTAGACACATTCATATTTTTCCTTCTGTGATTTTTCAAACCACAGCATTGTGTGGGGAAAATGATATTGTAATCATCATATGCCATAAATTGATTTCTACTTGCTTAACAGTGAATTTATAGGAAAATTTCTTTATATATTATGAATATATGACATATTGGTGGTATCTCATAATGCCAATTATAAACTTCACCTGGATTTGGTTTAAGGTGGAATTTGCTTAGCTAAGATTCATTTATTTTTGTCCTTTTCAATATTTTTTTCAGTGGGAGGAAGAAAAAAAATCAAGACTAAGTGTTAGCACAGGTTTAAACAGTGTGGACATCTGTTGCATATGATAAGCTGAACCAGCTTAGAAAATGAGGTCCTCCCAGAGTCTCACATAAAAAGAAGCTTGTCAGAAGCTCTGAAGGTTGATCCCAGCTCCATCACAGAGTTGTGTCTCCTAAGGCCTGTTTCCATCCTAGGACCTCCATTTTCTCTTTAAGTGACAGTAGCCAATTTCAGAAGGGGGTCGGTGGATTCTCTGACATAAACGACAGACCAATAAAAGGTCTTTCCAGCTGTGCACGGTGGCTCACACCTGTAATCCCAGCACTTCGGGAGGCCAAGGTGGGTGGATCACCCGAGGTCAGAAGTTTGAGACCAGCCCGGCCAACATGGTGAAACCCCATCTCTACTAAAAATACAAAAACTTAGCCGGGTGTGGTGGCAGGCATCTGCATTCCCAGCTTCTCGGGAGGCTGAGGCAGGAGAATCACCTGAACCCAGGAAGCGGAAGTGGCAGTGAACCCAGATCATGCCACTGCACGCCAGCCTAGACAACAAGAGCAAAACTCCGCCTCAAAAAAAAAAGGTCTTTCCTCTTCTGTTGCAGACTTCCCACCACAGGCTGAGCATATCCTTATCAGTTACAGCACTGCATATTTTTAGAGGCACTTTATGCTCCTTGAGTATAAACACAAGGCATTTTTCCTAGTAGCTAACCAGTTGCCATCATGGTAACAATTTGCCTATTATGCTATGAAGTCACCAACAACTAAAACTAACAAGATAATACCAGAATTGGACTGTGATTTAGAAAGTGTTTACCTAAGCTGGGCATGGTGGCTCACGCCTGTAATCCCAGCACTTTGGGAGGCTGAGGTGGGCGAATCACAAGGTCAGGAGATCGAGAGCATCCTGGTTAACACGGTGAAACCCGGTCTCTACTAAAACTACAAAAAATTAACTGGGTGTGGTGGCAGGCACCTGTAGTCCCATCTACTTGGGAGGCTGACACAGGAGAATGGCTTGAACCTGGGAGGCGGAGCTTGCAGTGAGCAGAGATCACACCACTGCACTCCAGCCTGGGTGACACAGCAAGACTCAGTCTCAAAAAAACAAAAACAAACAAAAAAAACAAAGAAAGTGTTTAGAGCTAGATGAATCTGATAGAGTAAAGAAAGTTAGATTTCTCCTTGAAAACTTTGTTCAAAATCTTGTCTGTATCCCTGAGGGCTACATAACCTGGAGAGAGTCACCTCAACGTTTGGAAACCTGGTCTGTCTTCCTCATAGTGCGAATAATAACATCTATTCCACCCAGTGGTGACAAACATTACATGAGCTAAAACATGAGTAAAATAAAGGCCCATGGGGCTATGTTAAAATATCACGGGAACCTCTCAAATTCTGAGATTCTCACTTTCATTTAGAATGTGCCTAAACTCAAGAGAATGGCAGGAACCCGGGAGGCGGAGCTTGTAGTGAGCCGAGATCACGCCACTGCACTCCAGCCTGGGCGACAGAGCGAGACTCTGTCTCAAAAAAAAAAAAAAAAAAAAAAAAAAAAAAAAAAAAAAAGAATGTGCCTAAACTCCAAAAATATTTGAATGATTCCACAAGAGAAAGAAAATAGAATGGGTGTATTAGTCTGTTTTCACACTACTGTAAATACCTGAGACTGAGTAATCTATGAAGGAAAGAGGTTTAATTGACTCACAGTTCCTCATGTCTGGGGAGGCCTCAGGAAACTTACAATCATGGTGGAAGGGGAAGGGGAAGCAAGGACCTTCTCCACATGGAGGTACAGACCTTCTTTCTCGCACTAAGAGAGAAGAATGAAGGAGGAACTTCCAAACACTTAAAAAACCCTCAGATCTTGTGAGAACTCACTATCATGAGAACAGCATGGAGGAAGCCACCCACATCCAGTCACCTCCCTCCCTCGACACGTGGGGATTACAGGTCCCTCCCTCCACACATGGAGATGGTGGGGATTGTGGGGATTACAATTTGAGATGAGATTTGGGTGGGGACACAGAGCCAAACCCTATCAATGGGATTCAGTCACTTCACCAGGTTCAATTTTCCACAAACGAAATAACCAGTTCATTGGTTACATGACTTCCTAGTTAATTATTTCTGCATTGTTTAGGCACAATCCTGAAGGATCTAAAAAATAACAGATGCAAGGCCCGGTGCTCACACCTATAATCCCAACACTTTGGGAGGCCAAGATGGGCAGATTGCTTGAGTCCAGGAGTTCAAGACCAGCCTCGGCAACATGGTGAAACCCCATCTCTACTAAAAATATAAAAATTAGCCAGGCATGGTGGCATGTGCCTGTAGACACAGCTCTTTGGGAGAATTGCTTGAACCCAGGAGGCAGAGGTTTCAGTGAGCCAAGATCGTGCCACTGCATTCCAGCCTGTGCAACAGAGGAGATCCTATCTCAAAATAAATAAAAATACAAAATAACATATTTGCCTTTAAATGTCAGAAATGTCCTCTGACAATATTCGTATTTTCAGCATACTCTTAAACCTTTCCTTTCTGAGAAAAAGTCTCACTTTGGGGAATAATTTCTGTGGATTTCATTTCCATTGTAGCGTGCACATTTTATTGAGTGGTTGGATTTTGGTCTTAGGGATTACACTGCTGCTACAGGCGTATTCACACAGGCTGGAGAACTGAGACAACTTGGGAGATAATTCAATATTAAAAATAATTACTCTTCCCTTCCACTATCTCAAATGATACTTTTCTCCTAATTATGTAATTAATTGCCTCCGTTCTTCATTTCTTTCTGATTATAAACATCCCAGCCTCAGAGAAGAAAAATACTATGATTTTTATATCCACCAAAAATCTGGGCGGTAGACAAAAAAAAACCTATGACAAAATAAATGCATTGCCAGGGTCCTCAATTATGATATTTCTGCAAGTAAACAAGTATTCATGTATGTGAGATGAATACATCAGTGATGATGGTGCAAGTGTTTGGAATGGACCGAGTGGCTAGCTGTGCTTTATGCTGTGGAACAGGTATCTAAATAGCGCTGTCCCATCTAGAGGAGATTAAAGGACCCCACAAACCCTTTTGGGGGTTTGACCAAACCCCAAAAAGTGGATATGGTCATCTGATCACTGTGATATATGTAGGTGATCCCATGCACATTCAAGATTCAAATTTTACCAATTAGACAATGACACCCACATCTTCATCCTTAGACAAGATCTCTTCTGAGTTTTAGCCAATAAATCTGACTCTCTGAAAGACATTTCCTTAGGATATGGGCAGGTACCTTAAATTATGTTTCAAAAATTGTAATTATTATAAAGTCTTTAAAGGTATGGGCTCTAGAGTCAGAATGTCTGGGTTCAAATCCCAACTTTTCCACATTATGAGCTGTGTGACAAATGACCTACTCTCTCTGTGCCTAGGTTTCTTCATCCGTAAGATGGGGGATAATATGGTTTGGATCTGTGTCCCCACCCAAATCTGATGTCTGGCGTGTAGGGAACGCTCAGCAAAGATCAGCAATCACCATCAGGACCATTGTTCTTCCTCCTCCTCAGCTCTCACCACTCATTACTTTCCAAGTCTTGTTGCTGTAGCCCTTAAAAACTCCCAAATCTCCCCTCTCTTCCTTACCATGTCTCTCACCATTTAGCGCCTTTCATATCCTAACGGTGTCTTTTTTTTTTTTTCTTTGAGATGGAGTCTCACTCTGTCGCCCAGGCTGGAGGAGTGCAGTGGTGCAATCTCAGCTCACTGCAACCACTCCTGGGTTCAAGTGATTCTCCTGCCTCCACCTCCTGAGTAACTGGGACTACAGATGCGCGCCACCACACCTTGCCAACTTTTGTATTTTTAGTAGAGATGGGGTTTCACCAGGTTGGCCAGGCTGGTCTCAAACTCCTGACCTCAAGTGATCTTTATCCCAGACTTTGGCTTTCCAGGGCATCCTCAGCTCCCCACTAGGATGAGCTCAGGAAGCACAGTCACGCCACTTCCTGCTCCCAACCCTCCACAGGCTTCCTCTCACTTGCACCAAGGGAACAGTTGAGGAGACGTTTGCACCGACACCAGTCCACCTGACAGCCAACCTCTCCAACTGAGCCATTCCAAACAGTCACAACTCCCCATTTGTCCCAAAGGTCTTCTGTGTTTTGTCACATGCCTGTCCCCAGCAGTGGGCACATGGAAGGATAGAGTGAAATACAACTGGCAACTCCTGCAAGGCATTTTTTTTTTTTTTTTTTTTTTGAGACGGAGTCTCGCTCTGTCGACCAGGCTGGAGTGCAGTGGCCGGATCTCAGCTCACTGCAAGCTCCACCTCCCGGGTTCATGCCATTCTCCCGCCTCAGCCTCCCGAGTAGCTGGGACTACAGGCGCCCCCCACCTCGCCCAGCTAGTTTTTTTGTATTTTTTAGTAGAGACGGGGTTTCACCGGGTTAGCCAGGCTGGTCTTGAACTCCTGACCTCGTGATCTGCCCGCCTCGGCCTCCCAAAGTGCTGGGATTACAGGCTTGAGCCACCGCACCCGGCTGCATTCTTTTCGGATGTCTGCACCCTGTGCGATTACCATTGTTTTAACGTTTAGGCCTTCAAAATCAGCAATTCTGTAAGGAGCAATCTAACATGATGGACTAGGATACAAATGTCCCACTAATTTTCAAGCTAAAATATAAGACCTCACATATCCTTTTTGCGTACCAAAGGTTGCTGTGGGCAGTGATTGAAAAACTTTAGGGTTTTGTGTTCACTTCTTACTGCCATTAAGCTTATTTCAGGGGAAAACATCAATCCCAGCCATATCACATGTTTCATGTCCTCTTCTCTGGCCAGCTTGACAGACAGGACCCTGGCCCACCCCTCGCCCTCATCTTAGTTGAGAGACGCATCCCTCCGTGTTGGCAGAGAGCACGGTGTGTTTCCTGTCCATCAACACAGGTCTCCCTGCCCCTCCCTGGTTTGCCTGTCTTTCCTCCATAAACTCCAGAGGTGGGGGTGGTGTCTTATTCGCTTTTGTATTGTCAGAGCTCAGCGTGGCCCCTGACATGTGATAAAAGACTAAATTAATATTAATCAAAGTTAATGAGTTTCCAAAATACAGCATGTTTCATAAGAAAAGCTGCTGGATATCTCACTAAGCTTTTCCTAGACTCTACTTCCGATTCTACTCAATATGCCTCTATCTACAACAAAGACTACAACACACGGTCCACATATATTGTATAGGCTGTGAGGCCATGCTTGCCAATGCCACTTTGTAACTTATGGGTAGATGGCAAGAAAGATATTTAAAAATGTTTAAAAGTTTTAAATAGTGACGCTGTGAGTAAATAACCCACTCTTGCAGGGCATAAGGACCTCAGGGTAGAGTGGTTCCTTGGAAAACATTTTGGGTTATGTTCAAATTGTTTATTTTCCAAGAAAGATTAAAGTCAGCTCCTTGATTTCAGTCTCCGTTTAGACTCCAGAGACTTGCTGCACTCTCTGTTACCCGGAACTACACCCTTTTCAAGGCAACTTGCCAAAAAAAAATCTTGTTTAATTTGTTTTTGTGGTTTTGTTTTGGAGAGTGGTATTTTTTCCCCCTTTGTCCACATTTCAGTTACAATAGCTGCAACAGGGGCCAAGCTGATAAGAAGAGAAAACCTTGTAAAGGAACAAACCTTGAGCAAGAAAGGAAATTACCAAATAGGGAATTTTCATTCTTCTAAAATTAAAAACAGCCTAAATTAAAGCAGCATGCTGGGAAACCTCCTCAGGTTGTTTTCAATAAGCTTTTAAAGACAGTAGAGAGATGATCTTGTAAATAGAGCAAAACAATCACCCTTCTTCACCCAAGTCCTCACCAAGAGGAGCTCCTTCCAAGAACTGCCCTTCACCAGCAGGCTCAAGCCCAAATCATTCTTCAGTTCTCTGGTGCTTTTAAGAGAGACATCAACAAAGTTGGGCATGAAATTACAGGGCCTGAAACAAAGCAGTTCAATGAAGACTTTGATAAGGAATTTTGGCTTCTGTTGAATGGAAGGTCTACCGGCTAGTTTGTTCTTATTTGGAGCTGGCGTGGGTAAGGACAGGGCATAAAGCAGGGAGGGGAAGCAGATGCAGAAAATTCAGCCAATGAGCAGTACCTTCCTGGGACTCTTCTTGGAGCGCTGGGTGTCCACATGGGGAATTCTGGAGACAGTGTCCTGGAGTAGGCAGCCCGTGGGATCTGGAGGGCTCAGCAGGGTTACCTTAATTCAAGGACTCTCCTTTCTTTCCATCGTTCCTTTCTTTTTTCCATTTTATTTTATTTTATCTTTTGAGACAAAGTCTTACTCCGTCATCTAGGCTGGAGTGTGGAATGCAGTGGCACCATCTCGGCTCACTGCAGCCTCCGCCTCCCGGGTTCCAGTGATTCTCCTGCCTCAGCCTCCGGGGTAACTGGGATTACAGGCACGTGCCATCACACCCAGCGAATTTCATATTTTTAGTAGAGATGGGCTTTCACCATGTTGACCAGGCTGGTCTCGAACTCCTAACCTCAGGTGATCAGCCCACCTCAGCCTCCCAAAGTGCTGAGATTACAGGCGTGAGCCACCACGCCCAGCTCATCTTCCCTTTCCTGTTTAGATTACTTGACAATAAAATCAAAATGCTAAGAAACTTATTTCTGTAAAAATCAGTTGACTTGAACAATTCAGAAGATGTACATATCAAATTTCGCTTTCTTTTCTCTACTTAGCCACTTTCTTCAAACCCAAATGACAATGAAGTCATTGCCAAAGACGTCAACTGAGATGGTATAGTCATATTGTCTCACTGCACCTCAAACCATCTAAGCATTTCATAAAAACATGCATTTTTAAATTTTCTCTTATTGCAGTTGCTTTATGCTTATTCAGCTTACATCATAACTGAAGGAGGTTGCAAAGGGATGGGTCTCAGCTCCACATAAGGCATCAGGTCCAGCTTAATCACCCTGAAATTCTGAAGTTCTTACATCTCTTTTCAATTTGATAAAACTGAGAAACCACATAATTAGTTTGCCTAAATCCTTTTGAAATTAAATATTAGTTTAAAAACATGGCTAAATGGACCCATGTCCATGAAGACAGCACTTCAGGTTGTATGTCAACAAGCCTCCTAATTTTGGTTCCTCATGAACCTTAAAGACAAGTGCCTAAACCTTGCAGCTAAGTTTCTTTCTTTTATTCTTTTTTGAGATAGAGTCGTGCTCTCTTACCCAGGCTGGAGTGCAGTGGCATGACCTTGGCTCACTGTAACCTCCGCCTCCTTGGTTCAAGCGATTCTTGTTTCTCAGTCTTCCAAGTAGCATGGACTACAGGTGCATGCCACCACGCCAGGCTAATTTTTGTATTTTTAGTAGAGACGGGGTTTCACCATGTTGGCCTGGCTGGTCTCGAACTCCTGACCTCAGATGATCCACCCGCCTCAACCTCCCAAAGTGCTGGGATTACAGGCAAGAGCCACTGCCCCGGTCAAACCTTGCAGCTAAATTTCAATAGGAGCTTTCTTGTTTGTTGTTTTTGTTTTACTAATAGGGCTCTCTGAAAGTAGACTTAATTGTACCTTTGTAGGTCACTCCTCCATACAAAAGACAGGGTTGTCTGGAAGCCAAAACTCCTTAGTTACCACTTCACTGGTAATCATAAACTGCAGCCTCATGAAAAAGAAAATAGCTCTATCTTTTCAGACAAAAAACAAACAAACAAACAAACAAACAAAACTGGCCAGGAATATGTTTCCATCGACTAAGCTGTCCTCTGAATCATGTGATGAGATTATAATTTTCTATACTTTTCCATGTACTAAATTATTTGCCAGAATAACGTCTGTATTGGATGTGAATAATTCAAGGTGTTGAAACCTTTTTTTTTTTTTTTTTTTCTGGTGGCCATACACTAGAGCTATTCAGCAAAAGTGCTACTCTTCAACCACCTGAATCAAAATACGCAAGATGGAATCTTAGAGTGATTCTGTCCAGTTTTGCTAATTGGGGTCGGGGTGGTGGGGAATCTGTTTTGGAGGATCAGGGCGTGCACATGACTCTATCAATAATCCCTGCAGTGTTCTCCCCAGTGACAAGACAAGACAGGACAGGAAGGATTTTGCCAGGTCCGAGGAAGTGCTTAAAGGTCCCTAAAACTAGCCAAAATATGTTATGTTCTATAGAGTAATTAGGGTAAACATCCAATTAAAGCATTTCTTGCCGGAGGTAAGGGAGCACTTTTTCTCTGTCTCAATGTATCACCAAAGCAGGACATGAATCCAAAACACGGTCCCAGAAAACAGTGGATTGTAATCTTACAAAGGTTAAAGAAACAGCAATAGAGAAATCTCTTCCAGTAATGGCTGAGTCTAGAGCAAGAAAGTCCTTATATCTGTCTGGGTAATTTTTTACTTTTAAACATTTACCTTTGTATAGTGAAACATCACACTGTTTAAAAACTGATTCTTCACAAATGGTACAATTAGTAAGCATTTTTAAATATTTTTTAAAGTAACATTAAAATAATCAGCTAATAATTGTTCTAAATCATCCATGGCTGGCAATTCACCTTAACTGAAACTTCTGAGTTATTTTAATACATACAACTAATGTGGCAGCTATTGAATTATCAACATAGTGCCAAAAACGAAACACCTTCTACAAGGCATGCCTTGCAAATTTAATCTTATTAACTGACAAAATCGTAAGTAATAAGTAGAGCAAAGCAAAAATAAATCTTGAATAGTTGCATTTGAGAGTGAATTTAAGGCACTCACAATCCAGTATTTGTATGAAAGAACATGATAAGAAAACCATATTTCCTTAATGAAACTGGTATTCTTTGAACATGTTACTGAGAAGATTTAAATAAAAACTCATTTTAAATATACTTTTAAAGTGATCTATAATTACACAGGAGAACAAAGCACTGTAGAAGCCAGTATTCTGTCCTAGAAACAAAATGTCTGCTACATCATTGCTTAGAACATAATACCTATGACCTCAATTCTGCAAAGTATTTAAATGTATTAATCATTGAACTTCCTCCCAAACCTTTATTCTCCATCTCATTTTGTAGTACAACTATCTGTTCATCATCCCGAGTAATAAACCTAGACCTCAGGATCCTTGACTTTTCTCCCTCAACTTCTGTAACTTACTTCCGAAGTATTTTTCTAATTCAACCTCTCCTTTGTATCCTCATCCCATTGATCCTCCATTAGCATCCCAGCTGCTCCTCGGCACCGAGTTTTGTACCCCCTAATTCCACCTTCCTCATTTCACATTACATTGAATGGAATGGATCTCGGCTCACTGCAACCTCGGCCTCCTGGGTTCAAGCGATTCTCCTGCCTCGGCCTCTTGAGTAGCTGGGATTACAGGCTCATGCCACCACGCCGGGCTAATGTTTGTATTTTTAGTAGAGATGGGGTTTCACTATGTTGGCCAGACTGGTCTCAAACTCCTGACCTCAGGTGATCTGCCCACCTCAGTCTCCCACAGTGCTGGGATTACAGGCGTTAGCCACCTTGCCCGGCCTAGAAAATTGAAGTTCTAACTCTAGAGTTCCTCCACTTTCCCACTGGTGTGTCATGTTGGGTAAACCATCTGATTAACTCAGTATCTTTGGCAAAATGATTTAATATGAGGATTAATGGGAAGATTTATGTTAATTTCTTATCACAAGTTCTATTAATGTTAAACTTTTTATATAAAATTTACTCCCTTTTACATGTAGTTTCTCAATATTCTTATTTTATTATAGGTGAAAAAGGAATTCATATTTTTTTTGAGACGGAGTCTGGCTCTGTCGCCCAGGCTGGAGTGCAGTGTCACGATCTCAGCTCACTGCAACCTCTGCCTCCCAGGTTCAAGCGATTCTCTTGATTCTGCTGCCTCAGTCTCCCAAGTAGCTGGGGTTACAGGTGCGTGCCACTATGCCTAGCTAATTTTTTTGTATTTTTAGTAGAGACAGGGTTTCATCATGTTGGCCAGGCTGATCTTGAACTCCTGACCTTGTGATCTGCCCGCCTGGGCCTCCCAAAGTGCTGGGATGACAGGCGTGAGCCAATGTGCCCTGCCTTCATATTACTTTTAATAGTACCTAGTCATATTCTATTTGTTGATACACGATTATACATATATGTGTCCGATACAAGACCATGAAAACCTGGACTACAGAATATTTAGGAAAAGCCCAGCTCAATGTCCTCACCAAAACAATGCCTAACTAGGAAACTGTTGCTGTGTGTTGGACACCCTGCTTGGTGGGTCATACCACTAAATCCTCATCATATCACTGTAAGGGAGGTACATTCTATTTATAGAAAGAAACCAAGTATTAGAGAGGTTAGGTGACTCATGCAAGGTCATAAACTGCTAAGAAGCTGAGCTGAAATCTTAACTTTTTCTGGCCCCAAAGACATCTTCCTATGACATGGTTTCCTAACTGAGCATCTAAAACTTGCAAGGCATTATCTTTCACGAAAACGGCAAGGGTCGCGCAGGTAAGAGTTCAGACTGCGGTCCTGAATGATCATAAAAAGATTAGCTCTGCCAAGATGCAATCCAAATAAAAATAAGAGCTGTGTTTAAGAATTCTAAATATTAGAATTGTCATGTCAATCATCTGTAGTTGTGCCAAGTGTTGGGAATGGAGGAGGTAAAATACTATCACCTCCACATCCACGGATCTGTCTGCGTGGAGCCTCCTAAATTAAAAATGCAATAAACACCTTCTTTGACTTATGTTAGTCTAACATTTTTTTCTGGTTGTGTTTAGAAACCTCACAAGGGAGATCTTTGCTCTCCCACGCAGAGTTACAGTTTTGCTGAAGCTTCTTCAATATAAAAGAACGCAACCCTTGCCTTTGCAGCTCCTCCGGGCTTCCTCATCACCTTTGATGACTGCCTGTTCGCAGCAGGCCAGCAGGTACGTTTCTGCATGCGTCTGCTCAATTTAATTTACTAAAATGAAGGTTACCTGAGGAACACCAACTCTTTCACTGCATGAAGCAAAAGGAGTTTGTGTCCCTCTGCCAGGAGGGAGAAAATAAAAAACAGAAGAATTGCCAGCCCCAGTTCCTGGCAGCGGCTCCAGGGACTCCGGGTCCCCCTTTCTGTTTGATTCTCTCTTTTATTTCTAATTTAAGCTTTCTTCTTTTCACTCTGGCTCCCTCCTTCCTTTAGCGTCCCCCTTTGTCTCTTTTTTTTCTTTCACATTTTTCACTTTTTTTTTTTAACACAATGTATTGTTAAAAAGAAGTTTAAAGAACAATTTTTAAAAAGTTAAAAGAAATGACCCTTTTATGCTTTCTTCTCATTCTTAATCCATAGAAATATATCAGTGGTCGTAGTACCTATAAAGTGTCGATAAACTTGTGATCCGCTTTCACACTCAGTGTTCTTTCGTGAACACTTTTCCTTTCCTTTAACATGATTCTCTTATTGTATTAATAATTATGTCATATCTATTGCATTCACACGCCTCTTACCTTTTCTTGTCCCCTTCCTTTTTACATGCTCGAAACTCTCTGCTGCATGTTCCATTTGCCCTGCTGGCAGGTGGTGGAAAATTCTAGTGTAACTTTGCTCTAGCTGTGTTTGAAAGCTGATTTTAACTACCCCTGAATGAAGTACACCTATTTCTATTCACAAGCTATTGGGGGGCATTTTGAAAAGTATCCGTGGTATGTAATGTGGCAAACACAAAACCATGACAATCTTCACCTTAAACACTTTGGCTGCCACCGACAGTTCCTATTTTTTGCCCACAAAATGATACAAGGCAGAGGCTGATAAGGGCTATGGTTCATATCGTCTGGTCAGATATAGAAAATGTGGGCTGTGTATGTGTTATGTCAGTTATTTTAAAAGCTTTTGCCATTTCTCAAACTTTCCCTCTGCTTTGAGGATGCTCGTGACATAATTCAACTCTAGTTTTTCTTAATCTGTGGAAATGCTTCTGGTTTCAATTCTTGAATAATTTTCTTCGTTAAATGAAACTGTATATTTATTTGTATGACTTGCCTGGAAACAGAAGGCCAAACAAGAATAAACTGGACCTTGTGATAAGCATTTTATCTCCTCCTCTCATCATGAACCAGTATTTCCTGTGTTTCTGTGTGCCATGCAATGCTATCTAATAATGCTCTCACGTTTCGCCTGATATTGTGAGTAAACCCAAGACACAAGTTGTTCTATTCTTATGGCAATGAAATATAAGTCAACAAAATGAGCAGTGACATTGTAGTTGAAGCTCTGCAATCTCTAATCCATGAAGACAGGTTTCTAGAGGGGAAAAATGGCCAACTCATACACCAGGCATATATTTCTTATTGTATTTTGTTTTATTTCCCAGGACTAACCCTCAACCCTGTAATAAACACATTATGTAATTTCCCACAACCCCTACCCTCAAGTGAAAAGTAGATACAGTAATATAAAGAACCAGAAACACAAGTTGCATTGAAAAAGTTTCCCATCGCCCCATTTAACTGTTCCAAAACGAAAGCATTAGAAAATAAGAGTGTGATACTATTTGATTTTTCTTTCTTTTTTTTATGAGATGGAGTCTTGCTTTGTCACCTAGGCTGGGGTGCAATGGCATGATCTCAGCTCACTGCAACCTCTGCCTCCTTGATTCAAAGGATTCTCTAGCCTCAGCCTCCTGAGTAGCTGAGATTCCAGGCGTGTATCACCACACCTGGCTAATTTTTGTATTTTTAGCAGAGACACAGTTTTGCCATGTTACTAATTTTTGTATTTTTAGTAGAGACAGGGTTTCATCATGTTACTCCTGAGCTCAAAGTGATCTGCCCACCTTCACCTCCCAAAGTGCTGGGATTACAGGTGTGAGCCACCACGCCCTGCCTACTTGATTTTTCAAAGTAAAATCATCACTTTCATATAAGCATGAAATGAACACGGTAAGGATTTTATTTAACTCAATAATAGAGGAGGGAAACAGTAAGATGTTAAAACCAGTTCAAAAAGAATTTAAATAATAGATATATATGTAGGCAACCAGTAATGCCAACATGAATTTACTAATAGACACAGGATGAATTAATGTACAACAGGGAAATGAAATGCAATTTGGATCATTTTATCTATAAGGTAGGAATCAGCTACATTTCTGCCGATCAAAGTTCACTTGCTTTGCTACCAGCAAGAATCATTTGCACTAATATCTTAACTTCCACCTCTGAAGACTTTTAAAATGGCCTAGTCCATAGAAAGGCAAGGAAATGTTCAAAGTCCTATAAAGTCAGTGCCCAGAGGGTTAGCTAGACCTACACTGTTCAATACTATAGCCACTAGTTACATATGGCCATTTAAAGTTAAATTAATTAGGCCGGGCACGGTGGCTCACACCTGTAATGCTGATACTTTGGAAGGTTGAGGTAGGCGGATCACCTGAGCTCAGGAGTTCCAGACCAGCCTGGCCAACATAGTGAAACCCTGTCTCTACTAAAAAAAAAAAAAAGAAAAATTAGCCGGGTGTGGTGGCATGTGCCTGTAATCCCAGCTACTCAGGAGGCTGAGGCAGGAGAATCATTGAACCTGAGAGGCGGAGGTCTCAGTGAGCCGAGATCATGCCATTGTACTCCAGCCTGGGTGACAGAGTAAGACTGTCTCAAAAAAAAGTAAATAAAGTAAAATAAAATAAAGTTAAATTAATTAAAATCAAATAAAATGAAAACATTAGGCTCTGCAGATGCTGCCGCAACTGGGCACCTCATCCTGCCAGCCATGGTCAACCCCACTGTGTTCTTCGACATCACCGTCCAAGGTGAGCCCTTGAGCCGTGTCTCCTTTGAGCTGCTTGCAGACAAGTTTCCAAAGACAGAAGAAAACTTTCGTCTTCTGAGCACTAGAGAGAAAGGATTTGGTTATAGAAGCTCCCGCTGTCACAGAATTATTCCAGGGTTTATGTGTCGGGGTGGTGACTTCACATGCCATAATAGCACTGGTGGCAAGTCCATCTACCGGGAGAAATTTGATGACGAGAACTTCATCCTGAAGCGGATAGGTCCTGGCATCTTGTCCAGGGCAAATGCTGGACCCAATACAAATGGTTCCCAGTTTTTCACCTGCACTGCCGTGACTGAGTGGTTTGGCGAGGTGAAAGAAGGCGTGATTATTGTAGAGGCCGTGGAGCGCTTTGGGTCCAGGAAAGGGAAGACCAGTAAGAAGATCGCTGTTGCTGACTGTGGGCAACACTAATATGTTTGATTTGTGTTTATCTTAACCAGCAGACCATTCCTTCTGGAGCTCCAGATGGCACCCCTCCACCCCATTTGCTTGCAGTATCCTAGTATCTTCGTACTTTCACTGCACTTCCCTTTAGGTTCCATGTTTTCCTTATTCCCTTCCATGCCTAGCTGGATTGCAGAGTTAAGTTTATAATTATGAAATAAAAACTAAATAACAATTTGTCAAAAAAGAAAATCAGTTCCTCAGTGACAGTAGCCACATTTCAAATGCTCAAAAGCCACTTGTGGCTAGTGGCTACTGTACCTTTCTGAGATTACAGAAAGTTCTACTGAAGGGCACTACATAAAACAATAGCCCATATTCCGTTAAAAGGATACCCAGTAAGCTCCTCTGCCCATTTCCAAGTCTTTATTTTTCCTGATGAAACAAAATAAGCAATGGCAATAATGACATGGAGTAGGGACTCTGAAAGAATAATGGCTAGTATTTATTGAGTACCAATGATATGCCAGGCATTATATCAGTTTACCTGAATTACCTAAGTGGGTTTTCACAATTTATGTATATTATCTACTTGAGTCCTCACAATAATTTGGCCCCATTTATTAGTTTAGGAGAGGCTCAAAGGGATTAAAGTAATCTGAGGCTTCATAATCTAGACATTATTTAATGAAGCCTCACAGTAACTATATTTATTAGTTGGTGACTCAGATACTCAAAGAGATTTAAATACTTTGCTCAAAACCATACAACCATGAAGGGGTTGAACTAGTATTTGATCTCATCTAAGGTACAGATAACAAATATAACTAATAAAAAGACACATAGAAACCTGACCTACCCAGGTCGACTTAAGCCACTTTTTCCCACTAGAGTATAGCATGGTGGCCTGGCTACTGCAGGAGAATGTGAGAAGTGTTAATATCAGCCTTCTCTTTTTTTTAAAAAAATTATTTCCACAGGTTATTGAGGAACAGGTGGTAGTTGGTTACATGAGTAGGTTCTTTAGTGGTGATTTGCAAGATTTTGGTGCATCCATCACCCAAGTAGTATACACTGCACCCAATTTGTAGTCTTTTATCCCTTATCCCCTTCCTGCCCTTTCCCCTTGAGTTCCCAAAGTCCATTGTCTCATTCTTATGCCTTCACATCCTCACAGCTTAGCTCCCACTTATGAGTGAGAACATACGATGTTTGGTTTTTCATTTGAGTTACTTCACTTAGAATAATAGTCTCCAATCTCATCCAAGTTGCTGCAAATGCCATTAATTCATTCCTTTTTTATGGCTGAGTAGTATTCCACTGGATAGATATACCAGTTTCTTTATCCACTCATTGATAGATGGGCATTTGGATTGATTCCACATTTTTGCAATTACGAATTGTCCAGTCTTTTATGTCCAAGACTGTTACTGAACCAACCCCAGGATATACTGTGTTCAACCGACCGCATTGTAGCATTTACACCATTGTGGTATATTTCTCATGAAGTCTCTCTCTCTCTCCAATTAGACCTTGAATTACTCCAAGGTAGAATCAGAGAAAAACCCAGTGACTTCTATCATACTGCCTAGTACACAGCTTTTCAGTAACGTATGTGATGGGTTCTGGACACACTACCCCAGTGTATGGGACCCTGGCATACTGAGTATCTTAAGCTGAAGAAAGCTGAGAAAACTGCAGAAGCCGGAAGAGTTCTCTGATCTTGTCTTGCCCCTACTGTCCTGAAGCAGGTCATAAAACTCGTTGACCTTTCCTTGAAGTAGGTCATTTTCCTCCCTATACCCACAGGGAAAGGATGTTCTTATTCTCAAAGACACAATGACACCCAGACGAATCTGAACAAACACGGCTAAGTCCTCCCCAGTTTATTACCAGTAGACCACGCCTTTTGTCCTCCCATCATACTTCTGCATGACTGTCCATAAAAATACACTTCTCCTCTTTCCTTTGGGTCTTCCTCTTTAAGGAAGTCTGTGTGATTAAAACAATCGATAAAGTTGTACACTTTTCTCTTTTAATCTTTCTTTTGTTATCAGGAATCTCAGCCATGACTCTTGTAATGGGTGAGAAATCTTTTTCTCTGCTACATTTGCTAATATAATCTCTTCTATTTTTATATACCTGCCCCCTGACATCATCCTATCTTCTCCCAAGTTGCCCCACACTAATATTAAAGAGTTACAGATGGCTGGTGTAAGAGTTAAAAATGAGTATTTTTTTTTTTTTTTGCAACCCTAGGTTCATGGTTGAGGCCCCTATAACAAAAGGCAGATTAACAAGAAAAAAGCATACAGATTGATTTAAGTACTACACGACATGGGAGTCTGCATAAGGAAAGGAAGACCCAAAATAAACAGGTAAACATGCATTTTGGTGCTTATGTTGGATAAAGAGTAGACAGTTGTGGAGAAATATCATTGGACCAAAAGTGTGTGACCTAATGGTAATAAACTGGGAGAAAGTTAGTGAGACCTGTTTGTTCAGATTTTTCTCTATGTCATTGTGTTTTCAGAGATAAAGGCGCCAGGCGCGGTGGCTTACGCCTGTAATCCCAGCACTTTGGGAGGTCAAGACAGGTGGATCACGAGGTCAGAAGTGCGAGACCAGCCTGGCAAATATGGTGAAACCCCGTCTCTACCAAAAATACAAAACTGAGCCAGAAGTGGTGTCGCATGCCTGTACTCCTAGCTACTCGGGAGGCTGAGGCAGGAGGATCACTTGAATCCGGGAGACAGAGGTTGCAGTGAGCTGAGATCGCACCACTGACTCCAGCCTGGGTGACAAAATGAGACTGTGTCTCAAAAAAAAAAAGAGATAAAGACATTTCTTTTCTTTCCTCCAGGTGTAGATGGTCACCTCTAGCATGAAGATCTTATGACTTGCTTCAGGGGTGAAGGGCGGGAGAAAAGTCAGAATGACTTTCCCAGGTTTTATAGTTTGCTTCAGCTTCAGGTAAGAAGGGTGAGGGAAAGGTGAGACAGGCCCTTCTGCTACTGCTGTTTTCTCAAATGCCAAGGTGCCATATTTTGAGGTGGCATGTCCTGAACTTTATCACTGGACAATTTGCTAGGTGTATAATCCTTGCTTCTACTACCGTTTTACTTCTGCAACTACTGGACAATATGGTAGCATCAAATGATGGACAGGCATCAAATATACCACCTCCATCATCACAGGTCACAAAGCTGTGAGATTTGGAGGAAATTATTTAAGTTCTTAGGGCTTAGTTTTTGTTTGTAAGCTATGGACAAAAATCAAACCTATAAACTTTATTGAAGAATTTAATGAGATAATATATGTAAAACGCTTAATACAATGTCAGTTACATAGATCCAAGAGACATTATTAATGTTGTTATTCTGAGTCAAATAATGGATATAATTTCATAATTTCTTTCAATATTTGTATTCATATAACTTTTTTTAAAGGATAGATTGACATGAAAAACTTATTTTGAAGAGTTTTAAAGAAAATGTAATAAAGGATTGATGAGACAGTACTATTGTGACCATCCACCTTAACACATTTTCTCAGATAAATGTACACGTCTAAAACTGGCCCACACTGGCTATCTCAGTGGAAAACAAGACTGACCGATATCTGTGACATACCAGAAACAACGTGATTGCATGAGAATTCTGCTGAAAAACTGAGCTGAGTAATTTGTGGCTTAAAAACACCTGACTTTTTGAGCATTTTAACTTACGTTTTAACTTCTTTTAATGAGGACAATGTGGAGGTTTGCTTTGTTTGCTTTAACCAGAATGGAAATGACTTTTTTTTTCTCCATAGATGTCATGGTGCTATTGCTTAGACAGAAGTGAGGGAGAGAAAAACAGGGCAGGAGATGAAATGAGAAGGCAATCAAATCAGCAGCTGAGCTTCAGGAAACTATTTCAAGTATTGAGCAAAGCAGTGGAAGAGATGGGAGGGGAGAAACATTCTTGGAAATTTGATAAGAGGGGGACGCTTGCCTCAGGAGGTAAATACAAGAGTGCGTGTACAGTACTCGGCTTTCTCATACGCGCACGTGGTTAGGCTGAGGATTTCCAGGGCCCTTTATAAAATGAGGTAGTCTCCTGAAGCAGTTGGGCTGAAGCACAGATCCCCAACCCTTGAAACCTGAGCAGGCCTAGTGGCAGAGCCCAAGGATGAAATCCTAGCATGCTTATCAGCTGCACAACCTCACCCTTAGCAAATTCTGTGTTTGCTAAACACCTTGTTCCTGTATATACAGCTCCGAAAGGGAATACCCTCTCATTTTCAACATTCTGGGGCTAATGTTCTGCATCAGTCAGGGCTGTCATCATGGATCCCACATTCTTCCTTTTAAATCCATGAGTTTCCCTTTTTCATGATGTGAGCAAATTGAAACCTGCGTGCTAGTGGTTGCAAAACGTACCATGCCACAGAGAAGCTTTCTGACTGTCCTACTCCTGTTATAATCATTGGTTTTGCAAGAGTAATTCAGGAAATGTTCATGTATCTAATTCCCACATGCACAATGAAACACGGGAGGATTCTGCAGGTAGATATTTAATATACAAATAGTCCAAAGGAGCTGTTCAAATGCATTTTATTTTGAGGATCCAACTAGTTAATACGTGAGGATCGTTGCCAAGAAACATTGTAGTATTCTATCTCTCTCTAGAAATGCCTAAGATAATTGTCTTTTAAAGGTAAGAAGATACTTGAAACCAGATCCGCCTGCATTCCAAGCCCTACAGGTAGTCTGAGAGGTTTATGATAATGAAACCCTCCTTTAGTCATTTACATTTCTTTAGCGGTTATTTATGCAAACGCACAGATTTTTCACTACCTAGAAACAGATTCACTGATGAATGAATCTCCTCCTCCTAAAGAAAACATTTCAGCCCTTCTAGCCGGGAAGTCTCCAAAATAATATTTGTTGGGTTGGGCCGGGCGCAGTGGCTCACGCCTGTAATCCCAGCACTTTGGGAGGCCGAGGAGGGAGGATCATGAGGTCAAGAGATCGAGATCATCCTGGCTAACACGGTGAAACCCCGTCTCTACTAAAAGAATACAAAAAAATGAGCCAGGCGTGGTGGCGGGCGCCTCTAGTCCAAGCTACTCGGGAGGCTGAGGCAGCAGAATGGCGTGAACCCGGGAGGCGGAGCTTACGCTGAGCCGAGGTCGCACCACTGCACTCCAGCCTGGGCGACAGAGTGAAACTCCATCTCAAAAAAAAAAAAAAAAAAAAAAAAAAAAAAAAAAAAAAAAGAATATTTGTTGGGTTGATTATAACTACTTTGATATCCTACTACACTGAGTTTTGGAAAATAAATATTTGTGACTGTAGAAGACCTGAGCCTTCAGAGGAATCACGTTTTCATATAAAGAAGCAAAGTTTCATCTAGTATTTTAAAAATCACTGTAGACCGGGCGTGGTGGCTCACCCCTGTAATCCCAGCACTTTGGGAGGCCGAGGTGGGCAGATCACCTGAGGTTAGGAGTTCAAGACCAGCCTGACCAACATGGAGAAACCCCGTCTCTACTAAAAATACAAAATTAGCCAGGCGTGGTGGTGCATGCCTGTAATCCCAGCTACTAGGTAGGCTGAGGCAGGAGAATCCCTTGAACCTGGGAGGCGGAGGTTGCCATTGCACTCCAGCCTGGGCAACAAGAATGAAACTCCGTCTCAAAAAAAAAAAAAAAAAAAAAAAATCATTGTATGAACCTCGTACTACTCAGTGGATATAAAAATTAAAAGTCTTCAGTGTCTCTTCCATATATATCTCCAACATAAGGAGAGACCTCTCAAAGGAAAATAAAAAAACAAAAGGTGTATACAGTTGTCTTTTGCTTGAAATGTTAGCAGAGAAAGGCCCGGTAAAGTTTCTGCTCAGAGGAAAGGTTGTGGCCTCCGGGATGGATCTCAGATTGTCAAAGGTTCCTGATACCAGTTGGGTAGGGATAATATTGGAAGCACCCGTCCCATCCAACACAGAGAAAACCATTTTCACATGTACTAGAAAACCAGCGAAGAAACAATAAAAATTATAATGAGTTCTGGCTTATTCTCAACCATGCCAGAAATAATGATTTCTAATTTGATAAAGTGTCAGAATCATATGAATTTATCACCTAGGAATCAAGTTGTTTCATGCCGTTTCACTCACTGATGAAATAATCATTTAAATAGATATGAATGATGGTAAAAAGAATTTTACTTCTGCCTTTTTATTGTTGCTCCAGGTAAACCTGGTTTGCTTGATTTTCAAACTCTGATTTCTTTTACTTAACAATCTGAAAATGCCCCCAAGGCTTTTGCACTTTCTAAGTTCATGTTGGCTTTGTAAAAAATTTCACCTTAGCACTTTTTTTTTTTGAGGCTGGGTGTTGCTCTGTGACCCAGGCTGGAGTGTAGTGGTGCCATCTTGGCTCACTGCATCTTCAACCTCCTGGGCTCAAGCAATCCTCCTGCCTCAGCCTTCCAGGTAGCTGGGACCACATGTACACAAGACGTTGCCTGGCTTTTTTTTTTTTTTTTTTTTTTTTTTTTTTGGAGAGACCTCACTCTGTTGCCTACACTGGTCTCTTTGCCTAGACTGGTCTCGAACTCCTGGGCTCAGGTGATCCTCCCACCTCAGCTTCCCAAAATGCTAAGATTACACAGGCGTGAGCCACTGCCACCAACCTGCGCTACATTTTTAAAGGGTAGCACAGAAATTGCATTACATTCAAATTTATTATAAATGTTATATTTTGGTTTGGAAAAGATGGTTCGGAGTTCTGTCATCCAACAGATCACCAAAATGGCTAAAGAGTAGAAAGGGAAGCTTTATTTGCAAGCTGGAACATGAAAGTCTCTAGCACGGAATAAAGGTGCTCTCTTGCAAGAGGGGAAGGGACAGGTTGAGTTTTTGTGTCACAGGGCCTGTATCGTATTCAACAGGTTTTGGGGGAAAGCTATACATATTTATGAGGGGAGCTGGGTGCATGTGTAATGGATAGACATAGGTGTAACATACATCCATATTCACTTTGGCTTTTAGCATTAAAATGAGGTGGAATTTGGCTTTTTATACCAACAGGTGAACTATGGGACACAAAGATGGTTTGTGCGCAGCCTCTGTGAGCTGCTGAAACCTGAGGTCTGTAACAGTTTATCAGAAGAGGGTGTTCAGATAAGGCCGGGCCTCTGTCCAATCAGAGTTACACTGGTCTAGGTTTGAAATCAGAGCGGACAGATCCCATTATTAGGGAGTTTAGCCCTAGGAATTTAGAAATTACCCAAGCCAGCTGGGCCCTGAACCCTCCACCCGTAGGTGACTTTGTTTTCTTTATCTTTGGGTCCATCTCAGTGGATAAAGGGGTGTCTATTTTAGGATCTCAGATCACAGTGCCTATGCACATCACAAGGTGAACACGCAAATACATGAACTCAGTGTTTGAGTTTGCTTTGAACATGGCTACTAGCACAAACCATGGAGAAAGAGGGACCTTGGTGTGAATCCAGCTCTGCCATTTTCTACGCATGTCACCTTGGGCCTAGTGTTTAGCTTCTGCTTAGTTCTTTCCTATACAGAGCTGGATTGATAAAGCCTCACTCAAGTAAGAATTAAATGAGGTAATCATTCAATAGGATAATCAGTCAATCAAATGCTGTTGAGCATTTACCAATTACCAAAGACCATGTCTGAAACATAAGTCTCAAAAAATAACAGTAGTTATTATTAGAAAGATATACTAATTTCCATTCATCTCCTTTTGGATGAATTTACAGGGCCATCCAGTACTAATAAGCAACTTAGCCCAGAAGATAATCAGATTTCACTAATTTGGGCATATTAACTCATCTTTAACTTTTAAAGGAGAAATATGGCAAGATTTTTTTTTTCTAATTTTACAGACGAAAACAGTGATGTTGAAAAGTTTGTGAACCTTTTACAATGCCACAAGGCTATTTAAGATCAGGTCTATAACATACAGGCACAACTTACAATCCCCGTTTTGGAAAACGTTTAATTTACTTTTGTTTTGCCATCTGGAAACTAGCATGTAGGGATAACGTAATGGTTATGAGAACAAGCAAAAATGACATGTAAGAATGATGCTTGTTCAAGCAAACTAAATATGGCCTGAGAAGGACTCCATACTTCTATATTTGAGTCCTTGTGGATGAACTGTAACCTAGCTTAATAGTCAGACAAAATTCAAAACCTAATAGAATGCACCTGCAACAATGGCTGAGAGTTGGCCAATCCCAGTGGCCATACTTCAACCACTCGTAGACTGCTGAGTGTTCAAACTGTGTTCCAACAAGGCAAATGCCAAACTGTAACCAGTCTCACTGCTTCTGTACCATACTTCTGATTCCTGTATGTCATTTTACCTTTTTGTCTATAAATTTATTCTAACCATGAGGCACCCCTGGAGTTTCTGTGAATCTGCTATGATTCTGGGGGCTGACCAATTCTCGAATTGTTCATTGCTAAATTAAATGCCTTTAAATGTAATATGGCTGAAGTTTTTATCATATTTAATTCCAATAATTACTAAAGTAATATTCCTGTATCTATATGACTTACAGATGAAAACTCAGTTTCATTTCAATTTACACTTCTACCAACAAAGTATGAGGGGGCCAAAGTATCAACCTTTGGCAATACTGACATTATAACAATGCAATGAATAAAACTTTGTAGTCTTTTTTTTTTTTTTGAGACAGTCTTGCTCTGTCACCCAGGCTGGAGTACAGTGGCACTGTCTCTGCTAACTGCAACTTCCTCCTCCTAGGTTCAAGCCATTCTCCTGCCTCAGCCTCCCAAGTAGCTGGGACTACAGGTACCCGCCACCACGCCCAGCTATTTTTTGTATTTTTAGTAGAGACGGGGTTTTACCATATTAGTCAGGCTGGTCTCAAACTCTTGATCTCAGGTGATCCGCCTGCCTTGGCCTCCCAAAGTGCTGGGATTACAGATGTGAGCCACTGGGCCCGTCCTAGTCTATCATTTTAATTACTATTTCTCTCTTCCCATGTTAATAGCCAATTTATGTCTCTCCTCCATCATACTGCCTCTGCATTTCCCTTAAATTTTTTTCTATAGTGTTGATATGTCTTTAAAAAAGCCGGGCGCGGTGGCTCACGCCTGTAATCCCAGCACTTTGGGAGGCCGAGGCGGGCGGATCACGAGGTCAGGAGATCGAGACCATCCTGGCTAACACGGTGAAACCCCGTCTCTACTAAAAATGCAAAAAATTAGCCGGGCGAGGCGGCGGGCGCCTGTAGTCCCAGCTACTCGGGAGGCTGAGGCAGGAGAATGGCGTGAACCCGGGAGGCGGAGCTTGCAGTGAGCCGAGATCGTGCCACTGCACTCCAGCCTGGGCGACAGAGCGAGACTCCGTCTCAAAAAAAAAAAAAAAAAAAAATTTGTATGAGTTAAAACTATCAAAGATACTGATCTTATGGATATAGTTGCATATATTGTCAAATTCGAAATTTGTCTTTTACTTTTGATGCTGTCATACACGTCACATAGATGCTTTAAATTTTCTATGTAGCAATACAGTCGATCCTCTTTAGTATAAATTCTAAGATAGATATCTTTCTAAAGAAAGTCTTTTTGGCCAGGCACAGTGGCTCACGCCTATAATCCTAACACTTTAGGAGGCTAAGGTGGGTGTATCACGAGGTGAGAAGCTCGAGACCAGTCTGGCCAACACGGTAAAGCCCCCTCTCTACTAAAAGTACAAAAATTAGCTGGGTGTGGTGGTGTGTACCTGTACTCCCAGCTACTTGCAAGGCTGAGGCAGGAGAATCTCTTGAACCTGGGAGGTGGAGGTTGCAGCAGGCCAGAATCATGCCCCTGCACTCCAGCCTGGGCAACAGAGCAAGATTCTATCTCAAAAAATAAATAAAGCAAGACTTTTCAGCTTCAAGTTTATAGAGAATATCTCATTTTTCTATTATACTTGTGGTTTTATTAATTGGGGTTTAGACATTCAGTTGTTTTCCTCCACTGCGTGCACACTTCCCTCTATGCTGATTTGAAACCCCCGTTTGAATGTCAGTGCTGTGGCAGCGTCATTCTGCTGTTGCCGCAATTCACGGTCTCCTGAGTCCATCAGGAGCTGACCTTCACTTCCCCACCTTTAATTTGGGCTAGCCTCGCTACTTTGGCCGCAAGAATGCAGCAGAAGTGATAATGTGCCAGTCTCAAAAGGCCACGACTGTTGATGCTCTTTCCCGACAAGCCTACTCCAGCCTGGTGGAGGATGAGAGGCCATCTGAAGGGAGCCTGCATTCCCCAGCCTAGAACAGTTTACAGCTGGACCACCCTCAAACATGAGAGAGCCCACCCAGCCAAGACCAGAACTGCCCCACTGGCTTGTACATTCATAAAAAATAGCAAATGCTTATTTTAAACCACTGAGGTCTTATTAAACATCAAAGCCTCACATAGATACGCCAAAGTTTGATACGTACACTCTTTCCAGACATTGTTCTGCTCTATCAGTTCTAGGCATGTTCCTGCAGCATGCATGTCCCTATTGCCATTCTGCTGGGCGTTTTCTGCCCAGTCCTTAGGTGTGGCAGCAAGAGGTGTAGTGAGTGACAGTCCTCTGCTTGGCATGTGACAGACTGTCCCACATCCCCTAAGTACTTCTGGCAAGGATTTGCTGTTTCCTTTTGTAAATGTCTATTCGACACCTTCTATGTTCATGGTGTCATGCTAAGTTCTCTAGGAGGTAAGAGGACGAGCATGAAATAGTATGCCGGATTGCACAAGATGTCACCGCACTTAGGTGCTGAATAACTGTGTGCTGAAGAAAGTAAAAATTTATGTCATTCTCTCCTAGAACAAAGCATAGATCCCTCGTTTCACCAGAGGCAGATAATCACTCCCTCCTGCTCAAGGTGTGGTTGGAAATAAATGTAGGACAAGAGAAAGACATGGACAAATAAGGTCTCATAGTTATCATCAACACAATGACTCCATAAGATAAAGCTACTTTATTTTTTAAAGTTGAAAACTGAGTGTGTATATGAAGAGACTCTCCTGCTTTGCCAAAATTTTCTAATGAACAGAAATCTGTGTTAGGCGGCAGCAGTCTGGATGGTTCAGTGACTGAAGTGTGTTCAATCTCAAATTTATATTCTCATCCCTTTTCTCATTGTATACAATAAAGCCAGACACTAACTGTACTGTATCTCATTTTATGTATTAATAAAATTGCAGCATGTTGTGAGGTTTAATTAGATAATAAAGCACTTGAAGACCCCTCCTTGATAAGTCTGTAAGTGAATAATATTGCTAATTTAGTAATAATCATATACAGTGAAAAATTTCCCCTAAAATGTTCAGAGACACTTTTAAAACCCCAGGCAATCACATCAGCTTTGGGTATGTTAAAAAACAAGAACTGTTGAGGACCTTCATCTTGGGATGGATGAACTATGTCTTGCTCACTCTCCTTTTTAAATTTCTATTTATACCCCCTCTTCATTTAAATGTTTAATTAGTAAGAAACACTTCCATGCATTATAATTAAATGCAAGCACAGATTCTTCACCACAAAAGAGTCATTTTCCATTCAGTTTATACAAAGTTTTGTTTTGTCCCTGAATGAATCAATATGAAAATTAAGCTCGTTGTCTGAAAGCCTTAGAAGTATCGCTTTCATAATACAAGAAGATTCAAATGAATTAAAAGTCTCAAAGCATATCCTTTTAGAATAATTGCGTGCTATATTCTTGCAGCCCTTAAAGGTAGCTTTCCCAGAGAAAAGAAAAGTGAACAAAGGAGCCCTTTCGTTCCAGTTCATCTTCTTTAGGAGCTGGAACCTTTTCACAGCTGAAGCACAATTTTTCACTTTTAATTGGTTAGCTTGTAATGGGAAGATTGTAGGACAAAAAGCAATCCTTGTTCTGATTAGTGATGGAGGGGACCTGTGAGCGTTTGGAGGTAATGAACAGAATAAAGGACCTCAGGTTGACATGTTTATTGGGATCTTCTCCAAACATTCTGACCCTTTCGGAGCTGCAGAATTTGGTTAGAAATCCTATACGTAAGAATGTGCTGAATCTAGGAAATTCTCATTTTATCTCTTCAGTCCTGGTCTTTGTGTTCCAAAGTTCCTGTGAAATGTACACATGTCTGTGCGTGTGTCAATGTCTGCTTGCATCTGTGGTAAAGAGAACGACAATTATCCCTGAAATTCCCTTTATGTTGAAAATTGTGCTTGATATAACATATACTGAATTTTTTTTTATCTTAGTACTGGCTTGAGAGCCAAGGCTAGAAACACGATGAGAGGTAGAAACCTTTCTCCTAACACCTCTGTTCTTCTGCTAGCACTTCACTGTTTCCCTTCAGCCAGGACCCTAAGTTAAAGATATTCCAACATTAGTAGAGTAACTATAGCTTACAATAATCTGTTTTGTATGCCTCAAAATAGCAAGAATTCTAATGGTTCTAGCATAAAGAAAAACGTTCACGATGAATATCTGAAGTACACCGATTTGATCTTTACAAATTATATGAATGTATTAAAATATCACATGTACCCCATAACTATGTGCATCTATTATGCATGGATTAAAAAAAAAAGATATCCAACATTAAATAGACTCCTTTCCCCTACCTCAAAATATATAATGGGTATGAGTTCAAATTGAAGTGGATATAGGACGGCTCATATTTGACCAAAATGCTTGTTCGTTTTGTTTTGGCACGAATGTGTGTTACCCACTCTCTTTGTTCAAAGAAGAACAGATAATTCCAGGGTTTTCTGTGTACAAACTGCACCGTATTTAAACAGACAGATGGTGTCTTAATTACTGTGGTGTCCAGAAGCTAATATGTATGAATCTGTCCACCAGCATTTAAATAGGAGTGGTCTTTCTCTAATGACAGGGGAAAGACAATGGAAATCACCATACCATTAGAAAAGGGAACCACAAGCCCACCAACTGCATTGATGCCATATCAGTTTATGTTCATGTGAACTAGGAAGCTGAAGTAGACTGCATGGATATGGGTTATGTTGAAAAGAAATTTATAAATAGATGTATAGATATTTTTTCTCCAATAATTTGTTACACACTCTATTGCCCCAAATGCTCACACCATGATCCGATGGAGACAGTCAAATAATTTTTTAAAACACTCCCTTCACATTTTATTGGTGACTTTAACTCTGCCATTTGTGCCTGGAGCATCAATGGGTTTAGTTAATAAGCAGGTCTGCACAGCCATGGAATGCCCAGGAGGGCTGAGTCATCTGCTGATATGGCAGCCATGAATCAAATGCACTTCTGCAAGGAAGGCAGGATAAAAACCCTTTCCTTCACTCCCAGATGCTGACATCTGATTTAAGAATCTTTTGCTGACAACTGTGGCCAGCAAAGTGCTCTTCCCTTGACTACTTCTGAAGCATAGTGCAGCTCAACTATGCTTTCCAGGCACCAATGTCCCTAATCCCAGCTCTGATCAGCTGCTCAGCACAATCATAGTCAGACATCTGTGAACACGTGTTCTCAGGCCAGAAGACATTCACCTTTCCTCTCCCAGGAGAGGTCCTCTGCCCTTCCCTGCCTTGTGTCTAACTCAGTTCACACTCTGCCTCTTGGTAGAATCAGATAGTTGGAGCTTCTCTAACCCTTGGAGTCCAAGCATAGTTAGACTCCTCTCTCTGGGGTATAATTACTTGTTTGAGAGAGGGATTTTTTAAAGTCATGTTTAAAATTACTATGATACACATAAGCGTCAATTGGCATAGTCAATTGTGAAATACATGTTTCAGAAAATGATGAGGAAACAAAGAATAAACAGTTACTAATAGTAAAATTAGTTTGTGAAAAAATTATGGAAAGCAGAATGTATGCATTCTCTCCAAGTACCTCCACATGAGATACTTTCAGAAGGAAAAAATGGCACTACTAGGGTGGAGAAAGATGGCAGATGGGTTTCATATCAGGCCATTCTAGCACTGTTATGAAGAAATGCCTGAGGCTGGTAATTTATTTTTATTTTACTTTATTTTTTGAGACACAGTCTCACTCTATTGCCCAGGTTGGAATGCAATGGCGTGATCTTGGCTCAATGCAACCTCCGCCTCCCAGGTTCAAGTGATTCTCCTGCCTCAGCCTCCCGAGTAGCTGGGATTACAGGTGCGCACAACCACCTCCAGCTAATTTTTGTGTTTTTAGTAGAGACAGGTTTCATTATGTTGGCCAGGATGGTCTCGAACTCCTGACCTCATGATCCACCTGTCGCAGCCTCCCAAAGTGCTGGGATTCTAGTCATGAGCCACTGTGCCCGGCCTAGGCCGGTAATTTATATAAGAAAAAAGATTTAATTGGTTCATGGTTCTGCAGGTTGTATAGGAAGCAAAGTGGCATCCGCTTCTGGGGAGGCCTCAGGAAGCTTCCAATCATGATAGGTGAAGCGGGAGTGGGCACATCACATGGCAAAAGCAGGAGCAAGAGTGAGTGTGGGGTGGGAGGTGTGACACTTGTAAATGACCAGATCTTGCAAAAACTATCATGAAGACAGCACCAAACCACGAGGGATCCTCTCCCAAGATCCAAACCAGGCCCCCACCAGCCCCTACCTCCAGCGCCAGGGATTCGAGTTCACAATGAAACTTGGGTGGGACAAACATCCAAACTCGATCAGATTGTAACCCCGTATTAAGGTTACATCCCCAGTGATGACACAATCAGCACCCTATGGGCTCCATGACATGATGCATTCAGAAGGACATCCTCATGCTTCTGTGGCTGTCTTTCCAAAAATGGACAACCTCAATCTAATCATGAAAACTCACAAACTCAAATCGAGAGACTTTCTACAGATATAACTGACTTTAAAGTGTCCAGGTCATAAAAGAAAGGCAGACTAAGGAACTCTACTTGACCAGAGGCGCACAATATGTTACAACTAAGTGCAAAGAGGGATTGTAGAGTGCAAAGAGACCCGTTCAGAGGAAGCTGCCAAAGTCTGAGTAAAGCCTGTCGGTTACTTAATAACAACGGAGCAGTGTTGTTAGCACTAGAAGAAACTGAGCGAGATACGCAGGGACTCTGTACTATTTTTACAACTTTTCTGTAGGTCTAGAATTATTTCAAAAGAAAAAATTAGAATATAAATGCTCCTTGACTTACAATAGTGTTATATCCCAATAAACCCATCCTAAGTTGAAAATATGACCAATCCAAGATGCATTTAATACACCTCACTGACCAAACGTCACAGTTTAGCCTAATCTACCTTAAATGTGCTCAGAAGACTTGCCTTAACCTACAGTTCAGCAAAATTATCTAACACAAAGCCTGTTAGAGTGTTGAATATCTTATGTAATATATTAAATACTATGCTTAAAGTGAAAGATGAAATGGTCATGTGGTAATTCAAAGTATGGTTTCCACTGGATGTATATTGCTTTCCCACCATCATAAGTCAATCTATTAAGTTGGAGACCATTCATAATTAATTTTTATTGATGACCATGTGCCAAACACTATTGTAACTCATATATATGTAATCTCATATATATGCTCTCAGTTACTCTTCGGAAAGTCTGAAAAGATAGGGAATAGTATTACCCGCATTTCAGAAATGCAGAAACTGTGGCACGAAGAGATTAGGTAGCTTGCTCCAGTGAAGAGATTAGGAACGGCCAGAGCCAGGATTGGGACCCAAGCCATCTAGATCTGAAGGTCATCTGACTTCCTCCAGGTTTCTTTTCTGACTTTTAATAAGAATCAAGTTAATTGTAATCCCTTCAGGTGCATGTTCAAGAAATAATTTAGGTTCCCACATAGCCAGAAATGGAAAGATACGGTTGAAATGAAAGCTTACCTAGAATAGCATAAATGTGGGCAAAGAAACTCTGCATGTACTGATGTGGCTTCTTCAGCCTCTGGTACAGAATAACCTGTGCATTGCTGAAGAGGGGAAGTTTTTCCTATACCAGTCAATGGTGCTGGTGAAAACTTGACCACTGGCTCTCTGCAGAAGGTGGGTAGGGTCCTGCAGCATTTGCCTGTTCTCTTGGTGAAATGTTCCCACCTTGGCCAATTTCAAGCAACCAATATGATTGATTGACATCGGCCTCAAAATTCATAAAAAACTTTAGTTAGGTTTTGAGCAGGCTCTAGCATATTACTTAATTAACATTACAAAGGCCATGGCATCTTGTTTATTTAAAAAAAATACAGAGAGAATGAAAAGTAGGTGGAAAAATGCTAAATATGCCTTCCATTAATACATCTCATTCTTGTGCAAACATCAAGAACATAAAAGCAGCTCTGTTTCTGTGGGGCTGATCCGTGTTATGAGTCAATTGTTTCTGTAAGACTAAGTCATTTACAATAGTTTTGAAATTTGATTTTTTTCTTGCTTACCTTGTGACCTGTTCACATTTACACAGCAAGCTGTCTGCTCATGCTACAGTGTCTCAGGGCACAGACAGGAGGATCCCAATCAGAAGCACCTCCCAGACACAGTGACTAGGATTTGAAGGTTTTTTTAAAGAAGTCACAAATTTAAAAATAAAGTGTATAAATATGTAACTCATACTGAAAAATATATCCATGGAAAACACAGAAGCAAAGCTGTTGGTGGGAGAAATAACAACCTCACATTGTTTATTTTTATTTTTGTGTGTTTGTGTATTCCAATGCAAATCTTTTTGGACAGGAAAGTGAGTGATTGGCCATGGAGAAAAAAGGATTTCTTGGTGACTTCTGAACCAGATAGAATGCCTGGTGGCACACTGAATTATCCCACACTCAACTCCTTCACTCTCCTTCGCAACATACACACAACCACTTTGATGACCTAGATTACTCTCCTTCATTAAAAACCACAAATTTAACGATTTTCTACTACCTGCTAGGCATTTTTTCTAGACCGAAGACAGAATATTGAATGTTTTCTGCTCTCCCAGAGCTGGTATTCAAAAAGTAATTTTTTTTTTTACATTTTTGATAAATGTTATGGAATTAAAGGAAGATACATGACTGTATTCCATTTTCGTGCTGCTGTAAAGAACTGCCCAAGACTGGGTAATTTACAAAGGAAAGAGGTATAATTGACTCACAGTTCAGCCTGGCTGGGGAGACCTCAGGAAACTTACAGTTATGGCGGATGGTGCAGGAGAGGCAAGACACCTTCTTCTCAAAGCAGCAGGAAGGAGAACGAATGCAGGTGGAACTACCAAACACTTATAAAACCATCAGATCTCGTGAGAACTCACTCACTATCCTGAGAACAGTATGGGGGAAACTGCCCCCATGATTCAAATACCTCTACCTGCTCGCTCCCTGATTCAAATACCTCCACCTGCTCGCTCCCTGATTCAAATACCTCCACCTGCTCGCTCCCTTGACAGGTGGGGATTATAAGGATTATAATTTAAAATGAGATTTTGGGTGGGGGTGGGAAACACAGCCAAACCACATCAGTGACTTTGAGTAATGAGCAATCTAACCTAGCCTGGAGGCATCTGGCAAGGTTTCCCTGAAGGAGTTTCCAGAGAAAGATCCCTAAGAAGCAAAGTATGCTTAGGATTTATCTACATGAAGCCCAACACTGGGCAGAAAGGTACACCAGGTATAGGGAACCCCATGCTCAAAGGTTTTGAGGCAGAAGGAGTCAAGAACTGAAAGGTCATTGGGTTGGGAGCTTTGAAAGCCCAAAGCACAAGCAGGACCCCCTCATAAAGGCTCTTGCAGGTCATGTTCTGGTATTTGTACTTTGCCCTAAGAGCAGAGGAGACCATTAAAGAGTGAAGCCGAGTATGACGTAATCAAAGCTGCAATTAAAGTAAAAGCAGAACTTGCTTAGGTTAGGCTATAAACCCTTCAACTATGAACTCCAGAGTGGTTCAGTTAGTTCATATTGAAAGCAGGTGACACCAGCATTCTGCTAAGCAGTTAACTACTTTTAGTAGAAGTGAGGGGGTGGACAGGGAGCTAGCATACTTTGTGCAAAACCAACTATTATTTTAAGTTCTAACTGGGAGCTCATATTTCCCAACTGAAAACCTGTATTATTGTTGTAATCAGAATTCTTAAGTGTTTGCTTTTTAAGTTTATGTTTTGTTTTTAAAGAAGAGTCTAGATTTATAAGGCCTCACTAAGCATTCCAAAACTACAAATAGAAGGAGATGAATGTATTTAATTCCTTTGGAACATATAAAGTCTACCACTCCCATATGGGTTGATTTTCCTCATCAACGGATTTTCTAGTATCTATTATTTAATGAGCACTGGCTTCTGTTTGCCAGATGGCAAACTGAGCCCATGGTAAGCCCCAAACCTCACCCCAAATTCCATGGCAATGACAGAAGACATATAAAAATAAGGGGGAAAAGTCTATGACCCCCTGGAAATCACAGGTTAGGCCCATCAATGGACAAGGAACTTTGGGGAGTTTCTAAGAGATGCGAGGCACCTGGGATTAAAAAGGAGGACTAATGAGTGAAAAAAATTCCAGGAGTCAAGACAAGCCAGGGCAAGCTGGGCCTGAAGGGGCACTGGATGTCTTTGCCAACAAAACCCCCCAAAATGTCCCAAACATCGGTAGTGAGAGAGGTCTTACAATCTTAGGGAAAGGATCAACATGGACTTTATAAAGAGTAAAAACTTTTGTGAGGCAAAAATGAAGTCATTGACAACTACAAATACAAACAAGACCAGCAAATGGAAAATATTTCTGCAACACAGAGACAAAGGCTTAATACTTTTATTATATAAAAAGTGTTTTAAGAAACATTAAGAAAAATACAAATACCACAATAGAATAATGGCCAATAACCAAAATGGTAAGTTGTAAAAGAATACAAGTGAGCATAAATGTGTTTTGTTTTATTTTAATGCTCAACTTATAAACAATCGAAAGAAAGGAAAACAATAAACTCTGTTTTTAAACCGAGCAGTTTAACAAACTGGCGCTACCCAGTGCTGACGAATGTGGAACGCTACTCCTGCGGGAGCGCCAGCTTTTAGGAGGAAAACCTGGAAATCCGTATTACAAGGCTTGGAAATGTGACAAATTTTAATCTATCAATTTCTTTTTTAGGGCCAGGCGCAGTGGCTCATGCCTGTAATTCCAGCACTTTGGAAGGCCGAGGCGAGTGGATCACTTGAGGTCAGGAGTGCAAGACCAGCCTGGCCAACATGGTGAAACCCCGTCCTTACTAAAAATACAAAAATTAGCCAGGTGTGGTGATGGGCGCCTGTAATCCCAGCTACTCAGGAGGTTGCAGTGAGCTGAGATTGCACCACTGCACTCCAGCCCGGGCCACAGAGGGAGACTGTCTCAAAAGAAAAAGAAAAAAATATTTTCCTTTTTAGGTAACAATCAACCAAATGTGCAGATTATCTGTTCTTTGGAGCTTTATTTTTGGTAATTTCAGTCAGTTGGATACCCTCCCCTCAACTTCCTGACCCCATTCATGTCCTTCCCAGAATCTCAGAAGGTGAATTTATCTGGAAATAGGGTCATTTAGTTAAAATGAGTTTTATTGGAGCAGTGTGGGACCTTAATCCAACATTATGGGTGTTCCTACAAGAAGAGAAGAGACACAAAGACACAGACATATGGGCAAAGGTCATGGAAAGACACAGATTGGAGTGATGCATCTAAAAGGAATGCCAAGAACTGCTGGCAACTTCTAGGAAGGAATAAGCAAAGAAGGGTCCCCCCTTAGCACTTTTAGAGGGAGCGTGATCCTGCCAACACCTTGATTTTGGTCTTCTGGCCTCCAGATAGAATAAATTTCTGTTTTAACTTCCCAGTTTTGATACTTTGTTATCACAGCTCTAGGCAACTGGTGCAAGACTAACATCAAGAAATTACCCAAATGACCACCGATGCGAATTGATTAAATAATGATAAAAATTCTGCATAGCGGGACCCTATGAACCCAGTAGAAACAATGAGATATATCTGTGTGGATGGATATAGAAAGCCGCTGCAATGTGTCAGGGGAAAATGCCTGGTTCTATAGCAACATATATGTGATTTTATTACAACAATAAAGTTGCATGTGAAAAAAGAAGAAAAAGATATAACTCGAGTTGTTAGCCATGCCTTATATTTTCTATTTGATAGGCTTCTGTATTGTTTATATAGTTTTTTTTTTTTTTTTTTTTAGAGGCAGAGTCTGACTATCTTGCCCAGGCTGAACTTGAACTACTGGTCTCATGGTGAGCCTCCCACCTTTGCCTCCTCAGTAGCTGAGACTAGAGATGCATGCCACCACACTCAGCTCTTATTTATTTTTCTTTTCTTTTCTTTTTCTTTTCTTTTTTTTTTTTTTTTTTTTTTGAGATAGGGTCTTGCTCTGTCATCCAGACTGGAACACAGTGGGACGATCTTGGCTCACTGCAGTCTCAGACCTCCTGGGCTCGAATAATCATCCCACTTCAGCCTCCCAGGTAGCTGAAACTACAGGCATGTAACACACCAGGCTAATTTTTTTTTTTTTTCAGAGATGGGGTTTCACCATGTTGCCCAGGCTGGTCTCAAACTCCTGAGCTCATGGGATCCACACACTTCAGCCTCCCAAAGTGCTGGAATTACAGGCGTGAGCCATTATACTTGGCCTCAGCTCTTGTTGATAGTTTTTAAAATGAGAATATATTACTTACAAAATCAACAAAATTCTTTAAGATATTTCCATTTTGGTAGAACAAATACCTTAAAAATAGTAATAAAGCACTATCCTGAGAAACACTGGTCAGTATCAAAATAATGTCATTAATATTTCTTCTCTGAATGAGTCACCTCTCACTCTCAGAATGATATTTTATTTGTAGATTTTTTTATCCTAAAATTGAATCAAATTAAAGAAATTGGTGGCAATTCTCTTTTCATATAGATGTTGCTGGAAGGAAAATCTTGAGATAAAAATAAAAGCTATAAAAATACATTTGCTAAAGAGCCTCCTCATTAAAAGATTTTCACTTGCCATTTCTGTCTCTCTCAATGCATCAGCCGACATAGATACCTTCATATTTTTATATGATTTATCTCATTGAGAGTATCATTGTTATTATTCTTTCATTTTCCTCCTTTTTATTCTTCTCCTCTTTTGGTAAATAGACCTTTTGCTGGAAAATAAATTGCTTTTAATGCCTCCAGTGAAAAATAATCAAGTTGCGAATTTGCTAGATTAGAAGCAGTGCCCGCAAATCAACCAATGTGTTTTCAGTACCCTTTTAGGATATAGTCCTAGAAAGATCTAACTTTTTAAGCTATTCCTCACAAAAGCTTTGAAAATGGTATTTGTCATGTCTCTATACTGGATTTAATATGCTGTCTGAGTTTCCTCTCTTCAAGAGATATGTGCCATTCACTATGTTTCTACTGCACTCCATGCATTTTATATATAATATGTCATTTAATCCTCATAATAAATCTAAAATGTAGCCATTGCCATTCTTCCTTAGAAATGAAGAAACTGAAAATCAGAGGGGTTAGTAAACACCTCAGACCACACAGCCAGGAAATGAACAAGACAAGCCTGAAATCAAATTTTTTTTTATTTCCAAGTCTATGCACTTTCTATTACATACTGAAATCCCTCAATATAATCTACATAATAAATGTGTCCCACTACATTACATAAGTCACGTGGTCTCTTTGCTTTGTTTTGGAAATGCTCACCGCTTTATTAACTGGAAATGGAGGAACGTGAGGGCAGGTCTTAGAAGTTCATGCTAAAGCAAAACATCATCTGTAGAACAAAAATTAAAAACAAATAGAAAATATGATTGTAAACACCTGACGTGAATAAAACATAGCATAAGACATTGTAAAGAGTGAACCTTAGTACATGAAATACTACACGCTATGCATTATAAATATCTTTGTTTAAGTATATGAAGCTTGTCCTGTCTATAATAATAAATTGTAGAAGAAACAATATTTTTAAATGATATCCTTTCTGTTCCAATCAGAATATAAAATGTCAAAGAACTGACATTTCAATGTTGTAAAGATCAAATATAACTTCTCTTAAATTTCTTGTTAAAATGTAAGTTTGTTACATATCTGAGTGGGGTTTGGAGCAGAGTTTGTTAATAGTGTAAGTTTGTTACACACCTGAGCAGAGTTTGGAGTAATGCATAGGTTCTCCTACAGGGCACTTGCCGGTGTCAGCTGTGCCTTTTGCTTTTATGTTTGTTGCAATGATGACCATACCCTCAGGTGGAGACCCCCACACATTTGGACGCAGAAGTAAATGTCCTCATTTTGTGAAGGTCAGTTTAGTCAGGGCTTCCACTAACACGTGCACCCTGAACATCCAGTCTGCAGATCAGAGAGCCTGAAAGGAACTCGAGAAAATGCAAATGCTGGGAAGACTTGACCGTGCTCTTGTACCTAACCTAGTGGTAACTGAGCAGCTTGTTAGCTAACAAGCCAGCAAGGCAGGGGTTGTATTTACTTGTTTATGTGGCTGTTTCCTCTTTCAGACTCTGAGCTCCCTGAAAGCAAGAGGCTCCTCTTTCTCATTTCTGCTTTATCCTCTGTGCCCAGCGAAGTGCCTGTCAATAATGGAATGAATGAATGGGACAGACATCAAATTAGGGCAAATGACTTGGAAGTGAGGTGAAGATAGGACCTCAAAGTTGTTATAATTATTGTCGGTTCATCATTATCCAACCAAAGCACATGAGACATGAAAATAGTGGACAAATGCATCCAGAACTTTCCTGAGTCCTAGAGATAGGAAATACAGCAAGATGCCAGGAGCTAGAAGGGTGATTTGGGGAATGACTTAGGTTGGAGGCTGATAAAAGCACTTTTCATCGCTCTGATGCCTTTGATTCCAGCTTTCGTGTGAACAACACTATAAATGATGGAGAGGTAATTCAATCTTTTTGATTAAATATATTTACATATAACAGAGTGACAATGGGGCAGTGATTGATCTATGAGGTAAAATGCAATTGGAGGAAGTTGTCAATGTATTAATTAAACAGTGAAGGGAACCATCCTTCTGGAAGTTAGAAGTAAATAAATCTGTCTTGGGGGAAGGCATGTCAGGGAGGGCTGTTGAGTGGCCACAAGCCTGGACGCGAGTGAGAAGCACTGTGAAATTTGGATCTAACCACCAATTCAGATAATGCGCAAAGAAAGATGGGGCTTTAACGAGAACATTAAAAAATCCCAGCACTTTGGGAGGCTGAGGCAGGTGGATCACCTGAGGTCAGGGTTTCGAGACCAGCCTGGCCAATATGGTTAAATCTCGTCTCTAATAAAAATACAAAAATTAGCCGGGCGTGGTGGCAGGCACCTATAGCCCCGGCTAGTTGGGAGGCTGGGGAAGGAGAATCCCTTGAACCCAGGAGGCAGACATCACAGTGAGCCGAGAACCCATCATTGCATTTCATCCTGGGCATCGCAGCGAGACTCCCTCTAAAAACAAAAACAAAAAACAAATAGGGATAGAACTTGTTATCCTAAAATCGATGGTTCATTGTTCATTTGGATGCTTAATTTTTAAAACGAGGGCCAAGATATGGTTACATAGAGCGTGAATTTCTGCAGAGTAGGAGATGGGATGAAGGGTTGTTGCTGAAGATGCTAGCTTTGTCTCAAGGGTAATTTAAACAATGCCCATTAAAGTCTCAGGTCTCAGAGGAAATGGGGGACCACGTGACCTCTCCTACACATCCCTGCCTGGCGGCTGGAGCGGTTCCTCCATGTCCGAGGAGAAATGGGACACAAATATTTATGGGATGCTGCCATGACACATCAGCATATGAGCACCCTCACTCTAGCCCACTCACCGTTTCCGCTCATTTCGGCTGCCTCGGGTGAAATATCACAGCAATTATAAAAGTCAAGGTGCCGGGTGGGAGAGCTTTAGGAATGGCTCCAGCAAATTGCTTCCATTTTTCAGCTCACAGTGAGAAGAAAGGCAGAAACAGAGAGAGGTAAAAAAGAAAGCCAATGAGCATGCCTACTGCAGCCTGTATATCCTGCATATGTACATATATAAATATATTCAGCTTCCCTTTTGTGCCTTGGAGAGAAAAGAGCAGCAATCAGCAATTCAGGGACGATCAAATAGATTAAAGTGAACATCATATATGTCCCAGAGGAGCCAGTGATAACACCTTTATTCTTGCTTAGCTACCTTCTCCTCCACACTGTGAGGGAATATATTTTATTAAAAACATTTCTTTTACCTGGAGGTCCTGTCAACTAACGAACAGAATGAAAAGAAACTGAGAGTCTTCTTTGTGTGCCAAAAAAATAAGCTAGTTGAGAAAATGTTATTTAAAAATACATATATATATATCAGGAGAGAGCAAAGAAATGGCTTACATTTTTCCCCTTGTAAAGTTGAACAGCATTTCTGCTTCCTTGTTGGCCTTCCTTTAGTATTTGGGAGACGTTTCCTCATCAAAAATCAACTCCCCACTAAAAATGGGCAATTTGCTTTTTAAAATCTCTTTTCAAAGATACATGAAGGCTTTTATTTGAAAACTTTGTTGTCATTACAACATTGGAATTCCTTGATCTTATTTTTACTAGATAGCATAGATTTTGGAATGCATTTTATTGACAAGAGTCACGTAATGCAACTTAATCTAATTTGACCCAATGTATTCTGATGTTTTCACTACAGCTGTCATGTTTTAAAATGTTAGCGAGGTTTTCTGTAGATCCATTTAAGTCTAAGGTTTTTATTTATTTATTTATTTTTATTTTTTTTGAGATGGAGTCTCGCTCTGTCTCCCAGGCTGGAGTGCAGTGGTGAGATCTTGGCTCGCTGCAAGCTCTGCCTCCCGGGTTCACACCATTTTCCTGCCTCAACCTCCTGAGTAGCTGGGACTACAGGCGCCCGCCACCACGCCCGGCTAATTTCTTTTTTTTAAGTGAAGACAGGGTTTCACTGTGTTAGCAAGGATGGTCTCAATCTCCTGACCTCGTGATCCACCCACCTTGGCCTCCCAACCTGCTGGGATTACAGGCGTGAGCCACCACACCTGGCCAATTTGCTTTTTAAATAAGTCTGCGTTTTAAAGATAAATACATATATGCCCCAAAAATATCTAAGTTGATTCTGCTTTATAGCTGAGATCTCCTCAATATCAATAGGGAACAGGGCAATAAAAGACCTTAATTTATCCTTCTAAAATTTTCTTTCAATTTCTGGATGTTAGAATATGGCAATAAACCATAACTGCAAATTTCATTATTTTAACTAGTCTTTACTGCTGGCTGTTGAAAGGATAAACACATAAACATCAAATTCCATTTTGTAAAGATCACAAACGCTTTAAAAGAGAGAGTGTTACTTTATAAATAGAAAATTTGTGTTATTTTCCTCCAAATCTCTTAACCAAAATTGAGTCCCTCAAAGACAAACATCTAGCTGGGATTTTCATAAATGTTGTTTCTGATGCAAAGTCAGTGTGGCATTGCTAGAGGAAGGCTTATCACACATCACACACTTGTGCCTTTCAAGCAATCAACTTAAAACCAGTTTTTGAACAGATTGCCACCCGATTTTATAACAATTGTTTTTCCTGATTTATTTTCCTTACTTACAAAATGGGGGCTTGCACAGGGGGCGGTAGCTCTGACATCCTTGCCACTTCCCCTGTGAGTGCCCATCACGTGCCAGGTCAAACAGGAAGCCAATAAAGCACGCTTTTCCGTTGATGTGAAACCAAAGCGTAACGATTTCACGTCATCTGCCAAAAGTGAAGAAGATGTAGAAAGAAGATTTGAATCCAGCTCTGTCTGCCTCCAAATCCCATGAGTTCTGTGCTCCAAAGCCCATGGGCGGCTGCTGCCTCTTCCTCAATGCTGAGTCTGACATTGCTGTGTTCTTCTACAATCCTTCATTCTTTATTTTTGGGTCTTCTCCATTGTACGCTGGCTAACTTTGTTTGGTCAGCCTTCTGTCTATTCCACAATCTCATGACTTCAAATGATCATCTTTTTGCTTTCGAGACAAAATGTCCCAAGGTGTTAGAACTCAGTGAATTAGATTTCCAGTTCTTATGCTTTGCTGGACCAGCGCATATCTCACAGGGCTTGGTGATTATCTGCTCCTCACCTGTGTTAGTGGAATCCACTGAACTAGAGAGGTCAGAGATGATGACTTCCCAACGTCATGTTCCCGATCATACCTACAATGCAAACATATTTGCCCTACAATGACAGTTGGCAGATGTTAGCACGGTCTCCAAAAATAACCAGGACATCCTACATGTTTAGAAGATGTTTCCATATTTCTTCATGCTTGAAAAAAGAAGTCCGTCCCTCCCTTCTGCAGGAGACTGCACTGTACGCTGGTCCTGCAGATGGATTTGCCAAAATACTCTTACACTAGCCTGATCAAGAACGTAAGAAATCAACATCTTGGGAATATGATTTCTACTAATAGATACATAGCTACTATATTAGATTCCTAGGGCTGCTGTAACAAATGGCCACAAACTGAGTGGTTTAAAATAATAGAAACTTATTCCTTCACAGTGAAGGGGCCAGAAGTCTGGAATAAGGCAGGGCTGGTTTCTCCTGGAGGCTAGAGGAGAGAATTTGCGCCATGAGCTTCTGGTGGTTGCAGGCAACAGGTGGCATTTCTTGGCTTATAGATGCATCACTTCAATCTCCGCCTCCATCTGCAGTGGCCTTCTTCATATGCTTCTCTGTAACCTCTCGTCGTTTTTGTTTTTGTTTTTGTTTTTTTTGAGACGGAATTTTGCTCTGTCTCCGAGGCTGGAGTGCAGTGGCGTTATCTCACTGCAACCTCTGCCTCCCAGGTTCAAGTGATTCTGCTGCCTCAGCCTACCGAGTAGCTGGGATTACAGGCGCGTGCCAGCATGCTGAGCTAATTTTTATATTTTTAGTAGAGACAGGATTTCGCCATTTTGGTCAGGCTGGTTTCAAACTCCTGACCTCAGGTAATCCACCCACTTCAGACTCCCAAAGTGCTGGGATTACAGTCATGAGCCACTATGGCAGGCCCCTCTCTTCTTTTTAAAAGGACACCAGTAATTGGATTTAGGACACAGCCTAAATCCAGGATGATCTCATCTCTAGATCTATAATTTAATTACATCTGAAATGTCCTTATTTTCATATAGGTCACATTCTAGGGTTCCAAGTGGACATAAATTTTGGGGGACACTATTGAACCAACGGCATAAGTGCATACATATACATTATATATTCCTGTGATCATAGACATGTAAAGAATAAAAATCCTATTTTTGTCCTTTGTTGCTTTTTTAAGGGACCCTGCTAGCATGGCAAAAGAAAACTTCTCACATACATAAAATTCAAGAAAAAATTTTAGCGATTACATTTTAATGTATTTGATTTTATGTAGTGTTACTTTATTTCTTGCTACACTATTTTCAGAATCTTATTTGGAATAAAACAAATTAAACTAAAAAAGGGTAAAGAATAAATGGATGGCTCTGCTCATTGACTAAATTCTAAAATAGTCTTAATAAGATAACACTCATCAATTTGAATAACACTTTTTACTACTTGAAGCATACACAAATTTGAAAATTGCTTTAAAAATAGTTCAATGTGCTGGGCGCGGTGGCTCACGCCTGTAATCCCAGCACTTTGGGAGACCGAGGCGGGCAGATCACAAGGTCTGGAGATCGAGACCATCCTGGCTCACCCGGTGAAACCCCGTCTCTACTAAAAATACAAAAAATTAGCCGGGCGTGGTGTTGGGCGCCTGTAGTTCCAGCTACTCAGGAGGCTGAGACAGGAGAATGGAGTGAGCTCGGGAGGCGGAGCTGACAGTGAGCCGAGATTGTACCACTGCACTCTAGCCTGGTCGACAGAGCGAGACTCCTCCTCAAAACAACAACAACAACAAAAGTTCAATGTGCTACCGATCATTTACTAATATAGAATTTGCGTATGAAATATGGGCTGTGCCAATTGCTATACATGTACACTGGAAGTTACTAACAACCCATGCTTTTGTGAGATGTTTTTAGAATGATGGTTCTCAAATGGGAGCAATTTCATACCCCAGGAGACATTCAGCAATGTCTAAACACATTTTTTGGTTTCACAACCTGTGGGGGAAAGGTGTGTGCTAGGGCCACGTAGTGTGTAGAGGCCAGGGATGCTGTTCAACATTTTACACTGTGCAAGACAACCCCACCACGAAGAGCTGCATGACCCGGAATGTCAAGAGCTCTGAGGGTGAGAAATCCTATCTTAGATCTGTACTGAAGCATTTTCACTCCTCCAGCCTTCCTCTCATTCCTCTTATGACCAGTGATATCCACTGTTGAATCACTAGCTTGAATCAAAGTACAAACTGCTCCGAATGACTGCACCTAACACTTAAGCTTTATTTCCACCATGAGTTTAGCTGGTTTTTATCCAAAATCAAAATGCAAATGCACAGGACATACACTAATCATTATTTTTAAATGACCAGAACACCTGGTATGTAGAGTAGGCAAGATTTTCCTTCTCTCCCAAGTGTCTCCTAGGAATTCTAAGGAAAATCATATTATATGCATGCTCAGGTATTAAACAGATCCTTATGCCTCATACGTCTACCCTCACTCCCTTCCTCCATCCCATGTTTTAGAATGGTGATTAACAGCTTGCACTTTGGAGTCCCAAAATCTAATTCGACTCGGATCCACTCCTTTCTACCTGCTTGTCCTTTGACAAATGACATCATTTGACATAATGACATCATTTGACTCATAAGGACAGCAATACTATTTACTGTAAACATTAGAATTTGTTATATTTATTTTCATTTTGCTCATAGACAATATGCTGAATCCTGCTCTTTAAGGATGCTAACATGCTTTCGTGTGTGTGTGTGTGTGTGTGTGTGTGTAATTACATTTGACACCTTCCCAACAACCTTGTGAATCAGGTAGGTAAAGAACTGATACTTGTATTGTGTCAATAAGGAAACTGGGGCTCATGGAATTAAATTGACCTGTCCCAGATTGCTCAGGCAACCCAGAACCTCTGCTTTCCAACTCCTACTCCAGAACTTGCCCTTGACCCAGATGCTCTTGAGTATTGCTGGGCTGGAAAACTACGTGATGTAAGGCAGTGATTTATTCAATTCCTATCTGAAATCCTATGTCTGGCCAATAAACTAAGATGCATCAGGCTCAAGTGAATTCATGTCCATTTGGAAACTGTTTACCCAACAGAGCTAGAAGTTTAAAAATATTGGAAGATAGAGTATCCTTCTGTCATCTAATCACTGTTTTACACTTCATGATGCATGTGAGTAATGAGCTGGAGGACTTCAGCTGCTGCTTTGATCATTTGTTCTTTTGTGGCTTCCACCTTATAATAAGCCTGCCTCTGAGACAGGTATTATTAATTGCATATTGTTTTGTGTTTCTAATGTTTCATTTCACTGATTCCTGTTTCTCTTCCCCTCTTGGTTTTAAGATCCCTGCTGTTTTTAATATTTAACCATTTCTTCACAGGCATCTTTTTAATCCAGCTTAACTTTGGACATGAATTGAAGTTGACCAAATTGCTTGCTACAGTCTTGTCAGCATTTCTGCATTCAGAACTGTTTGTTGACTCAGTTGCAGTGATATAGATTTTCCCACACAGTCTGTTTGACATTTGCAAGTCCAGTCTGCACCAACTTCTATTGTATTAAGCAAATAACCATACTGCACTGAAATTCCACTCATTGTTAACTCTAAAGCAACAGGATTTTCTCCAGTTCACCAACAGTCAAACCTATTGTTATCATAAAACCCTCTCCAGATGAAAACTGAAAAGAATCATATGACCCAGAAAAAAGATTAGCCTTCAGGAAGTCTTTGGGTTTTGCCATTTTTGTCAAAATATCCCCAGAGGCAGTGGAAAATAATAAAGTAAAACCTATTTTTGGAATAAAGCCCATTTCAAAATAGAGTCTACAGACTTTCAAATTTGCAAGACAGGACTTCTCAAAATGAAAGGCACAAAACTGGGCTATGGTAAACCCAAAGGGACCAGAAGCAATTCAAAACAAGGGATTTAGTAACTTTTAATTGCCTCATTTTCAATTCAAAAGGGAGTGTAAGTATTGATATTATGCTATAGCTCAATTGCACAGACCAATCAGCTAGTTTGCTGTGACACAGGAATCCTCAGAGATTCGTCATTACCCAGGATTTCTGTCATTTCAGATGAATTTTCCACCTTGTTGGAAACAACACGCTGTACTTCCCCAATCTTCTTTTTCTATGCTTCTATCTGGGGAGACTGATTTAAATTATAGTGTTCCAAATAAAGTCTGAGTAGGAAACAAACCCAGTATTTTTTATATATGAAAAGGCAGGGTGTAAAAAGCTTTTTCTAAGGACACAAGGTATTTGTTTACCAGAAGGAACACAAAAGTTTACGTCTCAAGATTGGAACGTAGGCAAAACCGTAAAACCTGAATTATAAAAAATTAGAAAATAGTGAATAAAAATAGCTAATAAATTGCCAAGATTTATGTCCCAGTACCAGCTGCTGGGATTCCAAACCAGTTCCAGAGATGCTGGGGTTCTCAGGACACTACTTCAATTAGAGAGCTGTATGGAAACAGGATCGAGTGTGCACCCTTCTGGTCCACAACATCTCCTGAGGCTTCATGGATAGAGGAGGCGGCAGCACTAACATTCTTCACTTCGAATCATTAAGAATAACCAAATATTCCATATTGGTCTGTTTGTATATTAGCTATTTGTCATTGCATAATAAATTACCACAAAACTTAGTGGCATAAATCAGTAACAACCATTCATTACCCTACTGTGATATCCAGCTTCCAGGATGGCTTACAGAGATTCCCACTTCCTAGTTTTCACACCCTTCTGCAGTCCACACTTACGTTGACTATGACTGACATGTGCAGCCAGTTAGATCATATGGAAAAGACAACACGTGACTCCCAATGTTAGGTCATAAAAGACGTCATTGTTTCCATATTTTCCCCTCTCTTGGATTCCTTCTCCTGGGAGAAGCTGGCTACCATATTGTGAGACACTCCAGCAGCCTGAAGAGGGATCCATAGGGAGAAATCAAGTTTTCCTGCCAATAGTCAGTGAGGAACTGAGGTCTCCTTAACATCCACATGAGGGAGCCATCTTGGAAGCAGATCACCCAGTTCCAGTCAAGCCTTCAGGTGACCACAGCCCCAACCAATATCTTAACTGCGATATCAGACACCTTAGCCAGTAACACCCAGTTAACCCCCTCATAAATTCCTGTTTCACAGACACTGGGGGGAAAGTGTTTATTTCTTTAAGCCACTACATTTTGGAATAATTGGGTATGCATCAATGAGTAACTACTACAGTAGCCTGCATATTTGGGAGTGGCTTATCTGAATGGTTCTGATCCAGGGTTTTTTGCAAGGTTGGCAAAGCTGCAGTTTTTTGAAGACCTAACCATCTGATGGATCTGTTTTTACTATGTCTCACTTATATGGCTGGCAAGTTGGTGTTGGCTGTTGATGGGAAGCCTCAGTTTCTCTTCCTGTCATCTCTGTGCAGTCAGCTTTGGTGCCTTCACAATGTGCAGGCTGGCTTCTCCCAGGGTAACTGAGCTGAGAAAGAGATCAAGGAGGAATTAGTACAGCCTTTTAGGACTGTGGAGGTTAATTTTGTGGCAACTTGACTGGGCTAAAGAATGCCTAGATAACTGGAAAGACATGATTTCTGGATGGGTGTGTGAGGGTGCTTGCAGAAAAGATTAGCATTTAAATTAGTAGACTAAATAAGAAAGACCCATCCTCACCAACGTGGTGGCCAGGCATCAACTAATCCATTTGTGGCCCAAATAGGAAAAACAACAGCAGAAAGGGTGAATTTGTTCTATTTGAACTGGGACATGCATGTTCTGCCTTCAAACATCAGCAATCCTGGTCCTCAGACCTTTGGACCTGGCCTCAATTACCATTGGATTTCCTGATTCTTCAGCCAGAATACTGCAAGTCGTGGAACTCCTTTGCTTCCATAATCACATGAGCTGGTTTTCATAATGATTTTCCCTCTCTCTCCAGATAGATAGAAAGAGATAGATAGAAAGATACAGATAGATATATGTATAGATCTGTCTCTCCAAATATATGTATCTGAGTGTTTGTATATACATGTATGTTATATAGACACATATACATAAAATATATATATACATATATATAATATACGTAACACATTATTTGTTCTGTTTCTCTAGAGATCCTTGACTTTTACAGATTTTGTTACTGAAGGTAGTTCTAGGGAAACAGTTTTAAGGATGAGTTTTATGAATTGGTTTTGTGGTGTCTAATTGGCTCTTGTAATCTGACCTGATTTCAAGTTGCTAAGGACTCTTTAAAGTAGTAAAGAGAGCATGATAGTTCATGGTGTAAACTTTATAAAGATATCCAAAATATCTGCAGTGGATATCACTAATCAACCACTTAGAAAAAGCAGAGTGAAGTGACTTAATATAACAATTTTGCACATTTTCTGAAAACGACACAATTCAATGGCATTGTTTGCTTATTCCTAACATCACTGAGCAAATGGGGGAAAAAAAAAGTATGAGCTCAGGAATTCTAATTTCCACCTCAAGCACCACATAAATGACCTAAGAACTTCCAGATGTTTCTTGAAGGAGATCCTTATCTTCTGTTACTACAGGGTTGAAATTACTGAAAATCAAACTCAGAATCTTATCCTGTGATTGGCTGGATTACAACACAAGTTGAACTCCTAGCCTTAAAGTAGGGTGTCTACTGTTAAAGTGAGAACATTGACTGGGAAAGAATGAAAGAATGAGATCCCGTAAGTTGAGATGAAGATGTATAAGGAGAACATAATGAAACTGGGAACATTGAGCCCCTAAATTCTTTTTTTTTTTTGGTAGCGTCTCTCTCTGTCACCCAGGCTGGAGTGAAGTGGCACAGTCTCAGCTCACTGCAGCCTCTGCCTCTTGGGTTCAAGCGATTATCCCACCTCAGCCTCCCAAGTAGCTGGAACTACAGGTGCGCACCACCACACCAGGCTAATTTCTGTATTTTCAGTAGAGATGGGATTTTGCCATGTTGGCCAGGCTGGTCTTGAACTCCTGACCTCAAGTAATCTGCCTGCCTTGGTCTCCCAAAGTGCTGGAATTACAGGCATGAGCTATGGTGCCCTGCCTGAGCCCCTAAATTCTGATAAGTCTTCTCTGCCAGTGGACGAAGTCTCCCTACTCACAGTGGTAGAGGCTTCTCCATTCACAAGGGCTTGGCCTTTCTACTTCCCTTTGAGGATAGTAATTTTGTATTGCCTGAGGAAACGGTAATGTCCTCCCCTGAGGCAGTTGCCCTGCAAGACAGTACTGATACTCTTCATGACCTACGCTCATCACCCCTCGTTGCTTCTAGACACATAACCAGGCTCAAGTCCCAGAAGATCCCTAAAGGTGAGGCGAAAAGTGTAATTCATGGGGAGGTGTACTACACTCCAAAATAACTTACTTGAATTTTCTAATTTTTATATGTAGAAATTTATGGGACGCGTGTGAAAATGGATATTAATACAGTAGAATAATATTGGGAGGAACATACATTTGGATCAGGTCAAACTTATTAATATGTACTCAATAAGAAGACATTTTACATTAAATGTTGCAACTCAAGGAGTTAGAAACAGCTCTTAGAGTTTGGCTGGTTGGTTGGTTGGAACATGGAACAAAAGACAACCCACAGTGAACACATTGCAAACATGCAACCTCTCTTGGTTTAATATAGGAAAGGGATTCAAAGATTTAGGGATATTGGAATGTAGAGTGGATTTGTCATTTGAGACTTAGACCCCCAGGGAGGGTCCAGAGGACACTACTTTCACCAATTCTTTGAGAAATAAATTTGTGAGGGGAGCCCCAGTAAGTTCTCTATAGGCGAGACCTGACAGTGGGAACTACAGACCTTGATTAGAAAATGTAAATGCAATGGGAGTAATTGGAACCTAGGAGGGCAGAGGCTAAGGGGAAGACTCAGTTGCCAGTGCCAAGGTGGGCAGTGGCTACCATAATGGACAGCAAAGTTAAAGCAGCAAACAGAGCAGTCAGATCTGTGCAGATATGTGGTGTTGGCTAGTTCATCATGGTGATGCTAGAGATGAAATAGATGGAAATCATACCCAAATTTTATTTGATCTGTATAAGGAGAAAAATTCTAGATGAACTGAACAAAAGCCTAACTCAAATCATAAAAACAGAGAATCACAGCCCCTGCATCAAGTCTCAGAATCAAGCCAGTTTGCAGACCCAGAACCTCTTTAATAAAGCAAAGGCTAGGTCCCTTGAGGAAGAGCCCTGGGACTGTACATCTTCCTCCCAGCCTTCCCCACAGAAACCTCCAGCCTTTTAAAAAGGTAACTATGTGTGGGAAAAAGGAAAATGTCAGAACTTTGGGGGACTTCTGGACACTGGCTCTGAACTGTTAACTGATTTCAGAAGAGCCCAAAACATCGCTGGGGCCCTCCAGTCACAGTAGGGGTTAGTGGTGATCAGTTACTTTTAGCTCAGGTTCATTTCACGGTGGGTCCAGTGGATCCCTGAGCCCATCCAGTCATTATTTCCCCAGTTCCAGAATTGATCATTGGAATAGACACACTCCGAAGCTGGCAGAATCCCCACACTGGTCCTCTGACCTGTTGACTTAGGGGTATTATGGTGGGAATGGCCAAGTGAAAGTCATTATGACTGCCTCCACCTGCAAAAAGAGTAAATAAAAAACAGTACCCTGGAGGGATTGCAGAGATTAGTGCCACCATCAAGGACTTGAAAAATGCAAGTGTGGTGATTCCCATCACGTCTCCATCTAGCTGTCCTGTTTGTCCTATGCAGAAGACAGTGAATTTCTACGTGCTCACCCAAGTGGTGACTCCTATAGGAGTTGTTGTATCAGACGTGATTGTATTGCACGAGCAAATTAACATATCCTCTGGTGCCTGGTATGTAGCTATTGATTTGGAAAATGCCCTCTTTTCCCATCTTTGTCCATGAGGTCCACCAGAACAGTTTGCTTTCAGCTGGCAAGGGCAGCAATACTCCTTCACCATCCTGCCTCAGGAATACATCACCTTTCCAACCCTAGGTCATAATTGAATCCACAGAGATCTTGACTGCCTATCCCTTCTGCAAGTTACCATGCTGGTCTATTACATTGATAATATTATGCCTATTGCACCTTGTGCGTGAGAAGTAGTAACTACTTTAGACTTATAGGTAAGACATTTGAGCATCAGAAAGTGGGGAAAAATCCAGTGATAATTCAGGAGTGTTCCAGCTCAGTAAAATTTTTAGGGGTCTTGTGATGTACAGCATGTCAAAATATCCCTCCTAAAGTGAAGGAAAAGTTGTTGAATCTGGCCCCTCCTATAACTCAGAAAGAAGCACAATGTCTAGTCGGCTTATTTGGATCTTGGAGGTGACGCATTACTCATTTGGGTGTCTCTCTCATCTGTTTACCAAGTGACCCAAAAAGCTGCTAGTTTTGAGCGGAGCCCAGAACAAAAGAAGGCTCTGTGACGGGCCCAGGCTGCTGTGCAAGCTGCTCTGCCATTTGAATCCTATTATCCAGCAGATCCAATGGTGCTTGAAATGTCAGTGGCAGAAAGGGATGCTCTTTGGAGCAGTGCAGGCCTTTAGCATTTTGGAGGAAGGCCTTGCCATCATCAGCAGATAACTACTTTCTTTTCCAGAGAGAGCTTTTGGCCTGCTACTTGACCATAGTAGAATTGGAACACTTGACCACAGTCCATCAAGTTAACCTGTAACATGAGCTGCTTTCCATGAACTGAATGTTATCTGACCCATCAAACCATAAAGTTGGACATGCATAGCAACACTATATCTTCAGATGGAAGTGGTATACACATGATCGCGAGCCAAGCATACCTTGAAGGCACAAGCAATTTACGTGAATAAGTAGTTGGAATGCCCATGGTCCCACTCTTGCTACACTGCCCTTTCTCTCCCAGTCTGCATATATGGCCTCATAGGGAGTTCCCTACAATTAGTTGAAAGAGGAAGACAAATTCAGACCTGATTGAGAGACGGTCAACATGCAGGCACCACCCAGAAGTGGGTAACTGTAGCACTCAGCCACTCTCCAGGACATCCCTCAAAAACAGCAGTGAGGAAAATCTTCCCAGCAGGCACAACTTTGGCAAGTGTGCTTGGTTGTGAACTTTGCTTGGAAGGAGAAATGGCAAAATGTGAAAAATGACCAGTGGATCCTAGATGCAATGGCTACAGCCTCTGAATTGGGTATTAATGGGCTGTGGCTGGTGTTTGACAGAATGGTCAGAAACTTGAAAGAAAGATGATTGGAAAACTGATGTCAAGTAAATATGGGGAAGAAGTGTATGGAGAGATTTCTCTTAAAAGGCAAAAAATGTGAAGCTATTTGTGTCCCATGTGAATGCTCATCAAACGGTAACCTCACGAGAGAAGAATTTTAATAAAGTGGATAGGATGACCTTTCTGTGTATGTCAGTCAGCCCCTTTCCCACCTCTGTTATTGCCTGATAGGTTCATGAGGAAAATGGCCATGGCAGCGGAGATGAGCTATGCCAGTGCTCAGCACTATGTACTTCCACTCTCCAAGGCTGACCCAACTATGGCCACTGCTGGGTGGTCTTTGCTAGCAGAAGAGACCAACACTGAGGCCCCAAACAGCACCTTTCCTCAGGGTAATCAGCCAACCACCTGGTGGCAGGCTGATTACATTGGACCACTTCCATCATGGAAAAAGCAGTACTTTGTCCTTACTAGAAAAGATGCTCACTCTAGATATAAATTTGCCTGTACTGTATGCAATGCTTCTGCTAAAACTACCATCCATGAATTTACAGAAAGGCTTATTATTCAGCATTATGGTATTACACACAATGTGGCTTCTGATCAAGGAACTCACTTGCAGAGAAGTGCAGCAATGGGCCCATGCTCATGGAATTATTCACTGGTTATAGTACGCTCCTCACTATCATGAAGTTGCTGGCGTGGTAGAATGGCAGAATGGCTTTCTGAGGAATCAGTTACAGTGCCAGCCAGGTGGCAATATCTTTCAGGGCTGGGACAATGTTCTCCAGAGGCTATATATACTCTGAGTCAGTGTTTAATATGTGGTGCCATTTCTCTGATAGCTAGGATTCATGGGTCCAGGAATCAAGGGATGGAAATGGGTGTGACTCCACTCACTATTCCCCACTAGAGACCCACTAGCAAATTTTTGCCCCATTTCCTGTGAATTTATGCCTTGTTGGCCTAGACATCTTTTTTTTTTTTTTTTTTTTTTTTTTTTTCCTGAGATAGAGTCTCGCTCTGTCACCCAGGCTGGGGTGTAGTGGTGCAATCTCTGCTCATTGCAACCTTTGCCTCTCAGGCTCAAGCGATTCTCATGCCTCAGCCTCCCAAGTAGCTGGGATTACAGGCACATATCACCATGTCTGGCTAATTTTTGTATCTTTAGTAGAGATGGGGTTTTACTATGTTGGCCAGAATGGTCTCAAACTCCTGACCTCAGGTGATCCACCCGCCTCAGCCTCCCAAAGTGCTGGGATTATAGGCATGAGCCACTGGCACCTGGCCAGACATCTAAATTCCAGGGGGAGAAATGTTTCCACCAGGAGACAAACAATGATGCTATTGGATTAAAAGTGAAGATGGCCACCAGGCCACTCTGGGCTCCTTATGCTTCTGAGTCAACAGGCCAAGGAGGAAGTTACAATGCTGGTTGGGGTGATTGATCCAGACTGCCAAAGGGAAAGGTGACTGCTGTTCCACAACGGAGGTAAGGAAGAGTGTGTCTGGGATACAGGAGATTCCTTAGGAAATCTCTTAGTACTGCCATGTCCTGATTAAGGTTGATGGAAAATTACAACAACCCAATCAGGCATACCAACTAATAGACCAGACGCCCTAGGAATAACAACTGGAGTCACCCCATCAGGTAAAAACCAACTGAGGTGCTTGCTGAAAGCAAAGAGAATATAGAATGGGTAGTATTAAATAGAAGAAGGTAGTTATCAACATGAACTATAATCACATGACCAGTTACAGAATTAAGAACTGTAATTTTCATGAGAATTTCCTTTATTGTTATAAATATGCCTGTGTGTATATATGCATATATTAAGCAAATATCTGTTTTTTTAAATCTCTTATGCCCTTATATAATGTTAGATGTATTGATTTTACAACAATATTCAAGCATTGTTAGTTCTACATCATAGTATTTAAGTTACAGAATATCAAGAGAAGAATACACATCTCTCAAGGACTTTACTTTCTCTTTTGAGGGAGTGATAATTGTTTATTTTCAATCATACACAGGATAATTGCATCATGTTAGCTAGAATTATGATGTTATTGTCTTTATTTGGAGATTAAATGCGGTTTTATTATATGATAAACTAAGGAGATGTGTTTGAGTGCAAAGTTGGCAAGGGGTGGATATGTGATGGTTAATTTTATGTGTCAACTTGACTGGGTTAAGGGATGCTCAGGTAGCTGGCAAAATATTATTTTTGGGTCTATCTGTGAGAGTGTTTCCAGAAGAGATTATACACACACACACATACACACACACACACACACACGTATATGTATGTATATGTATATATATATAATATAATTATATATGTGATATAATTCTATGTATAGGCACCTATATAAACACATGCACATATATATCTCCTATTGATCCTGTTTTTCTGGAGAAGCCTAATACAATAACCTAGGGTCAAAGGATGCACATTGTTATTTCTATGACATTCTATTCATTAAAAGTAAGTTTCTGAGACATATTTTAGGTGAGGGGATTTAGATTCTACCTTTTGAAAAGAAGAATATCAAAGAATTTTTGTACATACTATAAGACCACCAGAGTTCACCCTCTGGCTACAAATTATTAACCTTCCTCTTGCATGCCAAATATATATATTCCCTTCAAAATTCCCCCCAAATCTTACTTATTACAGCTCAGACTCAAGTTCAAGGATTTGGGTATCTAAATCAAATCCTGCTTTAAGTGAAAGTCCTTCAATGTGGTTTCTTGAGTACAGCTCCTTCCTAACTGAAGACTTGTCAGCTAGAGAGAAATTGTCTGTATCATACACCTATATATAATGGTGAGACAAGCCTGAGATAACCTGTGTAAATACTTTCAAAAATGGGTAGAGCAAGGAGACACACAGGAATCACTGGTCCATAGCAATTGTGAAATCTAGCAGGACACATATTAGCATTTCTTTGATCAGGAGTCAAGGCCTGACAATAACTCTTCGTAACTCTTCGCTCTGTCCTCTAAGTTCTTCACCTGAGTCATTTCTTCTTTTCCATGGAATATAGCTTGTGTTTTTAGCAGAATGGTATTCTTAGCCTGCTCCTTACCTGTAGAAACTTTGAATTTCAAAGTCTTCTTTTTAAATTGTACAGTTCCTGCACCTTGCAGTTCAAGCAAACAATGTTTTTGTTAATAAAATTATCTTAAAAACTTTGTGAGTCTCCTGTGATTCCTGTTGGTATTCACTCTGTTAGAAAAAGCCACACACACAAATGTGGAATTAGCCCTTCTCTGTCTTGGGCTTCTACTGCATGTGGTGAGGAACAATACTTTTTAAGCTTCTCAGAGGTGTCACTGTTTGAATGATTGTCTGAGGTACACATTAGATATTTCCAAGCTCTTAACAAAAGGTTTACAGCTACACCCTCAACTGCTTCTTCTTACCATGTTTTGTTGACAGCAGTCTAGATTTGATATTTGTCCTGGAGCCATTTTTAACTTTAGCATCATTTTACTATCTAGGAAGTTTAGTATTTTTAAAAGTAGCAATTTTCATCTCTCTTATGCTTCATAGACCTTTTAGTTTGTATCTCTTCTTTTCCATCTTACTATAAACAACAAGTAAAAGCTATGTGATGCCTTCAGCAGTCTGTCTGGAAATGTTATTAGCTAGATCTGACAGTTCCTTGGGTACACTTTGTACTTCAACAACACTTTCACCAGTTGACCAACTGGGGCAGGTATCCAGGAAAAGTTGAGTGCTTGTTTACCTGGCCAGTGTCCTGGTCTCACAAGCACTAAGAAAGTATGCTTATCCATCAAAGAAGGGAAATGGCCAGTAAAAATGCATGAAATAAAGTGATTTCCATGGCTGGAGAAGTGGGTGAGGTGGGTATGGTTTCTGAGGTCAATACTTAAAATTCTCTGTAATACCAACTAGTTTAAACATTGTGCTTTACAATTTCCAAAGCACTTTCACATGCATTTCTATGTGACTGTGCAGTATTTCTTTTGAGACAGTCATTGTGGATTACTGAATAATTGGATATTTTGGTAGGTACTTGTTTGCATGAGTCAGAAGCAAAGTTAGAGCTGATTAACATTCTATGAAATATTCTCAATAAACGTGAACATTGGAAAACAGAAAAATTGAGCAATACGCATATACATTTAATAAATGATACCTATTTCAATTCAATACGTTGGTAATAGATTCAGTCATTCAGTGTTGTTTTCAAAGCTCTGACCTCTCACGGAGAAGGCGGCAGTATATACAGCTCTCTATAATGCAAAGCAAAATATCTTCATATACACAACAGAGAAACTAACTGAAGTTTTACTGAAGTTCACTTAAAACATGAAGGAGAAAACTCCAGAATTAAACTCATTTTCCCACCATTTTTTCTAGTTTTTCCCCAAGGTATTTGTTTAATGATTAATGGCGGAGGAGTGGGACGTTATACCCCATGCATGCTGAGGAAAAGAGCAATGCAGCTAAAATAAGCAGATGAACGAAAAGGTAAGAATCAGACCAGCCTGCAAAGCAGGCTACAGTTTCACGGGCAAAAAAAATCTAAAACATGAGGGGAAAAAAAAAAAAAAGATGAGTTTAAAGAATGTAACTAAACACAGGATATGATACAGCCTACTGTACAGTGATTACAAATGAGATGATAAATGGGAGAACTGCCCATTTATTTTTTCAATGACTGTTTTAATGCACTCTGGTCAAAATGTAGTGATAAATAAAACACAAAATCTAGGAATAAAAAAGGAAGGGACATAAATTATTCTTATTTCTAAACATTGTCATTAGTTTTTAAATTGAAATTATATACAAATCATTCATGTGGTGTTTACAATGTCAGGAAAAAAATATCTTCTCTGCATCTGCTACATCACGTTCAAGTCCACTGTGTTGACATCAGAGAAATAAGACTTTGCAATGGGTGAAATTCAAACTTTTAAATCTCTAGAAAAATTAAAATTCAGATTTTGAAGTTAATTTCTTTCATTTCATAAGATGGATTTTTTTGTGTTTTTTCACATAAATGTAAGACTTCTATGGAAAGAAAAATAGTGAACAAGAAACTAGATGGTGTTCGCCTTGCTTCTCATGTAACTAGTGCCCTGCGGTAATCTGGGTGAGCTACGTCTGCACAAACACATATTTCTCCCTGAAAACAGCAAGAAAATTAGCAAGAAAATTAAACATATCTTATTTCCTGACCTCTGCTCTGTGTTGATTTACTGAAAGAGAGGGGACTTTAAGAACATAAGATATGGCCCGGCGCGGTGGCTCATGCCTGTAATCCAGCACTTTGAGAGGCTGAGGCGGATGGATTACCTGGGGTCAGGAGTTCGAGATCAGTCTGGCCAACATGGTGAAACCCCGTCGCTACTAAAAATATAAAAATTAGCCTGGCGCGGTGGCAGGTGTTTGTAATCCCAGCTACTCGGGAGGCTGAGGCAGGAGAATCACTTGAACCCGGGGGGCAGAGGTTGCAGTGAGCCGAGATCGCACCACTGCACTCCAGCCTGAGCAACAGAGTGAGACTCCATCTCAAAAACAAACCAACAAACAAAACAAGATAAAAATATAGGATCCCTTTTTCTTCCCTTACAGGACTTCCCAGCGAGGGGAAAAGGAAACAAAGGGCACACTTGCCTTGGAAGCTGCCGACGGCTTCCCCTTCTCCATCCTGGGGGACTGTTTACTTCTCTTTGATAGAGCTGTTTCTCTGTGGATTAAGTCAACATTTTGTGCTCCATCTCAGTAGTTTCCTCGGGCAGCACAGAAAGATGCTGAGTTATTGTGCTCACTAAATCATGACGCTCACACCCTGGATATTCTGTGTGAAGGCAAGAGGCACCCTGGGAGCCAGTGCAGCAGTTAGCTAACTTCTTTGGGGGTAATCACCACTTTCCAGAAGAGAATGGAAGAGAAAACATCTAACAGCCACTGAGCCACCTGTGCTCCACCCCAACCTGCTGCTAGAGTGACATTTTTTGAGGACAACAGTCGGCCACACTCCACGGTCCTGCATCTGGGAATGGATCCGGGCGTCTAGGCTGCAAGAGCCTCTGAGCCTCAGCATCCTTGCCTCATACACCTGCGATGTGCGTTCTTCCACTGACAAAAACAGATGGCGGTGTTTCAAGCCATCACCTCCAGCGGAAAGGTAGATGTGAACGCAGATGAGAAAAAGAGCCTGGAGAAAACTGCAGGAGTGAGAGGAGCCATTTGCGCTCAAAGTGAAATATGAGTGAAAACAGGTTCACACTGGAAATGTTCTGCAGATCAGTTAGTATGAAGAAGCAATAATTATAGAAGATGTATTGCAAATATTTTCAGTGCAAAAAAAAAAAAAAAGAGAACGACAATACTGTTTCCTTTCTGAAACGTGTCACACTGAAAGCTACTACATATCAGGATCACCTCACTCAAACATAGACTCTCAGGATTCAACTATTTAATCTGGACTCGAGTTTTCCCCCAAAATTCTTTTCACCATCTAGCTGCACAGTACAGAGCACATGAAAACATTAAACCTACAATTACATTGATAAACCGACCTTCAGGAGGCATCCCCTATACCTTAGCTATGGAGATGAGAGTATTTTTTAATTTATTAGATTGTAAAAATCTAATAACTTACAGAATAGGAATCATGCTTAAAGTTTACTTCAATAGAAAAAGCAGAACATGGAATTGCTGGATTATATGTTAGCACCAGTGTACACATATGTCCAAACTCACCAAATTGTATACATTATGTGCAGTTTTTAATAGCAATTATACCTCCATAAAATCAGAGAAAAAAGAAAAAAGGCAGAATGTGAAGAAAAAGGGGGGAAATGAAATGACTTAAATATATTTCCTGTAAAAATTGCAGTATCTTATGACATAACCAAATATTTGCTGTGACTTAGTCTGAGGCTTTGAAATGGATAAAGGGCATGGTTAGTGCTATTCTGGTGCTAGGGTATGTTTCCTGTGAAAGGACCACCCTTCTCGGTGTGCTATCTTCCCCTGAAATGTGCTCCTGAAGTTAGATCACAGGACGAGTGGCCGTATATCAAAGTGAAGAGCGTAGTTAGTCTCCAAAATAAAAACCCTTGTAAATATCAACCAGATGATTGCTCCCAGAAAGTTCTTTCCAGGATACAGCGGCACAAGACAAAGTCGATGCAAATACCGAAGAGAGATTTGATAAGACGATGGCAGAGGACCTGAAAAGACCAGTTCCTGCTGAGGACTTTTTCTCCATTTATTCAAGAAGCACGTGTAGTTATGTTTGTAGCCAGAAATGAAGACGGTGAAGCACCCAAGCAACCTGTGAGCCCACAAATGTGTGTCTGCAATTGTAAGTATCGCACTGGAAAACTATGCCAAGATGGGCAGCATGAGGGGCTTGATTTCAGTAGATTAGTCCTGCAAGCACAGACTGCCCTCAAAAAGAGCAAAGAACTGAGGCTATACCTGGACTATGATAGATTGCTAGTAAATGATAGGAAATTCATAAATACATAGATACGGTCATGTACTGTGTAAGGATGCTTCAGTCAATGCTGAACCGTGTATAAGACAGCAATGTTTCAACCAGATTACAAAAACGTATCTTTTCTGTGTTTAGATATACAAATACTTACCATTGTGTTACAGTTGCCTACAGCATTTCTTAAGGTAACATGCCGTCCAGGTTTGTAACCTAGGAGCCATAGGCCATACCGTACAGCCAATGTGTGCAGTAGGCTATATCACCAGGTTTGCGTTAAGTCCTCTGTCATGTTCACAAAATGACTAAATCACCTAATGATGCATTTCTCAGAATGGGTCCCTGTCATTAAGTGATGCATGACTGTATTTTGCAAGTCATACACTCTCTGTTACTTTCACCACTCGTCATTTCATCTTAACAACACCAGAGGGAGAGGCGGAAGCCAAATTCACACCAACATAAATATCCACGCATCTTTTCTTACTCTCCCCACACAGTAGCCCCACGATAGATAAAACTGTTAAAACCATCCATGGTTGTTAACAACAACTATTCTACAATGGAACATGTTTTTGTTTTAATGGTCACATTGAGAGTGACTTCATCTCCTCCCCTCCCTTCCTCACTCTGATCCTTGAATGCCAAACCCATCACCCCCAGGACCAGTGCACATGCTGTTTCCTCTTGCACACGAGCACTCTCCAGGCATCTGCGAAACTCCCTCCTTCAGTTCCTCAGGTGCTGTACAAATCTCTCCTACTAGAGGCTTTTCCCAGTCACTCAGTAAAATCATACCCGCTCCTGCCCCTTGCGACACTTCCTCTTTCTCTTTACTTATTTTACTATTCTCCAAATATGTGTTACCACTTGACAGGCTATATATATTTTTGTTTGCTTGTTTGCTATTGTTCTTACCTCCTAAAATGCAAGCTCCATGAGGGATGTCCTTCCGTTCAGTGCTGGATTTCCAGTTCCTGGGCACTTTCTTCCACCTGGCAGATTCTCAGTAATTCTGTGCTGAATAATTGAATAAAGTATTTAATTCTAATGTAATTAAAACTCCACTAAACTTCATGTTTTCTATCCTCCTCCACAAACTAGGAATGTGGTCATCTTTCTAAAGCACAGTTAAGATCAGGTTTCTCAATCCCCTGCACTGGTAATGTCAAAAGCAAACAGGGACATGAGTAACTTAGGAGGCTCCCCTAGGAAGACAGAGTCTAAATTCCTTAACCTAATTTGCAAGACTTTTAATGAATTTTTAATGATCTGCCTTTTGGGTGTATCTCCAGATTGATTTCCCACTATTTAATTATCACGTGTTAAAAGCATGGATTTTGGAACTTAATTTATTAGGTTCAAGCATTGTCCTCATCACTTATTACCTGTGTGTTTATAAAATTTCTGCAGTTTTGTTTTCTCAGCGGTAAAATGAGGATGATAATAGTATCCATCTTGCAATTTGTGTTTTGAGAAACAAGTGTGTTAAAATATGTAAAGTACTTAAGGAAAAAAAAAAACCTACTAAATACATACCTAGACAGTGATCTAGCAGGTCAATTCCTAGGGATTTACCAAAGAGAAATGAAAATATCAGTTTACGAAGAGACTTGGACACATTTTCATAGCAGCTTTATCCATGATAGCCCCCAAATTGGAAAGAGCCCACATGTCCATGAATGGGAGAACAGATTTAAAAATCTGTAGTGATGCTGGCAAGGCTGTGGAGAAACAGGAACGCTTCTACACTGTTGCTAGGAATGTAAATTAGTTCAACTATTGTGCAAGACAATGTGGCGATTCCTCAAAGACCTAGAGGCAGAATACCATTTGACCCAGCAATCCCATTACTGGGTATATATCCAAAGGGATATAAATCTTCCTATCATAGAGATACATGCATGCGTATTTTCATTGTGGCACTCTTCACAATAGCCGAGACATTGAATCAGCCCAAATGCCCATCAATGATAGAATAGATAAAGTACTAAATAAATAATGTACTAAAATGTAGTACATATACACCATGGAATACTGTGCACCCATAGAAAGCAATGAGATCATGTTTCTTGCAGGGACATGGATGAAGCTGGAAGCCATTGTCCTCAGCAAACTAACACAAGAACAGAAAACCAAACAACACATGTTCTCACTTATAAGTGGGAGCTGAACAATGAGAACACGTGGACACAGGGAGGGGAACAACACACACTGGGGTCTGTTCAGGGTTGGAGGGAGGGAGAGCATCACGATAAATAGCTAATGCATGCTGGGCTTAATACCTAGGTGATGGGTTGATAGGTGCAGCAAACCACCATGGCACATGTTTACCTACGTAACAAACCTGCACGTTCTGCACATGTATCCTGGAACTTAAAATTAAATTAAATTAAATTTTTAAAATAATAATAAAAATAAAAATCTGTAGTATAGTCATACAATGGAATACTACTGAGCAATAAAAAGGAATGAACTATTGATACAGGCAACGACAGGGATGAATCTCAAAGACCTCATGCCCAGTGAAAGAAGCACCGCACAAAAGCAAACAGTGTATTGATAGAAGATTCTGGAGGAGAAAAAAATAATCATGAGAGGGGAAGAAAATCAGAGGAGTGCTTGCCCCTTAGAAAGTGGATTGAAGACTCACTGGGAAAGGCTTGAGGAACTTTCTAGGGTGGTGTTAAGTTTCTGTATCCTGGTAGAGCATTGGGTTAGAAAAGTGAGATTGTGCTGAAATTTAGAGAGTGTACACTTTCAATTTGTGCAATTCATTTCACATAAGTTTTACAGGAAAAGAATACAAGTAAATGCAAAATTTTAATTTGTGATAGGCATACTTCAATATTTAGTAGGAATTTTAATGATGTCTGCAATTTACTTTCAAATGCACTGAAAACAAATGATAATTAATTGCTGGATAGAAGGTTGGAAGAATGGATAGACATGAAAAAGTTTAGTTAAATGTTAATGGTAGCATGGAAGTGGTGAGTATATGGATTCTCACCTAAAAATTCCTTTAACTTTGCTGTATCTGAAAATTTTCATAATAAAAATTGGGAAAAATACAAAAGGAGTGTAGCAAAAATATTAATTTAGGTTATCATCATGTAAAATGATTCCACATTTACAATTGTCCATAAAAGTAAACCCGAGCCTCTTTCTTTTAGATCTTTGAGACTCAGTATTACATATTGCCTGACAATTATTGACGTATTTATCCTACACTAGCATTAACCATATTTTTCTTCATTGACTATTTTTATAGAACAAAAGTTAAATGAGCCCAGTGTTTTGCAATTAATTTTTATAGCATCATTGATTAGATTTCCCCAAATAATTTATTTCTCACTTCATACCCTAGAAGGTAATTCCATTTAATATTGTGGTGTAACATTTTAAACCAGACTGCCTCAGTGTGCCATTGAAAGATTTACGTAGGTCTGAAGCAAGAGCTATTTCTGCCTAATGATCTGTATGTAAAAGCAACAGAAATATAGAAGGTAGGAATAATCAATCTATAAAGTGTTATATATCTCCTAAGAGTTGTCTAAGTAATCAAAGATTTCCTGGTGTGGGTCATAATACATTGTAGTGACTCCAGTTAACTAAACACTTAAAATATATGTTTCTCTGGAATTTAACATCACCTCTGCACTGCTGGGATAGTAAACCATTTTGTGTGGCCCATTCAAATATACAACCTAATTATCTAATTCAGTCAGTAAATAAAATAAAGCTTTATTTTTATTTTTATTTTGCAGGCTGCAGGGCGCCAGCTAAACTCTCTGGGAAGTTGCAGGAGGCACAGATACAGCCTTAACCTTGAAGCGTCTTCCATCAGAGACATTTCAAGGTGGAGTGTGAAAACGAAGAGAAAGGCTCTGCTCTAACAGAACTTTCTGCCCAGCCATAACACAAAGATACCATGAAAAAAATAACAAAATACTGTCATAAGAAAATGTAACACAAATAAAGATACAGTACTCCAAAGTACCCAGGATGCCAATTATAACTTACCAATATAACTTCAGGTTGTTAATAAATACTTCATAGGTCTATAATTTCATAGTAATAGTTTAATATTGAATTTAGAGGAAAAAAGAAAAAATATATTTTTAAATCCTATACTCAGTAATGGCTAACATTTATTGACCCATTATTTTATTTTATAACATTTTATATAACTCATAAAACAATGCTTATATAAAAATTCACACAAAGTGACTAGAAAACATACAATTTCCAAAAATGTCCTCGGTTTTTGTTACATCCAGTTTTCCAAAAATGCACTCAAATTAATGGTAAAATGCAGACATTATGTGATATTTCATTCTTTGGTAAAACTATTCTTATTATTTTGTCTCCTCAAAAGATAAACTCTGACATCTTCTTTGTGTAGGAGCTGCTATTAACATCACCAGGAGAAAATTGTTAAAGCTGGATCTGGGAGAAGCAAGTATTTCCACATAGCAGTAATAGCTCCTTAGTCCCCACCCTCACTTCAGTACCTCCACCTGGTCCATCTACACTGCCAGGTGGGGTAAGAGCTCAATGACCTCCAAGCAGGAGGCTAGAGACCCCCTCTCCACTAAGCAAGTTGCAAACGTTTGGGGGAAAGCTGGGAATGGAGGATGTCTCTGCAGGAACCCAAGTCACCGTACTGTGGTGTGGTCAGGCCAGTGACTCTCACCATGTAGGCGGCCAACTGTTCACCACTGAGTAGATGCCAGTGGCTGGTGGATGGCTGCTGCTGGTATGATGTCCCCTCCCCATAAATTTAAACTTAAAAGACCATCTTTGATGGTCACAAGCTGTGTGACCTCTGCTCAGCCACCTTGTTCTGATCATTTCCCAAGTGAGAGCCATGACTCATATTTCAACCTCTATGATCTTTATATCCACCACCAAGGATCCTTCTGACTACCACCCTTGCATTATGAAAACTGGGCTAGAATTCCTCTTGATTCCAACTTAAAAGCTTCATATGCTGTCTATGACACATTTCTATGTACTAAATAAATAAACAGATTTCAAAACAATCTGTGCTATAGCATCGTGTAACCATCTAAGCCATAAAGTTCTATATTCAATAATTTAACAAAAATAGCTCAATTTTATCTTCAAAAATTTTCTGAATAGAGACACAAAGCAAATACATCTTTAAAACCTTTGGAAAAGAATCACATAAAAATAATTATAATCTATAATTCAGAGCTTTGTTTTTCACAAAGGTAATAAATTAAACATTCTCCTTTGAGATTTCTTTACTGTGCAAAATGAGACCGATTAGGTCAAACTGTTCTTTTTACCACTTTTTGACATGCTAGTCAGAGATATTAACATTTCCAAAGAGAAGTGGAAAATATACCAGAGTTTGAAGAAGAATTTGGGATAATTAACCTAAAAGTAGATGTTGATTATATTCTTTCCCCTTCCTTGATTATATTGTTTATCCTTCCCCAATTCCTATGAAATTTTCTCCTATAAAGCAATGGTGAGTTGAAAGAAAGGACAGCAATATGTATTCACAAATATTTTCTTTAAATTCAGTCTAATCATCCCACCAAAGAAAGAAATGGCAGGCTAGCACAAAACCAACATGCTCTCAGGAATGGGGCCTCCATGTGTTTCCTCTCCTCTCCTCTGCAACACGACTTCAGCCTCTGTACTAAGCATAAACCTGCCCTATTTCATCCTAGATCCTTCTGTGGTCACAGAGGAGTCAGAACTGGGTAGACTCTTCCTTTCGTGCCTGAATCCTCCTGACCCTTCCAAGTGTCTTTCTAATTTCAGTCCTTCAACATATTCTGCTCCTTTCTTCCTTCCTTTCTTCTGCTTGCTTGTTTGCTTTCTCTCTCTCTCCTTTCTCTCTCTTTCTTCTTTCCTTCCTTCCTTCCTTCCTCTTTCCTTCCTTCCTTTCTCTTTTTCTTTCCATCCTTCCTTCCTCTCTCTTTCCCTTCCTTCCTCTCTCTTTCCCTCCCTCCCTCCCTCTCTTTCTTTCTTCCCCTTCCTTCCTTCCTCCCTCCCTCCCTCTCTCTCTCTCTTCCCCTTCCTTCCTTCCTTCCTTCCTTCCTTCCTTCCTTCCTTTCTTTCTTTTCTTTTTTCTTTTCTTTCTTTCTGACGGAGTCTTGTTTTATCACCCAGGCTGGAGTGCAGTGGCATGATCTCAGCTCACTGCAACTTCCACCTTCTGGGCTCAGGCAATCCTCATGCCTCAGCCTCCCAAGTAGCTGGAATTACAGACACCCACTACCATGCCCGGCTAATTTTTGTATTTTTAGTAGAGACAGAGTTTACCATGTTGGCCAGACTGGTCTCAAACTCCTGGTCTCAAGTGATTTGCCTGCCTTGGCTTCCCAAAGTGCTGGGCTTACAGGCATGAGCCACCACGCTTGGCCCAATATAATCTATTTCTGCCAATTCAACATAATACACGAAATACACTTATGGACACACACACACACACACACACACACACACACACACGCCCATTACAACGTATCTTTCCAAGGCATATTATTTAAAATATTTTTTTCTCCTATTTTAATGCCAAAAATATGTTTTCTTCTCCTTTGATCCTAGGTAGCCAATTCCCTTCATAGAACTGTGCTGTTGAAAGTAGTATTTGTTGAATAGTACTCATGTTCTATAATGAGTTTAAATAATGATGGTCATTGACCATTGTTTTAGAGGTAGACCCTTACATTAAATGCGTGTTAGTCCACATGGCTTGCTTCCTTTTTTCTTTTGAGACAGGGTCTTGCTCTGTTGCCCAGGCTGGAGTGCAGTGGCACGATCATAGCTTACTGTAACCTCAACTTCCCACGCTCAAGCGAGTCTCTCATCTCAGCCTCCCAAGTAGCATGGGACTTTGCCATGCTTATTAACCCATTTCCTAGGTATTAAGTCCTGCATGCATTAGCTATCTGTCCTGATGCTCTCCCTCCCCTCACTCCCCGCCCCGGCAGGCCCCAGTGTGTGATATTTCCCTGCCAGAAATAAAGATTTAAAGAAATGTCTATGAAGAAATACTAGGTAGCCATTTAAAATAAAGATGTAGACCTGGTGCAGTGTGGCTCACCCCCCTGTAAACCCAGCACTTTGGGAGGCCAAGGCAGGTGAATCACTTCAGGTCAGCAGTTCAAGACCAGACTAGCCAACATGGTGAAAGCCCATTTCTACTGAAAATATGAAAAAAAAAAATTAGCCAGGCATGGTTGTGCATGCCTGTGTTCCAGCTACTCAGGAGGCTGAGGCTGAGACTGGTGAATTGCTTGAACCCAGAAGGCAGAGGTTGCAGGCAGCCAATATCATGCCACTGCACTCCCACCAGGGCGATGGAGCCAAACTCCATCTCAAAAATAAATAAATAAATACATAAATAAAAGTTAATGTAAAATAAAGACAGATAAATATTAGCTGGCGTGGAAAGACATCTATACTATGTTGTTCAGCCAAAGGAACAGGCTAAACATAACATAATCTCAACTTTTATTAACTTAAATATAGGATTGTAAATGCATGGGAAAAGGGTCAGAAAAGAAACACCCCAAAATGTCAACATCACTTATATCTGACTCGTGAGGCAACAGGAGATATAACTTTTCTGTTTAAAAAATTCTAAAATAGTTTCTTCAGAGAACACAAGTTATTTTTATAGAGTCAAGATATCCTTTAATTGGAAAAATGTTTCACAGAAATTATTGATTTTCTGCCCCATTATCTCCCCCAGCCCCACCCTGTGCAGAAGGATTAGCGAGTTCACATGGTCACTCACATTTCGTGACCCGTCACGTCACGGGTGAGGCTGCTGTGTGTGCAGACATCACGCTTATAAATACGTGTCCTTTTTCCTTCTTCTTGCTTCTGTTCGACCAGGGATGCTTCCCAAGCCTCAGGTCTCCCTGCGCGCTCCCTATGCTGTTTCTGCTGCCTGGACCCTTTCATCCTCTCCACCCTCATGGTAGGTCAGCCTGAAACAGAGCCAGGAGACCCCAAAACTGAGTTTGGGCTCAGTGTAGTGAAGAGGATATTTGTGGCTTTAGGTCAGGCACCATTCTCCAGCCATGCTTGCTAAAGTGCTCTGCAGATTTTGCGTACAAGTACAGCTAATAATCGAATGGTATACCCAATTTATTTCTCTCCCATTGTCTCCTTATGTCTGTAACTCCCTCAGGAGTCTCCTAAGGAGAAGTCATGAGGATTTGAGGTAGAACCAGGCATTCATCAACCCCCTAAGCAAATACCACTGAATAACACTAGGATTTTGCCCCTGCCAGGGCTGGCTTCATGAGCCCTTGATCTGGGTTGTCACAAAGAGTTTCCACCTTTAGAAGGGCTCTGGGCTTGGTTCTGCTGTTGCTATCTTGAAATCCTTAAAATTTTTTGAGCAAATGGCACTGGGCCCCACAAATTATGTAGCTGGTTCTAACCCTCGCCCCAAACACTGAATTTCTTTAAAATAAAAGTGACAAAGTCAAAATTTACATATCGGGGAAAAGAACATAGGAACATTCCTTTCTTTTTGGATTACCAAGTAGTACAAATAATAGTGAGAAGAACAACTCTCTTTCCTTCCTAGAAAACCACCTGAGTCCTTACCTTTTGAACCTGACTATAGATTTGCATTTGAGAATCATTTTCAGAGAGGTGAAGTAAAAGCTCTAACTGGTCTGCACTGTTATCGAAAGAATGGAATAGAAGTTCCTAAAAAATGAAAAATTGTTGATAATCCATGATCTCAAGATTCCAGTTTTGTAAATATTTTTACTTAGACAGAGTGACGAGTGTTTGGGGGTTCTAAACTCATGCCAGGATTAAATTCACATTGTAAATAGGAGAGCAAAGCTTGTCTGATGAAGCCAATGAAGTGTTCTTGGATTTTAAACAGTCATTGATTGGCCAAGAGGTCAGCTAGTAAATCAAATTGTGACACCGTCGAATGCTACCACCATCGATTTTTTTCATGCCATTTCAGAGAAAAATAATATCACTCATCCTTCCCCAGAATTTAGTTCAGAGGTTTATGGTCATGGCCTTTCTAATCAATGTCAAATTTCCACTGGGACAAGGTTAAAAAAGCTGTCTTAATTGAAACAATAACTGGAGATCAGAATAAAATGTTTTTCTATCCACAGTCAGCATTCAGTTCTGTTTGCCTCTTTTAGTCCATTTCCCTGCCAACAAATTTATGTTAAATGCATGTAATATTCCAATCTGTTAAAAAGATTTGATATAAAGTGAAAGAATAGTGTATTATGAATAACTCTGTTGTTGACAAGCTCTAGGGACGTACTGTTCTTGTTTTAATTCTATTAAAATGGATATGGGTCCCAAATGCTAGACTCTTTCTTATATGTTTACAGCAAAATGGGTCAAAGGACCATTAATTCAGGTCCAGAACTGTCATATCTGGTCCTAGGTTCCGTACAACTAATGAGACTTCACTGGTATTTGCTCACACGGCCTGCCCAGCCCTTAGCATTCACAATTTCCATTGACAAGGTTATTGGATTCAAAATGAATGTTTACATTGAAAGGGGAAACAAGTGTCAAATATGAAGCTCAAATAAATACTCCAAGCTGGAGAAGCTTATCATGGCTTAAACCGTCTACTGTTTATTCCCCCTAATGAAAAGCAAAGACAATAGGAGACATGGGGATAAGTGTAATGAAGAGAAACAATACCAGGATTCTTAGAGGTTAATCCAGGCACAACAGAGTTAATCTGGAAGAGGGTAGGGGAGGTTTTAGGCTAAAGACTCAGACAAAAACTTGTTACTTTTGATCCAGTTGTACCCAATGAATGGCTCTATTTGCAAAGAAGATTTTGGATTTTCAAACCAGTGGGACAAAAGTTACATCCTTGATTTTTCTTGTTAAACACACTTGTGCTTGTTTCCAGAATAAATGATGTCACAGATCTTCATTTTCCTCTCAAACAACAAAACAAAAGGAGCATAACAATACAGATACTTAAGAAAGCACAGAATTTGTCCTAAGACTGAAAAGTCCCTGAGAGCCAAAATGTATTTTCAACAGATGCTACAATAATTACCTTATGAAGCAGAGAAGAAATGCTATTTTATTTTAATATCCCAAAAGTTAAAAGATGAAAACAACACAGTGGATTCATCATCACAGGTAAATATAGTGCTTGGAAATATTAATTTGTTTTAAAATTGTATATTCTGCATTATTATAACTGAAATATAAAGTCAGATCAATGAGGTTATAGGAAAATGATTAAATGTAAGTGTACGGCTTTGCTTTGCATATTTGCAAAATCTCTGCCTTGCAAAGCTAAATGTACAAACTTTCAAAATATGAGTTAATTAAATTCACTTAGGATTTTCCTAAGGTAAGAAACCAAACATAACCTGGGGCGGGGAGGCAGGATATTAAAATCAAATTAATATTTCTGAGAACTAACCATGTTATTTGAATTCAATAGCATAACTTCAAACATATCACTGAGCACACCCTTATATGAAAATCCTCATGGATTAAATCTGAGCCTCTATCACATAAATCATAAATTATGCCATGCATTACATCTGAATGAATGGAAAAATCCCAAAACAAAATAACTAAGACCAAATAAAAGTAATATCACAGCCTTTTGGTGAATAGGTAGGTATGAAAGGGGAGAGAATGTTACTGCCAAAATGTTAAACCAGAATTGTCTTAAACACAGCAAAGTGTTTTTATGTGATTTTTCATATTTCTAAAAGACAGATTTTATTTCTAATGGCAACTTTTTAATTTTCCTTTTCTAATTTGAAATGTTAATATGAAAATGTATTATATGGAATATGAAAACAACCTTCTTACAAAAGATTATTAAATGTATCTGCCAGTTAAAAAAGCCTATCTTAATCTAAAAAGGTAACATAAAAATTATAATAAACCTTAAGTGTTATTTTGTATCTATCATTGTTATTCCTATTGTTTAAAAAACGAGTTTGAAAGCAAACAGGTGCATTTGGAAAGGAAATATGTTTATAAGAGATTCCTCTTGAATCCTATTAGTGAAGTCATATTTGATCTTATTATTTAAATTATTGTCATGTTCTAGGGTGTCATCTTTATACCAAGTAAGTTGAAATAAACACAATTTATAAAGCAATAGTTAAAAATACATTTCTCATAGATATGTTTTGTTTTATGCTTAGCTGTTATTGGGTGGTTCTGTTTTTAAAAGTAATTTGTAGTATCATATGCTCAATTTTCTCAGATTATTCAAAAGTTTCTTGGCAACAACATTCTTAAAATAAACAAATGGATTAATATGTAAAAATAAATGTTTAGATAATGTACTTAGAAGAGCTTGCCCACTGGAATATGAATAAGACCCTCAACAACTGACATTATTTCATCCAAAGAACAAAGAGAAACCAGGAAGTTGTCTGAATTTACAAGAAAAACATGTTTGCTTGTTTTTGTGTCTGTCTCCCTGCAGAGGACAGAACAAAGGTCAACGGACTTAGGTCAATGTAAGTCAAGACTTTCAGAATTATAGCTATACAACCATCAAAATGGCTGTGTTGAGGCATGGTGAGCTTCACATCACTGCAATTATTTAAGAGAAAATGGATAAACTAGATAAATTGCCTTTCTGCTAAAAGGAAAGTCTTTATGAGTTGGAAGTTGAACTAAATGACCCCAAAGGTCTCTCAGTATATTACATTCAACAAACATTATGAGTAAGCCAAAGGGGTATCATTTCAGATGTGTATACACACATTTACTCAGAATTCATGTAACTTGAGGAACCATGCTCAGATTCAGCTGCTTTTGGAAAAAAAATCGTGAGACCCATCCAGGCTAATACTAGAGGTAACTAAGTAAACATCATCTTGTAAAATGTGACATTCTGAATGTCCCTGAAAACGTTTAATCCTTTTTCCCTTCAATCATCTCTTCCTCAGCTTACAGCACGTGGGTGTAACTCAACTAATATCTCTTGTGGTGCTTCCCCACCCACCAGTGTTTGTGGAATGCCTTCTCCACCCACCAGTGTTTGTGGAATGCATATACATGATTGGATTGCTTGGGCACATCCTGTTTCCCCAAGAATTCTGGAAAAGGTGAAGGGCAGAGAGTAGGTGAAGGGAATGGGGGAAGGGGAAGCAAAACAAACAGGTCCTGTGGAGGGAAATAAACCCCTGAGATTTTCACAGGAAAAGGAACATGCTTTAATTTGGCTTTAATACAACTAATATTCCCTCTGAGAAGCCTTTCCTTTCCCCCAGTTCTGATTGGGGACCCTGTCACGTGGTCTCCAGCCTCCTGGACTTCTTCCTCTCCTATCACCTTTGTCTCTTCTCCTATCACCTTTGTCTCTTTGCTGGAAGTGACTGTCTGAGCATCTGTATTCCCTATGGAAGGTAAGATCAGTGAGCCGGGGGCTGTTTCCTGTTACAGAGCAAACATGCATCAAATGCTCACCGGGTATCCTGCATATGGTGTCTCAATGTCACATCAACTCTCTGAGGCAGCTGCTAGTTATGATGCCTCGGAGACACCTTAATACTGTGGTTAGGAGCAGGGACTTCAGAGCCAGAGGGCCTGGATTGTAACCCTTAGGCAAGGCAATTACTTCATCATGCCTCCATTTTGCTGTCTGTAAATGGGTCTAAAAATGGTGCTTACTTCAAAGAGTTAATGCGTACTAAATAATTTAATAGGTATGTGGCACTTTGAGCAGTGCCAGGCACAGAATAGATGGTACAGAAATGTTAGCTGGTATTACCTTCCATTTTGCTGATAAGTAAACTGTGGCTTAGGGAAACCAAGTCACAGGTGGTGAATGGAGAATTTATCTTACTCTTACAGGCTATATCTACAACACTGCCTTAAACATAAAGTATAAAAATGTTCTTTATTCCAGAAACAGAGAACAACCATAGGTAATCAGTAAGTGTTATTAGAGGCAAGGAATGGTAGAAACACTTCTCCCTCAGTACAACCGCCAAGGCAAGCTGGCCAGGGAGGGACAGGTGGAAGCAATGCTGGAGGACGGCAATGTGGCAGGGCAGGGATCCACAGACCCCAGGTGTCATGACTTTGAGAAGCTTGTCTCACTTGGAAGCAGCCTGTGAGACTTTGATGGTAGGCATTAATTCCTAGCATCTGACTACTGTTTCGAATGTTAGTTTTTTCTTTCCTAAGCATAATCATTACGCTCTTTTGATTTAAAGCTCCGTCTCCAAAAGAAACAATTGCACATATGTATCAGTTAGTCAGCTGTGACACAGGAATCCTCGGGGATTTGTCATTACCCAAGGCTTTCTGTCATTTCAGATGAATTTTCCACCATGTTAGATGCCAGGGGTAGGCAACAGGTTCAATAAACATACATTTACTCAACAAATGTTTAATTGAGCAACTGCTATAGATCAGACACAATATTAGGTGTAGGCATTTATGATGCAAAGGTAGGCAAGACAAGTTACTTTTTAACTAAAATCTTTCTTTAATGGTTGGTGCAGGGGAGTGATTAATTACTTAAGGATAGAGAATATATCTAGATTCTCACCTTGTGCCATACATTAAAATTAAATTTCAGATGACTAAAATAATTAAGTGTAGAAAAAAACTAATGTAAACTATAAATGAATGATTTGACTTATTGGTGGAGTAGATCTTTCCAAACCAATAAGCTCAGAAAAAAAAATTGAACATCATACAATGAGATTAACTCAAAATTGATATGTGTGTGAATCAAAATATCAAGATAATAACAAACCAGGAAAATATTTACAATAAATATGAAAAAGTCAGCAATCTGGAATCTGTCTTGCTGCTCTACACCGCACAGAGGCGTCTGGGAAGCCCAGCGTGTGGTCAGTTTATAACCAATCCCGCCACTGACTGCTTTACTCCAGGGTCTGGATTAATGCTGAAGTGTTCTGATGTGTGCTTAAGTTCTAATACTGGTTTTAGACTTTTCCCCCAAATCCCTACTGCTTGGTATTGGTTTTTATACCCAGTGGAATTCTTACAATGCTCCTTCCCCAGCCTGGACCCTATCACATACCTGCAGAGAACAGCATAAACTGGTCAGTCCAACACAAACATTTGGTGGGTCACCTAGAACCATCTCTGAATTAGGGCTGACTTGGTCCCACTTTCTTGGTGACAGCAGAAGTTATGTGATTGACACTCTCCTTTGGGAATGAGCTCTGCCAGTTTTCTATCCATCCCCAGATTCTTCCCCACCGGCCTCCTGCTAAGATGCAACGAGGTCTCAGAACCTAGCCTATCTGGGAAATGACAAAAGAAAGAAATCACCTATGTTTATTTTATGTTAAACAAAAAAAAAAAATTAATTTTTTCTTTCTCAACTCACAGGGTTGTCCTAGATTTCAATTATAAAATGTGGAGTATTCAAAGGACATGAGAAACACGTGGAGTAGAAACAGGAGTTTGATATCGCCTGGTAAAGGGTAGGCATTAGGCATGTGAACACCTGCACTCAGCATTTATAAAGTGCTTACAAAAACTAGGCAGTGAGCATCATGTGACTTGGACCTCTTAGTACATTATAAAAACTTTCCTTCCTCACAATGTGATAATATTTGCTATTTTTAAAGTTGCACTGTCTTTTAAAAGTTGCCATATTAAAGAAGAAAAAAATTAGGTGTTTGTTTCCCGTTGTGTACATTGCATTCCCTCCCGAAATTCATGTCAAATCAGAAAGTTGGGAGGCTAACTGAAGTGGAAACAGGAAATAACACCAATACACTTCTAACCCACAGGTTTCCCAGCCCCATTAAAATTCAACATGTGGAGGAGGTGCTGGAGGGAACTAACAAGAGCGTCCTGTAACCCAGGAGGCCAAAGATCAGCCTCCTCCATTGATGGAACTTCCATTAAATGATGTTTATTTGTACCTAGGGTGAGGTTACTAATGGAAAGGCCTGCAGCCTGCAGTATTCAGTGTCATTTTGCAAATTTGTCAATGAATTACAAGATACATAACATCATCCTGAGTTGAGGCTGGGGGATTTTGTTACGTCTGAGGGTATGAATTTTTTTTTTTTTTTTGAAGGGCAGGATGTGAGAAGGATTGTTTTGAATATATTATTGAAACTCCAGTTCAATCGCGAGAAAAACATTAGACAATTGTTAATACAGAGACATCCTAAAAAATACTTAGCCAGTCCTCCTCAAGCTGTCAAGGGGATCAAAACAAGGAAAGTCTGAGAAACTGTCACAGCCAAGAAGAGTCCAGGGAGACGTGATGGCCAAATGTAATGTAGGATCCTGGATGAGATTCCAAAACAGAGAAAGGACATTAGGTGACAGCTAAGGAAATCTAAAGAGACTATGGAGTTTTGATTAAAACAATATATCAATATTGGTTCATTAATTGTAACAAATGTACCATGTTAATGTAAAGTGTTAGTAATAGGGAAAAATGTGAGAGGCTGAATGGGAACTCTCTATACTATCTTCTCAATTTTTTGGTATATCTACAGGTGCTCTGAAAAATACTCTTTACAAATTTAAAAAAGTATTATTGAGATTAAAGTCTGTTACTAAATCTTAAGCAAGATGAAGATAACTTCGACTGATACGTGATAGTCACTATCCTTTTCAATATATTTTTTCTTTTTGTTGAGCAAAAAGAAATGTGACAACTTATATTCACATTTTTCTTTTTTATATTTACAGTCTTACGTATTTTATTCATAATTTTTTTCTTATTTTAAGAGTAATGATTTACCATTGAGGAAAATTAAGAATATACAGGTAAAAAAGGAGAAAATTAAAATCCCGTAAACACACACAAGTCAGATAGATTGAGTAGAGAAAGGGAATCTCATCTGTTTGAATACCTGAGTTTATCTTAAGAATATACAACAAACACATAGTTTATACAAATGTAATTTATAATGGCTGCATGCACTTCATTATATAATGGGCCATTCTTATTTGGCCAGGGTCTCATTTCGAGATATTAGAGTTCTTTATAATTTTTAAATTTTTTTCTAAACCCCACTCAGCTGAGCATTCTGTTCATTGTTGCATATATCTGTAATTATTTCCTTAGCATAAATACCTAGAAATGGGACTTCAGGATCAAAAGCTATGAATAATTTTAAGCTGCTTGTTAATGTTGCAAATCACCTTCCCAAATTGGTGCCATTGTATACTCCAATAAACTGCAAGTTCCCTTCATTAATCAAATCAGCCATACAACAAAAATACTTAAAGAGACCTTTCTGTGTATCATGTTCTTGTCATAAAAAACTCAAAATATAAAATAGACTACAAAATAACTTTCAAAAGGAACTCCTACAATCTTAAAATTACAGCATTTTGCACTAAAAAAATTGGTTTCTTTCCCTTGTTGCTCTGTTATGAAATGTAAATTAACATTATTAAATATGAAATATATTAAATAATGAAGGAACAGACATTTGATGAAAGCTATACGTATTTTTTCCACTTCCCCCAATAACTAGGCTTTAATTAAAATCCATTTACAAGCATGTTTATTTTGATAAATTGGTAAATTGAAAATTGATCAATTGAACTCATTGTGTTTTATGTAAAACAGTAAATATAACGTAATTATTGTAGAAGGAATTACTTTCAGCCAACAGAAGGAAGTGGGGAAGAAATGTTACTTCATTCTCTGTAAACTGGCTTCCCTGGCTTTGACCCCCACCCCAGGGCACCAGCATTTTGGGGAATGCAATGTTAGATATTACTGTGTTATCCTCTGTCCCCAGGGCTTGTGGAGATCTTTCCAGGCCCCATGTGGTCCTTGCAGGTCTAGAGGCTCAGCCGCCTCCGCATAGCCAGGGCGCAGGTTCCTGCAGGTCAAGGACCAAAGACCTCCTACTCCTAACTCTGGGAACAGCTCTTTCCTTCAGCTGGGCTCTAGGCCTGCTCTCCAAAGCCCACCAGGTGTGATCAGGGCAGTCTCATTCTGCAAATACGTACACTTCTGCAAATGAAAACCAGAGCTTGGAGGCGAAGCAGCTTCTGTTTTCTAGCTCTGAACAACTTCCTCAGGCAAAAGCTCCCAAAGCAATGGCTGCCTGCTGGAATCCTGAGTAGGGAAAACCATACATGAAAAAGAAGACACAAAATAGAGTTCAAGCCTGCCTCCCTACCCCGCCTCCACTCCCCATACACGGAAGTGCTTGCTTGTCCTTAGTGTAGACAATGTTATCAGCTCTCCTAATTGAGGAATTAGCAGATTAGGGGGAAAAGAAGTCTTAGAACAATTTAAATACAAGGAAGCTGTGTAGACAGCATGCTGGACTTGGAGTCAATTGAGTTCACAAAGTTTTATGTCAGGATCTTCACATTCCATTATGGTTGTGCTCAGGCTTTGCTGCAGACACAGTTTTAAGGCAAGGAGGTCTGCTGTGCTTTCACCTTTCTAGAGTGTCACCACGCACCTGACCTACCTCCTGGCCTTAGCTATGCAAGCTGCTCGTATTTGTGCCCTCTGTTAGCTCCGGAAGAGTATCCTGGACAGACATTGTTCCATCATGAGTGTGACGTTACTTTCTTTACTTGAAAGGTGGCAATTAACACTTGCAGAGCTGTGCTGAGGGTGGGAAATACAGTTTTGAGGGTTTCTGGAGTAATTAGTTCACTGGGAAAGCATACTTTTCTACATAAAAGGGTTCTACCCTCCCCCCACCTCACACTTAAACCGAATCCCCTTCCCCTCCCACATCCAGCCCTCTTTTGGAGCCAGAATTATCTCACCATCTCTAGACTGTGTGTGCACGTGTTTCTGTGTCTATGAGTGTGCTCAGTTTGGTTCTGTCATAGTTGTGTCCACACTCATCTTCTTTATCAGACTGGACTCTTCCAAAGCCATGCCTTCCTCTAATATTCACTCTTTCATTCAAATGATGTCATTTTTCCTGCTGTAAGGGAGAGCGTAGGTAAGAAAGTGAACTAGACACAGGCAGCAAATATAGGCCATAGCAGGCACATAAATACATGCAGAGGATACTGATCCTCAAATCCCAAAACATAGCACAGTGCTTGGCACATACTGAATTCTGTTTGCTGAGCTAAGTTAAATAGTGGTTGTGTCTAAAATTGAATTTGGATTCTGATTCTTATCCACATCCTGCTCGTCATACACTAGGCAGCCCTTGCCCTAATATGTCAGTTTATTAACATTGTAAACAGATGATTTAGTGTAAAAAATGAACTTTATCCTAAAAAATGATACTGTACTAAAGGCATGTGACCAAGCTTTTCTTTTCTTTTCCCTTTCCTTTCTCCTCCCTCCCTGCCTCCCTTCCTCCCTCCCTCCTTCCCTCCCTCCCTCCCTCTCTCTCTCTCTCTTTCTTTCTTTCACTATGTCACCTAGGCTGGAGTGCCATTCTCCTGCCTCAGCCTCCTGAGTAGTTGGGATTACAGGCGGCTGCCATGATGCCCAGATAATTTTTGTATTTTTAGTAGAGATAGGGTTTCATCATGTTGTCCAGGCTAGTCTTGAACTCCTGACCTCAAGTGATCTGCTTGCCTCAGCCTCCCAAAGTGTTGGGATTCCAGGCTTGAGCCACCATGCCTGGCCTCTTTCTTTATTTTTATTTATTTATTTTTTTTTTGAGACGGAGTCTGGCGCTGTCACCCAGGCTGGAGTGCAGTGGCCGGATCTCAGCTCACTGCAAGCTCCGCCTCCCGGGTTCACGCCATTCTCCTGCCTCCGCCTCCCAAGTAGCTGGGACTACAGGCGTCCGCCACCTCGGCCGGCTAGTTTTTTGTATTTTTTAGTAGAGACGGGGTTTCACCATGTTAACCAGGATGGTCTCGATCTCCTGACCTCGTGATCCGCCCGTCTCGGCCTCCCAAAGTGCTGGGATTACAGGCTTGAGCCACCGCGCCCGGCCTCTTTATTTTCTATATGAGAAATTGCTCTCATGCTCCAAACAATAATTATGAGATAATAGTAGTAAAAGGAGATAATGACTGTAAAGAGATTATCTAGAAGTTAAATCTTATTTTGTGGGTGGGAACACGGAGCCTGGATAAATGAGAAGGGCCGATGATGTAAAACATCGATGTTGTCACCTCTGTGCAACTATCATGAAGGAAATGCATCTGTCTCAAGTTCTTGGATAGTTTATGTATACCTTCATCATCTCAGCAATTACTATGTACAGATTACAAGATTTTCATATTCTGTCTTGAAGTGTATTTAGGTTACTTTAATCTCACATTCATATCCCTTCCAAGACTGTAGAGATTTTGGTGCAGGGACTTAAACTTTTACATCTCTTATATTAGTAACTTCATTGAATGTTATATGAATTAATGCAGTGAATGAATACCTTTGATCCAGATTGAGTGCTACTTCTATTTGAATTTCTTAGCTATTCTCAATTTTCTTCACTTTGATCCTATTCACCAAATTTAAGAAAACCTATCAGCTAGATCCCTTTTACTGTCAAGAATTAAAAAATTTTTTTTTTGGACCTCAACAGAATTTTGTTAGCAAATATCTGAGCAAGGACCTATCGCATGTAAATTTAGCAAATACATATGGATGCCTATAAACAACTTGTTTTTATTTTATAAATCAAAGCACTAAATATTTTATTATTTTGTTCTTACACCATAAACAGAATCATTAACTTGACATATTTCAAAGAAAAGCATGTGAGATTGTGTAAGTAATCACTATAGAGTTGCTGAAAACTAATCATAAACACTCTTCATTTATAAAAATGGACCCTGCAATATTTTGGGAAAGTTACCTCTTCATTTTGTCAGAAACAGAAATGATTTCAAACACTTCAAAGACATCTTAAAGGGAAAAGTTTTAAGAAATCACAAATGACCATTCATAAAACAGAGTCATTGTGTCCCGATGAGAAGCCAATCATGTTTGGACAAATTTAGGAGATGACACGCTAGACCTAGCAACACCCTGAAGATCTTTTCACACATCATTTGGGACTTTTTTTTTCTTTTATTTTTGATGGATGGATGAGCAAACTTAAGGAGTTAATGGGCAGATAAAAGTTGAAATGGGAAAGGACAGTAATGGTCAGGCCAGTTAAAAGCTCTTTCCGACACCAACTCCCAGCCCTGCCTCCCCAGTCGATCCCCCTGTGAACTTTTTGTGTTTCATTCATTTTGCTGGAATTGGAAATGGAGAGGCCAAGAAAAGGCCATATCCTGCTTCATTGACTAAAGCTATCCTGTAAGCGAGTTTAATGGGTTAGAAGTTAACACCAGTGACAGTTGTAAGAAAAGTTACCAAGTGTTTCCAGGGCCTGAAGAGACTCCCTGCGGCTCAGACTTCTTTGCGCTTCCTTCCACTCTCCTTTTCTCTTATCTGTGGAAGCGTCCATGACAAACAGGGGGCATCTGTTAGGAAACAAAGCGGGGGGCTGCTAGAAGTGAGCAAATCCCCCCAACCGCAGGGCCTGGCAAAGAACGCGCTCCGATTACAGCCGATTCAGCAGTGGTGATCAGGTGAACAGATAAGTACAAGCAAAGAGAAATCAAGTTTCCCTCAAATTTACAAACCATTGTTTCCCTTTATTTGTCCTCTAAGAGAGGGCCATCGTTCTCCGTGAGACGTGAGCCCTCTCAGTTACGCTCACTTTCTCTGTGTGGCTTTTATTGTGACCGTTTCTGAACATCGTATTTTCACATGGTTCCTCTCCAAGTACCTTCCAAAGCCCGGGAAGATAGTGACACAGAAGAGTGCAATTCATCCTGCCAGCTGAGCACGAGAAACAGCTTTTTCCAACACTTCCTCCAAGCATCTGCTTTGTGATATATATTTTCTGACCCCTTTGTTCAAGTGTTGTATACAAGAGAAACACGCACAGTTGGTAAGTCCACAGCTCACTGAATTTTCACAAGCTCTCGTGTAACCAACATTCAGCCCAGGAGACTTGTGCGTTTGATTCCTAGGGCTGCTGACACAGAATCTCACCAACTGGGGGGCTACAAACAGGAATTTATTGTCTCACAGTTCTGAGGCCAGAAGTTTGAAGTCAAGGTGTTGGCTGGACTGGTTCCTTCTGGTGGACATGGCGGAGAATCTGTCCTGTGCCTCTCTCCGAGCTCTGGTGATGGCTGGCAGTGCACGCTGTTCCTTGTCTCATTGATGCATATCCGCATCTCGGCCTCCAGCTTCACTTGGCCTTCTTTCTGTGTGTCTGCGTCTCTGGGTATCCTCTCCACTGATCATATCGAATTAAACTTGATGATATCTGCCAAGATCCCATGTCCAAATGAGATCACATTTTCAGGTTCTGGGGATCAGACTTCAACATATTTTTGGCAGGGGAAAGGAGGTGGAACACAATTCAATTCATAATAATGACTATTCCAGATACTCCCCCATCCTCCCTTCCAGTAAACACCCCCACCCCTAAGGGCAGCCGCTTCTGACTTCTGATAGCATACATTTCTTTTCTTTTAAGTTTATTTAAATCATGCATATTGAGTCTTTGTGCTGTAATGTGATCTTTAAGGATGGCTTTCCAAACTTTAGGAGTCACTCAGGTTCCCTGAATGGGTCTCACCATTGACATTCCTGAATAGCAATCTACTACATAAACAGCAGATAGTTTTAAAAGTCAAATAATCTATCATAAAATCCCTTATTTCAAAAGAGAAGAAAGCAAAGTTTCCTTACCGCAATACAGCAATCATTCTATGGAAGTGGTAAAACTTTAAATGAATGCATCAGATACATTCATGTCAACCTCCTGACATGCATAGCATCAGGCTGTGGACAAGAAATGTAACCGTCTGTATTTCTCAACAATGCATCCACTTTCTTATTTTAAGCCATTACTCCATGAGGACAGGAGAACCTTAATCTCAGTCAATTTTGTGTTTCTTTCACCTTTTCTTGGGAATTGTGTCTTAGCGTGGAAAGGGGACCCCAGAGAGGGTTTGTGGCTCTCTCAGGTCACCTGGCTTTGCAGGTGTCTGCCGGGATGTCTATGGGCCTCTGTGATTTTAGGCTGGCGATAGACCTGTGTGCCGTGAAATGATGCTAGTTTCTGTCCGTTGGCCTCTCAGGTCTTGTAGCTCTACTTCTGAAGACCCCGAGAATCCTCCTGTGACTTCTATGCCATTAAGAGTCCTGGAATCACTGAGGCCATTTCTTTTTTGACATCTGCCTTGGGTTTTCACCAAAAGAGCCTTTCTTGGGCTTTGCCACCTGCCCAGAACTCGCTGGGCGGCACCCTGTGGAGTCGCCTGCCTGAGCCTCTTTGACACGTCTGCTCTTATTCCAGCCCTTTGCTCTCTGGCAGTCCGCCCCGCCCAGGGAAATCTTTTTCTAGCAGAGAGGGAGGACAGCTCTATCTTACTCTATCTCAATCATTCTCCCAATCGTTTTGTCTAAGCCTCAGATCTTCTAAGTTCCTTTGAAGATGTTTTTTAACACAAGGTCATATTTTAAGCTAATAAACACACCTGGTTGAGTAACTTCGGACAAGTTAATTATTCTAATTAAAGACTATCCTCTTCGGTAAGGAAGAATTAAAAACAGTATCCACCTCACAGGATTTTTTTTTTTTTTTTTTCTGTAGAGGGGGTATAAATTAACTGAGTTGACCTGTATCAACACATAGAACTGTGCCTGGCACATACAGAGTCTCTATAGTGGAAATTATTATTGTTGTTATTTTGAGATGGAGTCTCGCTCTGTTGCCCAGGCTGGAATGCAGTGGTGCAAGCTCGGCTCACTGCAACCTGCGCCTCCTGTGTTCAAACAGATTCTCCTGCCTCAGCCTCCTGGGTGGCTGGGATTATAGGCACCCACCACCACACCTGGCTATTGTGTGTGTGTGTGTGTGTGTGTGTGTGTGTGTGTGTGTATTTTTAGTAGAGATGTGATTTCACCATGTTGGCCAGGCTGGTCTCGAACTCCTGACCTCAGGTGACCCACCTGCCTTGGCCTCTCAAAGTGCTGGGGTTACAGGCGTAAGCCATCACGCCCGGACAGTGACAGTTATTATTTATTTATTTATTAACAGCTTAAATGGACAGGGAGAGAAAAAAACAACAGGACGGGAAAAAATCACTGCATTTTCAAGTTAAGGTAACAAATCATTATTTTGGAAACTTACAAAAGTAACTGTAAATCTAAAAACAGAATGATAGAAATGAAGAAGTGCAGGGAGACGTCGAGAGTGGAACCATTAATTCAGCGGCATCTGCTCCATTAAGGTAGCTAATGGTATTGTGAGGGATTGGGAGAAACCCACACATGTGTCTCAGACAGAAGATTCCCCGCTAAGAGGTAAAAAACCAATTCATTTCAGTCAGGTTAGGTCATTAAAAAAAGATAAAGTTAAGGTAACCCATTTCACCTAAAACTGTGGAAGGAGAAACAATGATATCACGGAAACTGTAATTAACATTTCAAAAGATCACAGAATTAGCCACGTAGAAGCCCTGGGTTGTCAACACAACCATTAGCTCTCACTGGCTGAGTAAACACAGAGGGGAAGTAGCTACTTCTAAATATTTTTCCATTTTATCACTTTCAATGGTGTCAAATATTCTACAATGGAGACTTAAGTAGCACGTTCAGTGACACTGGTTTCACTGAACCTCAAGACGGCTTTCACGGTAAACACTTTGTTTAGAGTGCCATACACCCCGTGAGTGAAAATAAATATTACATGGAAATGACACCACCCCGTAAGGTATCATGTGTCTGACATGTTGACGGTCATCTCAGCTGGAATGCCTGGCAGCCCATCTGCAGGTCTATTCTACTCTGCAAGTTACTCATAAACACATTGGAAAGCATCTTTGAAAGAAAGAATTAGCGACCAGATGTTCTTCCTCTACAGAAAAATGAACAGAGGAGGAGGCAGCAGGGAGGTAGCCAAAACGCTGTGGGAGAGATTTAAGTTATACGGGAGATACAATGAATTCATGTGTTACCAGAAAGGGGTCCTGATTCAGACCCCAAGAGATGGTTCTTGAATCTCTTGCAAGAAAGATTTTGGGGTGAGTCCATAAAGTGAAAGCAAGTTTATTAGGTAAGTAAAGGAATAAAGAACAGCCACTCTATTGGCAGAGCAGCAGCTTCAGCTAGGCAACCAATGATACTTATTGTTACTTCTTGATTATTTACTACACAAGGGGTGGATTATTCATGAGTTTTCTGGGAAAGGGGTGGACGATTCTAGGAACTGAGGGTTCCTCTTCTTTTTAGACCACATAGGATAACTTCCTGACATTGGTGTGGCATTTGTAAACTGTCATGGTGCAGGTGGGAGTGTCTTTCAGCATGCTAATGCTTTATAACTAGCATATAATAAGCTGTGAGGACGACTGTAGGTCACTCGCTTCACCATCTAGGTTGTGGTGGGTTTTGGCTGGCTTCTTTACTGCAACCTGTCTTAACAGCAAGGTCTTTACGACCAGTACCTGGTAGCAACCTCCTATCTCATTCTATGACTTACAATGCCTGACCTCCTCGGAATGCAATCCTGTAGGTCTCAGCCTCCTTTTACCCAGCCCCTATTACCCAGCAACTCAAGATGGAGTTGCTCTGGGTCAAACGCCTCTGACACATGGACAGTAGAAGTTATTAAACACAGGCAGGTGCTAGTAAAGGCAATTATAGAATTTTATTCATAGATGTTAAAAAAAAATGAGAGACAAAAATCTGTGAAGATTTCTGTATACTGATGTTTCAAATTAAGATATGCAAATTAAAGTGAAAAGATTATGGTGAAATGGGTGAACTAGGTCCTCTGTTGAGATCTCTTTTTATTTCTCGGTACTACATTGATTCTACAGATGCAAATATTAAGAAAGTTATATGGTACATGGACTTATTTTAAACTTCTGCAAATCTTAGGAACTTGATTTCAAGTTCAATTATTACAGCTCCTTTCTCTGTAGGAAGTCACGATCATAAAATAACTTGGTGAATTATTATGACCTCTAAATTTGTTGCATGCCTTGTGCTATAAATCATGAATTACCTAGAAAGTGCTTTCCCAATCAATGATTTAAACAAGAAAGTGCTAGTGCACTTTGTTTTCCTTTGTTAATGTAAAATGTTTATTAAAATATAATTTAATGCAGCCATTAATATTATGTAGAATAATATTTAATGGATTGGAGGAAAGTTTATGATATATTGGTTTTTAAAAAGCAGGTTACCCACTAGCAAGTACATTTTCCTCCCTCCCTCCCTCCCTCCCTCCCTCCCTCCCTCCCTTCCTTCCTTCCTTCCTTCCTCCCTCCCTCCCTCCCTCTCTCTCTCTCTCTCTCTTTCTTTCGAGACAGAGTCTCAACCTGTCGCCCAGGCTGGAGTGCAGTGACACGATTTTGGCCCACCGCAGCCTCTGCCTCCCAGGTTCAAGCAATTCTCCTGTCTCAGCCTCCTGAGTAGCTGGGAGAACAGGCGCCCACCACCATGACCAGCTAATTTTTGTATTTTTAGTAGAGACAGGGTTTCACCACACTGGCCAGGCTGGTCTTGAACTCCTGACCTCAGGTGATCCGCCTGCCTTGGCCTCCCAAAGTGCTGGGGTTACAGGCGCGAGCCACCGCACCTGGCCCTGCATTATGGTTTGTAAAAGATGTTTTTATAAGCACAAGAAAAATAAAGGACTAGAAGAATATAAACGAATACATTAGCAATATCTCTGAACCATGGAAACAGAGGTGACTTTTCTTTCACTTACTTAAACTTACTATGATGAATACGTACTTTTTTTTATAGTGAGAAACAAAACCTGTTATGAAAGTAAAGAACATTGTGTCTTAATGGTGAAGACTAGATTAATATTTTGAAAAAGAAATGCTATCGTAGAGTAGAATATTTCATTTGGTAAAATCTATGAGTCTAATGTGCACACATATCATCCCCTAAACTTCTAGCCTAGGTGGAGACAGATATGTTTGTTTAGCCTTAGAGGAGAGGTGATAGCATCTACTTAAAAATATCAGCTGGCTTAACCAAATGTTTCAGAAATAGCCTGGCATTTCAGGATATGATGAATCAGCTGGGTGGGAACTTACTCTGACGAAATAGCTCTGCTTTCAGGAAAATTGTCCATATACATTCAAACTCAAATGTATCCAATGCGATTTGTAAATAGAGCTGAACTTTACTAATGTGACTCCAATAATATGGGATTTCTTAAAGTTTGAACCAGGAATGAGCCAAATTTTGACCTTAGCAAAAATTTTCCCTACATTACAAATGAATGCCAGGGCTAATGTTTAAAATTCATGAAAATCTCTTCAAACAGCATCATTTTTATATTTATTGAAGCAAGTTCCTTATGGAATACTTTATTGACTAAACTTAATTGTATGTTCTTAGCAGTAATCAATTGTGTTTTTCCTTTCAAATATAGTGGTTTTTTGCATAGTCATTCATTTACATAGAACCTTCACATTAGACCCATAGGATGACCATACAAAGCCTTGAACGTTATGTTAGTTGCTAGCTAGTTAAACCTCTTCAACGATTCCCAGCAAAGAGGCTGGAGCCACTGCTTGTGTACTTTGCATGATAGAAACTGTCAACATTGATTTATTAAATAAACACTTATTGAAAAAGAAGACTGGACATGGGTAATATATATTGCCTGAGCTTCAAAAGTGACCAGCACTTTCCCCACAAGCATGAGCTTGTGGTGGAACAGCACTGAAATAATATAAGCTCCAAAAGAAATGCCAGATTTCTTTAAGGGAGTGCAGGGATGCATGCTTTATTTCCCAGAGTGAGTCTCCAGAGGCAGCAAGCTTCTTAGAGAAGCCTCACAAACCCACAGCTTCTGAGCTGTAGAGTAGCAGCTCTCTCCACCAACAGCATTGCCTTCACCTGTGAGATGCAGATTCCTGGACCCACCTCACACCTATTCGGGGTGAGGCTCAGCAATTTGTGTTTTGAAAAGCCCTCCTGGAGATTCTGACACACACATACACACACACACGCTCAAGTTTAAGACCAAAAAAGGTGTCAAGCAGGATGACTGCAGGGATCATGAGTAATTAGCACTCTTTACCAAATAGTTGCTGGGCCTGCAGTGGAAGTACATTGCCTTAATCTAAAAGTTAGGCATGCTGTGTGATTTACTTTGACCAATAAAATGTGAGTGAAAATGGCATGTTTCATGTTCAAGATGACAACTGCCACATCCGATGGACCTTGGAGTGAGGTAGAGCAAAGCCCCAGATGAAGTTGAAGGACGTAACATAAGCATGAGATAAACTATTGCTTTTTGAGCCACTGATTTTTGGGAGTTGCTTGTTATCATAATGTAACCTAGTCCATCCTGACTAATACAATAGGGAGGAGGAGTGTGCACTGCCCCCCAGACCATAACGACCAATATAGTTGATGATGCTACATACATCCTAGACACAATTTTCATCATCAGTGTAGCATTAGATCATTCCTGGGTGCTATTGTTTGGATATGGTTTATCCCCACCAGAACTTACATTAAAATTTGTTCATCTATGTGGTGTTGTTGAGGGGTGGGGCCTAGTGAGAAATGTTTGGGGAATGGGCATGGATCCCTCATGAATAGATTAATACCTTCCTGAGGGTAAGTTCCTTCTCTCTTGGATGGATTAGTTCCCTCAGGAGTGGCTTGTTAGAAAGAGCCTGGTTTCCTTGATTTCTCTCTGGCTTCCTCTCTCTCCATGCAATCTCTTTGCACACACCCACTCTCCTTCCATTTTCCACTGTGAATTGAGGCAACTTGAGGGCCTCACTACATGCAGCTACCCAGCCGTGGGTTTTTCAGCCACCAAAATTACATGCCAACTAAACCTCGTTTCTTTATAAATTACCAAATCTCAGGTATTCTGTTATAGCAACACAAAATGAACTAAGACGCTGGGCTTCCCAAGAAAGGAGGGGCAGCAGCAGAACAGGGAAGATAAGTAAACTGAGAGGCAAACTATTTTCAAAGAATTTTAAAAATGTGGGTGTCATGACCATAGGTTATAGCAGGCACAACAGATAACTGCAGCCAATCTGTACATGTGAAGCTCAATAACCAAGTAGCACAGAACCGCTTGGCAAAAGATCAATGAGAGGCCTTTCCATTGATGCCATGAAGGGGTGAGCCCCGGTTGCCATCTCAGGACAGAGAATGAAGATGGCAGGAAAGACTGAGCATTCATCTCAAAAACACAATGGATGGAATGAAATTATGATTGACTATATTATCTCCAATCAGACTTTTTGTTGCTGTTGTCTACTACAGAAGCCAAATGAATGCTCAGGAGCATGTTAGTGATAAATGTAGAAAGCTACCTATGTATACATCCAATTTGTGCCTATAATTTTAAAAATCTAGATAAGGGCATCAAATACACACACACACACACACACACACACACACACACACACACACACACACACATATATATATATCCTTATCATCTCTTATGATCTAGATAGATAGATAGATAGATTATAAGAGATGATAAGGAGAAAGTAATAGGGTTATGGGATAGTGGCAGCTTGGGAGGTGAAGCTACCTTAGAAATGGGGGTTTTGAAAAGCCTCTATGGGAACAGACACTTTCATGAAACTTTTGAGCCAAGTCCTGAGTGATGGAATGAGCCAGGTCTGTGAGGTTCTGGGGAAATTGCAACCCTTATGAAGAAAAGCACAAGTGCAAAGGTCTAGGGGCCGGGATTCATGTTCAAGTGACAAGAAAGAATATCTATGTCCACGTGTGCAGCAGTATCTCTCCACCAGGGTTCCCAAGAGAACGAGACTCTGTAGGAAAGGACCTGCAAGACTATTTCCCAAATTCTCTCAAGTCTGGGATTGAATGAAATTATGATTCTAGAGGAACAAGAGAGAAGCCACTATGTGCAACGCATGCTTTATGGCATTCTGGTTTCATTCTCTAAAAGAACCCCAGCTGAGAAGAGCTGACTGCAGGGAGGCAGGTTGGAAAGGGATTCCAATGAAGTCAGAGAGGCAGGCAGGGGCCAATAAGGATTTGGGGTTTGATTCTATGTGCAGTGGCAGGCACCGGAAGGTTTCAAACTGTGGAATGGCACATTCTGACAGGTTTGTGAAGGATCACTGGCTGCCGTCTGGAGAACGGACTGCAGAAAGACAAAGGAAAGACAGCCAGTCAGTCAGGAGGCGTTTGTATTACTGCAGGGGAAAGATGATAAGGCTAGCATGGCTGGGGTGGAAGAAGAGACACATTTAGAATATGGTTGGAATGTAGAGTTGGGCTTGGTTATGGGCTCAGTGTGAAGCCAGGTGAGGGAAGATAAGAGAAAGTTATGAATCTAACAGGATTCCTGAGCAATTCCTGATTGGTGATGCCATTGGAGAATGTGGGAAAGACTAGGGAAAGAGTGGAATTGAGGATGAGAGAATCATGAGATAATGAGTCAACAGTGGAATATATGAGTTTGGATCTCAAAGGAGAGGCAAGGATGAGACACACAAACAAGGGAGTTATCAGTGTATAAAAGTGTTTAAACCATACAATAGGATGAGATCACTGAACTCTGTCAACTTCTCTTCCATTTTCCCTCAAATTTATTTATTCCTCTTATTCCTGCTGCCATTAATCTTTGTTTCTTAAAGGATCTACTGCAGTACTTTTATACCAGGCCTGCTGTTTCTCTCCTCAGCAATCCCTCCTGTACATAACCATACCTACCATTCATGTTCCTCTTCCACAAATTAGACTATTTTTTTTTATATTCAATAAAAAACTGAGTACTCATGTACAAATCTCTCTGTTCAGTTCTTTGGGTGATTCAAAGATGAACAAAAATTAGATTCTGACATTGAAAGCTTTTAGTCTATAGAAAGGATGTGTTTGTAAAAAAAAAACTATATTTCTGGTCAGGCACGGTGGCTCATGCCTGTAATCCCAGCACTTTGGGAGGCCGAGGCAGGTGGATCGTCTGAGGTCAGGAGTTCGAGACCAGCCTGGCCAACAAGGCAAAACCCCTGTCTCTACTAAAAATACAAAAATTAGCCAGGTGTGGTAGTACGCACTTGTAATCCAAGCTACTCAGAAGGTTGAGGCAGGAGAATTGCTTGAACTTGGGAGGTGGAGGTTGCGATGAGCTGAGATTGTGCCACTGCACTCCAGCCCCGGCAACAGAGTGAGGCTCTGTCTCAAAAATAAATAGATAAGTAAGTAAATAAATAAATAACTATGTTTCAGGGTAGAGAGTGACAAGGACCTCCGGAAGGAAAAGAAAAATAAGTATTATGGCCATTTTGGGGGATGAAGAAGTGACTCTTTGCTCCACAAATTTGGAAAGTTTTTGTTAGGAAAGTTGTCTTTGAGTTGGACCAAGAGGTCAAAATTACTTCTTGACTTGTCGATTGAAGTGTGTGGTCCTTACGATCCCCAGTCTCTGAGAATCTTCTTAATTAGCTTCTCTCCTACTCTCTGATGTTCGAATGCTGGCATTTTTAATGGTTCAGTGTTAGGTGATCTTTCCTTGGTGCCACACTCATTCTCTAGGCAAGCTCATTGACGCGGATGGCAAATCCATCATGTCCCTTCAATTCACTGCCTTTCATTTAAAAATGCAAATCTGCCCCTGTCAGCGTGTGCTCAAAGCCTGGCAATTCCATAGCTGTCAGGATTAACATGAAACGTCAGACCTCCCTCCCACGTCTCTTGCTTTTCTCCTCCGCACTCTCTGAACTCTAACCACTCCAAGTTCCTCCAATGATATACACCCCATCCTGCCTCAGGGGCTTTATCCATGCGATTCCTGGTGTTTGTCAAGTTTTATTTCCAGCTTCCATATCACCCAGGGAACTTCTACTCCTACTACTTCTCAGTTTAAATGTCAACCCCAGAAAGCCATCTCTGAACTCACAGGGACTTATTGTAATATCTTCTCGCCACATTTTGCATTTTTCTTTACTGAAATATCAGAATTATAATTGTTTCGTTTATTTGTGTTATTTGCTTTCTATTTCTCTGTCCCAACAGTCTATAAACACCCCCAGGCCTGAAATGAGTTGCCCAGGTTCATCACTGCAAGACCTGGACTGCACAGGTGCACTTTAATTTTTATTGCTGAATGGAAGCCTGCTGTTCCACCGCTTCCTGATTTCACTTTGTGCTCCCTCACTTCTTGTACATGCCTCCCTCAGCATTTCAGTGCAACTCCTCCTGTAATGTTGTACGTGACAGTTCCACCTCTTAAAACTCTAGCCATTCTGAAGGGTCATTCTGTCTTCCCGCTTGACCATGAAGCCCTCCCACTCACTCCTGACCACACCTGATCCCCACTGCTGACCGTACCCGACCCCCACTCCTGGCCACACCTGATCCTCACTCCTGACCACACCTGATCCTCATTCCTGACCACACCCAACCCCCACACCTGACCACACCTGATCCCCACTCCTGACCGCACCTGATCCCCACTCCTGACTGCACCTGATCCCCACTCCTGACTGCACCTGATGGAGGTGGTCTCCCCCGCCTCTAAACTTGTGGTGTATTTTCAGAGTTATTCTAATTGACATGGATCACTACTGTCAAGCTCTGCAGTGATTTGTAGGCAAGCGTTACCTCTGAATTTCAGATTTTTAAACTGTCAAGTTTGGCATTACTATATATTCTATAAGTTTGTATGCACTGACAGAATCTACCGTAAGACTGTAGAAGTGGGGAAGTTTCACACTTGTGAAATGAATGAAAAGCTACCCAAAAAGCCTTTGGTGCTTAAACGGTTAATATTCGGAAAACTCTCTCAGCTGTAGAGCAGCAGATTTCTACATAACGTTGGATAAAAAGAGAATTACCATTCTCGCCTGTGGACTGTAATTTCCAAAGAGCCAAAGGATGTTTCTAGTCTGATTTTAAGAAATGTAGTTGTTCCTCACCCATTTGTTGTCAGGATAACAGGATCTTGCTGGAATCATGATAGTTTACGTGACCTCCCATGCCCAGACGGTCAAGGGACTTAAACCATATTGTAAGAGGACCAATTAGAGACACCTGACTGTTTAGCTCATGAGGAAATGCAATATGAAAAAGAAACAGGCAACCTGACTATCCTCAAATATTAAAAGGACTCTCAAATAAAAGTAAAATTAGATTTATTTTAAATGGCCCCAAGAAACCTTTCTAGGAATAATGAATGGATATTTCAGGGAGACAGATATTTACTTAAGGTAAAGGAGAACATTACAATATCCAGAGCCCTCCAATGATAAAACGAATTACCTTAGAAGATATCGAGTCTCCTTTTGCTTGAGGCATTCAAGGAGAAGTTTTATAAATATTTAACAGGAATGTTAAAGGCAGTTTCAAACACTGCAAGGTTGTACCTACCATCTTTCCACACCTGAGATGCTTTGATTCTATCATAACAACAGCTAAAATGCACAAGGCACAAATCCCATGCCAGGTCCTGTTCTAAGCATTGTACATGCATTATCTCATTTAATTGTCACAACAACTGTTATTACATCCGTGACTAAAATTAAGAAAACTGAAGCACGGAGACATTAAATGATTTGTCTTAGTTCCCATAATGTTTACGTAATTTGACACCTAATTCTTACCTAATTTGACACCAGGAGATCTTTTTCCAGGGCCCAGCCTGTGATTTCACCTTTCATATTCATAGGGCAGCTGTATGTCCAAAACAGAAAGGCCTTGCCTCGGAAAGTGTCAGGCTGATTTCAAACTCCAGACCTCAGGTGATCCGCCCGCCTTAGCCTCCCAAAGTGCTGGGATAACTAACAGGTGTGAGCCACCGTGCCTGGCCGTATTGTAATTCTTATAAATTAGCTGGGCATGGTGGCTCATGCCTGTAATCCCAGCATTTTGGGAGGCTGAGGTTCGTGGATTGTCTGAGGTCAGGAGTTCGAGACCAGCTTGGCCAACATAGTGAAATCCCGTCTCTACTAAAAATACAAAAAATTAGCTGGGTGTGGCGGCAGGCACCTGTAATCCCAACTACTAGGGAGGCTGAGGCAGGAGCATGCTTGAATTGGGGAGATGGAGGTTGCAGTGAGCCAAGATCGCACTACTGCACTCCAGCCTGGGCGACAGAGCAAGTCTCCATCTCAAACCAAACCAAACAAAAACAAAAACAACAACAATAACAACAACAACAAAACTAAGCTTGAATTTTAGTGCTCCTGCAAAGAAAAAAGGAGCTACTATCTAAAACCCAGAAAGTATATAGGGCAAGGAGAAGGAGGACATGATGTAGGATTGTTGCTACCAGACAGGAAAGGGAAAGAGCATGTTAGGCAACAGTGAGGGAAATCAAAGAAGAAAGCAAGGCGATTAATAGTAGGGGCGTGAAACAAAGCTGAAACTTGAAGGAGTAAGATAGAGACATCCCAGCTATGCTGAGACTAATGCTGAACACAGAGGTCTCCTGTCCCGCTTCCTGTTTTGGTCTCTGAAAGGAAGTGTCTTGCACAATGTCCCTTCCCTGCACCAGCACAAGGGACATGAGGAGGGAACCTACTGCCATCTAGAAGTTACTGAGCATTCTTAATGGGGGATGGGAAAAGTAACAAGTGACCCAGAAGATTCCTTTATGAGGGGTGACATTGCCCCCTAGAAGCCAAAGGGTAGAATACCCAAGCCGGGGTTCAGGTACGGAGTTCCACGGAGGCCCATAGCTGTTGTTGTTGTTGTTTTGTTTTGTTGTTTTTGAAACATAGTTTCGCTCTTGTTGCCCAGGCTGAAGTGCAATGGCACGATCTTGGCTCGCTGCAAACTCTGCCTCCCTGGTTCCAATGATTCTCCTGCCTCAGTCTCCCAAGTAGTTGGGATTACAGGCATGCACCACCACGCCCAGCTAATTTTGTACGTTTAGTGGAGACAGGGTTTCACCGTGTCAATCAGGCTGGTCTCAAACTCCTGACCTCAGGTGATGCACTCGCCTCAGCCTCCCAAAGTGCTGGGATTACAGGTGTGAGCCACCGCGCCCGGCCCCGTAGATGTTATACTCCAGCAAGAGCAAAGTGAGACTCGTTGGTTTGGGAGATTGAAAACATTGCTCATGGCCAATGTTGAGAGAAACAAGTTTACCAGAAGTGACTCCATCAGCTGATACCAGCTTATGAGAGACCAGGCATGGCAAGGGATAGTCCCGGCACGGCATGGATGACTCAAGGGTGTAGGAAACAGCACAAAATCAAGCCTAGACTTGAGACTCAGTCATTAACACAGGACAAATAGTTTTTCTTTGTACTGAAATGCTATCTTGAGAAGAATAATTGTGTATATACACTAAAATAATTTTTTTCAATTAAAAAGACAAACCTGAGCATTCAGACAAAAGAGACTGAATTGACCAAGAAGAAGCTAATTTAAAACAAAGACACTGTTTAATTTAATTGAGGGTTTAAAATACTTCTTGACCACCCAAAAGGGATCCACAAAGAAGTTTGGACCAGAAACATATATAACAGACTACTGTATGTGAAATGATGTGTGTATGTGTGTACATATGCATTTGGCACATCTTAATTTGCTGGGAGTTAAGTTGCTCCCTCTAAACATTCAATTAAATAAAGGAAGTTGAGACCAGTGCAGAGACTCACGTCTGTAATCACCTCGGAAGGCCGAGGCAGGTGAATCACTTGAAGTCAGGAGTTCAAGATCAGCCTGAGCAACATGGTGAAACCCCATCTCTACAAAACATACGAAACATTAGCCAGGCGTACTGCACCTACCTGTAGTCCTAACTACTCAGGAGGCTGAGGTGGGAGGATCACCTGAGTCCAAGAGGTCAAGGCTGAAGTGAACTGTGATCACACTACTGTACTCCAGCCTGGGCAACAGAGCAAGACCCTGTCTCAAAAACAAAAAAATAAAAAAAAATAAAAGAAATACAGTTGAGCTTCTTGAACTACTTATACATGAGGTTTTGATTTATAAAAGCGTTCAGTTTATTTGAGAAACATTTGTTGTTCTATTGAAGCAAATCTAATTGAGAAAAAAAAAAACAAACCAGAGTCAGTGTCCAGTAATGGCTCTGTGATACGCACCCCTCTGAATGTGACGACCACATGCTCTGCTTTGCCTTTTACCTGACTGCCAGCACCCTGTGGAGCAGCACCAAAGGTAAATTTCAATTCTTGATGGTTTTCTAACTTTTAACATTTACTAAATGCATTTTCCACCAGAACCTTCAGAGTTGCCCAGCAATTTCATTTGGGATTTATCACTAAATGTCTTTGAGCTCACACATGATATTAAAAGTGCGCAACTGCAATAAGGATTACATTATTTTAATCCTGTAACTAGTGCTTACGGTTTGCTGCTTTATTTCAAGTTATTGTACTTGCTGGAAAATTATACATATAACAATACAAAAATATTTCAAATATGAATGGGTTATACATGTGTTTTAAGCATATAAAAAGGTGATTTTCAATGTCATAGTGAGAGATATTATACTTCATATAGTTTATAAAATGTGGAGATAACTAATACAATGTAAAGTGATAAGTGAAACATAGATTAAATTCACACAGTGCTAGGTTTTTGAAAACATTTCATTTTAACTCAACTTGAGTCAAAAATATAACATGGTTGCATGAAAAAAAGAAATCTAATGCAGGAAACATCTTATCCCCTGATACTTTAGTAGTCAATTGCTGAATTACAGTCTCATACTTTGGGAAACACTAAGATACAAAATTAAATTATTAACCAACTGAAACACGAATAAATGAAGGAAAGTTTTAGAAAGGCAACTGGAGATTATGTATATGTTAAAACTCTATTTATTATGTTTGAAAAAAGTAGAAATAAGAGATGCATAGATTTTAGACTTGGTGTATATATCAGTAGTATGAACTGTGAAGGATGAGGGTCTCAAATTCTGTTTTGACTCTCTGGGTGAGACTAGATTCACAATGTAAAAGGTAGAACAAATGTTAGTGAGAGGAAACCTCAAGTAGATGAAGGCATTGTAATGTAGTATCCAGATACTCCAAATGAATATATGTATTTTTTATCAATTAGTTAAAAATTAAATCTCTGAATTATTTTTGTAATCTTTGAGAAACTATGGCCACTGGAGGAAGAAGAGGGATAATGTGAACTCCATAAACTATAAACAGGTAAGCTATATATCAAATCTCAAAATAGATTATTAAAATAATTGTAAATAAGGAGTTAGAAAAAAAATGTTGATTTGTTAGATAATTTTCTTTATGTTCCTTAGAGGAAAGTCCATCAACAGAATGTGATAAACATGACATAAATACTTTGTTGCAAAAATTCTGTAAAGATCTACTATGGTATCATTATAAACAAAGAAGAGGGGTAAGTTCTCAGCTAATGGAACGACGATTCTTAAACTATGTGGAATAATTGACTGCTCTCAATCTAAAGTGATATTTGCACTGAAAAGCTGAAGCCATTTTTTGTCGCTGTCTGATGGGCACATTCGTGTGTTGCTGATTTTTATTTTTCGAATGAAAAGAAGTTAAGATCTTTTGACAAATATATTGGATGAAATAATTTTTTTTTGAGACAGGGTATTGCTCCAAACATCACAATTTCGCCTAGCCTACCTTACACGTGTTCAGAATACTTACATTAGCCTACAGTTCAGCAAAGTTCTCTAATACAAAGCCTATGTTATGATAGTGTTGAATATCTCATGTAATTTATTAAATACTGTGCTGAAAGTGAAAGATGAAATGGTCATATGGGAGCTCAAAGCACGGTTTCTACTGAATGTGTATTGCTTTCCCACTCATAAGTCAAACCATTGTTAAGTCGGGGAACATCTGTAATTAGTTTTTAATTGATCAGTAACTATGTGCTGATCACTATTCTAACTCATAGATATAATATACATATATATGTGCTAAGTATATACATGTGCTAAACACTATTCTAACTCATATATATACATATATATGTATTATTATTATTTTTTGAGACAGAGTCTCGCTCTGTCTCTCAGGCTGGAGTGTAATGGTGCAATCTCCACTCACTGCGACCTCCACCTCCCTGGTTCAAGCGATTCTCTTGTTTCAGCCTTCACTCACTGCAACCTCCACCTCCCAGGTTCAAGTGATTCTCCTGCCTCAGCCTCCTGAGTAGCTGGAATTACAGGCATATACCACCATGCCCAACTAATTTTTGTTCTTTACCAGAGACAGGGTTTCACCATGTTGGCCAGGCTGGCCTTGAACTCCTGACCTCAAGTGATTCTCCCTCCTCAGCCTCCCAAAGTGCTAGGATTACAGGCGAGAGTCACCACACTGGGTGGATGATAGAATTTTAAAGAAGCAATTTAGAAGGTGTTTAGTCAAATTTCTTTCAATTGTACATTTTAGAAACTCAGTATACAAAAACTTAAATAAGAAATGAAATTTATTGGCTTATGTAAATTGGAAGATACATAAGGTTGGCTCATGGGGTTTGAATTATATTATTGGGGTTCTACGTTTCTCTCCATCTTTTAGCTTTGCTTTTTCTCTGACAGGCTTAGAGTGACAGACTGCCACTGACTATCTTAGTCTTGTATTTACTTTACCATCCATGGTACCAGAGAAGGAAGAGTGTTTCTCTTCATGGTCCCAGCAAAAATCCTGTGGAAGGTGTTGATTGACCTGATTTGGGCCATGTCCTACAATCATGGAGGCCAGAGCCATTGGATATTTCAATTGGCCAGGCTGAGAGCTAGAGAACATCTTTGTAGTGAACAATGAAGAGAGTAAGAAAGAAATCAGATCGTAACTAAACCACATGGCATGTTTACACACAAGAAAGGAGGACTTGGTTGACAGGTGCATGGAGGAGAGCAAGTGAAAAGGCAGATTGAAAACCATAGATGCCTGTCTGTGCTTCGCCATCTACTCTGTTAGTAAGGTTCAATGTGAAGCCCTGTGCTAGGATCCAAAATTAAAGTTAAAACAAGAAAATGAAAGAAATATGGCTTTACAGTGAAACACACACAAAAGAAGAAGAAAAGTTTAGCGACCGTAAACTGGATGTATGAAGGTTGCAGTATGTCGTAGCTAGGAAAAAACAAACAAGCCAACAGGAACAACAGCCCGCAATGCCTACGTTAAAGAAGAAAATATTTAGATGCAGGACACTGTGGGGGAAGCACGGAACTCTTATTTTTCAGCTCACCACAAACAGTAGATGTGGTGGCAGGATCTCCAGGAAAGAGTTAAAATTCAGACAGAACTTACTATTCAGGGAAGAATAGCCAAGATGGCAAAAAGACTGGACACAAAGTCCTAAGAGCGAACGATGGGTGGGTGGCTGAGTAGCCGATTGAGGCTGGAGACCACGGCTTTTGGGTTCTGTGAAGGAAGAATCTGGTACAACTGATTCAAGGTTGGGAATTTTCACCCCGAGTGCTGTGGAAGGACAAGGGGGCAAGAGAATTGAAGGACCCACAGAAGAAAGGTGGGAGTGCTTCTCCCTGGGGTTCATCTGTGGAGGAACTGAAGCCAGGAGGGGAGGACAGGGAGGAAATGAGACAAGGGACTGATGAATGAAGTCCACAGTTCTGGAGTCCTGGGAGGAAGACAGTGGGAGGTAGAAGAACAGGCAGGGCAAACCAGAGATTTTTGTGTTTCAGCTGAATATTCCAAATGTGTAATAATTTTAAGAGTGGCACCAAGGCCAAGAATGCAGTCACGGAAGTGGATTTCTGAAACACAGTCAAGCGAAGACCAAGTTTGTTGGATTCTAATCAAGGAACTTGGATAGAAGGTCTTAACTGGGTGAACTTCCTCTTTGGTGTTAAAATCACAAGACAATGACTGGATTTAGGATGGAAAAACATGACTCAGAAGCTGAAGTCCACAGTGACTTGAGGGCATGTCCAAGAGTTTGGTCGTTGACAATGCAAAGAAAAAGTACATGAGGGTGTAACCTGCGAGCAGCACCTCAAAGGAGAAAGATGAATATGAAGTTCTAACTAGTACTTGAGCAACTGAATTTCTTTTTTATACACTGATAGACTTTTAAAACTTTATTTTCATTTAATATGAACGTCATGTAGGATATACATAAAAATTAAAACTAAGAGACACAATGGCTTTGTAAATCTATGTTTTTACATAATGGTTTTGTTAGATTTATTCTTCCATCAGTGAAAACATTTCTTAAACACGAATTCCATTGCCATTTAAACAATTTGTAAGCAAAGTCCGGGTCCGATTACTTTTTGGATATATTTAATGTTTGTCTCCTGAAGTTTGTCTTGGTATACTTTAAGATGTTGATTTGTCTTTCCATGTCTTAAATGCATGATTATATGTATTTTGTTCATTTTTCAATAAGAGATAAAGTCCATCTAGGAAATAAATAAATTTTATAAAAAATTTTTAAAAAGTGAGACAATAGTCATAAGTAGCAAAGGGGTAAGTTTCCCAGAGCCACAAATTTCATGACTTAAAACAATGTCAATTTACTCTCTTACAGTTCTGGAATCCAGAAATTTGAAATGAGTCTTATGGAGTTGAAATCAAGCCCACACCAGAGCTGGGCTTCATCTGGATGCCCTACGAAAGACTCCTTTGCTCACCTCTTCCAATTCCTGGTGATGCTGGCGTTTCTTGCATTGTAGACTTGTCATCCCAACGTCTTCCTCCTTGGCCCCATTGCCTTCTCCTCTCCTGTGTGGGCATCAACAACTCTCCCTTTCCCTCTCTTTTTTTTTTTTTTTTTTTTTTTGAGACAGATCCCGCTCTGCCACCCAGGCTGGAGAGCAGTGGTGCGATCTCGGCTCACTGCAAGCTCCGCCTCCCGGGTTCACGCCATTCTCCTGCCTCAGCCTCCCGAGTAGCTGGAACTACAGGCGCCCGCCACCAGGCCCGGCTAATTTTTTGTATTTTTAGTAGAGACGGGGTTTCACCGTGTTAGCCAGGATGGTCTCGATCTCCTGACCTTGTGATCCGCCTGCCTCAGCCTCCCAAAGTGCTGGGATTACAGGCTTGAGCCACCGCGCCCAACCCCCTTTCCCTCTGTCTTAAAAGGATATGAAAGTGACTGCATTTAGGACCTACCTGGATAATTCAGAATAATCTCCCCATCTCAAGACCCTTAACATAATCACACCTGCAAAGAACTTCTGTTTTCTTTAATCATATGAGTTAACATGTACACATTTCAGAGATGAGAACATGGATATCTCTAGGGCACCATTTTTTCAGCCCGTTGGAAATGGTAGATGTGGAAGAAGAGGAGCTAAAATTCAATCAGACCAGGGGTCTGCAATCTGTAGCCTGCAAGTCACTGTCTGTTTTTGTAAATAAAGTTGTATTGGAGCAAGCCTTTTTTTTTTTTTTTTTTTTTTTTTTTTGCATATTGTTTATGGCTGCTTTCCTGCCACCTGGAAGAGTTGAGTGGTTGTAACAGTAACCATATGGTCCTCAAAGCTGAAAATGTTTACTATCTGGCCCTTTGCAGAAAAAGTTTGGCCATCCCTGGGTTAGATCAAGAATGTGGCAAATTGTACTAGACAGATTATAAAGTTTTAATTTAAAGTTGAGCAGCAGACAGGTGAGGGTGAGAACTTCAGTGAATGAGAAACCCACAAAATACCATTAGGTTTTACAGTTAGACTTTGGTAGTTTTGGGTAGACATATTTTATTGAAATGGTGAAAGTAGAAAATAGATATTAAGAAGAAAATTCTAAGGAAATGGATATTAGCAAAATATTTTGCAATTTGCTTAAGATTTTTAGTTTTATTATACCTTTTATATATACACAAATATGTATTTACCAACTACATATGAGTTGATAAAATGCATATGCTTGGAAATATTTTTCAATAAGTTTGTGTACGGAGTTGAAGGAAAAGCTAGAATGGAAGTATAACAGCATCACAGGGTAAAAATAAAGCCAAAGGTGAGGGAAAATAATACTATTAGTGCTTTATGATTTCTATTGAGAAAATCAATGTTCTATGAATGCATAGCTCATTCCAGAATAATCAATACAAACTATGTCTAACATATGTGCACTTTTGGTTTCTGGGCCAGTAAAGAGATGCAATTGCTTTGTGTGTGTGTGTGTGTGTGTGTGTGTGTGTGTGATGTGGCTCAATTCTGTCTGGCAAGGCTTGGGCATGTCTGTAGACAAGGTGTGGAGGGAGAGGGGCTGAAGGAACAAGGCACGGAAGCAGGCCGTGAGTGAGATGCCATCTCAATGAGAATGCAGAGGGTGGGAGTGGAAGGCTCACGGAGCTCCAGGTAGGAAGATTCACCCGATAGGAAAGAGGAAGCCTATTTCTCTCCAGGGGCCGGGGAGGAGGAAATGCATGGAGGCACCAGGAAACACTGGTGTGCAGGGGAGAACAGAAAGGGGTTCTGAAGCTACAACAAATGGAATGTGTCTAATTCACAGATGTTAGAAACATGGGGTCTATAAATGGTCCTGAGAAAACTGAGACCCTAGAGGATTTAGTGAGAAATTTTATCAGAAACCCGAAGAGTAGGGTCATCTGCTGGTGGGAGAAAGTCAGGGTGAGGCTGAGGAACTGGCTGTGGAAAATATGTGTAACAGCTGTGGGGGAGGCACACAGGAATTTAACTGGGGGCGACGAAGGCTGTGAGCAGACTGGGGGAAGCGGTGTGAGCACGTGTGTGTGTGTTACAGAGAGAGAGAAAGACAGAGACAGAGCTTCTCTGACGGTGCTCTGCAATATTTGAGTAGGAGCTGTTGGAGTGTGTCGAAGAGGTCATCCTTCAGCACAGGCTTACTACAACAGGTTCGGTCACAGTTGAAGGGCAACAGGGATTTTCACAGATAGGCAATGACTGCTTCCATGTGAGCCAAGTACAAAGGGCAGGTGCCTGAGAAAACAGGAAGCTGTCTGGAAAGGAATCATATCACTCCTTCTTATATCCTCAGTGACTGGAATATTTTCTGGCTGAATAATAAAAAATGACTTTTTTTTTTTTTGAGAGCTGACAACATTCATCATCACATACTCCCCAGGTGGTGTGACTATTAGCACCTACACTCCTCCCTTACCACGAACCCATAAGAAAGCTGGGTGCAGGGATGGTGAAGGATTTGCCAGAAGAGACAGCTAGTAAGGATTCAGTCCTGGGTCCATGTGACCCTGAATTTATTCCCTGCTGTGAAACTTCCTCTGATAAACAAGCAGAGGCCACATGCAATCGTGGCGGGAGGAGGGTGAATGAAGTCGGCCTTGGTTCCATATGATTCCTTGAAGCCTGGAGTTCACAACATTTGTGCAAAGCAGTGCCATTAATATAAGTCTTTCCACATTTTACCGCCTGTTGTAGAGTCTGCTTGTCCTTCTGACAAAGGCAAAACTTTCTGGCAAGCAGAAGCTCCGAGGTGCTACCTCAGGGCTGTCCTGTGGGGATGGGGCTTAGGACAAAGGCAGAACTGGAGAACACAGGCAGAGGAAAGAATTAGGAAACCCAAAACAGTTCAGACAAAGACTCAGTGCACAGTGGGCTGGGCAGAAACGCGAGACACTCACAGATGCTGAGGAAGGGGGTCTGGGACCAGAGAAACCAGCCAATGTTGGGGTGTGGTGTGAACAAGAGGCATATCAAAAATCCCAAAGGCCCTGATCCCCAGAACCAGGCCTTTTTTATGGGGCTTCGTTTTATCATGGGAGTGGAAGAGGGGCTATGAAGTTGACAAAGTCAATTTGGACAATACTAACTGTAATTTATCTTATGTGCGGTGTTCCCAGTTATCTGCCTGTGCTGTAATCCACTCTTCCTGTGGGTCATTTATAACTCATGACTGTTTCTCCTACTGTAACCCACACCCGTGTCTGAATGGTGGTCTCATGCCACCCATCTCTTCTCCCCGCTGTGCTTTGCTCTCAAAGCTTGTTATCTATTGTTTTGACAAAAATGCTCCACGGTTGCATGATAATTTCCCTTTGTGATGAAGTGCAATTGATTGGTGGCAGTGATTGTTCATGCTCCTCAGGGCTCGATTAGGAAAGGCCCATAGCTTTTGCAGCAAGTTGAGTTTTCCAGATGTGTAATTTCCTCCCAAATAGGACCTTTCCCAGTTGGTCCAAAACATCGATATCACACAGCTCAGGCTGAGCAACGCAGCCATCCCCAGCCTCTCGCCTTCAGTTCTGACAATAAATACGTGGCACAGTAGCCCTAGGGTCCTGCGCCTCTGTCCACTGCACCTCTCACCCCAACTTTGGCTGGTCCCCACTTTTAGAATTAGTCCACTTTTGATCCAGGAGAATCTGGAGACGATTCAGTAAAGCCGTTTTATTTTTTGTGGATTCCACTTATGCATGCTGTTCCTGTTCCCTATGGCCATTGAAAATTGCAAGCCTGCTACACTTCGAAGGAAAAGGTGGTGGAACAAACCAATTAGTATCCCCCTCATAATCACTCACCTATGAGCAGGCTGCTGACTGTCTGAAGTGTACGACAAGCACAGACTTCAGAGTCCCGAGCTGGAGAAGTGGTATCCAAATCACAAATCAATCCACTGAGAGGCTTTTCAAGCGAATAAAAAAGGCAATCAGCACCCGGACGCCAGGGTTGTTTTCTTCTTCATGTCTGCCTGTTCCCCCTTTCAGGTGTACCCCAGTGTTTCTACAAACAAAAATAATAAGGACACTCAGGGCCTTCAAACAAAGCAAAATGCGATCCCTTTGTGACTGGTGCATCAATAAATGAATGGTGCTCCCTAGACCCTGGAAGAGAGATATCAGATGTGCTTGGGGATCTTAATACCATTATTGGGGACTAGACCAGTTGAGGAATGTGCTTTTTCTGTAACACCTGGAGCAACAAAAGCCAAGAGAGAGCAGGAGAAAAAAAAATGTTTTTTTTTTAGGTCTGCTTTGAAATTCATTTTTCCTCCTTAGTAGGGACCTGCCAATCAAACTCCTGAAGTAAGAAAAAGGTCATTCTTACAAAAAAACAACCAAGGGAAGACTTTCCCTTACCTTTGGCATATACAAACACTGGGAGGGAAAATAATACTATTGGTGCTTTATGATTTCTATTGAGAAAATCAATGTTCTATGAATGCATAGCTCATTCCAGAATAATCAGTACAAACCATGTCTAACATATGTGCACTTTTGGTTTCTGGGTCGGTAAAGAGATGCAATTTTGTTTTTAACTGAAATTTTACTGAAACTCTGCTCTGAAAAGTTCTTTTTTTCAGACATAGCGGGAGAAAGGGCTTCATTCCATTCCTTTTGTCTATAAGGAAAAACTCTATTTCCTTTCCTTAGTCCCTTGTCCCTAATCCTTCTTCTCTCCCTTTCCTTTTTATAAGGAAGTTATAGAATTTTATAAAAATGCTGTATGTTTTAGAAAATCATGAAATATTAAAGTTGGAAGTGATTTTTAGACACCACCAAGCCAAGCTCCCTCCTTTTATAGACAAGAAAATTGAGGCTCAGATATGTTGAAACTTATCCAAATTCTACACCTAGTTAGCAGCAAAGCCAGAAACAAAATACAGGTCTCTTCCCTTCCAGCGTAGTGCTCTATCTCCTAGGCTAGGGATTTCCAAAATTGCCTGATTATCCAAATTACTCTGGGCCCTTGTGAATGATACAAATCCCAGGTCTTCTCTGGAGATCCTGTGTCCATCGTGATCATCTTTCCAGGTGATTCTCAGGGCCAAGCATTATTTGGGAAACACTTCATGAAAACATGTTGCTCTACCTTTTTCTCTCAAAGGGGGATTCTCTTTCACCATCTGTAGTGGCTGCTGCCTTGGACAGAAAGGCAGGGGGTGGAGGTGGGAAGAGCCAGGCTTGTTCTGACTTCTGGCAGCCTCCTCCAGGGCAGTGAAGCAGGAAATGGAGAGTAACTTTCATGCGTGACCTCAGCCACTTTTACCTGGTCCAAATTCCCAAACTCTTATTGTCCCTTTAGGTAGAACTCATATGTTGCCTATTATTGGGTTAGTTTTCCATTCATATTTGCATTTCTTGGCCACTTTAATAAATTGTAAGATTACTAAGAAGAGAAAGAATGTCTAGCTCATCCTTACTTACCTCTGAGTATGTAACGATACACCTTGTTAATTATTTGATTTAAGCTCCATTTTTACCTCCAATTTATAAGACAGAAGACAGGACAGTACATGCCTCTTCTCCTGGCATGATCACCCAAAAGCAATTAGGAGGATTTTTTTAAAAAATGCACATTCCATTCCTATAGAAAGTAGTAATACCTGGAAAATCAATAATACCTGAGAAAAGACTGCCAAATACAGTGAAGGTCAAATAGGAGTGTTGGAAGATATATATAGGGAATGCCTGTAGCTGCAAATTTCAGACTCAGACAGGAGAACACTATTCTTTCAAAGTAACCCTCACATCACACACTCTCATTTATAGCCACGGGAAAGGGCTGATGCTGATGGCAGGAGTTGTTTCAGTTCTGGTTGGCTATAAAGAAGAGCGAGGCAGGGCCGTGTGCGGTGGCTCACGCCTGTAATACCAGCACTTTGGGAGGCTGAGGCAGACGGATCATTTGAGTTCAGGAGTTCAAGACCAGCTTGGCAAACATGGTGAAACCCTGTCTCTCCTAAAAATACAAAAATTAGCCGAGCATGGTGGTACACTCCTGTACTCCCAGCCACTCAGGAGGCCGAGGCAGAAGAATGGCTTGAACCCAGGAGGTGGAGGTTGCATGAGCCAAGATCTTGCCAGTGCTCTCCAGCCTGGGCAACAGCGAAAGACTCCATCTCAAAAGAGAAAAACAAGAAATGAGGAGCGAGGCAGAAGGCTGAGTGGGGAGTTGGAGATGCGTGCCAGGGGAGAAGAGACTTTCTGTATTGTGGGCAGCCCTTTAGCTGCTGCCTCTGACAAATGAGAACATGTAGAGGCTAATAACTAAATTATACATACAATTCTCTCTTGTAAGGAGAATTTCTCCTAGCCTGAACTCACCTGGTTCAAAAACGAAAAATGAGGAGGAGGAGGAGGAAAAGGGGGAGAAGGAGGAGGTACTGCTCTATACAATTAAAAGAAAAAAGAATGAAGCAAACGAACACCCACTGGAAAACAATACAAGCGAATTGAAAGAAAAATAAAAGAATGACTATATACAGCCACACACACATTAAGAAATCTTACCATGACACTGCTTCTATTTATAAAAAAGGTCCACATAATTAATAAAAAAAAGTACAGGGAAATGTGTCAGGAAAACAGGGAAAGCTGAAACCTAAGCTAGCAGAGATCAGGAAATAAGTGAAAAATTTAAAACACTGTCTCAGAAATGAAGGCCACATTAGAGGTAGCAAAATAGAGAATAGACACTTACACATACCTAATAAAGGCCATGGAAAATACTATTTAAAAAGTAATAAAAATGAAATGAACAAAGAACTGAAAAGGACAACAGAGGAAATAATAGGTAATGATAGATAATGAAAGACTGATAAAGAAAATCCAACACATAAGTAATTGGTACCCTTGTCCCAAAAGAATAGGCTCCATAAACTTTCTATAATTTGTCTAAGAAGTGATGTACTATGTCTTAGAAGCAAAAAGACGAAGAACTGTCATCAATAGGACATACCCTGATAACAATACTGGATTTCAAAAATCAACAAAGGAAGGAGATTGAATGCCAAAATAAAAATTTTTAATTTCAAAATGTGAGAATCACATTATTATTGTAAGATCAATGAAAAACTATATTTGGGTCTGCATTGTCACAAAGACAGTAAACTTCCAATGTTTCAGAATTTGCCATATCCTGAACCTAGAAAATATTAAAGAATTATGAGGTGGCTACTTCCTAGGCCTTTACTCTATAGATGATAAAAATACAAGCTCGCTCCAGTGGAAAACTGGAGCTGGGACAAGCGCTAGAGCCAACAGTTGTTAGTCATGTTATGTTCAAATATCTGAAATCCTAAGGTGCCTCACTAGTGGACTTACTCAGAGAAAGCAATGTTTTGTACCTATAATGTGAAAAAAATGTATTTTGAAAAGGACAAAATAAAAAAACCCATCCACTTAAAATTTTAAAGGTGTTTCTTAAACAGCTATCGATAACAGAAGTTGTCACACTGTATGGGCTCTTGAAAATAGTGATAAAGGAGACATGGTATTGCTAAAATGGTTTTCAGGAAAAAAGTCCTGCCTTCGGTATTTTCTTCTTTCTTTGCCACAAAGAAAGAATAAAAATAAATGAGATAAGAACTGAACTCAAGAAGTTAGAAAAGGAGGGAAAAGGCCAAAGAAAAGGATTTCTAAAGATAAAAATTCAGTTAAACTTGTGTTTTATATTAGCGCCTTTATTTCTGCCTCTCCTCTGAATGTCACTACATTTATAATGAAATTCACACACATGCATATGTGCATGTGCACGTGCACACCTACACACACACACACACACACACACACACACACACACCCTAAACAAGCAAAAAGAACCAAAGAGGAGGCAACAGAAATTAAGAGATGCAACCACAAATGCTGCAGCCAGACTGAGTGGTGAATGACTTTTCAGCCTGGAAGAAAGCTGCAACCTCACCCAGCAGGGACAAAGCCAGCACTTACTTTTCACCATAGTTCCTTTTGTACTATTTAGATATTGCTCCATGTGCATGTATTATTTTTTAAAAATAAACAGTTAAAAAAAGTGCTTCCTGCCTACATTTAATATTATAGGTTATGATTCTATGTCTTGAAAATTAAACCCCACATCAGGAAGAAAGGAGCACTAGAGGAATGAGATTGTGGCTTTTAGCTCATTTCAGTCTCCTTCTTTTCCTAAATGTCTCAATCCTTTCTCAGGAGACAAAACAGATCCCCTGGAGGGTAATAGTTCTGAGGTCCCCAGGTCCTCTTCTATGCCATAAAATGTGGCATAGAAATCACAGTCTGAGCTTTGTCTCCAAATCCTATCTTAGCTATGTTCAATCTCACAGCCTTTCACCGACCCAGTGAGAAGGTTATGAGAAATTAGCTTGGCTTAATTAAGACTCATAGGGTAACGGTTCAAGGAAAGGCAGGAAAAAAAATTCCAAATCTATCCCTGAAAGAGCAAGAGACAATTCTGGAGTGAAACTCAGCTACAGTCCTTACAAACTATGTGATCCCAAGCAACACACTTAGTCTTGATTTTTTTTCATCTATAAAACTGGGGAAAAAGCCACTTTACAAGTAGTTATAGGAGCTAAGTGAGTCAATGAACATAAAGAATCTGGCACAATAAGAGCACTTAACTAACAGCTGCTTCTTTCTCACTCCCTAAACTCCTCTCCTTCATTCTAAGCAAACCTCCCCACCTGTTGACACCGCCAGATCACCAGAAGTGGTGAGGCCAGCTTTCATAAATCTGTGAGGCTGATCCATACCCCAAAAGAATAAAATGTAAGAAGCTGAGATCAGCAATATGAGAATGAATTTTTCCATATCCTGGTTCCACTTATTACATTATTAGAAACAAAAAAGTGAAGAAAAAATAAAGTATAAATTTTAAATAGATGTGTTACCTGAGGTCAGTCTGAGCTAGGGAATATAACTCAGGAATATGGGTTAAAGCAACATCATCTGTAGGGCCAACACCAAGACTGCTGGGTTCCCAGCTCCTGGAATGTTGGTGTCCCCAGGACTCTGCACACAGCCCTCTTATCTTAAGCTACATACGAATGCACACAGGTCCTGTTTCAATCACCTATTTGCTGATGACTTTTAAAGCTTCATCTCCACCCAGATGTCTCTTCTAAGTTCCAGGCCAATACACAATGTTGCCTTCCAGACATCGCCAACTTGACCCATCAAATTTGACATGCCCCACACTGAACTCATGACTGCCCCATGTTGGCCCTAGGCAGGTAAGCCTGCTCCTTCTCCGTCCCTTGTCTCACCACACAGAATAGCCAATGACGAAAGGGCCTAGCCAATGACGAAAGGGCCGAGCCAATGACCAAAGGGCTAGATTCTGCCTTTTCCTATAACTGTCACAAGAGGCAGACACCTGTCCATTCTACTTCACAAATACACTGAAAGTCTGACACCTCCTGTCCTTCCTAATAGCCACTTTTCCAGTTCAAATCATCTCATTTCCTTCCAGGAGTTATATAACATTAGTTTCCTAGGCCGGGCGCGGTGGCTCACGCCTGTAATCCTAGCACTTTGGGAGGCCGAGGCGGGCGGATCACAAGGTCAGGAGATCGAGACCACGGTGAAACCCCGTCTCTACTAAAAATACAAAAAATTAGCCGGGCGCGGTTGTGGGCGCCTGTAGTCCCAGCTACTCGGGAGGCTGAGGCAGGAGAATGGCGTGAACCCGGGAGGCGGAGCTTGCAGTGAGCCGAGATCGTGCCACTGCACTCCAGCCTGGGCAACAGAGCGAGACTCCGTCTCAAAAAAAAAAAAAAAAAAAAAAAAAAAAACATTAGTTTCCTAACAGTATCATCGTGGGGCCCCACCCAAGTCACCATTCATACCAACACCACATCGATCCTTCTGGAACTCAGAAAAAGTCAACTCACTCTTGAACTAACCTATTTTCCATGCCTCCTTATCACTTATAAACTAAAATCTAAAATTCATTGTACAGCACACAAACTCCTGCTCACTTTTAGCCTTGCATCCCATGACCTAGCCACTATATTTGTTAGTTTGTCAAATGCCACAAGCAATTGATAATTACAAAATCAACAAGTTGTTTATTTGCTTTAGTCTTTACATCTGCCATTCTTCCCTCTTAAAAAGTGCTTTTTTCTCTTACCTTTCCAGAGAAATACTAAAACCCAATTTCTGGATGCCTCCATGGTGAGACCTTCCCTCAAATGTCCTACTTAACAAACACACAGGCACTTCTTCTCTCTACAGAACTTGCTATAAAAGGGCTTGCCACGTGATTACAACTGGTACAACTCATGTCATTTTCTCTCATGATGAGCCATTTAAGAGAAGGAATTTGTATTCGCTAATACCCAGTTCCATGATTAGCACATTGTTGGAACCTAATGGAAGTTCCCTGAATGAGGAAAGATTCTTCTTTGCGTTCTCAAAAGCTCTCAGAACCTTTCCATATGCCCCCAGCTAACTGGTACTGTCCTTTCCTTCAAAATGCCATGACATCTCTAAATTTGCTACCAATATTTACTGCTGTTAAGGGCATGAATACGGGACATCAAAACTGGTATATCAAGATTAATTTGGACACAGTTGAATTTGCCACCTTTCAACCAATGAAGCTTCCAGCCCTGCCATTGTGCGTGTGTGTGTGTGTGTGTGTGCACGTAGCATTCACAAACAATGGAGAGGCTTAACATCTTGGGATTTATCAGATTCATCCATCCTGTTTGATACCTTCCCCAACATTTATTATTGGACAATATTTCTTACATTCTCTGTTTTTTCTATTTCCAGTGCCACTCCTATTTGCTCCTTTATTTCAAAAGCTTTCAAAGTGATCTTTTTGCCTAAAGTCTATTATGTGACTGATCCAGGAAAAATATACTGAAAGTTTGCTTTCATCGAGTCATTCCTTAATTCTCAACTTAAACATTTCTGTGTTCCTGCAATTAGGTTTACATTCCTCATCTGACATTAAAAATCCTGGGAACTATATAGCTTGGCTTCAGATTTATAAACCCAACATTGTCCAACATAAACCCTCTGTGAAACCTTTCTATTTTTGAATTAGTCTTATACTTTCCAACGAGAACCATATTCCTATCTGTGCTCATGCTGTTTCTCACCAAAATACCTCACTGCTGCTTTTTTTTTTCCTCCACACAAATCCTACTTATTCTTCAAGGACGAACACAAATTCTATATTCCCCATAAGGTGTCCCTGAGTATTCCAGATCACATTGAGCCTGCTCTTCGCTGAATTTCTTTATCACACTTTAGCACATACACTGTATTTCATCACTTCCTATGTATGGTTCTTGTATTAGTTTGTTTTCATGCTGCGGATAAAGATATACCCAAGACTGGACACTTACAAAAGAAAGAGGTTTAATGGACTTACAGCTCCATGTGGCTGGGGAGTCCTCACAGTCAAGGTGGAAGGTGAAAGGCACATCTCACGTGGCGGCAGGCAAGAGAAGAGGGCTTGTGCAGGGAAACTCCCCTTTTCGAAACCATCAGATATCGTGAGACTTACCTGCTATCACAAGAACAGCATGGAAAATATCTGCCCCCATGATTCAGTCACTACCTACCAGGTCCCTCCCACAACATGTGGGAATTCAAGATGAGATTTGGGTGGGGACACAGCCAAACCATATCATTTCTGGTGTGCATCTTAGGGCTCACTGAGAGAGAGAGAGAGAGAGAGAGTGTCTGTGTGTGTGTCTGTGTGTGTGTGGTAATAAATTGATCAGGAAAAAAAATCAACTGGAGCTCTGTTTCCTTCTCTGACTCTAGCATGCTCCCTTTAAATCTAAAAATCTGAATCTTTACCACATGAGTAGGAGCCCCAGGAGTAATTAATTCTCAGCTTGTTGGGTAATTGATCCTCAGGAAGTGGCTTAGCTAATGTACATTTCAAAAATTTCGTTGAAATGGGTATCGTGCATACACAGAAAGTTTTGTGCAGACTTAGCTTCCTATTCTTTGACATTTTCTTTGACATCTTTGGGGAATGATTGGGGCCCCCACCTTCACCTTCAACACACATAAATTATTTTATGTTGAGAGATGTTTCATTGGAAGAAAATTGTTCAAGGGACAAGGCACGCACTTGAAATTTTTACATTTAATCATGAAAATGGACACAGATCCCTTCATGGTTATCCCGTAGCCATAGTGTTTCAGTTTAGATGGGAAAGATTTCCAGGTCCAGGAAGAGGTTCAGTTCAGAGGGGTGGGGAGAGGTGAGGATGTGTAAGTCTGACTTTCATGAGAAATGAAGACAAGCTCACAAGCAAAATGGACACGGGTGATAACGGTTGGATGATACATCAGAAAGAGATGGCCTTAGCACCATGTCTTGGCACTACCCAGCATACCCACTGGAAACCCTGCCTCGCATAAGCCTCTACACATAGCTCTGTCAGCTCGCCAGGTACATCCACTCATTCCCAGACTTCTGGGATGCTTTCTTTGGGCAATTTCTGACCACAATTGCCTAATTTCCAAGGGTATTCCTGATGGTAAATACAGCCTGGATCCTTAGGTATTAACTCAATTCTTCTAGTTCTAGAACTCTTATCTACTTGACATTATCAGGAATATTAATGGGTATGCATACGATTCAGCAAATAACTAGTTGTTTTTTTTTTTTTTTTTTTTTTTTTGAGAGGGAGTCTTGCTCTGTCGCCCAGGCTGGAGTGCAGTGGCGCTATCTTGGCTCACTGCAAGCTCCGCCTCCCGGGTTCAAGCCATTCTCCTGCCTCAGCCTCCTGAGTAGCTGGGACTACAGGTGCCTGCCACCACGCCTGGCTAATTTTTTTTTTTTTTTTGTATTTTTAGTAGAGACGGGGTTTCACCGTGGTCTCCATCTACTGACCTTGTGATCCACCCGCCTCAGCCTCCCAAAGTGCTGGAATTACAGGCATGAGCCACCGTGCCTGGCCAGCAAATACTAGTTTCTGCATGTCTAGATATTAATGCTAAGATAAAAAGCTAAATAATTTGTATTTCAACTTTCGTTGAATATTCTGTAATTCTCATTCTTGAGTCATATGGTTTTTATCTATTTTTAAGTGACATGGAAAAGAAAAAATATATATAGCACAGTGCTCAGGAGTTCAAGCTGCAGGTTAAAACCTGGGATGCTCCAGTTACCTAGCTCCGTGACCTTGGGTGAATTATTTAGTGACTCTGTGCTTTTGTACTTCCCCTGTGAAACAGGGCGGATATTGGTGCTTGCCTATGAAGGCTGTGTCAGGATGATTAAGGAAGATAACACATGTGAGATGGTACCTAGAACAGTACTGGTTAAGTATCATTATCATATTCTTATTATAGTTCTGCTAAACACCTTCCAATTCACCTTGGAGTTCAAGGTCTCATAAGTACAAGGAATATTATACTTAGGAAATAATTCTTTTAACCACCTTGAATAACTCACTGACAATTTTTGCCTTCTATTATCTTTCTTGTTTAATATCTGAATTACTGGGAGAAGCAGGGTAGCTCAACTGGCCTCTAGAATCAGCTGACCCACATTCCATTTCAGGCCTGTCACTCACCAGCTCCATGAACTTCAGCAAGAAACTGACTTTTCCCAAGCCTTCTTTTCTCTTTGTGTTAAAAAATATAGTATTAATTGTCATAGATAATGTACATCAAAGAGTTCAATAATAACATGTAACAAGCTCTCAGGGATCAAAATAAATGATGGGAAAAATAATAGAAGTCAGGACTGTGGGTGTGTTGATGGGCAGATATTGGCAGGGAGGGACAGATGGAGGCTCGTTAGACTCCGGGTTTATCTCCATCTGCGGTTTGGCCACATAAATATGTATATTTATAAAAATCCATCCAGGTGTACGCTTAAAACTTGCATTCTTTACCACATCAACGCTATTCTTCAATAACAGAGCTCACAGACGCAAACAAAATATCTCAGAAGATCACACAGGCCTTATACTGTTTTTGAATAAATAAATATTTTCGGTTTTCTTACTACTGAATATAGACAAGCCGACCATCAGAAACTTAGACTATACCACATTTACATATAGTAAAGAGGAAATTTGGCCATCATTCATTTAAATTAATTAACATAGGAGCCGGGGAGGGGCTAGAATTTGAAAGACTGTTCCCGTGTAGATTAAACATGGTGACTCGAGTCCTAGTGTTGGAGACACACCCACGCCCAGGTGGGCAGAGTAACTGGCAGGCTTTCTGCTTCTTGACGCTCCCCCCAGGGGCATCATTACTTCAGGACTACAGAACTTGGCCCCCAGCTTTCCCGGCAGCCGCCTAGCCGCAGAGGAGCCCCGGTGCCAGGCTACCGCCTAGCCGCAGAGGAGACCCTGGTGCCAGAGGTTATCACACTTCCAAACAGACAAAACTCTTGGTCTCAAAACAGGCCCTGAGGGATATGAGCATCCTGCATGGAGGTTCATATACCCTGGGTGTCCAGGATGGCACACTGATGAAACTCTCCTGCAGGCAGAAACCAGAGAGAATCCTTTTGGAGATCAAAAGAGAAAAAAGTGAGTTCATTGCCTCCCACTCCACACCCTGCAGCAGAACTTAACTAGGATTTGGAGACTGCTGCATGAACGGGCCCTGCATCTCAGCTCAGCTTCCCCCAACAGTCCATCATCACAGACACTCAGGGGCCACTGGAGGCAGGGGTGCAAAGGAACAACAATAATCAGTCTTTTCTGAGTACTGCCTACATGCCAGGCTCTGAGCTAAGGATTTACCTGTGTGGTCCTTTGAATTCTCACCCCAACACTACATGTCAGATGGCATTATCTTTATATCACAGAGAAGGGGTAGAAGGGGTAGAAGCCTAGAAAGGCTACAGAAAACCAAGCCAGGATTGGAACCCAGGTCAGTCTGATTCCAAGATCTGGATTTTTCATCCTTAGAAAAAAATTTACTTTGGGGAGCTTCCTAAATGTACAAATAAAAGGATGATAAATAGAGGGTCTTTGAAAATCTCATGTGTAAATGAGTATGTATGGTTTTCTGAAGAAGTAGAAACAATTGCAATATTAACTTACAATGATATAACTGTCATCAATTTGCGTAGAGCATATATCTTCTTGGTTGAATTCAACAAGATAATGTAGAAGAATAAATGATATTTCCAAAAAATTTCTGGGCTTAATAAGTTGCTACATGCCTTAGGTCGAGTTAGCAGCAAACATCCTGTGAAAGGGATGGAGGGGGTCTCCTCTGGAGTGCTCCCCAAGAGTCAGCACAGAGGGCAGCTGAGTGATGGAGTCCCAGAGGACCCTCATCCTGTCCCACGGGGCCTCTGAGCTGAGTGATGGAGCACGGTGGACCCTCAGCCTGTCACAGAGTATTCTGAGCTGAGTGATGGAGCACAGTGGACCCTTAACCTATCCCACGGGGTCTCTGAGCTGAGTGATGGAGCAGAGTGAACCCTCAGACTGTCCCACGGGGTCTCTGAGCTGAGTGATGGAGCACAGTGGACCCTCAGACTGTCCCACGAGGGCTTTGAGCTGAGTGGTAAAGCACAGTGGATCCTCAGCGTGTCCCAGAGGGCTCTGAGCTGAGTGGTAAAGCACAGTGGACTCTCAGCCTATGCCACAGGGGCTCAGAGCTGAGTAACAGAGTGCAGTGGATTCTCAGCTTTTCCCATGGGGCTCTGGGGTGAGATGACCCTTCAGAGTTGTCACCAACTGAGGCAAAGGGGCTGGACTCTATACACTCCTGCCATCAGACAGTCGCTGGCTAGGGTCTGCACACAGGAATGGGGCATAAGCTTGCACTAGGCAGCTCCCTTTCTCAGGGAAATACCTGGGCATAATTTTCTAGAACTACCATAGGAAACTGCCACAAACTTCATGACATCCTGGTCCAAAAGATATGTCTACATCCTCAACCCTGGAAACTCTGCCCTGATTTGAAAGAAGAGTCCTATGGATGTAATTAGGAATCTTGAGATGAGATTGTCCTGTATTATCTGGGTGGGCACTAAATCCAATAAGAAGTGTCCTTATGAGAGACACATGGAGGAGAAACATGGAGTAAAGAGGCTGTGAAGGCAGAAGCAGAGAGTGGAGTGACAGCCACAAATCAAGATATGCTTGGAGCCACCACAAGCTGGAAGAGGGAAGGCAGTACCCTCTCCTGAAGCCTGCAGAGGGAGCACTGCCCTGCCGCACCTGGATCGTGGACCCCTGCCATCCAGAATGACGACAGAATACATTTCTGTGGTTTATTTTTCTAATGTAAATGTTATAACTTCCCTAGGAAACGAAGTCCTGCGAAGCACTGAGTGCTGAGCCCTGTAGGCCGCTCGCCAGAGGCTGGAGCAGGCGCTGTGGTTCTGAAAGGAGAGACCTGAGGGGTGACTGTCAGTGTCCTCCAGCCCACAGTTGCAAGTCTTCTTCAACGGGGCTCCTTTATGAAGTAGGCTCTGTCCTTTGGTGAATCCCCATTCATACGTACCTTTCATTCAACACACGTTTATGCAGCACCTGCTACTGCCAGGGACCAGGGGAGGCTTCAGGCACGCCAGAGAGGACAGAAACAGTCACTGCCCTCAAGTAGCTCACAGAATGACAGACAAAAAAGAAACTTTCAAAAGGCCCGAAGTGTTTGGTGGAGACAAATCCTAAGAAGCATCATCTAACATAAGGAAGGGATGCAGACTGAAGGTCTGGGAGAGGAGAGTGGCTCTCTACTGCGTCCCAGGTGAGAAGAGCTGGCTGGGGAAGGGCGAGGAGTTTGGAAGACAGTTGGTCTGGGCAGCAGGAAGGATGTGTACATTAAAGACTCAGTGAGGAAGGAACTGGCTGAGAACTTCTCCCTTCCCCACCCACCTTCACGCCCCTCCCCACTTTTACCCCCCACCCTTACCCCACCCCCCACCCCCTACTGGAGCTGAGCCTAGAAACACCCATGCAGGGCTACTCTCTCCAAGTGTGGTCCTCAGCCCGGCATCACAGTCACAGGCACCTGACCAAACGTGGAGCTCCTGGCCTGACACAAGGTCCTTGTGTCTGAGAGAATTCACATCTTTCACAAACCTGTCCTGTGAGTCTCCTATGTACAAAGTTCCAAAACCACTGCTCCCAAGACCCTGTTAAGATAATAGAACCATGCACATTTTCTTTCTCTCTTTCTTTCTTTCTCTTTCCTTCTTCTCTCTCCTTTCTTTTTTCTTTTTCTTTCTGTTTTCTTTTTCCTTCCTTCCTTCCTTTTTTTCTCTTTCTCTTTCTTTCTTTCTTTCTTTCTTTCTTTCTTTCTTTCTTTCTTTCTTTCTTTCTTTCTTTCTTTCTTTCTTTCTTTCTTCCTTTCCTTTCCTTTCCTTTCCTTTCTTCTTTTTCCTTCCTTCCTTCCTTTCTTCCTTCCTTCCTCCCTTCTTTCTTCTTTTCCTTCTCCATTGGACAAGTTCCATAATGTACATTTTTTATTTGTAAAAATAAATTATTTCAAACTCTCCCTATTGGTAATGTAAGTACTATATAAAGAGGTGAGTAATGGATTTCAAAACAAATCTAATTTTTAAAACTTTTATTTCATGGATATACTATATGCATATATATGGATGTATAGATATATGTAATTATTTAACATTAGCCTATCTCTGAGTCTGTGTAGGTGTCCTAATTAGTTTTCACAATTAACAGATAACATCTGATGGAAATATTTTCTTTCTTTCTTTGTTTCTTTCTTTCTTTCTTTCTTTTTTCTAGCATTCATAGTTCAATCGCTTAGCACAAAAGTTAAAACTGGATAAACACAGGCAGGATTTGTCTGCCTCTGGCATTCCAAACCCAGCGCCATCTGTGTTGACAATAGCTTGAAGTACAGACCATCAATTGGTGCTGAAGATCTAAAAGGATTACCAGCAATAAAAGTCTCCCTGGACGGACCACCATCCTAAAAGCCGGCCACCACTCAAAGTTCATCTCATGCTTGCCTCTGAAGGTAATTGCTGCATCTGCTTCTGGAAGTAGCTGAAACCAACACACGCCTGGCTTCTATTTTGTGAATAGCAAGCCGCTTGGAGTGGGAGAGTGAAAGAGATTTGAGCACAGCCAGCCCGGAGTGCGGCCACGGGTCAGAAGTGAAGACACAAACAGCTGCTTCTTCAATAGAACCATCAGCGCTTCTCCAAGCTCCTTGCACTTGTCCACAAACTGCCAAGCAGGGGCTATTGTGTTATTTTTATGCTGTGGGAACTTTGGCCTTAAAAACAAATGGACGAGCTTAACTATGCAGTGTCAATCAAAGCTGCTGGGGTCGAGGGTGGGGGTGGGGAGAGTGTTAAGATTTTAATTAGTTTGGGTAGCTTTCTGTTTGTTGTTTTTTCACTCTGTGATCACTGCGGTTGACTTTGTTTAACTTAGTACATTCAGGTGAACAAAATTCCACATGTGTTTTATCACTGGGCTTCTTTTTTTTCTATTTTCTTGTGCACTGGCAGCAATCTCAGATCTTGGGTGTTGATTCACTGTCTTTTGGCAACGATGCACTGGCCCAGACTGATACCTGTGAGAATCCACCCAGTGCATTCACAGATTTCCCATAAGGAATACTTGTCAGAGCCTCAACCAAGTCAGGTACTTGGTTTTTTCCCCATGTTCTGTAACTTGTTCATTAATGATTTTGGCTCTGAAGCAAAAGAAACATGGGGAAGCAACTAAGAGTAGTAAGTGATGCCTCATTTTCTCTTTCCCAAAATAAAAGGTGATAAACCAATGAAGTATACATACGGAGAATGATGACACTGAGACTGCTGCCACGCTGGCCTAAGTTGTGATGCAGAGGACAACAGAAAAACTTTTATGGATGAGACTCAAAAAACCTCCAGAATTTCTTGCTTACCATGGAATCTGTTTCATGTGTCATTGGTTACGTGCATGAACTGTGGTTGGAAGTATGAGGACAAAGATTCACACAGCCAGGAGTGATCTGAACACCAGAAAGTTTCCCTGGAGAGCACATTCCAGGAGGACACAGAGCAAACCTTCCAGTTGTTCACAGGAAAACAGCCTCAGTCCCCAACCAGCCGGGCTTCTCAGACCCTGGCATGAAACCGCCACCTTCTATTTACAAACAACAACAACAACAAAACATATAAAGACAAAAACGAGTGCAATAACAGGAAAGGAAACTTTCTTAGCCCTGTCAGATAAGTGCAAAATCGGCCTTTACAAATGAGAAGGAGGCTGCATTCAGGGTGTCTGAGGAAATCTGCACAAAGATCATCTATGACAATATTTAGGTATTGACATGATGCACCTAAAAATGAATGAAAATAATATCTAGGTTTTAAAAAGCCCACATGAGCCAAATAGCAGTACCTAAGACAATTGTTTAATTTTTTTCCAAAGTATAAACTCCAAAATCAATCGAGCAGTTTCATGTTAGCTAATAGAAGAGAACAGTGAGAGAGTTTTAAACAGGGAAATCTAGCATGTGGAGCTCTAGGTACAAACAAGGGGAGGAAAGACAAAAGGAGTTTATTCCAAAAAAGGTCTAAAAATGTATCGTCCTCAATCTCCAACTGCCCCTCAAACACAGCTACATTGTCAGGAGCCCACGGTGGTTAGCATGAAGATAACTTCCCATTTAAAGTACCTGCTATGAAAAAAATTATAAAACTAAACGGCCAACAATAAAAAGCTGATGAAGTACACTACAATGTAAATGATGGAAGAACAATGAAATTAGAAAATATTCTCATTATAGTATGTAAAGAGAAATGACGGAACAGAATCCTGTTTTGAAAGCCACTGCAATAGGCAGATGTGTATAGAGCTACTTAAAGAGCTCTGTGTGCACAGAAAAGGAGCTGAAATTAGCCAAACCCAAATGTTCACAGTAGTTATCACCGGATGATGAGATCACGGATAACTGTTATTTTCTTCTTTGCATTTTTCTTTGTTTTTTTTTTTTTTTTCAAACTTTCTAAAGAGAATATGTATCTGCTTTTAAATCAAATAGTATTTTTTAAAATTTGAACTAATTTCATTTTCCCAAATCAAAACCTTAGGCTATTACAATATTCCTTTAGAAATGATCTATTTTATTAATGCCAGACTTTTTATCCTATAGTTTTCAGATGAACATTAATGTACATAATTACTATTATGTATTAATAAGCAGTTGCTTTACTGATAACGCAATTGTTTAACGGAATTATTAAATTAATGAAATTATTTCCTATAAGAAGGATTATGTTACTATTTCTATGACTCAACTTGTGACTTATTGAAGGTTAACAGAGGATTAGAAGGAATAAAAAATGTAACACGTTCCTCATGGACAATATTGGAACAGTTTTCATTTCCACGTTGAAGTGAATACTTCAATGTGCACACGTACAGACACATCCAAAGTTCCAAAAATTTCAGTCATCTCTCAAAACTTATATATATTCAAAGATACGAGCCTTAAAACCATCACAGATGCAACATGCATAGGAAATAAATATGAATTTTCTGTTGTTATTAACAATGACTCATTCTGAAAAGCCAAAAGAATTTTTTTCAAATGCAATTTAATCATACGTAACGCCTTGTTACCTTACCTTGACAAATAATAAATGCAAAAATATAAACCCAAGGGGCATGTTTATGAAATGCAGAACCACAAGTCACCCACCAGACTGGTATGAAGAAACGAGATTTTCAAAATGCGTTCCATTTAAACAATTGTAGGATACATCGCAGCATCAAGGACAACTAAAAAACAACAACAAAAAAATACAGCCTCTCTCTCCTGCTCACACACGCAGCCTTACTTTATTTCAAATATTTCCCTGTTTCCCTTTGTCAAGATATTGCTTTGGAAAAAGAGTGCTTTGAAAAAGGCAGCCACTGCAAGTAAGATGAAATCCTTTATATGGCCTATCTGTTAATATCCTCATATCGTATGTTCTTTATCAGTTTTGTTTTAATTACATATTCAATACTGATTTCGAATGACAATTCCACTTCCACACAGAAATACTCTTATTTCCAATACTCCAAACAATAACCAAGCTGGTTTCTTCTCTCCATTACTCCACCTTGATTCTTTCCTATTTTTCATTGTGACACACACAAAAGACCGTTAATATCCTTGCTACAAATTGACTCTTAGTTACATTTCTCTTCAGTTAATAGCTTGGAGTAGGCAGGCATGAGACCATAAAAATATAATCTTTAATCTTAAGGACTTCCCGTCCAGGAAGGCTCAGGGCAGACCAAATGGCACCAAGTGAGCAGCCTGACCTGAGGTGCTCCCGGCGTGAATAAACAACCCTGATTAAGAGTTACATTCTGCTAGGGACATTCTCAATGTTTCTGGGACAGAAACAGCCATCTTGCCCACACTGAAATTTCAGTTTGTCTCCCCTGGAATAAAATAAAGCTTGTTCACAGTGTGAATGCGCCAGAGTGTGGCATTTCCTTTCCTGGGTTAGAGAAACACAATAATTCTGTTATGGTCCTTCCCACTTGCACGCAGAAACGACCAAAAAAAAAAAAAAAAAAAAAAAAGAAAGAAAGAAAGAAAAGAAAAGAAAAAAAAAGAGGGGAGGTGCGAAGCAGTTTGATTTAGACCCAGCTGTTAGTTTTTCTTGCAGCTCCAGTGTCCTGAACATTCGCCTGGTTGCATCCCCCTTTGCTTTTCAAAGCTTTTACAATGTCCCTCTGTGTCACAATGGAAGCCGCGCAGCCTCAGCCACAGCTGATGAGCTCCTGCATCTTATCATACCTTTTGAAATCACGCCAATCTAGCACTTCACACTTTCTTCAGCTTCTCACTCTGGATTCTCTCCTTTGCCCATGAGAAACACATACTCTTCTGAAAACAATGGGCTGTAAAATGAGAAAAGTTAAGAATCAGCATTAATTTCTCATAAATCTAATTTCCAATTTCCCACCAGTCTGAGTTCTGGTCCAAACTCTCACACACACATCCTGTGGGAAATGCTTGTTCATGTCCGTAGAACTAACCTAATACTCGGTTGGTTTTTCTCCTTGGTGGAAAGAAATACTATAATTCAGCAGAAGAACTGTCCAAGGAGGTTGTTAGAAATGAGTAGATCTATTATAATTTATTTTTTTATCCTGACTGGGTGCAGGAAGGCAGATATACTTATCTATAGAAAATGCATATGAATATTTTTCCTTTTTTGAATATGTTTTTCATGCTAATTTGCAGTAGCGTGGGAAGAGCGTATTAAAACTATATTTTTACCATTCTGCAGAAAGACGTAGTAAAGACATTTAAAAGAAAGCATGATAATATGAAATAGTTGTTCATGAGACATCATCTGAAAGTGTTTTACTCATTTTGATACAACAGAGAAAAATAAGAAAGAACAGCCTAGAAAGAAGTTGCTGTCATTGGAGGGTCAGATTCAGTATGAACCCCTTATTTTAGACTTCTTAGTCTCAAACTCACGTTAAGGAGACGTTTTACTCATCACAGTAGTATATGCTATTTCTATTAGTTTGAACATTTTTCCTTACTTTTATGATGAAAAATAAATGGGTAATGCTGAACTCTAAGAAATAAAAATATCTTCTTTTAAAATGTGATTCCTTTAATATTTCTGTCTTCCCATCTTTTCCAGTCATATGGTATGAGTAACATTTCTTAATCAGATGTCATTTTTCAGATCTATGAGCGTAAGTACGCTTTCTTCTATAGTATCTCTACTAGGACAGCTCAAGTATACCATGTATAATGTTTCTGGTATCATATCACATTCGGTAAGCACAGATTCTATAACTCCTCATAAAAAATTGATAGCAACTTTGATGATACAACATAAACCTGTAGTTGGAAAATAAAAGATATAAAGTGACTTATTTTTTTAAATAAATACAATCTTGCTAATGTCTATATGTCCTAGAACAACAACAAAAAAAACCCATGAAAAATTAGTTTCTGTTGTTTCTATTAATAGTAACATAAGTTAAAAACAAGTAGTGTGAGTAGAGAGAACCTGGGACAGTAACTGGGAGCCCTGGGTTTCCACCTCGACGAGGCCAGCATGACTGAAACAAATCATGCCGCTTCTCTGGGTCTTAATTTCCTCCTCTGTGAATCTTTTCTAGGGTGTACAAGACCCAAGCTAGACCCCAAGGCCAACTCTCCTATGGTACACCTGGCGCTGTTTCAATGACTTTTCTTGTACTCCCTCAGTTAATCCTCCCAGAAACTCACGAGGTAGGCACAATCGGACAAGGACATGGTGGCATAGAGGGGCTAAGGCAGGCTCTGATGTAGCAGAACTTTGATTCAAACCCAGGCCAGCTGCAATGTCTGAGGTGCTGGCTGCTGCACTGCATCGCCTTTTATTCTACAGCTATAGCTCGCATTTGAAAGAGATTAAGAAAAGGCATCATTGGCCAGAAAAGACCATAAGGCTCTTTTACAAATCAAGGAGACTCACTCTGCAAGCCATACCCTCATTTGACCATAGTGAGTGTGGTCAAATGTGTGAGTTTGGTCCTGTTATTGTGTCTGGAGGCTGCCTGGGTGCAGGTAGAGTCTCTCAGGGGCAACAAGAAGTTTGAGTGGCCAGGTTCCACTATCTCATCCTCAGTCTTTTCATTTCAGAAACTGATTAAACAATAAAAATATATAGGATGGCCAGAGGTGATTATACATCTAATAGCACATTCACACTTGGAAGATTGACAGTAAATTGTTCCACAAACCCTAGAAACAGTTGACATCTACAAGGGAGCCATGTCTTCCAAGTACCCACAAGATCCTATCCCCATATCTAGGACATGGCTCTCCCCCTTTCAGTGGCACTTAAGAAGTCAAATTATTTCTCCATAGCTTATTTAATACATTAATCTAAACAGAAGTAAGAGAAATGTTTGGAAGATGGTGTTTGATCTAAGCTTTGGAAGGGCCCAATGAATGTCCCAACTCTCTGGAGACTGGAGGGTAATGAAACTGCTTTTCTTTTTCCTTTCTTTCTTTCTTTTTTTTTTTTTTTTTTTTTTTTTTGAGACGGAGTCTTGCTCTGCCGCCCAGGCTGGAGTGCAGTGGTGTGATCTCGGCTCACTGCAAGCTCTGCCTCCTGGGTTCACGCCATTCTCCTGCCTCAGCCTCCCGAGTAGCTGGGACTATAGGCGCCCGCCACCTCGCCCGGCTAGTTTTTTGTATTTTTTTTTTTTTTAGTAGAAACGGGGTTTCACCATGTCAGCCAGGATGGTCTCGATCTCCTGACCTCGTGATCCACACACCTCAGCCTCCCAAAGTGCTGGGATTACAGGTGTGAGCTACTGAGCCCAGCTGAAACTGCCTTTCAAAAATCTTGATGGTAAAACAAATCTGACCTGACCAACTCCCATCTTGCTTCTGACCTCCAAGTTGCCTTTGTTCTTTCGTGGGCATAGGCTGTGAAAGTTACAGTTTAACTTTGAAACCAAGATGATAACAGCCTCTTCCAGAAACAAACCCCCTCCTTTGCTTGGGAATTAGGCTTTTGTAGAACTAACAAATTCATTGTAAGATTGGAAATTATGGCTCAGAAGTCATGCAGCCAGAGGCCATAATATTCCTAACGTCCCCAGTGGCTCCTGTGGATAAAATTGCCATTGTAAAACCTAAGATTGGTGTTCAAGGTATTTTTTAGACCCTGCCTTCTGATGGACCAACTGATGCCACCCAGGTGGGTAAACTGGTTCATCGGGTCTTGTGGCTCCCATCCAGGGGCGGACAGTGCAAAAAGACAGCTTTGATTCCTTATGCTTTTAACTCAGCCCCAGCCAATCAGCACTCCCCATTCCCTACCTCCCTGCCCACCAAACTATCCTTAAAAAACTCTAGCCTCTGAATTTTCAGGGACACTTATCTGAGTAGTAATAAAACTTTGGTTTTCCATTTAAATGGATCTGTGTTTATCAAACGTTTTTCTATTGCAATAACGCTGTCTCAGTAAACTGGCTTTTCCGGACAGCGGGCAAGATGAACCCATTGGGTGATAACCATCTTGTTCCTCCAAGGCTGAGGTTATGCTTTAACCTGGGGCAGGAGGGGCATGAATGATCTTTGCTCCCCTAGCCCTCTCCTTCTAAGCTGATCATCCTCTTTTTACCCATGGATTCCTTCTAGTTTTGTTTGCAGATCCTCGGGGACCTTAATTAAACTGGCACTAAGTTGCTAAGTGTGGACACCACCTTCCCCTGTGAGGTGTTTTTTTTTTTTTTTTTTTTTGATGGATTCAGCTCTAGGTCTAGGACCACCCAAGGTCAGAGCCCCCAGTAACCTGTAACACAGTGGATGTACAATAAGTACACAGGACATCCCTGTTATTTTCTCTTGCCATTCAAATTTTCTGTTTCTGCAGTGGAATTCACCATCTTCTAGAAGATTTAAACAACAGATATTTTTAAAAAAAGATTAGTAACTTAATGCATCTCATATTTTATCGGAATTAGTAAACAAACGGTGACAATCACAGCTGTGATGCACAGCAGGATCCCCAGGCGAATCTCAAAACACTTGATGTTTCCCAGCGGACTCCTGCCTGTTCTTCTTAAAGGTACAAAGTCACAGACTTTAAAAGAGGCCTACTTGTAGTCTACCATTTGTGTGTGTGTGTGTTGGGTTCGGGGCGGGGGGTTGTAGAGTGAGTGTCTAGAACCCAAACTTCTTATTTTCATCAATCCATGTTTCTTTTCAAACATTTCAAAATAGTGAGACAGACGCCCATTTTGCTTTCAAATACCTTTTATACAAAATATTGTCTATTCTAAGCTTGGATATATCATTTGTTTGTGCTCCTTTTAGACAATTAGGATAATTGCTTGAAGATTTAGGAATTGATATAGCAGGCAATTGCATTATTTTATATGTTCAGCCATATCTCTTTCTAAAATAGTCACACTGCGTCTGAGATCTATTGGGAGTGCATGCCCCTTCTTTCTGTATCACATGGTGGCTCTCCAAACTAATAAAATGACCTGCTCTTAGTGACAAAGGACCCGATGACTTTTTCAGAAGAGAGTGGACTCTAGATATGCTGTTCCTGCCCAATGATTCTGACCTGGCATCATCCTGTCATGATGATAAATTGTATGTACAATTTATAGTTGGAGCAGATGGGAGAGTGTAGGTTATTAAAATCTAAAGCTGTCTCCTGAACAAAAAGAGAATTGTTTATCTTTCAATGAAACATAGATTTCTTACAGAGGAAATTGTGACTATTCCAGTTTTCATAAATAAAGCAATTATGCAAGTTAGAGACACCTAGGCTAAAATAGAATAAAGATTGTTTCTAAATGATGTAATTTACTAAGTTCATTGAATGCCTGTTAGCATCCAGTAATACAAAAATTTGCCAGAAAATATGCTGTAATAATAATCAATATTTCTCTTTCCATTAAATACCTAATTTCTGGGCAAGAGCCTTATGTCATGTTACTTAAGCTCAAGCATATAGAGAGGCTGTTTTTAGATGTGCTGTACAATGTCAAGAAGGAGATGGAATACATTTTGGCTTGAAAAAAACTAATTATAATCAGAAATTTACTAATTTTCAAAGGTATTCAAAAACTCAGATTTTAAAAGGTAAGCCCATAGATGAGGGAAAAAGAATGTAAAAGCTCAAATAAACTCCCATGTCAATTGGCCTTCGGGTTTTATTTCAGCTACAGCTTAACCCAAATCAAGGGCTTTCAGATCCAAATGTATTGACTTATTCACTTACTCTTAATTCAATGACTAGTGATTGAGATCTAGGCATATTATGGAAACTTCTGGAAAACTATCACTAACCATGTTATTGATCTCAAAAGTCACCTCAGTTACAGAATTCCCTCCAGGGAATTAGGTGTACTTTTGGTGAAGCTGAATGGCATTATTCACCTCCATTGAGCAGATGGCCTGAGGAAGGCATCCATTAAAAATGTACATCTACGTATTACCCTACTCTGTGTTGAACATTTTTCACTCATTGTCACTTTACCTCCATAATTCTGAGAAGTAGCAGGTGTCACTGCCACACTTCACAATGCATCAACTTGCAACTTAAGCAAAGAATACTTTCCCAATGTCATAGTAATATCAGGAGGCAGGACTGGGACTTCAACTCAAGCTTGGCTGGCCCCAAGTCCCCTTCTCATCTCTTCGCACCACTGTCTTCAAGGGAAAAGGATGAAGCTCTCCACCTAGGCCATAACACAACCCAAACCTCTGAATTTTTACAGAAGAATGTACGCAGAAAGATTACAGAAGAATGTTCCACTTAATGTTGGTGTACGGTTTCCTTTAATGACTGAGCAGTGGATGCATTTGGTTTTTAGAAAATTTAACTGCAAATTCCTGTGGGCCAGCTCTTGCCAGAACTTACCATCCAATACTTGAAGGGACAATCTAAGGCGCATTTGACTCACACATTCTTCTAGATTTTCCAAGCCTTATTACTTAATAATCATATCATCCCAAAACCAAGCAATTAGATTACATTATTTTCACTTTTTTTCATAAAATTTATCACACAGGTTGAAATTTAATGTAGTGTCCTGGGATCTGAGGGGATGGTATGAAAGACATTCATTAGAATAATTTTCACTCACTTAACAAATTTTTAGTAAGTGCTTCCCTATGCCAGCCCTGCCCCTGAAATATAAAGTTGAGCAAAAGCAGATTTGGTTTCTACTCTTATAACACTTACATTCCCTTAGTTCAAAACACAGATAATAATCACACACACATTACTATTATAATAACTACTTAGATGGAGGGAAACATGATGTTCTGATGATGACTAATAATAGCCTTTGATTTAAGTAGGAAATTCTGCAAAACCATGGTTGAAATGACCCAGCAGAATATATTTTTGTTACGATCCATGTATGACGCATACTTTGTAGAATTAAGTCAATTAAAAATAGGTTTCACTACTTTGCTTTGTCCTTTTTTCTTTTCATCTGACACCAAGGACCAAATCTAATCTAATCCAATCTAATCCTTTTTTTAAAAAAACATATTTCCAGAGGCTTAAAGTTAAATTTGTGCCTGAGCATTATTAAGATACAACTCACTCTTTCTTCATTATTTTAATGTAACTGTGGTCTCTTTGTATTTTAATTACTTCACTTTAGGTATGCTTTAACATTTAATATGCCTCAAACTTTTTGGGAAAATTGACAAGTATAAGTAAAAAATAAATAATTAGTAAATTATTTGTTTTTAATTGTCAGTTGATTTTTTATTTATTTATTTATTTTTTTACTGTAACCCTGGTTACCCTCAATTAAAAGCTGCAAATTCCTTTAGGTTTTTGAAAAGATTTCAAAAAAGCATGAATGAGTGACTTCTTAGTAAACTCCAGGGCTGCAGACATCTTGAAATTACCAAGTCTAAAGGGCTTAAATATTCTTCATGAGGAGAAAAAAAAGCAAAACTTTACAATAACCTACCTTTCACTTTTCAACTCTTATTCTTTATACTACAAGGGATAGAACTTGGAATAAAAAAGCCTATCCTTTTCATTACGTTCCACTTTACACTAGAACAGTGCAATCTCATCAGAGTAAATGACTTAGTTCTACCCTGTACACCCAGACTTAGGTAGGAGAGGAGGGAAACCAAGTTCCCAGAAGCCCAGGGCGCCTCTACTGGTGGATGAGGAGGGCACTGAGAAAGCGGCATCAACATCAACATCTTCCAAACAGAGACCACCAGATGGACAGCAAACACCAAGAGGCACACGCACACACCTTCAGTCACTCATCCTTAGAAAAGTGTCCTCTTAGGGGATGCTTAAGACATATTCTTTCAGAGTTACATTAATCACACTTGGGGGAAGTATGAGATTTGGTGTCTGCCTGTTCACTAGCTACTTTTACCAGGGAAATATTTTATTTACCATATTAATTACCTTTTTGATTTTTCCCCTCACCAGTGTATTTTTAATTTTTTTACACCTTGGCCTTAAATAATCTGATATCCTTATGCAGTGACCTTTTGCTGACTTTATAGAATATGATGATTAAAGAAAAATTTCTTTTCCTTACATGACAAAAATACTTAAAAAACATTTGCTGTGCTTGGGAGAGACTCTATTTCAAAATTCAACATTCAAATAGATCCCACTTTTCAATTTTTGCTTTTGTTGCAATTGATTTTGGCGATTTAATGCATGCTGGGCTTCATACCTAGGTAATGGGTTGATATGTGTAGCAAAACACCAGGGCACACGTTTACCTATGTAACAAACCTGTACATCCTGCTCATATACCCTAGAACTAAAAACAAGAAGTAAAAAAAAAAATTCAAATACACAAAACTACAAGGGATTTTTTTCAATCTTTCTCGAAATTAAAGGTGTGCTTATAAAAGTTCAAGGTCCCTTGAATAAGGCCAGGAATGTTTTGACAGCTGCAAACTGTCTAATTCCTACATTCTCCTACCTTGTTAAAATTATGTTTTGGTCACTGAGTTGGACCACTGAGAATGTGCTCCCATTAATCTAGGGGAGCATGGATGATGCTCTATCAATGAATAATTCAGACACAGATATGGCTTGAATGTTTACACGGAACTGTAATGGAAACATTTTATTTAAGTAAACTACTTCCATTACAACCAGATTTTATTGTGTCACAAAACAGATGATTATCCCTCTAATTTCATTTCTGTGTTGGATGTATGTGGAGGCTATTTTGAAAAACGAACTGGTCATACGGTGATCCAGTTACAATAATGTGAACTTGGTCACACTGATAACTTACTCAAGTAGTCTTTTTTGTATAATTATTTATGTTGTACATACATTTTTCTTGGTTGTGAAAGCTTGAAAACTGCAAAGTGAAATTCTTATTGTTCATTTATCTGTTAAACATTAGAATAAGGAATTAAGACTAAAGTATATTCAGATTGGGAGCAATTAATAAGTAGCAATGCTTTCACTATTCCAATTTTAGTACAACTTTTCTAAACAAAATTAAACAAACAAAGAAACCAATTTACACCAACTCTAGCTTGGGAGCTTAGTTTCAGCAGTCCTGGGAAGCCTTCCACTTTTCTAATATTCATTGGCCACAGCTACTTACAGGTAGGTTATTATATCAGTGAATTCACTAGAGAAGCGAGACATAGTCCCTTATATATTATCTAACTTTACTTCCTTTCTTTCAGGTTATGTGAGTTCCCCCCCACACTCAGTGAAAAAAATCGTCACTTTTGCTTCCAAATGTAGCCATACTTTATAATCAGTTATATAATTTAACAGATACAAAGAAGTAGTCATGTGATTGTCAGGGGTTAAAATTTCCATTCCACCCCCAAACAGCAGGACACCAATAATTAATGAAACTGGTCCTCCATGTCTGTGTTCATGGTGACTTGAAATCAGCTGAAAGGTTTCAGAGGCCCGTGGACCAAGCCCCAGGACCAGTGCTTGGGATAATGTTAGTAAAAATACTCCCAGGTGAACATTTCTTCAGGTTTTAACTTCTCTGTAAGAAAGTACATGGTGCCTGAAAGTTTTCTACTTGTGAGTTTCTATCTGCTGCATTTGAGTTGCTTGTTGTGTTCCAGGAAAGTCAAGCTAATCTGATGAACAATTTTCTTTCTCAACTCTTCAGTCTTCATTAATATGATTCTAGCATCATACGCATTGCTAGGTGACATTAGAGAAATGAAATAAGAATTCTAGGCAAAGCTTGTACTAGCAGAATCATGGAATTGCTTACCCATGGATCAACTTTTAAAAAATGGATCCTAGAGAAAATAAGTAGACAGAAGTAATAATGGTAGAAAAAGATGGAGAAAAGGTGCCTGTGAGAATAATGTGAGAAACTCACCTATGATAACTCAAAGTTTCCTTGTTTTTATCTTCAATATGAAGGTCTCATCAAGTCAATCTAAGAAAATGAAAATCATTTTAAATGAATGAAAGATAATACTTTTAGAAAAGAATAATATCAAAAGGTAAATGAGAAAAATAAAATCAAACAACCGTAAAGACAAAATAAAAGGAGTTATGATGAATAACAGATAGTTGAGAAAGCATCATGGTGACAAAATGGTGAGAGCAGAGGACTGCCCAGGAAACCGTCCTTCCACACACCCCCACTTTGCCAGGTGAGAGTTCCTCTTCTTCTCAGGGATAGCGACAGAGTTTCAAAGAGGCAGCAGTAGCAGTTCATTGGTGATCTGTTTTGGAATAATCCTTCCAATATGTCACTGTTCATGTCTACTTGTCAGATTGTCTCACTTTTAATACTTTCTAACCTTTTTTGTTTTAAATGCATACTTTGGCATCAAATTTTTAAAATTGTGACACCATAAGTAGGTTTTAACTATTAAACTTTTCCAAAATGAGATTTCCAAAGGGAGGCACTGATTACTCTGGTTTGGCAAATCCTCCTTTTAAAAAATATTTGTTTTCAAATAAGGTCTGACCTGATTGAAAAGTACCATTACCAGAACTGAAACAGTCATATTTCTGTAAAAACCCAAAGAGCAAATGAAGATATATTTGTGGGGAAGAAAGGCTTTTACTTAAGAATGTTTCCTAGTTTATTGTAAGTGGTTATAAATACTTGCTTAAAGTTCACTTAGAGCTACCTAAGAACAACTCTGAGCTTCGGTTAAGCACAGTGAGTGTTGTTCACTAATAACAGTAAAATAATTTGTATTCTGGTTGTGCCTAGTATTTGTTAGTTGTCAAAGTTAAACAAGAAGGCATCAGCCCTTGGCGACCATAGAATGTAAACAAATGGACTGAGAGAAATGCTCTATTCTTATTAAAAAACTGGAGAGATTGGAAATTCATACAAAGATCAGAGGCTCCTTTTTCTTTCTTTAGTGAGTTAATAAGCATTTATTAAACACAATGCTACAGAAAGCTACAAGTACATTGCATTCCGTGGGTTTAGGAAGTGGATGGTGGTCATGCCTTAGGAATGGATGTGAAGGTATGTAAACTTGTTTTCACAAGAAAATTAAAAAGAGGGACTAAAGAATAAACAGTATAACCAGTGTAAGACAAAACGTCATATTTTCTGATGTGAAGGCTCTATTTGAAGAAAGCAAACTGAAGATTGAGATAATTCTATAGATTTTTCATGCATGACAACTATGCCTTTGTGTGACATATTTTAGTCACTGGTTTGGGCTTGTGTGGGTAGTGCAATGCCAACATGCCTCTTAAGCTCTTAAGTTTTTACTTCCACAGGCCATCCTATTTCTTTAGCCACTCTTTTTTTCTTTTCTTTCTTTTTTTTGAGACAGAGTTTTGTTCTTGTCGCCCAGGCTGGGGTGCAATGGCACAATCTCGGCTCACTACAACCTCCGCCTCCCAGGTTCAAGTGATTCTCCTACCTCAGGCTCCCTAGTAGCTGAGATTACAGGTGCCCACCACCACGCTTGGCTAATTTTTGTATTTTTAGTAGAGTCAGGGTTTTGCCATGTTGGCCAGGCTGGACTTGAACTCCTGACCTCAGGTGATCCGCCCACCCCAGCCTTCCAAAGTGCTGGGATTACAGGCTTGAGCCACCACGCCTGACCTCTTTGGCCGCTTTTATGGTGCTTCTCTAAAATGGTATTTAAAAGAAGGAAAACAAATTGGCACATGCAGTTGTTGGTGAAGACATGTAATCATCTTAGAAATGTGAAGTTTTAATTCTGGCTGAAAAATCTGAAGATTCAGTGCTATAAGAAGTTGGGAATCACTGAGGCTTTTGAGAGTTGGGAGAAACAACATAGAGATAAACTCGTGACTTTATTTAAATAAAAAGTGCTACTGAGCAGAGCCTTGACCTTTGCAAAAGTCCTAGAGCGAGAGAATTGAGTCTAATAGAAATGGATGGCTTGGTTACATTAAGGAAAGGCTGACAGAAATGGCTTTAATTATTCTTCCTAGGTATTATTCTGCAGGCATTTTGCCAAGTATATTTTCAAAGAGAAAACGCAAACATAAAAATAAGATGCAAATGGCTCCCAAGTGTACTAGTATGTCTTAAAGAAATTTTATGGGGTTTTATTCTGCTTTTAAATTTGCTACTTGTCCTTAAAGCCATCATGTTTTTCAAAACTCTCTTAAGGTTGAACAGTTAAAATTCCCTCAGCTTTAAACCAGGCTGTCTGCATTTGGCTAAATAATTTTTCCCCTTGTTTTGTGATTTTTACCATCAACTTAAACTCTAAAGTTCAATGTCAAATGGAACAACTGGACTCTCATCATAGGATCTGTGAAAATTGAAGTGCAAACATGAGCTATAGATATGATTTCAAACTGGGTTATAAAGAAAAGATAGGGAATGTAACACACTTCAGTGTCAAGAGTATCTATTTAGGAAATGGAGCCGTTTTTATTTTTAAATCTTTTTTAAATGTCAAAAATGCTGTGGGTGTGTAGAGTGTGATTATTGACAGCTGTTTTTGTTTTTGACAATGTGTCAGCATTTGGTTCCTGTTTACCTAAATCAAAGAAGATAAGGTTTCTTGTGAAGGCTGCCATGGATGTTTACATAACATACCTCATGATTCTGGAAATGAGTACCGCTTCCTGCTCAAGACTGAAAAGAAGAAATGGGATATGTAGTGTTCATACACACTAAAATAACTGCCACAGGTATGACGGACAAGGCCTTAAGTTACACAGCAAATATCATTTCTACCTTCCCACCTGCCTTCAAGTAGTATCAAGTTATTTACTGTTTTGTTAACTTATCATGTGTTTTTGCCTCTTCCTCTTGTCTAGAATATCATTCTTTTTTTCTCTTTTCTCTCCAAATGACGAGCATCCATTCATCTTCAAAGTCCTGATTTCAATGCCACTTCTGAAAGATTTTCCCCAACTGTGCCAAGCAGAAAAAATGATCTCCTTCTCTGCATTTCTATAGCATTTTATAAACACTCACTTTTTCACAACATTATGTGTAGCAGAATTAAATGTTTATGTGTGAGATTCCTGTCCTAGCCCCTGCATTCTCCAAAGGTGCAGCCCTTGACTTCTTCCTCATTACCTCCCTGGAAACCAGTGGCACAGAAACGGACACACTGGGGTCATTCAACACTTTTTTGTTGGATGAATGGGTGAATAAATGAATGAGTCCATTAGTCAGAACCAATGCTATTTAGTTCACCTTGTATCAGAATTAAGTCACAACCCAAGGATCTTGGGGGATTCTTATGCAGGAGGCAAGATTTGATAATCCTCCTTTAAGAATAACCTGACCTAAAGAATTTCTAAAATCTTTTTCAACTCTGATATTCTATGCATTTATGAATTTTAGGGATCTAAGTGGTAAATCATCTCCATCATTCTTTTGTCCATGCATGATATAGGATATGTGAAGGATAATGGAGTCGTGGAATATCTGGACATATTTCTCTCTTTACTGCATTTTCCAAATGTAGCCTAGATGTTAGTGAAATAAACTGAGCTCTCTGTGCTGCAAAACTGTGTTGTACTGCCAGATGTCGAGTCCTTTCCTCTCTACTTCATACACCAGGCATCATAATGTAGCCATTCTTCTCTGCTTATCTCTCCCTCTCTGCCCCACACACTGAATGCTGGATGATTTGTAACAGCTTTTCGTAACCTCCGCTCTGGGAGATTCAACTTTATGTTGACTTTGGTTGTATCGTGAACTGCGTTCTTCAAGATCATCTGTAGTTTTCAAGTGAAGCACTTCATTGCTGTTTCCTTACTAAGCAGATTTTGACATTTGTACAGGAAAAGAGGATCGCTACCAAAATAGCATCTCTACGGAGAAAGGAAATTCACTTGGAGGTAAACATAGTAACTGTTTAAAGATAAGGAAGATGATCATCAACACATTCTTGAGAATAATAGAAATCTTAGCAGAGCACTGCCATTCCACCAGTTCCCCCAAATGGTATTTTCTCTTCAAGCAGTGGAGATTAGTATTGCTATGAAAGCGTATTTATCCAGAAATTTCTCTACAAGCAGTAGAAACTGTACTCTCATAGATGCAACCTGACTGGCCAGACAGAAAACATTTTCCTCTATTGTAAGAAAGTGTAGGCTCTCTGTGTAAGGATTATCTTTGCATTCAGTCTTTTACTTACTTAATAAACTTTTTCCGTGCTAGTCTCTCCATACAAAGTGTTGCAGCTTCTCAAGAATTCTTCTCAGGTCTGGAGTGAAGATCTTATAAAAAGCATATTGGGAATGCTCAGAACAGGACCGAGCATAAAAACAGTTTCTACATTTCCTACCACACATGGGCCATATCAGCTGTGGTAAGAGTAAGTGTTGGCGCTAGCATATGAGCCCTCTTTCTTAAAAAAAAAATAGTGAAGTCATCTTTTGTACATTGTGCCAACTACTAGGAAGTTTTCATTGGAAATATAACTTTAGTTTCTGCTTTCAAAGAACTGCAACATTAACAAATTGCAAGAGTAATATAAAAATATTTAAATAATGATCAAGATGAAAGCAAAGGGTAGATTAATTACCTATAGGGTAGGAGGAAACTGGTTCTTCACAAGACGTGCATAACTCAACATTCGTTAGTTTGAATTCTAACTGACATTCACTAGCAATTTATTTTTCTTAATCTCAGCTCTTTTTATCTTTAAAGTATTCAGAGTTGCTCTAAAGATAAGAACTAAAATACTTAGCAGCAAGTCATAACTACTTTTATAAGCAGAAAAGACTTCACGAATGAGATACCATTTGAGTTCATCCTTAAACGATGTTAGAAGCCAGATAAATATAAAGAAGTGGGGAATGTTTCCACGTGAATCACATCATGAAGACTCAGAGGCCACTCTGCTTACCTTGTTCAAAATGTAGTCTCAAAGTTGTACCTTAGCTGGGTTTAAAATCCTCAAAATTTATTTTCCCCCATATGAAGCATCACTTGAAATCTATCAACCAAGTACAATATAAGAAATTCCCTCTCTGCTTTCTTTGCTTTAGTGGACTAATTACTCTGGCTGAGTTCTAATCCCAGTTTAGTTGAAGCCTCTGTGGGGCTTCTCTCTGTAGTTCCTCACTCCAGATGCCATGAGGATTAACCAATCAATTTGAAACACCTTGTAAAAACACATGAGGCCTACTAATTCGTTTCTGGATTAGTTCCTGTTCAATCCACATTTTTACTGTGACAGGTTTTCACTGCCTATACGATGGTGGCATGCCTGACCCAGAACTCTCAGATGTGTTCACCTGCTTGTCTTGCCTCATTTTAATACTGCAAAAGCAGCAAAAAAACAAAAAAACAAAATAACCAGTACTTCCAAATTCTACTCAAGCAAGAGACTTCCTAGGGTAAGGTTGCTGTGAGGCTCTGTGTGGACCAATTTAATATTGCCTTGCTTCCAATTAGTCCCCCTTACGGAGATGTTGCCAAATTCTCTAAGCCATACAAAAAACACTAAAATTGCAGTGAGAATTAGACTTTGTTGGTTTACTAATCATCACGTCCAGAAAAGCCCAGGGGTTCTCTTTCTAATTTTTTTTTTCATGAGAAGAAAGTGTAAGCAATCATGCCTGTCTATCTTAGAGAACTCCCAGCTATGGCACCAGAGAAGGCCGAGCTCATTAGAGCTGCTGCCTGGCCCGAACCAGCTTCCCATGGACCACACTGTAAGAAATACCATCCCAGGGCTCTGCAATATGAGCTTTTCCCAACTGGGAATCAGCCGCACACACTTTTCCACAGATCCTTCAACTCAAAACAAGACTGAATGTGACACACGAGTACACGCAGCAGGCCAGGCAGGGGGAGGGGAGCTGCCAAAACGGATCCTTTTGTCAAATACGTTTTCCCTGCCCAAATGTGCGTACTTCCAGTTACCAAGTAACAAGATGCAATCACATTTGCATTTCTTTCCTAATGTTAGCTGCTAATAGGAATAAAGTTGGCCATCTTCTAGAAATACTTTTCTTGCAGAAAAACTTTTCTGCGGTAAAAGCTGAAAAAAAGCCCTGATTATTGTGTTTAAAAAAAAAGAAAGAAAATGAAGAATAGATTCGACCTTAAAGAAGCATTCCATATTTACTGAAGAAACTGCATTTCCAAGATGTAGCAGAGTAGGGATAATTTGTGCTATAACCTGCAAATGCAATCTATCACAGATAGTCAATCAACCTACTTTTTGTCACTGTCCCTTAGCTGTGCTATACAATATAGCTAAATAAGTCAATGCTGACAATACGTTAGGATTTTATTCTCTAAAAATACTTCTTTCAAGATCTATTTCCAATATACATAAACTTTAAATTAGCAAAACACATGAGAGTTACCATTCCCATGATAACACCCTATTTACTAATACTGACACACAATAATAACTATTCACAAAACTTTGTGCATGGACACCATAGACACAGCTTTTGAGATAAAGTTTTGAAATCAAAACACAGTCAACAAATTTCAAAGAGCCAGCCCTGGTTGAAGAACAAAAAAGGTGCCTCAGAGCTGCTGATGAGGAATTACACCTCAAAAATCCAGAAGAGATTCAAAGTGGTGACACTGACCGGGCTCTCTTTTTATTTTTATTATTTTTAGAGAACAGACTGTGCCCACAAAGTCGCTAGCTTGGAATCCAGCTCAGGCCGCACTGAGCCCGCACTCTCTCACGACTCAGAACTCCGCACCATGAAACAGGACTTATCTCACATCTCCACCACCTGCCTGGGTCAGAGCTCCCCTTTGAAGAGGTTTCAAAGGAAAACAAGATAAGAAACACCTTTTCAGGAAAAAAATCCTTCCGACAGAGCGCTGTGATGTGAGAGTGAAGTGCCAGGCCGCTGGTATCTTCCGGAAAGTGCTCTCTTGTCTTCCTAATAGATGAGATGAGTAAACCTGCCTTTCCTTACAGAGGACTCAGGGCTCCTGGGGAGGAGGTGACCCCTAGATTAGCAACTGAGGGTGTCTGTTCTGCCCTGGATGGGGATCATTGCATGGGTGGGCAGGCAGAGGGGTCCCCTGTTAACTCTTAGGCCCTTAGGTATCCAGGAAAGATGCTGAAAAGAAGTGAGGCAGTCCCTTAATCTATGATTCATAGCCAGTTAGTAATTTACAAACCAGAGAGGACCTGGCCCAAACAGTTGAAGCTAATAATTATTCTAGTTAATTAATATTTAATATAATCAGTGTTAGGAAATACAGGTCTCAACTGGCTTATGGGAAACATATTAATTTTCAATACAAATTCTGTTTCTGGGTCCCTCGCCTCCTGAATTAGATATTGGTCCTTAATCGTTGTTGTTTGAGTTTTGCTCTTCTTTGGATGCATTTTTAAAGGAAAAAGTTGGGTGGAATGAAAAGGACCCTGCCTGAAAGGGAAACCCCTCCCTTTCAAAGGGACTTTTGCAAATCCCTTTTCCTCTTGGTTCTGGAGGGCTGGAAGCACTCTACCTGTTCTAAAGGAACAGAGAAGGTCCAGTACCTTAGATCCTTCATCCCCCAGATCTCAGAGCCTGCTTCTTCCTAACCATCCTAGGTGTGGGAGAGATTTTTTTTTTTTTTTTTTTTTTTTTTTTTTTTTTATGAGACGGAGTCTTGCTCTGTCGCCCAGGCTGGAATGCAGGGGCCGGATCTCAGCTCACTGCAAGCTCCGCCTCCCGGGTTTACGCCATTCTCCTGCCTCAGCCTCCCGAGTAGCTGGGACTACAGGCGCCCGCCACCTTGCCCGGCTAGTTTTTGTATTTTTTAGTAGAGACGGGGTTTCACCGGGTTAGCCAGGATGGTCTCGATCTGCTGACCTCGTGATCTGCCCGTCTCGGCCTCCCAAAGTGCTGGGATTACAGGCTTGAGCCACCGCGCCCGGCCGGGAGAGATATTTTTGCTTCTGAGCCGCAATAACAACTTACATCAGTGCTATTAATTTGGCAACTAATCAAGGACTCCCTATGACATCTCTTTTACGGTCAGCCCTGGCTCACGCATTGGCTGATTTCTGGAAAGTGTGTTTGTAAAGAAACCAGGTAGATGGTACTCTGAACACATTTTTAAATAAAATTAGCATCAAAAATGTTGTTCTACTCCTGCAAATATCTATTTAGCACAAATTATGATTTAATTACAATCTGACACTGTCACCTATTATTGACCTGGCCACCTATTTTTATGTTGTTTCTGTATGAACATGTTCTCTGAGTTTCAATTTGGGATACTGGAAACACACTGTCCCCAACAGAAGCGAAAACTTCCTTCCCTAAGTGACTCCAAAAGCTTCTTCCAGGACCCCAGGATTTTGTCAAGGGGGTTGGGGGGGCCTCCATGGGGCACCTTCAGCTCTCCAAGAATTTCTGGGATAGATAATTGTTTCTACAGTAAGATGAAGGGTTTATGCACATTGGAAATCTTCTAGATGTTCCTAAATCAGGGACTGTCTCAACATACTTTTAAAATGTCACTAAGCATTTAGTGTTATTTTCGTTAAGATTTTTATGTATTTAGGTCTTACCTCTGCCACTAAACTGTAAGCTTCTTGAAGGCAGAATCAATATCTCCATCATCTTTTCATTACTCCCAGTAACCAGGTACATTATTGGCCTCAATGGATCTGGATTGATTCGATTTTCATTTGAATCTCATTGTTGTCTTGGAAGTGGTGATTTGACCTATTACATTTTAACAAGCAATTAAATAACAAATCTGTATATTAAGCAGTCCCTTTCCCCTCTGTTTCTTTTGCATACTGACAAAACAGCCTGTCATTGTGGTGCAAAACCACCCACAGAATCAGAGCACAGGTCAGGGCAGCCTCTGTGTGCCCTCTGCCCTGACACTGGCTGATGTGGTTTGGCTGTATTCCCGCCCAAATCTCATCTTGAATTGTGCTCCCATAATTCCCATGTGTTGTGGGAGGGACCTGGCAGGAGATAATTTGAAGGGGGGCGGTTCCCCCATAATGTTTTCATGGTAGTGAATAAGTCTCACGAGATCTGATGGGTTTATCATGAGTTTCCGCTTTTGAATCTTCCTCATTTTCTTTTGCCGCCACCATGTAAGAAGTGCCTTTCACCTCCTGCCATGATTCCGAGGCCTCCCCAGCCACATGGAACTGTAAATCCAATTAAACCTCTTTTTCTTCCTAGTCTCAGATATGTCTTTATCAGCAGCACAAAAACGGACTAATACGCTGGCCCAGGGCTGGTCTCATTCACCTGCCAAGGGTGCAGGAAGATGACACAGGTGTCATGCATGTGCATTTTGCATCTGCAGCTGTGCAGCAGATGGCAACTCTGACCCAGGCTACCTTGTTTATTCCCAGTGCATGTCAGTTGTCCTTTGTCAACCTGGCCTGTCTTGGCTCCAATTCTGGCTGCCCAGCCACTGTCATCCACTTCCCTCCAACCAAGCATGCACTTCTCTTTTTGAAAGTATGTACATCAAAGTCTTGGCATATGATGGGTGTTCTGGAGAGAAGCTGGGGCAGCATACATGTGGAGCTGACCTTCAGCCGGGAGCAGACTGGAACTGGTGATGTAACGCATGCTTCTATTTTCATGGGAAGGTTAACGAATCTTGTCTTCACTTTGCAAAACCTAAGAATTCAACAGAGTCAACTCTGCCTTACAAACTCTGTTAAATTACTGAGAGTAGTTTTTAAAAATATTTCTAGATCTTGAATCCTAAATGTATTTTTAATTATCATTTTTCTTCAATAATACGTTTTAAATTTTAACATAAAAAAGACAATCTGACACAATTTTAATATTCTCTAAAGATTATTATAAGGATAGTGTGCAATGTGGAGAGATAAAGCCCTTTTTGTAGAATGAATACAATCATGACACAAAGATTTTCCATGTTTAGTATTGCTCAGTACATTATAAACACTAGCAAGTGGAATGCTATTTACATGAAGTTGAATAACTAGCCTTGATTCTTGGGCATCACTGTGCACAGAAAACAATGAAGTGGTTACAGTTGTTGCAGGTAAAGTTCCCGGTTTCACCAGAATTTCTCCAGGTTTTTGTTCCCTGTACTTTTTGTTTGCCTTGCTCCAATTCCATACTTCAGTACTATTCATTTATTTTAAACCCCTGTCCCCTTTTTACAAATGTAAAAATCTCATGCATTTTAAAATGTTGTTTAATATATCAAAATAAATTACATATCACGACTAAAAGCCAGTTTAAACAATGGGCTATGCATAGCCTTGACATCAATCTATGTTCCCCAACTCCAGACACCACCCTCTGCCCCCAGCAGATCCTCCCGGGGAGGTGGAGAGGCAATGGCCCATTCCCACAATCAGGAGCTACTACCATATAGGATCAGGGCAGGAACATGCTACAGGAAGACAAAAAGCAAAACATAATTGCTGAGTAATTCGTTGATCAGTTAATTGACTTTTTTAAAAATAGGGTAGTTGACAGGAAGGTAAGCCAAGTTGAAAAAAAAAAAAAGAAAGAAAGAAGAAGGCAGGGATAGGAGATTGTTTTCTGCAGCTGGGAGAGCACTTGCTGGAGAGTGGCATGGCCCAGGAGTTCACTGAAGGGAGTGGGGAAGAAGCAGAGAGCGGAGACACCCATTTTTACCAGATTTTCAAACAAGCAGCCCACCCTGAGATGCACTTTGTATTTGTCCCCACCCCGACGTCCACCATCAAATGAAGAGCAGGTTTTTCTCTCCTCTCTCCTTTCTCTTTTTCTTCTTTCCCTCCTGTTTCCTTTCTTATTTTTTAAAAACAGCTTTGTTGGGATATAATTCACATATCTTACAGTTCACCCATTTAAAGTGTACAGTTTAATGGTTGTTCGTGTTTTCAGAGTTGGGCAACCATCATCACAGTTTTTTCCATTTCCTTTGTTTTTTATTCATATATAATAATTTTTTTTTTTTTTTTTTTTTTTTGAGATGGAGTTTCGCTCTTGTAGCCCAGGTTGGAGTGCGATTGCACAATCTTGGCTCACTGCAACCTCTGCCTCCCGGGTTCAAGCAATTCTCCTGCCTCAGCCTCCGGAGTAGCTGGGATTGCAGGCTTGTGCCAACATGCCCAGCTAATTCTTGTATTTTTAGTAGAGACGGGGTTTCACCATGTTGGCCAGCTAGCCTCGAACTCCTGACCTCAGGCGATTCCCCGCTTCAGCCTCCCAAGGTGCTGGATTACAGGCGTGAGCCGCTGCCCCCAGCCTCATATATAATAATTATATACTTTTGGGGTATGAGTGATATTTTGATACATGTGTGCAATGTATAATCATCAATTCAGGGTGCTTGGTCTATCCCTTACCTCAAACATTGACAATTCTTTGTGTTGGAGACATTACAATTCTTCTCTTCTAGCTATTTTGAAACCTACCCTAAGTTATTGATAACCGTAGTCTTCCTATTGTAGCATTGAATACTAGAACTGATTCCTCCTGTGTTCTGCCTGCCCTAAAAGCTCTCCCTTCAGTGCCCCTTTCTCCTGCCTCCTGCCCCAGTTAACTCTAGGGTTTTGCCCACAGCACAGCACCGAGGATGCTGCTCACAAACAACCTCTTCCCGCAAGCTTCATCCATCCAGGGCAGGTGAGAAAGATGGTGGCACAACCAGATGCCCATGCCATGAAGGGGAGAGACAGGAATAGTTGAGCCACATGAGTTGCTACAAATGCCATAGATCCCGAGTGAAACGCCACATCCCAGACATGTGCCAAGCCTGTGCCAAGGTGTGTGAACACCAGCAATGAAGAGTGAAGACAATATTGCTTTGTCCAGTACACACATGTGGGGTTTGTACACAGCTCTGTTGGGGGAAGAACATCTTTAGATTTGCAAGCTAAAAATTATTGTTACCTTGAGTCTTTCTATACCCCCTTTTCCCACCAAAAATTTCTTCCTTGGAACAGTGGCAGCTGGTGATGACAGGCATGGTGTCAGAGGGAGGGCTGGGTGGGAAAGAGAAAATGGGCCTGCCCTTGGCTGAATCGACCTAATGAAACATGATGGAACATTCACAAGACGTTTTCTTCTGAGATTGACAAGGTAAGGCCCGCTTTTCCGCCTCCTCTGGGTCTCTAATTGAGTGTGAGTAATGAATATACATGGAGAGCAGCCCTGTCAATGTGCAAGGATTTTGCATTTTGCATTTGGATGCTGCAGCGCCACTCTCTGCCTCTGTAGTTTGGGAGAGGAAAGGGTGGCCGACCACATGCTCCCAGTTACCCACAAAATCCTGTCAAGGTCATACATTGGTGAGGATTTGATAAAGATTGAGAAAGAACTGGATGTAGCTAACAGGAGACGTCTGAATAAAGGAGGTGTGATTTCAGACGATGAACAGCCACGTGCTACCTTGACGAAATTAACCAGGTGCTCAGGGCTCGTGGTTACTTACTTGGACACCAGGTTTATCGACTTAGGACAGTGAGTGCCAGAAGTGGACTTATTCAAATCTCTGCATTTTTCATTATGTTGCATGTGGTTTTTAAGATCAAGAATTAATTTACTTCATAAAAAGTTGTTTTATTTGCTTTTTTTTTTATCTGTTTCTAATTTAAATATTTTTAAAATAACCAGGCACAGTAGATCGTGTCTATAGTCTCTGCTACTTGGGAGGCTGAGGCGGGAGAATTGCCTGAGCCCAGGAGTTCGAGGCTGCAGTGAGCCATGATCATACGATTACACTCCAGCCTAGGCAACAGAGCAAGTCCCCATCAATAAATAAAATCAGATAAAATAATCTTGATGTTACCTCACATTTTTAAAAAATACGTTTCCTTTATTTTGCGTTTTTATATTTTCAAGTAGAAGAACCAGTCATATAAGGTTTTTAGATACATTTGTAAAATTAGAATCAGTGAAAATTTCATTAGATTCTTCGGAATTTGGCTAGTCAGCTTCTTCTCTTTCTAAAATAAAATAATCATTTTCTGAATAAAGAAATGCATTTTTAATTACAAAGTTAACTGTAGGGTTTCATGGTATATTATTTTAATTCTCTGAAAGTCAGTCTAAACCAACCACTGTTCTTAATTATTTCATGGCAACTTTGAACCTGGGAATATTTCTTATTTCTTCTATACTTATTTAAAAATAATTCTGTAAGATGCTTCATAAAAGATTAAATCATACTTTTATTTATTTATTTTTTTTTTGAGACAGGGTCTCACTCTGTTACCCAGACTAGAGTGCAGTAGTGCAACCTCGGCTCACAGCAACCACCACCTCCCAGGCTCAAGTGATTCTCCTGCCTCAGCTTCCCAAATAGCCGGGATTACAGGTGCGCACCACTACCGCCTGGCTAATTTTTGTATTTCTAGTAGAGACAGGATTTCACCATGTTGACCAGACTGGTCTTGAACTCCTGACCTCAAATGATCCACCCACCTCAGCCTCCCAAAGTGCCGGAATTACAGGAGTGAGCCACTGCACCTGACCAATCATGCCATTAAAACATATATTTCAGTTGTCAGAAAAATGTGTTACTATTTGGAAAACAAGAAAATTGATGTAATAAAAAAATAAAAACACTGTAGATGGATACTTGAAGACATCCTGGCCATATCTCTCTGAACTTGATATTCCATATCAAATATTGGGATTCTGTTTTTGACACATAATAGACAAGAGGCTGAAATACACAATTAAAATAAAGTTAAAAACCCAATTTATCTTATATCCTTGAAAAAGTTGCTTTCTTAAAAAAGCAACTGTTTTAACAAAGCATCAATCCAACTTACATTCATTACTTAAACAAGAAATGTAGCATGCATTTATGGAAGTCATTTTTTTACCAGCATCAACTGTTTCTAACAAAACCAAGAGCCCAGAAGTAAGTCAGAATCCTTCTTAACACCAAGAAATGCTATCATAAATTCAACAGCCTGAAGCTGGTTCTCTCAATCCTAGAAAAACAACCTTTAGAAAGTTTATAGAAATCATGGTTAAAACTTACATATAAAAAACTCTTATATAATTTAAAATGATAAGACAGAACAACAAGTACAGACAAGTCATGCAAAAGGAAAAACTAATTGTTAAGTGATATAAAGGAAAAAATACTAACTACAGAAGTAATCAAAGAACTTCAAAAAACATATTATTTAAATAAGCAAATATTTAATTTTATGAGAATATTCAGTGTGTGTAAGTCAGCTCTTTCTTATACTAGTGATGGACATAGAAGTTGCATAGCAGTTCTGAAATGTAATGTAAGAAATAATTATTTACCTCCTTAAGGAAAGTTGTCCTCTTTAACAAAGTAACTTCCTTTCCAGAGCTCTATTTTAAAATATAATTCAAACTGTGGACATAAATTTATACACAAAGATATTTCTCCCTGCACTATTTAACAATTTATAATAGCTAAAAAAAGGAAACAAGATAAATTCAAAAATAGGTTCCAACTTATGCAAATTTAAAATATGGCCATGATTGAAAATTATGCCTGCAATTTTAATGAAAAACATTTTCAAATATGTTTCATATCCTAAGAAAATGTCCACAGAATAGTACTAAGTGAAAGAATAAATAATGCAAAGTGTTATATACAGTATGATCCCCATGATGTAAAACAATGTAATATAGATTATACCATTAAATGTATAAATAATGCCCACATATTTATGTATAAACACGCAAATCTGTATTTGCATGTTTATGTTTAAATATATAGAAACTATTTTAAACAGATTTCGATGTCAATCATGTTCTCTCTGACCAGTTTGCAAATTATATTTTCTATGATATTTTCCAGTTTTTCCAGATTTTCCACAATGATCCTATGTTAGTATCATGCTTAGAAAAATGACTCATTAAATAGAATGATTTTTAAATGCCACTGAAAGTCTAGTTGCTTATGTTATGGAGCCCCTTCTTTCGCAGATGGTGATTGGGTTTCCTGATTAATAATTGATTGGGATCAATAGCTGAGGAAGTAAAAGGAGGGCGAGTGAGTTTCCTAGCAGCTGGAGTTCTTCCAACCCTCAGCCCCAGGTGAATCCATCTTGCCTAACTGATACCACACACTCCATTAGAAAACATGACCCTTAACACACACTCGGAGAATCTGACACAGAGAATGGAAGCAACAAATCTATAAAACGTTGAGAAATGTTTATCTCTGCACATCTAAGTTGTGCAGTGTAACAGTATGGTTAAGCCATAGAGTCAGGCAGGCTGCATTTGAACTCAGTCCAACTCACCACGTAGTGACCAGGTGACCCAGATGAGACATTGAAATCATTCTGGCTCCGAGTTTCAAATCAGAAAACGGGGAGTGAAATGAGTACCTACTGGCCGGGCGCGGTGGTGCACGCCTGTAATCTCAGCACTTTGGGAGGCACAGGCAGGCGGATCACCTGAGGCCAGGAGTTCGAGACCAGCCTGACCAAGATGGAGAAACACCGTCTCTACTAAAAATACAAAATTAGCCGGGCTTGGTGGCACATGCCTGTAATCCCAGCTACTAGGGAGGCTGATGCAGGAGAATTGCTTGAACCTGGGAGGCGGAGGTTGAGGTGAGCCAAGATCATGTCATTGTACTCCAGCCTGGGCAACAAGAGCGAACTCTGTGTGAAAAAAAAAAAGAAAGAAAGAAAAGAAAAAAGAGTACCTACCGCTGTGAAGTGTTGAATAAACTAATTTACAGAAGGATGGAGAACAGTGCCTCACAATGAGAGATTGGGTTATTGTTATTGTCATTTTTGAAATAATATCGGAAAGTCAAGGTTTCTTAAAGTGTGACTCTGATGACCACTTGGAAGATAATGAGGTAGAAAGCTGGTTACAGATGAACAGTTTTGAAACTCACCCAACTCTACCGAGTAAGAGTTTCTGATGGATCCCAAAAATACGTATTTTTGACAATCTCCACGTTTGTTCTTATGTGCATCTAAGATACACTGTACTAAAAGCATTATAGTTTTCTATAAATATTCCGATCTCCTCAAGGTAAAGTTTAAAAATGTTGAGCAATTCTGCTTAAGCAGCTGAGAAGTGCATTTATCTTCGTAAATTGATATCTAAAAAAAATAAAGAAATGAATTGAAACATTTTTTCTCAGATAATTTTATTTCAAAGAGAAAACCTTTCATTATTAAGAAAATTCATTTATGTGGAACACTTTGTTCTTTGAAGAGTTTGGTTAAAGGATGTGTTATTGTATCCATGTCTATTTTGTGTATAAAGCATAATTTTATACCCATTGTCTCATGAAACACAAGATTATATTTGCTTCAATAAAGATTCCAAAGCGTCCTAATTTTCTAAGTTATGAAGTGCTTATGTCTATCCATCATCAAGCAAAATTTCGTGCTTCCAAATAAAAAGAAATGCAGTGAGAATTTGCGTGCTCAAAATGGTATAGAAGACAATGTCTTATTTTAGATTTCTTTTTCGTGCAGCCTTTCTTACTCTCTGTCCCTCATAAATACAACATTTAAAAAAATAGTATTGAGAACACACACTGTAATAACAGAGATGGGATCATTTTATCTCTGTATGTTTATAAGGTGCATTCTGGCTCACAAAACCTGAAGCCTTCTGCCCAACCCTGGGGGCTGGCTCTCTCAAAACATATCCACATGGGCTGAAGGGGAATCCAGCAGCTGGCCTGCTACTCTGGCCCCTGGCCTCATCTGAGGAGTCAGGCTGGGGCAGAATGGAAAATTCATCAAAACCACACACAATTCAGATATAAGAGAAGCAAATCCTACATGGCAAAAATGCACATTTATCTCAATACATATAGACCATAATTGCAGTTAGGCGTATTTCTACTAAAAATTCAAGCATGCATAATTGTAAAAGTTCCTCTGTAAAACAGTTTTACTTTGGTAAGCATTATCAAGGATGATTTTCCTGTCAATTTTAAATTTAGAATTTTTATCATTCTAAAACCATATTAGCAAATTAATTCAATTTATAGGCTCTACCTCACTTAAGTAGATGATTTTGTCTAGGTTTCCTTGAAATAAATGAGGATTTTGGATGACACTGATCTCTTTAATTATACTAAAGAGACAACCATTTATTTTAAGTGCATGCCATTCAGTTATTTTTAGCTCATGGTAAAAATCAAAATACTCATTTAAAAGGCTGAAGAAATGTGTGCTTGTTTAATGGGGGAGGATAAAGAAGCATGCTGAGGCAGCTGTGAAAGTTGTCAGAACCAAAATAGAGTTCCTTGTGTTAAATTGAAAAAAAAAAAAAAAAAAAAAAGACAAATAGAGCCAGAGAAGGCTATGAAAGAGAAGGTTCTCATGCTTGCATGCCCAATAACAAAACTATTATCAAAGACTCTGCAAAACAACTGTAATCTTACACGTAAGCCACCACAACCTGACACAAAAACTTATTCTTTGAGGACATAAGCCCAGCCACTGCCTGTGCAATCTTGGACTGGCACTACCCTTATTATTGATACATGTAACCAAGGACAATAAATTCAAAACAATCATGTAACACTCTTCAATTTTCCTTTCCACTCTTTTGTGTTCCCTTACCTCTCTGAAGACCCAGTTTACTATGAAACATGTATTCCCACTGCTGTGACCTATTGCCAAATAAACATCATTTTTCTTTTAGAGAGCCTTCATAAACTTATGAAGATTATGGCTACTAACAAAAATTACTCATGTCAGCCTCCCAATATGTGTCAAATTTTCATTAAAAGTACCTCCTGCTCTCACAGTCAGTCATTTGGGGACGATTAGAGTAGACTTTAACACATCAGTGGTCAAGATGACTTACACAATTTGGGGGTATGCCACCCTGCTCCCAAATGAAACACTCAACTTCAATCAGCTAAGGGCTCCATAATGCTGAAAATTATACTGCTTTTCTTTAGTCTATATTAGACTGTCTTCAAAACTCATTCCCATCTGCCTTATCAAAATACTATCTTAGAAAGCTGAACTTAAGTGTGTCAGTGAAGCTTGGAAAATGGTAAAGTTTGGAGAAAACGTGATTCAACAGCAGGTGGGTCCCTCTGAACGGGCCCATCATATGGCCTCCTAGGGGCACATACCCCGGAGGGACAGAGTGACTACATGACCCCAGTGGTAGTTGTCATTTGTCTTGGGTTTGTTTAAAGAGGTATCTGTCTATGAAACGGTGATGTTTTCTTTCTAATTGCAAAATTCCCAAAGCTAAATAAATAAACGTGACCCTGCAAACCTACAGTCCTTTTTTTAAAAGTTTGACTGGCTTTATACAAGGTTCATTTCAAACAGGTCAAACTTGCTTAAAATGGAGTGTCTTGCCACTAATTGTTTTCATTTCAATTGTGATGAAAACTTAATGTTTTAATCAAACTGAGAAAATGTTAAACCAAAAAGATTTTATTTTTAGCCAATAATATCGTACTTACTCCATTGTTCTTTTCCTCTCCCTCCAGAAAATAAACAAGGAGAGCAACACCTTTTAAGTTGAAGATAATCAACTTTTTCACTGTAGGAAAGACAAACCTTTTAATTCCATTATTTCATTAGTCTAATCATATCCTTCCCCAGAAAAGACTTCCAACCCAAATGTGACTTCCTCTAGCTCTTAAAGCTCTATAACCAAGGACGGGTCCTACTTGCTCCCCAAGGAGGCCAACAAGCTGGATTCCAACCACCCCTCTTGAAGGCAGCTGCACAAACCCCCACACCTTGCCCAGGGTCATTTGCCTCCGCTCTAGCTCTGAGCCTGAACAACTATCACACACTCTTGCAAACTTATGCAGACTTTTATTTTTGAAAAAGAAAATTCATCCAGACTCTTGAGTTAGATATTTTCCAAAGCCATCATAATATTCTGTGGGTAAATGAGGCCGAGTAAAGCACATCGCTCCTTTAGTCTATGACTACCGCATTTCCAAGCTTTTAACAATAAATGGAGGCACCCCTTGCTATCTGAACTCTTCCGCTTCTCTGTCTTTCTCTTTCTCTCTCTTTCTCTTTCCAAACTAATATACTTAAGTAGATTGGGAAACATTTTCAGAAAATCCCCTGTGATCCAAATTTTTGAAATTTATTTTCTGAAACTCAGGCACTAAACACTATTCTAAGATGTGATGAGTTGGCAAGAGGCCTGGGTTCTAGTTTATCCTCATAACTTTTTATTATTTGGGGGACGCTGAGCCTGTCACTTAACCTCTGAAGGTCTTAGCTGCTTCACTGAATCTAATCCAGCAAACACTTATCGTCTGCCCAATGTCAACCAGGCACGTCGCCAATGCATGGCAGCGACCTATGCAGGTTGCCCTCCAGACCTGAGCTGTCCAGTTAGAGTGCTCAAGTGGGTCACTGGTGAGAATGTGTGAACCGCTGTGAATGAGAAACTGAATTTCAAGTTTTATTTAATTTTCATTAACTTAAATTTAAATTTAAAAACTGATGATCCTTCATCCAGTTATTGGAAAACTTGAAATGTTTGAAACAACTTGAGCAAGTGAATATAGCTAGCAACAGTTAGTTTTATAAAGTCTAAACATAGACCAATTATCTCCAATAAGAATTAAATATAAGGGTTGAGATGTGTTGTAAGAACACCTATTTTGAGAACATACATAAAAACGTGTAAAATACCCATTAACAATTTTTCACATTAATTGTATGTTGAAATGGTGACAGTTTGGATGTACTGGGCTAAATAAAACATATTTTTACCATCATCTCACTAGTTTCATTTCTACTTTTTAAAAATACAATGACTGGGGCTCACATGGGGCTCATATTATATTTCCGTTGGGCAGTGCAGCTTCAGAACTCCAAAATAAATTATTCCATGGAACATGCCTGCTCCATCTCTGCCTAATTTCCCACGTCCCATGGAACTATCTAGGTTTTTAGGTGTTTTCCTGTAGAAAACCCTGCTGTATTTCCTTCTCAACCCTTTGTACCATGCTTACTTCTGGGTCTTTCCAAAACAATAGCCCTCAGAGAGCACAGCTTGTTGCGATACATTTTTTTGCCCTGCTGCTTCTTCCTGTATGTTAAAATTCCATGAGGAAACGAACAGTGTGGCTTGCTATTGCACTCTCAGTGCCTGGAATAGCAAGGTGCCACCACACTGAGCAGGTGCTCCCAGTAGGTGGTATAGAAAACAGTGCATATCCATGTTCTTGAAAAGTGTCTAAATTTAAAGCTGGAAGGTACTGGCAAGGTGTTTTCGCTGTTGCTGTTTTTAATATGACAATTCACCTTAAATTAGAAAGACACGTAAATTACTTTAGAAAAATGTTTTCCAGGTTTTAAAGAACCACAGGGCAAAAGTCATTTCATCAGAACCATAAATGATGGTACATAAAACTTAGTTTTTAATATTTTTACTCCAATATTTTGAATTAAAATTGGTATATCTCTGGTAACATGCAACTATTTTCTCCACTCATACAGACAAAAATAGCAAATAAGCAAATTAATTTCTCCCATTGTAAGTACTTCTCAAGATACAAAAGGCTAACACTCAAGTCCTCAATAAATCATATATTAGTAAAGCAATTTGGAAACAGACACATCAGTTCAATCTTTTGTTTTTTTCTCATTATATGCTTTAACTTGTGCAAAAGAGAGAGAGAATGGCTTTCCTGGCACCTCTGATTGTCATTTATGGCTTACATAATACACAACATGAGGATTGCTCTTCACATTTTAATTAGATTCAATCCCCATGCACAACACTATATGGGTTTGCATGTTATTGCTAAAATGTAGAAATAATAGAGCAGTATTCTTTGAGAATTTCTTTTGCCATCTTGACTCCCATTACTAAATAGTTTTTGCCTTCATTTGTCTTTTAATTTGATTACTATAATAGCAATATCATCATTTAACACAAATGAGCTCATTCTCCCTGTGTATGCACATATGTGAGAACTCTTTCTGATGGAGGGATGCTGAAAGAGCAAACAGATCTTACAGCTATGTCAGGAAGAATATGGTCTGTCTGTCACATTATCCACAAGGCTTCTGCCCAAAGTTAATTACTGATCAGGTACCAAAACTGTGAGTTCCAGAGCTGAAGCCAAGGACAAAACCTGCTTGCACTCCAGTGGGATTCTGCTTTCCTCCCTTAATTCTTTGCCAAAGAAGCTCTACCAAGGAGATTTATACCCCAAGTCCCAACAGTATAGACTCGAAACACAAAAGATCCACTATTGCTGCTTTGGCATTTAGAAAAGATAAAAAGCACTGGACTAATGTATAGGGTGAGTTAGTAGAAACAAGCTAACGTAAACACATTGAATATGACAAAGGAGAGTCACCTCAGGAATACTGAATAAGGACCTTGGAAAATCCTCTCCTCTGTAACAGCAAAGAGAACACTGACAAAATGATCCACATCACCATTTTAGAACTGTAGAAGTTAACCAAAGACTTGCAACCATCTGAGAAATGTTTGTTTAATAACAACAACTGAATCTTGAACAGTGAGCTAAACAGTGTGCCTTGTGACATTTTTACTTTCTCTTCTATCCTTTACTCTCCAGCTCTACAGTAGCCTTGGAAACTAACAGCCTTGCAATCATACTAGACACAAAAATCAGCAGCCTACGAGCCACTAGATAGTGCAGAAAGGGTTTGAAGTTAATCCCCAAAGCCCCATTTCTAGAGCATTGTCCATGTTTAATCTATTTACAAGTTCCATGGGAACACTGGCATGCAAGGCTCATCTTTATTCGACAATAAGAACAAGCTCACTGCAAGCAGTCTCTTCTCCAGAACATTTCCTGAAAATAGTTACTGGAAATTGCTTAACATTATGGCTGCCTAAGCAGTGATATGGTTGGGGCAAATGAGGAAGAATCTTTTTTTTTTATTATTATACTTTAAGTTCTAGGGTACATGTGCACAATGTGCATTGTTTGTTACATAGGTATACATGTGCCATGTTGGTTTGTTGGTTTAGGTATTTCTCCTAAAGCTATCCCTCCCCCTGCCCCCATCTCCCAATAGACCCCGGGGTGTGATGTTCCCCGCCCTGTGTCCAAGTCTTCTCATTGTTCAACTCCCACCTATGAGTGAGAACATGTGGCGATTGGTTTTCTGTCCTTGTGATAGTTTGCTGGCAAGGGAGACATCATGAGCATTCTGAGGAAGAATCTTAAAGGAAAACCTGGTGAGTGAGATGTACATAGACTTTGAGAAACTCTGGCATATTCCTGGGAAGGAGGAAGGCCATGTGCGTGCGCAGAACAGTGGGCAGACTTGGGAAAGACCTGAGAATGCCCTAATATCTCACCTCTGGAGGACCTTGAGAGCCTGCAAAACAGAAAGTAAAAGCTTTCAAAGAGTGGTGACCTTCCTCCTGGAGTGCTGAAGCCGTGCCCCAATATGCACACAGAGTCCCATGGCAAAGGCTGGGATCGTTATTGGCTCAAAACATTTTAGGAAAATCTGAAGCCAATTATTGGCTTACACTAACCTAACTAAGCGAAGACTTCAGTGGCTGTAAATGACAAAGGATACGGACTTTAAAGAATTAGTCCAGGAAAGTTACTAAACAAACAACAACAAGAACAAACCCTGGGGTGGGGGGTTCCAATTTCCAGATTGGCAACATTATATTATTTTAAATACCAAGTTTTCAACACAAATTTATAAGGCACACAAAGAAACAGGAAACTATGGCCCATACACATTTTTCAAAAAGCAATCATTAGAAACCTTCCCTGAGGAAGCCCAGATGTTGGACTTACTAGACAAAAATTTTAAGTCAGCTTATAAGTATGAGCAAATAACTGAATAAAAACATGTCCAAAAAAAACTAAAGAAGACTGGGCATGGTGACTCATGCCTGTAATCCCAGCATTTTGGGATGCCAAGGCAAGAGGATCACTTGAGCCCAGGAGTTCAAGACCAGCCTGGGCGGCATGGCAAAACCTCATCTCTACTAAAAAATACAAAAATTAACTGGACATGATGACACACACCTGTACGCCCAGCTACTCAGGAGGCTGAGGTGGGAGGATCGCTTGAGCCCGGGAGGTCTAGGCTGAAGTGAGCTGTCATCATCACTGCACTCCAGCCTGGGTGACAGAGTGAGACCCTGTCTCAAAACAAATAAACAACAACAACAACAAAACTAAAGAAAATTATGAGAAATTAAAAAAAAAAAAAAAACATGAACCAAGTAGATATTCTGAAGCTGGGAAGTACAATAACTTTAATGAAAAATGTATTAAACTGCTCAATAGTGGATTTCAGCTGGCAGAAGAAAGAATCAGCAAACTTGAAGATAGTTCAATTAGACTATCCGGTCTGAAGAGCAAGAACAGAGAGAAAAAACAATAATAAAAAAATGAGCAGGGTCTCACAGACCTGTGCAGCATCACAAAGCTTACCAACATATGCATAATGGGAGTTCCAGAATAATAAAAGAATAAGAAATGGGCAGGAAAAAATAATTTGAAGAAATAATGTCTAAAAACTTCCCATATTTGATGAAAAACATTAATACACACATCCAGGAAGCAAACAAATTTCAATAGAATAAATTTAAAAACATCCACATATAAACACATCATTTCAACCATCCAACTCTTGAAAGACAAAGACAAAAACAGACTTTTGAAAGCAGCACAAAAGAAATGACTCATCAAATATAAAAGATTCTCAATAAGATTAACAGGGTTTATCATCAGAAACTATGGAAGCCAGAGAGTGGTGAAAGGAAAGTAATTTTGACCAAGAATTTTGTATCCAATAAAACTCTCTTCCAAAAATGAAGGAGAAACCTGCTCTACAAGAAATAATAAAGGGAATCCTTCAAGCTAAAATTAAAGGACACTATACAGTAACTCAAAACCATATTAGGAATAAAGACCACCAGCAACAATAGCGGTAACTCATAGGTAAATATAAAAGACAATATAAATCTATTTTTATTTATAACTTTTCTTTTCTCCCATATGATTTTAAAGACAATTGCCTAAAGCAATAATTACAAAACTATGTCGATGTGTTTACATAGTGTAATGATATCATTTGCATACAATTGAAATTAAATTATTAACCTGAACTAGACTGCTATAAACTGAGAAATAAATTGTCATCCCCAGGAAACCACTATGAAAATAACTCAAAAATGTAATAAACATGACAAAAGAATTAATAGTACAAAATATCTACTTAACATTAAAAAAGCTAGTAATGGAGGAATCAAGGAACAAAACAGACATCACATATATAGAGAAAAAAAAAAAAAACAGCAAAATGTCAATGAATCTGGTTCCCTGAAAATATTCTATGTTGAAATGCTAACCCTCAGTATGTCAGTATTAGGAGATATGGCTTTAAAAAAAAGATTACATTAAAATGAGGCAATTAGGATAGGCTCTCATAACCCAATCTAATTGGTATCTTTATAAAAAGAAAAAAATTGAAAACACAAAGGAGACATCAGGATGTGTATGCAGAAAGAAAGACCATGTGAGGACACAGAGAAGATGGTCATCTGCAAGTCAAAAAGATTGGCCTCAGAAGAAACCAAATCTACCCACATCTTTGCCTTGAATTTCTAGCAACCAGAACTCTAGGAAGATAAATTTGTGTTGTTTAAGCCATCCAGTCTGTGACGTTTTCTTATGGCAGCCCTAGAAAACTAATACAAGAAGGCATTAATTCTATCTTATTAGTCATTGCACTAAATGAAAATGGATTAAATACTAGTCAAAAGGCAGAGATAGGCAAAATTAATTTTTAAAAAGTGATCTAACTATACCCTGTCTTCAAGAGACACGCATTAGATTAAAAAAACCAAAGATGTGGAAATTAAAATAATAGAAAAGTATATACCATGTAAACACTAACCAAAAAGAGGTGGAGTGTGTGTTTAATCCAAAATAGCCTTAAAAATTGATACTACAGGAAGAGAAAACTTATGATAAAGGGGTCAATACATCAAGAAAATAATTATAAACATACCTGCACCTCAGAGCCTCAAAATACATGAAGTAAAAATTAATAGATTTCAAAGAACAAATAAACATTCAAAAATAATTTTAAGACTTCAATAACAGATAGAAGAACTAGACAGAAGGTCAACAATGAAATACTAGATTTTAAAAACTCTACAGCCCAACTAAACCTAAAAGACTTCCATACAAGAGTCTACTGAATAACAGCACAATACACACTTTTTTCAAGTGCATGTGTAATATGTTCAGTCATAAAAAAAAGTCTTGATAATTTTAAAATGTTTGAAATCATGCAAAGTATACTCTCCAAACACAATTGAATGAAATTAGAAATAAATAGCAGAAGGAAATTTGGGGAATTCACAAGTATGCGAAAGTTAAACTACATATTTCTAAATAACCAGCTGGTCAAAGAGGAAATCATAAGTGAAATTATAAAATGCTTTTAGAAGAATGAAAATGAAGACATCAAAATTTATAGGCTGCAGCCAAAGTTTAGAAGAAAATTTATAGCAATAAATACTTACATTAAAAGAGATTAAAAATCTCATGTAAACATTAAAACCTTTCACTCTAGTAAAATAATAGGAAACTTAAAAATGGAAATAGTAACAGTTACAGCAGAAGTAAATGACTGTACAGAAAAAAATATAAAAAATCAATAAAAGCAAAAATTGGTACTTTGAAAAGAGCAACAAAATTAGCAACCCTTTAGCTAGTCTAACAAAGAAAACAGAGATAAGAATCAAATAATTAAAACCAAGGACAAAAAAATTAAAAAGTCATTACTACCGACTTTACAGAAATACAAGAGATTATAAGAGAATATTATGGACTGCTGTATGCCAAACATATCAGGCAACTAAACAGAACTGACAAATTACTAGAAAGATATAAACTACCAAACATCACTAAAGAAATTGAAAATTTGAATAGATCTATAACAAGTAAAGAGATTGAATTAGAAATTCCAATACTTCCCTTGAAGCATGTACATTCACTTCTTCCCTTGAAATTTTGCACTTGAAAAGTGCAAGCCCAGATATCTTCACTGGTGAATCCTACCAAATATTTAAAGAAGAATTAATACCAATCCTTTACAAAAATCTTCTGAAAAATAATAATAAAGAAAACATCCCAATTATTCTCTAAGGCCAATATTACCCTAATAATAAAATCAGACAAAGATATGACAAGAAAAGAGAATCACACTCTAGCATCCATTATAAACATAGACACAACAGTCCTCAATAGCATACTTACAAAAGCAATTCAGCACCACATTAAAGGGATTATGCACCATGAAAAAATGAAATATATGCCAGGAATGCAAGGTTAGTTCAACATATAAATATCAAAGTAATATATTACAGAATAAAAGACGAAAAAAGCACACAAGCAGAAAAAGCACTGGACAGTTTCTCCCATGACAAAACATTTAACAAAGAGGAACAGAAGAAAACTTCCACAACCTGATAAAGGACAACTACAAAAAAAGACAGATGACATTGTACTTAATTATGAACAAATTAAAGATTTATCACTTAGATGAAAAATAAGACAAAGATGCCTACTCTTGCCACATTTAATCCACATTGTCCTGGAGGTGTTAGCCAGCAAAATTAGGCAGGAAGATTTAAAAAGGCATCCAGATTGGAAAGAAAGAGGTAAAATGATCATGAGAACTAATAAATGAGACCAGCTAGTTTGTAAGTCACAAGATCAATATACAAGTAAGAATTGTATTTATATACACTAACAGTGAACAATCTGAAAGTGAAATTAAGAAAACTGCAGTTGTCCCTTGGTATCTGCAGGAGATTGGTTCCAGGACTGCCAGTGAATATTAAAATCCACACAAATTCAAGTCCTGCAGTGGTCTTGCAGAACCCATGGATATAAAAAAAATAGGCCCTTCATATACATGGGTTTCACATCACATGAATACTGTATTTTCAATGTGTTTGGTTGTGGAGACAAAAACCTGTCAATATAGAGACAAACCTGTCAATGCCAACTGTATTTGTTGAAAAAAAATCTGAGTACAAGTGGACCCACGCTGTTCAAACCCATGTTGTTTAAGGATCAATGGTATTCCACTTCAAACACCGTCAAAACAATAAAATACCTAGAAGTAAATTTAACTAAGTGCAAGACTTTATACACTAAAAGCTATAAAACATTATTGAAAGATATCATAAAATATCTAAATAAATAGAAATACATACCATGTTTATGAATCAAATGACAATATAGTTAAGAATGCAAATCTCCCCTACTTGATCTACAAATTCAACACAGTGCTTATCAAAATCCCAGCTGGTTTTTTTTGGTACAAATTGACAAACTGATCCTGAAATTCACATGGAAATGCAAGACAACCACGATAGCCAAAACAATCTTGAAAACAAAGAACAAAGTTGGAGCGCTCACATTTCTCAAATTCATAATGTAATACAGAGGTATAGTAATTAAGATAGTTGAGGTATTGGCATAAGGATAGACATATAAATCAATGGAAAAGAATTCAACCCAAAGATAAACACTTATATTTGTAATTAATTGATTATCAACAAGGGTGCCAAGAATATTCAATGTGGAACAAAATCTTTTCAATAAATGATGCTATGATAACCATATGTCCACATTCTAGATAATAAAGTTGGATCTCTGTATGATATTAAAAAATTTAACTCAAGTCAAACACATAAATGTAAGACATAAATTATGAAACTCTTTGAAGAAAACTTATAAGCTTAAATCTTCATGAACTTGGATTAGGCAATGGTTTCTTAGATATAACACCAAAGCATAGGCAACAAAAGAAAGGATCAGTTAGATTTCATCAAAATTAAATACTTTTGTGTATCAAATAACTTTATGAAGAAAGTGAAAATATGAATCAGACAATGGGAGAACATATCTGTACATGAGACCTAACCCTGATAAGTTTCTTTCACGGAGAATACGTAAAGAACTTTATGACTCAACAATAAAAATACAAATAACCCAATTTAAAATGGCCAAAAGATATGAACAGACATTTCTCCAAAGAAGATATGCAACTAGCCTATTAAGTACGTGAAGAGATGCTCATCAGTATTCATTAGGGAAATGCAAATCAAATCACAATGTATTACCACTTGGCACCCCCTATGATGACTAACATCAAAAGATGGAGAATAAAAAGTGTTGTCAGGGATGTACAAAAATCAGAACTCTCTGTCATTCCTGGTGGGGATGTAAAATGGTTCAGCAACTGTGGAAAAGAGTTTGACAGTTCCCCAAAAACTTAAACATAGGTACCACATAACCCAGCAATTCCACTCTTAGACACCCAAGAGAATCAAAAATATATGTTCACAGAATGGATATTCAGAGCAGCATTATTCACAATAGCCAGAAATTAAAAATAACCCAAATATCTGATAAATGAACAAATAAAATACTGTCTATTCATACAATAAAATGGGATCAATTTTAAAAATAAAGCATTTATCCATGCAACAACATGGATGAAACTTTTTCAAAGTTTACATCATGATAAGTGAGAAAATCCTTACATATGGTCACACATTGTATAATTCCATTTATATGAAATGTCCAAAATAGACAAATTCGCAGAGACAGAAAGTAGGTTAGTGGTGGCCAGAGGCAGGGTAGAGGGGAGAATGGGAAGTGATTACTAATGGGCCCAGGATTTCTTTCTAGGGTGATGAAAATGTTCTGGAATTAGATAGTGGTGATGGTTGCATAAGGCTGTGAATGTACTCACAGCTCCTGAATTGTTCACCCAGAAAACAAACAAACAAGAATCCCACATAGCAAAATATGGTAAGTGTGGTAGATGTAATATTTAGTTTTTGAGATGAATTTTGTAGGATGGATATGATTTTGAGCAGAGTATAGTATCAACAAAGACCTAGAGCAGAAAGTACCAGTTGATTTGAAACTTAGAGAGGGTCTAGTTTGACTACATTGTCAAGCCGTTTGAAAAGATAAGGCTGCAAGCTAGAATGAAGTCAGATGTCAGATGACCCTGGATGTCCCATGGAAGTTCTCACAAGGGTTAGGGAGGCAGTGCTGAGGGCTTTGAAGGCTGACTGCCTTAGGATAACCTTGCAGGTCAGTTTGAATCCTCACTCCCAGGAATGCTAGAATCACAGAATTTTATAGCCAAAGAAGCCTGCGATACTATCTAGTTCAGTAATTTAAAAGCAGTGGGGCCCATTTTTCAAAAGCAATTTTAGCAGTACGTAGGGGAGATAAAAAGAAGCAGTCCTGGGATCCAGATACCTCCACCCTTTCATTTCAGCTCCCCTCCAGACACCCATGAGGGAAATAGCAGCAGCAGCAGCAGCAGCACAGATAACCCTTTGCTTTAGGGATGAAGACACTGAGAGTCTGAAGATTAACTTGCCTTCACAAGAAAATGGAATTAGTGTTTGTCAAATGTGTTCTAGGTGTAGGGGGAAATAACAAAGTCAGGGATGAGGGAGGGCATGGTGTATGATCAGGGATGTTCAGGAAAAGAATCGTGCCATGTAGTAGGAGCCAAGACAATCGCCTTTCTGTGATGAGGTCATTTAGGCCCGGAATGAGTTTAAATTAGGCAGTGATGTCACTCCTTACATGAAGGAGCATGCCTTGAACACATCGGCATCTTCTGCAAAGGTCTGCACATGATGAATGAGTCAATGTTCTCCTTGGCTCTGTCCCAGGGCAGCCCCTGTGGCGGCATCTTCTATCTACCCATCAGGATGGGTGAGGAGGGTCCCACTGAAGGAAGCTGGATCACTCTTCTCCACTTCCACCATGCACAGAGTACACAGGGAAACCCTGGGGAGGGATTCCTGAAAACTCGTCTCTCCTCTGAGCTCAGGAAGGAGGGCAGGAAGGTTTCCCTTGCAGGCCAAACAGAAAACAGAACTCATTTGACGCTCTTATTTCTCAGTGGCCCAGTAACAATACACAAAGTCCATATCTTGGCCCTCGACTTTCATCTTTTCGGTCAACCACAGATGCCGAAATGAACCAATCCATTCTATGAAAATAGCACACTGACATTTCCAAGGGATCCCCACCAGTCCGGAACTCCACTCACCACTCCAACAATTGTTGCGCACTTAGGTGGTGAGGCCCTCTGAACTTAGTCATGGTCTCAGTTGAAAAGGGGGAAAAGTTTATTAACTTATCTGAGAGACAAAGAATTGTGAGAAAGAGACTTCTCATCTGGAAGTGAGAGAAACCTTTTGTCAAATGCTTCCCCGTTTTCAATCCCAGTGAAGACACACACAATGGGGAATATTCAAGTCGCCCAAGAGGAGGAAATCTATTTATTTGCCCTGTATTGTTTCTCGTATTAGATCATGATTCAAAGGAAGTGCTGTTGTAACTGTTTGAATTCTAATCATTATAAGACACAGGTTATGGCTGCAGGTGCTGATTGTGAATACAAACAATAATGATACTATGCTGTATTTTAAAATATATAATCATAGCATTATCCAGTAAAACCACGATCGCACTACTGCCTGTCTAATGGGAAACAACCAGCAGCTTAAATGTGGGGACATTTTGGGATTATAGGGCTAATCTTTATTTAATAAACTCAAATAAAAACAGTCCTAGCAAATAACTGCTTGTCATGGGAGAGTTTCCTGGCTCTTTCTTCATTAGACGTTAAAGCTGTTAAAGGACTTCCATAAACAGTGAGGTTTTTTCTTTTTTTTTTTTTTTTCCCCAAGTATGCTCTTCTATTATTAAAGTTTATCTGAATAAAGAATTTTTTGGGGAAATCTATGCCAAAGTATCTTTCCTGAGGATGCAGCACATGGAAAGGTGTAAAACAATTGTTTTGCTAAGGGGAAAAATACTCCTCACATTCACAGCCATGCACTTTGTTCTCATTATCATAAAACGCAATCATTGTCCATAAACTTTGAAAGAAGACATGGAGAGAATGTTTCCATCATTAGGGAAAAATTACTCATCTTCTTCTCCAAGAAGCGGCCAGGCCTGGCAGAGGGGTGTGCGTGCTCAGAGGATGCTGTTGTTTGATCAAAGGCCAGCAGTCATGATCCAGGACCTACTCTGACAGGAGGGGTCAGAGGTGTCCCTCAGAAGGAAGCTGGGTGGTTCCGGTTTTACCTAGGCATCCCTCCGACCATCACCCGTTTGGACTCTTTCACGTTTAACCTCTGCTTCCTTAGTTGCCTTGTTTGTGACACTGTTTTTATTCCATTTGACAACAGCTGCAGAGAATTCCTGCTTAAATTCCGTGCTCTACTTTTCATGTTCTTCTCACCTCCTTCTGCCAAAAAACTGCATCCCCTTGTTTTTGTGGAGGGCGGAATTAACCAACCTAAAAGAGTCTTCTGGGATAGAGAGCCAAACGCATCTCCTCTGTAGCACCCTCAGCAAGAGATGGGGGTGAATCAAAGCGTGTTTCACATTTTCAAGGAAAATGCCCACTTGAATCAGAGTTTTTTGATGACTTTAATTTTGCTCTTTGAGCCTCCAGTGGAATCGTAATTCCCTTTATGTGGAGGAAAGTGCATTGGCTCTGTTAACCAAAATATTCCAAAGCTGCCGGGTGAAAGGCAGAGGACAGCTTGGCAGTCAGACGCTTATGTAAACGACTGAGTTTTATGGCAGCCTGCACTGGACACCCATGACTCCGTGCCAACGAGCAAAACGGCTCCATATAGAAACTTGTTATGACGTTAAACCAAAACATCCTGACCCGTTAGTCCTTAAGGCATTTTTTGTTGTCTTTTCTTAGCTTAGTGAATTGTGTCTGCAAGTGTGGGACAGTGCTGAATGAAATCTAGTTAAATTAAAAGAAATAAATAAAACTGGAGCTGATAAGTTCAAGCTTGTAGCATACCTTGTGACTTCCATATAATCTAATAATTGCATTAGTTAACCTTTTTTTATCACTTTGATGAATATTACAATAACTTAAAAGATTTAGAGGCCAATCGGTTATCATTTTTAAAAGATGAAAGAAAAAAATCATCTCCATCATTTTTCATTTAGACAAAGATGAATGCTATTTTTTAAACAAAAATAAATACTTAAAAAATTAGATATCACTGGATTCATCACTAACATCTGGAAAATGCCTTCTCCTCTGTATATAGCAAGTGAGAAGAAATTCTTGTTACTCTGTGTGTTTTACATTCTCTGTTCTTACCATGTACAGGAATTTAGTTACCAGACCTGGAGGATGGTCTCTAAATTTGCATATTCCAAAGCCTTATCTAGTCAAGACCAATTGCTTGACTCGCTGTGTTATTTGGTTCAAAGCACTGCTGTCACTATTATTGCTTATGGCCATGTCTAGAAGGCAAAGGAAAATGGAGCAGTATCCTGCAGATGATTGAGGTCAACCTAATGCCCTATGCTCCCCAAAAGACAGGGCTGAGAAAGATTATTTGGAGGCAGTGAATAAATTGCCTCAGTTCTCTGCTTTATAAGGGCAAAAGTGGCCTTTCTGGACATGACAGCTCTCGAGGAAAACTCAGTGGTAGGTATAAACTATTTTCACTCGATTTTTTTCCTTCCTTGACCTTTACATCAAGCATAGCACAGGGAACATAGCGGAAAGAGTATCGCTTTTGGCTCTAGAGAACCTGGACTTGCATCTTGTCTCTGTAACCTACTAGCTGGGAGACTTTGGGAAAATTATTTAACCGTATAAGCCTTAATTCTGGGTTCCTCAAATGTAGCAAGTGTAACTTCAAAACCTTGGCGTGTGAATTAAATGATATTTACTTGTAATTTGAATAAATCATTAGGGCAATGCAAGGAAATCATGGATCTACAAATAAAAGTGTGTGCCCTCTCACTCTATATACTCTTATACCCATCGCCTTCAAAACAAAAATAAGAGCCAAGGCAGACAAACAAAAACAAGAACCCACAGTGGCGTCTCTGAGATAGTTCAACATGGTGATATTAATAGTAAGCCTTCATAATTTACTCAGAGACCTTCTCTCTTTGTTGGGTCCTTTCAACAAAACCTAAATTCCTGCTTATCTGTGCTGCCCGGTATATCCTAGTGATCCATGGGAGCCACCGTGGATTTTGATGCTGGCCGTTCCATCCGTGGTTCACTTCGGCATTATTTAAAACAAATTTCCAGTGTAATGAAGCCTCTCCCTTTTGTAAACATAAATTATATTTCATAAGCCTGGGAACATGTAAGTTTGCCAAATCTGAAGCAAGACAGCCTTGATGACTTCAGTCCGTTCTCAGCCCTTGATTACAATTCGATTTCCTTTGGCATCAAAAGACAAACTATTTTAGTGAACAATGTTCTTCCTTTAGCAAGAGTGAGCTCCAGTTACTTGGCAAAGGACCCGTTCATTTGCCAGACAATATGTCCAGCATCTTAGCAATAGCTGAAACACTGAATTTGATTTAAGAGTAACCCAAAGTGAAGAATACAAAAGAAAGTATACAGCTCCCTGCAGGGCAGATGTTAGAAGATTGGTTGGTTAACTGTCATTTCCCCATTGCTGTCTCAGGTGTGATTTTGTGATGAAGTTGCATTTGGGAGTGGGAGCTGTGACTCTCATCTGCCCCTCGACTGGGCATTTCAGTTAGTATGTGTCTAAGTATTCTATTTTATTCAAAATGCTTTTTCTTTCCTCTGATGCTTTCTCAGAATCACTTGATGTTTAAAACCTCCTTTGTGCTTCCATCTCCCCAACTAGCATTGTTCTTTTAAGAAGCACCTTCAGCTCTTCTGTGTACACTTCAGACTCTGCCAAGTTGCTCTCACAAGAACTTTCAGCTTCTCTCTGACACGTGAACATCTTTTCTTGGGAGTTCATTTGAGGTTTCAGTTTGGTCATATTATCTTACTTCATTACTTGGAGAGTATTGTTAACATTACTGGTAGCTGTATATTAGCAAATTGGTGCACCTCCTGTTCTTCCAGGAGGAATTTTCCTTGTGTGTAAGGAGGAGTGAGGAGTATTACTGTTCTCTCACTAGGTGCAGAAAGCAGCCCTGGGACTCAGAGACTCCGCCTACTCCTGTTAACACTTTGCATTTCTTGGGCTTCAGAAAAAACACTGACCACGTAGCCCTGTCTCTGGTACTTTCCACAATGGACCAGTTCTATTCCAAAAAAGAGAACAGTGGTAACAACATGGAATTGTGAAACAGGCTGCTCTGTAGCAAGACAGAAATGTGTGTGCATCTCTCCGCCTACGGGGAGTCAATGATGCCTCTTAATGAGAAAACTATCTTCAGGCTCTGGAACCTAAGCGTTCTGAGATCTCTAACCAACCAGAGGTCTATGCGGACCCTTGGTTACCCAGAATTCTCCAACCACATCTGAGCTATAGCAATCTCTCTGTGTCCCAGATTCCTTCTATGGTGCCATTAAAATGTGTCTTTTCTTTTCCCTATGCTCACAGTGTTGCTCTTGGCTTGTCCATGAACTAATCTGATACTTGTATCAAGTTTAAGATATTAGTAGAAGCTAATGTATTAATGGTTCCCGTCTCATGAACCGTATTTGCATTTTAATAGCAGTCTATTAGCCTACTACAGATGATGAGTTTAACCCCAAAAATGTTGCCTTAATTTGGTAAGAATTTTAGGCATCAAGACAGGACCTAAGGAGAAAAAAACATATTTCGAGGTTAAATGGCATTTAATTAATTATGTTGTACAGGCATATATCAAAGTTGGTTTAATTATTTATTATCTAGCTATAGCATACAAATAACATTCTGTGAATTAAACGTCAGAAATGCCAGAATTGTATGTATTTTAGTGTCCTGATGAAAAAAATCAGATCATTACTTCTTTTCATGGTTAAAACTTTTACCACATCAATATCACCACTATCAATTTAATAAGAGCTTGGTCAAAGTGGATTTTGTAATTTTTTTGTTTTTTCATATTATAGTAGAGGATTGATTTCAACAGATACTATAAATTGGATGGGTAGAGGGAAGAGCTATTTATTAATACTTGATCATCTTTGTTCTCATTCTGACACAGCTGAGTAGGTCACCTGACATTTCTGAACATCTCTTAAGTGGGGGTAATTTAATAAGAGTAGAAGATTTCATTTCTGACCTCTAGTTGTTTCTAATCTAGCAAAGACCTTAAGCAGCTATGAGGCAAAGAACTTAGGTGTTATGAAAAGCATAGTTCCATGAATGAAACAGACATGATTTCTAAGAAATGTAGGTTTGATTTAATTATTTGGGGAATTAGAATTATTTCCCCAAATATTATTATTTGGGGAATTAGAATTGTTTCCCCAAATATTATTATTGGGGGAATTAGAAATTATTTGGGGAATTGGAAACGATCTCTGTAAAATCGTATTCTTTTCCAACAATTCTGCATATTCATTATAGAAAATTTGAAAAATGCTGAGTAGTCTATGAAACAACATGTGAGTCAGTCAAAATCCCACTCTATAATGATATGATTAATTCATTCTGTCCAAAAAGCCAATTTACTGAGTACTTGCATCTGTAAAGTACAAGATGCATGTGTACTGTACGTGTGAGACAGCACTAAATATTACAGAATTGAGATGGTGTCATAGGATGCTACCACGCTTTTTTCAGAGTATTCATGTATGAAATTTTCTCCTATACCACACAACTTTTTTCCAAAAACATATGTCTCATATTTTTGTCCAAAGTGTCCATTGGCATTATTAAAGAAGCTAAAGGGAGAAAACTAAAAAAGCCAATCACATAAATGCTGGAAAACACCAGGTATAGTTAAAGCCACCCTTCTTTAAAAAAGAAATATACTAAAACACACACACAAATGATATTAAAGTAGAAAGCAGGGGTGAACTCTAATGGGATCTATAAAAAAGTACCAGGCAGACAGCATATTGGAACATCATCTAAGGACTCAGAAGAGGACAATATCCATGAACGTTATTAAACAGTTCACATAAGAAATGTTTTCAAGTTTTTGAAATTCTTTATAACAATAATATTGTTTACAGCTGTTATTTCTGAACTTATTTTTTTTTTTAAGCGAAAGAATCTGATTTATTTAAATGAGAGACCCAGGGCCAGGGTGCAATGGTGATATGGTTTGGTTCTGTGTCCCCACCCAAATCTCATCCATAACTATAATCTCCATAATCCCCACGTCAAGGGTGGGACCAGGTGGAGGTAACTGGGTCATGAGGGCGGTTTCCCCAATGCATTTCTCATGATAGTGAGTGAGTTCCCACGAGACCTGATGATTTTATAAGCGTCTGGCATTTCCCCTGCTTGCACTCACTCCATCCTGCCATCCTGTGAAGAAGATGACTGCTTCACCTTTGCCTTCTGCCATGATTATAAGTTTCCTGAGGCCTCCCCAAAAATGTGGAACTGTGAGCCAATTAAGCCTCTTTTCTGTATAAATTACCCAGTCTCAGGCAATTCTTTACAGCAGTGTGAGAATGGACTAACACAAGTGGCATGTGCTTGTAGTCACAGCTACTCAGGAGGCCAAGGTGGGAGGATCACTTGAGCCCAGGAGTTCGAGACCAGCCTGGGCAACATAGTGAGACCACCCCCCCGCCCATCTCCAAAGTAATAATAATAATTAAAATAAAAAGAACAGATCTTAAAAAAATAAGTGAAAGACTCCAATACAGAAAATTCAATAAAGGGCAGGGTTGGAGCTGTTGACTCTGGGAGGTCAACAAAACCTCAGCTCTGGTTTCCAGTCAGTAGCTGTAATAAATAGTGAGCTCAGCCTTACACCTTCATTTTCCAGCAACTTAGAAATCGCCAACCACCCTACTCCTTCTCACTCTGAGTTATAGATCACCAATTTCGTGTTCTCAGCTCTTATGCAGGTAATATGCATATCTGGGGACCCCCAAATTCAGAATTTCACCATAACATTTGGAAGCACCCCTCCAAGACTCCCTTGGAAATCACGAGGGTGAAGGAGTGGACTCTGCTGATGAGGCACAAGCCCATTGGGGTTTGCTGCCAGGCTGCGGACCCTGAATGTAGCAGGAAAGTGGAGCAACCAATACAAGCAAGGTCATCTTGTGCATTCGGCTTAAGCAGGGCACTTTACCTGGTTTAGATATGTAATCTATGTAATTGATCCATTATTGTCCCTGTTTCACCAATATAAACACTGAGGTTTGGTGAGGTTAAATACCATCAGTCAGCATTGGAGGGAGTATTAGAACCCAGTACTGTCTCATTACAAGCTGCAGTTCATCTCACTAGTACCCCATATATGAGTTCTTGCAATGTCACTTGGGGCAATTCTCTGCATTTTATCCATTTCCACTGGTTAATTTCTTTTGCAAATGAAAAAATTCACAATACAAAAATTAGATTTCAAAACAAATCTAAAACTTATGTGTGGGAAAAATCCTGACCGTGTGGCCTCGGGATTGTAGGACAGGAGTGATTTATTTTGTATTCGTGTGTGTGTGTGTGTGTGTGTGTGTGTGTGTGTGTGTGTTTACAAAACAGCTAATAATAATGTAAAAAATAAACAAATAAATGAGGTTTTGTTAAGGATATATAGGTTTGTTAACTTTATTTCTCCATGCTTATAAACACACCACACACACACACACACACACACACACACACAAAGACATCACTAAATTCAACACATAAATGTTGAAAATTTACAGTTCATTTTTTCTCTTCATTTCTCAAATTTTCTATAATGAATAAATACTACTTATATAAATGAGGAGTAAGATAAATATTATTTTTAAATAAAAAATGAGAACTCATTGTTTTCTCCCATTTCCTACATAGAATAGGCCAGAACTGAGCATAGTCGAACCAGAAAATATTCCCAGCCAGTACTGGCAGGATTTCTCTCGCTCAGAACTGGAATTAAACTGCATTAAAACAACAACAAAAATTGCCAGTTTAAAACACTTTCCATACTGCAGGCACTGTTCCTGGGCTTCATGTGGATGATCTCCTTTAATAACCCAACAATCCTGCATGGCAGATACAACTATCTATTTTCATTTCATGGATGAGGAAACTGAGGCCTAGAAATTTGGCGTCTTTACCAAGGTAACACAGTTAGTGGATGATGGAGGCTGTATCTGAACCCAGCTTGACTGACCTATAGATCTTCTCTCTGACCATAAAGCCATACTTCCTTCAAGGGACAGTAAGGGCGGCACCTAGATGATAAATGCTCCAAGGGGACCTGAATCCACTGCCTGTTCCACTCTGGGAATGTGACATTTCAACAGTTTGAACTCCTGTGCCCTAGGGTCCACACAGATGTTGAGGCTCTTTGCAAAACCATAGTTCCTCTATGAGAAGGATACTCTTGATGCAAGTAAACACAGTTCCAGCACATTTGGCACCAGTTTGTTTCGACAGTTCATTTCCTTCCAGGGTAGAAACCAGCTCAATAAGAAAAAGCAAAGCAAAGAAAACAATGTGTACATGCATTATTTTAATTTAAAAAATTATATGTGTATAATATATTAAAATTAGGTAACATATAATTTCTTAAAATTAAAGATCTGAAATTTGACTCAGGGACGGAATCATGGGTTGAATGACTAGCATCACTTCCGTTAACATCTTGATAATGATTTAGAAAAGGAAAAGGGAACAACAATGGTGTCACAATGTTCTTTTCCACGGGAAAGAAAGATTCAATACCAAACACTTATTCACAATGAATGTGAGAACCTATTTTTTTTAAATAAATCTTCCATGGTGGGAAACATTCATAGTATTAACCAATGATAAATGAATAGAAACTGAAAGGTTTGTGGGCACTCGAGCCTTGGACATGAGCACATTCCCTCACGTGCTTCTCCCCAACAGGCAGGCTCAGATTCTGGATTTGTCTGCAGCAGGATTGGTGGCCCCAATTCAACAGTCATTCATTTATTCAACAAATATGCAGACCACATTCTGCATGCCAGGAATTACACAGAACACACTGTGAACAAGTTAAAGTTTCAGCTCTTGAGGAGTTTAAGTTCTAGTAAGTGAAGCCAACACAAACAAATAAGAATATAAGATAAATGCACGTAGGAATAAACGCTGTAGTTTAAGGAGAGAAAGAAGGTAGAACAGTTGAGGGTAGAACACATTATTTAAGAAGGGATGTTTGGGGAAGATCTCCCCACCATCTTTTGAGGTGACTTTTGAACAGAACAATTTCAGGAAGTGAGGTGTATAAAGCTCTGGGGAAGCTAAGTCCAGGACGAGGAAGTGGTGGTTCAAATGCTCTGAAGCAGAACAATGTGATGTAGTAAAGAAATGGGAAGAAGGTCATGATTGCTATAAGATCCTAACCCAGTGCTTCTCAAATGGGGTCTGATTTTCCCGCCTTGGGTACATTTGGCAATGTAGGGAGACACTTGCGATTCTCACACGGTGGGCGTGGGTGGTGAATTCTACAGCATCTAGTGGGTAGATGTCAGGGTTGCTGCTGAACATCCACCAGTGCATAGGACACTCCACAGTCAAGAATGATCAGCCCCATGTCACTAGCGCCTGAGGTTGAGAAACTCTGTTTGAAGCTCTCCTTCCCAGTCTTTCACAGACAGCTCTGTCTGGTCCTGTGATGATGAAGCCCCATGATTAAGGAGACAATTTAGACAAGGGACCAAATACAGGCTCTTGCCCCAGGTTGTATGCCTCCTACCACGAGCAAGAGAGGTCACCGAACTGGCCATATGTTCGCTAAGTAAATAGGAAGGCATGACATTGAAACAACAGACAATAAAAAGTTTAATATGTAATCGTTTTTACCTTTATGAAGTCTTTAGTCAGTCCCTTAGGGAATATAAAGAACATCCAGTATCAATTCCTTGTCTATTTGGAACCCCCTCTACGTTGCCTCCCCTAATTTTGCTGCACGGCATCATTCTGCTTCATATACCATGACACAACCTCCTCATTTCCAATTTGAATCCTAAAAATTCAGCACCAAATAGTGCAATTACCACTTACAGGGTTGAATACAAACCAAGGAGAGAAACATAGCAAGGGGAAGGTAAGGAAGAAAAGAGATAGGAAATGAGATGGGCCGGGGGAGGAGGGTGCAGAGGAAGACATGTAGGAGAGTAGGGCTGACCTGGATGACAGGCATTGCTGAGCGCAGCGAGCTCTGAGCTGTCCTGGTGAGATTCTGTTAGGCCAGAACCACATAAAGGCTGCACAAGTTATTGAGGAGAGAGAAATGGAAAGATTCAAAGGTTAAAAATTCTAGTTTTCATCCTATAGTGTTTTGAATACCTATCAAATGAAATGTGTGAAGTTCTGTGGCAAAAGATGTCTAGGTCTTTGGTGGGATAGTGTATTTTGGGAAACCAGAAAGTCGTATTTTAGGCAAATTATAAAAAAGCCATGCAAGAGTGTGCACTTGCGCCTTGGCATGCATCCCTTTATTTTCTCTCTATTGAAACCATTTCAGACATGGTAACTGCATGCTCATTTACAATAAGCCAGCTGCATTTTCATTCAGGATTAAAAAGAAATGAGTCAACATTGGATTTCTTTTTCTCAGCCCTGGTCTCACAATTCCCTCCTTCAATCACATACCTCTGATTGCTACCTACTTTTCTCCTCTCTGCTGCCCGTCACATTCCCTTTCTTATAAGGTTAAAAAGTGGAGACTTCAGGGGAGAAATAATGGAGGGAAGTGACACCACCAGGAACTGAAGCTAGAAGAAAAGCTTGCAGGTTGAAAAGTTGTGCTCCAGAAGTTGCATCCACTTAAATTAAGTAAAATATAGGTTATTAGTACATATAGATGGTCAAATAACTGTGCCTTATACACCTGCATAGATCCTGTGTATGAGATTTTAAAACTGCTTGAAAATGGAATGTATATGATATTTGTGATTACGCCAATGATATGCACCTATAAGGAATTTCCCACTAAATATGTAAGTAATTATTAAACACTTTACCATGACACTCCGTGACCTGCTAAAAAGAGACCTTCCAGTGATGTGATAGATGATGTCAAACCAGACATTCTTCCCATGTGAAATAGTATTATGTATTTACGGCCGCATCTGTCTAGTTTCACAGCTCATTAACAAGACAGTGCAAGAGGAGATTGCACTCTTAGTGCTTGTTACGTTTACTATCTAGGCCTCTACAGTAGACGCAGACATCCCAGCATAAATAGTACACAGCACGGATACCTTCAAACCCCCTCATGGATCTTACATGCTGATAAATGCCTCCTCCCGTCACCGAGTCCATTTACATTGTCTACAGTTGGGGGAGCAGAGAGCACACGAATACATGAGATGAAGCGGCTCCTTCAGAATGGGACCAAGAAGTGAAAAATGGGCTCAGCAGAGGCCACTTTATCCCCCGTCAGAGGATGCAGGCTGGTGAATGTGGAATGTGCTAAGATGCATCTGGCGCAGGGTTTAATGCTGGCCAGGCGTGGGTGGGAAAATAAAGCTGATAATGATCCCGTCTAGATTTTAACGGAGAGATTAATCTTGCTTCTGTTTGGAAACGTGGAGTGTAGTTTTTTTAGAAGGATCTCCTGGGACATGAACTTAATGTGGCAAGGGTCAGCTACACGTGAATCATCTGCCCTCTGCTTTGGCACACACAAGCGCTTCTGCATCGCTGGGAATCCCTGAGAAGGTGAAAGGAAATGGCCTGGTGGGTGTAGCTTCAAAGGGCTGGGGTGGACAGTGCACTGCTTTTCTTTTCCCATCAGTGTCTAAATTTGTCTCCATTGTTTCTTTTTTTTGTTTTTCTCTCTCTCGTACTAAAATGGGACTTTGGCCCAGTGAGGGACAACAATGTCTTGAAGGAGAACTCTGTCCGTGGACGACAGGGTCATCTACATTGTCTGAACTCCATGTGCAACAGAGATTACACCCAGAGAAAACAAAAGAACTACGCAACAGAAATGTCCACGGCCAGTAAACAAGAGAAACTTGACCTCTGTAGCCGGCGTCTTCCTGCGGTGGTTGGAGTTGGCAAAAAATAATTGCTCTACTCCCACCCTACCCCCATCATTAGCCCATCCCACGAGAAAGAGAATCCAGAGAGCCAGGGTTTCCTAAGGCTCAAAGTACTCCTTGGGAGTGGAGTTAAGACTTACAGAAGCTATGTGAGCGGAAATTCAATCAGCACAGTCTCTTTGCACTAAAGGGTACCCAAGTGGCTTCCAAGTATTAACGTAACTTACAGTAGTTCTTCTATTATGACTGGGAGAAATCTGACTCAACATATAATAGAGTACAGTATAGTCCAATATTTTAATTTAAATGGGATATTAGACCTAACTAAAGCAACGGCGGTACGTAAGTCAGTGACCCAGATGATATATTTATTGCTGTTTCATATAGCAAATAACTTTTCATTCATTCAACAAACATTCTCCTATGCCAGGCTTCTAACTCAGCAGTGGACTTAAATCCTAGTATTAGATCTCTCAGCTCCTTTGCAAATATGAGCATTTATGGCTTTAAAAATCATATATCTCCACCAGGTATGGTGGCTCACACCTGTAATCTCAGCACGTTGGGAAATCAAGGAGGTAGGATTATTTAAGGAAGACCAGGAGATCGAGACCAGCCTGGGCAACATAGCAAGACTCCCATCTACACGAGAAAAAAAAAAGATTGTTTTAAATAACCAGGCCTGATGGCATGCACCTGGAGTCCTAGCTACTCAGGAGGCTAAGGCTGGGGGATCACTTGAACCTGTGAGTTTGAGACTGCGGTGAGCTAGAATTGTGCCACTGTACTCCAGCCTAGGTGACAGCGAGAGACTCTGTCTCAAAACAACAACAACAACGACAACAACAACAAAAAACAAACCCATATCTAAAAATGTGCCATTCATAAAAGTTAAAAAGTATGCACTATTAACTTATTCCAGAGATTTATAGCCAAAAAAATTCTCTATAGAAGCATTTGGTGATTGTAATTTACAAGATATAAAGAATGCAAATATTCCAGCCTTGTAAAACTGGATCAAGACTCCAGATACTTTCAGGATAGCCATACATTTCAATACCCTCTGTCACTATTAAAGCATTTTGGGAAATAAAAACAGGGACCACAAAACTGAGCATGACTCAGACATACCATCTGAAGCTTCCAATATCCTGGCGTCTTACAGCTGCTGGCCCATACAGCCTCTTTCTCCTGTGTTTGCTGATGCTATCATTCCTAAAAGCAAGCTGGAAAGGCTGCTCCTAAAAAGCTGATGGAAAATTGATAAGTTAAAAACAAAGAAGATGTTTATACTCTTCCCTAAAGTGAAATTCATAAAAATTTTACTGTTGTTTTTGTTGCAATTCAACTCCTTTCATTTAACTTATTGCACAATATAATTCATGAACCGAAACAATGAGGTTGACTTCCAACATCTGGGAGAATTGAAGGAAGAAGTGACTGTGTGAGCAGGAGGTGATCATCAGGGAAAGAACAAAAGCTACCAAGATGTGCTTTCGCATATCATTCTTGAGGTTCATTTCAAAATCTCATGATCAAACTTCTCATCTTCATACCATGAATCACCTTTTCTGGATACCATGGAAGTAAAATACTTTGCAATGATGGTCGTTTTGCATCAGTTTGTGCTCATGTGCCTGCCATAATGTTCTCTCCCTTTGATTTTTGCAGAGGTATGCTGAATCTGTCATCATCAGGTATTTGGAAAGTAATTTGTAGCCTCTTGACAGTTGGTCTGTCTTTGAGATCCAGAGAGTGTGCAGACAAATATGAGTTGATAAGGCCCAAGTTAAGCAGAGAAACAAGTTTAAAACATATGACAAAGTACATATCAGAGTCATTTTACATGGGTGTTGAAAGTTAAGCAACAACACCCCAAACCAAATTTGGTTGGTCTCCTGAAATCAGGAATAAGTGGTCAAGGTGGAATGCAGGGTTAGAGAAATTGAACATCAGCTCCTTGGGGCTCCAGTGGATTGGCTTGTTCTTCTACATCAACTTCATCCCAGGACTGAGAGAAATACAGACTTCAGAGGCAATGAAATCGATAAGAAAAAAATTAAACACGCAACTTGGGAGAGAATATACGCTGATACTTACCTGATCTTAGGGAAGGAAAATACTTTCTTAGACTAAAACCAACAAAAGAAACGAAAAGGAAAAAACTGCCTACACTTGTCTAATGCTTACAGTGTACTAGGCATTGTTGTATAAGCTTCATAAATACCAGCCAATTTAATCTTTCTAACAAAGACATGAGGTGCACACTATAAATTAATCTCAGTTTACAGCAGAGAAACCCAAGGCAGTGAGAGATAAGGTGACTTACTCAAGGTGAGATAACTTACAAAGGACTAAAGCAGGACTTAAACCCAGACAGTCCAGTATCTGAGTACATACCTCAAACCCTCTGCAACCCATGCTTAGATTTTATTGTCAAAAATGTGAACATCTATAAACTTGCCAAACAGGAGAACATAAGAAGGCAGCAGGTTAATATCTGGAGAGTCTACATTGATGGTGTTTAACTCGGGCTGCAGGGAAAGCAACCGAGGGAATTGAAAAAATACCAATGCTCATACCCCAAATCCAGGCCAGTGAAACCAGAATCACTGGGAAGGGGCCTGGCATTAGTATACTTATTAAAAGCACCCCAGGTGATTCTCATGCACAGCCAGGGTTGAGAATGACTGAGACAGGACCAGGGAAATGTATACCATTATTTTAATTTAAAAAAAAAAAAAGAACAAAGAGCACCAACAAACCAATCAAGACAAATTTCAGATGAATAATGACAATTACTGTCACTTATATATAAACAGAGGCATATGGTTTCAAAACAGAGTACCGTTCAGTTTCTATCAAAGTAACAAAAAGGCTTTTAAAAATATCTTGATAGTAATGAGACACCCTGTATTAGTACAAGAAGTATGTTAGGTCTAAAATTTGGTACACACTTCCTAGAAGTTGTTAATAAATTATACCTTAAAACACTAAAATTGATTCCGCTTCTCAGGATCTATCTTAAGGAAATAGAGATAGGCATAGACATTCAGGCACAAGCATGTCTGTAACAACATTATTTATAGTGGTAAAATACTGTTAACGTCAAACATCAGGAGAGTAGGTAAATAAATTATTCGTTCACTCACACAGCAGAATGCAGTGCAAGGCAGACATTACGCAGCTCATGCTGGTCGGGAGCTACGCCTATGATGTAATACTGCGAGAAAAAAAGATAACAAAACTACACACTATATATTCGCAAGTTTGTAAATCTATAATTAAAAGACTAGAAGGAAATAAGCAAAACATTGACAATATTCATCCCTATGTTAACTTTCTTCTTATCATCTCTGTAAATTTCAGCATGCTTGGAGGGGCACATTCCAACAGGCTGGGTGACCACTACTCTGAAAAGGTGAAGAAATCCCCCTGACACTGATTAGATCATTCTGCTAAGTTCCTCAGATATCCTTCCTAATTCTGAGATCCATGACTTTATATCATAACTCAAAGTCTTTCGCCCACAGTGTAGGTAGGCAGAGGTGATATTCACCATGCCAAGACGCTTGGTGAAGTATTTGCCTGCCGTGCTTATAAAGTAGCTTACAGGCCCCTTTTAGCTATTTGCATCTGTTTATATGTGTCATGTTAGTGCTAAAGGATAAGAACCATATGCAGATATTTTCCAAAGTCTAGAAGTAGGATCCATGTCATTGGGTCACATTTCCAAACAACTTTTAACATATTTATGCAAGTTATGAATGTACGCATATATGAATTAGCACTGTATTCTCAAATGGCTTCTAATTCACTTTTATATGAAAATGTGACTTATAAGTTCTGATATTTTAGACACTTCAGACATTTGCAGGCACGTTGCCTCCCACGAAAGACCTCTGTGCTTGTAAGATCAGCTGAAGCTCGAGATGTCTGCACATCTCCCTCTCTATTCCATTTGTGCCCCCTACAAAATAAGAGTGTGTGCTCAAGTTGTTTCTTTTAAAATTAAAATCCCACCCTCAATCCCACACTCTCTCTTCTTACCCCACTCCCTGTCCTCTCACAGCCTAGCTCCTCAAGGAATCTCCACGCCTGCTGGTGTCAGGCTTCTCTTCCAGCCTGCAACCGTAAGCAATGTGTCGGCTGTCCCTATTGACCCCGTAAATCTGCTTTTACAAAGCAAGCTTGTTGGTTGCCAAACTGAATGGACTCTTGAGTTTGCACTCAGCATTGTACTTAGTATGCGGGACGTCTTGTCTCCTTAGTGTGGACTTGCCTCATCTCTAGCCTCAAGACTTCAACAGGCACCTGACTAGTTCACTCACATTCCAGTTATGCCCCTCTGTAATCCCATTCTCTAGGCTTCTGCCAAATTCCCCACCATCATTCTTCTTGCCAAACACCATTTCCACAGTTGAGATCTTACAGCGCCTCCCTACTGTCCAAAAGACAAAATGCTGTTGGTGAACATTCATCCAGTAACTATGCATTGAGTGCTGCACGGTACCAGGTATTTTGTCAGTTTCGGGGTACAGTGGTGTAAATGGACAGGATCTCTGACCCTGTGGAGCTCACAGCTCAGAGTGGGAGACAAATATTCGCTTATTTATGAGCAAACAAAGTGCTGAAAGGTACAATTTCAAACTGTTTTGAGGGTTCTCAAGGAAACAAATGTTATCATAGAAATTAAAAGTCTGGGGAAATGTCTTCAGTAAGAAAGTGTAGACATTTCTCTCTGAGAAGGGGACATTAAAGCAAGAGCTGACAGATGAAACACAGAGATCCAGGTAAGGAATCAGGGAATGCATGATCCAGGCTCATCTCGGGCTCTGACACAAGATGGTACTTGGCATGTCCGAGAAGGGGCAATGGATGTGGCTGGACAGTTGAGAGGTAAGGATGGCAAGAGAGAAGCTGATGGAAGTAGCTGGGGGGAAATCGTGCCTGATCTTACAGACCTGATTGAGGAATATGGGTCTTATTTCAAGTGCTGTGGGAAGCTTTTGAAGAATTATAAGCAAGGGAGAGACACAATCTAATTTTGTTTTTAAAATAACCTTCTGGCTGCATAACGACAAAAGAATGTGGAGCAGAGAGGAAGTTAGCTAAAATTGGTGAGAGTCTACATAAATTTCAGTGGCCTAAACTATGGAGGTGGCAGTGAAGATGGAAGAAAACAGACAGGTTCGGAGGCAGTGTTGCAGTGAGGAACGTGCACAGGCAGAAGGAGGAAGGGAGGGCCCAGAAATGTCTCCTTGGAGCAGCAGTGAGTGGGAATGCCACTCCTCAGATGGTGAAAATAGAGAGAAATAAATTCGGGGTGAAATTTAAGAAGTTGGCCTTAGCGATATTATTTTAGAGATGTTTCATTTGAGACCTACTGTAGACAATTAGAAATACGAGTCAGAGGACAGATCTGGCTGAACATACAGAAGTTGTCTACATATGAATTGTATTTATAGCCACAGGGAAAGATGGAATCATCTAGCAAGGGGGTGGCAAGTGAGAAGAGAATAGTGAACCAAACAGAGACGTCCCAAATCTTTGAAATACACTGAGAGAAGGTGCTGAAGAGAAGAGAAAATAGGAGAGGGTGGTGTGAGAGGAGACAAAGGAAGATGATGTTTTAAGAAAGAGGAATACTCCAGTATGTCAGTAAGATGAAGGTTAGGAGTTAACCACTCAAGATGATAAGGGAAGGGATGAATAAAGGAAGTGACAGCTAGATCAGAAGGATGAATAGATAACTCAGGGAGGCAGAATGATAACTAGGGAGTCTGTATTGGAAACATACAGACCCTCATGGAAATCAAACACATAAAGATTGAAGAAAAGTATTTTCACCAATAAATGAATAAAACTGTTTTTAAAGTTATAATAAAATGTCTGCCAACTTGTATAAGATTCATACTTTATATATTGCTCTTGACATTATAAATAGAAAATAATTTGGCAGTAAATACATCAAAAACTTTGACCCAGTAATTGCACTTTTGGGAATCTAGGCTAAGAAATGAATCTAAAATGCTTATATGCCCCAAGCTGTTCATTCCGGCATTATTTATAATATTAAATAACTGAGAAAAAATAAATAACTGCAAATCATGGAATGGTTATGTAAATTATAGTGTATTCACTTGAAACATTATGCGGTCTAGGAGTAATATAAAAAGTGTTTATGATGTAATAGGAAGTAAATAATGAACAAAAACATATTTAAACTCTGATTACAAGGTAAACATTAATCTATGCTTAAGAAATAGAGACTGGAAAGAAATGCACCCAAAAAATCAAGAGTAGATATATAAGGGAGGTGGAATTATAGATTATTGTTCCCTCTATTTTCTTCCTTTCTTTCTTTCTCTCTTTCTTTCTTTTCCTCCCTTCCTTCCTTCGTTCCTTCCTTCCTTCCCTCCCTCCCTCCTTTCTTTCTCTTTTTCTTTCTTTCTTTTTCTTTCTTTCTCTTTCTTTCTTTCTTTCTTTCTTTCTTTCTTTCTTTCTTTCTTTCTTTCTTTCTTTCTTTCTTTCTTTCTTTCTTTCTTTCTTTCTTTCCCTTTCTCTTCCTCCCTCCCTCCCTTCCTTCTTCTTTCTTTTTCTTTTCTGATGGAGTTTCACTCTTGTAGCCCAGGCTGGAGTGCAGTGGTGTGATCTCAGCTCGCTGCAACCTCCACCTCCTAGGTTCAAGTGATTCTCCTGCCTCAACCTCCAGAGTAGCTGGGTTTACAGGCACACACCACAGCACTTGGCTAATTTTTGTATTTTTAGTTGAGACAGGGTTTCACCTTGTTGGCCAGGCTGGTCTCAAACTCCTGACCTCAGGTGATCCACCCACCTCGGCCTCTTAAAGTGCTGGGATTACAGGCATGAGCCACCATGCCCGGCCCCCTCTATTTTCTATATTAGCTGTAATGTGGTTTGTATGACTTTCATAATATTAATACAAATATTTCTTTAAGATTTTTGGCAATATTATTCTCTTTTGGCCTCATGGATGACACTTCTGTCATGGCTATCATTTTCAATAAGAAGGGAAATATTAATATTTATAATGTTCATATCATAGTTGTGGGATTTTTATTTTAAAAATGAATGCAGGGCTGTCTGTGCTGACTTGTGTTTATTGCAACTTACGTTCCTTGGTTTATTTCATTTGGAAATACGCACAGTTGTGACTTGTAAATGTGCGTTGAGTCTGCTTGGGTAGCTGGTGACAGTCTCTTGTAAGGTTGTCTCTTTTGGTTTGCTTGTTTCTTTCCTACTTTGTGTTTTCAGTCTTCACTGTAGTTGCCCTACTCCATGAACTGCCCCGCATCTCCTTAAAAACCAAAACCTCAGACTCCTTGGGACGTGAGCACAGCCCTCACTAAATCAATATTTTAAGAACACAAAGACCACAAAGCTGTCAGTCCTACCTGAAATCACATCCGAAAAGCAAAGACTCAGGTGGCTTCGGGTTCTGGACAGGAGATTTTTTTCTACTTTCAATATATAATCTGAGCTAGCAGAGCATGGAGGAGCCTTTTCTTGTCTCCCATTCAAAAGGACACACCATAAATTGTGTTGCAGTTTTCCTAAAAGTCATTCCATCTACCATCTAATTTTGGAGAGAACAAACGTAATAATTTCAAATAAATTCAGCCTTATTTATTTAAACTAGAAATTGCAGATGGGGGAAAATAAGGAAAGAAGCCTAAAAGCAATGCTTTATATTTCTATTCTTTTAATGCTTTATATTTCTGATGTAAGTGACCCAGGTGGTGGAGAGAAATGTAGGCATACAGGAAAAAGGGAGGAAGCACAGCCAATGAACTTGGAGATAGTAGGAAGGAAATCCATTTTTTCAAGCCCGATCTCCAACTGGTATAACGGGTTTCTCCTACATTCTCATTAAGCTACAACATATTATCGAAAATTCTTATGTCTCACCCTTCTTGGAGCACAAAACACTGTAAGGCAATTTTAAAACATGCTTTCTCCAAGGTGAAAGCTGACTGGCTCAGTGAACAGAGCAACCAAAAAAAAAAAATCTGATTGAAGCTAAAAATGACATAAATCACATAGAACTATAATTTGCAAATTCATTGTATGAAGTAATTAATCAAAGCACGGCTGAGTTTTAGGAGTTGAGACTTTGATCTGACAAGTAGAAGAAATCTGGTGAAACTGGTGGGATCACGCTGCCGCGTTAGGGCCTAAAATGTTTTTCCATGCTAGTCACAAGTTTAATTACTTCTTCTTTTTCTTTTCTGTTGACAGTCCCAAATTAAAATAAATGGACCACATCGAGACAAATTTAGGATGCATGTAGTGCTTAAGAATATATTGTTCCTGGTACAGGAATAGCTTGAAACTCATGTTTAGGTTTGCTCCTTTCATTTCTTTTAAATGGTGAAAGGGTGGAGGGAGGGATCACGTGGGCAATGAAAGAAAGTAAGCAGGCGATTGAAACCGCTACTCCCATGGATTGCTGGGGTGAGGTGGGCATTTCTCGTTGTGCACTCTCTTTATGCACAGCAGCGTGAAGGTCTGAAAGGGAAAGATAGCCAGGGGGAAATGGAATAGACAATGCCCTGTGGTCACGCGGTGTATTAAGCCAATTCCTTTCTAAGTGCAGGTAAATCGTTTTATATTTAGTGACAACAATCGACCATATTACAAATTAATGAGGGGTCGGAAGCTTGGAGATTGTCTGCCCACACATTTGCCATCATCGTAAAAAGAAATAGACTACTCAAAGCTTGAGGCAAGGAACTATCTGTAGACAGCAAGCTGGAAAGTCCTGGACACGGTGCACAGCCAGACCCATTTCAAGGAGGCTGTTTCAGGATTTCCTCTCAGCCTTCCCAGCCCTTTCTTGAACTCCAAGTCAGCATTCTCACTTTCTCAGAATCCATCATCTAGAGAGTTCTCATGTCATTCGACCTTCTTGTTTTCAAATATCCAGTTTCCTAGTATTTTCCCAAGACTCATTGTATCTCATTAGACTGACTTGGAAGAGAGCAGCAATCCACCGCGATGGTAAACAGGAAGAGAGCTGCCCCGTCAGAGCCATGGGCTGCTGCCCTGTGGTGTTTAGGCTTGTGAGCAGAGATAAGAAGGTGAATCAGTACAGTCCCGTGTTGGTGAGAATTTGACCACATCCAGGCTCAACAAACATTTCTCTTTTTTTTCTTTTTTTTTACTTCCAACTTTTAAGTTCCAGGGTACATGTGCAGTATGTGCAGGTTTGTTACATCGGTAAACATGTGCCATGGTGGTTTGCTACACAGATCATCCCATCACCCATGTATGAAGCCCAGCATCCATTAGTTATTATTCCTGATCCTCTTCCTCCTCCCACCCACCCCCCGCTACCCTCTGATAGACCCCAGTATGTGTTGTTCCCCACCATGTGCCCATGAATTCTCATCATTTAGCTCCCACTTACAAGTGATAACATGTAGTATTTGGCTTTCTGTTCCTGCCTTAGTTTGCTAAGGATAATGGCCTTCAGCTCCCATCTATGTTCCTGCAAAGGACACAATCTCGTTCTTTTTCATGGCTGCATAATATTCCATGGTGTATAAATACCACATTTTCTTTATCCATTCTATCATTGATGGGCATTTTGGTTGATTCCACGTCTTTGTTATTGTGAATAGTGCTGCAATGAATGTACACATGCATGTGTCTCTATAATAGAATAATTTATATTCCTTTGGGTGTATACCCAGTAATGGGATTGCTGGATTGAATGGTATTTCTGCCTCTAAGTCTTTGAGGCATCACCACACTGTCTTCCACATGGTTGAACTAATTTACACTCCCACCATCAGTGTAAAAGCATTTTTTCTCCACAACCTCACCAGCATCTGTTGTTTTTTAACTTTCTAATAGTAGCCATTCTGACTGATGTGAGATGGTAGCTCATTGTGGTTTTGACTCGCATTTCTCTAATGATCAGAGATTCAATGAACATTTCAAACATGTTTAATTTCAGAGAAAAACCTTCCTCCTACAGATGCCACATTTTCTTGACAAAAGCACGTAAGGAACTGAAATGTTGTGGAAAATTACGATAGTAAAATGGAATGGCACAGTAGGAACTTGGCAATTCTTATAATCAGCCTCCTCCCCAACTCACTAGAGAAGTGGTTTCAAAACTTTTCAACTTTCCTCAAACCTCCTCTGACCCATTCTCTCAACAGATGATCTCTCTCTTCCTTCTTCACAGGAAAAATTGATATGAGAAGAGAGGAATTCTCCCAACCTCTCATACTAAGCCAGGCTTCTTGTGTACAATGACACACACCCTTTCCTTTCTTTTCTGGTTTACTGGGAAGACGCGTCCCCCTTCCTAGGGCCTTGTTCTCCTGTCCTCCAGACTTTACCTTTTTACGTGTCTTCCAGACCTCATTCAATCAGTTACTAAATGCCATTTTCCTCCACCACAGTCCTGCAAGCATTTAGGGCAGCTTTGTAAAAACATCAATTATGAAAAGGCTTCCCTTCCTTTGCACTCATTCGGTGCTGCACCAAGGCTGAAACTGAGTCTGGGTGTGCCCCTCACCAGGCACCTTATCTGTGTGATGTACCCCTGAGCCTGCCCTCCCCACACCATCACGAGCACCCACCACCTACCCCACGCCTTCAAATGCCAAGGTTTTAGCAGGTCCGTGTCAACAACTTTTAAAAACATAAACCATGCACATTGAAAGAAAAAGAGAAAGGGAAAAAGAACTACCTCAAAATCATCTCCTTCCCTGGCAAATAAAAAGCTGTGTCATCGGCAAGTACTATCTACATTTGCCTGGTCATCTTCTTCATCTTCCATTTTGCCTTCAGTCCACCACAGTGTGCCTTTCACCTTGGTTTCTCTACTGAAATCATTTCCACAAAAGTCACTGTTGTGTCCTTTGGCATCACTTGTGTCACTGGCCGCTCCCGCTTCTCAAGGTTCTCTTGACCCCCAGTCCCTCGACAATCCTAGCTTCCCAGTCGCCTCTCCAGCTGCTCCTCCTCAGCCGCCTTTGCTCAGCCCTGCTGCTACGAGCCTCTTGAATATTGAATATTACAACTTTCTGTCCTTGTCTCTTTTCTCTTCTCACTCTACTCACTGTCATTGATTGTTCTCATTTATTCTAAGAGTGTCAATAACCGTCTCTGCTAATGACTAACAAATCTAAATCTCCCACCAACAAGGTTCCAAACTTCAAACCTTTACACAAAAGTGTCCAATGGACATCTCTACTTGGATGTTCTACTAATACTTCTAATTCAGCAAAGCCCAATATGAGACCTGTTCTATCTCAGTGAATAATATAACTACCAACTCACCCGCCCTTGCCAGGAACAGGGGGCAGCACCTTGATTTTTGGCTATTTCCTTCCATCTCCCCCCACCCAGCCAATCAGCAAGTCCCATTCACTGTTTTCTAAGTGCCTCTGGACTCCACCCTGCATTCTGCGTATGCTCACCACCATCTCTCTCAAGAATTCTGCTTCCTGACTGCTTTCCCCACCTCTCTTCTTGCCTCTTCCATTCCATTTTCTAGAATTACCTTTCTAAAACACAAACATGGCTTTGCCCTCTGCTGCTCACAATCCGTCAAGTGTTCCTTGTTATTTAAATATCCCATCCAAAACTCCTCAGAGTGGTTCACAGGCCTGCATCATCTGACTCCTGTTCTCTCTTTCGTCCTGATATCTCACCTTTACCTCCTCACACCAATTTCCTCACTCTTTTAGATGGGCTTCTCAAGCACATCTTACTTCATACTACACTACATAATGCTTCATCTGCCTAAGACATCGGCTGTTTGATCCCCATACCACTGCAGGTGTAAGCCCTGCTCCTCCTTCATAGTTCAACCTGACCATCCCTTCCTCTAGAAAGCTTTTTCTGATACCCCTGGCATCCTGCCACCTGTAAGTTCAGGATAGGTGCCCGTATCAATTAAGGACATTTATTGTGTTCCATTAATTGTAAATTCAAGGAAGATTCTAGCATTAGTCATGTGAAGTGCAGGGCTTTCTTTTCCCCATGTTTCATGGACATTTCACTTTGGTGTGGATTTCATTCTTGTGTGGATTTCATTCTTGTGTGAGCTTTCACTGGGCTGCAGGAATGATACCCAGCTTGCATCATCATGGCCCACTGTCAAAGAAGTTAATCACAATAATGCGAGAATACACTAAAATAAAACCAAATAAAAACATTACTGTAGTCCTCCAGTAGCTATCTTTTAAGCCTTTATCTTTTAATGATGATGAATGTATGATGCACAAGGTCCCAGATCATCCTTGAAACCATCCCTCATCACCCAGCTAAATGCGACCATTGTTTTTATACCAGTCATCTGGTGGTTTCTGCAGGTTTACTATGGACTGGGTGACAAGCCTTGCTCTGAGAATATGTCAGTAAATAAGACACTGCTGGTCTTCACAGAATTGATTGGAGGCTGTGGGACCACACAAAGTGTTGGTTGTTACAGTGGAGAAAATGCAGGATTCTACGGAGGCCCCTGGGGGCGGCACCGACACTAGCTTTTCGGGTAGATGAGGTTGACTAGGGAACCAAGCACACAGGGTCATTTGTGCCTGTGATAGGGTTTGGAATTTATCCTTAGAGCAAAAGAGTGCCAATGAAGAGCCCTAGGACTGGAAGATATATTCAGAGGAGTTAATGTAGATCAAGAAAGACATATGGGTTTATGAATTTAGGCAAAGGCAGTGATAAGAAGGCAGTGAGGGCTGGAGTGAAGTGAACAGACTAGAAAGGTGCCCAGAAAGGTGAGGAGAGAGGGAGAGAAAGGGTCAACAATGCTGCATGCAGGGGCTCAGCCTGTAATCCCAGCACTTTGGGAGGCTGAGGTGAGACAATCACTTGAAGGCAGGAATTGGAGACCAGCCTGGCCAACATGGCGAATTCCCGTCTCTACTAAAAACAGAAAAATTAGTCAGGTATGGTGGTGGGCACCTGTAGTCCCAGCTACTCGGGAGGCTGAGGCAGGAGAATTGCTTGAACTTGGGAGGTGGAGGTTGCAGTGAGCCAAGATTGCACCTCCAGCCTGGGTGACAGAGCGAGACTCCGAAAAGAAAGAAAAAAAGAGAAGAGAGGAAAGAGAAGAGAGAGAGAGAAAGAGAGAAAGAGAGAAAGAAGAGAAGAAAAGGGAGGGAGGGAGGAAAGACAGTGCCAACAATGATTTTCCAGTGACTCCATGGAGTAATTCACTGAGATGAGGAAGAGGGTGTAGTTGCGTGTTTCCTGTAATCCTTACAGTAGTATCAGAAGTCCTGGCCTCGACTCTGCAGGAGCCATAAAGAAATAAGGAATTGGATTTTCTTTGGTCTAGAAACGTTCCAAATCCTGATAGTAGCAGTGATATCTTTCTTTTATTTCTATGAAGTAGAGGACACAAGCTACTGAGCAAGATAACAAGAACAAAGACTATTAAAGAAGATGCAGAAATTCTACCTCTGGGATTCTAAAAATTGGAAAGGAAAACCATGTGATTCAAACGGTGAGGTTGACGTCTGTCTAGCACCAGAGGGCTGGTTTTTGTTTTCGTTTTACTTCCTTTCTAAACTGTGTGATTCCACAATTTCACAATTATATTATATGACAGAAATCCTTGATCTTTCTTTCAGATCTTTGAAGTGTTTTGTTTATTTTAATTCTTGCTCATGCCCGAAAAGTTGTCTCCATATCCAGCATCATCATTTTAGGAACAGAAACAAGGAATTTTGTAAGTCTGCATTGCAGAATAGCACATTAATGAAAGAAGGTCAAAGCTATAAACAGCCTTGATAATGATAAGTAATCAGGTAGAATACTACAGTGAAGGCATTTTACTTGAAGTATTTTGAATTGTTTCTTCAAAACAAAAGAGTTTTAGAATGTCTGAAAATCAAGATAAAACTTTTCTTCATAAAATGTCCAGAGAACTGCCTACATTAAGAAACCAAGAGGTAGTGGTGAAGTCAACAAGGAAGCTAAAGAAAGATACTTGTCTGCAAACTAAAAATAAAATTGAAATGATTCCTAAGAAGGAATAAATAAAAAGTATCATGTAAAGGTAACTACATTCTGTATCTTCCTAACCTAGTTGAGTCAATATTTTCTCTTCAAATGAAGAGCTACTTAAGAAAAAGTTTTTAGTAGTAGCTCTGCTGTTTTCAGTCAGACAGCCAGTTAATTATAAATGAAAAATGTATTTTTTCAAGTACTATAAATTAGGAGAAAAATTGAAAAATTGGGGGATGGGATTGGTAACTTGACAAGAGAGAATGAATGTGAATCAGAGAGAAAGCGTTGAAACTTAACAGACTATTTGTCATGTTGCTTTATTGTCTCCATATGGAGCTATTAAAATAGAACAATGCAGAGACAATACATGAAGCTATAGCTCAAGTTCAGTCTTCAATTATATGCTTTTTGATTATGTATTCAAATTGCCCCTCAACCCACTTCTTATTGTCGGAGTTGAGGATTTCTGGACAGAATCAGGAAAGTTTATTGGAGCCACCAGTTACTCTAGAAGCCTTTGCTGAGCACAAGTAACCTTGCGTAGCTGCTCGCTGAAGCTCAGCACTCCCATCTGGCTTCACCCTGTGCAAATGTATAAAGGAAAAGCTTTCAAGCGGGAGGAGCACAATGTGAAGGATGTCTTATTTTCATCTATAGTCTCAAACAAAGCTTGGTGACACATTTGCTTAAAAACACAGCTTATCTGAGTGTGTGTCTACACATGTGTGTTTAGGATTAAATAAAGGCTCAGAAGAATAACATATAATGTCTTCTAAAAATTGAAAGGACTGGTGTCTTTTTAAAGCACACATAGAGCTTGGCTGGCAAATGACAATAAATCCACCTTTCCACACGCTATAGATGTAAATAATTAACAGTGATGTAATTTTAAAATCTCTAGAATATCAAAATATTTCATTAAAAGAGAATATCTCATGCACGGTCAGGTGGGGAGGTGGACCTAACAGCCCTGAATAACCAATCAGACTTTTCTCTCTGAATTAACTAGATTCTTAGCTGAATTGATCCACTGTCCACTGTCTCGTACTTACAGGAAGACAGCCAAAGTCAGTTTTGTGATTATGATTGCCTCATATAGGGCATCTTTTGCATCCTGTATAAGAACTGTAGAACACTCCCAGAACAAATCAGTATCAGTATCAACAGCTAACATACATTTCCAAATGTTTTCCTTTCTAATTTATTTTATGCAATTCTTCCTTTTTCTTTTCCCAAAAATATCATCTTCTCTTTTTCCATTTCTATTTTGAAAAGGTAAAAATATCTTTCAGAAACCTAGAAACTCCTTGAGCTTCAATATGTAGTTAGAACTGTCACATTCAAGATAAAAGATGACAGGAACAAAATCAATGAGTTTTAGGAAGTCAGTTAAGAAGATATCAATTTCAAGTACTAAGAGAAAATAAATTCTTCTAGAAAAGAAGCTACATCCAGATCTAGGAGGAAGGAAGAAGCTCTTGAGGGTGACAACTTTAGACGCTGGGAATGAGGGTTTCCGTTAGTCAGACATAACATAGGGCAGGCATCTGCAGCAGTGGTTCTCAAACGGCAATGTGGCTGAGAACGACCTGGAGGAGGAAGGGCATACTAACACAGAGTCCTGGGCCACCTCCTCAGAGATTCCGACCTTGTCGGTCTGCGACGAAGTCTGAGATTCTGCATTTCTAAGCCTGCAGACAATGTTGTTGTCACTGGTCTGAGGATAGAGACCTGATCAACTACAGGACCAGCTCCAGGACCGACAAGAAGCCTGGGATGAAGCAATACAGACTCCTCCACCCCAAAAGCCTGCCTGGTATGCACCTCTCCACGCAAGTGGTGTCAATAGGAAGCAACTTGATCTCCTTCCTCCGACTTCCTGGTGACCCCCTAAGGACTAACTCAGGGTTCATTTCAGCTGCAGTCTTAATGTAGGCCTGGTGTCATTTTTCACCAAATGTCTTCCTCCAGGAGTGCCTTTCCAACTGCTTTCTGAGAAGTATTGTGATCGAAGGGGAAGAGCAAATGATTTCTACCAAGTTGACCTGCTCTTGACCCCTCGCACCGTCTGTATTAGTTTTATGAGCTCAAGCAAGTCAGGTCATCTCTCCAAAGCTCCATTTCCTTAGGTATAAAAATGGTGGTGTTAATAAAAAATAACATATACCTACAAGGTCCTTGTGAAGATCAATGAGATAAAGTGAAAGTCCCTTTGAGGCTGTAAAGCACTCCAAAAACTTCAGGGACTGTTATTACAGATTCCTGAAAACGTTTTAATAAGGGGAACAAGGTTTTTTGGGAACCATGAAAGAGACTTAAAATGCATAGTTACATGGAAGGCAAGTGAAAGAAAACTGAAGTAAAATAATTCTGTAAATAGAAAAGTGTCATATCTGGTGATCTGAATGTTTCCTGTTTGGATGGTAAAGAGAGGTGAAATCTGAAAAAGCAAGAAGAGAAAGAGTAAATAAAAAGGGGGAAGAGGACTCTCCGATGACAAATCTTGCCAACCTCACCACTACGCCTAAAGTCAGCTTCGTTCACCTTCAGTGGGACAGAGAACAAAGAGCAGCAGTGTGTGGTGGCACGGCGAGCAGCTTCACCCTCACCACGTGCTGATGACCGCCGGAGATTTCTGTGCCTTCTCTAAGTACTTCACATGCGGAAGTCTGGTTCAGAGAGTTCGTTTTTTGTTTGTTTGTTTGTTTGGTTGGTTGGTTGGTTGTTTTTTTTTTTTTTTTAAGACGGAGTTTCACTCTTGTGGCCCAGGCAGGAGTGCAATGGCAAGATCTCCTCATTGCAACCTCCACTTCCCAGGTTGAAGAGATTCTCCTACCTCAGCCTCCCAAGTAGCTGAGACTACAGGCACATGCCACCACGCCCAGCTAATTTTTATATTTTTAGTAGAGACAGGGTTTTACCATGTTGGCCTGTATGGTCTCCATCTCTTGACCTTGTGATCTGCCCACCTTGGCCTTCCAAAGTGTTAGGACTACAGGCATGAGCCACCGCGCCCAGCCTAGAGAGTTCATTTTTGAAGGCTTTTGAAATTATGTAAATGTTCTTCTTTTAAAACCATATACTCATTTTAACAGGGTGCATGCCTCCAGGAGACAAATATTGTTTTTTTAAAAAATTTTAATGATAATATTCTACTGCTAAACACAGCCTTGTAGAACTATAAATTACAAGAAACCATTTCTGTTTCTGTCTCTGTCTCTTCTCATTCTATGAATTTTACGTCACAGATTATTTATTTATCATCTGTTTATTATAATGTTTATCTCAGACAGAGATTAGGAACTTTAGCCAATGTTTTCTGAATATGCAGAAAGTCCCTGTTGTAAGATTTAAAAGGAATGAAAATGACATTAATATATTACAAATAATCAAAACGTAGTAGCAAAAGAGATGATTGAGTTCCAGATGTTTCCATTACTCTTTACTTTTTTTTTTTTTTAATAAATAAACTCCTGCTAGACATTTTCTTTCTTGAGATAGAATCTTTCCATTAGGATGGTAATTTGCAAAGCAAAATCTTTGGCTTTCCTCAGGTTAGCTTGTTTTTCTTCTTTTTAAATAGATAAAAGTTCTGTGAACAGGTTATTTAAGGGGCTGTTTTTCATTTGCAGAACATGCAGTCAACACAGGAAGGGGATCGTGCCCATCACATGTGTTTGGTCTTGCCAACAGAAGAGACCCCCTGAGACTTCTATCACAAGTCTGGCTCTGAGATCAGTTTAACAACTTGCTTTGAATTCATATGAGTCCTGACTACTAAATTTGCAAATGCTTCCACATAAAGGTTATGCACCCACTGTACACGCAGCAGCTATTCAAAAAGATAGCCATATTGGTTGCTAGGAGATGGAGGGATCCTCTCAGAGAAAAATCAGTCCTGACAAAAAAAATTTTTTTTTTTACATAAAGACCTTTTAAATATAAATACCTTTGACAGCAGCTATTATTATTCACTGAGTTCCTTCACATCTGAATAAATGGCAGAAAAATGATGATATTATTCATATGCCATTATACACTAAAGTGTTAAAATAGAAGAGTCTTATTTTCTTCTCTCACTCTTGCTCTCTCTCCTTCCTTTGTTATTGCTAAAGAGAAAGGAGAAAGCTGGTTTTTTGTTTCTTTCCATTGAATTTCTCTGCTTTCCTTTTTAGATTCTTAGTATAACAGACACCTCTCAAAACCTGAGGCCAAAGATTTGGATTATTGCATTTTTCCTTCCAGATCCAAATGCCTTTTTTAAAAGCATGGTCGAAATGGAGAATAGGGAAGCACCAGCAAAACTGGTAAGAGCGCATCCAACTTCCCCGCCATGGTTGGTTCAGGAAAGCAGGTGGGAGGCTGTGCTCCTTGAAAGCAGCCATCCATCCAATTTTATTTCAATAATGTTTGCAATTTTCTTCCTACTGGGTTGACTGGAGGCACAGCTGCCCTATATGTGGGTGCATGTGCTCAGCTTTTGCTAGAAATGACCTAACAAATAAAACGTGAAACAAGTAATATACTTGCTGTTTATAAATTGTGTCGTGGATAAATGAAGCAGCAATGGGTCCTAATTCAGTGTGCCCTGCCTGCCCATTGAGGACTTGAGAAGCTCACAGCTGAGGCTCACAAAGGCATGCTGTGGCCACAATGTGGGGGCGGCGTCCCTCCATCCGTGCCTCCCTAGAGCCTGGAGACATGCAGCCCCAAGGCTCACAATAGGAGATCACTGTTGAAACACATTTCATTACCATGAGAATGGCCACCCCAAACTCCAAGTGTATTATTGTTGTTGATAGTGTGAATACAGTACAAAGTTTCTCAAGATTTTTTTTTTTGTAGCATGCCTTAAAAATCAGACTGAGACATGTCTCCTTATCCAAATATTGACAAGCATCTCTCGGTTTACTTAGCATTTTCCTTTGAAAGGCTCAGTATGGTAATGTCCCTTCATTCCCTTTCACACATTTGTCCTGACTCTTGGCACCAGGAAGTTCTTATTGTTCTGCTCAATGCTTACTGGCCCAGTGACATTTTTTTTCCCCGGTTAGTGACAGACATGGTATGTTTCCTTTCTCAAAGTTCCCATGAGAGTTTCTCGTACTATGTCCCACATACACCAAAAAAGGCAACATATCTGTAGGTTCTCCTGTTTCTGGTTACTTCCTACTGGCCTTTTTTGTCTGAACCGCCCCAGCCAAAGCCATGGCTAATTGTATAAATATCAAGCGAAAAAGTCCCCCAAAATTCAACACACTCCCTATAAACTCATGGTATGTGAATCTACTACTGAATTGTGGCAGCATCCCTTGGAGAATCAGCCAAGGAGGTTACATTCTGCCTCCTGATAAGTGTCAACAAAGCTCCAGGGGCTTACTTCAATAGCCAGCTTTTTAGGTGTTCCTGATAACTCTAATTTTTAAATGTGATTCCTCAATTGTATGATTTACCAGTCACATAGCATCCTCTCTGGTTGTGATACTAATTATTTCAGATCACAGGCACTTTTTGCTAGAGCAGAACTCATTCATTCATTTCTACACTGAAAGAAGAAATAAACACCAGTGGCGCTAACAGTACACTTCCAGAACTCAAAGCCCCACTCACAGTGAACATGGACGCCACCTGTCCAAGTCTCGAGTGCGAGAGTCAAGGGACCGTCTCTGTTTTGCCACTTCTATCAGTTCTCCTACTTTCCCTAGTGGACCCAGGTGTTCCTAAACCAGTCAGGTGGAGTAAACTGTGGCAGGGAATCCTGCTTTACGTTCTGAGCAGGAGGGAGTCGCTGGGGAGACTGACTTACCCATCCCAGAAGACACACACGAGGATCCTTCCCTTCATGGCTTTTCAGTTTTGTTTTGTTTTGTTTTTTCCTCAAAAACATCAGCTCTGTTTTTGGTAGCAGGGTTTTTTTCTTGTCTTTTTTTATTTTTTTTGAGACAGGGTCTTGCTCTGTCACTCAGGGTGGGATGCAGTGTTGTGATCATGGCTCACTGCAGCCTCGACCTCCCCAGCTCAAGCCATCCTCCCATCTCAGCCTCCCGAGTAGCTAGGACTATAAGCACACACCGCCACACTCAGCTAATTTTTGTCTTATTAGTAGAGATGGGGTTTTGCCATGTTTCCCAGCCCTTGAACTCCTGGGCTGAAGCTATCTGCCTGCCTTGGCCTCCCAAAGTGCTGGGATTACAGGCATGAGCCTCTCTGTGCCAGGCCCTGGAAGCACTTTGATGAGAGAAAATTCCTGGGGCTAAGGGCTTGGACCACGAAGGATTCTGAACATGTTGATAGAACCAGAGACTTGCCAGGTCCACAGGGCCATGAGGAATTCAACCTAGGTTCAAGACCATACTGGTTCACATGGACTTCTGAGGCAACCCCAAAGAAGCAGCAGTGCCTGGGCGCAGCACCCAGCAAGGCTCCAGGCCTAGGGAAATGGGGCTTGGGGCTGCATGGACAGGCCATACTGAGGGTATAGGCGTGTCATGGAAGCATAAGGGAATGCCTTGTAATGTTGTCCAACATCAGCAGCAACCCTAAACATGCCTTCACTGCCCCCCACCTCCTCCCACCCAGATCCAAACCACTGAAAGCCTGTCTTCTCTGAAGGGTAAAGCAGCTGCACTGTACTCTAGGGTGCAAGTGTCCAAGGCATGATGCAATCATCCTACTTTTTTCCTACATTCTTTTGCAAATTACACTGTAGGTATGATTTATTTCTGGTTCATTTCCTGTGACTCAGTTACACAGGATGCAAAATTATGATAATAATAATGCTTGTCTCCAGATAATGAATAAGGGGTTCACATTTCTCATCGCAGGGATGTTTTACAAATGTGCAGGATCATTACAGCTAAAATCCATGACTAAAGAAATTAAATTTCCTGGAATGTTTTATATCTAACAAGAATGTTTGTAATCCTCCATATTCACTGCTAAACGAGGTAGATTAGAAAAAAAGAAGATATTTTAAAAGGAAGGAATGGGCCCAATGGGAAAAATTAACAAATGGGAAAATTGCAGCCCTGCATTTTATATTTTATGGAGAAAAGGGGGCTCGGTAAACATGCAACAAGAAACCCTGTTTGATTTCTGCAAGGAAAATTTAACTAGCAACAGACTTATGCAGAATCTTCAAAGGAGCAGTTTCTCTACTTGTTTACCTTTTGATATGCAGCTTAAAAAGAACACTATGCTTCACTTTAAAAAGAAGTGATATCATGAATGCTTTACTCAGCTCTGCAAACAACTAAATACATAACTGGATATATATCAAATGAAAGGTTTTGCCAATTTAAAAAAAGCTGGAAAGAAAAGATACACAAAATTTTGGGGTTGGGGCTGGGAGGGTGACATTTTCCAAATTTAGTTCTCTTCATTGTTTCATAAACACATGAGACTAAAATTCAGGCATTTTTTTGCGTAGGTCAATCAAATGTAATTTGTGAACAGAACCTACTGGCTTCCACCTCCCTTTTTGTTATGAGGTACCAGCTTCTGACTTTGTGAAATCAGAGCAAACAGATCATCAGTGTCTGAAAATCCCATACACTTCTGGAATCATGCGCATCAATTTACAGGTATTTCCTCCACACAGCTAGTCATTGGGGTTGCTCAGGCTATCAGCCCAACCACCCTGCCTCATCTTCACCAGAGCCCAGAGCCAAATATAAATTTCCCCGTGAGCCTTTACCTGTAGAAGTGCTAGAACCACAACCTCCCAGCCCACTGCTGTACGTGCTGACAGATGAAAAGGTGATGATGGTGAGGTAGAGCGCAGCAGACAGAGTTTGCTCAAAACCACACCTCACGCCATCAGCTCTGTTACTTCCCACGATCACCTCCCACCTTTCTAGCTGGGAAATGGCTTCCCCGAAGCAGTTCCTGGTCATGAAGCCATGCTCCCAGTCCATCCGCCTTTATCTTCGCTGGACCTCATGCTGGTGAAGTGCTGTTTGCTGCTTGTTTGTACCAGACTCTCCACATGAAGAGGCTCACTGCCTGACCAGCCTGTGCTGAAGGGGTTTGTGCCTACCTCAACTTCCCTGGCCATATACATCATGCAGAGTCATGAGGTTAAGCACCTCCGCCTCCCATGTCCTCACACTCTTCCCTCTCTGTTACCTCCAAAACTAGTTCCTGGGTCCTCGGACAGATGTCTCCTCCCTAAGATCTGCCAACATGGATAGCACCTAGCTTATTCTTTAGAACTCCCACTGCACTGACATTTACGGATAGATCAGGAGTTGCCTAATCGAGTCTCAATGTCCGGAACACTCTGTGATGCACTTACTTAATTGCAATAAAGCTTTCACCTCTATAAGCATATCAAAACGAGGTTTGCTCAGGACTTACCTTGGAAGGATAGACTGGGAAAGCTAAAGAAAAGAGGTGAAACAATACATTTTAACACATTCAACTTGAAGTCACATCCAATTCATTACATATTTTTGTTTGTTTTTGTTTTTGTTTGAGACAGTGTCTCACTCTGTCACCCAGACTGGAGTGCAGTGGCGTGATCTTGGCTCACTGCAAACTCCATCTCCCAGGTTCAAGTGATTCTTCTGCGTCAGCTTCCCAAGTAGCTGGGATTACAGGCAGGCACCAACACGCCCAGCTAATTTTTATATTTTTAGTAGAGAAGGGGTTTCACCATGTTGGCCAGGCTGGTCTCAAACTCCTGACCTCAGGTGATCCGCCTGCCTCAGCCTCCCAAAGTGCTGGGATTACAGGCATGAGCCACTGTGCCCAGCCCTAATTAATTACATTTTGTGTTATATTATTATAATATATTTCAAACCTATAGAAAAGGTAATGTAACACCAAAATATAACACCCAACTATAGAGGTTAAACAAATATTATCATTTTGCAGTATTTGCTTCAGATCTTTTATTTTCAGAGATTAATAAAACATCATAAACTAAAGCAATGACCTTCTTCCTTTCTATTATTTATTTCTGTCTCCCAAGAGGCATCATATAATCTGAAAGTGGTGGGTAACATTCTCAGACTTGTTTTTGTACTTCACCTGCATAAGAATACATACTTGAAGTCTATATGCCATTGCTTCAGTGTTATAAATTTACATTACTGTTTTATGCTGGTTAGTTGCTTTGAAGCTTGCCTTTTACACTCAATTACATTTTTTAGTTTGATCCATGCTGATCTAGTTCTACATATGTCACATACTTTATATTGTATTATGGGATTAAATCGGGGCTTTTGGGCCGTTACACTAAAAAGTTATGTTTAAGTTGCTTCTACTTTTTACTACTATATACGATGCTGCAAAGATCATCATTTTGCATAATCTTCTTGTGCATTAGTGTAAAAGTTTCTCTGGAACAGACACTGATATGGTTTGGCTCTATGTCCCCACCCAAATCTCATGTTTTAACTCCCATAATTCCCATGTGTCATGGGAAGGACCCGGTGGGAGGTGGGAGATGATTGAATTATGGGGGCGGGTCTTTCCCATGCTGTTCACATGATAGTGAATAAGCCTCATGTGATCTAACGGTATTATAAGGGGGGGTTTCCCTGCACAACTTCTCTTTGCCTGCTGCCATCCACCTAAGATGTGACTTGCTCCTTCTTGCCTTCTGCCATGATTGTGAGGCCTCCCCAGCCACATGGAACTGTGATTCCAATTACACCTCTTTATTTTGTAAATTGCCCAGTCTTGGGTGTGTCTTTATCAGCAGTGTGAAAATGGATTAATAAACACCCCTAGAAGTGAAGTTACTGAATCAACTTTATTCAATATTGTTTAGTTTCTCTTTAAAGAGGTGGTACTAACTCTGCAATTTTACCAGGGATGTATACATATTCCTGTTTTCCTACTTCCTCATCTGCCAACAGAATAAATGTGAAGCTGTTATTTTATTTTGCATCTCTCTAAAGGCTAGTATGATTGAACAGTTCTTGGCTTTTTGTTCCTTCTTTTATACTATTTGCCATTTTTTCCTATTGGGTATTTAAATTTTTCTTGGTTCATTTTTAAGAGTTCTGTATTTATTCTGAATACAAATCTTCGCTCTATAGATTGCAAATCTATTTTACCACTCTGGTTATCTAATTAATACTAAGAAAATACAGTGCTTGGGATAGAGTTGCAATATCAATAACAGATAACTTATAAAAATGTAAAAAATATTTCTTCTTTGGGCAAAGAATTTTTTTCGTTTCAAAGCTGAGCATAAGGCTATAATGTTTATCTGAAACATTATATTGTATATACTTCTGAATATTTTTAAAAGTCTTTAATGTTCACATCTTGGCATCTTACTACTGTTTACAAATACCGCTAAAATTGATTTATACAATAAAAAGCAAATTCCAAGTCTGTTAAGTCTGAGTTTGAAATATCATAGAACGTCAGTGGGATATTCTTCAGCAACTACTTATCTTAGAAATCATTTTATAAAATAAATTCTGTCCTTGGTGACATAATTTGTTCTATGCCTATAGTACTATGGAGAGCTTCATGAGAGATAAATGTATATCTGTGTACATATGTGTATATTTGTATATGTCCAGAGAGTATCTTTATTTTAATCTTACACTCCAATTGATAAATTAAACTTTGAGGAAACTCTTTTTATGGAATGAGTGCAGTATACACATCATGGAAAGTAATTTAGTTCTGTCTTAATTCTTCACTAATTTCCACCAAAATAAATATAGAACAGATTCAGAAAACTGATGCTGAGGACAGACTTAGTGAATCTGTGAACCCGTGGCTGGAAGCCTAAAATATTATTTTGAATTAACCCATTAACTCATTTGAGATAATTCTATCCAGATTTTAGTCTGTATTTATTCAACTGATTTACTGTCTGTTTTTCTTTCTCCCAAATGGGACCCATTACTTCTCTTTAAAGCAGTGTTTTCCATGTATTTTACCATTTTTATTTTTCAGAGTACCTTACATGCTAATTGTTGAGTTATGTATCAGGTAGTCCTAGTTACAAAGCCTAGATTTACTGTATGTCCATTTTAGTGAGCAAGTTTGTACATATGTACACATATACATTGCGTCAAAATGTCCTTTTAAAAGGATGGTGATTATACTTTCAGAAGTACCACACTCCTTTACACACTACCATAGATTTAAAAGGATTTCCAACCTGAAATTGAATCTCTCCATATGACTGGAAGTACTACAACCAGTCACAGGCCACAAAGCACCCTACCTCATTTCTTAGTTCATCTGCAGCAGTAGAAGGGCTAGATGGTCTTTACTTTGCAAAGCAACAGTAACAAAATGAGGAACTGAGCCTCCGTTTTAGACTTGGACAATCTTGGGTTGGGATCTTGCCTCTGTAACTCGGTTGGGATTTTGATAGAACCACTTAGTAATTGTTAATCCATGTAATAAAATTAGAGTACCGATTTTATGAGATTCTTGTGGGATGAACTGTACTGGCTAAAAGCAACATAAACTAAGTACTGATAGGGCTGTCGATTGCATCTCCCCCAAACCTCCATCAATGTGATGGCCAGGAACTTGTGTGGGCCACAGACTCAAACCTGAACTTCTGCAGAAGATATCAAGAAGGAGAACCCCTCTATTTACTGAAGTCTCTGACTGTGATAACTGAGTGAATTGATATCTTCCAGCAGCCACCATAGAATCACAAAAGGAGGGCTTGTCCAGGAATTAAACCAACACAAGGAAAGCCCAGACAAAGAGGGAAGGATGGGCTCATGACGTTTGAACCTCTGATCTGTCTATGCCTTGCACCAGCCACACTGCAGGATGCTGTTGCTCCAGCAATTAAATGTCTATTTAGGCTTGGGTTTCTGTCCTCCCTTGGGTTTCTGACATACACAATGCCATCCTAACGTAACTGACATTGATCAGTTCTCACCGTCTCCACTAGAAGCCAGGCACTAATCAGCTCCTACCAACTCCACCGGATGCCAGATGAGTCCTGTGAATTCTAGATGGGAAGATGATTATCTTCCAAAACACAGGGCGTTAGAACATCCACAGGCAAATTTTGATGTCTTCACAGCCTCACATGTACTACCAATTCCAGAATTTTTCCTAAGCATGACCAGTAAGGTCACCCTATACACTTTAATATGTCTCAAGGAATCAGATCTTGCAATGTGTAACAATAGGTAACATTTTATAGAGCCAGATACTCTACAAAGGTTTTTCTATACTTTACCTGATTCTGCATTTCCAGCCGCTGTGTGTGAACCAATGTGTGGGTAGATAGTTATCTCTCTCCTTTCAATATGAGGAAACTGAAGCTCAAAGAGGCCAAGAACACAAAGCAATAGGTCTTGGGTCATCTGACCACCTGCATTTTTTATCATATTGGTTTGAATCCTAAGAAATTGCCATTTTTGTAGGTCAAATCGTTAAGTGCATATGATTTTCCCTCTACAATGTTGTCTAACTCAGGAACATTTTAGTAACAAGTGACACACACGGACACAAACCAGCCTAAACAAAAATAGAACATTTAATTGCTGGAGCAACGGCATCCTGCAGTGTGGCTGGCGCAAGGCATAGACAGATCAGAGGTTCAAACATCATGAGCCCATCCTTCCCTCTTTGTCTGGGCTTTCCTTGTGTTGGTTTAATTCCCGGACAAGCCCTCCTTTTGTGGTTCTACGGTGGCTGCTGGAAGATATCAATTCACTCAGTTATCACAGTCAGAGACTTCAGTAAATAGAGGGGTTCTCCTTCTTGATCTTCCGCGGAAGTTCAGGTTTGAGTCTGTGGCCTACACAACAAGTTCCTGGCCATCACATTGATGGAAGTTTGGGGAGCTGCGACTGACAGCCCTATCCCTAATAGGAGGGGAGGTTTCCAAAATTAAAGGAGAGTTCTGTTTCTAGAACAAAGGTGAACAGGAGCTGCTCGGGCAAAAATAACACATGGTCTGCTGCACATGAAGCACCCAAATCTATAGAAAATCTAATGCTCTCCCCAATGCTACAGTTACGCTTGATTATAGAGAAAATAAACACTGCCTAATAAATAATAAGACAGAGGGAAGTTAATGAGGTAAAGATCAAGTTAATGATAAACCCAACAACGAACAATCTGGTTAACTACACATTAGAATTGATTTCCTTCTTAAGTTTAAGAAACTTATTCCCTTAATATTGATGACATTTCTGTCCACAAAATTTTAAAAGTTCAAGTTCATCTCTCAATTTCTTACAACGACATTGGAAAATTAAATAATATTCATCTACTGAACCAAAGCCCATTGTGTAACTCAGGTTTATATTTGCATATTTCTACTGTCTCCATTGCCCCAAATTTCACTCAAGCAGGAAACAGAACTGATTTCCTGTCACCATCAAACAAACTACATATATCTACCCTACAAATTATATTGGCAAAAATAAATAAGAAGGGACTTATTGTGGCCATCTGTAAGATGACTTCAATAACTAGTAAGGCAGAAAGTTGAATTTTTACAATGTGCTTTTGGGAACCATATGAAATCCTTTATAAACCAAAATTTATATTTAGACTTGAAGAGTAAAACTGGGTCCAGACTTCTTTGATAACCTCACTTGTCAATGAGTAAAGGGTTGACCCTTTACCCCAATATGTATATTATTCTTTAAAATAAGTCTTCTAAATATGCACACCATTAGCAAATATATCTTAAGGCACAATATGCAATCAGATAAAGAACCTTTGTTAATAATAGTGAATATCTTTTATCATGTATGCATTATATAATATTATATATGGGATGAGAGGTAAAGAAAAGGGAGGGGGGAAAGGAGAGACTGGGAGAGACTGCTTCCTCGTTTGAGTTTTGGAGGATCAACTTCTTGGTCTTGAACAGATGATCATTATTACTAGTATTGTTTTTTCTTTTATAATATGACTGATGAAGAGCTCAGTAATGGAAAAATGGCTTACTTGGCAGCTTGCTTGTGTTTGCGTTATTACCATTGGCTTCATTCATTGGTTTCTTTTCAGAAAACTTTAAGTTCCTTTTACTATATTGTAAAAGGAGCGTTAATTTAAAATAGATAATATCTGAGGAACCCAGCACACTCGAGCTGTAATGAACGGCAACCTTCTGGAAAGGAGCCGGACTGCATGGGCCCCGCCTGCACCACACCTCAGGCACTGTGCACAGAAACCACCATCTAGTGCAAGCAAAGGGAGCGCGTGGTGTCAACAAATACGCTTCACATTTCATATGCTCAATTTCTCTCATTTTTCAGTGTTCTCACGCTTTCCGCCACACCACAATAAGCTCTCTGGAGCATCACTTCAAGCACACACAGTCCACTGCAGACCACTCGACATGAAGCACACAAGACTTCGGGACAGGGCTGGCCCGAAATTTCGTGGTCCCTGTAGAAGACAATTATGCTCTCACTGTGTAAAACACAACAGTACGACGGTGACACAGTAGGAAAGCAAAGGAGAAAGTTTCAACACGAGAAATCTTACTGATTTGTTTCAAATTGAATCATTAATACTCATATGATACACCTAGAAAAAATGATATCCAAGAATAACAGTCCTATGCCTTAACAACTGTCTTTTAAAAATAATTTATAAGTATTTTTGCAGAATATTTTAACTGAATTTGCTATTTTCACTCCAAAATTTGTCGTTTCTTTGATCAATGACTAATGACGTAAAGCAAAGTTCTTCATTTAATTGCTATGATATCTGGTCTTGCTAAAAATACACCAGAAAAAAAAAAATCCTGGGTATCTTTCATTGCTTATTTTTCATAAACCTTTCAAAGGATTAATATAACTTCTGATGAGTATTCTTTCAGAAAGAAAGAATTGCATGGTGCAGACCATATAATTACTAAGATGAAAGATGAAAATTACTAGTAATAGTAATGAAATAGTAAGCGTTGTATTTGTGTGAAAATTAGTAATTTCATTTTACTAAGTAATTTCATCTGTATTCTGATAAAACTTTAACATCTCCATGTTTCGTGGAGGACAAAATGAAGCAATTTCCATTAATGAATCAAGATACATTTCCCATTTTAAAACATAAATGGAGTAAACTGTTGGTAATTAGACTCACAACTATTCAATCAATTCCTATTTTTGTTAAATAATAACACATTTAGGGAGACTTAAGAGTCTAACTGCTTCTCTTCTTTTTACAATGGCTCCTGAAATCTCAAAAACGTTTCAAAACGTCTACGTTACCTCCCTAAAGATGGGTATAACTCACTGTCTTATGAACAGAAGTAATTTTTTTAAAATTTCTATCTAAGGTCCTTGAGAAATAGAATAGCCACAAGCAATTACAGCTTCTAGCATTTCAAGACACTCTGCAGAATAACTGCAAAAAATATCAAGATTCAGAAAAAATTATGAATGACTCAGTTTGATTTTCTGCTGATTCAAAATCTCAATAGTATTTAATGGTTAAGTTTACAGATTATTTAATTAGCATTAGGCAAAAGAAAGAGACATTACCTCGCCATGCTTCTGTTTTTCCTACTAAAAGATACTATATAAAAATAACATAGTAAGTACTGAAGAGTTTTAAATATATTTGCAAAAGATTTTTATTTCAACTATTTTGAATTTTAAGAAAAAACGTACAGTTTATATAGTTTGAACATCTGCAATAATAGTGTTTTTGGTGCAAAAAGAACAAATGTAGAGCGCAGCTGACAGATTAAGTTCTATTTCAGGGTTCAGTTACAAGTAAAGAAACAGAGGAAAAGGAAAGAAAGGTAAAATTACAGAATGATCATATGTTCCAAAGAAATCCATCATCCAACGTTTTCTGCAGGATATCAGTTGATAGGATCAAAAGATAAAAGCCTCATTTGACAATTAAATCTCCTAAATAGGAAAACATTTTAAGTGCCAGGCAGAATCCAGTTTATAAATGTTCAGATGTGCTCCAGATTCTGTCCTCAGGACATCTAAGTTATGTGTTCTTCTAAGGGGAATCTTAAAAGGAATAATTATTGAAATGATATTATACTGAGTTTTTCCAGACTTTTATTATACACACTAGACTCTTCTGTGGATTATGTTCCCACACTCAACTGACTACTTAATGCTGGTCCTACACTTTTCTTGTCCTGACATCTAAGATGCCTTAATTGTAAAACGGCTTTCATTTGCTTTTTATGTCAAATTCAAATGTGAATAGTCTTCCAGTATTTGCCTACCTTTTACTAAATAATAGAGACCCTGCTTGGCAAAAGGACTGTTAATTATATTGTAAGAAAAATAGCTGAAGAACTTGCAAATAGAAATGAAAAGACTCAAGGAGAACATTATAGTTATGTTGAAATACCTGAAGGATTGCCAAATGAAAGAGACACTTATATTTATCTTGTTAACTCAAGAGAGGTTGACTGTGACTAATGGATAACAATTTTTAAAAGTTTTTAGTCCAAAAGAAGGCAAAAGACTTGAATGGTAATGGGAGCCCAGAAGTAGATGGGGTGGTCCGGTAAAAAATTAAGCAGAGATTGGTTATTTATGGAAGAAAAATAATGCAGAAATCTCTCAACTGTGAAGAAGTTAATTAATCTAGATAGTTGCTAAGGAATCATTCAACTTTAAGAGTCTTTGATTCAGTAATTTTCTTCTGGTCCCTCATCCCATTTACCTCTGCCTGACGCCATCTTCCATCATACCCTTATCAGATAAACTGTCTTGTAGAGTACTTTCTCTTCCTGTCTATTCACCCTCAAGTTGTCTTCATTTCAGACTCTAATACTCTCCAAACTACATGATCACAAGCAAATTATTTAACTGTTGAGATCTGCAATATCCTATCTACTCATGTAAAGCATTTAGCACAACTCCTGGCACCTAGCAATTACTGTTTGCCATTATTAGCCATTATTATTGTACCCCAACTCTCAAATCAGCATCTCCATGAGGCATCCACCCACTAATCAGACCCAGATTTGGTCGATCACTTAAGAAATTTCTCGCACTCTCGGGCATGCAGCTGTTTTAAATTTGCTTGGAGATATTTGGAGAGAGTAGTGAAATTGCAGTACAGTAGAGGAATCGGGATCCTCGGATGAGAATTTCTCCCTTTAAATGCAGAGGTCTACTGATGTAGCTCAGTCTAGGACTCTTAAGAGATACAAAATGCCCACTGGAGAAAGAGAACACTGGGTCTTCTGTGGATGGCCCAGGCTTCAGCTGTGTTTACGGCTTTAAGTCAGATCAAAACGTGGCACAAACACTGGGAGATTCCTCCCTGGAAAATAAAAGGAACAATAAATCCAGGTTGAAGACATTCAACAAAATAACTGACTCATACTCCTCAAAATTGTCAGGGACATGAAAGGCAAAAAAAGTGAGGGATGGCTACAATTTGTATGAAATTAATGAGACAGGACAATTAAACTTGATATGGGATCCTGAAATGGATCCTGGAACAGAAAACAGACAATTTGAATACTTGGCAAAATTCTAATGTGGTCTGTAATTCAGCCAATAGCCTCATATCCTCATTCACTTCCTCGGTTTGCTACTTGTACTATGGTTATATAAGGTGTGAACATAGAGGAAGCTGGGTGAGGAGCATAGAAAACTCTCTGCACAATGTTTATAAATTTTTGTAAATAAAATTATTTTTATATAAAAAGTTTAAAATGCAAAATATAATTTTTTGAATTTTTAAATTAATTTTTATAAGATAGATAAAACTGTATGTATTTATCATGTACATGATATTTTGAAGTATACACACATTGTGGAATAGTAAAGTCTATTTAACATACACATTATATCACACAGTTATCATTTTTTGGTGAGAGTATTTAACATCCACTCATTGTGTTTTTAAAGAATATACAGGGTGGCTGTAGCTAAACTATAACATTTTTACATTTTAAATCATATGTTAAAATATTTAAAAATATTTTAAAGATCTATATCATCACAAGTACTAATTATTCCTGTGCATGTCTCCCACCCCTTGAAACACAGATACATACATACACACAGCACTGAAGGGAAGAAAAAACAAATTTTGAAACATTTTACATTGATTGCTATGGACTGAACTGTGCTTCCTCAAAATTCATATGTTGAAGCCCTACCTCCTCTTGGGACTGTATTTGGAGACAGGACCTTTAAGAGATGATTGTGGCCTGGCCCTTATGACTTCATTTGACCGTAATTACCTCCTAAGAGAGGCAGCATACCTCTCCTACCCACTTCTCACCTGGGGACACAGTGAGAAGGCAGCCATCTGCCCACCATGAAGAGTGCCCTCACCAGATCCAGACCATGCTGGCATCTTGATCTTGGACTTCCAGCCTCCAGAACTGTGAGAAAATAAATTTCTGTTGTTTAAGCCACCCAGTCTGTGGTCTTTTGTGATGGCAGCCTAAGCAGACCAATACCTCAATGTATCAGTTTTCTACCGCTGCCATCACAAATTACCATAAATTTAGGGACTTTGAACAACACACATTTATTATATGACACTCTTGGAGGACAGAAGTTTGACATGGGCCTCCCTGGGTTAACACTGTCAGCAGGGCCTTGCTTCTTTCTAGAGGTTCAGGCAAACAACCCATTTGCCCACCTTTTCCACCTTCTAGAAACACTCTGCATTCTTGGCTCATGATCCGTTTCCTCCACCTTCAAAGCCAGCAACAACAAATCACTCCCCAGCCCTGCTCCCATTGTCATGTCTCTCTGTGACCACGGAGGGAAAGGCTCTGCCCTTGGACACACTCATGTATCTAGATGGGCTCACCCTGAGAATCTACGATGGTTTTCCAATTTCAAGAACCATACCTGTGACGGTCAATATCCAGTATCAACCTGATTGGATCGAAGGTTGCAAAGTATTATTCCCGGGTGTGTCTGTGAGGGTGTTGCCAAAGGAGATTAACATTTGGTCAGTGGACTGGGAGGGGCAGACTCACTCTCAATCTGGGGAGGCACAGTCTAATCACCTATCAGTGCGGGTAGAATAAAGCCGGCAGAAGAGCGTGGAAGGACTAGACTAGCTAAGTCTTCTGGCCTCCATCTTTCTCCTGTTCAGGATGCTTCCTGGCATTGAACATCAGACTCCACGTTCTTCAGCTTTTGGACTCTTGGACTTACACCAGTGGTTTGCCAGGGGCTCTCAGGCCTTCGGCCACAGACTGTAGGCTACACTGTCAGCTTCCCTACTTTTGAGGGTTTGGGACTTGGACCGGCTTCCCGGCTCCGCAGCTTACAGATTGTAGGACTTCACCTTGTGATCATGTGAGTCAATTTTCCTAATGAACTCTCCTTCATACAGTCATCTTTCCTATTAGTTCTGTCCCTTTAGAGAGCCCTGACTAATACAATACCCTTAATTCTATCTGCAAAGGCCCTCTCGCTATGCACGGTGGGCAACATGCATGTTCCAGGAGTTTGGGTGTGGCCATCTTTGGGGCCACTCTCTGACTGCCACTGTGAATCTCTGTTGACACAGAACCTGTCAAGACTCAAACTTACATGACTGTCAGATACAAAACCACTTAGATCAAATCAGGACGATTGGGAACTAACATGTAACTTCCCTGGAACATGAGCACAGAACAGTGCAGCTAGGAATGCCTGAAAGATATACTCTAGCTTGGCAGATGAGGCTGGAGAAAGAAAGAACAGAAAACAGACAAGTTGGTGTTTGTTCACATATCACATGGGCAGGATGTGAGCTGCTGATGACATGGAAGGAGGAGAGAAAACAGAAATCAAGCCATATGTGTCTTTTTCCTTTGGAGCAAGCTCCTTAACTTGGACGTATAAGGCATTCGCTTGAAGCTGTGGATGAGGTATAACTATGAAGATAAAAATATACATTCACCTAGAAAAATTTTTCATCAAAAAGATCCATGTCAGCCATAAAGCAAAAGCAAATATAGACACATCGGGACAACACAAATATTTTTCCAGGAATAAAGCAACTAGAAAATATAAGGGAAGGAAAATTGCATTCACAAGAATAACTCTAATCATGAGGTAACTAAGAATTCAGTCAGTAAACAATAAAGAAAATTATAACAATTATAAAATTCTACCAAGGGACATGGACATGGAGAAAGGCTTCACTGCATAGAGAGATCTACGCCATCCTTGGGGAAGAATGTTCTGGTTTGTAGCCGTGAGGAGGAAGGGCGGAAGCATAGCAATGTATAGAATGGGCAGAGGAAACTTCTGAAGGGAAAATATTCGAGCTTCATCCCTTGGATTCGTTGATGGAAAGGCCTATTTAATGTTTTTAATAATATGAGTCTCCACTTATTCCATGTCTGCTACTTTGCACGGAGCTCACATAATTGTTTCCTTGAGCATAACCTGAGATAAAGTAGCCCACACTTTCACATTGTAAAGTGTTCATGTATGAATTCCATAAGAATTTAAACCTCAAGAAACAGGAATAATTTGTAAATACCCTCATGATACCTACTCCAGTCCTTATGCTGATTTACTGACATGGAAACCCTAGTATTCTAAATTATTCGCCATGGAACAACTAGAAATTCATAGAAATTATTTTCTAATTTAAAGGAACTTCTACCCTACAGTTAGCTGTAGTTTTAATCAGCACAAGTACTGTAGTATTATATAAAAGAGTGAGTACAGATTCAATTTGTCTTGATTTTTAAAATTTTTTAAAAATGTTCCTCATATGAACTTCATTTTCATCCAATTTCAGCTTCATCAATTCTAGGCACAGTTGCTGTATATTTTAGGTTTCTACTTCTCAAGGAAATATGTCTAAAACAATAATTGATCGTTTTAAATGACAAACCTTTGGTTTACAGGTTTCTGACTTTGTATTTAGAAATTAAACATGTTTAGCAATTTATAACAAAAATCATTAACTCTAGATACTATAGTATCTGAAAAAATGTGTTTAAAAATAAAACATGCGAGAAATCATTTTTAATCTTCTTGTAATTTGGGATTTTTCCATATCTGCTTTATCATCTACTGTTTTGAAAAATATATGAATAAATCATATTAGTTGTAAAAGTGTTCACTTAACTCCCTTAGTATTTAAATTTCTCTCTAGCTGTCTAGATATAATCTAGTAGTCAAATTGTGGCATTATTGTTTCAAATATTTTGTATTATATTAATGATTTATTAAGCCTGTTCAACTCTTCATCTAGTCTGGAGAGAACTCCACAGGGCACAGATCACAAAGGAAGCTCGATCATCAAAGCGTGTGTAACACTGGGAAATAAAGGGAAGTTGGAAGCGAGAGAACAAATGTCAGTTCCTGGGAAACGTCAAGAGGTGGGTCCTGATGGCAGGAATCATTCTCAGCTGAGCGCCCCAGGGCCTGGTCATCAAGCCCTCCATTTCCCTGGCAGAAGAGAAGGTCTTCAGACCCTTCACAGCCTCTACTGAGTATGTAAAATGTGAAAGAAATATAATCAAAACTGTCCTCCAGTGTTGAATCCCATACGACTGAACTAACCCTGTGATTCTTGGCTTCCCAACAGTTTTGTCGCTGAGCCCTTGTTCCTTTCTATACGGTAGAGGAGTATGTTAAAGCTGTTCGGGTAGATCACATCTCTAGACTGTTTTCACTCCAGGAGAGTGGCAGTGCGGCTTCTCCAGGGCTGAGAGCCTGAGTCCAGGTGTGCTTTCGGGCTCTGGGAAGCAACACTGAAAGGGGGAAGCCATCCTTGTTGAGGGAGGGACGCGTTCTCCCATACAGCCCTTACAGGGTTCTTCTTCCTCACTCGTGCCGGAGTGACCAGTGTGACTGAGGCCAGCAGGCCCTTCTCCTGGGCATGGGAGGTGGGGGTGGGACAGCCTCCATTCCACTAGCTCTTTTCTTTTTTTTTTTCTTTTTTTAGAGAAACGTCGTGTTTAATGGTAAAGCTTAGCACACTGCAGAACCAGGAATGGCGTGGAGTCACAGCAGCATGCACAGGCAGGTGACCCCCACGGAGCCTCACATGGCAAAGAGGATGAGGAAGGCAACCATTCGACAGAAGAGCCCCATGGCCTCAGACAGGGCAAAGCCCAGAATGGCACAGGAGAAGAGCTGCTGCTTGAGAGACAGGTTCCTGGCATAAGCAATGACCAAGCTGCCAAACACCATTCCAATGCCAGCCCCTGAACCAGCCACACCAACTGTGGCTGCCCCAGCACCAATCAACTTGGCTGCTATGTCAATGTGCCAGGAGACAACACTGGTCTGGAATTCCAGTTTGACCACCTGGAGTGGGCAGCTGCTGTAGGAAGACTGTTTAGATGAATTCTCTGGGCTATTCAAGAAGGAGGCAGACACAGGCCAGATTAGACCCCAGCTACAACAGCGGTTCCGAGCTGGAGAAATGAGTAATGCCCTGGTGGTCTGCACTGTTTCAGTCTCCCAGCTTCAGCCCTTGGTCTCAGCACTCCAGCTCTTTTCTTCTGTTTACTTTATTGGGACTTTTGCTGCATGGAGGAAGATGGAAATAAAGCTTCAGAACAATACAGTTGAAACAATGGTTATGAGAGTCTTTGTTCCAACAGTTGTCGGGGGGCTGGCGGGGTGGGTGTTCAATTAAGCCATAGGGGCTTAAATTAGGATTTGAGAAAAAATGTACTCTTTCTCAAAGTAAAGTCACACCTCGATGTCCAGACAGGTGGGCCCATTGGCTTAAAGCAGCGGACCCAGCAGTGGTTAAGAAGGCTAGATGTACCACATGACCCAGCCATCCCATTACTGGGTATATACCCAAAGGATTATAAATCATGCTGCTATCAAGACACATGCACACGTATGTTTATTGAGGCACTATTCACAATAGCAAAGACTTGGAATCAACCCAAATGTCCATCAGTGACAGACTGGATTAAGAAAATGTGGCACATATACACCATGGAATACTATGCAGCCATAAAAAAAGGATGAGTTTGCGTCCTTTGTAGGGACATGGATGCAGCTGGAAACCATCATTCTCAGCAAACTATCACAAGAACAGAAAACCAAACACCGCATGTTCTCACTCATAGGTGGGAACTGAACAATGAGATCACTTGGACTTGGGAAGGGGAACATCACACACCGGGGCCTATCACGGGGAGGGGGGAGGGGGGAGGGATTGCATTGGGAGTTATACCTGATGTAAATGACGAGTTGATGGGTGCTGACGAGTTGATGGGTGCAGCACAGCAACATGGCACAAGTATACATATGTAACAAACCTGCACGTTATGCACATGTACCCTAGAACTTAAAGTATACTAATAATAAAAAATAAATTAAAATAAATAAATAAATAAATAGGCATTGATGAAAAAAAAAAAAAAAAAAAAAAAAGAAGGTAGAATAGCCAAAGCACCCATGTCATAATCCACTTCAGAAGGGAAAACAGACTGGCGTGGTCTGAGGCCGACTGCAAAACCAACTATCTCAGAAGCCAGTACTGCTATTGATCGGTCGACTCAATAGACATCAGTGCTAATCATATACAAGAAACCATGAGTGCTGTTAGAAGCAAATGACTGATTAGAGGAACAGAGCAAGGAAATGCCATTAAGTAACAGATGGGCTGGGCAAGTTGGTTCACACCTGTAATCCTAGCTCTTTGGGAGGCTGCGGAGGGAGGGTTGCTTGAGGCCAGGACTTTGAGACCAGCCTGGGCAATATAGTGAGAACCCACTTCTAAAAAAAAAATTTAATTGACCCGATGTGGTTGCATGTGTCTGTAGTCCCAGCTACTCAGGAGGCTGAGGCAAGAGGGTCACCTGAGTCCAGAAGTTCGAGGCTACAGTGAGCCATGATTGTACCACTGCACTCCAGCCTGCGTGACAGAGTGAGACTCTATCTTTAAGGGAAAAAGAGTGAGACTCTGTCTTTAAGGGAAAAAAAAAAGGCAGTAATGAATATACACACAAATATGCAAATCTAAATAAATATATAGGCTCCGTACATAATAGATAGAGATTATTCTCTTGAATACCTGAACTTGCCACCAAGACTTTGGTTCTCAGCAAAGGTGAGAGTGGGAGAAAGAGGAAGGTGAAGCCTACACAGGGTAACCTTGTGAGTACCTCTTCCTTCACCCTGATCTTTCCAGCCGGCTCCTGGCTCCTTTTCCCCACCTTTCTTCATGTCCTCCTCTCAAAGAAGTCACTCGCTAGCACCTGCACCATCAGAGGATGTTTCCACACACAATAAAGAGTTGCACAAGTAACATTAGAGTTTTTACTGGAATATATTTTTGAAAAATCTAAATGATTCTGTCTTTTTTTTTTTTTTTTTTTCTCTTAACACCTTTGTTGTTGGGTTCTTGTTTGTTTTGTTTTCTGGAATTATAGAAAAAAATATTTCCCTGACCTAATGCTCAGGCAGAGTCAAATAAACTACCTTGGAAACATTTAGGGAAGTTAATTACAGAAAAAACTTTTTTTTTCTTTCACTGTTTTGCAGCTATGGGTGTAAAACTAGACCATAGAGAAATGGCCTGCTTTACACCAAGGCATGAAACTGTAGCGGGAGGAAGAGAAGGAGGTGGGAAGTGAGGAGATGGAAGGAAAGCCGATGCTGTAAGACTCCCTCTGCCTTGTAGGCTGCTCCTCCTGGACACTTACCTTCAGAAATCACTCCATTTTCACACCAACTTTTCCATCCCTAAACCCAGAAAATGATTCCACAGGTGACGGCCCCAGAGCAAGCCCTTCTGACCCCTTTCCAGTCCCCTATCTGTCCCACTATCCTCTTAATACTCTTTTCATTGAATTCCAGAGGGCTTCAGCCCACAGTAAAATGAAATTACAAGTATTAAACCTTGATCTCTCTTGAATATAATTCATTGCAAACACTTGTGCCCTTAATCCTTAGTGCCCAAATAGCATAATTTTTTAAATCCTCTTATTGATACCCTTTTAATTATTACTCCCAGGAGAGAAAAAAAAAATCAGCCACGACCCAGCCACCTCTCACCTTGTCTCTTTATTTTTCCTTTTGTTCAACAAGAATCTCGTGCCTTTTTCTCACATTATCCCATTATGCATGCTCACTGCGAGGTGGCATTCTCATCTGTATGTGACACAATGTGTCATTGTCCAAGGGCTACCTACATCAGCCTCCTCTGGGGAAAAAAGAGCTTTTACCACACACAAAAAATAAATCTGTTCAGATTACCCACTTTAATCATTTGGTTAAGTATAGAGCAATGAGCAACAATACATTTTTTTATTCTCACTAGGGACAGAACGATGTTTAATTAGGCATTTAAAAGCAACTGTTAACTTATACAGACCTCATCACAAATGGTTTTTCAACCAGTTCAGTGATCTGAAACACCAATTAGTTTCAATTCACACTTCTTATTATCTGTCCCTTATTAAACCATTTAGTTCAGAATCTAAATTCCTTTCTTTTCAAGAGTGTTGATGTTTTACTTTGGCTAGGAGGAATTTTTTTTTTTTCCTTCTAAAAAGGCATTCTGCAAAATGTCTTCCCATATATCTTTTTTTTTTTTTAATTAAACAAGCAATGCAGAGCTTCTTTTCCTGAAAATGCTCTTTGTTGATACTGTTGTTCTTAAATCCAATCTAGCCCATCAGGGGCTTCGTGGAGGGCTCTGGTGATTTCTCTTCCAGTGCTGCTTGTCCTGTGAGCATTTGCAACTGCGCCTGTCAAAACTCGGCTCCAATGCTGCCACCTTGATCTCTGGGTAAGGCCTGGCCTCTCCGGGTATCTTCCTCTCAAATGGAGTCACAGCTCTGCAGCTAGTCATCCTGCAAGGGCTCATGGTCTCCATAGCGGATTTTTTTTTTTTTCTCACTTTGAAGTCTAGCTTTAGGACACCAAAAAGTACACAGAAAGAGCATGCAAGGACTATTGGTCAAGGTACTCCAGAGAAACAGAATCCATAGAAGATAGAGAGAAAGAAGCTTTAGAGAATTGGCTCACATAGTTGTAGAAGGGACAAGTCCAAAACCTGCATCAGCCCCCGAGGCTGGAAATTCAGGGAAGAGTGAAAATGTTGCGACCTTGAGTCCAAATTTTGCAGGGAAGCAAGTTGGAAACTCAGGCAGAACTTCTATGTTCAACACTTGAAGATAATTTTTTTCTTTTTCAAGAAACCTTAGTCTTTCCTCTTAAATCCATTGGCTGATTGGATGAGGCCTACCCAAATCACACAGGGTCATCTACTTTAATTCTACTGATTTAAATCTTAATCACATCTAAAATATACATCCACAGCAATGTTAGGATTTATATTTGACCAAACAAAACTGGGCTTTATGGCCTAGCCAAGTTGACACATAAAATCACCCATCCTAGGTGAAGGATGAAGCCTGGGATTTCAACAGCAGCTCTGCCACACACTTCCTCCAAGACCTTCCGTGGCCCTCAGTCTCCTTATCTATAACATGGTTCCCCAAATGGAATAAATGAGAAGAAATACGCCTTTGGGGCATTCCAAGGATGAGGAGCATTTGGTTTGGTTAATAAAACTGGATTTCCTCTTACTGACATGTCACCAATAAAGTACAAAAAGGACATAAGCCACTCTTTGAGCCAATCACATTTAAATTCAGGTAAGTTTCCAACTAGTCATATTTCACTGTACTCAAACAAACCCTATCTGGAAATAGGGTTCAGGTAGATTCCTGTTGATGTGGGGAAAGCTTTGGTCTTGAGAGTCAAAATGGGAATAACATGATAAATTCATTAAGTTAGACAGTTCAAAGTCAAGCAAGATTGTGTTGGACTAGAAAGCTAGTGTATTAATGTGCAATGGAAGTATGGCTGTATGGTGCAGAGAAAACTATAGTAGAAGTCATGTATCCTACATGTGCAATGCTGAATCAGTCACTTGCCCTCTCTTGACCTCAATTTCCTTTCCAGAAGATAGGAAATTTGGACATAATGACTTTAATGTACCTTCCAATTTCAAATGGGAATCTATTAGGATTCTTGTTTTCTTCCTGAATCATTTATATTCATTAGGAGGTATTTGATATTGGTTAAGTCAAATGTTTTAAGCTTTTAAACTTATTAAGGCATAAAGGTAATCTGAAACTTCAAGACTAAAAAATTCTATTTTACTAGGCTCTAGGTCACATAGCATAATAACTATTTATATTAACTACTGCAATGAAATCAGTCAAAAGTTGTATTTTTATATCATCTATTCAAACTTTTTATTCTCAAAAGATCTTATGATTAAATCTTCCTTTAGCCAATTTGGTATCAACTATTCTTTGACAGTGTCTCGGGTGATATAATAAAATATCACTGTTCTTTCTACAATTTAATATTCTTCAGTGGAATACGCTACTTTGTGGGGTTAATGGCCCATGTTATTACATCTTTTTGATCAGTTTAGATCCTTCTCACTATTTTTTACGGCTTGATCTTTGCTTCCAAACTATAATTTCATTAGAGGATAAGAGTTAAAATGGTCTTATTTTTAGAAAAAAAATTCAATAGTGATACATACTTTGTTAAATGAACAACAAATATTTGTTAAGTGGATAAATAAGTAAATTAATACAAATGTATGAGGAAACTCTCCAAGAACTTCAAAGTGCCTTGTATAGGACCTTAAACATGTAAGGTACATAAAAAATAGGTTTAAAAGATTAGAGAAAATAATTGCAAGACAAGACAAAAAAAATATATATCCAAGTATTGATTACCCAGCCATATACTCAGCCTTATTTCCATCTTTCTCTCACCTTATCCAATATTCACTCAACACATACTGCTTAAGTATCTACTGTATGTCTGGCACTCTGTTGGCCATGGAAAATACGGCAATGAGCAAAACACGAAGGCTCCCTGCCTCATGGAATTTATACCTTCTCATCTCTCTTCTCAAAACCATACAATAGGGGCAGAAGATAGAGATGATACCTTTATAACAAACTAAAAAATTCAAGAGGTTGGTGGTGGTTGTTGTTGTTTAAATAGCGTTGTTTACTTGATTTTCAACAAACTGCTCAATGGACACTTCAGTTACCAGGCCGCTGTGTTTTCCTTTGAAATACAGAGCCTAAACCACATGGACCCAGTCTGCTTCACCCAGGTAAGACACTTGGGCACCCATCAGCTGATGCACAGCCAACCGTGATTGACAGCATGAGAGAGTCTTTCTGGGTGTCACTGTTAGTAATGACCTCATAGGACTCCCCTTGGGCCTATGAATGACACAGGACAGGTGTACTTCTCAGCAGTCTCTGTGTCAGATGTGGATCAACCTATCTTCTGGGGCAGCTTCATGCTGTCCTCCAATTTTCTAGCCTTTGGGGGTAAGACATTGCATCCATTGGATTCAGCGTGTAGTCAATCACTCACAAAGTCATTTACTTGACATTGATTTTCTACCCCTTTTTCACTGTCATGTATAATATCTTGGTACCAAAAAGCATGTTAAGAACAAAATAATTGATTCCATGGCTTCATAAATATAGTATCAAAAAGAGATGAAATTCAAACAACTCAATTGAAAAAGGGGTTGAGTGCATGAATAAAAGATTTAGTAGGAAGTGCGGTTGGCATTATTGACTAAAATCAGGCTTGAGGGTTTCCTGTAATTTAAAATGATTTATGCTGCCTAGCAATCATTCATGGAACCCCTACTCTTTGCCCCTTGTGCTAGACCCTGGGAACACAAAGATGGATAGAGATTCAGGCCCTGTTCACTCTGGTCCGCAAACACCAGTCAGATTTTAGATTAACACATAAATCTTTGACTCTTCCGTATGCCAGAAAAATGTAGGCTTTGTAATTATGACTCTATCACTTTTCCACACTTTCCCTTCCAAAAATATAACTATGTTTATATTGAACACTCATTGAAATGTTTAGTTCATAGTCTTCATTCTCTTTTACTAATATTTCCGTTTTCTATTTGAAGTTGGTAATGAATGATTAGTTTTCCTCAGAACATTAAACCAACTATATCTTCCCAAGCAGTTTTAATAACAAAAGAATACTCAACTTGGAGAAGAGGCTTATCACAAAAGTTTTATTGCTAGAAGATTTTTGGCCAAGAGAATTTCCAAGCATATAATTGGCAGGCTTCTATTTTACCCTGCTCAGTCCTGAAGCGATAATGGTTGTCCAGTTATTTCTGTCTGCACAAGAATCCTGCCCCATCCCCTAGCCCAGCATAGAAATGCAGAACATTACTCGTCAGGCCCGCAGCCGCTTCTCCAGATTACATCAGTCAGATGAGACGTCTGCTGATCCTCATCTCAGAAACGGCTCTAGAAAAATGATTCTGAAGACTCTTGATAAGCCTCCCCAAAATTTTACTTATAACTCTAAATATTACACATTTCACTTTTGCAAAAAAGGAAAAGCATGAAAATTCATTAATACACTCCATCCCACCCCAGGTTCCTCTTTCCCATGTCTATTCATAATCGGACTATAAATCAGGTCCAAAAAACTACAGCCTTCATCTACCAGACGGAAATGTCCTGGGTTAAGCCTAAATTAAATCGTATTTGTTGTAATTCAAAGATATTTTTCCCAGTCTATTATAATACTCTATTTTTCTGTCATCTATTATCTCCACAAACAGCCATGGAAATAGCTTTACTGATACTAAAATGAGCACCCCAACTTCTAGAAAGATTAATATGAATTTATTTGCATAATTAATTCAAATGTTCTTAGCTCCTTCCCTGTCATTAGCAAAATAGAATGGAACAGGGAAAAAAAGATTGATAAGCTTTGAAATGATAATAATTCAATAGGTAGCAAATTATGTCAGCAGCCTGTATCATTTATCTATTTATGCAGTGGGACAATTATTTACTCTGCTTTGTTTCAAAAAGGATTACAGGTGGCTTCAGTAATTTCTGCAGCGTAATCCATTTGTTGAAAGGAAACTTTTAACTGATAACTTATGAAAGAGTTGGGAAGAAATTTGGACAAATTATATTTAAGACTTTTAGAGCAAATTGCGTAATATTTCACATAGTCAAAAAAAAAAAAAAAAAAAAAAGAGGATACCCTGGTTGGACAAGAACCAATGGATTAGGAAAATGGTTTGGATTCCTTCAAACTTCCATAATTAGTTTCAACTGTGCAGCTTTCCTGACAGTTGAGATTTCTTAGTCAGGCTTCAAAACCATTAGCATTACATAATGCTGAACCAATTAATGCAGCTAGCCAGTGATTCTCACTCCCCTCTAAAACCTTAACACCACAAGGAAATATTTCTTTCCCACTTTGTACTCATTTGGAGACAAGCATTTAGTGACCCCAAAACCCAGTGCCCTCTTTATCATGCCCTTTGGTCCATTTTTGATGGCCAATGCTACCATTTAAAGACAGCCAATTACTATCTCTTTCATTTTACTCATCAAAAACTAAAAGAAAGAGAAATGAGATGTCTTGTTCATGCCAAATCATATACTTTATCAGAGACAGCATAAGAAAAATATAATAAGCCCTGACACTCTGTCTTTCATTCTCTTCATGAATTAATACATTTATTCCTCTAACAATTAATGAAGAATAAACACTGTGACACAAATCTTTTCAATCTTTAGAAAATTCAAACCTCTCTTTCCCATGACAGTTTCATATTTCTTTATCATACATTTTACATTATTCATGGGTAAATAGCACAAATAATATGTTTGAGCTGTATTTTTTTACCACTCCCAAATCTATGTGTTAAAATGATAAAGAAACAGATATTACCGTAGAAGCCCAAGACTCATCTTTTGACACCTGCTTTTCTTCTTCCATGTCATGCCTGCCCCTCTTCAGATTGTGAAAACTACTCTGGTTAAACCTAGTTTGGGGTTGGATACGTCAGTTTCACCATAATATCGATGTATGTGATATAACATGGATTCATATTCTTGTGCTATGTCTCCCAGGCATGTGTGTTTTAGCAATAAAAGTCATTATCTGCAGTTGACACAACTGTGTTCCTAAGAGAACAACAAAGTGCTTGTCCTAGCTGGCCTCGCTGCTTCGCAGAGTAGTACATACTGAGAGGTCCTTCCATGATGGATGAGAACCGAGGTCACCCTTTCACTTTGTTTGTTCTTGTTTGTTTTGTTTGTTTCTTTGTTTTGAGATGGAGTTTCACTCTGTCACCCAGGCTGGAATGCAGTGATGTGATCTCAGCTCACTACAACCTCTGCCTCCCGGGTTCAAGCAGTTCTCCTGCCTCAGCCTCCCGAGTAGCTGGGATTACAGGTGCCTACCACCATGCCCAGCTAATTTTTTGTACTTTTAGTAGAGATGAGCTTTCACCATGTTGGTCAGGCTGGTCTTGGACTCCTGACCTCAAGTGAGCCACCCACCTCAGCCTCCCAAAGTGCTGGGATTATAGGCATGAACCACCGCACCCAGCCCACCCTTTCACTTTGGAAGTGATGGTGAGCAGCAAATAACCGGGACAAAGATGTGAAAGATAAAAGTATAAAATACCATCTCTCAAGTTTATGGCCTAGTGGGAGTGAATAAAACAAACAAGTAATTATAGTATGAAGCATAATAATACCGGGGTCAGTAGAGATACAAAGTCATTTAAGATAAAGGAATTCATATTTATCGTGTGACTTCTAATACTGAGTACCATACATGTGTTTTCGAGAATAATCTTATAATACCGTCTCAAAGAGAAATTATTATCCCTGCTGGAAAAATGGGAAAAATAAGGGTAATCAAGCTCATTTTCCCAAGAGTATGTAACAAACAAATAGCAAAGTCAGAGACTGAGTCATGATTTTCTGGCACGCTCTTTCCACGTACAATGTGCTGGAAACACAGAAGGGGCCACATCTGACCGAAGCAGCTTTGCCAAGTAACTGGCATTTGAGATAGACCTTGGCAGACAGGATCTCAAAAGCCGAGTTGAGAATCAAGAGGGAATTCCAGGCAAAGAGATAGGCTTGAACAAACACGTCTTAGATGGAGAATGTAAGACGTGTTCAAAAGAAAATGTTTTGTCTGAATTTTAGAAAATACAGGATAGTGTAGATGCACTTGGACCTGGACCCAGAATACCTGGGTCCTAACCAACACTAGGTCACTGAGGTGTAAGCCCTGAAATTGGGGTTCAATATTAAGTGCTGCTTTGACATCTGATAAAATCAAGTTTCAAATGACCAGAAGTTTCCCTCCCCATTCTGCTCCCACAGGTAAGGTCCCCTAGCCAAAGACACGAATTCACCAGGGGACCAGGCACAGTTCCTGCTTATCTTTGGGTAGTAGGTTTTGGTTCCCTGCCAGCCTGCAGAATTATACATACAAGCCACTCACCCCCATGACCACAGCAAGGACCAGAGCCAAGTCCCCTTCTTGTTACTACAAACCCGCCTCTCACAGGCCCTGACTGTTCACTCTGTTCTTGAACCATTGCGTAGCCCTGCAGACTGACCACTGTCCTCTTCCTTACGCTGTGAGCATATGTGACAATGACACTGCTGTCTGCCCCCTTTGCTGGGGTCCAGTGTCACATGTTTGACCATCTTCAAATTCCTAATGTAGGAATTCCTCCCTCCAAACACCGTGACAAGGAGACAAATAACCACTTTTAGCCCTGTGCCTTTGGGGAAGCTGCTTCGCCCCTGTGTGCGTCCGTTTCCTCACCTGCAGAAACACACGTGCTCATAGTGCCTCTTTCATAAGGCCTCTATAAGTGCCATAGATGTTTGGTGGCTGTTAATCATGGGTGGCCCTGATATGTTACATGTTTTAACATATTTAGTCCTTACTACAAACCTGTAATGTAAATATAGTTATGATCATCATTACCATTTTTTACTACCAATGAGGAATTTGAAGCAGAGAGCAGGGACACAACTTGCCGCAGATCCCACAGCTAAGTGGTTGAGCCATAACTGAGATTCAGACAGTCTGGCTGCAGAGCCTTTATTAGTAGAGAGAGGACTGAGAGGTCCCCAAATCCACCCACTTAATATTGGAGGCAAGGACATCCTGCTTTTTCTTTGCTATTGCACTTACCAAGTTGAATTGTAATTCCTTGTTAATTTTCTGCCACCATCATTTGGAAGTGCGTTCCCTAAAAGCAGGCACAGAATTCGCTGTTGATTTGATGGAATCTCTAGTCCATTATCTAAAACAGTGCTCAGCCCACTGTGCAGGCCCAGCCACCTCTTCCTGAACAACAGAATGAGTGACTTCTCCATGGCCAGATTTCTGGGGCTTCTCACATTTCTGCTGCTGCTGAGTCTCTGCATGATTTGACTCTGCTGACTGCACTTCTTTGGAAACTAGTCCTGGTTTACAGGGTCCTGAATTATCCCCTTGCATTCTCCTTTGAGGCCTTTTCCACTGGTCCCTGGTAGAATTTCTCTAAAGCTCTGTCCTAAGCCACCTTCTGTCTATCTATTTAAATCCCTTCTCAGGAAACTTGCAGTTATAGTGGAAAGGCTCCCTTTCATGCAGTAGACTTGAAAGTCTGTGTCTTTAACCCTCATTTCCTTCTCCTGCCCTAAATGCAAAGTTCCAACTTTTGTCTCTCATCATCCAACCATCCCCACAAATTCAACTTGCCTAATATGAATTCCTCATTAGCCCCACGCCCTTGTACTCAGATTCTCCCTCTTTTGCCCCATGTTTGTAAATAATGTCAACATTTCCTTCAACATTCAAGTTGAAAACATAGCATGTCCCCAGTAGTTGCAAAGCAGCTGAAGATTTGATGGGCACAGCATTTTCTACCCAGGCTCTCCTACCCTGAAACCCTTAACACAAAGCTTCATTGCCTCTTGCTTCCTTAGACTTATGATTGCCATTAACAGGTTTCCCCACCTCCAGTTTTTCTCTGAATTTTTCCACCCCCACATTACTGCCTGCTTCATCACAAGCCAGAATCTCAGCTCTGAACATTGATGGAGGAGTTTGGGGATCAAATTAGATTTACAGTGTATTTGAAAATGGACCAGGAGATAAGAAAATAAAGACAGAATGCATAAGTGACCTCTCCAAAATGGAAAATGTTGATAGTGAGGGCAAAGAACATGAGAAATTAAGAGTATAAAGAAAGGATGGTGAGGCCGGGCATGGTGGCTCATCCCTATAATCCCAGCACTTTGGGAGGCTGAGGTAGGCAGATCACCTGAGGTCAGGAGTTCTAGACCAGCCTGGCCAACATGGTGAAATCTCATCTCTACTAACGATACAAAAATTAGCCAGACATGGTGGTATTCCCAGCTACTTGGGAGGCTGAGGCAGGAGAATCACTTGAACCCAGGAGGCAGAGGTTGCAGTGAACCGAAATCGCACCACTGCACTACATACGGCCTGGGCAACAGAGCAAGACTCTGTCTCAAAAAAAAAAAGATAGAGAGAGAGAAAAGAAAAAGAAGAGATGGTGGATTAAACAGTGCCATCTGGAGCACAGGTGAGTGGATTCACTTTGGCCAAGAAAAGCCATGCTGGTTCTAGGTTTAGATCTGAAGCAGAGAGGACAGGAGCAATATGGAGGAATTCCGAGATGGAGGGAAAGCTGAAAGCACATTGGTCAGATGACCTTAATTTCTACAATGAAATGAGGTTTAATCTGTATGGTGAAATAGTGAAGGTGTGGGTAGAATCAAGGACTTGAGAAAAGGGGGAAAAAATCTAGTGTAGATAGTTTGAGGAATCTACTGAGATATGAACATGAAAATAACTCTGGTGTATGTGATCTCTTTTCCAAATTTTGAAGCTTAACTTGGTTGGTGGGATAAGTATGATACTCCAGGCCAGTCCTAGTTACTCTATTCAGTTCTCAAACACTCCAGGAAGGCTCTCTATACACCAGGTTTATACTAAGCCATTGCATACTGAGCTAAGCTCATGCCAGAATTTCCATGGGAAAAGATGAAGAAAAAGGAAAACTATAGCAAGAGTTGTTTATGACATAAACAAGGAGTTTGCTGCTTCCCACATATTAGGGAAACAGTTGGATTACACATCAGGGCCTGGAGACTTTAAACAATACTATCAGGAAGTTAATGGAACTGGAACAAGGAAATTACTATGACTCTGCACTCCATAAAATAAAGAAATGAATAAAAGTGCAATTTATCACTGGAGAAACAGTGGAAGCTGAGCTGATAAAATAACCAAAGAAAATAAAAGAACAATGTGATCTTGCTGGAATGGAGTCGATCATTTTGTGTTGAAGATTAATACTTCTCTCTAGAACTGCATAGGCAATCTAAACTTGGTGGGAGGAAATGTCATTTTATAGCACCTTTCTGACTGAAACTCAATCACCGTGTGTGTAGGTGTTATGGTTTCTAAACCATATGAGTAAAGAACATACGTTGTCTCATTTTAAAAGACCAATTTTTTCATGTACCTTTATTGAGCGTATCTCACTGTAAGTTAAGGGAGTCAAATAACAGAGTCTGCTCAGGAATTGAGTTTTTGTTTTTGAAATTCTGTAAAATAAACTGTTTTCTTCTAGTAGATAATTAACATTTCATGGAGTCTGGTTCCCTGCCTATGGGGAGCGGGTTGACTCACTGAACCACAATGGTATCACCAGTTCCTTTCCCTCCAACAGAGCGGTTTTGTGAAAGGCTAACGAGGTGGTCTTTGACAAAACTGCAGACAGAGCAGTTTCTCTCTTGAGCTCTTGGTTTCTTTGTCCCCTCCTCTCTTGTTCTCTGAGGTCATTTGCATATACCAAACCATGCAAGATACACCCATCAATGACCAGGCATGGCAATGTCTAACCCGCCAGAGCACGGACACTCACATGGCTGCTTCAGCCTTCCCAGAACTCATCTGAAAGTCTCTGCTTCCCCACATGTCTCCACTGCCTTGAGCCACCTTCAAGACCATGTCTTATTTTTTTTTCCAGCTGTCTCTGTCTATTAGTCAGGGCTCTCTAGAGGGACAGAACTAACAGGATGAATAGATAGATAGATAGCTAAAGGGGAGTTTATTAAGTATTAACTTACACAATCACAAGGTCCCACAATAGGCCATCTGCAAGCTGAGAAGCAAGGAGAGCCAGTCCAAGTCCCAAAACCGAAGAACTTAGAGCCCAGTGTTGGAGGGCAGGAAGCAATCAGCATGGAAGAAAGATGTAGGCTGGGAGGCTAGGTCAGTCTAGTCTTTTCATGTTTTTCTGCCTGTTTTATATTTTCGCCGTGCTGGCAGCTGATTAGATTGTGCCCACCCAGATTAAGGGTGGGTCTGGCTTTCCCAGCCCACTGACTCAAATGTTAACCTCTTTTGGCAACACCCTCACAGACACACCCAGGATCAATACTTTGCACCCCTCAATTCAATCAAGTTGACATTCAGTATTAACCATCACACTCTGTAACAGCAAAACTTCCTCCTTCGAGAGTGATTTTGATTTCTGGAAAAAACTAAAAGTTACTCTGAACCCAGTCATACTGAATAAGTTGGATAAAGGCATTTTTGTTCTAAGATGAGTCATAAAAGTACTCTTGTGTGAAAGCACTTCAGGATCAAGCAGCCAATCAGGCATAAAGACCCAACAGCCTCCTTGCAATGGCTATTGGCTATTCTCTGGGCCACATCTGTCTTGGCAGCAGTCAGAAGCCAGGTAAGAATTGCCATGGTATTAAACAGAAGCCCGCGGCCACCCCTGTCACCGGCATTCCAAGTCTCCCGGTGAATGGATAACAGGTAACATTCAGGCTCAATGTCCAGCAAAGCTCCTACTGCTCACTGCCCTCTGGGTTCTCTCTCCCTGTGGCTGCCTGTCTCTGCTTCACTACTCACTGCAAATCAGTTTCACTGCTTAGATACTGGATCACGGCCCAGGAAGCAACAACAAATGCAGTCAAGCCCCACCCCGACCACTGCATTGTAACAGTCTGAGTGGGGGTGGGGAAAGTGCTGTGCAAATCAAAGTTAAATAAACCAGCCTTAGATCAGTGTTTTCAAACCTTAACATGCATCAGAATCACCTGGGGAGTGTGTTTCAGAATTAGATAGCACCCCAGATCGCCGGGCTCGCTCCCAGACTTCCTGGTTCAGAAGCAAGGCCCCCAAACTAATCCAAGATCTTTGATTTTACAGGAATCTCTCTACTGAAGAAGTTTCCAGAGTTTTCTAGATCCTTTGGACATAAAAGGGAACAGAGTTTTTGACTTCCACAAATCTGGTGACTGTCAATCCCAATTGGAGACAAGTTTTACTTTCAGCAAACTCCTGACTCAGGGTGAATTTTCTGATTTATTTCCGCAACCCAGGCAGATGCCCAGGGTCTTCCTTCTCAACCATTGTTCCAGAAGATGGTCCATCACTTTCACAATTGTCTTTCATTTCTCTTCAGTTTTGGGGACTGTACACAAATGTGGCTCTTGGTGGACAGCCTTGACACACCAGAGCAAAGTTCAGGCCCATGAAGACCTTCTTGCTACCCACAAAATCTCTGTTAAAGAATTTCTCGCTTAACCTAAGTGACCATTTGACCTTGAGAAAATAAATCTTCATGCCATCATTGTCCAAAAAAAATCAACTTTGTCTTTGTAATTTATAAAAATTTATAATTTTGCCAAACACACTTTTTTGCTGTTTATGTTATTTTTCCATTCTAGACTTTGATGCTTTGTTTGCAGGTTATATTTCCAACAACGTATTTCACCACTGACTACGATTGCCTTAAAATAACTGGCAACAATTTAAAAGCATGGGTGACAAATAGGTTTCAATTTAAATTTTAATTCGGACATATCGTTAGCAATACCTGGAGGCTCGTGTTGAGAAAGATTTTGGTGTTAGACTCAGCATCAAAGAGTGCAAGAATTAATTAGTGATGTCTGCCATGGGAGGCAGAATGGGAGTGGCATGCCTGGTTTTCCAGCATACATACCAGTGAATTTTTTATAGGGACGTACACCTGAAGTTAAAGAATGCTCCCACATCAAAATAAACTGGGTCTTTTAGGAAATGTGACCATTCTGGACTTCTTAAAATCTTACAAAAGACAGGAGTGCTCTGCTCCAGATAAAAACAAGGCCTCCAGGTCCCATTCTAGAAGTGATGACAATTCCCTTTATGCACTCACAACCCATGCTGCTGTAACTAAAGTTACTCTTTGTTCCTCAATACCTTTTACTCCCTAGTCCTCATTAATATTCAAGGAAGTTCACTGAAGTATTTGAGGCTCCTCAAACTAGGCTGTAGTTAATTAATATCCAAATATAAAGTAAATCTGGAATAGTAGTTTTTAACTAGGAAAGATTTCTTCATCCTCCAGGGAACATTTGGCAATGTCTGGAGACATTATTTTGTCATGGAAACTGATGGAGAAGGGGTTGTGAGTGGCTTCCAATGTGCATCCTACAATACACAGGCTTCCCCCTAACAAGGAATTATTGGACCCAGAATGTGAGCAGTGCTGAGGCTGGGAAATGCTGATGTAGAGGATTGAAAGTCAGGCCTTCAAGTGCCTGATTCAACCAATATAAAGTCCTTAACTTGTGACTCACTACATGGAGAATGTGATTCTCCCAATCAAAAATGAACCCAATTCTTGCTTCTGACCTAAGAAAATTGCCATCTTTATGATATCTTTCACAAATTAAGGGAAACTGTATTTATAAACTCCTACAGCCCTTGGATTACTGCAAAATCACACTTATGACATATGATTTACACCTTTTTATAGGAGTAGAACACCTGCAGCCGTAGTGAATTTGTTCCGGAGGTGTGGCTGGAAGGGTAGCCTGACATTCCCCTCACCGCAAAGAAGAATCAGACTAAACAAAGCACTCCTGGTGGCCCCCTGTTTATTTGCAGTAAATGATAATTGTAGTTTTCTTCCAGCCTTAAGATACAAATATTTTAGTGACTTCTGATTCCCACACCTATAAAAACAATGTGCTTCGGCTGATATGCTACAGTGTGGAAAAAAAAAAAATACAAAAAAACATTAAAACCCCAGTTCATTTAAGACATCAAGAAAAAAAAAAAAAAAAGACTTGTAGGATTTTTTTATTTTTCCTGATCAAATAATGAGCAAAATCAGCTACAACATTAGAGTTTTAAAACATTTGAAACTGCATCATTTAGCTGTAATGGCTCTGTGGCTTTACAAGCAAGCTGAAAAGTTATGACAATCAACTGAATCCCAGAGGGAAGACTTTAGCTAGGTAAGCACTGGTTTTGGGAGAACATATTCTGTAGAATCAAAGATTCCAATAGTAGCTGGGTTTTCTCAACCCTTAATTCTCCTAAGATGCATAATTGGATATTATGCAGTTAACTGAGCAAGACTTTTGGAGAAAACAAAAACCAATGTTCTTTTAGATCTTCACAATCATTAAAGCTAAGCTTTTAACTTTAGCCAAATGCCATTACCATGAGTTTCTTCCAATATACTGTTTAGTCACAAATGCTATATCCTTGATATTGCATGTGGTCCCAAATGTTCAAAATTATAACTTTGGACTTGTCTCTGGGACTTGTAATCCTGGAGACAGACTGTGACTAACACATGGCATGTGATATGTGTATGTTGTAAACTGCTAGTAATGATAAGGTCAAATTGTGTGGGATTTGATCAAAGTCTCCACTGAAAGGTTTGTGAAAGGTAGTATGGACCAAAAGTGGTTAGGTGTCTCCAACTGGATGAAATAACAACCTAAGTAGAAATAGTTATTATACAATTTCAAGAGGGTAGTAGGTTTCCTGCTTAAAGTCTCCCATTTTTAAAGGAATTTTGGACTGTTTAAGGATGCAAAATAATCCTTTCTTTGGGAAGTTCACACCACACCCTCGAAGAGATGGAAACCCTTGCAACTATTACGGGAATCAGACAACCACTGTTTCAGTGTTACCTAAAACAATTCATTAAAATTATGACAGTCCCCATTATGGCCATACCTATAGGCTCCTTCCCTCTCCCTACAGCCATCTTTATCTTTCATGACCTTAAACCCATATTTTTTCTTCACCTTTCCTATAACTAATCTCCAAAACCATTCCACCCTCAAAAATTTTTTTTCACCTAACAGCCCTGTGTTTTCTCCCTCCATTCCTTCCCACCAGTACATTCTTACTATGCTAGCATCCTCGGCCTCTCTGCATCTCCTGCTGAGGCCAGGACGAGGTTACCATCAGCTTTGGCTGTGGCTCGTGACCAAGTAAACATGTCTTTCCAAGCTGGATCATTAAGCTCCTGAGCATTAAGGGAAATCTTGATGGGGAAGGTTAATCTTAGTTTGACTTTGAAATTTTGGTCTGATTGGTATGACAGAGAGGAAAAGAGACATGTTTGCCGCAAGAAAGAGTATGAATAAAAATTTGGTGGCAAAAACGTCAAGGCATTTCTACCAAATAGTTTGTCCAGTAACCAAGTAAGCTAACAGCAAAGGTCAGTATCACTTTGAATGCAATGCTTTAAAAAAGTTTTATTTTCTCCAACAGGCCGGAGGACTTATTAACATTTTGAGGTCAGAGTGGTTACATGATCAAAGTGTTTCAGGAAAATTAATTAGATCGTGTTATGGGTTGGGGCTGAATTCAGGTGGAAAAGAGTCCAAAAAAGCAACATCAGTTAGGAGGTATTAAAGTGATCAGGAATGAGGTGATGATGGCCAAACTTGGAATGGTGAGTGAATGGAAGAGAGAGAGAGAAAAAAAAAGGAGGGAGAGAGAGAGAGGGAGGCTTGGTAATAATGAACAATACATGTGGATTGTTTAGCTATCAGAGGAGTAGAAAAAGCAAAAGGGAAAGTCAGAGATGACTAGTAAGAAATGAGTTAGGGTTCAAAATATAGTGGAAGCCTTCGATTCTCCATTCCATCACTGCATTTTCCAGAATGTAAGTCTGTTCTACCCGCATCTGTACAAGCATCAAAATAGGTCGTACACACCTGTCCCACCTGTAACTAAGCATACGACTTCAGGTAAGCATGCACTTCCTGATCTCAGCACATTGCTGGCCTGAGGCTGCTCCAATATTCCATTCCTGTCGACTCTGATAAAATGAAATAGGACCCTTTAAACTGATCTGCCCTCTGCTCTTGAAGCACATAATCTTATGTTCTAAAGCAACATGAAGGCACCCTCCTGCCCCACCTCTCTTATTGTGAGTCCTTCAAGACAACTTCATGGGTGTAGGGGAAAGCAACCTAGTTTTGTGGACCTTCTCCCTTTCTATCTAGATGAAGTGGGGCAAGTTAGTTAACCTTGCTAGGCCTCAGTATCCCCATTCAAAACTGAGGGCTGATAAAAATGATCAAGCAGAGGTGTCACAAAAATTAAACAGAACAGGAAAGCAAGGGGCACATTGTTGAATGAGTATATTTTTGGTTACAAAATATAATAATAAAATGGGAGTTTCATTGTTATTGTGAGAAATACAGAACACTCAGAAGTAAATATTGTCAACCTGAGTGTATCTGAGGAGCCCTGTAACTGCAAAGACATCCTTCCATTCTTCAGTCCATTGCGTGAAGATCCAAGCACATCATAAGGGTTTAGTAACTAGACTGTCACTCTGAGAGGGTCCCAGGCTCCTGCAGTCATCAACATGCCCGCAAGTCTAGAGTTCTTTATAAAAACCAAGTTAAATTGTTCTAATACCAGTTTAATAAAAGGAATTTTAAAATAGTGACATATCATAACTCTTTAACACAATTAAATTTTTATTTAGACCTTGAGTGAGTTATAAAAATTGGAAAATTTGAATCTACTATTTCAAAACAATAAAAAGTTATATTTTTTTTAACAAACTCTCTTCTTCTCAAACCCTGGATCAACTTTTCCCTGCACTTGGGGGAGTCCCATATAAAATTCTGCAGCACAACCAGCCCGTTTACAAAGGGGCTCATTTCTGAACATAGACCTTAGCAGAAATACAAATCCTTCCCAGAAATCAGAACTTAACTCAGAAAAACAAGTCTGGTAAAATTTCTTCAGCTGCTCAGCTCCTCCTTCTCCCTTTTCTGCTCGACTGAGAAAATGAGTTGACACCAGGAAACTAGAAGAGTCCGGTGTTCCTCATGTACCTTTTTACTGAGGAAAATGAAGTCAATTCAAGATGGCGGCTCTTATCATTTATTTACCCAGGAAGTGTAAGTTGGGGACGGGGGAAGCGATGTTTATAATTGTTTGTATATCTGTGGTAAACTTTTGATTTGTGCTTGCTCTATACTTCTAAAGCCCCTTTGAAAGGTAGTCTTACCGGCGAGAGCTTTTCACCCCCGGCTAAACAGAAAGCTTTCTTCCTCATCAAAGTTTGAAGCTTTTGATCTCTCTAATCTCCTGCTTGTTCGTAGTCTATGCATGCACAAGTAAGTGATGTTCTCTTCAGTGTCTATTGAATCTCTTAAAACTCAAGGAAATGTGCTTTTTTATTTCATTCTTCATCCCCAGGGACAGCTGATAGTGATTGAATTCTGAAGAGATGTGGGTGAGGTAAGCAATTCATGCCCATTTTTATTACTGCTTAAATTTTGAATTAAGGATTCAGTATTTCAGAAAAACAGCTTGATATATTAGCATCTGACCTGAATCTCTATGGTGTGATTTAACTGCTTTACGCTCAGCAACTCTCTTCACCTCTTCAAGCCCAGCTGAGCATCCGCAACAAGTTTCAGAAAAGCCTTCAGCCCTGATCTTCAGATTTTTACTGCTGTGATTATTGGTAGCAAACTTGGCTTCCCAGAGAACTGTTGTGATAGCAATCTTTTTAGAGTTAAATATTTATTTTAATTACATATTAATATTGAATATTGATAAAAGAAAAGTTTTCGACAAAATTGGTTCAACAGAGTATATTTGAGCCAAGAACAATTTGAAAATCGGGCGACCCTCAGAAGCAGAGGCGGTTCGGAGAACTCCGCTCTGCAACAAGGGCCATGAGTATTTACAGGCAGAAAAAAAGCTGAAGAAAGAAACAAGAAAGGAAAGTGGATTGGTCATTTTAATCTTTCCTTCCTTGAGAGGTCAACATGCTGGCTAAAACTGGCCTGTTCAGGGATTTGGCTTCTCTCTCTCTCCTGTGATTTCTCAGAAGGTGAGATAAACAACTTGGTTTCAACTTGGTGGCCTTTTACTTTAGCTTGAGTGACTCCATTTTGGTTTGGTTTTTGGGGCCTAGTGGAAGAGCTCAGCCCAAATCAAAGGCCTCCTGTAAATTTTATTTAACAATATTGTTCCATTTTCTACACCAGAAAATTTGGAAAACACATTAATCTGCCTCTCAGAAATAACTACTCTTAACATATGGGCATAATTTATTCTAGTTCTTTATGTGCTTAAGATTTCCTACCTGCCTAAGATTATACTTTATATATAATTTTATATCACACTTCTGTTGTGCCTAAAAAATCATATTATTAGGTAGGTCATTAAACTCTCTTTGCACACATTTTAATGGTTACATATTTCTTCATGTAGATATACCTGATGTTAATTATCCAAGTTGGACATTTGGGTTATGTCCTACTTATAATTAACACTGCCATAAATATCCTTATTCATAAATTTCTGCTTGCACTTCTAAATATTTCCCTAGAATAGCATCCTAGAAGACTAACTTCAGGATCAAAGGATCTCGAATTTTAAGGGGCTTTCTGTTCACATTTTAAAATCTGAATGACTTATCAGGTTTGATAAAATGCCATATTTTCCAATTGTGAAGGACAATGCCCAGACCTGCCAGTTTGAACTGACAACATTTAGAGCCCATTGGGAAGCATTATAAAACCCTATCCAGGGGGTTCTTAGGTGTCTGTCTGTATGATTCTCTCTTATCTACACGTGTCTCTTCATTCCCCTTTGTCTAATGACATGGGACAAAGTTGAATTGTCCTCTCTCTTACCATTGTTCACAACTTTTTAAAAAAACATGAATTAAGAAAAATAAAATATTTGCTAAAACATTTTTGGATAATATGAAAGAAACTGAAAGTGGTCATCTTTGGAGAGGAACAGAAGAGAGCGGGAAGGTAAGAATTTTACATTTGATTTACTTCTTTCTGTTCTACTTGAGCTTTTCATCTAAGTGTATATATTACATTTTTTAAATGTCAACAAGAGTGATCTTAATGGTGCAATTACAAGTTTTTTCTTTTTATGCATGTTTAAATAAAGATAATTTTTGAAAATAAACAAAAAATCTATTATCTTGTTCATAATGAAAATTATAAGTAGAAAAAGTCAGCAATAAGCTAAACTGTTGACAGTTACAATTATACGTGGTAAGATACACTATTGGATAAATTTGATGGAAAAATACAATCTTCTTAAATAAATATAGATGCGCAAAATTTGGCAGGGGAATTTTGCACATAGTTATACAAATGGTCAAAGTGTATAGCTAGTGAAACTTCCATTGTTTTATACCTGATTAAACTGAACATTTTCATGTTTATTATCTCTTACATTTCTTCTTTTAAAAATTGTTCATGCCTTCTGCTCATTTAAATATTAGGCTCTTGATGTCTTTTCTTGATGATTTGCCTAATTTCTGTACATTATAAATCTATCAACTATTCATCTGAAATGTTTATCATTGGCCAGGTGCGGTGGCTCAAGCCTGTAATCTCAGCACTTTGGGAGGCCGAGACGGGTGGATCACGAGGTCAGGAGATCGAGACCATCCTGGCTAACACAGTGAAACCCTGTCTCTACTAAAAAATACAAAAAACTAGCCAGGTGAGGTGGCGGGCGCCTGTAGTCCCAGCTACTCGGGAGGCTGACGCAGGAGAATGGCGGGAACCCGGGACGCGGAGCTTGCAGTGAACTGAGATCTGGCCACTGCACTCCATCCTGGGCGACAGAGCCAGACTCCGTCTCAAAAAAAAAAAAAAAAAGAAAAAGAAATATTTATCGCAATTTTTTGCCAACATGTTTACTATTTGTTAAAATGACTGTTTTGTATACTGCATAGCATTGTATCATTATCACAGCTCTTCCTGCTAAAACTCCCCAGACTTTCAACAACATCCATTCACTTACTCACAATTTGGCATATTTATTTAGTGTCTACCGTGTCATATTCAGATACATGGTACTGATGAGTTGTGGGCATCTCAACTCTCCTGCAAGGTTTGACCCAATACATTTCTAAAACATAACAGAATATCAAGTGTATTCACTTGCTAGGACTCCCATAACAAAGAACCACAAGCTGCGTGGCTTACACAACAGAAACGTATTGTATCACAGTTCCGGAGGTAAACGTCGGAAATCAAGGTATCAGCACCATTGACTCCTTCTGAGGGGTACGAGACAGGCTCTGTCCTGTGCCTCTCTCCTGGTGCTGGTGAGGGCTGGCAGTCTGTGGCAGTCCATGGCTCATAAATGAATCCCCTCGACCTCTGCCTCCATCTTCACACAGCGTTTTTCCTCTAGTATGTCTCTGGTCCAAGTTTCCCTTTTTATAAGGACATCAGTTGTATAGGATTAGGACCTAACCCTAGGCTTGTGACCTATTTCAAATAGGGTTGCGTTCTGAAGTACTAAGGACTTTAACATCTTTTTCGAAGGTGACACAGTTTAACCCATAAGTTAACCTAGGCTTGATTTGGGACAAACAACAGAATCCTCTCTTGCTACTGTAAACATAAAGAAAGTTATAACAGACGTTAAGTAACTCCCAGAATCTCTGAGAGGGCAAAGAACCGGGCTGCTATGCTACACAACACAAATAAGCCAGTAGAGAAATATCTAGTAGCTGGGCCATGTGACTGTGCAGTCACACCAAGTCCCATGCTCACAAGACCCCACAGGTTGGGTTAATACCCTGCTGTTGCCATCTTGAAATTTGAATGACTTTATTTTTGAGCTTGTGTTTTGTAGATGAAGTCCAAGTAGAATGTGTTTGTGTGGGGAGATTTGCAAGATACACCTGTTCTTCATTCTTAGCCATCTCAGTCTCCTGGAGTGAGCCTTAGGAGCATGAGATCCTGGTGGGCGGATGATGCCTGGTTGTTGAATGAGCTTCCCATTCTGACTAGAACTTGTTTCCTGCACAGCATGAAGGTGTGAACAACTAAGGAACTCGATCACACCTTGTCTCGCCTGTGTGGCTTCCCTGTTTAAGTCAGCTATGCATACTGAAAAATGGTGACAGAGAAAGAAAGAGACAGACAGGGCAACCCATTTCCTTTCAGAATGCCCTAACTGGTCTGCAGCTAAAGAAAGTGCCTATGTCAAAAAGTGACACAGAAACAGCTGGGTTAGTTTTGTTCAGCATTTCCATAGTTGTGGTAAGAACAAAATACATATGCATATAGAAGCTAGAAAACATAGGTTGTGTCATTTTGGTGATTCTGCATACATATTAAATGTTTTTATATTTACATTTAAAGCTGCCAATGTGCAATATAAAGATAACAACAAAATTCATATTTTTTTTTTGAGACGGTGTTTCACTATGTTGTCCAGGCTGGACTCAACCTCGTGGCTCAAGAGATCCTCCCATCCTAGCTTCTTGAGTGGCTGGGAATACAATATTTTAACGTTTTAAGTTTTCTTTCAGACTGAACAACAAAGTGAGACCTCCCATCTCTACAAAAGATTTAAAAATTAGCCAGGCTTTGTGGTGAGAGCCTGTAGTCCCAGCTACACAGGAGCCTGCAGCAGAAGATCATTTGAGCCCAGGAGTTGGAGGCTGCAGTGAGCTAGGATGCTGCCACTGCATTCCAGCCTCCGTGACAGAGTAAGACCCCATCTCTAAAAAAGAAAATAAAATACATTTTTTAAAGATTAAAATTTTTTTTAATTTTTAAAAATCTTTATAATTTTCTTAAATGTCTTTATTTAGAAGGCTCTTAATTAGCAAATAAAAAAGTCACAAGTTGAGAAAGAAAAGAAAAAGGAAAAAACTTATGTCTTAATATCTTTTTTTTTTTTTTTGAGTTGGAGTTTCTCTCTTGTTGCCCAGGCTGGAGTGCAATGGCATGATCTCAGCTCACTGCAACCTCCGCCTCTCCGGTTCAAGTGATTCTCCTGCCTCAGCCTCCCAAGTAGCGGGATTACAGGCATGCGCCACCACAACTGGCTAATTTTTGTATTTTTAGTAGAGACAGGGTTTCGCCATGTTGGCCAGGCTGGTCTTGAACTCCTGACCTCAGGTGATCCACCCACCTTGGCCTCCCAAAGCGCTGGGATTACAGGCGTGAGCCACCGCGCCCGGCCTGTCTTAATATCTTTAACTGCACTTTTTCTCTTACCTTTTGAACAAGGGTCCCACATTTTCTTTTCGCACGGGACCTCGCGAATTATGTAACCTGTTCAGTACAAAAGTTCAACCTACCAGTGAACTGTCCCAATAGAAATACTCTACTATTGGAGTCACACACTCACTACTAACGACTTCAAAAGCACACTGCTAGAAACTCCGACACGGGGACCAGCCAGAGCAAAACACCACACACTTAGTGGCTCAGATAACCCACGCTGGAAGTCTAACACGAGTCTCGCTGGGTTAAAATCCAGGTGTTGGCAGGGCTGCACCCCTTGCTGGAGGCGCCAGTGGAATCTGTTTCTCCTCGCCATTTCCAGCTACTAAAGACCACGTGCATTTCCTAGCTCCCGGCCTTCGCACCATCTCCAAAGATGGGTCCCCATCACGCTTCAAATCTCTACTCCTCCTCCCTCTGTCTCATTTCTCCAGCCCAGCCAGAAAAGGTTCTCCAATGTTAAAGACTCACATCATGAGGCTGGGCCACCTTGGATAATCCAGGATGATCACTGCCATGTGGTATCCAGAAGACCCAACGTCCCCGAGCACATCCACCTCCAGGTCTCACGGGAGGGAACTGCTTGGGGGGACTCAGAGAACAGGGACGCCCCTGAGGCATGGGGTTAAGGTGCATCGTCTAGTTTTCCTGCCTGGGGTGTAGAAGGCAAAGCCAGAGCAGGTGTTGAGTGAGACAACATACAGTGCCTGCCACAGCCTGTCCGTTGGTGGATGGAGGTTCAAGAGAGAAACAAGAATTATAAATGATGCTGGTTCCAAAGCAACACCAAATAGTGTGGCAGGGGAACCAGTGGAAAGGCCATCGCCACCTCTCCTGCACTGCTGCCCATGGCCCCCATGTGGGTCTCAACAGGATTGAATTTGCTGTCTCTTGCCACACTCTAAATTGAGCAATTAACCTTGTTATCTACTATTTTCAGATCTATTTTTCTTTTGCCTTGTTAAATACCCACAATAATCACGTCAGAAAGAGGTTAAGACACTAGAGAAAACATAAAATTCACATATAGCTTTTGTTTTAAGTCAACATGCAATTTTAAAATCTGGTTGTTATTTCTGGTATTAAATTTGGTTGTTGTTTTTATGCAGTTTAAATTGTTATTGAGGCATAAAGCAACAAAAAAGACAATTTCAGTAACACCTAATAAGCAGACAATATGATTTAGGCTAAAAGCCTAAAACTTAATTAACTCTGTCATGATATAGCAAAGGGCATGACCATGTGTTAAAGGAATAAAAAATAAAGGGGAAAAATTATGCCTACATCAATAGTAATAGCATCTATATATGGCTGATTTCTGATTAAGCAAAGCATTCAAATCAGAGAGTATATCCATATTTAGTTTGTACATAAAAAAACGAAATAGAATATTTTCAGCTAGGAAGAATGAAATAATTCAAAAAGAAAGTGACTATAAATGCTTTCACACAAAATTCTAAGTTTCAAGCAACCTAGATGTGGTGCACACACTAAAAAGTTAAAATTGCAAGCCTTTTATTAAGGGATTTGGAAAAGGGAGAAAGATGGAGAAAATTGGATAGCATGATGAATTTGGTTTGCTGCTCAGTAAACAGACATGGGAAATAAAATATCAAGACCCAGAAAAAAGAGAATGGAAGAGGACCATCACAATATCTCTTGGCCACAGGGAATTACAGTAAGCGAATTTTATTTATATGTAAAGACAAATTCTGTTCTGTGTTCCCATCGGTAACTCATTGTAAATGCCTGAATTATGCTGAGGGGAGGAAAAATGAGGTTTTCTCATCCTACTTGGGGTGAAAGAAGCCCTATTCTTGGTCTTTCAGTTTCTGACTGCCCAATGGAGCTTCAGAGAAGGTGGCCCATGTGTGAGGTTGGAAGGGACACAGATGCAGAGATCTGCCTGTGATACTCCAGCCCTGTAATGTGTTGCCAGGTAGGCTTGGACTACATGCTAAGTTTTCAGCATACATCTAAGTTCTTGATTAGCAATCACACCATCAAGACCAAAAAGTGTCTAAGTCACAGAGCAGCTCCACAAAGATCCCAAGAAAGGAGTGAAGATGAGAAGGAAATTAGGTGTACAGTGCCCAATCCTTTTCTCTTTGTGCAATGGGTCACGGTATTATAACAGAGCACAATATGAGTGACATCCAACAACCACCACAGGCAGATAGAGCACTCTCAAATTGAGCGATGCCTGTCCAGTCAGCATGCCACACAGGGCTCCTGATATTGAGGATGCTATCTGATTTGTACCTCTCTTCAAACCTTACCCTCTTTACTACCCTTCTCTTGGAGACCTTTTCCCAGCTGGGAGACAATGAATGCCAAGTGCTTTCCTTTCCAGCAACACGGGAACAATCCCTTTGAAAAGATAAGCCAGGCTGGGTGCAGTGGGTTACATCTGCAATCCTAGCACTTTGGGAGACTGAGGTGGGTGGGTCACCTGAGGTCAGGAGTTCAAGAGCAGCCTGGCCAACATGGTGAAACCGCATCTCTACTAAAACTACAAAAATTAGCCAGGTATGGTAGCATGTGCCTATAACCCCAGCTACTCGAGAGACTGAGGCAGAAGAATTACTGAGGCAGAGATTGTAGTGAGCTGAGATCGCACCATTGCACTCCAGCCTGGGCAACAGAGCAAGACTACGTCTCAAAAAAAGAAAAAAGATAAGTCTCCAGGAGTTTGTTCACAGTAAACCAGTAGCAGACCTGGGGGCCACGGTGGCAGGCTAGAAACTGATAATTTTCACTGGGCAGGCCTTTTGGTGCTCCCTCAATTTGTATTGTCTAGGGATAGTAATCAGAATCCGGTCCTCTTTCCACGTAGGACACGTTTTTATGTACACAATTTCACTGGGTCACATTTTAATCCTGCAGGACTTCATTAAACAGCTAAGGGGTGGGGGTGGAAGGACATCATTTCCTCCCTCAAAGAACTGACAGTCCTCCGAAGGAAACAGATACGTGACTTTGACACTGGGCTGCCTGAAAATGGGCATAGTGAGGCCCACTGTGAAATTGCTGCTGAAGAAGCAATTATGTGAGACTGGGACAAGTACCTGGGGATGAGGAGAGGAAATATTTGGGGAGAAAACCATAGTGTGCAGGGCATTAATAGCTTAAGGAACTTCATTAGCTCAGCAGTGGAGATGGCAGTCGTGTGACAGATTTGGAGAAAGCCAAAAAGCCCTTTGTGCATGTATCATAAATAGAAGAAGAAAATCAAAGATGACAGGCTAAGGTCGGTTTGGAGCCACATTACAAAGATTTGAATGTGATGCGACCCACATAACAAATATCTTACCTATGGGTATGAGAGACCCCATCACTCCCTTTTCTAGACAAGGAACCCAAGGCCACATCTCATCGCTACTGAACTACTGCGTGGCCTTCAAACCCAGATCTTCCAGCTGCAATGTGTTGCGCCGTTCACGTTGCCTCAGCATGTATGTGACCTCCCACGCCACTCACTCCCAGGGCTGGGAAACTCAGTTCCTCACGTGTCTGTTATGGGTTGGACTGTGTCCCCCTAAAAGATACATTGAAGTCCTCACCCCTGGTCCATGGGAACATGACCTTTTTAAAAAAATAGGGCGCGGTGGCTCACGCCTATAACCCCAGCACTTTGGCAGGCCGAGGCGGGTGGATCACGAGGTCAGGAGATCGAGACCATCCTGGCTAACATGGTGAAACCCCATCTCTACTAAAAATACAAAAAATTAGCCGGGCATGGTGGCGGGCGCCTGTAGTCCCAGTTACTTGGGAGGCTGAGGCAGGAGAATGGTGTGAACCCAGGAGGTGGAGCTTGTGGTGAGCTGAGATCGCGCCGCTGCACTCCAGCCTGGGTGACAGAGCGAGACTCTGTCTCAAAAAGAAAAAAGAAAAAAAAAAGTAAAAGTTAAAAAAAAAAAAATAGGGTCTTTGCAGATGTAAATAAGATGGAAGTTAAAACGGGATCACACTGAAATAGACTGGGCGCTTAATCCTATATAATGGTGTCATTATAAGACATGGAGAAGAGCTACAGAGACAGAAGCACGTGGAGAGGAGAACGCCATGGTGAGACACAGACGCCATGGGACAGGATAGATAGAGAATCTGTAAGAATGGACAGGCTTCCCTACCTTCAGGCAACTCAAATCTGGAAGTCATCTTGCCTCCCCAAAGGGCCAGCCCTTAACATTCTCGCTGCACCGCCTCTTACCAGCTCAGAACACCCCACTGTGCCTGGTCCACACCTCACCTCCTAGGAAGAATACAAAGTTGTCTTTCCTAGAAAGGAAGAAAGCTGCTTTCTTTCCCACCTCTTCCTATCTAAAGTGGCAGGAAGGTAAGCTAAACATCCTCTAACAGGGCAAAATTGGGCCAACCCCAGGCTCATATAATTTGTAAGAACATTTTTAAACCAGAAAGAGAAGAGTTTGACTCAAAAAGTGAGAGAGAGACCATAGAAAACACTGTTTCTTCTAACCTCCTTTGCCCCTGCCCCTTCCTCTGATGAAATAGATACTCAGTGATTTAAATTGCCTGGTGTTTACATACAAACTTATCCCAGAAACACATTTTAGAGTTAGTAAAACTATAAAGATGCCAGGAGAGAAAATTTAGAAGGCAGAGTCAAAAGAAAAGGGCTGACTTTTCTAAAAAATATAGAAACCAAGGCCAAATAACAAGGATTGTTCTAGAATTCAAAACAGCTTTGGAGAAAGTTTGTTTTTGCCAACAATGGGAAACTCAGTAAAGAGTCAAAACAAGAGAAATTCTAACCAAATAAAGAAAAGAAGGAAGAATGGGAAGGAGGAAGTATGCATTGATTAACTGTATTCTATTCCAAGCATTATTCTAGCTGATGTCAATGTGGTATTTTATTTAATTCGCATGAGAAGCCCGTAAGATAAATATTACTGAACTTCATTTTACAGACGAGAAAACAGAGACATAAGGAGTTGAATTTATTTACCCAAGTCACACAGCTAATATGTATATTCCTACCTCTTAACTGAAAAGTCCAATGTTTTCTTTTTGTTTTTGTTGTTCAGAATTCCCCAGCCAAGCAAGAGAGGAATTTTGACATCCTGATTAGAACGTATCTGTATGTGAGATGAAAAATCAAGGAGGTCAAGCAGAAGATCGTGTATGTTGGTTTTGGTTTTTAATACGGAGGATGGATAAGGAGAGCTTCCTGGTAAAAAACACAAAACTTTGTTTCATTTAAACAGTTTTGTTCAAATGCGAATAAACCAGGCAATATTGCAAGAGGGGGAAATGTGCTGAGGAAAATGACAATTATTTGATTGCTTTTAAATCTTAAAATATTTGGCACAAACCTTGAGAAGAGTTCAAAGATTTTTTCCTACCAGCTGTAAGTTAAATATTAGAAGCGAATGTCCTCATTGTGAGGATAAACATGGTGCAAGAGCATAAAACTGTCACTGTTTCAAAGAAGATTCTATTTCTTGTACAGCTGGTGTCTTCTGAAAATGCACGCGCTCAATTCTTTTCTTCACTCACATGTGTAGACCTTGTGTTGGAGTGCCCACAGCCTGAAGCAAAAGCTGCTCTCTCAAAGATTTTGAGCAGTTTGCTTAACTCAAAGCAAAAGTAAAGGACAGGCATGGAACTGTAGGTCATAAATATCAATATTTAAACCCTAGCTCTACCATTAACCTGGGGCACCATCGTCAACTTCTTTTTGGAAGCATCCTTATCCATGAAATGGAGATACTGCAAAACTGTTATAAAGACTAAATTAGACGTTTTGTGAAAAATATTTGCTGTAGTAGGTTGAAGGGTGCCCCCCTAAATGATAGGTCAACTTCCTAACCCCTAAAACTTATGAATGTGACCTTATTTGGAAAAAGGGTCTTGCAGATGTAATTAAGTTAAAGATCTTGAGATGAGATCATCCTGGAATGTTCTGGTGAGCGCTAAATCCAATGACAAGCCTCCTTAGAAGAGACAGAAGAGAAGACAGGACCTCAGGGAGAAGGCCTTGTGAAGATGGAGGCAGAGACTGGAATGATGCAGCCACAATCAAGGAGCTCCTGGAGCCACCGGAAGCTGGGGGTGGGAGACAGGGAACAGATTGTCTCCCAGGGCTTTCAAAGGGCGAGAACCCTGCTGAGACTTTGATTTCTAACTTCTGGTCTCCAGAACTGTGAGAGCAGAAATTTATGTTGTTTCGGCCACCTGGTGTGTGGTGATTTGTTACTGCCCCACAAGGAAAGTAGCGTATCTAGTCAGTGGTAAATTTGTACTCAATGCTTATTCTGTCCTCCCGTTCTTTTCCTTCCCAACTTGAATGAGGCCTCATCCAGGGAACTAGGAAATGATCCCCTACTGTCTGACCTGTGTGTCTTGTATCAAGTGTCACCCATTCTACTGTGGCATCACCACTGCATTAGTCCATGCTCATGCTGCTATGAAGAAATATCACAGACTGGGTAATTTATAAAGAAAAGAAGTTGGATTGTCTCTCAGTTCTGCATGGCTGGAGAGGCCTCAGGAAACTTACCATCATGGTGGAAGGTGCCTCTTCACAAGGCGGCAGGAGAGAGAATGAATGCAAGCAGGGGAAATGCCAGATGCTTATAAAGCCATCAGATTTCATAAGACTCACTCATTATCACGAGAACAGCATGGGGGAAACCACCCTCATGATCCAATCACCTCCACCTGCTGCAGCCCCTTGACACATGGGGATTATAATAACTCAAGGTGAGATTTAGGTGGAGACACAGAGGCAAACTATATCAGCTACCATGAACAAAAGCTCCCCATCATGTCTGTAAATGCATCTTCCATGGTGAATGGTGACATGCAGTCCTGGTGGGGAGGAGAGGCAGGCCAGATGCACTTGAAGAGTTTATGCAACATTCGCCAACATTTAGTTCTCCTCTATACCAGCCACTAACTAGGTGCTCCACACAATCAACTCATTTACTCTTTTTAGCAAGTTTTTGAGGTACATACAGCCCCATCTTATCGATGACAAAACCAAAGCACAGAAAAATCAAGTAACTTGCTCATAGTCACAGTGCTAGTTAATGCCAAAGCTGAGGGATCCATCACTGGAGAATCCTTGCTTTTCACTATTCTGTTAGTTCCCTAGGGCTGCTGTAACAAAGTGTCATGAGCTGGGTGGCTCCAATGACAGACATTGACGATCACAGTCTGGAAGCTGGAAGTCCAAGATCAAGGTGTCAGCAAAGCTGGTGCCTTCTGTTGGCTGTGAAGGAAAGGTCTGTTCCAGGCCTCTCTCCTTAGCTTGTAGACAGCCATTTTCTCCCTGTGTCTCTTCATATTTTCTTCCTTCTTTGTATGACTGTGTCCAAATTTCTTCTTATTATAAGCATATCAATCATATTGAACTAGAGCCCACTCTAATGGCCTTTATTCTATCAGCGCCCCCCGAGAGCTCCCTCAAACACCATTGCCAGGCCTACCCCCAGAGTTTCCAATTCTGAAGGTCTGGGATAGGGCTTGAGGATTTGCATTCCTAACTCACTTCTAGCTGCCACTGCTGGTCCAGGAATGACTTTGAAAGCCACTGCCATAGACAGTGGTAACTCTGGAGATGGGGAGACCGGGGGAGAGGCGCCTGCTCCAGGAAGCTGGGAGACAGGGTCCTGAGCTAAGGCAGTGCCGGAGGGCATGCAGAGGCGAGGTTGGGTCAGAGCGACCTCACAAGGCAGAATCTGGTGACCAGTTGAGTATTACGAGAAGGGGAAAGGAGCCTGGGTGGCCTCCAGGTTCTTGGCTTGGGCGATCGGGTGGACTAGGTACCTGGGCCAGTGGATGTGTGGGTGATGGGGAGGTAGGGCTTGTCAGGTGAAGCAGGTGAAATAGAAACGGGTTTCAAATTGGAGATGCTTTTCAGAGAGACCGATAAAGCTATCTGATTTGGAGCTCAAGGAAGAGGTCTACAATAGGGATTTGCTTGGTTTTCTAACCATCTTATTGACCCATTTCTGTAACATTTACTTGATTAGCCAGGCAACTGATTAGATATTTTCAGCCTGTTTTATTGCTTCAGAATATGATAAATTGTCGGTACCTCTTTGAGTGTGTCTTAAGCACCAAGTGCTCACAAGTAGTCCAGAAAAATACAAAACAGAAAGTACCCCAAATTTTGCATCACCTTCTTAAAACAGTATTTGCTAATCACCTTCTTAAAGCAATATTTACCGAAGAATTTGAAATATTTACAATATGGTCTGGTTTATGCATCCATGCTTTCTCTTCGGGGATAAACCAGGTCATCTACTTTAAGTATCACAATATAAAATGTATAATTTGTATTTTATTGTTTTATTAATAATTTTCTTTAATCGACTTGAAATTACAAGCATCATCTTTCAATTTTTTTACTGACATGTAAAATTTCATTTACCTCTACTATTATTAAAAATATACAAACGTTTTTGGTTATTAGAAAACAACTAAAATGTGAAATATAACTAAGCAAAAAGCATTCAATTATCATGCCAAGTTTGGCAAATATGAATTCTGATGTGACACCTATTACTCAAAATACCAAAACGTTCTACTGTAATCAGATTATAATTTTGTAGATTTTTAAGAGAAAGCTTTGTGTGTTCTGTGTTCTCCCCACGAGAAAGGTCATTTCCCAGGTTCCACAGATGCCTGTTGTGATGTTTGAGCCAGGTCGTTTTTTGTTGTCCCATGAAAGGCTCTGTTCAGCTGGTTCCTCTTTGTCCTGAGTCGTGACCACAGAGCTTTGCTACTCAGCGCTCCTTCCAGGAAGGCCTCGCTGGGGGAGCTGTGGAGACCATCAGCAGACAGCAGCGCCGTCGGGGCCACCCCAGCTCTGCCCAAGGCCAAATATTCTGGTAGCTCCCAGTCCATGAGGAAGAATAATGGGGGACCTGGGCCTGGTCACTTGTGCTCCACGCAGGACTCCAGGGAGAAATCTTTGCTCTGGAGCTCCTGCTATGGACTGAATGTTTGGGTTTAGATGAGGTCCTGATGGTGAGGCCCCCACGGTAGAATTATAAGAAGAGGAAGAGACTTGAGATTCTCTGTCTCTCTCTCTCTCCCTGTCTCTCTCTCTCTCCCCCTCTCTTTTTCCTGCAGGCCCCAAGGAAAGGCCATGTGAGAGTACAACCAGAAAAAGGGCCCACACCAAGAACCCCACCCTGCTGGCACTCTGATCTCAGACTTCCAGCCTCCAGATCTGTGAGAAAGTAAATTTCTGTTGTTGCAGCCCCCAGCTTGTGGCGTTTCATTATAGCAGCCCACGCTGACGAACACAGCTCCCACTGGGTGGTCCGACAATTTGTCACATCTGTGTCACGGTCTGCAGCTCCCCTGCTCCACCCTGCTTCCTCCTCCCCTCCTTCCTCTCATAGGTGGTAGACCTACAATCTACAGATCTCCCTCCCCGATCTTGTACAAGCCGTCCCCCCAACCCCACAAACCTAACCATACTCCTCACGCCTCCCCTTAAACATTTCAGTAGCTCCAGGCATCGATAGTGGTCAAAATCCTTACTGTAAACCACACCAGCCTCCCCTCTCCCACTCCCCTATCTCTGTGCCTCTGCACTCCTCACTCCAGCATCTCTCCAGGGTGGTGTGTGCACCACGCAGCCTTTGCACACATTGCTCCCTCCTGGAGCCCGCTGCTTCTGTCTCTCCCTCTTGGTCTGGTCCATCCTTCCCTCTCCTTCCGAGCTCAGCTTCCCCTAACTTCCCTGATTAAGCAATTCCTCCTAGTATTCGTTCTTATGGAAACTCATCTCTTGGAAACACTCCAGTGTTAATTATACAATCATTGTCACTACCATCCATCTCTCCCACTAAACCATCAGCTCCATAAAGACCAGGACCAGTACATTTTTGGTACTGCCGTTGCTGTTGTGCCCACAGTGTTATCTCTGATGTGGAGTGCAATGCCTGGCAAAAAGGCAGACTCTCAAAGAGCCTTTGTGGAATAAATGAATAAGTAAAACTTTATGATAAACATGAAAAAGCTGAAAAGGTTCCTCATGCCAAATTCCATGATTAAAGATGAGAAAATATTGCTGGTTTTCTTTCTTTGCCTTTGGTAAGTCTTTTCTCTCTTTTCTTTTCCTGGAATCAGTTAATGCAACTAAAGAGTATGAGATCTGAACTCTGAGATCCAGCCCTACAAACAAAGTGTAGTATTTGTAAACATTTAGCCCTGGACACTATGCCAAAAAGCTTGTGTTGGAGTGAAATACCGCCATGTGGCATGGAGCTGTGGAGATTTTCTTGGTGTGTTTAAATTGAACTGGGGGCTTTGGGCCATTCCTGGAAAGCCCCTCCCCCTGAAAAAAATAAAAATGTTTTTGAATCCTCTATAGAACTTCCATGTGTGAACCAACTCTCAACTTCTACCCTGTCCTACTGCAGAGTTCAAAAGTGGAAGTTCCTCTTGCTCAACTTCTGAAACTCAGTTTCACTGTAATCTGGTCTTTTCTTTCCAGCACAAAGGTGAAATAGGTCAGTCATTCAGCTGGACTTCCAATCCACAGTTTATTAGTGCTGAATCCATAAATCCTCAAGGAAGCATTAGCAATTGAGAAAGAATGAATGGTTTTGATAGGGACACATTTTCTTCCTTCAGTCTCAGTTAGAAACCAGAAATGCCTACCCATCAGCAAAGCTAGTAAGTCAGCTTCCGGCCCATGGTCAGCTTCCAGCCCACAGCCTGCCCATCTTCTCAACATAGGAGAAGTGTGTGGTGTGAATGAAAGGATTAAACTAGAAATGTCTTTATGACTCTATGACCTAGCAAGAAGCTCCAGGAAGGCAAATATTTCTACCTGCATGATTCGGCGCCCAAAAACTCAATGAACGCCCACTCACTCAATGAATATTTATTGAATGATCAATGAGTAAATGAGAGTGGGAATTGAAGACTTAGTTTCAGGCACTTTTCTAAACATTGCATATGTATCCATTTATTTCATGCTGACAACCCCCCTACAAGGTGATAACTATCGCTATGCCTGTTTTCCAACGTAGAAACCATAGAGAGATTAAACAACTTGTACAAGGCCATCAAGCTTGACAGTCATTTTTCAGGTGGCCAGCCAATGGCCCCCACTCTGAGGATCAATAAAGCCAGTGCTTTCCCAGGCAATGGCCTCCAGGTAGACCCACGCCCCCGCATGCCCACACCACCAGGAAGACACTGGCCTCAGGTCCATATTCCCTTGCCGATTGCCACCCGACCCTGTATATCCTCCTAGACATCTGGGCTCGGAGTGTACTTGCCTGGCACCTGCTATGATCACACTCATTATAAGAGCATGTGTCTACTAATGTATAACCTACACTATACTGAGTTAACCATTGTGAAGAGTATTAAGCAGAGCAAATAATTGGTAGGAGCAACAAGACATTTGAGACAGAAGAAGAAGTGGTGCTTTGCTAATGTATATTTTGCACATATTGCTGACTTCAGTAGCTGTTGACTATGAAACAGAATCTACTTCATTTTAATACATAAGGAATTATGGCACGCACCCCTGGGCCTACATGCCCACCTGGGAATGGGCTTTGTGTGGGTTCCACCCCAACTTCTTCCTGCAGTCGTGCTGCTGCCACTGCTCCCCTGGACACTGCATCTCCCTAGGGCCCCATAATGTCTTGAGAGGGACACTGCTTGCCTAGTTCCACCAGCACAAATGACAGCAACTATGACTTCTAACAGGAATGCACGGCAGGCTGAAGGTTAGCAGAAACAGGATAGCCCCTCCTGGAAGTGAGGGGGTCACAGCCCCTCCCAGAAGTGACAGTTCACAGATCCAGGGCTCCCACCAGACTTCAGCAGCCCTGCCCAGCTTCCCCTGCCCACGGTGCCCACTGTGGGAAACCTAGTCTGCCTCCATCAGTGAGAATCTTATTAGCTCCGAATTTCTGAATCCAAACTTCACTTCCTCCTGGCCAATAGTGAGGTCCTTTCTCAGGCCAAAGCTCATCTCCTAAAGAAGAGCCACAGCTATTTCCTACAGGGTGTGTCCCATTTCCCACCCTCTAGGGTCTAACTCAGAAAAGCTGAACCAAACAATGGCAGTAATTCACAGAGCAATACCAAAGTCTGGCTTATTCAGTCCTAAATAACACCACGTGTAGGAATCCGCCAGCCCAATTCCAGAAACTGTGCTGAGCCCAGTTTCATTGTCTTCCCTCCCACAGGAGGAAAAAAGAACAAAACAAAATAAAACAAAGCAACAACAACAACAAAAAGGCTGCTGGTTCCTCATGCCATGGTCCAGTTTTCCAATTTACCGTCCAAAGCTCACACAAGAACCCTCTCTCTCTCATACACCTACCCTCTAAGAATAAGCAGTAATTTTCAAGCATAAAGCAATTTAAATCATGATGCAAGGGGGCTGGGGGGGGCAGGAAATCCCTGCATATGATTCTGCAAGAACACAATCTTGGTAATGCCTACGGTGTGTACTACTCCATGGAATGCTGATCAGCTCAGCACGAAGCATCTGTCTCTATGATATGCCTCGATATTCATGGGTTTATCAGGGCTGTGCTACGTCACTCCCATTTGCTCTTCCAAATCCACCTTCCCTCCCTCTTCGCCTTGCTCTCTGCCATGCTCACCTGTTTAGATAACAACAAGCTCTCTTGCCCTCTGAATTTCAGTTTTTTTGTTTTTTGTTTTTTGTTTTTGCCAGTGAGGAATTCTGATGAAGATTGGGAGGACTAAGTTTGGAATCCTCAGTGCTCCAGCTCTCTCTCTGTGGGGTCACCGGGAGCTGGCTGTGTTCCTCCAAATGAAGGTTGCTGATCCTGTAAAGGTATCCTTCCGTGGATGATTTTCCCATGTCCCAGTCTCCACCCCCTCCCCTTGTCACTTTGGGTGCAGGCGTGGTAACAGGACTGGGCTATTACACTATTCTTTGGAGTTTCCCCAAACCTTTGTAAACAGTCCCTTTATCATCGTCATCTGGGATGCCAGCCATTTCCTGTTGGGAGGCTGATTGATGCAAGGGCTTTTGCAAGAATAGCTCACTATGACTGAGAGAACTGGATGACATGGATTTATAGGCAAGCAAAGAAAAGATTTTCCAGTAGCTTCATGAAGCTGCTGAAAATCCCTGTGTATGACAGTGTTTGCACATCCAGTTTTCTTCTCTTCTTCTATCTCCAGCTGACATCTCTTCCTCATGCTATAGCTGGTTTGTTTCCAAATACAATAAAAAAAAAAAAAAAAGAATCTGAAAGTAAACAATACAGGTCTTGGCACCTATAGGCAAAATATATTATTATACTTGTTTTCATATGACCTGGAAAAGAAACAAAATGAAAAGAAGAGGAATTTTATTATGAGCTGGACAGCCTCCATCCCTTCTAAACTAATACTTAGGACTTATTGCTTTTGAGTCTATTTTATATAAAATATTGGCCATAGGCATGTTTTCTCTTTTTTAACCACTCACCCTGCATATATTATAGAATGTTCAGCCGTGCACTAAGATTCTGTTGTATTTTTAAATTTTAGTGTTTCTCAAATGATTTGAAAATCTTCATTTGCAGTAATGCTTAAAGGAGCCACAGATACGATAATTAAACAAGAAATGGTCATTCTGTTTGTCTTATGAACTACTCCTGTGCGACCAGAGAGCTACCTGCTATCTTGGGGAAATATTCAAGAGAACTAGATGTAAACAGCGAGATACACGCAAAGCAGAAGTTGGGGGCAACATGGAAAAGGAAAGGCTCCAGGCAGCCTGTGCGTGTGGCCTGCTGGAGACGGAGATGAGTACGGCCATCTAGCACCACTGTGATCTGTTCTAATACAGACGTACCTTTTGAGTTTCCCGTTTGTCTCTCAGTGGGACCTGGCACACTGATAGTGGCTAGAGCAGAGATAAGAAGAGAAGAAACCCTGTTAGCTCCCTGCTGGGAAGCTTCAGTTCTCCAGAGAAGGATTACACAAGTCAGGTGAAGAGTGCCCGAGACACTGATTTCCCACTGCTAGCAAACCACCTTCACCTCTCTGGGTTTTGTGCTGATGGTATTGGGTTCATGTCAGAATTGCCTCAAAAGTAACTGTGATGGTCAATTCTCTGGGTCACCTTGACTGGCCATGGGGTGCCAAGATTAAACTTCCTTCTGAGTGTGCCTGTGAGGGTGTTTCCAGGTGAGACTGGCATTTGAACCAGTGAACTCAGTAAAGGATAAGCCCTCCTGAAGTGGTTGGGCATCATTCAATCCCTGCAGGGCCTGAGCAGAATCAAAGGCAGAGGAAGCAGCAGTTTGCCCCTTTTTGCTTCCTCCCTGACTTCTTGGGTCGGGACATCTCATTTCGTCTTCTCTGGCTCTAGGCGCCTTCCATAGGAAGCATCATGATCATGTCATTCAGTCGCTGATCGATGCCAGTAACTGCACAAGGTGCCTAATACACATTTCCTGGAGTCTCCCCAGCAACTTGGGAAGTCAGGTTTTATATTCACCACTTTACAGAAGTGGAAACCAAGGGCCATCTACCTGCAACGCCCTATCCTCCCTGCTCCATACTGTCAGCTTCCTGGATTCTCAGGCTTTCAGACTGGGACTGAATTATAGCCCCAGCTTTCCTGGTTCTTCAGCTTGCACATGGTAGGTCCTGGGACTACTCCAGAATCATGCAAACCAATTCCTCATAATAAACCTCCTTTTATATCCATATAGAATGGGTACATCACCTGCTGGTTCTGTTTCTCTGGAGGACCCTGACTAATACAGTAATGAACACAATTGTTTTCCTCATTGGTTTTCAAGTGATTGAGATCATCTTGCTCACTGATCAGATCATCTCAAATCTACTGGGAGCACTTGGCCAGCCTTCCATGGGTTTCTCACATTCTCTGAACTTCTGTTTCCTCAGAGGGAAAATAGAGACAATCTTCAGATCACTGAGTTGATGGGAGGAGTGAGCAAGATAATAAATATGTAGGTATCTGACACAGAGGCTGACACAGAAGGAGCCACTAGGATTTAACAGTATAATAATAGAGGGTGAATTTCTGCTCCAAACTGTCTTATTCTTTCTATTCCATGAAATGCCTGCCATTCACTCTCTAGGCATTTGCTGAGCATTTGGTCTCTGAATGGAGAACCCGACGAGGACATCAATTCTGCTTCTGTGACCAGCTGCTGGGGAAGGTTTCCAATCTGTTTTCTAGCAGCCACCAGGTCTAAAAAGGAATGCAAACTGTTCTGGGCAAGACTTGACTAACTGGAAGTGGTGGAGACCCCAACCTACAAAACATGTAAAGAGACGGAAAAAATAGAAGCCAATTCTCCTACAGAAAGAGAACTCCGGGGAAAATCACCAGGCAGCTTCCATAGGAATCATAGTGATCATCTGCCATGGAGTCACTGCTTGGTGCCAGGAGCTGCAGCAGGGACCTCATGTACATTTCCTGGAATCTCCCCAGCAACCCTGGAAGTCAGATTTTATAATCAGCACCTTACAGAAGTGGAGACGGAGGACCAGAGAGGACAAGACCCTGTCTATCTACAAAGCCCTATCCTCCCTACTCTACCCACTGCCCTCCCCTGAGAGCTGAATTGCTGTTATTAAATAAAAAAAGGCTTGTTTTTTCTGTGTCCGAGGTGTATTGCCAGGAACAATGGGTGGAAGTCACAGGACGACAGATCTCAGTTCCACATCAGGAAGAGCTCTATAACTCTGGGGTGTTCCCAGACAGAAGGCTCTGCCTCCCAAGATGAAATTTTCCCTTGCTGGAGATATTTCAGCTTTGTTTGGAAGACAAAGTTTGGAAAGGAGACTTGAGGACCGAAAGAACACTTGTACCAGATAGCTTTGAAGGTTCCCTCTACCCTGGCTAAAATGTGTTACCTGGGAAATAATAATTCCCCAAATTCAGGGGAGAGAGAGTTACTTTTGCTTCTTCCTCTTATTCCTCCAATGACTGAACAAAAAGCCCTAGGGAAGAGCTTCCCCCAAGTCCACCTCTAACACAGCCCATAAGTTGAAGGATGATTAGCTCCGGAGATTGAAATAAGCCTTGAAATTGATTCCAATGTCTTAGAATAGGTGTGATCTTAGCTTGGAAGTGTCCTAAGTCCTCAGTCTCAAGAGTAGTACCATTTGGCAGGCTCTGTAATCCCTACAATCACGCATTGAGGAGTAGTAATTCAATATCTCCCCAAAGCTTAGCAAAATAAAATGAAACATAAACTGTAAAATAACACAACTGTCTTGCATAGAAAGCTTTAAAAAGAAAGCCAGCAAAAGTGTTTTAAGCAACTCACAAAGTTCACATTGTATTGTGGAATTATTTTTAATGAAGCTGTTATTATGCTACAAGAATGCAATAAAACATCTGAAACCTGAAATTTCCTATTTTTATCACCTCCTGTAAAATTTTCAAAAGGGCCAAAATGATTTGTTTCAAAATGTGTATTGGAATAATTGGATTGAGAGTTTTCATGCCAACTTTCCATTTGGAATGAAATCTAGAGACTGTTACTTCATAAACCACTGAAAATATGAGCACAAAATGAAAAGGGCAAAATATTATAGAATATAAGTATAATCAAACATAACACACTCGGGAAGGAACCACTGATTTACCGTCTCCCAGTGTGTGGTTCAGCACAGGGACCTCTTTTATATAACAAAGTGTTCACAAATAATTGGCTTTACCTGAGTCTCCTAATTACTTCTGGAAAAAGAAATGCTATATGCATGAATTTCTGCACACAAACACATAATGTGAAGTGCTGATCCCACATTGGTTAATTTTGAAACAAAATATTATTCTGAATTGTTCACTAAGATGATATGCCTGCTCCCTTAATCTTCTCTTTGCAACACAAATCTCAGCTAATCCTTGTTACAAACTGGCAAAAATCTAATCCTTGGCTGCCAAGCAAATGCATTTTAGCAACAAATTGTGTATAAGAAGTTTACTGAAGATGTGATTTCTTGTAACTGTTCTTGCCAAATGACCAGATATTAATCATACTCTCAAATGTGTAAGTATACAAGAAGGTATTACTTATTTCATGATTTTAGATTTAATTTTCAACTCATATCATTCTTAAAGCCATTCTTAAAGATTGGTCACTTAGGGAATGGACAAACTGTCTCATCCTTTGCAAATCAAGTTTCCGTGTTCAGTGGAAACCTTTTCCAAAGCATTCATCTCTGTCAGCATACCCAGTGATGCTCTGTCATGAACAGCTCCCCGCATTAAGTGGAGCAATTCCGTCTACCATCTGGCTGTGTGAGCAAAAAGCTTTTTTTATATAAAAATATAAAACTGAGCTGCCTCCACTCTAGACTTACAATCTTTCCAAGGACATTGTCCATCTCCTCATTCATTCCAAATGGATGAAATTTTAGATGGACCAGTAATACGAGGTGAAAGGTTTGGAATCTTATTTAATATGTTTACTTGAATTGATTCTAAAGAACATAGGAGTTGGGATCACTTTTTTAAAAGTACCACTGTCCCTGGGAAGCTACTCAATATTTGCATTTACTATGTGACAACTGAGCACATTTTCGAAAACACGGTAGGAAACACTGTGTAACAGAAGCAACACGGATCTTATTTAGCTGTTGCAGATGTTGGTGGTTAAAACTAGCCGACTTTCACTGGTTGATCTGGAATTAGATCTCCTACCCTTTGGTAACAGTTGCAACCACACAGGTTTATACTAACACTCTGGATAAAATCACAGTTGGAAAAAAAGAAGCCTAAAAAGTCACTATAACAAGAATGAGTCTGAGCTCTCTTTAATTGTTCTTTTAACTCAACCTATTTCCTGCATTCGCAAAGTTGAGTTTGTGTTTCAGTCATGCAGTTGGTTTTGTTCCCCATTTTTCTTCAGCACTCACCAAGGACAAAATATGCTGTATGCTGGCAAGTGTGGTCAAGACCGTGTAACCTGAGTTCTTCCTGCCCTTGCGGCTGTGAAAAATTTAAACTGATTTTTTAACACTTAAACTGCATGAAGACACTTTCTTTTAAAAATAGTATTGTCTTTGTTTTAAGAAAATTAAATGGAAGTCCATTAGGGGAGCAAGGAGTGCTCTCATCTCAACCAGGTAAACCCACAGAAACTGGGGCCACTGGATGCCAACTAATCAGTGCAGAAATAAGCTTAGAATCTGAAGGATAAGACCTAATTCTGCATAAAATTAAGCTTCAGTACAAGAATATCCTGTTTCAGACCTAGCTGCACTGATCATCAATCAGTGTTGCCTACATGATCATGGTAAACCCAAAGTATGAGCAATGCAGCACGTTCAAGTTCTCTGGCTTAATATCCTTTGGTCAGAAAGCTGAGGCTTCTGACCTCCAGCTCCAGATCCTCCAGCTGGATGAGCAGCCCTGGATAATAAGCAAATGCACGCATGTTGGGGCTGGGTTGCTAGGGTGGAAGCCACACCCCTTGCTTACTTGTTAAGTGACTTTGAGCAAGTTGCCTAACTTCTCTTGTGTCTCAGTTTATCAGCACAGGGAATGGTACAATAGCACCTACCTCATAATGTCACAGGGAGGATTTAATGAGTTAACATTTTACATATTAAAAAAAAAAAAAAAAAGAGTGAAGGCCTTTCTTTCAGCCCCAGATCTGTACGACTGCCATTTGGGGGAGAAGAATTTTCCTAGGACTCACGAAATATAAATTTTTAAAAGCTGTGTCCAACAAGAGCTGGAGTTACAGTATCACACCCCATTTCCACCTCCTAAAGTGCTCCCTGTTCTCTGTCCCCACTTCTCATTCTGCTTTTTAACATCCCAGTATGGTGAAAATCCACCCAGCTCCTTACAGAACTACCTCTCACCCTCCTTTCAGCAGCTCAGAGTTCATCTTGCAGAGTTTTAACAGTGGAAAGGAGAAAGAGCTGACAATTCATTTATTCTGATGATACCTTCCTATCAATGTGAACATTTGATTTTAGCACAAGGCCACATGACACAGGGTAAAATTTTTAGCACCAGAAAGGTCTTCCCAGCCCTCTGAATATCTTAACGGCTCACTTCATCCCTCTTAAGACTGTTTCCAGTCTCAGAAATACAAGCTAAACCCTAATATTGCACTATTCTTTTTAGTACAGCATGTTGATTTTATGCAAAAGGGCAATCGATGTGACTAATATCAATCTTACAGTATCAATCTCATTTACATCACACCTCAGGTATAATAAGAAACTATTTTATTTTTCATTAATTATATTTTTATGTATAATAATACAAAAATACCTAAAAGGCTCGACTGTACACATTATGAAATTCTATTGATACACTGTAGTTGTAATTTATTGTGTGTGTAATAATCAAATAATAAAGAACAAATATCTCAAGATTTTTGGCTGGACTATCTGTTGTGGTTAAAATACAAGTTTAATAAATAGATGTCTTCCCTCATTTTAATACATTTTCAGCCCCTACGAGAGCGCGTGAAGCTGTAGCTCTTAGAACCAACAAGCAAATGGGTGATTTGCCTTACTTACCACTAGGGGGGGTAAAAGCTAAGTTAGTGACCCGGGCTGCAGGAGTCCAAGGAGAGAGAGAAACGGAGGAAAGGCAATGAAGATAACGCCAAATAAAGGGAAAAAGAGGAGGCGCAGAAATGCGGGGAAGGACGGGGGAGGTGCTTTGCTGGACTCGGGATGTTTAGGAGTCCATCATCAATTTCTTCAGATCAATCATTAGATGGCCCCATAAATAAGTAATGACAGCTTGGTGGGAACCTGGCAAGGGCAGGGGACCTTCTGCTTCCTCTGTCATCTCCTCACCTCTGCAGTGAGTGCAGTGAAAAGTCCCAGGTTCCTGATGAGAACTGGGATTTTTGAGGACTTACCGCCTTTGACCTGTAACCTACTGATAACGTGCTTGGTTTCATTTTGTTTTCTTGCTTAACAAAATCTCCCATAATCTCAGTGAGATAAAATGGGGGGCGGGGAGGATACTGGGCTAAGAAGAGAGAGTGTTGTGTGGGTGCAAATCAAGCCGCAGCGCCCAGCCTCAGTAGAAATCAGCATTGCACCTCCATGCTTAAACACAATAAGTATTCTTCCAAAAGTCATGTCACAGTCCACGTTTCCCAAAAACAGTGGCAAAAGTCCCTATTGAAATGGATTGCTCATTGTCTGGTTTGAGACACTGACAAGAACAAACCTGCCGAGGCCAGCTGGCCGTTCGTCACTTTGGTCAAAAGCAACATTGTTCCAGTGGGAAGGGATCCCGAGAGGAGGAAGGAAGGAGACCAGGAGGAAGGTCACTGGGGCAGAAGACCTGGCCTCCTGGAAGAGTCAGCCTCCCAAATTACCAAGTTCAAAGGGCCATCTGATCCACACCAGGGGCCCAGAACTTTTCTCCACGGGAGGCTTCTGTGCCAAGCGAGTCTGAACTCTCCCCTGAAGACAATGGGAAACCTCTGATAGTTTTTAATCAGGCAACTGATATTATTATAAAACAGCCATGTCTTCACACTATCATATCATTCTAATTCCTAGCATAGCATCTATCCATTCATTCACTTGCTTGAATTGCCTGTCTTCCCACTAAAATGTAAGTTCTATGAGAGCAGGAACTTTGACTGTATTGTTCATCGCAGATGCCTAGAAAATAACCCAGGTAGGACACTGTACACATTCCATAAATATTTTTCCTTGAATAAATATTCGTATTTTAGAAAGCTTCCTCTTGTAGCTTTGTAAAAGCTGTGGATAATGGACTGAGGTAGGGTGATGGGGTGGAAAGAGAGAGCAGAACTGGACACCAAGGCAAAAAGTAGGGAACATGCACTAATTTAACTCATGTCCACTTCCACACAGGTTGTGATATTGGGGCTGGGAACTGAAGGACAGAAGCCTGGGGCCACAACGTACAAGCCATGAGGACTTACAAGGCATGCACAGGTATTATACAGATATAAGACTTGGGGGGCGAATCGGGAAGTTGGGGAGGTGATGCAAACAGGTGGGAAGTTCAAAGAGGCCCGGTACCAACAGAAGGATAAACCAGCGGGCAGGAATCATGGAGATCGGAGGACAGGGTGCAGCATCTGTAGTAGGAAGTAGATGCAACACTCCCTGCAGCCCCATCCCCCCAAAGAAAGGCACGCCAAAGAGGAAAAAGCCTGAGAACACAAACCTTGGGAGAATAAATGTATAAAAGGGGGCAGACATATTAAGAGGGGTGAAAAAGGGGTGGTTGTGGCTGCTGTGATGTCCAGACAGACCCTGTCATCCTCTCCACAGCTGAGAGTGTTGGTGGGTTGGGGGTCAGTTGTCAGGGCTCTCCACTGAGTCCCTCCCTGGAAACTGCTCCCAGCTGAAGACAGCCACCCTGCCCAAGTTCATAGCATCGTCCCAGGGGCAGCTGCATCCAATGACTCATGCACAAAGGTGGGATGCAGGGGCCCGGCCACTTGCCTCATGGTGGTACAGCTCTGGGAGGCCCTCCCAGGTCAGACTCCATGCAAGATTGACCGAGTCCTCTGCTGCAACTGCAACAAAGTTCAACATCTCCTTCGGCCCAGTGTGACCGCCTTTACTCCTTTATAGGTATAAGCACTAAGATCACTCCCCAAAAGACTTTTCATGGAAATTTTTACCTCCAAGTCTGTTTCCCAGAGAACTCGACTCAATATAGTTGGTGCCAGGAGTGATCCAAGAAGATGGATTCTAAAGTGGAACTGCAGAGCTGGTTCATCCTCCTGCTGGCTGGCAGTGAAGCCGCAGCCCTGCTTGCTGGAGAAGTGCAAGTGTCAGAACTTTCACTAGTGATGACCTGGGATGTGACAGAATACCTTGGTAGATGGCAATCTCCCAGGCTTTTGAGAGTTAGAAAAAGTACCGATCCTGAGAACAATGGACTCTAATGGCTCTGGCCGAGTTACTGGAAGCCTTAGAGAAAGATAATGTGAGGCTCAGGGCTGTGAATCATCATTGAAAGGAAAGTGAAAGGGAGAAAGCCTCACTGGAGGCATTGGAAGAGACTCTCATCTCCCGTAGCAGGAGGACTGAAAAAGCTATGGATAAAGCCCAGGAATTAACTATAAGAATAGCAGCACTTCAAAAAAATTTGAATTCTTAGCTCTGGTTAGTCTGCTATGACAATGTCAGGGGCCTATTAGGGATCAGTGGGACATCAGAATTAATGCTCTCAAAACCTCAACACTTGAGGCCAGGCACAGTGGCTCACTCCGTTAATCCCAGCACTTTGGAAGGCCCAGGCGGGCAGATCACCTGTGGTCAGGAGATAGACACCAGCCTGGCCAACATGGTGCAACCTGGCCTCTACTAAAAATACAAAAAATTAGCTAAGCGTGGCAGCATGCGGCTGTAGTTCCAGCTACTCGGGAGGCTGAGGCACAAGAATCACTTGAACCTGGGAGGCGGAGGTTGCAGTGAGCCGAGATCGTACCACTGCACTCCTGCCTAGGTGACAGAGTAAGACTCTATCTCAAAACAAAACAAAACCTCACACTCCATTCGGAGCCCTCTGGGCCTACAGAGATGGCCCTGACCTCCCTGTGAGAGGCTGTGCTCTGCCCTTGCTTGAACATGATCTAGAAGTCTCTGCGTTGCAAGACAACACACGACTCCTAAGGATCCATCCCCACCTCCTGCCTTGACCAGACCCATCACTACAGTCAAGTGAGAAAGCACGGGGAGGGGAAATGCAGAGCCTGCTGAGCAAAGGAATGAACCATGTGCCTAAGGGCAGCAGGCCAATGTGCAATGGCCAAAGCCAGAGACTGTTTATGGGACTGAATGAGGGAGATGAATCAAAGCAGGGGAAGCATGAAGTTAGAAAAGGGTGAGTTTATTTATATGGGCGCAGTTTACTGTGATAGATGATTTGCCACCCTGACAAGGACTCTTGGAGATGTTTTCATCACACTGCTAGGATGACTCCTGGAACTTTGGAGAAAATTACAGCCCACATTAAGTAAAGTTGAAATGGTGCAAGTGTGTGATAGATGATGGAAGAAGAAATAAAACAGATCTTAATCTTTGAGTCAGTTTATCTGACCCAGAATCCACTAACTCAAAGGGAGGTCAGGTTCTCAGGGGCACCCATGGCAAGGGAACACAGTTACGGTTTCAATGGTTCTTTGCCAAATGTGCCTGTGGTCACTTATTTAAACAACTATACAGTAGAAAAGCAGAATATGCAAACATTTTGAGAAATGCTAGACACAGGGCCTGAGCTGACATTCACACCCAGAGAACTCAGGACTCCTTAGGGCCCTCTATTGGAATAGGATGCTTGTGGGCCAGGAAATAAATGGAGTTTCCGCCCTGATCTGGGTTCCAATGGTCCACTGGATTCATGGACCCACGCCATGGCCATTTTCCTGCTTCCCAAATGTGCAATTGGAGTGGATATACTTGGAAGTTGGCAAAACACCTATATAGGTTCCTTGGCCTTTGGGATAAGAGCTATCCTATTGGGGGAGGCTAAGTGAAAAGCTCTGCTACCGCTCCCCTGGCCAACATAGTCAATAAACAGTATCACACACCTGGGGAAAAGGCTTGGTGCTATTCTTCAACTCCTAAACTATTTGGGGCTGGTGGGCCCCATCATGTCCCATTCAATATACCACCCAGACACTGGAGAGTGACAGCAGACGACACCAAACTCAGTCAAGTAGTAAGTCCCATTGCTAATGTTGTACCAGATGTGATTTTTTTATTTTTTTGATGGAGTTTTGCTCTTGTTGCCCAGGCTGGAGTGCAGTGGGGTGATCTCAGCTCACTGCAACCTCCACCTCCCTGGTTCAAGTGATTCTCCTCACTCAGCCTCCCAAGTAACTGCGATTATAGGCATGCACCACCACGCCTGGCTAGTTTTTTTGTATTTAGTAGAAATGGGGTTTCACCATGTTGGTCAGTCGTGACATCTTTAACCAGAGCAGAATAAGGATGGTCAGAAACAGTTCACATTTACTTGGAACATACAGAAATATGTCCTGCCTACAATCATAATATGATACAGAGAGGCCTGCACCATCCCAACACTCCACAGAGCATCACAGTATATATATATAGTCCACAACATCATTATATCATGTTCATTAGACTGGATGAGCAAGAAGTGGCAAGTATGCTGGAGGCCTCACAAGGGCGCATGCACTTCAGAGCGTTCGTAATAAAATCGATGAACACAAGATCTGCCATATTAGTGAAGTTTTTGGGGGGAAATTAGTGGCCTAGAGAAGCTGGGGCATTTTTCTTAAAGGACAAATGATTGCTTCCTGAGTCACACAATGTGGTTCAGGAAGCAATAAGGAAACACGATGACAGCCTCTTCAGTTTCTGAGGACACCACAGTTCAAATTTGGAAAATACTGCTCCAATCCACTTACTGGATGACACAAAAGCCTGTCAGCTTGGAGCATAGCTCGGATCGGGAAATGGCTCTGGACCAGGTCTGGGATGTAACACCTAACAGGGTCTGTGGTTTTCATCATATGACCTGGCAGGTCCTATGTATTTGAAGTCTCTGTAATGGAAAAAGATGCTCTTAGGAATTCATGACAAGCCTCAGTAGACTCCAATGTATACCCTTAGGGTTCTGAAAGAAGACTATGTCAGCTGCAGTGAGAATTATAATCCATTTAGAAACTAGCTTTTGGTGCACTAGTAGGATTGCTAGGGGTAGAGCACCCGACTGTGGTACCTCATGTACCATGCAATTGGAATTCCCCTTTGTGAACTGAATTCAAATTCAACAAGTCATAAGGCCAAGTAGCCCCAACATAATCCATTGTAAGATGGCAGTAGTACATTTAGGGTAGTCATGAACCAAAATAATAATAATAATAATAATAATAATAATAATAAGTTTTGTAGCTTATTTGTGTTTAAAGGGCATTTGATTAAAGGACACAAATAACCTACAAAACCAGATGATCCTGGCCTGCATGTTATCACCATTGCTGCACTTGTGTCTCTCCCTCAAATCTTTATAATGGCTGCATGGAGAGAGGTCCCTGATAATCATCTGACAGAGGAAGAGAAAAGCCAAATTTCGTTCATGAATGTGTGGTTTGGTCTGGGAGTGCAAGCTAAACACAGGTCCTCTCAGGTGTGACATTAAATAGAGCATTAAGAGGGAATGCTCCCAATGGGCACAGTGGTGTACCTCTTCTTCCGTTTTGGTTTCTTGGTGAGAGAGGTGGTCATGGTAAGAATATGTGTAGATAAATGGGCAGTGGTGAATGACTTGACAGGTGTGTCAAGGACCTGAAAGGAGAAAGGTTGAAAACTTGGAGACGCATATGTCTGGAGAAAACATGTGGCTGGATATAAGGGAGTGAGTTCAAAGTGTGAAGATCTCCATGTTACATTTGGATACCCACTCGAGACCCTCCACTGCAGAACAGGCACTTAACAACCTGGTCAGTGGAATGGCTCAGCCAGTTGACATCCGTCATCCTCTGTCTTTGGCTGCTCCAGTTCAGCTGTAATTTAATATGACCAGGGCAGCCATGGTGCAAAGATAGAGACTATACATGGGTTCAAAGCATGTGTTTCCACTTTCCAAAGCTGATATAGCTCCTGCTGCTGAATGTCCAACTCATCAGCACCAGAGACAACCCTCAGCTCCAGTATTGCACCATCCTCCAGGAGACCAATTTGTCTTTTGGTGGCAAATTGACTACACTGCGCCCCCGCCACACACACACCCCATATGAAACAGTGACACATCATAGCTTGAACTGACATATTCTTGGTATAAGTTTGCCTTTTTTCCTTAGCCAGTACCAATATCCAAGGGCTAATATAGTGGTTGATCCACTGACATTGAATTCTCATAAAACATTGTATCACACCAAGAAAACTATGTCACATGAAAGGAAGTGTGGCAATGGGCATATGGCCATGGGATCTACTGGCTCCATCACACAACCAGAAGCTGAACGTCTGTTGGAAAGACCTTTTGGAAATGCTGCTGAGATTCCAGCACGGAGAATATACTCTCTGAGCAAGGGGTGCCATTCTCCAGAATGCAGCATATGGTAGGAGTCAATAGATACCGAGGACTACGAACCAAGAAGTAGAACTAGTGGCCCCTCTTACGATTATTGTAAATTGAGCCCATTGGAGAATTCATGCTTTCCATCCCCATCACACTGGGCTCTGCAGACACAGAAGGCCTAGTTCTCTGAAGAGGTATACTTGTAGCAGAGGTCACAGTAAGAGACACACTAAATTTTAAGCAATGGCATCTGCCTGAACACTTCAATCTCCTCATGCCATAAGTGTCTATCAGTCAACAAAAGGAGTGGTCATCCTGGCAGGAGAGTTGAGCCTAATCATCAAGAGGACAGATACCTGCTTTTACACAAACGGAGGCCAAGAAGAAGGTGTTTGGTACGCAGGTAATCCACCAGGTTGCCTCTTGTTTTTACGATCAATATTAAAAGTAAATGGATAAATGCAACCTCCAAAACCTAAGAAGAGCATTGTGATCAGGATCTTACCCCTCTCAGAAATTAGGGTCACTTCAGCAGCTACCTATATCAGCAAAAGTGGTAACTGGTGGTGAAGGGACTCTAGAATTGGCAGTACAGGAGGACGATGATGACTGTCAGTTGCAGCCTTGAGATCAGCTGCAGAGTTTGTGGTTCATCCTAATAACCTTCCTCTCATAACATACTAGGAAAAGAGACTGCTATGGCTTGAGTGCCCCAGCCACACTTCATGGTGGAACCCTAATTCCCAGTATGGTGGTGTTGGGAGGTACTGCCTTTAAAAGGTGATTAGGTCATTAAGATGGATTAATCTCTTTATCTGAAACTGGGTTAATTCTCCTAGAAATAAATTAGTTCCCATGAGAACATGCTGTTACAAAGTGAAGTCATCTCTCATGTTTGGTCCCCTTTGCACACACCTGCTTCCTCTTCTACTTCATCACCATGTGGTGATGCAGCAGGAGGCACTCAGCAGAAGACAAGCAGATGCTGGTGCCAGGCTCTGGGACTTTCCAGCCACCACAATTGTGAGCCAAATAAACCTCTTTTCTCTATAAATTATCGAGCCTCGGGTATTCTTTTAAAGTAACACTAAACAGACCAAGCAAAAACTTATGGAAGCTGTACTCAAAACTTATTATATGAAAGTAATGGATATGACAGCATAAGGGGAAGATTGTAGTGGATGCTGTGGCGAGCTACTCAGATTCACTCTACAACAGTTGAAGAGAGCTCCACCCAAGTTTTGATCCCCTCCCAGAAAGCAGCTCTGAGCTCTGACTCAATGACTGACCAATGATAATAAAGACCCATCCCCCCATCTCAGGGTAGGACAACTCCAAAGGACCATCCCTACTCCAGAGCTCCCCAGAAGCTCAGAGACTAAGGAAGAGTGGCTAGAAGGAAAAGAGATAACGAATAAGGAGGCATGTCCCAGAAACTAGAGATGAGTTGCTAAAAGAAGAACAAATGGGCCTAATAGACATTTACAGAACATTTCATCCAACGGAATACACATTCTTTTCTTCAGCATATGGATCATTCTCAAGAATAGACCATATGTTAGATCACAAAACAAGTCTTAAAACATTCAAACAATTGAAATAATATCATTCATCTTCTCTGACCACAATGGAATAAAACTAAAAATCAACAACAAAAGGAATTTTGGAAACTATGCAAACACATGGAAATTAAACAATATGCTCCTGAATGACCAGTAGGTCAATGAAAAAACTAAGAAGGAAATTGAACAATTTCTTGAAACAAAAGAAAATGAATACACAACATGCCAAAACCTATGGGATACAGTGAAAGCAGTACTAGAGGGAAAATGTATAGCTATAAGCACCTACATCAAAAAAGAAAAAAAATTCAAGTAAATAACTTAATGATGCATTTTAAAGAGCTAGAAAAACAAGAGCAAGCCACACCCAAAATTAATAGAAGAAAAGAAATAATACAAACCAGAGCCGAAATAAATGAGTTTGAAATGAAGAAAACAATACAAACGATCAACAAAACAAAATATCGGTGTTCTGAAAAGATAAACAAAATTGACAAACTTTTAGCCAGACTAATGCAGAAAAGAAGGGAGGAGACCTACCTAAATAAAATCAGAGATGAAAAAGGAGACATTACAACTGATACTGCAGAAATTCGAAGGACCATTAGTGGCTACTATGAGCAACTATGTGCCAATAAATTGGAAAAATCTAGAGGAAACGGATACATCCCAGACACATACAACCTACCAAGACTGAACCAGAAAGAAATTCTAAACATAAACAAACTGATAACAAATAACAAGACTGAAGCTGTGATAAAAGTCTCACAGTAACGAAAAGCCCAGAACCTAATGGATTCATTGCTGAATTCTACCAAATGTTTAAAAAAGAACTAATACTAATTATATTCAAACTATTCTGAAAAATAGAGGACAGGATACTTCCAAACTTATTCTACAAGGTCAGTATGATCCTGATACCAAACTGAAAGACACATCAAAAAATGAAAACTGCAGACAATATTTCTGATGAATATTGATATAAAAATCCTCAACAAAATACTAGCAAACTGAATTCAACAATATATGTAAAACATACTTTGTCATGACAAAGTGGGATTTATTCCAGGGATGATTCAACATATGCAAATTATCAATGTGATACATCATATGAACAGAATAAACGACAAAAACTATATGATTATTTCAACTGATGCTGAAAAAGCATTTGATAAAATTCAAAATCCTTCATAATAAAAACCCTCAAAAAACTGGGCATAGAAGAACATAGCTCAACATAATAAAAGCCGTCTGTGACAGACCCACAGCTAGTATCATACTGAATGGGGAATAACTGAAAGCCTTTCCTCTAAGATCTGGAACATGACAAGGATGCTCACTTTCACCACTGTTATTCAATATACTACTAGAAGTTCTAACTGGAGCAATCAGAAAACAGAAGGAAACAAAGGGCATCAATACTGGAAAGCAAAAAGTCAGATTATCCTTGTTTGCAGGTAATATGATCTGTTATTTGGAGAAACCTAAAGACTTCACCAGAAAAATATTAGAAATGATAAACAAATTCAGTAAAGTTGCAGGATACAAGATCAACATACAAGAATCAGCAGCATTTCTATATGCCAATAGTGAACAATCTGAAAAAAGAAACAAGAAAAGTAATCCACTTACAATAACCACAAATAAAATTAAATACCTAGAAATTAACCAAAGAAGCGAAAGATCTCAACAATGAAAACAATAAAACCACTGATTAACAAAATTGAACAGGACATAAAAAAAGCAAAGATATTCCATGTTCATGGATTGGAAGAATCAATATTGTTAAAATGTCCATACTTCACAAAGTAATCTACAGATTCAATGCAATCCCTACCAAAATACCAATGACATTCTTCACAGAAATAGAAAAAACAATATAAAGTATATATAAAACCACAAAAGACCCAAAATAGATAAAGCTATCCTAAGCAAAACCAACAAAACTGGAAGAATCATATTATCTGGCTTCAAATTATACTACAGAGCTATAGTAACCAAAATAGCATAGTACTGGCATAAAAACAGACACACAGACCAATGAAAAAGAATAGAGAACCAAGAAACAAATCCACACACCTATGGTGAACTCATTTTTGACAAAGGTGCCAAGAATATACATCGGAGAAAGGACAGTTTCTTCAATAAATGATACTGGGAAAACTGGATACCATATGCATAAGAATAAAACTTGCACCCTATCTCCTGTTGATTTTTAGTTTAGAAAAAACAAATCAAAATGGACTAAAGACTGAAATCTACACCCTCAAACTATGAAACTACTATAAGAAAACGTTGGGGAGACTCTCCAGGATATTGGTCTGAGTAAAAATTTCTTAAGTAATACCCTATGAACAGAGGCAATGAAAGCAAAAATGGACAAATGGGATTACATCAAGTTAAAAAGCTTTGCACAGTGAGTAAACAATCAAAAAAGTGAAGAGACAACCCACAGAATGTGAGAAAATATTTGCAAACTACCCATTTGACAAAGGATTAGTAACCAGAATATAAGGAGCTCAAATGACTGTAAAGGAAAAAAAAAATCTAGCAATCCAATTAAAAAATGGGCAAAAGATTTGAATAGACATTTCTTAAAAGAAGATATAAAAATGGCAAACAGACATATGAAAATGTGCTTAATATCACTGACCATCAGAGAAATGCAAGTCAAAACTACAATGAGATATAATTTCACCCCAGTTAAAATGGCTTTTATCCAAAAGATAGGCAATAACCAATGCTGGAGAGGATGTAGAGAAAAGGGGACCCTCGTGAGCACTTGGTGAGAATGTAAATTAGTACAACCACTACAGAGAACAGTTTGGAGTTTTCTCAAAAATCTAAAAATAGAACTACCATATGATCCAGCATTCCCACTGCTAAGTATATACCCAAAAGAATGAAAATCAGTATATTGAAGCGGTATCTGCACTCCCATGTTTATTGCAGCACTATTCACAATAGCCAAGATTTGGAAGCAACCGAAGTGTTCACTAACAGAAGAATGGATAAAGAAAACGTGGTACTTATGCAGAATAGAGTACTATTCAACCATCAAAAAAAATGAGATCCTGTCATTTGCAACAACATGGATGGAACTGGAGGTCATTATGTTAAGCGACATAAGCCAGGCACAGAAAGACAAACATCAAATGTTCTCACTTATTTGTGGGATGTGAAAATCAAAACAATTGAACTTACAGACTTACAGAGTAGAAAGATGGTTACCTGAGGCTAGGAAGTAGAGTGGAGGATGGGGAGGAGGTGGAGATGGTTAACAGGTACCAAAAAAGTAGAAAGAATGAATAATACCTAGTATTCGATAGCACAACAGGGCAACTATAGTCAACATAATTTAACTGCACATTTAAAAATAGCTACAATGGTATAATTGGATTGTTTGTAACACAAAGGATAAATGCTTGAGGATATGGATACCCCGCTTTTCGTGATGTGATTATTTCACATTGCATGTCTGTATCAAAACATCTCATGTACCCCATAAATATATATACCTATTATGTACCCATAAAATTTTTTTACAAGAAGTGTGTAGAAGCTTCTTGAGATTTGCTGTAATATAATCTAGTTAGAGAGGCAAAGAGGGAGAGTTGTGGTGGATGTTAAGTGAAAATGAATTGACCATGATAATTGCAAAATTAAGTAATGAGTACAAGAAAGTTCATTTTCTCTACCTTGTAAATATTGGAAATTTTTCATAATAAAAAGTTAAAAAGCAGAAAGGGAGTGGATATTGATAAATACTGTTTAGATGGCAAATAAAAAATCAGGAAGCCAAGGCTTACCTTTCCCTCATCTCAGTGGCACCATCTTCAGCACCAGGAGTACAGCAATGAACAAAACAGGTAGCAAATCTTGGCCTGATGAAGATTACATTCAAGCGAAGAGAGACAGACAATAAACAAAAATTAGAACTGGGAAGGTATTTTGCGCACCTGTGTGTAAACTTGCTTTTTCTTTCCTCCCCTCAGGGTACAAGATGTAACCTTTGAAGCATATAACTGGTTCAGTGGTCGAGAAAGTGCAGAAAATATTATACGAAAATGCTAGGGTCACAGATTCCATATACAAGCTCTTCCTACACCATGCTGTTAGGTACCCCCAATCTGACTATAAAGCAGGAATATAGTTTCCTCCTTTTCAAATCTTGCATGACTTCATGCATGGGAAGTATCACACATAGAGAACCCAAACCCAACTATGCATCCCTCTGGATTGGTTTTTACTGGAGGCACTGCAACAGGCCAGTTGGTTAAAGCAGCTTCATACCTACAGCCTCTGTCATTCAAGGTGGCTGGGAGGACTCGAGTCTCTTTCCCAAGATATTAATCAAAAGCTCCATTATGTGTCATTGGCTCTGATTGGGTCATGTCTAGCTATTGTCACCAGATGAATACAGTGCACTGATTGATTTAGGACTAGATCTTATGCTCCTTCCCTGAACTGAGGGCGGATTCTCGCTCACAGACATGAACTAATCATGTATGAATGGCAGGACTTGTTTTGACAGTAGAGTTGACAGCAGTTGATGATGAATTTTAAAGAAATAATAGAGGAATGATTTTCAATAGGGGTGTCACCACTCAGAAGGGAGTTTTGAAAATTTATGGGATTATTTCTGATTGTCAAATCATTAAAGGGGAATGACTGGAATTGAGTAGTCAAGAGCCAGAGATGCCAGATATCACAGCAATGTGCAAAGGTAAAATAGCCCTTTGTCCTGCACAACTTTTGTAAATCTCATCCAAAATTAGGACTGAATGTATGGATGATCTACAATCAGGTAGAGTTGCAAAGAAATGTGTTTTCTATGATACTCCACACCACTCTGACCTACATCATAATAAAAAAATTCTTTTTATCTATATTTACAAATCATTAATAAGGTTGCACTCATTTATAAGATTACCATACTTCCTAAATTTTGTCACTTTAATGGCCTGAGTCTGTAACCTATTGTCTTAGTCTCCTCAAATTGCCATTAAAAAAATCACAGACTGGGTGACTTAAATAAAAGAAATGTATTTCCCACAGTTGTTGAGGCTGGAAGTCCAAGAGCAAGGTGCCAGAATATTAGGTTTTATTCTAAGACCTCTTTTCTTGGCTTATAGGTGCAGCCATTTCACCGCGTGCTCATATGACCTCTTGCGTGTGTGCGCCTGGGTTGGGAGACGAGGGAGAGCTCTCTAGTCTCTCTAAGCCTAATGGATGTTGACCATTTTTAACCCCAATTCCCTCCTTATGGTCCCCACCTCCAAATACAGTGGCATCGACTGTTAGGGCTTCAGCATAGGAATTTAGGTCGGAACAAAACATTCAGTCTGTAACATTTGTCTTGTGACAAATGCTATTTTGTGTATTTTGACCTGCTATTCATGTGTATTAGTCCGTTTTCATGCAGCTGATAAAGACACCCCAAGACTGGGTAATTTATAAAGAAAAAGAGGTTTAATGGACTCACAGTTTCACGTGGCTGGGGAGGCCTCACAATCATGGCGGAAGGTGAAAGGCACCCCTTACATGGTGGTGTCAAGACAGAATAAGAGCGAAGAGAAAGGGGAAACATAAAATCATCAGATATCGTGAGACTTCTTCAGTACCATGAGAACAGTATGGGGAAAACTGCCCCCATGATTCAATTGTCTCCCAAATATGGGAGCTATAATTCAAGATGAGATTTGGGCAGAGACACAGACAAACCATATCACCATGTATTCAGTTAAGGTTATTTCCCTCATCCTCTTATTTTATACCCTTGTGGAGAAAAAATCCACAGGCTGAGAAGAATTTCCTCGGGGTCACTGGGGAAAGAAGGGCCTCAGGCATTCAAGTAGGGCAGATGGAACATCCTGAGGCTGAGCAGAGAAGGAAACAGTGAAGTTATCATCAAAAGTTACACACATTTGAGGGGGAAAAGGCTGTTTAAAAGGGCATTGAGGATATGCATTTTTTAAATATCATAGCATTTGTCAAGGAAGACATGTAGGTTCTATAAACAAATCACAGTGTTCATCCAGGGAACTAAAGCATCAAGGATCTTATTGTTAGTTAAGATTTTTAACTTAAAATATATGCCGTGAAGATTGCTTGGCTGTAGAGGGGCTGATTAAAAAAAAAATATATATATATATATATACACACACACATATATTGGAATAACTCTGGTTATCCTAAAACTAGTTTTAACCTAACCTTGGCTTTTAATCCAGGGTCTACTTGGCTCTCTGCTCTTTCTCTGCCCTGAACTTTCTGTTGAGAATGATTTCTGATCTTACTCCTGTCATATCCAAATAATTCCCTAAGAGTAGACGCAAGCATCTCACTACTTCATTGTGGATTATATTAGTTACATATTGCTGAGTAACAAATTATCTTAAAATTTGGTGGTTTAAAACAACAACATTTATTATCTCAGTTTCTGTAGGTCAGAAATTCAGGTACAACTCAGCTGGTTTCTCTGGCTCAGGGGCTCTGATAACAGCTGCAATCAACTGGGGATGGATCCGTGTCTAAGCTCACACATGTGGTTGTTGGCAGGATTCCGTTTCTTGCAGACTTTGGGACTGAAGGCCTCATATCCTCCCTGGCAATGTGCCCGAGGTTGCACAGGGTTTGTTTCAACATAGGCCTCTCTATCTGGCAGCTTCCCTTATCAGAACAAGCAAGAAGAGCCAGAAAGAAAACGGGCTGTGTTGGGGGAGTAGAGAGAGAGAGAAGGATGGAAGTCACAGCTTTTGTAATGCAATCACGGAAGGGACATGCCATCACTTTTGCTGTACCCTCTTCATCAGAAGAGAGTTAGGTCTAACCCACACTCAAAGGCAGGGAATGGCACAAAGGGATAACTGGGAGCCATTTCAGAAACTACTAACCTCATGTTCCAAGTATTTACATATTAAAACATATTGTCCTGTTATATATTGCATACCTTTTATTTCTCCATTTTATTATGGCTAAGGCATTTTATTTATATTTTTACCGGGTGTGTAAGTTACAATGTCAATGAATTTCATTTTGGAGGGAAAAAAAGGAGCAAACATATTTGTGTTAAAAAGGGGGATGTTGAATCTGACAAAGTTGTAGAGTACTATCCTAGATGATGGATAGTCCTAATAGGATAATGTATTCGAGAAAGAGAGAGAGAGATTGACAAAATGAGATAGAGATAGGAAAGAGAAGTCCTTGAGAGCCAGAGGAGGTGGGAACCTGAACACATTAGAGGAGTTAGATTTTGACAAAAAACAGAAAAATATGTATTAAAGAAACTCAGAGGGAGTAGGATAATTATTTTCAAATATTTGAAAGACCATCTACATTGGACAGATTCTCCAGAGGGACATAACTAATATGATAGATGAATATATAAAGGGGAGTGCGTTAAGGAGTATTGACTCACACAAACACAAGGTGAAGTCCCACAATAGGCTGTCTGCAAGCTGAGGAGCAAGGAAGCCAGTTCAAGTCCCCAAATCCCAAAAGTAGGGAAGCCGACAATGCAGCCTTCAGTCTGTGACTGAAGGCCCGAGAGCCCCTGGAAAACCACTGGTGTAGGTCCAGGAGTCCAAAAGCTGAAGAACTTGGATTCTGATGTTTGAGAACAGGAAGCATCTAGCACAAGAGAAAGATGGAGGCCAGAAGACTCAGCAAGTCATCTTGTCCCACCTTCTGCCTGCTTTATTCTAGCTGTGCTGGCAGTTGATTAAATGGTGCCCACCCACATTGAGGGTGGGTCTCCCTCTCCCAGTCCACTGACTCAAATGTTAATCTCCTTTGGCAACACCCTCACAGACACACCAAGGAACAATACTTTGCATCCTTCAATCCAATCAAGTTGACACTCAATATTAACTATCACATCATCCTGTGAAAGAAAATTATATTTGCTCAATGTTGCCCCAGTTGATAGAATGTAGACTAATGAATGGAAATTAGAAGGCATAGTGATACATGAACAGGAAAGAAAACATGTTTACCCATCAGAAATGTTTACTGTCCAAGATAAACAAGAATTCCCAGGAAATGGGTTTAACAAACCTAATTGCATGCCTGCATGTGTTCTCACTTATGCTACCTCATCACATGATGGGAGCATTAGAACAAGAACTGACTGGAATAAATCCCATCACAATTCCTTCCACCATGAGGTTCTCTGACTTCATGAACTGACTTTTACTAAGAGACTGTTTTGTGAAGACATCTGAGCTAGATCATTTATCCATTCTCGACAAGCTTTGTTTGTTTGTTTGTTTTAGAAGAGAAGCTTTGCCTTTTTCATGTATGTACTGCTTATATGGAAGCAGAAGTCAGCATCTTCTCCAAGCTTCAGATTCTACAGGGCAAAAGACACTAAAAGCAACAACACAAGGCAAATGGCCGAAGTCCAAGAGAGGGCTAAATGCAATGATTTCTTCATTCAAAAGCATTTCTTGAATACCTTCCATGCGCCAGTTCTGTGTTAATTATTGGAGACTGTGTAAGGGATTGATTACAATTCTAAGCAAGATATCCTCATCTGAGTGAAATTATGTTCCTAACTAGGTCAGGGACACAGAAAGACCTAAGTAGAACTTCTTAACTACCTCCAAAAATCCCAGATGTGATAGACTGGGATATTGATAAAGATTCATTACTAAGTTAAGATGGTTTAAATTTGGACACAGATATGAGAAGTTTTTCTCCAAATATCCAGTGATGAGGCATAGAGCAATTGTCTTGAGTTGGCTGCCTAGAAGTAGAGCCTGAGAGAGGATGTTTGTAAGTGATTTATTGAGAGTCATCAGGGACGTGCAAGGCAGCAGGATAGGGCAGGAGGCAAAGCTCAGTAAGAATATGCATTATTTCAACTGGAGAGGAGCTTCAGTCTGAACCTGCAAGGAGGCTCACTGCACCTTGATGCAAGGGGGCAATGTTTACATGCTTGTGTCATTAAGTCATCGACTTTTGCCCACATGGATTTAGCAACTTGTCACTTATGACCTTCATCAAATCAGGTTCAGTGATGAGGTGGAAATGTACCTATTGAGTGTATCCAAGAGAGAGTGGGAAGGGAGAAATTGTAGACAGCGAGTGTAGACAAGTCTTTTGAGCAGTGTATTAGTCCATTCTCACACTGCTATAATGATACTACCCGAGACTCGGTAATTTATAAAGTAAAGAGTTCCAATTGGCTCATAACTCCACAAAGCTGAGGAGGCCTCAAGAAACTTACAGTGATGGCAGAAGGCCAATGGGAAGCAAGAACCTTCTTTACATGGCAGCAGGAGACAGAAGTGCAACGGGGAAATGTCAGATGCTTATAAAACCATCAGATCTCATGAGAACTCACTCATTATCACAATAACAGCATGGGAGAACTGCCCCCATGAGCCAATCACCTCCCCCACTTGACATGCTGAGGGGATTACAGTTCAAGATGAGATTTGGGTAGGGACACAGAGCCTAACCATATGAAGCAGTGATGCTGCAAATGGGAGCAGGGAAAGAGGGAAATGCAACTGGATACGTACATGGGGTCAAGTGAGTCTTTGTAAAAAGGAAATAATTAGGTCATGTTCCTGTGTTGATATGGATCAACTAATAGAGAAGAAAAGTGGTGAGACTGAGCGAGACAGAGGATTGAGGCGGTAGAAGGAGTAGAAGCCAGTTCACACACGGGGAGCTTGGCCTTAGTGAGGACTGCTTACTTTTAGCAATATGAGGAAAGATGGAGCCCAAGGAAATACTACACATAAATGGGGGCAGGTACCGTGGTAGGAGCATGCATGTGCTGAGTCTCTTCTGACTGCTTTTAGCTTTTCTCTGAAATTAAAAGCACATCCCTCGTGGAGAGTGAGATGCTGGGACATTAAGAAAGCGAGAAAAGATGTGGGAGGTTTGAGGAGAGAAAAGAGAGTGAGAAAATAAATGGAACAGGGAAAGTGATGGTTATTAAATAAATAATTTTACTAATTCCAATAGTTTTTCAGTTGATGATTTGAGATTCCCTAGGTATACAGTCTGAAAACAATCATATCTCTTATTCTTTGTATATCACAGCATGTCTTTTATTTCTATTTCATTCTGATTTTAGAAGCCAGAATCACACAACATGAAGTTCTGTTGATTTTTGTCTCCTAAGTATCTCTCATTCCATCTGCTTCTCTGTCTTGGCTACCATCATGTCAGCACAAGCCTGGACACTACAACAGCCTCTTAATTAGTCTCCTGCCGTTGTGTTTGGCCCTCTTCCATCCATTCTTTACACGAGGGCCCAGGTGATTTTTTTAATACACACGTCTGATTCCTTCGCCATCACCCTAAACCCTACAAGGGTTTCCCGCTGCCTTTTGGCTGAAGATGCTACACAATCTTCTCCCTGCCCATGTCACCATCCTCACATCATACCTCTCCCGATCACTCCCTGAGCAGTAGCCTGTGTGGTTTTCCTTCTCAGCTTTCCCAGGAAACCACACAGTCTTCCCTCTGAAACACACTTAGCCCTTCTCAACTTAGCTCAGAGTGCCTCTTCATCAATCATTTCTTGTAAAATATGAAAGACAAGTAAAGAAAAATGGAAAGCACATTGAGAAAAGTAATATTAATGTATGCCTAACTGATGTTTGTAGTGAAGCAAGAACATGAAGAACAAGCAATATTTGAAGAGATACCCAGAATTTTCCATAAAGTCATCAGCACATAAACTCAAGTACGCAAAAAATGCCAACCAGGACAAAAAAAATCTATCCACATCACAGACAAAAAACCCGGACACATCACAGTGAAGCTGAAAAATGCCAATGACAATAAGAAAACAATTTTTAAAGAGGAACCAGAATAAAAATACATTATTTTTTCTAGTTCTGTTGAAGGATAATTGACAAATAGAAATTGTTTATATTACAGAGTACGAAGTGATGCTTTCATACATATGTGCATGGTGAAACGATCCCCACAAATCAGCTAGTTAATATATCCATCACCTCACATAGTTACTGTGTGTAGGCGGGGGGATGGGTAGCATTTAAGATCTACTCTCTTAGCAAATTTCAAGTACACAATGCAGTATTAACAATAATCTCCAAGCAGTATGTTAGCTCTTTAGAGCTTATTCATCCTGCCTTACTTGAAAGTTTATACCCTTTGACCAACATCTCCCCATTTCCCCCATTCTCCACCCCCTGGCAAGCACCATTCTACCTTTGCCTCTGTGAGTTAAACTCTTTTAGATTCCACATATGAGTGAGATTATGCACTTTCTTTGTCCTTCTGGACCCGGCTTATTTCATTTAACATAATGTCCTCCAGGTTCATCCATGTTGTCACAAATGGCAGAATTTCCTTCTTTTTTTAAAAGGCTGAATAACATTCCATTCAGTATGTACTATACTATATATTATATATGTTACATTGCCTTTATTTCTTCATCTGTCAATTGACACTTGGGGTCATTCCACATCTTGACTGTTGAGAACAATGCTGCAATGAACATGGGAATGAAATACCTCTTCAACATACTGATTTTATTTTCTTTGGGTACATATCAAGTAATGAGGATTGCTGAATCACATGGCAGTTCTCCTTTTAACTTTTTAGGAACCGCCATACTGTTCTCCAGGTAACCACACACTCTTAATTAGTAATGGCTGTGCTAACTGACATTCCCACCAATGGTGTGCAAAGGGTCTCTTTTCTCTGCATCCTCGCTAACACTTGCTATTTTTTGTCTTTTTTGTAATAGCCATTCTAATAGACATGAGTGATATCTCACTGTGGTTTTGATGTGCATTCCCCAAATGATTCTGATGTTGAGCACTATTTCATACATCTGTTGGCCATTTGTCTTCTTTTGAGAAATGTCTATTCAGGTCCTTTTCCCATTTTTGTAATTGGGTTACTTGTGTTTTGTTTTGTTTTGTTTTTTGCTATTGAATTGTTTGAGTTCCATATCAGACAGATGCTTTGCAAACATTTTCTCCCCTCCTATAAGTTATCTCTGCACTCTGTTGACTGTCTCCTTTGCTATGCAGAAACTTTTTAGTTTGATGCGACTCCATTTGTCTATTTTTGCTTCTGTTGTCTGTGCTTTTCGGGTCATATCAAAAAAATCATTGCCTAACCCAATACCGAAAAGTTTTTTCTTTATATTTTTTTCTAGTTGCTTTAAGATTTCAGGTCATACATTTAACTCTGTAATTCATTTGAGATTATTTTTTATACAGTGTACAATAAGGGTCCAGTTTTATTCTTCTGCATGTGGATATCCAGTTTTCCCAATACCATTTGTTGACAAGACTATCTCTTCGCCATTATGTCTTCTTGGTGCTTTGGTTGAAAATTAGCTCACTGTAAATGGATAGATTTATTTCTGGGCTCTCCATTCTGATTCACTGGCCTATGTGTCTGTTGTTATGCCAGTACCTTGCTGTATTGATTACTATAGTTTTGAAATATAGTTTGAATGAGGTAGTGTGGCCTCCAGCTTTGTTCATTTGCTGAAGATTGCTTTGGCTATTTTGTGGTTCCACACAAATTTTAGGATGTTTTTCCTATTTCCGTGAAAAAGTTCATTGGAATTTTGGTATGGATTGCAGTGAATTTGTAGATCACTTTGGATTAGTATGGATATTTTAACAATATCAGTTCTTCCAATCTGTGGATATAGGATATCTTCAATTTCTTTGTTATCTTCAATTTTTTTCACCAATGTTTTATAGTTTTCAATGTACAGGTCTTTCACCTCTTGGTTAAATTTATCCTAAATTGGCCTCTATTTTTTTTTGGTTGCTATTGTAAACGAGATTGTCTTCTTGATTACTTTTTAATAGTATATTAATCCATTTTCACACTACCATAAAGAATTACCTGAGACTGGGTAACTTATGAAGAAAAGAGGTTTTATGGACTCACAGTTCTACAGGTTGTGCAGAAGCATCACTGGGAGGCCTCAGGAAAACTCACAATTATGGTGGAAGGCTAAGAGGAAGCACACACATCTTACACGGCCAGGGAAGGAGAGAGAGGATGAGAGGGGGAAATTGCCACACACTTTCAAACAACCAGATCTCATGAGAACTCACTCACTATCACGAAAACAGCATAGGGGAAACCACACCCATAGATCCCATCCCCGCCCACCAGGTCCGTCCCCTGACATGTGGGGATTGCAGTTCAACATGAGATTTGGGTGGGGACACAGAGCCAAACCATATCAGATAATTCGTTGTTAGAATATGAAAACACTGCTGATTTCTGTATGTTAACTTGTATCCTGCAACTTTACTGAATTCATTTATTAGTTCTAACAGTTTTTTGATGGAATCTTTACAGTTTTTTTTTTTTGAGACTGAGTCTCGCTCTGTCGCCCAGGCTGGAGTGCAGTGGCGCGATCTCGGCTCACTGCAAGCTCCGCCTCCCGGGTTCACGCCATTCTCCTCCCTCAGCCTCCCGAGTAGCTGGGACTACAGGCGCCCACAACCGCGCCCGGCTAAGTTTTTGTATTTTTAGTAGAGACGGGGTTTCACCGTGGTCTCGATCTCCTGACCTTGTGATCCGCCCGCCTCGGCCTCCCAAAGTGCTGGGATTACAGGCGTGAGCCACCGCGCCCGGCTACAGTTTTTTATATACAAAATCATGATGTGAAAAAAGACAGACTGTCTTTAATGGAGTGGCTATTTGATTTCCAGATGATTTCTTAATGGCAACAATGGAGACCAGGATTGAAGAAAGATACTGTCAACCTAAAACTGTAGACCAGTAAAAACGTCTTTTAAGAATAAAGGTAAAATAAAAACATTTTCAGACAAAGATTAAGGATTTTCCATTGGCAGATCCTCACGATAGAAAAGCCTAAAGGTGGAAGAAAGAGTGACTCAGACGGAATGTCTCAGATAAAAGAATAAGTAAAGAGCTAAAGAGGAGTAAGTGAATAGGAAATTGGAGATGTAAGCCAAAAATACTCATGACAGTTGGAAAGAGAACTTAAAGAATGACTGAGTTTTCTGCATCCTTAAATTTTCCAGATGGAGAACAAAGACATTGATTAACTTTAGACTTTCATAATTTCAGCAGATAATTAGATGTCTAAAATTTCAATCTTTGTATTTTTAACTGGAACATTTATAGTTAATTGACAAAGCTTAGATGTGAAAGGCAAAATTTTGAAACATTAAGAGAAATATGGAAGACACTTGTGACCTTGAGGTAGCAAAGAATTTTCTAAAACAAGACACTAAACCATTTATCATAAAGAACAAGATTGATAAATTGGAGTATATTAAAATTAAGGATGTTTGTTCATCAAAAGCTGCTGTAAAGAAAGTAAAAATACACGACATAAAGTGGCTAAAGGTATTTACAATAAATACATAAAATATCATTAGTATGACAAGCTATAAAGAACTCCCATTGTTACAGGAAAGGGGCCCTGATCCAGACCCCAAGAGTGTGTTATCAGATCTCATGCAAAAGAATTCAGGGCAAGTCCATAGAGTAAAGTGAAAGCAAGCTTCTTAGGAAAGTGAAGGAATAAAAGAATGGCTACTCCATACACAGAGCAGCCCAAGGGCTGCTGCTTGCCCATTTTTATGGTTATTTATTGATTATATGCTAAACAAGGGGTAGATTATTCATGCCTCCTCCTTTTAAACCATATAGGGGAACTTCCTGATATCGCTATGGCATTTGTAAACTGTCATGGTGCTGGTGGGAGTGTAGTAGTGAGGACCACCAGAGGTCACTCTGGTCGCCATCCTGGTTTTGGTGGGGTTTGGCCATCTTCTTTACTGCGAGCTGTTTTATCAGCAAGGTCTTTATGACCTGTATTTTGTGCTGACCTCCTATCTCATCCTGGCAGTTAGAATGCCTTAACCATCTGGGAATGCAGCCCAGTAGGTCTCAGCCTTTTTTTTTAACCTAGCTGCTATTCAAGATGGAGTTGCTCTGGTTCACACGCCTCTGACACCATCACTCAATAAGAAAAACAATAAAAAAGATGTAACGTGGAATTTTACAGAAGAGGAAACCCAAACGACAATAAACATATGAAAGGTATTTAACCTTATTAACAATATAGGAAATCCTCATTAGAACCACGATGAACCAGCTTTTCACGTCCAACAGTTGAAAAAATTAAAAGTCTGATTATACTAAGGTTATCAAGCATGTCAAGTAATGGAAATGCTCATAGAATGTTTGAACAGTGTAAAATTGTATAACTGTCTTAAAGAAAAAAATGGCAATTACAGTTAGACCAAAAATCTACAATCTTATAGGGCAGCAATTCAATTTCTAGATAATCTCTTACATATATGATATATACAATAACATTCATAGAAGCATTATTTATATTAATAAATAAAAAGGAAAAAACTGGAAACAACCTAATTATCCTTCAATGATGGGAAAGATAAATAATCTGGATATATTCATATAATGCCATACTATCCATTGAACATTATTAAGATACACATATCAATACGTTAGAATCTCAATTCCATAATGTTGAGCAAAAAAAGCAAAAAACGAAACACAAATCTAATCTTATAATGGACAGAATAATATGTTTTACCAAACAGACAAAAAATATGTGTAGTTTAGGGAGACACACAAATTTCGGGAAACTATGAAGAAAGCCTGATGCGCTCCCTCCCCCCTTCCTTCTCTCTCCTCCTTTCTTTCCCTCCTCCTCCTCCTTCTCCTTCTTATTTTTCTCTCTTTCCCTTTTCTCTCTTTACTTCTCTTCTCTCCTCTCACATCCTCTCTCACACTCACTCACTTCCTCTCTCCCAACTCCTTCTCTCCATTTCTCCCCCTTGAATGAAACTACAACTCAACTTCCCTCCTCTGGCTGGCCTGGGTGCCTTTGCTCTATTAAAGCTCATTATTTTTATTAAACGCTAGGATCAAAAAAGAGACAGAGAGAGAGAGACAGACAGAGAGAAGGAAGGAAAGAAAGTAGAAGGTATGGGGATGATTATCACAAAATTTGGGAAAGTGTTTAAATCTGTGGGAGCAGGCCACAGTATATGATTTAGCAGTGTCACTTGGGGGACTCCTAGGGGCTGGTAACATTTTATGTTACTATTTTAGACATAGATTTTTGAATACCTCTATACATTTACATATATATAATATATATAAAGAAATATATATTTATGTATGTTTTATATGCTCTTGAATGCATGACATATTTCACAATACATCTCACATTGTGAAAAGTAAATAGCGTATGAGAGACAGCAATAAATGTAGACAACTTTTTCCAGATGTCTTACTGTGAAAACAGAGCCGAGAATGGTGCTGTAGCTAGAAGAGAATGAAGGTCAATAAAAGATCCTTTATAATGAAGGTCACTAAAAGATCCTTTTAAAGAAGGGAAACAATATAGCTTGCTTAAGTGCCCACGGGACTGAGCCAGCAAAGAAGGAGAAATGGATGGTGCAGAGCAGAGAGGCAGGTAACTCCAGAAATAAAGACCTGGTGCAGGTGAGTGAGGAAAGGTGGTGCAGAAGAGAGTTTTTGAAGGCATTTGCCTCTCAAAAACAGCACCCGTGTCTCACTCCAGTGACAAGAGAGAAAGGGCAGAGTCCGGATGTAGATGTAGACAGGTATGTTGATTTGGTAGCAGAAAGATGAGGGATTTCCCATCTGACTGTTTGCAAGTCAAGGGCAGTGGCTAAGAGAGGGAATTAGAGGGGGCCAGGTATAGGGTTTCAAGAAGAGTTGAAAAGTAACAAAGATCTTGGAAAATATGACAGAACCATGAGGGAGTGTCGAGTGCTCACATGGGTTTGTGGTCACGAAATTTCAGTGAAACCTTCCACCTGGTGTACAATGTTCCCAGGGAATTTATTTATTTATTTATTTTTGAGACGGAGTTTCATTCTTGTTGCCTAAGCTAGAGGGCAGTGGCCTGACCTCGGCTCACTGCAACCTCTGCCTCCTGGGTTCAAGCGATTCTCCTGTCTCAGCCTCCTGAGTAGCTGGGATTACAGGCACCTGCCACTATGCTCGGCTAATTTTTGGTATTTTTAGTAGAGATGGGGTTTCACCATGTTGGCCAGGCTAGTCTCGAACTCCTAACCTCAGGTGATCCACCCGCCTGGGTCTCCCAAAGGGCTGGGATTACAGGTGTGAGCCACCGCGCCTGACCCAGGGAACTTTTAACTTCTAATGGGTGAAAGTGCAGAGGAGCTGGATACTTGAGTTGGGTAGTTGGTTCACCAGGGTTGGAGGATAAATGTAAGGAGTAATTTATCATGAATTACTATAAAAGGAAAACAATCAGAGAATTAAGAATGTTAGTAAGGGAGGAAAGATTTGAAACAGTAATGGGTAAGAAAGTAGTAAAGTCAAAGAACTGGGATTCTTGTGTAATTGAAGAATGGTGGAAGGAGACAAGAGGAAATGAGCTGAAGGAAATAGAGGTGGTCCATGCAACACGTGAATGAATGAGCCAACTGCAGACTGTTGCCTACTTTGCACATTGCTAGGAAGAGGTCAAGAGGTCCTCATGGCCACCCTGTGAGAAAGCATCCTTAGGGATTATTTGTCTAAACAGCCCCAGGGAGGCCAAAGAGGCTTGACAGGAGGGCTGCCAAATGGGCAAAGTCAACAGGTGCACCTCCGGAGTTCCAGATGGATTTGTAGGGGAGTTATCTGGAGCTTTGAGAGCAGAGAGAGTTGAAGAGTAAATACTGAGCCCTGCTGAGGTTCACAGCAGTCATGTCCAGGCACGGGGAACAGAAACAGGAGGGGAGCCAAAGGGCAGAACTGAGTAAACAAAGAATGAAGTGCATGCTCAGAGGGCAGGCGGGAATCAGGCGACAGATCCAAAAGGGTTTTCATGAAAATTGTTGGTTGGATGCCTCTTGTGTTAGTCTAGGATCATGGCACAGGGTCGGTGCCAGAGCTCATTCCTGTGAAGCAGCTGATCGTCATCTCAAGACCCTAACTTGGAAGCATCAGGTTTGGAAAAGACAAACAGTGGTTCACCTAGAAAGGATGATGAGACATCTGTTCACACTTATATACGAAGGTGAGCACTTGAGTGAGTGCCTCTGTGAAAGGTCACTGAGAAATTGTGGCAAAAAAGAAAGTAAGTCTGCAAAGAGCATGAAACCTCCCAGAGGCAGGCTTCTATGTAAAGGCCTTCAAGCACAAAAAAATAATCAGCACCTGGCAATTCTGAAATCTAGACATGACTGCAGTCTTGAGGCTTTTGTACTCTTTCACACTTTTGCCACACCTAGTCAGAGATTTTAGGAATATTGCAGTGCTTCTATTAAGCAAAGATCATGAACTCTAGAAATGGTTGATTTATGTGGGCATTATTCAGCAGATGCTGCTTCTCTTTTAGGGACAAGGATATAGTTCTAAGGGTTGTTAAGTTTAACATGGGGTTCCACGGCACATGAATTGCATGATTCTGTGTCCTTATTTAAAGGGTTATGCTTAGCTTCCTCCTAGACACAAAATCACCCAGATTTTTTAAAATAAAAATATTAGCTCTTTCATTATAAAAGAAAGTCTTGCTTGTTGAAGAAAAAACAGCAACTACAGAAAATGTTTAAAATGAAAATTTGTTTTCTACAAAACCACTTCCCAAAATAACCACCATCAATATTTGAAGAACAACTTTCTGGGCATCATTTTCTGTTTAGGTGCACACATACATATATATTTCAATCTAAAATGGAAACTCTGTATATGTTATATATTTTTTATATATATGTTTTGCAATTTTGTTTATGTTTAAAAATATTTGTGGGCATCATTTATGTCAATAAGTACACACACACATATTCATTCTTAACGGCTGAAAAGAAAATTACAAAAATGAGACAACTTATTTAACTGATCTCTTATTTAGGCTATTTAGGCATTATAACATTTGTAGCTTTTTACTATTTAAAAATGTAGTAAGGCCCAGGCAGGCAGATCACCTGAGATCAAGGTGATCAAGAGTTTGAGATCAGCCTGGCCGACATGGTGAAACCCTGTCTCTACTAAAAATACAAAAATGAGTCAGGCATGGTGGTGGGCAACTGTAATTCCAGCTACTCAGTTTGGGGGCGTGGGTGAGACAGGAGAATCACTTGAACCCAGGAGGCGGAGGTTGCAGTGAGCCAAGATCATGCCACTGCACTCCAGCCTGGGCAACAGAGCTAGACTCCATCTCAAAAAAAAAAAAAAAAAGTGGTGAAACTGAAGTGTGGTTAAATAGCTGTATATTTGCCAATTTATTTCCTAGGGATAAGTTTCTTGAAGTGAAGTTACTGAGTTAAAGGGAATGCATTTTTAAAGACTTCTAGTGCACTTTGGCAGATTGCCCAGGAAAAGTTTTTCCTTCCTTCTAGCTGCATATAAAAATGTTCATTTCCTTTGACTCTTAACCACATTGGGTATTATCTTTTACATGTTTTCTAACCGGCTGACAAATGTTCTTTCTTTTTCAGTTGATTTGTATGTGATTGCTAATGAGAGTGACACTTTTTTAACGTTCAGTAACTTAGTATCAGATGTTAAATAAGTGACATGTACAAGCCTCAAGGAGTGATAAAATGTTGAACTTGGGGAGAAGCACAGGATGACCTTCATGGGCTTGGGGAGATGAGGGTTCTGGTAGCTGAGATCAAGAGCAATAATAGAAAACTGCATGTGCAGGTTTGGGGAGACAGTGAAAATGAAGACTCTCCTCTGGGCCAGGGTGAGTCTGAGGGGCTTAGAGGACACATGAATGGAGATGCTCAGTGGGCAGTGTGATACACAGGTGCTGGAACTCAGGAGTTTGGGACTGCTTGTAGGACTTAAGAGTCATTAACACACAAGTCTAGTAAAGACTGTAGTTTTGGAGGATGTCATCAAAAAGGAGCCCAGGAGTGGGGAAGCAGAGAGCTAACTGACCAATAAGTAGAGCAAGGTGGAAAGAGAAAGACGGCAGGAGAGTCACTCCCTTCAAAGCCATTCAACTCTCAGACACTACCAGGTAAATGAGACTGAGTAATGAGTCCTAAAGTAGAAATGACACTTCAATTGGCTTTGTGTTTGACTTACTCCATTAGTTTTGGCTAATGTAGATCAACTTCAATGGCAAAAAGAAAGAAGTGTTCAGCAATGCTTTAAAACTTTACTAAATTCTATGAATTAACTTCCTTTACTTTGTACTAAGATAAATGACAAAGACCTAAGGACAAGGGGTAAAAGGGGGAAAAAGACAAACTATCAGTCAATAGTCTAATTTCATTTCACTGATTTGTATCTGATGCGGTTTGGCTGTGTCCTCACCTAAATCTCATCATGAACTTCCCACATGTTGTGGAAGGGACCCAATGGGAGGTAATTGAATCATGGGGGCAGGTCTTTCCCATGCTATTGTCATGATAGTAAGTCTCATGAGATCTGATGGTTATTACGAGGGGGAGTTTTCTTGCACAAGCTCTCTCTTTGCCTGTCACCACCCACATAAGATGTGACTTGCTCCCCCTTGCCTTCTGCCATGATTGTGAGGCCTCCCCAGTCATATGGAACTGTAAGTCCAATTAAACCTCTTTCTTTAGTAAACTGCCCAGTCTCAGGTGTATCTTTATTAACAGCATGAAAACAGAGTAATGCAGTATTCGTTATTCATTCCGTTTCTTAAAATAATTTATCTTATCATGTATTGAGAAAAGAATAAAGCAGCTAAGAAAAACTTAGAAAACAAAGAGAAAATAGGATCCCTTAGGAGATCCTATTTTACAGATCTAATAGGAGATCCTATTAAACAGATGCTACAATCCAAAGGAAGTGCTAATAAACAAAAACTCATTAGCAAAAGGAGCTGGACAGAACCCAGTTAAACAGCTCTTGTGCCACTTACCTTGCCCTGCTGGTATGAAAGAGGTGGACTGTTGGAATCAGATATGTTTCTTTCAATTCTATTGTATTATACCATCTTCCGGGGAAAATTGCCTTGGGAAGAAAAGCTGTTGATATGCTGTATTAGTTTGCTAAGGCTGCCTTAACAGCGTCCCACTGCCGGGGGTTCTTACACAACAGGCGTTTATTTTCTCACAGTTCTGGGGGCTAGAAACCCAAGGTCAAGGTGTTGACAGGTTCAGCTTCTTCTGAAGCCTCCCTCCCCGGCTTACTGATGGCCAGCTGCGTACTCTGTGTCTTCATGTGGTCTTCTCTCTGTGTACATCTGTGTCGTGGTCTCCTCCTCCTTTAAGGACACCGGTCATATCAGATGAGGGCTCACCCACATGACCTGATTTTACCATCTTTACCTCTTTAGAGGTCTTGTCTTCAAATACAGTCACACTCAGGTCATGGAGGGTTAGGACTTCCACATACGAATCTTGGGGAGACACAATTGAGCTCATAACACATGCTATACATGTTTTTAAAACTCCCCCCAAGTTGGAATCTGTGACTGTTCAACAGTGCCAGTAGAGAGCTAGAGGGTGCCCCTTGTAATTAGAGGGGCGTTGAGTTGCTCAGGGTCCTGGCAGGAAAGAGACAGCACAAATAAAATAAGTGATTGTCGCGAGTCTAAGGAGACCGAACGGTGAGATCGGAGCTAAGAGAAAGCAGTAAGATGTAACGAACAGCCAAGCACGGCACCATTTTACTCTGCGGGGCAGAAGAGGAAGTGGCTAGCAGAGATCAGCGCTGCCGGATCTGCTGGTGAAGGCACCTGACAGGGCCAGGGCCTGCCATTGAGAAACACAGACACTGCCGAGCAGGGAACAGGAGGCATAAGCACCCAGTCACTCTCCTGCTGCGGGGCCTTCCCCTTGGCTGAACCCTGAAGGCAGCTAGAGGGCAAGGGAACCCATATGACACATCCCCATGGCCAGCCTTCCTGGTCAAGGGAGAGGCAACTGGAGAATACCTAGCGGTGACACAGCAGACTCACATTTACCCCTGCCTGGAAAACTGCAAGTACAAATCTGGACACCCAGCTCTCCAGCAGTGGAGTGAAGGAAAACCCCTGCAGGGCTGGTTCAGAGTGTGGCAGGATAAACATCTCTGTAGCCAGAGCTGGGCTGCACAGGGGGAGAGTTGACTTGGAGCCATGGTACTCCCAGCCAGGAAGATGGCCTGGAGGGCCACTTGGATCTCCATAAAGAATGTGTGGAGTGGACCCTTGGAAAAGCAGGTGCTCAGGGTGACTGGGAAAGTTAAATATTTCCTATGGCGGCCTGTATAAGTTTCCTGCGGCTGTTGTAATGGGTACCACAAATGGGATGACTTCAGAAAACAGGTATCTACGCCTACAGTCCCAACACTTTAGGAGGCTGAGGCAAGAGGATTGCTTGAGGCCAGGAGTTCAAGAACATCCTGGGCAACATAGAGAGATTCTGCCCCCTGTCAAAAAAAAAAAAAAAAAAAAAAAAAAAGGCAGGTGTGTATTCTCAGCAACTTGGGAGGCTGATGAGAGAGAAATTGCTTGAACCCAGGAATTCAAGGCTGCAGTGAGCCATGATTCAAACCACACACACACAAAAGAAAGATTTCTGGAGGCCAGAAATCCGCAATCAGGCTTGAGTCAGGCTACATTGCCTCTGAAGGCTCTGGGGAAAACCCTTCCTGCCTCTTCCAGCTTCCAGCGGCTCCGGGCGTTCCCTGGCTGAGGCGGCTTCACTCCCTCCTCTGCCTCTGTGGCCGCACAGCCGCCTCCTCCACTGCGTGTGCTTCAGCCTCAGCACAGTCACAAACGTGGCTGACAAGACCAAGTACGGGAGAAGGAGAAGTCGGGAAATGAGGACGTCTCAAGTGGCAAGGTCATGAGAGATAAGGAAAGGCAGAGAAAGTGGCACGGATTGAAGGAGACGTAAGGAGACTTGGGGGATCCTAAAACAGATAAAGGACATTCACAGAAAAACAGGGGAAATTCGCCAAAAAAAAAAAAAAAAAAAAAAAAATCTAAATAACGTTTGTGTTTTAGTTACCAGTACTGTGCCAGTGTTGAGTTATGAGTTTTGATGCATACAACGGAGTCCTGTGAGATGTTAGCTTTCGGGGAAGCTGGGCAAAGGTAGGAAGGAATTCTGTGTAGTATCCTCACAACTCTTCCGTACGCCTAAAATCATTTCAAAATAAAACCACAAAGGAAAAAATAACTCATCTGTTGAAGGCTCCTGTTGGCTAAAAAAGCATATGGGCTCCATGAAGCAAAATCTTAGACCAGCACCAAACGTGCAGGAGTAAACACTGAGTCCATACCAGGGAGGGTGGAGGTGAAACTGCAGCACCCACCATGTGAGGTCAGCCAGGCGGGCTGCAGACAGAGGGCACTGCCTCCCAGCCTCTTCCTCAGCCCAGCCGCCGCACAGTCAGATAGAACCAGCGGGCCTCACCTTCTGATAGAAAATTGAGTTTAAATACAGCAAAAATAAAAAGTAGAACGCAAGTTCGACTTGGACAGGAAATACATTTACTTAAACTAAAGCAACTCTCAAGGGAGTGTATGCTGCCTGCCAGAGAAGTCCAGGCTGAGGTCCAGAAGATACAGGAGGGCTGAGGTGCCAGAAGAGTCGGTGGAGGGAGCAGGCGTGAGTCTGGCTCCCTGACAGGTGTGGCGGAGAAGGGGGGATGGAGAGCGCATCGCAGCTGAGAGCCACAGTGAGAAAGTGAGATGGTGGGCAAGGAACAATTACACCAACTGAAGTGAAAAGAAGGCCTTGTGGAAGGCCTGTGAGAGAGAGTGTGGCAAGGTTTAGATGCTGCACACACCCTCACACATACACTGCACACACCAAACACACACAAAACACACAGTACAACACACATCACACACAACATGCAGCATAACGCGCACACCTATCACACCACACACACAGCACAACACACGCAGCACGCCATGCCCACACACCACACACATACGACCCACACAATGCACACAACACACATCACCAATCACATCACACACACACACACACATCACACATCCTTTGCATAAAATGAAAGTAAACACCTCATTCCTTGATCCAAAAATATTACATATGGAAAAACTACATTTGGTTGTAACATAACAATTTATTCATATTTCCATGGTAAGATATTTGTTCCATCTTTCCTGTTTCCTCCCTCACTCCTTCTACTGGGCCTGGTGCCCGGAAGCCCAGCTCCTCCTGGCCTGGAGAGTGGAGCCAGGCCCCTGCAGACATCTGGAGGGCTGACCGCCTGCTCCTGGGTGTCAAAGGGCAGGCCAGCGGTGTCACTGCTCTGTGCACAGATGCCAGGATTCCTCCCCCTTCCAAACCATCCTGTCCTGCCTCCTCCACCCTCGATGCTTTACTTCCTCACTGCTTCTTGCTATCTCCTTCTAGAAAGACTTCGATTCTAGATCTCCCACTCTCCCAATTCAGCTAGTTGCCATTTTGCTTCTACTTTCCACTGTCTAAAAATGCTCTGAATTCGTCATTCATCTGACATTGTCCTTCCTCCTATTCTTTGTGTTTTTTGTGTTAATTGTTTATACCCTTTTATTAAAATTACTTTTCTGTTATTTCAGTTGAAGATTAGAGAACGTATAGAAATTGTAAATTACATATGTTCAGGGCTCTGTGTTTAAACAAAAGTCCCTATAATACATTTTAATTGTGGAAAAATGTGAAAAGAGCCTGGGTAATCCAGCAATTAAACTGAATTCCTTCTCATCTGAGAAAAAGTTTTGCTTTCATCCAACCTCTAAGTTTTTCAAAATAAATGCACACAGAAGCATGCACAAGCTCATCTATATCCTCATTTGCACCCACCCACACACACTGCAGAGATTCAGAGACCAACCAAGGAGCACTACATTTGAAATAAAGTGATCTCAGATTTTTGGCAATAGGAGTGCTCAGCATGATATACAGCCTGTGTAGATAAAAATCATCATAACTTTCGCCATAGATATAAATGGGCTCCAAGCATGCATGACTTTGCATCTTAATCCTGTCACTATCGAGTGAAGCAACTTTTACGAAACAAACTTAAGCAATGGAAGCTGGTTATTTAAAATAAGCTGGAGTCCCTAGTCATCTAAACAAATAAGAGAATTGTGGACTTAAATTTCTGGATAGTATCTGGTTTTGCTCCAATCTTCAGACGTCAATCACCCAGCTGAATCTTTAAAGCCATACTCCCTACCACAAGCCAGGCTTTAGAGGACAAGACTCTCAGCTTTCAGAGGCTGCAGCCCCTACCACTCCTGCTCAGAGGCCACCAGTCCCCAGGCTCCAGGCCGGCTGCAAACCCCCAGCCCACTCTGCAACATTAGAAAGCAGTGATGAATCCGTGGCATTTGTTTTAGGAGTGCTGCTGACAGGATTGGCGTGAGAAGGGATGTAGCAGAGATAGTCCCCAGGAAGTTGGAGGCAAAACATTGTAATCTTTCTTTTGTTTTTTTGAAAAGGGGGTGAACTTGAATAAGGACTTTGAGATCCTCCAACTCTAACCCAAAAACAGAACTCCACAAATATAAAATCTTCTGAGGGCAGGCATCTTACCCTTCATCATTACTTCATCTAGAGGATCTAGCACAGTGCAAAGCACATACATTTTTATTAGATGAATAAATAGTATTACTAAGGAAAAGAGTTCAATAAAAACCCTGCACATGTACTGGGTCATTTTACTTTTTTGTTTTTGTTTTTGTTTTTGTTTTTGTTTTTTTGAGAAGAGTCTGGCTCTGTTGCCCAGGCTCGAGTGCAGTGATGCGATCTCGGCTCACTGCAACCTCTGCCTCCCGGGTTCATGCAATTCTCCTGCCTCAGCCTCCCCAGTAGCTGGGACTACAGGCATGAGTCACTACACCCAGCTAATTTTTATATTTTTTAATAGAGGCAGAGTTTCACCTTGTTGGCCAGATTGGTCTTGAACTCCTAACTGCAAATGATTTGCACACCTCAGCTTTCCAAAGTGCTGGGAGTATAGGCGTGAGCTACTGCCCCCAGCGAGGTCATTTTACTTTAAACACTATTTCTAAAAAATTTTATCATAAGAAGTTTTAGGTTTTTATTTCTTAAAATTTAGTAATACTTTCTCTTGTTTTTCCTTCAGGGTCATGTTAAACAATTATTCAATACATATGGAAATGTAAAATATCAAACCACAAGCATAGTTTCATTTTTACATTTAACTATTTAAAATATGAAAAAAAAACCCAAATATTTAAACTATAGATCAAAAAGCAAATGTGTACCAGGGTGTGCAATACATAAAAACGTAAGTGTAAAACCATTTCACCTGGAATTTATTTGCTTATTTATCTATATACAAACAGGTGGAAAATGCAACTTATTTTTCCCCAAATGGTTAGTTAGCAAATTATCTCAATATCAATAAATAAATATCAATTATTTATCCACTGGTATATAATGTCATATTTATTATATACTAAAAGTTTATGTGAACTTGGATTTGTTTTTGAATTTTCATTCATTCATTCAACCATTTTTACTGAGCAAATACTATGTTCTAGGCACTGTTTTAGGCACAAGGAATATGGCACTGAATAAGACAGGCAAGACCTCTGCCTTTTGTAGCTTTTGTTTAAGGAGCAGGCACAGACATGAATATGATTCCCAAAAAAGAGGAAGAGCAAGTCACAGTGCAGGAGCAGGTGACTGTGTGGGAAAAGGCTGGGAGCCATGTGAGCCAGCGTGGGCAGGACGGCCTCTGTGAGGGGTGGTCTTTGGGCAGACACCTGAAAAAAGCAGAAGGGATAGGAATCATGCAGGGAGTTGTGAGTTGGAGTGAGGACGTCAACCCACAAAAGTATGGGGGTAAAGGAACAGGAAGCACAGAGAGCCTGGGGCAGGGACAGGTTGGCATCCAGAGGAGGAGCCAAAAGGCCACTGTGGCTGGACTGAAATAGATGAGGAGAAGTTTAGAGGTGTAGGTTGGGGTCTTTGGGGGCATGGTATTTGAATTCTACTTTATATTTGGTGGGAAGCTAACGAAGACTTGTTTGCTAGGGAGTGTAGTCTGATTCACATAGATTAAACAAGCAATTTTGTTGCTATGTGCAAAGAACTGGCATTTGTGAGGCAGGGACAGGATGAGAAAGGCCAGGTGAGAAGCACTTGGACGGGTATAGGAGACGAGGCTGGGGATACAAAGATGGTGAGATGGAATCAGCTCAAGCGTATAGTTAACTGAGAGCTTTCCAAACCGGCTGATGTATTGAACATAAGGAAGAAATTTGGCAATGGAAGGAAATTTGGAGATGGCTTGAATAAAGGGGTGAATGGTCATGCCATTCACTTAGGTGGAAGAACTGGGGGCATGGGAAGTTCCAGTTAAGAACACCACATTTTGTTTGGAACATGTTAAGGTTGAAAGTCTTCCTATCTATCCAAGTGGCAATGTTAAGCAGGTGATTGGATATACAGTTGATCCTTGGACACTGTGAAGGTTAGGGGTGCCAACCCTCCGTGCAGTGAAAAATCTAACTTTGGACTCCCCAGAAACTTTACTAATAGTCTAATGTTGACCGGAAGCCTTACTGATAACATAAATAGCCCATTAACACGTATTTTGTATGTTATATATATTATATACTGTATTCCTATAATAAGTTAAGCTAGGGAAAAGAAAATGTTATTAAGGAAATCATAAGGAAGAGAAAATATATCTACTATTCACTAAATGGAAGTGGATCATCATAAAGGTCTTCATCCTCATCACTGTCACATTGAGTAGGCCGAGGAGGAGGAGGACGGACCAGTCTTGCTGTCTCAGGGGTAGTAGAGGCCGAAGAGGTGGAGGAGGTGGAAGGGGAGGCACGAGAAACAGGCACTCTCGATGGAACTTTTATTGGAAACAAATTCAAATGGAAACGGACCCACACATTTTAAACCCGTGCTATTCAAGGGTCCACTCTACAAATCCGGACTCAGGGGAATGTTCAGGGCTGGAAACACAAGTTTGGAAAGTGGGATGGGGGTCTCCGGTGTTCAGGTAGTGTGCAGGGCCTTGAGGAACTCCTTGGAGAAAGAGTCTATAGAGATGAGAGGAGGCCCAGGGGAAAGGCAGAGGAATGACCAGTGAGTGCGGAGTTGGGAGTGGCTGGAACCAGGAGAAGAAAATGCTTTGAGAAAGCGATAAGGAGACTCCCTGTTGAAGTAGCTGAGGGGTGAGTGAAACTGGGACTGCACATGGTCCCCTGGACTTGGTGAGCTGGAGGTCACCAGCCATTCTGACAAGAGCTGCTGTCACACAGGAGTAGGGCTCCCAGCAGGGAGAGGAGTTGAAGGAGAATGGGGAAAAGACTAAGAAACAGTGAAAACAGAGATAGGTATATGGAGAACCGCTTGGAAAAATATGTAACCAGGGAGGTTTTCTGTTCATTCGTTTTTAAAGGGAGCTAATTTAGCATGTTTGCACGCTGATAAACTCCAGGTGAAAGATAAAGGAGACATGGCGATCAGAGGGTATAAAGGCAGGGAAAAGAAGTGATAAGATCTGGACCCGATTCAAGGGTTGAACTTTGTTTAGGGCAGGGACAGTTCTTCCATTTCTATTACAATCCCTTCATCTGACTCTCTAACCTTTTGCTAAATCCACAATGACCTAACTCTAGAAATCTATGGAATATTTTAATGTCTGATAAAACAATAGACATTTTGATAAAGTTATTTTTAATCTCTATTTAAAAAGTTTGTCTTGAGTATTTTAGCACATTTTTTCCAGGCAGGTGATCTTAAATTTTTAGTGTGAAAGTAATTTCAACTACTTTTACTAACTGAAGCGACAATACATTCATGTGGTTCAAAATTCAAAAGTTACAAGGAATATACAATAAAAATCTCTCCTTTATTAGTGTCTCCCAAACACATTTTTCCCACCTGGATGGCAACAATGTCACCATTTCTTGAAAATTCTTCCAGAATTATTTTATGCATATATAAACAAATATTGCTATTTTGTTCTCTTTCTCCTTTTTGCACAACTAGTGACATACAGCTCTGTCTGTTGCTTTTTTCACTTAAAATATATCAAAGATGTTTAAATATCAGTAACTAATGAGCATTCTCATTCTTTAAAAAGACAATCTGATTTAAAAAAAAAAAAGCTTCTATGAAGTAAGGCCACATAAGAGAAATACAAAAACTCGAGTAAGAAATGGCAAGACAGACCGGGTGCGGTGGCTCACGCCTGTAATCCCAGCACTTTGGGAGGTCAAGGCAGGCAAATCACAAGGTCAGGAGATCGAGGCCATCCTGGCCAACATAGTAAAACCCTGTCTCTACTAAAAATACAAAAATTAGCTGGGCACAGTGGCGCGTGCCTATAATCCCAGCTACTCGGAAGGCTGAGGCAGGAGAATCACTTGAATCAGGGAATCAGAGGTTGCAGTGAGCTGAGATTGTGCCATTGCACTCCAACCTTGAGACAGAGCGAGACTCTGTCTCAAACAAAGAAAGAAATGGCAAGACAAAACAAAATAAAGCAAAACAAAAATAAAAGGAAAAATTATACAGAAATGAAGATAAATAGGAAGGCAAGCAAGGGATAAGAGATACTGTTGAGAACACAGTAAGAGAAATAGAACATAGAAATGAGAAAAACATGCAATTGAAATGGAAATTAAAAGTTTAATAGGATTCAAGAGAAGATGAAAGACTGAAAAAAAAAACCACTGTACTCACAGACTCTTCCCACCTATAATAACATTATCAATAATAACAATAATAGAATAGAACATATTAATAATTTAAAAACTTCCCTCATATAAAGGAAGACATAATTTAAGTGAAAAAAAAGTCTCCCACTATGTCCAGGAAACTGATTAGAATCATCAACACAGATACATATCCTAGTAAAGTTATCTGACCACAAAAATAAAGAAAGACTCTGTTGGGCTTCTGATTTCTTCACAGCAATATTCAAAACCAGAAGACAATGGAGCAGTAACCCTAAGATTAAAAAAAACAAACAGCAAGAACAGAAAACCTATGACTCAAGGATTTTATATCGAACCAAGCTGTCTTCAAATACAAAGGTTCAGCGATTTGAAATTGATGACCTCCCAAGACATGCTCTTGAGGAACTCTCAGAGCAAGAACTTCAGCTGACTAAAATCACAACAGAATTACTGACTCTAATGTGGCAATTAAGGTTAAAGAGAAGAACATAAATGTCATATATGCTGACGATGTAGAGATGACACAACTGACAAACTTGAGGAGGGGAAGAGAGAAGGAGGTAGAGTCAATCCACACCAGTTGCTGGGAGTGGATGATGCACTTTAAAGATGATATATCAAGTACTAGAGGTGTTAAGCAGATTACACTATTCAGATGTAAAAACTGAGAAATACAGCACTATTGATTAAAAGCAGCTTATAGAATAAAGGGAGGGGAAAGATTCTAATATCATTGCTATTTTTAAAAAGTAAAGGAGTAAAGTATGTGCAATATTACGTTTATCAAAGTAGCCAATAAAACCAAACTTTAAATACAAACACTCTACATATAAAGCAAAGAGAGCAGATTATGTAATGAAAGACTTTTTAGAAATACCCTAAAAACTGAAATACAGCACAATATTATGTGAAAGAGCTAATATCAAACATTTCTGTTAATCATTAAGGGAAAATAGGATTAACTCATCTATTAAAAGGAAAAGATCTTCAGATATGATCACGAAACAAAATCCAACCCTATGCTATGCACAAGAGACATGCACCACAAAAGCAATTTCATTCCACTGAAAATTAAAAGATGGGCCAAGCATTACCAAGCACATGCAAACAAGAAGAAAGTTGTGGTCTCAATATAAAGATCAGACTGAGTAGAATCTGGGCCCCAAACCATTAAAGGTGACATGAAGGGTGGTTTTTAATGCACTAAATACGCCACCAGCAGTATTCACCAAGAGATTCTAGGAGACACAAGGAGAAACAGACACAACCCAGCAGTAGAAAGAGACTTTAATTAATTTCTCAGCATATGACAGATTCACAGGACAAAGAAAAGGCAAGTATCAGTCGTCCAAAGATACAGTGATTTCAATATAAACACCGAGGAAAAATATGTTCAGTTATATTCAAGACAAAGGATGGATTTCCTAATATAAAAGAGCTCCCCAATGTTGATGAGAAAAACAAGAAACTTAGAAAAAGAAGCAGGCAAAGGATATAGACCGCTCATAGAAAAACCAGTGTGAATAACCCTTAAATATATGAAAAAATGCACAACCTCACTCATAATATGAAAAATAGTTACTGAAACTACACTGAGATCCATAATATCTAACTAATCAACTTAGCAAAAATCCCCAAGTTCTCCAGCATACGTTGCCAGAGAGGCTGTGGGGAGGGCAGCACTGGTAGCTGTTAGGAGTGTTCCAAATGGAAAAGGCCAACTTTGCAAATGCAGGCTTTGGGGGATTGTCTATGAAGTGCAATCAGTGAGTTCCAGCAGTTCACAGGGTGCAGCAAGAACTTCCTTGACAGAAAGAAACGTGAAAACGATATGCAGTTAACACTGTGAAATTTAGCAAATGAAAATACAAGTTGTTCAGTTACATTTGAATTTCAGATAAACAACACTTTGCTTTTAGAATAAGTGTGTCCCAGGCATTGAGTATGTTCAATGCAGTATTTGTGGCATGCCTATTCTAAAAAATGATTGTTGTTATTTAATCCAATTCAAATTGACTGGGTGTGTCCCATATTTTATCTGGCAACCCTATATATAGTTAAATGTATAAATGGCCAAGAAGTCATCAAGCAAAAGGCATTCTTGATACTTAAAGCTTGATTTTGAGAGTTCAATCATTTAGCAACTATATTTATTTTTTGTAAAACACATCACTGTACAAAGGGCCTAGAAAGTCAAGCCTCCAGCTCCCAGCAGTTCTTTGAGAACAATTCACAAAGCAAAGTGCCTTTTCCTCCCCTGGTCTTTCTTCCTGTTATTAGGTGTGTCACTGTAAATTGTTTATCACACGTGTCTCCACCTTCTGTAAATACTGTAGCCAAGGCAGTTTCACTATCATTGAAGTCTGACTCAATGAAACCCTGCAACAGTCACAGTTATTGTTCCGGCCAATGAGATCTTCACTCACAGGTTGAATGGAAAGAAAATAGCTTCTGCAGGGTAATTGATCATCCTTCTGTATCAAGATCCACAAATGCTTTTCCCTCAGTTTTCACAGAACCAGGAAGAGCAGGATGGTTTTGTTTTATTTTGTTTTGTTTTTAAATCCAGTGATGAGGGGTCTGACATGGTAGCTATTCCAGTGGTTAGCAGTGGTGGTTTCCAAAAAGCTCTCTCTGAACGTCTGTTTATGCAAAATGTAAAATGAACTCACCCCTGAGATGTGCACTTTTTAAAGCTGCAAGTGAACAAAAGCTATATTCTCTGTGTTGTGTTTTTAAAAATGATATACCCATATTTTTAAGGAAAAAAATTACTCATTCCCTTGTTAAAGTGCAGTAAGGCAGATTTTATTCAGGGCCATCGCCATAGGAGTAGGGAGCACTGAAATAGGGTTTTGCAGCAGAAGAGAGAGGGCAGGTTCAACTTGCAATACAGTAAGGAAAAGTAGACATTTTCAGCCAAGAAACAGGCTGGAGGTCATTGGGTACAAATTAATAAGAAGAAACATTAGGGGTGAAGGGGGATTTTGGTTAAACTGACCTAATAGGATTCTCACTGAAGGCAGGCTAAAGTGATCAATCACCTGGGAGACGTTGGAGGATGAGGAACCTGATGAGATACTGATAGTGATCAAATATAGAGGGTGAAGGGTTCTGGCTAAATTGACTTAGCAGGATTTTGGACCATGCAGAAAACACAGAAGCCCAAAATTCAGGACCAGTTGAGAAGGGAGTTCAGAAAAGCCTGACTAGAGTTTGCTTGCTCAAGGAGAGAATCTTTGTCAACACACACACACACACACAAACGCATTCACAGCCTTAAAAAAGCAGGCTTGTTCTTTTCCCTGCACTAAGATGATTTTATTTTAATCAGGGTTCTCACTTTTCTAGGAAGGGCCACACCTTTTGCTTTCTTCTGACTCTTTATTATTCATAAAGAACATCCCATTTGTATTATTCCATTCTCACACTGCTATAAAAATACTACCATAGACTGGGTAATTTATAAACAAAGGAGGTTTAATTGACTCATAGTTCTGCATGCCTGAGAGGCCTCAGGAAACTTACACACATATGGTGGGAGGGGAAGCAGACACCTTCTTCACAATGTGGCAGGAGACGGGGTAAGTATGTGAAGGAGGAATTGTCAAACATTTATAAAACCATCAGATCTCATGAGAACTCACTCACTATCATGAGAACAGCATACGGGGAACCACCCCCATGATCCAATCACTTCCCACCACATCCCACAAATAACATGTCAGGATTATGGGGATTACAATTCAAGATGAGATTTGAGCGGGTGGAGACAGCCAAACCATATCATTCTGCCCCTGGCCCCTCCCAAATCATGTCCTCACATTTCAGAAGACAATCATGCCTTCCCAACAGTCCCCCAGAGTCCCAACTTACTCCAAAATTAACCCAAAAGTCCAAGTCTACAGTCTCATCTGAGACCAGTCAAGTCCCTTCCATCTAGGAGTCTGTAAAATCAAAAGCAAGTTTCATTACTTCCAACATACAATGGTGGTATAGGAGTTGGATAAATGCTCCCATTTTAAATGGAAGAAATTGACCAAAATAAGGTGGCTACAGGTGCCACACTAGTCCAAAATCCAGCAGAGCAGTCATTAAATCTTAAAGTTCCAAAATAATCTCCTTTGACTCCATGTCTCACATCCAGGGCACGCTGATACAAGGAGATGGGGTGAGTATGTGAAGGAGGAATTGTAGGCTCCCACAGCCTTGGGCAGCTCCTTCATGGGCTGGCATTGAGTGCCCACAGCTTTTCCAGGCACATGGTACAATCTGTCAGTGAATCTACCATTCTGTGGTCTGGATGACAGTGGCCCTCTTCTCACAAATCCACTAGGCAGTGCCCCAATGGGGACTCTGTGTGGAGGCTCCAACCCCACATTTCCCTTCTGTACATGAGGGCTCCACCCCTGCAGCAGACTTCTGCCTGGACACCCAGACATTTCCATACATCCTCTGAAATCTAGGCGGAGGTTTCCAAACCTCAATTCTTGACTTACATGTACTTGCAAACCCAACACCACATGGAAACAGCCAAGGCTAGAGGCTTGCAGCCTCTGAAGCAATGGTCCAAGCTGTACCTTGGCGTCTTTTAGCAACAGCTGCAGCTGAAGTGGCTGGGGGATTAGGGAGGTCCTGGGCCTAACCCATGAAACCAGTTTTCTTCCTAGGCCTCTGGGCCTGTGACAGGAGGGGCTGCCACCAAGATCTCTGACATGCCCTAGAGATGTTTTCCCCATTATCTTGGTGATTAGTGTTCGGCTCCTTACTACTTATGCAAACTTCTGCAGTCAGCTTCAATTTCTCCCCAGAAAATGGTTGTTTCTTTTCTATCGCATCATCAGGCAGCAATTTTTCCAAACTTTTATGCTCTGCTTCCCTTTTAAACATAAGCTTTAATTCTAAACCATCTCTTTGTGAACACATAAAACTGAACACTTTCAGAATAATACTGGTCACATCTTGAATATTTTGCTGCTTAGAAATTTTTTCCACCAGATACCCTAAACCATGTCTCTCAATTTAGAAGTTCCACAGATCTCTAGGGCAGGGGCAAGAACTCAGTCAGTCTTTTTGCTAAACCATAGCATGAGTCACCTTTACTCCAGTTACCAATAAGTTCATCATCTCCATCCGAGACCATCTCAGCCTGAACTTCGTTGTTCACATCACTATCAGCATTTGGGCAGAAACCATTCAGCAAATCTCTAGGAAGCGCCAAACTTTCCCACATCTTCCTGTCTTCTTCTGAAACCTTCAAACTGTTCCAACCTCTGCCCATTACCCAGTTCCAAAGTCACTTCCACATTTTCAAGTATTTTTATAGCAGTACCCCACTCTCTGCAGTACCAATTTACTGTATTAGTCTGTTCTCACACTGCTTTAAAGATACTACCCAAGACTAGGTAATTTATAAACACAGGAGGTCTAATTGACTCAGTTCCATGTGACTGGGGAGGCCCCAGGAAACTTACAATCATGGCAAAAAGGGAAGCAGCTACCTTCTTCATAAGATGACAGAAGAGGGTGTGAGGGTGTGAAGGAGGAACTGTCAAACATGTATAAAACCATCAGCTCTCGTGAGAACTCACTCACTATCACTAGAACAGAACGGGGGAAATGGTCCCTATGATTCAGTTACCTCCAGTTGATTTTTCCTTGACATGTGGGGATTATGGAGATTATCAGAACTACAATTCAAGATGAGATTTAGGTAGGGATACAACCAAAACATATCACCATTTTTATTCGAGCTCCTAACATCTCCATCACTTTGCTGATAATGTTTCAAGTCATTGGTTTCAAGTGAAACTTTGCAGTCTGTAAAAGTGTCACTGGTTTTAAGAGAGACTTTGAAGTCCTCCCAACTCCTGTCCATACCTACCTGATACCCAAGGAGCCCTGTCACCTGCTGCCATCTTGGATCATTGGTAACCAAGGTTCTGTCCCCACAATCCATAGTCCTCAGGAGCATCTTTTGCTCACTATGGATGACTGTGGCTCTGGAGACACTGGTGGATACTTACTTTACAGAAGACTATGAGGTCCACCTCTGTGAAATTGTGGACACATCTTTACAGTGGCCATTCCAAAAGGAAAGGGGGTAAGCCTGCCCTTTCTTAGCTGCATTATAGCTTATGCTGACGGTATGTCTCTTTGAGGTCATAGTTTCTCCCTCGAACAGGAATACTGCCTTTAGCAAACGGGTAGTAAATAAACTAGATTTCCACAACAGGTACCACTGTTCCTATGGCCAGAGTGTTTAAAGCTATTTTCATGTTTCTTTGTAGTAATTTTTCTTGAAAGGAACCCTGCCTTTTTCCATACAGCTGGGCCCTGTGAAACCATATTAATTTTTTATCAGATATACAATCTAGAAACGTTGTTTTGTTTTTCATTTTTTAATTGTGAGAAGTCGTGAAGGTACACTCAGTGAAGAGAGTGGTGTAACGACCCATATAACCTCTGCTTAGACGTAATTATTGTTAACATTTTGCTGTATTTGCTGCTTATATTTTTGTCACTGTCTGTAATACACATATCACGAAATTTTATTCCTAAACATTTTAAAATATACCATTAAAGTCTTAAGGCATTTTCTTACATAATCATAATTATCATGGTCATACATAAAATTAACAAAAATTCCTCAACAGCATTCAATACCCAGTGTCCTTCATTGTCCTCAAGGTGCCCTTTACAGGTAGCTTGTTCAAACTTTGATTGATTCAGTGTGGACATGCATTGCATTTAATTATCTTATCTAGGAAAGTCAGCCTCCTTTCAACACCTTGGCTGTTTGTTTGTTTCTCAACATTGATTGTTGACCAGTCTGAGTCCAGACTTTGTCTACAAGTAAACAAAGACCCAAATCAAAATGCTTCATAAAATATGGGAATTTGTTATCCTATGTAACAAAAAATCAGGAGGGAGGGCAAGGCCACAACTGGCAATCCAGTGGTTAAGCCAGTGGCTCAACAACATAATCAAGGTCACAGGCTTTCTCTTTCTTCTCTGCTATCTGCATCATGCTAGCTTTCATCCTCATGCTCATCCTATGGAAGTTGCAAGAGAACTGCAGCACTTTTAAGCATCTTAATCCCATATGTTTAGACAAATCAGAACATTCCTTCCAGTGCCCCTTTTATAGAATGAGACAAACTTTCTCAGAAGTCTCCCAGAAGGATTTTCCTAATATCTTTTTGGCCAGAATTGTGTTACATGCTCACTCCTAAACCAGTCACAGGCAAAGGGAATAGAGCAGCAATGACTGTCTTCAATACATTAATATTTACCCCCACAGGGGCTAAGGAGGGACCGAAACCACATGGCCTCATGACACCTGAACAATGTAGGTTATTTGTGGCAGTGAAGTGTGGAGGGAGGCTGGTGGTTAGGCAGTCAATTGCATTGCAACGAGTCTTGTCCTAAGAGGCCTTGTGTATTCTCAGTTCCACATAATATACATATTATTAAATTTTTCCTTCCAGATTTGGACATCAGTCATGCTCTTGATGCATATTCACAATGAAAAGCAAAAATGCATCTGATGTGCCTTATTTATCTGGCTGCAATGATCAGGGGTTAGTAGCCCACAGACCAGCTGTAAGGTGCATCTATATTATGACTGTCCAACGCATCCCTCTTCTGCAGTGTAGGGATGTACCTGCCTCAGTCCCTGTTTTGTTGCTTATAACAGAATATCTGAAAGTGGATAATTTATAAAGAAAAGGAATTTATTTCTTACAGTTATGGAGGTTGGGAAGTCCAAGGTCAAAAGGCCATCCTGGTGAGGGCCTTTTTGCGGGTGGGGACTCTCTGCAGAGTCCTGAGGCAGTGCAGGATATGACATGGTGAAAGGATGGAGCATGCTGGCTTAAGTCTCTCTTTCCCTTCTTATACAGCCACTAGTTGCACACCCATAGAACTCATTAATCCAGTAACCCATTAGTCCTTAATTTATAAATGGATTAGTCCAGTCATGAGGGTAGAACCTATTTAAGGCCTTACCTCTTAACACTGTCACTTTGGGGACTAAATTTCAGCACGAGTTTAGGAGGGGACAAATGTTCAAACCATAGCAACATTTGTTTTGGGACAAATTCATCTCAAACCAGATGCTATTGGATCTGGTTTGAAACCACCGGATCCTTATTTTGCCTACAGCAAAATAGAGCCCTAAGACACCGATTCAACTGTTCACGACCTGGAGAAACCTGGTAGAGGAAGAGGGCAGTGAGAGAGGGAAGACAAAGCAGTCAGTAACAGTAAATAATCAAGCCACTGACGCTGTGCGCAGCTGCATCCTAACCCTGCAGGGGAAGCTGGGAAACAGTGTGGAACTTAGCTGGGAAGCATTGCACCTGAGGAGTCAGGGGCTGGCACAAGGGGAAGTAAGCGAGAACCTGGTGCTGGGTATGCATGGAGAACAAGACCATGCACCAGGATGAACGGCAGAGGGTGCGTACTGATGAGCAGTGGGGAAGACAATCTGGACGGGATGGGGCAGTCTGGACAGATACAGGCATCCAGAGGATAGACACCACTGAAAGTTAGGTTGAGAAGCTTGGATTCAAGTGGCAGGCACTTACATGCCATTGACACCTTCAGAAAAGAGGAATGAAGTCCTGGGCTTGGATGGAGACTAAGAGCAGAGAGAAAAAGATAAAGGAGAAAATCATTTTGGAGATAGAATGAATAGGACCAGGGCCAGATCCAGGGCCAGACCCAGGGCCAGTTGACCCTGTAGTCACGCAGCACCCTGAGCTCACAAAGGCTAGTACCTAGCTTAATGCTCCACTACTCCCCTCTTGAGATTCTTAATCTTATCTTTGAGTATGTTTTCTATGTGCAGTTTGATGATAAATGAAGCATGCTGTGGAGTGGGGGACCTTGCAGCCTTGGCTCACATGCAACCTACCTTCACCACTTCCCCTGCCCAAGCTGGCAGCACCACATCTAAGGTCAATGACAGAATGAGCCCCCACCCAGATGTTAGCTTGACCCAATGTGGAGGTCATGCATTGGCCATGGATTTTGCATTGCCTTTGGAAAGGAGGTGTGCCTGCCTGCCTCAGTTCCCTCACTCTCGGCTAGGACATGAATCCCAAGTTGGTGGGCAGGGAGTGTGAGGGTGGTAGCAGGATGCTTTTGAGGGTCTGCCTTTGCCTGTGGACTCTTTCCTTTTTCAGGAGGAAACCAGACATTAAATTACAAGAACAACAAAAACAAACATTAGCATTGAAGCTCAAGAAAGAAACCACTGAAGAAATGAAAAAGCTTTGTATTTTAGTATCTTTAACAACTCTATTTTTCCTGCTTTTTGAAGAAAATGCCCTGGTGTTTTCATTTGCAAGGGGTTTTGCAAATTATGCAGCCAGTCCTGGATAGGAATGGGTACCTAGCAGAGGGGGAAAGAGTGATAAATCAAGATGGTGCTAAAGTTTCAATGGTGGATGACGGGGAAATCTGACAAAACTCAACATGTTTATGGAGAGAACACAGAAGACAGGTGTGGGCTCAGAATTAGAGTGCCTGGATTCAAATACAGTGCTATTCAGCAGCAGCCTGTGACCTTCCTAGACAAATGATTTAAGCCCAACCAGTTTCATTTTTTTCTTCTGCCAAATGGAGGAAAACTAATATGTTACTTATTTCTCTCTCACTTCTTATAAGGATCCATGGAAAATGCTGAGCTTTCTATCTGCCACATGGCAAATTGGTATTGTTATTGGCCACCTGAGAGGTGCTTTTCATCTAGTTACAGGAGCTTCCGCATTCTGAGTCATTCATGGGTGCCAATATGCCTGATTGGAGTTTTCTGGCAACTTCTTCCCCATGGGACTTCACTTTAGCCAAGCCAGAAAGAAATACCATCTCCATTTTCCACCTCCGCCCACCTCCTGACTGCCTTCTATTTTCATAAACACAATAGCTTTGCTTCTGATGATTAATAGTCTTGGGGACTGGTGCAGTGGCTCACAGCTGTAATCCCAACACTTTGGGAGGCCGAGGCAGGCGGATCACGAGCTCAGGAGTTCAAGACCAGCCTGGCCAATATGGTGAAACCCTGTCTCTACTAAAAATACAAAAATTAGTCAGGTGTGGTGGCATGCACCTGTAGTCCCAGTTACTCGTGAGGCTGAGGAAAAAGAATCACTTGAATCCAGGAGGAGGAGATTGCAGTGAGCCAAGATCGGGCCACCGCACTCCAGCCTGGCTGACAGAGCGAGACTCTGTCTCAAAAAAATAAAAAATTAAAAAAAAATTGTATTGGATTTTGGACAATTCCTAAAGGAGGCTGAGAAGGACACCTTTACAGTGAATGGGGTGGGCCCACGCAGACCCTTCAAAAGATGTCTACAAGAAATACCAAGGCTAGCATTGTTGTGGGTGTGGAGAGCAAATGAGGCAAAGAAATGACTTTCAGCACTAGGCAATACATGGTAGCTATATCTGTTATGAATAATATGAAGAACTAGAATTGAAATATTAAGATTAGATGTGTTTCTACCTCATTCTGCCCTAGACAGCTAAATGCGGCATAATAACGTCCTCTCAGATAAATGTTGGCTATAAAATTCAGTCTTGAATCTCTAATGATTCGATTGGTACAATTACAGGAAAAAACCAAATCATAGCTCTGCTAAGGACCTGTGGAGTCCACTCAGTGTGACCTTTCATTTTGCAGTTAAGGAAAGTAAGGACTAGAGAGGTGCAACATCTTATTCAAAATTAAACAGAAACCCATCAGTATCATCCAACTAGAAGTTGATGCCATTTTCGTTGTATGTTATGTGAAACACGTATCTGTTAAAAGCATTATGATGATTTTAAAACACACCTGCACATTCTTTTAATTCTTTCCATCCAGAAGTTGAGCCTAGTTCTCCTTCCATTAAACCTGGGCCAATTGTAGGGACTTCACTGGTAACCAGTAGAATATAGCACAGCTTTTGAAGCTATGATAAAAGCCTCTACTGCTTCTGTCTAATTCTCTTGGGTCACCTGCATTTGGATCACTGAGCTGCCACAAGACCACCATGTTGTGAGGAAGCCAGGTCTTATGAAGAGGCCACATGAAGGTAAAACAGCTGATAGCCTCAGGTGAAGTTTCAGGCAACAGCCAGCATCAACTGCCAAACTGGGTCATGCTCCCCATTCCAACTTTGACTCTTCTCAGCTCAGCCCCCAGACATTGTGGAACACAGACAAGCCATTCTCACCGTGTCCTTCTATGAACTGCTTACCCACAGAATTTTTGAGCATAATAAAATGGATGACTTTTTTGCCACTGTGTTTTACGGTGATTTGTTAACCAGCAGTTGAAACAGGAGCAGTATTTTTGTTCTACTACAGACTTTTGGATGGGAAGCAGAAAAGAAAAATTCATTCCTAGTCTATTTTACTTTCACTCAAGGCCAACTAAAGCCAGAATACTGTATTTGGTTTGAAAAGAGAAATGAAATAAAACCGGGCTCTGCGTTTTCACTTTCTGCCGCACAGATTCTTTGAGGAACAAATAGAACGCAACCCCAAGAGGCTTTTCTTTTTTAAATGTCATGAGATTTTTCAGAAGATGATAAACGTTTGCTTGGCAGTATAGCTCCCAAGCAAACATCAGTCAATTAATCACACATATACAACAGTTTTTCTGTGGAGAAATTTTTATTAAAAATACAAACACTTTAAATGCTAAAAATACTTTCCATGCTTTAAACATCTCTTAAAAAGTATCTGAAAATATAAGTAAACAAAGGGTTCCTCTGCTCTAAAGTACAATACAGCGGATTTACTTTTATAATGTAAACATCATGTTTTCTCCTAATGCTGAAAGCCAAGTAAACACCAAGGTGGGCTGAGGGCTTGTGTGGGTCAGATGTGCTTTTGGCAGCCACTGAGTTTGCCTGATGACAGTCTAGAGGGCAGGCAGACATAGTCAACAACACGGAAAACCAGGGCAGTGTACCCAGTATTTTTATTCCTTTCCTAGGGCTGCTATCACAAATCACCTCAATCTTGGAAGTTTAAAACAACAGAGATGTCTTATCTCATGGTGATGGAGGCTAGAAATCTTCAATCGAGGTGCCAAGAGGGTAGAGGTCTCTGAAGTTTCCAGGGGAGGCGCTTTCCTGGCCTTTCCGGCCTCTGGTAGTGGCTGGCAGTGCTTGACATGACTTGGAGCCACACCACTCCCATCTCTGCTACGCGGCGTTCTCCTCTGTGTGTGTGTCCATGTCTCCTTTCCTCTTCTTATAGGTACCTGTCATGTTGGATTAAGGGCCCGCCTACTCATGTATGACCTCATCTTTACTCAATTACATCTGAAAAGACCCTATTTCCAGATAAGGTCATGTTCACAAGTACCGGGTGTTAAGACATCAACCTACCTTTTAGGGACACACAGTTCAACCCACAGCAGTGTCCTAAACAAAAAAATCTAAATAAATGGCTGTGGTGGCAGGAGGAGATGACGATTGATCCGGGGCACCCCTGCTGCTGCTCTGCATGTGGCCTGAAGACCCTGGGTGTAAATACCGACTGGCTGTGAAGCTGTGCGAAAGTGATTCCCCTCACCAGTCTCAGAGTTCTTACCTGTGAGTGGGGGCCGACTGAGACTACTGGCCCTGGGCAGGCCCTGTGAGCACATCCTCCTGCGAAACGCTGACACCCAGGCTGCACCCCAGCCAGCTGAACCAGAGCTTGCATGTTACCAGATCCCTCGATGATTCTGTGCACGTTACAGCTTGAGGCTACCTAACACAGTTCTTGGTGCATAATGATTTGCCAATAAATGCTAATCTCTTCTATTCATAAACACCACAAAAGCACTTCAATAAAACAGCTGAGTTTACATTTAATTTAATAACTATGGACTGCAATAAAAGGGAGAAGGGAGGAAAGTAGGCCATGTTTAAACTAACTTCCTCCTCCAGAAGGAAACTGACTAACAAACAACATGCTGGGTGAGACACTAACTTTTGGGACTCTTTTGAATATCTCAGCTTTCTTTTTTTACTTAAGCAAAGATTGCTAGGCTGAGATGGGAAAAAGCCATTCAGAGAGAGGAGGTAGCTCAGACAAATTTTTGTAAAAGGTCATGTTAACTGAAAAAAAAAAACCAGGGGAGTTTAGAGATCATTAGTGTACGATTCTAATGAGAATTTAAATATATATGCATAGTAAAATATAAAAACAACAACCAACCAAATAAAAATGCTTGGAAGTCATCTCTTCCCCTCTCTGAATGACAACAAAAACAAGCTGAAAGTCAATAACTTTTCTTAGATCCATCACAGAACTGAAGTGGAGGATAAATCGGCACCCTGAAAACTGAAGAGATGGGTGAAGAGGGAGAGCACAGATCAGCTCGCTGGAGGCAGAGACCACTGCAGCTGGTGAGAACATTTGAAGGGTGCCGCTGACCAATCGCCAGGGGCTGAGGGTAGACTAACTTGAGAGTTAAAAACTCTTGGGGACACGAGAGCAGTGTTGTGTGACACACTTTGTTGTGGAACCCCACCAGGTTCTCATGGTGAAGATACCCCACGTGTGGCCAGGGAGAAGGGAAAAGTAACCATTTTGAAATATGCCCAGATCACTCTCCACCACAAACACCAAGCCAGAGCTTTATCCTATGTGGGGCGAAGGAAATGACCCAACTGTAGCCCCCTCTAGCCTGCCTTCTCTGGCACGAGAAGAGAAAAACCATTTGAGAAACACTGGTGAAGGTCACAGCCCAGCGACATAGTCTCACTGAAACACTGAGACCTGGTCGTAGGATCGTGAACTGGTTCCCCATCCCACACCTTATCCCACATCAACAGGGCTCCCGTTTAATAGCACGGTTGCAGCAAAATCAAACTTCAAGGACCAGACTCATAAGAAAAAGTTCCTAAGGAACCCACAGACAATAGAGGAGCCAAAAAGCAGGACAGAGGACAAATAAGCTTCTGACACATACAGCTACAAGGGACAGTAAGCACAGCCTCACTTCTAGCCAGAAAAACATCAAACTTCTCACCAAAGGCCTGTCTACTTGAGTTGCCATAACCCAGTACATCATGTCTGGCTTTTCACAAGAAATTACAAGACATGACAGAAGGCATGGAAAAAAACCATCTGAAAAGATAAAGCAAGCATCAGAGTCAGACTCAGATATGGCAGAGACTTCAAAATCATTATATCAGGAATTCTAAGTAACTGTGGTTAAAATGTTAATGAAAAAATTGGACAACATGCTAGAACAGATGGGTAATGTAAGCAGAGAGATAAAGATTATAAGAAAGAAGCAAAGGAAATCTTAAAAGAAACCAAAACCAATTCCGTAACAAAAATGAAGCATGCACCCTGATGGGCTCATGAATGGACTGGACACAGCCAAAGAAAGAATCAGTGAGCTTGAAGAGACATAAATAGAAACTTCCCAAACTGAAATGCAAGGAGAAGAAAAAAAATATTTTAAATGAAATAGAATATGCAAGAATGGTGAGACATAAAAGGCATAACACACATTAATGAATACCAAAAGGAGAACAAAGAAAGTGAAGGAGCAGAAGAAATATTTAAAGATTATAATAATGACTGAGAATTTTCCAAAATTATTAACAAAAATCAAACCATAAATTAAAGAATCTCAGAGCACATCAAGCACAATAAATACCCCCAAATCAACACCTGAGCATATCATACTCAGTCTACAGAAAAACAAAGACCCAGAGAAAAATCTTGAAAAAAACCTGGGGTGGGGGTGGCATGGTAGGGGACACGCACCCAGAGAGGAACAAAGATGGGCATTCCAACAGACTTCCAGGCAAGCGAGAGAGTGGAGTAAAAGATTCAAAGATTTGAAAGAACAAAAACCCATGTAAAATTTTGTATCCTGCAAAATTATCCTTCAAAGATGATGGAGAAATAAAGACTCAAATCAACAAAAACTGAGGGAATTTGTCACCAGTAAATCTGCCTTGCAAGAAATGTTGAAAGAAGTTCTTCAGAGGAAAGGAAAAAGACATAGGTCAAGAACTCTTCTCTACCTAAAGAAAGGAAGAGAGTTGGGGAAGGAATAAAAGAAGACTCTTAGGTTGTGCTTAGAAGCCCTTACTGCTGACAGTGTTGAATTTTACCTGTGTTCTTAGAAAACAGAGGAGGCTAAGAAATTTCCCATCCTTTGTGTTAGAGGAAATGACTTAACTTCAAGATCCCTCTTCCTTGTATTACTTAAATTAGATTCATGGAAGCCCCCTGTATTAGTCTGTTTTCATACTGCTATAAACTGCTGAAGACCAGGTAATTTATTATTTTCAATGGCAAAAAACGCAATTACTTTTGCACCACCCTAACATAAATGAAAGATTTAATTGACTCACAGCTCAGCATGACTGGGGAGGCCTCAGGGAACTTACAATCTTGGCATAAGGCCAAGGGGAAGCAAGGCATCTTCTTCACAAGGTGGCAGGAAGGAGAAGTGTTGAACGAAGGGAGAAGAGCCCCTTATAAAACCATCAGATCTCATGATAATTCACACATTATCACGAGACCAGCATGGGAGAAACCACCTCCATGATTCAATTTCCTCCATCTGGTCTCTCCCTTGACAAGTGGGGATTATGGGGATTACAATTCAAGATGAGAATTGGGTGGGGACACAAAGCCTAACCATGTTACCCCCTCCCCGCCCCAATTTACTTATGACAGGCCAGACATGGGCCTTCCAAATTCTTATTCTTTGCCTCATAAATTAGCTTAACTACTTTTCCCTTGAAATTAATGGAAATAAAATGCTTGTTTATTAAACTTTGGTTAAGTTTCTCTCCTTTCCCCAGGTCCCAGAACCTTGGCCCACCATCAGCCTAAGCCAGTCTTCATCCACTCCTAACAACAGGCTGGCCTCCAGAAGAATGTTCCCTATCCACTCTTGGGACCCCTTCATCCACTTCCTCACATCCAGTTCTTTCTCAACTTGTTTATTCCTCCTATAAAAGAAAACCCTTTTGCCTAACTCTTGAGATGCCTGCAGATCTCATGTGTAGAGTGTTCTATTTATTACAACAGTCTCCCCACAGCCCACCACCATCCAACCTCTTCCAATGATACTTTTGAAGAAAATCTCTCCTAAGTCATGGTTTATTTGACACTGTAAATTTGGCCTCTCGCTTTGGCCTGGTTCCATGTCAGAGCCTGCCAAGCTCACACTCCCATCTCAGGAATCAGCTCCAATCACCATCCAGTCCAAGCAAGTTGCTGGGAAGTATGTCCTTAGCCTTCTATGCTCACAGCACCAAGAGCTTTTGCTGCCTTCCTTTTCAGGCACTTGAACAGAAATGACAGGGATCTCCAGGTTTGTTGCTGCTGGAACCATCAATATGTGCTTTCCCTAGTCAGGAGGTAATTTTTTCCCACCTCTTGAGTAAAGAATTCCCTTTTTGACAAGCTTTTTTTCTCCTTGTTTGTTTGTTTGTTTTTGCATACAGTCATACTCACAATTAGCCTTGCATAGCATAGGGCCTCCTGACAATGGTTTTAGATGAATTGTTGATCATTTGGCTTAGGAAAAAAAAATGTACGATGTGTGCAGAACTACACATTCTGAATTGAATCATAAGATAAGTTTTTGGAAGCTAGAGTTCTCCAGATTTCCAGATTTTATTGCCAGAGCAGTGATGAAAGCGGTTTACTCATCTTCAAATTATGTAATATTCTGTAATTTTGAATTCTCTCTAAAACTCTTCAAAGAACCCAGGCTGCTAAGAAAAGCCAGACAACACATTCCATATGGATTTGCTCATTACGAATGTTTTGTTGACCGCCTCCCATCACGTGCTTCTAGGTCCTAGGCCTGAGATGGATGACCCCAATCTTAGACATGGATGCCCACTCCACCCACCCCCTGCCCTGAACCAAAGGAGCTCACTTTTTAGCTAGAGAGATGAATATTAAATAATTAATGAACATTTTTTTTTAAGTTTATTTTCATTGTATTGAGGTTTTCCTTTAAATTATTGAACACACTTATATGTCATTTTTAAAACTTACAAATAAAGTGCTGCCAAGGAGACAACCTGCCAGGGGACTGGGAGTCAGTGGGATAGGGAGAAATGGGCATAAACTGGGTGTCAGACAGCTCAGGAAAAGTTAGGTAGGTGAGATTCTAAGAAACAACACTATAGAGAACGGGACCACGGTGCCCAAGGACTCCACCTCCACTGTAAGTGTAGACATAACTCTCTGAGCAACCAAGATGGTATTTTCCATTAACAAGGCAATCAATACTTACGATGCTTCGTGGGCATGTTGCAAAATACATCTCAAATTTTGAAAAGTTGGCAAAAACAATTGAGGATCGGTAATTTAAGAATTAGGAGTATATTAGTCCATTTTCACACTACTATAAAGAACTGCCCACGACTGGGTTACTTATAAAGGAAAGAGGTTTAATTGACTCACATTTCCGCATGGCTGAGAAGGCCTCAGGAAACTTACAATCATGGCCCAAGGGGAAGGGAAAGCAAGGCACCTTCTTTTTAAGGCAGCAGGAAGAAGAAATGAACCCAGGAGGAAATACTGCGTATAAAACCATCAGATCTCATGAGAACTCACTCACTATTAAGAGAACAGCATTGGGGAAAACCACCCCCGTGATTCCATTACCTCTACTTGGTCTCTCCCTTGACACATGGGGTTTATGGGGATCACAATTCAAAATGAGATTTTGGGTGGGGAAACAGCCAAACCATATTAAGGAGGAAAGATACATTCATGAATCTCCTATTTTTTACATTTAGACTGTTCTTTGGAATGATCTGGATTTGAATGATGTGTTATTTATATTTGGCTATCCTAATTATTCAAACATGAACTGAAGAAATACTTTTATTGGAGAAGGGAATGGAGGAGGGAGGCAACTAAAAATTTTAAGAGTCTGAAAACAAAACAAAACAAAACAAATGAAGCCAAACTTATACTCAGGATAAAAAACCATGCAATTCTTTTCTTTCAAGGTGTATTCGGCATATATTTATCGAGGTTAGCTAAGCCATAGGGTGTCCATGGACAGAAAACAGTCAAGATGCCTAGAATTTGGATTCTGGTCGCAAAAAATAGTCAATAAAGAAAGACATGAGAAAATAAGGTGAGTTCAGGGAGTGTGAAATGTCAAGATTTTGGTAATTACACTATAAAATGCAGGTATTAAATATGTGTGTTCCTTATTCCTTCAATGCCTCCTCAGAGATAATCTCTGGTAAATTAGGAGCTTTCATGCACATTTTTTCCTTTTTTTTTTTTTTTTTTTTTTAATGGAGGCAGCCAAAAGACACGGCCAGAGCCTGAGCAGGATCAATATCATCCTCTTTTAAAAGCTCCACAATCCCCTATACACCTACATCCAATCTCCAGTGCTCTTATAAGAAGAGGACAGACATACAGTAAAGATGGAGACAGGGACTAAAAGCCAAGGAATGCCAGCAGGCACCAGGACCTAAGTGAGAGGCAGCGAACAGATTCTTCTCCAGAGCCTCCAAAGGAACCAACTTTGCTGACATTTGATTTTGGACTGCTGGACTCTAGAACTGTAAGTGAATACATTTCTGTTCATTTAAGACATCAGTCTGTGGTACTTTGTAGGGGCAGCTCTAGAAAATTTATACCTAACTCAATGGAAATAACTATCTTTATCATTAGACATCATTCTGGATTATATATATATGTAATGTACATACATATTAAAATTCCAGATGTATCCATATATCATATCATATATTCATACCATGTATGGATATATAAACCACATATCTCACTCCCACTGGTTAGATAGGTACAGATATGTACAGACAGATGGTTAGATTGACAGAAATATTTCTATTATAATGGGGGTAATTCTATACATTCTATATTAAATGTGATTTTACTTGAATGTATCTGCAGTAAAAGAATAGGTCTATCCTTCTATTGCACTGTTTTCCTATTTCTGTGCTAAAATCTTGTCGTTCAGTTTATTCAATTTTGTATAGAGCAAACCCGTACTATTTGCTACGCTCTAAAGGTTTGTGTACCCTTCCAAACCCAGATGTTGAAATCTAATCAGCAATGTGATGGTATTAGGAGGTAGGGCTGCTGGGAGATGATGGTATTAGGAGGTGGGGCTGCTGGCTCCGCCCTCATGAATTGGATTAGTTCCCATCTTAGTCCATTCAGGCTACTATAAGGCTACCTCAGACTGGGTCATTTATAAACAGCAGAAATTGATCCCTCAGAGTTCTGGAGGCTGGGAGTCCAAGATTAAGGCACTAGCAGATTCAGTGTCTGGTGAGACCTCACTCTCTGCTTCATAGTGACACCTTCTTTCTATGTCTCCAGATGGTAAAGAAGGGGTGAACAAGCTTCCTTGGGCTTCTTTTATAAGGCCATTGCTATGGCTTAAATGTATGTGTCTCTCTAGAATTCCTATGTTGGAGGCTAAAATTCACTATAATAACATTAAGAGCTGAAGCCATTTTGGAAGTGATCAAGAAATGAGGCTCCATCCTCTTGAATGGGATTAGTATCCTTATAAAAGAGGTTGACAGGAGTGTCCTAGTCCCCCCCGCTTTTTTTTTTTTTTTTTTTTTTTGCCCTTTTGCCTCCCATCTCTTCCCTCATGTGAGGATACAGTGTTCGTCCCCTTCTGTGGACCCAGCAACAAGGCACTGTCTTGGAAGCAGATAGCAAGCCCTTATCAGACACTGAATCTGCTGGTACCTTTATCTTGGACTTCCTAGCCTTCAGAACTCTGAGAAATAATGTCTATTATTTATAAATCACTCAGTCTAAAGTATTCTGTTATAGCAGTGGGAATGGACTGAGATAGGCACTAATTCCAGTTATGAGGTTAGAGCCCTCATAACCTAATCAATATCCCAAAGCCCCAGCTTTTAATACTATTGCACTGGTGATTAGGTTTCAACATATGAATTTGAGGGAACACAAACTTTCAGATCCTAGAAGTGCCACTGAAAGACAGCTCAGAGAGCTAGCTCGCCCCTTCTGTCACGTGAGGGCACTGTGAGTAGGTGCCTTCCGTGAGTCATCTGTAAATCTCTGGGTCCTCACCAGCGACCAGATCGGCCGGCACCTGGATCTTGGATTTCCAACTTTCAGAACCGTGAGAAATAAATTTGTTATTTATAAGCTGCCTAGTTTATGGTATTTTGTTACAGCAGTCCACACAGACTAATACACTTCTCTTGTTTCCAAGTTTTCTTGATAATTATGTGATCTTCCACATAAAACTTAAAATTAATTAGTTCTAAAACACATATCCCCAAGAGAATTTGGGACTCTCATGAGAATTGCACTAATTTTGTAATTTGACTTGGGAAGAATTGACAATATTTTTGATACTGACTACTCATCTAAGAATACAGCATGTTTTACATTTACTAGGGCCTTATTACTGCCTTTTCAGTAAAGGTTTATAATAAAGATTGTGTAACTTGTTGAAGTTTATTCCTAAATCTTTTATGGTTTCTGTTGCCATTGTGGAGAAAATATTATTTCATTTTTTAATACGTTTTTGCTTATTCAAATAATTCTGGTTATTCTTCTACTGAGTTAAGCTTTATTATTGCACTCAATTTTAAAATTGAGGCACCTAGATTTTCAAGAGTTCCTGTCATCTGCAAATATTAATGTTGCCTTTTCCTTTTAGGGCTCAACAATGACACAGTTTGTTGTACCACATAGGAACAAAGCTTTTCGTGGCTACGGTTGAGGAGGTGCTGGTTATGTGCAAGGGCTTTGCACAGTATGACCTAGGTGCACGTCCCTGCTCTGTCACCTACTAGTTGTGTGACCCTTATTTAACCTCTGTGGACCTCAGGGTCCTATCTTTGAAACGGGAATAATAGTAGTACTTAATTCAGAATTGTAAGAATTAAGCACTTGTTAATACATTAAAGCATTTAGAAGGCACATTAAACCCTATAGTAAGTAAGCATTAGGCTACAGTCATCAAAACCTGCTGCATACTTACCTCCTGCAAGTCTCATAAGCACTTCAGAAAGTGTGGTATCTCCATTCTACGAACGAGGAAAGTAAGCTCAAGACAGCAAGTGCTGAGTGCAAGTCACTTGGATATATATTTTAGGGCTGCCCCGCAAGACCAGCTCCTAGAAGATAACGCAATCAATCAATTTCTGCGAGGCAGGACTTAAATCTCACTAAAACGTGCTTAATTCATTCAACATGGCGTTGGCACCTTACCAGGAAGGAAAAAAACGGAGTACGCCAAGGCGAAAGGGAGAGCCTCCATCTACTGCGTCTCAGGCTTCCGCCAAGACTGACGGAAAAAAACGAGTTCACTCGGAAGCGCTCGCCTGCCTTCGGTAAAAATCGTCAGAAGGCGGGGCCCACGCTTCGGCACGTTCCGCGCAGGGCATTGTGGGAAGGGCGGCCGGTGCAGCCGAAGCTGCCATCTTAGGGGCGCCTTGCGCTGCGGCTTTCTCGGTGGAGGCGGCCTTCCTGGCAGCGGTAGACGTCGGGAAAAGGCAGAAAGTCCGTTGGCCGACACCTTTCTTTCCTCCGGCCTCTGTAGGACCGCCAACCCGCGTCCGAAGGCGGAGGCGAGGGGAACTGGCCGCGTGAGGGGCCTGAGGCCAGCGGTTAGAGCGTCGCCCGGAAGGATGGGCCGGTCTCGGAGCCGGAGCTCGTCCCGCTCCAAGCACACTAAGAGCAGCAAGCACAACAAGAAGCGCAGCCGGTCCCGGTCGCGATCCCGGGACAAGGAGCGCGTGCGGAAGCGTTCCAAATCTCGGGAAAGTAAACGGAACCGGCGGCGGGAGTCGCGGTCCCGCTCGCGCTCCACCAACACGGCCGTGTCCCGGCGCGAGCGGGACCGGGAGCGCGCCTCGTCCCCGCCCGACCGCATCGACATCTTCGGGCGCACGGTGAGCAAGCGCAGCAGCCTGGACGAGAAGCAGAAGCGAGAGGAGGAGGAGAAGAAAGCGGAGTTCGAGCGGCAGCGAAAAATGTGAGTGTCCGCGGAGGGATGGACCGGGGCGTGCGGAGAACGGGGCCCTGGGCGAGGGCGTGGGGCCGGGGCGGGACGGCGCGGGCTGGGAGAATGGCGGGGACCGAACGGGGCTGAGGACCGGGCGCGGGAACGGGCCGGAGAGGCGGCGGCGGGGCCAGCAGGCTTGGCTTTTGGAAGGCCTGGGGTGGGACAGACCCAGGAGTTGTCCGGGAAGGAAAATTCGAGGGCTTGAGCAGAAAGGGCTTAAATAGGAGAAGGCGATTTTGGCGCGTGAGAGGAGTGGTGTCCCGGAAGTAGGGATGGAGTTCGGAGTGAGGTCGGAGAGCTGCGTCGGCTAGTGAGGCCGGGAGAGCTGGCCTGCAGATGTGAAGGGTGGTGAGCGTTTGCTGGTCGGCTTGAGAAGAACAGAGAAGGGAATTAACCTTTGAGATGCGAATCACAGCTGGCCAGAAGCATTCTTCTATTGAAGCTCAAATTTGGGACAGAACTTAAGTACTCCCGAGAATCATACACTTTAGGTGGTCCGCCAGAAAAATGCATTTTCACTTTAGTGTATTCCTGTTGTTAAGGTGTCTGGATTGCTTTTTTCCCCTTGAGCCTACACCCTTACCCCTTTCTTGAGACGTTAAAAAAAAAAAAAAAAAAAAAAAAAGCACAGACCTTAAGTGTACACTGCGATGAGTTTTTTTGGCATTTGAATTCACCTGTGTAATCACCATCCCAAAGCCTACCCTTTTTTAAACTTGCTTTCTATTTCTCTAGCAAACACGTGGAGTTTTGTTGTTTCCCTTGCACTGTGCTTCTTCAGAAAACACTGGAATAGTTGCTTTCGTTTTGGCGTTGCTCACATGAGGAATAGTGAAAACTAGAGTTACAATGTGTTTCCGAAAATGTCAGCTCTCAAGTATTTCTGGCTATGAAAGTAGATGTGGATAAATAATCCCAAACTACAGGAACTTTTGGGTTTTAAAGTTTAGGGATTTGTTGTGTGTTTTGCTTTAAGATCATCATACTTTGATGCTCTGGGTATTCAGTTCCCAAAAACCACATTGAAAAGTAGATTTGAACAGTCCTACTAACTGCCTATTTAACCAGCCATACTTGGTCAGTTTGGTCAGTTCTTCAGTGAATATTTAGAAAGTGCCCATGAAGCAAGAACGTTACTGAATTTATGATTTTCTCGAGGCGAGTTTATGTGTACTGAATTGTCCGTAGGGTTTGTAGTTTTCTGTAGTTGCGTTTGTGTTAGGTAGATTTTCCAGCACACATACAGCTTGTTCTAAAATAAAGTTACTAAAAGGTAGGACTGGAGCACTAATACTACAGAGGAAGCTGTACCTGGAGCTGTTTTGCTTCCAACATTCCTTTAAAACACATGCAACACTCATTTTTCCTATACTTAGAACTGTCAGTGATATATATGAAAATAAAGGTAAAGTAATTATTTCAGATTAAACCTTGATTTTGTAGAATCCAACTTTTGGGTCTGCAACAAGGCCCTTAGCTGTAAAGTTCTCAAATAGCTATCAATAGATGGATGTATAAAAAGTTACCTGAGACATTGCTGAGATAATTTCTTCATGTGAAAACAAAGGAGTCCTCCATAGAGGAATGACTTGCCTTCCATTAGAAAGCTAAGATTTGTAGGAAAAATGAAAAGAAACTTGGTATGCAAAGAATAAATAGAAGCATTTAGCAGGCTTTACATGGATAGCAGAGAAGAAATTCAGGAATGAAATATGGCAGATAGAGGCTGTATGGTTCTCTGGTTTGAGAGAAGACACAAACTGCCAATAGTATTTAGGAATGAGAAGGGGCCAGGGCCAGCAGCCACCTGTACCCTAAATTCCTGGGTGCCGTGCAATAGGCGTTACTTAATATATTCTGATGCCTTGGAAGCAATGCAAAAGAAACAGTGGAAAGACTTAAGTATTGGAGCTTTGGGAATGGAAGGAAATAGTTTTCAGTCTACATATCCTGTTGGTTAGTTTATTCTTTTAACTGATGTTTATTGAGCATTTAATAAGTGCCAGGCACTGTGCTAAGTGCTGTTCATATAAAAATGATTGGCCCTTCTCCAAGAGCTTGATCTAGCTCAAAGACAGATCATTAAATAGGCAATAATACAGTGTAGTAAATTTAGTGACAGTAATATAAACTGTGTAAAGAAAGTATCCTGTGAGGGTGGAGGAGATAAGACTATGACAATGACAGGCAAGGTATAGGACATATGTGGAGCACAGAAAAGAGCCTCCTCCCCCGACTCCTGCCAAAATAGAGGAAATGGTCTCAAAACTGGAATAATCAGGTGACTGTTGACTTAGAACACGAAGTTCTATAAATATTTAAGTCATGGAGTGACTGGAGAGGTAAATAGAGGCTGGGAATCATGTTAGGGTTGTTTTATGTCATGTTAAAGAGCTTAGATTTCATCGTAGAAACAGGAAGGATTTTAAGCAGGTAAATGACAGGGTGCCTTTTTTGTTTTGATTGTTGTATAGGATGGAAAGTAAGAGGTGGGTACAGAAGTTTACACAGGAGTAGTGAGTATGGTTGTCGGAATGGAAAAGAGGGACAGATTTAAGGAACATTCAGGGTATATTAAATGGAATGTGGGACTTCAGAAAAAGAATGTTGATTCTCATGTTTATAGTGTGGCTATTGCAACTCATCTACCAAATGTTTCAGTAACAACTGTGTGGCAGGTACTGGTAAAAATGTCAGAAACTTTGTGAATAGCGAATATGGGAGAGGGAAAGGGAATAAGAGAATGGTGCCTCCACTGTGAGCACTGGTTTTGGATACATTGTACTGAGTTTATCCAGAGTTGATCATGTGAGACTGAAGCCTAGCTAAGAGGGGCTTCTCTGAATGTCAGTGAAACCTTGAGAGTATATGGAATGACCCACGGAGAGTGTGGAGAGAGGAGAGCGGTTCATTCAAGGGACTGAAAGAACCTGAGGACATGCCTGTATTTGCAGTTGGGAAAGGGGAGAAAAGCCCATGGTGGAAGCGGAAAGGAATATGGTAAGAATGCATAATGTCAGGTGCCCTTTCAAGAGGTCTACTTAGATGGAATGAGACTGTAAAATAAGAATCAACTGCTGGATTTAGTTAATTAGGAATTCTTTGGTAAGATTGGAAACCTTATCCACTTAAAATTCTGAGTTGTTGAATAAATCACCTACCTCTAACCTCTTGCTTATTGTGAAAATTGGAGATAATGTATTTAAAGTAGGTGATATTTGGCATATAATAGTTCCCAGTAAGTAATGTTATTTAATGTAACTTACTTACATGGAGCCAGACCAAGCCTGATGAATTTAAGAAGTGATCTTACAAGTTGTAATCTTGATGCTTAAAAGGTAGGCCTTTACATTTTTTAAGACCTTTGCCATCAATTTTGAATAGGCAATTCACATGGTTCAAAATTCAGTTCAAAAGATCTTCCTCTCATCCCTGTGTCCCAGCCATTCAGTGTGGTTCTTCTCACCCCTCCCCCACACCAGTAGCACCATTTTCTTAAATGCTCTTTTGAGATGCTGCATGCATGTTGTATTAACTGTTGAAAAATAGATAACTGAAAATGACTTGCAGCAAATCAGGAAAATGTTAATGGCATAGTAACTTACTCTAGCCTGGGATGTCTAGGTTCCGATATCCTCTGTGTTCAACTGGCTGACAGGTAAAGAGCCTTCTAAATTAGAGTGTCTACACTGAACTGGGATCTCTATGAGTGATTCTTAGAATACTTGGACAGTTTATTGTGAGAGCAAAGAAGAGCTTTTAGGAGAAAATTGAGTATATGAAGCCGCATATTTTTGGAGGCTAAGGCTCTGACAGAACATTAAGGCATAAGACCTAGTTGATGTTAAGAATATGTATTTATTTATTTATTATTTTTGTAGAGACAGTTTCACTATGTTTCCCAGGCTGATCCTGAACTCCTGGGCTCAAAGAATCCTTCTCCCTCAGCCTCCCAAAGTACTGGGATTACAGGTGTGAGCCACTGTGCCTGGCCTATACTTTTTTCTTTCTTTCTTTCTTTGGTAGTTAAATCTGTGTGCTTGTCTTTGCCTCTCTCATTTGTCCTGCAGAAACCAGTATAGAGTAGTAGTATAGTGCTTGCTTGAGATCATTAGCTTTGGCATCTATGTAGGTTCAGAGAAACAGCTCAGCAACATCCAGTGTGCGTGAGTCCAGAAACTTAAGCTCCTTGTTCTTAGTTGCCACAGTAAAAATGAGATACATACCCAATGCATAGGAATAATTATGTGATTTAAATGATTATATGGTATATAAAGCTTTCGGCACAATATTATATGTTACTTATTAAGTAATAAGTAAATGCTGTTTGCTAATAATTATTAAGCAATTCCTAGAAGTAAGCCCCTAGGATTGAGTTCCTACATTTTAAAGATGTTTTAAAATAATGGTGTCAGTTACTCTGTAGGGAGTAATACTCTTAACAGTGATGAGGTGCTGTAGCCTTACTGTTTTGTTTTTAATCGTTAGCATTTTAAAGTTCATTGTGACTAGTCTTTTTAAAATACCTGAGAGCACAGATAAAGTAGAACCTAGTATTACACCATTTCCATTGGAAACCTGGAAGATCTTGATTTAATGCTTTCATCAGTATAGCATATTATTGGCAGGAGAATGGATATTCAGCAGAGAAGCATGAGGAAAACATTAGAGAAAAGAACATCATGAGGGTGACAACTATGGCAAGGGTTTTAAGGAGTGAATAGGCTGTTAGGTGATACCTATTTTGCAAGACACTAATGACCCACTCAGGAAAGTTCAATGCCTCTTATGGGAGTAGACATAATAGTGGTTTTATCATTGATTATGATGATAAATTTGCCGTCAGTAAAGATGAACTCATGCTTAATTCAGTTGTATATGTGCTCATTGGTTTGCTGAATTCAGTGTATGGCGAGGGCATAAAATTGAGCTTTCCATCAGCACTGTTTCTAAAATTTGATTTAAAATTTTTTTTCTGATTACTGAAGTAGCATTTTTAATTTTACCAAGAAAAACAGCGAAGTTATGTTCTTGCTAACACTTGAAGGCAAACAGTTTTGCTGTGGAACCCAGAACCTTGCCTGTTGCAAAGCTTAGTTTTCATGTTCGGATGCCTTGCAGTTCCTCCAGGAACAAAGGGAGATAAGCAGCTTTGTGAGAAACTGCACTAGGTCATTCATTTCTCATTCTCCAGTGTTTCAGTTGAGCATGGGACTTTCCACTTGCCCCCTCCCTGTGGGCTATAAAGTCGCTGAGCTGTAGTTAGATTTGACTCCTTAGCAGCATAGCAGCCCACGGCCTGCCTGTACTGCCTGTTATATGGGCCCTCTGGTTTGATGTCATCAGTGGAAATAGAAGCAGGGAACTGACAACATTCTGATTTGGCTTTTGCTGTAAGTAAATTTATTTGGCTCATTTTCTGCTTACTGGCCAAAGCTATGGAAATGAGGCCCTGTTAGCCACTGCACTTCTGCTGAGGGATGGCTTGACTGCCAAAAATAACCTTGAGTATGTATCAGTTCTCTTCCACCTTCGTCAAATTCTTAAGTTGGCAACTTTTTACTCCTAGAGCCTTCTTTCTACTTTGTGTGGAGTTTTAATTGGAACTGTGTTACATTATCCTTTTTTTAAATAGTACTATGATCCACTTAGTATTGGTAGTTACAAGTCACATCGTACTGGCTTTGAAATTTTAAATATTAAGTTTCTTCTTAGGCTTCTCTACATTTACTAATTTCAGAAGAACCAACTAGCAAAAGTGTGTGTGTACACACTTTATTATGAGAAATTTACATATACACAAAGGTAGATTACTATTATTATTGTGTACTCATTATCCAGATTCAACAGTTGTCAGCCTTATTTCATTGATTAGTTCTCTTTCCCTTTGGATGAAGTAGAGAAACAACATTTTATATTGAAATGTGGTTTAATTTCTGTTGAAGTTGCCATCTGGTTTCCTTTGGTGATTGATTTTTTTAGTGTTGGGGAAGATACCTGCTCTCTTACTGAGCTGCTGTAGATGAAGACTTATTGAAACCACTCGAATACTGTATTTAATTGGAAGTTAAGGAAAAGGAGCATAGTTAAGTCTTAGGCTTTCATACCTTTTTTTAAGAAAACTTAGTTTTGGAAGGGAAAAGGGAAATATTTAAGAAACAACAACAGAGTCCTGAGAATGGGTGTTGCAAACGTCTAGGACCTTAAAGATGCTTTCTCTAGTACCTACTGTCTCCTTGACGGAAGAATGTAGAGGATAAATGTAGAAACTGAAATGAATCCGATTGTTTAAGACACATTGGTGTTAGTGTGTTATCACTGTGAATAAGTAACAGGAGTTGAAAATGAGAGCCCTTGGATGAGAATTGAATCATCCTGAAGAATAGAGTTAAGTTGAAGTGGATTGGGGTATTTAAAGGTCACTTAAAAACGATAAAGTCTTTACTAAACAGGTAAATTGAATGACTCTCATATATATGTATGTCAATTGAGTCATCAAAAGATAAAGGTTGTGGGTTTTATTTAATTTTGAGGGTTGTGAGAAAGTTGGAACGTGAATCGGCCTCTGAGGATTTAGATTTACTGCAAGAGCCTCAGAATTTATTCATTCAGCACAAATTATTGTCTCAGAGTGCTATTAAGTAAAAATAGTGTGAACAATATATGCAATATAAAAATTTTTAGTAGTCACATTAAGAAATCGATGAAATTATAGTGTATATTTTTATCCAAAATATAATTTTTAACACACAATCAAATAAAAATAGGAGATCATTTATATTCTTTTTCTTCACACTAAATTTCAGTTCGGACCAGACACGTGACCAGTGGCTATCACTGAATATCATTGGTATAAATTGTACAGAATTTCCACAGTGGTGCCTTGATGAATGTCAGTAATTTCAGCACAGCATTTTATTTTGAGTAAATTGGTTTATAATATCAAAATGGGATTGGAGTAATTAAAACTGTAGTATCATGCTTTATTGAACTTTTTCTGGTAATAAAAATATATTTTTACCCACTTTCGTATTTCTAGAGGAGCTTTTAATTGAAAATCAATTAGCAAAAGGAAGAAAAGACAGTAGGAACTATAAAGCTAAAGAACTTCAGTTCAAAACTTAAGTTGGTCATAATTTCAGTGAAAACTACGCACTATTACTCCAGCAGTCTGAATCTCTTTAGTCTGTGTGTGTTCTCTCTTTGCTTAGCGGGAAATGAATTCAGCCAGTCTGAGTTGCCTGCTACGTAATTTCTGCTTACTACTTTGTAAGCCCCAGACGAAGGGATTGGCAAATGAGCAAATCTATATATTTTAACAACTTGTCCTCTGATTATAAAGTCGATAACAAGTAGTTTTCTGTGTCATATTTATCGTTCCTAAATTAAAACTAATGAATTAGGCTTTTTGTATATACCAGTTCTCCTGTATTTAGAATATGATAAAGGAAAAAAAGATTTTATATTCATTTGAATTTCTGTGTTAACATCTGTCATTTCCTTAAATGTGACGTGAAAATGAATTCTGAAAAAAATCACTGAATAATATCAGGCTCAATGGCTTGATAGACTTAAAACTAGTTTTGTTTAAATTTATAGTTTTTAAAATAAATATCTAACTCGTTTTTTTCGCTTTGTTTGCTAGTCGACAGCAGGAAATAGAAGAAAAACTCATCGAGGAAGAAACAGCACGAAGAGTGGAAGAATTGGTGGCAAAAAGGGTGGAGGAAGAACTGGAGAAAAGGAAGGATGAAATTGAACGAGAAGTTCTCCGAAGGGTGGAGGAAGCCAAACGCATCATGGAAAAGCAGTTGCTCGAAGAACTCGAGCGACAGAGACAAGCTGAGCTTGCAGCACAAAAAGCTAGAGAGGTAACGCTCGGTCGTTTGGAAAGTAGAGACAGTCCATGGCAAAACTTTCAGTGTTGGGTTCTGCCTCCTGCTCAGTTCAGAAAGAGATGGAATACAGACTATCTAATTCCTTTCTCGTCTAAACTTAACATTGCTGCGAAAGTTAATTTTTTAGCCTATTCAGAAGTGCTGACTGATAACTTAAAAGTTGGAAGCTTTCATAAAACATATTCAAGGATACTTTTTGATTTAATGGAACTGGCTATTTGAGAAGTGTTTGAAACTTTTGCCATGGCTGCAGGACTTACATTCTTTTTTGGGAGGACGGTGGGGAGACAGGGAGTGGTAAAGGGAAAAGGTTAAAAATCCACCTGTGGTTGTATATTCTTCTATTCTATCACTCTGTTACCTAGACTGTGAGAGGCTTTTGCCTTCAGTCAGATTAAAAAGAGCAGGGCCTAACATTGAGTGATAGCACCTGCTTTGATAAATAGGTTTTCTCACTCTTCTTTTTTTCCTTCTTTTATCCCTCACTCCCTCCCCTAAACCCTGCTTCAGCACAATGGACTAATTCTAGCATTCCGATCATAAGGCCCTCCATTTTCCTAATGTGTTTCAAGGAATCTTTTTAGGAAAAATATCCAGATTATTTATCCACTTTTTTTAGTATCTACTAACAACTCCTTTTTTTCTCTAGAGAGTTATGAAGGAACAGGTTGTCCTTGTCTGGAGTCAAGCTAAACACATGATTTGTTTTATCAGCAGCTGGAGCAGAAGTTGAAAATGTCTTTCTGTGAGACAGTAATTTGCTACTGAAGCTTTATAGCTTGTTTGCACTGATTACTCCAGGATCCAAAAACTTGGTGAAAGTCACTGAAACGCTCAAGGCAAATTACTTTACAGCCCTGAGTGTCTTATCACCATAGTTTGCATACTGAATATGAATCCAGTTGGTGTGTGACGTAGGAAATCCTGTAGTTGTTTTCTTGAACTGAAATATTTGACTCAAAATAATTAAGACTCATTGTCATTTTTCATCTTGGCATTATTGTGGACAAGTTGACATATTAAATCTCTTTGCTTTCTGGTAAGCTTAGCTTTTAAAATGCATTTTCCCTTGTCCTGTCTTTAACTAGATATGCATGCTTATATTTATAGTGGGTTTCACAGACTATAAAATTGAATGTATGAAATTTTTATTTATATCAGTGCTTTTAATAATGAAGATATTTTTGGAGTAATGGTGCTGTCTTGTAGCGAGTTATTAATCATAGTAAGATTTTTTTCTCTTCATTTGCTTTTTTGTTTCATATTAACAATTTTTTTTTACACGGACACAACTCTCTGACAGTCTTTCCAAATATTAAAATCATTTGAATATGTATGCTGTGATCTGAACACTGCCCAAGCCATCAAGCAGTCTTCATACAGTTTGCATTATAAAATCTCATTAAATTCTCCAAGAAAAAATAAGTTGAAGAATTTTATTTCCTGACCATGCATCCCCTGGATTTCTGAGTTTCAGTTCAGATTGTAGATGACAATATAAGCTGCCTTCCGAAATTGTCAACATCTGAATGTTAAGTCCATTTTCCCCATGGAAGAAGCCCGTAGTTCCATGAAGTATGGATTACCATTTGTATTTTTCACTAACAGTAAATGTATTTTTCTTATTAATTGTTTGCCTTAGGAATGATGAATTACATTTTTTGTTCCTTCTTACCATAAACATCTGCATTCCTCAGCTCAGCCTTCCTTGTATGTTGTTTCTTTATAAATGGTTGAGCTGCTGATGCAGGTATTGCCAAGCTAACAGTACAAATCATTTTAAAGAGGAAGCTGGCGCGTATGGCAGCCGAGGAGCACACTCTGCAGGACACTGGACAAGACAGTAAATATTCAACTTTTAATGCTGATTAAAGGAGTATAGGTAAAGAATACGTAGGTATACATAATTGGTGAGACAAATATTCACTTTATTTATATTTTATATATTATTTTTTTAATTTGGTAAATACTATCCAGTTTTGTAGTTGTCCTTGTTGATTTGTGTGATATTAAAGTATTAGTAATAATTGCCAGGAAACTATCATTAGGGAGGGTTTAGTTGGTTGCTGTTTGGACTGGGAGGGATGATTTAAATTTAGTGCTAGAAACCAATTTTAGTGACTGCACAGTTTATCATTTGTCAGACAGAAGGTAGCTATAAAGCTACCCTGTAAGTCATATCAAAAAAGTTCAGAGGAAGATTAGTAAATATTTATCAATAAAAATAAACATTTTGTTTTTCTAATATTTTAACATATCCTCCCCTTTAGGAGGAAGAACGTGCAAAACGTGAGGAGCTAGAGCGAATACTGGAAGAGAATAACCGAAAAATTGCAGAAGCACAAGCCAAACTGGTAAGTGTAAAGCATTATGTGAAAAGTGTTTTGTATTTTGCTTTATTTCCTTTTTTCAGATTTTGTGGACTTTTGTGCTCTATAATTTGACTTATTTTTGAGGGGGTTCTTTGGACTAACTTTAAAGGCTTTTTGAGTCAAGAATAGAAACAATTGCAATTTTTACTTCCAATCTGGACAGAACTCCAAAATTTGCAGAGATTTTAAAAAACAAGTTTTCTGGGGAAATTGTTTTGTTCTGTATCCCCAGTTTTATTTTTCCTAACCTCGTTCACATTTCTCATATGCCTAAAAAACTAATAGCAACAACAACAAAAGCTTGGGGGTATATTTAAACCACCCGTAATATGCAGCATTTTACTTTGTATTAGTTGGCTTGTTACCAGGAGTAGATAGTATTTATTTGATAGTAAGTGCACCAGAGTAATTTCCTATTCCTAGTTTATAATCTTAACAAGAAATACAGAGTCTTCGGTAATTATGTAATATAAAAAGATGGGGGTGAAGGGAAGCAAGTTGTAAGCTCCAGTTACATGGTATAAAGAAATTTTGTGGTTATAAATACACAGAAAAATATCCGGGTGGGTCTAATTAGTTAACGGTGGATCCCATTGAAAGTGGGGATGAATAAGAATGTAAAAAGTTAATATGGGCAGTTGTTTCTAGAGCATCATCTTCTTAAAGATAGTGTCCTCTGGATAAGAGATAAGGCTAGAAATATTCCACATAACTTAGTGAGCATGGCACAATGGATTCTTGATAAATATCACCTGGTATTTGTGAAGGCCATAATGGAATCTGTTGGAAAGCCATAATCCACTTTCCCAAAGAAAATCTTAAAATCTGCTACAGTCGAAAAGGCAATAGGAATGTGAAATGGATGAGTCATTCTAAGTTACATTGCTGCATGCTTATGAATAAGTATGTGATAACTTTTTTTTTTTTTTTTAGTGATTCCAGGATTCCATGTAAGGAGAGAACCTCAGTGCAGTTAGGAAGAAGAGGGAAAGTGTACAATCTGAATTTGAGGTTAGAAGGTTGAGCTTTGAAGGGTAAAATACACTCTGGTTTCCTCTTTTGTGGATGTTTCAGAAAAGAGGAAAAAATATGGTTGACAGTTAAATCATTGAAGCAAAATTATTGAGCAGGTGGAACTAGACCTCCTTTTAGGACATGTTAGAGAGACTGGATAGCTATGCTGGGTTCATTATGTGGGTGGCCTGGAAGCTTGGTGTGCCCTGCCAAGATCTTGATCCCTTCTGACCCTGTGGTAGCTAGGGGATGGTTGGCCTCCTTACATTATTCTTACAGTCCTCTGTTGTTTGCCCACATGAAAAATAAAAATATGACTTTTGGTGTGTGATCACTGGAAAAAGTATTGGTAGTCATAATGTAATGCTTCTCAAATGGTAGTAAATGTTCAGTGTTTGTTTTTTAATCCCAGTTTGACTCAGACCTCTATTTTGCAAAATACAATTAAGATGAATTACTAGAAAAATGAGGTCGTATTGCTGTAAAAACTTCTAATACACTTATATTGATTTGTCCTTGTTGGGGATTGATTAGTTTGTAGATTGTAAGTGGTCTATGGGCCATGCTTAACATGAGCACTTTTCCAGATCGCGCAGATTTAGATTTGATCAGAGTGACACTCTTCTCATTTCGTTTTGTTTTTGAAATGGAGTTTCGCTCTTGTTGCCCAGGCTGAAGTGCAGTGGCGCAGTCTCGGGTCATTGCAGCCTCCACCTCCTGGGTTCAAGCTTTTCTCCTGCCTCAGCCTCCTGAATAGCTGAGATTACAGGCACCCACCACCATGCCCAGCTAATTTTTCTATTTTAGTAGGGATGGAATTTTACCATGTTGATCATGCTGGTCTTGAACTCCTAACCTCTGGTGATCCACCCATCTCCGCCTCCCAAAGTGCTGGGATTACAGGTGTGAGCCACCACTCCTGGCCCAGAGTGACACTATTCTGATGGCATGCTTGTGATAAACTTCAGGTAAAAAACATATCTTAGGGAAAAAGAGGCTTTTATTTGAGAAAGTTGAGTAAGAATTAGAACATATTTAACATGTTTGCTTACAGTGTTCAATAAAGTTGGAAGCATAGTAAATTGGTACTGGAGTTTTTTTTTTTTTTTTTTTTTTTTGATAGAGTCTCCCTCTGTTGCCTAGGCTGGAGTGCAGTGGCACAGTCTCGGCTCACTGCAACCTCCCCTTTCCAGATTCAAGCAGTTCTCCTGCCTCAGCCTCCTGAGTAGCTGAGACTACAGGTGCCCGCCACCACACCCAGCTGCTTTTTGTGTTTTTAGTAGAGACGGGGTTTCAGTACGTTGGCCAGGCTGGTCTCGAACTCTTGACCTTGTAATCCGCCCGCATCGTCCTCCCAAAGCGCTGGGATTACAGGTGTGAGCTACCACGCCTGGCCAAGAAAAGTTTTTTATTTGGTTCTATTGGTAGTCATATGCTGGCAGGAAAAGTAGGGTATTCTTTGTGTAGGAGGAGACAAAAAATGTGTAAAGATGGCAAGGAGGTACACATTGAGGCCCACTTACACTTTTATTGCTTTTTTCCCTCCCTTTCCTCTCAGTTTTGAGCACTATTCTTTAATCTTTGTGTATGTTTGTTGGGAAATATGTAAAATATATTCAAACTCCTATTAAAAGTACTTGATACCGTATAAAGCAAGAAGAATTAGAAACATTCTGGCCTCTAGAAAATGATGAATGATGAAGGATGATCAAAGGTAACTACTAAAATCTGTATTGAGAAAAGCAACTTGATGAAAAAGTAGACAAGCCATTAAGTGCTTTTAAATAATTTAACACATTTTGGAAATAAGGACAACTCCAAAAAAAGTTTGTTACCATGGAAATATTTGGTAAGTGGTATAGGTAGTGTGAGGTAATGACGTAATTGCCCTGGGTGGCCTGGGAAACCTTCCTAGAAGAGGTAGTCCCTTGAGCTGGGCCCTGATGGATAGATGGAAGTTCTATTAGAAGGCAGACAAGAGTGTGAGGAAATGAAACAGGGCAAAGGCCTTTGGGGTAGTAGGATAAAACAAAGGCAAGGGTGTGGAAACTTGAGATACTGGAAGAAGTAGCTGTAGTAAAGTAGCGGCCATCCAACCTTACGTGTGCTAAGAAGTTTGTGTGGCAAGCGGATTACAGAAAAGACAAGTTGATAATGAAAGTACCCTGGAAGTGGGGAAAGAGATTTCTTAAACATTTTAACTGAAAAAATAATACAATGATGTTACAGATCAGTAAAGACTAATTTCCTAATTAAAAAGGAGATTTGTGCACAGGTAGGATGAGAAGCAGCTACAACAAATTTCTGAAAATGTATCTCAACCTCAGTAGAGAAGCAAAGAAATGTCCCCGTCTTTTCTTTTTCCTTAATAGAAATCCCCTAAAGCCATTGTTTTTCACAGTGTCCTCTGTGGGCAAGGTTATGATACAGAGACCTCTTTACCTGATGATCATGAGAATTTAAATGGGTATAATGGTTGCAGAAGACAATTAACAGTAAATCAGTAAATATAAAAAAACTTTAATTCTGTGTCTAAGAATTTATCTCATGAGATAGAGTCATTTACAAATGAATTTACATACAAAGATATTCTCAGATTATTTAAAATAGAAGTATCCATGTTGTTTAATTAATTATTATTATACAATGGATTTTTCTGTAGCCAAAAAGTATTTGATAATTCAGGGGAAATACAAAATAGGATGGAGGTAGCTAAATAAAAAATTTATATGTCCAATATGATCCTTTTATTTTGAGAAACATATACTTGCACATTTTAAGAGACACACAAATAAGCCAAAATGCTAAAAATAGTTATCTTTAATTGTTAGTCTTATGTGTAACTTTATACTTTTCTTCAGTTTCTACATGCTACAAGTAATGTATATCACTTTTTTGATCACATACAAATAATAGTAAAGAAATTAAAGTCATACTTTTGATTTTTTTTTTTTATTATACTTTAAGTTCTAGGGTACATGTGGATAACGTGCAGGTTTGTTACATATGTATACTTGTGCCATGTTGGTAGCCTCTTTTGACAAAAGTTCACAGATTGAATCCCGTAATGACTGATAAGGAATGTGATAGCCTAGCCACAAGGAATGTGTTAGCCTAGCCACACGAGCTCACCCATATATGAAAATCATTGTTAAGTGCTCTACTCCATGGCTAGTTACTGTTTTTTTCAATTCCACATTGTGTACCAAGATATTTGGTTTGTCAACAGAGACAAAAAAAAAGTATTAACCAACAAACATACTTTATTTACAAAGTAAAAGCATCCAAATATGACTTGATTTGGCTTTTTGGCAGATTGTTCTTTGTTCTTGAGTTAGTGTTGGTGACACATAACTATCTTTAGGTATTTGAAGGGTTGGTAATACAATGGAAAATTTTAATTTTCTTTTGTTAAAAATAGTGCTTAAATTTTTTTTGAAGTCTTCTCCATGGTGTTTTTATGATGTGCCTTGGAAAATCTCAAGATACTGTTCCGAAATGTATGTGAACTTTACTTTTTTGGAGAGGGAAACAGACTTAAAAATTGGGGATAGGTTTTGCTATAGAATAAAATACTCTTCCAGAAGGTTGTGTCAGCAGGGGGAAGAAATCCTCAAACTATACCCTTGTCAAGATGTTAAAATACAAACCATGCAACCTGGTTAGTGAATCTGGTGTAAGCACCTAAACTATGATAATAGACTGATAGTTTTTAATAAAATTTTAGGTAACATACTGGTCAAAGGAAGGACAAATTACTTTTGATGGGAGACGGGGGTGTTTGGGGTTTTAAAGTATATGCAAGTTATACTAGATTTACAGATCTCTTTACTAATGAAATAGTTTTCTTCAGTTGCCAAGTTCATTGTGTTATATACCACTTTGTATTTCACCAGTTTGGTTTCTCAGCAGTTTGAGAGAGGAAAATATAGTGCCATGTTTTAAAGTTGCTTATATATCAGTTGTGTACCACATACATAAGTTTAAAATTAACCAGAGTGTGCTTTGCAATGGAGAGATGGCTCTGAAAAATGTAAGCAGGGATTTCTTTTAAATGAGTTTGTATAGTAGGCTGAAAAATCCCTTCTGTCCTCTCTCCATGAAAAAGAGTCTATATTCTAATGCCTGGAATTTGAATGTGCCCATATATGACAAGGAGGGCGGGGCTTTTGCAGATGTGATTAAGTATCTGCAATGGGGAGTTTATTCTGGATTATCTGGTGGGCCTTAAATGCCATCACATGTATTCTTAGAGAGGCAGAGGGAAATTTTAGCATATAGCACAGACAGGAGAAGAAAGCTAAGTAAAGACAGAAGAGAGAGATTTGAAAATGTTGGCTTTGAAGATTGAAGTGATGTAGGCTGAAGCCAAGGAATCTGGCAGCCACCAGAAGCTGTAAGAGACAAGGAGCAGACTCCCCCCTAAAGACTCCAAAAGGAGAATGGACACCCTGCTGACACCTTGCTTTCAACCCAGTGATACTGATGTCAGACTGCTGGCCTCCAGAATAAATTTATGTTGAGCTATTCAGTTTGTGGTAATATGTTACCTAAAAATGTGGAAGTGGTTTTGGAATTGGACAGTGGGTAGAGGCTCCAGTTTTGAGTCACATGATAGAAAATGCATACATTGCCTTTAAAGACTGTTGGCAAAAATACGGATTTTAAAGGTGTTTCTGGTTAGGGCTCAGAAGCAAATTAGGAACATACTCTAAACTGCAGGGAAAGAGATCCTTTCTCTAAGTAATAGAAAGCTTGGGTGAATTGTGTCCTACAGTTGTGTGTGAGGCAGAACTTAAAACTTTTTCGTATTTAGCTGAGAAGAATTCTAAGGAAGTGTTGAAGGTGTAGCCTGGTTTCTTCCTGTTTATAGTAAAGTGGCAAGAAGAGCTAAATTGAAGAATGAACTGATAAGTATAGAAAGAACCACCAGCACTTGATGTTGAGAAAATCTCAGGCTATTCAGATGGCAAAAGGTGTTCACTGTTAGAAAAACTGGCTCTGGAAAGAAGGCCAAGGGTATTGCTAGACAACCTTTTGTTTGTGTTGAAGAAACTATGCATGTAACTCATAGGTTCCCGTACTATCTAAGTAAAAGCCAGAAATAGATGAGATTATCCAGGAAATATCTGTGGAGAACCATGTTTAATGATGTGACATGTAGGGGACCTCCAAAGTTTCTGAGAATGTTGTTTCAGCAGAAACTGCCAACTGGGACTGAAAAAGACACATGACATAATGAAGGAAGGTGTTTAGACTCCTGACAGAATCCACGCACATAGGAAAAATGATGTGAAGACAAACACAGAGATTTGAGGATATTGACCTTGGAGTTAAGTGTCCACATACCAAGAAACCTTGGCAGCCACCAGAAGCTGGAAGAGGCAAGGAACGTATTCTCCCCTAGACTCTGTGGTGGAAGTGTATCCCTGCCAACACTTTGATTTTTGTTCCAGTGATACTGATTTTGGACTTCTTGCCTCCATAATAGATTTCATCCAGTTGCAATTTGTCACAGTGGCCACAGGAAATTAACACAGTTGGAAAAAGAATAGGGTATCTTGTAGTAGAGTGATCATTTCTATAAGTTGAAATGGCACAATACTTAGGAAAAATAAGCCACCAAATGTAAATGTCAAACATTTTAATTTGAAGTGAAGTTTCGGATAAGTCAGATAAGGATTTTCGGAGAGCGAGAGGTTTTTTAATGATTGATAATATAAAAAGCTGGTTGAAGACCTTATGTTAATGTATTTGAGACAGTAATTTTAAAAATAAATTTCTGGACATGAGTGAGTATATTGACATTGTGAAGGATGGGTTTGTAGGACACAAACTGGAAACACGAAGTCACTGAAGGCCATTCAAAAGATGGGGCCTTGAATCACCAAAGTAGCAGTTCTTAGAAACTGTAAGAGAGAACTGATAAACTTGGTGAGTGAAGAGGTATGAAAAAGTGGAGACGCAGGGGGGACGTCTGTTGTAGGAACCAGAAAAGACCCTCCTGATGTAATCATTCCTAATAAACTCATGCCAGGTATCCCCAGGCATTTAAGGAATACTTAGTGCACAAAATAGTGAATGACTAAGACAGAAGAACTGGTGAAAAGAGAGAATGTAGGATACAGAACATTAAAAGAGCCACATCTAGATAATACCTTTATTTGTCAAATTTTAGAACAGAAAGTATAAAGAAAATCCCGAAGGCATCAGATTTTCCTTGGCAAAATTATGCAGTGGTCTCTCCAGAGCTCTCAGGCAGTGCTTTTTGTACATAATATTGCATACCAAGCTCAACCTCAATCACTTCCTCCTTTTGAAACAGTTGTCTTCACTTCAGGTAACGTGGAATCCATGGAGATATTATCTAAGGTTGAAGTTTCAAAAATGATTTGTTATAAATGTCACAAGAGGGGAATTAAGAATAAAAAGGGGTAAAGGGAGTAGGTGGTGATATGAATTTAGATGGTAGCTAATGATATCCCATAATGATGGTTTGTCATATTAGAAACCCTGAGGAGGTAAGCATGAGAATAAATATGTTGTCACAGGGATGGAGGGGATCCTCGTGTTTCACCTTTCTGTTATTTAACGTCGTACATGGAATACCTTAGAAAAATTTACTGACGTAGTTTACTAAGTGTCAGAACTAATCGTATCAAATATATTTTTTTCATTTTTATTCATTGGTTATCTAAAGTGGGATATACATTTAAAAAGTTATATGGAAGGGAAGATGAATAAAGGAATTAAAATTAGAAATGGCAGAGTGGAGAGTGGATCAGGCTATTTATCTTGGAAGGTTTAAAATGTAGAAATCACATTTCTGAAGAGTGACATAGTTTCTAATTGTGCTGTTTTTCGTCCATTTCTATAATCACTCTTGATAACAAATATTTATATGTTTGGATTTTTAAAATTTTATAAAGTTATGTATATTTCAAATGGAGAATAGATTTCAATATCTCTGCTACAGGGAATGTTGCTAAGGACTACCTTGATTAAATTTATAGACAGTTTAAGACGGAGAATGCTTATAAAAGTAATCTTTATAAAATCAGTAGATCCTCTGGATAAAGACGGTAGGGCAGAGGCCAGGCGCGATGCCTTATGCCTGTAATCCTAACAATTTGGGAGTCCAAGGCGGGTGGATCACGAGGTCAGGAGATCTAGATCATCCTGGCTAACAAGATGAAACTCCGTCTCTACTAAAATACAAACAAAGTCTCTACTAAAATACAAACAAATTAGCTGGGCGTGGTGGCACGTGCCTGTAGTCCCAGCTAGTCCTGAGGCTGAGGCAGGAGAATCACTTGAACCCGGGAGGCAGAGGTTGCAGTGAGCCGAGATCGTGCCGTTGCACTCCAGCCTTGGCAACAAGAGCAAGACTGTCTAAAAAAATAAATAAATAAATAAGGCAGAGGTTACTGGGAGGGGTAAGTAGGCCTTTTAACTATAATGGAACATTTTATTTTTGTGTATTTCTTCTCACCAGTCACTCTTTAGCTTGGGGTACAAGGTTGAAAGCCACCTTTGTGATATTGAACAGGGTTATTGGCATAATGGCTAGGAGAGTCTGCCCCAGTGTAATGGTTCTGGTATTGTGGATGTTAGCTTTCTCCTTGGCCTCCAAGCTTTCCACTACATAATCCTTGTGAGTGAGTTGCTTAGTATTATTCATCTGTATAAATATATCCATCCCCAACCCCCCAATGCAAATACTGCTTTCTTGTGCATAAATGTGAAACAAGCGGGAAGAGGAGCAATGGTTGTATTCTCTGGTAAGTAAAGTCATCAGGAAAGAAAAAGTTACTGCAGAGAGAGGGTAGGATTTAGGAACATAACCTAGCAAATAAGGTATAAGGTCATACCACGCTTACAGATGGTGGATGAACAGGACACCAGCTTTTTCACTTGAGAGGCTGTATTAAAATGAGAGAGGACTGTTTGTGTTTGAATAGTCTTTTCTGTTTTTGTCAAAGTGTAATTAAGATTCATGCTTAGTTTAAAGCCATAGTAGAACAAAATACCAATGTTTGTGTATAGATAGTATATTCACCTCATTTTTAAATAATTACATTAAATACTTCTAGTAGGCACTGTATGCCTAGCACTGGTGATTAACATTGTTGAGTCGTAGTCCCAGAGAAAATCACCTCCTCTGTACGTACATACATACACACTTTTGCCTTCTGTATTTGTAGACCTAAATGAAGAAACTTGATTCTTTACCCAATCTAAAGTGCAGAATTAGTATTTTCTCTGAAGGAAGTTGCTTTACTTTAAAAATCTTGTTTTTAATTAGGCAAAACGATCACATGGTTCAAATTTTATTTTTTTAGGAAGAGAAACAGTGAAGTCCCTTTACTTTCCACCCAACCCAATCCCCACATTCCCAACCCCATCTCCAAAAGGTGTACTCAGTTATGATTTCTTAAAATCTTTTCAGAATGTCTGTAAACGCATATTCAGGCAGATACAAATGCATAATATTTTAGTTCTCCTTTTATTGCACAAAGGTAGCATGTATACATGGAACTTATTTTTTTCATTTAACAGTGTAACTTGGAGATTTTTCCATTGCAGAACATAGGGGCCTCCTTTTTTCCTCTCTCATTTGTTTTTAACAGCTATACAATATTCTGCTTTATGTATCTTTAGTAATTTCTCTAATGTACCCAATATTGGTGGATATTTGGGTTTTTCCCATTCTTTCTATAAACTGTGTTGTAATATGTAACCCTGTAAATATATCAGTTTCGTGTGGGTGTAAAACTGGCACATTGCTGTACAAGTATATAATGTAAATTCCAGAAAATGTACTTGGTGGCATAAAGTATTATGAAGATGTAATTTTGATAGTGTCAGAGTGCTGTTTATATGGTAGCATATGTGTGTTGGTCCAGTTTTTGCTGCTGTAACAGGGTAATTTATAAAAATACTTGGCTCAGGGTTCTGGAAGCTGGGAACCCTAAGAACATGGCACAGGCATCCTGTGAGGTCTTCCTGTGGTGGAAAGCATCACATAGAGAGCAAGCTAGACAGAGAAGGCCCTAGAGAGAGAGAAAAGTGGTAGCCAGACTAATGTTTTTATCAGGAGCCCATTCCCACAGTAACCAACCCACACCCCATTCGGGTGATAACAGAATTAATCCATTCATGAGGATGCACCCCTCATGGCCTAATTACTGCTTAAATGCCCCACATCTTAATACTGTTAACAATGCCCATTAATTCTAGCAGTGAACTTGGGTGACATTGAAACCACAGCAATGTGTTGTCACACTTTGAATTTCTGTCTTATAGGGTAAAAAATGGTATATTTGTAATGTTCATTAGATTTCTCTTACGGATTAAAGTTGTGATGTTCTGCTTTGTGTACCCTCACTCTCCAGGACTCTAGTCTGCTTTTCTAGGGTTGAGTTAGAACCTTAGAAGAAAGTGAACCTGAGTAATTATATTGATAAAATGTTTCTTAGGCACATGCACGCATGCAAAGAGCCCTTATTACATCTTGATTCAGTTGCACACACTAAGCTCTTATCCCAAATTTGTGATGATTTATGAAAACTGGATAAAGTGATTGGCATATGAATTCACTAATGATGTCTGGAAGCAGGTAATTCTTTGTGTTGTAATATCAGTGACAGCCTAAGGAAGAGAGTGGCTATTTGAAATAGATTCTGATGTACAGGTAGGATTTCCATAGAAGGAAAGAATGGCATGAGCAAAAGACGGGGGAACAAGATAGAAAGGAGAATTTAGAAGAGGAGTAGAAACAAAGTTGGAGCCAGGTTATAGAAAATCTTAAGTCTTAGAGAAACATACTTTAGGAAGTTAAGATGTATGCCATGGACAGTAGATATCATTGGAAATTTGAGGACACGAGTGAGCGAGCAATGGTCTAGAAAGGTGAGTCTGGCAGTACCGTGTAGGATGGGTTGAAGGACACACTGGAAACAGGGGCGCCATTTTAGATGCACAAAAGATACGTGGCCCTAAACTGGCATGCTGGCAAAAGAAATGAAAATAAACTCTAGTCAGAGAATATAAAACAAGAATTAATAAACTTGACTGAAGAAGGAAGAGATGAAACAAAGCTACAGAATTTGAGTGGCAGAAGAGAAAATGTAAAGGGCAGATTTATTTTAAGGATAAAGTGGAAGAATTTAAATCTTAAACGTGTTGAATTTTGAAGCAAGTCCTAGGTCTCCCTGGTGGATGTGTCCAGTAGCTAGGTATAAATGTAGCATAGGAAAATGGTTTTAGAGAGCTGTGTTTTAAAGATGCATTTTAGCTCTCTGTGGATTTTCCACCTTGGTCACTTGCCAGATTCTCTCACTGCTTGTAATTCTGATCTTTGTTATCTCTGACCTTACTTGACTGCTGTTGATTTGTTCCAACACTTGTCTTTTTAGTCTATGCCACATTGCTGTCTAAACTTCTTTGTGTTCTTCTCTTTTTGCTACTTAAGATAAAATTTAAACATTTTGTGTTGCATAGCGGAGTCCTGTTACCTTTTCCATCTTCCTTTGCCATAAAGCCTATAATCCAGTCACATTACACTTTATTTAAAAAAAAAAAAATTATCATTGGAGACAAAAGAAGTGTTGTGTGGAAAACCTTAGTGTGTGGCATTAGAGAATGTATCGAAAGAGAACATTTTTAAAGGAATTAAGTGAACAAAATAATTTATTTAAATAAAGAGAAAAGTCACTGAATTTAATAGATTTTGACCATACAGAAGATAATTTTAGTAGAATAATGGAGATGGAAGCAATGATCTAAAGTTTGACTTTGGATGGGAGGAATAGGTAGGCAGCTCAAAGGATGCAGTGAACACAGAAAGAAGGGAAAAACGATAAATCATGATAACTGATACTAAAAACTCCAGAGTTAGAACATGCTTTCTCAACTTTGGCACTGATTAGATCATTCTTGGTTGTGGGAGCTGTCTTCTCCATTATAGGATGTGTAGCATTGTCCCAGTCTTCTACCTGCTGGATGCCGGGAGCCATTCCCAGTTGTGGCAGCCAGAATTATCTCCATGCATTGCCTAATGCCCCCTTGGGGAGGGGATTAAAATTGTGCTTGGTTGAGAATTGAAGATGTGTGTATGGTAGCTATCTAGGAAGCGTGAGAAGGGCCTGACTTCGGTAAATAGGGGAATCTGTAGAAGAACGCAGGAAAGAAGTCGCTTGACATGGAAGGAGTTGAAGGCACTGCAGGAGTGGAATCAGTTATACCAGTGTCCCTTTGAAGTTCGATAGTACTTTATAGTTAGGTCAGAAGGTTTTCTAATATTTTTCTTCAGGTAATTGGGTCTGTGGTGTTTCTTGGTTGTCTACTGATACTATAATATAGTCCCTTTTTTTTTTCAGCATGATTTGACCACACAAACAAAAACCCCAAGTGGAGATTTTTTCCTGTGTTTTTGTTTTTTTTGTGTGTATGTATGTCCTTCTAACTATAAATATGGTAATTGGTAGATAACCTGCTCTTTGAGTAAATCTGTGCCTTGGTTTATAAGTAACAATCTATTAATCTGGTAGACTGAAGTTAGAGATAAAAATAGGTATAGAACAAAATCTGTCATGATATCAACATGTGATTTGTGGAAATTAATTTCTATTTCCCAAATGTATAAGTGCTTTTCCATAATTTGTTCATTTGTTTTCATTAAAAATGAAAGAAAATGTAGATATAATTAATAAAGGGTTCTCTTTTAATTCTTTTTTCTCTACCACTTAAACTCTATGACCTTAGTCAGATTTTATGACACATGCCATTGTGTGTAAGTTGTCACCTCATAACTAAAATATTGAGAAGGCATAGAATTCATAGAAAGTCCTTGTTTTTACCCCTTTTTTTTACATTTGCATTAAAATTTTTTTTGTAGATACATAACAGATACACCTGTTGTGGGGGTACATATGATAATTTTTAATACATTTCTACAATTAATGTTTACTTTAACTTTCAGGCCGAAGAACAGTTGAGAATTGTTGAAGAACAAAGAAAGATTCATGAGGAAAGGATGAAACTAGAACAAGAACGGCAACGTCAACAAAAAGAAGAACAAAAAATTATCCTGGGCAAGGGGAAGTCCAGGCCAAAACTGTCCTTCTCATTAAAAACCCAGGATTAAATTGCAAACTCTGAACTTTTTACAAAGAAAAATGGAAAAACTTCGTATGGTAGCTTCATGTTGAAGTGGTTTTTTGTTTTTGTTTTTGTTTTCGTTTTTTTAATTTGTAAAATCTGGAAATTTAGCTTGTTCTAATAGGGGCTATGCTCTGCAATTCCCTTTTTTTTTTTTTTTTTTTCTCTTTCCTTTCACTAAGTCAAATCCTTATCAGATCATTGTTGTCTTCTAAAGAGTGACATATTTTTCACCTGTTTGGATTCTATATTAGTGGTCTGAGGAAGAGCAGATCACATTGTAAAACTATGGATGGTCTGATAAGGCTTTTACTGACCCCACTGACTTCAGAGTTATACTCTGCTACATCATAATGCTGGTTTTGCTGACTTTTTGTTTTTTTATATATTTATAAAAAAAGAAAAAGTTGGTGATTGCATTGGGAAATTCCCAGGGTATTACTGGACCTATGTGGTGTATTGTTAAACCAGTGTCCTTGTGATACTGTTGCTCTTGATGTTCCTGATACAGGTAAGGAAACAGTTGGTCAACTCTGATACAAAGTACATATACAGTTCAGTATTGGTCTCTGTTCAGTTTGTTTTTATTTCATTGACAAACTCAAACCAGCATTCCCCATTGTGTAAATAAATGATTTTGCTGAATAAAGTAAAAGTCTTAAATTCATATGTTGAAGCAATTTTTTTTAAAGTTATGTTAAGTCTTAAAGAGGGTGGTTCACTTTTTGATGGTCAACCATTTAGAAGTCTTAGAACTATATTTCCTCTTGTTTATGCTTTTAACATAGGGTTTATATGTACATCTAATATACTTGTGAATTAGTATTTAATGGCTATTTTTACAAATATCAACTTTATGCTGATAGAGCAAATGGCATCAGTGTTACCTTTAAGAAAGACTGACAACACCCAGAAGATTTAAATTCTCAAACCTGTGCCTCTGTTTTAGGATATAAGTATTATCACAAATTATACTTAATAAAGGCTAGAAAAATGCTTTTAAATTATGGAATCTGAGATCATTTTAGAGTGGGCCATCAGAAAGAACTTAGCTTTATACTGTCAAAGAAAGGCTAAGATGGTCAAGTCATTTTCATTGTGTAGTGTACTTGCACGTTTATTTTTAGGACAAACACATTCGAACTTTATGAAGTTTTTTTGTTTTGTTTTTGCATGTGGAATCTTATGGATGGCTTTCATTTTTTACACTAGAATCTGCCTCATTTACTCTTACATATGTTTAAGTATACTGGCATAAAACATTCAAGAAAAGGATATTGATCTGAAATGCTACCTGAGATGCATAAACATGTCATCAAGTAGAGAAAATGTTGCCCAATATTTTTGAGACAGTTTGATTATTCTTAAAATTTGAAAACCTAAGTTAATGAGATGACTAAATGGTAGATTATTTTGTGTGTGCATGCTAAGAAAAAATGCTTTAGTTTTGAGCTCTTCAATGAGTCTAATTGTGGTAAGGAACAATATAAAATCAGTTTAAAGATCTTTAAAGGTAGAATTTTAAATAGGCATGAACTATAGTGAGAACTTTTAGTAAACATGCTACCTACTCTAAAATCAACCATTTTATTTTCTTAAAGAATATAGGTTGCCTAAAAACACTTTTATCTCTAAATATAGGTTAGCTGTTAATTATTTCATGATTTTTTTTTTTTTTTTTTTTTTTTTCCTCCAATGTAACTTTTTTTGGTGCAGATTCATGGTTCCTAAGTTCTGTATTCAAGTTTTTGGAAATGTTTATTTAAAAACTGTTCTATACAAGTGTTCAAAACATTGTATCTAAAGAGAGTGGCCTGGACTTAAAATATTTGAAATCAGCTTATGCGTGCCTTTTAATTTTTTTTTTAAGTTTCTTACTGCCACATATGGTGTGAAATGACAGTAAGTTGCTTAATGACATACTGCAGTATCTGCTTGCTGTTGGAGACTCAGATGAGATGTTGAAATTGTTCCTGTGCTTGGTAACTATTCTCTGCCAGGCTATAGGAAAGAGGATGTAATTGTTAATACACACCATCCAGTCTTTAATGTGCTGCAACAATGTAGTAATTTGTTTTTTTCATTTGTTCCCACTGCCTTTGTGTACATAGAAAACTTAAAAATTTCCCCCAGTCTGTTAGCAGTTAAGATGTTCCCTAATTTATTAAATATGCCTTTATTCACAATTTGTTTTTTTAGGTTATTCTTAATGCATTATAGAATTAACTATGACTTTGTTTATTTTTATTACAGTATGTAGTTATTGACATATTGTGGTTTGCAGAATTATCAATTGTATAAACTAAACCTTTAAATTAGCTTGGTGTGAGGACTCTTTAATGCTTTAAGTTGGGGAAGGGGTTTGTAGTATGAGATTTTTACCTACTTCAGTTACCCTTATGAAGATGCAGCAAATCAGACTATTTCTATCCCCAGTAATCTCCGTATTCATTTACTGTGCTGGTATGTGTCCATAGCCTTTTTTTTTTTTTTTTTTTTTTTTTTTTGTATCACCACTTGTCCTAGATTTAGCAGTATCTTAAGAATTTTCAGTGGTTTGTATTTTTTCAATTGTCTAAGTATAGTAAGCACAGAATCCTGGCTTATTAGACTTTACATGTCATTTCCAATGCCTCATTTTATAATGAGGAGCCTGTCACTTCACTGACATTTCTCAAAAGCTATTTCTATCCGTTAGTGCATCTGTTTTCAGTTGTCTCAATTTTCTGCATCTTTACACCCAAAACCATTCATCTGTTTTGTTGTGTTAATGGCCATGAGAAATACTGAAGACAGGCTATCTTAATTTTTGAGGCTCTCCCCTTCCAGGAGAGCCTTGTGAACAAGTACTAGTGTTATTAATCAGAGGACCTCAAGGGACTGCTGAAGTAAAAAAAAGGCCTCAACCTAGAAGTCTAGAATGAGTGTGGAAGCCCAGGCAATAGGCCCTACTTTTTTGATTTGTTGAATTGCCATTTAACAGTGGTCTTGATTCTTTCACTATCTTTGTTATCTGTAATGTTTTTTGTTTACTCTTGTGTTGGTTTTGGCTTTTAACGTCCGTGATGATGGAAAAATGTGCAGTAATCTAGAAGATTTGCATTTGCTGATAAACTACACTGTTCACTTTGTAGATATGCTTAAGATGAGTGGATTGTATTACCTAATATGTCTGTGTATCTGTCCATCCATCCATCCATCCATCCTTTCTTCCATCCATCATCCATCCACCCATCCAGTATTGGTTCTGATTTAGTGCTGGGAAACAGTGGAAGTGGGGGATACAGAAGACCCAATTAAGGGGTTTGTGTGGGAGAGAGAAATAACTAGCTGCTTCCTCCATTAAGTATTTCCTTGGAACTTTCTTCTGATTTTACAAAGTAATACAAATCAGAATGGTTGCTTTTACATCTATGTAAGTGTTCCGCAAATGGAATGATCAGTGTTTTTATACCTAAGTCATTATTGAGTTTAGAAATTAAAACTTCATTGGATGTCATACTTGAAGATTGATCTTTTTCTGAACCTCCAGTGGTTGATCAGAGGATATTGGGACAGTTCTATTTTTATACTTTTTATTTTTTGCTCTACCTCTAAAGAGCCAGTACATTAGAGAATAGTAACAACTCCAGTGATCCAGCTGTTTCATCACTGTTTTTGCATCAATGTTATAAAAGTGTATTTGTTTTGTTTTATTTCCGCTCCCCGCCCCCCCCCCCTCGCCTCGCCCGGCCCCGCCAAGATGGTGTCTTGCTCTGTTGCCCAGGCTGGAGTGCAATGGTGCAGTCTCGTTTCAGTGCAACCTCCCACCTCCCAGGTTCGAGCGATTCTCCTGCCTCAGCCTCCTGAGTAGCTGGGATTATACGCACCCGCCAGCACACCTGGCTAATTTCTGTATTTTTACTAGAGAGGGGGTTTCACTGTGTTGGCCAGGATGGTCTCAATCTCCTGACCTCATGATCCACCCACCTCGACCTCCCAAAGTGCTGGGATTACAGGTGTGAGCCATCGCGCCCGGCCAAAAGTGTATGTTTTTAATGGAGTGTGATTTCTAAGATTGCTAAAACTGTTGATTACCAAACCTAGGCTTATTAGGGTTAGAATAAAATGGGTTTGTTTACCATTTGGATGATTGTCATTTTCTAGCTTTTCACTTTGGATTAAAGAAGTGACAAGTAGAAAAAAGAGTTAACAAAATAATACATTATTGCAGTTGGTTTTAAGTACTGTTGTAGCTGTAATAACTTGTTAAGTAGTATAAAGAGGAGGCAAAAAAAAAAAAATGATTTTATGGACCCAAAAGAGGAGATCTGTTAATGATTGTTGTCAGAAGTTTTCCTTATAAGAGTATTTAACTTTAAAATTTTCATGTGTGTTTATATCAAATCAGTCTGAAAAATCCTGTTTAGAGAGGTTAAATATTAGAATTAATCATGCAATCAAGAGAGTGCACAGCTAGCTAACCATTATCCTTCGTTTATGTCCACCACACCTCTTAATCCAGCTTGGAATGAGGAGTGGAGTTTGGTCCTCCACACTTGGTTTGCAAATAAAGAGATGAAGTTTCATGCCACATGTGCATGCTTGTTGGAGCCATTCGTATTTCCATGTATGCTGTTTTTACATTAATAATGCTGTAAAAGAAATGAGAGGTTTAGCTTCAGATTAAAATGGATACCCTGTCTCTACTAAAAAATACAAAAAAATAGCCGGGTGAGGTGGTGGGCGCCTGTAGTCCCAGCTACTCAGGAGGCTGAGCCAGGAGAAGGGCGTAAACCCGGGAGGCGGAGCTTGCAGTGAGCCGAGATCCGGCCACTACACTCCAGCCTGGGTGACAGAGCGAGACTCCGTCTCAAAAAAAAAAAAAAAAAAGGATACTAGTGGAAAGTACAGTAGTTTTCTTCCATAGGGAATATGTGATAGTCTATAAGGTATGAGTTTTCTCTAAACTTCCCAGAGAGAAGAATGATTCTCTTTTGACCAAGAGCCTAATGTAGTATTTTTCCTGCTGAACAAATAGACTCTAATATAAAATGTTTCAGTCTTTTAACAGTCTGAATTTCAGAATCAGATGGGAGAAGGGTGTTTAGCAAAGTTGATTTTTTTTTTTTTTTTTTTTTTTTTTTTTTGGAGACAGAGTTTCACTCTGTCGCCCAGGCTGGAGTGCAGTGGCGAGGTCTCACTCAGCTCACTGCAAGCTCCGCCTCCCGGGTTCACGCCATTCTCCTGCCACAGCCTCCCGAGTAGCTGGGACTACGGCGCCCGTCACTGCACCCGGCTAATTTGTATTTTTTGTAGAAACGGGGTTTCACCCTGTTAGCCAGGATGGTCTCCATCTCCTGACCTCGTGATCCACCCGCCTCGGCCTCCCAAAGTGCTGGGATTACAAGCGTGAGCCACCGCGCCCGGCCAGCAAAGTTGATGTTAAGAAAGAGTTTTATTTTCTCCTGTCAGATCTTTCCCTCAAGGATAAATGGGGGAAAATGTGATTTGCTAAAGAGTGCTGAAAACGTCAGTGACTTGTATGAAATAAACAGCATACAATGCCAGGAAACAAAGGGTATGATTTTGCGAGAGGCTTACAAGCTACGTAGAAAATTTATGGCTTGGCCGGGCACGGTGGCTCAAGCCTGTAATCCCAGCACTTTGGGAGGCCGAGACGGGCGGATCACGAGGTCAGGAGATCGAGACCATCCTGGCTAACACGGTGAAACCCCGTCTCTACTAAAAAAAAATACAAAAAAAACTAGCCGGGCAAGGTGGCGGGCGCCTGTAGTCCCAGCTACTCGGGAGGCTGAGGCAGGAGAATGGCGGGAACCCGGGAGACGGAGCTTGCAGTGAGCTGAGATCGCGCCACTGCACTCCAGCCTGGGCGACAGAGCAAGACTCCTTCTCAAAAAAAAAGAAAAAAAGAAAATTTATGGCTTGGACAACACTTAGTCAACACATACCAAATTTATTGTTGTGTAATGTTAGATAAGCTTTTGTTTTTGTAGAAGTTCTGTTACATCTTTTGAAATACGTCCTAGAAATGATGGAATACTGTATAAGGAATATACAAGAAACCACCATAAGTTCTAAAGACAAAAACATGCCTAGAAACTCAAAGGGGTAGGAACATAACTACTTAGATGCATTTTTTGTTGGAGGTGGGGGATTCCACTCTTTTTAAGCTCTGATTATTTGTCATCTCATTCTACATTTATTCAGCTTTGTGTTAACCTTTATAACTCACTACGGTATTCTTTGAAATTCCCAAATCCTTATTTATTTGACTTTTCAAAACTACTTTTTGAGACCGAGCCCCACTCTGTCGCCCAGGCTGGAGTTCTGTGGCGCGAACTCAGCTCACTGCAAGCTCCGCCTCCCGGGTTCACGCCATTCTGTCTCAGCCTCCCGAGTAGCTGGAACTACAGGCGCCCGCCACATGCCCGGCTAATTTTTTGTATTTTCAGTAGAGACGGGGTTTCACCGCGTTAGCCAGGATGATCTCGATTTCCCGACGTGATCTGCCCGCCTCGGCCTCCAAAAGTGCTGGGATTACAGGCGTGAGCCACCGTGCCCAGCCTTCAAAACTTGCTAACTGTAGAAAACAGTGAAGTAACTTCCTCTGTTGAAATAAAATCTCATTTGATGAGGGTTTAAATACATCTGCTAAAAGTATAGATTTCTCGAAATACATTGATCATGATTCAAAGTGTGGTGAATAAAAAAATTTTCTTTACCAAGTTTTCCTAATAATTTAATTGTAAAATGAAGTCCAAATACCAAGAGATATGACACTGATGTGATTGGTTCTTGGTTTGGCATGCTTTGGAAATTCTACTTTGTCTTGTGTATGCCAGTATGACCTACTTTTTGCCTGGCATGTTATACAATAGTAGATACAAATGGCTTTGAGGTGATGCTTTTAACTACCAAAATTACCATTAAATAGTAGAATGTCGACATCTTGGAAGTGAGTTGCTACTGCTGATGGTTTTCACGTCGTCTGCATTTGAATCTCTGTTGACTGAAACTAAGCTGTGTATTCTCACACTTTATACCATAGATTTTTGTGTGTGTAGGATTCCTTTTCAGTCAAATACGCACTTTGTTTTGAAAAGGAAACGATTTAAAAATGTATATTTACATTTGTCCCAAGGTAAAACGCTTTGGATGTGAGACTATCCGATTTACTGAAAATGTTATTTTTGGAAGCTGTCGTATTTTCAGACAATGCAAATTTCCTGTATTTACTCTAGTTTACTTGGAGAGGAGGATGTAGTGAGGTAAGAGGTCACAATTTAAATTTCACAATATAAGTTTGTCAAAAGGTACTGAGTACAGCAGTGTTCTTTTAAAAGATCATTTAAGCTAACTTTATGTTCCATTTCAATGAGTTCCTTAAATGATATTTTAGCATATTAAAAACTAGCCCTTTCTCATCCTTTTCAAGTTAGGATTCATAGTGCCTACTCCTTCCTGGGTTTTTGGTGCTTCCTGGGAATCCGCTGTTCAAATCGGCATACCGTGGTGGAGCCTTTTTAAAATATGTATTTTCTCAGTTTGAAGGCTTATTTAAAATTAAAATAAATTATGAAAGTTTTCTGCTCTCAAAGATCTGTTTGGAAGAGTAAGTGTATTCAGTACTTCCTATGCCTTAATGTGTTTTCGATCTTAAACTAGTCTTCACAAGCTTTTACCACTCCAGTTGAGATGTATACGTTAACTTAGACTAATGTTTAAAGACAGATACTTAAAAGCAACGTACCATAAAAATCTTCAGAAATTGTTACAAAGAAGAGTGAAAGAAAACAAGGGGTTTTTACCATATGCATTTTCTGTTTTAAATTTAGCGTAGTGGATAATTTGTTTTAAAAATACATAATTTGTAGAATTACTGCCCAGTTTGTGTTTGAAACATAAATCCTGGGGTGGACGACATTAAATTAAAAAAAAAAGTGGGCATACAGTATATTTTAATTTTTCACACTGAATCGTACATTTGCGCTGTGCCTTATTTCTACCGTGTTCTTCCTACTGTTGGACATACAAAGAGACTTTCCTTAGAACTGTGACTTGATTAGATGCTGCAGGATACTGGATCCGGTCGGAGCACCGCGGAGCTTTCGAGATGCGGAGAAGCAAAGCTGGCCGCTAGTGGGCGCTGTGGCTCCGTGGAAGTCACGGACGAGCGTCGGCACCGGCGCTCGACCGACAAAGTAGTGAGTTGTTCCTGCCGGCTCTGCTCTGGGGTCTTCCAGACGCCGTGTGAGAAGCACATGCCTTGACTTTTCCATCTCACACTCTCTAAATCTCTGGTCACTTTGGGAAGCCCGCGTGTCTCCTAGGGTCTAGTGAAACGGTCCCCGCGGTCGTGCCTGTGCCGGCGACACGCGGGGAAAGCTCCAGGGGCGCCAGGAGGGAAGGGAGACGCCCGCAGAGAAGGCGGGAGGCGACGACGCTCGGGCCCTGATTAGAGCTGCCAATTCCGGCGCCGCGTCGCGGGAATCGTCTTGCAATTCCCGGCCCCACTGACTGAAGAGGAGCTGTAGGCGATTGGTACCAAAATCAAGTGGGAAGCCCTCGCCGAGAGGCGTTGGGAGAAGCGCGCAGAAGCCGGGAGCTCTAAGGGTGTGCACGGAGTGCAAGTCCTGCATGCGGGGCAGCGCCGCATCTGCGGAGGGTAGGCGCCGAGCGGAGCCCGTTGCCTTCCGCACCGCGCGAGGTAAAGCCGCGCCCACTGATTCCGCCTAGGGGGAAGGCGCACCCGGGCGCGGGGACAGGTGGCCCGCTACTCTGCCGTCGCTGTTTCCGTCTGCACAGCGCCCAGGAGGCCTCTTGCCGCCCCGGGGACGCCCTGTGCACGCGCGGAGCGCTTCTCCTGCCTGGCGTCTGCTCCGCTCCCGCCGCCCGCGGGAGCCGGGGCGGGGCTCACCTGTCAGCCCGCGCCCCGCCTCATGGCGCCCAATGTCGGGCGGAGATGGCGGACGGACGGACCGGCCGCCCAACCAGCGCACGGCGCCTGAGCCGCGGGCCAATGGCCTTCGCGCGGCGGGGCGGGGCCCCGCGTTTATAGCGCTCTGACAGCGCGCCGGCCGCGCTGACTCTCCTCGGCGGGGACCGCGGCGCCGGCCGAAGTGAGGAGCTGCGCACGCAGCGGGTCCCGGCGCCCTCCCCGCACACAAAGGCCCGCGCACGTCCGGAGCCCGCGGCGGGGACCGAGCTCCCTCCTGCCTGCCTTGGGGTCCGGGAGCCGCGCGGACTGAGGAGGCTCCTGCGCGCCCGGAGGCGTCCTACTCCGCTCCGTGCTCCGGGACATGGAACCGCGCCGACGCGGCGCCCGCGCACTCGGGCCGCTGCCCGCTGCACTGGATCTATAATCACAGGCGACCCCGCTCCGGGCGCAGCGCCCGTCGTTCGCGCCGGTAGTCTCTGCTCCGGGTCTTTGTGTCCCAGCCCGCACCCGCCCCGCGCCCACCCGCTCGCCGCGGCCGGCCCGGCACCCTGGAGCCACACGGGAGTCGGCCGTCCGAGCTGCGTCTGGCGCGGCGCCCCGGAACCCCAAGTCGGCCGCGCCACCGCGCCCCGCGCGTGCGCTCCCGCCCCGCGCCCTGAGGGCCCTGGAGGGCGAGCGCACCTGGCCCGGCGACCGCTGGAGCTGCGCAGCGCGCCCCGGAGCTGCTTGCGGGCGCCTGCTCTCTTCCCCGCCAGTCTGCCCTGGAGGATTGGGGGTCCCAGCCTGCGTCCGGTCCGTCCCTTCTTGGCCCGGAGTGCGTGGAGCTGGGAGTGGCTTCGCCATGGCTGTGAGGAGGGACTCCGTGTGGAAGTACTGCTGGGGAGTTTTGATGGTTTTATGCAGAACTGCGATTTCCAAATCGATAGTTTTAGAGCCTATCTATTGGAATTCCTCGAACTCCAAGTAAGTGGCGTCCGCGATCCCCCTAGGTCCTCACCCCGGGGTCCGCCGCGCCGTCCAGGCTGGAGGAGGGGTCAGTCCGCGGGGCCTTGGAGCCTGTTTCTGGAACCTCGGTTCCCCGTCCCCCACTCCCAACCCCCGCCCCATTTCACTAGGTGGAGACTCCTCGCTCGCCTTTCCAACCCGAGCGCCCCTGGAAGGGACGGTCTCCCCGCCTTTCCTCCCCCGAGCGCTCCCGGGCGCTAAAAGCTCCTATCGGCTCCGGTGACACGTCCGGGAAGGTATCAGATGGCGATACCTGACCCTCTGTTGTTTTCGAGGACGAAGGACATGGCCACAGTCTAGGCTGGCCGGCGCGCAGGGACTGGCGGGCTCTGGAGAGAGGCGGAGATGCTGCATTCACCGGGAGCGCGGGCGGCGGGGTCCGGGGCCCGCGGGCGACCAGGGTGGCAGGACGCGGGCAGCGGAGCGCGTGCTGGAGAGGGGAGCCTGGGGTCGCTACGCTGCCCGCAGAGCGCTGGAGCCGATGCACCTTGGCACCGCGCCGCCAGCCCGAGGGTGCGCGGGGAGCTCGCCTGCTTCGCAGGAGAACTCGGGCGGCGAGCCCTTTTCTCCGCGCCCGGGAGACGGGCCTTAGGCTTCTCCCTGAGGGCCCGCCGCACCTCGGCCTCCCGCTTCGTTCATAAGCCGGTAGCCCCGGAGTATGCGGTCTCGATAGCCGACCTGATTGTAATGCACTTTCTATAAAAGCTTAGGGCCCTGCCCAGTCGACACTGCTCCTGAAGCCTTCTCCCTCGGGACCCTGGTAGGAATGGGATCCTTAGGATCAGACTCGCTCTTATCGGACGCTACAGCCGGGAGCGAGCCAGGCCTTGTGGAGAGTAACTTTCAGTTTGGGCCACCAGAGTGCATTCAGAATTTAGAAAATGCCATCCATCCCTAAATCTGTGTGGTCATAACTCGTAGTCATTTGGCCATTCAGTACTGTATATCCCCTGATTTCGAATCACAGCCAAAACATGTTTTACAGAATCATGGAATTGTGGTCTCGGGAAACTTGGAGAAGAAGTATGCAGACATTAGCTGGTTTCTGGAGAAAACGTTTGAGATCAGAAGTAAAATCAATGACCTAATTGAAGTTGAGCAAGTTGGGCCTGGTTTTAGGAGAAAAGAAATGGGGGATTTGATTTAGAAATCACGTCTTAATTAAAGGAGTGTGTCCGTTCTCTTAAAAGTGTCAAATTTCAAATTCACTAACATGTTAACCAAGTATCCCTTTAGGAAAAGGGCAAAAACGTCGGTTACAAATCGGTTTAAACAAATGTTTGTATGATGCTAGAAGGCACTTTCAACACCGCTCATTCGGAGAAGTTACTTAGCTCAGTCTCCTTCTATGTAGTCTGCTCTTGCATGGATTGTATTTTTAATGTAAATTATTGTATTTTCTGATGAAGTACTGGCGGCGGCATCTTTGCATCGATGCCGGCTCGGGAGGCGCCAGGTGGTGCCGGAAGGAGCCGGGCTAGGACCTCGTGCTGCAGCGGGCCCCGGAGTCCGGGGGAGGCGGGCGGGCGGGCGGGCGGGCGAGGCGGCCGCGGGGAGCCCGCGGCGCAGCTGTCCGCCCGGTGCCTCCAGAGGTCACTCTTCCATGCGGAATCGCGCAGCGCCGGGCCTCGCCCCTCCCCCAGGCAGCCTGCTCCAGCCACTCTGCACTTTCACTGACCGGCTCTCTTTAGGGCTGATTTTTTTTTTTCTATAAGGATTTAATATTTCTGCTTAAATCTAGTTGAAAAAATTCCGTTAGCCTCTTCAGCGTTTAGTTCAGTGTGTGTGTATCTTTATCTTTGCGTTATTATTAACTATTAGTTTGTGTGTATCCGGTAGGAGGATTAGAAATACCTAGTTGAGAGAAAAAGAAAGGTAGAACAATAGTTATTTCAACCTAAGGTTTCGACATTAATAACTTCTTTTTGTAATGTGTTGAGGTGGGGTGTCCCGGGGGGAGGTGACAGGTATTTACCACCCCCCCCCCCCCCCCCGCATTCTGATGATGAAGGTGAGTGTGTCTTTCCCAGCTAAGTCCAGACCTGCGAGGCCCCTGCGTTTCGGGAAGCCTGCCGTTTGCGCGGCTGAGGTTGCTGCTGCTGTCTTGTCCTCCACAGGCAGCATTTCTTTTAAAATTCTCCTGATAACGGCCTGCCTGGATGACTGGATAATGTGTCCCTGGAAAAGGTCTCCTTTGCAGCTGAATGCTAGCTCCAGAGATCAGAAAGATTTCTTCCTGTAGGAGCCATAGGAAAGAGCCCTCTCTGAGTTTTTGAGAATGCATACAACGCCCTGATGCCAGGGGGTCGCTTTCCTTGGGGAAGTTTTATATTTATTTCCGGGGGAAAGTTTCAGTTGGTAAATATGATGTGGCAGGAAGGTAATCAAATGCATTGAAGTTTCACATCAGTTCCTATGAACTGTGGAACAATTCATTTGTAATGAAGCCGCCATCAGTAATTAGATTTGTTTCATTCAGAGGTCAGCTTTTTTAGCAGGTGGTCGACACAGGGAGCATGCAGCAGCTGTTTGGATACAGGGTCCAGAAAACCCTTTGTAAATTCAGCGTCTCCGTAACTACTTTAATCACATTGTTGGCTGGCCCGCCGCTGACTGTATGTAATAATGGAAAGATGTCCTGCGTGCTGAAACAGTAGCTGCCCTGTTAGGTTATTCACATTGCTTTGATATGTTCTGGTAGAGTTGGGTCTGTTGTAGCCATTTTGGTTGTTTAAAGTTTTTGTTTGTTTTTTGTTTTTTGGTTTTTTTCTTTTAACTCAGAGAACAGTAATGCCTAGCTTCCATTTTTAACTAACACTTCAGTGAAACATTTTTTTCCAAGAGGGAAAAAATTTTGGCCTAAGTAAAGTAGTAGGCTCTTTTTCAAACAAAAATTAATTTAATTTTAATGTGAGCAAATCTGTATTGGTATGGTGTTCTTCAATGCATTACACTGACTTTGTTGAGAATTTCGAGTACTCATGCCTTATGTCTGGGGTTGCCATTCCCTATGCATCACATACTAGTTAGTTAACATAGCATGTGGCTTTTCCCATGTAATTTTTTCTCTATGTAATACTGGTACATAGAATGACTTTGATATAAAAGAATGGCTGGCTAATATCCAGATAACGTATAATACATGGGCTTCACCACAATCAGGCTCTGAATAAATACAGACCTGTCAGAGATTGATAAAATAAACTACAATGGATAGTGCTGTTTAAACAGTCCATTCAATAACATATATAAGCCAGCCTGCCTTCCATTGTGTCTGAAATTCTTATTTTTGTAGGTAAACAAATGCACATTCAGCGCTGATTGAATAGCCCCTTGAACTATGCTCCACAGTTTGCGTTTGGGTTAATCTTGTCGGTTTTAATATAGAGAGAAAAAAGCTCAAAGCACCAGGGGTGGAATTGTTAGTGCTTTCACATCCACATTCCTCACATTTTGTCAGGATGATAAACTGTAGGTAATGGACTGTCGTCGTTCTACAGGACAACTGAGCCAGGCAGAGCACAAAGACCAAGCCAAAACGACACCTCACAACATGCTTGGTAGCCTTGTTTTCAGATGAGAATTTATTTGAGAATCATGTGTCTAGGGACTGCACATCTTAACCTCAACAATTACAGCTTCAAGCCTCAGAAACAGGAGCTAGAGGTTAAGATGATTTGTTAAGCACTCGGTTCTAAATCTTTTACAAAGCATAAGCTGTTGACGCTTGTTCTACTGATGCAAAGAAATGCAAATGACTCCAACATTTCCAAAGGCTTCTGACTTAAGCTAAAGTATGTGGACAGGTGAATTAGCCATTGACCTGAAGACCAGCTAAAAACTACGCGTTTGAATGGTTTCTCCATGTAGAGTCAGCTGAAGAACAATTGGTAGATTTATATTAAAACCTCTTGTCTGTAAACTTACTGAGGTACATCCTTCAGTTGGTGGATCAGTGAGATAATTGCCTTCAGATGAACATGTGACTGGAGCAACTAAATCTTTGGTGTCTTTCCTTCCACTGAAATCTTCCAGGTAGCTCCCGAGAGCTTCAGTGTGACACCAAACTCCGGGCGACGTTTTAGAGTGCGTTCACCTAATGGGAAACTATTAGATCCCAGCATGACTGCAGTAATGCGTCATAGGAATGGGAGTGGCAGGGAAAAAGGAAATACAGATTGTAGACCCTAATACAGAAATTTTTAGGAAAGGTATTTCTTTAACATTTTATGAAACCTTCATTCTTAAAATGCTTAATTGCAAATTAGACAAAAAAGAAGTGCTCTTCTAAGGAAGATGATTAAACTGGTCCTCCTATCAGCCTAATCTCTGCCTGCCTTTGCTGCTGACATAAAGAACTTGTTTTTCAGGTCACTTAATATACATCTACATAGATTTGCTTATGAGCTCACCCTTTGTGTAGCGGAGTAGAGCCTTAAAGAGGAGTGCTCAACTGTTTAAAATATTTTGATTAAAATATACAGAACCCATAGAACTATAAGCTTCTAGTCAGGAATTAGCTCTTTCAGGGAAGAGCTCCCCCCTTCTTTTTAAGGGGGGAATTAGAAAGAGGCTGGGGGAGGAATATAAGAACAGCAAAGAAGGAAGGATAGCAAATGGGACATGTTCCGAACAGCTTGGAAAAACTCCTGTGGCTTCATTGTCTCTATGAAGCCAAAGAATACAAAGACATAAGTAATTCAGCCCTTCTCCCATGATGGAAGGTGGAAGCCGTTGACATGCCTCCCCTGTTTAACTTGTTTAACTCCCATTTTAAATTCAGCACGATACTGGCCGTGTGAACTCTGAAGATTTCTTTAGTAATCCATTTTGTAGTTCCGAATCAAAAACAAAGTGAAAGGGTCTGACACAATTTGCTTTTATTTTTAGGCAAATCAACCCTGGTCATAGTTAATAAGGGGATTACAACTCAGACTAGGTCTTTACAGATGTGATGTAAATCAAGGGCAGAGTATAAAGAAACTGATCCCTTTTGATTGAAGTATGGTAAAAAGGCATAGAGAAACTAGCAGCAGTAATCTGATTGTATGGCAATAAAACCACCATTTTCTGTCTTTCAGATAAAAATAATGTGGTAAATCCATGCAGTTCATAAGATGTAAAGGCAGATAAAGGGTGAAGCCATGGCAACATATAGATTAGCTTGATGTTAGAAATGACACGTCTCTGAAAAGGGTGCGGGACGAAGGCCCTTGCCTCCAGGCTGTTGGGCATTATGTGAGAACCACACAGACTTGGAAACTGGGATTAGGAAGTATGAAAGCTCTACTTGTGGTCTGGGATGGCTGAGGCGGTAAAGAAAAGCTGCTCAGTTCTTGCTCATTGGTGGTGGATAATATGGCAAAGGTAGATTTCATTGACAGCCTTTTTTATAGATTGAGATCGAGGCTGATTAAAACTTCAGATCACTGCAGTTGTTAGGGCCTGGGAGATTTTCCTTTTTAACTCCTGGCCTAACAGCGGCAGCCGTTCTGTAGGATTAACTGCACTTCGCGGTCGTTGCCTTAATCTATTTGGGCTTCAGGCAGGGACATGCTGGGAAGGAACAGAGAGCAGAGGGGATAGGTAGGGCTGGGGTTATCTGAAAAGAAAACAGAGACCTTTTGATTTCAGCCATCTTTTCAGGCCCAGCTCCCTCGCCCGCTGCATGGGAGAAGCAAAGGTAAACAGGACGCATTGTCCCTCTCCCTCAGCCGCAGAGCTCTTCTGGGAGTTTTGTCTTTCCCACCCTGGAAAAAAAGATATAATACAGTTTTTAAAAGGGGAGGGGGGAATTCAGTTTTCATTCAAATGAATAGTAATCCAAGATGCCAGAAGCAGTGGGCTCTACCTACATGTAATTTTACACATAAATGTGAGTCTTAAACTTTGAGTTGAATGGGGTAGGCTACATTACCGTAAACTACAGGATTATAAAAATGTTAATGCTGCCCAGCTTTAAAGTCAAAAACAAAAAAAATCTCTGTGCTGTTGTTGTCCTGAACAACCTTGTAAATAAGCTAGACTTTTGTTTTTGCCTTCCATACTCTCCATTTCAGCCATGAAACAAAATAAGTCATTGAAACCACGATTGGGTTCCATGCAGAGTGACATCCGCAATTGGGTCAAGCCAGAAGGAAATACTTGCTCGATTGCCTCCTATTTGGCATCATAGAAAAGTCTTGGCACTTCTTTGGGAGAGTCTGAACTCTCAAGACATTGAAAATGCCAAAGGCTGCAAACACCCTGAGTGTCTTTCTTGATGGAGTGCGTCTTGGTGTGTTTTACAGAGGGGAATTCAGTGCTGTTGTTTTTTGTTGTGTTTTTGTTTTTGTTTTTGTTTTTAACAGCAACATAGGGCCCTTCTAGACTCTTGGATTCTCTAAGTGTCTGACGAAAATGGTCATTAAATAGTAAATATTATATTTTAGACCCATTTCACTGATTTTGTTCCAGATTCTCAACTGACTTGAGCATCTGTTTGGGGCTGTAGATATATTGCCTTTGTTGCCTGTTTTTCTCATTACTATGGGAATTACTATAGCCACTACTATGTAGCTCTCATAGACTGAAAACATTTTTAAAGTATTGCATATAGGCTGGCCATATCCAGTGCCTGTTACTTTACCTTCTTTTTCTGACTTAATTCAGCAACCTGTATTAATAGATCCATTTCATTTGTCTAGCTTCATCAGAGAAGGGATACCCCCTAATTTACAAGCTGGTCACATCCAAGCACCTTGCATTCTACACTTGACAATGATTGCTAATGGCCCATTCAACTAAAGTATTTGCTTGTTAACAGGGAACAGAGCATGATAAATGTCCAGCAAGCTTGCCGCCTCCTTCAGCTTTTCAAACGCAGACTGGTGCATATTTATGGCAGGCAAATGACAAAAGAAAAAGCTGAATTGCCCTGGCCTCCAGCTTTCTATCAGAAACAGGGTTAAAGTGATTAAAGCAATCATTCAAGAAAGCCCTGCCATTTGTTTACTAACCTTCATCCAACATTTAGCTTTGCAGTCTACCTGTGAGAAGATATTTCAGAAGTATTAGAGATAAGGAAGGAAGATCTAGCAAATCAGTGAAAAGAGTAGGTGACCGGTTATAAAATGCTTTCCATGCACATCGAATGCCAGGCAAGCCTATTTCTGTTATTCCAGCAGAGATCAGCAGTGGCTCTAGACTATTAACATGTTTTCCTTTCATGTATAAATTCAAATATGTAATTCTAGTCCAAAACATTCTGTGGCTGGTAGGTACATACTTGCTGATTTCAAATAAGAAAACATAGCAAGGGAAAGCTCCATTAAACAAGTTGTTTCTGCCCTTAGTAATTCTCTAAACAAAATAGGAAGAAAAAGTGGGTAGTAGTGGAGTATTAATAGTGTGCTCTTTTCATTCTCTAACCCCCCGAGTAGGTAAGCGTTCAAACTGCTCTGTGGGGGGCATACAGTTAGAGCCCCGTGAATGAACCACTGCTGTTCTGCCATACTTTATTAATTTATTTATATTATTATTTTATTGTTTTTATATATTATAATTATTTGTTTATATTACTAGTATATTTTCTCAATTTAAATCCTGTTGCATCCAATTTTAATTACAATATTTGTATCTGTCTTCCCATACTTGCTACCCACGTACATACCCATTGCCACTGCGGCCTCATCCATGTTTTCCGTGTATACCACTCTCATATCACCCCAGAATAATTATGAGTGCTAGCCAGACTTTTGAAACCAGTAGAGTCAACATGTTTGTGTTTGAGGAAAGCCTGTAATGCTTTAGCATTTTTGGCAGGGGTGTATGTGTGTTTAAGTGGGGTGGGCGCAACTCTGTATTGTCTGCCCATTCTACTGTTGTTCCCAATCCACGCTCCCTGCGGGGCACCTAACCTGTGTGCATGGCAAAGAATTTCCGACCTTCAGAGCAAGAAGTGTTTCTCAGTTGATCTCTTCCAGCCTAAGGTTATAGCTGGTGAATTACAATCATTGCTCTTTCCACACCTTTACCTGGACTTCCCATGGCCCTAAAATATTTGCCCAGAATCAGAATTGTCTAATGAGTGAGTGGGGCAGGGCAGATCGTGTTCAAGACCAGCTGAGAATGTACCTAGTTGCACAAGAAGTTAGAAAATGTCATCTTTTACTTATCTACCAGAAATATATTCGAGGTACATTTTATATTTTTTTTAAAAAGCGAGTTCTGATAGGCCTTGAATCCGCCCTTTCTGTGGGAAAATGAATCATTATTATAATGGACTATCCAGTAAAGTTCATGATTTCTCCTAGACATGTTCTGTCTTTCTGACATAGATGAAGAGTGATCTCTTTAAGTCTTTTCTTCGTAATCCGTAGCGCTTTGTACTTTGATGTACTTAGAAAAAACCATTTACACGGTACCTCATGATTGATGGGCAAGTCTTCACCACTCTGCCTGTCCTAAAAGTCAGGGACACACCTCCTCCATTTCATCAGTCCCTACTTCTGTCCAGCATTGGCATTCAGTAAGCTGTAGTGGAATGGACAGACAACCCAGATTTGTGTTGATGGCAGCTTACCCTGTCTTAACTGTCATCCTTCTGCTACGAGACGTGGATGGGACCTGAGTCCATGGGACTGCTCAGAGGTCCCTGGCTCTTGAACTTTAGGGCACCAGAATCCCCTGCAGGGCTTGAGAAAACACGGGTTTCTGGGCCCCATCCCCAGAGTTCCTGATTCCTGAGGTCTGGGGTGGAGCTTGAAGATGGACATGTTTAACAAGCTCCCAGGTGATGCTGGCCAACTGCTGCCTCAAGGCCACACTGAGAACCGTCGCCCTACACCAGCCTTTCTGGGAAAACAACTCAACATGAAAGCTGTTTGGGAATCTCTGAAGAAATCTGTGGTCCCTGCCTTGTTGGGGGAGCAACAGGAATCTAAACCGTTGATGGTGGAGAATTTGTTGTTAATTCAACAAGCAACTATTCAGTGTTAGGCCTGTTACTTGGCTCTAACAATACAAGGCAGAATGACCTGTACCCTCGAGATTTAAAGTCTAAGTCCAGTAGAGAGAACCCCAGGTGGGAGCAAGCATATTTAGAGGTAGGTGCCTGGTGCAAGGTGGGGACGCAGAAGAAGGGAATGGCATTTGCCCCTGGAGGGGTCTGGAAACAGCCCAGGGGAGGAGGAGCTTGAGTCTTGAAATACTGTGGGTATCTCTAAGCAAAGTCACAGTAGACAGCTGAAATAAAGAAAATAGTAAGCAAGCCAAAGGAACAGTATTTCAGCCAAGGGCAGTGTGTGTCTATCACGTCCACCTGTGAACATGCCCCAGGATTCCCTACATCAGGCCATTGCTCAAGACAGATGCCTCACAAGAACAGCTAAACCACTGATTTCAGCTACCTTTTCATGTGAGAATTGTCAGTACCTACTGCTTTTCAAAATAAGTATGATCATAGATAGGTGAGACTATTCAGTTTCGCAAAGACAGTAGGGCAAGTGCCATTGTAGTTTAATTAAGGGCACATGCTTTAGAGTTGGGCTATGTGAGTCCAATCCCAGTTTAGCCATTTATTAGCTGTGTAGCTTTAGGAGCAGTAGCCTTAGTGTCTCTCAGTTGTCGCATCTCTAAAATAGGGACAATAATATAATAGTGCTGAATAAAAGAGTAACACAATTTTGGTCAACATTTAGTGTATTTAAAGAGCTAAGCTCCGTGATTGGCACAGTGAACCAATCAATAAAACACCAGTTGTTATTAATAAAAGTCAGTTGAATGTGTACTGTGTGCCTGGCCATGGTTCAATTTGCCTTTGCATACAAGGAAAAAATTAAAATACTCTGTTAATAAAGACTATAGCATAATACTTTCACCTTGAACTCCTTGATGTTAATTTATTTTGTTTATCTGCCAAACTTCTACTCATTCCTTATGACTTTCTGCTACGTGAGACACCCTTTGTTTTTCTTTTGTCCTGCTAAATTAAGTTCTCTCTCCTCTGCTTTCCTACTTTTGGTGCTTTCTTAAAACACTTTTAACCCTGGACTTTCTCATGCCACTGTGCAACTGTGGACTGAGCGGAGGCTCTTTGAATTCATTTTGTGTATTCTAGTAGAGAGTACGGTGAACAGTTGGGTTGTTGAATGAATACATTAATTCAACCTGGAGGGATGGGCAGTGTTGTATTTTTTACATGGATCTTACATGATATTTAGAAAACTGCCTAACTGGTGGACGTTGTTTTATTAACAGCGTTTTGTGTATAGCACTCACTATGTGCCAGCTGCTGTTCTAACTGCCTGACAAATACCCCTAAAACCTTCATGGTAACTGTGTGAGGGAAGTACTTTTATTGTATCCATAATACCAATGGGGAGACTGTGGCCAAATTGGTTAATTAACTTAGCCAAAGTCATATTGAACTAATAAGTGGATTTAAACCCAGCTAGTCTGGGGCCAGCATCCCTCTTTTAATCCTCTCCCTCCTGCTTATTTTGGTGCATGGAGTAGTCTTTGTCATATAACTAAATTAAGCATGCATTTGCTTAAAACAGTGCATACATGATGGATCAAAAAGTTTGTGGTATAATTGTTTTAATTCTGTCATTATCCATTTTGATTTATAGTCACGTTCTTATGATAGTCATGTAGTTTTAAATGGAACCTTTGAATCTTTGATATAATAAGTTTATGTCAAATCTTGGGTATAATAAGATTATACCCAATGGAAACAAAATAATGATCAGCGCATTTAAAGGATGACTGGAGAGTTATTACAATATATAATAGTCATGCATATACTGAGTATTATTCCTTTGACTGGTAACATTTTCCTTTTAAAAATTGAAACATTCGATTGTTCCTTGTTGGGAGAAAAAGAGGTCAGATTTTTGAGGGGAGATCCATTTGGTGAGATGCTGAGTGTGTGTCAAGCTAAGGAGATAGTATGACATCTTTTTTAGAGTCTAGTCACAATTAAATGCCATTTTATTTTGGATTTTGGGATTTGTGCCAGCTTCCAGCTTGTCAGAGCTGAGAAGACTCAAATCAAGTCCAGGCTTATTTCTACAGCAGACTGGGATTCTGGCTTCTTGCCTGTGGATTCATTCAGTACAGCCCATCTGGCTTTTGATGTTCTGCAAGTTTGGAGCCATTTGTTTAAGGAAGCCAGGCGGTGAATATTGGTGGGCCTGGGGTTCTCTTGACTCCAAGTGGTGCCCCTTGGTTTGCATTTTCACCATGCTTAGCATCTGCTTACCTGGAGACCACGCAGCCGCCGGCCAGAGGTCTCCAGCAACCAAATCTTCATGCCTTTTAGAACTCAGGGCCCCCAGCACATCCTCCTTCCTCCTCCTTGTCCAATTATTTTCATGCCGTTCTCAGTAGCTGCTTGTTTGAATCACTTATAGTATTTAACTTCTGGGGTGTTTTTGGGTTTTGGTCAAGGTAATTCCAGGCTGGATGTGGTGACTAAGCAGGAAATAAATGGGTCGTTCACAAAGTTACAGTGGAGCGCTGTTTCTGTTTTCCTGAGTTGCACAGTTGTGGGGATGATCCGTATGGAAGTCAGGAACCGAGTCTGATTTTGCCCCCTTTTGATGTTAGCACTACAGACCTGGCTGTTTTGTAGCCTGCTTTGTTTTTCTTCCTTTTCTTCCCTAACTCCACGGGCTGTGGCAAAGCCCTGAGACGTGCAGGAAAATGTCTCCTGTCATACGCCCACAGCAGACCTAGCCCTGACCCTCCTCTGAAGCCCAGGAAGGAGGTATATATGAGGCAGCCTGCTTGTAAAGCAATTGCACACAGCCTTATAAACTGTGTTACTAGGCTGATTACGCCTGACTGGCAGGGTGAATCTCTTATAGCAAGAGAGAACTTGGAGAGTGTTATCTCATCTTATGCCTTATTAATTTGTTCATTCTTTAATTACACAGACACCTATTGAGCGCCCTGTTTATGCAAGGTACCTGGTTGGGGGTCAGAGGGAGGGTCGCATGGTAAACAAGACAGACTCAATCCTGGAGGAGCAGGAATGGCAGCCCGTTGCTGGGCTGTTGGCCCCACCAAAAGGGAGAAGTTTCCCTTTAATAATACATGGGTGAATCATTTTTGTCAATAGGCAAAATTCTTTGTAGTTAAAAAAAAATGTGATGGTAGGAAGGAAAGGGATGGGCAGAGGGTTAAAACAAAAGATATGCTTTCCCTAACTTTAGATTGTCATATTGTTGTGCTTTTCACTGTATCTTAATTCAATTTCTTTGCGTTTTTTTAATGCCAAAGCATTCCCTAGATGATTTACGTGAGCCTTTCATCTCCGCGATTTTTCCCACTCAGGTAAATGAGCAAATGGATTTGAACAGAGAACCAGCTGGAAATGCCCTTTGAATTTCTTTCTCTATGAAAACCATTTTTCTTTCTGGTGCCTCACCTATAAATAACAGGAGTTCCACCTTCCTTTATAGACTCTTGCTAAAAGCGTGGTTTGGAACAAGACCGTACAGGTGCACACAAATTACAGTTGGGAAAGAAGCCTGCAGTGCATCTTGTCTCTGAGGGTTATGAAATCCTCCTTTTAGTAATGGAGCCAGCATGGTCAAGCCAATAGGATGAAATGTGGCATTTGTGAGATCACACCCCTTCTCACTTGCCCACTGTACATAGCATCCCAGCCTTACTCTTCAGATCTCCATATTTTTTCTTATCTAGCTGCAAAATTCATGGGCTGGTTTTTTTGGGGTGTGTGTGTGGGGGGGGGTAAATAAAGACCTGCATTTTTATTTTGAGATAGGTGGTTGAGTTTTGTCTTTAATTTCATGGCCAAGATTATTAACTAGTCTCTTAACTTTTGAAAAGACAACAATGATATTTGGGGATCACACACTTAAAGTTAGACTTCTAGATGATTAATACAAAAGTAGATGATATTTCAGCCTCTGCCTGTTACATACAGGTATGTCCCTCTGTGAATTGGAGGCTTTTATGACAGTGAAAATCATGGCACAGATAAAAATTAAATAAATATTTCTATTATTTTACTGAAGAAAAAAAAAAAAGCTTAAACTGTGAGAATACTGTCTTGGAGCATTTTAAAATCAAATTAACTTTAGCCACCAGGATTTTGAGCATTATATCACAAATAAAAAACAAGATTAACATCAAAAGGACTCAGTTTTGTGCAGCACTGTGGCCTATGAAATTTAATACTATTTTGACTCATACACTAATTGTAGACTGACAGAGGAAAATGGATTGTGTTTAAATAAAAGGATGCACAGCATCACACGCACCTCTATCAAATGCAGGTTGAGGTCTTTGGGCCAGGAACTGGGGACCCTCTAGCTCTGTTATTGCAGATTCAAGTTTGACAAATGAAACTTTCCTTTAGACTGTAGTTTAATTGCTTTTTTTCAAAGGTATGCATGCTGAAGAGGCACAAACACACCTCACCTTGAAGAGTTGCTAAACTGGTTTGTGTGCCTATCGGCTCACTGTGTGTTTGAATTTCTGTGCTTCTCATCTTTCCTTTTCTTGAAAAGATGTTGCTTGTCATTGGTGTGAATTGTACCCCCACCCCTACCCACCTAGTCTTTGCTGTCAGATTTATACACTTTAATGGTTCCAAATTGTATAGCCTGCTCTTAGACCCCTTTTCTTTTCCTTGAATAAATCAGGTTCATGTTGCAGATGATATTTGTTTTAGGAAAGTGTGAAAGAAGGGGCACCTGTGAAAACAGGCAATTGTTCCAACACACATATACATTCAAATTAAAGCAGAAAATGTCAATTAAAACCTCCAATTACTACCTTATTTCTTGGAGGTTTAAAGCCACTGAGAAGATAGTGGTGCACTCGCTGGAAGTTTTAAGGTAATTACTTTTTACTCTAAGCCGTGGTATCTGGTAACCTAATTCCGTATAAACCTGACACCCTATCGCTACACCCCAGTATCTCTCTGATTTCAGAATAAGTCTGTGTAGAAACTTGTTCTGATGTTAAAGTGCAAAAGGGGGCAGTAAAGTGCTATCCACAAAAAAGGAAAAAAACATTTTCCGAGTATTTCTTATTACTGCCTGTGTCTTTCTTAGGCCCTGCCTTTATTTATTCATTTTATAACAAAACTCTTATGTTTGGAGCATTGAGAGAATATCTTATTAAGCTGTTGCAGCAATCTAGCATTAAATGGAAGTCATGCAAGACTGAAGATCCTGCCTGGTGATGAAGTGTGCCATCAAATTCACATGCTCATGATGCAAAGTCCTTCTTTGGGAGTATTCGTATCCCCAAGTGCACCGAGCACTTCGGAAAGGAGCCTTGGTCTTTGGTGTTAATGCTCTTCTAGCTCCATATAGACATGGCAGGCCCAAAGTACATGGTGGGGTGAAGGGTCAAGGGTTTGGGCTTATCCAGAGCAGCGTGCATCCTTTGTCAGGAGGTGACTGGAAACACCAGCCAATTACAGCAGAACTGCAGACTGCTCATCCGCGTTCGGAATTGCAGACGAACCAGTTTGCACTCTGACTTCTCTTCTGCACTGTGGGCTTTGGCGTTTAATTAAAAATTAAAGCCTTTTATGGAAAAAGTACATGTTTTCCAAAATGGGGTAAATCTGAAGTGTACTTAATACAGAACACTGGCTTGGGAATAAAATAAACCTGTGATATTACTGACTTTTGGTTGGTAGCTGCTAGGCTGAGCCTCTTTGTAAAGCTGGGATTTAGAATCTTTGAAATGTTTGTACAGTTCAATGATTAAGCATAAATTGTATATATTCCCTATTTTTCACTTATTTGAGTAAACAAGTTTGTTACTACAGTTTCTGTGGACTCAGAGATTTATGTATTAAATAGGTCACAACTTAACTAGGATAATTTTATTTATCTGCTTGCTAGGGAATTGCATCAAAAGTTTAAGTCTATAGGCATTAAATATTTCAAATGCTTATTTTTAAAGTCAGTTATGAAAGATAGTACAGTTTTTCTGAAACTACATTAAAAAATTATGTTTTAATATTATCACAAAAGCACTGACTATTTATTGCAAAGAAAACACAGAAAGCTAAAAATCATTCGAAGTCCACCATTCAGTAGCCCAAAGTGTTCTCAGGTAAAGGCGGTGTGTGTGACCATTTGTTTATGGTTGTCTCCGTGCAGTCAGCAAAATAAACAGAACAACATACCATGTATTATTGATGTGTATATTTTCAACTGAAATCAGCCATCTGCTTACAATGACCATAAACACTAATGATATAATTTTTAAATGAAAAGAAAAATAAAATTAATTCTTTGTGGAGAGTAATGCGAATTGACTTATGAATCTCGCCCTACTTGGCAGTTTGCTCCAGAGGTAGAAGAGCTTTATGTGTGGGCCTCCTCCCCCCACACATTTATTCCACTTGCACGTGCGTGCTCCAGCATCCATGTCAGGACTCCTCCCCTTGTCCTGTTACATGAGTAACATGGCCCTGTTTCTCAAGTGCATGATAACTGCCATAATTACACATAAATATTAAATATTTAAATAGATTTTTACATGTGTAATATTAGGTAGAAGTGGCTCTGGATCGAATCTGACGCTTTTTAAATAGAAGCTTTCCCACGGCATTTCCAAGCACTGTCATCATGTCTGTGTCGATTTGGGTTTACCTGGCCTAGTTATCTGTCTGGACATAGAAACTTGTAGTTGCTGTTTGTATCTTTTTGTTCTGATCTCTTTATTCGGTGTCAGCTGAGTATTCTTGCGTCAGTTACTAACATATTAACTCATCCTTGTTTGGAAACTTTGGCATCTTCTTCCATGGTTTCCCTCCGTGGATCTGTCGCGTCCCTCAGGAGAGCCAACAGGTATATGTTCACACATTTCACTTGTATTTTCAGAGACTACACCAGCATCGGGTGGGCCCCCAGCGATATGGGTTTTCTTCTCGGTTAATCTACACTCTTTGGCCAACCTTGAGAAAACTTGTAAGAAGGCATCAGATGTTTGTGCTAAGGTGCATGTAGTATGGTCAGAGGAAGAAAGAAGCAGGGAAAGTGGAGTAGCTGTGGGTGGGAGGGGGAGCAGGGAGTGCAATTTCAGGTTCACTACACAGCTCTCCATAAACTTCTCCACTGCTGGCTTCCCACGGATCCTCCTATTATATTGGGCAAAGTGCAGAAATAGAGCAGGCAACCACTGCCTCCATCCTTTTCCCAGGCACCCTGTGAGACCTGATAATGCAATACCGGTCAGCAGAAAAGTCCAGACTTGACATCCCAGTGTGCCATGGTCTGGTCTGTGAATGAAAATCACATGACGTGACCTCTGAACTCTTAAGTGACTGGTTTATGTTTTCAGTGTGTTAGGCCCGTGTTTGAAACAAGCATGTGCTCATAGTGTAGGTTAAAACTTTCTGCTGTCTTCATTAATTATGCTATGTTCCAGTCTATTAATATTAAAGAATATTGTGTTGCATAATGACTTTTTTTTTTTTTTTGGAGATGGAGTCTTGCTCTGTCGCCCAGGCTGGAGTACAGTAGTGTGATCTCGGCTCACTGCAACCTCCGCCTCCGGAATTCAAGCAGTTCTCTGTCTCAGCCTCTGAGTAGCTAGGATTACAGGTGCCCGCCACCATGCCCAGCTAAGTTTTGTATTTTTGGTAGAGATGAGGTTTAACCATCTTGGCCAGGCTGATCTTGAACTCCTGACCTCATGATCCACCCGCCTCAGCCTCCCAAAGTGCTGGGATCATAGGCGTGAGCCACCACGCCTGGCAACATAATGACTATTTTTTAAAGTTTTTACAATTATGACTGTGAAGTTGAAATGTCTAAATTATAGAGATCCAGTTTAGATTACTAAATATTTATGTCTAATTGAGATTATTAGACTTAGCCAAAGTATCCATGTAGAAGTATTAGAGTCTAAATTGCTGAAAAACTTGAAAAAGCTTGGATTAAGTTCAATAGGTAATCCAAGAGGGAAAGTAGATTCCAATATCAGATCATTTCACCATAGGCATGTTAAGTTTGGAAGCCCTACTTGAGTGTTTCCAGTTTTTTCCACATTATATTGTCTCTATATCTGATTCCAAGGCAGGGCATCTATTGTCTTGCTTAGGACTGATTCACTGGGAAAAACCGTTGGAGTTGCCTATTTCCACTCAGTATGCCTCACCCTTAGAGCAGCTTCCCATGGTTCCCAGGGAGGCCCTCCAGTGAGAATGCACCAAGCCACACGCCACGGCCTGGGAAGCAGCCCTGAACCTGGAGGTTCTCTTGATGGAAAGGAAGAGGCAGCCTTCCCCTCCCAGAAAGACAGTAGAGAGCCTGCTCTGACTTTGCTCAGAGACGGAACTGGTCTGACTCAGTTCTCTCTCCTCTGTGGGACATGAATCACTCTTGGTGGTCTTTGCTTTTTATTTGAGCTTAAAATCAGCAGACTTTATTAAATGACACCCCTCTCTAACCACTTTCTGTCTGGGCGAAGTTTCATGAGCACAGCCTCCCCCCATGTGGTATGGTTTGTAACTGTGGCAGTTTCCTTCTACTGTTTTTGGTTACAAAATGAACCATTGTCTGAACACACAGAAAGAAATCTGTGTTTGGCATCCATAATGTCAAGTCAGTTTAGTAATTTAAAATTAGCCAGTTGTCATCATCATAATTCTTTTTAACACTTTCAGAGTTAGCATAGGAGACGTGTATTGTTGAATATTACAAAATATTTAGGGCATAGATAGATGTGCTATGTAGTTTGATTTATTAATGTGTCTAAGCAATCTAAAAGTAACAGAGTCCAAATATAAACCCCATCACTTCAAAAATAGGAACTCTGTTTACTGACCTGATTATAACCTATGGAACTCAATTGTTTTCCATTAAAAAAATGATAGTGTTAGGAAACTCACCCTATTTGCTTTTCATATATATTCTGCTATTTGCATAATTGTCTGGAGTCCATATGTAATATTAAATGTAAAACACAAATGCCACGTAGCTGGTGTGTTTCTTCCTCACCTTTTGGTTCCTGGCCTCCTGGGGAAGGGTTGCATATCTGAGCCATGGTCTCAGATGACTGCCTTGGAAGGAGCCTCTTCCCTTCAGGAACCACTGATGTGTGCTTGGTGTGGAGCTGGACTTTCCCTGGCTCTCCATGTGACGCTCACATGTGCATGTGTATTGGCTTTCTCTTGATTTCCCTTAACTTCATGGCTTATCTATGAACAGCTTGATTCGGGGGGGAAAAATGTGTTTCCCAAAGCCAGAGTTATAGTTGAATGTGCTGCAGTCAAAACCGAAAAGTGTGCAGAGAAAGGGGGCTTTTCCTGTCATGCTCATTGGGCACCAGTGTGTCTTCACCTGTTTTGTGGGTTACGTCCATGTGTTGTGCTGAAATGAAGAACATGGGATGTATGGGGCTTTGGACGGGGCTGAGCCAAAAGCAAGTGCTCCAAAGCAGCTGTGTTTGTATTATTAGTGGTTCTGGAGGTGGCTGATTGCCTTGCATTTTAAGTAGAGAGGGATTGTAGAAGACTGCCAATACTTACAACTTTTTTCAGAGAGAAAGGGTCAGAAACTCCATTTGCAGGGCTCCTTGCTCTCCAGAAACACCAGTGTGCCTGGGAGGGCATCTGCGGAAATCCGGTGTCTCCTCCTCAGTATATCCTGTCCCGACTCAGTGGTTCTGTCTTCAGAATTCCCTTCATGTCTGTGACCTGCAAATGGTGGTACTTAATTCGACTTCAGTTTGTATAAATGTTAGCTTCTATTTGTTCATTCCTATTTTTTGTTCAACTAATACATTCTTTATTGAGCATCTACTCTGTGTCAGCCCCTTGGGCATTGAATATTGAATTAGTCACATGTGGGACTTGCCTGCCCTCGGGGAGCTAGACTATAAATTCCGAATGATCAGCGATCTCTACTTTGCTGTCACTCACAACGTCTGGCACAAAATAGGTTACTTGAGTTGTTATACTCACAGTACTGTTGTCTGCTGCCATGGTGCTTTAGGAAGTGTAAGAGTTCCCGGGAGGCAGAGTCTAATAATGCAGACTGCACATATCCAACACATGGCCAGGAGAGCTGTAGTTCAGGCTCTCAGCTCAACTGCACTCTGTCCACTGAGAAGCCATAATCTCATCAATTAAACTGACTGTGTGCTATGGCTGTTTATGTATATGCTTAAGAAGTAAAAGCTGCTAAAGCACTCAAGTATTGGGGCCTTTTGTATTGATTTAATTAAAGGAGCCATCATTGTTTTAATGAGCTCTAGAAATAATTCTTTTGAAGAGCCGAGGATCAAATTCTTGCCTCATGTTTTGCCACAATGTGTTCCGAAAGGTGAATTAATGCGTTTGGAATCATCAGGAATAGTGAGTTTTGTCAGGATTTACTTTTTACGAGCATATCACATATGCATATTGAAATGTGAGCCTCCCCGCCACATTTCCATTTTGATAAGCATCCCCCTGGGTTGCCTTCACTGACCATTAGAGATTTTTCACAAAGTTGGACAGTACACCCTGAATGAAAACTTTACATCAAGAAAGGCCTGGAGTGTTTGTAAAATGAATTAAAAGGCTCATTCAATTTTTATGTGACTTATGCCTTCTGAAAATATGGCCTCAAACACGAAGATCCCCAAAGCCACATCAACCCCTGCATCCCGTGTTTCCAACCTCACCACATCAGCACCAGCAAGAGCTGTCGCTGAGACAGTGAGTGATGAGAGTCAAGAGGAGTGACTTGCATGGCCTGGAAGGAAACCTCCTGTGAATCTTTAGTTAAGTAGGAAAAAAAAATCCTCATGAAGGAAACAGGATCTTGGGAGCATTTTGAATGAAGAAAGAGCTTAGTGAGCCAAACTTGAGACATAGGGTGTAACGTGGGAGAGTTTTAAGATTTGCAGAGATGTACAGCTTGGAAGGGGGTGTAATGCTTTTTCTTAAAAGAGCTGAATGAATGGTTGAGGAAATGGGTACATCTGGCTTGGTAAGGATCCTGATCTCTGAAGCCTGGGAAGACCCCGGGGCTTGTAATTTAGGAATACTTCCTCTAATAGTAGCTAACCCTTATATAGTGCTGTCTGTGCAGGCTACAAAAGGAGCAGATCTAGGATAGAAAATGTTTGGAGTGGTATGAGAAACCCTAGGCAGGAATTGACTCCCGGTGTTTGTAAACCTTAAAGATGTCCTAAAAAGGTCAAGGAATAAGACAGGAGAAAAAGGAAGTGTCAGGAAGATGATCAATTTAATGTTTATGGAATTTAGTTTGTACCTGCTGCCCAGCATCTTGCCTGAGTTTTTTAACCTCAGCAGCCCATCAGAATTACTGTGTGTATGTTGGAGGGGCTGGGGGAGATAAAGAAATTAGCCTCATCCACAGACATTCTGATTGAGTCTGTTACTTGAGAAACTGAATTGTGTTTTGTCCATAAAAATGATTAAATTGTCTAGAGAGAACACATTGGCATTCACAAGGTTGAGGGGATACCACAGAGAGGCTCCCTGTGATCTGCATTTGTCAAAAGTTCTAGAGAATTCTCAACAGTACACACATGGTTGTTTTAAATATATCATTGTTATAAAAATTCATTTTTAATTCTGTTTCACAGAAAGATTTTTTTTTGAATGAATAAATGTCCTATGTCCTTGCTAAAGGAGCTCAGTTAAAAAAAAGGGGACCATCCTTCTCTTTTGGGGGTTGTACAGTAACATATTCCCAAGAAAGAGGTAACAGCCACATACATTTTTCCTGCCAATAAAGAGTGCAGGTTTTTAATATGAATCCATAATATGATTTCTGTTATGTTTGTGCTGCTTCATAACCACACTCATGCATTTTTCAGAAAATTAATACCATTCATTAGCATAAATCATAAGCTATTCCCTTGGTATGGGTTTGAAATTGGGGGTGCCCTATCATCCTTACTTTATCTCTTAGTGAATTATGACCCTGTAGTCATCATGGCTGGTGGGTGTCTCTGGTTAAAGAAAAGGGTTGAATTGGAAGGATTCAGAGGCGATTCTTTGTTCTCAGGCTTTAATATTTTAATGAGCCTGCAGGCTTGGCTGCTTACGAACGAGCTGGGATTTCTAAGTGTGTTGTTAGTGTTAGCACTTGTAGAAGGATGTTCATTAGGAAGTTCTTGTTTCAGATTTTCAGAGAAACTCCCCATTAAGAAAGATCATTCAGGAGCATGGCTAGCAAGAAAGAGGATAGGGAGGAAGGAGGCTTTTAGCTATAAGCATTAAGGGAATATTGTATCAGTAGTCTTAGTTCTAAAGATTTGCTTCTGAGAATTAATTGGAGCAAATACGTCTCAAGGGAAGAAAAAAAAAGATTTCTAGAGCAGGGACAGTAGTTGTTGTCCTTGCAAGTAGAGGACTCTTCATTTTGCAGCTGAATCAATACTACAACTAATTATTTCTGGTTATCTTTTATGCATTTGTAAGACATTTCTTTTGTTCAGTGTAATAAAAAACCCATTGTTTGATCAGTGACTAACTAATTATGATAAGTAATTTGAAACATTCTTGATGAAACTTGTCTGTTAATTAACATCAATAGCAAATGGAAACTAACAGGACAACAAAGTATTAGTGGATCCACTGTTCCCTCCAATTGATGAGATCTGTCTGTGGCATGCCCAATAAACTGAAGCTGCCAGTGGTTAAAAAATAACAAACATGTGGGATGATCGGACTCGCCATGGAGGAAAAGTTATTGTCAGGTTACACAAAGGAGTACTGAAATATTACGAGCGAGGGGGTGGTGAAGAAATGTCAGCAGGTAGCCTGGTCCTGTGGCTTAGAGTAAGGAAAGTGGTTTCTTTCTGTCTTTCCTTTTCCTTTCAAAGCTTAATTCCAGTATACATTCATCCCATATTGATCTGAAGGAAGAGACTTTTGATACATAAAAGCATGAATCTGAAAATATGTAGTATGGAATTATCAGCATTGCCTGGCTATCTTGTAACTGTCATTAGTACTGTTAATTTTTTATCAACTCATTGGCATTTTTTTCTTATGCTTTTAGATTTCTACCTGGACAAGGACTGGTACTATACCCACAGATAGGAGACAAATTGGATATTATTTGCCCCAAAGTGGACTCTAAAACTGTTGGCCAGTATGAATATTATAAAGTTTATATGGTTGATAAAGACCAAGCAGACAGATGCACTATTAAGAAGGAAAATACCCCTCTCCTCAACTGTGCCAAACCAGACCAAGATATCAAATTCACCATCAAGTTTCAAGAATTCAGCCCTAACCTCTGGGGTCTAGAATTTCAGAAGAACAAAGATTATTACATTATATGTAAGTATAATTTTATTCATTTATTTTATAGAAATTAAGATAAGCTATATAGGTTTGTATCAATTTTTTGTCTCCTTAAAATTATTGTGGCAAATAATTTGGTGAGAATCTTTGCTGAAAAATTGTGCCCCCCCCCCCCCTTTTTTTTTTCAAAGAAACCTTCATTGAATTTGGGACCCTGTGCTAGCAGTATTCATTAAGTATACATACCCAAAGAGAGAGAAAAAAAAAAAACACTAGAATTCTTAATAGTATTGAAATAAATGTGTTATATGAATATATTCAGCATCTCTACTGACAAAACCATTTTTAAGGACCATTGGTGGATTTTGATAGGTAAATCTTGTGCATTGCGTTTTCTCTTCACCCATCCATCCATTCATTCACTCATTCACTCATTCATTTCATATTTATTCTGTGCCAGAAACTGTGCTTAAGGGCTAGGGATTCAGCAGTGAAAGGTGGTAAAATAGCATGCTTTCCTCAAGAAGTTATCAGTCTAGAGAAGATGGAGCTCATAAATTAGAAAGATGGGGATGACAGGCGAAGGTCACATTAAAACCAGATTCAGAAGAAAAAGACAAAACTTGGTTTTCTCCGTGAATTACTGTTTTTTGCGTAGATATATGTAATTTGACACGCTGTTTCAGGAAGAGATGGTTTGTATCCTTTGGGTCATATTTGAGGCTAACTCGTGAGGACGTGAAGTCAGCTGATGAGCACATTTCGAGCCCACGCCTACTATGTGCAGATCTCTCGTCAGCATCATTCCCAGGGCCCCAGGTTTTGTTAAAGTCTAGGCGACTCAGACAGCTGTTTGCATCATTCAAGCAATGAAGTCTTTTTTCTTAATTAATTTGGTTTAAAATTACACTCATAATTGGGTTGACTTTTCCAATGGCTTGGTTACCATAGACTTCAGTTTATTAGGGAACTGCTGTCTGCCACTGGTTTATTATTTGCTCCAAGGTGGACTCTAAAACTTTAGGTAGGAGAATCTTGGTGATTGAACTGAAACTCTTGCGTCTCAACCTATGAGCTGCACTTTATTGTTATTTTATTTTTTTAGAGACAGCGTCTAGCTTTGTTGCGGAGGCTGGAGTGCAGTGGCATGATCACAGCTCACTGTAGCCTTGAACTCCAGGGCTCAAGTGATCCTCCCACCTCAGCCTCCAAGTAGCTGGGACTACAGGCGTGTAGCACTGCACCCAGCTCAAGAGCTACACTTTAAAGCACAGAATGAAAACCTATTTTTAAAGCCAACTTGACACGTAGAGTAGCTTACCGAGAATTAGTAACAACAACAACAAAAGAGAGTGGTAGAGTATATACTTAGTAAGGAATAATTATTATAAAATAAAAGCATTCTGAAATGAAACAGGTAGATGGGGTGGTCAAGTATGCAGAATAATAGGGAAATCTTTGAAAATGTGAAATAGTTACCAGGTAAAATAAATGGAAACTTTAAGCTTTTGGAAGTCTAGCAATGTGTTTATATTAGTGAAGACTTTTTTTTTTTTTTTTTTGAGATGGAGTCTCTCTCTATCGCCAGGCTGGAGTGCAGTGGCGTGATCTCAGCTCATTGCAACCTCCACCTCCCAGGTTCAAGTGATTCTCCTGCCTCAGCCTCCCGAGTAGCTGGGACTACAGGCATGCACCACCACGCCCAGCTAATTTTTGTATTTTTAGTCGAGACAGGGTTTCACCATGTTGGCTAGGATCGTCTGGATCTCTTAACCTCGTGATCCTCCTGCCTCAGCCTCCCAAAGTGCTGGGATTCCAGGCGTGAGCCACCGCACCTGGTCTTAGTAGAGACTTTTAAAGTAAGACTTTTTCAGTGAAAACTACTGTTTAGCATAACATTTACAGGGAAATGAAACTGATCAGATGCATTTATTAAGGAGGTTAATGCCCATGGGTGGGGCGGGAGAAAGAAGGTAGTGGTACGGGAATAGTGGACACACTAAAGATGAGATGCCCTAGGGCAGTGAATGCATGTCCCTAAGGCATGGATGCAGCCCAAGTCCACTGATATGCCAACAGACCCCGAGTCTCTCCCCTTCCTTTAGCTTATGACTTCGTGAAGAATGCTTTGCAAATTCTAAGTTCCCATTGGGCGCAAGTGGAATTTTAGTAAACATTAAGAGTTTAACCTTTAGTGTGAAATAATATACAAGATATGCAAATAAAGAATTGTTTACCAACATCTCTTTGCTTAATGTAGTGAGCATTTAGTAATTGCTTTTAATTAATACATGAGAGATTTGTATTTAGAAGCACAGTTTATTTTCTAATATTAATCTACACAATAATAGCATCTATTATTTTCTTGTTTTGGAAACTCTTCATGCCGCACTAACAGGTTCATCACAGTTACTGAGCTCCTCTGGCCATCAGAGCTCTCCTTAGAGTTAGGATTTACCATGCAAAAGCATATAGTAGCCTGGGATAAATGAATCTTTCTTAATATGGAATTGAGGGTCTCAACTTTGAAACTACGAGAGGCTATTTGGATGTTGCTTTGGGGGACCGTCATAAGGGCTGGGTGAAGGACTCAGGGCTCAGGGCTCAGAAGTTTGCCAGGAAGTCCAGTTTAGACTTTCAGCAGACTTGAAAGACTTCCACGATGGCGTAGGCAGAGGAAGGCGTTTCAGATACTTGGGAAAATATAGAAGCCAGTTTCTCACCCACCCTACAGCAAAGCTCATTGATCTACAAATTTCCCTAGAAAGGAAATGGGAAATGCCGCGTACAAATGTTAAAATAGTTTTAGAAATTAATATTGACTTTGTATTGCTTCTGCAAAAGTTCCAAGACACCAAAACAATTAATGGATTTTAAAAAGTCACTACTTTGCGTATCAGACAAATGCACACACATACACACAGTCAAGCTCTGTACTGGCTTTTTTGAGAAGGCAAGTGTTTGAAGTTAGTAATTTTTATATCAGTACATTTATAAATAGTGCTAGGTAGCATGACGGAAAGTATTAAAATTTACATGTATATTTTTAACACTTCAAATCGTTGGTTCACTTTGAGACAGTACGTAATATTGGCATTTGAGTTGCTTTAATAAATGCTACAATGGATTTAACCCCAAATCTGAGTGTCTAGTTGGTAAGCGCCTTCACAACCAGCAGTGTTACAATAAATATCATGTTTTCGTGTGCTGGTTTCTTTCCATGGAGAGGAAAAAGAGATCTGATGCTTTGGAGGAGTGCTTGACTTTCTTCCACCAATGAGGAGCAGTCCAGAGGGACTGACTTGCACTGTGGAGTACCCCCTACATGAACAGCATTTCGAAAAATTCAACCAGGAACCTAGAGTCCTACTTGCTAGTCCTGCTTCCTGAGCTTAATGAGAAAGTCACTTTATTTCTTTGCACTTTAATTTATTTCTCTAAAAAACACTTTTAGTATTGTCATTGTTCTGGCTAATGGTGGTGGTCTCCTCCACTTTCACGCCATCTTAGGGCTGGGCATACAAATCCAATATAGGATCACTTGTTAATGTGGTTTCAAATGGACAGGATCCTCTGTAAATTCTTTAAAAACATTTCATTTGATTTGTGGTGCTACCTGCTTTAAAATATAGTCATCATACTTGTGACTTTCAGACATGAATATGAATTTTTAATTTGAACTGTATTTTTAAACACTAAGTATTCACTAAGTCCCCTTAGGAGATGATGTGGCAAACTGATATGCGTCCTCATTCATTCTTCTCATAGATGGTTATTTGCTTTTTAACTTGTGGCAAAATTGTATACGAAGGGTCACCAACTTACAATGGTTCCACTTAAATTTTTCAACTTCCTGATGGGTTTATTGGAGTATTAAGTGTATTTTCGATTTAATGATATTTTTCAGCTTACCTTGTGCTTATCAAGTATCAAGACATAGCCCCACCTAAGTCAAGGAGCATCTGTATATGGGTGTTTATTCCTGTTTAGAATTGACATTTTCAAGTGACCTATTTCAGTAATTAGCCCTGGGCCTAATTTGCATAACGAGATCTCCTAATCTTCAAGTGATGCAAAGATGGAGATATTATGGCCATGTGGTCTGAAGAGACCTTTTGTTTATTATGTTCAGATCTTTGATTGCCTTAAAAACAGAGTAGCTCATTTATATAACCTATAGTTATTTTTATTATTGTCTTTAAAGTTTTTTTTAATGTTCATGAAATAACTGTTTTGAAATTGCCCATTTTCAAGGGAAGCTGTGTCTTAGACTTACTAAATGCTCCAGTTGTTACTGGGAAAGCCTTCTTGTGTTTGTAGCCTTTATCCATAGAGTTTTCTTTGCAGCACTTTCTGTGCCTGGTTTAGTTTCTTTTCAGAGGTGACACCCAAAGCTGAATGAGTCAGCAGGTTTGGTGTGCTGGCCCTTTGCAACAGCTGTCCTCACGAAGGTTCTGTGGGCTGGTGGTTCTACCTTCACATAAAACCTTGCAAAATAACCCACAAAGAGGTTTTCGTCACACTACCAAAATCATGTGAGTCAGAGATGGATGAAAAATGAATGCCATTGTGTTCATACTTTTCAAGTGAACAGTAGCTACGGCAGAGCTGTTAGACAAAGAAAACGGTATTAAAGAAGCACCTCCCAATTTAGCTTCATGTGGCTTTTGCATTATTTTGCTGCAAATCCATAGCTAAGACACATCTTGTGGCATAGTCCATAAGTCATCTTTTCTAAGGACTGTTTGATTAAAGGTGGTTCTGTGAGATCCACCCTGTGGCATTCATGGCATCCTCTTGGAGGCCTCCCTCACTCTCCATGCCTTGGCAAAGTCTTCCTTAAGAAACACTGAACGAGTCTGGAGAAGCTGCCATTTCTTAGGGCCCTCATTGGTTCAGTTGTCTATAGCTTTTTTTTTTTTTTTTTAATAAAGAGCATGTAAAATTGGAAGGCTCCACAAACAGCTTTGCTTTTTTTTTTTAGACATGTACTCCACTTCTAAGCAAAATCACAAAGTAAAATGCTTGCACAAATATAATGAAACAATATTCTTAAAGAATCAAAACAGAGGAACTTTAGAGTCTTGCTTATGTTGTTGAGCATATATTTGTTTTCTTCTCTGCTTTTGATTTACTTATTTCTGGGGTGTAGGTTTGGCAAGTAGCACTGAAATGTACTGAATGCACTGTTCTTTAGCAAGATAGTTACGGGAGCTTTCAAATGTCCTCTTAACATATAGATTTCTTTTAGAATACAGAATGATGTGTGGGCTGTGTAAAGCGATTATGTGCTTTATTTGATGAATTATTTATGTACTATAAATGTAGCAAAAGCCACATTTCCATCATTAAATGTAATCCCATTTGGTGATACAACAACATCAGCCTGTCATTTGGGTCCTCTGACTGAGGGGTGAGGATTTATGTTTGATACCTTGCGCATAATGGCTGAGTTCAAGCATTTAAACACATTTTTATTTTTAACCTATAGCTGTCATCTTTGTAATAGGATATTCATCAGAATGTTGCCAGAGACTGTGCATTTGGGTTCTTGAGGGATACAGCACCACCACCACCCTCCCCCTGTCCAAGAGAAACAGATCAACATCTTAGGTTGAGAGTCTGGGATCTGGAAACCCCGAGTTCCTGAGTGCCCTTTGACAAGTAACTTAACCCCCCTCTGCCTCAGTCTCTTCATCTGTAAAGTAGGAATAATGACAGCACCTGCTTCACAGGGTTGATGGGACTCCAGATGGAGTGGGATATATAACATGCTTATTACTTCCACCCTTGACACCAAATGCATATAACTAAGAGTTAACTTTGGAGCAGGGGAGGAAGTATGAGGCTGCAGGCTAGAGGCAGAACTGTGCTCGGCTGCAGGCTGGAGAGGATGGGCCCCAAAAGCTTGGCTGATTTGACGTCCATCCATAAAATGGAACTCCAGAGAGTTTGCACGTTTCAGTCATGCTGCATAACTTAATTATAAGATCTTCTCTCTGTCTTCTTTGAGTGTTATAAAAGCTCTTTTGTCCTTGAGCTTCCTTTACCAAGAAACATGCATTTATGTATCTTTTTGTTCATGGAATTGCCCAAGCTTGTTAGCAGATCCTTTGTAAGACCCCAAAGAGACAGACAGAGGAGGAGTCTTCAGATACATACAATCATTTTTCCCAATTTCCATGTCACCAGCCTTGCCAGGACTTTTTCTCAGTTCCCTGTTATACAAAGAAAGGAGTGTATCTTTATTGATAATTTTAGCAGCATCCTAATGTGGTATAAATCGTCTTCCAGAGAAGAAAATGTGTCAGGGTTGCGTTATCACTGAGGCTAGCCGGGAAAGTAGATCAGTCCATTAGTCTGATAATTAGAAGCGTTGTTTCTGTTATTTCTTAACATCATGTGAACTCCTTTTCTGGCTGTATTAAAGGTTTTCTCAGTGTGTTTCAGTGAGGCTCCTTATTGAATTTAATATGAATAAAGATAAATTCTTTACACTTAGG